>NC_134149.1:20000000-22500000 GCF_033958435.1 Carettochelys insculpta | reverse complement strand
CATATACTGGCACTTGTATGGCTTTATTTTGCTTTCAGAGAAAGTTCTGTAGAATACTAGGTCCCACTTTCATTGGTTACATTGTTTTATCTGGCTCATTCTGGATGTGTGGTTTAGATGCCTGTGTGAAATTGGACGCACTCAAACCTTAGTCATCATTTCCACACTGCCCTGGATCTGAAAATCTCAGCACATTACTGAATTAGACCTCTTGTGCCATAGGCAAATATCAGCACCTGCAGATTACAGATTAGAAAATTGTGGGGCCAGGAGATTAAATAGTTTGCCCACGTTCACACAGCAAGTCAATGGCAGAGTCTGGAATGGAGCCCTGGTCCTCTGAGTTTGTAGCCATTAGACATTGCTCCTGACTGAGCTCAAACTAGTTAAAAGTGGAGTAGTTATACTTATGGCTCAAGCTAGCACAGAGTAGGTGTTGGTTCTTTTCTGTTGCATTAGTTCTGGCTAAACTGCGTAAACTCACCTATAATAATCACATAATAAATCTGATCACTTCCCATTTCTTTTTCCTAAGAGCTGGATTCTGCCTACTCATATTTCAACTGGCCATTTCCAGTAGGCAACTTATCCTTATATTGAGGAGTTGCTGTTGTCACTCAACATTTTTGGGGTAGACTATTGGTGTTGATAGTGGCAGAGTTCTGCCCCTGTATTCCCCTTAACTGACATGTAGGCATGCACAGAAGTGGTGTTGCTGGGAATTTGCAACTTTATGCTCCGGCAAATCACATTAATGGCTGGATTTTCCTCTGGAAATGTAATGAACCCTGGGCTGTCTAGAGACCTCTGATCACCTGGTGGTCAGCTACAACGTGCATTTTACAGAAGACGCCCAGAGAAGAATTGCAGGGACCATGAGCTGCAGAGGCAGGAAGTTCTTCTGACAGCCTTGCACAGAAAAGGCCAAATGATGACACTGAGCTTGCTTCTGCTCCCATTGAAATTAATGGGAGCTTTGCCATTGGCTGCCATGGGAATGGGTTAAGACCAACAGTGCAAAGTCAGAGGCGAAGCATCATGCTGGCAAGGAACAGCAGCCTGAGGTAAGTTTAATGGTGCTCTTTGTTGACAGCCTCAATATCTATTTATCAAGTGTGACAAGCACAGCACCACACCCTGTGTCTGGCACAAGGCATCCTGCCGTACAAACTCGCCCCCTGACTTTCACGTTGAGATGTTCAGACACAGGTCAATGAGTCAAGTAAGCGCCTGAGGTGCACCCTTCCCTCGGCAAGCAGAGTGGGAGTATTCAGCAATGTACCAGGGCCATCTTAATCCCACTATACCAAGCATCAGCAATCAAAATAGCAAGAAGAGCATTTTTTTCAAATTTGGTAAAAACTCAATAATTCAAGAGCCGCAGTGCATGTGAATGCAAAACTGTCCTTAATAAATAACGTCAAACCACACTTTTTGTAACCCCCATTTTAAGAACAGAGCACACACGATGATTTGTAATGTGATACATTTTACTGCAAGACAGTCAGAAACTTTCCACATATTCTGTTTTCTCACATTCTACATGTATGTTCTTGTGCCACTGTCTTCCTGACTTGCACTCCCAAAAGTATTTTAGTTATGCCAACTTCACTTCACATTAATTTCAATTTTCCTTCTTAAAATGTGTGTTGCCCTTCACAGCCAGAATGCCACAAGCTTCCTTTTCCTTTTCAAAATCAAGACTTTACTAGCAACACGATCAAAACACAGATACAGTATCATATCCCACACCGCACTGCACATATTGAAGGGGGAGTTACCCATCATTTCGAGATCAGATATCGTTTGCTATTTAGATATGAGTTGTTCATGTTGGGCTTTTAGACAGTCACCATTTAACGAAAATAATCCGGACAGATTTTTTTCACTTTGCAATTATAGTTTGAGGAGCCACGAAGAAGTCTTAAAAGAACCACATATGGCTCCAGAGCTGCAGGTTGCAGACCCCTGCACTACACAATGGCTTCATTCAAACCACACTCTTCCCTGCAGCCAGCAGGCAGGATCCTGGGGTATCCCTCTGCTTTGGCACACTAGCGCTCACGTGTACTATAGACCAGGAGTATCATTAAAATGTGCCTTAATTTGGACTCTGTGTTCTCTCTGCTCTGCCCTCTGCAGAATCTACCCTAACTGGCACAGTGTATCTGCTCATTCCCAACTATACCCCACTGCAGGGCTCTCTCAGGACTAGAGCCTTCTTATTTCATTCTGAGACCTGTGGAGCGTCTCATGCTCTATGTCTGTGTTAGCAAACTTTTTATGTTGGGCTTCGCTTTTCATCCCTGCAATTAGCAGCTCCCCTTCCATCCCTCCCCTCCCCCTGCCACCACCCTACAGCCTGTCTAATGTAATACAAAGTGATGGAAATTTCAGTTATGTTCAGAGGAAAATACCGTCCCCCCCCCTTTGGCACATGTAAGAAAACAAGTATGTAGAATGTAAAAAGGTTATTAATCAGTTTATAAATGTGACTACCCCTACATAAAAACAGCAACATTTCAACATTTTTAATGAAATGGATGAGCCTGAGACCCAGCAGCCAATCTTGCTGCCCCGCCGCTTATGAAACGTCACGCCCACCATCCCTGTCCACTTTGTGCACCTCTGTCTATGTAATACTTAAGAATGGTTCAAAGGAAAGAGAGTGGGGACCAACCCTTTCATCTCCATCCCCAGCCCCCTGTTGCACATTTAATAGCACTTTGTAGATTTCCACCACAGAGGTCAGATGGTCAGTTTGCCTGGCTGTTGGTGCAGGTTTCCTGCAGAGCAGTAGGGAGAGAGAAAGGGAAACAATTTCAAAGAGAGGAACAGGTGACTTTGAAAACTCCTTGGCCAGGGAGCTTTGAGACAGGTGTCCTTCCTGCAGGCACTTAACTCCAGCCATGTCACTTTAGGCCTCTCTGTGTAGTCCCTGTGTCCAATTTTCAGGCCCAGCCAAACTCTGCTTCCTGGAGTACCCGAAGGAAGAAGCAAAGTGGCTTCATGCCACATTTACAGCTCCCCAGTTCTGGATTTGAGCTGGGGTTAGTTTAGCTTCATCCATAAATCAGATCACAGCCACTGGGAATAGCCATAGTGTAGAAATACTCCAGCTGCATCCTTTCCCAGATCATCTGCCCTTTAGGTATTTATTAGCTTTTCATGCCTGTGGTACAGGCCAAGGGACCATACCATGATACTCCATTTTTCCTGTATATAAATAGCTGTTAGAGGCAGATGTTGTTACTATGGATTTATGAATTTCATGGTTTTCATCACCATATGGCTAGAGGCACAAGTCGTAGGAGACACAAAAGGCTCAGTGTTCTCCCACCAAAGCTATTGCCTGGAAACAAGGAATGATACTGTCAGATGTTGTACTGATGCTGCTCCAGTGTATCTTCCTAGTGAAACCAAATCTACTTATTCCGTGACCATATTGTGCATGTTTATTTTTCATCAATAAGCTAGGATTCCATTCTCTGAGAGGGATTTCTCCCCACCCCATCCTAATCCCATTTATCTTGCAGTGTATTTAAAGTAAAAATATCATGCCATGGGATTTGTTTCTTTATCTTTCTGAGAGGGAAGGAAGCTAAAAGTATCTTGACTGTCAATCCAAGAGTAAAAGTCCCTTCTGTGTTTATGTAGCTGCTTTTTTTCAGGCTGTTCTGATCCGATGGCCTATTTGGGTGCTCTGGAAAATTGTCTGCTGCTTGTCTCGCAACCAGGGAGTTGCTACATCCTTTTCAGAAAGGATGCGGCACACACTTATACCTGCTCACTGGGACAGCCATCCCAACCTTGTTCCCATCAGTAACCATGGGACCAATGCAGGCTTACCCACGGGGACATTGCTGTGCATGCCAGAAACTAGCAGCACTATGAGTCACTTCTAAATGTGCCTTTGTTTGGGACAGACTCTGGAACAGACATGAATGACAATGCTGGCTGATGGCTGAACTCATGTTGTGTTGGCCAATGAGTCACTGGCAGAGGAGGAAATAGGATTCAGGTCTCTTGATTCTTCGGCCCAATGTTTGACCCCCATTGGCCCATTTTTTTGCTGTTCCAGTGGTGCCCAAGAGGTGAAATGGAGCTGTGGAAACTCCACCAGCTCAGGACAGCAGAGTGTTAGTGTCCTTGATCCATCCTCCTGCTTTCCCCCAGCCCGCCCCCAGCACGTTCCATTTGCAGGCCATGGTATCAAACTGTTAGGAAGAGGGCAGGGGTGATGCTGGGCCCAGAGCTCTCTGTAGTCTGTTGGTTGTAAGCTCTGGAGCAGTTTCTAGGATGCAGCAAGATAGAACGGCCGCCCAGGTGGCTTCTCATGTCAAGAATTTGGGCTGAATGATGACTGAGGCTGAAGCAGGATCTCAGACTGGAGGAATGGGAGGTGGGCATGCCACAGGCAGCTTTCCAAATCCCAGCCTCAGCTGTCCATCTGCAGCTGGTGAATGTTTAAACCTCATATTTATTTAAAGCTGGACTGAATAGCAGTTTCAATTTTCCCATCCACCTCCCTTCCCCATTTTGGGGAAGAAGCCAATCAGCCTAGCCAAACATGCCTCCCACATCACTAACTTATTACACACAGAGGGATCGAACCAGGAACACATCAGCCAGTTTATGCACCAGATCCTGGACAGGCTGCGCTGCTGGAGAAGGGTTAAAGATCCTCCGAGGCAAAGGCCAAGTCGAGACTGAGCCTCACCAATGAAGCAGTGGGATTAGCCCTCTGACTGCACAGAGGAGCTGGAGCTGGGGCTGCACGGTGTAATGGACCCCGTCTGAGGAGTGATGGGAGAGCTCTGACACCCCTTTGGCATGGAGAAACCTGCCTGCTTTTGTGGTGATGCATGAGGGAACGTGGTCCCAGGGAACGTGATGAGGGTTACAACAGTGCACTCGCCCTCTTTCTCTGTGTGTTAACAGTGACTAGACAAAGTGCCCATTGATGTCACTATAGAAGATTCTCTGGTTTTGTAGAACCCGTAAAAATTGCTGTAAATGGTTTCTGCTGGATGCTCCTGACGTCTGCTTTTATTAGTAGGAGAAAGGCCACAGGAAGGCCATGACCTGTAACTGTCTCTGTGGCAACGTGGAGGGAGAGGCTGGTAATGGGCTGAGAGAGGATCATGGAGAGTAGGTCAATAATCAACACCAAAATCTCCATGGAGGAAGCACCAAGTGGGCTCTACCTGCTACCCCAGCCCAAAGGTTGCTTCGGGTCTGTCAACACTGCAGTTCGGCACCTGCCGCTGGCCTGTGCCAGCTGACTTGGGTGAAAGTTGTTTCACGGCAGTGCAGAGGTTCGGGCTCAGGCTGCAGCACAAGCTCTGAGAACCTCCCAACCAAGCCTGAACCTTTTCATGGCAGTGAAAGGTACCTTTCGAGACTGCAGCAGGTGCCTGGCAACTCCACACCCTGATTGCCAACCCCTCTGGGCTTCCCCCCAAGCAAAATCCATCTATTCTGGATCTGGCCTGGCGAATGAGTGCTGTGGCCATACACTTCAAATGGATACTCCTTCTTCACTTCTTTCAGCTGTGGAGAAAAGTCTTGCAATGTGCTCTCTCCCCGTTTGTTGTAACAGTGCAGTTCAGGCACTACAATGAAGAGGTTTTAGCTGCAAGCTACTTCTTATCACTAGTGCAAAAGGAATATTTAGTGTGCAACTAACATCAGAACCCATTGCCACAAGATATCACTGTCATCAAGAGCATAATGGTTATGTTCATTGTCCTTAAATGGTTCTATTCTGTCTCACATAATTATACTCTTGTGGATGTAAAGTGTCACACTGCAGGGCCTAAACCACATACTGACCCTAGGGGTCGGAAAGGCTGGTCTACCACAGGCAAAGATTTGGCAGAATTGTCCGCTATTGTGACTGTTGCACCTTCCTCTAAAGCAATGTTTCTTAAACTACGTTACATGGAACACTGATGTTCCATGACCAGCTCACAGGCGTGGGTAGCAACTAGCAATGACGGCTGGTGCACGTATATACTTTCTGTTATTAAAACCAGATACATTGTTATTTCTTCATTGCTAGGACACCTGATTAAATTACTTCCTTGTGTTTTTGCTGCATATGTTGCTTTTAGTTTTTTGGTCTGACAATTTTTTGAAGAAAATGTTCATCGGTGTCCTGCATAAAAACATTATTGTTTGGTCTTTTGTGATCTCCAAGGCTACGTCTACACGTGCACCCAACTTCGAAATAGGCTATTTCGATGAATAACGTCTACACGTCCTCCAGGGCTGGCAACGTCGATGTTCAACTTCGACGTTGCTCAGCCCAACATCGAAATAGGCACAGCGAGGGAACGTCTACACGCCAAAGTAGCACACATTGAAATAAGGGAGCCAGGCACAGCTGCAGACAGGGTCACGGGGCGGACTCAACAGCAAGTCGCTCCCTTAAAGGGCCCCTCCCAGACACACTTTCATTAAACAGTGCAAGATACACAGAGCCAACAACTAGTTGCAGACCCTCTATATGCAGCACGGACCCCCAGCTGCAGCAGCAGCAGCCAGAAGCCCTGGGCTAAGGGCTGCTGCCCACGGTGACCACAGAGCCCCGCAAGGGCTGGAGAGAGAGTATCTCTCAACCCCCCAGCTGATGGCCGCCATGGAGGACCCCGCTATTTCGATGTTGCGGGACGCGGATCGTCTACACGTCCCTACTTCGATGTTGAACGTCGAAGTAGGGCGCTATTCCCATCCCCTCATGGGGTTAGCGACTTCGACGTCTCGCCGCCTAACGTCGATTTCAACTTCGAAATAGCGCCCAACACGTGTAGACGTGACGGGCGCTATTTCGAAGTTACTGCCGCTACTTCGAAGTAGCGTGCACGTGTAGACACAGCTCAAAAGTTTAAGAAACATTCTTCTAAAGTGTCTCCTCATGGATCCTATCAAAGACAGGCTACTAAATCCAACTGCTGGCTAGCCTGGTCCTTTATGGCAGTTCCTGTGTGCATGCGTTCTAGCAATTTCTTCCCAATTAGAACAACTATGTATGTTGCATGAAGACTGACAGAATCTGTGCGTGGACAACACAGGATGGATCACTCAAAGATTGCTTGTCCCTTTCATTCCCTCCTGGCACTGGCCACTGTTGGAAGAGAGAACGCTCGATTGCATGGACCACGGGTCAGATCCAGTATGGCTGATCTTCTCTTCTTCAGAATACTGATTTACATATTTCCCTTGTGTTGCTGTGACAGGGCACATCATCCTTCGATAGTACATGTGCAAGCCACACAAAAGAACTTGGCCTTAGACTCTCGGAATCCAGAAGTCGAAAACAAACTGACATGAGGTTATTGCCATTGGCTGTACATATCCAATGTTGGATGGATAAGCCACGAGAGAAGCTGCAGACTCAAACACTGCCCATAGATCCTCACCGCCGCTGCTAATCACCATCTCTTGAGAGGAAAAGGGGCCATATATTTCCCTTTTTGATTTTATAGAACCTGTTCATATAGCAAGTGGATGGCTGAGTACATGAAATTCCTCCCTCTGCTTCTGCACCTCCAGCTCCAGAGAGCAGTGGCTGAAACACAAAGTGCCACAACCACAACTGAGACTGGCAAATACAGAAAGACCAAGTGTTATGAGTATTATCAAACCACCAGCCACCCGACCCAAACTTAGAAGGCACCAGCAAACAATAATTGAGCCTGATGAACCAGCTTGGTCAGAACAATTACCCACAGAGTAATAAAACAAACCAGCAGTCATGTAGCACTTTAAAGACTAACAAAACAATTTATTAGGTAATGGATGAGCTTTTGTGGGACAGACCCACTTCATCACATGTACCTTCTTCAGATCTATAGCATTTCCAGTCCAGACTCAGTTATATAGCACAGAGGTCCAAAAAAAATTGCAATAAAAACTGATAAATCAAATGCATGGAATGGAAGGAGGGCAGGGGATGTTCAGTGTCTTGCCTGAGATCATTACGAACATCAAAGGAAGGGAGACAGTCAGTCCTTGTAATGCGTGAGATAATTGCTGTCCCTGTTCACACCAAGTGTTAATGTGTCGAATTTGAGTATGAACCCTAGTTCACAAATCTCCCTGTGTAATGAACAGTACAGTGATGAATATAAACTGCTCTTCCAACTCTCCTGGAGCTGCTGTGTTTGCGAGTGTGCTGGGCAGCTGCAGTTGTAGAGAGCTCCAAAGCGTGGGACCCACCATTGAGAACACTCTGCAACTGGTCACACACTGTTCTAGCCTTAAAGTGGAGACCTAATGATCCAGAGAACCATTTTTAAGTATGCTTAATGCCACAGTGGTGTAGAAGGGCTGACAGGCCCACCTAACAGAGTTGTCTCATCTATAAAGGACAGAGAGGTGTCCGTTTTAGTATTGCATAATATGGCTAGAGATTTTCTTCTCTAGGTGGCAGGTTAAACTCCAGACAAGATTCTCCACAATGATTCTGGGTACCTCAGTGTTTGGGTATCCAACCTGAGATGCTCCAAAGGGGGCTGATTTCACTAAAGTACTAAGCACCCACCTTCTGAGAATCTGGCCCCACTGAGCACCCAGAAATGGATGCACCCAAAATCACTAGCTGTATCAATTGTCACTGGAGAAGTGAAAGGAGGAGTCAGGTGAGCAGAGCCTGTGTTTTCTGAATTTCAGGGCTATGTTCTAGGATCTGGCATGCAACTGTATTTTTAGGATGTTTGTGCAAGTGTCTAGACCATGGGTTGGGTACAATTAAATATAAACTCCTGATAAGTAAATAAACAAAGACATAAATGTAATCAGACTTTTGTGACGTTTTCTTCAGAGACAACTGTTGGCCAATGGAAAATAACTGCCTCCGTCTTCCACTGGTTCCCAAAACTTCTGTAAAAGTTCTAAGAGGGCTGTTTTTTTTTCTTTTTCTTTACTTAAAAATAAAAGGTCAAATTGCATCCTCCTGTGGCAATGCACACAATCGAGAGATGGACCAGGAAACTGCCCTGGTTACCCACAGATCTTCCCATCTGTGACATCCTAACCATGTAGCCTGCCATGGCATCCCCACTCTGTTCCTCTGGTCCCCTTGTCTTCTACAGTTTGTAAGTGCACATAACCTAGTGCTTGTACTAACCACACCAACTTAGTGTCAGATACTCATGGGAAGGAGATTGCTGAAGGGAGCAGCTCCGGCCCTCCTGTGCCTGCCTCTGCCCCTGAAAGCTTGAAGAGCCTTGTTCCATGGGGCATCCTCTGACTGGCATTTCCAGGACTGGGGCAAGGATCCACTCTGGAATGTCCCCCCTCCTCAGCAGATGTACTGCAGCAGCCCCCAACCCTCTTGTAAAAGGAAATGCTAAGACTCAGGAGAGAATGTGCTGCCTTTCTAATCTGAGGCCAGGTCTACACTGGGCATTAAAGTCAACTGTAGACATGCAATTCTAGCAATGGCAATTGTGAAGCTAGAATTGACTTATCTACAATTGACTTACCTGGCCGTCCTCAATCAAACCCCAGAAAATCGACCCCAACCAGGTCGATCCTCTGCATAGTGAGGACATACCCTATGTCTTTGTAGTCTGATCAGACTCTGCCCTTTCATTTACTCCCCAGCTGTGATCCAGGGTCCATTCACTGAGAGCTGGCTGCCACCGTGCTGCTGGCCCTACCTCCTGGCTCGTCAGTGGCTACATCACATTAAAAGAGGCTAAGATGACACTAAATATTGGTCTGACGTGAGTACTGCACGCTAGCAATTGCTGTAGTTGCTGCAGCCACACCAACCATGGAACAGAGGACGCCTGGCCCTCATCAATGGGAAGGGAAGGGGCCAGCAATGTTCCTTCTAATTTTTTCCATTTATGTGCAGAATAAGTTTTGTCATGTGCACCCAGGCACATGTGGTTGTGCACCACCAATAGAAAAACATGCTGCCAGCTGTGGGCACTGTGGGAACTCTGCCAATCAGCTGGATGGCATTTCAGTCTCTCCTGGGCAGCAGCCAAATGCTCAGCTTATAGAGAATGCTGGTGGCCACTGGATAATCCCTCTGTTAAAATGCGGTCCACACTATGAAACACGTATCCCTGTTTCTCTTTCCCCATCAGGCTTTTATGTGAATCTGATGTGTGTCAGGCACCTATTTATAAAGCAGTAATTAGGTCTTCAACATCACTAAGTACTTCTTTGCTAATATGAAACCCCTACTGCTGTCCTGACACTGCCTGGCAGATGCTTAGTGAAGAGGTGTCTGAAATGCAGGAGCCAGTTAAATTCAGGGGTTTGGAAGATTTCACAATTTAGCCTCTATATGGTTGTGGCAGTGATTGTGTTTTCTGATCTTTTATATTAAAGGAGAGGCATCTGGAGGATCTAACAGAAATGACCTCGAAGGCTGATGTTAGTATAGAATTTTGGGCGCCTTCTAGAAAAACCTAGCACAGGGAGAACCCAGTCTTTACTAATATCAATGGGCCAGAGCCTCAGCTGGCATAAATGGGTACGTATAGCATCTCTGACAGCCAGTCTACACCTGCTGCAAATATAGCTTATATGATTTTACATGATTCCTATGAAACACAATTAGATTTCATAGAATTCTATTGAGTCTGTGTCTTTAATAGCCTAAAAGTACTTAGGAAATTGTCAGAACATTATCTGCTCCCATAGCCTGATTCTGATATCCTTACCTTGAGTAATCCCACTGAAATCAAGTCCCACTCATGTGTTTTCTACACCTGTATGCCGGCAGCAGTGATGCAAATCAGAATAACACAACAGAATCAATAATTATCTAGCTGTAGAGGAGGAAGAGATGGTGCATTCTGCACCTGAGCCTGAAGTCACGGACAACTGCTGAGATGAGCAAAGTAACCATGAAGTTATTATAGGAAGCAAGTTCTTCAGCCCACTGCATGTTCTTTCCGTTTTGCCCCCAGGTAGGCTGATATGTGGTGTGTGCTGGCAAAGGATGTCAGACATGTACCGTTCCATTGTCTTGCAGTACCACAACATAACTGATACAGAGCCCTGTGGAATGCCGGCAGCATCCTAGGTGGCATGGGACAGTACAGTAGTCAGGAGGGAATGTGAAGAGATAACTTGGCACCCTGTGTGATGGGGGTGACCCGGCACGCTGCAATATCAGCACAGTAGAGTGGGATGGAGGAGCTAAGGATCATGCAAAAGTGGAAAAGCACTGGAACAACATGGTACAGTGTCAGGCCAAGAGTCCACCAGACTGGCACGGCAGTTTAGTGATGGGACGACATGCTGCAAGGGAATGGCATGGCGCAATATGAGCCCAAGTGGCAGAGCTGGAGCACAGATAAACAGCATGACCCAGCGTGATCCAAGGAGCATGAGGGGAAGGAATGGAGAAATGTCCACAAGAAATGGAAAATATGTAGAATTTGGAGAAAATAATTCTTTAGAAGTTTGTTCAGTGGTAAAAATACCAAAATCCTTCCCAATTATTAGCAAATAGCCTTTCCTATTAGCAGAAGGTGTTGCATTGCCATTAACTGTGATGAGGAAAGAAGCAGGTAGGAATTGGAAAGCTCACTACCCATGTTTATTCATGAGGTCTTCATTAAGATCCTCAGGAACAAAAAGCCCTTTGTGTATTAGCATCATCCACAGAAGGGGAGGGGCAGCTTTAGGATGGACATCACACCAGCCCAACCAATGTTTTGTGCCTGAAACTTCTAAATGGATCATTTCCCAAAACTGGTTCCTCAGAACATTTTTGGAAGCCAGTGATTAAATCCCCCCTACACTAAAAGTGCATTTGCTAAAACCCCTTCCCTGGCTCTGCAGTGCTTGTATAAAAGCCACAAACAGATCTGTGATGTTTTCTCCTTTGAAGAAGTGATATTTTGGTCCTACAGGAATGGTGTCCAAGTGAACAATGGAGTGGTGTAAGAATAACACACTGTGGACAGAGAGAAGTGCGTTTTTTAACTGTTTCCCAGCTCTTTTGGGGATATGTAGTCCTTTTTAAATAAATTTCTGATTGAGTCATGTCCTTTTGTGCTGACAAGCTTAGGACACAGCATTTTATGTGATATTTGCTTACAGGTCCCTCCTTTGAAGTGGCTGCGTCTCTGTGGGTAGACTTTTACCAACAGAGCACGTCTGGTGTGTCAGTGACACAGCCTGCCTTCCCACCGAATGCTCTCACATGATATACCTTTGAATGTCTTCATGGCAATTTAAAATAATTCCTTCTGGGACCAGCATCCAGTCAACCTAGTATCTTATTAGCAGAGAGAACAATTCTGAAAAGATCACACTGACTCTGGAGATGAAAGACCTTGTGTGATCTGCCAAATGGAGTCATGAATTCCTTAGCAGAATGCTGCAGTGGAAAGGATGTTTAGAGCCTAGTGAATATACAGAATTCTGTTTGGCAAAGCAAGGTCTCCACAGTAACCGTTAAGGCCTATTAAACAAAGTGGCTGAATAATATTGTCACCTTTACTAACTTACAGCACATTCTATAAACCACACTGGAATTCCTCCATCCTTGCCCCAATGGAACACTGCACCACTGGCCAGGGGCATTATGGATGAGACAGTATTTTCTGGCCCAGAGGTCTGGTCCCTCAAAGTTTATCCTATGCAAAAAATGTTCAAAGTTCTTGAAAAGTGTCCTTGTGTGATCAAAAACTTCTAGGATGGTTTAGCCCCAAAATGACCAGTGGGGCCAGGTGATAATATCAGTTGGAAATAATTAATGTTGACATTAGAAGATACTTGCCCATTTCCAAATTTGCCATCTATAGTATCATTTCCCACACGCAGCTTTAATTACTTTGTACTTTTCCAAAACCAGTTACCTGGAGATTATGATTTATAAAGCATTCCAGATGGACTAGTCTTCAACAGAAACAGAGGAAAGGAATGTTCCCTGCCACAGACAGGTTCCAAAGAAACCTACAACTTAACAGCTGGGGAAGGGAGATGGGATGCAACAAAAAAGTGGGTAATGGGACAGAGATGTTTAGCATACATTTTTAGCACCATGTTTTGGTCTGGTTTTTAACATTCATTAGAGTTCCCTTCCCTAAAGGGAGGACTAGAATTTATACACCTCATGCAAGAAAGATGTCTTGAGTAGGAATTTGCTTCCTAACTGCAACTAGCAGGAGACTAATAAAAAGAAAATTACAGAGAAGCAGGGAGATGAAATAAGAACACCTCTTCTGGAGGCTGAACATATAACACACCAAAGTGGGCAAATTCAGAAGCTCCTCCTTCCAAGAGTAACATCAGCCCACACTGCAGAGATTTGCCATGCCTGTGTTTCTTGCTCTGCACAGCCGAAAGTGCCCCTTGTTCCCCAGTTCTGTCCCTTGGTTCATGAAATTTCCTCTGTGTTTTTAATAAACCACATGCAAAATAACATGTGTCACCATCAAAATATTTAGGCAGTATTAACTAGCAAATTATTACAGCAGTATTTTCAAATAGCCTATTTCCAAAGAGGTGTTTAACCTTTACGAAACATACAACGAAGAAAAATTTTGTTTCATTGCAGGCTGATTTCTGTGACACTGATGATTTTCATTTGCTTTTGTGCCTGAAACATTTATATTCTGCTTTTGCAGAGCATTTACTGTATTATTATTATTATTATTATTATTATTATAAAACCTAGCTCTTTTACTATCCTTTTCATCAGTAGATCTGGTTGTCTTCTGTGATGAAATAACTGCCTCTTTGGACATGTGGAAAGTGGAGGACATAATATACCTTGACTTGAGCAAAACTTCTGATACAGCTTCTCACGGTATTCTTGCCAGCAAGTTAAAGAAGTATGGACCGAATGGACTATAAAGTGGATAGAAAGCCAGTATCATTGGGCTCAACGGGTAGTGATCAACATCTCAATGTTTAATTGGCACCTGGTATCAAGCACAGTGCCTCTGGGGTCAGTCCTGGGGCTGGTTTTGCTTAATATCTTCCGTAACAGTCTAGATGACGAAATGAACTGCACTCTCAGCAAGTTCTTAACTTTCACTAAACTAGGGAGATTGGAGGATATGGCCAAAAGACATCTGATGAGATTCAACAAGAACAAGTATACTTAGGATAGAAGCATTCCATGCACTGCTGCAGGCTGGGGACTGATTGGCTAAGCAGCAGTTCTTCAGAAAAGGACCTTTACAGTGGACGAAAAGCTGGATATATGTCAATAATGTGCCCTTCTTGCCAAGAAGGGTAACAGCATTTTGGGCTGCATTAGTTTAAGTACTGCCAGCAGATCAAGGAAAATTATTATTCTCCCCTATTTGGCATGGGTGAGGCCACATCTGGAGTATTGCATTTAATTTTATGATTACCCACTACAGAAAGGATGTGGACAAATTGGAGAGTGTCCAGCAGAGGGCAACAAAAATGACTAGGGAACTGGGAGACATGACTTGTGAGTTGAAGCCAAGGGAACTAAGCTTATTTAGTCTAGAGAAGGGAAAAGTGAGAGGGGATTTGATAGCAGCCTTCAGCTACCTGAAGGGACGTTTCAAAGAGGCTGGAGCTAGGCTGTTCTCAGTGGTAGCAGATGACAGAACAAAGAGCAAAGGTCTCAAGTTGTGATGTGGGAGGTCTAGGTTGGACATTAGGAAAAACTATTTCAGTAGGTGGGTGATGAAGCATTGAAACGGGTTACCCAGGAAGATGGCAGAATCTCCATCCTTAGAGATTTTAAAGCCTGGCTTGACAAAGCCTGGCCAGGGTGATTTAGTTGGGGTTGCTCCTGCTCTGAGCAGTGGGTTGGACTAGGTGATGTCCTTAGATCTCTTCCAACCCTCATCTTCTATGGTTCTGTAATTCTTTTGATCTAGCTATGCCTGATCAGTGCAACATCTTTTTACTGTCGTTAATTTAAGTGAAATAAATAAAGACAAATTAATAATAATCAGCTGACATATACGTAGAGCTTTACCTGTTCAAAGTGTAACACACCGGTTTTAGTGCATATGTCCATGTGTCTCTCTAGCAGCCAGTGCAACTAAGTGTAACAACTGCTATCTGTCCACAGCTAATGGAAGTTTCCTTAGCTCAAGAGTTCTTTGTTTTTGGGTGCTGACATCCCCAAACTTAAGAGGATGGTCACAACCTTCCTTGAGATGACCGTGACCCCTTTTCCCCACCCCATCTGAGAATGCAGAGAGTTTGTCTAAGTAGGATGTGTCTTTACCTATGTCCCCGCTGCTATAGTATCAGGGATCCTCATAACCACTGATGTATTTATCTTATAGCTCCCCTGGGCACTATTGTTTTTCCTAGTTTACAGCTGGGGTACTAAGGCACGGAGAAGCTAATTGATTTGCTGATGGCTACATAGGAAGCTGGTGACCTACTCATTTCTGCACAACAGCCATTCTGACATCCCACTGACCACAGGTGATTATAAACCTACGGTCTGGGAGAATGACCATCAGCAAAAAGATAAATTTTGAGGAGCCAAAATGGCTGAGTATCCACATGGACTGAGCTCAACCCCCCAAACTCCTGAGCATTGCAAGAGTTCATTAGTTTGTAAAAACAAATACTGTCCAACAAATTTTATATTTAATTTTTAGCATTCTGAGCACAGAATATGGTGAAATATATTTATAAACTAGAAAATTATCTGGCATTGCTCTGGTCCTTAACTCAATTAAGGGAGGTTTTGCTTTTTTGGAAAATGAAAGGAAAATGTATGTGTTTTATTTATAAAATTGTATTTTGCAAAAAAAATGTTATTTTTACTTCAGATTTCTTTTAAAAAGGGATTGTTAAAAATAATTAATTTAATTTTTGTTATGGGAATTCCATCAAATGGTTTCTTTTTAATTCATCTCTATAACCTCTTACCATTTACTGTGTTTTAGCCAAAAAAAGTGGGGTGGGGGGCTAAAGTCAATTTGGTTTCCAATAACATTTTCTTCTAGTTTTTAAAGCTTAAGCATTGATTTATCTGTGATAAAATAGAGCACTATTCCAAATTTCTCTATTTTATCTCTATGACTATGTCTATACCACCAAGTTATCTCAAAATAACAGCAGTTATTTCGACCTAACTTTGGCATTGTCTAAATGACGAACATGGTATTTCGAAATAAATTCAACATAATGGGTGTGTTATTTTGACTGTGGTAAACCACATTCCCTTTTTGCAATAGACTATAATGGGCTCCAATGGCACTATTTCAAAATAGTACTAAGGGACCCAGAAATGCTATTTCAAAAGCTGGGTGCTATTTTGAAATGCATTTTGCATGTGGCTGTGTTATTTTGAAATAAGATATTTTGAACTATCCATTTTGAAATATCTTATTTTGAAATAGGGCTCTCACATAGAAGGCGCTTACGTGACCTGAGAATCTCTAATTGCCAGTTTGCACATCTATAAAATCTCATCAAGATTTCCCAGGGACTCTGTACAATATAAATGCAAAGTGTTATTTGCTCCATATTCCAGCAACCTGCCCACATGTAGTCTAATGGAGACGGGCCAGCTGAAATGAAGCTGTCCCACTGTTTTCCCATCATCTCTGTTTATCTGTCCTACCTTCATTTCACAATTGCCTTTAACAATGAGTTATTGTTTTTTATTTAAATAGCACCACAGGATTTCACTGTGGTTCACAGGCAGTGAAAAGACAAGGGTCCTGCACTTAGGAGATTACAGATTGCCTTGAAGAACCTTGCAGTTGTAACCCATGCTCAGAGTGTATCCTCTGGCCTCCTCTAGTGGTGGTTTGGCCAAACACAGAGATGAGTCAAGGTGCTAACAGAGGTGGGCCTTTTAGCTCATGCCAGTGGTCTGAGTTTCAATCCCTTTTGCCAAGGACCCCCTCCATGTGAGATGTTACGTATATTTCTCATGCACCATGTGGGATGTTACCACCTTAAAATTCACACTATAAGGCAGTTCCCTTCTCTACTTTACTCACATTATCTTAGATTATTAACAATGAAAGTATTTTTAAAATCAATGCACTCATTCCTGTTTGCATGTCTTTCCAAGGTCAAAGCCCACTGCAGTCTGTGCAAATCTTTCCATTGGCTTCATCAGCTTTGAGGTCATGCCTTTATTGAATATTTCCCAGTTAACACACAAAGATCAGTAATCACTATAGGCGTCTTAGCACTGTGATGGTTGGTGCAGACCAAACCTCGCTCATTTCAAAGCAACGGTTTTCATCTGAATTGAAAGAGAACGAGTGGGAACATTTATTTTGGCCTAGGCTTGACTGAGAGCTTGTTTTTATACAAACCTAATTTTGATTGACAAGTTTCCCTTTAAATTCCTTCCACCATTGCTATATGGTGCATCGCTATTTTTGTCTGAGAGGCTCTGCAAAATTGAGTTATGTGGCTTTGGTTTACTTTGGAGCCAGTGTAAATGACGATGATATCAGTGTTTGCCCTGTGGAGACACGAAGCATTTTCATGTGAAATTAAACAAAGAGATGAAAGTGTGATAAAATGAGAATTGAACATATTCTTTTAGACGGTGCTCTGACTGGAAAAAAACAACAATGCCATGACACACTGGCTGTCAGATTATTGAATGATTATGATGCACCATGGGCCAGCCAGACACATGAAGGCGGATATGATTCTGAGGGTGCTTTGATTTCACCAGGCTGCCTTGTGCAGGCCTCAGAATCCTAGGCTGATGAGTCTGATTTAGCCTTTCAGCTCCAGAGCTGGCCCCTCCAGGTCAGGGTTGAGTGGAAGAGAGTGCCCTGCTCTTACCAGTTTGGTGGGTAAACACGGTACTTTAACTTCTGGTGCTTCCAGTCTTATGCTTTCATGTATGTCATCTTGGCTTTTATCAGATGGAAACAGTGGGTGAGAAAATGGGCTGGTGCAAACTGGTTAGAAACACACTCTCAGGAAGTTGCACTTCACCACCTTGGGGGCATAAACAAGGAAAGAGCAGAAGCAAGGCCAGCAGGTTTGCAGAAATTTTGGTGGGGCCCAGAATGTCCAGAGCCCAAGCCCCTCCCCCATCAAAACTCCCCTTTCTCCCCAGACCTGCTTAAGGCTCTGTGGGGGAGTTTGTTTAGCAGGCATCCTGCTTCTGCTATACCTAAAAATTTTGCTATTACATTTTGAGGTTTTGGCTAGTTGTTCTTCAGAGTGTTTTTGGCTTTCCTAATTATATGTGCACTTCATTTGACAGCAATTCTGGAATAAACGGGCATTTATCTTGAAATAGTAACTCCACCAAAACAAACAACCTTTGCTGAAACACACCACTCCCAATTCAATTTCAAAATTGATTCATTGTATACTAAGCAGAGGTAATTATGAACTAATTGGCCTCCAGGGAGGCATCCCATCAGTGCTCTTATTTCAAAATTGGGCTTGCTTTTCAGAAATCACTTATTTTGATGTTTGAACACTGAAATAAGTTAATGATTTCAGCATTGGGCTGCTAAACCCAGGGTTATGATTTCAGCCCTTGAGGGGGCCATTTAGGGATCTGGGCAAATAGGGAAAAAAAGGCGGGGGGTTGCTTGGTCATGCCAAGAGGGCAGGGGACTGGATTTGATGACCGCCCCAGGTTCCTTCCAATTCTATGAGATACGTATCTCCATATTGCTGCAAAACTGCACTGTAAACACATCCTAAATCACACTCAGGCTGTTGCAGTTAACATTGCTGGAGCTGAGGCCCCAGACTTGAATATTCATCGCGTCGAGCCAATTCAGCTTGTTGCCTATGAGCAAGAGGTAAAGCAAGGGGCACAGCTGACTTGGATTTTAAGAACGCTTTGGTTAAAGTACTCTGTAAAGATTGATGTGGAAAGCTGGGTCCCATGCACCTCACCACTAAGTCTGTAATCCAGCGAAGGGGAAATCTAATCTGGTGTTAAGCCAATCCTGAGATTCTCTTGAGTCATGTGACCATTTAAAGGTCTAGTCCTTTTCTATTTTACTGTTTCTGCCGCTTTACAGGGATGAAGGGTTTTTGGCAGAGTCTCCATCCTTCATCTCTGCTATTTTGGGTCAGAGATTTCTCGTTTCATATGCATTTGAGAATGTGAACAAGGACCTCTCTCTCCAAGGGAAATAACTGAGGGATCCTGCTGATGAGCTGGATAGCATTTACCTTTCTCACTTGGGCTACGTCTACACGTGCACCCAACTTCGAAATAGCTTATTTCGATGTTGCGACATCGAAATAGGCTATTTCGATGAATAACGTCTACACGTCCTCCAGGGCTGGCAACGTCGATGTTCAACTTCGACGTTGCTCAGCCCAACATCGAAATAGGCACAGCGAGGGAACGTCTACACGCCAAAGTAGCACACATCGAAATAAGGGAGCCAGGCACAGCTGCAGACAGGGTCACGGGGCGGACTCAACAGCAAGTCGCTCCCTTAAAGGGCCCCTCCCAGACACGCTTTCATTAAACAGTGCAAGATACACAGAGCCAACAACTAGTTGCAGACCCTGTATATGCAGCACGGACCCCCAGCTGCAGCAGCAGCAGCCAGAAGCCCTGGGCTAAGGGCTGCTGCCCACGGTGACCACAGAGCCCCGCAAGGGCTGGAGAGAGAGTATCTCTCAACCCCCCAGCTGATGGCCGCCATGGAGGACCCCGCTATTTCGATGTTGCGGGACGCGGATCGTCTACACGTCCCTACTCCGATGTTGAACGTCGAAGTAGGGCGCTATTCCCATCCCCTCATGGGGTTAGCGACTTCGACGTCTCGCCGCCTAACGTCGATTTCAACTTCAAAATAGCGCCCAACACGTGTAGACGTGACGGGCGCTATTTCGAAGTTACTGCCGCTACTTCGAAGTAGCGTGCACGTGTAGACGCAGCTTTGGAGTGTCAAGAAAAGCCGCACTTGCCCCAGACTGAGAGAGGGAGGACGCCGAATCCCACATTAAATGAACAGGCATCCTTGGTTCCTCAGTCTGAGGCCTACAGGTGGGGGAAGTCCATGTTGTTCACATAGTTAAGTTGTAAGTGCATCTGCGGAAAACCTTTTCATTTGAAACAGGCCCCTGACCACGGTAAGCCATTTCAGTTTGATGACTGAAAGGGGCAGGGTATTTTTATTTTTGTTCTTTATTTAGGTTTTTTTTTCAATACCACATCTAGCTGAATCAGGTGCTTGAACTTCCCTGTTCTCTTCACGTGGATGTCTTAGCCATGTTATCTTGTGAGAGAATCGAGAATATTCACTTGAGAGCAACCCCTAAGGCTGTGCTGCTTCTGCTGCTGTGGATTTTCCTTAACATTTCTCTAGTTTTTCTCACTTGGCTCCCAAACCAACTCAATCTGTAAAGTTCCTCATCAGTCAATTCTTTCTCAGAGCCATATGGGCTGGTGGGGGAGTTGGCACTTGGTTATATATATCAGCTTCAAGGAGCATTCCTGGGCTCTCTGAGCTTTAAAGAATTTCAGTTAAACATGTACAATGAGGTGCTCGAAAATAACCTCGAAGAGGAAATACAAAAAGCAGGAATCTCTCTCTCTCTCTCTCTCTCTCACACACACACACACTGTAGTTCACAGAATCATAGGGCTGGGAGGGACGTCAGGAGGTCATCTAGTCCAGCCCCCTGCTTCAAGCGGATCAACCCCCACTAAGTCATCCCAGCCAGGACTTTGTCCAGACGGGGCTTAAAAACCTCAAGGGATGGAGAATCCACCACCTCTCTAGGCAACACATTCCAATGCTTCACCACCCTCCTGGTGAAGTAGTTTTTCCTAATATCTAACCTACACCTCTCCCTCTTCAACTTCAGACCATTACTGCTTGTTCTGCCATCTGACACCACTGAGAACAGTTTCTCACCATCCTTTTTAGAGCTCCCCTTCAGGAAGTTGAAGGCTGCTATTAAATCACCTCTTAAGTCTTCTCTTCTGTAAACTAAACAAGCCCAAATCCCTCAGTCTATCCTCATAGGTCTTGTGCTCCAGACCCTTAATAATTTTTGTTGCCCTTCGCTGAACCTGCTCCAGCAAATCCACATCCTTTTTATACTGGGGGGCCCAAAACTGGACACAATATTCCAGATGTGGCCTCACCAGTGCCGAATAAAGAGGAATAATTACTTCTCTAGATCTGCTTGAAATGCTCCTCCTAATGCACCCTAGTATGCCATTAGCCTTCTTGGCTATAAGGGCACACTGTTTACTCATATCCAGCCTTTCATCCACCATAACCACTAGGTCCCTTTCCATCGTACTGCTGTTGAGCCAGTCGGTCCCCAGCCTGTAACAATGCTTGGGATTCTTCCGCCCCAGGTGCAGGACTCTACACTTCTCCTTATTGAACCACATCAGATTTCTTTTGGCCCAGTCCTCCAATGTATCCAGGTCCCTCTGGATTCTCTCTCTACCCTCCAAAGAATCTACCTCTCCCTTTAGTTTTGTGTCATTCGCAAACTTGCTGAGGGTGCAATCTAGTCCCTCATCCAGGTCATTAATAAAAATGTTCAATAACACCGGCCCCAGAACTGAGCCTTGCGGCGCTCCGCTTGAAACAGACGCCTTCCAGATATTGAGCCATTGACCACTACCTGTCGGGCCCGACCATGAAGCCAGCTTTCTATCCATCTTATAGTCCAAGGATCCAATCCATATTTCCTTAATTTATGGACAAGAATGTTGTGGGAGACCATATCAAAAGCCTTGACGAAGTCAAGGTGTATCACATCCACTGACTTCCCCATGTCCACAGAGCTTGTTACCTCGTCATAGAAGTTTCCTGTTTCCTGTCAGTGGCGGCAGCCAAGAGTCAGGCTCTGGGCTGCTGCACGGATAGGAGCTGGGAAACTGACCAGAGCGGCATTGCTGGTCAATTTCCCCACTCCTCTGAGTAGCAGGGAGCCTGGAGCCAGATGCCAGCTCCCCACCACTCAAAGTCGAATTCACCTGAGATACACACAACTTGAGTGCATGTACTTGGGGTTCTACTGTTCTGTATTTGCTGTACACTCATCCCTCGCTATATAAGGACAACTGGGTCCCAGATTTCTGTTCATAGGTGAAAACTTGTAAGAGGGACTCTACATTCCCATTAAAATACACGGAAAAGTCTCTGATTAGGTCCATAACTCAGAGAAGGAGCAGCAGCATGTGGCACTGCTTTCGGATTGGGAGGCGGGTTGGAGAGGGTTGAAGGCTGGGGACAGTTTGGGGCCATGAGTGGGAGGGAGGGAGTATTAAAACTTGGTGGTGGGTTGGATCCATGGGGTGGGGAGGGGGTTTCAGGCTGCTGCAGGTTGGGTTCACGGGGAGGCCGGGGAGGCTCAGGCTGATGTGGGTTGGCTGTGGGTTGGAGCCAAGCGGTGGGCAGGGGGGTTCAGGCTGAGGTGGGTTGGGTCTGCAGGGAGTGGGGTAAGGCTCGTATTAGTGTGGAGCACTTCACTCATCTAGTGAATAAAGGTAGGTACATGTGTCCCGCATTTTAGCGAGTACTCGTAAGTAACGTACTTGTTTAACGAGGGATGAGTGTATTTATTTGTAGTTACTTTCACTATATGGTACTTATGGAAGAAGTAACTAAAATTACTTATGGTTAAAATGCTGGTTATTTGAGAGTTCTGGATGAGAGAATGCCGGTTAAGACAGAGTTTACTGTAAATAAGATTGTTAGTCTTTATGGTGTTACAGGACTGCTTGGGTTTGGTTTTGTTTTTTGTGAAGCTACAGATTAACACAGCTACCCCTCTGACAAAGTGAAGAGTATATTTTCACTCCGCAGGCTTGCCTACGTGCAATTCTGGTGTTTTTTTCTTCCCGGGTGCTATTTAATTCCATGAGTCAGATAAGGGGCAAAGCGCCAGCTCTCTGCCAGTCAGGTAAAGTAGCACACACCTTTTTCAGGTGCTATTAGATCTCTTACCAGATATCAGCCTATCACACGCCTCATCTCAACCAAAGAGGGTTGGATTTTATGGGAAGCTGTTTTAGGTAGTGAAGTAAAGTGCAGTGCACACTTTGAGCACCATGTCTGCTTGCTGTTGTTTCTTTTGGGGGTGTCTGATCAATGTGGTGTGGCCCAGCGGAAGCAGTCTTTAGAACTCCTGTGCAAGATTTTTTGAGGCTCCTACTTTGCTGTCCTACATGTCTTCCATTTAAGGGCCGTCTATTATCAGGAAGGTGCATAATTCATCAACTTTCCTGTTTATCTGTAATAAACACCAGTGCTGAAAACTTAACACAAGCCAGACCTTCATTAGCCTGCAACTATCCCACTTTGTTGTCTGAGTCTATCCCATCTCACAAGCTAAAAGTGCACAGCCTGGTTTGGATAACACCCGTGCATTGAAGGAAGGGGTATTAGTGCTCTGCTAAAGGGTACATGTCAATCTGAGTCAGCAATGAGCCAGCAGCACTGTCTTAGGAGATGCCATCTGGTAGCTGAGATGCTGATTAACTACAGACATAAAAAAACGTCATGTAGCACTTAAAAGACTCACAAAATAATGTATTAGGTGATGAGCTTTCGCGGGGCAGACCCACTTCTTCAGATCTGGAAGTAGATTGTGGTCTGCCCCATGAAAGCTCATCAACTAATACATTATTTTGTTTGTCTTTAAAGTGGTACATGACTGCTGGTTTGTTTTGTGAAGATACAGACTAACACGGCTATCCCTCTGTAACTACAGACATGAGGTGCCAGATTCTTTGGCTGAGATTAAATTGCTCCGAGTACAAGGGTGCCTTGCGGATCTGGCTTAAAACACCATTACTGGTGTAGCTGTCTGAAAGGCCACTTCGCTGTGTTAGGGCAGAGAGGCACTCTCACTTTACAGGTCTGCAGTGGCCACAGGTGGCAGAAAATGCAGCTGAAGATTACTTGGGGGACAAACACACCTTTTCTGAAGCCATGGTCCCTTTTGCGTGCTACAACAACATCAGAAAGACCCCAATGGCTCTGTGCTACTACAGAATCAGCCTTACCCTCAGCTCTTCCCTGAATTGGTTAAATCAGTTCCACTGCCAGATCGCACATCCAGTACAGCACACAGCTGCTGCCCTGCCCAGTGGGCCTGGCCTCTTGGGAATACATGGTGAGAGTAGAGGTGATAGCCCTGAAATTCTGGACAAATTCTAATTTGGATACTTACATTCTTCTTATTTAAATCCACCAGCAGTTTAGTTAGTTGTAATATTCTTCGTTTCCTTACTTTTATGTGATTGATTTGGTGGGTACCTTTGAACCACCTCCAGGCTGCACCTCAGCATTTCATTAGCTGGTGGAACCATCCTTCGAAAAGCTTCTTGGGAAAAATACTTTTTCTGGAATGAACAATTGCTTTATTATTATGTTATATTACAGTTAATTAGTTGCTTTTTCATCTCTGGAAATGGACCTTACTACACTGTTCTGGAAGTCTATTATATTTTGTGAAAGCTTAGCTTTGCAACGTATGCATTAATATGTTCAAGAACAATATAGGCTATATCGATTTTGAGAAAAACAAAGAATTCAGAGTAAAATAATTCCAAAGGTAAATTGGACAAATGCTGGCTTTCAGCTTTGTGGACGTATAGCTAAAGATGAACAACTGATTGTCTTTCAACAATTAAAGATACTTTTGAAGCATCTGAAAAACAAGAATTTTATTTTACTGGCTAATAATATAATTCACTTCCCACACTGTGCACACAACCCCCACCCCCTACAAACTTGCTTATTGCTAATTGATGTACTGAATATTTCATGAATGGCACTTTCACTATCCAGTTCCTATCTACTGCTCTTTGTGTTAATACAGTTATACAGTTTTCTGAAATTCAGCATCTCTATCAGAAACTGATTTTGAACTACAGTGCATTCCTAAACTCTAAGGAAGAGGTCCTGGATTATGAATTTAAAATTAGTACTGAGGTAGCAAAAGTACAGTGCATGCATTATAAGGTAGTTCATGATATCTCTTGGATTCTGAAGTGCTTGGAAAAATGTATTTGCTAAATATTATTGGAGATGCAACCCACCTAGAAGGAATTTGACATTATAGATATGTCACAAAATTTGTGATTATGCAGCCAAAATGTTAGATACATTTAAATCTGCAAATTTATACTGGAAATTCTATTTCCCAAGAAATGCACAATTAGTCCTACGTGACCATTCTTTACTACGTGACGTTCTTTACTATTACTCACTGTCATGACATTTAAAAGTAACTCTCCACAGCTGCCTCAGATGCAGAAGGAATTTTTATCCCACACTGTCAGTTCAAAACTGGTATACTGATTTGGATGACGATGTCTACTCTGAAGTATTAATTTATAAAGTACAAAAGAGAGAGGTACTTTTCTTGTGTTAGCAGTGACTTGGATATTAATATTCATATCAACCCAATAACTTCTTATGATGTTGAGAACACTGTATCCTAATGGTACCCCACACATTATTGCAGGAAATGATTTGATGGACTCAGGCAACAATAATTCAGAATTATTACACTTTGGAGTGTGTGCTTATAGCTTTCATGGATCATGTTTCTGATCAAATGATGTTCGGACACCTTTTGCAAGATAAAATCTGTAATTGTATGTTCAGCTGTAATACTCTTTAGGTCTGGGCTGATAATATATCTGTACTGTGTGTGTGTGTGTGTGTGCATGCGCATTTGTTACATGCATTGAAAATTAATACTGAATTATTATAAATCAACAAAAGGGCACAGGAAATCTGCCTAATTTGTTGACCCAAGTTCAGCTTCACTAAAATCTGGGTTTTCAGATTTCCCTGTAGATTCCAATGCATGGCTTCTTTTTCAGTTCCTCTTCTGAAGACTAACTGAATGAGCTTGAGACTGGAATGTGAGAACCGTTTCATTTGAATTCTGGCTTTGCCACGGATTTGCTGCGTGGCCTCAGGCAAATAATTTAACCTGTGTCTCATTTTCTCCACAATTAAAACAGAATCTACTCTGTCTCTCCTCATCAGCATGGGATCTAAGCTTCCTTATACTGAGCTGCCTTGCAGGGGAGCTGGGAGGATTCATATGACTGTAATGCTTTGGAGATGTAAAGTGCCATATAAGGTAGGTCAGGTGTGTGCAAAGTGGGGCGTGTGTGTAATTCTGTAAAAGGGCACAGCGCGATTGGCTGCTGGGACTCAGGCTCATCCATCTCATTAAACATGTTAAAATATGGTACTGTTTTATGTATGTGTATTCACATTTAAATATCGGTTAATAAAGATTTCACATTCTACATACTTATTTTGTTATGTGTGCTGAAAGGGCTTTTTGTCATAAGAACATAACCAGAATTTCCATCATTTGGATTACATTAGACAGGTGAGGAGCCCCTACCAATTGCAGAGACAAAAAGTGGGGCCTGACATAAAACGTTTGCTCACCCTCACTGGCTTATCTCTGCACCCTCCTGACCTTTTATTTGCTCACCCCCTATTTTGTTGGTAGCACAGAGTGGATCCCCACTGAGATCTAAGCCACGGGAGTGAACCCCCTGCATACAGCTTTTAAAATGCTTTGATGAGCCAAGCTACTACACACAGGTTATGCCACAATAGCTGGGCACACCACTGGCAGTTAACATTCTTGTGAAAAGTCTGGACTTGGGCTGCACTCCCAAGCTTTCTCCTAATATCAGCAGCCTCTTGGAAAGGACTCAAAAGTGCCACCTCAGGGCAGGAGTCTAAGGGCACAGTGACCATGTCCACTTTACAGGGTCCCCACAGCTCCTGGTCTGAGTGCTGCTCTACTACACTCAGCGCATGGCAAAAGCTGGAGGGCACACCAGCAAGCTCAGCAACGTAGGTGGGAATGTCTACACTCAAATACCTGGAAATAGTGCTTAGGTACCAAGCAGTGATACGTGCCATCTCAAAATGCAGACAGGGATACCCACCTCATAGGCTTATTTTTAAAGAAGCCAAGTTTGCTTTAAATATTTCACAGGATGCAAACATTTCTATCTCTACAAAGGGCGGGGTGACCTGCCTGGCTTGCAGCAGCCGCCCAGGGACTGCTCATGTGCCTGGGGTGCCCAAACTTGGAAGTTCCAGCTACGTTTCTGCTCTTTTTCCCATGCTCTATTTGCATCAACTCTCTATTCTTGCTGTTCTTTGTTCAACCCCCGCCCCCCTGGGGTACAGATGGCACATGTGCGTGCATATGCTCGGCAGGAAATGAGCTGCACCCCTCCCTAGCAAAACACAGGCAATTGCCATGATTTTGAAGCTGCCCTATGAAAAAATACCAGCTACTTTCCCACAGCGCCTGTGCAGACGGACCCCGGGAAAGCAATGCACCAACTTCTGCTACCTCACCCTAGGCTGCTCCTGCCACTGGCTGATGGGAGGGAGGCAAGGAAAGAGCCTCACCGGGAAACCAAAACACCTGCAAGGCCATCTCCTGAGCAAGTGCCCTACTTCCAGTGCCTCCCACGCCCTTACCGACACAAAACTGGGGCGCGCTCTCTTTCCACGCCCCTGCTCCTGCTTTGGCTTGGCAGTGTCTCTGGTGCACGTGAAGGGCCCTCCCCACCCCCAGCCCATGGCTCTTCGCAGCGCCCCAGCCGTTCAAGGAGCCCTGCGCCACATGCCGGCCACCTCGACCACGCTCTGGGCGCGTTCTGCTGCCCCCTGCCGCAGCCCTGCCCACCTGCTAGCGGGCTAGGCAGGAACCAGCCAGGGTTGGCGCGTGTGTGCTGGAAGTCCCGGCTGGCTTTGCCTAATCGCCGCCAGCAGCCGCCCCGGGAGCTTTCGCATTGGAAAAGTGACAGCGAGCGAGCGAACCCCCCGACACCACCCCCGTCCGGGGCTGCACTGCTGACGTCTCGCCTTCCTCTTCTTCCCCTATAAAGAATCCCGGGCGCGCATGAAACATCCCAGCAAAAGCAGATCAAACTGGGCGGGTGGGGGAGAGAGAAACGTGCCTAAAGGGTCATCTGCCCCGCACAAGCCCCACTCCTTGCAAGAAGCCGAAGCGATCGCCGGCTCCCGGGCCCTCCACCAGCATGTAGCAGAGATCCCGGGGGCTCGTGTCAGCTGCGACAGCTACTGGGACGCGGAGTTATCTCCCCCCACCGCCTGTCTCGCAAGCTTGAGTAAGTTAAAGGGCTTCTGATCCCGGCAGCACCTGCACCTCACTGGATAAACAGACCTCAGGCGGAGGCTTTTTGTGCCAGGCACCCTAACCAGCCCCCAGCCCCAGGGAGGAGCGTGACTCAGCAGCAGCCACTCAGGGACTCGGAGACAACTTTGTGCCAAAACTTTTTTGTTGCTGTTACTTTGCTTCGTTAGCCCCTTGGGTCAGTTGTGTAACCGCCGCTCTGCTCCCCGAGCGCTCTGCTTTCAATCAGGATTAGCCAAAACAAGAACGAGCCCCCTCCGGACCCCGATCAGCCCATGAGCTAGGAGAGGGGGCCAAGGAATAAAGTTATTCTGGAAAAAATATCACATTTGGCCGTCAGGAAGAGAGGGGAGCGCCCAAAGTCTGTAGCAAAGTTGTGCAGAGCAGTTTAACTGGAATCAACAAGTGAGAACTTCTGGACGCCTTGTTCTCCTCCCCTCCCTTCCTTTATCCACCCTGAGGGGTTTTAAACTTGCTGCTGGCAAGACATTAACCCTATTTAGAGATCTCCTGGCTTTCACGTTTACAAAGGATATACTAACAATTCCCATCTGCGCCAGACATGCTTCCGAAGCACTGCCCCGCCCTGGCTGTTTGTGTCCTGCACGGATTGCTTTGGCTACAAGGTAGGAGCGGTTTACACGTGGTTCTCTCTTTCTCTCTCTCTCAGCCTTGCCTCTGATCTCAGTGTATTTTTGCTCATGCAACTTTCTTTTCCATGCGCGCTCACGCCGGTGTGGTGTCCCGGCTGGCATTGTTTGTACACACACCTCACTGGTTTAATGCCACCTTGTCTGAACTGACAAAGCGGTCACATCAGAGGGACCAGTTCAAAACAAGCCACTCCTGGAGGCTGGCTGAAGGGAGTGGAGCAGATAATTAAATAAAGACTTAAAACGAGTCCCTGGACAGGATGGAGAGTAACAACTGCCAGCGTGGGTACCAAATAGGGGTCTAGCGCCTGGTTTTCTTGTTTGGCCAGACACCTAGCCCGCAGTGGGCCAAAAGCAATGCTGAAGCAGTCAGTATGGTTGGCAGAACTTTCCTTCCCTTCTCACCCCGAGGTGTGCTCCCTTTTTTCTCCTGCTGAGTGCAAGCATGGACCTGAGTACACGAACCTCACAGCGCCCTGGGGGATTGCAGCAATCCTAAAGGAAGCAGCAAAGGCTGTTTGAGATACGGGGCTTGACTTGTACGAGAGAAAATTTGCAGTCCCTTTGGAGGGGAGGCTGTACCGTCACAGAGTGATACGTGGTTACCTCTAGGGATGCGGCGATTTCAACTACCGTGTTGTCATTGCCTGGGATTTGCTCTCCTGGATGTGGTTTCAGTTGCTTCCTCTGGGTTTGGGTATCACAAGTACCTGGAGGTGACAGAGCTGGGGAGCTGCCACTAGATGGCGCTTCCCGCTGCGAGTAGGAATCCTTGGCCCCAGTGAGGACTTCCCTTGTTGAAGTGGAGCTTTGAGGTGAGTTTTCAGGATTGCTGTGGGAGAACTCACCCTGCCAGCAGACAAGTTCTTCCTTTGTGTTTTGGGAAGAGAAAGAATCCAGCTTCGCAAGTGGGCTGCTCTAAAGCTACCTGTTCCCTATTCCCTTGCTGCTTCCTCTCACCCACTCATCCCAGGGCTTTGACCCTCACATTCCTGTGGCGAAGTGAAGGCTCCATTCTCAGCCCATGACTCACATTTTTCTCACGTTTAGCACTAAGCATTTCAGTGCACTGCTCCCAGGTGCCTGCCAGGAGAACCCATCAGGTTTTTTTCCAGCCCTATCTGGACTTCTTAGAGAGGCCCCTGAATCCATATCACTCAGAACAGATCTGCACCACTCAAGCAAGAAACTAGCTTTGCCAATTGCTCTTCATCACTTCCCTGGGCTTTTTTTCTGCAAGATCCCCTCCCATGCTGCAGATGTGCTACATCCCATGAAATGCCCTACAGTAATGCCTATGGACCAGTATGGAATTGACTCTAGACTTTCCTGTAATGAGTTTACAAGGGTTCTCCCACTAGACGTCAGCTCTCTTACCAACAGCAATGGGAGCTCAGGTTTGAACAAAGGGGTCAGGAGTTCATTAAAATATTGGGAAATAGAGGTAGGTGTGTCGTCAGACAACGTCCTCGAAGTCTGCCCAATTTGAAGTCCCCTCCACAGCTTATACTTCTGAGCCCATTGAGGCTTCCATAATCAATTTAAAATAGTGATTTGTAGGGCTTGGTATCTTCCTCCTATATGTGAACATTTCAATTTGTATTTGATCATCTGAAACACAATGAAGATGAGCCTTCAAAAGTAGAAGTTATAGCAAATATAACAGAGCCCTTTGTTGGGCTAATGAAATTTAGAAGAGCTTTTCAATGTGCCATGTGGTCTTCCATTAGTTCATGAATAACGAGGATTTCATGCTATTTATTCATGGGTCATCAGATTATATATAGGAGATGGCCTGTTATTTACTGTAGTACTTCTCCTGCGAGTCGTTTTCCATAATGTTCCTTGAGCCCTGGGTATATTTCAGCATACAAGACTATTGGTTCTCATCTCCTTATGGTCAGTATCAAGTGTTTCTCTAGACTCTTGGGGTACTAATATCCTCCACCAACATTAATCAACAGCCAACCATATCAGGAAGACAGATCTGCTGAAGGATTTTGCCAGCACCATAAACTACCAGAGCTTTGTTACGAGAATCCACATGTATTGTCTGGTTTATTCAGAGACTTATAATATGCTCCCTCAAAGAATCTCTGTGTGCTAGAAAAGGTCAGTCCAGATAAATTCAGAAACCAGCTCCATATATTCCCCACAAACATACCTGGAGTAAAGTAAGCCTTGCATCATGCCTTAAAGTGCCAATTGGAGCTCTGCTGGACCAACAGAGGAAATGGATTCAATAGGGTATTCTGCATCAGTCATGAATACCCTTCCATCAGCTTCCCTGGGTAGGAGTACCCTAAGTGGTCTCCATTATTGTTAGAGCAGGAGGGGAAATAGTGGATTCCATAATTCATTGGCCTTTGTACATTGGTATCAACATTTTCAATTGCACCTGGAAGCAAATAGGAAGTTTGAAGTCTTCAGAGAATTGCTGGCATGCACTGCCTCTGGCTGAGGCTGCAAGTAAGCAGCCAGCTGTATTTGCCACTTACACTAATTCTTCAGCGCTTGTCCTTATACGGCATAAGAGAGCAGCCCATCCTGAAGGTTACAAAGACATGCATTACCATGTCAATTTCTGTATCAGAGAGAAATGGTAACAATTGGCCAAACACGGGTAGGAAAAGGCAATTCTAGTCACCAGTCCTTGGTGGGAATCCAGGAGCACACTCATATTGCAAGTGTTACCGAAAGGGGTGGATGTACTCCTGCAGAAATGGGCCAGTGCAGATAACACCCACTGCACACTCTAAATAGCCCCCTTACCTGGCAGTCTTAACACAGAAATATTTAGCAAGACCTTCGTCCAGCTCTTTCATCCATGCCCTCTTTGAGCCTGGTGCCAAGAAGGAGACAGAATGCCCTATCCATGTCTGACCATAAAGGAGGATAGAGCTGTGTGTCATAGAGCCATATGGTTAGAAGGGACTGTGTTGTTTGGTTTAATCCCCAGCCAAGATGCAGGAATTGTTGTTCTTAAGCCGCCAAGACAGGTGGCCTTCCAGCCTCCTTTTGAAACCTTCCAGTGAAGAAGCTTCAATGACTTCCCAAGGCACCTGTTCCATTGTCTGACCATTCTCACAGTTAGGATTTTTTTCCTGAGATTTAATCTGTGTTGCTCTCCTCTGGACCCTTTTCAATTTTTGTACATCTTTTCAAAACAGTAGTGGCCAAAATTGAATAGAGTGTTCCAGCTGAGGCCTAAACAGTGCAGACTAGAGCCATACTAAGACCTACCATGACTTGCATGCTCTGCCTCTGTTAATGCAACCCTAAATTGCATTTGCTTTTTTTTTTGTAAGTGTATTGCATAGTTGACTCATGTTGAGAATATGATCCACCATGATTCTTAGATCCTTCTTAGTACGGCTGCTGCCAAGCCATTTATCCTCTTCCTCTGTTTGTGACAGACACAGACACCAAGGAAGAGGATGTTTTTTTAGCTGACACCCCGCTCACAGCTGAGGGCTTCAAGTATTCACTCTGTTGCAGCTAATTAGTACTGGGGAAAAGTTGGCTGCCCCCATCACTATGCCATCATCATCACGTGCAGGTCTGGAGACTACCACAATGACCTGTTTAGGGGGCATATAGGGGATCAAAGAACTTTTAGGCATCTCTGTATTGTTGGTTAATGACCAAAGTTATATCTTACATATATCAGACCTATCAGACCACTGTTAGGTTGTATATTCCCTTGGAAAAATATGAAACTTTGTTTTACGATGCCCTTAGATTACCAACAGGCCTTGCACCCTGATTATGGCAAAACTGAGGTTGGATACCAAAACAGAAGAGGTAACAAGCGGATCATGAGAAAAGTGAAATGGTCATCCCAACAATCTCCAGCCCATTCCAAAAATCTTAGCTCCAAAATATATAGATATACTGAAATCATCTAAAATAGTTCCATGCTTGTCATGGCAGTTCCTCCTTCCTTGATATGTTGCATATTTTATTTTATATTCCTCTTAGCACAAGCTGAAAATGTTCAGTTTCACACATTGCATTTACAGCTTTCAAACTCTAAATTCAAGGGCCGGTAGAAATTTTTGGCAAAAAGGCATTGTCATTTTTCCCAGTAGAAAAGTGATTTGTTTGAGCACGGTGTTTGTTGCTTTTGTGCCTGGTCAAAAAGTCTTTTGGTTGGTTTGTTTTCAAAAACATTTCTCCCTAAGAAATAGCTCACTTTTGACAATTTTGTCCTTTTGAATGAAAAGTTAATTTTTTTATCCTGACCTTTTTTATCAAACATAGTTTTCACTAAGTCGAAAATTCCAGTAACCTTTTCAGTAAACATTAGTCAGTGGTTTTGAGAGCCATTGTAAAATAAAATCATGAACACTTTCCAAAAAAGGAGAAACGGCTCTATTTTTAACATTTTGACATAAAAACAACTTTGATGTTTCAAAAATTTCTGCAAAATATTTTTCAACCCAATCTACAAATAATGTTATTACTATTGATGGCTTGTTATTAGTACATAGTCTGTACACTCACCTTACCGCTACTCACCATCGTCCTCAAGTTTCCAAGCGTAAAATGATCACCACTTGAGTGTCAGGGAGAAAGTTAGCTCCATGGTAAAATACTGCAATATTGTGAACATGATTTTGTCTTTCTATGAAGAATCAATCATTGATCTCTATTGGAAACAGGCTGCTGAACTAAAAAGGCTATTGCTGGCATTAATAAAAGTAAATCGTAGTTCTCATTCCTTATGTGATTTTCTTAACATTTGCTGCAATGTGGAAAAATTTTATAACCAGTACAGAACTCTTTTTAAACAAGAGTGTTATATCAGTTTCCCTATCTAAACTTGCTATGTTCACAACGAAGCAAAAATAATTTTACATTAATTCATTCATTAAAGGAATAAAAAAGCATTTTAAAGTCCCATTATTTCCAGAGTAAAATCATACCAAACAGGACACTGAAAGCATAGAACAAATTCCCTTGTTCACAGTTTCTATGGGAATCTCATATTTATGTTTTTTTCAAACATTTTTCATTGAAAATATTACAATAATATAATTTACCTTTTCTCCCCACGTTAACATAACTCAATCTAAGCAAGATAGTAGGAGTAAATTTGTGTTGTTTATTTTGAAATATTACTGTTTCCCATATCCTTTAAAACTGATCTAAACTCTTCAGGGTGTTGTAAGATTCACTCTCAGCAGGTTGAACCAGACATTCACCCTTTACAGTGCATTGGATTAATCCACCATTACAAAAGGTTTCCAAATATAGTAGAAAACTTTATCAGTGCCGTCAGGAATCAGAGACTAACAATGGGGTTTCCAAGCTGAGTTTGAATGGGAGATGGAGAATCTTGAAAGGGTGCTGAATGCAAACACTGATTTGAAATAGAATGCCTCATGCTGCTGGGGCATTTCATCCACAGGATTTCACAACCTGCATACAACCAGGGCCACTTTTTCTACTGCTGAAATGCAGGTGGACTGAGGACTTGTGTTCAACTTGCATCGTAACAGTTTTAATAACTGTAAGGGGAATTTCAGATAAGTAGATTTTAGCTCTTCAGATGAGAGTTTGGCCAGGACATTGAGGCTAATCCCAATGTAGCTGTAAAATTATTTTGATCTTTTCTACATTTTCCTGGATTGCTCCACCTTTTATTCCTCCTTCACACTGCTGGCTGGACTTCCCTGTTATTAGACTGAAATGGGAATTGCAAATAGCAGTAACTAAAAGATTTCTTGGATATCCCAACAGCGAGAGAGCAAAACAGATCACAGCTAGTATCAAATGAATGACAGGATGTTAAGCCTTCCTCATGCTGATCAAGGTATTCTTGCTCATTTGTACCTCATGACATGGGAGGGAACTAGGGCTGAAAGCATAGCTCTGTATTCGGAAACTCAGACCAGCAAGACAAGTTGCTTAAATAAGTGGAGAAGATTCTGCTGTAGAAGTTTCTATATTTCATAGGAATAAATGGTTTCTCATCTAGCTGGACTAAATACTTGTCTGTCTGTCTGTCTGTCTGTCTTCAGGCAACATACACCAGGGTGAATTTTCCGAAGGGGAGCAGCACGATTAACTGCTGGGTCTCAGGCTCATCCATCTCCTTAAAAAAGTTGAAATATGTTACTGTTTTTAAGTATGTGCATTCACATTTATATACTGATTAGTAAAGTTTTTACATTCTACAGACTTATTTCCTTACAAGTGCTGAAAGGGCTTTTTTCCATCTGAACACAGTCAAAGTTTCCATTGGTCTGGGTTACATTAATCAGATTGGGGTGGGGGGCTGCTAATTACAGGGACGAAAAGTGGCGCCCAGCATAAAAAGTTTGCTCACCCCTGACAGAGGCAATCTGCCAAAATCACCCAATCCAGGTGATTATCTAGCAATGCTATTTAATACAAAGAGATGGTTGAAGTTCACCACAGGAGCCAGGCTTCACCTGGAGAAGGTTTAGGACTGCAGAAAACAAGGCAATATTAGAGCAAACTATAAGGAGGTGTAAGTGCATCCAGGCACATTGTTGCTTAAATGAGGGGAAGGCTGGTGAGATGGAGGCTAGGAGGACACCAGCTGAGGTGAGAAGAAACCATCTGTACTTTGAAGGTGTAAAGTGGTCATTGCCCAAATAGAGCAGAGTATATGCAAAAATAACATTCCACCTCTCAATAGGTGGATATGGCAAATGAAAAGCCAGGGACATTCAGAAAAACCTGCCCAGGGGGTTTGGATTGAGCTAGAAGGCCACTCAAGATGGAGGGAGTCACAGATTCTCTCCCAGGGGAGTAAAGGGGGCTGAGAGACTGTGATTCCATTGGAGAGCTTTCCCTTCTACTCCTCCAAAGCCCCCACCCCCGACCCATGCACGCACACACACACACACACACACACACACACAGAGCAAATAAGCTGACTGGAAACAATTCACGTTGGGCTCATGGTAGAAGTGAGCTAAAATATGGCTGTGCCTTTAGAGTTAGATTTAACCTCTAAGCTCAGCCCCAAGCAGGATGGGATTCCCCTGAGGTTGTTGTGTTTCTTCCCCTGTTGTTTTGCTCTAGTTTCTTCAGAAAGCACCATTTAATTATCTTTTTGCACTGGCCAGCAGGAAGACCAGAACCAGGCTCCACCCTCGACCCATCCCTCCCCAGCTGGGTGGAGGGGGTTATCTGGGGTTGCCCGGACCTGAAATCCAGGAAGCTGAGTAAGAGCTAGGAAAAGGAAGTGTTACTACCCTGCTTGGCACATACCAGTCCACAGACTTTGCACATGAGCAGCTAGCTGATGACTTCCTCTTTCTAACTTGACCCATGCTCTGGCATAGAGCACATCTGATTGCCTCCCACTTTGAGGAGCTGATCCAGCATCTCTGTGCTGGGGACCCAGCTCACTTAAACCCATCAAAGAGAATAAAAGCAGAGCAGAGCTGTACGAATGATTATCATCAGGTTTATCATATGACCTGATCCAATCTGCTTTTCCAGCACTGAAGCAAACTCTCAGCTGACAGTGATGATGCTTTGCATTTATTTCTACTCTTCCTAGGTCTGATTCATCAAACAGACAGGGGAGCCCTAATGGTGATGTCATACCACGAAAGCTTCTAGCACTGGGAAGAGATTAGTGAGCATGACCTACTGGTGAAGTCGGTGGAGTTACACTGATATAAAACCAGCGTGCAGAAGAGCAGACTCAAGCCCTATATTTTCAAAGTACTGTGCAATGTTTGCTAACTAATCCGCTGATCTAAGCAGGTTGACCTGTTCCTGAGAATGTTGCCATCTATTTAACAAGGAAAAAAGCTAGTTAAATTGTGATTGTGTAGGGCAGGGGTGCACAAAGTGGGAGGCACACCCCCTTGGGGATGCGTGAAATTTTGTCAGGGGGCACACCACAGTCAGCCTCGCCCCCAGCCTCTGCTGCCTCCCCCCTGATGTGCAGCATGTTATTTGCACTAATGCTGCCACCAGGGGGTTGGTTAAAAAAAGTAAGAAAGTAGCTGATGAGCAGTCCCGACTGAGCTTCCGTAGGAACCAGCCCACTTGTCCTGGAAGATGTGAAAAGGCAGCTTGCAGCACTCCATCTCTGTGTAGGTGGCACAGCCGTAGTCACAGCAGTTCTCCTGAGCACCGCAGGTCAGCTCCCCACAGCTCCAGCAGCCGTTGCAGGGTGGCCCCAGCAGAGTGGCCCCAGTGCCAGCAGAGACCCCTACAACACTCTCCTGGTCCCCGGCTCCCGGAGCTCTCACACCCCAGCTGACTCGTGCCTGCTCACAGAGTGTGGTGCTCACTTCGGGGGACCCTCGCCTGCCTCCCATCTCCAGCCTTGGTACCCTGGGCTTCTCCCCAGTGCCCAGCCTGTGCTGCTGCTCCTGGCATGCTGTGCAGATCCTGGCAGCAAAGGCAGCTTGCCCAGCTCTGCTCTGATGGATTGAGGGGAGCAGAGCTGGCACAGTGCACTGTGGCTTCCCGCTCACAGCTGCAGGAACTGAAAGGGTTAAGGGAGCTGCTCTGTTTGCATGCTCCCTTTGCAGACCTTCCATCTTTATTAATATATCTGCTGGCTCTTTCTTATGTCAAACAGACAGCGCATGCTTTGGAGGTTTCTAGCTTAGTCTGTTACGTGTGGAAACGTGGGAGGCAAATCCTGCTGCTCATACTAAGAAATGGAGGATTTGCCCCTTTGTGATGATTCTTTGTTTTTAAATGGTGACAAGTATCAGAGAGGTAGCTGAGTTAGTCTGTATCTTCAAAAACAACAAAAAGTCCTGTGGCACCTTATAATCTAACAGATATTTTGGAGCATAAGCTTTCGTGGGCATCTGTTAGTCTATAAGGTGCCACAGGACTTCTTGTTGTTTTTGTTTTTAAAGTTGTTAAAATGTAGAAAAATGTTCAGCCGCCGTCAAAAGGAGTGCCACCTGGAGAGTAATAAAAATAAAATAAAGAGGAGAGTTGACATTTCATAATAATATCCTTGGGATATGGGGCAACATCCAGTGTGTGGGTTTTTTTGCCTGATGCATCAGGTGTGTAGCCTGGAGTAAGGTAATTGCTTTGAAGAACACAAGCTGTTCAGGCTCCAAAACCAAACCATCTTGTAAATTTGGCAGAGGGAGTGAATTTGTGTGCCTGTCATTTAGAAATCCATTGGCTGTGGATCACCATCCCTGATCACCATTGCAGCCCCTGCCACTTTCTGCTTCTCCTACTCACCAGGAATGTTTGGGTTAGACAGGCTGGGGGAGCCCTGCCAATTGCAGGGATGAGAAAGGGAACTGACAAAAAGTTTGCTCGCCCTGGTGTAGGGGACTCTGAATGGTTTTGAGAGGCACTGCAGCATCCTCATCTTTATGTCTTTTGATTAGTCTGCCCTTTAAGTACCTACTTTGTTGCCCTCACTACATCCTGTTCTCCCTTCCCACTGCCAAAGCAGCTCCCAATCTACCCTCAGTAAGGTCTCAGGATTCCTAGAATTGTTACATTTTGAAAGACCTGGAGGAATTCCTGAGCCCTGCTGCGTGAGGAGATCTGCACAGTTTCTCTTCCCTGTGCCCAAATTAATTTTGCCTCTTTCCTTTTAAACTGGGACTAGAGTGGAGGTTTGGCAAGCCTGTGTGGGATTGCCTGGGGTTTGCAGTTTAATCTCTTTGGCTTTCTGCAGTCGGATGCAGTAAGTCTTCATACCATGCTGAACTTTATGAGATGTGACTTCTGCAAGCTTCCTTAATAAGTGTAATCACAAAGGGATTCACAATTAGCCAGCAGTATGTGGAGAGGCAATGCAGAGGGCCTTTGTTGTTGTTCTAAGGCAGTAGTTTTTAGCACTGTGAAAGAATTCTTGAAGTTACTGGGAAAGAAGAAAACCACAGGGTCTAATCTGCTAATTGATAAGGGGCTGAACAAGTCAGTTTCTCATTATGCCCTAGAGGGAATGGAAAAGCATGTGATCCCAAAGATTTCAAATTCAGCCAAAAACTGGATTCAGCCTAGTATGCAAAGGAAATGTATGGACCTTCCTTCTATTTTCAGATAACGTGCCTTCATCTTTTGCATTTCCACCTAGGTTTCCTTAGATCTTCCTGTGTTTTTCTTAACTGTGGGAAAGAGATTGCCAAGGAAGTGGAGAAGGGAGCTTGCAGGCTGTGTGGAATTGTTCTTATTTGAAGGTCAAGGAAGCTTGATCCTGTTATTATCTATTTTTTTAACACTTCATGAATCCAAAACACCTCAGTCAAAATGTTTGCTTCTTTGGAGCTGGAGGTTAGGAAGTTTTCCCCCATGGGTCAAATCCTGACTTATGGGCACACCAGCGTGCATAGGAGCCCTGATTTCAATGACATTATTTCAGATTTACACCAATATAATTGCAAGGAGAATTTGGGAGCATGCATTTCTGACAGAGGTTTCCCAGAAGAAGACAGCTGTTGTTGAAGGTGCCAACCTAGATAGTCCCCATCCATTGCAAATAGTGCTGGGTACACAACTGGAAAATGTTGGCAATAAATGGAAAACAGGTTTTCGAGCTTGTCCCACATTGTAGGACCTTAACAACTTATCCAAATTAGACATTCAACAAAACGATTTCTCCTTCATCCACAGAGGGATACAAGCAATAATTATAGATATGTAGTAGAAATAGGCTTGTCCCTGCAAAATTATGATGCAGATCCCAAACTCCCTCAGTCTCCAGAACATCAGTGTCCAACGGGAATGCAAAGCTCACCAAACTTGTGGTTGTCGTCCTTCCACATTCACCACGTTATATGAAACTTTATTAATTAATATTAGAGAAATAAATACCTGCTGGACTTTGAATTTGCACAAAACTGTGAGATGACATAATAATCACAGACACAAGTACGGCAACATGACTCATTGCAGCCAAGTAAGGCTAACTACGGAAAGACCTGGAACCCGGTGTAGCCTGTAAAAACCACCCTCCCTGCCCCCCGTGCAACTGGGAGTGGTGCCGCTCCAGCTGTCCCGTGTGAACAGAGCGCAAACCTTGGTGCTGTGCCCACGTGTTAAAGGGTGTGATCCCAAACCTCCATCCAGGGCTCCTTTTCAGTGTGGGTGGTGTCAGTGCACACAGGGGTTTCCCACTGGCTGGCAGGGTCCCTTGCCCGGGTGCTTGTGCTAATTGTCTTGAGCACATGTGACGAATTCGAAGAATTATTATTTCTTATGAGTTTGGTAGAGTTGCATTCATCACAGCAGTGTCCTATTCGCCACGTGTGGCAAGTAGCAAACGAACTGGACACCTCAGTTCTACAAACTGAGGTTCAGCTGGGGCCTTATAGGCAGAGGGTTCATCTGTGATGATGAAGCTGAACTTCCCAAGGGTTTGGAAGTGGTGGGATCTGACGCTGTGATATAAGCCTATCTTCCACAGGCAGAACTATGTCATGGTTATTCTCTAGAGGTTATACAAAGATCTTTTTCTCCACGCTTCACTGCATGGTGCTCCGCCTGCTTGAAACTGTCTCCTGGCAGGCCAGTAATGTGTGCCCATGCTCTGGTATTTGGAATGCTTTCTAGCAGCCATCCTAATTACAGTGCTTCCTCACAGAGGAAATGCTTGTAGCCAGGCAGTAGTGTTCGCCTGTGTTTTCAGGGAGAAAAATAAAGCCCTGGGGATGGTAAGCAGCAAACCACAAGGTCTCTGTCTTTCCTTGCGGAAAAATACATCCCCCCATGTGTGCAATATTTTGCGGCCTCCAGTCCTGTGTCCCTAGGGCACCCTGCTGTGCATGCCACTAACCCACTCTTCACGATCACAGCTTAAATTTGCGCTTCAACCAGGAAAGCTCCATGACTCCCCTGCCGAAGAAGGAAAATCCGGCAGCAGTTGGAGACACACAAGATTTCAGATCACCCCAAGTGCTGCGGGCCAGAGTCCCTTCTCCCTGGCTGCTCATGTAACAAAGACATAAATCCAGAGCTTTTCTTTCAGTGATGTTACTCCAGATGTCTGCAAGGGTAGGGAAGAGGAGAATCAAGCTTGGCATTGCTGCATTGTACTATATGTCTGTGTTGACTGCAATATTCTTGCATCAGGGACAGTCGGCCAAATTGATCACTGACATAAGAGCAGCACCACTGAATGTGGCCTTGTATCTAACTTTGTCTTCTGAGCTTGCTAACAAAGAGTATTGAAAACAGTACAGTATCTCTCCCCACCAAAGCATTACCTCAACATAAAAGAAACTAGTAATAATTACTCTGGGGTGTATAGATTGAAAACCACCAGCCCAGTCCAGCGATCTGGACACTCGGTGTCCCTCTGAAGCCAAAGGGACTACTTGGGTGAGCAAAGATGAGTTACCTAAGTATGGATGGAAGGAGGAATCTTACAGTTGCAACAGCCTTTCGTAGTTCAGGATGGGCAACTTTGGTTTGAGATAAATAAAAGCTGAGGGGATCCGTAACTCCAAATTCTAAGTTAACTGATTCTTAGTTATTTTTTGCATTACCTTAATGCAGGGGTCAGCAACCCTTGGTACGGATGCCAAGAGTGCCAGACATGCCCATTTTCATCTGCACATGAGGCAGGAGCTCAGCCTCAGCTCTCCTTCCCCATACAGCTGGGAGCTTGCTCATAGTCATGCAGTTTGTTGATAAACCAAAGACCAGCTAATGCTACCAGCCACCACATAAATGGTAAAACTCCGTGTCTTAATTTATTTATTAATGAAGCTGTTGTAAGTAAGATTATTAGTGATTTTTTCAGGTATCACTGGCACTCAGACCATACATAAGAAAAATTCTGACACTGCATCTCAGGGAGGTCGCTGACCCCTGCCTTAATGCAAAGAAACCCTGAAATCACTTAATGTCTTTAAAACCTCATGAAATGCCATTTTTCAGCCATGAGTGGAAGATCCAAAGTAGCACAAGAGATTTCACTAGAGTATGTCTGGGCCTGCTGAAGCCAGTACCTGAAGTCTCCTGAGACACAGCCTGATCTGGCCTCGCAGCTAGCATAAAGAGCCTCTATGCTGAGCTTCTGAACTTTGTGCTCAGATACTAATTCTAACATAGGGGGAGGAAATACAATTTGAAAAAATGCCCACCGGGCTTTCCAAAGCTTGAGATTTTCATTTGATTCAGTTTCTTGGGCTATTTGTGTTGCAGGTCTGGGATTGCCAAAGAAGCAACTGACTCCGTCTTGCTCTTGAGCTTTTGTGCAGGTGGAGACAATATTGTCCCATCGTTAAGCTCCCTTGCCACGTCTTGGAGGGAGCAAAAGGTCACACGCTTTTCCAGTACCTGTCATGTCTGAGAAAACGAAATAATAGTATAATGAGGGCAGAAAGACTTTATCTAGCTCTATCTATAGATGTATATGAAGCAAGGAAGTTAAAAAGAGCTTCAGCTGTACAAGACAGCAGGAGAGAACAAAACAGCAAAATTGGCCAGTTTAGAAGATTCTTCTGCTATTACAGCTAAAAGATGATTCAAGTGAATGTAAACAATGATGTCACCCTGAGACCCTTTTAAACACAGTTTAACCTATTACACAGTGAGAGACAGAGAGAACCATCTAACCTTCCCGCCTCTGCACATTTTTCCATTACAAATGGATGGTATCTATGTTGCTTTTATTTCATTGTCATATATTGGTTTAAATTCTGATCTCTATTACACAGGTTTAAACCAAAGTAGTTTGGCTGAAGACAATGAAGTGACTCTGGATTTGCTGTTGTGTAGTTAAAGCAGGGGTGTTGGGTTTTGAATTTCCATTTTCTGTTTGCAAGCATAGTAAGAATATGATGGGAGATCACTGAGAACTGTGGCATCTTATTATTTAGCACCTTATTAGACTTCTAACGAGGGGCTTGATTGATCATGTCTGCAAATCCTGTTAGGAGTCATGTGGCACCTTAACAACTAACAGATTTATTAGGGCATAAGCTTTCATGGGTAAAACCCACTTTATCAGTGGTGAATTGGAGTGGAAATTACAGAGGTAGGGGTATATATAAGTACAACATAAGATGAGCTTATCAAGTATAGAACCAGTATTAATGAGTCTAATTAAGTCAGTAAATCCTATGTCGTTGATGTAACATGCTTATGAAGTGTATTGTGTCCCTGTCATGCAACCAGTCCATACAAGGTAATAGCTTGCTACTGTTAATTGCTAATGGAGTTGCTTCTTTAGCTCACATCCGTTTTGGTGCTGAAGGTCCCATACTCCATTTTTATTCTGTCCTGAATCATGTAAACTTTCCATTCAGTCAGGGCTGAGTAAGCGCTGAGGCTGGTCTTTGGGAATGTCCACAGCGATTCACTAATCCTACTTCAGCACATGCTGAGGGTTGGTATACACTCCACTGTGGAAGAGATTCCTGGGGGCTGTGTCTAATTTGGCTATTATCTCAAATTCATTAGCCCATCTTGATTGGAAAGAGTGCCACATTTTTATCACTGCTCATCATCACAGGCTAATGATGACTCTCCAATGCGTAATGAATTCTACAGGTCTCTGGGAACTCAATGGCCAATTACCAAGACGTTGCTAATGAATATATTTACAGTTTAATTGCTTGATCCATTGTAATTCAGGTTCTGATTTTGTAAACCCAAGAGACAAACTAGACCATAGGTTTTATTTGTTCATGGCTTTTGGAATTGCTCTGAGCACTGGTACGTGGGCTGTTTTCTCATTGTCTTTGCACCCGGAGAAATTAATACAACCAGGAACACTCTCTAACTCACCAGGGTTTCACCCACTCATACAATGCAGCTTTACCCCTCCAGAAAAACTTGGTGCTTTCTGAAAGAGAAGTACAGGTCAAAGGGATCGCTTTTGACATGACATATTCTCAGAAACCAGAAAGTCCCAAGCAAGTAGACTGCAGGAACCAAAGTGGAGGGAAGAGGGAGCTCAGAAGAATCTATCCAGTCTTTTTTTTTTTTTTTTTGGCATCCTTTTTGGATCCAGACAGAGTTGTAAACCAACATTCTCATCACCAGTCATTATCATTAGATTTGAGGAAGGATGTCTTCAAGTCCAAGTCACTCCTTTTTTACCTTACTCTATGGGAGGATTACATTATCTATGACTCCTATCTATTTCACACATACCTTTTGATTAGGATGACCTATAAGAATAGAATGGCGTGCTCAGCCATTCATGTCATTTGACCTCAATCCAATAAGATTCTGTTATGAACTTTGATCAAACAAAACAGTGTGTTTTCAAGTGTGATTTGAATACCATAGATAAGATATGCCAGGTTGATCTTCCTTAAAAATGTTATACTTAATTTTCCATATTATTGCTTCTTATTTGCTTGAAATGTATCTGCTTGAACTGTTTTTACTGCATCGTCAGTTACTTGTGTTTAATAAAGAAGATGAAGAGGGTAGCTCGGACTTTGTCTCCTGCTAGGTGCCGTTGTTAATCCTTACTAAAGTTGTTTGTGCAAAGGATTTATTATTACTATTAACCACAACTACTGGCCTCTCTCTTCCCATTTGCATGATGGAACATGTCAGAAGCCATAGCCACAGCTAGAGTAACAGTCATAGAGGTTAAAGCAAGAGGTGACTACTACATCATCTAACCTGGCCTCCTGTGTATCACAGACCAACAACCCTGTCCAGCCTGATAGACGCAACTTGTTTACACAACACAGACAGACAGAAAGACATCCTGGGACAACTAGCCTTTCAGTAAAGGATAATAACATTTGGAGAATTTTCCTTAATAGTCCCAAGAATGTGTGATACCTTTTTGTTGCTGTTCTTGTTGCTTTAAACATCCCTCACACCTGAAGCCACAAGGCTTGGAATGCTTGGAGAGTTTCTGCTGGGAGGATGTGGCAGGAGAAAGGAGGGTCTTTGGTCTGGCTATAATGCAGAATTTTCAGCTGCAAACATGGATCTGTGCGATGTGGGGCAAAAGGCTGGAATTGTCATGCTCTGATTGGGTCTGCTGGAAAACTTCAAAATGAACTCGGTTGGATTTGCATATGGAAATGTTTGCATAGCCCCAGTCCAGTCCATGTACTTATTCAGTATATGGTACTTCTCTGAACATTCCTGTCCACTCTATCACATTTTACACATGCTTTCCCCTGGCCCCAATGTTGCCCCCACACCATAATGCTGCTCTTTTTGGCATTACACATTGGTTTGTTGTCTGTACTTAAGCAATACAGGTTAGACACTGAATGGAGCAATTATAACTCGCTATCATTTTGGTGTCTGAGATGCCCACTTGAATTGGGAATTTTGATTCGAAGACACTCATTTCAAGGCAGTTTACATTCATAAAAATCTCAGTGGCTTTCAGCAGCCGATTGCTTGAGAAATGATTTACAATGAGGATTGATCATTGTTGGGGGAATGATTAGCAGGAACTACCTAAACAAGTTAGAAAAATAAGGCAAACAGTGAACAGCATGAAACTCTTCTCAATGTAGAGCAAATCTGTCCATTAAGAGAACTGTCTAGGAGAAGCTTCAATAACCTGATAAGCCACATCACAGAGATGTGCTGTGGTAATGCCAAAATAAGACACAACTTACTGTGGAGTGTGCATATCTTCACAGTATGATTGTTGATCTCCTTTCTTACATGCTATGATCAGCAGTGAAATAGTTCACAATGCCATCATTAAAGCATCAGCATTAGGGTTCACCGATAACACTTCATTGTGATGAATAAAGCAGTTATTGCTTTCTAGAGCTATTGTTTTTGACTTCCTATGTAGATTCCACCCAATCAGTTTGGCTTTGTCTCTAGCCAGAGGTAGAGGATGGTGAGTCTTGTACAGCTGTGTTTTGTAAATTTGCCTTTCTGGCCAGGCAGTAGAGATTTATGCTGAGGTCCCAGGTTCAGTCTCAGAAGCTGACAACCCACAAAAGGGCATGGTGTAAGAGCTGCAAGAGTGGGCAGATGCCACTGTATTAGTTACGGCTGGCTTGCACTTCTGAAGTTTTGTTTGCAATAATAATTCCTGAAGACTTTTTTTTTATATGTAAGCTTAGGTTTTGCAAAGCAAGATAACATTTTTTCCAGGAAAAATGTATCAGACTGCTGATCATTGTGAGTAAATCCAGATCAAACCATGTGCACGAACACTTTGTTTTGTCGATTTACTACAAATATATGCATTTACATGAACCAACATACACTGAACATCAGTACATTCTACAATGTCCTTTCTTTACATTGGTTATACATAATTCCTTGACTGAAAATGGAAATAATTTGTAGTTCCCAATGAAATGGGAAAGCCACGTTTAAATATTAATATAAGTATTAATATTAATTAAATATGAACATAAAATAAAACTTTCAAAATTGGTCAAATAGATAAGCATGACCAGAGTGGATCAGACCAAGGGTCCATCTGTCATAGTATCCTGTCTTCCAACAGTGGCCAATGCTAGGTCCTTCAAAGGGAATGAAGGGAACAGGGTAATTATTGATGGATCTATCCCACCATCCAGTCCAAGCACCCCAGCCTCTGGAGGATTGGGAAAACCCAGACAACAGGGTTGCAATTCTGACCATCTTGACTAGTAGCCACTGATGGAACTATCCTCCACAAACTTACCTCATTCTGTTTTTTAAACCATTATCGTTGTAACCTTCAACAAAATCTCCTGGCAACAAGTGACACAGGTTGACTGTGCATTGCGTGAAAAACTACTTCCTTATGTTTGTTTTAAACCTGCTGCCTATTAATTTAATGGCACAACCTCTGGTTTGTATTTTAAAGGGGTAAATACACTTCTCTATTCACATTCTCTACATTACACATGATTGTATAGACATCTATCATATCTCCCCTTAGCTGTCTCTTTTCCAGGCTGACAGTCTCAGTCTTTTTAACCTCTTCTTGGCTACATCTACACTTACTAAAAACTTCAAAATGACCATGCTAATGGCCAAATCGAAAAATACTAATGAGGCACTGAAATGCATATTCAGCCCCTCGTTAGCATGCTGCTGGCTGCAGCACTTTGAAAGTGCAGCATTTCGCTCACCCGCGGCTTGTCTACGTGGGGGTCCTTTTCGAAAGGACCCTGCAAACATCGAAATCCTCTTATTCCCATAAATCATAATCCCAGCTACCCATACAAAATGAGGTACCTGGTATCATTTCACAGTTTTTCATAAGTGTAGACACGGCCCTTGTGGGGAAGCTGTTCCATAGCTCTAATTTTTTTCCCCTTCTCTGTACCTTTTTCCATTCTAATATAGTTTTTTGCAATGGGGTGACCACAACTTCATGCAGTATTCAAGGTGTAGGCATACCATGGCTTTATAGAGTGACATGATATTTTCTGTCCTTTTAGCTATCCCTTTCTTAATAGTTCCCAACAGTCTGTTGGCTTTTTTCACTGCTGCTGCATATCAAGCAGATGTTTCCAGAGAACTATACCTGACAAATTCAAGATCTCTTTCTTGAGTGGTACCAGGTAATAGAGACCCCCTCATTTTGTATGGGTAGCTGAGATTATGATTCCCATCAAGCATTACTTTGCATTTGTCAACATTGAGCAGCCACGTTAGCAGATGTGAATTGTGGGTTCAGTGTCAGAGTATTTTTAAAGTGACAGAAATAGATTTTCAAGAACAGCAAGAAGTCCTGTGGCACCTTATAGACTAACAGATATTTTTGGAGCATAAGCTTTCGTGGGCAAAGACCCGCTTCATTTGATGAAGTGGGTCTTTGCCAACGAAAGCTTATGCTCCAAAAATATCTGTTAGTCTATAAGGTGCCACAGGACTTCTTGTTGCTCTCGAAGATACAGACTAACATGGCTACCGCTCTGATAGAAATAGATTTTGTGTTGTTTTTTTTTAAAAACCCCACAACATCTGAAGGAGCTTTTGAAAACAAGATCTTGACTGCTGGATTCCAAGCCATGGGGGAATAGCATTCCCAGAAAAGAATGTGCTGAATGTAACTCGTCCCTGATGGACACTACGATGCGGACGGCCTGCCTGCCTGCCTGCTCCAAAGTGTAGCACCATTACTGCTTTGCATGTTACGGATTAAACCTCACAGTCTCCCTGTGAGATAAGCTCAGCGTCTCTCATGGCACAGGTGAGACAGCACTAGGCTGTGATGAATGTAAAGAGGGTTCTTCACTGAGTCTTCTGGACGCAGGCAAATACTGTGGTTCTCTCTCTTATTCTTTAACATAGCTAGAGCTGCCTAGCGCCATTACACAGGAAGTCCTTATGTTTTGTCTCTGACAGAGCAGTCGTGGAAGAGACTACTGCCTTTAAGGCACTAGATCTATTTTACAGAGGAGGCAATGACGAAAGTGAAAAGAAATGAAGGCCCAAAAGTGACCAGTGATGAGCACGTGGTGTCTTTGGTGACACAAGTCTTGGGTACCCTGTTTGAGACACCTCAAATCACTAGTGTCTTTCTGAAGTGTTGTCCTAAGTGACAGACTTACCTACAGAGGCTAGAAGGGAAGTCACAGAAGAGCCAGGAATAGAATGCAGAACTCCTTAACCACCATCTTGCCTCATGAAGGACACTTCTTCCTTTATGAGCGCTAACCATGGGTTCTGCTGGGACCCGGCGATATCTTAATCATTTTGTGTTGGGCATGGGCTCTGCATTCTCTTCTTGCTGGGGGATGCTCCACTCCCCCTCTACTCCAGGTCCTGCCCCCACTCCACTCCTTCCTCCCAAACCCCCACCGCACCCTGCCTCTTCTGCCCCTGCCCTGCCTCTTCCCTCAAACAGCCTAGTCCACGCACTGCATCTTCTCTCCCTTCTCTCCCTGTATGCTGTGCTCAGGAAGCACTGGGAAGGAGAGGAGATGGTAAATGCAGGGCTCACAGCACACAAGGAGAGTGGAGCTTGGCACTGGTGGCTGCTCTGCACTCTGCCAATTTTTCTCCATGGATGCTTCCGCCCTGGGTAGCCCATGGAGTCAGAGCCTGTGGCGCTGGGGCATGGTAGAGTCTATTGAGTGGAATGCTTCTGTCTGAAAAGTGTATGACAAGAGAATTGAATGGAAATTTAGTCCAGAGTGTCTCAGTGGAGGTCAGGTCACTAGGGATGAACTATAACCATAAAGGCTGCCATTTTCTTTTTGGTCAGTATTGTTCTGATTTAAATAGTAGGAAGAGAGCTCTCACTAAAGCCTCAGCTTTCTCTTGTGAGCCTACTCACTATTAGTCATCCTGAGAGGAAACCAAGCGCTCCCCAGAAAATATTAGATACAAACCAGGCACTGCTGTTCTGGGACGGGATGGTGCAGTTAGCTTTACACCTTTGGGAGCATGGGCTGAAATCTGGCTTGGTCCTTCCCAGCTGCAATGAGTTTGACATTCAGACCAGCCCCTTCCTGGATATATTGCCTGACATGGAGGCTCTGTTTGAGAGAGGCCCAGAAGAGAAAAGGTGGGCCAGGAGGAAGGTGTGTTCTAGAACATCCTGGTGTGAGTGGGAGGGTCAGAAGCAGAGACTGCTGTGTGTCAGGCTTGAGGTACATGAGTGAAACTATGTGAGGAACATTAGCACAGCGCTTGGCCAGAGCTAGCCCCAGCAGAGAGGAAGAATGGACTAATGGTTACGGCATTAGCCAAAGTCTTAGGAAACCTGGTTTCCATTCTCTGCTCTGCTGCAGAGGCAGTGTGATCTTGAGTAAGGCCCAGCCTCTCTTGGCCAGAGTCTCTCCTCTGTAAAACAGGGATCACAGTACCTCATTCTGGTATTGGGAGGATATACATTAAAGATTATGACGTGCTCTGATCCTAGGGGGACGGGGGAAATCTCATACCTTAACTAGTGCCTAACTTCCACCAGCAGTTAAAAGATATCTTTAAATGTATCCTGGTGTGATAAGAAATCAGCATCTCTCCAGTCCTTCGGAACATATCTTGGTTTTGATCATTGCTCTTTTTCACCTAGCATGTTGTGCTGCAGGCTACTTTGAATAGAAATGAAGCCAAGCAGATGAAAAAGATTTAGGAAAGAAAAGCTCTCTCATTGTTATCCTATTTTCTGTAAGCAGATCTGTTCAGATTATAAACCACATGACACCAGCTTATAAAACATCCTGTAGTCCATCCACTACTCCCCTCACCCACTGGCCAGTAAGCTGCTGGACAAGCCGTGGGCACCAGCTGCTGTGTGTATGCTCAAGGTGCATACCCCTTTATCACATGCCCAGAAGATTTACTTGCATCTATTTTTAATACATACTCCCCTCTTTGGTTCTCCACAGCAGTTTGCTAATTTCCTAGGAGAGGACAGTGATCGGTTATAAATAAATAAAAGGTGTCACTTTGATTGTGATCTTGTTCCAAAAAGCCTCTTAGTTTTATGTCTGCAAGCACGGGGAAATTCTCAGAACTAATTTCCTACTCCCTCTAATGGGTTTCTTTATTATCTGCTGCAGCTAAAGGACTCAGATTTGATAGCTGTTATAATCATCCCCCAGGTACGCCAGTGCCTGAGATGCTTTTTAAAGAGCTATCACATGAGGCTGGAGTGCGATCAGCTTGTCCTTGCTGTCACTGAAACGAAGGTCCTGCTCTGCGCTCAGATGATGGCCTGGTCTCTCACACCTCCACAGCCTGCATGCTTTCTTACCCATTAGCGCCAGCACCAATAGCCTTACTGCTGTCAGCCTGTGCAACAAAGATTTTAAAGTAATATTTTATTTACCACAGCCAAGGAGGCATAAAGAAAAATCCAGCTCATCTGGAGCTGGTTTACCGAGGAACACTCTGCATCCTCCTACATTTTTGGAAGGGATGAATTGCAATTGGAACATCATCCCATAAGAGAGCTAAGAACCATGGATCTCCTGTTGCCTGCATTTGATAACCTCTGCCTTCCTCTGCTTAATTGCACTGCTTGAGGCCAACAAGCTAGGGAACCTCTGATATCTTGTGTAGGGGCATACAGTGAGCTTGGTCCAGCTCCTAATGAAATGGGAGGCCATCTCACCAAGGAAGATTTTCAGTTTAAGATACAGGCTTGGAAGCTAAGTTACCTCAGCCCTAGTTCCTGGCATTGTTGCAGACCTCCTGTATGACCTTGGGTAAGCTCCTGCCTTATTTGTGCCTCAGTTTCTCCCAGTGTCTAACAGAGTGTACTTACCAACATCACCAGCATGTTATGAGGAGAAATCCCTTGATGTTTTTAAAGCACTTTGAAAGAGCACATCTTTGGATGGAAAAAGTGCCAATTATTATTATTAACTGTTGCCACATCAGAGTTAGGTTTTCTCAATCTCATGCATTCTCTCCTGACGGCAGCACCTGCCCAAAAATCGTTGAAAGCTACCATACAATTTTAGGTGTCAGTTTCCACAAAAGACCCTCTGATTTTGAGAGTGCAGTAGACCACAGCACTGTTCCCATAGGAAACTTGGCATATGCTCACAGCAAGGCTAACAGACACCGCAGGCCCTGAGGAAGGGAGGGGAGGGCAGCTCCGTGCCCCTGAAAGGGGTATGGCCTGAGGCAGAAGGGGCGGGGCCTCAGGCGGAAGGGGTGGGGCCTCGGGCAGTCAGCAGTTAGCACTGCTCAGACTGCAGCATGTTCCCACCAGCCCTGAGAGCTATATGGAGCAGTGCTCCAGTGGCAAGTGAAGGGGGCCTAGGACTTCAGCCACATCCACAGTAGCAAGAGCTTCCAGCCCTTTGAATTGCCAGGCACCAGGCCAGTTGCCTCTTCTGTCTCTTCTTCCTCATTAGCAGGCCTGTGTATATACAGATACTTCACCACGGGAATGAACATATAGCACACATTGATATGTGAACAAACTCACCCCCGTGCCTGAACTGGAGGGCCTCAAACCTCTTCGGTTCTTACTTTGTCTACACTAGCACTTTTGTCAGTAATATGTATGTGGCTCAGTGGCGTGAAAACACACCCCTCTGGCTGAGGTACAATGACCCGACAGAAGCACTGGTGTGGACAGCACTATGTTGGGGGGCGATGCTGTCCTGCCAACGTAGCTACCGCCATGTGTTGGGAGTGGTTTAACAACGTTGAGGGGAGATCTCTCCCTTCAGAAACCAGCTATGCTGGAGGTCTTACTGAGGTGCCACTGCATTGGTAGAGCTGTGCTGCTGTAAGGTGTTGAGTGTAGACATGGGACTAGCCAATTTGTGATGCTTTTGTCTACACGAAGGATTATTTGTACTTGAGATGCAGGGGTCAGTCAGATAAATGCTTCTGAGGATCCACCTTTTTGTTAGTCTCCAAAGGGTTCAGGAACATGACGAGGTATGGTGGTATGCCTCATCCCCAGCTGACAGGTATCCACATCCCAGAATTACTACTTCATGTGACCAGCTCAATACAGTCTCAGCAGAGAGGCTGAGGAGTGACTGGATTAAGGGCGATGAATTTCTCTCGCCCTCTTTGAGCAGGTCAGAGGTACATCGGTGGAGCAAGCTTGGAAAAGCTTGCACTGGCCCAATGAACTCTGCACTGTGCCAAGTTTTTGGAGAAATTTTGCTTTTCTTTCCAGGGCTGATAATCTGGCACCTTTTACAGACTAAAAAAACAAATCATTTGGAGGGTGTAGAAAGTTGATCTTTGCAGCCAGACTAAGAATTTCATTTGCTTAATCCCTTACTGAGCAGCTTCATTCACTTGAAAGGGAACTAGCATAAATGTGTTTTCTCTGGAACGGGCTCTCCCGGCATTTAATTCAGAGGCAAACAGATATATATTTTAAAATTAGCTGGGCATTGTCACTTTTCAGGACTATCGTTCTGCTCATCAGACACAGCGAATCATTTCTACCATGCTACGGGTTCAGTATTTTTGTGCCCAGGAGAGACATATTCCCAAGCTTGTTGTCTTTGGCTCATTCACTATTTTATCTGCCAGAGCGAACATTAATGAAAAATTCCTGAAAAATTCCACATTTTAACACAGCCGCATTTTTGCTGGAAATAATGGCCTGCTGTGACCCCTTTCAAAATTGGAGAATGGGCAGGATAACAATGAAATCAAAGATATTTCTGAAATCTACCTGGCCAAAGTTTTGGATACTTTGTGATACGTATTTCTGGTGCTTGCCAACTTTTTTAATTAATATGAGCATTGCCAAGTTTTCAACTCTCTTTAGACAGATTCCCTCAGAACCAGTGTTTCCTGTAATGTTCTTGCATACCAAAAATGTTGACTTGCTCAGATTGTGATGCTTTTTCTGGAAGAACTGTCTTCTGGGCTCTGTAGCAGAGCAGAGCCATCTCTTTGAAATATTCTCAGGGATGTATTTCTTAATAACATCTAAGAAAGGACCCATTTTGTAATGGAACTTTCTCCTCAGAACTTCTCAGATGGTACCAAGAGTTTGGTATACCTTGCTTAGCATGCAGGGGCACATTGAATTCTTTACAGCTAATGGGAGTCTGTATTTTCCTATCATAAATCTGAAGTTAGCCTCCTTTGGGCCCTAATTGTGATCTCACATGGGTGTCAATTAGGAGTAACCATCTGAAATCAATGGAGCTACCTTTTTGTAAAGAAAAGGGGAATTAGGCCTTTGGTGGTATTAGATTTCCTGTGTTGGCACAGTCATGATTCTTGACGGTGACAGACTAGTAGTGGTGGAGGGAATTTTACCAGCAGAGCAGGTAAGAGTCAATTCTCCATGTGCGCTGTGATGCCCCAGATTTCAGAACTGTGCATGCAAATGAATGCACAGTGTCCAGGATTGTGTGCACAGTGCTGGTAGTTGTGCGCACATGACCAGTTAAGCATCTGCCTGGCCATGTGTACTTCATCATCATCATCAACAACAACAACCATGGGTCAGCGCCCATTGGTGTCTGATGCCTCTCTTACTATTTCCTTCCATCTTCCCCTGTCCAGTGCAGAGTGGCTTAGTTTCTGTAGACTAGCTCCACACCAAGCTACCCATTCTCTGTGGGGTCTGCCTCTCCTATTTGAACCATTCATTATGCTGAATACCAGGGTCTTGATTTTTTGTTCATTGTTCATTCTGCAAATATGCCCGAATAGCTGTAACTTCCGTTGCATAACCTTCTGCAGTAGGTTCTCTTTCGGCTGTATCATCCTATATAGTTCCTCACTGGTCACCTTCTGCTTCCATTCGGTTCTCAGGATCTTTCTATAACAACTCCTCCTGAATGCCAATATTCTTCTGTTTGAGTCTTTCATTATCACCCATGTCTCACATCCATACAACATGCTACTGAATACCCACATTTTCAAGATGCTCAGCTTCACTCATAAGCTAATCGCTTTCTCACTAATTACGTGTTCACATTGCACATAACTGCTTGTGAAAATCTGAGCCCAGGCACATTGTCCTCAAATACAAATCTTCTGGGAGTAAAGTTTCAACTCTAGACAAAACCCCAGCCCTCCATACCTACACACTTCAAGTGTTAAAAAGCTAAACAGTGTCTGAATGTCATGGTCTGTGCCCTTCTCATAATGTAAAAGGCAAGGTCTCAATGCTGAACACCCCATCCCTGAAGGAGTTCTAGTCTGGATTTTAACTTTGTGACTAGGTGCTCAGGGCCAAACCAAATCCCCAAATCTAAACATCTGCTCTTGGGAGAAGCAAGGAGAGAGAGTCTGAAATCAGGGTCCAAATATTGCAGCTGTGACCTATGTCTGTGCGACCCATCTGATGGCATGTACGTAGGTAGTCTGTCGTGTCTGACGATGATGTCTTGAGCTTGCACAGGCTCATCGGTTGTGGAATTGCATGTGGCTGAGGAGGCCAAGCTTTGAACGGCATGGGCATTCACAGTGGGGGCAAGGGAATTGTCTTGGCTCTGTTGGTGCAGCTGCTGCTGTTGCTTTCTTCCTCTTATGATCATCAATGAGGCGTACGCATCACTGCTCTTCAAAGTTGTCATACTTGTGTCGTACAAGAGCACGCCAGCCTGTTCGGTCTTATGCATGCTGCTCTAGCTGATCTGGTTTTACACCAGCATGAGCAATGTTGGCCTTCACACAGTCTTTATATCTCTTGCAAGGCCTACCTTGATTCCTTTTGCCTTGGGAGAGTTCACCGTAGAGGAGTTGCTTAGGGATTCTTGACTCCCCCATTCGTATGACGTGCCCTGTCCAGCGAAGCTGGGCTTTCAGAATCTGATGGTATGCAAAGCTTTAAAGGAATCTTTGAATTGGCCAGTAGTAAGTGGTATAGTCGATGTAGTATAAATAACACATGATTTGCTTTACAATGTACTGACTCAAAGTGAGAGAAATGAGATGGATAAAATAAGAACCACCCGTCCTTTCCCTATCACGTGAGCCTAATTCAGCCTGAACTACCTTTGTGGCTCACACAGTTCCAGTTAATTCCTTCAAAATGATATTTTAGTTGTCATCCCACTCTGACAGGGGGCTAGGCTTGTGGTGGTCACTCAACATGACTACAAAGGTGCCTTGGTGCAGGCATAGCAGAGCGTGGAGATCATCTGTGTGTGGAGGGTCCCGACAAGACAGAGAAATGCCATTTTCCAGACCCTTTGGAGGGGAAGCTGATAAGATCAAACTAGAATTATGCCCGTGAATGACATGGGAGAACCAGCTGTGTGGACAGAGAGTCTCCTTGAGTTTATGTGGAAAGGGAAAGAAACATGCACATGTTGTATTACCTTCCCTCCCTACCCCAGCGATGACAAGATTCAACACATTTGCTTTATACATGGTTGTGGGCACAACTGTTGAAGACTGGCAGAAAACGATGTGTCAGGTGAATTGATGTCTCTGCTAGACTAGCCAGCAGGAGGTAGGGCATGTCATGTAACTAATCCCTCAGCTCTCAGGGTGTGTGGCAGCTATGCACCACTTTGCTACCCAGGCAGGCCCGTGACTCCTTTCTGCATTGAACAGACTGAAAAATGGAGCTGTGGGATAATTTGGTGCCACAGTCCGGCACACGCGCAGATCATTGCAACACTGCTCAGGCCCCACTGGCTAATATGTAATTTCATACAATAAAATTCTCGGATTTAGAGGCATTTTAAAGGGCTGTGTTTGTGCTCCATGTGAACAAATGTCCCCTGTGTAATCTAGGCTTTGGTATGAGTGCACTCCTAGTTGTAACCCATATTTTGGTTTGAAGGGAGCAGACGGGGAGACAGGAGCAGGAATCCTTGGCCAAGCCAGACTTGCCTAAATATTTAGTTCTGTGTTTCTGCTGCTAAAAACTACTTGATTCCTGGATTCAGTACAATGTTGAGCCTGATGAGAGGCATAAATCAGGAACAGCACATTTGGCTCTGCCTGCGAGCAGCCAGATAAATAAAAGGGCCAGTAAATTCCAGCTGCTGAGCTGTTGTCACTGCAGCAAGACTCTTATGCTCGTGTTATCAACAGCCAAGAAGAAAGTGCCATAGCATCATATGGCAGAAAAAAAGGGGTGGGGAGGGGGGATTCCTCTAGGAGGCATGTGCTGGCAAATCTGTATTTCTGCACATAAGTGCATGAAAAGTGAAGGATCTTAAACACGCTCTTTAAAATGAACTGCAAAAAAGTGTTGTTCCCAGCAGAGAACAGGTCAGCTGCAGTGTCTGCCAGAACTGCCAGTGTTTAGAACATTTCTGTGACATTCCCATCACTTATTTTTGGAAGGATGCTTTCTTCCACCCCCCACTCACAGGTTTTAATGCCAGTGCTTCAGCTGCAACTTGCTTGTTCCCCATAGTTTCATAATTTAGATTCTTCCGTTTTATCCCAGAGTGCAGCCCCCAACTTTCTAGAGCAGGCCATTTTAATCTCCCTAATCTCAGGAAAAGCTGATATTGGGCAGTGACAGCCCTCCTGCTTTCTCTTCCCCCTCAACCCCAGGAGGGTCAAAGCATGTTATAGCACCTTACACCTCAGTTAGCTACACGAAGCTGCAGCCAGCCTAGGAAGGCACATGTCATACATTATCAGCATACTCCTTAACACTACACAACAGAGTGGCTTCAGGACAGTGCAAGGCCATAGATAGCTAGATTCTTGCAGATTGGGACTATAGGGCATTGACAGCATACTTTGCATGTGCACCTGTAGTGGGATACACTAGCACAACGCCCTGCTACATTGCATGCAGCAGCTCATCCTTATCATCAAACATTTGTGTTAAAATGGAGCACTGCATGCTGATCCTTCATGGGATAATCTTCAGAAGTGGCAGACCTCTGTTGAATATGAGAGCTGTTACAACCAACTTCATCCTGCGCGCATCCCTGGAAAGTGACCAAGATGGTTGTTAATTCAGCAAAATTTGGAGTGAAAGCATCTGCAGAATCCTAAGGATGTAGTGTTTAAAAGAAATCAGTACCCAAATACACATTTCTGAGGTTGATTACTTCTACTAAAATCACTATGAAGAGCAATCAGTGCACGAGACTCATCAGTGCGTTTCCTTGATTAGTTTAGAAAACCAATTTTAGGAACCTTTAAAAACAAGGGAGGTCAAATTTACTATGAAGGGCAAACACCAGTGATTCATTTTTCCTTACTCTTCATTGTTATGCTTCACCTTGAACAACAAAAAGGGCCTGAAGAGCAGAAAACATTTGTTCTTGAACCCTGCCAAGGCAGGATTTAAAAAAAAAATTATTAAAAGCTGGAGCTGTTGCTTTAACAAAAGGAAAAGAATATATTTGTGTATACTTAAGGGACAGGAAACGGCTTGTGAGCCAACCCTACTCAGAGATAAAGGAATTCCGGACATTATTCCTTGTGCTTCTAGGGGTTGTGACATGGGATTTCCTTTCAAACCGGTGAATAGACTGAAGGTAGTTGGGCAGTAGCAGGTCAGGGTGGTTGCTGGTTTCTGAAGAAAAGGAAGAGGAGATGCAAAAGCACATGCTGGAAGAGAAGCCAATTTCATCTTCCAAATGAGGTAGGGGGAGTCACTCAAAAAGAAGTCTTAACTCTGAATCCCTTTGATTATGTTTTGAGCAGGTAACTGATGTGTTTCCATTTACAAACCCACAAAAGTGCGCCCCAGTTTTGGGGAGAAGAGACTGGGAATGATCCTGAATGTAGAGAGAGATGAATATCATCATCATCATCATCATCATCATCCTTCACGCCTACTGGTGTACAGGGCAGCAACAAAGTCCTCCACTTCTGTCTGTCACTGGCCAGCCTCTCAATAGTGCCCCAAACGTGATTCATGTGCTTCATTTCTACAGCCTAATTTATATTTGTGTGCATGTACAGAGCAGTTCCCAGTTCTCCCATCTGGCTGCCTTTCTGGGAGGGGTCAGCCAACACTGTAGATCCCAAACTTCGCAGCCAGAGTAGGAGTCACGGAGGAGTGAAAAAGAGGCTTGCACATCACTGATCTTCCCACCAGCTCCAGAATGCAGGTTCTCAGAAATGATCTATTCATGTGGTACAACATAATGGGGGAAAGGGTGAAAAAGGGTGGGGGTCTTCTCCCCAAGTGCGTCAGTCATTTTCAGCAGAGTTCCAGTAAAGCAGAGAGAAATATAGCTATTTTGTACATGATAGTAGTGAAGCAAGGCTAGAAAAATTATATGTTCAAGGTATATAGCATGTTGAGCCCTGAGGAGCTACAAACAGACAGCTTAAATGTGTCATACAGAGAATTACTAATACATACAAAATCTGAAATTATATGTAGGTCAGGCTATTGTGATTTGGTAAGGAAGCTGGAGATGGAAGGTCAGATTTGCCTTTTGCTTACACCAATGTAAATCAGAAGGAAGCCCACTGATAGCAATGAAACCAAAATGAGATCAGAATCAGGCCCATAAACTGAAATTAACCATTAGAATGCCTGCTTGTTTTGCATTTTATGGCCTTGCAGCATCAATAAAATGCTACCCCACACACTTGAATCAGATTCCATTATCTTTAGCTCAACAGCTGGCTTTTGATAGAGGTATTTTATGTGACAGACAGATAGATCCTTGTAAAACATTTTGAAGGCTTTTAGAGATGCATTTGAGTAGCCAAAAGAACAGCAATTTATACTGATTTAAAGACCCTAACCCAGTATCTTTTTCAAGATCCACAATTTGAAAATAGGAACCTGGATTAAGCACAAACTCTAAAAAAGACAAACTAAACATACCCCCAGTTCCTGTTGAATTATCTGAGTGCCTGTATGTTTGAAAAAAGAGTCAAAATCGAGTTTAAAACAAGAACTCTTTTCTAGTTTTAGGGCCAGCTCCTGCACTTGGCATTACAGCAGTAGACCCTGCATCTATTTTGAACCTGATTCCCACCAATGGGGCTCCATGGGAATGTAAGATGCTATCCACAGAGTCAGTGTCACAACCTGATCTTTAATCCTGTTGTCATTGCCAGGGCCCTAACAATCCTCATCCCCTTTATTTTGGACCATGCAACAATGTCAGTTCTTTGGCAGGACCAATTGATAAACACAATTCACTCCCTACTGAGCTGATGCTTTGGCTCACTGGGACCTGATTCTGTGAGCTTCTCGCCCATGAGCATTCTCACCTAACGGTTTGAGTCACCGCTGCTACTCTTTCAGGATTGGATCCTTGACTTGCAATTTCCTTCTGTTTCGGAGGGAGCTTTAGAATTCTCTCACCCTGGTGCCTCACAGAAAAATCAAAATGAAATTATATAGTCTCCATAAATCCTTCCCTTATTATTATTGCTCCTGTCTGAGCCACTGTTTTGCAGTGAATGGTTGTTTCTTCTGTAAGTTTCTTGGCATCCAAGGCTTTAGCCTGAAAACCCAACACTCCTCCCCTCTAATCAAGGATTTTGCTTTAAATTGATATAGCCCTTTCCAAAGAGTGCAAGAAAATCATCAAACACCCTCTCCATCTGGAACACAAGCATGTCTCCTTAAATCACACTGTTGCAGATCATTGGTCAGAAGAGTAGGATGGTGGCCAACCACAGCTTGGCATGGTCATGAAAATCTAATCTTCTTCTTGGACACCTAGTAAATCCAGAGCAGAGGAAAAACAGTCTTGCTTGGCGTGTGGTATACTTGTCCTCCAATGTATATTTTTCTTTCCAATGGGCACAGTTTTCTCCCTCTCATTTTCTATATCCCACGCATATATATCCATATTCAATCGGAGACAACAAGGGACCTGTTTGTTTTTTCTTCAGCGTATGCAAAAATCCTTGAATAACACAGGCAATTTGTGCCAGGCCAGAACTCATTTGCTGAATTAAGAATTTTATTGGCTAATCAAGGCTAAGAATAAACAGACCTTTGAGAGAATCAGATAAAGGAACCCAACTAATGCTTGCTCTGGCTTTTTGTTTGTTTACTTCACAGTATGTTTCAGATGTGTTTTCTACGATAATGGTTAGTTTTTCAAATTCTTAGTGATGGAAATAATGGATGAGTGTGACTTTGGCAGGCCAGGGATCCTTATTATCTCTATGTTTGCATCAGACTTTGATGTGCTATTTTGGCCCTTGTTTGCATACACGTTCTTGGTACTTCTCCTGTGGTACCTCATCTTGATACTGCTCTTTTTCTCATTTGGTATTTGTGATTCCTTTTCTTTTAGCCAAGTAACATGCATCGTACCTTTCACTAGTACCTCTGTCAGATCTCACAGCATTGCTGTAATCAGACAAAGATTCTGAAAACTAGAAGCTGCTTTCTCTATGTGGCTGTTCTTAGAATGGAATTTGCACCAAGGTGGGAATGAATATGGCTTGTGGTATTGGTCCTGAATCCACGGTGCTGCTGGCTAACCCTTGCTGACACCTGGGCTCTGTCTCTTTATGGGAATGATGGTAAATTCCAGAGCTGAGGACAGGAAATTGTTGGGAAAGCAACATTGCAATGGGCTTGTTTAATGGTTGAAAAGGACTTAGTGACATCGACATGAGAAATGGCAGGCTAAGGGCACCTGGAAATGTTTTCTATTTCAAGAAAGTGGTAGCAATAAAACACATCTAAAATGCAGGATCTTCCTGGGCAAAGTCTCTCCACTCTTTGGGCCATAGAAGTCACTGAGTATGGTGGATGCAAAAGAGTTGTGGGGAGCCCACTTGGAGCCAGTACACCTCCCCTATCACCTGCGTATCCTCCGAGGAAACATCCTCTTCCTCTCTGCCTGGGGTGTTTCTGAGGAGGAGATGGCCAACAGGATGCACTATGCAGCCAGGCCATCCAAGACAGCAGGGCACAACCACTGCGGGAGCTAATTCAGCTCTGGAGACACAGTTGTGGCCAGAACAGTGAGAAGACTAATTTGCTTGCTGCCTTGCTTCCCACAAAGCCTTTAGGATAACACCCGAGGATCAGGATTTGGCACTAAGGAAGACGACTTAGATTTAGCCATCACACTCATCCCAGAATGCACCAGAATCCCCTTTTGAAGTTTTGCTCAGACACTAGCGCTGCCCCTCCTCTGAGTGTTTCCCTGTTCTTTAGCCCGTTCGGAGAAGAGGGAGACTTTTGTCAACAGACTGCCATGTCGCATAAAGACTTGATAAATATGTGGCGCGCTAATGCAAAGCAGATTTCTGCCTTGCCACAGGCAGAATTCCTCCAGACTGTGCCATCAAAAACATTACATCACAGCTGCGGCAAAGCCTAACCAACAGAGTAGACGGTGGGGTCACCTCAGGGTAACGGCATGGCTGAGGCAGTTCGGAAGAGGTTGAAGCCCAGCTCTGTGGCATGAGGGAGCTTGTCAGTAAGGACATTAGAAATGATTTGCACCCCTCTCCAGTGTCTGAGTGGGGTTTTCCAGTATAATGAAAAGTAGCAAAGAGACCACTTTCTGGATTTCCTCAGCCCAAGCTATACATGGAGGTTCCAAACAATGGATAGCACACACTGCCTGAAACTCCAAGCAACTGCAACTGCTTTTAGCGTTCAAGAATTTTGTGGCATTCTCTCCTGCTCTTCTGATTTCAGACAAACAACCTATTTTGTCATTCCAAAAGAACAGCCCCCCACCCCTTTAAAAAAAAAAACAACTCAATTTCCTTTGAAAGAGTGACAGAGAAAAGACAAACACAAATGGAACAGTTCTGATTGAAAACAGATTTTGGTCTTAGGTCAAAAGGCATATTTTTAAGTCTTTTCTTCTTAATGGGTGTATTAAAAAAGAAAGAAAATAATTATCCCCTAGGTCAAGTTTTACCCATCACTTAGCATTTTCTCATTCCCAGCAGAAATGATCCAGACGTTTTGATCAAGTACATCAAAGTTAAGGCTGGAGAATTAATAGGACAATGTCAGGAGGGCCTGGCTCATTTGCTTCTGTTTTTATAACTTGTGGAATGATAACACCAACAGTGGCTGAAAGCTAATTGTGGGTGCATTTGCATTCTACTTCTGCAGTGCCCTGCATGTCCCCCTTCAGAATTTCATCATTTTGTTCACTCCCTCGGCCTGCTGCTTTTCTGGGCCACTGCGTAAAATGAGGGAAAGGTGTGGCCATTTTCAAGGCGATGTTCTCTATTGAAGCCATGTCAACTAATAACTCGCCACTTCTCAGCCCCAAGATATAGTAATACAGGTTGCACCTCCCTGATCTGGGACCCTTGAGACCTCGGTGGTCCTGAAGGAGGGATTTTGCTGGACAAGGGGAGGTTAATGTACCCGGGTCCCTGGCTATTCCTGCTGACCCTCCAGCCAGAGCTCCGTGGCCTTCTAGTCACAGTTTGCCACCACAGTCAGCTTCTAGGCCCTGCCCCGGAATGGCTGCTGGGTGATACTGGCATTTCAGCTCTGGTCCTGGCTCTACACAGCTTCCAGGGACACCAAACACTGCCACTCCAGCCCTGTGTGGCTGCTGGTACTCCAGCCCCAGACCTACATGGCTGCCCAGGGGATGCTGGCATTCTACCTTCGGCCCCCTCATGGGGCTGCTACGAGATGTCACCTCTGACCCTACCTTGTTGCCCTCCCATGAGGCTGCTGGGAGGCTGCCTTGCCCTCCTGCTCCGACTCATTGTTTTGACCCCAGAGTTAGGGTGACCCCTCCCTTTCATGGTGTGCTGGCTCAAAGTTGTTTTCACCTACCATCCCTTGTGATCTTTAAGAAAGATCCCACAAGTTAGAGGTTTAGAGGTAGGGAACACCATCTGCTGTCACTCATTCAGTCTGATCCCTGGCATCCTTTCAGGACTTCGCCCTAGCTCATTTCAAACAAAATATCTGATCTGTTTTTGAATTTTGGTGGTGACGATGCCTTGACCCCCTAGCCTCAGAAAAACCAGTGATGGAAAATACGGCAAGTTCTGCCCAGTACTATGGTCCTGTGGGGCCATGAGGATACCACAAAAGCATCCCTAAATGGTGCCGCAGATGCATACAAGGGTCTGGATCATACCTCCAGCTCATCTAATTTTGGTGGAGGAATGTATCTTGCAGCGCTTTGGCCAGTCTTCATGTAAATGTCCCAGATGATGGGTCTTGCCCCACTTCATTTAGGAGACAAATTCAGTGGTCATCAGTAGCTCAGCCACAAAGAGATTTATTTTCAGCTCTGTGAACTGATACATCTTGCAATAGTGGAAGCAGACGAACAGTCACTCTCATAATCAGATCTTCAGAAATCTGATTTTACTCTAGAGGCATGCAGACAGCAAAACCTACAGTCAGAACATTATCACTGTTGTTATGGTAGCATGTGAGAATCCCATCATTGTAAGTGTTGTACAAACAAACTCAGTCCAGAGACTTCATGGTTTAAAATTTAGAAACCATAAGTTGTGACACGGGGGTGGTTGCCTTACATCAGGGGCTGCAAATCACCTGAACTGAAACCTCCACTCACTGAAATCCAGTGCTACCCCGTTTAACAACTTGGTGACCTTGTCAAGATGTAGTTTTCACAAACACTTAACAAAGGAGAGGATGTGTAAGCCAGAGACCTTCTTATTCCTCACCCTGCTCCCCAGCTCACCTCCACAGCAAACAGATCATTGCAGTGCCTGAAGATTTTCAGGAAGGAAAGATGACCCAGAAGAGATCCAAGTTTCATGTTCTTGGTCAGTCCATTATTCAAGGACTAGGCTGGTGAAGTCTCATTAAGGTCTTTAAATGGCCATTACGTGCAATTGGCACTGGTACTTTCCTCTCGCTCCCTGATAGTGAGGGGAAGGGGACGAAGAGCAAGCGCTCTCCCCGCATTCTCCCTAAATGGTGCCCTGGGCTACTGCAGCTACACAACTACTGTGAGTGTGCTGATTGAAAGAGAGCTAGTGCCAGTATGTCTGTGTGAGCTGGCACTCACACCCCTCACTCCAGCGTAGACATACCCACAGTTACCAACTATCTGAGTTTTGTGCATTTACGTTTTTTAATCTTAACTTTTTTGTGTGTTTCATTTTCTTGATTTTTTTTTTAATCTGGACCATTTAAAATGCCAGCTCTCTTTAAAGACATGCTCAGACAAATATGTCATGTTTTCTTGTTATTGTATAATCAGAGATGGCTCCCTAATTATTGTACTCATGGTACAAAGATGTTATGCAATAATTATATATATCAGTATAAAGTCTGACCTCTACTGACAGTAGAGGGGAATTATTGAATGGTCCCTTTCAAGACTGATGTATGATCTCAAAATTTGTAAAACTGATTCTTCCTTCAGAGAAATTGAATCACATACCCAGTTTCACCTTGCCTTGCTAGCAAACATACCTCACATTAACTTGTACTGCCACTGTTTTATACCCCCTTAGTGCCCACTATGGGAGTAACATCACTCTCTCAGAAACAATAGATTAATTATATGTAACTGCAACCCATTTGTATATTTCTAAGCCCGATGACAACTGTGCAATAGGTATTATGACAGAAATAATGAAAATTAACCATTACGTAGCATTTTAAAAATGTGTGAAATAATAAAGGTATATACATGGAAAAGGAAATGTTTTCTTATTTCCTGGAAGCTACTGAATTTTGTTACTTTAGTATAAGTAGAGTTAGAAGGATGTAGCCTTTCCCATAGGCAATAGGAGCAGAATATTGATATTGGAAAGTCCCTTGCCGCTCCTTTCTTTTTATAACAATAACCATTCTCTTTGATGAAATAGCTCCGCAGCCCTTTCTGAATTCTAGGCTAATCATAAATAGGCTTGAGAGGATTAGCTTTTTATCATTAAATGTCAGTCTACATGACTTCACCACGCACATCCAAACTGATTAAAAAACATCCATCAATAATAACTGACATGTAGATATTGACAAGTAAGAATAATTCTGCTTGAGAACTTATTGGAGTATGTATATTTTGCTATGCTCTGTTGATAAATTCTGTTTTACGAACCATAAAATGGTAACACTTGGAATCTCAATGACTAGTGTCAGTAAATAACTATTGTCTGACACCCCACAAACTATCTCACAACTGGGAAAATTTAAATCAACAAAAATAGAAAATGTGCTTTAAAATACATTTTTATGCAAGCGTGAAAACTTAAATAGAAAAAAATCTGTGAGAACTTTTAAAATAAACATTGCTGTTATCAGCTGAAATGCTTAAAAAATAAAAATTAAATTGCACCAGGTCTAAATATAAATGTTAAATCATAGAATCATAGAATACTAGGACTGGAAGGGACCCCGAGAGGTCATCGAGTCTAGACTCCTGCCCTCATGGCAGGACCAAGTACTGTCTAGACCGTCCCTGATGGACATTTATCTAACCTGTTCTTAAATATCTCCAGAGATGGAGGTTTCACAACCTCCCAAGGCAATTTATTCCCGTGTTTGAGCACCCAGGCAGTTAGGAACTTTTTCCTAATGTCCAACTTAAACCTCCCTTGCTGCAGTTTAAGCCCATTGCTTCTTGTTCTATCCTCAGAGACCAAGAAGAACAAGTTTTCTCCCTCCTCCTTATGGCACCCTTTTAGATATCTGAAAACCACTATCATGTCCCCCCTCAATCTTCTCTTTTCCAAACTAAACAAGTCCAATTCTTTCAGCCTTTCTTCATAGGTCATGTTCTCTAGACCTTTGATCATTCTTGTTCTCTTTTCTGGACCCTTTCCAATTCTCCACGTCTTTCTTGAAATGCGGTGCCCAGAACTGGACACAATACTCCAATTGAGGCCTAACCAGTGCAGAGTAGAGCGGAAGAGGGACTTCTCGTGCCTTGCTCACAACATGCCTGTTAATGCATCCCAGAATCATGTTTGCTTTTTTTGTGACAGCATCACACTGTTGACTCATATATAGCTTGTGGTCCACTATAACCCCTAGATCCCTTTCTGCCATACCCCTTCTTAGACAGTCGCTTCCCATTCTTTATGTGTGAAACTGATGGTTCCTTCCTAAGTGGAGCACTTTCCATTTATCTTTATTAAACAAGGTTGTAACAGGAGATAAATTATTGCTTGGGCAAATTCGGATTTACTACGTGTTATTTTACCAGCGATCCTGGCTCACATCAAAATATATTTCAATAAGGAGTGATTCTTTCTGTTCATACTCAGAGGCTGGGGAATAGTTCTTGGAATGGAGTCAGCACAACAATTGTTTTCATTATTTGCAGCTGTACAAAACAAATAAGTTTGAAAGAAATACAGAGAGGTGCCAAATGTAATCCCAGTAATGTGCGAGCAAACACAGTGTTTAGTGCTGCAGTAATGACATACATGAAGTTCACAAGTTACTGCTGTTGACTTTCCTGCTTCACGTGTCGCCTTTGATAAATGAGCTAATTGGCTATGTGTGTAAAATAATAAAATAATTTAATTAAAGGTTTTTTAAAACATTCCCTCTAAGGGTTTTTTAAAACATTCCCTCTAAGGGTTTTTTAAAACATTCCCTCTAAGTTACAAAGCATTTTTGGCTAGGTAGAAACCCTAATGTCCTGTCCACGTTTAAGTATGTCTGCATCTATGAAGAGGTGGTAGGCTGACACAAAATAGAAGGGATGATAAATCAGTGAATAAACATGCCCGCAAAAACGTGTCCCTTCTGAGTATTCTGAGCTAACCCAGGGACATAGGACTGGTGCTATGAAATCAGAGATGAAGCTATGTAATGCTCTATCCTGCCTTTGTTAGGGGCTAATACCTGGTGCTTCCAGGGAAGATGGAGAAAAACTGGCCCAGATCTACCCTTGTCTCCTCCTAAGACTCTAAAAGAGACCTCCAGTTGTAGCAACTCAGCTGAGGTGGCAATAGTATCATTGAGAGGCTTGTTAAATGCCTCCTGCTGTCCAAGTGGTAGCTGAAGAGAGGTTGTGGCTGGGTAGATGGAGGCTCATCTGCTGACACATCCTGAGTGGAATTTCCTCCACACTATTGGAAAGGCATTTTAGGCCTGATCTAAAGCCCAGTGACCTTAGGGAAAGTTTCCCACTATGTTAATGAGCATTGGGTCAAACCCATTGATACAACAGTGAGATCATTCATGCATTGTCCATTCTAGAGCTGGGCAGTGGCCCTCATTTTCCAGACCTGTCAGAGGTGACTTCACCAGCATTAAAGTCCTGTCTGGAGAAGGGGCACCCTTTTTCCAGTTAGCCTTTCCCAGATGAAGAAGAACTGAAGGACACAACTGAAGTTCTCATTTAGTAATAGCGTCTGGGAAACAAGATGTGAAAATCTTGCCTACATAACCCCAAAGCATCTTTTGGGACAACTAGGTGTGGAAGACTAATGCAGCCCCTTGCCTTTTTTGGTTTTCCTAAAGAGTCCCTAATGCTTCAAGTCAGTATGGACTTCTCTCTCCTTCCCACTTGCTCTGCATATTTCTAAATTGTGGAACTGTGCCAGGTCCTCTCTTTCCCAAAGGAATTGCCATCACTTTGACCATGAAATAACATTCCCAGCCTTTTTTCCACAGCAATGAGATTACCGCATTCTCAAATACTTCAAACCATGCTTGAGTGCATATCACTTTGCAAGTGATTGCAGATGCTGCCAGTCCCTTTCCCAGCTCTCATGTTTATCTTATGCCTGACCTTCTGAATTCTGGTAGAACTATGAAGACGGGACACTCCTACAGCCCCTCCATAACTCAAACTGGGCACAGGACAGCCATGACTCTGTCATTATTAAGTGTCTGTGCTCTGCAGTGTCACGGAGGAGACAATGGCTCTGATTAATGAGTAGCTGCAGTTCAAGACCAAGCAGTCTTGACCTAACCCTGCTTTCTGTAGCTCCTTTTCACCAATCAGCAATTGATGCCATGGTCTGGAAGACGAAGAGTCAGGAAAGCCTGTGGCGTCGGCAGCTGAAGGAGTTTCCTCCCAGCAGGTGTGGTCAAAATGTGAAGGCTGTATTTCTAGTGCAGAGAAACAATGGGTGAAAGGCCCTGGTAATTAACACAGTATTTCCAAATGTCAACATGCAGGGCAATTGAGTGACCCCTCCAAAGGGCTGTTGTTGATTAGAGGAGGAAACCAGGGTGACCCTGTGACAATTTGTCAGGAAATGCTGATATGTTTCTGGGTAAGATAGGGTTATAGGGACTCAGCAAAGCCCATAAGAACATATCTAATCTTTAAACACTGGCTCTGCTAAGCAGTTGTTTTTATTGCGATACAGTAAATCTCCCATACACAAGGCTCTCCCAGGGAGGAGAACTTTGGGCAACCCTTCCCCAGTGCCTGAGGATTATTTGTGGCCAAGGGGTAGGAAAAAGAGGCAGCAGGGGCTGCCTTGGCTAGCACAGTGGTGCAGTGCAGCAGGGTGGAACAGGCTGCCACTCCTACCACCCATGTGGTAACCCTGGCTGCCTCCACGTTTGGGGTGGCCACTGCTGGGCCCTCAAAAGAGTAGGACCTGGGGCAGCTGCCCCAGTGTGTCCAATGGACAGGGTGGCTCTGCCCATAACCTTGAGACTGATGGTGTTATTTTTGTTGGTGCGGGAAACATCCACCCTTAAGCTACTGTCTTTAGCTGAGTGGCACCAGGCACCTGTCTGTGCAGCATAAAAACCAAGGGGTGAACTACGCTCCTCATGAATCAACTAAACTAACACTAACTCCTCTGGCTTGGAAAGTCAGCAAAAATGTTGAACCCATTGCTTGGCCCCTTGACACAGCTCTGGGATTAGCATCTTTACTGGCAGTTTTTTAATGGGCTCTAGAGCAGATCTGTCGATTGTTTTACTCTGCTTTGAATCTTTAATTCACCTTTTCTAGAAGCTGGGTCCATACCTGGGTCACATATTATCAGCGCTCTGCCCCCCCCCAACTCTTTTACACTCCAAGTAGTTTCCATGAATATGTGGTTCTCTGTTCTGCCTTATACATGTCCCCAAAAACAAACACACAAATTCAAGAGCTTTTAAAATTTTCAGCGTTGACCAATTTTCCTTCCAAGCTGTTTAGCTTCAGTGAAGAGGATGAATGGGATGAGTAATTGGACTCAGGACACCTGGGCTCGAGTCCCAGTTTGATCTTGAGCAATTTAATCAATTAATCGCTCAGTTGCTAGTTTGCTGCATGTTTGCTGTATCCATTTTCCTGATTTTTTGTCTGTTTAAACTATGAGCTGTCTAGGACAAAAGCTGTTTGTTTGCTGTACAGACAGAATCTGGCACCACAGGGACACAGGTTGGCTAGGGACTATGCTATATAAATAATCATATCAACATTGCTTTTTAGGGAAAGGCACATTGCTTATATTTTTACAGTAGCAGCACTGGCAGCCAAAACCCCTGGCTCTTCAAGTCACCGCTGAAGTGCTGCATCGGAGCACTGGGCTGTGTAATCCAAGGAGCAGTAAGGGCTTGGGGAGAGGATGCTCCAGGCAGTGAAGAAGGCCAGCTGTCCTCTGCCCCGCCCCTTCTGCCCTTGGCCCCACCCCTTCTGTTGACTCCGCTGCATCCCACATTGCCAGGCCCAGTGATGTCTGTCACCTGCCCTGACACTCCTCCTGCCAGCACTGAGGATACAGCAGGTTACTACAGATTACTCTTGCTTCTTTAAGGAGTGTTGTTTTCTAGGCCTGTGTTTAGTTTTCACCTCACTTTGGGGTATTTTTCCCAGCATTGCTTTAATGGAAGAATCAGGTGAGAGATGAAAGCACAGTTTAGGCAGCGCGCAGAATGGAGTGGGTGCCAGTATCAGGCAGACCGGCATTTGCTATACCAGTGAAGGGCTGAGTTAAGATGATAAGACCCTGTCTAAGCCAGAACTCTTCTATAATAATAAAATGGAAAGAAAACATCAAATATATATCTTTCCCTTAAAATCAGCTTTGTAGATCTAGGAAATATAAAGTCCCACTGGAAATCGGACAGTTTCAAAGACACATATGAGCATGATTTTACAGATTGCTAGACTGTTGAATTCAAATATGTGCATGAAGCTATTTGTGTGCATGAGACTTTGCAGAATCAGGGCCATAGTCCTAAAATGTTTTGTGCAGTTGTCCAGATAGCAGCCTCCTGCCTGATTATTAAAGATTCTTTGTTATCTGATCTAGGCATTAGACTAGCTTTCATGTCATGGTTCAGTTCTCCTTTCTTTCTTGTGCTGGACTACATAAAAGGGACATGCGAATCCTTTAATCATAATTCATATTGACATTATCTGTCATTATAGATACATATATTCAGTCTCTCCAAGCACTTGTGGTATTTCTTTGTTTATGCACTTACACTGCACAGATGATGCTTAAAAGCATAAATTAAAAATTGACTTGACTTGTACAACTAATGGCACCCTTGGGTTATTGCAAGTGAAAGAATTTTGGACTTAATTCTCTTCCCTTTATAGGTACTGGATTTCCCTTTATAGGTATTGGGATTACATTTTGTATTTGACGCAGCTTGGTTTCCAGGCACTTGCATAACATGCTTCTGTATGTGTTTTCAACACCATAAAGAAATGTTTCTCAAACCTCTCCTGGGCTGGGAGCCAGGAGAAAGCTGGTCTCTGGTTCTGTGACCAACTGTGAGACTTTAGACAGTCACCTCCGCTATTTGTGCCTGCGCCTCCACCATAGCTTCCTTTTGCCAATCCCAAGTGATGAAAAATTATGAAATTTTAAAAAAGAATATTGAGTTCTTTTTATTTGTCATCCTGTTTTAGAGCCCAAAAGTTTCACTTTTTCAAGCTCTTCTCAACTATGAGCTCTAGATACTCACTTTTTAATGTGATGTTTAGTTAATCACCTGACTCCAGGGAGTGGAACTTTAGGAAAGAAGACCAAATATCCCAAGACTTGTCATAAAATCGTGAAAGTTGGTGACAATGCCTTAGACGGGAAGCAGTTCAGGCAGAGATTGTCTCTGACTTTATGTCTGCATAACACTTAACATAACGGCAGCAGACGACCTGCTACGGTAATACTAATAAATCAGTATCCTGCTAAGATGGTAAGCCCCTTTTAGGTTTGCTTTTTAAGTGCTGAGTGTAGACGAATTTACCTAGGACCCCAATCACTTCCCTCACATCTGAGTGAAGAATGGCTGTGCAGAGATGTGCAGAAGGGAATGGGGGAGCAGCCAACTACAATGTTGGCTCCTCCCTCCCATCCCAGATCCCAAAGCTCTGTGCAAGGGTTGGGAGTAAGAGGGAAACAGCCACCCACTTCCACACCCAAACTCTGTAGAGAAATTAAGACAAACTGATCTTCCCTGCCATTCCCCTCCGCCCTGCGTGCCCACCATTCAGTCGGAGAGAAGATGCCAGGAGCAGTCTGCAGTGCTGATGTGGGTTTCCTGTTGCTTTTCTGTATTGTGTTGCAAAGTAGAGATGGTGTTTCCTGCTTCCTTTGCATCATAGGTTTGCTCTGGTAGTGAGATGCTTGGCATGAATACTTGTTATTAATGCCATGTCCTTTGTACTCTTAGGACAAGGACAAGAAGTATTTACTGGGGAGAAGAATATTATTCTCGGCCTGGATTCTATCTGAGAATCTGAGCTGGGCAGGCAAAGCCCATTGACTTGAACAGGACTCTGTCTAGGTCCAGGGGTCTGCCTAGCAGATTGGGTTGTAGAACTGAGACCTGTGGGAGTCACCAGGGAGCCTTTCAAAGGAGAGTCTGTGTCTGGTTGATGTTTTTAATTAAATGGGACTGAAAAAAAATTGGTAAATGTTGAGAGATTTATTAATAAAGCCATAAAATCTAACTAGCGAAGCTGAATACACTGAGCAGGGCAACAATAGATTTCACCGTCTAACAGTAAATAAATTAGCAGCCTACTGGACAAGCTTCCTAGAACTTTCAAAAAGCATCTTCGTATGAAAGCAACCATTGAGTTAACTCTGACCTCACAGGACTTTCACAGCCCGACTGCACAAACCTGACACCAATGTGGGCCCGCTCCTGTGAGTCACTGCTCACCAGGGAGAGTAAGGGCTGCCCATGTCACCCCTAAAGGCTCAGTTCTGCCAGGCATCCTAGCACTGAGTGGGCCTCTTTGCCACAAGTGATCCCATTGATTGTATTGTTTGGTGTGAATGCGGGTGCCAGAATTCAGCCCTCGCTATTTGGATGCACTATTTGGGTGGGGCATTCTAGTATGTTTTCTTAAGGAGGATTTAGCTTTTTTGCCCTGCTGCTGGAAGTTGCTTTCATAATCCCACTGGCTTCTCAACCCCCGAGCCTCCTCAGATAAATAAAGCAAATATTAAAATGAGTCGATTCCCATTCTTGTTTCCCACCATGGCCTGTGGCAGCCCCCAGCCTTGCCTCCAAGCTAAATGAGCTCTTTGCCAATAGGGTGATGATCCGGAAAGTGAGAGCAAAGTCCGGCCCTGCTGGAACTGCAGGAGGGATGTAAATTTCACGAGGGGTCACCTTGCCAGTGTCAGCATCTGGTGATTCTAATTCAATGCGGTGGTTCTAATTTTCCCAGTGGCCCACCCTCTTCATTTCACCTTTGATTTTCTTTTCTGTCCACTTTCTACTATGAATCTGGCAAGCAGGAGAGGGCACATGCTGTGTTTATAATACCCCTGCCGTTCTCTGGCTGCAGTCATGAAGTGTGTGCGCGGTAAGGATTTTCCTCCTCTGCACAGGGGGGAAAAAGCATTGAAATTACATATTGTTTATTCTGTTCTTCAGCTTCCTGAAGCCAAAACAAACTCTGTGAAATAGGTAGCCTGCACACATAAATACTGTCATTGAAAAACACTTTTGTATTTTGCAAAAATATTTTCAAGCATTATGAAAACCTAACAACTGCTTTGCTCTCCAGTTACACCAGCAGCTCAGATCTAATCAGCAAGGACCAGGCAAGAATGTGCCAACAGTGTGGCACTACAGAACCAGTAAAGCAACACTACATTCACTCATGAAAGGTGACATTTCATCCTGTGCAGAAAGCCAGTACAATGGGCCACTTAAACGCCATATTAGCTCCCAGAATCACAGATGGCACCAGAGAGACCAGGTGAAGAATTATCACGTATGCCAGTATTGCCAACTTGCCAAAGCCAAGTAGCACCTGCCTGACACCACCATGTAAACAGCCCAAGTCACATTAGTTGCCATGTGCGGAGAAAACCAGTTAGATACATACAGGACTCAAATAAAGCACTGCTGGCTAATTAAATGACAAACTGAAAAATATTTCCAAACCTGCTGGCCATTGACAGGTTGTTACTGAACTGATTGTTAGTCGATAAGATAAACGTATTTTCTCTGAGAAATTGAAATACAGGTTGAACCTTCCTGGTCTGGCACTGAAGGCATTTGCTGGATCAGCAGAGGTCAGTTCCAGCACCCTGCCGTTGGCTTCCCAGCCTGGCTCCACTCCCAGCCTCAGCCATGGCTGCCTACCCTCTGCCCCCAGCCCCACCAACCCAGCTGTGCTGTCAGCCTCCTGCTGCCGCACATGCAGCCCCTGGAGCTCTCTGGTCCAGGAACACGTGGTCCGGATGATGCTGGACCAGAGAGTCCCCGTGGAGAGGGCTCAACCTGTAGCTGAAATGTGGAAGGTAACACCCTTATGTAGGTAGGTGTGGTGATACAAAGGAAATGTTAGAAGGAGTGTGGTGATGCTAACAACTGGGTTAGTACTCAGAGCATGCTCAGTTTGAAGGGCTCTTTCCAGAATACTGAGCAGTCTCCAAAGTGAGTTAGGAAAACTTACAGCAATTCACTTGCCTCATAAAACCTTCTCCTGAGCTGCACTGGTGTCAGGTTTGTGCGATCGAGCTGTGAAAGGCCTGCCAGGTCAGAGTTAACTCAATGGTTGCTTTCATGTGAAGTTGCTTTTTGAAAGTTCTAGGAAGCTTGTCCAGGAGGCTGCTAATTTATTTACTGTTAGATGGTAAAATCTATTGTTACCCTGCTCAGTGCATTCAGGTTCACTAGTCAGATTTACTGGACACAACTCTGTACACCCTGTTAACTGTATAAAAATAACATGAGCTGTTACTGCAATTCAGCTCCCTCTGGAGTGGCACACAGCAGTTATTGCGCACCCAGGAGCTGACCAGCTGTAGCTATTTTCAGACAAAGAAGTGAAGAATATTTAACACTGAAATGATGGGATAGACTGCAAAGTGTGGAATTTGGGCCGTACGCTGGAGCTTATGTAATATCTCTAGCCAAACAAAAAATGCCACGAGAGCTCTCCTGAAGACAAGGGGTCAAGGCCCTGGTTTAATGTCCCATCCAAGAGGGAGCTCGCAATTCAGGAAGAGGGCTCTAGACAAATGTTTTTGATGGATGCACGCTTTAGAAAGCATCATTTTTAGCAGGCTGGTGCTCTCCGGTATTAGCAAGCCTTGGCTGAGTGTCTGGTGGGAATTTGAGTAGCTCATGAAAGAAGCAAGACTGCTGGAAATAGGAGTGAGTCACTATTCACAGAGGGAACACAACATGCTGAGACTGTTTCCCATGAATTTTGCAAAAGAGGAATTTAGGAATGGCAGAAGGAAAATCATGTTTCATCCACTTGTAAAGCCGACAGACCCAGGTCATCAGCAAGAGGGAACAAACCTGCAACCTGAGGGGCTACAGCCCGGTGCTCTACCAGCAGGTGATCAGCCAAGGCTGCAGAGTAGAGACTTCTCTCTTTCTAGTACATGGTCCCAGTGCCTATGGGGTTACACAGTGAAAGCTCTGTTTCTCATTGCTCTACTATTGAGTAAAAGGTCTTGGCTATAAGGACAGGTAAGGATTTCTGGCTTATCATGCTCAATGTGAAGGAGAAAATAAAGTCTGAAGTGCATACAGAGAAAGAAAATATGAGACGTTAATGCCATTGTTCTGGAACATGAGAAACCCATCTAAGCACATTTGTGGTTGATGTAATTTCTCTTCGCTCATTGTGGGCAAGGCAGCTAGTCTGGCCACTTTCACTTTTGTTGCATGTCAGTTTCATTTTCTGTTTGGCTGCTGTGTTTAGCTTTGCAGCATAGAGTCCTGGGGCTGGAAGGGTCCTCAGGAGGTCATCAAGTCCAACTTCCTGCTCAAAACAGGACCAATCCCAACTAACTCATCCCACCCAGGGCTTTGTCAAGTTAGGACTTAAAGACCTATAGGGAAGGAGATTCCACCATTTCCCTAGGTAACCCATTCCAGAGCTTCACCGCTCTCCTAGTGAAATAGCTTTTTTCTAATACCCACCCTAGACCTCCCCTACCACAACTTGAGACCATTGCTCCTTATTCTGTCATCTGTCACCACTGAGACCAGCCTAGCATCATCCTCTTTGGAGCCCTCCTTCAGGTAGCTGAAGGCTGGTAAACCCCCCACCCCTCACCTGTTTCTGTTCTGTAGACTAAGTAAGCCAAATCCCTCAGCCTCTCCTCATAAGAGATGCCCTCCAGCCCCCTCATCATTTTTGTGACCCTCTGCTAGACTCTCTCCAGTGCATCCACATCCTTTTTATAATGGGGGGCCCAGAACTGGATGCAATATTCTAGATACTGCCTCACCAGTGCCAAATAAAGGGGAATAATCACTTCCCTATATCTGCTAGCAGTGCTACTACTAATGCACCCCATTCTTGGCTACCAGTGCACATGGCTGGCTCATAGCCAGCTTCTCATCCACAATAACCCCCATGTCTTCTTCTGCAGAACTGCTGCTTAGTGAGTTGGTTCCCAGCCTATAGCGATGCTTGGGATTCCTTCATCCTAAGTGCATGATTCTGCACTTGTCCTTTTTGAACCTCATCAGATTTCTTTTAGCCCAGTCTGCCAATTTGTTTAGGTCTCCTGACCCTCTCCCTACCCTACAGCCTACCAACCTCTCCCTCTACTTTAGTGTCATCTGCAAATTTGTTGAGAGTGCGATCCCTCCCCTCATCCAGGTAATTAATAAAGATGTTGAACAAAACCAACCCCAGAACTGACCCCTGGGGTAGTCTGCTTGATACCAGCCACCAACCAGACATAGAGCCACTGATAATTACCTATTAAGCCCAATGATCTAGCCAGCTTCCAATCCACCTTACAGACCATATATCCAAGCCATACTTCTTTAACTTGCTGGCAAGGATACTGTGGGAGACTGTGCCAAAAGCTTTGCTAGACTCAAGGTATGTTACATCCACCACCTTCCCCATACCTACAGAGCCAGTTACCTCATCATAGAAGGCAAACAGGTTGGGCATCACCTGCCCTGGGTGAATTCATGTTGACTATTCCTGAGAGCGATGAGGGAAATGGTTACTTTTTTTTAAAGGTATTTATTGAAATCACTATGAAGGCGAGCATTTCAATCTAGGCTAGGTCTCATGACACCCTTTTAAAACAAAATCTAAACTTTGGACCTTGAAATCAGTTGGCAGGATCACTTTAAGAGCTCAGTTGAAAGGCAAATTCTGCCAAACAGAGGGGCAGCAGTAGACAGAGGGCATCATAGTGGGTGTCAGCAAATATGGGTTATTCTCTATGCTCAGCCACTGACTCACTGTGCGGCCTGGACAAAATCACTTCACTTCTGTTTCCGCATCGGTAAAACAGTTATGACAATGTTAGCCAATCTGCGTGAACTTCTTTGAGGTCTGTCTTTGAAAATGCTACGTATAATTTATGAATACTGAGGGAGCAAAATAAAACATGCTCCTAGCACTGCCAAATACTAGAGAGACCTAGAAAATTGACATGCTATGTGGCAGATTGGCACTGCTGATAGGACCACAAACACAGCTGCAAATTGGCCTTATGAAACAGTCCAACACTCTGCAACAACAGTGCCCTCAGACAAAGCAAATGCCACTGTAGTATGTGGGGTTATTACTCAGGAATACTGCAGGTTTTGTCATTGTTCCAGACTTAAAAAGGGAACATTCCCCCATTTATGTAGTTCATTAAAGGAAAACATGCACTTAAAATGTATTGTTTTGTGTGACAACTTGAATTTGTCACTGAGGGCTCCTCATAAATTCCACTTTAATGTCAGTGTAATGAAAACTAATAGACTAGCTCTAGCCTAAAGGACGAGTGATGTAGGGTGGGTCCAGCTCTAAAGGAATGAGGAGTGGGGAAAGAAATGTCATTGTCACACACTAGAGAAGACATTGGAAAGTAAAGGGGCCAAATTTCACTCTCATGTAACCTCCTATTCCCTCTGATTTGAGGGGAGTTACATGAGTTTTGTGGAAGAAGTTAGCTCCAAAGGAATGAACTACAGAAGACATCCCTCATATTTGATTGTGTCCTTTTAAAATAAATGTATGCACTGGCAAACATGCCTAACTGTTTGGTTTCTCCTTTATTTTGGCTCAGGTCTGGCTCAGGAAGAAGAGCGATGGAAACCAAAGTTGAACATTACAGAAGATGAAATTGTAATCAGTGCAGGAGATTTCTTCGCCATGACGTGCAGGTGAGGGTTGCCCCAGCAATGGCAGATTTACCTGGTATTTACTGGCTGCCCTGCCACAAAATAAGACCAGGATCAAATGAGTACTTCTCAGCCAGTACTGGGGAGCTTTTGCTGTATTTTTTCCTGGTGTGCATTTTCCTGAAGAGTAGAAGCTTATTTATTCAAATAGAATGGAAGGGAGAGAACTTATACAGATCAATAGGACCCTCTAGTTTGCCATCCAGGTCCCACTGAAGTATACCAAAAGATTTCCATGATCTTAGCAGGTGATGGATCATCTCAGGAGACAAAGCTCATATTTGGATAATGAGGATTTTCAGATAAGGATTTGCCCAGCCAAGGTTCAGTTCTGCTGTGTACACATTTTCCCTTTCGCTCCATGGCCGTTTCTACACATGCCACTTTCTTCAAAAGTGGCATGCTAATAAATGGCCCAAAATATGCTAATGAGCTGCAGATGCAAATTCCCTGCACCTTATTAGAATAAGGTCATGTGATTTGGAGTCCGGAAGGTGTTCTTCCGGACTCCAAAATGCCGTTTAGAAGCACGGCCCCTGGCGGGGGTGGTCTTCCAGGAGGAATTCCTTCTTCCAGAGGCCCCTTCTTCTCAAAAATTTTCACGAAGGGTGTTAGCATATTTCAGGCTGTTTGTTAGCATGCCACTAACGGCCCATCTGTGTAAATAGGCAGTAGACTTGTTGATCACAGTCAGTAATCAGCCCTCTCTGTATATATACGCTGACCCCAAATGCTGTTTAGCCTGTAAGATGACAATTCAACAGCAGTCAGCACATGTACAGTGAAAGCCCTATCCTCTTTGACTACAACATAGCCTTTAAATCAAAGATAACCAGACTTCATTAAACACGGACTGTTGTTCATAAACTAATGAGACTTTTTGCTCATTGACACAGTTTGCAAAACATTCAGGGAAAATGCCAAATTGGGGGTCAAGACCTGCATTCAATGGTAAGATAACCCTTTATATATCTGAGTTGTATAAACTGCTCCATTACAGCCGACTGCCAGACCATTGGAGTAATAAAGGTCCAAGGAGTTGGGGAATTTGCAATGTTGTGAATCAAAAGGCCCCAGAGAGGGTGGTGTAAATCAGAGTAAATAATTGTGGATGTGATTTACACAGCAGGATGGCAGACTTGTAGCAAACATAAATACCCAACGGAACAGTGTGATCAGATTTAACAGCCTCGCACCAGGGTGTGGGGAGGTATATGTTAAAGTGAGCCATGCACCATTGTTCTGCTTTGTATTGCAGTGGCACCTGGGAGTCCCCATCACAGACCAGGACCCTGTTGTGTTACGTGCTGCACAAACACAGAATAAAGGTGTTCACTTTCATTAGTGTGCACACGTGTTCATGCGTGTGCACACACACTTTATTTTACACCTTTCATGCCCTGTTGGTTGTTTTGCCTACCACCAAATTATTCTCACTCCTTCTGCATGTAAATGACCACAGCTTAGATTCATTTTATCACTTTACTGCAATATGAACTTGTAGTTTACACTGATATTTATTTTGCCTTTGATTTTGTCCCAGTTAGTCCATTTAAACCAGCATTGCGCTTCCTACAGCAGATCCCCCATTCCTCATCAAACGCTCACTGATTTGTTCAATTGTTATGTAGTGCAAGGAGATTCTTTCCTGATACCTGCAGCTGGCACTGGCTCATGAGGTCAGACAACCTTATACTTGAATAATATTTATTGCTTGGCACACTGATGATGGTTATTGATGATTGCAAAGTTTAAATGATCCTTTAAAATCCAGCTGCATTGTTTATTTCCATGCTGTTCTGTGGCTGGGAATTCTGCAAGGTGCCCATGTGCTAATTAAATAGGTGGGCTCTCTGTTGGCTTTTTCAAATTGATTGCTTTTTAATTTATTTATTTTATTTTATTTATTAATTTGACTAATGCCTCATCCATGTATTGTCAGATGAAAAAATAAATACACAAATAATATACTTAGCACTTCTGTAGTGCCACCACAAGCTCAAACTACCTTAGAGACACTCAGTACAGGATGAACCTCTCTAATCTGGCACTCTGTTGTCTGGCAACTTCTGTAATCCGGCATGATTTTAGTTAGCCCGATAAGCACTTATCATGGGTGTGGCCAAGATTCCTGTGGTCTCATGAAGTTTGTTTACAGCCACCAGTCCTGGCTCTCAGTGTTCTGTGCTGATTATTAAGCTCTAATTTACCCCATATGTCTTCAAAGAGCCCAGTAAGCAGTGGAAGTGTTGATAATGCTACTAAACAATATTGACATCCTGTGGTCTGGCAAATTCTCTCATCTGGCACCATTTGGATCCCCAGGGTGCCAGACAAGAGAGTTTCAACCCGTAATAAAGTCCTCACCGCAGCCCTTGGTGTAGAGAAGGGTAATTCTCCATACGCACATGGGGAAAACCAAGGCACAGAGATGGTAAAGCAATCAGTCTTTACCACAGTTAGGTACAAAAGCTGGAACTCCTGCCTGTGAGCCACGTGCCTGCAACATTAAACCACTTTCATCAGGTCCTCAACCAGTGTAAACTAGCCTATTGCCACGTCTTGCACACATAGAAAATAACCCTGCTGAGTGAACTGGCATAAATCTGAAATCATTCCTATCTTCAAAAGGGCATTGGTCTGGTTTGGATTGTGGCAAATGAGAGGAACATGGTTTGCACAATAGCTGTCGGAATGGAGAGCAGATTAAATTTCCATCTGTCTCTTCTATGTGGGACCTTATGAAGCCCTCAGCAGCAGCACTAAATAAACTCTAGAAAACATCTCATGATTCCCAGCCCCGTGCTCTAACCATTAAACTAGGCTGCCTCTAAGACTTGGAGGCACTGCTCTACTCTTCCCGTACTAGGCTGAAAACGTACCCCAGTGACAGTATGACATAGTGAGTGCAGGTGTTGAGGGGATACAGCATGGCTCTGCCATTTCACTTGTGGCACAGTAATGACAGGCATTGCTGGGAGGCCCTCTTTGTCATTGTGCCATGAGCCTGGGAAGCAGGGGCAGAGATGGAGGATTCCTCTGCAGGAAAAGAGCCTGTGGTTTCAATGGCCTCATAAAAGGCTGAGCAAGAAGCCTGCCTTGCCTCTTTCCTCTCCACATTTAAATACAAGAAGTATTTAAATACAAGAAGTGATGGATGAGGTTGGAGTTTCCAAATCTCTGTGGGGCAGCAGCCCATCCAGTGGTGGGGTGACGTTGCCCATCAGAGAGTATAACCATACATAGACCCAGCAGTCTCATTTGCCCTCAGGCTGGCAAAGAGCCTCCAGATTTCAGCCCAGCTCCATCATTATCTTCAGGAAAGCCACAAAGAGTAGACAGAGCTGAGAGCCAGGAAGATGTTTATATTAAGGACCAGCAGGACCTTGCTGGCTGACACATACTCCCTTACTACACCCAATACCCATGTTTGACATGAAAGATTATAGAGCAAGTCACTAACACCAACTTACAGCAGGATATACTAACAATACCCGGGCTGCACATACATCTTTGCGCTGAACTGATATGCTCTCAATGGTGTTTTCCCACTACTGCTATCCCACTGAGGAAAATCCAGAGGTCATTACTGAGTCTTCCCTTAGGTGAATCCCTCTGAAGTCAATGGACTTCCACTGAGTAAGGACAGTGTGAATGCTGTGTCCTTTAAAAATTAAAGGTCAGTCTGTGTCTTGCTTGGCACAGTTATTGCAGAAAGCAGAAAGGCACAAGGCCCTCCCCATCCTGCCTTTGCACCCATGGGCTGTGTCTACACTTGCATTCCCCTTTCAAAAGAGGAATGCAAATGAGGAAAATCGAAAATGCAAATGAGGTGCAGATTTGTATATCTGGTGCCTCATTTGCATATTCTGTTTTTGAAAGAGCTTCTTTTGAAAGAAAAAAAGCAGTATAGGTGCATCTCTTTCAAAAGTAAACCCCATCTTTGAAAGAATCCTTCTTCCTGAAACAGTCTACACTGCTTTTTTTCTTTTGAAAGAAGCTCTTTCGAAAGGAGAATATGCAAGTGAGGCACCAGATATGTAAATGTGCACCTCATTTGCATTTTTGGTTTCCCTCATTTGCATGCCTCCTTTGAAAGAGGAATGCAAGCGTAGACACAGCCCATGGAGAAAGAGAACTGCTTTGAACTAGGACTAACACTGGTCCTTGCTTCTCCGTAGGAGTCTGGGGAAGGGTTGGTCTCAGACTCTTTCCTTTCCATTCTGCACATGCAGGAGGCTACAACACACAAATTTCCCATCACCATCTAGATATTGGCTCAGTGCCCAGGGAAACTGAGGCACATATACTTCAGGTTACTATAGAACAGTAGAACTCACATGCAACATAAGAAGGTGAATAAAATCCCTACTTCATCACACAAGGCCTCCAGGAACCCTCACTGTGTCAGTGCACTCTGCCTCGTCCATCTACCAGAACTATATTTCAGACCTGATCCAAAGCTAATTGAACTCAATGGAAACTCACCCATTGAATCAGGCCCTAGTAGCCCTAGGTATTTAGGTGCCAAATGTGGGATATATCAGGGCTCAAAGGAGGAGCATTAGATGGATGAGATGGTGGATCTGCCATGCTGTGGTAACTCCTGTGTGCCAAGATCAGTGAAGGGCCAGATAGAAATACTGGATCTCATGCAAGCGTGTATCATACAATCTAAAATCCAGCTACTTCCAGACACTTCACAAAATAAACATGTAGGCACTGCTAATTAAAGGGAGTGGTGGAGTTACATAAATGGTCTTTTCTCTCCCTTCCTTAACCTCAGTGTATGAATCAAAGAGATTTGAAGTTATCTGGCAAAATTTGTAGACAGCCCAACTCAGACGTTCACAAATGTATCTGAGGCATTCTAATGTTTTTACAGCAATAAACGTAGCCACTTCACATGAGCTCATGTTCACATTGTTCCCTCAAATTGAAAAGCACATTGTCCCCCCGCCTGCAGGAAATGGTCTTGCATTATTATTGCTTCTCTCAGGAAATGGCCAGTACTACAGGGAAGGGGGCAGGGTAACTCCACCTTAGGCCTTAACTCCCTCTAGGTGCTAGAAAAGCTAACAGCTCATAAAATATACCACAGAGACCTTTATAATTCATCACTAGCTGGCAAGTTTGTGAAAATGGGTACCACATAAATAGGGCACAGCGAAGATGGACAAAGAAATGTAGATTATTCCACTCATTATGCCTGAATCCATTATAGGATCTCTGTTACTTGTTGTGTTGACAGGGGAGCAGCCTCCTTGACCTGGCTCTGGGGAAATGAACCACACGAAGACAATGACAGGTGGCACATATCTGAGCATACGTGTTCAGACAATGAACAGGAGATCTGCAGCAGGCTCACAATCTACAAAGCCATAGCCAGTGACACTGGCTACTTCACCTGTGTTTGCAATCACTTCCCTTCTAACAAAGACCTCACTGCCAGGACATATGTGTTTGTTAAAGGTAAGAGCTTTAGCTTTCTAGATCTTCTCTCCATGTTTCCAAATTGGTGGCGTCAGCTAGTGTTCAGTTGTTGGACCTACCCGGTCTAATTACAGGCAGGAAAACCAATTCATTTGCATTAATAGCTCTCCAGACCCTTCCACCCACAATTACAACAAACAGAAACAGAATATTCTAAAGAGCTTTGGTTGACTTTTTGTTTTTCTTTTCATGCCTCCTGGCTTCATAGGATCACAGACATTGGAGATGGAAGAGACCTATCGAGTCCAGTCTAGTTTCATGTGTCCCAACTGATATGCTCATTTCCTTTCACCCTCATTTCACTGCTCCCTTCCCAGCTCACTGGTAGGAAGATTTTCCTAAAACTCAATCTAAATGTTTCCTCTCTTAATTTTATCCCATTTCTCCCACCAAAACCCCCTTATACCACCCTGCATAATTCGTGTTCCTTTTAGGTGTTTATTCCCATGAGATGTTTGTAGGCAGCTTTGCTCTCCACCCCAATTAGGCATCACAAGTTATGTCTACACTGCAGCCGGGAGTGCGTTTCCGTGTCCCAGCGGATAGACCCATGTGACTCCCTTTGTCCGAGCTTGGCTGTCTAGCCTTAATCTCCACCAGTGCAGCAGCATCTACACTGCTATTTCAAGCTGCACTTGCCCTTTACCCATGCTTCGAATATCACTCCTACCTCCAGTGCAGACATACAGTAAGCCAGGCTACACCAGTGTCACTTCAAAAATCTTTTTTTCTGTATAGGCTTGAAGAAGGACAAGGCCAAAACCAACAAAACAAACATGCCCCTTTTAAGAGGGCCTCCAAACCAAACCCAGCCAGCGAAGTTTATTGTTTTACTACTCTAGGAGACAGGCAACCTTTCTCCCTCTCCTGGAGACAGCCAGGAAGGATCATAGGGTCTGACAGAAACCAAACTTACAATCAGAAAAAACAAATGGTTCTAGGGCCCAAGGCCACCCCTAGCACAACCTCTAAACCTCTCCCCTTCAGCTTCCTTCTCCTCTTTATCTGGCACCGCCCCAAGGGCCCAGCAGGGGGCTCCTTGTTTGCAGCCAGCCAGTTTTGACTGTAAACTGCAGCCTGCCACATCTTTGAAAGCCATCCTTTCAGCCCACTGCTCATCTTTGGTCTTCTCTGAACTCCCTCCACAAATAACAAGAAGTTCTGTAGCACCTTAAAGACTAACAAATATACTAGATCATGAGCTTTTGGGGTAAGACCCACTTCCTCAGATTATAAGAGTAGGCAATCAGAATCCAGGGTTTATGTAGCAGGGAGGAGGGTGAGGAAGGAAGGGGGGCTGAGAGAAGGAGTTACCTGTCTCTAATAGGACAGGTAGCTCATAAAGTTAAGTAGGATGTGTACCATTCCTGTGAATATCCAAGGTGGAGAAATTGCACTTCTAATGCATAAGGTAATTAAGATATCGGTTAAAGCCTAATTTAAATGTGTCATATATGCAACTATCAGAGGGGTAGCCATGTTAGTCTGTATCCACAAAAACAATGAGGAGACCTGTGGCACCTTATAGACTAACATATATTTTTGAGCATAAGCTTTCGTGGGCAAAGACCCACTTCATCAGATATATATGTTAGTCCATAAGGTGCCACAGGACTTCTCCTTGAATTTGCAAATAAATTCCAATTCAGATGTCTCCCTCTGTAATATTGTAGCAAAATTCTTTTGTAGAAGAATGGCTACTTGATATTTGCAGGAACAAAAAGCTTGTGGCCTAATAAATTTGTTAGTCTTCAAGGAGCTACCATACTGCTTGTTACTTGTGAAGCTACAGACGAAAGTGGCTACCCTCTGAGATTATGAACTCCCTCCAGTTGTCAGTTGCTTTTTGAATTCAGCTGCAGCAGACAATGATGTTTTTCTCTATGGTGAATAATTCATAATGAATAGCGAGCTCATTTAATTTAGCCCTCCCCCCAGCTTTTTTTTTTTTTTTTGCTTATGGAATAGCCATGAGAAGATCACATGTTCCTCCAATGTATCCCATTCTGATACAGGAACGTGCACAGACTTATTTATCATTTAATTGCCACAAAGATTCATGCAGAGGACTGAAATTCATTCTCCAAGAGCATTTGTGCTAGTAACACTTGGTTGCCTGAATGTTCATGGAACGTTACAGTAAAAGGCCATGAGTGTGGCTGAAGCAAGGTCAATGAAAAATTCAAGTGAACATTCACAGAGAATATTTTGCATTAGCTGCCCACCTCTAATATTCTCACGTTGTTTGTAACTCAGGAGAAGTCCCAAAATGCACGATTTTCCAATCCAGAGAAGTTATGCAAAGCATAACCATCAAAACCCAATTGCTCAACTTGGTATAGAAGTGCTTGGGACAGAAATTGCTCAATTTGGTATAGAAATGCTTGAGTCATTTGGATAATTCTTCCCTCTTATCTCTGTACTGAAAATAGCCATCGTCCATCTCTAGTTTTTCTTCCCAGTAAGTGCCTCCTTTTCTTGGAATTTAGCTTCTTCATGCTACGTGTTATTTCCTGTACTCATTTTCTTTTTCCCTTCGTATTTCCCTTCCAGCTTAGTCAAGAATTCTATTTCCTCGCTGGCCTATGCACTGGACTTAATCGGCACCAATTCTTGTGCTGACTTCTTTCCTTTTCTCATTACACATTACTCAGATGCCTATGTCTGTAATAATCAACTCAATAGCTGAACTTCAGCAAACAATGTACTGGAAACTCAGTGCCCTGGCCTGACTCAGTGCCCTCACTGGTTTACAGGGACCACATCCAATGTGACATGCTTTGCCAGAAGTACAAGCGGAAAATCATGTAGGACCTCTTGGCATTGCCTGAGCTCTTTCCTTAAGAAATAAAGTTATAAAAACCCTGCCTATAATAGAAGCCATCAGCACACAGCTAATTTACAAATACTACAGGATATCCTTGCTCTCCTGAAACTGGCTGGCTTGACACCCTTCTGAAATTAAAGTTAGCTGCTACAGCCAAATCACTGAAGAACATCTTCTCGCTTCCAGATGTAATTCACCTGAGTTATGATTTCTTTCCATTAGCATCTGAAATCCACTCCTGCCCTTTAAAGAAAATGAAGTGAACAAAGCAGTAAAGTGCAGAGGGTATGGGTCAGTTCATACCCTGGGTTACATAGATGTGCTAGTGAGGAAAGGGAAGGATGCTGGATGAGTCTCTTCTCCAGGCCCTGTGGTATCAGTGAGGGGCAGGATTCCAATCTCGTATGGAAGAGAACTCAAGAAAAATAGCTCAGCTAACGTACTCACTGGAGCCCTCTAGGGCTTGCCCTGCCAGGCTGGGCGTGGGGTCAAGCCCTTAGCAAGAGAGGTGGTTCTGCATGCTTCTGCATGTGTGTCACCTGAATATACGCACCCTTCTTCCTGCAATCAGCCTGCCTTACCCTGCACCAGCAGGAGAGCTCTTGGGCTAAGAAAGCTGCTACTTTCCATCATTCAGAAATCCACCCCATGGGTTATCATCATCTTTCTGTAATTTGCATCTGTTGTAGAATGTGTATTTCTCAGGTTCTCACCCCTGTGGTATCTGGGCATCAGTCCGTCCATTTGGAAGAGCATCACAAATTAAAGGAATGTAGCTTCCTCTTACTGCCACACTGAATTCAGATGGGTCAGCTGTGGGTAGTTAACAGTGTGCCTGGGCCCAGCCTTAAGGCAAAGTGAGCAAGGCGATTGTCTTGTGTCCTGCACCTCAGGACCCCACGCTCCCACCAACCAGGCCCCACTGGCAGAATGCCACCCTAGGCCCCACTATCTCTTGGGCTGGCCCTGAGGGTGCAGCAGAGCTGTATGTGGGGCTGAGAGAGAAAACTTTCAGACAAACCCTAGACACTGGCAGCTGTGGTGAGATTACAAAGCCACTGTTACCACAGAGGAAGGGGAAATGGGACTTTTCTTCTCACTCTTGGCGGACTGCTTCACACTGAAGTGAGAACATGATTGTGTTGGAAGTCCTGCTTATTGGCTGTTATTTCCTGCACTTGCTTCTGCTTCTATAGACTCCCTGGTGGAGTTGCACATCACCCTTAGAATGTGGCATCTAGCCACCTCCCCCATCCTCGCCCGCCCACTGCAATTGAGCTTTGACCTCTGCACATCAGTCAGATTGTACAGGCCCTGATGGCAGTGAGATCAAAGTTGGTGCTATGTTGAGACCAGGCACTAGCTACCAGCTGGATGGGCTGACTTGGCATCTTCTTCCTGGCTGATTGTTTCTGATGCCTTCTGTGCTTTTAGCTGCTGCTGCAAATGAGCAAGAATAGTACTAATGGTAGCAGAAAACTCCTGTGACATGCCATAACTTTTGCTGGAACTCAAAGTTAGCGAAGGCTGAGCATGTAAATATTACATGTTTTGTGACCAGCCTGTGACAGTAACAGTATTAGGTCTTGCAGCCTGATGGGGACTCCAAGTGCTTTACAAATGTTACATGGCCTAGAACAGCAATTCTCAAGCTGTGAGTGAGGACCTAAAGTGGGTTATAAGCCCAATATAATGGGGATCACCAAGGCTGATGGTAAACTTGCTGGGGCCCAGGGCTTCAGCCCAAGCCCAATTACTGGGGGAAATGTTTGAAGCCCAAGAGCTTCAGCCCTGAGCGGTAGGGTGCAGGTTATGGGCTACTTGCCTGGGGCTGAAACCGTTTGGCCCATGCTTGCCCTGCCCAAGGCAGTGGAGCTCAAGCTTTGGCTTTCTCCCCCACCCTTCCCAAGGTGATGAGGCTAAGATGGGCCCAGGCTCAGGTTCCCCCTCTTGGGGTCATGTGGTAATTTTCACTGTCAGAAGGGGGTCACAGTGCAATGAAGTTTAATCAAGAGGCAAAGAGGCAACGTCTGGCATGAAATACAGCAGCTGTCTTAACGTGATTCCGCAGCCCTGCACTGCCGGCAGAGAGGGTCAGGGAATCTACCCAAGGTCACACAGTCAGAGCCTAGAACTGAATTCAGGAGTCCCCTCCTCATTCCACTAAGTCAAGCTGCCCCCACAATGAGAAATTTACATGTATCCCAAACTTCAGAACACCCTTTGAAATTGTCCTATAAACAGAGTGTGCTGCCCATCTGTATGGAAATGATCATTTGAATCATAAATTGCTGGTTGATTCTTGTCTACACACAAAAATTACACTGCTTTTAACTAGGCTAATGCAGTGGTTAAATCAGTACAACACACCTAGGATGGCTGCAGTATAAAGATACTTATACCAGTGCAGTTTATTCCAATACAGGCTATTTTAGGATAACTGTGTGCACAGTACTGATTTAATGATGGGGGGATGGACAAGTGGGAAATCACACCTCTACTAGGAATGGGAAATCATGAACAAAATCTGTGTCTAGATCGGAGCTTAGACACAACAATGATGGATGTTAGAGAGGGAGCTAAGCAGAATGCAATAAAATAGAATAGCCTTTCTTCATGGCCCTTTGTTCTTTGCTCATTGTGAACATTCAGGTGCATGAGGTTTTAGACAATGATAGCTGTACACGTGACCACGCTGATTTTCTTGTGGGATCTAGGGCAATTGTACTGAGCAACAGTTTGCTTTATTCACTATTTTCCTGTTAAAAAGTTCCAGTCATCCAATCCAGGAGAAAAAGCAGTATCACGTGTCTAGGAAACTAGCCACTCATTGTGAACAGCAACTCACTGCAGCAAGCCATTTGCAAACAACCCCCCCAATAGAAAATTGTTCATTCCAACTACTCAGTGAATCCATCTCCATAATTAAGACCTTCACAGGGAGACAGACTAACTTGGCAGCAGGACTGAGAATGGGGATGTAAGGCACAAGGAACATAAGTCACAAACTTGGTTTCACCAGCTGCGTTGATAACCCATGAGCCAGACAGAGCATGGCCAGGCTGCCGGACATCAGCACAGGCTTTGCAAGGCTGGCAGGCAGCACAATCCACCTTTGGTTTTTACATCGATCCAAGAGGCTGTAGAAGTGATGCAGAGAATCAGTATGAGGCCTTGTCATGGCACTTTTTACAATCTGCTTTTTTCTGTTTTCACTCCTCGCATAGCAGAAGTGTTTCTAGTTCTCACAAGGTACCAGCTGTGTGGTCAGTGGCTTCCTTCTTACTCCCTCGATCAGGTACTTTAAAAGTCCGGCATCCCAGCAGGCTGATTTGCCTTGGGGCTCCAACCTCCCTGAACCCATCACAACACTCAGGACATCACACTGTGAGCAGTTCGGTCCTTTCTTCAAAAAGCCTTCTAGAGAACATTTCCCTTTTCCTCTTCTTGCCCTGAGGCAGACAAAAGAGTGAGGGGAAGCTCCCAGGAAGGACTGCCTCCTGCCAAAGCACACGTCACTGGAACAGCAAGAAATGCCCCATCAGTCACAACAGGAATTCCCCACTCAGGCAAACAGTGAGAGGAGTGGATGGATACCAGACCAAGCAACATATCAAAGCCACCTTTGTCTTTTCTTTGCATGCCAAATGTATCTCATCATACTTCTTGCTCCTTCCCCAGTGAAAGATAGGTGGGGAGACAGGGTGGGAGAGCATGAAAGCACCACTCGCATTAGCTCAGCTTTGGTCCTGACATTCTTTTAAGCTGAGTTCTACCTCCCTAATTCTCTTGATGGCTTGCAGGGATACTGTGAACATGAGAAGCAGACAGGGCAAGGGTGACAGGGCTGACTCTGGCTTGCTTTGCTGTGGAATCGACCAATGAAAATGCAGGCTGGCAGCTGATGGCTTGGGGTTTCTTTGGTTTTGTTGTTTTTGTAGAGACAGCTGTTTTTCGGCCAGACAGCTAGACAGCGGAGAGAGGCAAGTGCTCCCTGTTCACCCGGCACTGAGCCAAGCAGATAATTAGCTGGTTCTCATGCAGCGACACAAGGGTTGGGCAGGCATGTTCCAGTGAGAATTAGACCCGTGCAGAATGGGGCTGGAGGTCAGATTGTGCTGCAGGCCACCAAAATGGTCTTCTCAGGCATGGGATCATTAAGGTCCTGGTCCAGAAGGAGGAGAGCACCTTCATTTCTGCACAGAGAGTCAGGCCCTAAGAGTCTCTCTCAGGTGGAGTTAGGGTGTAAGTGGTGACAAGACAGAATAGCATGAGTTATTGCTGCCAAGTCTGGGACTGCAGCTGACTGAATAGCAGGAGGATGTGGTTCCCACCTTGGTGGAAATGAATTTCCAAGTGACACCCAAAACCAAACACATCTCCCATTTCCTTATCTAACTGTGCAGTACTTAGCAAGTGCTCAGGCCAAAAGTGGTTGGCTGCTGTCAACACTGGAGACAACCTGTGACTGATGGTATTCCAGGCCAGGGGGTTGTGGCATGCCCCTTCCCCCAGCCAGCCCTTAGTGGTTCCTGGAGCACGCCATGAGGCACTCCAGCAGGAATTTAAAAGATCCAGGGCGCTCTGGCTGCCAGCGTAGCAGTGGTGGTAGCCAGAACCCATGAGCCCATTTCAATTGCCAGACCCAAGACAGCTGCCTCTTTTATCATCCCCACCCGTCAGCGGGCCTGTTCCAGGCCAAGTGCTACTGTGAAAACACAGTTTTACATTGGCGGGAGCTTTCACAGCTTTCCATACAGACTCCCAGTTTAAGCGTAAATCTGCAGTACAAAACAATGTCCCAAGTTACACCAATGTACAGCCACCACAGTAATGAAATCACTTATAATTTTGCATGTCCACATTACACTTCCTGTGTCGGTGCACATGCACCAATTTAACTGTCAGTGTGGGGCATTGTGGGGCAGTTTCTAAAAGGCAGCAACAGTCGATGTGGGCAGTAGAGGGCCGGCACTGACACTGCATCAACTTAACTGCATGAACTGACCTCACAGGACGGGGTGTTATGCCCGTGCCTTGAAATATAATACAGATATCACAGGAGAAACTGTTCTTATGGTACATGCAACTGGGTCAGAAAAACACCCTAAAAATCATACAGGAAACTCTGTGTTTGTCTCTCTGGGGGAGTTCTGAAACCACAGGTTCTTCAGTTCTTGACTGCTGGGAACTGTGTGAGACATAGGTTCGCAGGGGACCTGATTCTGCCAGGTGCTGAGCTCATGCTGTGATGCTGCATGCTTTCAAATCCCCCTGGCTTCAGCAAATTGTCAGCAGTGGTCTTTGAGCCCTCTTGAAAAACAGGTTGCAAATTCTGGTTTAATTGTGGAGTGAAAATAAATTTGCAGTAGGTTAAGCTTCATCCCTGGAAGACATCAACCCAGTCCACAAATGCTACCCAACAAGAGACAAGGTGGGGAGGTAATAATTTGTGTTGGATGGGACAAGTTTTCAAGTTTGACAGAGTGATTTCACAGGCCTGGGGAAGGTAACCAGAATGTCTGAGCTAAATAGGAGGTGGGACATCACATTGTTAAATACAGGGATTTGCATATGTTGCAGGAAATCACTTAAACTGAAGTGGGTAATGCACATCTCTGCTGTCAGAGGATAAAAGAGGGTAGTGGGCCACAGAGCAAGTTACATATGTTGCAGTGAGCCAAAAGACAGAGAGAACCTGCTTCAATATAAAAAAAATATCCAATGGACCCACATATCTGTCACCTTCCACCCCACCTTGGAACCCACACCGGGTATCACCAAACAATTACAACCCATACTTGATATGGACCCCCTCCTGAATTGAGTCATTCCTGAACCCTCTCTTTTGGCCCTCAATTCCCCAGCCTCACCAAACTCATTAGCAGAAGCCAGCTCCCCACAGAGCAGGATGCAACAACTCAAAGAGGCACCAGACCCTGACAGAGCAGACACATCTCCACTGCTGTGATGTTTAACACTCCCCTTTCAAGATCAGGGGTCCTACAGAAGCTTATCACCAGGGCTGCTGATGGAGAAGCAGCGGGGGACAAAGGTAGCAGTTGCCCCAGCACCCAATTATTTTAAAGGGCCCATGGTTCTGGGCCACCACAGCTGCTACCATGGCAGCAGCAGTGTCCTGAATCCCAGGCCCTTTAAATCACCTCAGAAGCCTCATGTAGCACAGTCCAGGCACTGCTGATGGCTGGCTGCCTGGGCCCCACCTCCTTCCCCCCCTCATTGCCCTAGGCCCAGCAAAGTCTGTCACCAGCCCTATCTATTACAACACAGGTTGTACCTCAACAGCGCCCCAAGTGCCGGAGCAGCAGTTATGTGGGTGAAAGCAGGCAATCACCACGCTCTCAAATGCATTCGCACAGAAATATATTAAAAGACGCAAACAGCCCCTGAGCCGCGAGTGAACTCGTCCCAAACCAATCACTCCGGATCTGTGCTCTGAGTCCTTAAAGGAAACCTGCACAATGCCTTCAAAAGATAAGCCTGGGAACTTAAATAGGGAACTCTGCTGGATACTAAAAGCTGTGGACGTAACAGAGACGCTAGTTTGATGGTTCATTGCAATTTGTAACACACCCTGTTGCCTGCTATCCTTCTTTGTCCTACCACTGCAAAGGTGGTGATTGCCCACTTCATTTTAAGTCCTCTCCTACAACAAGTGAACCCCGTATGCTTCATGGTCTGTCCCATTTACATTTAGTTTGGCCTCCCAGGATACCTTCCCCAGACCTGAGGAAGAACTCCATGAATCCCAAAATCTTGTCCCCTCCACAAGGGACCCATATCAGGTATTAACTCAGCCATCTTGTTTTCTCTATCCTGCGACCAAAATAGCTGCGATAGGAGTGCAACAAATAACAGAACAGATGTAACCAATAGGCAGAAGAGCCCCACATCTGCTGCCTGGCCCTGCTGTGTTTGGACCTCAGGCGCTCTCAAAGTAGAGGTTTGAACTGTGGAGGTGGAGGGTTTGAACTGGCTTGGCAGTTGCTATATTACAGCTGAGTCAGATGGGACCCTCCCTAAGATCATCTCAAATATCAATTAAGCTTTTCCTGAAGGTAATCAGTGTTTAAATACCAGGGGCTTTAACTTAACTTAAACAATGATTTAGTAAGCACTTGTCCTTTGAATTTCCTTTGTTGTTGAATTGTTCTTTTGCTTGACGCTTATGCCAGCCTCTGTGACTACAGCTGGACACTGGGGTCTCTTCCTCTGAGCTATCCTGCTATTACTGCTTCCCAGCTCTTCTGTGTGTGCATGTTTCTGCTGGGAGCCTGAGCTGTGTGTTGAGTAAATAGTAACACCCTGCCCTGATTGCAGCTTCCTGCAAACTTCCACTGACCTACAGAGCTAGACAGCTAGTCTGCGGGACCCAAGAGAGGGGGCCTTTCCCTGGCCTTCGGGCTACAGTAACCACTGATAAGTCACTGCCATTTTGCAGCTCTTGTCTTTCTCCATGTGTAACAAGCTTCACAGCCCGCCTTACGGAAGGGCAGGGTGGTTTTTTCAGATAGAATCCATAGTGCAAATCACTTTCACAACTCAGGAGAAACTGCCGTGCCCAGCTGCAGGGAAAAATATCACCCTATTCCCATAAAAGATGGAGTATTTATTCTCTAACATTTCTCAATATCAGCTCAGTTTTGGGAGGTGCTGAGTTCATTCCACTCCCACAGATTTCTGTGCATGCAGCTGCTCACAGGCTCTGGCATGTGGGCGGAGGAGATGTGGGCGTCTCTGTTATTCTTCTGTGAAATCAACCACAGTGTACATGCCCAAGATCCTTAAATGGTGTCAGTTGAGCTACATGGCTTTATAGCAGCTAGCCCATAGGTTTGACATACAGATCTGCTCTGAGGAGACAGTGAATGCAGGGGACCACACACCCTTCCTTCAGGAAGGGCGTGTCTGCATTCAGCTTTTTCAGTTTTTTCACTTAGAGTTAATTGAATGCCAGTTAACTTTAGCTGGTTAACATGGTTGCAAAGGCTGCTGGGACTCTGCCCACAGGTCCCAGAGCACACGTATTTCAGGAGCATCTGCACTGGTGTATACAAACCTGGTGCCACATAAGGCTAACTGGCAATCAGCTCTGTGTAAAAGAAGCCAGCATAGACCAACACAAACTGGCCCAGCTTGGTTTATCTGTTGGGTGACATGCCCAGCTTCCAGCTCTATGCCCACATGTGGGGTATCTCCACTCCACGACAGATGCCATCTGCTTGCCCCGGGTTGAATTTCTTCATAGTCAGAGCTCTTCCTCAGAGGAACAGCAGTAAGGACTCAGAACCATGGGCACTGACTCCACGGGTGCTCCAGGAGTGGAGCACCAACCAGCAGCACCCCATCAGTTTCCCTTCCCCTCCCCACAGTGCTCCATGCCTGCCACGATCAGCTGTTTTGGAGCACACAGTAGATGTTGTGTGGGGAGAGGAGCAAGGGAGCAGTGCACACAGGGGAAGGGGTGGAACAGGGTGGGAAGAGGTGGGGCAGGGATTGAGCAGGGCACTAAATGGGCACTAAACAGAATGAAGCTTTGCTCTTTTGCTCACCAGGCAATTACTCTTCCAGGCTTAATGACCTGATTTTATTCCCTTCTCCGCTAAAGAGATTTTCACCGCTGAGCAAGGAGGACCTTTTATGCACAAAGCATTGCCTCCCTGGCCTCACTCATCTTACCTTCTGCCATTAGTCCCAAAGTTCATGGCCCTAATGCCTTTCCTCCTGAATCCCAGCCACACTTTCCCTGAAAGCCAGGCTGAAACCAGGACCCTGTGTTTACGGTCTCTTATTGTAAATCAGGAGTCATAAATTCAGTATTCTGGGCCAGATCCTGCCACAATCCAGACTTGCATCTTTTGCTCAGGAGTAGTCCATAGACTTCGGTGTGACTAACAATGCCAGGCGTGGGCCTTATGACCGCACAGCAGCAGGAGATGAGGAGAGCTATGATTAGGAGTGGCCCCTTCTTAGATTACATTCATGTGAACCAAGTGCTGTGGCCAGAATTCCAGTAATCAGGCTAATGCACAGGGTATTCATTCTCCAGAAAGACTTCACATCCCATATGAAAAACAATCACCCATAAAAATTAATGCCCCATTTTTTTTTCTGTTTCTAAATATAGTAAGAATAATAATCCTGAGAAAGAGCACACTGGGATGAATAGCCTATTCCATCTCAGGACATCGACGCCATTCCTGGCCAACTCACTAATAACCCAGAAACGACCTTTGCCAACGTATCTATTACTCAACCACTCAGACATTTTTAACCACCATCTAGATTTCAAATGGTCATTGTAGGGGAATAAATTAATATATTTTGTCTTCCAATTGAGGCTGCAGCTCACGCTCTGGGATAGTTTAATCCTGGCCACTGGCTAGACATGTGCATGTAATAGCAACTCAGGTGCAGGCAGCCATTAAAAAGCGTTTAGGAATCAGACATCATTTTACTGTTGGTGCAAATATGTATTAACTCATTTTCTTTTGTTTTATCATAACTAATTAGAAGTACAGATCATGTCCAATGTTCCCTCTAATTTTTTCTATCCGGGGTGGGATAAATTTTGTGATGTGCACCAAAGCATGTATGGATATACACCACCAGTAAAAACACCCGCTGCCAGCTGTGGAAGCTGTCCATGCTCTGCTTATCAGCTGGGCAGCCTTTGAATCTATCCTAGGTGGCTGTCCAAGTGCTCAGCTTACAAGGCACACTGGTCATGCCTACAGGTAGAAAAGATTTCACAACTTGCTCAGCGCCTCCCTGCTTTCAAGGAATTTTGGATTAGACGCTCATGAGTACTGATTAGCCCGCAGTGACATTGCAGAGGTACAAAGTAGGATTAACACTTGCAGGCAAATATTCATGTCATATAACATGACTAAATATATGACTGTATGCATATATATGATCCACTTTGAAAACTGCACTGGACAGAAGTGGGTATGTGGCTTTTAAAATTCATTGCTGCAACCTATTATGCCAAGCCACAGGAGATGAAACTCCCATTAACACTGGAGTTAGGCCCCAGTGACAAAGTTCTGATCTGGTTTAAAATTTCACAGGGTACAGGCAGATGGTTTGGTTCAATCTGGTGTAGAGATAAGGGCCAGATAGAAAATTCAGGTGTATTGAGAGCTTCTTAAATCCAGAATTTTGGTTCTATCACAATGGTGGGCCACTGGTGGCCTGTGAGCCACGCGCAGCCCCTAGGAGTTCTATGCATCGCCTGAGAGACATTTTGGCTACCATTGCCCACATGCAGGATTGTCAGGTTCCATAGGTTTTTTCCTACCAATATCACTAATGTGATACACACACAAAGCAAGGGCATGTGAAGTGAGGTGTGTGCTGACTGCACATAACATTGACTGTGAGAGCCATGCACCCCCTCTGTGGCCAGCAGAGGTTCCAGGGCAAGAGGAGAGGGGAGCCAGCTGCGGACTCCAGAATGGGCGGAGCCAAGGGCAGAAGGGGTGGGGCCTAAGGCAGTTAGCCCTTAGTGGCACTCAGATTGCAGCACTGCCCCCGCTCTCAGAGCCTCACAGAGGGGTTCAGCAGCACTGCCACAGCACTTCAAAGGGCCCAAAGCTCCAGCTGCCACCACTGCCAAAGTAGTAGTGGTGAAGGGTGGCGCTCCAGGCCCCTTTGAAATGCCAAGCCCCAAGGCAAAACTCCCCTAACTGGGAAGACTGCCTCAGTTACAGCAATCTTGAAGCCCACTGAGATGAAGGAAGACCACCTATGTGGCTCCCTCACAAGCCTGCGTTGCCCATTGCAGTTCTATTAAGAGCCCATCCATAATATTTCCTTGGGCTCTCCCCTGCACCAGAGCAGGTATTTCATTATAGACCATCACAAAGAAAGGTGCACTCACTTCCATCATTGCCATAGAAAAAGAAGCTGAAATGAAGGGACATCCTTTGACATGAGGGGTGTCAGTCTGATTTGAAGCCTTAGCCTCCTCCTAAGTTCACTGTTGCTCAGACAGTGTGCAGACAAGGCTTTGAGGAGTTGTGATCAGCTGTTTGTAGCCGCTCCCTGGATGTTCATCCTGCATTAATGGTCTTGGCACAGTGACCCAAATGCCTTTTTGTAAACCATTGTCCACGTACATCTGACCTTTGCGGATACACACTAAAACAGCCCCATCAGCACATTCTCTGGTTCTGCATCTAGGTAACGAAGTCAGACACTTTTCCTGGATCACTAAGTTGCGCCAACAGTAAAAAACTTGAACTAGGTAAATTACCAAAAAAAAACCAAAACAAAACAAAACAAACCATTTTCCTACATAGTACACCCCCCTCCTCTCTCACTCTCATGCACACTTGGGTTTTCAAGAGCTGATTTTTCTCTGCTGGATGGAAGGAATCCTGGTGGCAGAGGAGAGCTGAAAATTAGTTCCATAGATCAGTGGCAGCATTTGTGGTTTTCAGTGACATTCTCTAAGCAAAGAGCCAAGAAGTGACATGGGATATTCCCAAATGAATTCACAAAACCCAAATCAGGTGAGAAAACACAAGGCAACTCTCTGGTTTCTTTTGTCTCCTGACTTTTGAAAGGAAAGGGCAGGCTCCAGCCTCACTCCCTGTGTACTGTGCCTGTCAGTAATGACCACCACTAAGCACCAGCAGAACTGAGCTTCTGGCTCTGATAAATATGGCTAATATGCAGACTCACTGCAATTAAACAATGAAGCACTCAGACTACGTCTGCACTGAAATAAAAGGTCCACAGCGTGCTTGCCACTTGCTCAGGTCAGCTGACTTGGGCTCACAGGGCTCAGGTCATGGGGGTAAAAACTGTTGTGTGTATGTTTGGTCCCTGGCTGGAGCCTGGGTCTGGGCTCTCCCCATGCAAGGAGTCCCAGAGCTTGGGCTCCAATCAAGCCTAAAAAATATCCAACATAAGAACCATCCATCTGATCAGATGGCATATTGGAAATACGCAATAATAAATATATTTATATAGCATCTATCAGCCAGAAAAATGGAAGACATATATACATTTTACATAGATGAGGAACACCTCACCTACTACTTCATTGCAGCCCCTTCTGGGGTGCAACCTGAGTTATGACCACTGTTTAACAGTGCACAACAGCACTGCTCAGAAGTTCAGTGAATTATTTCACTTCTCTTTCTGTGACAGCAAAATAAATCCCCAAGAAGAAACAAAATGATGCTTGCCAGGGAATGGGCACCTCAGGACATTGGCATCAGGCTATGGAGCCTTTTACCTTGAAGTTACCTGTTCAGAGTCACCCCTGCTCCAGAGTAGCTAGAACTGATCTTGAGAAACAGAGGCAAAATGTGGCATTTGTATTCCATTTTCTTCATCCTTTCCCCCTATCTTTTCCTGCCAGGCTAGCTGAAAAATTGAGGAGACAATTGTGAACATTTTTACTGAAAATTACATTTTCTTACAGTGCTTCAACCCCCGCCAGCACCAAGGAGAAGTTGCCAACATTGTCCCTGACTCCTCCAGTGACCTATGAAATGGGTCACAAAACCACCACCACATTCCTTGATTCTTCACCTAGGCAATTGAATCAGGAAGTAATTTGGCATGTTGACATGGTAGCAGCTGGGCTGTGTGGACTATCGCACAGGTGATTACCTTTAAAAGAAACTGAACTGTTGTTCTGGTTCTTGTTTCTGAGACCAGCCCAGAAAGGAGAGAGAGAATGTGTCTTTGATTAGTATCCGGCAACAAAAATACTGTAATTTGAGATCAATATACAGTAGAAGAGGGAAAGAATGGAGTCAAAGGTAGGAACATTGGTCAATTCTGCCCCAGGAGACTTGCAGGAGTCCTTTAATAACAACAAAGCCAATGTGGATAGATTAGCTGGGCAGTGATCTCCACATTGGGGAACTGTCCAGCAAAACAACTCCTGAAAAAATATCATAACCTCAGCACTGAATGTGGCAAGTGGATACAAAGTCAAATATCAACCACACCAAGGACCCTGGTTTCTCTTTCCTTTTCTTTTTGCTTTTTCCAGGGCGGGGTTAAAGGCACCCAAAGTCTATAAATATTGTTTTGTTCTGGTAATTATGCCCAAGGCTATTTAATGCATTTGAACAGGACCATGGGACAGTGGGACAAGTTATAGAAAAATAGCATTTGTAATTAGTGACTTCTTTTAATTCTCATATAAAAGTAAACAAACTGCATAGTTCAGGAGATAAATTGATCATCTGAGGGTGTGGTGGGATCAGAAAGGACTGTTTTCCTTTTGCATAATTCATTGGACAACTGGCCAGGTGCACGATTGGTACTTTCATTCTCCTCATTCATCAGGGATTTGGCCACTGCTAAAGGCAGGATAGCATACTAAAGTGACCCAGGAGATAGTCCTTATAGATAATATCTATCTCAAATTTAGCCCCATTTTAGGGTAGTTAAGCATTCATTTGAAGACTGATCCTAATTTCCTCTGGGCAAATGCATTATTCATAAATGTTCACAGAATGCTTTGGCAGAATAACTTTCAGGCTGTGTAATGTTCAAACCCTTTGCTTCAGTTAGTCACTGTTTATCTTACATGACAGTTATTATTTTGTGCTGAAGTACCATAGAGAGGTGCCAACCAAAGAGAAGAGACCTCATGTTGCTATGCAAAGTACAAACATAACAAAAAGTCCCCTGCTTCAAGCAGCTTACAAGGAATGAAAAGCATAGTTAGCAAACAAGTCAAATGATTTAGTTTCTGCTACCTGATTGGTGCCTTAAACATTCTAACAGGTCAGTAATAGACAGTGAATAAAATTTTGGACGAATCGCCATTTGTAATAAAATTCAGGAAACTTTAGAGATTCACAAATATTTTCAGGACTCCTTGATGCTCATCTGAATACTGACAAATGATGAACAGTAAATCCCCATGAATCACAGCAACCCAAACTCAGGAATATTATTTTTTCATTTTTATTGTTACTATTCAGCCAGCTCTAGACTGATGCTTTATGACAAAAGTAAAGGAAGCCCTACAAGTCTACAAGGTCAACTAACCCATCCCCTTCCTTGTGCAAAAGAGATTCTAGTCTGGTTTTAGATGTCCCACGCATCATGGCTTTCATCACTTCCCTACAGGAAGTATTTCACACTCTTCTATAGCTGTAGCAAGAAGGGCTTTTCCATTCACAATGTGAATTTGACAAGCAGTGTGAGACTAATAAATGACTTGATCAATACAGGAGTGCAGTCCTCAGCACAGCTTTCTGTTTATGATGACAGTAATACTAAGAGCTTTGAATGTTGGATTAGGATCTCACATTTCAACTCAGGATCACAAAGCACTTTTCAACCATTGTCACAGTACTCCTGTGAGTTAGATCAGCATTTTTATCCTCATTTTGCACATCTGGAAAACTGAGGTACAGTATATGCTCATAGTACATCGTGAATCTGTAAGAGACACAATTAGAAGACAGGAGTTCTGATTCTGAGTCACTAGCTGTAACTGCTAGACACACTGCCCATGATGGATAAGTAACATGGTAAGAGGTGTAACTCTTCATGTGCCTAAGGAGGGAATGCAGCAGTGTGGGCTCATTGTGAGATTCTACCTAAACAGAAGATTATCATGATAACGTTGCAACGCCAATCATACTGTGAGACAATTTTGCAAACCAGTATCATTCTGTTCTGTCTCCTGCAGACAGCCAGAATCCATTTGTTCAGATTCCACTTGAACATCCCAGAGTGATATATGTGCTGAATACTACTGAAGAGGTTGTCATACCTTGCCAGGTCACCTCACCAGATATCAAACCCAAGCTTCTAAAGGTAAGTGAACATTTCATATTAACCCAACCTCTTAGAGATCTGGATTCCAAACCAGGTAAACAACTACAAAAAAGAGTGTGTGAGGATGGAGGAGTGAACTTTAGAGGAAAGCTGGTGAGAACAGACAAATAGCAAGGACCTCCAAAAGCCACCTTACTCCTTCTAAGGTCTTCACAATGCTTTATTGCTGACCCCCACATGTGGCCTCTGTCAGTGTTAGGCTGAGTTATGCAAGTTATTTCCACCATGACCATCTGTTATCTTGATGTTTCTGAATATACTGGCAAACACAGAGGCCAAGATGCTAATTCTTTTGGAAAACAAACTATTCTGTAAGGAATTTGGCTCTGTCTTTCAGATGGCAAGCTAGCCATTCTGTAGCCTGGTACCTGCCTGGCATTTTTACAAAATTTCTGTTCTACTTCACATTTTGCAGGAATGTGACAAATTCAGGTGTAACTTGGCACAGCTTCCGCTGCTCTGACTAGAGAGCGTACCTGCTTATGCCAGGACAGCATTTTGGCCAAAGAGCCCAGAGATAACTTTACATATTAGAGAGGGGTGGGAAAGGATTAAAGCCATACAGCATGAGTCACACCCACTGAACTCAACGGCTACATCTACACTAGCAAGATCTTTGGAAAGATTTTTCAAAAGAAGGGGGGAGGTCTTTTGAAAGACCCCATGGAGCATCTACACACAAAAAGTGTTCTTTCAAAAGTAAATTGAAAAAACATGGTGCTCCTTTTGCAATCACTCTTCCTTCTCCGTTTCAGAAAGAGCGCCCCTTTCAAAAGTTTCATATCACTCTTCCTTTCAAAAGAAAACGTGTAGACACTTCTCAGGGCCCTTCTTTCAACAGAGCAGTCCTCCTGGGGCCTGATGTTTCGATTCCTGGTCTGTTCTTTCCAAAAAGCAGGGGCTGTGTGGACACTCTCTTTCGAAAGAGCAGATCACTCTTTTGATCCACTTTTTAGTGTGCAGATGCACTCTTTCAAAAGAAGTTTTTTCAGAAGAGATCTTCCGGAACAGCTTCTTTCGAGAGATCGCTGTAGTGTAGATGTAGCCCAAGGGAGCATCTTCACTGACTTCAAACTAAGTCTTCGCTGAAGCCCATGCAGAGGCAGAGCCAGGAATGGAGCACCAGTCTCCTGATGCCCAATCTCGTCCTCTGAATATTAGATCACTTTTCTTTCTGTTTGCATGCTGAGTGGAAGATGGGACCTGTCCTACCATCCCCTGAAGGGACACAGCATGGGACCTGGCAATGCTGGTCCCTTCCCTCTTGCCAGTCTGCCTCAGCCTTTTCTGGAGAGTCCTCCTCTTGGCACAGGAAGGGAGCTAAGTCTCCCTGGCAGTGCAATCTTCTGCTTATCTACTGAGCATGCTGACTGCAGCCACCTGGGCTGGTGGGTTTGGTGATGTGAACACCCAACCTCCAGGGAACATGCAGTTAAAATCTTATTGCTGTTTTAACTGCATATTTTACAAGCCAAGCATATCAATTAGAGCCTTATCGTGTGACACTGTGAGCATCTCTCGGGAGGTGAAGAACCCCCATGCTTCCTCCTGACTGCAGTACATCTTCCCCTCTCAGCCAGCAATCAGCACCCAAAATGATTGGGCCCTGAAATACCACCTCTGCTTCCATTGATGCTGGTGGTCAAATGCCAGCTGACCTCACTCGGAATGGCACTGGGCCATATTGCATTACCAGATCTCTACTGCTATGTGTGATGGGCGGGGGACAAAAAGGGGGGGGGGGAAATGGGGCTGAGATCATGTCCCCTTTTCCACCTTCTGAATCCCTCTCATTCCCCTAGCTGGAATAAGCAGCGCTTACCCAAATCTTCCCCTCATCCTTGGTGGGGGCACTAAGAAAGCTCCCTCTTACTAAACAACTAGAGGGCCAAATTTCTTCCTGGAGTATTTCTGCTGACTTCCCAGGAATGAATATGACCCAAAAAGCTTGGACCAACGTCTGATGTCCTTGGTTTAAAGTTTAACCCCTGGTTTACAAGGCACTACCCTTTTCCCACGTGCTGCTAAGGCAGCCTCTCCACCAGCCATTTATTGGAACAGAAGCAAATGTCCTTCATTTCACCACAAGCTGGTGATACACGTTTGGTGACTGAGCCTAATGAAACCTCAGCACATTTTCCTTATGAGGTGCCAAGGAATCTGATCCAAGGACTTTTCTACTCTAATGGGCGGATGGGCATGGGAGTGGATATTATAGGCTAAAAGGAAGGTGCCTGTAGGTGAGGGAAGACGCTGGAGTCAGAGAGGATGCACCCACTTGTATAGGTGTGTGTTTACCTAGGGAGCCTCTCTGGCCATCCCAAACTTCCTTATATGGAAATCCCGCTTGTTGTTTTCCCTTGCCTGGGAAATTCCTGCTGCTGTGTGGAGCCACTGTGGCTGCTTCCTGTGTAAAGAGGAAGCTTAGAGGGCAGGGGGAATAAAGTGACCAGACAAATTTAGAACATCCTTTTCCAGAATTAATCTCCGATCAGCATTACAGAGGGAAAATGATGAAAGTTCCCTTCATGTGGTGTCAGCGCTTTTTTTCTTCTATTTTGTGTATAAATATATATCTGATGAAGAAATTTAATATGTGTGCCCTGCTGTAAGGCGCCTCTTCAGAGGGGTTATTTTTTTAATTCTTCTAACCATCAAGGATGCGTAGCCTTCAAACCATGAAATTCTGCTTTCTTACACTTTATTATTCTTGTAGCAAATGTACTTTTTCCATCATAAATTAAGTTCCTTGTGTTACCATTATACTTTAAAATGATTGCACTCTCTCGTGCCTTTAAATATTTATGAGGAAGGTTGCCGTTTGCTAATACTAAACAGATCCTAGTTAACCACATATCATCTGAGTCACAAGACTCCCAGGCCTGGACTTGCAATTTAAGCTTCTAACATGTATTTAATGCTGAGTGAAGGAGTTGACAGCTCTGAAAGAGCTATTTATCCACTGTACTGCAGTAGTGGCTTTTTTTTCCCTTTGCCACGTACTGATTTGCCCATGTGCCTCACTACTCACTTGGAGGAAACCTTTCCAGTCTCCATGGCCCATCCCAGTCATTGGCTTCCTTGCTGGAACTGCCATGAAAGGTATCAGTTAAGTGCTAGTTTTGAGTGCTATTTGTCAGATGGGTACCTGCAAACTGAGAATGCCATTGCACAATGAACCATCTCTCTATATCTAGTCTGAATTTGAACAAGCTCTGAACCCCTAAACTCTATGCAAGTCAAGTTTCTAATCCAATCTTCAGGATTTATTTCTATCCCTATAAAAGCCCTGAATCCATACACCAAATTTTAAACACTGTAAAGAAGTTCAGTTCCAGATATGAAATCCATAACTGCCAGTGTGTTCTAAACAAAACCATTGTTCTAAAAGGGGTAGCCTGTCTTATCTCACCTCCCCTTCCTAACTCCTACTGTGCAGTAATAACCCACAAGTTCCTAACGGTCAGAGTGGTAAAACTCTGGAATAAATTGCCTAGGGAGGTTGTGGAATCTCCATCACTGGAATCAGAGAGGTAGCTGAGTTAGTCTGTATCTTCAAAAACAACAAGAAGTCCTGTGGCACCTTGTAGACTAACAGATATTTTGTAGCATAAGCTTTCATGGGCGAAGACCCACTTGACAGATTCGTTGCTGGAGATATTTAAGAGCCGGTTAGATAAACACCTGTCAGGAATGGCCTAGAGACTCTAGACTGTGCTTGGTGCTCCTGTGTGGGCAGGGGACTGGTCTTGATGACCTCTCAGGGTCCCTTCCAGTGCTAGTGGTCTGATTCTATTATTTGACTTTGTTTTGCTCACCTGCAATATTATGAGTAACAGTGCACAATGTTCAGAGCTGGAATTCATTCCAAGCAGAAGCATTTCTCCCAAGCATTATTTAAATTGCACCTGCCATTCACACCACAAAAATCATCCCATGTTAGGTACAGAAAATTAAACCAAGTGCAGCATAATCATGAGAACAGTCAGAGGACTAGATATGTCATGAGTGATGTTCCCACTTATTGCCTGGCCCAAGAAAATCCACAAGCATACCGTGGGAAAATTCACCTCCTGATTTTGTTTTGAAAGGCACAGTGTAAATGCTTTCTTTTCTCCAGGTTGGGGGGTGCACATGGGAAGCAGTGGGGAGTTGTTAGCTATCATATGGCAACTGCAGGTGCTCTGTGTGGTCCATTCCAGAGCTGTGATTATAACGTCATCTGGAGTTGCCACCTTGCCAGCCCTGACTTCTGCACAGTCTCTGGTCTAAGCATTTGACATGAGCGCTAGTGACTAGAGCTGGAGACCGGGAAGGGGCACAACTCCTAGTGTCTATTCCCATGTCTGTCACAGACTGTGTGTGATGCTGAAGAATTCATTTAGCCACTTTGTGCCTCCATGTGCCTGCCTGTAAAATGGGTGGGAATGGGTGAATCTCAGTGAGTGGCAGTCATTCCAACCCTGCCTCACAATTAGTGTTTGATTTCCCATGCCTTGTTCTTCCACCATTTAAATCTAGTATGCTTCAAGGTTGATTTCTGAAAAAAAATCTCAAGGTTTCCTGATTAAAGGGGAGTCTGTACTGTATACTGTCAATACAATACCAATCATCCCCATTCAAAAATGGTTTAAATGGCAGGAGGCTGTACAGAAAAACCCAATCTACATATGTAGTATATATACTGTATCCATTAGGTTTTGTGTAGTTTTATTTACATTTTTATCTCTTGTTGCCTCCTAGACTTTAAGGCCAGAAGGGACCATCATGCTCATCTACTCTGACTTCCTGCATATTGCAGGCCATAGAAACTCACCCACCCACCCCTGTAATAGACCCATCACCTCTGTCCAAGTTACTGAAGTCCTCAAATCATGACCTGAAAACTTCAAGTTATGGGAAATCCCCCATTTTCTCTAGTTTAAATCAGCAAGTGGCCATGTCCCATGATGCAGAAGATGGTGAAAACCCTCCAGTGTCTCTCCAGTCTGATCTGAGGGAAAATTTCCTTCCCCACCCTGAATATGATGATCAGTTCAACTCTGAGCATGTTGGCATGGCCCACCAGCCAGAGACCAGGGCAAAAATTCCCTGTTGTGACCCAGAGCCCTCCCCATTTACTGCCTCATCTCCACCCTTGCAGACTTTTGCTACTAGCAGCTGGAGATGGGCCATGTACCACTGTAGGTAATTTCATCCCTTTGGCCCTTTTTTCATGTTCTCATTTCAGTGGAACAAAATCTTGATAATATTTAACCTACAATGGTTGGCATAGGTCAGGGAAGTCTCTAGCATACTCATCTCTAAAACTGCTTTCTTCTCATCAGGTTTCTATGGTTAACTCCAAAGTGCTTGAGTAAGCTTAAAAATGTGATCTCCAAGTCTTCCAGGTCCCCTACAATATTGGTATTATTATTATCATCTTCATTGTACAGATGGAGAAAGCAAGACTCCAACAGATTACCCTCTTATTTGCCCAAGGTCACACAAAGCCTGGAAGAGTCAGGGACAGAACCCAGGGCCTCATGTTTGTTCCTTAAACCCAAAGCTATAATTCCTGCCTTTGGGGTCTGCTTCTTTATACTTTTAGCCGTGTCTACACTACAGTGATCTTTTGAAAGATGGTCTTCCAGAAAATCTTCTTTTGAAAGAGTGTGTCCACATAAAAAAAGTGGCTCAAAAGATTGATCTGCTCTTTCAATAGAAAGTGTCCATGTAGCCCCCTCTCATGTGAAAGAACAGGCCAGGGAACGAAAAACCCGGCACTGTGAGGACTCTTCTTTCGGAAAAAGGGCCTGCAGAGCACCCTCATGTGCTTTTTTTTTTTTTTGAAGCTTCTGAAAGGAGGTTCTCTTCCTGATCCAGGAGCAAAAGAGGGCTTCCCAAAGAAGAGCCGCATTCTTTCAATTACAGATTGAAACAGCGCATTTTGTTTGTGGACTCTCTGCCTGATTTTCCAAAAGACCTTGCTAGTGTAGACATGGCCCTTGAGATTACTCCAGGTACATGTGGGCAGAGGCCACCACTGAGGCTGTGTGTAGACTACAAGATAATACCAATTTTAGGTCAGCTAGCCCAATTTTTTAACACGCCTGTCCTCACTGTAAATGTCATTAGCTCGATTAATGGACCACTAAAATCGACATAATATCAAAATCTTAAAATCGTAGTAACCTGATGGGTGTAGCATTCAGTTGGAATTTAAAATTCCGAATGAAGAGTGGTGAGGATGCACCATTTAAATCAAATTCATTAGCCTGCACAGATGTCCCCTACATGCCCCACAATGCCCCACAGTTCTCCGCTCTGGCCTCTTACATCTCCACTGCTCTCAGGTGCAGAGGAATTAGGCAACAGGAAGGCCATTACAATTTGGCACGTACAAGCCCATGTCTGTAGGGTCACGAGAGGTTGAAAAATCTTCTTTCTTTTTCTTTGCTAGTAGCACAGCTCTGGGGTCTGTGGTTCTGTGTATACCCCTGCTAGCTGCCTTTTTTTTCTGCGCTTCCTGGTGCCAGCCTCTGGATCCCACACCATGTGTCAGCGAGGCTGTGGGTGGGAGTCGTGCTTGCCTAGTAGGATGAGAAACTTCTTTTCAGCCATTTACATGTTGTCCTGACCCCCATATCCCCTCTCTTCCCTTCCCCCAGAGGTGCCAGACAGTCTGGAACATTCCCGCGCCCAGCCGCATCATGTGGCTTGACCACAAACCAATAAAAGGATGTGCTGTGCAAGGTGCCAGGTAGTTGCGCATAGCAAGGGTCACAATTTTCAGGGCTGGCTGTCGCCGGGGGTCTTTTAGCCGCCCAAGGAAAGTCTTCCTCGGCGGTCATGATTTTGGAGGCTGGCTGTAGTCTGGGTTCTTTTAGCTGCCCAGAGAACATCTCCCTCGGTGGTCACAACTGTCTGAGCTGGCTGTAGTCGAGGGTCTTTTAGCCGCCCAAGGAAGTCTCCCTCGGTGGTCATGATTTTCAGGGCTGGCTGTAGCTGGGGGACTTTTAGCTGCTCAGGGGACATCTCTCTCAGCGGTCACAATTTTCAGGGCTTGCTGTGGCTGGTGGTCTTTTAGCCACACAAGAGAAGTCTCCCTAGGCAGTCATGATTTTCGGGGCTGGCTGTAGCTGTGGATCTTTTAACCACCCTAAGCCGTACATGATTCAATGAAGTCAATGTATTAGCTGTACAATTACCACAGTTGTCAAAGTGAGGCTTTCAGTGGGGAATATTCTTGTCCTAAGGGTCTTCTTTTCCAGGTCCAAACCTGGCTGTAATCTGGGGTCTTTTAGCCTGATGAATCATTCAAGTTTCAGTGTAGCAGCTGTGTCTACTTAAGCATAAGGGTCTTCTTTGGTAGGAGGCCTACATCCAGATTCAAGTTCCTGAAAAGGTCTCTGTGGGCAGTCACAATTTTTATGGCTGTCAAAATTCTACTGTCTTTTAGCTGCCCCCAGCCACTACTGATGATTCATTCGAGTTTCAGTATAGCACCTATGTCTCCTGAACTACTTCACATAGCAGGGGAAAGAGGGGAATGAAATGTGGGAAGATGTCTTCATCTACCCCCATATACTTATGTGGCCAGAATGCAATGGGGCTAAGGGAACTGTGGGATAGATTCCCACAATACACTGCTGCAGCACTTGATTTAAGCTCGACTTAAGCTCTTTGTGTGTGGAAGCAGTAAGTCAATTTTGTGGGGAGCGTGTGGGAAGGTGAAGATGCTCAAAACTGAATGTATAAAATTCAGCGTTAAGGAATCGATTTTAATAAAATCGATTTTATCTCGTAGTGTAGATGCAGCCTGAGTCTGTATCTTGCAGCTATAAATATATGTCTTATCTCCAAAACAGAGGCGAGGTCACTGTGTCTCTTGCTCTCTCTCTGCTGTGTGAACAAAGAGGAAATCTCAACAGGCTTTGTATGCCTCTTCCTTTTCAGCATCCTTCTTCTTCAGAGTTGAGGTACAAGAGGATGATGTGGGACCCCAAAAGAGGATTTGTCATCTCTTCTCCTACTTTCCACTTCTTCGAGGGCATACTCAAGTGTAGCACCACTGTACATGGAACTGTGTCCACATCCTACTACATGTTACAGAAAGTGGGTGAGTGACCCTTGTGTCTGAGCAGTAGCTGTTAACTCAACAGAACCGAAACAGCTTTGTGGTTATTATCCCTTGGTTAGCCTAATTCCAAGCTAACTCTTGGTGTTTACGTTGGGTATGTATTAGGGATGAATCAAAATTGGAACATTTTGTGCACTCCCACTTCCCCTTTGTGTTTTGGTGGTGCAGATCAAATAGAATTTGGATCCGATCCATCCTTGGTTTTGAAAAAATTGCCCAGTGTAGAGATGAGATGGAACTGGAATATTTTCCTCAGACCTCACCAGAGTTTTGTTGGTTTGGACAGTGTGGAACCCAGATTCAAATAACCACTGCTTCGGGATTTGCAAATCCAAGCAGTGGCCTCCTCAGCCCATTTCTGGTTATTTGTGGAACTCACAAGACGTGATATAAAATCTCATGAAAATGCTCATTTGCAAACCTCATGGTTTTTGTTTGATTTCTCTTGGCACTTTACTGCATGTTCTCCACTGTGCTTAGAGATAGGCTCCAGCTGCAGAAGTCAACACTGGAGTTTGAGCACAGAGGTGTTCAGGACTGAGCCTTTGTTGGAGCACAATGTTCTCTTTGTTTTGTATATATTTTCTCCACTGCCTCACAAAGTTTAACTTTTACTAGGTGGGGTTTGTTGTGACTTCATTTCCACTAGGTCATGGTACCCTTCTCAAGAATTAGCATTCAGCTTAAAACAACTGGCAAGGAAATTTGCATGGCAGCCAAATGGAGGCTCTGGATAGCTCCTTCTTCAGTGCTTAGTGTGATTATTTGATACATATGTCACAGAATCAAAGATGAAAAGGCCTGTTAGGTCACTGGGCCCATCGCTTATGGGCCAATGCAGGACCCAGCCCACTGTCCTGTTGTAACAGGGAGGCACCATGACCTCTTCGATAATGCACTAGAGTGGACTCAGGAGAATGAGTTCTATTCCCTGTCTTGCTAGTGGCCTGCCAAGTGACCATGGGCAAGATACTTGCCATCTCTGTAGCTCAGTTTTCATGGCTGGAAATGATACTGACCTCCTTTGCCAGCTACCATTTAAGAACTAGATAGTGATATTATCACCCTACGATGTTCCAGAGTGCTAGAGACTTCACACCATAGATAAAAGGACATAATCCTTACTCTAAAGCTATGTCAACACTAGCCCAAAACTTTGAAATGGCCATGCAAATGGCCATTTTGAAGCTTACTAATGAAGCGCCAAAATACATATTCAGCACCTCATTAGCATGCGGGCAGCCGTGGCACTTCGAAATTGACGCGGCTCACCACCACGCAGCTCGTCCAGATGGGGCTCCTTTTCAAAAGGACCCCGGCAACTTCAAAATCCCCTTATTCCTACGAGCAGGTAGGAATAAGGGGATTTCGAAGTTGCTGGGGTCCTTTCAAAAATGAGTCCCGTCTGCGTGAGCCACAGCAATTTTGAAGTGCTGCGGCCACCCGCATGCTAATGAGGCACTGAATATGTATTTCAGCGCTTCATTAGTAAACTTCAAAATGGCCGTTTGCATGGCCATTTCGAAGTTTTGGGCTAGTGTAAACACAGCCAAAGAGTTTAACAAGCTAATGGCAGCCATGATGCATTGAGGGTGTAATAAGACAGTAGGATCAAGATTTTCCAAAGTGAGTAGGAACTTAGCAGTGGCCAGTGTGATTGCAAGCTGGTTTTCAGAGGCATTCAGCTGCACTAGTGTCTTTGGAAAACCACAACTTAAGCAAGGAAAAACAAGGACAATCTCAGCGTGATTATGTAGCTTATGACTGTAGGCAGAGTCTCAAATGAAGTTGTAAAGAAAGTTCTCCAAAACTCATAGATTTTAAGTCTGGATGGGAACATAGTATGATCATCCTGTCCAACCTCCTGCATAACCTAGACAATAGACCAAAAAGAGACTGAAGTACCTAAAGAAGTGATCTCCTTTTCAAAATGTCTGAACTCCCAGCAGCTCCCACAATGGGTACTAGCAGGCAAATCTCCTTCAGGCCTCACCGGAGGAGCAAGTTCTTAAAGAAGGATTTGAAATGTGGATCTTCTCTTCAACTCAGCGGAAGCAGATTGGGTGGCATTTTACTACTATTTTTTTCATTTCAGAGAAGAGAATACAAAACCTGGCTCTGAAAGCAAATCCCAGAAAGTTGTTGGTTGGAGAGACCCTCAACCTGGAATGCAGTGCACGGACCTTTTTCAATGGACGTATTGAGTTTGAATGGCAGTATCCTAATGGGAGAGTGAGTAACTGACAATTTAAGGCCGTGTCTGCTTGAGTTACTGTAATGGAAATGAAAGTTCTGTTTTTAGTAAATCCCAGTATCGCTTGCTTTAGTCATTCTTAAAACAAGCTTTGGGAGAGCCATAAATGATTGTCTTCTTCATTCATATGAGCTGAAAACCCCAAATGCTTATGTGAACGCTCTCTTGGTCTTGCAAAATTGGGTTGCAATGCAAATCTTCTAACCAGATTTATGCAACATCTAGGCTTGTGGACTGAGGTGAATAAGAAGAGCAATTCCACAGGGGCCTGGCATTCCAAAGGGGCCCAGCGATCCCTATGAAACACCACAGAATCACTAATCCACCATTCCGCATGGCTCTGAGGATGGGGGTGGTCAGGAGAAGGACTCAGCGCTGTGCTCCAGGTGGCAATAAGGGCTGACTGCCTTCAGCCCCACCCCTTCTTTCTGAGACTCTGCCTCTTCTGCGGTGCAGAGTGGTGCCTCCCCACACCTTGCCTCCAAGCCCACAATGGCTGTAAGCCCCACTGGCAATCTCACCAAAAATTTTGGATTCTGCAGGAAAAAAAGTTAGCCTTTCCTATGTAACTCCAGTCCCCATCCCCTGTTTCCCCCACACTTATGAGCCTAGCTGATAGTGGGGAATCAAGCAGCCACAGATGTGGCAGACTGTCTGTCCAACCATCCACCTATCCATCCATCTAGGCGTTTGAGCAGTGGGTAAAACTGAATCAAAAGCTCAGTGGCCTTCCCCAAGCCTCACCAAGTTTCATTCATGTTGCACGTGAAGACTTTACTAGTGGGGTGTAGGCAAGCGGTTTGACCCACAGAGTGCTGAGTACTTCCTGAGAGGTGCTAAGTCCTTTCAGCAACCTCTTTGTAATCACAGGGGTGGACGTAGATGAAGTCATATTCATGATTGGTACATTCATCTCTAATTAAAGCTCTGCTCTTGCTAGCTGCTGAGTATCTCATCACAGCATGTGAACTGAGCCCTCAAACTGACAAGTCGTGATGTATGGATAACTAAGTATTTCTAAGAAGCAGCACTTGTAAGAGTTCTGGTTCTGCTTGGGAGAAAGTGCCCAAAGATCAGCTCCCATTCCCGAACAATTTAAAAATGTTCCACTTCTGTCCTGCACCAACCACAAATGTGAGGTTTTCTGGACTTCTGCAGACTTCCATGGAACAAGATCATTTCCTTAGGGCCCCTCAAAAGATTTCACATCAAAACTTATGAAAGAATAAATTTTAAAGCAGGAAATGAAAAATAACCTAAAAACTACAGCCTATATGGAGAAAAATATGTAGAATTTTATCAATAAGCCATTGTGATCCTAGAGAATTTTCTCATTGAAATCTAGAGAGTGAAATAGAAGGTGACCTTCTTCTTATTGTCATATTTTGAACCACTCACTAGATTTCTAGATTACCCTGATTATTTAAGGATTAATTTTTCTTCCCCAGAAAGACTGATTTAAATTAAATGTACACTAAGCTGGGAGTCCCAAAACAACAGAAGTGAAATCCTGGCCCTGCTGAATGGGAGTGTTGCCATGGAGTTCAACAGGGTCAGGGTTTTAGCCTCTAATTGGTTCTGTTCTTGTGTATGACCCCTGATTTACCCACTTGTGTGGAACTAATGAAGAGCTACTCAATTTCATTGGGTTGTAGGTATGTGGACAGTAAAAGTTGCCTGAAATTGTCTGTCTAAGGCATCCTCTTGTCTATTATTTTTAAGCTACTCTCTGGGGAGAAGTGTTATTGTTTCAGCCTAGGACTTTGGAGTTTTTATCTCTTAACTAATGGGTATTTGAAACAGATTAAGCAAAAAGTTGACCCTTTTCTTGGTCTCTGTTTTCTGTCACCTAGGGGCATAAGCCTACACGAAGTTTGGACAGAAGTCATTCCATGTACACAGGTGTTAGTAATCTGACCATCCAGAATGTTACCATGAAAGACAGTGGCTTGTATATATGCAGAGTAGTCAATGCAACAGGACTGGAGACCAGAGCTACAATCATTGTATACAGTAAGTTCTGTCTGGGAAGCAGGATGGTTAAGGAGATGGATACATTTGACCTGTGGGTATCCCTCAGCAATGACACCATCTATGGTACAGTCACAAGAGTGGGCAATCAATCTTTATGCTTTATACTGATCATCACATGGATTCAGGAAGAAATGTTTCCAACAGAATAGATTATAGTGTTATGAGAAGGTTGTGTCTTCTTAAACATACAGTACTGGTCTTTGTTGGAGACAGGATACTGGACAGTAGAGACTCATTAATTTATTTGTTCTGGTTTCACTGTTTTTATCCTTTTAGTGAACTTCCAAAAATGGGATGTGCTGGAATTCATTTATTTAGTCATGAGTCAGCATTTTCAAAAGGGTCCAGCATCCCCAGCTGGGATCAGATTTTCAAAAGAGCTCAGCAAATTGGGTGTTGAGCGCCTATGAAAGTCAGCCCCATTCCCCCTCCCCTGCAAATATTTCTGGTTCCACAGAGATCATGTGTTAACTTCAGATACCGCTATGTTGTAGCTCTTGCCAGTGGCTGATTTTTAAATGGAAACCACTGCCACTGCAACCAAAAAGTGTGGAAAAAACTGGTCTCTAGCTCCAGGGCATGTGTACAGAACAGATATGGCTGTGGCTAGAGCTTACTGGCAGCTCGTGCATTCCATTTGATTTTCTGTAGCTTCTCCTGACCCATCATGCTGAAACCCATTCCAGAACACTTTCTATTTTGTGCTGTAGCTTTTTATACCCATATACCCAGACAAGAATCTTCCATTGTCTGACTTCTATTTTTAATGTTTGTTTAAGGCAAAGCTTTCCTACGCGTTTCCTATAAGAAAGGACCCTACTATGAGGGAGTAGCAGGACACAAGTTACTGAAACTAGCTGTGAAGGTGGATGCCTTTCCACGCCCCAGTGTTACCTGGTGAGTATCAGCCTCTTGTGCCAGCTCAGGAAAATATGATTTTTCCATTTGTCTTTTGAAAGAGATAAGAAAAGCGCTATACCTGCCACTTTCTTCAGACCTCGCAGGCAATGTAGAGAGACGGCCTTGTGATTAAATTACTAGTCTAGGAAACAATGAAACCTGGGTTCTATAAGTGCTGCCACAGACTCATTGTGTGATGTGGTCTTGGGTGAGTCACTTCACCCATTTCCTCACTGACAGTCTAGGAATAATGATACATCCCTAAAACGTGAGGCTCCCCTCAGGCATGTGCCCATAACACTGGGAACCACAGAGGGAAATTACAATAGAGTACTGTCAGTGTTGCAATGTGCTTAAAGTGACTCGGTGCCGCCTGGAAAGCTGTGAGAAACATTCTCTGCATGAGAATTTCTGCCTCTTCAGCACCTAGTTTTTTCTCTCTGCTCAGGACATTTGCATGGGAATGGATCCTGCTTCCCCATCTGAAATCCTAACCCATGTGGGAAGACTTTTGGCAGCTGCCAGCTGTGGAGGGTTAGGACTTCAGCTGCAGGTGGGGAGGCAGGACCAGAGGATCTCTAAGGAGCCTGTTTTTATGTGGTAATTTAAAAATGCAAACAAAACAAACTAAAAATAAAGCAAGGGACATGCAGGAAATACTAACCCATTAGCAGAATCATCCCAAAACGGAACAGGGCTTAAACATTTCTAGGATGCTTTATAGAATCATAGATGTTGGAAAGGCAAAAGACCTGTTAGACTTTCTCCATCAACGAAGGAAAGTAATTTTTGGTCAGAGCTATGATAGGTGAGCTTAACTATGGCCTTTATTCCTTCCTATGTATTCAGTTAAGAGGCTTGAGAAATACCATCTGCTGGATCCACAGAACACCATCATGTCTCTTCTCAATCCACTAATGCCAAAAGTGTGGCATCCATTGTAGCCCTACACACACACACACACACACACACACACACACACAGGCAAAATCCTGTGATACAATCGAACCATAGAATCCTAGGGCTGGAAATAGGAGGTCATCAAGTCCAGCCCCCTGCCCAGAGCAGGATCAACTCCAACTACATCATCCCAGCCAGGACTTTGTCAAGCCAAGACTTAAAAACCTTCTATATAGCATATAATTTAATATAAGATGCAGCACTTCTACAACCATAAGAGGCACTAGCTTCCATCATCTCCCCTTAGGTTTCCTTCTCCCATCACCTACTTCTCTGCCTCTTTTTATGGCAAGAAGTGTTGGCATTTCCATCTCCTACTCCACTGCCTGGAAACCAGACATCTCGTCAAAAGTATGTTCAAATCCGTGAACGCCCTTTGCCACACTCCCCCAATCTTGCCTTGATGATGGAGTGAGTTGCTCCTTCACAATGCACTTTTTGTTTGCCACCAATGCTGAGTCCAAGTGACTCAGTGGTAGGGTTAGCAGACAGCAAGGGGAGTAGCTGCAGCTTGCGGATTGGTTTTGTTTTTAGACAGTGCAATAGCATGAAATTCCATGAGGTTCCATTCATATCATAGGCAAAATCAGCCAGCTTTTGCTGGGCTGTTTTTTTTTTTTAAAGAGCTTGGACTATTTTATGGGATGAAGTGAGGACTTTCTCTTTTATTTCTACTGCAATGGTCATGCTTCATGCAGTGGTTGAGAAAGGAACTTGCCGTATTTGGGAGTAGTTTGAGACCACCAACGTTGTCTGCCCTGTGTGTTCTGTGGCAGCAAGCAGTGTTAATGTTGGAGTCCTCATTAGTGCAGTTGTTTAAATTACCATACAGGAGACTTTCAAAACTCTCAGCCTGAACACAATCATGTTTGTCCAGCTGGACTCCCTGCAGACTCCTGGAGAAGTTCATCAGCTTGCCCTGCGGGTCATAGCGTCTAATCCAGCAAATATCTGAAGTCCAAAAGCATCCAAACAACAGCACCTGATACTTGCAGGTGCTTTGAGGAACCTTAGTCAGTTTCTTCTACCCCACTCTTTGCTGACAAAGGTTCAAGATTTTAAATGCTCCCAGGGCGAAACAGAGTTTCTCAATATATTTATCCAAGTAGAAACAAAATACATCACCTTCTTGTATAGAGTGAAATTCTCAAAGTGGCCTCAGTCTCTTTTAAATTGTGCGTATGCACCTGGGGCAGAGACTTTGACTGTTAAAAGGCAGGCACATTCACTGCAATAATAACAACAGTTCATTATAACCTCATCCCTTAATTTGCTTGCCTCAAAGCTGGTGGCCCAAGTTTTTGCAGATCTACAGCTTGTTATGCACATTGCAAGACTTGGACTCCACAACTTGATTGCTCCTCAGGTAGTTTTCTACTCAATTCTCACAGGCAGATGTTGCTGGCACGCTTCATCTCAGTTTAAAGCACCCAGCAACTCACCTGCAAAAGGTTGGACACACACTTTTGAGTATGTGGCCCAGAGTTTGTGTGTTCAAATAGTGTTCTCAATCCAGAGGTCAGCACAGAGAACCCCCCAAATGTGCACCCTTATGAGTTCTTTTCATTGCTGCTGGTTAAAATATGGAAGGCAAAGAAGCCAATGTATTCACATCAGTTTGGTGATGATGGGTAAAGGGAGTACATATAAGGTTGTTTTGTTTTGGGTTTTCTCAGTTCAAGCACTGATGACAGATTGGGATTCCCAACAGATATACACATAGGACAGCAGGAAAAAAATTACCTACTTAAATCTGAATGTGGATAATGGTCAGCCCTTCTCCTGCATACTAGGGCCTGCTGCATTCATAGCTGAATCACTTGACCTTCCCTTCCTCTTCGAAACAGGTATAAAGATGGCAAGCCAATCGAGGAGAACCACACTTGCTATGAATCAGAACCAATGAAATACAAGCTGGGCATAAGGGATGTGAGACCAAAGCATGCTGGGAACTACACCATAGTCCTGAGCAACACCAAACATGGCCTATATAAGAACCTCACCATCCAGCTGGTAGTGACAGGTAAGCACCTGATGTTTCCAACTACATCTGTTGCTCTCTCCCATTTCACTTGTGATGTAACTTTGCTCACCAGGCCAAGCAAGAACATTGAGCAGCCTTTGACATCTCTCTCTCTCTTTAACTGTATGATGTTGGACTCACAGAGCACCAACACCAGCTCCCAGCTTTTTCAGAGCTCAGGCCAGGGCAAGGCAGTACTGCTGGAAAAGGCCTGATGAGACTTACTCAGAGGTGGGAAGGTGAGAGTTGCTCTGTTCCAAGAGCAGCACTGAATTCCAGGCCTTTTGGACTCCTCTGAGGATGATTGTGCATTCCTGAAGAGGTTCCCAAGGATTACCTTGAATTATGTGGGAGTAAAGAACACATCATTGTAGTGTTATGGGCTACTGAACAGAGCATGCACAGACAGCATCACTTCATTCAATGAGTAATTCAGTCCAAAAAGGAATGCCATAATGTTCAGGTCCACATTGCCCTAAGACAGTGGAATGCACTTTTAGAGCTGGCCTAGGTTGCTCTGCTCACTCTAGAAAAATGTCTATGTAACAAGTAAGCCATAGTGCCTACTCATCTTAGATCAAAATGTTATCTCACATCTCAGAGAGTCTGAGGCTGCTACATAACGCACATCACAGAATGTCAGGTCACCAAATACCACAGTCTTTGGTTGTGGGCCTTCCCCTACGGAGAATTCACATACCAGAGTTTCTGGCCACAGATGATCACTGTGTTCTGGACACGCTCCATGTCGCTCCACGACTATCTATGCTTAACACAGTGCATCTTCCAGAATGGCCAAGTGATCAGTAAAATGTGTCAAGTTAAGGCTGGGGCACATAAAGGCCAAGAGTTGCCAATGAACTTTTATAGCTAGGGCTCAGACCCAGCTCCACCGATGGCCATGGGAGGCACCAAAAGCAGCAATTGTCCTGGGGCCAGATGATTCAAAGGGGCCTGGGCCTCCCAGCCACTAGCAGCAGCTGCCATCTTGGGCCCTTTAAAATGCTGCCAGAGTGCCATTCCTGGCAGTCTGCATGTCTCTGAGGTCTAAGGGGGCCCTAGCATCATGCTCCAGATGGCACTGAGGGCTGGGTGGCCTTAGCCCTCCCCCTTTTACCTGAGGTCCTGAGCTTTCCTGGGGCTCAAAGCTGCCCCCGCACATCTTGCCTGGGGGCCCTCAGAAACTATTGGTTCCCCTGCACAGGCAGTATGACCTTTTTTCTCACTCTGTGACTACTACCTTGGCACCGTGTGGAGAAAAGCAATAGTAAAAGAGAGAACGAATTAAAATGTAGGCTTCATACTGGCAGGGAGGGAAATTCCTAAAAAGGGAGCTCTGTTAGCCTGGGGGATTGTTTTCCAAGAGACGCTCTGGAAGATCCATCCCTTGGGATGTTACCAACTACCCCACACAAAGCAGTAGAGAACAAAGCTAAGAAAAGGCCCACGCTGGTGGGAGTAGAGGAACTGGATGAGCTCCTCTGTCTTTTCTCTCTGATGTCTGTGTACCACCCTTCTATAGAAACACTTCACCTGTCTGTATTTTCTTCATTGCCCTTTATCTAGCAGGAACATTTGAGAGACAGATTTATTTCAGGTGAGTCCCAGGAAGACAGAAGCAAGCTTGGTGCACTGATGAGGGTTCTTTTGAGACATGGAGAGACAGATACATGAATCACACTTACTAATCTCCACTCTTGGAAGATGGGAAAAAAGGTCATGTGCGCCCACTTCCTTGCCACTTCATTTCTATTCCATTTAGGTTGGTGGGAGAGAAAGATTGCATCATGAAGGAGACTAGGAGTTTAGTGAAAGTTACTTCTGCTTTCTTTTGTGCTTCCTGATGTTCAGTCAGGCTGTAACCAAGAAAAAGTTACTGATGCTGGTTTGTTTTCTTTTCAATAGTGAATGCTTCCCCACCCACCATTCCCTTTATACTCTCTACTCCTAAAAATATCCCACTATTGTATGGCATGTGTGCTACTACACCCCATCACTTCCAGCCATTGTGCATTTCTTACTTCACCATTCACACGGGAGTATGGTCTGGTAAGTGTGGAAAGGAATAAAAAGACACTAAGGATAAATTTCTGATCCCATTGATGTCAATGGAAAATTCCCATTGTATTCAGTGGGGCCGGGATTTCACCCATGTCTTGGTCCCCAAAACTATGTAGCCTACTCTGTTCCAATCCTTCTCTAATAGGCATACACTAGGGAACAATCCTGCACTAGCACAGTGATGTCTTGGTAGGGCTCTTCCAGTTGGACTTCTGTGATTCTTATTCTTCCTCTACCAAACAATTATTTGGTGAGCATCGCTCAAGAGCTGATCCCAGTTACTGCCGCGCTGTTTGTCTGTAGACTAGCGTGAATGAAGAATTTTCAGCATAACAGTTATCCTGGCAGTGTGCCCTCTGTGCATATACAGCATTGGCTACTCCTCATGTATGACTGGTTTTCTTGGGCACATGGTATGGTTTCAGCTGCTGGGCTGGACAATCCCTTGTAAACTAGAAAAGAGTGCATTAAGAGCACAGACTAACGAGGGCTCCTGTGGATTCACGTCGCCCTGCTGGCATTCGGAAAAGGGTGTTCAGATGAAGAACAGTCATCCCCCCAGCATTTGAACAGACAAAAGCTGTGTGTATGACAGCTCAGAAGTAGCCAAGGAAAAGGTGTTACTGCACAGGGGTCTGGTGTTTCAAAGGAGCCAGAGCTCCCAGCCAGCACCACTCTCACATTAGCAGTGGCAACGATGGCTGGGAGCTCCAGGCCCTTTGAAACACTCTGGGAGTGTCACGCTGTGTGGCTTCAAACGCTGGGGGGGGGCAGAAGTGCTGTGCTCTAGGCGCTACTAAGAGCTGAGTGCCCTTAGCCTGGCCCCGTCCATCTGAGTCACCTCACATATACCTTGTCCTGGGGTCCACGGGGTGCTTGGCCCTGCAGCTGCATAAGCCCTTGTCAGAGATCGAAACAACACGTTATTCAGGAATAATTATTGCCATGAAGAAATGCCATTTATCCTAAAACAGCAAGTCTACAAACTCCAGGAATAATGCTGATTGGTACAGTGCAGGCTGCTCTTTGAGGTACAGGCACCGGGAAACAAGCAGCAGATGTTTCTGCATTGGTAACAAAAGATCATCCCCAAGTTGAAGAACTTCATAGAAAAGGATCTGGCAAAGAGCACAACTGGTTTTTAATCAAGTAGCTGCAAGTAGTGAGGAAACAGCCTTGTTGTGGGTATGACTTGCACAAAAGTCTTCTCTAATCATCCCTGCCTTCACCAGTCCCCATTGTCTAGGACTCTTGGCTCATGCACTCCTGTAGCACATTATAGCTAAAGTCCTGAATTAAGGAGGAGGATTATTTTGGCTAACCTCCTATGGGTACACATAGACCAAAAAAGGCCATTTTGATCTTGAAAAATAACCAGCAACAGCAACCTGACGCTGTCTTGTGCATTTTCAATTACTGTGTAATTGTAAGAGTCCATTGTCAGACCTGGGCATCTGTAATGTGTTCTCTAAACAAACTAAATGTGGGGCATTTGTTGGCTTGAATCTTTACCGAGCAATATTTAAATCTTCTAAATTAATCACTTGACTCCTTATCACTAAACACTAGCATCAGCATCAAATTTATAAGTGTACCAGCTCCCAAATAGGATAAATTGCTGAGAGTTTCAGGAGATATTTGTATGTTTGGCCTTCTGTCCAAAAAACTCGATGGCACTTTCTACAGGAAATGGATCCCCTGGCCCAGGATGGACTCACAGCTGCCTCTGAGCAAGAAATGGCAACACTTAGGGAACAGAGATTAACTTCTCCAGTTGGAACTCTGGGTGGAATGTTATTACTGGTGCTGGAATTTGAATACAGGGATTAACACACTTCATTGGAAACCTCTTTGGCCTCAGTTTTACGTCCACTCTGAAAGCTAGCATCTTCAGCAATGCTGGGGCCCTGATGCTGTACTGCCTCGGTAGGAAAAAGGCCTACTTTGTCCTGCAGGCTCTCTTTGGAGGGATTGTCTGTATGCAGCAATCGGAGCTGTGAGGGCATCAAGAGACTGTGCAGAGTAGCAACAAGTGCAATGTTGTCAGCTCTGTTTCCAAGTCTTATGCATCCCTAAAGTCCTCAGTTGACCAGAGAAAAGTAGGATTAGGTCACCACAAGCAGGCAAAGCAGATTGTGCCTCGTAGCTCCCACTACGTCTAACCACCCATGACAGACTTTTGATTGCAACCAGGCAGACTGTATGCAGGAACTCTGCACCTGAAAACAAGCCATTGTTGACTGGCCTGTTGATGAATGGATCCCAGAACCATTCAAGAAATGCCCCTTTAAGAAGTGGCTCCCTTCTTATGCCCCTGGCCACCCATTTTCCTGCTTCCCCAGGGGACAGATGGAATGTAATCTCACAGGTGCATACTCACCCCTTGCTGAGTCTCGTTGGCTCTGGGTAGGACGTTTGAGTCTCCGGGAGGTAGCCGATCACATTTCCAGAATGTTCCTTCTTTACATATTTACACACCAAACCCTGTCCAAGAAGTGGCGGGTTGCTGTGATTTTGTTTTATTTGATTAAATTCTTACTGTGAGCCAAAGCTTCAAGAGAATAATGTCCTGAAGAATTTGGAGAGGAGGGGGCAAGTGAATAGAGGGGGTCCTGGCAAACCGCTGGTGGTTGCACCTCTGAGCCAGCCAAGAATGAAAAACATGGGAGGAAAAATGTATCCTAGGCTGGAATACAAAGCAAAAGGAGGGAGGGGGCTGTTTATGGACAAGGAGGCTGCAGTTCATTCTCACCCTGACACAAATAATTTGGACTTATCAGGCTTCTTGTTAAGCCCTTTCGGACACAAGAAGCTGCCTCTTTCCATCATGTTTTGCAGGAAGACTGTAGTGGAGACATGACATGTGTCTCACAAGATGGGACAAATATCCCACCATAGCCTTCCCACTGCCCCATCCCGCTGTCATCTGATTCCTTTCCTAAACGCCATCTAGTGTTTCCTAGCAGCTGTTGCATGCTCACAGTGGCTCCACTCCATTGGAATTTGCTTTATTGTACAACCCTTCACTCACAGACCCTGGTGTGTGCCTTGCATGGAAGGCAGATGGAGTGGAGGCTTTCTGAGTGCAAGATGAAGCATTTGGAATATCTACCCAGCATTGAGTGAACCAGCTAAGCAAACCAGAAGGAGAAACTACAGAAGTCTGCGGGGAGGGGATAGCTCAGTGGTTTGAGCACTAGCCTGCTAAACCCAGGGTTGTGAGCCCAATCCTTGATGGGGCAAATAGATGTCAGAGATGGTGCTTGGACCTGCCAAGAGGGCAGGGGACTGGACTAGATGACCTCCCAAGGTCTCTTCCAGTTCTAGGAGATGTGTATATCCAATTATTTATTTATTTATTTTATTTTTATTTATTTAAGTAGAAGGGGATTCAGCCAGTTGTTTCTGATGAAATCCTAACCAAGCCAAAGCATGTGGATTGGGTTACATCACTTTCCTCCCCTGTATTATCTGTATTCTGCACTGAATTGTGTGTTGACCATGGTAGAGGAGATGCTTGCTTTACAATAGGGGGTGTCAGTAAAGCAATCAGCACATGAGATGTCTGTCCACCTTTCCCCTCAAACAGGGAATTTCTACAGCCAGACAGACAGGGAGGGAACCTACTGACGTATTTATTGCACTATCTGAAAGTGAATCAAAAAAAGGAAAGGGGAAAGATTGTAGGCAAACTTCTAATTATTAGCAAATTCTGAGTAATTTTCTCACTATTATATGATCCCCACATGCTGCCAGTTCCCTGCTCTAACCCTCCATGCTCTCTTGGCAGTACATTTTTTGGAAATAGCCACAGCAGTTTTAGCAAAGCGAAAAGAGGGATCTGATTGAGTTTTGCCAAAATATCCTAAGTGTTTTGCCAATTTTTTATTGCCACAGTGTCTCTCCACTGCAGGGAGGTGGGGGAATAAGACTGCAGCATGTTCTTTTTGTGCTGTCTGCCAGTCAGTCCTGCAGGTTAGATTAACTTGTGTCTTTCCCTTTAGAAAAGCAGGCAGATAGGCACGCCAGTCCTTGAAAAACCAGAGAATGTAAATTGCACATTCTGGGAACAATTAAGTGGACCAGCACAAAGCACTTTGCTTTTGGACTTTGCTTAGCGAAAAAAAGGAAACAAGAAAAAAACCCAATTTCCAGAAAGTTGACTGAGCCAATTGAGGGCGGAAAGCAGTGCTGTTACAAAGTGGAGTTGGGAAGAGAAAGAGCCATTCACCTAATTAGAGCATTAAGAGAGAAAAAATGAGTCTAAAAGTTACTTTAAAGGACAGAAAAGTCAAAAAGTTGTCTGAAGATTTTAGTCACAGGACTCTCCTTGGAGTATTAAAATGCCTGTACAAATTTTTAAGCTTTAACTATCCAGTATGGCTATGTCTGCACTACAGTGATCCTTCGAAAGAAGTTCTTCTGGAAGATCTCCTCCAAAAAAAAACTTCTTTTGAAAGAGCACATCCACACACAAAAAAATGATTGAAAAAATTGATCTGCTCTTTCAATAGCTGGCATCCACATGGGCCCCAGCTTTTTCAAAAGAATGGGTCACGGATTGAAAAATCCAGTGCCATGAGAAACTCTTTCAAAAAAAAGGGCCCCCAGGGCAGCTACACACTCCCCCCCCCAAAAGAACCTTTTGGAAAAAGGCGCTCTGCCTCATCAGGGAGAAGAAGAGGGCCACCAGAAAAAGAGCTGTGTTCTTCCAATTTAATATCAAAAGAACGCAATTTGTGTGTAGATGCTCTGCAGGATTTTTCGGAAGAGCCTTGGCTTTTTTGAAAACACTCGCTAGGGTAGATGTAGCCCATAAGAAAAGGGATGAATTTCTATTCCAGTTATTCCATCCTCCCAGGTCTCATGTTACAAGACAACACATTCCAAAGGGAGAGGTGGGACTGTGCTCGGGATGATAGGATGGGAGCTTGTTAATAAACGCTCCTGGGTTCCGTTCATGGCTCTGTCACTGTCATTGTGTATGTTTGGGCAAGTCACACTATTCCTGTTTCCCTAGCTATAGACTGCAAATAATAAGATTTATCCACTTCAGAGGTTGCATGTAGAGGTGATGTGTTTTGAAAATCTTGGATGGAAGTTGGCAGTAAAGTGCAAATTGTTGTTGCTATTGCCTTTCTGCAAAAGGGGCTGGAGGAGATTCTTGCTCATTCCATGTTAGTCATCACCCCAGACTGGCTTTGATGCTTCTCATTTCCATTTTCAGAATCCAGAGAAATCTCTGTATGTAGGTCAGGGTGTGCGGGGCTATGTCTGGTGATGGGATTGGGACATTGATTTCTTCTTCAGTAAGAAAATAAGTGTAAATACAAAACTGATATATATCTAGCTCCCCACGTCAAACCTAGACTCAAGCATATATCTCAGTGCTTTGCTGGATCAGTCGTATATGTTTAATAAGTAAAAATTAAACACCTACAGTGCCCAGTGTGTGAGCAGTTATAGATAGGGTGACATATCCCCTCTGAGCAAATATGGGACACAGGGGAATCAGAGTCGGAGTCAGGTGGTGACTGCCCTGTGGGGCTGCCACCCTGCTGTGTGGGGGTGCATGCTGGCTGCCAGGGGCAGCTGTGGCTCTCAGCTTCTCCATGACTTGGGGTGTAAGGAACTGGGCTGCTGCCCCTCCAGCAAACCTCCTGGCTTCCCTCAGCACTGGGGAGCCAGGAACCAGCAGCACATGCACCAGTCTGGATCCCAGCTCCCCCAGCCGTGGAAAGCCAGGTGGCAGCCACACCAATCTGACTTGCCCAGTCGCGGAGAGCTGGGAACCAGTGGCAGCCACACCAGTACGGCTCCCTCAGCTGTTGAAAGCCAGGCAGCAGCTGCATCACCGCACCAGTCCAGCTCCCCCAGCTACAAGAAGCCAGGCAGGAGCTGCACTGCTGCCACAATCTGCCTCACAGCTCCCCTACCGGCAGGGAGCAAGGTGGCAGCCGTATCTCCACACCGGTCCATCTCCCAACTCCCCCAGCTGCAGGAAGCCAGAACCAGGCAGCAGCTGCCTGCACTCAGGGAAAAGGTGAAATATGGGACAATTAGCTCCTTCGACAAAATAAATTGGGACTATCGGGACTTCCTGGTGCCCGTAATACAGGACTGTCCTGTCCAAAACAGGATGAGTGGTCACCCTAGTTACAGATCTAAGGTCAGTGACACATGGGGCAGGTGTTTAAGGATCATTTCAGGTCTTTGACACTAGAGCAAAGGCAAGGTCACTGGAGCATTCTGCTATATAATGGAAATTCCAGTACCACCTCTTTCAAACTTAGCAGGCAGCATGTGTGTGTTTTTCAGGTGATGGGAGGAGTGTGTGACCCCATAGCAAGATTCTTGGTATATATAATAACTCCCTGCATAAAATACAGATATGCTTTCTTTTCCCTGAGTGCAGAATGATTGGGGTCAGCGGGCCCACCCTGTCTACAAATTATTAGACTCTATTGCAGCGCTGGAAAGGAAGGTGAAATTTACATCATGCCAATCAATTTGCAATTTAAAGTAAGTGCAACTGCTTTTGATTGCTCTTTGCAGTGCAGCTGCGGGGAAGTCGTTATTTATTCAGGTCAGCTCTCACACCAGCAATTACACCCTCAGCAAAGAGGAGGTAGAAATATGTTAGCTCTTTTAAAACTAGAGAAGAGGAAACCCCATTACAATGAATTTTAAGTCAACTCGAACATTTTGCATTTGAACTGTGACCACAGAACAAGGAACGTATAAGGCTTGACTTGTGATTAAATTGAGAAAACTCATCTGAGAAGGAAGGGTGGCCAGCACAGCAGATGGAGAGGAATGAGGTCCATTGACAGGTCTCAGTGAAGATGGAGGGTCAAGGTGTGGGACAGCAGGAGATGCTGCAGGTCAGGAATTAGATGCACTTAGCGATATCCTCCAACATAGGCATGGGAAGTAGAGAAGCAGTGGGTGCTGCAGCCCCACCAGGGTTTTGCACTCAGATTACCAGCACCCAGGTGCTGCCCCCACTACTGACCCTCTGCTGGCTTCACCAGCCATCCCCATTGGTTCTACAAGCCCTTAGGGTCTCGTCACCTGCCAGCCCTATCCCCACGGGATCCTGCAAACCCCAGAGTCCACGCCACTGGTGCTGGAGGCTCTGCTGCCACCCAGGATCCTGCCACCAGCCCAGGGCTCTATTCTTGGCCTCAGCCTGGGGCTCATCACCTGGCCTTGGGACTCAGCAGTTACCCCAGCTGTGGCTCCTCTGTGGGCAGCAAGAGGCCACTGTTACCAACTCTCCTGGACTGTACAGAATGGCCAATGAGTGGCATTCAGTCGATCTGGTTCAGGAGCAAGTACAACTGTTGGAGGGTCACAAACCAGGTGGAAGAAGGGCGTAACTCAGGACCTTCACACCCAAAAATTTTTCCAGCACCACTGACCCCACGAAAAGGTCCATAACTTGTATAGGAGTAGGACAACCATATCTCCCTGTCCCAAATACAGGACAGGGAGATATGGGGTGGAGGGGTGGCTCCTCCTGCCTCCACCAAGCCCCAGGGAGCTGGGAAGGAGGCAGCAGCCGCCAGCACTCCCTGGGAGCCATGGGGAAGCAGCAGGCACCAGCAATCCCTAGCAGTCCTGGTGAAGCAGCAGGGATGCGGCAGCTGCCCATGCTCCCCTGTGGCTTGGGGAAGTGATTCTCGCCAGCAGCTGCACCTGTTGGCTTGGGGAAGTGATTCTCGCCAGCAGCTGCACCTGTTCAGCAGCAGGCAGAAAAGGTCAGCAGGGGCTGGCCCATATACAGGACAATTCATCCCTTTCAAAAATAAGTCCGGACACCTTTTTGGCATCCCAAATAAGGGACCGTCCCACCTACTACAGGACCAATGGTCACCCCACATAGGAGAGACTGCTGTGCAGCAAGACTGGAGCGCATTGGCACATTTTTGAGGGTACCCAGGACCAGCACAGTGAAGGCTGTGGTGGGTCAGGAACAGGGTGCTTTTGGCACTGCTGTGGGATGAGTGGACAGGGTTCAGATTGATAACAGTGGAGGGCTGTTGCAAATCTAGACTGAGATGCGCTGCCGCACTCCACACGCAGGAAATTGTGAGCTCGTGTCAGTGTTGCTAGTCTGTCACTTTTGTAGACTCCGAATTCACACTAGTGTTTCAGTTATTTTCTTTTAAAACCCACACACGGGCCTGTCTTATTAAATCTGTCTTTGAGATGCGTGGTTTAAAGGGTGACCAGAGATATACTTGGATTCTGGCAGTTGTCGAAAATGGATTCCCTCCCCGCACCAGCCCTCGCACCTACAAATGAGCAAAGGTGCAAAGAGCACCAGTGCTGGAAGTGCGATGTGGGGAAGAAGTTATTCAAGAACCGCATTGGCAGTGTCTGTGCAGCGGGGAGGGTTGGTAGAAATAACACCAATGCTCTAACACTAGGCGTCCTCCTCCTTAAGGCTGATTTCTCTATCTCTCTTCAGAGCAGGAGTGGATGACAAATGTCAGTGGCTGCAGAAGCCCAATCAACACTAGGGCTCCCAAAATTGCTGCCGCTGATGGAGATTTTTAGCAATGCAGGGATTTTTTGCAGAGGGTCCAACCCAGTGCCCTTTCAAGTGAATGGAAAAGCTCCTGATGATTGTAAAGGACATTATATCAAACCCAAGAACAGAGTGGGTGAAATTTACACTCCCATTCTGGCGATTTTATAACAGATAAAAAGGGCTGGAGCAGCATAAAGATGCTCCAAAAGCCCCAGATCCAGCCAGAGGAGAACTCCCTCAGCACAGGCACTGTGGGAGATGGCTGGAGAGCAGCTGCTGGGGAACCCTGCCAAGCCTTGGTGTGGGCAGCATGCAGGGCTAGGGCTGAGGTGAAGAGGAGTAGAGCTGCAGATCACAGTGCTGCGGAAGTTCCAAGCACCACTGCAGCCCATGGGGCAGCCCAGCAATATTCAAATGTGCTTGATTCTCCCTGATTTTCATGGCAGTTAGACACCTCTTCAGGCATGGATCCCTCTGGCTCCGAGAAGCAACGTGACTCGCTCAAAGGCACCTAGCAGTAGAGCCAAGCAAGGACTAGAAGCCAGAAGTTCTGACTCCCAGTCTCCTGCTAGAACCACAAACCCCAGCCTCTCATTTGACAGCAGAATGAGACCAAGTTGTTCAGCTCCTGGTGAAAAAAAGACATTTCTAAATGCTTGTATTAATTTTTAAATTGCCATTCCCATCATTAATCCCTATCTCCATTATAATTGTGTTATGTGGCACAGTGGGGAAAAAATGACTGGAGTTTTTTTCAGCAAGCCCCTTCAGTTTTAAGTAAATTATTGCTTAAGTTTCATAAATAATTATGGCATTAGATGAATCATTTCAACTCATTTTAGATTCCAAGTAATATTTAATAGCACCAGGCAGTAAAATAATTGTGGATTAGGAACTCGTTTGTCACTCAGGTAAATCATTATTTTAATTAGATCAAGTACAGAAATTGCTATTTCTCGTTAGAAAAGATCATTTAAATGACATTCAATATGTTCCTAATTTCATCGAGAGTACAGAAAAGTCTGTTAATATTCAAGGTTGTCACCCAACTCCCCACACAAATATACACACCCTCCTTCTGTCCCCCTCACATGCATGCTAACTCACTCTCTCTCTCTCTCTCTCTCTTTCATATAAATATAATCTGTGTGCAAAATTCAAAACTCACACCCTGGAAAACATTATATTTGTACACTGTTGCATATTGACCTTAAAGCTTACTCTTTGTTATAAAAAATACAGGTTCTTTGCAGACAATTTGAATGTAATATTTGAGAATTAACAGAAAAATGTTCTGCGAGCGTAGAAAATCGACTCTGGTCCACCAGGGGTTTTTGACAGCACTTACGGTGGGGAATGATTTAGTGGAGGGAAAAGAGACACCAACTAAGAATAGTCTTCCTCTGCAGAAGACAGATCAGTACCACTCTTCCCTTAGGAATGAGACCTTACATCCAAGGAAATCAAAGCAGGTTACTAACATTAACAAACTAATCTTTATAATAGTAGGTTTCATTCCTTCCATTTTACAGAGGGGGAAACTAAGCTACAGAAAGCTGAAGTAGCTTTTCCAGCATCTCACAGTGGATTGGTCTCACAGGCAGGAGCTAGCCTGCTGACTCCCAGTACAGTGCCTCAACCACAAGATAATTCTGATTTTGACTATGTCTACACTCTGCTAATGCAGAAAGTTGACCTAAGCTATGCAACTTATGTTAGACTGAATTATTGTGGGGTCCACATTGTGGGGGGTCAGTGGGACAAACTCTCCCGTCAACTTATCTTACACTTCTTGTTGGGAAGGGGGCAGTGTAAGGGTTAACTGCACAGTGATCTGCAGTTGATTTGGTGGGTCTTCACTAGACCTACTAAATTAACCACTGATGGATCAATCTCAGTGTCAAGCCATGCTGTAATGGAGAAAGAGCCTAAATCTTTCTACTGGGAGAAAGAGTGGAAAGTGGATTCGTGGCATGGTGTCTGCTACTGATATCAGAACCACCTAAGGGGAGAAAGGGAACAAACTACAACTTATGGAATAAATATCTTAATGCTGGAAGGTCAATTCTGTTTAAAATGAAACACTAATTAAAGTTATTTATTCCAACTAATATCTCACTGTAGCATGGGAGCTGGGATGTTGCTGATCCCTCAGTCAACACTCTTTCCTCAAAACTTAAGGGGGGAGGTTGTTATATTTTCAGTCAGGGAGGGGGTCAGAAGACCTTTCCTAGTCTGACCTGGCAGCCCTGAGAAATGGAAAATGAGGATCCCACAGAGACAGGGGATCAAAGCTGAAAAACAAAGTTGGTCGGTTCCTAGTCAAAAAAGAGGGCTGGGAGACAAAAAGGCAGGCAGGGATCCAAGAGGGATGAGTTAGGTAGCATCACATATTTACATATTCAGAGTGTCTTTGGAAGGAGAAAAAAGACATGCACAAAAACCAAAAATCTAATCTGTACACTTCTCAAATTGTCCTCAACTTAAGGCAACCACAATCAGCTGTTCAAAGGCACCCAGGCCAAAAAATCTGTGTGCTTTCCTGTTCTGAGAAGCAGAGAGGTATGAGGAGGGATGGACGAGGAGCCTGCACAAAAAAAGAGGCCATGTTTTCACCCCAAACTCAGACCAAATCTTTCTGAGGCTAAGAAAAGGTCAGCTCACTTCTGGGGAGTTACACCAACATTTTGCATTCAGCAGGTTTCTGCAGGAGACAGAAACAGAAGACACTGGCAAACATAGATACTGGAAGCATCACACTGAGCCTGATCTTATGATATTTCCCAGCCTGAAGTTCTGATTTTGCAGCTCTTCCATGTGTGACTAACTCTTAAATCATGCAAGCAGTCCTCCTGATTTTATGTGACACTATCTTGTTTGTTCCTTGCCTGTTACAGTGATGAGCGCAGAATAAGAACCTATGTTCCATTGATTTAAATGGGGCCATTCACTCATCTACAGATTATTCACGTGTCAAGTTTGCAAAAGAGGATCTCAGCACTGAAGGTGCAAGTGTCTTTATTAAAGTTCAAATAAGCTCCCAAAACTTTGGATGCTTACTGAAATATTTTAGTGTTCAGTCCACCCTAGAGCATGACCCAACGTTGTGTTTCTGAGATTCTGGTGAAAATACTTTACATATTGGAATGATCAAGTTGTTGCTCTATCTGCTGCTTAAATTGTTGAGCTGTTTTGTGTCTCTGCACATGGGATGAGAGATGTTCCTGAGCATTCCAGGAATCTCAACCCTATGCCAAAATCTCAAAATCAGGATTTGTTCTCAAGTTGGCTCCAAATAGGGGTTTATCATGTTCTGAGGAAACAGGGTGGCAAAATGACAATTTTCCACCTGTAAAAGAATCAATCAGTAAGAAATATTTTGCCTTTTTTTTTCCAAATCCAAATAGCTTGGCTTAATCATTTTGCTAGTGGTAAGAATTTCTTCACACCCCTTTCGTACTGCCTTTTGCCCCAAGAGCACCATGAATTTTGCAGTTCCTGCTCTCCTTCCCTTTCCCTTTTACCTTGTACATGGAACAAGGTAATGAAGGAGGAATGTCCCCATCAAAAAGATTTTGTAACAAAGACTCTGAGAAGATCATGAACAATGAAACCCTATTCCAAATCAAATAAGATTCTTTTATGACTCTGATGCTAGAAGTCTGGGCAGCAGAGTGTAAGAACTAGGAGAGAACATCAGATTTTGCCCATATGGTAGGGAAAAACCGCTTTGTAAGAGCTTAACTCTATGCCCATTGAAAATGCGAATTTCACTGTGTAGCTTTAACCAGGAGACAGCCAGGCTACGTCTACACTAGCCCCTTCCTTTCAGAAGATGCATGGTAATGAGTGAGTTGGGAAGATACTAATGAGGTACTGCCATGAATATACAGTGCCTCATTAGCATAATGGTGGCAGCGTGCAATTCAAAAGCCCTGCTTTCAAATCACCTGTCATCTGTGTAGACAGGAGCCTTTTGAAAGGACCCCCCACCCCGGACTTCGAAAGCCCCTACTTCCAATTTGGTTTTAGGAAGAAGAGGCTTTCAAAGTCCCAGGGGTCCTTTCGAAAGGCCCCGTCTAGACAGGCAGTGCGCAATTCGAAAGCGGGGCTTTTCAATTGCATGTGACCACCATTATGCTAATGAGGCACTGCATATTCATGGCAGCACCTCATTAGTATCTTCCCAACTCACTCATTACCATGCCTCTTCCAAAAGGAGGGGGCTAGTGTAGCTGTAGCCCTAATGTCCATGGCATTTGAGGGAAGCTAGGATTAATGTGGTGGGGTTCGCATGTTTTGTACGTAGAGTCATGAATGGTCCAAGCTAGTGACTGTACGCCTTTTATGTGGGAATATTTTCAGTATCACCAGTCACTGTGCACCCAGCCCATGTCTTTACCATTTCTGAATGAGTCTCTCTCTCTTTGAGTGTCATCACTGGTTACAGCCACATACACTCCCATGGAAACCAGTCATGCCCAGGTAACAACACTGCCCAAGCTTTATGGCAATATTCGTCATCTTGCTTTGTGGGTTGTTCTTGTTTTCAGAGAGGCCCAAAATCTACGAAAAGGAGACCTACTTTGACAAGGTTGCACAAGTGGACCTGGGAAGCACACACAGTCTTCAGTGCACTGCGAGTGGGACACCTGACCCCAAAATCACATGGGAATGGGAACCATGCTCCCCTGCAGACAGGCTGCAAAGTCACGTTTCTGGGGCTCAATTCTCAGGGTAAGCTGGTTACAGATCTTTGTTTCTTTCTCTGAGAACACCTCTTGCTTGGGTATCTGTGAAGGGGGAGACTTTAGCGCCAGTGTATACCGCCAGTGTATAGCGCCAATACCCTTCCATTTTACTTTTCAAAAGGCAAATTGAGGGCAACAGGGAAGCTCTTGGAGACTGAAGTCATCGGTCCACAGCATAGACATCCACAGTGCAGGCTTTCCCCGCATATTCACCTTATACACCTGACCTGGAGAGATCCATGTGATAAGGCCTATTCAATCCTGAGCCCCTTCAGTGGGCAGCAATGGCAAAATACCGTATCTTGAGTTACTAAATCAAATGAGAGTTTAGTCATTCACTCAGAAGGCACCAGGGCCAAGCCTCTACTGCCACCAGTGGTGCTGGATTCTGTGCCCACTAGGAACTTTTTCTGAGACCAAGCAACTCATTTTATGCAGATCATCAAAGAGCAGATAGTTACTATGAAACCAGTCTGGTTTCAGATTAAAGATCCAGAAGGGGAAGGCTGTATAACTTCCTTACCACTTCCCCGAGATATAATAGTACATTAAGGGCAAGAATCTTGCACCTTGTTTTCTGTAATCATGGCAGACATGACTATTCACCTTGAAAGGTCACTCACAACTCACATTTTACTCAAAATTTAGATATTGTAAAAATAAACTTCTACAAATACCTACGGCCAATGGAGAAGTCCAAGAGTCTTTAAATTCCAATGGAAATAGATGCTTTAAAAACAAACAAGCCGTCCCTTGCAGAGTTTGCAACCAAAAGCACAAGATTTATAGATTTTAGGGCCAAAGGGGGTCCTTGCATTGTGTCTGATTTCCACCAGATGCAACAAAAGTGAAACTAATTCTATTGATCTGCATTGTTTGAGTTGAGACATAGAGGTGCAAAAACAACACTACAAAGAGCAAAAAGTCAATTGGATTTTCAAAAATAATTCAGCTGGAGGAGTCTACTGGGTTATTAATAGCAGAGCTAAGGCACTGTGCTTGTTTAATTGATATTTAGCATTCTGTTGCAGTAGGGCCATTTTACACTGCTTAGGTTGTCAATTACACCCATTCTTGGCCTTTTTTCTGTCAGAACAGTGAAAGGTCACCTTAGCATAACAGAATTAGACTAGATTCTGTTTAACCTGACAATGTCCCTTGGACTTGACAGGAGTTTTTTTCCTGTGCATCCTTGGATCCAGAATATATGGTTAGCAGATAAGGGAATGGCAGATTTGTGTGAACCACCAGCATGGGCAGCTTTGAAGGAAAAGTTTATTCTTTCTAAGTGTAGAAATCAAGTAATCACAGGAATAAAAAACCCTTTCTATTCCTTCTGGGACCACTGATTGACAAACCTTTCAAGAATATAGGCTCAGTATCACATAGGAGTCCCATATGTCTAACCGCAATGTCTGGAGCCATCTTCTTCAGTGCATTTGAGTTGTTGCTCACACAGATCAACTTCTATGTTATATACTGCAAGGTACAGAAAAGGGATGAATGCCTTGCTGTGAACATTTGTTTGCTACAGAGCAGGAGTCAGAAGCGGAAGAAAGCTGGCAGGTCAGAATCCAACAAACAGGTACTAAAGGGGTTAAACACAAGATGCTTCATGAGGATTCCTTACACAAAGAGGAGTTTCCTTTGTTCCCACTGAGATATTAGCAAAGTAGTCCACGGGGAGGTGCCCTGGCACAGATCTGGATGGGGAGCACTTCCCCTGATGAGCACCAAAGGGAAATATAGGAGCCAAACGTAACAACTCTCATTGCACTTTAACCCTTTTCTTCAGTGAGAGGCTGGAGTCAGGTTTTCCACCTCAAAGATAAAGGCCAACGTGGGAAGAAGAAAGAGAGAAATGCGATGTGTGTCTCCTTTTTTCTGCTGTCATTTGAAAAGCAGCAGTGGAAAATGTTTGAAAAGATGGCTGCAGTTTCCGCTTCTTCTCAAGGACACGTCTGGCAACAGGCCACTGGACATGGACAAGTAGCAAGGAGCATTTGAAGGCAACTCATATCAAAGGGAAATTACCCATGAGGTTTCATAGGACAGCAGCCACCAGGGGCCCAAGATTTAAGCTTCAGCAGCGGTCTCATTTTCATCCACATTCAAAGTTGAAGGGTAGCCTGGGTAATGGGTTTACCATTTGGCCAAACACATTGTCCCTCCAGGAATAAAACAACAGCTGAGAATTTGCAGACCTTTGTTAGAGCACATAGGTATTGCCACAGACTTCCGTGCAGGACAATGTAGCACACATACTGATGGAAGTCACACGAGCTTACCTGCAGTCTTCTACAATACCAGCATCCAGGGTGGGACTGCAAGACTCCACACCCAAACTACATTTTCCTGCATTTGAATTTAGCCCCTACCACGACAGCAGGCACTCTGTGTGAGTAGCTCCAGGGCATTACTGCCAAGCCAGGCCAAATTTGTACCAGTAACCTGGACACAAAAGGCTGTGCATAATCCCCAGCCCAAATCCCTCAGCAATTCACTGCCTGATGTTATCAAGTTAAACACATTTGCAGAATGGCGTCTGTCTCTGCTGGCCTCCAAAGCAGTCTTATCTCTCCTCAGCAGAAGATGTAGGAGGATTCCTGTGGGAAATGATACACACCCCACCCTTCCTCATTTCCTGCTGTTGTCTCGTTTCCTCCTCTTCTCTCTCTCACTCCTGTAGCTGGAGTCCCAGCATGCTGTCATTGTTCACTCCACGTCTAGCCGTGATTTGATTTGTTTCCTTTGAGCTCCTCCCTTACACAGCCTTACCAGGGAATTGTTACTTGCAAAGCCACTCAAGGCACCTTCAGATCAGACTGTGCAAGATGGACACACCAATATCTGTACAGATTTATTGATCCAAAGTGTATCTCGTGATCTCCTGGTGCACAAACTGCTGTTCCAATGCACACCTTGCAGAGGAGGCCTTATGTACTAGGAGCCTGATTATCACAAGAACAGCACCCACAACTCCTAAGCAAATCAGTGGGATTTATCGGTGCGCTGCCTGCTCTTCTGAAAATCAAGTCACTTCTATTTTGCACAAGTTTTACCTCCTATGACTATTCTGCTGCAATGTTCTCCAGGCCTGAGGGCAGAAATTCAGACCCCCTGTTCATCCAAACCTTGGCATCTCTGCTGAAATTGCTGACAAAGTGTTGCCTTTGCAATGTGGACAGCTGTCTCTCAGGATCTGAAGTGAATTCACTTCACAGCCATCAATCATATAGTAACAATTTTCATTCACTTCCATCCTAGGCTAGATCTAAACTAGCAACCATGACATGTAGTGATCTTTATAGCCAGCCAATACCAGACCCCTGAGCCAGCCAGCTCTCCAAAGAGGACCCTCTGTGATGAAATTTCAGAACCACTCAGAAGTACACCTTATTCTGAATTTGTCAGTATCATTGAATCATGGCATTGTGGAGCTGGAAGGGACCTCGAGGCGCCATGGATTCCAATCCCCTGAAATGAGGGACAACCATGTAAACCTAGGCCATCCCTGACAGGTGTTGTCTAACCTGCTCTTTAAAACCTGTAAAGAGGGGGCTTTCACAGCCTCTGTTGGAAGCCTACTCCAGCACTTAGCTACCCTTAGCGTTAGAAGATTTTCCCAAGATTGAATTGAAACCTTCCTTGCTATAGAGTAAGTCCCTTATTTCTCTTCCTATCTTCACTGCACATGGAGACAATAGAGATAATGATTCATTGTCCTCCTTATAACAGCCCTTATCATATCTGAAGTCTGTTATCATGTCTCCCTTACTGTGCTTTTCTCAAGACTAAATATGCCCTGTTTTGTAAATGTTTCTCACAGGTTTTATCTTTTTTATCTCTTATCCTTTTATCACATTTGGTGCTCTCCTCTGGACTCTCTCCAGTTTGTTCACATCTTTTGGAAAGCACACAACTGTCCAGCTGAGGTCTCACTAGTATCACATACCACAGACCAATTACCTTCCATGCATTTGATGAAGTGCGTCTTTGCCCATGAAAGCTTATGCTTCAAGAAATCTGTTAGTCTATAAGGTGCCACAGGATTACTTCTTGTTTTTACATTAAATTAATGCATCATTAATTATGAATGGAAACCCCCTTTTCTTCTTCCTCTGTTGTCTTAATACATACCCATTCCAGTACCTTTCTTTGCACTTACTTATCCTACTTGGCTTTGCTGCGTAGGAATATTATCATTCACCTTCCATTGTTTGAATGAGCGGGATTTCTAATTTCAGAATAAACAGCAAGTGTCTGATACCTCTAATGAGCTATAACTATAATGATCTGCAGGTGTAGCTCCTGTTTTGCAAATCACACTTTTGTGATTGGATTTAATTACCTATGCTCTGTCTTTAGTTGTGTCATGGGGAATGTGGCAGAGTTTCTTATGGCCAACATGGTCTCTAACACTGTTCGACTGGCCTTTGTGAATGGGACTAATCCACTTTCCAGCCTATGAAAGTCATTCGTTAGAAACACATTGTTCTTAATGTGCTCTAAACCTGAGTGCAGAGTTTAGACACATAGTCTGGCTGAGTTAAGCCACATCAGAAAATTGTTTAGCTGGATCAATGTTTAGACCAAATTTAAACCTCATAACAAAGTGAATGTGAGATGTATCAATGGTCATTTCCACAAGGAGACAGGAATCTCTTCAGTCTGTTCTTATCAGTAGCTTTTAAGAAGTCTAGGAGCACTGCACAAATAGGCTATGTCTACACAGTGGGTAATATTTTGGGATACCATGGTATCCCAAAATAGCTGCCCATGTCTATGAAACATGCCCATTGCCTTGAAATGGTTTTTGAGATAACAGGTGCACTATTCTGGCATCCCTGTACACCTCATAGCAGGAGAAGTACAGAGATGCCTTGAAATAGCACTTTATTTCAACACGTGGTGCCGTTTAGAGAGTGCCACATGCTGCAATAGCCTATTTTGAGGTTAGGGCACCATGTAGACAAAGTCATAAAGACCACTTTTGTTCAAATGTGGGTTTTTCAATTTCAACCTCTTTTTCACCTCCAGCTGCAGACCCTGTGGCCAAAGAATTGTCATTCAGCAAAACAACAGAGAGACAGACATGTCTACAGGCAACACAATCAAGAGCATTGAGGAGGAATATATGATGAATGGAGATAAGAAAAAGGTATGTCCTGGAATAATCACTGGTTCCTTGAAGGAGCTGCTGCATTCACATGGAGTAACTCTCCCTGAGTATCTCAAGCACTGCTTTCCCTAATTACTAGCATGCTTTAAATTCCACAGCCATGGGATCCATTTCAAATCTCTGGTGCTTAGGAATGTCAGACTCTGGCAGTGATGTCATTTGCCCTGCTTAAAACTCTTCAAACACACGTGGGTCAAAAACTTTTCAGCGTCAGTCTTGAGAAAGTGTAAGGACTGCTCTGCACAGGAGTGACTAGGACTCAGCTCTAAGGGCCTCACAATACTTCTCTTACAGAGCACTTTGTATCTGGAATGAGCTACACCGCTGCAGAATCATAGTATATTAGAACTGGAAAGGACCTTGAGAGGTCATCAAGTCCAGGCTTCTACCCTCAAGCAGGATCAAGCGCCATCTAGGTCATGGTGGGCAGAAACTGGCCCATGGTCCAGGTCCAGTCCTCCAGGGTTAGTGTCAGGCAGGCCTTCACCCCTATGTTTACCTGAATCTCCAGAGGTATCAGGTGATTGCCGCTCTTGTTGGTCACAGATCACCATTCACAGACAATGGGAGAGGCGGGAAGCAGTCACAAATCATACTTGGTTGCTAGGTGTTAGTAGGTTAAAGTACAAGAATTACTTCCCTGGGATCCAGTTTAAAACTTACAGTGTATAGGGGGGTACATGAGCCAGCCTGAGAAGTCCCACACCAAACTCAAAATGAAAAAACCTGATTGAGTCAAACTATACATTTCCTTTCCTTTCTACGTACATAGCTATATGCCCAGATCTACTTGTGGCCTGGATATTTACTGAATTCTCTCACCTATGGCCACACAAAAGAAAGACTCCTTAGCAGGTAATTGCTTCAGTTAAAAAAACCAAAACACAAAACAAAAAAAAACAACAAAATTTCTCTCTTCCCATTGGCTCACCTGGCTGCTCGCCAACAGAAAACCCACACTCTCTGGGTTTAACCCTTTACAGGCATTCATTCATGACACTGTGAGACATTGATAACTACTCTCTCAGAATGGTTATCCAACCAGTTCGCACCTTCTTTATAGCAGCACCATCTAGTTTGTATTTCCCTAGTTTATTTTTAAGATCATGCAAGATTGTATCAAACGCTTTACGAAAGTCTAAGTATACAATTTCTACCACCTTCCCCTTATCCACCAGGATTGTTCTTCTCTCAGAGAAAGATATCAGGTTGGTTTGATGTGATTTGTTCTTTACAAATCCATGCTCACAGTACACCCGTGAAAAATAGAAGCATTATTAGCCCCATAATAATAAACTTGACATCTAAACGTTTCTGTGTTTGTGTTCATCCAGTTTGGGGGTGTGCATTCAGAGATAATTTGGGCGTTGTTTTCAGATTCTGATTTCTGATAATTTTCAGCTCCCTCTGACTTCCCTTGGAGTCGTGGTTGTTTGCTAATCCCCAGGGGCTCAAACAATTCCATAACAGGTGTGAGGAGAAAAAGCCATAAATACCTGTCTGCCCTGCCTAGCACGACTGGCTGCCCATGAACAGCATGCTCCAGGGGTCACACCATGAGCATGTTCCCTGTGTGTGCCTGGGAGCTTTAAGAGACACACTATTTCCCAGAGTTCCACCTGGGCCTAAATGCTGCAAACTAGAATGTTTGGGAGAACAAGATGGCACGTTTTATGCATGGCCATTCCAATCCAGAGGTTGCTGCAAATGTTGTGCATCTCAGCTGAAGACTTCTGACCCTGTACTGGAGAAGAGGTGGTGGTGTTGCTCTGACATGTTTACCCTTACTTGTTATATAGATGGATATTTACGGGTTTTCAGTCAGTAGCACAGTTCTGTTTGGGAGGGGGCAGATGGGGCAATGCATCAGGTGTGCTGAGGTTCGATCCTGCAAGAGTCTTTGTCCTCTAGTGCTGACCCAGCGAAGTACTTAAATACATGGTTAACTTTGTGGGATTCATGTGCTTCCCAGAACTGAATCCAGAGTGATCAGCACCCAGGAGAATCAAGACCTCTCTCACCTGGTCTGTGTCCCGGAGACAGGCCCAACCCTAGGGCAAAGTGAGCAAGGCAGTTGCCATGGACCCCATGCCTTTAAGGTCCCACACTCCCACCAGCTGGGCCCTGCTGTCAGCATGCCACCTTTGGCCCCACAAACTCTTTGGCCAGGTCTGCCTGGACACTCTCAGTGTGGAGTGCAATATAAAGCAGAACTTGGAAAATGGAAGGAAAACCACAGTTCCAGTTTCATTACCAAAGTGGTCCCCCTGCTGAGGCTCCCTGCATTTAGGATTGAATGTATCTAGATACACCAGGCCCTGAGGCTCTGTCTTTTGCTGCTCCTTTAGTCTCGGAATTTTAGAGAAGCAGCAACTACTTGGAAAGTCCCAGCTGTTTCTACAGAACTCAGCAGTAGCTGGACATGGTACATGACTAGGGGCTATCGGCCTAGTGCACTCAGGAACAAACAGATCATTCCAAACCTGTCTTGCTGTATACTATAGGAGAATTAAGCCATGTAAATCCCCTTTTGGGGGAATAAATGGCTGTTGAATTAAGATCTTCTTCTGCCAACTAACAGTTTCTTTTCTCTTCAGATAACAGCAGCTTGTCTCCACACAGGTGCTTCCTTTGTAAATCATTCAGGCCCTTGGCTTTTGGGGTTCTCAAGGCCAACACCCACATCAGGTCTTCTGAGCTTGTGCTAAGAAACTGCAGGCTTGTTTACCCTAGAAGCACTACAGTGGCACCTAGGCAGCTGTGCCACTGTAGCCTGTCTGCTGAAAATGTTCTATGCTGACAACAGAGCTCTCTCCCTCAGCATAATAAAACCACCTCTGCAAGAGGCAATAGCTGTGTTGGTGGGAGAAGCTCTCCTGCCAACATAGTGCTGACTACACTGGCCAGTGTAATGTACATCGTTCAGGGGTGTGAGGGTAGTTTATTTACACAGCTGAATGATGTATGTTATACCCAAATAAGTGGTAGCGTGGACAAGGTCTCAGTCTCCATCTCCCTGCACACTCGCATAATGCAGAAATAATTCTACTGAAGCCAATGGCACTGGGAAGCCTGTGCGAGAGGAGAATCAGATTGCCATGGGTGTGACCGTGAAACAGACCCATCTGTGTCTAAGGGCTTTACCTATTTCAAAGTCAGTTTAAAAAGCCATGGCGCAGATCAGGTGCCTTACAATTGTCGCCAGACTTGTAGAATCCCCCTTCCATTGGCCTTTCAGCAGTTACTGCTTTGTGCATCAAACTGGGATGCCAGAAGCACTGCAACCAAGCAAACAGCACTAGTTTATTCTGGTTTGTTTTCCACACATAGGCCAAACAACCAAACTCTCCCCCTTTCCTCATCCCATTTTTCTGTCCTTGAAAGGATTTTAGGTGCAGATCTGGGCCGTGTTTGCCAAAGGGAAGTGCCTGAGTAATTGTTTCTGGAATCTCAGCCTCAGGCTGCCTTCTGTTTCCAAAGCTGCGACACTTTGCTCTTCCCCCAGACTGCAAACCCTTGTGGAAAAGATCACCAAAAGTCATCCTCCCTCTGCTGACAATGGGTGACATGAAAATTGATCATTTTAGAGCACTTTAGTGGGCGCTAGTCTGCCAGACAAGGGAGAGGAGTGGGACAAGCCCAACTCAAAGCAGCTCACATACATTTTCTTTCCATGGGCTTGCTTCAGGTTTCTGAGCTTGAGAAATTGAGGTCCATGTAATCCACTCACTAAGCCTGGCTATTTCTCTCTGCATTCTGCAGACACTGTTATTGTGACTAAATGAACACTGTGCCTATCGCTCTGATGCAAACCATCCTTCAGAACTTTTGGTCAGAGCAGTGATTTGACCTAATTTCCCTGGCCAAAATATCCTCTTCCCTCTACTGGTGCGTGCTCATTGGCTCTTGATGTCTGTTCTAGAGATGGCTGCACTTCATTACCATCAGTCTAATATTGCAGGCTCCAAGCTTGCAGTCAAAGCCATGCAGTTGAACCTCCCTTGTGACTGTATAGAGCTCCTTTGACTTCAATGGAGCACCAGCCCAAGAGTACGTATTGCCCAATAGGGAATGGATAGCAGGATCAAGGCAATACTTGGAAGTGTTTGGGACTGAAGTGCACCATAGGTATTTTATGCTGGTGAAAGGTGCTCGACTGGCAACATCAAAGCCATACTTAGAACAGGAGCAGCATGAGCAGCAGAACAGACCGTGTTTTGTACGGTTTCTGTGGCTCATTCAGTCCTTGCCATCCTGAATTCATTGACAAATGTGTCTTAAGTAGGATTTGTCTGCAACACTACTTAAGCCAATGTCAATTACACAGCTTAGGGATGTGGAAAAGCCAGACCCCCATTCGACATAATGCGGCGACTACACCATGCTGTCGGTGGGAATACATCTCCCTCCAACAGCTTCCATATTTGTTGAGGTTGAATAATTACATCAGTGGGAGAGCGTGCTCCTGCCAAGATAGTGCATCTTCAACAGAGTCACTAAAACAATACTGCTCCTTCAGTCGCAGCAGTGCCAATTTAGCACAGTAGTGAAGACAGGGCACATGGATCCAGCCTCCTCCACCCACGTTTATTTTTCTAATGATGACTCTTGTTGTTCTCTCTGTAAGCAACTTCTCTTCTTCCTTTGGGATTATTCCAATAACTTTGCAGCTGTTGTTTGATCCCAGTTTGCAGTAGCTTCTTCTGGTTTGTGTTGTTTTTTCAAGCTTGCAGTCTTACTGAAGTGTTCGCATCTTTGTGCTTTCCCAAACCCTTGACACATAGGCTTTGTGCAGACACATTTAAGTACTTCATCATTAAATTTTCATTAAAAGATACAGCTATAGATAACATAATTTTACAATTTATGATTCCTTCATACATTTTCATCTCCCTCTGGCCAGCTGATTATAAAGGCATTCTGGGGTCTTTCCTAATAACTCTTGGTCTTGATTAAGATTTACTCCTGTTAATAAAGCTAGGTTATGTGAATCTCAGATTTCAGCACTCTACCTGCCAGCTTACATTGTGGCTAATTCCATCCACCCCATTTCTCAAGTCCAAGACTATCTGTGTTGAGGTAAGTGAAGCCTTTAGATAATAGAATACACTTTTTAAAAGACACTGATGAAATCCTGTAGCCTTCAGACTTTTCCTTGTTTTTATCAGCTGTTATTCCCACCAGAAATGAAACAGACAGGAAATAGACCAATCCATTCCCGCCATGTCCTAGCAAGTAATTCATCTGCATTTGACTAGCCAGATGAAATAATAAAGATGTTGGAGACTGTGTTAACCCAGCTTTTATTGACTGTGTGATGAGGCTGGGATTAGCTGAAATTGGGTATTTTTCCTGTATGATTTGAGCATGCCCTGCCGTAGCTGAAGTGCTGCAAAGGCTAGGGTGAATTTTTCCATCTCCAGCACTTCAGTACACTCTGTCTCAGATGTCTTCCATTTCAAGCTCTCAAACACCTTCAGAGATTCATGTTATCCAGTGATATTTTAAAAACTGCATTAATATTTTAGGACCCTGACTGCTGATAATGCAGAACCCACTACCCCTAAATTCCTGGTGCTGCTAACCTAAAACCAAACTTTTGCTCTCTCTCAGGTGCCCTGACTTTTGAACTTCAGAGGAGGCATACCTACATTTTTAAGGCCTGAGTTAGTAGAGAACCAATCACCCAGCAAGGTGCTAGGGGATTCTGTGCTGCTGTGGGTGGTATTTCCCAGTTGAGATGTCTAGCCATCTCATAACAACACTTTGCAAGGATCTCTGAATGCCTTGCACACGAAAATCAATACAGTCTGACATTATCCTTATGGGACATAAGCCTTTTGTTGTTGTTCCTTTTCCCAGCTGGCGAGGGAATTCCATCACTCTGCCTCTGTGAGGTTCCCTGTTCATAGACTGGTGACTCACAAGTGAGTTTCAGCCTTAAGGATCAGCGTGTGATTATTCTGGACACCTCAGTATGTGTCACAAGAACCAGGGTATTTACTCAGACTTCCTAGCCAAATTCTTATTTGGCCAATTTCTGTTCTGCCAACTGTAGCAAGGTACCCCTGTGTCTTGCCAAGATTCCCCACCTTTCCCTTTAGGTGGGGGGGATGTGGCTGCACCCACCTCTGTCTGTCTAGACTAGCTGATCAGCCTCTTCCCTCCTAGTTGCAGTCAGAGCTTTCAGTCTCTCCAGGGGAAGGGAGCCCAGGCGCGCTGCTGCTGCTGCTGCTGCTGCTGCTGCTGCTTGCTGGCTGCCTGCCTGCCTGCCTGCCCCCCACACCTTCTGTCTTCTGCTAACACTCCTGACCTCCTTATTTCACTCTCCTTTTCACACTTTTCCCCCATACCGTCCCTGATTGGGATGGCTTTTTAAAAACTCTGCTAGCTTTCCGGCTATTAGATCAGCTGGCCCTCATTGATTAATTGCAGCCCCTCCATGCTACTTCCACCTGTGTGCTTAACCAGCTTTTTCTCTTCTTCCCCCGGTTGGGGCTGCATCCTGAGCTGCCCTTCTCCCTTCTTACTATGGTCTGCTGGCCTGACCCTGTTACACAAGCCAATTTCTCCCTGCAGTTTTGATCAGATACTGGAGTCTTCAGCTGCTGTTTTAAAGTATTAAGCAGTTGCCAGAGGTGGCTGCATTTTACTGCCAGGGGAAGCATCTCCCAGGACTTTAATTGCTTTAAGGTTGCCCCTCAGGTTACAAGGTGCTGGGATAATATTCCTTTAATCTCTTTCCCTCTATAAAATGATTGTATTGATCTGAACTTGGGAGAACAGGTCATAGGCAAAAAAATAGCAGGGTCCATAGATAATGCAGTCCTTTTTTTGCTGGGTCTTTTCTCTCTCACAGGTGTCTATGTGGTTCATAATTGGTTTGCCTTGTTCACATGGCTGATTGGGAGACACTGTGTCAGGAACCTTATGATTTTATTTCAGAAGGACCTGGGAAAGGGGTTGGGCTTAAGCAGCTCCAGCTGAAAACAACAGCATTAAACTGCCTTGGAGGAACAAAGTACAGCACTTGGGGTGCAGCAGAGTTTGTCAGTGGAACAATTAAGATGTTTTAAAAGCATCACCCCATACAGGTGCACCTTTCAAACAACCTTCCAAAAACAGCACCGGTTTGTCTGTTGAGCAGGGCAGGGGGAGCAGTCACACCCCTAATTCTGGGTAAGACATCCAAATGCCAGGAAGCAAATTATGATGTGTAGGCTCTAGCATATGCAGAGGACAGTACATAGTGGCATGGGCCCTCCTTGAGCTCTCTAGTGTACAAAGCAATGTACGGCTACCCCATCCTTTTCAGTGGTTTAACCTTCTTTCTGGTGAGCCCCAAGGAGCCACGCCAAGGGCCCCCTGCCCACTTTGGGTTCATTGGTTTGTGAACTCTTGGGTAAGAAGCCAAAGCAGTCTCCCCACTCCTGCAGTGCACAGGGCCTGCTAGAGTGCTTGTGATGGTCCCAGAGTATGGGATCGCTCCAGGCCCAGACAGTCCCCTGCCCACCAGCACTAGGGCCAGGCCTAGTTGAGATTAGTCACAGCAGAGGTGGGTCTAAAGAGGCGATGATAGGGCCTGTGATTGTTCATGCCTAGAACAAACATCACTGTCTCCAAATGGCAGCTGCTAATTGACCCGGTGGGATTCCCAGAACCACCCTGAGCCAACAGCCTGCCAGCTCTCTACAGCAACGATGTGTTGTTCGGTCATTTTCTAAACAAAGCAGGATTGCCAGCTTCTGATGGGAGAGGCCAGCAGTACAATTTGGTACAGAGCATTTTATACCGAAGGGCCTTCATATGTAAGCAAAACAACCACAGGGTGCATAAGTCACTAGGGAGGGGTTTATACACATGACTAATGCTCTGTGCTTGTTCAGCACTTTTCCTCTGAGGATCTCAAAGCACTTTCCAATCAGTAAGCCTACCAACAGGCCTGTGAGGCAGGTCAGTACTGTCTTCTTTTAACAGGGAAACTGAGTCATGGAAAGGGTAAATGAGATCACAGAGCTAAACATTCACAGAGCTGAGTGCAGAGCCCAGCAGCCTTCAGTCAACTCCCTGACTGTTATCTAATCCAGGCCTCTCACCTTCCTTTTTCAGCTTTTCAGTGCATTTGCTAAGATCTGACTGGAACAGTTCAGACAGCATCTTTTAACAAGGAAATTCCAGTCCAATACCATTGCCCTCAGAGTGGCTGAATAAGGAGCTAATTGAATATAGGCTGTGAAAGATTTCTAGAGCAATTCCCGCTAATTTCAGCCATCTCCTTCCTCCCAGTGCCAGGATGAGACAGCCGATCACTTTTTCATCCCCCTTTCTCTCCTCCTCTTCCTCGCCCACATGTTGCTCATGGCGTGAAGGAGAGAAGAATTGTTAAGTAGAGCCAGAAGAGGGATGGATGAGACCAAGGAACTGAAAACAAACGGAAAAAATTATTTATTTTTCCTGGCTCCAGCTCACTTTAGCTGAAAGAAAAAGCCAAGCTGCATTGTACTTGCTACAAAATGTCTTAGGACACTCATGTTGTGTGACCGTGGAATGCATCTTGGCTGCCCCTAAAATAGCATCTTCTTTTTTTTTTTTTATTAGTGTAGGAATATTACACAGTTAAACATATGGAATGTATTGAACTATTCCAGTCCATTTCTTTTTTCAAGCAGTGTCTCTTCAATTACTTGCCTTAGCCTTTATTTAGAGATAATGGCAATTTGTTTTGTGGTTGGGCTTTAAACTTAATTAGTTAACTAGCTTTTATTGGTTAAATATGCATCACTTGGATAAAAGGGACTGGGTGGAACAGGGTTAGGTAAGGCAGTGTTTATTTGGTGTTCCATGAACAACTCACAGGTGTAGCGCAAGTGTCTGACAATATTTTGATATCATACACTGATGGTATATATTTTCTGTTATGAAAACCACTACAATTTTACTTCTTCATTGCTATGATACCTGAATAAATTACTTGATTTTGGTTTTGTTGCATACATTGCTGTTTGGGGTTTTTTTGGTCTGACAACATTTTTTTGAAGAAAATTTTCATAGGTATTTGGTGTTCCATGGTCTCAAAAAGTTTAAGAAACACTGATGTAAGGGACAATGAAACCTTCTGTGTGACGGGTTCAAAGCCAGCCCAAGCAATCAGAAATTGTTCTTCTCTGGAAGGCATTTAGAGGGCTCTTTGTAGTGGTTGATGGGGGTTTCAAGCCAACTCTCTCTAGAAATGTATCCAAAGTACAACTGCTACTGAAGTACTGCGTGATTGAGCATCTTAGGTACAGTCTCAGCAGAAGAGCAAAGGATTGATGGGACACACAACTGAACTGCCAGTTGCAATGGGATGGCGAAGCTTCAACTGCACTTGTGTGGGATGTCACAGAAGGAAAAGAAGACTACAGTCTAAGTCTCAATTTGCCACCTTTCATCAATGTTAACATCATCACAAATGTGTCATCTCAAAGTAACTGATGATTTGACTTCAGATAATCACTACAACTAACCTGAGAACACACAGAAGTAGGGTAAAAGTGTGGGTCCAGCAGATGACAACATAGCCAGGACTCTTGTACTCCTGGCACAAGTTTCCAGGCCTGTCTTTGTATAACAAATACATTAAGCATGAACATTAAGAGACGTGGGGAACTCACAGGATCATTTAGTTTTTCCCTGCAACAAATGTAGAATCATTGTATCAGAATATTCTTCTATGCTTTTTTCTGGTTCCTTTTTAAACTCCCCAGGTGATAGGTCCAAGGGGACTCACTGTTAGGCCTATGATCTATCTGTATCTTTTCATTTGCTCAGTTCCATGCCACTTCCCACATTCACCCTCCTTTTGTGTATTTTTCTTATTCATTAAAATTATTTTAACTCAAAAGGGGTGGCAACAGTTCCCTAATCTTCACCTGCAATTCCTGGCCAAACATAGACATATTTAATCGTGGTGATGTTTGTTGAGCCTGGGTTTTTCTAACTGTCTAGGATAACATCTGATGAACATCTGTGGAAACATTTGCATTATGTATGAAATGATTTTTTTAACCCTCTGAGTTAATAGGGATTACTAGCCCATGAAATTTGTTTGCCAACTTTGGCAATGGCCACCTAACCTCCCTGCTCAGGTTTAGCCTGGTATATTCTGCTGAGTGAAAGACAAACCTGTCTGACTCTACTAGGGGAGGAGTTGAGGGATTTGTGCAGACTGGTTAACGCCCCCGGTGAAATATTTGTACATTCCAGAGAATTGTTTTATTGGAAACTGAAACAAGATCAGGGCAATCTGGCAGCTGAGAACTTTACTTATGATACTGCAAAAATAATTGGACTCCTTATCTCAGGGATTTACCTAGAAGCATAAAGCCAGAGTGAAAAAACTGGTGCATAATAGCTTCAAGGAACTCATCTTATTAAAATAAAATAACTTTCAATCCTTCATTTCCCCCACGGAAACCCTATGCATTTCTCTGCTCGGTCCTGCTGTTGGGAAAGCCACTTTTTGGAGGGCTTCTTGAGATGCAGTAGGACAAGATACTAAACTGAGGTCTTCTCTGCCATATCTTGTGTATTCTGCACTCATTGCCTTGAGTGCCTCCTAGGCAAACCAGGAAATCTGTTACTCTTGCTCCTTCCTTAAGATTTCCCCAAGAAATTCTTCCAAATTGGATGACCAGGGAATATTTCCTGACCTCACAGATCACTGTCACATCCCAGCACTTTCTTGATAAATGACACCCACATAACAAGCCCTGTGGTGAATTGAGTCTAGTCATCTCTGCTCCTTTCTCTCTTATAGGGCTTCTCCTTGGGATAGACACCCAATTTTTTTAAAACCCTGTATTCTTGGTCAGCAAGTGGACAATAAGATCTCATGGCAGTTCTCCCAAGTATAGGGTTGTTTCCCTTAATGCTCTTGTCAAACTCTACGGCCGTGTCTACACTAGCCCCAAACTTCGAAATGGCCACAGTCCTGACTGCAATAATTCCTGCACATATAGTTCGGGAGATCTTAAAAAAACCTATGTTAACAGAAAATCTGATGATAATAATACAGATGAGATTGGTCCTGGCTCAGATGAGATTGGTCCTGTTAAATTAAAGTGCTCAGGCACCTTGCAAAATCAGAGCCATCATTGTTATCGGCGGGACAGGGGGGAGGGGACGGCTGGTGAAAAGAATATGCAGAATACTTTCCCTCTTTAGTGTGATCTCATTCCCATGGAATGGGTGTTTATGCATCAAAAAAGAAGTGCAGTGGCAGCATTGGGTGCTCATTACCCTTCCTGTGTTGGAGGCCAAGGGAACTGGGTTTCCTCTGCATTCCCACGTCTAAAGGTGGCTTTTCCCCATTTTTGTTAAACTACATCACAGTTCGTCCCCATGAGAAACAAAGGCACTTTTTCATGTACTTGTTTTTCTGCAAATTGAAATGTAAAAATCCCATGGGATCAACCCTATGAATCTCATTCCCCTACAAGATTTAAAGGACCAAAGTTCAGAAAATCTTAAAGGACATCCCACCCTGCTCCAACCATAGGCAAGGTGAAACTATCTAAGGAGAAAATGAATGTTTTGCGTGCTTTTAGTTTTGGATATTAAAAAGAAAATCCTGAGATGCTTTTCCACACTCACAGCACTCCGCAGTAAGGCCGAAGGGTCAGAGGGAGTGCTATCACTTCTGGCTCTCTGGCTCATTAAAAAGACCTTCAAGTAAAGTAATGTTTGTTCCAAATCTGTGTTTTGAGGTCCTCAGGTGAAAACACCAGGGAAATACAAAGTAATCTTACAGAAGCCTCTCAATTGTGGTGGGTTAGGCTCTTTGCTAATGGTACCAATGAAATATCCAGAAATAAGATGACACCAGCTGACTTATCCTAATGACATTGTATGTTACATCATGGTGGGATGACCCAGAAACCTGGGGCAGTCAGTTACAGGAAGGAATGTATGAAAGTGGGGTGGTACAGAGAGATCTCTAGAAACGCAAGATAATAAGAAAGAATTTGATCTTGGTCCAGATACCTAGCTGAACCACTGAAAGATGTTCTTCCCAGATGATGCCAAAGGAACCCCCTCCATTTGAAATTCAGCTTGCTGTCTTAGCGGGGCTGGAAATATCTTCTGAGTTTTCTGCTATTGCCTTCTACATTTCATAAGTTCCGCTGTTTTCCTCAGGATCAGAGGAGAGACCTGTTGTGCTGAGGCAGCCTCTGACCCAAGGAATCATCTCAACACCAAGCTAAACCTCATCAGAGACAGTGCCATCTACTTTGGATTATCACTGCAAAGCATTCTTCTCAAATGTCCCTCATTTCAAGGGGACATCACTCATTTTAGTTACCTAGTGTCCACACAGTGTCTGGCTTCCTCTCCTCTTTACTGAGAATTATGTGCAGCAGAAATAAAGGGAAGTTTGTAAGAAAAGTTATTGGCACTGAACAAGTGAAGCCCCCTGTATATTCAGGTTGTTGCATGCATTTTTCTTTTGTGTCCTTCCTTTGGGTCTGTGTTCCACATTCTGCTCCAGTGATGTGCTGCAAAGAGAAGCCTTGATTGTAGGGTGAGGGAGGAGAGGGGAGAGTTGCTGGAGGTGGGAAAGGGAAGTGAACTGACTGGGCTGAAATACAGGGAAATGAGAAAGAAATATTTGACTGGTGTTGGGCTTCATTGATTAATCAGGATTCCTTTTGTTAACAGCATTTTTTCTACCATAAAATATAACTCGTTCATTCACTTCATTTATAGCCCGTGCCCCAACATAGATCCACTGAACCACTTTTTTTTCTCCCCATGCTTGGTAGGTCGTAAGCAAGCTGACTACAGAACACAGCAATGCATCAGGGATCTATTATTGTGTGGCTTCAAACAAGATTGGCAAAGAGGAGAGAGGCATCACATTCTATGTCTCAGGTAAATAACAGGCTGTACAGATGATCAGGACTTGCCGTATAAAAGTTTGCTTGCACTGTTTTAGCTATTTTAGAGTTTCATACTATTGCCCATAGCACAGGATCCAAGCAATTTCCATGTAGTATTTTTGACAATAACAAAGTGCCTAATGGACTTCCTGGGGTGGCCAGCACTTCTCTAACATTACGTGCCCATTCCAAAAATGGTGCAGTCCCACTGAAATCAATGAGGTTTGCAAAGATAAGCAAGGGCAACATCTGGACCTTACCCAGTCCCCCTTAGGCTATGTCTACACTATGAAATAAAGTCAAGACAGCGGATTACATTGAGTGTGAGTCAACAATGTGATACAGCTGTGAAAAAAGGCTAATATAATTCCAGAGAATATTAACAGTAATGTCATGTTTAAGACACAAGATAACTGCCTGATTCTGCTTGACACATGTGAGGCCTCAAATGGAGTACAGTGTCAAATTCAGGGAACATTTAAGAAAAATACAGACAAATTGCAGAAAATCCAGAGGAGAGCAACAAAAATGATAAAAGACTTAAAAAATCTGACCAGTGAGGAAAGGTTATAAATATTAGACATGTTTAATATACAGAAAAGAAGACTGAGGGTTAACTGATAAGAATCTCCAAATATGTTAAGTACTGTTATAAAAAGAACAGTGATAGAATCATAGAATACTAGAACTGGAAAGGACCCCAAGAGGGCATCAAAACCAGTCCCCCCGGCCTCATGGCAGAACCAAGTACCATCTATATCATTCCTGTTAGATATTTGTCTAACCTGCCCTTAGCTATCTCCAATGATGGAGATTCTACAACCATCCTAGGCAATTTATTCCAATAATTAACTACTCTGACAGTTAGGAAATTTTTCCTAATGACCAATCTAAACCTTCCATGCTGCAATTTAAGCCCATTGCTTCTTGTCCTATTTTCAGACACTCCCTCCTCCTTATAACACCCTTTTAGGTATTTGTAGGTACTTACAAGCTGCAATTATGTCCCCTCTCAGCCTTCTCTTTTCCAAACTAAACAAATCCAGTTCTTTTAATCCTCTCTTATAGGAGACATTTTCCAGACCAGACCTTTAATCATGTTAGTTGCTTTTCTCTTGACCCTCTCCAATCTCCCCACATCTTTTGTAAAATGTGGGGCCCAGAACTGGACACAGTACTCCAATTGAGGCCTAATCAGTGCAGAGTAGAGCAGAAGAATGACTTCATGTGTCCTGCTCACCACATTCCTGCTAACGCATCCCAGAAACATATTGGCTTTTTTTGCAACAACGTTACACTGGTGAGTCATACTTGGCTTGGGGTCCACTACAGCCCTTAGATCCCTTTCTGCATTACTCCATCCTAGGAAGTCACTTCCCATTTTGTGTGTGTGAACCTGATTGTTCTCCCTGTCATATATACCATACAATTATAAAGATAGCAGACAATAGCAAGGTGGGAGGGACTGCAACTCCTATAGACAGTAGGAATAACAATTCAAAATGATCCTGACAAATGGGAGAAATGGTCTGAAGTAAACAGGATGAAATTCAATAAGGACAAATGCAAAGCACTCCACTTAGAAAGGAACAATCAGTTGCAGCCATACAAAATGGGAAATGACTACCTGGGAAGCAGTGCTGCAGAAAAGCATCTGGGTGGGGGCGGTCAAAGTGGATCACAAGTTAAAGATGAGTAAACAGTTTAATACTACTATAAAAAAAGCAAACTTAATTCTGGGCTGTATTGGTAGGAACATTGTACGAAAGACTTGGGAAGTAACTACTGCTGCTCCAGCCAATGCCAGGGAGGAAGCTCTGGAGGTGGGGGGCAGCAGCTGTTACAGCTGCTGCTGCGGAGGTAGCCCAGATGGCAGCATCTGTTCTGACCATTGCAGGACCACTGCCAAAAGCCACTAAGCTGCAGCTGCTCCTGCTACCCCCAGGACCTTCCTCAGGTGGTCCTCAGCTCCAGCCACATCAGTCCCTGGTCAGGCTGTCCCCAAGGCCAGCTGTCAGGAATACCAGCAGCAGCCTGCTGAGGCTGTCTCCAAGGCTGCCTGACCATGGCAGGGCAGACAGTCCAGGGGTCAGCCACACTGGCTGTTGCACAAGTCACAAAATGCATTACTTCCACAACCTCCATGACAGACACTGAGCCCTTTCTGTGAGGGAAGATTGAGAAAAATAGTTTCTTTAGTCTAGAGAAGAAAAGACTGAGAAGGAACATGATAACACTTTTCAAGTATGTTAAAGGTTCTTACCAGAAGGAAGAGAACATTTATTCTCCTTAATCTCTGAGGACAGGAGAAAAAGCAATGGGCTTAAATTACAGCAAGGTTGATTGAAGCTGGACATTAGGAAAAAACTTTCTAATTGTCAAGGTGGTTAGCCACTGAAATAAATTACCTAGGGAGGTTGTGGAATCTCCATATATTTGGAGATTTTTAAGAGCAGGTTAGACAAACACCTGTCAGGAACGAACTGGATAATACTTAATCCTGCCTCAGGCACAAGGGACTGAACTAGATGACTTCTCAATGTTTCTTCCAGTTCTACGTGTCTATGATTCTATCTTCTCTAAGAACAGCAGAAAGAAGCAATTGGCTTAATCTGCAGCAAGGGGGATTTAAATTATACCTCAGGAAAATTTTTCTAACTGTAGTTAAGGTCTGGAATAGACTTCCAAGGAAGTTTGTGAAATCCCTGTCACTGAAGGTATTTAAGAACCGATTGGACAAACATGTATCAAGGATGATTTAGATTTCCTTGGTCCTTCCTCAGTGCATGGGACTGAATTTGATGACTTGTTAGCCCTTCCAGCTCTAGATTTCTGTGATTCTATATTATTTCCCCAAATACCACAACTCCAAACCCATATGTTGTTAATCTCTTAGTGCAGAATCCATTATCAGGGAAATCAGAACATTCTACACCTTGACATATTTGTCCAAATGTCTAGGCATATTTGACCACATGTTTAAACAAATTAATCTTAACTGAGCCCTCTCCCTTTGGTGTTCCCTTTCTGGACATACACTACTGGCCAGAATTTAAACTGAAATGGCCAATTTTAAACAAATATTGCAGAAGCTTCAAATGTCAAATTCTCAACCAGCAAATGGATTCTATGAGTAAAGCTCTCCAGGCAAGGAATGCAGACACACAATGTGACCTGTTCATTCAAAACAACTCAGCTGCTGAGTGTCAAATACATGCAACATATTGCTCAGGAAGGACTACAGGCCCAGTAGTCATTCATAGAAATCATCCAGGAATAATTCCCAATAATGGATCTCACGGAAATCTTTCTAGTCTGTCCAGGGACACAAGCAAAGGAAAAAATCAGCATGCATCCTCTACAATAGGGGATATTACAATAGTTACAGCCCTGTGCTTTGCAGAAGCTCTTGTACACTGTGTCATTTACGATCATGTTTGTAAAATATGTCAGTAAATTTTTAAACAAGTGTATCAAGGAATGTATGCAAACCTTGCTGCCATTTCTGTTACCTTCAAGTGCTGAGATTAAAAATGCTACCCAAAGATAATGAAGCTGGTGCAGGTTTGGGGTCAAATACCTCTCACAATGGCAGCTCATTTCTGCTCGACTGGTGACAAGCATGGGCCAAAAAAGGATGTCTATATCCCCCAGGGGTATTTCTCCAATTCAGGAGCAATGTAAAGCCAATATATGCAACCCTACATGAGGCTCCTGCAGAGGGACTGTACCTATAGGGATTGTCAGGGGTGAGGATAAGAGAGGAGTGGTCAGTGAGCTCCATGTTCCAGTAATTTCCGGTCTAGTGAAAAGATTCTCTGCCCTCCAAGGGTGTGCTTCAGAGAGAGTGAGCAAACAGATTTCAGAAGTCCCTGAAACAGTCCTGGAAGGCTGGAGATCCGTTATTAATTATGCACTTTACCACTACCATATGTGAACCTTCATGTTGGCTTCATTCTGCTCTGAGCAGTGCCAGATATTATGTTTGGATGGGTTTGTCTGTGATCAAATCAGTTTGTTCCCATTACTATGCCACCCACAATGCTTTTTAATACTCTCCATTCTCTGCTAAAACCAATCTTGTGGCTGCTCAAAGTGTGAAATACAAGTGAAACAAGATGAGGTTCAAAGGGTGGCAGCCACCCATGGGCCTGCTAGTGGTAGAAACCTTTCACCCCACTAATGAAGCTGTTTTGTCCACAGAGACATTTGTTAGATAACTTGGCTGAAATGTTATTTTTCTCTTGAATTGTTGGAAGCTTTATATTTCAGACCTTCTTTTAATTTTGCTTAAGGCTAATATTTGTCCATGTAGGGAGCAAACATTTAAGGCATGATTTTTTAAAAGTAAAGGTAATTAACCAGTGAAACAACTTAGTAAAGGTTGTATGTTCTCCATTACTGGAAATCAAATGAAGGTATATTTTTCTTTTCTAAAAGATACACTTTTCAGCCACTCCTCTGGGATGTGAAGCAGGAATTAATTCAAAGAAGTCCGATGGCTTATGTTATGCAGGAAGTGAAACGATATGATCATAGTGGTCCTGTCTAGCCTTAAGCCCTATGAAAGCCAAACTTTGATTTATGTTTTGAAAGTTTATTTTTGTTAACAAGTTTCTCTAAAAAAAATGGAAAGAGTGGGAACACCCCAGAAGACATTTTATATTAACATTCCAGAGACAATGTGCCATGAGTCTTCATTATCCATATTAAACCATTTAGGGTTATTCCCATCACAAAATTGTCTTCTTTCCATCTGAAATAGACCATATCATGAACAGGGCTGGAGAGGACATTCTCACCCCTAAAGGGAGGTGTGTGAGTTCCATGCCATCCTGGGAAAAAAAGAAACATTAAAAGATAACAACTGACTCCCATAAATCACATGTTTAAGGAAGAATGATGACATTTATGGATCACAAGTAAACTGAATCTTGCTAAATGCAGACAGCACAGATTCCACTGGTGAAATATTACCAAGTCTGACCTGCTGCTTTGTGTCTTGGTGGGATAATCCTTTGAGGAGAGGTGCTTGTGATTCCATCAAGGTGGCCGGGCCCCTTCAGATGGCAGAAGAGCAACAACTCTGGGCTGGTTTCATATATGGCAAAACTCTGTCCACCTTCCACACTGTGCCAGGTTGACAAAGAAGGAAATGAATAATTTTACCCGTCTTTTGTAGAATAGACTGGTCAGGATTTTTGGCCCACAGGGCCCCATCATACCGAAGAAATCACAAAGGAAGTGGCCTCGTCATCTAGTTCTGCTATAGGAGGGAGAGACTGAGATGGACTGCGTGGGGTGTACATAATCAGAGGGACCCCAGCAGTTACGTATAAGAAGAGGAAAGGTTGCATATCGGAAACTTGGCTGCAAGTGGAGAAAGAAAGTGCATCTTGTGCATCCTACAGAGCTATGTCTAAATGTTAGATCCAGCAGTGCCAACAGCTGCTGCGAGTCTTGGGGCAAGGTGGGATGGGAGCCTGGCTCCCTGCCCTGCAGGGCCCAGGACAGAAGGGGGGAGTTTTGGGGCAGTCAGCCCTGGCCCTCCCCCACACTCCCTCTGAGATACACGTGGAGTTGTGGCACGTTTCAAAGGAAACCAAGGGGGCAATTGCTCCCTTTGCTAACCCCCAGTTGGCAGTCTTAGTGAGGTCAATATAATATCCTATGAAAACAGGTTATGACCTTCCCATATGATAATGTTTTAGTCTTTCTGATATGTTATAGCATTGCCAGTTTGAGGACTGCCCAATAAAATGCAGACAATTACAGACAGCACCCAATTCTTAGCAATCAAGCTACTAAGAGTGATACAGCCTGAATCTGAGAACTGATGACACCTGCTGGAATCAGGGTTTGAAAATAAACAGGGATGACAGATGGGACTTTGTGAAGAAAGCTGAAGATTTATCAGACTTGATCCCAGCTGCCCAAAGTCCAGAGCATGCTCAGCTTTCATTCGTAGAGCTCTGTGATTAATCCAATTACTAGTTAGCACAAGAAAAAATCTTGATATCTTATTATCTTCTCTTGCTCTCTGGGAAATGTCTTGATGTTTCCCAAGCCACTTTCAAGTGGGCAGATATCCAGATCATCAAAATCGCTTCCCAGCTGGGTCCTGTCAGTTTCCTTGGGCAGATCTTCACTACAAGGACAGGTTGATCTAAGCTATGCAATTTAAGTTACATTAGTAACATAACTCAAATCAATATAGCGTAGATCTACTTACTGCCAGGTCCACACTGCAGGGGGTCAACAGAAAAAAAACTTCCCCTTACTCATCCTGTTTTGTTGGGGTACCACTACCAGATGGAAGTACCAGAGAGTGGAGAGGTCAGTCTACTAGGTCTTTACTGGACTCGCTAACTCAGCCACTGGTGGATTGCTTGCTACAGCATCAATTCCTCCCTGTAGTGGAGACAAACCCCTGGATGGGAGTCCTTGACAAGGAATAAATTCAAAATAGGTCATGGAGACCAAACTCCCCTCTTGCTCTAGAAGCAGTCCCTTCAGAAATGTTTTCTCCTGGCAATGTATGGGAATAATGAAGAAACCTGCATGTTCATTAGCCAGACTATACCTGTTCTGGGGGAAAATACAATGCTTCAGTCTCCAGTGCTGCCAACCTGGCACTTTCAGCAGCACTAAATTCATTTCAGAAAGGAAAGAAAACTCTCCCTTTGATCTCCTGGAATAGCAACATAATCCGTTTGCCCTTCTACAGGGAACGTGCCTGCAGAACTCACAGAGATACTGTAAATGGCAATGAATGTTTCATTGCCAGCAGAACACATTGCATTGCCAAGGAGGTGGGACATTATAGTAATACCAAACCATATAAAGGGGGGACATCTAAGTAGAAAATGGTACCATTAGATGGCAAAGCTGTACCCTCTTAAGGCTCTTCCTGCAGATATCCTGACTGCTTTGCCTAAGTAAAGCACTCACAACACTTTGCTAATTAGGAATGCCCTGTCCTAACTCTTACTGATGTTATTACATTCTACTTAGTGAAATACGCCTTACAGTTTCAATAAAGATATCAGATTTGTCTCAGATTGTGATACCAAGTAGAATAGCGAAAGCAAGAGCGAGTTTGAAGGTAATAGATAAAATCTGGAAAAGCAAAGTGATTAGCTTAGGAATGAAGCTGAGCATCTTAAAAACATGTGTATTCAGCAGCATGTTGTATGGATGTGAGACACGGGTGATAAAAGATTCGGAAAGAAGAATATTAGCATTCAAAAGGAGTTGTTATGGAAAGATTCTGAGAATAGGATGGATGCAGAAGGTCACCAATGAGGAATTATATAGGAAGATACAGCTGAAATAGAACCTGCTGCAGAAGGTTATAAAATGGAAGCTACAACTATTTGGGCATATTTGCAGAATGAACGACGAACAAAAAATCAAGACCCTGGTATTCAGCATAATGGACGGTTCAAATAGGAGAGGCAGACCACACAGAGAATGGTGTGGAGCTAGTCTACAGAAACAAAGCCACTCCGCACTGGACAGGGAAAGAAGGAGAGGAATACTGAGAGAGGCATCAGACACCAATGGGCGTTGAGCCCACAGTTATGGATGATGATGATGAATATTTTGCAATGAGAAGGGGCTGTATAGTCAATACATCAAACCATTAGGACAACTTCATGTCCTTGCCCACCACTGGTCAGAAGTAACTACTTTGGAATCTCTTGTAAGGATAGAGAAGCAAATATCAGAACTTCCTGTCCTGAGGAGTTTCCTGCCTTGAACAAATATTACTCACAGTTTGGTCTGTGGTCTGCAGTGTGGGCAGTGTACCACACACCATGCCATACCCATTGTGAGCTTACATTCTAGCCCCAAGTGTTTGCCTAGCACCTGGCAAAATGGGACTTCAGTCTGACTGACATTTCTGGGTACCACTGCATTCATTAGTAATAAAAATACATCAATGATAACAATAGTTCCTTCTCTGCCCTTATGAGGCGAAAGCAAGAATACAGAAAAATGGAGTGAAAAATTTCTGGTAGAAAGAAAATATCCTATTTCAGACATCAGATAAGCATCTTCTGTCATGTACTGTAATGGACATTTTTACCAATGCTTGCCACTATCAATTTGCTCATTCCTGACGTGTTTACAGGCCACATGGAAAGGTCTGTGTTGCCTCATGTTGTCTGCCTCACCCCCCTTGTTCTTTCTACACTCTTTGTGGCTGACAGGAGGCGTCTCCACTATCCTGACAGGCTCAGACTTGGAATTTAGGAAACAGCAGAAGTTTTAAATTATATAGATTATTGTGAAAAGCACAGGAAATTAAAACCAATTAATTCCTTGTAAATACAAATAAAACCAGACTTCCCTTTTAATTTATGCTGACATTTTATCTTCCCCCAGTGGTGCATTCCCTGTTGTGCTAGGGAATCCTGCACTACTAGCATGAGTATTGCTACTACTCGTCTGTAATACAATACAGAAGACAAATGTGCACAGACTGCTGATAAAAGAGAAAAGGCCACATGATTGGTTCTTACAGGAGACTTATTAGGTGTCTTATAAAATAGTGCATCTGTTCAGAGAGACAGCATTAATCACATCTTAGGTTCAGAACTGTGAAAGCATAGTAGTCTAGAGAAGGACTAACCTATAACATACTTTCAAAGTATAAATTCCTCCGTAGACAAGGCAGGAGTAATAAGAGAGGGCAAAAAAGAGTTTTTTTTTCTTTCCACTGTATCTAAAAAATCAATAAGTATTCTAATGGAGCAGACAGAGCTTCTTGAAAGGCTAATGAGATGGAAGAAAATAACAGAAGCACCAGCTAAAAATATTCAAAATGCTAAATAAAAAAAAGGCGGCAGAACAAACGGAAAATAAAACAACCCAACGCTGTGCTCCCAGAATGTTAAGTGAGTAGAAAAACATGGATGTGAAAAGTTCATTGGAAGGCAATAAAAGTGAAGAAGCCTTTCATGATTTTAGCTTGGAAAATGGCACAGCTTAAGAACTCCTCAAGCCTCCCCAGGAAGAGGCTCAAAGATCTGTGTAGGTGTGCAGCTAGCATTCCCAGCCCTAGACAGCATATACACAAAGGCTAATTTCCCCACAACAAACAGGAAAGAAAGATATTTCTCCTCATGGTCCCTCAGTGGACTTCACTCTGTGGATAAAAACCAGGATCAGGCCCAACTATGGGGGAGACAAAGGGGGCAGTTGTCTTGGGGACCAGCTTTTCAAAGGTGCTTGAAGCTCAGGACACGGCTGCTACTTTGGCACCAGCAGCAGCAGCCAGAGCTCTGGGCCCCTCTGAAATATTGTGGCAATGTGGCTGTGCTGCTCTATGTGACTCTCAAGGGGGAGGAGCCCAGTGCCACTGAATGCCTCAGGTTCCACCTCTCTGGCCCTTGGCCCCACCCCTTCTGGGACATGGAGTCAGGCCCCCCTCCCACTTTGCCCTGGCGCCCAGGGTGGCTGTCAGATCTGCTGACCAACATGGCCAGTCCTGGTTGGAGGACTATTTAGAATGAACACTGCCTGAGTGTCCTGTCTCAGCAGATGCTGAATCTTAAGGAAAATCTGGAAGGGAGTCTTCAAAGATCTCCATTTCAGTTGCTCCAAAATCTTGATCTGCCAATGGAAAGATAATTCCAGAGCACACTGAGTTTATTTTTAATGGACTCCAATTGTGAAAGGTCCATAGGGTGGACAGGTCACTGGAAATAGAAGGAAAGGAAGGAAAAGAGACTGTTTAATCACACTCCAGTTCTCTGGTATCTCATGCAGAGGGTGAGGAAGATGTTTTGGTGTCAAATTATTGGGTCCTTACTCAGAAACAACTTATTTTGTCTTCAGTGGGATTCACATTGGAAATTAGCCCATGGAAGTTTTGTCAAGAGTAGAGTCTCTAAAAAGGAAAAAAAAAATGGTAAGGACCCTAGATTCTGTCACAGATGAATTCACACAGCCTGGTAGCTGTGAGCTGTATTTGTGTCCGTTAAAAGTTAAGTCTGCAAGGATTTTTAAATCATCTGTTCAGTTTATCCATTCAGTGATCAAATGCCCATTGAGGCAGATACGATGAAGACAAATATTGGTATAGTGGAAATAGAGGCTTCTGTGGTTGGGAAAATGGTAGAATTGTACAGAAAGACAATGCTGGCTGTGAATAATAATATGAACTAGGTTCTTTGCTCTGATAAAACAATACCTTGGGTCTTTGATTGCATATCAGGCTGCCTGGATAGCACTCTCACTGGATTACATGTTAGTTACTTTAGCTTCAGTTTATTAATTTTACATATACATTTTAATAAAGCAAAACAGAAGTTATGTAGCACTTTAAAGACTAACAAAATCACTTACTAGGTGATTTGTTAGTCTTCAAAGTGCTACATGACTGCTGGTTTGTTTTGTTAGAATACAGACTAACATGGCTACCTCTGTTACTATGTAAATGTTAATTAACTACTGATAGTGTACTTCTTAGTACACTCGGGGCCAAATTACTAAAGGCTCATATAATGGCAGGCTGTGGTTACACAGTTACCCCATATGCAAGTACAAATGCCTGTTTGCATATGCAATTGCAGGCTTTGCGGCAGGCATTTTTCTGGCTCGCTCCATTACAATGGCCTTTGAAATTTGGCCCTCGAAGTGAAAACAAGCATTCAAATATCCTTCCAGTTGTGCCTTAATTCTAGGTGTGTTTTCTCTCGCCCTTAGATGTGCCTTTGGGTCTGCAGACAGACCCACAGATCACCGCCATTGTGGGGAGTGATGTTCAGCTGACCTGCAGAGCCTCCATATACATTTACAATCACCTGGCGTGGTACTACCCATCCTCACAGGTGGTGCCCGATCGCTTCGTGCAGACACAAACCGACAGATACTCTATTTCCTTGACACTGGTCATTAGTAACATCACGGAGGAACACGCTGGGCTGTACAAGTGTGTTGCTCAGAATCAGCACAACAGCACAGGTGTACTAAAACAGCACACCCAGCTCAACGTTAAAGGTAGGCCTTTTTATCTGAAATCAATAGCTAATGGTACTGTTAGTAGGGGTGCTGAGCATCTGCCACTCCCGCTGATGTGCTTGAGATCAGCAGGTGCTCAGCACTTCTCCATATCAATCCCTATAGGTGGGCATTGCCCTGTACGTATATTAATTCTCTGTTACCACTTGACTATGATCAGGCCTATCCATGTAGGACCTATTATGGGGAAGGATCACAAATGGCTTTGAGACTCTGAGACCTATTTACCAGCTGTGTGGGTCAAATCATGAGCTGGTGTAAATCATTATAGCTCCAGTGAAGCTGATAGAGCTACACTCATTTCCATTAGTTGAAGACATGTCCCTGTACGTAGAGGAATCACTTAGTCCATCTGCTCCGTCCTCCTGACATGCTATGCAGCCGTACCTAAGCACCATAGTATAGGATAAGTGGGCCACTTAAGACTTACAGGGGAGAACTGGTTAGGGCTGGCAGAGTGTAGTACTGATGGTGTCTGACCAGAGTGCCAGCCCCTGCTCCTGTGAAAATTGCTGTGATATCTTTAGTCAGCAGAGGCAGTAACTTAACAGCACCAGACTCCCCTAATACCATGCTGGGGCACTGGTTTAGTGTGGACTCAGTGGAACAAGCACTATTTACTATACTCCAAACCTCACCAACATGTCCTTTGAGTGGCCCACCCATGCGGTCATGCTTTGTTAAAGCATCCCATGAGAGCCCATACTGTGATGATTACCATGCTTACATGTAATATTAAAAAGATTTAGACCCATCAAATGTCATTGTAAAAGACATTGGCAGGAGCAGGGAATAGAAGTGTACCACTCTTTACATTTAATCGATGGCAAGTTTTTCTTTTCTGCATCTGGACTCCAGGAATCCATCTCTTTAAATTTAGTGTTAACAATAAATATTACGTAGCTCAGTGTCTCTGGTATTTGTGGATATCAAAAGACAAGGGGCTGGAATCTTGTCGCAGTCTCACACCAGTGTGCACCTGCTAATTTCAGTGGAGTTTCTCTTGATTTATACTTATGTGAATTAGGGCAATTAGGCTTAAGAAGTAGGTGGTACCAGTAAAACGGTTGTAGGGCACCAGGTATTCTCAGCTGTCTTCTGCTGGAGAACCAAAAGCACAGCACAGAAATGGATGGTGGGGGAGACCTTAAATAAACAGTAGCTCCTCATGTAGTACAAACCAATGTCCTTTACAGGGAGTTTGACTGTGATCTCTTAAGCTGAATTCTACACTTAGGTTACAAGGTGAATGGGCACTAGAGAGACAGACGGGTGCAGACATGCTGCATTAAATCCCTGCCTCTCAGGTTAGGACCAGCAAATACTATGTTAGCTACAGTAATTTTAAATAAAGCTGTAACTAGCAGTTTAAATGTAGTGTCCTTCATGAGTACAGACAGAGACATTATCATGGGATTCGCACACACAAAATCCTCACCCACACTATAGCTGCAGCTAGCACAGTTCCGATGCCTGCGTGGGCAGTGTCTTGGTGATTTATTAAAACAATAAATCAGTGGATCACTCTTCTCTTTCCAATAGTTCAAGTGGGGAAATATACTCTGACTCCTTCTGTCATTCCCTGTACTGGCCTCTGCACCCATAACTAGCGTCCTTCCCACACCTTCAGGACAACCAGGCATGCAGACACTGAGTCCTTTTCTGCACATTGCATTCAAGCCAGTCACTTTCTTTTCCCTGGTAGATATTTTTGTTCACTTAGTCAGATTTCCACCTACACAGACACCTACACACAGTTGCTGGGAGGAGGGGTCAGGGAAACAACAGCTAAGCTGTTAGTACTGATACAGAAAAGCTGGGATTTTGAACATTGACTTCTGTGAGTTACCAGTTTTTCATTTGCCTGTAGTGGCTGGGAGACAATTCATCCTGAGAGCATGCTGCACAAACATGCTATCCCCAAAACTTTTCTCCTTCCACCATGTAAAAACAACCACAGAGCCTTTCAAATTCTGCATGTATTCGATCCTCCTGTTTAGCCTCAGCATGCTGGCTCGTCTCCATGTATCTGGCTGCTTTTTACAGTGTACTTTGGGCTTTATTCTCTGGGGCCCTGGATCTTTTGTAGGCATTGACACCAATGTGAAATGAATACAAAGTGGGGGTAAAAATGCTTCCACTCTGAACTTTGCAATGGTGTAAATGACAACACAGAAGGTACTGGGCAACCAAGAATCCTAGCATTTTCCTCTCTTTTCTTTGCCTCTGTATGTTTTTGCTCTGATCTCTTTCTGGCCCTTAGTTTTTTCACAGGGACTAAATAACATCCAACTGTGAGTCCAACTTAGTGGGTGTGAAATGAAACAAAACCAATTTCCAGATTCTTACGAAAGACAAGCTCTTTGTTGGTTTTGCTCACCACACGCCTTTTCCATTAATAAGCCTTGTCTGCAGTCAAACACATTAGCAGATGGTCTTTATGTGCAGATGAAAATGTAAGTCTCTAGAAGGTACATCCATAAAGCCAGGTCTGTGCTATAGATTTCCATTGGTATAGCTACATCACTCAGCAGAGTGAAAAATCCACGTCCCTGAGCAAAGGAGTTACCTGGACCTAACCCCCATGTACACAGTATTATGTTGACAGGAGGCTTTCTTATCTCAACATAGCCAGTGCCTGTCATGGAGATGGATTAATTACACCAATGGCAGAAGCTCTCCCAGTGGCCTAGTAACATCTTCGCAGTTGAGCCACCGTAGCATTTTAAGTATAGCCCTGTCCTCAGACTGGTTGTATGTTGTTTTCCTTTATGAATGTAGCAAAGGCAGTGCCCTATATTATGCAGAACCTCACAGACCAGGAGGTAAACATCAGTGGCAAGATCATTCTGGAGTGCAAAGCCAACGGAATCCCAACACCTCATATTGCGTGGCGGAAAAATGGCTACCCCATTTCACCTGCATCCGGTGAGTATGCAGAAATGCTGCAGCATGCTAAGAGCTAAAAGGGAAACAATGGTAAAGAGCTTACAGGTTTGTGATCCATTTCAGTCTGGATTCTCCACTGCCTGGCATTTGGTGGAGTTATTAATAACAGTGCATGGGGAGTGACAAATGCTACCAAACCAGGATGCTGTCAGTGACTCAAACAGTATTATCTACGCCTGATGGCTAAGGTGGTTTGCAAATGGGTTGACAGATGCCAAAAGAACCAACTAGTTTAAACCATTGCCTGATTGTACATGCCCACTTTTGTGCAAGCCACTACTTGTGCTTGCAGAATTGGCCACAGACTTTCTCAGCATGTGCAAAATTGACACTTACAAGGAAAATCAAGGAGCCATGCACCCACCGTCCATGTCCAAAATGGTTCTTTGTGCGTACAAAAGGCTGGGCGCATTGCCACTTGCAAAGCAGTATTTAAAAATGTGAACTTGAACTTGTAGATGTTCTTAAGGCCTGACCCAGAGTCTGTGGATGTCACTGGTAGCATCTCCACTAAGGGATCACTTAGCTGGCTGCAGGGCATAATATACTGTGCCTTTATTTCCCTCAGCATAGAACAGTGATGAGAAACAGCTGTCAGCCCAGCCAACACCTACTGCAGCAGAGCCGCCACAGGTTTGGAATGTTTGCCTGGGCCTGACATGCTTTCCAGACTCCTCTGTCTTGAAATGCCCTTCATGTCATGGAGAAATCAGTATTAGTAGCAGGTTCTGTCTCTTTAGTTTTGCTTCTTAACTCAGGAAATCTAGACTCCTCCATAGCTCAGCTCAGACTGTTCTGAGCAGAAGCTCTTAACAGCTACTGAAGCTTTATAAATAATTCTGGAGGGACAAGCATGTAACTCATCCAACCAGTGGACCCATAAATAATATATCTGAAAAAAACCACCTCAGGGTAAATATTTCAGTGCTGTGCATGGTGAGATATGTGCACAGCTCTTGTTAACAACAACAGAATTCATGGGCAGAACACACTGCAAGCTTAAAACCTTTGGACTCAAGGCCCAGTGTATTCCCCCTGCCCTGTTAATGGCTTCTTCTTAGTAAAACAGATTGGCTTGGGATTGTGTGTCGTCAAATCAGAGAAACTGAAGCTAGCAACAGCTTAATTAAATAACGAGTAAGACAACTCCTCCCCCGTGCATGCAAGACTGAGCCACACAGTGGGTTCCTCGGGGCTTTGTCTCAGTTTTAAATGTCACAGGTGACAGGGTTCCCATGGTTTCCCTTGGGAGGCTGTGCTAGAGTGTTTGACATTACTGTCTCACTGACATTCAGCCTGAGACTTCCTTTGCTTCGTTGTTTGCCCCATTATGCCCTAGCCATGCCACCATCGATTAAGTTAGATAATTCATTTACCTGCTGACCCCTACAATGTGCCATGTAGGCACAGGCTGCTTGGGGAGGCATTGTGCCTTAGAAGGCAATACAGTCTCTCCCAAGCTCCTGGTGTGGAGATGGGACTCAGCATGAATTCCTCTCCCTCTGACGCACAGCCCCTCTGTGCTCCTCTGGCCTTGTCTAAACAGCATTTAGGGTTAATTAGAGGTTTGAATTTAATATGTTCTACTGAAGGGTTGGGGGATATAGGGGTGTCTGGGGTAGAGGTAGTACCTTTGACTCTCCGGCAGCTGCGCCTTTTCAGGCAGACATAAGCACTGGTCCTCACCCGCCACTCAACTCTCACTGTTGGCTCCTAGCAGCTGTTGTGCATTACAGCGACACCATCCCCAGGCAACTGTGTCAGCTCGCAGGCGAAACACAGTAAGGGGGGTCTGGTCTGTCTCACATACCGACCTTATGGAGGAACTTGTTCCTTCTCCCTTCTAATGCACAGTCTCAACAGCGAACCAGGAGGCATGGTGCTGCAAATCGACAACTCTTGTGAAGGCGGAGGAAGATGCCCCACTGCCTTGTGGGTTATCCTGGGAAGGAGTAAGGCTAAGGGAGTAAACCCTGACAGAAAGTCCGGAGGGGAGTCCTAAGGTGGTTCTGTGTCAACTTCTGGCACTATCCCGGCAATTCCTGCAGCTGAGCTGGTACCAAACGTAGAGGTTATCCTTTCCTCTGGACTATATCAGTAAAGCTGAGAGGGGGGGCCTGGTGTCTGGGCAGCCCAGGGTCTCCATAAAAATTGCCCAGGCTTACGCCTGGAGAGGTACTCCAGCATCGCTTGACAGCATTGAACCAACACGGGAGGCAACAGATACTGGTTATAAGCTCTTGCTCATTTGGCGTAGAGAACGAGCACCAGGGGCTGCTTCCAATGGTGGGAGAGATCATCGCATCTCACTGGACAGTCACCGCCCGCCTTAAGCTGGGCAGTCCCCAGCCAGTAGGGTACTGTCTTGCCACAATTCACTTGCCTCACTGGGTACATGAGGCTTAAGGTTCCCAAACCAGACAAGTGACTGAAATGAGCACCAGCCAAACCAAAAAGAAAATTATTAAGAAAAGGACATCATCAGAGTTTCCAGCTCACTTGCTGGAATGTACGGACCATGTTGACCGGTTTGACTGAAGATCTTCAAGACATCAGCGACACCCGAAAGACCGCTGTCATCAACGAGGAACTGAAGAGGCTCCAAGTTGACATCGCCACTTTGCAGGAGACGCTACTCACAGCTTCGGGATCCCTAAAGGAAAAGGACTACACCTTTTTCTGGCAGGGCAAAACCCAAGAGGAACCCAGGGAGCACGGTGTTGGCTTTGCCATCAGAAACGCCCTTCTGCAAATGGTGGAACTAGTCACGGGCGGATCAGAAAGACTCCTTCAGGTCAAACTTCAAACCTGCACCGGTCGTGTCTACCTGATCAGCGCTTACACTCCAACCCTGAACGCCACACCAGAAGCAAAGGACAAGTTTTATGACGAGCTCAGTGCTGCCATAGTGCAAATACCTGCTCGTGAACAATTGTACCTTTTGGGTGTCTTCAATGCAAGAGTTGGAGGCGATCGTGACTCATGGCCCTCTCGCCTAGGTCACTTTGGTGTGGGAAAAATGAATGACAATGGACAGCGTCTCCTCAAACTTTGCACATACCACAATCTGTGCATCACAAACACATTTTTCCAAACCAAGCCACAGCACAGAGTGTCATGGAGACACCCATGCTCGAAACACTGGCACCAATTAGACTTGGTCATCACCAGATGCGACAACCTCAGAAACGTCCTCCTGACACGCAGCTACCATAGTGCTGACTGCGATACAGATCATTCTCTAGTCTGCTCCAAGCTCAAGCTGAGACCCAAGAAGCTGCACCATTCTAAACCAACTGGAAGGCCCCGCATTGATGCCAGAAAGATGGCAAACTCAGAAAAAGCTGAAATGTTCAAAGAGACCCGTGAGGAGAATCTGCGTGGCAGCCCTGGGGGTGCTGATGCAACATCCAGATGGCAGCATCTGAGGGACACAATCTACAATACGGCCTTGTCAGTGTTTGGAAGAAGAGCTGGAAACATAAACAACTGGTTTGAAGCTAACTCCGATGAGATGATTTCAGTCATCGAAAAGAAGCATGCTGCACTTCTGGAGTATAAAGGCTCACTGAGTCAGAATACCCAGCAAGCACTCAGAGTAGCCAGAAAAATAGTACAGCAGACAGCCAGGCACTGTGCCAACAACTACTGGCTTAAGCTGTGCAGCAGTATCCAGACCTGTGTTGACTCTGGTAATCTCAGGGGAATGTACAAGGGCATAAAGAAGGCAATGGGACCCATCCAGAACAAGACGGCACCTCTGAAATCCAATTCTGGTGAAGTCATCACTGACAAAGCCAAACAGATGGAGCGATGTGTCGAGCACTACTCTGAGCTGTATCATGCAAGAACACTGTGGTTGATACAGCCCTCAATGGCGTCAAGCTCCTGTCAGCCATGGACGAGCTGGACCAGGAACCAACTGTGGTTGAATTGAAGAAAGCTGTTGACAGCACTGCAGTAGGAAAGGCCCCAGGCCAGGACGGTATACCATCAGAGGTAATCAAGTGTGCCTTGGACACACTCCTGGAACCCCTATATGAGCTGCTGTGCCTGTGCTGGAGAAAGGGTGAGGTTCCATAGGATATGCGGGACGCCAACATTGTAACCTTGTATAAGAACAAAGGAGACAGAAGTGACTGCAACAATTACCGTGGAATCTCCCTCCTAAGTATCACTGGTAAATTGTTCACTTGTGTCATCCTCGGCAGACTCCAGAAGTTTGCTGAGAGAGTGTATCCTGAATCCCAGTGTGGATTCCATGCTGAGAGATCTAGCATTGACATGATCTTCTCCCTGAGGCGGCTGCAGGAGAAATGCAGGGAGCAGAGGAAGCCACTCTATGTTGCCTTCGTCGACCTGACCAAGGCTTTTGACTCGGTCAGTAGGCATGGACTGTGTAAATTGCTCCACAAGATAGGCTGTCCACCACGGCTACTCAAGATGATCCAGTCTTTCCACAAAGACACGAGAGGAACCATCCAATACGACGGCACATCATCAGATGCCTTCAACATCAGGAGTGGCGTCAAACAAGGATGAGTCCTTGCTCTGACATTGTTCGGGATCTTCTTTGCACTCCTCCTGAAGCATGCCTTTGGATCCTCAACAGAGGGCATCTTTTTGCATACAAGATCTGACAGGAAACTGTTTAATCTTGCAAGGCTGAAAGCTGAGTCTAAGGTGCAGGAAGTGCTCATTAGAGACTTGCTGTTCGCAGACGACACTGCTGTAGTGACACACGCAGAAGGCCAGCTTCAAAAACTGCTGGATCAGTTCTCCAAAGCATGCAAGGACTTCGGGCTTACCATCAGCCTAGAGAAGACAAACGTACTTGGTCAGGATATTGCTGCACCTCCATCAATCAGCACTGACAATTACACGCTAGAGGTCATCCACGAGTTTACTTACCTCGGGTCCACCATCACCAACACCCTGTCGCTGGAGTCTGAGCTAAACAGGAGGATTGAAAAAGCAGCCACAACTCTGTTCAGACTTTGCAAGAGAGTGTGGAACAACAAGAAGCTGTACACTCACACCAAAATGCAAGTCTACAGAGCCTGCATCCTCAGCACCCTCCTCTACAGCAGCGAGTCTTGGACCTTGTATGCCCTCCAGGAAAAGAGGCTGAGTGTCTTCCACTTGCACTGCCTCAGGTGCATTCTTGGGATATCATGGAAGGATACAGTGCCCAACAACGCTGTCCTTGAGCAAGCTGGAATTCCAACCATGTATACCCTCCTCAGGCAGTGGTGGCTCTGCTGGCTTGGCCACGTCCACAGGATGAATGATGGAAGGATCCCAAAAGACATCCTGTACAGCAAGCTAGCCTCTGGCAAAAGACCTCCTGGATGCCCCCAGTTGCACTACAAAGACGTCTGTAAGAGGGACCTCAAGGAGGTAGACATCGACCCAGATAGTTGGGAAGAGCTGGCAGACGACCTCAGCAGCTGGAAGCAGGAACTACACAAAGGCCTTCAGAAGGGCAAGATGAAGATCAGACAGCTGGCAGAGGAGAAGTGAGCCCGTAGAAAGGACAGCAAGGACCTACCAGACACCCACTACATATGCAGCAGATGTAGCAAGGACTGTCACTCTTGTGTGGGCCTCCACAGTCACAGTCAATGCTGCAAACGATGATCTTAAATGGAGTTATGAAGGGCGCGATCCATAGTCTACGCAGACTGAAGGATGCCTTGCCTTGCCTACATGTCATGGGAACATTTTGAAGAGCGCAGACACACCCCTTATCCCATCCTTGCTCCACTCCTCCTCCTCCCAGCTGAAGCTGGAAGCAAAGCCCAGGTGTGCATGGCCAGCAGCCGGGACCTGGCACACAAAATTGGCAGCTGAACCCCCCGCACATGGGCCCAAAACCAGGTCACTGTTAAAGTCCCAGGTGCACAGGGACACAGCCAGGACTGGGTGGCAGCAGAGTCCCAGCATGCAGGGAGACAGCTGGGACCATGTGTGCTAGGCCACGATCTTGGGGGTGCTGCAGAATGCCCCCACCCCTGGTTCCCACACCTATGTGTTCTAATGGCATCTCCCCAAATCCAGTGCAAGCCCTGGGCAGGAAGAGGAGAGGCAAATCTGCAGGTGTAATGGAGAGCAACATTTGTCCAAGGGAGCTCATTCTGAGTTCAGTCATGCCCCATTGACTTCCCTGGGAGCAGTATTAGTTGCATGAATAAAATACACCTGTTCTGCACAGACTGCTAAGTTGTCACTGTGACGTTAACATGACAAGCATGTTGAGAACAGGTAGCCCGGGTGTAACACATCACTGCAAACAAAGGTGAATATAAACATACAGCATTACATGGTCTCACCTGTCTGCTATTAGAGGTACCAGAGCAGGGCTGCCATGGGCAATGAGGTCTTTTTCAACACAGCTCCTTTGAGACATGCTTTCTTGACAAATAATAAAATGAAACTATCTCCCCCAATGCAGGAATTTCTATGGAAAATAACACCCTTGTCATTGAACGAGTGAAAAAAGACGATGAAGGCTTCTATGAGTGTATGGCTTCCAATGAAATGGGGCATGACAGCACATCAGCATTTATTAAAATACAAGGTGAGTTCACAAGCTGATGCCCAAGCTTGGTGAAACAGGCTTAGCTTGAGTTACATCATCTTAATATAATCGACCCAAGGCAAGAACAATTTATGGCTGGGTTCGGGGGAGGGGAAACATTATATAGCACCCCCTACACAATCTCCTCCCCTCCCGCCCCCACCAGAATAAGTGGAAACTGTCCAGTGAGTTTATAGGGTCATATAAAGTCTTAGGACCTGATGCGGGTCAGTACATCTTCATGTCTGGAATGCCTTGATAATTACTCTATCACTGACACAACATATGCTACATAAAGGCTACTTCTACATATCTCCCCTTCTTTGAAGGGGACATGGTGATCAGGCTGATGGGAGATTACTAATGAAGTACTGTGGTGAATATGCAGCACTTCATTAGGCTCTAATTCTCCCCTTCAGCAACTTCAAAGTGTCAAACTTCAAAGTGCCGGCATGCGTGTAGTCATGGGCACTTCGAAGGAGTAATTCTGGGGAGTAAAGGCACTTCAAAGTAGCACAGGCAATTCAAAGTGTGCACGGCTACACGCATGCCAGCACTTTGAAGTATAACACTTTGAAGTTGATGCAGGGGAGAATTAGCCTAATGAAGTGCGTGCATTCAGCACTTCATTAGTAATCTCCCATCAGTCTGATTACAATGCCCCCTTCAAAGAAGGAGGCATGTATAGACATAGCCAAAGTGAGGTATAGTCAATATAACTTGAGTGTTTCATGGGAAATTATTTAATACTGAGGTTCTCAGCCTTTTTGTACTGGAATGTCCTTAAGTTCACCTCCTTTTAACTGTGGGCCACCTTCCAATTAGTCATAGGAAAAGAACAGAATGGCTGCAATCTCCGACACCTGTTCTTGATGTCTAGGTTGAGAAAACAGCGTAATACTTAAAGCACTTGGCACTGATAACATAAAGTAATGGAACTCAGTGGATCTCCTTCCCACCTCTGCCAAACCATTGTCTCAGTGATTCTTGGTTAGAGACTGTGTGCTATATTACTGCCTACAGCATAGAAATGAAAAGGTACCCAACACATGCCATGGCATCTCCTGGCCACCATTTTTCTGAAATGATGCGTGGCTGATGGAACTACACATTTTAGTTAGTTAGTTAGTTGGTTACAATGTTTGCACTGAATTTAAAATCTGCTATGTTTAATCTACAGGCTCTGAAGAAAAATCTAATATTGAAGTTATCATTTTGGTCTGCACTGGCCTAGCAGCTACTCTTTTTTGGCTTCTTCTGACTCTTTTCATTCGGAAACTGAGAAAAGTAAGGGAGCTTCTATATTGGACATGGAAATGAAATGGGCTACAGCTCAGCTCTGGGCTTGGATCCAGTTAAGACTAACCTCCATACTTCAAGATAGAGGTTGACCTGGGACAGCTGGTGACAAAACTACATGAGCTGTTCTCGTGAAATTTCAGACCAACAGTCATCTTGATTAATTACTTGACATTGTGTGAGATCAGCTGTACTTATTGTATTTCTGCCATCCTGGTCAGCATCCAGTCAGCTCAGGAAAACTGACCTCAGCCTCTTTTGGATCTGACATGAATTCAGAAACATCCAGGCATTCAAATCCTAAACCCCCTACAGTAATGTTCTGGTTTCAGCCCATCTCGATAAGGCTCTCCCTAAAATGTAGTTGGTGAGGGGAGCACTGGTTTAAGCATTATTGTAAGATGTTACAGTCTGTTATTTGGTCTAGAGCTGGGCCCAAACCACAAAGGTTCATTGTGTTTTCGTGGCTCATTTACTCATTGCCCTATGGTTCCTGAGGTTCCAAAGAAGTCAGCTCAAAGTTAGGTGCAAGGAGCATTTGATAAAGTAAATCAAATTAGGTTTGTTCTTTCCTGCTTGTACACACAAAAATGGATACACGATACTCTCTCTCTTGTCTGGATGCAGTCCAAACCACAGTCTTAGTGTTGATCTTCCATAATTTGTATGAGTGTTCACCACATTTACAACAGAATAAGGAAGGATTATTTAAGTTCAAGTGTTTCTCTAGGTTAACAGAGGTGCTAGACCCAGTAGATCTTGCGTCTTTATACACACCTGCATTAAGTGGGCACAAGGAGAGTGTAAATCAGACATCTCTCCTATATGACTCTCATTTTGCATCATTTTGGCACCCATTTTAATCAAAATAAATGGGACTATAAAGTTCAGCATCACAGAGAATCAAGCACCATCCTGAGATTTACACCTGTTTCTAAAGCTATCTTGATCTGTAAAGGACCTGGAGAACTGTCCAACATCGCACTCAGAAATGTAGCTTTAATCTTCAGGATTTTCCACAAGTGGTGGCAGTGTTGGGTTTCTCTAATCATGCCATGGTGTCCAACCAGTTCTGATGCAGTAGCCTTCACTGTTATGGTGAACTAACCACATTATTCTGAAAATATATTTATTGTTTAAGGCAAAAAGCCACACTCAACTGGCCAACTAGCCACATGTGATTAGTGGCTAGCATGTTGGACACCATGGGTCTAATGTGTGTAGAGACTAATAATATCTTTATAATAATAAATAATAGTATCTTTAAGGGATTTTCCAAGCATTAGTTAGTTTAATGAGGAATAAATTGAAGTATGGCATTGACTAGAAACGTCCATAAGCCACAGATGAGAGAGAGTGTCAGACCCAGAACTAGAGTTTAGGGAAGTCTGTGTCCTAAGCCTTTGCAAATTCCACTTGATTACACCTTTCTCTCAACTTACAACCAAAGTGCAAATACTGTGAATCAGTTATTTTCCTGTTTTTAGCCTGATGCCTCAGATATTAAAACGGGATACTTGTCGATCATAATGGATCCAGAGGAAATGCCCCTTGATGAGCAGTGTGACCGTCTGCCATATGACAGTAGTAAATGGGAGTTCCCGAGAGACAGACTCCGTCTTGGTAAGCAATACAGGCATTACTGATGTCAAGGATGGTGATATTCCATGTCTCTGAATGTCAGATCATAGCAGATGACAGAAGCTACCCGAGCCACTATGGCCTGTGCTCTTCTATCCTTGGAGGAGAACTGACAATGGTTGCAGAGTCAAGGATTGTTCTCCCTGAGAGTGGTGCTAAACATACCTTTATAAAATAAAGGTGCCATCTTATAGCTACCACCTGCCATTGTTCTCAGTGGACTTGAAGCCAGCTTAAGGAAGACAGTGTCCCTTGGCAGAATTGGAAACACCCTCTTCTCTCAGGGAAGATGGCAAACATTTAGAAAAAAGGTAGGTCTTTATGAAATAGTTTGTAGAAGAATGTTATTCACCTACTTGAAAGGAAACAACTTTCCATTAAGAGAAAAAGTGACAGAAAAAAGGTGACTGTTACATTTTTAGTCTTTTTGGAACCTGCCTATTGAGCAAAATCCACTCAATAGAGATGGCAAGGAAAAGGCAGGGTGTACAGCACAATTTAGAGACTAGGGAGTTGGGGAACACTGGGCTGTGGGGAAAGCCAAAGGAAGGAGGAAATGGTGAGGGGTTCAAAGGAATGTGACAGCTGGTGGTGGGGAAAACTGGCCAGTCTGCTCTGCCTGCTGATGGCACCTCCAGAGGGGTGAAAGCAGTCAGAATGTACTGGTGAACATGGCCCTCATTGTCACAGCGGGGTAGCCATGTTAGTCTGGAGCATCACAAATAACAAGCAGTCCTGTAGCACCTTAGAGACTAACAAATTTATTAGGCAAGGAGCTTTCATAAGACCCACTTCCTCAAATTTTGAAGTAGACAATTAGAATCCAGGTTTAATGAGTTGGAGGGGGGGAAGGGAAGAAGGAAAAAAGGGGGTTGTTACCTGTCACTAATAGGATCAAATTTATGAATCAAATTAAGAGACTGACCAGTTTCAGTCTCTGCATCAAAGGATGAATGGGCATAAATCCAACATCAGGAACTGGAATACACATAAACCTGTAGGGAAACACTTTAACCTCCCTGGACATTCAATAAAGGATTTCAAAGTAGCCATTCTTCTACAAAAGGATTTTACCATAAGATTACAGAGGGAGACATCTGAATTGGAATTCATTTGCAAATCTGACACTTTTAAATTAGGCTTTAACAGAGATCTCGATTATCTTATGCATTACAAGGGCAATTTCTCCACCCTGGATATTCGCAGGAATGGCACACATCCTACTTAATTTAATTTGATTCATCTACTGGTCCTATTAGTGACAGGGTTTTTTCCCTCCTTCCTTTCACACACAGTCCACACTGTATAAACCTGGATTCTGTCTACTTCAAAATCTGAGGAAATGGGTCTTATCCATGAAAGCTCTTTACCTAAATAAATGTGTTAGGCCGCGTCTACACGTGCACGCTACTTCGAAGTAGCAGCGCCAGCTTCGAAATAGCGCCTGTCACGGCTACACGTGTTGGGCGCTATTTCAATGTTAACATCGACGTTAGGCAGCGAGACGTCAAAGTCGCTAACCCCATGAGGGGATGGGAATAGCGCCCTACTTCGAAGTTGAACGTCGAAGTAGGGACCGTGTAGACGATCTGCATCCCGCAACATCGAAATAGCGGGGTCCGCCATGGCGGCCATCAGCTGAGGGGTTGAGAGACGCTCTCTCTCCAGCCCCGGCGGGGCTCTATGGTCACTGTGTGCAGCAGCCCTTAGTCCAGGGCTTCTGGCTGCTGCTGCTGCAGCTGGGGATCCATGCTGCATGCACAGGGTCTGCAACCAGTTGTCGGCTCTGTGGATCTTGTGTTGTTTAGTGCAAGTGTGTCTGGGAGGGGCCCTTTAAGGGAGCGGCTTGCTGTTGAGTCCGCCCTGTGACCCTGTCTGCAGCTGTTCCTGGCACCCTCGTTTCGATGTGTGCTACTTTGGCGTGTAGACGTTTCCTTGCAGCGCCTATTTCGATGTGGTGCTGCCCAACGTCGAAGTTGAATATCGACGTTGCCAGCCCTAGAGGACGTGTAGATGTTATTCATTGAAATAAGCTATTTCGATGTAGCGTGCACGTGTAGACGTAGCCTTAGTCTTTAAGGTGCTACAGGACTGCTTCTTTTCATGGCTCTAATTGTTCAAATAAAATAAACATTGAAAGGTGCACACTATATAGCTTGTAGATGCTAGGGGGGAAAATTGGGAACATTCCCTTTGTGTTTCTTGTAGTGTTCATGTCAGTATTTTTAATAATTAAAATCACACAGTAAGGACACAGTAGCTTCCAAGTCAAAGCTACTTTGCAGGAAAGTTACAAGTTGAGCACATGTCAATAAGTGCAAGTTTGGAGAGTAGACGTTATTTGGGTGCCTTTGCTGTGCATTTTTATACCTTAACATCACTGGATTTCTACTTCAACCTGAACTCTGCACTGCTTGGGTTGGGAAGGGTTGATATGGGGAAAGCTGTACATAATGTTTTTACCTTTATGTTATGTCAGCCTGAACTCCAAATGCCATTTTTAACTGGGAATTATATTACATATCGCATGCAGATAATATATACTGTCCATGCTAACTTATTGACTATTAGTCTGTACCACACCTGGGCTCCAGTGTCTTGTGTTTTTTCCATGTTCCTCTCTTCTCTGATGCAGACTGTCCACAGTCCCCTGTGGCTCATCCTTGCTTTTTGCTTCCCTAGGTAAAACATTGGGTCATGGTGCTTTTGGGAAGGTCGTGGAGGCATCTGCTTTTGGTATTGATAAATCTTCAACCTGCAAAACAGTCGCTGTAAAAATGCTCAAAGGTACATCTCTCTCCGAGCTTCTCAGACAGTTCCTCTGGGTACACGTGGGTAGCACGGTTTCCAATGCACAGCTCAAAACCAGTCCCACATGCATTGTGTTTGGAAGAGAGTGGGTTTGCCAGATTGGAGCAATTAGTCGCCCCTGCAGGGAATGTCAATGTGTGGGAAATGACAAGTGAGCTGCACGCTGTGCCACTGATTTAGCCTTGCATTCCTAAACGAGGCAAGTGGCAGCCTCCAGGTCCTTGGCGTTAGGCGGGAAACACTTTACTGAGTGTAACTGCATTAGTCTGAAACTGTATCTAGCCAGCTGATCCCAGCCCTTCCAGATGTGGAACACTTGAAGGGGCTGTAAAGAAGTGCTGCCAAGGGAGTGAATTAGAGACAACTTTCTTGTAGTTATTAAAATGAGAAGGAATGTTTTTACCATCCAGCTGTGGGGCTTGTAGCATATGCTGTTTCCAAATGACATGTACATGCAAAGCCTCTACAGACAGTTTGTGAATAAATACATCATCTGTCACGTTGGGTGCATGGGTTTGTGGGTTTTAACTGTTCACTTGGGTTCTTTTCAAATATACAAATGATTTTCTTTGGGTGGGACTACACTTGCTGGCCCAAACTTCTGTTCATAGCAAATAATTGCTCAAAGTGCTGCTGTTTCGTGTTGCTGTGTGATAGCATTAATCCGTTCCACTCCACAATGTAGGATGTTCGCTGATATCACAACATTGTAGCTTTTGTTACCACCTGCTCTTCCGTTCCTCTGCTACCCAGCCCATCCCCAAGTGCCAGATCTCCTTAACTTGCCAGTGCCACCTTTCTGTATCTTCTCTGAACTCGCTTTCGAATCTCCCTCTGCTGCTATTTGTCCAACTCTATGACCTTCTCCAAGACCTGACCTGCAAATTCCCAAAAGCCCTCAATTGATACAACTCTGTCCTAACTCCTCCAGCCCTGACAGTTCCTGGACTCATCTCTCCCTGGATGGCCTCCCAGATAATCCAGCCTAATACATTTTCTGGCACTGCCTTACACCTTCCTCTTGGTGACTGCTCCAGCTTTCTGCTTTCACTCTAGCCCCTCTTTGCCATTCAAAATGCCATCCCCACCTTGTATGTAGTCAGGAGTAAACTAGAACCTCTGGTGGGAATCTAGAAAAGAGAAGGTGCCAGCATTATAGTGATTGCATCATACATGTAAATTCCATGACGTTTGTTGGTATCTCCTTTAAAATGGAAGTGACTGTGTAAATGTAATAGACTGTCATACAATATTTCAGGTGATGTTCAATTGAAATACTATTGGGCTGGTTCCCAATTCAGAGACATGCAAATCAGGGTGAATGCTATGGAAATCAAGGGTGTTAAAACTGGTGTCAGCTGAAGGGAACTCAGGCTTGGAGTACATATCTCTTTACAAGGCATAAGAAATGTTCCTGGACAATTCTGCAAAGAGAAAAAGGCCAAGTTTGTCAAAATTAATCATTTGTTACAAGTTATTCACTCTGGTCTAAAGCCAACCAGCATACAAATAGACTGTGCGCAAAGACATGACAACCCAGCATTATCCACCCGCTTTTGTTTGTTTTTTTGTTATCAAGAAAATTATACAAAGATTATAGTAGACAATTACTCGTTAAAGTCCCAACTGTATGGAAATTATATAGTGTTGGCAGTGGGATCAACACTCAGGAAATGTCCATGGAACTCAGACAAGGCCTAGTTCTCACAGGCTGTGGTCTGTCCCCTGACTTTGTGAAGTACACATTGGACCTCTAGAGTCCGAACTTCCATGGTCCAGCAACATCTGTGGTCCAGCATTCTGTGGGTGCTCTGAGGCTGGAGAATTCACAGGGAAAGGCCAGGCATCATGCTCAGCATTTCCTCCCCTGCCCTCCCAGAGCTTCCAGAGAGCCAGAAATAGTTCATTTATGGTGCTCAAGCTCAGGGAGGGAGGGGATCTATCAGGGACAGAGGAGATGCTCAGGGGAAGAGGCAAGGTGGCTGTGGAGCCCACGGCCAGGAGTGCAGCCCTGTGGGCGATGGGGGGATTGGAAGTGCAGTTTTGGCAGCTACAGGGCTAGGTGAGCTCCTGCTGGGCTGTGCTCCTGGTCCCCACCCACAGGACTCCACAACCACCCTGTCTCTTCCCCTGAGAACCTTCCCCAGCCTGTGCTTGGTCACTGCCAGCACCTCTGCTATTACTAAACCAGGCCTCACAGCTGGCAACAGTACAGGGTCCAGCACTAACTTCCCCTGGCCCAGCAAATTCCCTGTTTTGGGACCGGTCAGGTCCTGAGAGTGCTGGACCAGAGAGGCACAGCCTATACAGCAGAATCTTGTTAGTGTTTCATGAAGCTGTGTACTTCACAGCTCGTACACAGCTTATGCCACACTGCCCACTTGTCAGGAATGATTTAATACCAGTGACAGCCCTGTAGTAAGGTCTCATATGAGTGAGACTTGGTTATTTTACAAAAATCACTGGAGCTCAGTGAATTGCACACTATGGCTACATCCATACTACAGTGCTCTTTCAACAGAAGTTACAGTCAGAAGAGATCTTCCAACAAAAGTTTGCAGCCACATACAAAAGCACATCGCTCTGTTGATCCGCTCTGTCGACAGAGTGGCCAGACTGCCCAGCCACTCTCTCGACAGAGCAGCCAACCAGAAGCACAGCAGACAAGGCTGCCTGTGACCTGGGAGTCCTGTCTGCCAACAGAGGGCCCCCTGGAGCATCCACATGGATCTTTTGTTGACAGAGTCCATCCAGAAAGGTGTTCTGTCTCATGGGGGAGAGGCAGAAGGCTGTCAACAAAAGTGCCAAGTTCTGTTGACAGTATGTCAACAGAACGCACTTTTGATGCAGACACTCTGTTAAGTTTGTCAACAAAACTCTCTAGTGCAGATGCAGCTTTCGGGGCTTGACTTTCAGAAGTGTGGGCAACTGGAGCTCCCCTACTCAGAATGATAAGAGCTAAGCTCATGTGAAGTACTATTGCAAAGAGATTCTACTAAACTACAATCACCAGCATTGTGGCAGAATAAAGCCATTTTCTCTGCATTATCTCCTGCCATTTTGGATGTGTTGCAAACTTGCAAAGTTCAGTTCTTTGGAAAGGCTCTCCCAGTATCTCGGTGGCATTAAAGAAGTTCTACTGTAGGACAGCAACCCATTGTAACCCCATTTCAGACTAGACAAGAGGCTTCTAAGGGGAAAAGTGTCATTTCCACTACAGAAGGTCACAGCAGAGGAGTTCTTAAGAGACTGAGAGGTAGAGATAGCGCAAATAACCTGGGTGTGTTTTGTCTTCAAATATAAACAGGATTTTCTGTGTCCTGTTCCTAATATCCTGCTGTGTAAAGATGGCTTTGTCCTGTTTATCTTAAGCAGAATGTGCAACTACCAATGAGTGCAAGGCTTTAATGTCCGAGCTGAAGATCCTCATCCACATAGGACACCATCTGAATGTGGTCAACCTGCTGGGAGCCTGCACCAAAGCAGGAGGTGAGAAACCATCCTCACACAAAGAGCTCAGTAAATCTGTGCTTAGTATTTGCATTTGGTTGCAGTAGTAAATCTGCAGCCATGTCACCTGCACAGGTATCAACTGGGATAGGACAAAGTCTACTCTGCTTCATAAGGAGAGGCCCTTATTCCCAAAACAAAAAGGAAAATCTTCATTAGCTACTAGGGCTCATGCCCTGTGGGAGGGTCTAAGCCATGAATGGGGGTTATTATCACACATACATGCATGTTTAACTTTCCAGTCGATGGAGGGCAGCAGCATACACACATGAGCTGGTGCCCAGTACAAAACAATGTAACCTGGCAGTTGCCACTAAAGTTGGGTTGTGGCAGAATTTGGCAATGGATAATTCATAGTCTCTGAATTTCTTTGTAATTTGTCCTCCCTTAATTTTCTCTACTTTTCTATCTATCTAAGATACTTATTTGGCCCAATATCTGAGCACCTCATAACATTTTATGTACCTTGCCTCACCACACACCTGTGATGTTGGGAAGTACTAATATCTCCATGTTACAGAAAGGAATATGAGGCACAGCAAAGCTAAGTGGCTTGCCAAAGGTCAGGCAAAAAGTCCATGACAGACCAAGGACCTGACCCCTGGGTCTCTAGTATCCTAGCTACTGCCTGACCACTGGTCCATCCTTCTCCTGAGTAGCCTACTCTTTAAAACAGTATTGGTTCTCTTTGCTTTATACTCTTAATTGCAAGGTAACATCTACCACAAATGCATGTTCAGTGTTTAGCATGAACCCAGAACCTTGCAAAGCCAAAGGGCGAGGGGGGGGAAGCAATGTTTTTTTGGTAGTTGGCAGGATGACGAGATAAATTGTCCTCCAAATCAGATGTTTTCTGGTTCACAGTACACTGTGATCCCAGTTATTCCTCATTTTGAGCCAGACTTTGGGAGCCACAGATTTGGAAGATGCAGAAGCACTGATGACTGGACAGCCACATTGATCTGAAATGTTTCGAGGATTCAGAGGAACAAGCAAGTCACCCCTTACACTGGGCCGCTGACCAGTGACTTGGGGAGGAACACTGTGACCTAGCGTGGTAGTTCTTCCTGTCAAACCAAGCCCAGAAAACTGAGAAACAATACTTATAAAATGTCAGTGTGGTGGCTTATCATAACCAGATGCACAGAACAGCCTCACACAGCTATTGCCACTAGTCATTAACCTGAACACTAAAATGACCCTAATATTTGCACCTTATTGAGGTCTTACAATAGCCTGGTTCATGTGCATAAACACGATCCTTCGCCTATAGTGACTATTTATTGCTTGAGTGTACTTGTCCCCATGTGGTACTTGGTATCCTTGCTGAAGCACTGATCAGCTTCTTTCTCTATCCAGCTCTACCCACAGCATTCTTCTCTGTGAACAGATCTTACTAGCTGTCCAAAAGTCACAGATAAAACCAGGGGAGCAAGAGACTGGGGGTGGAACCTAAGTTTCCCACATGATATTACAGAGCTCTAACTGCATAGCCTATAAGCAAGCTCTAGTTTGTTTGCTTTTAAATGATGCCAGGGGAGACAGAAGAAAAATAGCCTAGAGCTCACTAGATAGACATTGGGATAAGAGTTTCCATTAAAATACCATTTCTAATCACAGGGCTTTCTCATTCCTTGTTAAGTTTTATACAGCTTGCAATAGTACTCTTGATAATTGTTCCTATTAAACATACTCAATACAATATTTTAAAAATATCTGCCCCTTGCAATGTCGCTTTGAAACACCTTGTCATAGCAGCCGAAGTTAAGCAGTTAGCACTAATGCATGAGTTAATATGCTTTAGAATGAGGAACTAAAATTTGAAGATGCTGTGTCTAGGAAATATTTCACAAGCATGAATAAATCACTTAGTGGTACTTTAAAGTCATGCTGGAATCTGCATTTCCTCTGACCATCCACTAGCCAGATTTGACTTTAGTTTCTTGAGAAAATGTTCCATTTGAGCTCATCTGTGCACTGGAAGAAGCCAGTAGTAGTTTGGCGAAGTGATGTGGTGGGCAATGGTAGCAGAGGCAGCAATAGGGATACAGAAGACCAGTGGCAGGATCAAAGATGAGTTGCATAGCTGTATCTCTCCCAACTTGTAGACATCAGAGTAGCTTACTGCTTGCTGCAGTATGTCATTTCCCATTCTGTCTGCTTCTCAGTCTTAGCCTTCCAGCCCCACGCCCCCTTTAGGCAGGCTGCAATGGTGACGTTTACATTAGATCAGCTGGCACCTCCACCACAGAGATGGTTGCATTTGTGCAAAGTGTAGTACTGTGCATATATAATACTGTATGACCCTCAGGCCTGACTTTCATTGGTGCTGAGCACCCACAGCTGCAACTGAAGTCAGTGGCAGCGGCAGATAATGTTCAACTAAAGTCAATGGCAGTGGCAAGAACTGAGCAGGATCACAGCGGATAATGCTTACATAGTAGCATTTTAGGACCCTTACAACTAACAGGCCCTATTGAAATACACAGCAATATTATAATTATGTAAAAACGTCATCTTCTCCCCTCTATCTCAGTTACCCACTTCCAGGTGCTGGTTGCATCCTCAGTTCTTCCTTAATTTGAACAATTAGCGAGATTTCGAATAAAATGTCTTTCTTCCTGCTTTGCTCCCCATCAATTCTTCCTCACTGCCTGTTTTCAATCCCTTGTTTTCAGACTAACATGTCAAACTTAGCCAAAGAGGTACAGCATGGTATAAATCCATGCGCACGTATTTCTGACACATGCAGATAAGAACTTATTGCTCAGGGTTTGCATGCTCACTGAATGGCCTGATGCAGTTCTTGGCATTTTTCCTTTGAAGTCTGAACTCAAGAGTCTGAATCTGAAGTTCCAGATGGAACAAGATTTACAGAGATGAAAGGATGACCACTTAGAATGGATAATAAGAGGTGTTTACATGCATTCTAATCCCATGACTTCACCTTCCCCTACATTAGAAGCATTTTGTGCACTGGTTTCTAAAGCCCAGCATCTATAGAGGGGAGGCTAATTGCACAGAAATGCAGATTTCTTTCTTTCATGGCTTTGGCTGAAAGACAAAAGCACTTGCAAACATGTTTAAAAATATCTTTAGTTGTATAAAATCAACAAATACATCTAACTAAAAATATTTTGCATCAGAATAAGAAAGAAAGAGATTGGCACTCCCCTTTGTGCTTCCAAAGCCTTTAGATCAAATATCTTTGCAGACTTTTGATTCATCTGGTGTCACAGACAGATCTAAATATGTGTTTGTATTGCTTCCACTAGCATGAGAGCCTGTACAGTACAAAAATATTTACACAGAAATATTGATCAGAAAATCCAGAGGGCCAGTCCACAAAATAGATTCATGCAGGGAAGAAAAAAGAATTTAGTAATAGGGGGATTGTATGTTCTAAAATATCCTCTTAATGTGCCTTTTTCTAGAAATGAGAAACAATTTCCTAACAGTGTTATCTGAGAGGTGAAATGGAAGGCAGTAGGTGGGATTCTCGGGGTTCATTCTCAGTTTCCCACATCTCCTCATGGCAAGAACCTGGAAAAGCACTTCTGTATTCCCAGATTTCCTCATCTGTACAATGGAGATGATAATATTTTTCTGCATCGCAACAGAAGTCATAAACCTGAATTACTATAAAATAGTGTGTCCAGCTCTAGATCCTTCCTGTGGCAGAAATGCGCTATTGGTATGTTCCACTTTTACATCAGTGAAGGCCACTATGTGTTCATTCTCTTCACAGGTCCTTTGATGGTCATTGTAGAATATTGCAAATATGGAAATCTGTCTAATTACCTGAGAGGAAAACGAGGGGATTTTATTGCATATAAGGTAAAATAAATGGCTTTTTGTGCAACTGCAGGATGGGCAGTTCAGGATCATTAAGGCTAGCTGTTTAGAATTAGGAATTTTTCTCTACTTGCCATAGTGGGACCTCAGTTATATCTGAATGCTGGTGCTTCATTGATCTGTCAAATTCCAACTTCTAAGAGGAGAAGGAAGAATCCATTCCTGCCTCTGTAGGATCTTAGTCCCTTCCTCTCCCATAGCTCCGGCCCAAAGTGCATAATCAACTGCAAATGCTCATGGGAACAGAACATTCACTGTTGTGTGACTTGAAGGAAAAAGGAGCTGCTCTGATTCCTCTACCTCACAACCAGACAGTATCTGCTCAAAAGAGCAGTGGTTGGTCTCTGTACACTAGGTATGAAAACACTGTTTCCCAATCCCATTGCCCTCCCCAGCAGCTTGCTAGCCTTGTTGTCCCACAGAGGGCGGCACAGAACTGTTACAGTAGAGGTGAAGTCAGCCCCTTCTTTCCATGAGCTGACTAAGTACAGCACTCTTGGTGGCTCTGGGGGGCCTGCTTTCTTTTCAAATTTCAGTCTATCTAAAACCAGGCAACTCTCATTCAAATCCTAGCAGGATCAGTGCAGCCTTGGAGCCTTCCCAGACTCCATGCAGGTGAATGTGTACGGGTTTTCCACATATCTCATATTTGGGGTCATATCTGCTCTTCATGGACACTAACACATGTGGTAAATGTAGCCAATTAGTTCATTTTATTCTTGTGCTGGGTGATGGTATAATTAACATGTGCTATCTCACACATAATTAATGTATGCTAAATAGATTTAAGTGGTAGGATCACAGAAGTATAAGATTGATAAGCATTTAGGAGTGTTAAGTATGCATTATGTATCTAAGTAAAGCAGGGATGAAACACAAGGCCTGTAAGACTTCAGGTTAGCCACAGTACGACATAGTTTTAAGAAGGCTTGACATATGTGAGTGATCAGAGAAGACTCTGCTAGTTAGATGAGAAGACTATAAGAAAGATGTGCCAACAGGTAATGTTGTGGTTAATCAACCATAAAATCACAGGATACCTTACTGCAACATCTTTTACAACACATGTACTGACCTCAGGGTGCACAGATACTGAGAGTAAGAGGAAATACAACCAACCTATGAAAAATAGGGCACCCCAATATTCATGTGCGGGGGTAGTCAAAATTACAATATAAGAGGTGGTTCCTAGTTGGATAAAAGTGGGACTACTCAAGAGACAACCCCACAGGAATGCCAGAAGGAACTGTCCCTCTAGCAATGATAGTCTGTTGCAGGGTCTGTCAAACCCTAGAAGGCCTGTGAAGATGCAGGAGTGACTATGGTTATAATTATTCATCATCATCATCATCATCAATAACTGTGGGCTCAGCACCCATTGGTGTCTGATGCCTCTCTCACTATTTCCTTCCATTTTTCCCTATCCAGTGCAGAGTGGCTTTGTTGGTTTTTGTAAGGTTTCTGTATGGAGGAGTAACCATCACCTTGTTTGTGACTTGAATAAAACTCACATTACAGATAAAATTTTGCACTTGTAATTATGTCTGTGGTCATTGTCCTTGGACTTTGAGTATTCCTTGAGCCTCCTGATTTAAGAAAAACACCAGAGGCTATTTCAATCTGTTGACCTAAAACCGGAGCCAAACCCAGTGTGTTGTAATACCACATCACTACGTTCTCTTCAAACAGAATAAATGGCTACATACATACATATAAGAGAATGGAATTCCATCCTATTTCCATTATTGTTTTTGTGCTATGGTGACTGGTTTTGGCGCCCTACCCCATGCCATTCTTTGTGTATTATTTGAAAAGTGGTTTTGCAAAACACTTATGTGGATATTTCCATAAGATCCTTTCCCACCCATTGCCTGGTCATTCCATTAAATACCATCAAATGCCTGACCATCTCACTTCACAAAGGTAAATAATTTCTGTGGAATTTTTAGTCCCAGGAGAACTCTGAGCAGACAGAAAAAAGTCTGGATGAGTCAAACAGTGATTTAACAGAGCTGATCAAGCGGCGCCTAGAGAGTGTGGCCAGCACAGGAAGCTCAGCCAGTTCAGGATTCATTGAAGATAAGAGTTACAGTGACTCTGATGAGGAGGAAGAAGGTAAAAGAACTGTATCTACTCCTGAGTCCTCTATCTTAAAGGTTTCTATTTCTTCTGTCTACACCCTGGCCCAAATGTCATTGGCATTCACTGCAAATGTTTACTGTTATAGCTATTTTGGGTGGGAGGAATTTGTGACTTACAGAGCTAAACCAGCAACAGCCAATAATGTAAGCCCAGTTATACCAGCAAAACTGCACGCAGGCTGGAATAACTTGTATTGTTTGTGGGGGATGGGGCCAGTAGAAGCTGCACCCACAGTAGAAGTAACTTTCACATATTTAACAGCAAATCTCTGCTAGTGTGGACTTTGTGCATTCCCCCTCACGCTCACTACAGAAGGCCTGCAAGAACATACACACCCCTACCATCTGCTTCATCTGTGTAGGAGTGACGGCAGCAACATCTTAGTAGAATGTTTGTGTGGCCAATCTGTCCTTCCAGAAAATTCCCTTCACCTCATGGCACTAAAAAGAATGTTCCTTTTTTCCTCTCCACATGTCCCTCTTTAGGTGCTCTCCAGGATTGGCAGGCCTCAGTAATGCTAGAGGTCTCCCTGTAGGGTCTCATGTTTCTGTGGTCTCTTCTAGATGGTGAGGATCTGCAAAAGCGACCCTTGACCTTGGAGGATCTGATTTGCTATAGCTTCCAGGTGGCAAAAGGCATGGAGTTCCTGGCCTCCAGAAAAGTAAGTCCCATTCCTGCACCACCACTCCCTCTTTCTTTATATTTCATTTATTAAACTACAGGATAGCAGCTTCCTTCATAGGCCCATAGCCATTAGAGATAAAGATTCCATGTATATTATCGGGCCTGCTTCTCCTGTCACTTACGCTTATTTTACGCTATTGTAATTCCACTGATTCTTCTGGTCAAGTAAGGAGTGACATTAATAGACCTCCGCAGGGAGTCTCCTGCCGTCCAGTTCTAGGAGATGTGTATCTCCAATTATTAATTAATTAATTAATTATCAATGAACACAGCAACCATAGCCAGAAGGCAAGGAGAAATTTAGGACAACATTATCTGAACTCCATGATGGATACAGAAGAAATCTCTCGTGCCTCTATGAAGGAAATACCCTTGCACAGTGAGAATAAAGACCTCTGAAACCTTCACAGAAATGTAGCTCTAATAATTTAATTTGCCAATAAGTGCAACCTGGTGCATTTGGTAACTGCAGCCAAATGAATGCCTCAGGGTCATATCCATCCATAGTTTGTAGGTTTTTGAAGAAGTGAGTCTGATCTGTGTGCAAATATATGTTCATAGTTGCAGATCTGTTAGATGAGCACCATGACGGCACCCAGAAATCAGATTGTGCACTGTTTTTCATATGTGCCATTGCTCACTTTGGTAACTGCATATGCAAATGTTGGTGAACTGGCCCATGGGCCTTCTCCTTTCAAAATTTGGCCATAGGGGCTTAATATTTAACTGGGGGGTTGCAAATACCTTTTGATACTGCGAGTGGGAGCAAAAGGGTCAGTTGTTGTCTCAGGGCCCAGCGATTCAAAAGCTGTGGCAGTCAGAGCCACAGGGCCTTTAAATAGCCACCAGAGTGCTGTGCAGCACACACCAAGCAGTGTGAAGGACTGAGGGGGCATGCCATGCTGCAGCCAGTGCCAAGGGCTTGGTTGTCGTTGGTCCCACCCCTTCCATACTTGGCCCTGCCCCTTTCAGGAGTATGGAGTTGACCCCTCCCCCATGTTGCCTAGGGACCCACAGAGGCTGTTAGATCTGCTGACCCTCGCTTTTTGATTAGGATTTACTTCACATGTGAAGAGTCTGAGAAATGACCAGCCACCATTTCTCAATTTGCTTCTTGTGCTGAACTATTTTCTTTCTATCATATGACAGTATATTTTCAGCAAGTTCCCACCCACATTTTCCCACTCAACCTTGCTCTCAGCAAAAGCTCATTTTTCTTTCACTTTTCAAAGAGTCTGTAGGATTTTTACTCCATTTGCAGCCTGTTGTTCAGTCAAAACTTCTGATTTCACTTGTTGGCATTTTCTCATAGTGTATTCATCGGGATTTGGCAGCAAGGAACATCCTTCTGTCAGAGAACAACGTGGTTAAGATCTGTGACTTTGGACTGGCTAGGGATATTTACAAAGATCCTGACTATGTACGGAAAGGAGATGTAAGTGGAAAGGACTTGACCTGCCAGTCTTGAATATTATCCCCCCCCCCCGTAAGGACTGGGCAGATCAACAACAATAACTGGCCGTGTGCCACATCTTTTTCATTCTTAGGCAAGACTTCCACTTAAATGGATGGCTCCGGAGGCTATTTTTGATAAAATTTATACTACGCAGAGTGATGTGTGGTCTTTTGGCGTGTTACTATGGGAAATATTCTCTCTGGGTAAGATTATTTTACAACTTGTTTTTAATATGGTATTGTCATGCAAAATACTTTAATAAAATAACAAAGGAAACGGGGTCATATTCTGAGTTCAGCTGGTGTGGTGTAAATTAGCAGTAATTCCCTATAAAACAGCATTTACTCTAGACTGTCAAAATTTGACTCAATGTATATTTAAAAAAAAAAACCCAGATTTGAAATCTGTAACAATCCATGTCAAGAGAGTATGAGGCAAACACAAATCAGTGCAGCTCTAGATTGAAACATTTTTTTTAAAAAGTGGTGAAAGTTTCCCTGTCAAATCATATTTTCCCACAAGAAGTCTGGCTTCAGCTCAGAAACCACACAGCCTATAGGTTGCAGAGAATTATGCTATTGTTGACATAATGGTCTGACATTACTAGTGGTAGACAGTGCACCGCAAGGGAGTTTTTGTTCATGAGCTGACAGCTACAATGGCTGCTCTTGCCACAGGCTTGATTCTGCTTCCCCTCAAAATGCTGATAAGTAAAATCACACATTGGCTGCCGCCATCATTATCTTGACAACAGAACCCGTGCCAGCTTCGGTCAGTCATTCTGGCGGCAAATAGGTGGAGTTTGTGTTTGTATGTTTGCATTGCCTGCAAAGTCATAGAATGTTTGGAATAAGGATATCCATTGTCAATGTGCTTCATCCTGTCATGAGACAACACTTCTTAGACAACTCAGTCTGGGATCTGGTCATTACCTGATAGGCCAGGCTCTCAAAACTGAAACACACGATGTTGCTCATAGCCAGTAGAATTCCACTGTTCCAAATTCCTCTTCATACAGCAGGGCACTTCTTTCCTCAGGGTTGCCTGGCATGTGGCTCCTTAATAAGCATTTCCAAACAAATGAAAAGTGTAGCCCACATATTTCAGCTCTCACTTCTAAGCAGTCATGAGTGACTCTCCTATGCCTCCAAGTCATAGATGGGCTGGGATTAACATTGAGCCCAAGATGCCAAATTCAGATCTCAATACAGAATTTCCCAAACTTGAGAATATTCAGGTCTAGAGATTTGATTCAGCTCATTATGGAGAGTGGGTGCTGGCTGTAGTGCTCAGAACCTGGTTTGAACTTCTCTGAACTTCAGGAGTGTTTTGTAACTCAGGCTTTGGTTTGGGTTCATCTGTAGTTTATATTAGCGTGTAAAAGAGGCGCTTCAGTGTTTAGTGATTTAAAGTCTGTGAGTTATTGGTTTCTCCAGACTTTGGGTATGTGTCTGCCCTTGTATCTACTTAGAATTATGGTACTCTAGTATAAGACATCCATGGCTGCCTGGGGGCTTCACCAGGGTCATTTTGTTACATACCCTTTGGAACATCACAGTGGGAGAAAAGCTAGAACTCAGATCCTTGAACTCCACAAGACCCAGATGGGGCAGCCAGACAGCAGACTGAAGGAAATACAATAGGATGTAGGGACGCAGTTAAAGGGATCAGTCATGCTTTGTGGGCATCTACAAAAACTCAAATGAACTGGCTGTTGGTGAATGGCAAAAAAAGGTTCAGGAAGCCCTGGTGATGCTAAGCTGGAAACATGTCCAGACACTCCCAAGAGTGGTTTTGCAACTGGCATGAAATCTGTTCACTTGCCTTTTAAAGCAGAAGTTGCCAAATGAAAGTCAAGAGCAGTAATAATACAATTCAGTGAGTATATTGTATTCTTCTGTTTTTATTCATTATGCTTTTAAAAGTAAATTTAAGTTACTTTCAGACTGCTTGGTTTTAGAAACCCCTCTTCTTAATGAAGTTGTTCATTTGGGGCCACTTAAAAGAGTCTGCAAATAATATACATTTATACTGTCCTTTCTGAAACCAGTGGAATCCACTAAATTACACCAAGATTTGACCATCCTTATGACTTCTGCTATTCTTGTTATGATGTAGCTCAGAAACCACTTTCCTCTTTCGGTGGCGCCGATTCAAAAGACAGTTTCTCCTAAGAGTTTTCATAAGGACCATCCAAGCATGTCTATGGTTTGGCAGTAGTCATATCTGCAGCTCACATGATAAATATTTAATTGAGGACTTGTTACTGATTGAACCTTACACTCTTATGTAAAAAATTTACAGATCACTGAGAGCCAGAGTACAGAAAGTTATTTGTCTTTGCAACATGGAATGTTTGGGCTCCCATCCACAATCACTGCTTTTACTGTATCCCACAGACTGGATACCTTTTTAAAAAGAAAAGATATTGACTACAAAAAAATACACACTGTGGTTTGTACATAGGTACTGTTAGGACAAAAGGTTGACTCTAAAACAGAATGAAATTCCTCTGAAAGGCTAGGCTGAGTACCTTATTCCTGTTGCTGCACAGGTAAGCCTGCACAGGAGGAACTGCTTATCTTGATTTTGTGGCTGGTTTTGCTACTATTTATTTAAATAGGGTCAGCATGCTTGGTGGCAGATAATGTATTTTGAAATCAGTCACGTGGCATATTACAGAATGTCAGCCTCTCCTGGAATTTAAATTTGCACAGTTTCAAAAAACAATCAAAAGGTAATTGTATAAACAACCCGCACTTGGTAATGTAACATCAGCATATTTATTAGCCCACTAAAATAAAAGTGAGATCAAAAGGAGGGTTTATTAATACCCAGTGCAAGCCGTATCTCTGAATGTTTTGAAGACTAATTTCCCCAAGGAAAATGTCATGGCACCTGTGTCCACACTTTTCCAGCCTTTCCTAGCAGCCAAAATCTAAATCATTACACCAATACCAAAGTCCAAATGGGCCATAACGGTGTGCAGAAGTATTTTGCTCCATACCTTTGAGACCTGAGGAGGCCCCATCTAGCAGGAGGTTAACCTTGGCCAAAAGGTTACATATCTAAAATATCTCTTCCCTGCCATCCTGACACTCTTTCTTGTCACTGTACTACAGTGGATACCCCAGAAGAGGAATCTTGAAATACTATGGATTCACTTTGCACATTATAACCAGCTGGAGCAGCTCAGATTTCCAGATCAAGTGAAATTCTCCACCTCCCACAAGCCTCAGTCAATGTATGTAAATCAAAACAGGAAAATGCTCCAAAGAGTCCAAAGTGATTTAGGGTAACAGTGACCACAGTGCTTACTTACTAAGTTATAGACTCAGAGGGGTAACTGTGTTAGTTGGTAGCTGCACAAACAACAAGCAGTCTTGTAGCACCTTAAAGACTAATACATTTATTTCTTACCCACAAAAGCTCATTACCTAATAAATAAATTTGTTGGTTTTTATGGTGCTACAGGACTGCTTGTTATTTACCAAGCTATGGCTTTCATCTTGCCTGTTGTGACCCAGCACTTCACCAGGCCTAGTTCTTGATGATAAACTCTTTTTCAGAGGCAATTAGCTTGAGGTAGCTTGTGCCTTTTAGCAAAGAAGAGTTGACTTCTTTGGTCTGTTTAGATTCCTCTTTTGCATGCTGGAATGTACTACATGTGCAATGTAAAACAGCTGGGATGACTCATCACTATCTCAGCCACACCTGTTTTCTCCTCTGGAAATCTGCTGGCTGGACAGGTCTCTGCTTGTGGTAGTTTCAAATCACAGAGATCAGAGTTGGAACATGACTTGCAGGTCATGCAGGCCCTCTTCCCATAAATGAAGGGTTATCTGCAGCACGCTCTCCAGTTCATTGTCCATGCTAATGCTGTTTCTCTTGGGAGATTACTCCACAGTCTGAGAGATACTGAAGACCAGCATTAGAAGTGCACAAGGCATCTGAGATATGAAGTATAAGGTAGTGGGATGTGTGAAGATGGACCGTTCAAATAATATGACAGCTCCGAGGTCGGAGTTCAGAAAACTTGCATACCAGTGCTTGTCTCTGTCTAGGGATAGTAATTCTAGGCAAGCAAGTTAATTCATATGCTAAAGATTTCAAAAGCATCTTGAGATCCTTGGATGAAAGGTGTTGCCGTACAAGCAAAACATTTTCTTAGTGTTCTGTTTATGACTCTTATTATTCCTGGCGTCAGACAAAACTGGGAAGGGACCGGCAGATACACAACAGAAATGAGCCTCACAATATCTTCAACTCATCTAAAACCAGGGAAACCCAAGAACAGGTTGTATTGTGGCACTGCTGACTCTGTCCCAGTTCACAGACCAAAGGACTTCAGATAACTGTGGCCGTGTGAAACTAAGTTGCCATAGACTGCTCTCCAAGCCTGTACAGGGAACTCTGCTACTTGCACAAGCCCAGCCCTGCAGTGCATGATATTAGGGATCAAGAGGCAAGGCCCATGCACTTAAATTATTTGGGGAGCACTTATTTTTGGTACTCTCTTAATTTCTTTCCCACCCGCATACATGTAGTATACGATGGCATTCCCAAGCTTGAAGAAAGCAGAAGCTCAGGCAGGAATATTAAAGAACGTAAACCACATACAGATTCCTAAAGAACTGGACCCACATTCAGATTCCATTAAATCCCATCTGTTCAAAATGGATAAGATGGTCTTCCAAACTTTTCATCCAGCCTCAAGGATGCCAGCCTAGGAAAAGAAATAGCTGTGTTATATACTATAGCCCCTGCTAGGGAAGAGAGAATTCAGAGGTATGGAGGAAGAAAGGGGAATTTCATGTTCTTTTTCAGGATGAGAATGTTTTCTTGTGAAGATAAACTCAGCCTCTTTCTCACACCCCTTTTTCTTTCCCTCCAATGGATGAAACCCTTAGAAAGCACTGTAGGGCCTTGGTTGTAGAATCTTTGATGTCCAAAAAGACTCTTAGCCCCAGATGCTCAAAGATGTTTAGGTGCCTAATGCCCATTGATTTCTGGACCTTTGCTTTCGCTCCACTTTCAGAAATCCCTTGACTTTGTTCCAACAGTGAATGTCACCAGCGGGACAGGATCCTTAATAATGAATAAAGGGAGCTTTTTAGAGCTCTAGGCCCAGTTTAAACTCTGGTGTAAGCAAGATCAGTTCAGATTGACTCAGGTGCGAGAAACCCACTAATGTAGCCCTCTTCATCCCTGAAAGTCTCTGTGTCCTTTGAAATCTGCGTATGTCATCTTTGACTGTAATTTCAATCACAAATGCCACCCAACAGGTTAAAAATTCCCACTCTCCAATTAGTCAGGGATGCATCCTACCATATATTGAGAGATTCTCCCTATCCCTATGTTTGTTTGTAATAGAAGAGCACTGAAGATGATTTGTGCTACGTAAAATGAGCTGAAATAAGGATTACTCTTTCTGTTGGATGGCTGCTGGGTGACCCATGTTAAATATGACGGTGGCATCAATCCAGTTTCCAGTGTGTTTACATCTTGAAATGCAGTCATCACTGGCACTAAGTGCCTTTCTCCCCCACTGGTGGGAGCTTAAGGATTGGATGTGCCTGGAGATAGAATTCACCTGGACATGATCCCTCCAGGTTATGTCTGAGGCGCATTAAACAGGGAACTGCAAGAAGGTGGAGTGAGGAGTTTGTCTTGTTGTGGGTTGTGATTTCCCTGTTCTGTGGATAAACAGAGGTCTTCAGTCTCCAGACTGTCAGACCAGCAAACTGAACTAGTATATTACATTCATGTTGAAACAGAACACGGGGATGAAAACTGAGGGGCTATAGGATGAAAATGAACATTTTCCAAAGCAGGAGTGTATCTCTGCTGTACTTGCTGTTGTGACATGGAATTAACTTCCATGGGGGAAGCAAGAGTGTTACAGAGCAGCCCGGCTCAGTTACATACGCTTCTTGCCTTGCCAGTAGTATTTAGGAGCATGATTTATTTGTGCGCATTGGTTTCCTTGTCACATTAATACAGATGTCATTCCTGGAGGCACAGCCTCCCAAGTTTCTAATGAGAACAAGGGGAAGGTGGTGAATTGACACACACATGCTTCTATGCATTTTACCTACAGTGCATGTGGTTCATCTGCTAACTAATCAGAACTCAATGTAACAAGGCTTTGGGCTTCCCCCAGCAACCGTGCTAGGGTCTTTGCTCCTGAGTTAGCAGCGTGAGCTCGTCAAGAGAGGAGGGACAACCTTACACCTCTACCAATTCCTCCAGGGCTGTTGATAGGCTGCAGAAAGATTTATATCAATCCTGCTGGCACCAGAAAGGCTAATACATGCAAGTGTTATGGGGGGATCTTAAGAGGAGGCAGGTGAAGTACTTGAGATTCTAAGAGGAAGAATAAACCACTTGCTTTCCACCAGTTTCTGGGGGGACACTTGATTTCCATTTTCCCCCTTTCTGTACATATAAAATGGGCCAAACTCTGAGTGTTCTTGGTGATACCATAGTAGAAGTTTTGTCTAAGGACTTCAGGATTCAGTCCCACATTTGCATCACTAACCTGGCTTGAACAGTAACAGAGAGGTAGTTGTGTTAGGCTGTATTCTAACAAAACAAAACAGCAGTTGTGTAGCACTTTAAAGACTAACAAAATTATTATAATAAATCATTTTGTTAGTCTTTAAAGTGCTAGATGATTGTTTTGTTCTGGCTTGAAGAAGGAGTAGAGTTCAGTTTTATGTCTGGGAAGGGATTTAGCTGACCTATGACCCCTGTTGCTTTTGTGTCACATGAGTAAAAGCCTACAGCACTCCCCAACCTTATTCACCTGAGCAATGAGTTACATTGATGTCACAGGAACTTTGAAACCAGAATGTATCTAGGTGAACTAGTAGGAACCTTCCTACTTAACTCTCCCAAGAGAGAATTTAAGGCATGAAACTGACATACAATTTGCCTTTGTTCTGCTGTGTTTCATTTTTGGGTGATTCTGACCCTGATGTTAACAAGAATGTTTTGCTCAACTTGACCAGAAACCTCTAGCTAGATGGACTTTTTGCTCTAATGGAATTTCCAAAACAAAGTCCTTTTGGAAGCTACTGTGAAATGAGCTGACTCTCCATCACCCATCACTGAAAATATATGTGTGTCATGGTCCTTTAGGAGAGTCAGAATATACCAGGCAATGTGCTGTTTTAGCGGAGTTGTTATCATGAAGGGCTGTTATTTGGAAGCTGGACACAATTAACTATGGGCCTAGAATAAATATATTTTTTTGTGAAGAGCTTAAAGATGACTTTCAGTGGGAGTTAGACACGTAAGCTTTTTAAGCAATTTAAAATCTCCTTTGTAAGTCTGGCACACCATGTTATTTCTTCAGTCAACAAACCTGTTCCCGAGAGATGCTCAGCACCTTCAACTCCCACTGTATCAGCACCTTTTAGGATCAGGTGGCAGATTTCCAGCTAGCCCAGAACATTCAACAGTATACATTGCTGCTTTGAATTCAGACCGACAGTGACTGAGCCATCTACAGTCACACTCTGGATGTGTACTTGCAGGTGCCTCACCATACCCCGGAGTACAAATTGATGAGGACTTTTGCCGCCGCCTCAAAGAAGGAACACGGATGAGATCACCAGAATATTCCACACCAGAAATGTAAGAGTTCTGCCCCTGACTTTGGGCAAAAGAAAGTCAGAATTTAACCATGATAACCGGGTTTGATTTGTGTGTGGAGGTGGGGGAAGGGTTTGCCGAATTGTCTTTCTTGTAATCCATTTATGAATTAATGGATAAATTAAGGGGTTGTGCCTATCTTAATCTCCCTGATATCATAGATTAATAACAACAAATCACCAAGATAACTGCAGGGCCAATCCTTCAACAGGAAAAGGAGTTAGCAGATCATTCCAAGTTAGTTGTAGTGTATGAAATCTCAGGTCAAGGAACTATTGTATTTGTCTGAATTCAAGTTTTCTGGGAGTGTCTATGTAGTTTAATTGTAAATGGCTTTCATCCACATCAATAGGGCCTGCAGCTCAAAGTTAAACTAGCTCCACACAAACAACGTAGATAACTGACTGAAACAACTGTTGAGTGAAAAAAAACATGATTGGGGATGTAATGTAATGTAATGTTTCAAAACACACAGATTTGATTTGTCACTTGCATTGGAGGTATAAGGTGGGAAGTCATCTAGAGATGAAGATGGAGACAAACAGCAGCACAAAATGGTTTGGAAACACAAACTGACATTTTCTTAAAGTCTCTGTGTTTCTCCATAGCTACCAGACTATGCTGGACTGCTGGCATGGTGTTGCCACAGAGAGGCCCACCTTCACAGAGCTGGTTGAGCGCTTAGGAGACTTCCTCCAGGCAAATGTGCAACAGGTACAGCTGTGGGACTGGTTTGTCATGTGTGTAAAGAAACAACACCCCATTGTTAAACAACAACAGAGAACAGGAATTCACATTGCAGCAAAGAACACAGGGAAAATGGCTGTTGGTGGGAGAGTAGGAGAGGAAAATGCTATGTATTCAAAGAGGATTATGGTTAGTAAATCAGAAGTTTATCCATCTACCATGAGCAGAAATGTATCGTACATTAATTTTTGAAAAGGTTCAGTTGCCCCCTAGTGGAATAATAGCTCTTTATCTCACTAAGCATTTTTAATTAGTTTTCAATACTGCCAACTGCCAGTAGCATAGATATCTTTCTACAATTGGTCTGAACTCTTTCTCTCCCCACCCCCTTTTTTTTTCTCTCTGTGTTTAAGCTTATTATTGCTTTTAGGAACTTTGACATGAAGCCATTTAAGGCTCAAAGAGTCAATTACATAATTGTCAATTTCATACTAGATAAACCAACTTTTTTTCCTCTCCATTTTAAAAAGCCCAACACCTCAGTTATCTATTATTAGATGAAATCAAGTTCTCTCCACTGGTTCCTTGCCTTTTCAAAGCAAACAAATCAGTGAAGCTAAATTGAAGGGGGCTTGTTTTGCAATGTGCAAAAGCCAGAGAGAGCTTGTGAGCCTTATGCTACAAGCAAAGGAAATTAAAAGAAAGTCAGGAATCGTGATAAGGGACAAGGCAGTTAATTTACGCCTCAGAATTAAAATCAAGGGAAGGCAGTTTTGATAAATGGGTTTAGAGTTTAAACAAGGAGCCACTTCTACAGATAATTGTAATAATTAGCACTTGCTGCTGAGATTTCATAGCTTACTTAGGTAGGTGATGAATTGTATTAAGGATGCAGTAGCAACTGTTGTAATGAACAGAAAATAAAGTGGTTTAAGGCTGCAATAATAAGGTATGGCAGTCATTAGCTGCAACTCATCAATCTGAGCAGAAGCTCATAGGCTATAAATAGGCATTACTCATTTCAAATTCCCAGGTCTGCTATAGCTACACATGCTGTGTGGCTCTCCTTTCCCACTCATAAGCATGGGACTTTAATGTGAATTTGGGTGATTTGAGTCCCATTACAATGACATTTGGAACTCATCAAAGATGCCAAAACACTGAAAATGTAATTGAGTGCCCTAACTGAGAGAGCCCATGAATGTTCAACTTAATGTAAGGCTGATTGGGGGCATAATAATAATAACAGGAACTAATTAGCTGTAGTTTGTCTAAGATGCAACATGGGAGCCATGTAAAGCCAGCTTTCAAATGGATGTGAACATCTTGGTGTCTCCCAAACTCAGTGATGCAGGCTGCTCAAAATGTTTAATTTTTCTGGTTCAAGCAAGAGCACCATTGGCAGAGCTGTTGTTGCTATGAGGGAAGAAGCCTGGAAAAGATGGTCTAGAATGCAGGGATTTCTTGCACTTTGCTCCCACGACTAGTGAAGCAATGGAGCACTCATGCTTATATATCTCTAAGGGAGTATATACACAAAAAGCAACCAGGATGGAATTTTAAAGGCCAGTTTTCATCCATTATTCATAGTGGATTGCTCCAAAAATGACAGATTTGCTTCCAAAAGGGAAAAAAAAAAAACCAGGACAGTGAATGTTGAGTAAAGCCCTTAATGCTGGATTTAGTGTTGTGCAAAGAATTTCACGGCTGACTTAACAAAATAATCAGAAATAAAACAAATATCCAATAGAGCTTGATAGCCATGAATGTCCGGTTCCTCAGTATGAAGAGCTGATACTCACTGGCTTCCCTTTCTTCTGTTATTAATTATTTAGGATGGTAAAGATTATATTCCATTGAACATCACATTATGTCCTGATGGAGAACCTAATCCAAAAACCAGTCCAGTGGAAGAAAACTTGAGTAACTGCCTTAATCGCTGGAGTGCAGTGGGAAGTGGGTAAGGAAAATGCTTACTTATTGTGGTTTCCAGTTAAGAATCTAGACAATTAAGAAAGTGAACACTCGGAAGCAGTTTAAGCCTTCAGGTAAAAGCATAAATCCCCATAGTTTAGCATTATATTGTCTTCTCCAGTTAGCAGCCTCTATGGTGCAGTTGAACTGGTCTGCTTATGGTTCCTGGGTTCATTCCGATCTAGGCGAGGGGCAGGGCCTTCTTTGGTGGAGGGCTCTTGTCTAGCATGGGAGAGAGGAAACTTTTTACATTGGGGGCCCCCCTTTTTGTCCCTGCAATTAGCTGGGCCCCCCAACCTGTCTAATAAAATACCAAGCAACAGAAATTTCTGTTATGTTCATATGAAAAAAAAAACATTTTGGCATATGCTAGTCTATGTGAGGCAGCAAAGTAAACTGCAATAGTGCAAGGACAGTGCACACAGTGGGAGAGAGGATGCTCACTATACATATTCAGGCAAAGCATGTTTGAAGAGCCCCCTTCCCCAGCCCTCCCAGACAGCTATTAAAACAAAAAAATCCACTCTGTTTAAAGAGCCCTTCCAACTCCAGCAGTCCCAGGTAGTTCATCTTGCTATTTTCAAGAGCCTGATCCAGCTTAGGATCAAAAACAACAACAACAGCTCCCTGCTGTTTAAAGAGCCTGCCCCCCTCCCCATCTTTTCCAGCCCTCCTGGGAAACCTTTTTAAAGTTAAATGAAAGAACTGAACAAAAGATCAACATAACTGGACTTCAAAAAGTCGGGATTCTCTGGGGAAGCTGAACAAGGGGCTGTGCCATTAAAAGCACACATCCCTTACCCCAGCTCATATGCCTCTGCAAATCATGATGGGGGACCAGAAAGGATGGCACAGGCTGTGGGCGGCAGGGAGGCAGGCAACTGAACCCAGAGAGGCTGCAAGGAGGCAATGGAGGGCACCTTTTGTGCAAGGGCCAGAAATGAAGCAGGCCTTCTGCCAATGGCAGGGAGGCAGGCAGCACACAGCACGTGAGCACACCACAGCTACGGTGAGGGAGCAGAGACTCCTGATGGGGGGTGAGCCCATTGTGCTGCACCCCCTTTTTGAAATTTCACCCCCCCCCGAGTGGGCACAACCCCAGTTTGCACACTCCTGGGCTAGGAAACCCCTTCCCCAAAGTGATTTGCCACATAGCCTGCCCTAATGGCAGCCAATCAATCCCATTCTCTCCCGCAGCCTCCATTACTGTGATTTCCCCCTTCTTGTTTCAGCCCCCGCTCTCCCCCTCGCCATGTTTGTATCAACTTGCTTTGAACGTATTTCTGTGGAACAGAAGTTTGCTTTGAACGTCCCTGAGTTTGCCTCTGTGTGTTATGCCTTGGTCTTGTGCAGAGATAGGCAAAGGAAGCTGTGTACTGGGTTTTGTAGAAACAAAGCCATGGATAACTGGATCCAGCCTCACTCTTTTCTGAACCACCATGGCAGGGGGAGTTGTAATAACACATTGCAAAGTTTCCAGCTCTGGCCCTGCTCTCATTCTGATTTAAAAAATATTTAGTCTCATGGGTTCTTTAATTGGTTTGCAATGTTTTGTATTGAGATGAGCAAAATAAAAAATCTTGGGATTAGATAGTGCCTATAGAAGCCACTGTCTTTTTGGGTACAGAGTGGCTAGGACTGGCTGCATTCTGTGTGTGAAGGAGACAGACAGTTGGCATGTCTTGCTGGGTGCCATGGAAGTGGCAACTGCTCCAGCAATTAAGCTGGTGCATTTTGTGCTCCCGCAATCATTGAACATGGTCTGCCCTCGGTATAGAAGGGCAATAGTCAGGAAAGGGAAGGGACATATGTACATCCCGACCTGTCTTGTGATGGCTGCTAATGGTGGTGCTGTATAGCCATATGACTTTCCCAAGGTTGGCCAAGAGAATTTGGAACCTAGCCTTTACCTCTTCATATAACATACTCTCGGTTGTCCACGTAACTGTCCATTTTTAGCCAAAGTCCTCATGATGTGGATTCCATCAGCAGCTCCAAAATGGGGTCTCGTTTTACAACTCATATTTGAATGTGCTTGTCAGGGCATTCTAATGGGTTACAAGTTTTAGAAGAAAATCTGATGACAGAAGCTCACTTTGGGTCAGGGACACTGCTTGAGTTACAAAAGAAGGTCAGCAGCCACTAGAGAATCCAGGAAACTTAGAGGGTCATCATGAATGGGTGTGCGCTGATCTCTCATTCTTTTCATTTTTCAGTAATTACAGTAAGAAGCGACCGCTGAGTGTGAAGACATTTGATGAGGTGCCAGTGGAGAAGCAGAAAATGATGAATGAGGTAAGCCAGACAAACACTTCCCCTTCCAGCAGGTTTGCAGGCCTGTTGTCATCAGGGACATCAAGAGTTTCTGGATCATGTGCATGCTTCATTCTGGGACAGGGGACAGAAACTCCAGTGGGGATTTTGCCCTGGATCCTAAAGAACAAATGGGATCCTGCACTTTCTTTCATGGAGCAATTCAATGGAGGCTAAAAGGATGATGATTTCAGCTGTGCTCTGTGCCAGGAACTTCATGTGGCCTCCTCTGGGGTCACAGACTGTCTGGTTGTCTCTGTTCTCCTTGTGTATAAAATGACTCAGGAGCTTCTTTTGCAGTTCAGCTTTTTGTGAACTTCAGTATCTCTTTTCATGCTTCCCAGCCTTAGAGCCAGAGCTACAGGGCAGCCCTTGCTCTCAAACCTGCACAGCAAGAAGCTCTCAGGGCACAATCTGGCTGAGAGAGGGGATGTGCAGCCACAGGGTGTGGCACGTCTAAAGATTAAAGACTAGGCACACATTTTTCTCTCTCCCTGTAGTCCATATGCTCTCCCAGGCAGGAACTGCTCTCATGCTCACTCTCTCTCCCAGCCTGCTTGGACCCCTGTGCAGTTGAGTTTCTTCTCCAGGCGATGACTATATAGTCTGATAGAAAGGGTGAGGAGTCCAACTACAGTTTATCCCAGAAAACAGATGGCTGGTCCATCCTCTTGCCAGTGCAGAACTGTCATCTGTTATTTTCTGTTCCTTTGCCATGTTCAGTTTCTAACACCGCCCCCCCCCCCCATTCAACCGTCTCACAGATCTGTACAGTAAGAATTCCCTCTGGCTGCTGCTCACTCCGTCTTCAGGGACAGAGACCCATCTCTCTGTATAACACAAATACTTTTACTGGACACACAAGTCTTACAAATAGGTGGTCAACAGCCTTCGTCTCTGTCCCTCTTGCAATGACTGCCTCATGGGGGGCAGTTCTAAAATCAGTACAAACCTCATGGTAATATTTCCCTGCATTTTGGAATGAGGGTGGCATTCAAATAATGGCAGAATTAAAGCTGTATTGCAATGGGTGTCTTAGATAATTATAGCCCTTACATCACCCACTTGTGTACTGGGTGTGTGCACCAGGATTAGTGCCATTACATTAAATGCCAAAGGAATTATACTCATTAGATCAGTATTTCAAACAGTTCAAAATGCAGACTCACACCTGTCCTGCATGAATGCTAGTTATATGTAGTTTTTTATTAGTTTTCTTGTAGTGTTTTACAGATGCTATGGAAGCAGCAATTCAGCTATAAACCTGGGGTAAAATCCTTGCCACTGATTTCAATAGGGCTAAGATTTCACCCTATATCACTACACCCTGAGGACACTGATTTTCTGTTCACTCTTCATGCCATTTGTTTACTTTTCTACTTCAGTCGGAGTGTATGCTGAAATAAGACTGATCTCAGTTTCAATTCCCATTTCTAGTTATCAGAGAGGTAGCCGAGTTAGTCTGTATCTTCAAAAGCAACAAGAAGTCCTGTGGCACCTTATAGACTAACAGATATTTTGGAGCACAAGCTTTTGTGGGCAAAGACCCGCCATTTCTAGTTAGTTTCCCTTTCTGGTTCTGGTGCAGCACTTCTGTCCATGCAGTTTCCAGCACTGAAGGGGAATATTTAAGTTGTAAAGAATCCTTCTCAGTGATCCTGCCTCCATGCGCCCACCACAATGGCCAGCTGCAGCCTCAGTCTAGCCCCTCACCTGTGGGGCAAGCCAGAGCTCATAATGGCCACTCTTAGGTGTGGCACAGGGAGAAGGGAAGAGACTCAGGCCCGCCCACTACTCTGAGTCCCACCCAGGAACCCTCTGGCAGCAGCCTTGTCCTGCCTTCCTCCTCTCTTCCTTAACTGCTTGACTTTCCCTGGGCAATATCCTTGCACTCTTCTGGCCTTTGTGTTAGGCCAGCAGTCTAGCAGGTGTCAAGCTGGAGCCTCTCTCCCACTCCCCTGAGCCTGCCCAGCACCGTTCTGTCCAGATGCTTCCTCTCCTGCTAGGAGTTGGTCCTACACCTTTCCTAATCAGGCTCCTTATATATAGGGTTGCTCCAGCAAGCTGCCCTCTGATGGTCTCCCCAAAGAGCCCTTTCCTCATTGGTTGGGGTATTGCACAGGCTCCCTCCAGCCTGCATCAACCCCTTTCCCGCAGGAGGGGGACAGTGGCCTTACTACAGGAGTCCTGCCCCAGTAGGGAACTGCAAAGAGCTTGTAAGGTTATTTTAGTCATATCACGTAGACATCATGGTATTGCCACCCTTACTTCTTGTCCTGCCATCAGAGCTGGGTGGCTGGAGAGTGGCAGCTGCTGGCTGAGGGCTCAGCTCTGCAGACAGCAGTGCAGAAGTTAGGGTGGCAATACCACACCGTGCCATCTTTTCTTCTGCACTGCTGCTGCCGTTGGCTCTGCCTCAGAACTGGGCTCCTGGCCAGCAGTTGCATCTGTCCATCTGCCCAGCTCTGAAGACAGTAGCACTGTCAGCAGAAGCACAGAAATAAGATCACAGTACCACAACTCCACCTACAAGAACCTTGTAAACCCCCCGCATGCACAATTCCTTCCTGGGTTAGGACCCCTATAATTACAACATATTTCAAACTTTAAAATGGCAAAAAGTGTCTTGTTGTGATGTGTGCATATGGAATTTTTCTGTAAAATACCAGGAAGCCAGAATAAGAAAGAAGAATCATCACTTATGTTTGCTTTTTTTACATAATCTTCCCTTACTATTAATGTCTTTCTGCATTATTTGAGCTCTGTGCATATCATTGCATTTTATGGCCTTTTTAAAGCAGAACAATAACATTTTTAATTCTATAAAAAACAAGGCAAACTTTCAAATACTAACCAAAAAGCACCGAGGAGTCAGGGGGCTAAGTGGAATGGTTACATAGGCTACTAGTTTAACAAAGCACACGATGACCTTGGATTTAACTTTAAAATCACTGGGCATTATGGAAGCATGGAAAGTTGTGTTTTTAAGTGCTTTGCTGTATAGAAAGGAGGTTTTAAAGCAACTTTGCTCTCTGGGAGCCATAAGACAGTGCATTAGCTCTGTAGATTGTTTGAGCCCATCCCCGGTTGGCAACCCCCATTTGAAGATTCTTTGGTGTCTGGTGTGGAATGACTTGCTTGGTATCAGGCAGGGGCCAAGAATTGCTACTGCAAATGGCTTCCTTGGTAACAATGCATGCCTGAACCTTTACAGCCTCCACCCGACCCAGGGGTTGGCCTCTCAATGACAGGGATGAGGAAAGCTTGCATTGCTCCTACCTGGCTCTACCAGCTCTGTAGACAAATGAGGGAATTCAAGCTGCAGAACTGAGACACTGGCCCTGCTGCAGCATAAAACTTACTTGAAAAGAGTAAGTGAGAGATTCCAGCTGGAACTTGGTGTTTGAACTGGCCCCTTTGCTTTTCCCTCTACATTGGCTTTTACTGCTGCCCAGTTCAAATTCTCCATCACGCTTTTTCCCCTTTGCCAAGAGTCCAAGTCAGTATCAGCATTGTCCTTTTCAGCTGCCATGTTCTGTTCTTTTACCTGTACAGGAGAACGAATCGGACAGCGGGATGGTCTTGACATCTGATGAGATGAAAAGCCTGAAGAGGCTGGAAATCCGCTCCTGGCCTTACGGGATTATGGCTCTAGCGTGAGTTGAGAACACTTCTTTGGTGTTGGGGTCCTGTCCAGAAAAGTTTGTTAAAAAAAAGTTCGTTAGTCTGCAGCATCAACAGCCCTGAGCTTCATAATTACAGTGGCAAGAGGACCGCTAATACATTTCAGAATGAAGAGGCACAATTCAGTTTTGGACACAGCACAGAGAAGAGAGGTGCCAGTTTGAATATACAACACGGTCCCAGACTTCTGAAAGAAAGGCTGTTCCCTAGTTAGGCTTTCATATGTGTGTTTCTCTGCATGCAGGGTGAATGATAATTAGTGTGATAAACCAATTTCATCAATCAGCCTCACTACAGGATGCTCCATCAATCAAATTAACTCTTTTTCCAAAGGAAAACTTTGCCTTTTTTTTTCCCCAAACATCACATTCAAAGAAGGCTGCAAATAAAGTCGGTTTGTTTCTGGGTCTAACCCCTGAGAGTGACAGATATGGTCAAAGCGGCAAATGTAATATAGGAGTATTAGGACAGTGAATATATTAATACTGTGTTAGCATTTCACTGCCTCTTTCTAATGTTCCTGATTAGGGGTGGAACAATACCAAGAAAGAGCAGAACTTTTTAATGCCAGAAACAAGCAGAGGAATTGCTCTTATAAATATGTCAGTGCCTACCAGATGTACATCAGCTGATTGCAATTGTAAAGGATCCAATGAATATTTACAGAACACTTGTGATAAAGAACATTAGAAAATTGGCATAAGCACTAACAGGCTGATATGGCTTTCAAAACCTAGGTCTCCAAACTTTCTTTTCCCCAACAGTCCACCTCCTCTTGTCCTTCTCTCTTCTTGTAGTCACCCACTCCAGTCCCCTCTACGTTCTCACTGTCCAGATTACCACTATTAGAAGCCTATCGATCAGTCCTTGCAGATTTGGGTTCTATGTAGGGACGAGGCCAGTAGAGACCAGGGGGTGTTTGTCCACCCACAGCACAAGCCATTAAGACCAGTCACACTCAAACTGGTATTTTTCAGAAAGCAAACAGGCTTTGGCTTCCTTCTCTTCATCTCCCTGTAAAGAACAATCAGGCACTGGCAAGGAGAGGGAGAACATGGTCTTCTCCATCTCCACTCTTATACAGTTTAAAAAAAAAGTACTGTAGAAAATATTAAGCTTTATATAGATTTTTGGAATCAGCCTACAGAATCTAACGGAGAATAGTCTCTCTAAAAAGAATCCATAGGAAGGATCTCATCAGGCCTGCTGACAGAGGAGGACAAACGGGGCAGTGGTCCAAGACCCAGCGGATGAAAGGGACCCAGGGCTCCTAGACACCACCGCTGTAACTGAAGCAGCAGTGGCGGCCAGAGCCTTGGGCCTTTTAAATCACAGCCAAAGTGCTAGGCCACATGCTCCCTGTGACACTGATGGCGGGCAGGAACACCATGCTCCATATAACATGAAGGGGTGGCTGATGCAGCCTTGCCCCTTCCTCCCAAGGCCCTGCCCCTTGTAGGACCATAAAGCCACCCCTCCCTACCTTGCCCATGAACCCATGCAGGCTGTTGGCTGCCCTGGGTCTCATTCACTGTTCATTTAGGGTATTTACAATAAATTTCAACCGCACTGCTTGGAGTTTTCTGTCAACTATCACGTATCACTGCTGTTCCTAAGAGAGCTAGAACCCTGTTGACTTGGCTTCTCCCTGTCAAATTCAACAGACATTTTCCACACAAGTATTTTCTGTGATTCCGCACAGAACACAGTTGACCTTCTTTGTGATGTGTAGTATCATGGGGGAAGTTTGTACTGCTTCTGTGTAGTGTTAGCAGGCTCATTTCTAAATGTGCACCGTCAGAGCACAACAATCAGTTTTTGAGAAGAGCTACTGACCTACTTCAGACAGACAGAGAGAGGGAAGATGACAGAAGCTTGTCTTGGGTATTCATACATCAGTCCTATGAATTCCCAGTTATCATTTGGGGGAGGAGACTCAGTCTATGGTATGTGATAAAAATGACAGAGCAGGATCATGTTATCCTCACTGAAGTGATGTAAGTTTTCACATTCCACTTGTCTTGCAGGGAAGGAGCGTTCAAAAAGAACTCTGTGTGCGTGGCAGAATTGATTCTGCCGGGCAGTGAGACAATTAAAGTCCCAGTATTGTACCTATCTGGGGACAACAGGTGTCTTCACAAAGTTGTGCAACTATGCAAGCTAGGGATGGGTGAACTGATTCATAAACAGCACTTTCCCTCCCTGGAGATATTTCCTCATTTTTGACTCATGTTTGAATGAAACCCTTTTGTTTCTGAGATTCAGAAGTGTTCAGAGGAATGGCTGGTGGATTTCTTTCCTTCCCCTTCCAGTTTTCTGTAGGCAGCACGAGCACCAAATTCCCTCATGCTGGTCTGTTTTCTAATGGCACTGCCATATACAAGCAGACACACTAGAAACCCTGTGGCCCTGTTTGTTCTTGGGAGAGTTCCAGCCTGGCTCCGTAGCCTTTCGAACCTCAAATAAAACTTCTGAACTGGACAGTGGATAAGACCCCCTGAGTTAGTGTAAATTGGTTTAATTCCACTGATTTCATTTAAAATATGCCTCAATTAAATGTCCCAAGCTAGATACTTGGCTTTATAAATCCAAATAATTTTTGGTATTCTATTGATAACCATACACCAGGAACTTCCTGTGACAGCCATTCCACATGTGGAGATCTTGAGAAATCTAATCTGGAGCCAATGTCTGCCACAAGCAGCATCCACCTCCCCATCCTAGAATCACAGAACACTAGGGCTGGGTCTACATGTGCCCCTTCCTTTTGAAAGGGGCATTTTAATGAGCAGGTTCAAAAGATGCTAATGAGGCGCTGCAATGAATATGCAGCACCTCATTAGCATAATGGCGGCCTCAGCGATTCGAAAGTGCAGCTTTTCGAATCGTGTGCCGCCCGTGGAGATGGGACCTTCTGAAAGGACCCCCCTCCCCGTTTTCAAAAGCCCTTCTTCCGATCACAGATCGCTGCAGCTACCATTATGCTAATGAGGCGCTGCATATTCATTGCAGAGCCTCATTAGCATATTTCAAACCTGCTCATTAACATGCCCCTTTCGAAAGGAAGGGGCACGTGTAGACCAAGCCCAGGAGTGGAAGGGACCTTGAGAGGTCTTTAGTATCAGAGAGGTCACCGAGTTAGTCCGTATCTTCAAAAACAACAAGAAGTCCTATGGCACCTTATGGACTAAGAGATATTTTGGAGCATAAGCTTTCATGGGCAAAGACCCGCTTCATCTCATGCATGTGATGAAGCGGGTCTTTGCCCATGAAATCTTATTCTCCGAAATATCTGTTGGTTTATAAGGTGCCACAGGACCTCTTGTTTTTGAGAGGTCATTGAGTCTAGTACCCTGCCCTCATAGCAGGACCAAGTACCCTCTATACCATCCCTGATGTCTACCTAACCTGCTCTTCCATATCTCCAGTGATGGAGATCCCACAACCTCCCTAGGCAATTTATTCCAGTGCATATTCCATACTCAGAACTCCAGCAATCTCATGGCAGATAGAGGAATGTTTGTTCTAAGCCTGTTTCTTGAGGCAGCATTCAAGGTTCACCCCGCCTGAGAAGACCCTTTTGCCAGACTCTTTTAAACCTATCTTGCAGACTCCCTCTGGCCCAAGTGCTACATTTGTTTAGATGTTAATCATGGAAGGCGCTGCCATCCTTGCACTTCAGGGCATGTGGTCCCTTGAGCCCACCTATCCGTAACTTGAAAAACATGTCTGAGAAGTACTTGTAATATTCTCCAAATGGCTTGGAGAGGTCAGAGAAGTGTGCTAGTTTAGCAGGGGAGATAATGTCACCCTTGTTAATTGTGTATCTCTCCCTATCAAAAACATTTACATTGGACCCATTTCAAACAGTCATACTCCCCTTACACAAAACCTGTCAAAGACTTAGTATGTTTTCTAAACCAGGGTGGCTGCATTTATCATTTTTTGCCCAAACCTTGCTGTTTGTTTGTCTTGCATTCCCATGCTCCATCAAGTTGAAAAGTTGGCAACACTACACACCATAGAATCAGGAGTTTACAGAGGCTGACTCTGATACCCCGGGACTGGGAATCCTGTTAGACAAGTAATAACTGTTGCGAAGACAGGAGTGTTTTACATTGGCTTTATAAGAGCAAAAGAGGGGGTGCCATTTAAATCAGCATTCGAGGAAGCATGGGACTTAACAATGAGGAGGGAGTGTCAGGTTTCATCTTGTAACATTATCGTGCCTGCACCAAGTATTGCTTCAAAATCTTCCTGGAAACTCTTTGACTGAGATATTATTAAGCTTTATAGCCGGCATGGCTTTTGCTTGAGCATGGGGTTTGTTTGGTATATTTTTTTTGTCTGACCTAATTATGCTCAGTTGCTCTGAAACAGTTATTCAGCCTATTCTTGGCTGAGCACCCTGACACCACCAGACTGGGTCTCAGCTGAGAGGCAGCATGCTCTGAGATGAAGCATCCATCTCATGTTGCCGAGGGCTGTGCTTTTGCCTAAGCCGGACTGGGTCTAAGGCAATCTCAGTGCACAGAATGCAAACCAAAGAGTCACGCTTGGCAGCGTTAGACATTCCTGTTCAGCTACGCTGAGTCTGGGAAAAGTTTGTAGGAAGGAGTGACTCTTAGGCCACCTCTTCACCACAAGCAAGGGATGTGATTCCCAGCTCATGTAGCATTCATCACTGGCATGTCAATGAGTGCTAGCTGGAGCATGAATCATCGTGTAGCCTTGGTAACACAGGCAGCAGCACAACTTAGCTGGGCTGAGTACAAACTTACTGGAACCCTGTGGATATGTAGTCAGCATGGCTAAGACACCACTGTTCTTATGCTACCAGAGATACACTACTATTCAGGCTAGAGCAAGTAAATCAATGTGACTTGGGAATCTCATCCATAGCTTGAAGGGTAGTCATAGCCCTAGAGTTACAGCTGCACAAATCACGCTTTGCCATACAGCCGTGGGATCATCCATGCTCTGCAGCCAGCACTCACCCAGAGAAAGTGGCTCAGGAAGGTTGGTCATGTTGTTGCATCCTGTTTTCAAGTTCCTCCAGGCTATTTTATATGATTTTGGCAGAAGATTTTTCTTTTTGTTACTACTACATATGTTTCTGGGAGTAGTAGTGACTATTCCTAGTTCTGTGTTTGTGCAGCACCTAGCACAGTGACCCAAACATTCAAAATTTGCAGCACTCAGAACAGTGAAAAGTTTGGCTTAAGTAACTTGTCCAAGGTCATGCAGTGATGCAGTGACAAGAATCTCTAGCACAACGGTACTCTTGGAACCTGTGTTCACTATTGTAGGCTGCACTGCCTCTCAGCCCCCTAGGGCTTGTGGCTAGTGGGAATTGACCATCGTGGGTGTATGAGAGCCTATGTCAGAGCCTTTCATTCAGGTTGGCTGTATATTTGAGATAGTTGGGCCAAATTCATCACCAGCATAATCAGGCACAACTCCAATTATGTCCAAACAGCTGCAATCAGTTGTTCCAGTGGTGAATTGGACGACCTTTTGTGACTTGCTTTTAGCTTTGTTTTGCATTTGGTTACTGTTCAGCCTATAACAGTACATTATTAATGTTTCAAAAGAAAGAATTCTTGACTGTAACCCTTCAAGTTCTTCTGCCACTTGACCAGAGAGATATTGATCCTGCCAGAGGGGAAAGCAGTATTGGATTCCTACTGCACAGTACTCACTGCAGATTTATTTAAGCAAATTCTGAATCAAACTCACAACTATTACAGAAAAACAACCTTAATGATGAAAGCCTCTGGTATTATTTCAATGAAATAGTACATGCTATTACTCTGGAAAAGTGTCTCCTTAAGTCCCTATAAAAGCTATCCTGAGGCTCCCCAGTTCACTTCTCATTATTATTACAAGATGTAAACATGAGACATAAATTGGTGAGCTTGGCACGGCACAGTTCAGTTATCCAGATTTCCTAAAACACAGCCTCTGATCACATCCAGTATCGGAGGGGTAGCTCTGTTAGTCTGGATCTGTAACAGCAACGAAGGGTCCTGTGGCACCTTACAGACTAACAGAAAAGTTTTGAGCATGAGCTTTCGTGAGCACAAACTCACTTCATCAGATGCTGGTCTTGGAAGTCTGCAGGGCCAGGTATAAATAAGCCAGAGCAAGGGTGGGGATAACAAGGTTAGCTCAGTGAGCAAGGGTAAGGCTTACTTCAGACCTGGACCTCCAGATCTGGACCTCCAGATCAACTGCTGGTAGTAAGCCTTACCCTTGCTGACTGAGCTAACCTTGTTATCCCCACCCTTGGTTTGGCTTATTTATACCTGGCCCTGCAGACTTCCAAGACCAGCATCTGATGAAGTGAGTCTGTGCTCACGAAAGCTCATGCTCAAAACTTTTCTGTTAGTCTGTAAGGTGCCCCAGGACCCTTCGTTGCTGATCACAGACAAGATTTTGAGGGGCTCCAAAGGCCTACATGGGTAAGGCTAAATGCTTGAGCGGAGCCCTGGTGAGCAGCACCAGCACACTGGGGGAAGGAATGTTCTACCTCAAGTGTGGGGAGTCCTCACTTATTAGAGCTCTAATGTGTCTCCCACCCCTCAGAAATACTCTTACAGTCACCACTCCTGCATTCCTTGCAGAGCTTTAGGGCATTAGAAACAGGCTTCCTCTTACTGAAAAATAAACAGCCCAGTAATGACCTTCTAGTTCTTGGAGTGGTTTAATAGTTGTTTACCTTCAAGAAAAAAATCAATGGCTAATGGAACAGACCTATCAAGTCATCCAGTCCAGTGTTTCTTAAACTATGTTCCATGGAACACTGGTGTTCTGTGAACAACTCATAGGTGTGCCATGAGTGTCTGAATCTTTTTTGATATTATACGCTGATTATATATATTTCCTGTTATTAATACCAGATATACAATGTTACATCTTCATTGCTATGATACCTAATTAAATTACTTCATTGTGGTTTGTCTGCAACTGTTGCTGTTTAGTTGTCTTGGATTTCTTTTTTTTTTTTTTTGTCTGACAACAATAATTTTTTAAGAACATTTTCTTAGGTATTCCGCATAAAATATATTACTGTTTTGGTGTTCCGTGGTCTCAAAAAGTTTAAGAAACACTGACTTACTCCGTTTCCCTGTAATTAGTGCAGGCTTGTCCCATATATTCTGCACAGCTTTTCCCACCTCCCCTGAGAAGACACTTGCAAAGATTAATGTATTCATTGGTGGGAAACATTTTGTAGTATTCAACTGATATTTTCCTTTGCTTGATTTCATCCCCTGACTTTTAAGACCATCTGCACTGTGCCCAGAGACCCAGGTAGAATACAGCTAACATCTGTAGGGTGGAGAGACCTAACCATATTTTAACACCATCATATTACCAACCTAAGCTGGACTTGTCCAAGTGTTTTGTCAAGTCATTCTAGCAATAACAACCTTAAGCTCCCATCCTCACTACAAATACTAACTATAGTAGGACAGGACACAAGTGGTTTGTAGCATGGGCCTCTGACAAGATTCTGCTAAACGAGCTGACAGGCCTTTAATTATACACACTTGGTCCAAACCAACCAGCACCCTCCAGTGGTATTTACAAAATACAAACAGGGAGTAGAGACAAGCATAATAGTGAGGCAGAAAGAAAGACTGAAGACAAAGTCTTGTAGGTGAGTAGCATCTCCCAATGAGTCACTGGTGAGCCAACCTATATATGGACTTTGTTCTAATCTTCCGTCTTAAGTTAGTTCCTTTACTGCTTTAGTAGGCTTTTTCCCCTCTAAACTTAAAACTTTTCCAGTGTGTGGCCATCTTCCTAGTGCAGAAGAGCCCAGAAATATGTGTATAATGTGAGCAAGGTGCTGCAAATGAGTGTGACAGAAGTTTCCCCAACTAGCACTGAATAAAAATTTGCACCTGACAAGCAGTACTTTCCATGTTTTGAATGCAGAAATTGCAATGGTCAAATCTTCATCCCACCAAAAAAAAAAAAAAAGTTACAAATTCCTGTGGGCACAAATTCAATGATTTTTGTACTGGTCCCTGTATAAAATGGTACTCTCTTGGGCCAATTTCAAAATGTATTTTAGGTGAAACTCAGCCTCCCCACACACATCATCCCCTGAACTTAACTGAGACCTTCAGCATTATAAAGACCATAGTAAAAACCAGCCAGTCCCTTCTTTCTACTCTCTCTTTTCATATGAGAACAAAAGATCATATAAAAGTAAAGGTTAGTGAAGGCAGTATCAATAAATACTTCTTTAGGCAGCAGCAGGTCAACCTGTGGAATTCACTGAGTTAAATACTGTGGCTAGATTTTAACAGGTTTAGGTCATTGTATGACCATTATTAATGTTTGTAGCAATGCAGTACTATAGGTAATTGAATCTCCTCATGCTTTGGGCCTTAAGCTATTCATCTGTGGGCTCAGGAAGGATCTTTCCCTCATATGCAACACTGCACAACTGATCAGGAGCATAATTATGGGGGGATGGGGTTTGCATTCCTCTCAAGCATTGGGTACTAGCCACTGCTGGAGGCAGGATGCCGGACTAGTGGGTCAATTGTCTTATCCAATAGGGCAGTTTCTAGCCGTGTCTACACGTGCATGCTACTTCGAAGTAGCGGCACTAACTTCGAAATAGCACCCATCACGGCTACACTTGTTGGGCGCTATTTCAATGTTAACATCGACGTTAGGCGGCGAGACGTCGAAGCCGCTAACCCCATGAGGGGATGGGAATAGCGCCCTACTTCGACGTTCAACGTCGAAGTAGGGACCGTGTAGTCGTTGCGCGTCCCGCAACATCGAAATAGCGGGGTCCGCCATGGTGGCCATCAGCTGAGGGGTTGAGAGACGCTCTCTCTCCAGCCCCGGCGGGGCTCTATGGTCACTGTGTGCAGCAGCCCTTAGCCCAGGGCTTCTGGCTGCTGCTGCTGCAGCTGGGGATCCATGCTGCATGCACAGGGTCTGCAACCAGTTGTCGGCTCTGTGGATCTTGTGTTGTTTAGTGCAACTGTTTCTGGGAGGGGCCCTTTAAGGGAGCGGCTTGCTGTTGAGTCCGCCCTGTGACCCTGTCTGCAGCTGTTCCTGGCACCCTCATTTCGATGTGTGCTACTTTGGCGTGTAGACGTTCCCTCGCAGCACCTATTTCGATGTGGTGCTGCCCAACATCGATGTTGAACATCGACGTTGCCAGCCCTGGAGGATGTGTAGACGTTATTCATCAAAATAGCCTATTTCGATGTCACCACATCGAAATAGGCTATTTCGATGTAGGCTTCATGTGTAGACGTAGCCTCTATGTAGCAAATGAGAGTTGAGGACAGTCAGCCCAAGGAAGTTGCAGCCTTCCACTACAACATCTATTCCAAGCATGTGGATGTTTTGCTACTGCTGAGCAAGAAAAGACTGTGTTTACTGACATTTCTTTCTAGTGCATTAAACAATAAAATGTAAAGATCTCTGGATTGTTTTAATTTAGGAAATGCATTTGCATGAAAGGAACACTTTTGAAAGTTAATTGCATTTCAGTTTGCCATAGACGGTTAATCACAGAATTCACTTCTGATCAAACTCATCATCTGTCTGTCTTGCGAGCAAATATTAAATGTCACTGTTTAAGTCTCTCTTCAAACAATAGTGTGATTTAGGTGACAGACCGAGCCATTCCCAGATGTAGACTCCTTCGTCAGAGAGGACAGAAACACAAGGAGAACACTTGGTGGAAGCCAACGAGGGTCTGAAAGTTTCTCATTGTGTGGACAAACTAAATCCTAATAAAATTTCTTTTATCTGGCACTCTGAGGCACACAGGCTGGGGGCCAAATTAAACAAATATTTTCGTGCTTCTCCTTGTCTCCATTGACAACTTTAATACCTGGCAAATTAAAAGCCAGAATGTCTGAGAAGTCAGCTGACAAAGAGTCAACAGGGCTGGGAAATAAAAGAAAACTACATAAACAAACAGTAGAGCAGAGAAATAGTTCTGCTGCTTATTCCAGAGGGAGAATATATCTAAACAGAGGGGATGAAAAAGCTGCCAAGTGTGTGGCATTTTGAATAAATTCCCCACTGGTGCTTTCCTTTGGACGATAGAAGAGAATTTAGATTTTGATAATAAAAGACTCTCACTTTGCTGGAGCTCTCAGAGTTATAGCTTGTTTCATCGAGAGGCAGCCTTGTTAAGTAGTAATCTACACTGCCATGTAAGTGGGTTCAGCTCTTAATCCAGATCTAAGAGGCCCCTGCAGGGAGTTTCTTTGCTTAATTTACTTCTCTGCACCCTGGAAGTCTCAGTATTGGATCTTATAGAAGAGATGCACGAATCATGAGTTTGAGCAGGAACTACTAACCTTTTGGAGAGGAAAAATCACACTGTACTAAAATTGTCCCTGCTGTAAAATGACAAATCTCTCACTAAAGTCACACATCCATATGATGGCTGAATGTGGCTCAATATCTCAAGTGCTACTGGCTTAGAATGAATGTCTCCATAAACTGGCACATGCATAGTGTCGCCCATCACAAGCACAAACTCCCCAACAAAGGAGAATTATAGGACTGAGTGACTCAACAGTGAACACTGTAAACTGATACACAGGCTGGTGCACATACACATTAGCCAATACATTACAATACACCAGACATGCCTGCCTCCAGTTTTCCACAATAACAATAAAAAATACTAATACTAATTCTGCTAGCCAGTCTGATGACACCTGCAGCTCACAGCAAACTTCAATCCTGGGCAGGTTCAGGGTTCCATGGCAAGAGATCAGATTGTCTAAGGCTATCACATCATAATTTATTGAGAGACAGTAGCCCACTTTCCGGAAATAAAGTCATTTTCACATCCAATTCTGAAGCCAATAAGGGAAAGCAACAAACGGATAGGAAGTATGAGTACAACAGGAAAAGAAAAACAGGAATATTATGATTCTGCTGTCCCTTGAAGTAACATGCTTGTCAAGTCTGGACTGCATCTGTCTATGTTAGATACTTAAATAGTCTCCATCACCACAGTACATAAACACATCATACAAGTTTTAATTAATCTGTCCTGTGAAGCATGGAAGTACATTTATAGAGGGACTTATAGAGGGGGTGCTGAACTCAAAGAGCTCATCTACATTTGCCCCCTCCTTTGAAGGGGGCATGCAAACAAGCTGGACTGGTGAATGGCAATGAGGTGCTGCACTGCAGCTTTTTGGGAGTAAGGGCACTTCAAAGTTGCCTGCGGCTGCCCAGCTTGCTGGCGCTTCAAAGTTGCTAACTTCGAAGTTCCCATGGCAAGAATTAGCCTAACGAGGTGCTGCATATCCATCGCAGCACCTCATTGCTATTCCCTGCTCAGGCTGATTATCATTCCCCCTTCGAAGACAAGCCCAAAACCTTTTGGGAGTAAGGGAACTTCAAAGTAGCATGGGTACTTCGAAATGCCTGTGGCTAGACTCCTTGCTGGTGCTTTGAAGTTAGCAACTTCGAAGTTTGTGCGGTGAGAAGTATGCTAATGAAGTGCTGCACATGCAGCACAGCACCTCATTGCTATTCACCGATCCGGCTCATTTACATGCCCCCTTCAAAGGAGGGGCAGAATGGCAGAGCAGCATATGGTGAGTACTAGGGAGGTGGAGAGGTGATCCCCTGCAGCTGCTGCCACTGTCTGCCACCCCTGGCCTGCCCCAGGTAATCTTCCCCCTTCTATCGATAGGACAGGTAGGGCAGCTGCTGCAGGGCCTGGAAAAGCCTGGGGCCTGGGGCAGCCACTCCACCCCATCCTAAAGATGGGATAGCTCTGACTGTGGGGCCTTGGAATATGACTGGGGTCACTACACATGACTGTAATATATAATAATAAATAGTTATATCTCTGAAGATTGTTTCTGTTTTAAGGCCCTTAAAAAGTAGCTGTACACATATGTATTCTTCTACTGTCTGAGCACTGGATGATCTTAAACTCTGCTTAGTGTAGTCAGGAGTCATTTGAATTCCTATTTTTGAGGTTGCATACAGTTACCTCTTTGCTGTTCAAGTGAGCCTCTCTTCAAAGACACCATGGCTGCGTCTACATGTGCACGCTACTTCGAAGTAGCGGCAGTAACTTCGAAATAGCGCCCGTCACGTCTACACGTGTTGGGCGCTATTTCGAAGTTGAAATCGACGTTAGGCGGCGAGACGTCGAAGTCGCTAACCCCATGAGCGGATGGGAATAGCGCCCTACTTCGACGTTCAACATCGAAGTAGGGACGTGTAGACGATCCGCGTCCCGCAACATCGAAATAGCGGGGTCCTCCATGGCGGCCATCAGCTGGGGGGTTGAGAGATACTCTCTCTCCAGCCCTTGCGGGGCTCTGTGGTCACCGTGGGCAGCAGCCCTTAGCCCAGGGCTTCTGGCTGCTGCTGCTGCAGCTGGGGGTCCGTGCTGCATATACAGGGTCTGCAACTAGTTGTTGGCTCTGTGTATCTTTCACTGTTTAATGAAAGTGTGTCTGGGAGGGGCCCTTTAAGGGAGCGGCTTGCTGTTGAGTCCGCCCCGTGACCCTGTCTGCAGCTGTGCCTGGCTCCCTTATTTCGATGTGTGCTACTTTGCCGTGTAGACGTTCCCTCGTTGTGCCTATTTCGATGTTGGGCTGAGCAACGTCGAAGTTGAACATTGACGTTGCCAGCCCTGGAGGATGTGTAGACGTTATTCATCGAAATAGCCTATTTCGATGTCGCAACATCGAAATAAGCTATTTCGAAGTTGGGTGCACGTGTAGACGTAGCCCATGTGATTTAATCTAAGGAAGACTGGTCTACACTCCCTTTGGAGTTCTCCTGGTTCTGTCAGTAGGGGTTGCTATTTACCATCCTAGGTTGTTTCTTTCCCCCACACCATCATCTGGAGTAAAGAAAGGTAGCTGGGAATCAAACTGAGGTCTCTCCAACAGCACCAACAGCAGCGTACCAGTTTGGGCATCAAGTAACTTAGCTGAAAGTCTATTTTGTGTTTTTAAAGAGTTACAATGTATGTGTGAGAGAGCTGCCCTACAGTTCATGTAAGGTGCACTCCTACTCTCCACATTGTTCTAAATCGAAGCATGTCATAAATTATTCATTAATCCCCATTTTCACTGTACTTAAAGTAAACTCATAGTTCATGGTGACAAGTATCAGAGAGGTAGCCGTGTTAGTCTGTATCTTCGAGAACAACAAGAAGTCCTGTGGCACCTTATAGACTAACAGATATTTGGGAGCATAAGCTTTCATGAGCAAAGACATTCATGCATCTGATGAAGCAGGTCTTTGTCCATGAAGGCTTATGCTCCAAAATATCTGTTAGTCTATAGGGTGCCACAGGACTTCTCATAGCTCATGGTTCTGCTTTCAGAATGCCACATTCCTTGATCTGATGTCTGAACAATGATCAGAACACTTAAAACCAGGTACATACAGTACATTGCCGAGCAATCTGTCATGAATGAGACAGGGTATAAGGACTCCGAGGTATTATTCTCAGCCCTGCTACTGAATCTCTGAGCAGTCCTGAGCAACCCTCAAAATGAGTCTTCCCATCTGTAAAATGGGGATAAGTTTCCTGTCTTACAAGGATGCTATGAAGTTCAGTTCATTAATATGTGTATTAATGCATTTTGAGATCTTGGAATGACAAACACTAGGCCAATGACAGGCAAGAGCAAAACTTTATAAGAAAAGGGTCTGAATATTAGATTTTGTCTTTGTTTTAAACAGGCACCGAGCTGTCAGCAAAAGCAAAGAATCCATGTTATCAGAACATGAGCGTGAGGCCGTGATATACCAGCCAGCAGTACAGAACGATGAAGATACCATGGACTTCACACTGGAAGACTCAGTCCTCCTGCCCCTGGATCCAAACCTGGAATGCCACAGCCCACCTCCTGACTACAACTCTGTCATCCACTACTCTGCCCCTCCAGTGTAATGGGTCCAGTTTGATCTGTGCACCTCTTTCAACAATGCTGGATTCTCACATGCCTCTACACTTGTACAGGCTCTTTAAAAGGACTAAGGTAAAAACAGGAGAAGGGGGAAACTGACAATGTTGATGATATGAATGGTAACCCTTAAAGAGCAGCTACCTTAAGGGCATATTTCTGCTTCTAGTTAGCATTCCAGAATCAAAAATAGGAGCTGCAGCCCAAAAGTGCTCCCCACTCCTTACTCCTGCACTGAGACTGCTCAGTGGCAGTTATAGATCTACACGGTATTGCCGTCCTTTTTTGCTCATTCCATACAAGAGTCACAGTGAGTCAAAGCAAGTCAGGTCTGAAAACAATAGTGATTCTACTGGCCATATGTAGATTAGTCTACAAGGATTATACACTCAGAGGCTGTCAGGGGAGCAGTGAAGAACTCACCCCCAAACACTGATACGCAGATTTTAAAAGTATGCATTATTTTAAAACACGGGGATCTCATTGCCCCTCTCAAATTGTATTTGGAATATCCAAATTGTTTTGCTTATGGTTAGTACTGTGGTGCTATTGTACATCTTCTGGGATCTGGCCTAAAAACCAAGCACATAAACAGATCATGGGTACTCTGAGTACTTTGAGAAAGCCTGGATTTTGTTGCATTCTGGCCACACTACACAGCTCATCTATTTCCCCAGGTTTTTCCATTGTGTGAACTACAATTTATATTAGTGCTTTGTCTTATAATGATTGTACAGGATCCTAGGGCTTTGGACAGGGACTTTATACATTTAGATAAATTTCCCTCTGTCTAATCACACAGTACAGGCCTATAGCCCTGGGACACCAACAGTTTGACACAAGTTTTTGATGTAACTTCCAGGCATACGTCTTTATAGAAAGCCATCAGAAATTCCACTGCTGATGTCAAACACGGTTTTGTTTTTGGAATACAAACCTGTACCACACTAGAAGTAATCTGACATGTAGGTTTGTAGTGCTGGAGCCCACGCAGCCTGACCACCTTGCTTCTCTGGTGTGTAATGCATTAAGGGTGTCAATGAAAGGTATTTTGCAGGCTGTTATCCAGGCCTGGCTGGATCACAGATCTACACAGCTGAGAAAGTCAAAGTGACATCTCCTTTACCCTCATGTGCTATGTGCACAGCAGGGGAGGGGAGGTGTTTCGGGGGACGGGAGAGTTATAGGTTGCCAGAAGGCACATCCTTGTTTTTCTTGCAGCAAACTTACAAGTAAGCACGTAATCCTTGTCATTTAATGCACTGTGAAGTAATCTCAGCTGACATTAAAAATCTAGGAAGAAGTAAAGCATCTAGGGTCTCTAATCTAAAGCAAGGCTGAAAAAGATGTTCATTGACAGTCAAGCCTGTAACGTCCCAAATTATAATTTGGGAAACGGAGCTTTACATTTTCTCCCTGGGGATTTTCCCCAAGGCCTGGGAAACCCCTCCATTCTCTTCCTAGGCCTGGCACTAGCAATTACCTCTTTCCTTCAGAGGAAAAGATCTTTTTAAATGATCCCAAAAACCAAAGCAAGAACAGACACCTGGCAAACAGTGTGATCATCTTTCCCTAGCTCCTCCAGCACAGTGAAAACAGACCAAACACTCTCAGGAGATTAGAATCATTTTCAGATTACTAGGTGGACCTGATAATGTTGAAATAAACATGAAAGAAGACTCAGGTATTATCACAGGGGAAACCACACAAAAAAAAATCCCAAGTCCAGAAGCCTTTTAACTGAGACTGGTAAAGCATTTGATACAGAAAATTCTCAGATTGTCATCCTGGTTCTCTCTAGTTCCAGAATTAGTCTGGAAAAACCATGCAGGCTCCCATTTAAAAGAAGATGCATCTCCAGTAAGCCCCACGTGCCTAGATGACCTGCTGGGAAGTTGTGGTCTGCAGTTACTTTATTGACAGTTTTGCGCTTCTTTGTATTATAGTAGCTATGTATTAATTAGAGAGGGTCACATAATGAGAGAAACCGGTTGGAGAATAATTAATCTAAAGAATGACAAAAAGCTCTTCAGCTCAGTTGTTCAGTGAATATTAAATTGGCCATCTATAGAGGTGGACCAATAAAAAGGCACTTGGTTTGCAAATAATTTTTTCTCAAGACAAATGGAAAAAATGTCTCCAATATATTATCTTCTGGGTCTAACATTACCAGTATCAATACAAGACAATTTTTGCTCTTATACTTTGCTCTTAAGCTTGTGAAAATGACAATATATAAAAAAATTTTGCTTGCAAAATCTAATTATAAGAAGGCCTAGGGAAAAACAACAGTTGCAAATATATAAATGTGCTCTCCATTTTAAAAATAAAATTGGAAACACTACTGTGCTAATTAGCTGATTCCAAGAAAACTCAACATCTTTTCCCCTCCCCTTTCTTCAGAACACAATGTGCAGAGACTTTTATGAAACCAAAGTGGTGCAGGGGTTGTGCTCTGAGTGGAGACCCGGGAATGCTTTTATTTAAGGAGGCACTAGATCTAGGGAGTCTTATTATGGCTTTTAGCCAACATCCATCACAGTTGTTTTTGTCACATTGGAACTCAGAAATACAGGCCTGTGCACTCTCCATGAAATCTGCAAAATTACACCCATATTAATTGTTAGTTCCATGGATGGGGCTCTAAAGTGTGAGGACCTCTCTGTGATTCAAGGATCAGGAGACATCTAGGCTAGCCATGCCTGGATGCCCAGTTCATCAGAACCAGGACAGCAACCTCTTAATCCCTGTTTGCAGGTGGGACAGTTTGGGTCGTTTATGACAGCCTCAAATCACTTACAAAGTGTCCTGAACAAAACTGTGAGTGGCCAAGCTCTGGACAAGCGTTTCCAACTTTTATGTGAATGGAAGCTTCTTTTCTTCTTCATGATAAATGCAACCAGATGAAATATTATCTGACAAGTATTATTCATGTATGTGTCTTGTATTTTATTTACTAATATTTTCCCTTTTCCTCTCCTCCCCTAATTTAATGACGTTGTTTCTTTACATTGGTGTATATAATTTGCCAGTAGAGGCAAATATAACATTTCCTTTATATGATATGTTTGTAACATTTTAGTCAAGAACGAGATGGAGATTCCCTGAGGTAACAATGTTAAGTATCTTTATTAAACATTTCACTAATGCTTGCGGGCCAGGCTCGGTTTACAGTACCCTCCCATTTCCAGTTCATAATGACTCTCCTTTTGGCTGTTAGCATTGTTGGCTCTCATTTATTCCCTTCGTTGCGTAGCTTCAGTTAGAAAACAGGGATCGAGAAGAATATGTTGGGCTTGGAATGTTCTGGCAGGTGTCAGCAGTGCAGCTCAAGGTAAAGGGGAGGGCAAGGACTGGACTTGATGGCCTTTTGAGGTCCCTTCCAGTTCTGTGATTTTATGATTTTCACAGGTTCTAATCTAACTCAAGGTGGATTTACTGGCTGGAGGAGAAGGGGAGGCCAAATTGCTAAGTATTTGATTTTTCAGACTTCTCAGGGATTCCCGTTTGCCTCCAGAGGCAATTGACCACCTACCTTTCTAATCTGACTCAGTTTAATGATAGCTGTTATGAAACAGTGCAATCCTGTTGGGCTTTTTATGGTGCTTTCCCCTTCCGTTTTTTGTCTAGTAACCCCAAAGTATCAGGCAAAGGGATTCTGAGCTCTCAGGGACAAATATCTCCCCTGATGAATTCTGGAGCCAGAGAAGAGGCCAAGGATAAGATACCTCCTTAGGATCCACAGTGTCTTATATTCTAATGTTTTTGACATCTAAATTCCCTGGTTCCCCTACTTTTCTTTACTTCCGTATATCTTATTTCCATGGAAATTTCAGATTATGTATAGCCTTCCTCCTCCCAATAGCTTCTCTGCCTTTTGGGTGAGATCTAGTGTACAATTGGTTTCAGTCTGATCTTGCCTGAGTATCTTGTACTTGCTGAGGACTGACTAAATCATCTAACCAGGTCTTTTTTCTACCTTTAACCTTTTCTTATCCAAGACTTCCTACACTCGGTAGAATCAGGGACTGTGGCTTTTTTTAATCTGTAAAAGGAACTGTCCCTGTTCCTCTACCCGGAAAAAATATGCTGCTTCTCTTCTGACTAGTTAAATGTCCAGCTTCTCAAGAAAGCTAACATTTGGTGGATACATGCTTGAAGCCTATCTGCCTGTCTTGCCTCCTTCAGACAGTTTGATCACTCTTTGCCTCTTTCACTTTATATTAACCAGATGAAGGGTGCAAACTCAGACTCTGGACTCACATCACTGAGTGCTAGGGCATCTCCAATACAAATGGGAATCTCATTCCTCTGCAGTAAACTCAAACATTAAATCTAGACCCCTGTTAAATGTGGATCCGCATTGAGATGCAAGTCTAAATATCTCCAAATGCCACAGTCCGGCATTCTCTCTAATGTGAACACTGCTGTCTCTGGTCACTTTATTGGGCAGCTATCTGGAGTCCTTGAAAGGCCCTGGAACTTTATCCCTTCTCCTCGGCATCCTGTATATTGTGGAGTGTGTTCACTGGCACTTTACTATGTAACCAGATAGTGAAAAGCTTACAATGTAAATTTTCTCAACAACCTTTCATCTTCAGCAATGGCACTGTCTTGTCATATTCCATCTTGCCTGCAAGTGTTACTGGCTTTTAATAAAATTACCAGGGTGTGGTCTTGATGAATGGTTTCTAGCTCTCACCTAGACAATGCCATGGAATAAAACACCTCTGCAGAGACATCCTCAGCCAAATGTCCATAACAAGATAGGATATTATGAAATGTCCCCAAGCAGTGGATTCTTAGTTCTGAGCTCAAAATATAGGGCCTTCTTAAAATGATTTGGCAGGAAAGAACAGTAGGGGAGGTATGAATTTCCATTGTTTAACCTCAGCTCTGCTTTGTTTATACCAAATGCTGTTTCCCTGTAATGTAAAAGGACAAAAAGTCCCAGTTCCTGGCTGGCCTGCTAGAGCTCACTGGGATACCAACCAAATATGATGCCTTAAAAGATATGGTTACTCAGGAAGACTAGCATAGAACATAGGAAGCAGAGAGTGTCTTTGCCTTTCTGATAATTCTGTTTCACAAAAGTCAGCCCAGCCTTATTATTCAGTTCATTTTTCCTTATACCTTGAGCTGTCAGAGCTGTTAATGAAATCTGGGAAAGCCCAGTAACTGTGGAGTTAAGGAAAATAAACTAAGCAAGCACCATGATATTATTCAAATAGCTATGGAATGTATGGGTGCTTGTCCCTGGCTGGCTGAGGAATGTATGCACTGAAAACTCCACTTTCTTATGTACTCAAAAATTGTATTGTATCTATTAACCAAAATAAAATAAAATAAAATAAAATAAAATAATTCTATATTTATACAGCCCAGGACTCCGTTGTGTCATCTGTTGTCTCCTGAAGTTGACCTTGAAACATAATATAAATAAATAAAGTAACAGTGTTTTCAGAGGGTTTACAGGAAATGGAATTTGCATTAATTGCTTCATGGCCTTCAACAGTTAGGCCATAAATCTGCCACACTGTAACAGCTAGAAGAGGTCTAATGACCATATTTGCTTAAAAGGATAATGATTTCGGGAAAATACTTGGTCAGTTTCTTATCTCAGTTAAGTTAATGGAAATTCACAGATCTGACATGAACACAACAATAGTACAGACACTAGCAACTGAGAACCACAGCCCTTACACTCAAAAGTTCTGATCCTACAAGCAAATTAACAGAACTATTCAAATGCTTAAAGTTGTCTTTATGGAACTGAAGCTATGCCTCTCAATAAGGGCTCTAATTCACCAAAGTATTTAAGCACATGCTTAAACCTCTCTCATTTTAATGGGAAAGAAAGATAGGTACAGGCTTATGAGTTTTGGTGAATATGGCTGAAGGGCTATCTGCTCTTCAAGGCTCAAAGATATGACACTGGCCTCTGTGACAAAGAGCTTAGGTCAACTATAGAACATGATAGCATGTGGGGTTTCTTTAAAGTTGTTTTCGCATTTCATAAAGATGTTTTTCTCTTCATTTAAACAGCTGCTTTGAAAAGGAGATATAATTCAAACAAATATTTTCTACCAAACAGCAAAGAAACTCAGAAGTTGACTCCCCAGCTGAGTTGATATTGGACCACTGAAATACTGAGCTCTTTCCTGAATTTGGAACCCTACTTTACAGATGGGTTCCAAAATGCAGAAAAATAACATCTGAAATATATGCATCTATACAAAATTTAAGAAAAATCTTTAAATCACATGAGGTCCTTTGCCTTAACATGCAGTGAGATTCCTCTCATCACAACATCCAATATCTCCTATCCAATTTTAGTGGTAAGGTTAATGATTGCTGGGTACCCTATCTTTGAGAGCTTTTCAGCTAAGGAACATCTTCCAGTTTCAGAAAGATTGACTGAGATTCATTCTGTTTCTGTTTCCACACAAAGGATTTAATTAGAAATTTGCAGTGTTCCAAAAACATTTCTGTGCATTTTAAAAGCTGGCATAGTCTTGCAGTAGACAGTTGGGTTTGGAAAAATCCAGCGTACTCGGTCACTTGGAACGTTTAAAAGTTTCTCTCCGTCCCTTGTTCCAAACAGTCCTGGAACCAAATGTGGCTAAATTATACATGTCATGTGAAATGCACCAGTCTCCTCTCATTCACATAATGAGCAGGAACACGTCCACTGTAAACTATGACATTTTTTAGTGGCTTATATAACACAACACTCATGTATAATTTTGCTAGGCAATGTAAACCCTCCTCCGGTATGAAGCTAATGTATCAAGTGGCAGAAAGAAAATATAGAAAGTTAACTTGGCTTGATTCACTTTTAGCTCACACCATAATTTATTGATTGCCTGTTATTCTGCATGACAGCAGCTAAATTTTTGCAAGGTGCCTGATTTCGCCTTGCCTTAGGGAAGAATATTCTTGGGGATAAACCATGAGACAAGGAAGTAAGGGATATGGCATCTCCTTCCAGTAAACTGTTTTTTGCTTCTGTGAAGCAGAATACAAGGAAAGAGGTGTCCTTGCTCTGTAGACTAGACTGTACAGCTCCCAGGTATGTAGCACTTTCTTCACATGGCACACTGGAGACGGCGCGCACATACACACAAAAGTGTGCATTTATCTTTGCCAGCTCCTAACTAGCTCTAGGTAAGATCCCATCAGATCATCTGGTATGAGAGGCACCTAGCACATGGTTTAAAAAAATGCAGCAAAGCCATATTAGGAGAGCCTGGCTCTTTGGCTGCCTCTAGTGGATGGCCCACGTAAGAAAAAATTTGCCTACTACTCCTAGCTAACAGGCTTGCTTCTTTAGTTCAAGCGTTAGCATCTCATGACTTTAGAAAGGGAGATCACAGATCCAAGGTCCATGCAGGGTTGATTTAAATAATAATAAACATTAATAAATAGAAAAGACCTTACCCCACCCACTTTGTCAATGTAATTCAGAGGGCTAGTGAAAGAAAATTGTTCCTCACATTTGAAGTACCTGGCTTTATTTAGCCTAAAGGAAGTGAAGCCAGGACAGCCAATTTTTAGAGCTCATTGGAATTTGAGGTGGAACTCTGCCCTATTTATTCTTCCTTTTTTGTGTGTGTGCTATTATTGATTTCACCAGAGTGATTTTAGTTGAAAGTCGAAAGTAAAATGCAGAGTTGTTTCAAAAAATAAACAAAACCAAAGGAAGGTGACTGAAAGGATAGGGAGAGAGGCTGAAGCTCTGCTAGGACAAGAATAAAATCCACTGGTGGAGTCTGATTAGAGGAACCATGGCAACCGGAAGCACTGGCCCTCCAGCAGGAGAGGATATTTTAAACAACAGGCATCTATCCTTTGCATACAGTGAGGGAGTGCAAGCACAGCCTCTGATCCTGCTCCCATTATTCTGCAACACCTACAGAATGGGGATATCAGCAGATGGAAATGAACCTGGGAACTTTAGGGGCTAAAGCCAAGAGCCTCTACTGTATCGGCTAAAAGCCAACTGCCCCTTAAAAAAGAGTGTAGAACACCCTTCACCCTGCATCTCAAGGCATCAAATTCATCCCTAGCTGGACTTGGAGACTATTTCTTACTACCCTTTCTTCCTTCCCCGGTATGTAACTTATATCACTTTGCATTTGCATCTACCATTTACATCACCTAAATGATATAGACCTAGGCATTTGTTAACTGTATCACCTAATTATAATGTCTTTTTACCTCCTTCTCCCCCCCAAAAAGCACCCACGAGTATCCCATTCCTGTTGCAATATCCTCAAAGGCCAAGTCTTTGTTGTCACTCTCCATAATCTTGTGCCAATTCTAAAGTTAAATACAACAGCAGTGCCTGAAGGAGATGCCTGGCTCCTTTCTTCATCACGTCAGTAGTGAGGGAGAGTGGGGACGACCAGCTGTTAATAAAATAATGCACAGTCCCTGAGCTAGGCCAGGAAGGGGTACAATGCCTGCCTTTTGTATTGCCAAGCATATTTTCTTCTCTTTTTTTCCCCCCCGCCCCGCCCTGCCTCCAACATAATATTTCAGGAGAAGACTTTCAAACATGGCAGCAGACTTAAGATGAATAAAATCAATAGCCTTGCCTTGAGGAAGCAAACTCCCATTTTCCCATTGAAGTAAATGGAGAATTTTGCCTCAGGAAGTCCCATATCCAGTGCCAACTTTCCCTGTAAACTGAGTGCTTGGGCAGCAATCCAAGAGAGATTCAGATGCTGTCCAGCTGATTAGCAGAGTGACCTCAGCCTACAGCATGGGTTTATATTGGTGTGCACATCCGCTTATCCCTTGATGCATATAACAAAATTTATTCTGCCTATGGATGGAAAAAAATTGGAACCCTGCCCAGTGCCGTACCCTCTCCCCGTCCAGGCTGCACTGGGTGAGCGATGTCAGCATGACCTTTATACGACAAAAGTATATGTTCTGATCTGCAGAGGCAAGGGCAGGATCAGCAGAAGAATAAATAGAGTCACCTCTGGACCCACCCCTTGAAGTAGTGCCTGTTTATTTTTAAGCTGTGCAATTGTCAGAATAAATTCCTCAAGCATCCAAAGGTTAATTTGCTTTTCATAACTATGCATTAAAAGAAATGAGAAGTTTATTCTTTCCTGGAAGAGTTCTGACCTTTTATTCATGTATATTTTCAAATCCTGTCCTCCACTGTTTATGCCCTGAGCAAGAATGTCACAAGTCATCCTAGCAGTGAGCACAGCCAACAAAGACAAGCAGGAGTAAGGCAAGGAGAGCAGGTGTGGATTAGGAAGCACTGGTGTGCTGTATGGAGGTAACAGTCCCTCTGTCTGTTCCTAATGTAACATCTGCCACTACCTTGCCCTCCCCATTTCTCCTAGAGCATCTGAGGCAAGCAGTAAACCACCAGCATGTTGTCAGGTTGAGATACAGTGCAATGTGACTCTGCAGCTCCCCAGGGAGAGAGGAAAGTGGACTAAACCCAAAGCACCACTTGCCCAAATATTTGGATAGTTTGGCTCTGACTCTGATTGTCATGTTGCAATGAGCTAACCCTAATTCATGGGTTGGAACCTACTGTGTATGCTGCCAGTTGCTACTGCGCTGACAGAGCAGACCATTTTATTGCCAGCTATTGACACAGCATCACTCATGGCTAACAGAATGTTGCTGAGCGATAACATTGTCAGTGAAGTTGCAATACTGTCACACCATGATGTTGATCCTGGAGGTTTGTGCATTTGGGGTTATTTAGTTGCCCTGTAATGAACAGGACAGGCCTGAAGGATTTCAAGGAACAATAGCAATCTGACAAGTACTCTTCTCTATAGAACACATGGCCTATGCAGAACACCCATTTCCAGACAGTTCAAAACGAGGCAGTTAGAGCCTGACGACACATATGGGCTTTTCCTATGTGTCACTAAAGCTGGCCCAGACTGATTGGCAGTACTGTGCAATTATTAACCATTATTATTAGTACTTGCTGTACTGTGGGTAATGTAGCTACTGCTTTCTGATACCTAGACTATACAGTTGTATCAAATCCCTAAAATAATAACAGGAACTTGTAAGTGAATTCCAACACCACGAGGGAGGGAATGGACTTTGTGTTGTCCACCACAGTATGCCTGTTTTTCTCTGAAACCATGGCCAGAAGGGTGCAAGCTTGATGTTAACATGAAAGCCTTTTGGTGTAAGACATTCAAGAATAGATCATCCCTACACACATAACATCCAGTAATTTCCCCTGGATTTATTCAAGAAACCGCTGCCAAAGTGTGCCAAACTTTGTTCACTGAGGGTCACATTGTGACACCCTTCCTCATGCTGAGTAAGTCCCTTCCTCTACACTGATTTCACGGGTGACACAACTGGACAGTCATCAGTTTCAGAAATTCTTCAGCTTACTCTGATGTTCATGCAATTTTAGTTCAATCAATGCTAATCCAGACTTTTTTCAAAAGTCCTGCACTCTCCCTTCAGGGTGATTTTTTCATGATACGTTTACATATTCACCACTCACAGAATGCATAGCACAATTGCTTTGAGGAATAAGAAGAGGCCAATGATTTTGGAAGAGAGTTAAGTGCATTTATCTGCATCTGTCTCCTGTTTCAAGATCATTTTCTTTGGTGATGCAAACTATGAATAATGCCATGTGATCTCTGATGGTGCTTAATGTATCAGAGTTGCACATTCTTCATGGTTGCCCATTCTTCATACACAGTGGAAAGAATTCAAAGGGGCCAGAAAAGCCAGAAGAATTACACTTTGGCCTACAGGGTCATTTACTATCACCTGTAGGGACTGAAAACTATAAACCCTCCCAAAAGGTTTCAAGAAAAACATTCCCACGGTACCTTGCAATAAGAATAGGTTTGAATGTTTAACACTAGCCAGTCTTGCCAACGTGCATAGGCCAGCTTCAGAGGTGGGCTTGGGATTTCCCACAGGGTGGATTAATTAGTGACTTCCTCAGGAGGATGAAGGGAGGCTTATCTGTTAGGGATTAGATGACTGTACCTCATGCTACTGATTGACAGCAATTGCAGACTGGGACACACAACACTGGGGAACTGGACCATTTCTGATAACTTCCATGGGTTTTTTTTCCCACCCCAACCTGCAGAGGACAGTCTAATCCTAAATTGTCACATACTTGTAGGTACCTTCAAATGGACTTCATCTGCCAAACGTAAGTACCGAGAACATGACAACAGTGGGCTTAGGTTAACAAAATGAGGTTGTGGACATATGACAGAAGGACTACCAAAGAGATGTAGGAGGTACCTTGAGAGTCCATGTGGCATATGAAGGGTGTGAAGGCAACAAAGATCTAAAGCAGGATAGAATAGGAGTGAAGAGGTAACAGATCTTCTGTAGCACAGGAAAGAGCCAGAAGCAGATTGAAGGTGGTAGTAGATGGAGGAGAGGAAGCCAAGCAGCAAAATGAGATCAGCAGGGAAAGAACGGGAAAGGTCTGGAAAAACATCAAAGGGATAGTCAACTTGGAAGGAGACAGGAGGCAAACTGTTGGGTGATGGGAGCATTACCAATTACTGGGTAGCAGTTGAGAAAGGCTGGGAATGCCCAGGAGAGCCAGAGGACAAGGAAGAGAGCAGAGGACTGGCAGTGCAAAAGGGAGGGGGAAGCCTGGGGGGAGTTAGCAGACTGGGAAGCAAGGTTCTGACTTTGTAACTTAGCTCAAACAGGCTGAAGCCAAACAAGCAACATACATGGGTCTTATTTAACATTCACTGTGAAGTGACAGGAGAAGAGAAAATAATTGGTGACAGTGAGTCCCATAAGAGACACTTGTGAAACTGAATCTGGATGCAGAGCTCCCCAAGTGACTAGGACAGGCAGAGCCAGTGCAATTTGGAGTGGAAAGCCTTTTGTGCCCAGCAGTGGAGTGTGCTAAGCTGAACAAGACTGAAGGTGACAATGAAGGATGAGACATATGAAAACAGCATCCCTCACAACCCATTTAAAAAACTAGTCTACTGTGTCTCAGGTTACCTTACTGTGTCATCACAGCCCTGCTGCTAAAAGTCAGTGTGTAAACACTGTTTGGCAGCACTTTTGCCAACAAAAACACTCCTACCCCAAACAAGCAGTTTTCGTTTTGCTGGCAGGAGAGTGCTCCTAAGGATGAAGCAGCATTCGCAGGTGCATTTGCCACGGTACAACTTTGTTGTTCACCAAGGCAGGGGCGTTTAAGCACTAGTAACCAACAAAGTTTTGTCTATCAAGTGCAAGGGTAGTTGTAGCCTGTGTTTCACATAATGCCAGACATGAAAAGTAAGGCAGTGTGTGGCTCAGTGTGCCACTCCTATAAGAGCTGGCTGGGGCACTCCCAACCAGCCTCCCAGGGCTCTCCTGAAGCCTAGTATACTAAGCAGCAGGCAGGTGAAAGAAGCTGGCTGGGAACACTGTCCCATAACCACCAGTCTGGGACTGTCCCAGCTGGCTCAGTGTAGGATGTAAGGGCAGTGTGGGAGCAGGGGCAAGGGAATACTTTAGGGTGCTCCCCACATTCCTACCAACACTACCTATTGCTTGCTGTTCACCTTCCCTCACTCTCAGAGAGCAGGAGAAAAGCTCCCAGCGTTCCTACATTCCTCTCTCCTGGATGGTGCAGGGAGGGCCCAGAGGATTGAGTGACCCACCAAGGACAACAACTCAAACATACAACTCCAGTGCATCATGTGATTAATATATTATTAGCACAGAACTCACCACCCTATGTGCTTACACTGCCTACATGTGGTTTACTCAGGTCAGCAGGGAGTGAAGGGCTAAACTCAGATTTCCTACATTATCATGCAGTATGCAGACACATCCCTTGCCCATGTATTAACAAGAAGGTATGGAGTACTAATACTGGCCAGGATGGGCCTCAACCCATTTAAAAACAAACAAAAAGCCAACGTGATAAGGGAAACCAATGGAACTTGGAGGTCATTGCAATACCTGCTGTCCCGTCTCTGGCTGCTTAATGCATGACAATATGCCTGCCTATTGTAGTGCCCTGCCCAGGCCTTTAGAAATGACAAAAAAGAGACTCAGAGAATTCTTCCCAGATTTCACTTTGATCCCGTGCTTGCTTGGACAGGACGCTGGACATCTGATCAGTGCTGTGTGTCTATCTCTGCAATATTGGCTTGACTAAGGATATATCTATGACCAGTCTGGGCCAGCTAACTTGGGCTCATGGGGCTTGGCCTTCAGGCTGAAAATCTGGCTCCAGCCTGAACCTGACCATCCACACAACAACTTTTCAGCCTGGAGACTGACCCTTGTGAGTTCAAGTCAACTTGATCTGGGCCAGCCACAGCCATGCCATAAGTCTTTTACCTTTCTATCCTTTTATCCTTAGACATACTCAAAGAAGCCTCATTGCCAAATGCCACATCATCAGGCCTTAGAGCTTTAAGGAGCTCTCAGTAAGCTGAGGCTCATCCACTGTAGGAAAGTAACCCTCAGGCCAAGCCAATTTGTGATCGCCAAGCCAATAAGGAAAAGTCAGCAACAACCCAGAGTGCCACAGATTAGGAAAAACAAGCTGGTCCAAACCCTCTGTTAAAGCACACTAATAAGAAGAGGGCTGTTTTAGGCTGCAGAACAACAATGGACACTGGCCCCTGAAAAGTCTGCCCACAGCCTCTAACAATGAGACAGTGGAATGCAAAGATCCTGGAAGTTAAGCTCTTCTGATGTTCAGTGGAGCACTAGCAACTAGCTTCACCACTTCATATTTGGTGGGGAGGGGAGACAAAGAGAGCTGAAAAAAGAATTCCACATAAGAATGCTGCAATATCCCCACTGGGATATCATGTTGTAAATGATAAGGCTCATTTCAATCCCCCTCTTCTGAGGAGCTGCAGTGAAATGATGTCTGTTCACCAAGCACACCTGCCAAAGAGGAGGAAATAACAAAGTTGTTCCGATAATGCAGGAACTGGCGGATAGTGGGCCAAAGAACAATACACCAGATGGCTGCTCTAGGTATCAGTGACTTAGAGATGGTAAGGTGTTTGATCAGAATGTGGAGAAGAAACACAGAAGAGAATTACAGTCCTACTCCAGATACTTCACAGCACTTTACAAAGCAATGAAGGACACTAGACCTGTACATATCTGCAAGGCATCATGTCTGCCAATGGTTCCACAAAAACTAAAGAACGGTGTATGAGCCATATAGAGAAGCACAGTGGCCATTACTGGCTCAGTTCTAACTCATGTACAAAATTGGACAAGAAAACTGTTACTGAAACATATTATTGGGGTGTTTTACATGATTTATTTTAATATCATTAGATCTGTTAACTCCCACCTGCATAGATACTAGTGAAATCCAAAGCCAGAGACAAAACCAGCAGTAGCTCACTCCCAAAGAAGGAATCAGCATGCCCCAATTCACTAATGTTACTGAAGAAGAAAATTCTCTGCACTTTCTGGCTCAGTTCTGCAGAAATCACCCATGATGTCAGCACACAGTGTATATTGGAAAAATCAAAATTCTCAGTCACCAGCCTCAGTCAAGTTCTTCCATCAATCAACTGCAATAACAAATGTTTTATTCAAAGTTTCAGCTCAGATAAAATGGCATTAAGCAACCAGCCTGGCAGCTATTGAGACTAATCTACAGATCTGAGAAGGATGAAAAAGGGAAACTGACAAATGACTGGATGCATCTCTTAAATGTAACAATGGGGAAAAAAAACAACCCTAAATGGGTTGTGCAGAGGAGATGAAACGCTTCACATTTTATAACACTTTATAACCAAGGAGCTCAAAGCACTCTTCAAACAGTTTAATCTCACAACAGTGCTTAGTCAGGGAGTCTGAGAATGAAAATACATAGCAGAAGTTCATTATTTATCCTTCTTTATTACCCTACTTTAAGGCATACAGTCAACCATTTGTGCCTCTTTTAGGGAAACAGCCAAGCAGCATATATGCCCAATACTGAATGGCAGTAGCATTGCCTCAAAGTCTTCCACAGAACAGTCACCAGTGTAGGATACATTCTCCAAACTCGGTGTCAGTTCCTGAACAGTTTGTACCAATGGCCTCTGTTCTCTGCTGCTGCACAGCAATAGGCCACAAAATAAAGGAGAGATAAAAGTAACTGAGCCTTTTGCACTCTACGTACTCATACGAGCACTTATTTACCTGTCTGTTCCACTTCTCCCCCACATAAATTAGACACAGTCTGATTTCAGTGGCCACTTAGGCACCATCCCGCTGCCCAGACTAGCTATACCATTGCATGCCAGATGCACACTGTCTCTGTCCCCAGCACATCCTCTCTGATGGTAGGTGTGGGCAAGAGCTGATACTGCTCTCTCTGCTGCTGGAAGCTCTGTGCTGAGAGTATTCTCCAAGAGCCATTTCTACCACATGCTATGGAGAAACAACCCAATTATTCATCAACTTGAAGGAAGGTGTTTCTTGGGCTCCCTCTTTTCCTTTTTCCTTGTGGGATCCAACTTAAGGCTTGCCTTGTGATGTTGAGGGCTGGTTTTCTGAGGGTATGTCCAGTCCATTGCCATTTTCTCTTCCTGGTTTTTTCTTCGGCAGGAAGTTGGTCAGTCAGTTGCCACAGGTCTTGGTTGTTGAAGTATGGCCAGCGGATCCAGAGGATTTTATCAAAGCAGTTATTGATAAATGTCCGGATTTTTTTGAACAGTCATCTTTGTTATTCTCCAACGTTATGCTCCAGACAGTAGTACTGGTTTTACATTAGAGCTCAATAACCTGATCTTAGTATGAGTTCTGATCTGCTTAGAATGCCAGTTGTTTTTCATGAGAAGAAAAGCTGTTTTTGCTTTCCCAATCCTTGCTCTACCATCACTATTGGTGCCTGCCTCTTTATCTATGCTGCTGCCCAGGTATATGAAGATAGGGAAAAGAAATAGGATCCAGTGAACACTGTGGACCCAGTTGGACAACATGGACTTTGCTGATGACCTGGCACTTCTCTCCCACAGCCACCAACAGATGCAAGAGAAGATGTCAGACACTGCTGACATCTCAACTACAGTGCACTTGAACACCCACGAGGGAAAAACCAAAAATGTAGCAGTAGCAGCCTGTTATTTTAGTACCATCTCCTGCCCTTGGAAATTATTAAAATCCAGTGCATCCTTTGAATGAGAATGGAAATGTATTCTGCGGCAAGGCGTATGAGCAGCTCACATCACTGTCAATTGAATTATACCAAGGATATGCAAAGAAAATTCCCATAAAAAATTGAATTGAGCTTTTTTCAATAGAATTAGATTTTCCTGCCATTTTATTAACTGCAGGTTCATAACCTACCAAGCAAAGAAGGAAGGGAGCCCAAATCATTCTTAACATGCTATGAAAAGGGAGCCAAGCAGAGGGGACAAAGAGCATTTTAAAAATATATTAAATCTACAAATTATAATTTTATCTCCCTCTGGCAGTAAATAGCTTCTACAGATGTGCTGAGGTTATTGGCTCATAAAATGCCAAGGAAAATGAGTTTTCTATTGAATTCCAAACTATGCTCCCAGCTACACTCCTGTCATAGCTACAGCAGGCAACTACACACTGGGTGACATTTGCTCCCACCAAAATATGCACCGTTTTCAGAACAATAGCATGGCCACAGTGAACTTAGTGTGGCCTGGGTCACAGCTGTCCAGAGGAGGTGCAGGGCCTGAGGCAACCTCTCCCCAGTGCCCCAGGCACAGAACCGGAGGGAACCATCCCTTGCGCCATGGGCCCTTTCCCTTCCCTTCTCACCCACCATCCTGCCCGTACTCCTTCCCCCAGGCAACAGGGACCTGGGATTACTTGCAGCCAAGGGGTAGGCAAGGGGGAAGGAACAAGAGTACCTACTACAGAAGGTTATATAATGGAAGTTACAGCTATTCGGGCATCTCTGTGGAATCAATGACAAATGAAAAGTCAAGACCCTGATATTCAGCATAATGGATGGTTTGAATAGGAGAGGCAGACCTCACAGAGAATGGGTAGATGATATAGTAGGTTGGTGCAGAGCTAGTCTACAGAAACTAAGTCACTCCGCACTGAACAGAGAAAGATGGAAGGAAATTGTGAAGGAAGCATTGGACACCAATGGTCACTGAGCCCATGGTTGTTGTTGATGTTGATGATGATGATGATGATACTTACAGACTTCAGTCAAGTCACCCGTAAGCTTCTCACTGTTAAGCCGAAAAGATCAAACTCTTAGGCCATTTCTACACAGGCCACTTTCTTTGAAAGTGGCATGGTAATACACGGCCCAAAATATGCCAATGAGGCATGGATGCAAATTCCCCGTGCCTCATTAGCATATGGTCATGTGATCTGGGAGTCCAGAAGACTGTTCTTCCGGACTCCAAAACTCCATCTAGAAGCATGGCCCCCAGGGGTCTTCCGGAAGGAAGTCCTTCTTCCGGAGGCCCCTTCTTGCCAAAAATTTTCAGGAAGAAGGGGTCTCCGGAAGAAGGACTTAAGCTCCCCCGGGGCCGCGCTTCTATATGGTGTTTTGGAGTCCAGAAGAACAGTCTTCCGGACTCCAAATCACATGACCGTATGCTAATGAGGCATGGGGAATTTGCATCCATGCCTCATTAGCATATTTTGGGCCGTGTATTACCATGCCACTTTCGAAGAAAGTGGCCTGTGTAGAAACAGCCTTAGAGTTTATTATATCAAATATGTTTTCTAATTCCTTAGCCATCCTCGTCACTCTTCTTGGACAGATTTCCCAGATGGTGCTTGCCTCACACATACCATGCCTAAGGTCCACAGCTACCCAGTGGGGTCCTGACCAATTCCAGTTTATCTCTATGTGGGCAGACCCTTGCATAGAAGCCCATTGACATCAAAGGACTTCCTGGATCCCATAGTAGGAGGAAAACATAAAGAATTACATTTCATCCAAAACTCCCTCTGTATTTTCAATTAGAAGCATTTATCTTCACTTTTTTCCTTAAATATCTTCTATGTGATGTTAGCAGCCACATTCCAACCCAGAAGTAGCTGCATTCCAAAGTTAAGCAAGTGATCCCAGTACATATAGTTTCATACAAAGGGTACTTTAAGACGAAAAGCTTTAAAGAAATGCACAGTTAAACTGCACTGCTCCTAAAAGAAAATAGTATCTGCGGTGTCACCTGCATTTCACATGCTTTCAATATCCAGCTGAAGTGGGGGATGGCAATCATTTCAATTGCTGCTCAGTTCCTTTAAGTGAATTTCTCATGGTATCACAGTTCTTGAAAGAAGAGTATTTTGTGTATGACCATAGCACTAACTTTCCTCTTAAAACTGCCTTCAGAGTTGTTGACGTGGAAAGGGCAGGGGGAAATTGTTAAACCTGAACTTCTTCTGAATTTCCTGTTTTTGTGTGAAAGCAGATTTACTAGTCAAATTAAAGTCCACAGTCTCCCTATAACGCTGCTAAGAAGTAAAGAAAATCAGTAATCTGCAAACAGGGTGGTGGGTGGATTGCTTGCAGCATAGGTTCATAATTTTAGAATTGTTTCCAAGTCTCTTCACAGATGGCCTCATACCTGACGATGGAGGGCGGGTGGATAAAGGGGGCAGTTGCCCTGGGTCCCTTTGAAGTGCTGCAGTAGTGCCACTTCATGTAGCTGAAGGTACGGCTGAGAGCCAACACTGCAGTCCAGGTGGTGCTAAGGACTGACTGCCCTAGGTGCTGTCCCTTCTGCCCTTAGCCTTGCCCCTTCCAAGGCACAGAGCCAGAACCCCTTCTCACCTTGCCCCGGTGCACTTGGTGGCAGTTGTCCCTGTTGTATGGCCTCACAGATAACTGACAGAAGTGCCTGCCCATTGATCAGTTCTTGATCCCATGCTATTCAACATCATTATCAATGACCTTGAAGAAAACTATAGCATCACTGATAAACTTCGTAGAAGACAAAAAAAATGGAGAAAGTGGTAAAATAATACAGAGGACAAGACACCAATTCAGAGCAATCTAGATAGTTTGGTAACTAAGCTGGGACCCTTTGAGCATACCTACATCAGAAGGCAAGGATGACCCTGGTATCTGTGAGTTTCAGCTGACAAAGGTGTCTTAGAATCGCAGAACTGGAAGAATTGAAGAGAACACCGACTGCTCTCCCAACTCCTTCACCTGTACATACTCCCAGAGCCTGGTAGTCACTCTCAATCTGCTCAAGGTCACACCATGTAATATCAATAGTGCCCACATGGATGAGTAGCATGGACTAGTACTTAAAGGGCCAGACGATCCTCAACAGTGCCTCTGTAATGTCTTAGATATATTGGCTCCTAGCAGATGGCACTCATCCTGGGATACTGTGTCAAGGCAACAGATGCCTCTGGTCCACCCCCACCCCAGAAGAAAGTCTCCAACCACTACTCTGTGTTCTGATTCTTCTGTGGCTTTACTGTTTTGGCAACTCATATAAAAGTTCAATCCCTTTCTGGATTACTCCAAGTCCCAAGATAAAATCCACCATCAACCATAATCCTCAATTTAAAAGATGTGTTTCCCTTCCTGGGCTCAACATACAGTTCTCTCACTTATCAGAGCACTGAACCCCTGAGCTCTTCCCCTATGAGTCCAAATATGATGTAAACTACAATGGTTTTGCCCCCTCCTGCTCTTCCCTTCAGTGCCCTTTCCTCTTGCAAAAAACTGGCACCTAGATGCCTTCCTGGAGCCTGGGCCCTTGTGGCAGTAGCCCATCCAGAAGTTTGCTCCACTCTTGTGCATCAGCTTTCTCACCACAACCCAACACAATCAATCATTCTCCTCCACATAGTCAGCTCCAACTGAGCTACTTCAAGTAACGTAAAAGGCCCAGGGACTTAATGGATGATCATCTAGCTCAGCCATCTCTAACTGGGAAGCAGTCAGTCAATCATCTCACAGGTGGAGCATGTCTCTTTACAGATTTTTCTCTTCTCTAAGTGGAAACTTCATAATAGACAGGCACAGTCTTTTTTCTCCTTTCCTGTAGAAGACCCTGACATTCCTTCCTGTTTTCCAAGCAAACTCAGTGCTGCTTTGACATTCTCCAACTGACAGACCTTGAAACCAAAGTCATCTTTCTAACAACAAAGTAAATGTATAGCACTAGTAACAGCATTGTAAGCTGTATGTCTTCTTGGCAACATGTGTCCAATCTGTCTGTGAGAGGCCACCTCTAGGGAAAGAAGAGTCTCTGTTGGCCCATTCCAGCCAAAACTTTCTGTTGAGACTGACCACAAAAAGGAGAAAAGACCTTTACTGATCAACACTGATGAGAGCACCTCTCACTGTAGAAAGGACTCAGGGGCACCAACTCATTTACCCACCATCTTCTTCACTGTGGATTTGTAACATTTCAATCTTAGCTTAGCATATGTCCATACTATATAGCTCAGATTTGCTCTCTCTCTATATATATACACACACACACATATATATATATATATATATATAGTATCTTTCCTACCTAGACCGTTAAGTAGATCACGGAGTAAGTCTATTGAGCAAAGTGAGTAGTGGCCATTTAGCTATCCCCAGATGAGATCCTATATAAACTTTGGCAATGTTCCAGGAGCATTGCCTGGAGAAATTTCTGTACCTGTTTGAGACATGACTTCATCAATTAATTGATAATGCTCAGAAATGTTCTAGGCATCATCACCTTGATGTCCTGAAATTAAAATATCCTACAGTGGGCAAGGAACAATTAGGGAAATGGCTATGCTACTTATGTCCTGTTTACTATCTCTGCTTCCTTCCAATTTTGAATCCCATAAGCACTGCTGGACCAGACTCCACACAGCAAATTTTATAATCTTTCCATTCTAAGATCAAACTGGAATAAACTGGGGAGTCCCAAATGAAAATGAATGTTTATTACTCTGGTTGGTCTTTATACAGCAAAACACCCAAGAGTAACAATGATTTTAATAGTATTTATATAAAAACAACCTGAAGAAATTATGTAAGGGACACGTTTTCACAAGGAAAGGATGTATTCCAGATATTTAAACAATTTCATCCACATAACTGATACAACATTGCATTCTTTCCATTAATAGTGAGTAATACAAGAAACAACTGCTTTATCCCCTGATATTTTTCAAATCTTCTTTATCACTGCAACTTATTTGCAACAACTATAAAAGTAAGTACCTCTAAGGTAAGTAAAGATTATATGGTATTCTTTATAAGAAGTCCTGAGTGAAGCACATGATATAGTCCAGGGGGTGACTATAGCTGAAATAGCTAATAGCAGGTATCATAATATAATTAAGTTCACCATCCTGGTAGTTGGAAAAGTGCCAAAGAAAGCCACCACAGTAGATCCACAGTAAGTCCCACACAAATGGTTCTTGACCAAATTAAGCAGACATTGAACAGAAAGAAGATTCTCTCGTGAACTAGAAACTGGTAAAAGCTAGGAAACAAACAGTTGGAATAAATGATCAGTTCTCAAGGATCAATTCATTACAAATTATCTGAAAAGAAGGCCTGAACAGTGAGGTGACGAGATTTGCACATGACATAAAATTACAAAGTAGACTGCCAACAGTTACGAATATCCAAGTGTATCCAAGCTGTGGTAGTCTGTGTCTGTAAAACCAATGAGAAGTCCTGTGGCACCTTATCAACTAAGAGATTTTTTTGGAGCATAAGCTGAGATATCTGACAAAGTGGGCTTTTGCCCATGAAAGCTTATGCTCCGAAAAAACAAAACCAGTTTTCTATAAGGTGCCACAGGACTTCTTGTAAAAGTTACAAAGGGATTTCACCAGACCGGGTGACTGGGCAACAAAATGGCAAAGGAAATTCAGTGATAATAAGTGCAAAGCAATTGACATTGGAAAAAATAAACCCAACTATACAAGCACAAAGATGGGTCTAAATTAGCTGTAACCACCCAGGGAAGAGATTTTGGAGCTATTTGGTTAGCCTTTTTTAAAAACATCTGCTCAATATGCAATGGCAAGCAAAAAAGTTAACAGAATGGTAGGAACCATTAAGAAAGGGATAAATAATAAAATAGAAAATATCACAGTCCCACAATATACACACATGGTATGCCCACACTTTGAATACTGCATTCAAGTCTGGTTGCCCAATTTCAAAAAGGTATATTAGAATATGAAGCTTCCACCCAAGATTAAATTGAAAAGACTCCAACTGTTCAACTCAGAGAAAAGATAAATAAGGGATGATATGGTGGAGGTTTATAAATCATGAATGACATGGAGGAAGGGAATAAGGAAGTAGTATTTATCCCTTCATAAAACACAACTATTGGGCAGCCAATAAAATTAATAGGCAGCAGTTTTAAATAAGCATAAGAAATTACTTCATGCAATAAAGTCAACCCGTGGAACTCACTGTGAAGTTGTTTACTTCTTTACAAGGTTTTGGGGGCCAAAAGTATAAATGTGTTCAAAAAAGAATTAGGTAAGTTTGTGGAGAGAGATTCAAATGCTGACCAACTGATGAGCGGAGTACCCACAGCTGAGTTTTGTTTCTACTGCTGTTGCACATTTCCATATGCTGTGGTGCACATCAAATTTTTATTCTGCACATGGATGGAAAAAATCCTCACATGGATGGAAAATATTAGAGGAAACATTGGATAAAACCCCATGCTCTAGGTGTCCCAAAACCTCCAACTGCAAGAACTATCTGACACTGACCGGTGTTAGCGACACAATTCAGGTCTAGACTATTGATCAGACCCAGTATGGCCATCTTCATGATCTTATTATGTTCTTTATAAGAGTTAGTTCTACCACACTGTCTTAATTCCTATTGTATATTGAGAAGGCATAAAGTCATTTGGACTGCTTCAGGATGAGAGATTCTCTAAACTAGTATAACTACAGGGTAGGCTGGACTTGTGGTTAAGACCTTCTACTTATGTGCTTAAATTGGATTTAAGTGTCTCACTTTAGGTACCGAAGTTTCAAATTGTTGTCCTTAACCTTTCTCAGCCTTAAATATATTCTAAAAAGAAATAAAATAAATAGCTTTATGTGAGATCTAATTACTGTGTATATCACACATTAAAACAGGGATATAACTGTAATTTTAAAAAATAGTTGTTACTTCCTTGTTCCATGGACATATTTTGCAATTCAGTATGTTAATGTTTGGAAAACACTTTGAGATCATCAGCTGGAAGGTGCTATAGACTTGCAAAAAGATTTTTATTTACCATTCCATTTGGTGAGGTGGCTCCCTTTCAGATGGAGCTCTGTTAGCATATCATACAGGTTGAGATAAATAATTCAGCTTTTATATAGTTTAATCTCCCCTCCAGCAAAGATTGCTTTACACACACATCACACACACATCTCACAGAACTGGAAGGGACCTCGGGAGGTCATCGAGTCCAGTCCCCTGCCCTCTTTGCAGGACCAAACACCATCTTCTTTTAAACCCCAACTTCAAAGTACCATTTAATAGAAGAAATTTATTCAATGAAAACAGGTTTAAGACTTTAGCTTAATCAAGTAAAAGGTCAAGATCCAATTCCCTTCTGTCTTAGAGCACAGCAGATTAGGAGTAGCTCATCTAAAGTCAATGGAGTAACAGTTTAAGTGAGAGGAGACTCTCATCCTATGTTTTTATTTTCTTTGCCAATTCCTTAAATCAATTTTACCCTGAGGAAATTAATAACTGGCATAAGTGAGAAGACAATATGGCCTCAGTTTTCAACTCACTCACTGTGCTCACATATTCTTCTTAAATGTTTCTCAGACTGGGGGTGTTTCTGAGCTGGACAGTGCTTCCTGAAAAAGCACACAAGCACAAGTGTGCATAAAGGAACTTAGATTTATCCCTTCAATTCAGGGTGTCCTAGCTTGCACCAGATATTTTAACATAGCAATCTGTAGGTTTGGATGAGAAAAAAAAATACCTAGGCTGATCCTAAAAGGTCCTAAAGGCCAATCAGATGTACCAAATCTAATGTACACATAAAATGGTATCCAATGATACAATCCTATACAGCTCTAGGCAGGTTAGAAAAACAGAAATTAAACCTAACCACAAGAAGTGGAGATTAATAATACTCTTTTTGAAGACTTTATGTATATGATGTTGACTCAAACAAGAATCTTTGGAAGCAACAGAACTTCCAGCAGCACTGCAACTACCACATCTTCAGCCACCCGCTTCATAACAACCAGAAGAGCTATGCCTGTAGTATCAGATGATGTTGAAGGAGCTGATGTAATGTTTTGGTGGGTTTTTTCCTGAGCAATTTCATCCTGATAGAATTCCACTCAGTATTGTCCTCCCAACTATAACACTTCCTCCATCCTGGATGTCTTTGTTATGTAGACCCCGTTACTTCTGGTGAAGGAGTATGAAATAGAATTGGAGTCCATCTAAGGGCCTTAATCAGCAGACGTAATCAGTATTAAGAAACAGGAAGCTTATTTTCCCACTGAGGATAAAAACACTGTCACTTCAGCTTTCTCATTCATGTAAAGAAAGAATCATACACTGAACCATCAATTCAGTGTCAAGCATCACAATGGGCCAATGATGGGACACCTATTTATAGGCATTCTAAGAGGCCACATCATTGAAATTTTTATATGCACATATAAACTGCCCTCAGCCTACAGAACATGGAGAGGAACAAAAATGATAAAACATTTAGAAAACCTGACCTGTGAGGAAAGGCTAAAAATACAGGGGCTGTGTAAGAAAGAATACTGAGGGGGCACCTGATGAGAGTCTTCAAGTACGTTAAAGTCTTATAAAAAGAACTGTGTATCCACTGATGGAAGAACAAGAAGAGATGCTTTAATCTCTTTCCTAAACATTATGAAACATTTTTAATTATAAGAATAGTTAAGGATTGGAATCGGTTTCTGAGGGAGGTTATGGACTGAAGATTTTTAGACAGTTTAGACAAATACCTGTTGGGGTGAACTAGGTATAGTTGAGCCTACCTCAGCTCAGGGAATTAGATTAGATAACATCTCAAGAGCCAACATTTCTATCTTTCCATGTCTGTTTCCCTCTAATTTTCAGAGTAGTCATTTCATATGGCTTCCCTGTGGTTAAACTCTGCCTTTCAATGCACTCTACCAAATTTAGCTCTGGTGTTAACTGCTAAAATCCCTGGAGTAACACTAGCACTGATTGGCCTACTACGCTACCTGTACTGAGATGCTGATTTCCTCTTGAGAACATCACCAAGGGCCTTGTTTTGCTGGGTCCATGTAACCAGGCCTGGTGTAAACAAAATTTGAAACAAGAGAAATCGTCTATGGCAGTGTTTTGATGTAAATTTGATTCTCTAATAAGGTTTCAGGAATTTTAGCTCTTGCGAGATAACATTTATCAAGTGAAGAATTAAACTGGCCTAAAGACTGAATTCCTAGTAGGTAAAATCTCTGTTCATCCTACACTGACAATGAAACCACCTCCAAGGATGCAAAACAAATTAATATCTAATGGACCAAATCAATCGTAGTTCAAGCATAATTCAGCTGTATGGATGCCAGAATAAATCTGCCATGACTCAGAACATAACATTACTGATATGTTGTACCGATACTAACATTACTCTTTAATTCTTTGACTTATTGATAGTTCTTTTAAAAGCCAACCTCTCAAGGAAGACACCGACCTACAAAAAGTAGTATGGGTGATTCAGTAGGAAGTACTATTCACTCTTTATTGAAAAGATTAGGGCAGGACTGTAGATAAAAAAGGAAATGAATAAGATGGGTACAGAAAGAGGTATATAAGGTACCTATATTGGCACCTATATTCATTCTTCTCACAAATGCAATGAAACTGGCATACAACAAATTTAACACTGCTAAATAACCTGCAGAACTCAGTGTCCCATCGTATGTCTGAGGCCAAAACAGTAGCAGAATTAAAACAGGTATTTATCTGAATAATGAGGATACCTACAGTTAAATTATTAAGGAATAAAGAAAAAAGTTTCAGGAATATGAAACCTCTCACTTCAGGGCCCAAACTAAGCACTAACTAATGGGATTAATGAAACAACTTCTTGTATGAGTAGCTGACCATATACTGGTTCATCATGGGGTTTCTTGAATGTTTTTCTGAAGAATCTTCTTCCAGCTGCTGTCAGAGATGGAGTGGTGGACCATAGGTCTGATCTGATCTGGCAGTTCTTATGTTCTTCATGCTATAGTGCAGTACACTGTTAACGAGCCAGGTTGCGTACCATCTTTTGGATAAGACACAAAACCAGCAGCGATCAATTGTCATTTAAAATCCATGGCCATTTTTGGAAAAATGGGGATGTTAAACTCTGTCCTGACCAAATTCCTTCTTAAATAATTATATTTTCCGTTTTCAAATTTCCCCAGGAGTTTTAACTGGTGACAGAATCTTTCTTCACCTCCAAGTCTAAATTGTTGTCTAATGTCATTGAGCAGTTTTCAAAAGCTGCCACATTCCTCCCTGTAATAATAATATACAGCCATTTTCATCTGCAGATGCCTCCACACTAATGGTGCATGACATTATTCCTGCAGCTAAAAACTGGAAAGCTAAAACTCCTTATACTTTCTTTGAGAATTAAATGTATTAAATCACAACTAAGTTTGCTACTTGATATGACGGTCGTGCAGCATCTTGCACAGCAAAGTCAGTGTGGTCTTATATGAAATTTCTGTGAGATAACAATAGCAACATACCAGTATCTACTATTTCAATTAGCAGCAATTGACCTAACATACAAAGTTTGCAGTTATTCCAAAATCCAACTTTGGGTTAGAGCCAATCTCTGATTATTATGAAGCACTCACTTGCCTGGCAATTCAGTAAAAGACATTTTCTCCAGGACAAATTGAAGACCCTACTCAAACAGGCAGCCTCTTGCAGCTATACACAACCTGTGCCATACACCATTACTGTACATTCCTGAGGGCCCCTGCTGCATTGGATTTAGACTCTCAGAGAAGAAAATGAACTGAAGCAATCTTGGCAGCAAAATAACTATGTGTTAGTTTACATCAGTGATTCAGAGTCCACAGAGTAAACACAGACTTAATAATCTCATTAGGAACAAATTCTATGGGGTGACCATTTTGGCAGTGAATTCATTGACAAACCATTTCAACTATTCTGATCCTACTTGGAGTGCAATTTACAGAACAAAACTGGGGACAGGATCAAATTACAGTGTCCTTATTTTAAATTCCAGCTTCCTACTCCTTAGCCCTGTGCTATTTTTATACCACCAAAGTCTTCTATATTATTTTCTCCAAGGTGAATGGCACAAAGGCATATGGAATAAAATTAATTTGCCTGTCTTTGAATTATGCTATCATGTTACTGCAGCAAAGAAATAAAAACAGAACTCTTATCTTATGCCTAGCAAATCTTATTCACAAACAATTTTACGAGTTGGATAGGCATGTGAATATATAAACATATGCACACATCCTCTTATTTAAGCAGCAGTGCACTAATAAAAAGACATGAAAGCAAGAAACTGCAGAGTTAAGAAAATATATTCCTAGTTACAGAGATGCACAGGAGGGTTAGAGTAAGGTCAAATCTATTCAGACTACTTATGTTAACCACACTAAACTCTTTCATATCCAGCAACCCCGGGCCTCAGAGGTTGTCAGATATTCAAATATTCTGGATATTAGAGAGGTATACCTAGTAATGTATAACACTGAAGAAAAACAAGATTAGATATTAAGAAATGAACAAAAATGTATGCAGAGTATTTCATTTACCAACAAGAACAGTACTGTACACTGTAAACATGATGTATTTGTAGTATTTACTTTCACTATAATGTACTTACGGAAAACAACTAAAATTTACTTATGGTTAAAATGACAGGAATTTGAGAGTTCTGGATGATGGAATGTCAGATATGAAAGATTTTTCTGCACAATGTTTCTTATTTTTAAGCAATTTCTCTATATTTTCTTTTATTTATATGTAATCCTTAATGGTAATTTGTTTTATTTATTTTTCATAGGATAATAGGATAATAACAAGCTGCTGACTTCCATTTTAGCTAGCCCATTGCCACTAAATATATACTACAGCTAATATGGCACCATGCAAATGAATGCAGCTCTGTATCTAATGTGTTGTCACTGAAGGGTATGTCGTTCAATAGCTAATAGGTCACTACTGAAACAAACACAAATCCATAATTTATGTGTTAGCTGGGACCATTTTTATTCCATGGACAACATAATAATTACACCTTTTGCTTCTAGGTGCACCGATGACCCCACTGTAAAATTAATAATATATTATAAAGTGTTTTTCATTGAGAAGGGTTCTACAGCACTCACAGACGAGTTGTTCTCTGTGTGTGTGTGTAAAATATACCCCTAAGAATCATGTTGGCTACGTCTACACGTGAAGCCAACATCGAAATAGGCTATTTCGATGAATAACGTCTACACGTCCTCCAGGGCCGGCAACGTCGATGTTCAACTTCGACGTTGCGTGGCACCACATCGAAATAGGAGCTGCGAGGGTACGTCTACACGCCAAAGTAGCACACATCGAAATAAGGGTGCCAGGCACAGCTGCAGACAGGGTCACAGGGCGGACTCAACAGCAAGCCGCTCCCTTAAAGGGCCCCTCCCAGACACAGTTGCACTAAACAACACAAGATCCACAGAGCCGACAACTGGTTGCAGACCCTGTGCATGCAGCATGGATCCCCAGCTGCCGCAGCAGCAGCCAGAAACCCTGGGCTAAGGGCTGCTGCCCACGGTGACCATAGAGCCCCGCAGGGGCTGGAGAGAGAGCATCTCTCAACCCCCCAGCTGATGGCCACCATGGAGGACCCGGCAATTTCGACGTTGCGGGACGCGGATCGTCTACACGGTCCCTACTTCGACGTTGAACGTCGAAGTAGGGCGCTATTCCGATCCCCTCATGAGGTTAGCGACTTCGACATCTCGCCGCCGAACGTCGAAGTTAACTTCGAAATAGCGCCCGACGCGTGTAGCCGCGACGGGCGCTATGTCGAAGTTAGTGCCGCTACTTCGAAGTAGCGTGCACGTGTAGACACAGCTGTTGTGTCATTATCTAGTAACTGTGCATGATTAGAATAAGGAACTGAGAATCAGGAGTTTGAGTACTGGTCCCAACTCTGCCACTGGTACTATAAAATCTACTTCACAGAGCTGTTGTGAAGCTTTAATAATTTGTATATTTATATTGCTTTGAGATTGTTAGAAAGAAGGTGCACGTATATAAACATTTACTATGATTAATCACCGATCATAGAAATGCAGCAGTCTTGGGGGGTGAAAGATGAATCCTTATGCAATTGCATGGCTAAAGTAGATATTATACCAATCATTTTCTAAAAGAGTTTCTGTAGTTATAATAACTATATAGTTTCTTGTAAACCTAACAGCCATCTAAGTCCACAAGTCAGACTACCTCAGCTCACGGACTTCATGCCTTTTCCCAGGACACTCATGGGCTTTGCACTCAGGAGAACACAGGAACTGCTCCCTCACACATGGGAGCTCCAGAGTGATTATGGGGAAAGCCATATGCCTGCGTCATACACTGCCACTGACCATGTAGCAGACCAGACACAACTCCTTCCCAGCAGCAGTGGACTGTACTTTTGAGACTAACTCCTCTGTGAACTCCCATTAGGACAGGGAGATTCAACATCATCCTGTACTCAAGGCAGTCACCAAATGTAACTCAGATACAATAGATCTGAAAAATGGATGGACAGTGGCTGCAATGTGCTTTCGTTCTCAACAGTTTACACATTGAAAGCACTACACAACCAGATTCATTCAGTAACAGGCAAGTTGCTTTTGATCTCCAAAAATAATATTTCAGGAACATTTGGGACTGGAAAACCGTCTCCTGACCCACAATGGGGCAGCAGAACACTTCAAAGATCTTTGGGCCACTCTACAAGTTGCTTTCTATCCTCTCAGCATTTCTAAAGCATCTCTCATCACGGGGCTGTATGAGCATATGCTGCGAAAAGAAGGAACCCGTACCAATGAATTAACTGTCTCAGTCCGGCTCCCAATGTAAAGTGCAGGGCTGAGTGAAGTGATGAGTAACAGTGTGAAAGAGACATCTAATGGCAAAGATGGTGCAGTGCAAGGGTTTCTGCAGTTTACCTAGTAGAACTCTGGCTTAAAGCCAAAGGGGTTTGCAGGTGTAGGATTCACCGTTCTGTTCAGAGACAGCATGTGGAGTGTGCAAATTGTGAGAGAGGCAATAGTGAACATATATATAATGGGTATTAGAAATAAAACAACCCTTATTAGGTCACAACTCCACTCAGCTGGTGCAGAAGCATTCCTTATGGCAGGTGTTCAAATGCTATGTCTAGTCTTAAACAATGCAACATTTACCTTGAGTTTTTCACAGCCTGCCTCACCCACACCAATGTTTCTCTAACACTAGATCTAAATTTGCTTTGCTTAACTTCACTACATCAGTCCTTTTGGACCACCACAAATAAGGACTGTCCTTTCCTGATGCTTTTAACACTGTTTTTATAGTATGCCCCTTTCCAACTTAGTCACCAGCTAGCCAAGCTAAGAAAAGGGGAAAGCCAAATATTTCCTCTTGAGTCAGTATGTTCTGGAACAGGGCTAAATGTCTGAGAGTTCAAAGGAGAGAGCTGGAAGCTGAAGGCTTTTTATTGATAAAATGGAGCCCTGCTGTGGGTAAAAATAAAGATGTCTGAGGTATTGTAGAAAAGACCAACAAGGTTTCTCATTCCTTCCCCAGCTAGTAATAATTTGCCCTAGAATATTATTGGCAAGGTTATTTCCAAATCAAAGCCAAACACAAAGGAAACATAAGACTTTTTTCTCCTGGTTTCAGGAGCCCATGCTCTACACTTACTTCCTCTGCTCTCCAGCTCAAAATGCCACCACCCCCTTCCTTGAGCAGAAGATTTATAACCTCCAACTCCCACAATGCTTTGCAGCATAGGCAAACAGACTGATTAAATATGTCATTCTATTTCAAAATGGGGATTTACACCTTTCAAAATTCCCATTTTTACTTTTCTCTTCAAAACCCACAGGCAAATACATATACATGAAGGGGTACGGGAGGAAACTCCCCATTCCCTGAGTGACTGTATTTCAGAGGATCTGCCCTTAAATGGCTCCCTAGGGCTATCCTTGAACAGAATCTGCAGATAGAGTTTCTGACTTTGAAGCCTCAAGAGAGCTATATTTGCTTTTTCCTTCTAATATTGGAATCCTTTCTTCTAGTTTTGAGTAGCTTTGTTATATAAAGTTATAGGAGGTCTCAGAAGCTTCTGGTGCCATTTACTTTGGAAGGGGAAATAGTTTCCTGTAAAAGGTTGGTGGGTGCTATGATGTTTTATTCCCACCTAAATGCCTAAAACATTAGTGCTTCTTTACTGGTACCAGGCTCCCCAAAAAATTAGGCCAAGGTCTAGTAGTAACCAGTAATTGTGAGTGTCCTATGTTTTTGGAGGTTAAAATTAAGTTCTCAAAGCACTCCTGCGAGTGCTCCTCCACCTTCTGAAAATTAGACCCTTTTAAGTTATCTCTTTTTAGGCCTCCAACTCTCAATAGTCACTTTTGAAACTCTTGGCAAAGAGTAAAATAATACTTGAAGCTCCCAGAAGAATAAATAATTGTACAAGTTGTGGTCTCATTTGTTGAATGGGGCTCTGCAATTCCTGCTCAAGTGCTTTGTCTAGTGAGGTGTGTTTGTATTTATGAAGAAGGCATTGAAAGTTTAATATGCCTTTCTAACCTTTAAAGTATCCTTCTCCTCTGAGCGCTGTGACTTTGTCTAAATTAGGATTCGAAGGGTTGGTGTTAAGAATGCTGCTTGCTTGATCAAACTAAAACCTTCTAAAGTAAATCCAGTCATTCTTTATCTCCTGCTAAACCAGTTGAGCTAAAACCTGGGTTTATGACATATTGAAGTCTAACTTACTTTGACTTGTGAACAATTCTAGCAGGTGTTGGTTAGTGTGAGCTAGCTAACAAAATCTAAGAGTTCTAACACACCATCAAAGACATGAGGTAGTCTCTGGGAAATTCTGAACTGGAATCCCTTAATGAAATAACTAATTAGACGTTGCTTACAAGAGCACCCATACACACTTCCTAAGCTAATCATAAATGCTCTGTCTTGCACTAACGATTCTGTTCTCCTATGAGGATACCAGTCCAGTAACACTGTAACAAATCTGTGGCCAGTCAGGAAATTGTTTGTCACTATGCTGCATGCTCCAGCCTCCCAGAATTTCACATGCTTTTCTGCCTAGCAGTTAGTCTGAGGAGATTCCCTTCATCCTGCTAGCCATAGGGTTTATGACACACAAGCTTCTCTGCTCATTAGTGTCCTTTGTTTCTCTGTTGCTTCATGTGCCCTCTTGTGCAAGGGAACAGTTTGTGAAGCCAGCTGAAGACCACCATTGTTTTCTCTGCTTCTCAAACAGTTTCCCCAGGGCGGGAATCCTTTGTTCCATCCTCTCCACCCTAATGGGGTCATAGGAAAAAAACAAACAAACCCAAAACTAAACTATTTACAGATAATTGTATTGAGCATTGGGACATAAAGTTCCTTAAGTACCACAAATAGCTTTCACTAGAAGACTTAGAGTAATAAGCAGGTTTACACTTCCTATTTCTAATGTTTCATATAAGAATGAAAATCTTATCCATTGAATCCTATTCTGTTTGCGTGAATGTATTGAAGAGAGATTACATGCCACTTTTTTGCATAAAGCATATTAGAGTTATGCATCTTAATATGCAAAGCAAATTTCCATAAAATATGGGGGCATAGCATCACAATGAGCATTGCCTATTTTGCTCACATTTTGTGGCAAAAAATATGTTGACACTTCAGCACTGCTAGATGCTGTTCGTCAGAGGCAAATAAGAAAACTGCTCAATTCTAAAGGAAACAGTACCCCAGACTGGCAGACAAATTAGGAGACCTAATCTGTTCTCTCTTGGTTTCTGTGTGATACACCAATAAATATGATTTGATAATTATTTTGTGTGTTTCAGCACATTAATCCTCAAAATATGGAAGAAAAAGACTGCAGTGAACTGTCTTGTGGGTGCACACACAAGTATACCTCAATAACTTGTGAATAGAATCAGCATTGCTCAACTGTTAGACCAAGGTCAAAGAAAAGGTCAGGATTTGCTTGAAGTATTTTACCTGAAATAAGGATAGATTAAGAAATTCTGTTTTTTAACAATTTGTTGTAGTATATTAGGCTTACCTGGAATGTTCTGTTTATTTTAACTTATCTTTGATCATCTGTCATCACTTGCAATCATGTAAATCCCACTTTTTATACTTAATAAAATCTTGGGTGAAGGAGAAAACAGTTGTGCATCTCTCACTTTCATTAAAAAAGAGAGTGAGCTCTACAAGCCATTTTGGTTTTAAACTTATGTATATAGAGTAAGATGGATTTATTTGGGGTTTTGGCCCTATGTGGGGCTGGGCTCCTGCATGCTGGTAAGTCCCCATAACTGAGCTATCCCAGAGGTGAGCTCATATTAGTGTCTGTGTTACTCTGGGCAGGGGCTGTTACTCCAATTCTTTGTGTTTGCTGGGGGAAACCAGAGCTACTGGCCAGTAGGACAGGGTAGTGTGGCACCCCAGAGAGCAGGTAGATGGGCTCAGTGGTATGATCAGCACATCAGGTGACAGTCCTAAGGGAATCTCTGTGATCCAGCTCCTCACGCCCCCTGTCCCACATTGCCTTCCCAACAGGCTTGGCCCTTGGAATCCACATGGTGAGTCTAGGTGTGACAGAGACATTTGCTGTCATTGCTATTTTATCCTTCTTGCCTTTGCTACACTTGTCAATGGGTGCTGGTCATGTGGTGTATTGTATTGCAATCATTTTCCATCAGTAATTGGCCTCAGGGGAAGGAAGTCCTAGCATCTTAACATTCTACCTATCTTGCCAGAAGGAAATGTCTGTTGTACAGGAACTCAGAATAACTGATTGACAATCAGCCTCATAGGACAAATGGAATCGAAAGGATCCAGGATTGCACATTGTTACAAGACTGAAGATTGTACACAGGGTCATGTGCCCTCACAGATGTCCTCCATCAGGCCATGGCTACACTAGCACCCACCCCTTTTGAAAGGAGGATGCTAATGAGCCACTTCCACAGATGCTAATGTGGCGCTGCCAGGTGTATGCAGCGTCTCATTAGCATAATGATGGCCACACACATTTCAAAAGTGCCGCTTTCGAAACATGCACTGCCAGTGTAGACGGGGAGCCTTTTGAAAGGACCCCCCCCAATTTCGAAACCCCCTTAGTCCCATTTGGTTTTGGGAAGGACTAAGGGGCTTTCAAAATCCAGGGGGCCATTTGAAAGGCCCCCGTCTACGCTGGCGGCATGTTTTTCAAAGTGGCACTTTTGAAACGTGCGCGGCCACCATTATGCTAATGAGACACTGCATATGCATGGCAGTACCTCATTAGCATCTGCCAAAGTGGCTCATTAGCATCCCCCCTTTCAAAAGGGGGGTGCCAGTGTAGCCACGGCCTTAAAGATGAATAAAGCATGGGCCTGGCTATAGAACTCCATGGACCATTATTCTAAAATTTCCCTGATATATATATATATATATATATATATTGTCTTTCAAACTCCTCCAGGCTGGGTCTACACTTGCCCCCAACCTCGAAGGGGGCATGGTAATCAGGGTGATGGGAGATTACTAATGAAGTGCTGCCATGAATATACAGCACTTCATTAGGCTAATTCTCATCATGGCAACTTCGAAGTGCTTTTACTTCCCAAAACCAGATGGGAAGAAGGGGCTTTCGAAGTCAGGGTGCCATTTTGAAAGGCCCCGGCTACATAGGCAGCATGCATTTTGAAACCAGCAGTTTTGAGGCATGTGTGGCTGCCATTATGCTAATGAGGCACTGCATATTCATGGTAGTGCCTCATTAGCATATTCTGAAGTGCCACATTACTGTAGCCCTTCCAAAAGGAGGGGCTAGTGTGGCCACAGCCCAAGTGTACTTTAAATGGGAACACAGGGATGTTATTTTAAACCCTGTCACAAAGAAAGCAACCCTCAGTACGTGGTGGGCACAGTCAGTTTAACATATTCCTGCCATGTATTGTTAATTTGGACAATGACAATTGAAAGATGAACTCAGACTAACGACATAGTTGTTTTCTAGCCTGGTGAAATCAAAATAATTCACCCATGTGGCTGCTGAATACATTGAGATGTAGCAATAAGGTTCAACAAGATCTTCATAAGTTTTGTGCCCACAAAACAGCACAAATGCTGGAATTTACCTCTGAAGATAAAGACATTTGGAAGAAAAGATGCTCACTCTGACCCTGGGTTTCTTCCACCATTGTTCCCCTTACATGCAGAAAATGATGGAAACCTTTCAACCCAAGCAACGTTTTTTCAAAAAAGGAAATACTTATGAATGTGGAAAAGGCACATACTTTAACTCCATCATCCACAGCAACAAGCTACATATCTATTCTTTGTTCACTGGCTCATCTCCAGTTAGGATTTAGCCAAAACAGCTACTGACAGCTCTGTATGAGACTAAACAGTCCTTTACCTCAGTTCAGTGGGATAGGAGGGTCTTGTGGCTGGGACTCAGGAAATCAATTCCGAGCTCTGCTACAGACTTCTTGTGTGACTTTGGGGAAGTCAATTAATCTGTTCCTCAACTCCCCCCTTTGTAAAATGGAAATAATACTTCCTTTCTCTGCTCTTTCATCTGTCTTTTTCAATGGTAAGCTTAAAGCAGGGACTATCCTAGGTATCTGTACAGTGCCTGGCAGCAGGAGATCCTGATCTTGGTTGAGATCTGTACCTGTACCAGAATAATACCGGAAAAAGGCAACAACTAATTAAGATGAAAACAAAAAGTTCTCTTATTTCCCTTGGGGTTTGTCAGAATCTTCCGTGGGATGAGTGTAAGGCATTGAGATCATGAGGCAAACTCCTTCCTGATATAAGTGGACCACTGAGTTCAGTGGAATCTCACCTGTTTTAACAGTAGCTGAATTTGATCCTATATACTAAACTCTCCAAAATACACTTCAGCCTCTGTGTAATGAGAAAAGGGACAAAAAATATGCATGTCCTTGTGCTTACCTAATACAGCTAGACAGACAGATACCATGTGCTACAGACAGGGCAAGCCTTGACTAACATGGAAATATTGATAGTCTGAAGGGAAAGACAACATTTTGGTGGAACTGTTTGAAAGGACTTTGAGAACGAAACAGTCTTTAATGGCAGACCTGTAAATTTGTCAAATTGTGACTAGTAAATACAAGCTGATAATGACTGTTCTATATATCAAAATTTGTATAAATTTGGGAAATGGTTTTGAATAATGGATACAGTTCAGAAAATTTTAAAGAGTTCATGGAGAATTCATTCTGCAGACTTCCCAAAACAACAGAGAAGTGTGAGCGACCTCTATTGATTGCAAAGTGATATTAATAGTGAAGCCAAATGATTAGTGGTTTTGCTGTTTAAAATAGTTATAATTCACTGCAAATCAAAGCATGCAAGAAAAGAGTGTGATCAGGTTATGAAGATCTCCACAATCTGCTTTGACTGCTTATCAGTGGGGTTTTGATGCCAGTCAAGCCTGATGAGCCCAAACAGGCAGATTCAAGGAACCCAGCAGAATCAGTGGTGCACCTAAGCCATGCCAAAAGGTAATGAAGTTTGAGAAGCCCAGCAGAGCCCAGAGGGACAGCCAACTCCAGAAGAGGAGACAAGCTGAAGGAGCACAGTAGAGCATGATTATACTTTGAACAGCTGCATAATCTACAATGAGCAGTGTCTAATTTTAGCATGATTTGGTGTGGAATTTGGTTTGTGGGTTGAACATGTGGGAGTGCAACACTACTCATCCGTACTTCCCAGTTTAATCCCATATTCTAGTGCTGTGCCTATAGCAACATACTGAAAGGTTGGAGCCAGGCTGTGGGTACGATGAGTTCTTTCCTCTCTGCTTTGCAAATTGAAATGACGTAGAGAGACTTTCCCCACTTTCAGAACTTAACTGGGCTTGGATTTGGGGTTGCCAATCTCTGAACCTGCAGCAGGCATGAGAGATGTTACGACACTGGTGGTCATGCTTTCTCAGTAAGCAGGAGAGAGGTATCTGTTCTTGTGCAAGGCGGGATCTTATGACTTGTGGCTTTATTGCCTCATCACTTGCTATTTCAGGACTGTCATGAGCAAGTGCATTGTTTCTAGGGTATGTGGTTTTTCTTATGTATCTCTTATGTTGACTATCTGCCTATGAAATATATTTTCTGAGGTGATCTACCTCCCTCTGAATGGCCAGGCACACACTTAACTTCTTAGAATTTCTCTTGTTTCTAACACTGAATTTCCTTCTATCCACTGGTAGACAAAGTAAATGAATTCCCACATGCCTGTAGCAATTCTGGGATGCTCCCAGGCCCTGCCAGATGGTAGAATTAGCCCTTGCCCAGGGGTGGACACTCACTTCCTATATGGCAACAAACACTGCCAAACTTGATCTAGCAAAGAGCATGGCAAACGTGCCTACCAACTCACATCAGGATTTGATTCATCCTTGACCGCTTTGGTGGTGCCTCCTGTTCTTGAGCTGGATATAGTCCTTAATTTAGCAGACTCTCTTCCCTAGAAAGCACCCAAAACAGTGCAAAGGGAAGTAGGGTGGAAGGATAGAACTCTTCTTGAATACACAGGTGGAACTGGCCAAAACCAGAAGAGAGAAGGCATGGGCAGCCTATAACTGCAAAACAGGGATGTTGAGTATCTTTTGTGAGCTGATCTGGCTGAGGACACCAGTATAGCTTAAATATTAATAGAATGAAAAAACTAACAATCTAAGACGACAGTTCTATATAATAAAACCAGCAAAATATGCATGTGTCCCAACTATAAAATGCCAGATAATTATCTCAGCCTAATAAGGTCAAGGGTGATCTTCTCCCAGGTTAATATTCTTCATTCATTTACACAGATGTGAGTCTGGAGTTATGTCACTGAAGTCAATCGAGTACTTTTACATTAGTGCAACTGAATTTGGAGCATGGCTTGATGTCTGCATTCCTTTGAAGCTAAATGGTATTTGGTGCACCCCATGTCTCTGAATTGGACTGAGAACTCTAGAGGAGGTATCTTGTCTCTATTTAGACAGCTCTGTAGCTTAGTAAACAGGATTGTAATCTTGTTGGCATTTATATGAACATTGGCAGAAACTGATTCCTCAGCCCATTAAATCAGGAAAATGACAGAGTGGGTTCTTCAAGCCTGTTTATAAAAGTACAATTTTTTAACCATAAAAACTGTAAGAGCATATTATTTCCTCATATTAGCCTTCAGTGAACCACTAACTTCTTTGGTTTTGCAAGTAATCAATAAGTGTTCTCCAGAGTGTACTTTTGTAGGTAATTTGTACATTTCATTTAGCTGCACGATCTTGCCCGTTTGGTAAAGAGGTGGTAGCTCTCATTTGACATAGTCTTTGCCAGAGCGTGTGGGTGTATTCATTTTAAAACACATATAGGCTGTGTCTACACGTGCCCCAAACTTCGAAATGGCCATGCAAATGGCCATTTCGAAGTTTACTAATGAAGCGCTGAAATGCATATTCAGCGCTTCATTAGCATGCGGGCGGCAGCCGCGCTTCGAAATTGACGCTCCTTGCAGCCGTGCGGCGCGTCCAGACGGGGCTCCTTTTCGAAAGGACGCCACCTACTTCGAAGTCCCCTTATTCTCATGGGAATAGAATTCTCATGGGAATACGGGGACTTCGAAGTAGGCAGCGTCCTTTCGAAAAGGAGCCCCGTCTGGACGTGCCGCGCGGCTGCAAGGAGCGTCAATTTCGAAGCGCGGCTGCCGCCCGCATGCTAATGAAGCGCTGAATATGCATTTCAGCGCTTCATTAGTAAACTTCGAAATGGCCATTTGCATGGCCATTTCGAAGTTTGGGGCACGTGTAGACACAGCCATAAAGTGCAGTTCTAGTCTGGAAATTGCATAGTGGGATTTCATGTTTATTTACTCATTATCTCCAGCTCACACTCACTCTATGTACTAGTAAAATAATGTTCTTAAATACTTGTGTTTCAAACTCTGCCTGTGATCTGTGTCAAGCCTTATGACCAGTCATAGAGATTCTGATGGTTAATTCCAGTCATGTTCAATTGGGCATCACCATTATTTTTTAAGGAGGGGAGAAACAGGTCTCAGGGCAGCATGTGGCCCTGCACTTGGAATATAACTAACAATTCTGCTGCATGGGTGGGTGGGTGTGTGTGTCATGGACTAAGAATCCTCCTTTTGCTCCCCTACCTGTCCTAGCATTGCAACGCTAGAAGGCGTAAAAAATAAAAAGAGTGTGTGTGCTTTAAAGAGTGTGCTTTAAAGTTAGCAGATACCTGTATGAAGCAGAGTACATGCAGGGAGTAGATCAGTTGGCTGCAAAAGCCTCATACACAAGCCCTTTCTGACTATAAGGACTCTTTTTCAGGCTGAGACTGTGCTGATGCTCTGGTGATTATCACAGGAAAGATAAAAGTCGGGGGGGCAGGGGGAGCCATGTTTGTTTTTGCAGATACAGACTATGAGGAATCCTGTGGCACCTCAAAGACTAACAGATTTATCTGAGCACAAGCTTTCATGGGTAAAACCCTCTTCGTCACGTGCATACAGGAAGGACAGTTACTCCAACACGTACAGTATAAATAAGCTATAAGTTAAAACAGCTGTGTCCACTTGCCAACTGCAATGCAATTACAATGCAATGCAAAATTAAAATATCTTAAAGGGATCATTTAACTAATATGGGATGCTGTTAGTCACATGGGTAATGGTGACTATGTTCTTAAAGCCATGTCTACACTAGCGCCCCACACCTTCGAAAGGGGGATGCTAATGAGACACTTCAAGATATGCTAATGAGGTACTGCAATGAACATGCAGCTCCTCCTCAGCATAATAGCAGCCACAGCACTTTGAAAGTGTTGCTTTCGATCGTGCGTGGCTTGTCTACGCGGGGTCCTTTTTGAAAGGACCCTGCACACTTCAAAATCCCCTTATTCCTATAACCAAACAGGAATAAGGAGATTTGGAAGCGTGCAGGGAACTTTCGAAAAGGGCCCTGTGTAAGCGTGCTGTGCGTGATCGAAAGCAGCACTTTCGAAATGCTATGGCTGCCATTATGTTGATGAGGCGCTGCATATTTGTTGGGGTGCCTTATTAGCATATCCTGAAGTGTCTCATTAGCATCCCCCCTTTTGAAAAGGAGGGGCTAGTGTAGACACAGGCTAAGTATATTGTCAGTTTAACCAAAATGTGTTTGTTATCAACGGGTAAGATTATTAAAACAAATTATTTTTAAAATATGAGTCTTGCCAATGTGTGCTGCTGGAGCAAGAAAAAAAAAACACAACCCTCCTGGTGTTTGTCTTTTTTTTTTTTTTTTTTTTTTTTTTAAATAAGCAGGGGAGCAGCCATGTCTTTATGTTCCAGTTCAGTTTCCTGTTTTGGCAATCTTGCCCCAGGCTAGTACTCTGCATTGAAACACAATTTTTGGGGGTGGTGCAGCCTTGCTTGCCCAGGCATGTATGCATACATCTACTAGAATGGAAGGTACCTTGAGAGGTCATTGAGTTCAGTCCCTTACCCTCTTTGCAGGACCAAGCACCATCCCTAGCATTGATTTGTCCCAATTCCTGGATGGTCTCTCCAAGGACTGAACTCACAACCCTAGGTTTAATGGGCTAATGCTCAAACCACTGAGCTATCCCTCCCCATGCAACTATAAGGCTCTGTCAGTTTCATTATAACCATTTTTAGAAGAAAATCTATTTCATGAAACTTTAAGACCCTGCATTTTGGGCCAAAAGGACCAAAACAGGTCCTTTTAAAATGTCTGCCTTTTATTTTTTTCCTTATATTAAAAGTCAAATGTTAAAACTAGTGATCAGAAAGGTTTGTTTTGTTTTTGTTTCCTGGTACTGGATCAGATAAAGGAGGTATCTCATTCGTTCAGACACCCTAAGGTGTCCTTTCCCAGGATTTTGTATTGTAATGAGTGAGTAATTGATTGTAGCTTTCATATAACAAGAAACTGATGTTTCTCTCTGTATCTGCCTAACTGGCTTGATAGCAATGCCAGCTTCCCCCAAACACTGCTGCCCCAAGCACAGGCCCACTGATGGGGGAGGGGGAGAAATGAGTCAGTTTCCCTCTTCCCCCACCTCACCCCCGGATTAGCATTTTAAAGGGGTCTGGAGCTGTGGGCCCCTTTGGGGCACTGCAGAGTGCTGCACACCACTACACAGATGGCTCGGGTGGGCCGCTAACTACAGCTACTAAGTGGTAACCACTTGGGCCGCTAGCTAGCTGGGCAAGATTTGAAACAGCAGCCTAGGACTGTGAAGCTTCATGTCCCTTTTTCCAGTCCCCTCAGCTGCACACTACAGAACTGGATAAAGGTCATTTAGGGCTGAGATTCTCTGATGTTGCTGAAGGGCATGAGAGAGCATAGCAGGAAAAACATGGCTTGCCTGTATATCAACTAAACACTGAAAGTCAAACAGGATATGGGCGTTATTTAAAGGTTCACTGGCAAATTTCACAGAATTTTCTCTTGAATGGCTTCCAGCTGGCACACCTGATCACCTGTACAACAGCCCTAGAGATGCTACAAGGCAATCAGTACAGCAGGGTTCTCTGGCTGACCTGCCAAGTAGGGAAGAAAGTGATGCTCCCATGAATTGCTCCGCTGCCTCTTGCTAATAGTAACCTCAGGAAACAAAGCAAGGCCAAAATTAGACATAACAATTTAGATCCATCCCTGGGAGGCACTGAAGTCCTTTCCTGTGTTCATGCAACATCACTAATGTAATGTGGCACTTTCTCAAGACCTATAATTAGTGCATGTTTACATCTCTTGGTCGCACATGTGGATGTACTTACGTACGAAGTGTATGTTTTGAGACAGTTAGACTAAGGATCTTGCCCACAAAACTCTTCTTCCTCTTCTACTTTACTTTGTATTTTAGAACTGATTTTGTTTCAGCTTTGTTCTTTAATGGCCAAAGAACAATTGTATTTCAGAGTAAACAACTAAAAACAGGTCTAAAACACATGTAACCATATTTTGCTATCTCAGATGTGTGACCTGGTTTGCCTAGGCATCTAGGCTGCATCTACACAAAAGCCCTACTTTGAAATGAACTATTCCGGAATACCTCAGTGCTATTTCAAAATACATTTTTGTGTGTAGCAGCCCTATTCTGAAATACTTCAAAACAGAACTGCTACACACAAATGGTTGTCTTCACTTGCATTCCTCTTTTGAAAGAGGCATGCAAATGAGGGAAATCAAAAATGTACATGAAGTGCAGGTTTACATACCTCACATCTCATTTGCATATTGTTTCAAAAGAGCTTCTTTTGAAAGAAGAAAAGCAGTGTAGAGGCAGCTCTTTTGAAAGTAAAGCATTCTTATGGGAAGAAGGGTTCTTTCGAAGATGGGGATTTAGGTTCGAAAGAGAGACTTCTACACTGATTTTCTTCTTTCTAAAATATGCAAAGGAGGTGCCAGATATGTAAATCTGCACCTCATTTGCATGCCTCTTTTGAAAGAGGAATGCAAGTGTAGACACAGCCAAACGTCTTTTGAAATAGCACTTAATTATTTTGAAATACATGGTCTGCCTATATTGTGCTTATTTTGAAATAGCACCTATTTCCAAATAAGCACTATTCCCTGGGGCCATTTCTACACATGCCACTTGTCCCAGAACAGCCCAGAAAAAGCTAATGAGGCACGGATGTAAATTTCTGGCACCTTCCACAACAAGCAGCATGTGTAGAAACAGTCTGTTTTAACAGCACCTATTTCGAAATAAGCACTACTCCTCCTGCAATGAGCTTTACAGACTTCAAAACAACACACCTGCTATTTCAAATTTATTTTGAATGTGTACACAGTGTAGACAATAGCAACCTTACTTATTGCAAAATAACAGCTGCTCTCTCAAAATAACGTGGCTACATAGCCATAGCCCTATGCGGCTCTGTCAATTTCACTATAGCTGTTCAACTGCATGTCAGCCGTGGCATAATGTCGTTAACAGTTCAAGGCTGTTTGGCTGAAGTCTGTCTGTCTCCACATCACAGAAGCCACCCTGCTCGGCAGATTCAGACACAGAAAGAAAACCACTGGGGGGCAAGGGAGAGGAGGGAAGATGGTACATGGAGGTAAGTGCAGAAGAAAAGATATAGCCAGGACCACGTCTGTAAAGAGTTTTGCAGGGAGGGATGGTGAAAAGGGGAGATGAATTTGTATTGCTTATGGAAGGAGACTGGAAGTCAGTGTTGGGATTCTAGGGTAGAAGAAGGGATTTGACTTACACAGTTACTGCTTGGCACAGAGAGCCGCCCAGCCCTGTGCTGCAATGATTAATTGAGGGGTGTGCAAAGTCGAGGGTGTGCAAAATCCCCCCCTCCCAGAAGCCTCTGCTGCTTCCCCCATGGCATCTCATAGCTCACCTGACTTGCCATGCCAGACTTCGTACCCCGAGGTGTCCACTATACCCCAGGAATGCCAGCATCCTTTCCAATCTCCCAGCCTGGGAAAGCTGGGAGTCACATTTGGCAGAGGCATTGGAGTGGAGGTAATACAGGGTGATCATCCATCCTGTCTTTTTACTTGGACAGTCCCTTATTTCAGCTCCCTAGAGAGCATCCTGACCCTTTTGTTTTTTTTAGGGGGGGGTAAACTGTCTGGTATGTTGATCAACTGTTGTCTAAAGGGCTGCCTGAAACACCTGAGGCTGAAGAATGGGGTGGGGCAGAGTCTTGAAACAGCACAAAACTAAAGAGCTGCCTGGGAGGGTGTGGGAAGCTAGTAGGGCAGCCTCTTCAAACAGCAGGGACCTATTTTTTAGTCTATAAACCTGTGGTATCCAATATGCTCCAGGTTTGCCACATGAGCAAATGGGGCAGCGTAGTCTGGCAAAATGCGGCTCAGCAGCTCAAGAGAGCTGCATACGTGGGGTGCCCCTCCAGCTGCTCCATGCACATGCCCCACCACATGGTGAGATAAGTGCACGGTGGCAGAGGAAGCTCCTCCGGCCCCGGTATGCTTCAAACCCTGGCAGCTCAAACTGAGTGGCTCAGGCGGCTCACGTGGTGGCAGCTCCAGTAAGTAATCTCAGGGAGTGCCTGGTGGTTGGAGTAGGGGGTGTGTCTGTGCTTAGATGTGGGGGTACACCTGGTGGTGGGAGTGGAGCTGTGACAATCTGGTAAATTTCTCTTGGACACCACTGCTATAAACAGTAAAGCTCTGCAACTTTATTTGTTAATGAATAATAATAAATGAGTAAGTAGGTCTATTAGTAACTTTAAAAAGTATCACTGGCACTCAGATCATAAACAGAGATCAAATTTTGGTGTTCTGCCTTGGAAATATTGCTGATCCCTCCCTAGAGAATGCACATGCGCAAACACACACACCCCAATATGACTTTCCAAACCCCTTCCCTCCACCCAGTGCTACAGAGGTGATGATTGTTCCTTAATCTCTCCCCACACTGTGAATAAAGGAAAACCTTTTATTCAGACAGCAAGACATAACTAGTTTTGATACCTGTAGAAAGAAAGCAGAATATCTGATGCCTAGAGGATTCCTCAGTGAGAACATATATAAATATTCAACAGAGGATTTTATTCTGCAGAAATCTATGACAAACCCTCAGGAATATTCCATGTGACAGTGATCTGTAACCAGGGTGCGCAAAGTGGCGGGCAGGCCCCCTCAAGGAGGGTGCAGTATGATTGGCTACGGGTCTCAGGTTCATCCATCTCATTAAAAATGTTGAAATATGTTGCTGGTTTTTTATGAACATGTGTTCACATTTATATACTGTACCAATTAATAAAGTTTTTACATTCTACATACTTATTTCTTACCAGTGTCAAAAGGATTTTTTTCATATGAATGGAACAGAAATTTCTGTTGGTTAGGATTACATGGGACTGGGTTGGGGAGGGCTGATGTAAAACATTTGCTCACCTATGACCTATAGCATTGCCATTCTCGGGGTAGAATAGTGCCTCAGACTTTCAAAACAGAAGCAAATGCTAGAGCTGCTGTGAAGGGAATCTCTGAGTCACAGTTCCTCCTCTACTTATCTTCCAAGACACAAATCAAGGGTGAAACAAGAGCAGAGGCGATTACCAAGGCCCTATCTTAAAACCCACACATAGTATATTACCAGTGTTGAATGTCCAGTGAGGTCTGTGACTGAGAGGCCCTAGGATTATAAGGAAGCTCCAAGTCTGCATGAGGCAGCCAGAGAGTTAACTTACTCAGAGCATCCTTGTTTTTATTAGCAAGTAGGACAAGATTGAAGTTCATTCATTATGTATCTTGTTTCATGAACATTCTATGTTCTAACTAATATGTGAGTAGGAGGAAGAAAATAAATTGTAAATTTCAGAATTACGTAATCTTTGTTTCTTAATTATTTTATGGATTATTAGATGATTAGCAGTGCCAACAGCCACTGGGGGCAAGGTGAGAATGGGGAGCTAGCTCCCAACCCCTGGAAGGGGCAGGGATAAGGGTGGGGGTTAGGGCAGTCAACCCTGGGCCCCTCATACTCCCTCAGAGCTGCACACAGAATGGTGGCACAGCCCTTTGTGGCATTTCAAAGGGGCTCTAGGCCCCTTTAAAATTCCAGGGGACAACTGCCTCCTTTTATCCTTCTCCCCCCGCCCCACACACACACCCAGTCAGCGGCCTGCAGTCGATCCCATAGGCAGGCAGCATGACACACATCAGACATCCTGGTGGATGCAGCTTGAAATCACTTTGGCTGGTTCTCTCCTCCTCTGTAATGTGGCTATTTTACAGACTGAGACAAGCAAGTAGGAAGTATAATTGACTATCCCCTGTATTGGTTTTCTTCTTTATTAATAAATACTGTAGTAATAGTCTCTGAATTTTCTACCTTCCCATTCTTCCTCTACTCACATATCTGTGTCACCAGATCCCACGGATCCTAACAGTCCTGCACTTAGCATAAGATTGCAATATATGCATTCTGCCATCTCACCCATTATGCCTGTATGCTGATTATTAACTCTATAAATCACTCTATTCTACAACACAGGAGAACTCAATTTTGTGCGCCTATTCAGGCTTTACACAATTTCTTTACTCTGAGGGTGTGAAGATTGGAAAGTGTCCCCTTCTCATGAACACACCACCATCAACAAAAAATAACCCTGACCATTCACAGAAGTAAAGAAGTCCCAAACGTAGAAGAATGAGGGGTATAGATCTCTTCCTCAGAAGTCCAGTAGTGGCAATTGAAAGGTACAATCCTGATCCAGGGAACCAGGGAGTAATGGTATTATTCCAGCCACCTTAGGATCATGTCCTAGGGAAAATACAGGGACTAGGAAAAAAGGAAACCCAACCTGCATGGACTCGTAATTGCCAGACACTTAGCAGTACAAAATAAACAGCTACTGTTGTCCCAAGGATGAGTTGTCAGATCCTGACACAGCCACTTCTCAGTAAAAATTAATTCAAACCAAACTCCTTAATGCGCACACACACTCCTCAACTTAAATGCTTGCAACACTAATGCTTAACTCTTTTTGGCTAGCTACAGAATATAAAGTTTCCTCAAGGTCTCCCACAGTCTGGATATCTATCCAGAAAGCAATTTTTTGAAGTCCAGATACAGCTGCCCATTTAGGCTTTTTGTCTGCTATTTCTCCAGGCACTGTACAGCAAAAACTCCAAGACTGCAAAAGTTACAGGGCTAGATGCAAGTACCTTAAGACCTCCTGGCTGAAGGGTCACAACTTCTGTTGACCACAGGATGGGAATTTTGGTAGGCTTATTGATTTGGGTAATGGCTCGCCAATCTGACCTAAGAATCCTGAGAGTAGTCCTCCACTTCGGATTGAATAAACAAAGATTATGTAATTCTGAAATCTACAATTTATCTTCTTCCTCCTACTCAAATATTAGCTAGAACAGAGGAAGTTCATGAAACAAAACACATAACGAATGAACTTCAATCTTGTCCTACTTCCTAATAAAAACAAGGAAGTTCTGAGACATTTTAACTCTCTGGCTGCCACATACAGGCTTGGAGCTTCCTTATAATCCTAGGACTTTGCAGTGATAGAGTTCATTTGACATTCAAAACAAGTGACATTTTTTTGTCCCTGCAATTAGCAGGACAGCCCCACTGCCCCAAGCTGTCTAATGTAATCCAAACCAATGGAAATTGTGGTTATGTTGATATGAAAAAAAAACCCAAAACTTTGGCACATGTAAGAAAATAAGAATGTAGACTGTAACATATTTCAATATTTTTAATGAGATGGATGAGCCGGAGACTCAGCAGCTCATCGTGCTGCACCACCATTATTAAATTTCATGCCCCGCACTTTGCACAGCCCTGCTATAGGTCACTGTCACATGGAATATTCCTGAAGGCTGGACATAGATTTCTGCAGAATTGACAAAATCCTCTCTTGAATATTTATATATGCTCTCACCGAGGAATCCTCTAGGCATCCAATGTCCTGCTTTCCTTCCACAGGTATCAAAACTAGTTACGTCTTGCAGTCTGAATCAAGTTTTTCCACTATGCAGGGAGAGATGAAAGAGCAAGCATCACTCCTGCAGCACTGGGCGGAGAAAAAGGGTTTGGAAAGTGATATTAGGTATATGCATGTGCCATATCACTAAGTTGGCTTGTGCTATCTGTAACGAATCTTCCTGAAAAATATCTACCTACGACTACAATGTATCATGTAAAGCTGAGATGGCTCCATTTAATATTCATAAAATTAGATAAAGGAAGGGTCAAAATGAGACATGGAGGCGGAAGCTCAAATTCACCTTAGGAAGTGAAAGAAGACATGTATTTGCATAACATACCCATCCACGCCAGACTGTCTATGTGAGCATTTTTTTTCATATTTCACATAATTGCATTAGCTCTGGTGTAACTGCACTAGACAACCAACAGCAGGAGTACCCATGCCATCTACAAGCCTGGCTTTTAAACTATCATATTGTCTAGCTATGCTAATAGTTAATCTATGATGCAGGGGTTAAAATGCTGCCAGTTTATCAACACCGGCTCTAACACTGGAGCTGGACTACTTCTGGTCTGACAGAGATAAAGAAAAAATTCACAGAAAAAGAGGACAACTCATGATCTGTGGGAGATCATCACTGTAATGGTGAAGACAGCAATGCAGGCACCTGAGGAAGGTAGCTTGCATATCCTTCCCTAGCCAGGGGTAGGGTTGTTTCATTCCCTAATGCAGGCTAGAACAACCCTGTGGTCTGCCTTAATTTGATCCCTGACTGCACCCTTGCCCCCAAAAGCATTCCTCATGGGAGCCTTATCGCTGCTTTCCTAAAAGGATATGTGATCTCCATCAGTGTAGCCATGAATTCCCCTCTGGCTCCTCTAAAAACCATTTCCTGGGGGTGTGATGAAATTTATGAATACAGGTGCTGGAACTAGGGACCCATGTGATGCATCCCCAATTTAAAAGGATTTCTCTATATTAGAGGACTTACAGTTTGGTTCAATGGCTATTAAATTTTTCTAGCATCTCTGCTTGCGCACATGACAAACAGCCATGGGCTGTCAGGGAAGAGGCAGGGAAGGCTCTTCACTGGGTAAATTCCAAAAGAAGGTGTGGGGCAGGTCAAGATGTTGTGGGAAGGTGTCTCTGTGTCTTGCCCAGGTCCCACACCTCTCTCTCTGGCTGGAAGGTTTACGCTGCACCCAACTGTTTTTCTGGAGGGTTGGTCAGTCTATACCCTCCCCTAACCACAGCCAGGGCTTTCAGTCTTGCTGGGGGAAGGGAGCCCAGGCATTCTTCCCACATCCCCACTGTCTTTGACAAACACTCTGCAGTCTCTCCATATCTTCTTCTTCTTCTTCTTCTTCTTCTCCACTACTTCCCTATCTCATCCACCTCGTCTCTCACTCTCCCCACTCCCTCCCTGACTGGGATGGCTTTTGAAAGCCCTGCCAGCCCACAAGCTGTGAGCTCAGCTGGCTCTCATTACTTAATTGCAGTTCTTCTCTGTTGCTTTCACCTGCATTCTTAAAAAACGGTTTCCCTTCCTCTCTTAGTTCAGGCTGCATCCTGAGGTGCCTTTCCCCCTTTCCAACACGCTCTTCTGGCCTGACCCTGTTATAGTGTATAAAAATATAAACCGCAGCCTCTCCTGACACAGTACCCCTAGCACTGTTTGTTTTTATTTTGGGGTGTGTTATTATTATGCTACTACAGGTTGAACCTCTTTAATGTGGTACTCTCTTATCTGGCAATATCCATAATCCTGCATGATTTTAGTTAGGTGGGTGACCACTTACCATGGGTGTGGCCAAGTTTTCCATAGACCCATAAAGTTTGTTTATAGCCTCCAATCTTGGCTATTATTTAGCTGTAATGTATCCCTAAATGTATTACAGCTGTTATTTAGCTGTAATGGATCCCTAAATGTCTTCTGAGAGTCCAGCAACCAGTGGAATTCTTGGTAAAGCTACTAGACAATATTCATCTCCTTGTTTCAGCAAATTTTCTCATTTGGCACTGGTCAGGTCCCGAGGATGTCAGACTACAAAGGTCCAACCTTTACCACAGCTGATCTTTATCCAGCACATCTCCAAGTGGCATGGACTTTTAGAGATCCTGACACCCAAATATCCATTTACATAATCTTAAGAACAGTCATACTGGGTCAGATCAAAGGTCCATCTAGCCCAATATCCTGTCTTCCAACAGTGGCCAATGCTAGATGACCCAGAGGGAGCAGACAGAACAGGAAGTCATTGATTGATTCCTCACTTGACACCCATTTCCGAACTCTGAGAAACAGGCTAGTGACACCATTCTTACCCCTCCAGGCTAATAGCCATTGCTGTACCTAACCTCCATGAATTTATCTAGTTCTTTTTAGAGCTCTGTTGAAGTCCTGGTCTTTGCAACAACCTCTGGCAAGGAGTTCCACTGGCCTACTGTGCAATGTGTGAAGAAAAACTTCCTTTTGTTCATTTTAAATCTGCTGCCCCTTAATTTCATTTGGTGGCCCCTAGTTCTTATGGGAACAAATAAATATTTTTTCCTTATTCGCTTTTTCTATACCTGTCATGACTTTATAGACCTCTATCATATCCCTCCTTAGCCTCCTCTCTTCTAAGGTGAAAAGTCACACTCTTTTTAATCTTTCTTCATATTGCACCTGTTCCAAACTTCTAATAATTTTTGTTCCTCTTTTCTGAATCTTTTCCAATGCCAGGATACCTTTTTTGAGATGAGATGACCACATCTCTATACTGTATTCAAGATGTCAGCATACCATGGATTTATGTAGCGATAATAAGATATTCTCTGCTTTATTTTCTATCCCTTTTAAAAGGATTCCTCACATACTGTTTGCTTTTTTGGCTACTACTGCACATTGAATGAATGTTTTCAGAGCACTGCCCATAATGACTCCTAGATCTTTCTGTTGAGTGGTTATAGTCCCCATCATTTGGTATGTATAGCTGGGATTATTTTTCCAGTTTGCATTACTTTCCATTTACCAACATTACATTTAAATTAGATTAATCGGTGCTGCCAGGAGTTTATTTTTCACAAGCATTTCCATGAGGCTTTTGTAACCATCTGTTCATGCTTTCAACAAAAGGCATGTCCTACGCCACACCCTTCTGCCCAAGAGTCAAAAGTTTGGGTGTTCTGTGCAGGGAGCAGTCCTGCTGAAAGGGATCTAGGGGTCCTAGCAGACCACAAGCTAAATATGGGTCAACAGTGTGACACTGTTATAAAAATAGCAAACATGATTCTGGGATGCATTAGCAGGAGTGTCATAAGCAGGACACAAGAAGTAAGTCTTTCAACTCTACTCTTCCCTGATTAGTCCTCAGCTGGAGTATTGTGTCCTGTTATGGGCACCACATTTCAGGAAATATCTGAAGAAATTGGAAAAGTTCCAGAGAAGCGCCAAAAAAATTAATAAAGGTCTAGAAACTTGACCCATGAGGGATGACTAAAAGAACTGGATTTGTTTAGTTTGGAAAAGAGAAGACTGAGAGGAGACATGATAACCGTTTTCAAGTACCTAAAAGGGTGTTACAGGGAGGAGAGAGAAAAATTATTCTCCTTAACTTCTGATGATAGAACAAGAAGCAATGGTCTTAAATTGTAGCAAGTGAAGTTTAGATTAGACGTTAGGAAGAAAAATTTAACTATCAGGGTGATTATGCACTGGAAACTGCATAAATAGTCTAGGGAGGTTGTGCAATTCCTATTATTGGAGATATTTAAGAGTAAGTTAAATAAAATCTGTCAGGGATGATCTTGATGGTGCCTGGCCCTGCCATGGATGCAGGGAACTGGACTTGATGACTTCTTGAGGTTCCTTCCAGTTCTAGTATTATTCTATGAATTAGCATGTCACGGGGCTGCTGCCAGTAACACCCCACCAAGAGACACAACAGAGGAGTCACAAGCCTCCCCCAGTGATGCAGACCACCCACCCACCCACATCAGTCCAGCCTACCAGCCCAGACCACTGATTAGGTATGTCAGCAAGCAACAGAGACCAGCCACAAGAGACATGGTCAGGGAGAGCTCACACTGCCCTCCCGGACAACCTACAGACTTTTCTTTAAAGAGACTCTGGAGATCGCTCACCCAGTAGGGATGTATCTACATTACCACCCTCTTCTTTCCCTAATGGGCTTTGCTTCTTTCCATAGATACTGGAGGAGACCATCGATGAGGGATGCCAGTGAGTGACAGAGACCATCTGTGATGGGGTTCTGGGGTCCCCAAAGCTCTGCACCCTGTCCGCAGGCAGGAGAGTCTTTCACTCAGCAGGAAAACAGCAGGTTTATTAGCCGACAGGACACAGCATCGTACAGAGGAGTCAGTGCAGCCAGCAGAGACAGCCAGTCCAATCCATGTTGGGGAGAGGAGGCCCCGAGGGGCCCCCAGAGCTGGGGCCTTGCCCCCTCCTTTGTCTCTCTCTCCCAGCCCAGACTAACTGCTTCCCAACTCCCAGTTCCAATTCAAACCCCTCAGGCTCCACCTCCTCCTTTGTCTGCAGTACAAAGGTGTTACCTGGTCATCAAGGTTACCCTCAGCAGGAGCCCCACACCCTCTGTGAGCCACTCACATACACACAGGTATCCCCCACTCCATCACATCTCTCCCCCCTTCCAGACCGAACTGAGCAGGGTCACTCAACTGGTGACCTGGGGAAGTTCGGGGCTCTCCCCTCGTGACAGGGCATCGGCTGTACCCTCTGTTCTCCCCTTGATGTGCACCACCTCCACATCATAGTCCTGCTGGGGGAGGCTCCAAGTCAGGAGCTTGGTCTTGGCCCTTTTCATGTGATGCAGCCGGGCAAGTCCCTTTAGTTCCCTTGGGTTGGTTGGTCTCGCTGCTTCGGCCCCGGTCCGTCAGCCACGTTCTCAAGTCGGGCGGGCAGAGCCCATACAGATGCTGCAGCACCAACAGATTAAACAGGTCTTTTGTGGTCTGGGCCCTGCCCCATCTGACCACCAGTCCATACAGCTGCTCCAGCCAATGTCTGGAATTCAGTTACAGTCCAGTAACGGAAGGTACAAATGCTTCCATCCTTGGCATTTAGCCAGATCACCACAATGGCTGTGTGCCTCAGTTTCCCCTTTCATGCCACACAATAGGTTTGGAATGTTCCTTCTCATGTCAGAGGTTGCAAGACTAGTTACAGGGAACAATGGTGACATTTTAGAGTTACAGACTCCTTCAACATACAATTCATGCTTTTACATCAATGTCCTCATGTCACATGGCTCTTTTTAAACATTTAGTGCATGGTACAATTCTACAGCTTTTGGTAGCAGCACCCCTTGGTTACAGCAGTCAGCGTGAGTAACAGAACAAACCCATTGCAACTGTACATTTACGTTGCTCTTTGGTAGACCACAACTTTTGTGTAACCTCCTTGAGAATCTGGTATTTTGGGGATAAATGGCTGAGGCCTTTTTTAGCACCATCAAGTTCTAATCTTCTCCCTTGCCCCCTGGGGTGGAAATCTGATCTCTTTGGGTGTGCCCTCCCTTCTAACAAGAGCTGGGCCATTGATGATCTCAGGGAGACGGCCCCCTTCCAGCCAGTCTGGAAATTTGCAAACCAAACTGCTTTCTGAGAGTTGTTTTGTGAGTTCCAGACGCAGAATTCACGTGAAGGAATTCCTGTTTATCCCTTACTGGCCCACCAGGCCCACAGCTCCTTTGTCCTTTTACCTCCAACTTCTGCCTCCCCGTGGAATTAGAACTGGAGTCCAGTGTGAGAATATAAGTGTTCCTAGCATCTGGAGATGGGGAATTGCTGAACCTCTCCTGCATCCTACAGAGATTGGCTGTGCAGCTGTTTTACTTGGTTCTCACACGGCTGCTCACATTTCCTGATAGTTTTTACTTTACTTGCACCAGCTTCCAATTCCTGAGAAACTTTTACACTGCCTGCTTTGGACCCTTGCAGAGCACAGCCAGTGGTTTCACACTCAGGCAGGTCCTGGCCATCAGGGGCTGAAACAAACTTCTCCCCAGGCAAAGGGCTGCTCTGGCTCTTACAGACATGCACCTTTCCTGTTCACTCTCCTTCACCTCACTCCCATTTTCTGCCGTCCCCACAGACGGGTCAGGAAAAGTTTCAGGGAAATTCTTTTCCTGAAGAGCTCCCCCAAACAATAACTCACCCCTATCTGGCTCCACAGGGGCACTGCTCCCTTGAGCCATAACCAGCTCCTGGGTTTCACCTACACCCAAGATCACTTCTGGCCCATCAGGCAGATTCCCACGTAATCCCCCTCCAGGCAGACAGCCAGTACCACCGGACAGAAGGTTAGGATCCCTTTCCTCCCTTCTGCTACCAGCTCCTTTATCTTCATCAGTCAGCGTAACTCCATTGCCCGTTTGTTCTTGTGTCCTGGCGAGAGGATGACTCTGGTAGGACAGAGTCCTCTCACCCCCTCCCAATAACACCTCAGCATCAGGCAAAGAACAAGTACCAGAATCGTCTGGTCTCTGGGATTCCCTGATGATACTAACTGGATTAGACCAAGTTAAAGCATCATCCCCCCTGAGAGACACAGAGGCAGGCCCACTTCCCATCTGGGCTTCAGCTGCCCTCAGATCCAGCTCTGGGATCTTGGCTCCATCTTGAGCCCCCACAGGCTCAGGCAAAGGATTCACTTCCCCAGAAGCAGAAGCACTTTTCTTGCACCAAGGACCAGTGTCCTTAGCAGGGATACCACTGCCCCATCCCGGAGCCATTCCCTCTGCTCCAGCCCCCATGGCTGGATTTAGAGACACACCTGGAATGCTCTTTTCTGGTGGATCCTTCTCCAGCCACCCCAGGCTGGGGAAGTCTTCCTTAGACAATGGGCTAGTTTCCTCATTGGCACCTTTTCCAAACGCAGGCTCTGCTCTCTCCCCAGGCTGCTGCTGCTGTTCAACACAGACAGACAATGGGAGACACTCTCTCCTTTGTCCCAGCCCCCCGGCTGGTCTCCACACACACACAGAAGGTGAAGCAGCTTCTCTCACAGACAACTTGCCATTCCCAGTGGACAAGCTGCTTTTCTGCACAGACACACAGGCACCTTCCTCGGCCCAGGCCTGGAAAACTCTTCGCAGGTCTGTCTTGGCCACTAGTAGATGATGGGTTGGAATCGCTCCTTCCCTCCTTGAGCCGTGGCAGGCCACTTGGTTCAGAGCTCCATGCAGTCCAGGGTTCCCTGCCCCGATCCGGGCTCACCTCTGCAGGATTTTCCTTAACCCTCACCTCTGCCACTGCACATCCACGCTGCCTTGTCCAGCTTCTTTAATCTCGATTCGGTTTCCAGGTGCTGCCACTTCACAGCGGAGTTGCTCAGCGTGGTTGCAGCTCTCAGGCTGATGCCCTCTGCACCCCATGATTCCTGGAAGAATCCCTTCAGTGTGCCAGGCTCCTTGCGGGTCACAAGCTCCCTGGGGTTAGGCCGTAGGCCCCTCTGCCCTCTGGGACCAACTCCAACAGACTCTCAGAAGAACCCCTTCTTCAGTGTGACACCCGCTCTCAAGGACCATGAGCACACTGTCTTGGGAAGAACTCATTCAGCGTTAGCCTCCTTGTGGGTCACTTGTTTTCTGGGGGTTGGGCCCTCAGCCCCTCCACCTTCTGGGACCGACTCCAACAGATTCCCAGGAGTAACCCCTGCTCGGGTGTGGCACCCCTTCTCGAGAACCACGACCGCAGTTGCTTGGGTTTGGCCGCAGGCCCCTCCGCCTTGGGGAGCTGCACCTCACTGCCCTTCAGCACACCTGGGTCTCGCAGGCCCCACTTCTTCCAGGGCCCCGGTCACTTACTGCTGGATGCTCCATCCTCGGGGTGCAGAACATCCCACTTCTGACACCAGTGTGATGGGGTTCTGGGGTCCCCAAAGCTCTGCACCCTGTCCGCAGGCAGGAGAGTCTTTCACTCAGCAGGAAAACAGCAGGTTTATTAGCCGACAGGACACAGCATCGTACAGACGAGTCAGTACAGCAGGCAGAGACAGCCAGTCCAATCCATGTTGGGGAGAGGAGGCCCCGAGGGGCCCCCAGAGCTGGGGCCTTGCCCCCTCCTTTGTCTCTCTCTCCTAGCCCAGACTAACTGCTTCCCAACTCCCAGTTCCAATTCAAACCCCTCAGGCTCCACCTCCTCCTTTGTCTGCAGTACAAAGGTGTTACCTGGTCATCAAGGTTACCCTCAGCAGGAGCCCCACACCCTCTGTGAGCCACTCACATACACACAGGTATCCCCCACTCCATCACACCATCAATGAGGGAGATGGTCAGGAAAAACTCCCACCTCCTTCCCTGATGGACTAAAAACTCTATACTTAACAGGACTCATGAGGCCACCCACCTAGGAGAGACACATCCAGGGGCATCACCTACTTCTTTCCTTGATGGACCTTGTGCCTTCTGACAGGTACCAGAGCAGACCATCAATGTGAGATGCTGATGACTGACCAAGAGGGATGACAACAACCAACTGAGACCAACAATAAGGACCTAGGTCAAAGAAAGTTCTGCAGCTTCCCCTCAGGGACTATGTTTTTGCCACAAAGTATGGCAAAACTGACAAGGAATGATGTAGATGGACCTGGATGACCAATGAGGGACTAGGTCAAGGGAAGCATCCACTTCCTCTCCTGATGGACTATGTTTATTGTTTCAGGTATCCCACTGGACCAAAGAGGACAGAAGATCCACTGCATTGTAGGGTGTGCTCCTCCCACAGGACTATGTACTTTGCTAGGGACTAAGACTTTCTTTGCTTTATGGATGGGACCCCCAAGGACATTTATGGACTGTGGTTTAAAAACCCATCTTCATCTAGGATAATATGGTTTACAGTTATGGTTTTGAATGTACTTTTGTTTACTTGTTTCCCCCCAACCCAAACTTGATCCCCAAATTGCCTTGACTTTTGTGTTTTAACTTGTACTTGCTGTAACCTTTGTTTGAAACATTCACTCAGTAAAACTTTGCATTCTATTATTCTATGATTCCTTAGTAGGGATAGGATCCAGAGTGACATAGACAAATTGTAGGATTGGGCCAAAAGTAATTTGATGAGGTTCAACAAAGATCAGTGCAGAGTCACATGAACTGCTACAGGCTGGGGACTAACTGGCTAAGCTACACTTCTGCAGAAAAGAACCTGGGTATTACAGTAGCTGAGAAGCTGAATATGAGTCATCAGTATGCCCTTCTTGCCAAAAATGCTAACAGTATATTGGATTGCATTAGTAGAAGCACTGCCAGTAGACTGAGGGAAGTGAAGTGATTATTCCCCTCCATTCAGCACTGGAGAGGTCATATCTGGATACTGCATGCAGTTTTGGAACTCCCAATACAGAAGGGATGGGGACAAATTGGAGACAGTCCAGCAGAAGGCAATGAAAATGAGTAGGGGGACTGGGCCACATGACTTGTTCAAGAGAACTGGGCTTATTTAATCTACATAAAAGAAGAGTGAGGCGGGACTTGATACCAGCCTTCAACTACTTGAAGAGGTTTTTCCAAAGGGTATGGAACTAGGATCTTTTTAGTGGTGGCAGATGTCAGAACAAGGAGCGATAGTCTCAAATTGCAGTGGGGTAGGTCTAGGATGGATATTAGGAAAAAAATATTTCACTCACTAGGAAGAGAATGAACCACTGGAACACATTACCTTAGGATGTAGTAGAGTCTCCATCCTTAGAGGTTTTTAAGGTCCAGCTTGACAAAGCCCTAAGTGGGATGATTTATTTGGGTTTGGTCCTACTTGCAACAGGGGGTTGGACTAGATGACTCCTGACATTTCTTCCAACACTAATCTCCTATGATTTCATGATTATATTATCATTATCCCCATTCTACAGATAGAAAAACTAAAGAGGTTAAGTGACTTGTGTAAGGTTGCAGTATGAGCCAGTGCCATAGTCAGGACGAGAAGAGAGGTCTTCTAGTTCCCAATCTTGAGCTCTAACTACTTAACCACACTGCTGATCCAGCCACTCTATCTCAGCTAGAAAATACTTCCAATCTCACCTTAATGATAAGGAAATCTGGACACCGGTTCTTGTCCATGTCCTCTATGCAAAGTAAAAATTATTCCATTCCAACCCCCTCGGGAAAACATAATGAACAGGGACCCTGCTTTCGTCCTTCTGAGCCTAAATGTCAAAGTTGCTATGGCTCAAAAATGCCACCTACTTGTACAGTGTATATTGCTCCATACTAACATCTATGGGGTAACTATGTTAAGCTAAAAGCCAATTTTTCTGATATTAAGTATGATATAAGTGACCTAGAGGACCATACTCTCTTATGTCCAGAAAGTCAGGTTATTCATGCTATCACATGTTACACATGATCACCAGAGGGGAATAAAAATAATACCCATATCTTACTTGATACATTGAATGCGCGAGGAAATAAATTCTATCTTATCCCATTCCTGGAACTAAAATCCTCTCACCACAGAGACATCAGGGAATGTTGAGAATCTTTCTTCCTTGCTGATTAACACATGTGCTTGCTAAACAAAAACAGACAAGAAACAAAAGTTAAAAATAGTCTGGTCACGTGATAAGATTTTATTTTCTCCTTCTCACATCCCAAACACCATCTGTATCCCCTAAAAAAAAAAAAATGAAAAGAGACATGCAGCCTAAAGCAGCTCATATTTATATATGAAACCTGTCAAGTTAAAATAACTGTTTAAAAATATTCTTTGTACGTATTGTATTATTTCAGATGACTAAAAAAGAAATATTTTTTAAAAAATCTGATTACCATTAACCAACTGTTGTTGACTTTCTACAGCACTTTACTGATCCCACTTCATCTTTCTTCCTAGTCTGTTTCTATGCACTTGTACTATGTTGTTGAGTTTGGGTTGTATTTGCATTAAAAATACCTTCCATTACATTAATTATTCTTGATTTCATGACATAATCTCTATTTGTACTACAGAATGTAGATAAAAGGGCTGAAACTGATCAAAAGTCCAGACAAGCAACTTTCTTTGGTGTTAGAACCTCATCTGAACTATAAGTCAAGTACTATTTGTCCTTTCCTTAATTTAGCTGGAGATGGTATATAAAGGAGAAGGGATATAGCTTCTCCATTGCATGATGCCACCACGCCATCAATTGTGTTTCTATGATTTACAATGAACTTGCCGAAATCACTGCTCCAATATGCTTATCCCAGGATACAAGTACATTCTAAAATATATGTAAAACAATGTAAATAGTGGCATATGAGTAAATGTAATATCCATTAAACTGTGTAAAAAATTAAAGCGCACAAAAGCCCTTCCGACATTACCCAGGCTTAGTTACAGTCATGTTCAAGCACAAGGATGAAACATGTCTAAAATTCTACACTGTAACTGTAGAGTCATCACAAGTAGTTGGTCTCAAAATCTGTTTGGATCTTCAGTTGATCACACTTATAATGACATTAGGATACATGAAAATAACACATACTAATTAGATGACCCAATGAGAGAACCCAAAGATATATTTCATGGACTAGAACAGTTTCCTGGGGAATACAGGAACAGAGTGAGCACAACTATGGATCTCACAGTGCACATTCCATGGAAAATCCCAGTTGCTCTGTGAAACCAAATGTTGAAAGGGATTTTGAGAATGAAAAATTCAGTGATAATCAGTAAGGTATATATTCCTATAGACTGGACTCCATGGCTACGTCTACACGTGCAGCCAACATCGAAATAGTCTATTTCGATGAATAACGTCTACACGTCCTCCAGGGCCGGCAACGTCGATGTTCAACTTCGACGTTGCTCAGCCCAACATCGAAATAGGCGCAGCGAGGGAACGTCTACATGTCAAAGTAGCACACATCGAAATAGGGATGCCAGGCACAGCTGCAGACAGGGTCACAGGGCGGACTCAACAGCCAGCCGCTCCCTTAAAGGGCCCCTCCCAGACACAGTTGCACTAAACAACACAAGATACACAGAGCTGACAACTGGTTGCAGACCCTGTGCCTGCAGCATAGATCCCCAGCTGCCGCAGAAGCAGCCAGAAGCCCTGGGCTAAGGGCTGCTGCCCACGGTGACCATAGAGCCCCGCAGGGGCTGGAGAGAGAGCATCTCTCAACCCCCCAGCTGATGGCCGCCATGGAGGACCCAGCAATTTCGACGTTGCGGGACGCGGATCGTCTACACGGTCCCTACTTCGAAGCCTCCTCGCTAACCTTCAGCACTGTCCAGAGTTGGAAACAGGATGCCAGACTCAAAGAACCATTGATCTCTTGTGACACATCAATTCCTGTGACCCTAGGCCAGCATGAGGTCTCTTTGCTTTTGCATATCACATATGGGGACTTTAATGCATTTATAAACAGAGGAATATCTCTTTGTTTCCTGACTTTCAGGTCTTTGTGCACAGGTTTCTTTCTCTCAGCACTACAAGAACTGCATGATGACCTATCCAGACTCCAGGAACTCTGCACCATACACAGTCCATGTGATCCCTGAAAGAGATTCCTTTATTCTGTTGCTCAGGAGTTTTTTTTCATAGACTGACATCAACAGACAAAGCCAATTCTTCCCATTTCCATGGGCAATGGAACAGAAAATAAATCACAATAATAAGTCTTTCATCAGATACCACTGGTGCTCAGAGACCTGCTATCACCTGGAGGCATGTCAACTGGCAACGACAAACCCAGTTTGTTGAGTTTGGATTGAACTGTGTCAGTGTGACTAGCTGGGATTCCCCATTGCCTCGGTGAGTGACAGACTTGTCTCCTAAAAAGGCAGCAGTGGGTGCCAACTGGAACTTTTTGCTTTTTGTGTCACTTATTTATCAGCCAAATCCAAATGCTCTCCCCAGTCCCAGAAAGGTACTCTGGCATGTCCTGCAATGTGTTTGTAAGCTAGTTAGTGGGTAGTAACAAAGGGGTTGGTCGGTTGTTTTAGGCTCAATATAGTACTGCACTGATCCACAGCCATGACAAGCTGAACATTTACACTGGTATTCCCTCAGGCCTTCCAAGGCATCTTTGTTGCATCCTTTGCATCAGTTTCCCAACCGAAGGGTAAATCTCACCATTATGGTATTTTGTGTTTTACCCAACAGAAATGATGAGTTTTTCCTAAAACCCAGTTTAGGAGCTATAGCTACCTAAGAGCAGCAAAGGGATAGGATCATAAGGAATGTCATGTTTGTACAAACACCCCACTCTCTTCTCTCTTTATAGACTCCTCACAAATCAGTCATCCAGCTGATGCTGACATAAAGCTGCCTGAAGTGACTTGAAAGTGTGACTGTTAGGAAGTAAGGCATAACCGCCAAATTGGCTGAGAGTTCAGTACTAAGATTTCAGCAATGATATTATCAAGTATAAACTCCTCAGTCATTATAATATCTTTAACATGAAGTCCCCTTTGGCTTTGTGATCAATAACACCACTCAGATGATGAGTACACGTTTGGGATAGGTGGTCCCTTATATGAAGAAACACAGCAATCTTCAGGCCACTCCCCCTCCTATTGGCCCAGTCGCTTACCCCAGGTCAATTACACTTGAAATTTCACACCAAAAAACAATGTTTGTTGCCAATCCTATAATAAACTACGTAAGAACATAAGACTGGCCAAAATGAATCAGACCAAAGGTTCACCTAGCCCAACATCCTGTCTTCTGATAGTGGCCAGTGCCAAATGCCCCAAAGGGAGTGAACAGAACAGGCAGTCACTGAGTGATCCCTCTCCTGTCATCCATTTCCAGTCTCTGACAAACAGAGGCCAGGGACACCATTCCTACCCTTCCTGGTTAACAGACATTCATGCACCTAACCTCCATGAATTTATCTAGTTCTTTTTTTAACCCTTTTAAAGTCCTGGTGTTCACAACATCCTCTTAAAAGGATTCTGCAGGTTGGCTGTGTGCTGCATGAAGTGCTTCATTTTATTTGTTTTAAACCTGCCACCTATTAATTTCATTTGGTGACCTCTAGTTCTTATCTTATGGGAACAAGTAAATAACTTTTCCTTATTCACTTTCTCCATACCTGTCATGATTTTATAGACCTCTATCATATCCACCCCTTACTTTCCTCTTTTCTGAACTGAAAATTCCCTGTCTTTTAATCTCTTTTCATATTTCACCTATTCCAAGTCTCTAATCGTTTTATTGCCCTTTTCTGGACCTTTTCTAATGCCAAGATATCTTTTTTTGAGTTGGGGTGACCATATCTGTACACAGTATTCAAGATGTGAGCGTATCATGGATTTATACGGAGGCAGTAAAATATTCTCCATCTTATTCTCTATCCCATTTTAAATTATTCCAAATATTCTCTTTGATTTTTGACGGCTGCTGCATGTTGAGTGGATATTTTCAGAGAACTAGCCATAATGATTCCAAGATCAGTCTTTAGAGTGATTATAGCTAAATTAGTCCCCATAATTTTGTATGTATAATTGGGATTATATTCTCCAATGTATATTACTTTACTTTCATCAACATTAAAATTCACTTGCCATTTTGTCGCCCAATCACCAACTTTTGTCAGACCCCTTTGAAGTTCTCTACAGTCTGCTTTGGTCTTAATTATCACGAGCCGTTTAGTATCATCCGCAAATGTTGCCACCTCACTGTTTACCACTTTCTCCAGATCATTTATAAATTTGTTGAATGGGATTGATACCAGTACAGATCCTTGGGGCACACCACTAGTCACTTTTCTCCATTCTGAAAACTGACCATTCATTCCTACTTTTGTTTCCTGCTTTTAACCAGCTAACCTGTGTTTAACATCTGGACAAAATGGGCTGAAGCAAATAGGATGAAGTTCTGTAAGGACAAATGCAAAGTACTGCACTTAGGGAGGAACAATCATTTTCACACATACAAAACAGGAAGGGACTCCCTAAGAAGGGGTATGGCAGAAAGGGATCTAAGGGTCATAGTGGACCACAAGATGAGTATTAATCAACAGTGTAATAAAAGCTAACATGATTCTGGGATGCATTAACAGGAATGTTGTGAGCAAGACACGAGAAGTAATTCTGCTCTATTTTGCACTGCTTAGGCCTCAGCTGGAGTATTATGTCCAGTTCTGGGTCCCACATTTTAGGAAAGATGCAGAGAAGTTGGAAAGGGCCCAGAGAAGAGCAACTAAAATGATTAAAAGTCCAGAAAATATGACCAATGAGAGAAGATTAAAATAATTGGGCTTGTTTAGTTTGGAAAAGAAAAGGCTCAGAGGTGACATGATACCAGTTTTTAGGTCCTAAAAGGGTGTTATAAGGAGGAGGGACAAAATTATTCTCCTTAGCCTTTGAAAATAGGATAAGAAGCAATGGACTTAAATGCAGCCAGGAAGGTATAGACTGGACATTAGGAAGAACTTTGTACCTGTCAAAGTGGTTAATTATTGGAATAAATTGCCTAGGGTGGTTGTGGACTCTCCATCATTGGAGATATTTAAGAACAGGTTAGATAAATATCTGACAGGGATGATACAGATGGTTCTTTGTCCTGCCTTCAGTGCTGGGAACTGGACTTGATGACCTCTTGAGGTCCCTCCCAGTTCTAGTATTCTGTGATTCTATGTCCTCTGATATTATTGGGATTTGTGTGTTGGAGCAACTAGCTCACATGCACACAGAATGAGTGAGAGAGAGAGAGATGGCAGTTACTATTGTGTTTAATTTCTCCAAAGTTGGTTACCAGACACTAAGGCTATGTTTAGATTGCCAAGAACTGTTGGCAAAAGATACGCACATTGTGCAATGCATTTGCGGCGTATCATTTGCCGACAGTTCTGTCAGGAGAGGCTTTTCTGACATTTGGCCCATCCACATGGGGCCAAAGGTCAGAAAAATAATCTAATGAGACATCCCTTCTTCCTCACAGAATGAGGTGTATAGGGATGTTGACAGAATGCTCCTGACTGGCAGACCTCTTCCGAGAGATCTGCCGTCTGGCTGCGTGCTCTGTCGACAAAAGTTCTGTCGACAGAAGCCTACAGTCTAGACATATCCTAAGACGTACTGCTACTAACACACTCAACGTCCTCCTAGTCCATGCCTGCACTCCAGGGTGAGATGCTCCACAACCTTTCATTCCTGTGTAAGATCTTGGTAAGTTTGTGTGGGAAGATCTAAGCAGACCTGGAGAAGAAAATATCTTCTGCTCCCTTACCTGGTGTTTTGCATATGTGTCCTACTGTTGTTATATTGGCTCATGACAGTAGAAGCACCAGAGGCTACTGCATGTGCATATAAAGGATGGTTTAGGTCCATAGATATGTGTAATGGGTGATCTACTTGCTACTTCCTCACCACACCTCCTACCATTGCTCTTTCATAGAAAAGGGTGAAATCTTCACTGAAACACCTCCCTGTGCTCTGCATATTCAAACCTCAGTAGACATGGAGGTGTGGATCGGAAAGGGAATTAAAAAGGGAAAAGGGTCCAGAACATGACTTTCTTGGAGAAGCCATGGAGAAGGGTCATGTCTCAACAATATTTTACACACACAAGCCCCTTCCTGAGATGAGATCTGATGTATCAGATATCAGCTCCAAATTCCAACTTGTGATTCATGAGGCAGTATGGAACCCAGCCATCATTCCAGTGGTGATACTGAAGGAATCTATATCCCTCATCAATCTCTAAGCAAAATTAACAGGGATAGAAAAATAGTAACTGCCGATGTCTGTCACTAACATGAGCAGAAAGCTTTCTTGAGAAAGAAGCTATTTATAGTCAGTTGTCAGAGCAGAACCACACTTTAGCATATGCCTCCAACCTGACACAACCACCAACAGTCATCAGCTATAGATGTCATATTAAACTTTTGCACCGACACAACAGTTGCTTTAGTTTAGTTTGGGGTTTTTAAAAATAAGATTTACTTTTGTTTCTAAGCAGGTACGGATGCATGGACTGGTCACTGTGTAATGGAAACTTGGTTTTGTTTGTATTTATGTGTCAGTCAGCAGAATTTATATCCAAAACTGTGGTTTATAAAAAGAATTTTCCTGGTGTTTAAAACTTAGGCTGCATTTGAAGTGCCTATCTCAATGGATGATAAGATAAATCCTGAGACAAAGCAAAGCAAACAGGTTCCTTTTGACATTTCCTGCTAGAGCTTCCTTTTCTTGCAAACCTTCAAAAGACAATGCTCATGGTTTTGTTACATATGGCTTTTGCTAACATTTCAGATCTACATTCAGAAATCTTAGTAACAATCTTTATTGCCATGACCTGCCCTTCCTGTTTTCTAAAAACAAAATGTTATGTTTATTTTGAAATAGGGATATCCTGTTTTAAGGCTTTTATAAAAAGAAACACATACAGAGACTGGGGCCTCCACTCCTATTTCTTGTTCCTTTTCCTAAATGAAATAAAGAAACTGTTCTAAACCAGGAAGCAAATATGGCAAGAGAAAAACATTCGAGAATTAAGATCAATGAAGTTCTTGAAGAATGAATATCATAAAGACGATTATGGTTATTCTTTTAAAGAGAAGATTATAAATATTGTGTGTGAGCAGAACCATCCTGATGAGGGTGTGAAGCCCAGGGCCAATCAGCCTCTGGTGGGTTGGGGGCCCTGCTCTGCACCAGACCCACAGGTACAGGGCAGCTTCAGAATCCCAGCCATAGCTGAGACCCCGGGGCACATGGGGACAGGAGTCAAGGATGCTGTGACCTGCAGCACCCCAACATCCCTAGTTCCCACACTAACATCTTCCAGGACCAACTGTGCCAGCCAATTGCACCAAGCCAAAGGGCCCACTAAAGCACAGGACCTGGAGCAGTACCCCCCAAATCACCATACCCAAGTTCTGTATTAGACCTGGACTACAATTATTATTTTTATTGTGGTAGCACCTAACAGCCCCAATCATGGAGAGGGTCCTCATTGTGTTAGCTGTTGTACAAAAAAAGAACAGAAAGACAGCCCCAACCCCAAACAGCTAATATAAATTTGAAATGCTTAAATAAATACTGAAAATGTTCTTGTCGTTCATAGTGATCCTCTTGAACAGACTTTTTTTTCCCCTAAACTGGTATCATTAGAAACATTAAAAAAAAAAAAGAACTATTTATTTCTTTCGGGAGTTTTAACAGGTTTACAGATCATTATCACAGATAAAAGCAACAATCACTACAACAGTGAGGTTTTTTTTAGAGGAATGTATAGTAATAGATTTACCAGGCTTCCCTCTCTTATAGGATAGTACCAAATTACAGCATGTGCCTCTGTATACTATCAATAACATGCCTTATCTGGTGATTGTATTAAGCTGAATGAAATCTCTGATTTCACATATTTAATAAAGCAGGTATGTCTACCACATGATAATAGTAAAAAATAAAATGTGGACAGGTGTGCTGGTTTGGGGTTTTGCTGGTGGGTATACTCTGAGCGTGGAATAAATGTATTTGCTTGTGTTGGTAGAGTTGCCTGATGTCACTTGATGTTAACAACTAAAGTAATATCCCCAGTGGCCTGAACATGACAGCTTTTGAGTGAAGGGCTAGTAATTGATCGGAGAACAGGACAGAAAGGTTAAAAGAACAGTTCTTCTCTCAGCAGTGACTTGGTTAAAATGACTTTGTGGGGTGCTAACTTTGTTTCTGAATGTGTCCCCTATTAGGTTGTGCACAGTTTCCCCCAAAAAAGATGTTTTTTCTGACCAAGACCCCTGCAAACTCAGGCCAAGCCATAGAGTGTAGCTGGGTCTTTTTCTGCTCACTTCATTGTTCTCAGCCACAGAGATTCTGCAGGAAAAAAAAAGGTCCTTAGTTACAGCTATGCAAACCCCTGTTGTCACGTTTGCAGCCGCATTGCTTTCTGAGCATTTGCACACGTGACTGAATCGAACTTCAAAAAAAAAAAAAAAAACAATTCTGATGGTCAGACCTAAGACGAAAGAGACTACAGCTCCCCCTTCCACAGCTAAGTTGGCTCTGCAGCACTAGGACAAAAAACAGTCAAACTGTATTTTTTTTAAATTACAGTGAGTAGGTATGAGTCTGAATGCAAATGAGGAACAGATGTGGTAAAGATTCATTTTTCAGAGCAGAATCATTATGTATCATTTGTACTACAAGAGTTCACTGAGACCCCATTCAGAATTAGGGCCCCAGTGTTTTGGGAGGTGCCCACACATAAAATAAAAGGGAGCCCCTTGCCCTCAAACAACCAACAGTTTAAACAGGGATGAGATGTGACAAGTTGGAGTGACGTTCACATAAGAAGGCAAGGCAAAGTATGAGAGCCTGAACACATGGCTGCATATGTTAGAGACCTATATGACTAGAGGTGGGGCTTGCAAATGTTTTATTTAATAAATAAAATAAGTGATTAATAACCTGCAGGTACTACACTTGTGGATTCAGCCCAGCTGCTGAGAACAGAAGCTGGCTGCAGCGTTGGAAATGTGCTCAACCCATACCAGAGGTGTTCAAGAAGGAACCCCAATATGTCAGATGATTGGAAGCTGGGCTACAGGAAGGAGCCCTTGCGACTCACAGAAGAGCTCTTTTTAACTCACGCAAAGAGAATGTGTCCTAAATCAAAGCAGACCTATTTACTTGGACAGCTGATCTGGCAGGCTGAACTGATGCTAAGATATTTATAATCCATTTTTCATAATGTTCAATGTAAAATTGCTATGGATGGGGCTCCTGTGGGACCAGACATAGCTCTCATCTCGCGGGGGGGTGGGGGGAATCTGGAGCTGGAGTGGTTAGTATTCTTCTGACGCCTACACTAGCTCAGGACATTTCTCATAATAGCGTAAAACGTAGACTTCTTACAGAGGGAGGAGAGAGAAGACATTACAGAGCAATTCCTCATTAACTGAAATAGTCTAGTCTGAGAAACAACAAAAATCCAGTCATTTATAATATGTTAGGAATGAAAATTCTGCAGACATGACCCTTCACAAAAAGTATATCCATCCAGCGTGCTTAAATCATAAACAGTCATCAAAGAAGCTCTCTAGTCCAGACTGGTTTGCGGTGGAGATTCGGAATGCTATTCATACTAGCAAAGGAATCATATTAGGGTATATCACATCAGAATGAAAATATTCTGAAATTCAACAAACTCGTTTTCCCAGAAGTTCAAAATAACAAATCCCATTAGGTGATGTTCACAGTTGGGATCCTGAGAAGCACTACAGATTGAAATAACGCAGGCATCAATCCGCTGGGTGTGAGTGAAGCTTTAACAGCTGCTAACTATCTGTTGATCTAGTGTAATGTCCATAACGAATCATATAACAAGGAACACGGACTAGTGTTTAGCAGGAGCAGAGAGCCAAAGCTCCTGGGTTCAATTCCTGGCTCTGTTACATATTTACACTGTGGCCTTGGTCTACTCATCTACAAGCTGAGACTAACCCCTGTCACAATAGTATTATGAGGTTTAAATTACCCATGACTGAAAACCACATTGGACATTTGTGTATTTAAGACACTACATAGGTGCAAAGATTTAATGTTTATTGTGTATTCACTCTTTTGACACTGAAAATATATACACATGCTCTTCTCCATATGTTCACAAAGTGCTCTGAAATGTTTGGATTTAAGGTGCTATTTGAGAGCAAAGTATTAGCATTATTACTCATGTAGTTAACTCTTTGGAGTCTACAGATACTCATGTATATCTTTCCACACATATATGCAACTGACTACCTACAAAGCACCAGTAATCTTATGCTACTTAAGTATCATAGCAGAAGAATGATATGGTTATTTTAACACCCACTGGATAATTACCTACATACATTTTAATTTCTATAATTCCCACTAAAGGCAAAAACCTTAAATAAATGAGAACATATCTAGAGAGTTAGAAGTAGGACACTAAAGGTCTCCACTGTGACCTCCAAGCTTGTTTTGGGCTGTGCTGGTTTATGGATAACCAGCTTTTAACACTAGACCCATCGTGAGTTATAATGACTCCTCATTCTCTAACTCTGAATGTTTTTAGTCTCCCCTCTGCAGTGAACTTCCCTCCCTCTAAGATACATGGCTCATTGCTAAGTGACGTCATTGAGGGCATCTCATGAACTGAGACAGCTATGTGCTGCACATGGCCCTTTCAACCCTGGACATTGTGTGGCACTAAGGGCACTAGTACAATAATTCTGTTTACTCTGCAATATTCATGAGATTTCCGCCAAGTAAGTGATGGCTTTTGAGAAATGCCTATCTTAGCAACATCAAGAGCTGTTCAGTTGCAGAATCCTTTTGATCTCCTGCTATATTGGCAAGAGCCATATTGCACTGGTTTCAGAGCTGAAACATATCTTTGCGCTGCTTGGCAGGGAACTGAGCTTGATTGGGGGTTATAACATGTAATTTTAAGCCCTTCTGTGGCAAGGATGCATCAGAGCAGACACTCACACCAAAACAGAAAGAACTTCCTGAAAAGCCACTTTGTGCTGACTGTTATGATTTTTAAACAGGACCTTCTTAAACCTAAATTAAGATGTTGAACTACAGGCTACACTTGTAAATTAATCAAAGAGAATGTAAGCTGAAGTAATTTACTAGCATCCTCTCCAAGTAAATTACTTTAGATTCTCTTGCACTGAAACTTGCATTATGCTTAAAAGTTTAGGTTAATAGCACTACATTGGTCAGAGATGGTACAGAAAAAAACACGCCCCTCATTGACTGTTAAATTAATTCCCAGAGTAGGATTAGTGACAGAGAGATAGTCATGCTAGTCTGTATTCTATCAAAACAAAAAAGCAGTCATGCAGCACTTTAAAGACTAACAAAATAATTTATTAGGTGATGAGCTTTTGTGGGACAGACCCACTTGATCTGAAGTGGGTCTGTCCCACGAAAGCTCATCACCTAATAAATTATTTTGTTAGTCTCTAAAGTGCTACATGACTGCTTTTTTGACAGAGTAAGGTTAGTTGCGTGAGTGAAACAAGGCTTCCATCAACTAGGGAGAGGGTGTGGTGTTCCTATGCTGATCGAAAAACTTCTGCTGGTAAAGGCTAAACCTGCACCATACGGGTAGGCCCCATGGCTATACCAATATAAACTCTGTAGTATAGGCATATCTTCAGTTAGAACTTAGACTCTCAAAAACTACATCTTCAAATTCTACCCACTGAGTAAAACAGGATACTGAACTGGCATATTTTACATATTGAAGGTGAACAGAAGATCACAGAATCATAGAATACTGGGACTGGAAGTGACTTCGAGAGGTCAGAGTCCAGCCCCCTGCCCTAATGGCAGGACCAAGTACTGTCTGAACCATCCCTGATAGACATCTATCTAACCTGTTCTTAAACATCTCCAGCAATGGAGATTCCACAATCTCCCTTGGCAATTTATTCCACTGTTTGACCACCCTGACAGTTAGGAACTTTTTCCTAATGTCCAACGTAAACCTCCTTTGCTGCAGTTTAAGTCCATTGCCTCTTGTTCTACCCCCAGAGGCCATAAGGAACAAGTTTTCTCCGTCCTCCTTATGACACCCTTTTAGATACCTGAAAACTGGTATCTAAACTGGCCCCTCAATCTTCTCTTTTCCAAACTAAACAAGCCCAATTCTTTCAGCCTTTCTTCATAGGTCGCATTCTCTAGACCTTTAAATCATTCTTGTCGCTCTTTTCTGGACCCTCTCTAATTTCTCCACATCTTTCTTGAACTGCAGTGTCCACAACTGGACACAATACTCCAGCTGAGGCCTAACCAGCGCAGAGAAGAGTGGAAGAATGATTTCTTGTGTCTTGTTCACAACACACCTGTTAATGCATCCCAAAATCATGTTTGGTTTTTTTTCAACAGCATCACACTGTTGACTCATATTTAGCTTGTGGTCCACTATAACCCCTAGATCCCTTTCTGCTGTAGTCATTCCCAGACAGTCTCTCCCCATTCTGTATGTGTGAAACTGATTGTTCCTTCCCAAGTGGAGCAGTTTGCATTTGTCCTTATTAAACTTCATTCTGTTTACCTCAGACCATTTCTCCAATTTATCCAGACAATTTTGAATTATAATTTTTCTAAGTGATTTTTAACTTGTTCTTTTTTTATTTCAACTTCTAACCCTACCCCTTTCCCATTAGCATTCACTATGTTAGGCATTCCTTCATCAGACTTCTCAGTGAAGACCAAAACAAAGAAGTCATTAAGCACCTCTGACATTTCCAAGTTCCCTGTTACTGTTTCTGCCTCCTCACTGAGCAATGGCCCTACCCTACTCCTGATCTTCCTTTTGTTTCTAATGTATTTATAAAAAGCCTTCGTTTCCCTTCATGCCTGTAGCTAGTTTGAGCTCATCTCGTGCCTTAGCCTTTCTAATCTTGCTGCTGCATTCTTGTGTTGTTTGCCTTTATTCATCCTTTGAAATTTGTCCTTGTTTCCATTTTTTATGATTCCTTTTTTATTTTGAGATCATGTAAGATCTCCTGGTTAAGCCAAGGCAGTCTCTTGCCATACTTTCTATCTTTCCTTTGCAGCGGGATAGCTTGCTTTTGGGCCCTTAATTGTGTTCCTTTGAAAAACTGCCACCTCTCCTCAGCTGTTCTTCCCCTCAGTTTTGCTTTCCATGGGACCTTACCTACCAGCTCTCTGAGTTTACCAGAATCTGCCCTCCTCAAATCCATTATCTCTATTTTGCTGTTTTCCCTTCTACCCTTCCTTAGAACTGTGAACTCTATGATTTCATGATCACTTTCACCCAAGCTGCCTTCCACTTTCAAGTTCTCTGACAATTCCTCCCTGTTTGTTAAAATCAAATCTAGAACAGCTTCCCCACCGGTAGCTTTTTCAGCCTCTTGGAATAAAAAAATTGTCTCCAATGCAATCCAAGAACTTACTGGATAGTCTGTGCCCTGCTGTACTGGTTTCCCAATATATATCTGGGTATTTTAAGTCCCCCATCACCACCAAATCCGGGGCCCTGCATGACTTTGTTAGTTGTTTAAAAAAAGCCTCACCCACCTCTTCCACCTGGGTGGCAGCCTGTAGTAGACTCCTAGCAGGACATAACCCTTGTTTTTCACCCCTCTTAGTCTAACCCAGAGACTCTCAACACGTCCATCTCCACCTCAGTCCAAGTGTGCACATTTTTAATATATAAGGCAACACCTCCCCTCTTTCTTCCCTGTCTATCCTTCCTAAGCAGGCTGTACCCTTCAATACCAACATACCAATCATGTGTATTATCCCACCAAGTTTCCGTGATGCCAACGATGGCATAGTTGTATTTATTTATTAGCACTTCCAGTTCTTCCTGCTTCATACGCATACTTCTTGCATTTGTATATGGGCATCTAAGATATTGATTTGATCTTTCCTCCCTGTTTTGCCCTGACCCTCTTTTTACTCTGACATTGTTGCCCATGCTCCCTTCCATTTCTGACCCATCCCCCAGGTTTCCATGTTCTCCACTTACCTGTGGGCTTTGCGCCCCTGCCCCATCGAACCTAGTTTAAGCCCTCCTCACTAGGCTAGCCAGTCCGTGTCCAAATACGGTCATTCCCCTCCTTGAAAGGTGAAGGCCATCTCTGCCTAGCAGTCCTTCCTGGAATAGCATCCCATGGTCGAGGAAGCCAAAGCCTTCCTGGTGACACCATCTTCGAAGCCAAGCAAGATGGTATACATTACACTGGTTAGACTCACCTACGAATTCCATTTCTATATCACCATTCATGCATTGTCAGGTGTAAAAACTTCATAGCAAAGCAGCATTTCCTGGTCCCTATTCTGCAGTCTAAGCATACATTAGGACTATGGTCTTTGTGGTCTAAACGGCTTTGCAGCAGAATGAAGATGGAATACAGTGAAGCAATTCTGACATTTTCTTTTTACTTGCAAAGTTCAGGCTGCTATTGAATTTTCTCCCACCAGAGTTTCTCTGGCTCAAGTCCTCCACATCATGATCATATACCCACTAAGGACTTAACAGATCAGTGCAATGAGAGGAAAGGTGTTGGAAGAGGAGGTTTCACCACAGTTCTGGATATCTGGTTGAATTCCCTGCTCTGCAACTTTATCTCTGGCCAAACTTCCCACTCCCAGGCCTGCAGACAGGGGCATACAGGAGGCATTTACCCTAAGGGGTCCAGGGCTCTCAGCCACTGTCATTGCTACTGCAGCAATAGCAGCCGCCAGAGCCCTGGCCCCCTTTGAATCCCCACAGAACATGTGTTTAGATCACCTGATCTCAGCTTTTGTAGGACACTGCTGTGGGCTGTGCCCCCATCTCTAAACCACAGTAGGTTGGCAGGGGGTGGGTCTGACACAGCAAGACAGAGGTTTAAGGGCTTGGCCCAGTGGCATTTTATACATCAAGTAACAAGAGGATCCTTGTCACTTGGTCAGCTCTGGCCCTCCCTCTTACTGGGACCCCAGTCTTTAAATACCCCTCTGAAACCATCCCCCACTCATGCATCAATGAAGCGGGTCTTTGCCCATGAAAGCTTATGCTCCAAAATATGTTAGTCTATAAGGCACCACAAGACTTCTTGTTGTTCTCTAAGTGGATCCTCATCATTGAGCTTCTCACACACGTTCTGTTCGTGAGCCATATCAATTATGGTGTAACCGCTTACTGTAGGTTTGAGCAAAACGCTCATTTAGGTGACAGAAATGTAAAGATAAAAATAATTTGTAACATACTTTGATATCCTTTAAAATCAGACTTGCCTAGCACAGTCAGAACAATGGACCATTCAGTCAACTATCCCATCCTTCACAGCAGTCAGAATGCAGAACCAAATATACCAGAGGAAAATCACACAACACAGAGAAAGAATGCTGTTAACCCCAGGCAGCTTAAAATCTGAAACATGAGGATTTATATACCTCAAACTTGTGTTTAATACCAGTGAATATTATTATTCAGGCAATTATCAAATCTTCTTGTGAATCCTTCTAAGCTGTTTGGTCTAAAGAATATCTTGGTGCAGTGAATTACACATGCAATTTACTTATGCAAAAGATGTTATATATATATATATATATATATATATATATATATATATATATATACACACACACCCCTGCTGCAGTGCCTTCTCTCTGATCCTCTGAAGCAAAGCAGAGAGCTCACTGGCACATGATTTGCCTCCATCGCTTTTGGCCATGTGATACCCCTGGTGTTCTGAGTATTAGATTTAGGTTAGTAAACATGTGATTTCCAGCGACCAAAAATTAGAGAACTTAGGCCACAATAAAAAGAGGTAGGTTTTTCTGTGTGATGGAAATATGGTACCCACCAAGAGATGCAGACATTTGTTTTACCACCCACACATTTCTATTTTTAAATCAAGTTTTTGCTTCATTTTGCAGATGCTGTGCAATTTAAGCAACAGCTGTGCATTTACAAACAACCTACACAAGGCAGCTCACAGCTTCTTATTTCAGGGCGACACTGGAGTTTCACTCCAACACTGAACTCACACATGCTTCCAACTCGTGCATCGTCACTGGGATTTGCAGAAATACATTGAAAAGATCAGAATGAGGTGAAGCAAAGTTACTTGATTTATTTTTAATAATCCTATCCCATTCATAGTGAATTTTAGCCATGTTAATTGCTTGCCTGATGACTCTGAATAGTTTCCTTCAGCAAAGACACTATCAAAATAAATGCCTTACAGGTTTTTTATAGGTTCACTGAATAATTTTGCTCCTAACACAGGCTGCTCAGATACAAGTCCCTGAGCAAAGCTCTTGACTGGAATCCTGACTGGTACAAAATCTGTATCCACATCTAGTCCGCAACCTGCAAAGATGGTCTGCAAATATAAAGCAGATATCTGCAGATTTGCACAGCTCTACTCTTCACTCAGGAAGGTCTGGAAGTTTAAAACAGACAAGACAATACATTTCCCACTGTAACTAAGACTTATTGGAAGAGACACAAATCAGCTTAGTTTTCTTTAATTATTATACAATAGTGTGTGTGAAGTTATCTGTCTATATACTTAAACAGACCTCCTCACTGTAACCTTTGTACAGTTCATAATGGATTTTATCTTCCCATTGTCAGTGTGAAGCAGGAGAGTACTATCCCTATGAGATAGATGCGGAACTGAGGCAAAAGGTAGATTAAGTGACTAGCCCAAGTTTACTCAGGAAAACTGTGAGCTGAGCTGGGAATTGAATCCTGATCACCTGTGTTGCCATTTAGGGCCTTAAACAGCAGAACATCGTTCTGACATCATTAACATCCCTGTGCAAAGCAAGATTTTTAGAGGGTGATCATCCTCAGTAATCGTGCTAAGAGGCAGAGGAGAGGTGATGTGTTTATTAGAAGAAGAAAAAAATGAGTTAAGAATACCACTAAATCCACTTCAGTGAAACTTGACTCGTGGTCAGAGGTGAAAGGGCACTGCTTTACCTGTCTCCCAGACTGATCAGCAGCTGAGCAATGGTGGAGATGCAGCCTTATTAGGTCCTATCACTGAAAGCCATAGGATGGACCAAGGCGACTGCCCTGAGCCCCACACTTTGGGGAGATGCAGGATCCCTGGCAATCCAGGGGTGCCTGTGAAGGCGTTGGTGCCAGCCACAGCAAGCGACCTGGCCCTAGCTTACCCCACTTCACCCTGCTGGCTCCAGGTGTCACTGAGGGGAGGGGCTTGGTGGAAGGGATGGAATGGGGGCAGGAAGGGAGTAGAGCAGTGGTGGGATAAAGCAGGGCAGGGACAGGGCATGAGGTGGAGGTGGATGTTCCTGGCTATGCACCCACCTTGGGATGGCCCTGATCTGACCCATGTCAAAATACGCTTTGACCCATGTTTGATAACACAATTTATCCTCTGGTTGAGCATGATCCATCCTAATTGTTTTCCAGAACAGCTTGGCTGGCTAGTGTAGACAAAACTACTGGATTTTTCTCATTAAGTTTCCTCTTGGTGCAGCTTCAGCCACAGTGAAAATTATAGTTTCTTAAAGAGTTAGAGAACTTAGATTCCTGGGCTCTTTGGTGTGTGACTTTGGATGAATTTGTCTGTCTGTTTTTGCGGTCCAAGTATAAAATAGGCACCATACATGTCTATTTCATGGGAGTAAAGTGCTTGAAACTGAGATGAAACACACCTGGTAAGTGAAAAATATTACTTTCTAAATGGGCTATTATTTTTGGGTTTCCTTTTTATTCTCCTCTTTTCAACTACCCATTTCTCTTTGTTCTGTTTATTCCCTTTCTCCTGTATTTCCTTTTTCACCTTGCTCCCTGTTGCTATCAAATTTTGGCAGAAGGCAGCATTTATACATGCTTTACCTTCCTCATCTGCTCAGTGGACAGGTAAAGCCAAGACAAAAAAGGTTATGTCCACACTAGCTTTGTGCTTTTGAAAGAGATGCAAATGAGAAAATTTAAAATGCAAATGAGGTTCAGATTTACATATCTGGTGCCTAATTTGCATATTCTTCTTCTGAAAGAAGAGAAGAGGTGTAGACGTGGCGCTTTCGAAAGCAAACGCCATCTTCGAAAGAACCCTTCTTCCCATAAAACCTGTCTACATTGCTTTTCTTCTTTCGAAAGAAGAATATGCAAATAAGGTGTCATATATGCAACTCTGCACCTTATTCGCAGTTTTGTTTTCCTCATCTGCAGGCCTCTTTCAAAAGCACAATGCTAGTGTAGACACAGACAAAGGGAAATGAGCTGCATTGGGCTATGTCTACACAGCACCCTACTAGAAATAATTACGCAATTTGCACTATGCTGCATAGCTTATTTCAAGTAGATTTCAAAAGAGGCTATTTCAGCATGTGGCACTGTCTAAACAGCACCACATATCAAAATAAATTCCTATTTTGAGGCATTCCTGTACCCCTCATGAGATGAGGTTTACAGGGATGCCAGAGTAGCACACCCATTATCTCAAAAATTGCTTCAGGACAATGGGAGTGTTGCATAGATGCAGGCAACTATTTCAGGATACCTATATATCCCAAAATGGCGCCCACTCATGTTGACATAGCCTTGGAGGGCTAAGCTGAGAGATGGACTGTTACAGTGAAATTTGGGGTCAGCTCATGTGCCCTCTATTAATAAAGAATTCCAGTGTCTAGTTTTGATTGCTGCTTGGACACATGGCAGAGATTTTTTCCTGTTTTTAATGTCTGGGTCAGTTCAACTTTCTGCAATATTGGGCTAAGTATTTAATCAAAGATTCATTTAAAAGGCACTTGAAGCTGTGACAGATGCTTCTGAGCTGCAGTAAATTGAACGTTCTTTATTTTGATTACTTAACAGCTGTAATCTAATTCTAATAACAGGTGATTCAGGACCCTAATAGGAAGTGCAGGGTTTGCATCGGCTATGTATTAAAAGTGCCATCTAGTGGCGAACATTATGTTAAAGAGAGGTTACTTCTGTGGCTAGGTTCGATCTTCCAGGGTGACGTTTCACATTCTGGGGTCAATGACAACCCTGGAACTCCTTGTGAGCCACAAGGATTAAGGAAAGCCGACGGGAGGAGTGCTTCCACTGGCATTCTCCAGTGGGGACAGGGACAAATATCAATGGCTTGAAAAATCGATTTTTGGTATGCAGTTGGCATACCTAAAAGTCAGCAGCAGCCATTGATATTCCAGGTAAGTGCAGACCCAGCCTATGACTCTCCTTTAGCTCATGAATGACTAAGGGGGTATGTCTACACTAGGAGATTAAGTCGAATCTGTTAAGGTCAGTTTTATAGCATCCAATTTGGTAAAGTCAAGGGTACAGGTCCACACTGGCACAATTTGATGGAGTTCATCCCCAATAGGGCGGGCAGTTTCAACTTGGTCAGCAATGCACTGTGGGTAACTATCACATGATTCCTGTTGCCCCTTTTCATTCTAGGTTAAGCTCACAGTGTCTGACAAAACAAAAAAGTGCTGTGGATGGTTCTGGGTATGTCTCATCAGCCTCCCATAGTGCACCGATCTCCTCCCCCTCCCTTTGGAAAGCAACAGCAAAAGCATTTTCACATCCTTTTTTCACAAGGTATCCATGCAGATGCCATTGCAAGGCTAGCATGCATCCATCTAGCTTCAAACTGTTTAGCAAGGATTAGGAGCACTTCACACATTGTGCTGTGGTATGTGCAGAGCCTAAGCATCTTTCGGAGTGAGGAACACTCTGAGGAGGACATGGACATACATGAATGTGAAACATCAGAAAGGAGGAACAGGGAGATGCTGGCTGCACTTGATGTTTTCTAGACAGTGGAGTGCCAGTTCTTGTGCTAGGAAACAAGCTCAGACTGGTGACACTGCATTGTTCTGAAGATATGGGACAATCAGCAATGGCTACAAAACCTCTGCACGTGTAAGGTCACTTTCATGGAACTTTGTAAAGTCCTTTCCCCTGACCCTGAAGTGCAGCAATACCAAAATGAGACCTGCTCTGACAATTCAGAAGCAAGTGGCAATAGCTCTATGGAAGCTTGCAATGCCAGACAGCTGCTGGTCAGTGGGCAATCAATTTGGAGTGGCCAAATCTACAGTGGGGTCTGCTGTCATTCAGGTACCTAAGGCAATCAATACACTTCTGATACAAAGGACAGTGATTCTGGGAAATGTGCAGGACATAGCAGATGGTTTTGCTGTAATGGGTTTCCCTAACCGGGGGGGCAATAGATGGAACGCGCATCTCTATCTTGACACCAGACCACCTTGCCACGGAGTACATAAACCACCCGGGGTACTTCCGCATGATGTTGTAGACACTGGTGGATCACGAGGGCCATTTCATCAACATCAATGTGAGATAGTCAGGAAAGGTGCATGACGTACATATCTTTGGAAACTCTGGTCCACTCAGAAAGCTGCAGAATGGAACTTTCTTCCCAGATCAGAAGATCACCCCTGGAGATGTGGAGGTGCCAACAGTGATCCTAGGAGATCCAGCTTACTCCTTGTTCCTTTGGCTCATGAAGCCATACACAGGCAACCTGGACCACAGTAAGGAGAAGTTCAAGTGCAGGCTGAGCAAGTGCACCATGCTAGTAGAATGTGTATTTGGCCATTTAAAAGGCAGGTTCAGGAGCCTATTGACTTGGATAGACATCAGTGAAAGCAACATTCCTCTCTTATGGTGGCAGCCTGCTGTGCGCTCCATAATTTTATGTGAGAGGAAGGTAAAAATGTTCATGCCATCTGGAGAGCTGAGGCAGATTACCTGGCCACTAATTATGAGCAGCCAAACATCAGGACAATAAAGAGAGCACAGCAAAGGGCACTACCAATCAACAAGGCTTTGAAAACAGTTTTATGAATGGCCAGACAGCAACATCAGAGTCATGTCTATTTCTGTTAAGGAGGTGACCTCTGCATGATGCATACTGGCCTGGAAGCCCTCCCCACCCCCACCTTTTTGTACAATATACGTAAAAAAAATCACTGTTTTTGAGAGCTTTTTTTTTTTATTATTTAGGGGACAAAGTGAAGCACATAGTAAAGGAGTTCATGGCAGGCTTCAGAGTTGGGTAAGAAAGGACAAGAGATACTCTGCAATCACAAGTGGGGGGCATGCCAGCTTTCTGCTCTGAGAAACATCCCTCGGAATGGAATGGAAGGCTTCTCTTAACTCAACCTTCACCCTTGCCCTGCACAGAGGATTAAGGATACAGAACATGGTGAGGAGGACATGTGATTCATTATGGACTACAGTGGGGCTCTGTGCTCATCTACCAGGCACCTCAGGAGATCTGTTTGCTGCACCATCAGCTTCAACAACTCCTCCTCAGTCTGGACTTCACACTTTCTAAGTGCTCTCCTCCTCCTGATCCACTTGCCTGTCCACCTGGTCCACACTCCTCTCCCTCCAGCGTGGTTCTCTTCCATGCATTTAACAGTGCCCTGTCCATGTGGGCAGCTTGCACAAGCTCCACGAACATATCTTCCCGCATTTGTATTCTCATTTCAATCTGCGCCAGTCTAACAGCTGTAGGGGGGTTGGGAGTGGTGGTCAAAGAGCCAATTTTTGCACACACCACAACAAAACATAAGTGAAGGCCAGATATTAGGGAGTTACATTTACTGTAGGTGAAATAAATTTTACAACACACAAAGTAATTGTATGAAAGAGCTTTTACGGCAAACAGTAGGGATGTGTTATGTACAAGGACAAATTTTTACTTTTAGGTGACCTCTGTGCATCGGGTACTACACAGAGATCTTAAGGGACCTGCTTGACTCGGTTCACTTCCAATCATAGTAAGGCACAGATAGGGGCATGATTTCAAGCCAGTGATTCCAAAAGCAGTTTCTGCAGCTGTGCACGCTGCTATAGGGGGCATGGTGGCTTTTGGGGCTGTGGCAGTCATGGATGCCACATGCTTCCCCTTGCCACTTTGCTGGGATGGTGAAAGTCTCCCTTTCCCCAGGAACCCAGGGCAGGGAAAGGTGGCAGAGTGCAGGCACAGAAGTGCAGCTTGTGCTATCAGAGCTATGTGGCTCTCATCATCACTGCATGCTCCTCCCCCAGGCTAAGGTTTTGGGAGTTTTCCTTCGCCCAGGAGCCCGCGGAAGGACAGGGGAGGGGAGGGCATGCATGGCTGTGAAGCTTGTGCTCTCCCTCTCAGGGGTGTGTGACTCTTGCAGTGATCACATGCTTCTCCTCCTACTTTGCTGTAGCAGTCAAAGTTTCTCCTCCCTCAAGAGCCTGGGGAAGGGAAGAGGGAACAAGCATGGCCATGCAGCTTGTGCTATGATAGCTTAATGCTCTAAAGTTACATACCTTCCCCTGCCTTCTCTAGGTTACAATGTGAGATATTAGCCTCCTTAGAATAACACATATTGATGAGAAATGGATGTTGTACAAATATGGACAGAAGGTTGGTTGGCATGCTGCACTGCTGCAATGACACCCAATTACTTACTAGTGGCTTGGTGTGGAAAGATGTCCTGTCAGGGAGGTCAGAATAAGGCAGGGCTCCCTGGAAACCTGTCTGAGGGCTTTATGGATGTGTGCAGGGAGGGTTGCCACTCCATCCCCAGAACATTAACAAGTTATTCTGAGGGGTCCAGGCAGCATAGATATTGCACCTGCCACAGATCTCATCAAATTCACTTAAACAACTTGTAGCATTAAAAACTATTAAAAATGAGAACTCAGCAGAGTTGTCCTCCCTGTCACCAGGGTCCTCTGCAAAATGTGCTGTGAGGAAGGGATGAGATCCAAAGATAAAAAAAGCTCCTGGCTGTTGGTGAGATCAGCTGCTCTGTTCATCTACTGTCCATTATCCTTCTCCTCCTCTTTCTCATCCACCAACCATCATGTCTTCCCTGCTGTTGCCAGAGGCTGTCTGAGGAATCTCTTTGGAGGTATCCAGGGACTCTTTGAAGACAGTAGTTGGGTCCCTCCTTGAATCCCATGCAGCTGCTCACAGAATTGTCATGTTTGTGGTGACGACCCAGAATGTCTGTTTGCCTCCTTTGTCTTCTATTATGTCTACCTGAGCACCTTTATTTTCATGCACCACTGCTGGACATCTCTTGTGTATCCTTTTTCCACCATACCCTGTGAGGTCTTGGAATAAATATCTTTGTTTCGTTTACTGATTTGTAGTTCTGTCAGCACAGCTTCATACCCTGCATCCCCAGCAATAAGGTCCTGGATCTCCACCCTCCATGCTGGAGCTCATCTGCCACCCTGTGAATTCATGGCCAGATGTGCTGCCACCTGCTCCACTCAGCATGCTGGCCAAACAGGAAATGAAATTCAAACTGTTTCCTGCACACCTGGAGAACAGTGGACCTGAAAGTGGTGGCCAGAATGGTCACACTGGAACACGGTGGGACACCTCCAAGAAGCCAAGAACATCAAATTTCACAATGCTCCACCTGCACTACCCTCAAGACAGTCACCTAAAGTCAAATTTTGTGTTGCTCATCATGAAAAGCAAAAGTACAAAAATCAACTTTAGGAGTCTGTAAAGTCAGCAGAGCAGACCCTGCAGTGTGGACTGATTGCTTAAAAAAATCAACCTAAGGCAGATATGTTCAGCCTAATCTCCTATTGGAGACCAGGCCTAACTCTGTAGTTTTCAGTGCTGTCAGAGCTGTCCCATCCATATGACAAATCAAGGTGGCTGCTCCAGGCCCCATGCTTTTGGCAGCTCCACAGCAGCTGCCCTAAACATCCTATGGATGAGGAGGACCCAGAGATTTACAGGGCCTGGCAGTGAGGGTGGCGGCACCAGCAGCAGGGTTTGCCCTTCCCTCCCCCCAGCTCTTACCACACAGGGGCTACGTCTACACGTGCCCCAAACTTCGAAATGGCCATGCAAATGGCCATTTCGAAGTTTACTAATGAAGCGCTGAAATGCATATTCAGCACTTCATTAGCATGCGGGCGGCAGCCGCGCTTCGAAATTGATGCTCCTTGCCACCGTGCGGCGCGTCAAGACGGGGCTCCTTTTCAAAAGGACGCCACCTACTTTGAAGTCCCCTTATTCCCATGAGCTCATAGGAATAAGGGGACTTCGAAGTAGGCGGCGTCCTTTCGAAAAGGAGCCCCGTCTGGATGCGCCGCGCGGCGGCAAGGAGCGTCAATTTCGAAGCGCGGCTGCCGCCCACATGCTAATGAAGTGCTGAATATGCATTTCAGCGCTTCATTAGTAAACTTCGAAATGGCCATTTGCATGGCCATTTCGAAGTCTGGGGCACATGTAGACACGGCCAGGGAGTGGGAGCCAGAGAGGAACCTGCTGCATCTTGGATCCTTCTGGCCTGCTGCATGCAGCTTCTCAGCTGCATCAGGAAGCACAGCATCCCACCCTGTAACTTTCTGTCTCAGTATGTGAAAAAACACCCCCTCCCCCAAGCACAGATAGTTACAGCACTGCAAAGCGCCAGTGGAAAGCAGGCTACAGTGCTGGGAGCCGCACTTCCAGCAGAGTTAGCTATGCCCCTTGGAGACCCATCTCCCAGCATTCCTGCCGTGGTCATGCTGCCATGTTAAAGTGCTGCTCTAGTTGCCTTTCTATTGTAGACAAAGCCTAAGTTTTCCAGACCTGAAGAAGAGCTCTGTGTACAGGCCCAACGATGGTGGGGGTGTGATGGAAAGGGGCAGTTGTCCTGGGGCCCAGTGATTCAAAGGGCCCCAGGCTCCCAAGCACCGTGGCTGCTTTAAATTGCTGTCCAACCACCACCGCGCAAGTTCTGCGCAACTCTGAGGGTGGGGGGGGACAGGACCAATGCCATGGTCTGGAAGACACTGAGGGCTGGCTGCCTTGGCCCTGCCCCTTCCAGGGCTGCAGAGCTGGGCCCCCACACACACCTTGCCTGGAGGTCTGCAAAACCTGCTTGCTCCACTGTCTGTGTAAGCTCTAAATCTTGTATCTCTCACCAACAGAAGTTGGTCAAATAATATATTTTACCTCACCTATCTTCTAACTCTGTAGTGGCCATGATAGCGAATGTATCTGTAGTTTATCTAAGTGGGTCATCTAACCCCAGCGTACCATATTCTGGAACATTATTCCCTTTTTTAAAATCATACTGATTGCAAGCATGCGCCAGAGCACTGCAATTGGGAACTGGGTTCTAGTGATCCACATTTGAATCGCAAGGTCAATGTCTAACAGAGGATCAGTAGGTGTGCCAAATATGACATTTAAGGATACTCTATGCTCACAGAGACTGCTGACCCATTACTTTCAGCATGAAGAACATCACATAGCAGATGGGATTTAAAAGTCAAGATATCACTTTCCCAAATGTGAAAAATAATGTGGCTTTATTCTCAGTTGTACAATACAGATGCAGGTCTGAGACATTCCCTCTATCCAACTTTAGTGTTTTACACACAGAGGTCTGTCCAGCACAGTGTTAGGTCACATTTTTTCCTTGCTCCACTGGTCACAGAATTTATCCATTAGCTCACCCCACTTCACAGGGATGCAAAGCCTTCCTTCATACCTTAGGTTTGTTGGCATTTTAGATACAAGGTGACCTGCATGAGACTCCTGCCCAGGGCCTGACTTGGGGAAGGCCAACATGACTGCGGAGACACAAACTGACAAGGCATCAGCCACTGGTCACAAATCTTTCTGTACTTTGTTATGGAAAGTTTGCCAGGCAGAGCCCCATGTTTTCACATCACACTGGTTAGTGGTTTATCATGTTCAAGGGCATGAGTTTTGTCACTTTCAATCACATCACGTAAGTAAGTGGAATGACTCATGCAGCCGGAGGAGATCCATCCCTGTGTGAGGTGTTAAAAATTGAAAGCACAGCATGTCCTGAAAACAGCAGCTAAGGAGAGAGATGGCAACATTATGAGGGTTGTTATGTGGTTGTTTTTCTCATTTGTATCCTACATGCTGCATCAGTAAATATTTGGGTGACATAATTACTACCTATTGTCTCACGCAACTAAAAAGAAAATTACATACAATAGTATTTCTATGCCAGCTTTCATCCCAAGGTCTCAGAACACTTTATAAACATTTATCAAACTATACTAACACCCTACAATTAAATGGCAGTCCCGATACAACAAAACAACTCAGTAGCAGAGGTGGAGAATAGAACCCTGCACTCCTGGTGCTTATTCTTGTCTTACATCAATATACCACACTGATCACTCATTTTGTGGTTTCAGCTTTCCCTTTACAAAACAGAGAGGCAGTGGCATTCAGAATTTTCAGTCATCTACACAACAGTAGAGCCTTTTTAAGTGTATATAAACAGAAGAAAAATGCCTAAAAACACAACTTCTGATTAACACAATACAGCACTGGTGGAACAGGATTGTGGGTCTGACATCCATTACTCTGAACCTTGTGCAGCCATATCCCCCCAATATTCTCCTCCGAAAGGACTTCACAGGATTACAGAGATACTCCTACATGTTTAAAAAGTCTGGAACTCAGACAGCTTGACATTAGGGATCAGAGAATTTGTCTTGAAACATTTCACACCTGATGACTCCTCATGGCAGAGAAAACTATTTACAGCAACAAACTTGAAAAACACTTCCATGTTCTCTGAATGCACTACTTCAGATTTTCAGTGTATATGTGTTCATTTAGCTGAAGTACCATGGTGAAAATCACCACAATCAAAAGCAATTCCAAAATAAAACACTATTGTATATTCTTCTCTCCTGGGGAGAAGATGAGAGAACAAACAAGTGACAGTGTTAGTTGTATTACTTAATATCAGAGAGGTAGCCGTGTTAGTCTGTAGCTTCGAGAACAACAAAAAGTCTTGTGGCACCTTATAGACTAACAGATATTTTGGAGCATCAGCTTTCCTGGACTTATCTGATGAAGAGGGTCTTTGCCCACGAAAGTTGATGCTCCAAAATATCTGTTAGTCTATAAGGTGCCACAAGACTTTTGTTGTTCTCACATTACTTAAGTCTCTGCTGCTCAGACACTAAAATATTGAGCACTGCAGTATAAGAATATATTGACTGAAACAGACCAGATCTGAAGAGAACACAGTGACCAAAGATACCAAGAATGTTTAAATGCCGAAAAGGGGGATAAGGCACCCTGCAATTCAGGCAGTTGACCACTAGCTGTCTCCATTGTTTCACACAAGTGACAGAACCCATGTCTTGCAATTAAAAGAAACCCTGACTTTGTTTTCCAGTGAAACATCTGTTTTCAAATCCATCTTACTTGCTCCTGAGGAAAATAAACAGCTCATAAGAAAGCAAAAAGGAGATACTGTGCCATGTATGTTTGGTTGTTTTTCCCCACAGCACATCCTGTAACTATTTTTCTTTCTTTTATTCATCTTAATAGAATGACCATCACGGCTCTAGTGCTCAAGGACAATTATAAAATATTTTATGGAACAATAAAGACAAATTCACAGAGCCGTCTCAGTTGCATTTATTTATGCTGATGTTAAATTTAGCTCTGGTGTTTGAAATAGAAGAGGGCTCACCATCTGATGTTAACCTTATTGTACTGGAGCTGTGTTGGATCTCTTCCTTTACAAAGGACAAAGATACAGGAGAAAATCTAAGTATAAACATTGCCAGAAAGCAGGGAAATATACACAAACAAATATTTATACCTAAAACTCCAGAGTGCTGTGTGTGTGTAGCTATCCAAGTAGATCACTAGAAGAACATGTGTTGGTCTGCAATTTCCAGGAGTATTCCCATGATCAGAGATTTGGAAGAAATCAACTTCAGAGGCTCAGAAAGTCACTTTTTGAGATTTTTTAACACTGTGGAATATAACTAATGGAAACAGCAGAAGCCCGACCATTTAGGAACAGAGAAATTGCCAGACTGGATCAGACAATATAATGATCTTGTCTGGTACCCTGTCTCTCTGATACAAGTCAGGACCAATTGCTGCAGAGGAAATCTAAAACCTAAATAATGGGATTTCTTTTTTAATAAATGCTTCTGGAGAAAATTTCTTCCTAATCCCAGATGGCTGAAACTAAACAGTGGAGAATGCTATGTGAAGAAGCCTTTGCTTTGGTCAGAGAAGGGGTAAGAACAATGGCAAAATATGGATTTCAGACTTTCCATATTTAGGAAGAGTATGGGTTTGGGGGTTGTTTGCTTTAAGTTCCTTTCTTTCCTGTTTCTATGACTCTCTGTCATTTCCTTCTGTGTTTTGGCTTCTTCTCAGCATGAATCCAAAAAATGGGCCTGTTACCCACTTTATTACATTTATGAAGCCTGGATTTTCTCAGAGAAATATAGTCTGTCTTTAATATGATTGGGGATTTTCATCCACAGATAAAAAATGATATAGCCTCTTTTATGCTACAATGCTTAAGAATGCCTTAAAAGTCTTTTTTTTTTTTTTACTCAACACCTTATTTTGTTAAACACACACACAAAAGTCAAGCAGTGTTCACTGAATACAACTGACTAACTGTAATACTACGCTTTTTTGGATCATCACAATCCACTCCTATTATTGGCCAGCCCATCCAGTGATCAAAATTAGTCAACTACTCTCACAGACAAAGGTATTTTGGTGTCGGAACTAGTCATCCAAATATTACAACTCAGGAGGAAAATATGTGCATTCTGAGTGAAGGATGAGCACTTGACACAATCACACAATCTGGGTTACAAATACTAAAATGTCAAAGACATTCAGACCAGACATTCAAATTCTCCTCCCTTGTGCTGTTCACGCACCTGACTTCATCTACAATTGTAGACCTAGAATCCATCATTTAAAACCAGTGCAATTCCAGTGTGGAGGCAGCAGAGTGAAAACTGTATTGAAGAGAGGGCTCGGGCATTTTTCCCACTGTCATGTGAGGCTCTGAGTAAGGGAAAAGTGCAACTGCTAATCACTACAGTACACATATGAAAGGTAGAGCTGATTCAAGCTGCCTGTCTGGGTCACTTAGATGAAGTACATTATTTAGGTCAGAATACACCCCTTTGCTACCAGAGCCAAACTAAGACAATAAGTATAGCATATATCAGACCTACATTTTCCCTCAAAATATATTCAGAGGGAGTGGAGAGGAGTTAGGGCCTGATCCTGTAATGGACGGAATTTCTTCAAAGTCCATTCCAGAAGGAACTGTCTACACTCAGCGGCCCTCATTCATCAGGCCCATTTGCAAGAGGAGGTGGTGCAATGGGTGGGAATACAACCCCTCAGTAGGCCACCTCACTCCTTCCCTGCTCTGCGGCCACCTGGATCCCTCCCCAGCCATCCTGGCCAGGGATTACTGCGGCAGGGGACAGGAAAGATGCAGCTGTGGCAGCCACAGGGGAATACCTCCCCCTTGGCCTCCCTTGTGCCCCTGCACTCACTACACAGAGCTCCACTACATCTTCCAGGCCCACTGAGCCCTGCTGGGCAGCTGGAGGCCACCAAGCCACCCATGAAGAAGTGGGGTTCAGCAAGCCAACAGGCATAAGTGAAATGCCTCATGGTGAGTGATGGGGAGGTGGAAGGGAGGCCACAGGGAGGCAATACCCTGTGGCTGCTGCTAATGCACCCTGCCCAGCACTTACCCCAGGTACACCTCCCCCTTCCAGGCCAAGTGGGGGTAGAGGGATCTTCAGGACAAACTGGGCTTGGGGGAGTCCTTCGGCTGAGTGGGGGGATGGGGAAGTGTTTGGGCTGAGATGGGGACTGTGTTCAAGCTAGGGGTGATGTCAGGGCCTTGCAGTGGGGTTAGTCTAAGTGTCGGGGAGGTGTCCTTGGGCCAAGCAGGGCATGGGGTGGGGGTGCAAAACAGGGCAACTGGAGGGTGAGCATGGGGTTAGGCCAATTGGAGAGCTAAAGGTGGGGGAAGAAGGGCAGGGCCTGCTGTTGGGGAGGGTTCTATATTTACAGAAAAAAAAAAAGCAGACATACCCAGAAATTCCTGCATGTGGGCCTGCTCATTTACCTCGAAGGATCAAACTACTGGAAGGTTTCTTACAACAAGCATCTGTTTTGTCTGGTAATGGAAAATACACCAATGCAGCATTGATTATAACAAATATACCAAGAAGGATCCCCCAGCATGTACCACATCAGTCCCTCTCTGCTCTCACACTTCCCCTGAATACCAGATTAATATCTTCTACCGTACAAAGTATCACAACAAATATTGCCCATACAAAAGGGGTGAGTTAACTGAATATTCCCATTAAATCTAACCATGTTTGCTTTGAGGCAGAATAGCAGGCCCTACCTGAAATGAAATATGACTATGAATAGGGGAAGGGTCACCATACTAACAACAGACATGGTCTTTTATGCTTTCTTCAGTGGAAAAATGAAGCAATGTTTGCTAAATTTTACAAGGCACCGGTCAACTTTACTAGACTGATCTGAAATGTCACTGCCTGATTCTTGGTGAAGAAACCTAGCAACATTTGTGGGAGTTTTGCACAATAATGGATGATAAAATGCATCCTCCAAAGTTTTAAGACCACATTTCTGATCCAGCAGCTTCAATGCAAAATAATCATTCAGATCTTACGAGGCAGGCACCTCAGAAGCTAAAATAAACTCTTATAGGAATTATGGATAAATTATCATCAGATTAGAAAGAAGCTGCACTTTAACCCTTTCCACTCCACAGCTGGACAGATGATAGAAACTGAACAGAGCACCAGGTCTTGATCATCATCTCTTCAGGTTTCTTTTTTAATAAAGGTTAGTAGGTTTTGGGTGGGCAACCATAGGGGAAAAGTGCTCTATTTTCAAGATGATATACTGAAGTGATCTGCACTGCATACAGTAACATGGGGTATGTCTACGCAGCAGCCTTATTTCAAAATAAACTATTCCAGAAGAGGTCTTTCGAAATAGCTTGTTTTGACATAATGCTGCTACACACAAAAATGCATTTTGAAACAGCACTTAACTATTTCAGTATACAACATCTACATATGTCGGCTGTGTCTACACATGTCTCTCCCTTTTAGAATGGGAATTTAAATGACACGGATCAGAAATGGTTAATGAGGCACTGATATGAATATTCAGCACCTCATTTGCATGACAGCCAATAATGATTCAAAAGTGCTACTTTCAAAACACAAACTGGTTGTGTAGACACAGACACTTTGAAATAAACCCCAGACTTTGAAATTCTCTTATTCACAAAACAAACTGTGGAATTGACTTTTGAAGCACGACTGGCCGCCATTATGCTAATGAGGCACAGAATATTCCTGTCAGAACATCATTAACCAGTTCCAATATGTGTCAATTATATATCCCTTCCGAAAGGTAGGTGCATCTGTAGACACAGCCATAGAGTCTGTTTGAAAATAGAGCCATTGGATTCACTGTGGCTTATTTTGAAATAAGCTCTTTTCCCTGGCTGTGGCTACACTAGCTCCCACCTTTCAAAAGGGGCATGCTAATCAGCCACTTCAGTAGATGCTAATGAGGTGCTTCCATGAATATGCAGTGCCTCATTAGCATAATGGCAGCCACGCGCTTTTTGAAAACGCCACTTTTGAAACACATGCTGCTCGTTTAGACAGGGGCCGTTCGAAAGGACCACCCCACCGGATTTCAAAAGCCCCTTTTTCCCAAAACCAGATGGGAAGAAGGAGCTTTCGAAGTCCAGGGGTCCTTTCAAAAGGCCCCGTCTACACAGGCGGCATGTGTTTCGAAAGCAGCACTTTCAAAACATGCATGGCCACCATTATGCTAATGAGGCACTGCATATTCATGGCGGCTAGTGTGGATAGTGTAGCCATGGCCCCTGTCTTAACAGCACCTATTTTGTAACAGCTATTTCGAAATAAGCACTATTCCTCAAAGAATGTGGTTTAACTATTTCAAAAGAAGCCAACCACTATTTTGCAATTATTTCAAAATATCAGTTGCATTGTGTAGACTCTGGGATAGTTATTTTAAAAAAAAATAGCTGTTATTTTGAAATAATTTTGCTGTGTAGACCTAACCATGGTGACTTGCTGCTAGACTATTTTGGTTTGAGTCATATGTATAGGGAGCAGGAAGCTAGTGCCTTAGGAACAGATACAATGAAAGCATAATTACCCATCAATCCAGAGCACAACAGAGGAACCTACAGATGGTGTCAGAGAACAGATGCTTATCAGGAGAAGATGAAGGAATCAAATATATCTGAATCAATGCCAATTAGCAACCCAATCAGTGTAAAAATCATTGGAACAAAGAATACTTGTAGCAAAGTACAAGATTCAAATGTTCCCAAATCTGGAAAGAAGTTCAGAATCCACAGTTGGATATGAAATTTGTAAGCAGCCTGAACTAAAACCATGAATCCCAAATTCTCCAAACTTTGAACTGTTCAGTTTCCAGATCCCAGTTACAAGCCTCTCTTTAAATAGCATCAAATCGAAGACCCTCAGGAAAGTTGGCTAACTCAAGCAGGCTAATATATATATATTACTCATTATATTATATTATATATAAATAACTCAAGCAGGCTAAATATATATATCTATTGACTCTCTCTGTGAAGTGAATTGAGATTCTTAATGTTATCAATGTTTAGATGCATTGTATTACTACAACGTAACTAAACAGAAACACGGTGTTTCATTCAGAAACTATGTAGTGGCAGGGAACTCCTTCAGGCTAATTATTTCCTACATTGTTATCTTTTGTCTTTCTATTTTTCCTTTGATGTTAGGTATTTGTAGTTTTAAAAATTCTTATCTTAAACCAAAACTATTTTCTCAGCATGACAGATTTTCATGGTGTCACACTATGTGTGAGCAATTTTTGGTAAGATAAAAATACACAGCAACAGCTACACGTATTTGCATAAACTAAAACAAATCCACCAGAAAAAATGGGTATGTGACATGACAAAGACATAGAAAAAGAGGAAGGAATACACAGTGGGAATGTATTTGTCCTGACATAGGCTGTTGCTCTTTGCTCCTGATTCTGGGAGTTGTTTTCCAAAACAGGAACAGAAAATGGAAAGCCTCATTATTACCAGCTTGTAAAACAAAGAGTTATTATAGAAACAGACATATAATGACTGATTCAAAAGAAAACACTATATATATATATATATATATATATATATATATACACACACAAGTCAATTATCTTTGTATTACAAGGTGTAGGGAACTCCAGATTTAAGACTGACAACAGACTAATGGGAAATCTAATTTTTCCTTCTCTTTTCTTTACAAGATTGACATTGGCTGAAGAATATAAAATGTTGATACATGAGACAACAAAAAAGCCACCCATGCTATCACTGGTATGATCCAAAACCACCTCTTTCTTACAATGTTACAACAGTAGTGCAGAAAACTGTAGCATTGCTACAGCCTAAGGACCCAAATATTCCAGAACAGTGGGAAAAAGAATAACACATTCCAAACTGTGCTGCTAAGTCCAATCTCTTCTTCAGTGTTTTTGGGCCATTACTTCACTGTACTCCTAAGGGTTAAAATGTTGAATAAACATACTGAAAACAAGTGGAGGGCTGAAACTAGTGCCACACTAAATGAGCCACACTTCAATTGTTGATGATTTATTGCTATACCTGCATTTGAAGGGGGTTATGTTGTGTGTGCGCGTTTTAAGGGGATAAGAGTAAAATACCTTTTTGAGTGTTAAGGAAACTTAAATGAAGAAGTTCCTGCAAAGACCAAGGAATCTCTCTTTTGCTCCATTGCACTAGGGGCCCTATCCTGCCAGCTATTTAGTGACCACAACTCTCATTGACTAGATCCTAAATTTGTTTCCAAAGTGCTGAAAAGTGGGAGGATTCGTACACTAGTGAAATTAATGAAAGAATTTAATAGAATAGAGTCTTAATTGTGGGCTTAAAATATGTAGATACTATAATGACTGGCATACTAGAAACACCAGAAGGTAAATAGATATAGGTAGCTTGATCTTACTGGTAAAGATAAAACCAAATTACATTATGAACATATTCTCTCCCAGCAGGGGGCTGAGTTGCCTTACGGCATAAATTGGCATAGCTTCACAGAATTTTTGGAGCTGGTCCAGTCTACAATAGCTGAAAATTATGTCCCAGGATAGTAATATGGTTCCACAATACAGCTTGAGCCCATTTATAACTCTAAACCAAGACCTTAACCATGCAGATGAATTTTACACCAGTTTAGAGTCCCACTGAAGTGCCTGCTGGCCACATGGATGGATGAAGTGCCTTATACCATATTCAGGGCTCTGCCATGAATGATCTGTGATCAATGACTAACCCATAAGTCATTACTTATTTAATAACTTTAAACTTTTTTTGTATTTGTGGATTATCCAGATCAGTTTCTTCAAATATATTCAATTATTCAAAATAACTCCTATGGATTTCTCTGCTGTTTTTCTTCAACTCTGTAGCTTGATCAAGAACAGTTTTGTGCAACTATTCAATACCTATTGTTAAATTTGATTGACCAAGTAAGTCGCATGGGTACCTGAGCTAGCTGGATGAGTTCAAGAGCCTTTTTTTCTCTCTGTGATTGTTCAGCACCTAGCACAATGGGATCCAGTATATCACTGGCGCTCATCGGTGTTATGATGATACAGTAAATAAACTATGCCTGAGGACAAATGCCAAATTTAATTTCTGTAAACATTCACTCCCAGGCTTTTAAAAATTCCTTTTCAACAATTATGTCAGTAAAAGTTACGCACACACTAACAGAAAGCAAAGGGCAAAGAGGCACATTGCCACAAACATGAATTAATTTTAAAATGTTAACGAATATACATGGAGAATAGTTTGCGAAATTCACACAGCACTTCTGGCATGTTCTATAAAGATTCCCACAAGCACAGATAGAGGCCCTAATGTGAGAAAGCCTTGAGGCTATTGATCTCTCATAAGAGGAAACTGCAGAGGTGTTGTCAGATGTGTGATGAGATTCCAGAAGCCTCTAAGCTAAAACAGTGTCAAAGTGTAAAAGACCCTTAAAGAAAAAATACACCTTTGAACAAAGGAAGAAGTCATTATACTTTGCACCTGTTTAGCAGACATATCCCTTTAACATGTCAGCTCATTAATAATGGTGCAATTGAGCATCACATCATTAATGGGAGCATTGCTGTCCCAAACTAAAATAGGATATATTTTCATAAAGGGACAGTGCAAGGTGCATCACCTCTTTATAAAAAAAAAAAAATCTATGAATTCTCTCCTCACTATTGATTATAAACAGTCCCTTATCATAAAATTAGGGTTTTAATAAATTGCATTGTTTTGCTCTATTAATCTCATATAGGTTTGTTATTATGGGGTTGTCCGTGGAATTGAGCTATATATTTTTTTCAAAGATAAAGGGACATATTCTGGTATGCTTCTTGAGGCATGTGGGGTAAGGTGCTACTCAATGTGGGTGTGTCTACACTAGCCGGTTACTTCGAAGTAGCTGGCACAATGTTGAAATAGTATGCGTCGCGTCTACATGCGCCGTGAGCTATTTCCATGTTGAAATCGACGTTAGGTGGTGAGACGTTGAAATCACTATTCCTATGTGAAGATGGGAATAGCGCCCTACTTCGACGTTCAGCATCGAAGTGGGGTGTGTGTAGACGATCTGTGTCCTGCTACTTTGAAACAGCAGGATCCTCCATGGCAGCCATCAGCTCAGGGGATGAGAGACACTGTGTCCAGCCCCTTTGGGGCTCTATGGTCGCCGCGTGCAGCAGCCCTTAGCCCAGGGCTTCTGGCTGCTGCTGCTGCTACTGCAGCTGCTGCAGCAGCTGGGGGTCCATGCTGCGTGCATGGGGTCTGCAACCAGTTGTCGCCTCTGTGGATTTCGTACTGTGCAAGGCAAGTGTGTCTGGGAGGCGCCCTTTAAGGGAGCGGCTTGGGGCTTTGTTGGCCCCTTTTTTCAACGGGGAGTGCTTGTATGTGTGGATGCTCCGCTTTTCCTTCCGGGGCAGCTCCTTTCAATGTTCCCTGTTGCTTCTTCGACATTGAACATCAACGGCACCAGCCCTGGAGGATGTATAGATGATACGCGTCAAAGTAGCCTATTTCGATATCCTTACTTCAAAATAGGCTACTTCGACGTAGTGTGCTACTGTAGACGTAGCCTGTGTGTAATAGGAGCAGAATTTGGCCTAGAGAGCACTGAATTGGGGTTTATTTAGGGAAATTCTAGATAAGCAATCACAATTTCTATGGATAGAGGGCAAATTTGGTGCATCTCTGAATATTAACAGAGTATCTTTCTGCTAAATTTCTGGGTGTGATTATGCAATCCTTCCGCACGACAGCAAGCACTGACACCCAGGAATAAACTCACTGGCATTCAGGGGACTAGTTATGTGTATAAACACGTAGGAGGCATTGTGTTTTCTTGCACAGCTCCTTAACAAGGTGATAAGGGTTAGAACAAATAGAACTGCTGGGGCTTGTCAGTACACACCAACTTGAAGAGGGGTTGAAGTCAGTGAGTCAGCTTGTGTGAATAAACGCATGCTAAATGAGTAAGTGTTGTACAGTGTAGCACTTAGATTTCAAAATAAGGGAGAATGTTTTACACTGAACATTCTGGCTCTTTACCAGAGCAGAAACTATTGAACTGGCTGATACCTGTTTTGGACAAATGTTAGTTAGGCCATCTCTGCACTACCATTTTGTGAGCAAAACTTAAGTAGCTCAGGGGCGTGGAAAAAAAATTGCACACTCTAAGGGATACAAGCTTCATCAGCACAAGTGGCCATGAGCACAGCGCTGTGCTGGTGGCCACTCATTTGGGGTGATTTAATTATGTCAACATGCAAGCTCTCTCTCTTTGTCATAGAGCAGCTATGCAAGAGAGCTTACAGCAGTGCAGCTGCATCCGTCCAGCTGTGCAACTATAAGCTGGCTGGTGTAGACATAGCCTTCGAGCCTCAACTCTAAGTCCATTTGAGAGCTCCTTCTGGTATGGACCTCTCTTCCCCTCTGCTGTGTGAAGCACAAAGCATACTGCAGGCATGAAATGAACAATAATAGCGGTGAGCATTTCCTTACTGCTACATCTCTGTATTTTTCAGTGTATTCACATGAAAACTCCTTTAAAATCACTTCATGTTCAACTAGCTTATTTCTTTAGCTTTCATAGGTTAATCATGTGTACAACATGGCTCCAAAACCAAGGCAGGTCAGAGTGCATTAAAGAGGATGGGACAAGGATAGATATATAAAAGATCTGTGAGAAAGGAAGCACCAGAACTAGCAGCAAGGTGGGGCTGCCTGGATGGTCAGCCCTTCATTTGAATGCAAATGTAATTTTGGGGCAGGCAGTTATCTGTGACATCAGGCAGAACCTTAGTAAACTGTTACTACCAGCACCTGGTAACACCATTGTTAATCATGTGTAGTAAAGAGACATCAGGGCTAGCCTGAGTCATTTATAGAGCCAGTTGGGGCTAGAAAAGAGAGGGAAAGAAAGAGGAGGGGAGAAGGAGATCAAACAAACACTCTGAGGAGCAGGATGTCCTGGCAAGACAAAGCCAGGCTATGAGCATCATGTATGTGAGTTATCTTTTGGATAAAGAAACCAGCATGTATCCAGGATCCGTAAGGTGCAACAACAACAGCAACAACCTGCCAGTGCAAAACTTTGTCTCTACTCCATCCTATTCCGATTACATGGGATATCATCATGTGCCAAGTATGGACAACCAAGGACAATCTACGGGAGCTTGGGGAACTCAATACAGCTCACAAAGGGAGGATTGGAATACTTATGGCCCAGGACCCTCCAGCACAGTTACTGCTGCACAAATCAATGGCTCGTCTCCTGGGCAGGCTGCCTACAGCTCTGCTGATTACAGTTCCCTGCATCCTGCTGGATCTGGGGTTTTACCTCCTGTAGGTACAATTAACACAGAGCAAATTTCTCCCCACAGTCAAAGGCACAGCTCTTATGAATGGATGAGGAAAACTGTGCAATCCACTTCCACAGGTATGGGGGGTGCTGAGGTTTATTCTGAGAAGAGTTTTCACTAGGGCTTTGGTTTTGGTTTTTGTTTTGCTCAATTTCTAGTTCATAAGAAAAGCTGGGAAGTACCCAAATTAAAAGAATCCTTATCATTTTTGTGGGTTCTCTTACTGTCAGTTAAATATTGAAACTGCTCGTGAATGGTGTCTTTGGTCATGTGCTAATTTAACACATTGTTGTTCCTCCTTTTTAGTAATAGAGCAAATGGGAAGCAACCTCTGTGGGTAGTAAAAAATTGCTCAGTTCAGTGATTTACTCTATCTGTGATAAAATATGAAATAGTGTAGCAGGAATATTTAAGGCTATGATTTCACTGAAAATTGCAGAGAGATCACGAGTGTTTTAAAGCAACGATTTTTTTTTAAATCCCCTATTAATTTCCTTCTGATCTCATATTAAGCAAGAAAAAATGCAGGCCAAAACAATATATTTGGAAAAGGGGTCAGAAATGCAGATTATAATAGAAATGCTAACTCCAGCCTTGCAATCCTTACTAAGTTGGAATCAATAGGTCTGTAGTATGATGCCCCCAGCTCAGAGTCAATACCATAGCTCCTTTAAAAATTAGCATTTCAAAAGTGAATAAATAAGAGTGGATGAAAGGGCTTGCTTCACTTTACAGGCCTAGATGTCTTTAAAAAGGCAGGAATATATCCATTGTTACACATCTAGTCAAACATAGTGACCGATCAATTTTTGATTTATAATAGTGAGTGAGTAAAAGCAAAAGGTTGCACTTACCATCTAACACCGGAAAGTAAGTCATGAAGCACTGAGGAAAGCTTCTGTTTGATGATGGAATGAGGCGCTGTTTGGTGATTAAATACAGTATACATAAAACCAAAGTGGAGTCACCATAGAAAGAGACTGAAATGAAACAAAAGGATGCCTGTAAAGAACTATGGAAAAGTTAATTGTCAAGACACTGCTCCTGTATAGCAATGAGCACCATTGTCTCCCATTAACCTCAAGGAGAGTCAAGGATGCTCAGTACCTCTTGGAGGTGCTCAGAAACCTTCAATCACTTTGACTTCAGGAAATTTCTTTTTCCTTTCTCCAAATCTCTGTTCCAGGCACTGTAAGCAATGCTCAGTAATCATCAGTTAAAAGAAATACAAAACTACATTAAATACAGAAATACTTTAAAATGGTATATCAGATTTCCTAAAGCCAGACTGTGATACTCTAATGTTGAAGAGTATGAATATGATTAATCCCACTGAAATCAACAGGAAATTTTTAAAATAGGGTATTACTCAGGACAAGTAAGGACATCACCGTTCATCCCGTAAAAATAAATATATGTACCTGTTTTTTTAAAGTTGTATTTTTCACCATTCCCCCATCACAAATACAAACCAGGTTGCCATTTTCCCCCGTGAGAGTCCAAGAAATGCTGTAAAAGATAAAGAGCTATACAGAACTGGAGCTAACATACCAGATGGCAGAAAAACCTATTCCAAATATATTGCTCTATCCCATCCAGACTTGTTTAACTTGCCAGATCACACAATGTTTTTCTTCTCTTCCCCCCAAACCTTACAGCACTTCTATTCCTGTCTTTTTAGACTGCAAACTCTTTGGCACAGGAACTTGTCTCCTTATCTAGTTAAGCAGTGCCATACATAGTATGGGCTTTGTATTATAAATAAGAAACAAATAACATTCTGACCACCCATCTAACTAGCACACATTAGACTTTTTTACACTCATCCTACCAGCTCCATCCTAAAGGTGCAGAGTACTCATGTGAGGCATGGGGCACCTAGTAGGAACTCAGGTGCTGCTAAGTGCCAACTTCTTTTCATGCTACAGGACCTGGTCCTACAAGCCACTGTGGCTGTGTCTACACAGCAGCGTTATTTCAAACTAATCCATTCTGGAATAGCTATTCCAAAATAGTTTATTTTGAAATAACACAGCTACACATAAGAATGCATTGTGAAATAACACCCAGCTATAGTGCCTATTTCAAAACAATGCCATTGGATGCCATTTTGGTTTATTTCAAAATAGTGCTATTCCATGTCTTAACAGGCATTATTCCTTCTGCAATGAGGTTTACAAAATTTGAAATAATGCACCCATTATTTCAAATTTATTTTGAAATGCTGTGTGCATAGTTAGATGCTCGCAAAGTTATTATGCAGTAACATCTGTTATTTTGAAATCACTTTGCTGTGTAGACATAGCTTGAGCGTCCTCATCTTTTCTGTTTAATAGAAGGTGAAAGTGTTCAGCACCTTGCAGGATGAGGCCTCACAAAGATGCATATAATTATTACCCAAGGTCTCAATGGTGAGAGGTATTTAGATGTATAACCCCCATTAAAATAAATTGGAGTGAGGTGTCTAAATACTTGGGGGGGGGCGCCTCTAACTCCCACTGATATTCAGAGAGAGTCTTTCTATTGATTTAATGCGCATTGAATCAGTTCCTCATCAGACTTCCTTCAGTCTGAACAAAAATACCAAAACAACAGGTTTTCTTTCCTGCCTGCCTCTTTCCTATACTATTTTTTAAGTCAGGAAAGCTCAGCTCAGAAACAAAAGGCTTCTAAGTAGAGCCCTGATTCAAGCCCTAATCCAGTTTCTTCTTGTCTTTCTTTTCAGAAGAGCAAACTTTTACCAGTTTTCCAGCAGGATTAAAATTAACAGCAGCAGCACTCAACACTTAAGGATCTGATTCAATAAAATACTTTAGTATGTGCTTAATTTTGAGCATGGGTGTTCCTACTAACCTTGAGCATATTGGCAGTCCTCTCACACCTTTTCAAGTCCTTTGCTGGATTGGAATCAGAGAGCTGAACACTTGTAACATCAAATCCACTACAATTTACATCTGCAAATCCTTGTACAGACACTGATTCTGATCGTGCAGTCTCTCTAGATTAAAAGTATTGTTTTGCCTAGAAAGGACTGCAGGACTTCATTGTTTCATTAACCACCAAACACCCAGTTAAGTAGGTAAGCATAGTATCCCTATTTTACAGATGAAAAACCTGAGATTCAGAGATTGATGTACTTACAGTCCCTCAATCAGTTGAAAAAATGAATTAGAAGAACAGAGTACTTCTTGCTATTTAAATGCTGTGAAATGCTGTGCCTTATGACAATACAGTTTCATTATGGAGACAATGATAAGGAAACAAGATGATTTTTGAAAGATGGTCTTGCAATTCTGTAAGAATTACTCATGTTAGTAATATCCTGTGAAGGCAGCAGAGCTACTGGTATTAGGATCACTCACATGAGCAGTCCACACAAAGTTGTAAGGGCTACAGGTATGGGGGAGCCTACAGTGATTTTGTGGTGGGTTTTTGTGGTAGCCTGACAAATATTGATAGAAAATGTTGAACCTGTTCTCCACACTTCTCTGGTCTCCTAGTGGTCTTTCCACCTTCTGTGGAACCTTTACTATGGAGCTGGAAAGGGTAGAGAAAAGGATTACAACATACCTTAAGCTGTATTTTTAAAGCAATATTAATGCCAGATCCTCTGCTGGTGTAAAGTCAAGTAAATGGAACTAAGCTACACCAGTGGAAAATATGATTTTAGTAGTTAAATATCAGGGGTCAGCCTATAAGTCTTGTGGTGTTAGAATGCATTGCCATGAGGTATATACAGTCTGGCTGTGGTCCATCATTCTCAAGCTGTAGGATGTACTTTGTTTTGATGTGGAATGCTTCTCCTATCAGCTTTAGAACTGGAGGGACTGGGTTCTGAACCATCTCCCACCAATGTCAATGCTAACGTTCCCATTGACTGCAGTGGGTACAGGATTCAGTGCTTTGCACTGGTGAAAGTATTGAGAAGGCAGAAGTCGTCAAAATGTTTCAGACTTCAGAGAAAAGCTCAAGGACAATTCAAGGAAAAAATACTGATTATTAAATATTCAAAACTTTTATCCAATCATACAGCTGGAGCAAGACTCCTCTTGTTTATCTCACTGCCCTCCAAAATGTTACTACTCAAGAGTGTAGAATAAAGTCATGCCAACTATCACTAGGATACTTTATGTGAAAAAAACATGGAGTCTCCCCCGTATTTTCAGAAATATTCACAAGTATGATTAAGGATTAATTTTTGGTGGAAGGTAGAAGAAAACCCATCTTGGAAAACATAAATCACCATGTTGGCTTCACTACTTCCAGGGAGATATGTTGCTACTTTAACAGAAGAGGAAGGTAGGTTACCTTTTGTTTTTGAGATGAAATAAAAACAAATCTGCAGTGAAACTATATCCCTAAAAAGTATTTCTGTGACTCTAGTGAACACTTGCCTCTCTAGCTGTTTCACCAACAGTGTGAATTTCTTCATGCACCTGTATGGTAGAAGAGATGACCTGACATTAAAGAGAAAGGGGGCAAGAAGGGTTTTTGATGGTGTAACAGAGGGGAAGGAAGGAAACGTTGATTATCGGCAGAGCTGGCAATTTCCTGCACATGGAGACTCCTGTATCTCCCTTGTTCAATGTCAGCTTTCTTCTTAAGACACGGACTGAACCTTCTGATGATGAGAGATGCTGATGGCATCATTGGTATATGCATTAGAGATTATCTAATCTTTGTAGAGCATATCCAGCATCTTTGTCCAGCATCTGATAAAGTGAATCTGTGCTCACGAAAGCTCATGCTCAAAACTTTTCTGTTAATCTATAAGGTGCCACAGGACCCTTCATTGCTGTTACAGATCCAGACTAACACGGCTACCCCTCTGATACTTGTAGAGCATAGACATCCCATTCCTGACATATTTAGAAAGGAAAAAATACTGTGTGAAAGAATCTTATTTTTTCTCAAGGCCCAATCTTGCAACTTGCTAAACATCTAAAGAATATGTGAGAGACAAAAAACAGCACTATAACATTAGCAGGCATTTCAATTCATCCCTTGCTCCCTTGATGTTACAGAACCATGAAGAGAGGATTTTTTCTGATCTGGTCACTTACAAATCTATACACACCCTCACACAGCTTGTACTTCTGATATCCCAAAAAAATTCAAATTAGGTACAGAATTCACTCACTCAGCAGAGGGAGGTGAGGAAAAATAAAGATTCAGATTCAGATTCAGTTCATCTAATTTGGTTTACCTTAGTACCATATCTTCAAGTTTAAATTGGAAAAACAGAGAAGGTCCAAGAGTGTTGGCATAAAACAGAATAGATCCAAAATAGAAAATCCCGGTGTTACTAGTCAGGCAAAAGTCATAAAACTTAAAGCAAAATTTTGCACTAAAAATCTTATGAAGGATCTTGCCACCAGTACAGTGCTCTTCTTCTTCCAGGCATGGATCTCCACAAGCATATTTAGCAAGAAAAAATTATTAGCATCGAGACACACCCAGCAGAACTGAGAAAGAATTTTGTTCAGACTTTGCAAACATGGAGTAAGATCCTTAAAACATTTAAACACATAAATCTTTTTACTCACATGAGTAGTCCCACTTAACTCAATGGGACGTCTCATGGAAATAAAGTTACTGATAGAGATGTATGAAGGTTTGGGTCAATGTACTGCTTCTGAAATGGAAAGAAGCTGACCCTGTGTTTTAACTATTATTGAATCATACACAGAATGGAAGAAAGTGTTCCTTGTCTTGAATCATTCAAAACTGATTTGGTTTCATAACTATTGAAGTCAGTGAAGTTACTCAAAGGATGAATTTGGCCCTTTCTAGTACTACTCTATAAAGTAACCCCAGGCATTTTAGAAAGTATCTTACATCAAATCCCTGGGTCTGAGAGCAGGCAAAATCAAAACTCAGATTTCAATTTGAGTTTTGAAATGGCCCCTATCTTTGCAATAGACTAAATCAATACTTCCAATCCAGAAGCTCCCAAATAGTGGGCTATACAAAAATCCAGAAGTGAATTGTGGGTCTTGAACAAATTTTTGTGCCACAATGTATTATCTACGCTTTACTACGTGCAGAAGTTCTCATGTAACCAGGTATGCCATTATCCCCCTCTGGCACAAGTTGCATTTATGTAACTGAGACCAGATTATGACTCTCTAATTAATATGATACAGCAATATCTATCTAGCTCTCTCTATGGTCATAGGTAGATGCCAGATATTTTATGAAGGATGTTAGCTCACATAAGACAGAAGCTCTCAAACAGCTGAGAGGAGGCAATGAAAAAGGGGCTGAGACCAGTTCTAATGCTAATTTATTTTGCTTTGTAAACTAGTTGTGAGGTCTGAGAGTATTTTTTTTTCTTCCCTGGGCTACATTGTCTTTGGTTTTGAGGCCTATCTGTCATATTGAGGCAACAGACCCTTTTAACACTTCTCTTTGCTTTGATATGCAGCCCTGTCTCTTCCTTCTTCTTTTTTCAGGAGTTATATTGCCGGAAAGGGTGATGATTTTCACAGCAAATAAAGAGGCCTTATCCTAGCTTTATTGTCTTCAGAAGAAATGCTCTGTGAATTTTATGACCAATGAGAAAGCTCTCCCCTTCCCCCCACCCAGATCCTGGCCAGAGTTACAATACTTGCTAGAGTAACTACTAACAGAGAGGTAGCCATGTTAGTTTGTATCCTAACAAAACAAAAAGTCATGGAGACCTTTAATGACTAACAAAATAATTTATTAGGTGATGAGCTTTCGTGGGGCAGACCAACTTCTTCAGATCTGGAAATAGTACTGCACAAAAGCTCATCACCTAATAAATTATTTTGTTAGTTAGTCTTCAAAGTGCTACGTGACTGCCGGTTTGTTTTGTTAGAGTAACTGGGAATAGTTACTCCCAGGAACAGTTAAAAAACCTTTCACAACAAGCAGTCCTGTAGCACCTAAGAGATTAAATTACTAGGTCATGAGCTTTCCTGGGTAAGACCCAGGGACAGTTTCAGACAAAAGTATCAGGTGAGCCTCATTTGTCCAAAAGGTCTTTTCAAATGATCACTATTTGTAAAATAAATGTCAGGCAAACTTCACTGTACATAGGCTGCTTTTCAGAACCAGGCTACCATATGTTAGTACTAGGAGGGCACATTACAATGTAGGCTATTAGATCAAGTAAACACTTGCAATTCCATGACAGAACACCTCCCCCCACCACCCACCTCAAAAAGAAGAGAGAATGAAAATGAAGTGGGTTTGGCTAGAGGTTGGATTTAATGTTTACTTTTCAGCTGTAGAAGGGAAAATTTTAATTATTGAGAAGACGAACAGCATCTTCTTCACACCCAGGTTTCCTTGGATAAATTCCACTTGAAATCACTGGAGTTTTGGCTGCATAAAGGCTGAGCAGCAAGCTCAGGATCTGGCCCAGAAAGCATCAGAGACATTTCATTACGTTGAATTAATGGAATTACAGAGCTTTTGTAACCTTGCGACTAGTTTGGAGTGAACTTTTGGTTTGAGGAGCTTGTTTTGATTTAGCTATGGCAAATTAATTCAAATGTGCTCCTTCACCCTCTATATAAAATGCTGTGTGCATAATGGGGGTTGAGTCAGCTCCTAGTAAAGACGTTAAAGAGTCGCATTGACTCAACTGGACAATAAACATTTTCTCCTTAGATGTCCCCCGCAGTGAGGAGTTCTGCTATTCTCTTCTCTCAATGATTCTGAATGCACACAAAAAGCAGAATACTTAAATCACAAGCCACACCAGGCAAATCATACAGAATTTTGCTCTTTTTATTTACTTTAAAAAAATCAAGCCTTCTCGACTGGATTTGTAAACTGCTGCTGCCTTCAATAAAGAAACCATAAAGTATTACCATATGTAAAAAGTAACATAAGTCTATTTGCATGATTAGTAAACAAGCAAGACATAGAGATAAATAGATGCTGAGCTCTGCAAATATATTTAGCTTCTGATTCAGTTTAAAAAGCAAAGAAAATTTCCTCCTGATGGATAATAACTGTTTAATACTTAAAAATCAGAAACAGAGAGGTGTGTCTTCAGCTTTAGTCCCTGGTTTTGGAGATAAAAGTGGATCTGATATTTGTTTATGGCTTCTGAATGTGAATAGAGTTCATGATAAGATTACTTTGTAGCTCTTTTGTGCACTTCATCTTAACACCACAATGAGAGTTTCGGGAAATATCTTAGGGATTTTGTTCCACAGAATGACCCCAAATTCACATTAAAAGGGAGGGAAAAAAATGAAACAAAAACACAAGCTAGAGAAATCAAAAGAAGTTTTAAAAATATCAACTGAGGCATTAAAGCACCATAGGCATCATGTGTTAAACACTTTACACTTCCAATGAATGAAAAGAAACACACTTGATATCCATGGCTCTGTCTACACTAGACATAGCAGTCGACCACTGATATGCTATTTTAGCCATGCCAATTGCGTAGCTAAAATTAACTATCAGCAGTTGACTACAATGGCTGTCTAGGTGGAATAAGGTCTAGGGGAGCATTCCTCCTGTCCACCTTCCTTAATCCTTGATGCTCCTGAGGAGTTCCGGGGTTGACTTTCACTTCAGAAAGAGCCTTTTCATGCAGGTCCGAAACAAAACCATGTGGTCAATCTTCTGTGGTTATGTGGCTGTAAGCTAAGCAGGCTGCAGAGAATTAATACTGTTTTTCAGGACCTCTGTTAAATTTGTCAGTAGTATTCTGGAACGGAGATCACAAATAACTTGACTTCTGGTATACATATGATTGAGTTGACTCTGCTATCAGGCCAGCATAAAATTGTTTTTTCTACCTTGACTTCAGTGAAGTTATTACACGTTTACTCCAATGCAAACCAGAGATGAATCAGTGGGAAATCTTTCATGGGGAAAGTGTCAGACTTGGTTGAAACTAGACTTGACTTTGGATAGAATGGTTCTTAAACAAGCGAACATGAACCCGTATGAATGCAGACAAAAATATTTTTCCGCATCAAAATGTTCAGGCCTATCTCCAAATAATTCAGATTTGATGAGAAATGTCCAGATCACTTGAAGCCACTATTAATGCATATAACTCAGCTTTGGGCAAGCACAATGGAGGCTAGTAAACTACTTTGAGAGAGCAGGACCTTGTATTCTTCAATCTTGGGAAACAGAAATCCCAGAAGAAATCAAGTCTGTCACATTGGTTAAAACAGGTATCAACTTATCACCATACTTGGAATATCATTTATTAAGTATTTCTAATGCAACAGTACATAGGAGCACCAGCAGGACAGACAGACTTTCTGGGCCCCTTGGCAGGAGAGGAGGAAACCTCCATGTTCCTAGAAGGGGCAGGGCCTAGAGCAGAAGAGGTGGGGATGGGGGCAGCCAACTCAGCACTGCCCAGAGTGTGCTGGGCAGCACTCCCGTAGCACTTTAAAAAGCCCAGGGCTACAGCCACCACCTCTCTTGTGGTAGCGGTGACTGGGAAACCTGGACCCTTTTGAATTACTGCCACTTTCCCCCTCCCACCACCACCCCACCACCTGTCAGCAGGCCTGAGGAACTCTAGTCAAGGAACAGCCAGGTCCCATTGTGATTGGTGTGGGGACCATGATGATCTGGACTTCAGCATTAACAAAAGGGGGATCAATAGTAAGGAAGGGAGCTTCATAGGTTTTCTCCCTTTTCACTGCTGGTAGGACGGGTTGCCCCAAGAAACTGTCTTGCTATGGAATTAAGAAAGGTGCAGGTTTTTGGATCATTTTGCAGAAGTCCTTCTTCTCCCTTATAATCAGCGATTAACACACCTTCCTCAAGAAGGTAGGTACGCATAAGCCTTTTTACCAGACCAGGGCATTCTCCAGGCAGTAGGCTGTTCTGAGTTGCAGGCCATAATAATGAGAGTCAGGTAGGCACCGCTAAGGCCTTGAATTTAAACTGCTGTTAATCCCTAGGGCTGTGATGCTCTGATTGAATTTAAGCACTGACAAAGGGGAGAAGAGGAGGAGGTAAAGAAGGGAGCATCTGTGCATCTTCCCCTTTTCACTGCTAGTAAGACTGGTTTCCCCAAAAAGTTATCCTGACAGAATCAAGAAAATTGAAGCCAGTTGGCCAGAAATTCCAGGTGTCTGGATTTGTCCTCAATGGCTGTTGACAGTCATGATTACTTTTTAACAATCTCTTCTTGAGCCTTATCATGAACCAAACATGAAAGGATGTAATGAGATTAGTAAAAGAATGGATACAGCAACTTTGGCATGTTCTACATCAAGCATGATCACTCTCTCAATTTCTATTTATTTTCTACTGAAAATCTTTCATATTTTCACTCCTTGTGCTGATATCCGGGTATAAATAGTTCCCCTCCACCTTTTAACACAAGGCAAAAAAGAGCTCCCTATCAAATTACCAGTAACAGAACACTGCAGGTATCAATCATTATTATTATAGTTTTTAAGGCACCAAGAATACTAGACAGATAGTATCCTTTATAGACAGCAAAAGAAGTCTGACAATGGCCCTTTGAGGCAGGTTTCATCTCTGTTTAGAGAAACCAAGAAGTGATAGAGATGTTTTGTGACTTACAGAAGGCCAAAGAGGAAGTCTGTGTCAGAGCTAGAACTAGAACTCAGATTTCCTACCTACCAGTCCTTAAATTACAAAATTACCCTTCTTCTCAAAATAACAATGTGTTGATAAAGAAATCTGAACATCCATTTTTCATTTGTTTACTTAAGAACAAAGGTCTATGGTTCAGATTCGATTGTGGTGTAAGTCAACACTAACTCCACTGGAGGCAATTGATTTATCCTGGAGTAAGTGAGAGAAGAATCAGGTCCAAATTTTCAGGAATATTTTTTCAAATGTAAAGCAAAGGTATTTTATGCTATTTAAATTTAAAACCTCTCATTTGAAGCTATGTCTTCTTCTTTCAAAACAGGTAAAACAAGAACAAGAGAAAAATACCGGGTGGTTTACACTGATCATCAGAGATTAGAATTGGAGAAGGAATTTCACTACAACAGATACATTACAATCAGGAGGAAGTCCGAACTTGCAGCAAACCTAAGACTTTCTGAGAGACAGGTAGAGTATGGTTCTCATACTCTGATTTCTCATGCATAATTACTGTTATTTCAAGCGATGACAAGACTGGTTAAAAACACAAGTGTCCTCATGTGTCTCAACACTAAACAAAATGGCTGGACTCTGTTTGCAATGAACCCTTGCTAGCCTTATTTCCACTAGGGCATTATTTATACATTTTTGAACATTACTAACATGGGCTCAGCTGTACCAGCAGTAGCAATAGTGCTAGTGTAAGTGCAAACAAGGCATTGGCAGCTAGCAGCCTTTTAAGCACAATGTTGTTCAGACCTACTCTGAAGTGGTCTTAAAACAACAGAAGCTGCCCAGGTCCTTGTCCACCCTGGTGGGAAATTTTAGACAAAAAAAAAAATCTGAGGGTGTAATACTGGTGCCACAGAAGTCAATGGTAGAACCCTGGAAAGATACAAAATTTGTATCTGTATCTGCAAAAATGAGTTGAAAATATCCACAATGACATCCACAAATGCAGATACCCACAAATATCAAGTGGATATCCAGAAAACTGCAAAGTTCTAGATAGAAACATTTGTATCCACATCTGCAAAAATAAGCTGGGGATATCTGCATCCACATCCATAGATACAGATACCTGCAGATATAAAGCTGATATCTGTGGATTTGCAGGGCTCTTATAAATGAGAGTTTTGCTATTGACTTCAATGGGTCCAAGATTTCATCTTTAGTTTAAACACAGTAGCCACGTCCACACTATCAATTTCTTTTGGAAAATCAGGCCCTTTTTCAAAGAACACACGGTGTGTTCACACACAAAATGTGCTCTTCTGAGCCAAAACTGAAAGAACACAGCTCTTCTTCCAGAAGCCATCTGCCACTACCAGATCAGGAAGTGCACCTCCTTTCAAAAGCATCTTTCAAAAAAAAAAAAAATCACATGTAGATGCTCTGCTATCCCTTTTTTTGAAAGAGCAGTCCTCATGGTGCTGGATTTTGTAATCCCCAGCCTGCTCCTTCAAAAGAGGGGGGCTGTGTGGATGCTCTCTATCGAAAGAGCAAACCGATTTTTCAGTCTGCTTTTTTCTGTGAGGGTGTGCTGTTTCAAAAGAAGCTTTTTCGAAGAGATCTTGTAGAAGAACTTCTTTTGAAAGATCACCTCAATGTAGATGTAGCCAGTAAGTCTAAGTGACAGCCTTGAGTACATTTAGGAAGGTACTTGTTTATCCCCTGGGTTCCTCTTTACATATACTTGAAAATTCTCTGCTTGCTCAATATTTCCTCCATTCTTTCCTCTGATCCTGAGGTTCTATATCAGCAATACTATCCTTCTAGCCATGAGCTGAGTAAAGTTTTCTCTGGAATCCATCAGTGTCACATTTCTAGCTCAGGTATTTGCAATGCCTGTGCACTGCTTCTGCAATGCTTCTAGCCTTTTTTTTCCCCTCCTACCAGTTGAGCAAGAAGCATGGCCTCCAGCTCTAAACACTTCCAACCACAGGTGGCCCTGGAAGCAAGCCACTGAGATAAGGAGTCTAGCTGAATCAGGGACAGAACAAGGCACATAATTATTGCTTGGGTGAACATAATGGCTATGTCTACACTAGCCAAAAACTTCGAAATGGCCATGCAAATAACTGGAGAGCTCTTGATGTGTTGGCAGACAATTTGCAAACTAAATTAGATGAAATTGTTGAATATATAATCAGCAAGAATTATTCATAGTGCTCCATCAATAAAACTTATAATTCTGAATATCACTGCCTACTTTCAGTGCAATGATTAAAGGATCTCCCAGGTAACATGATGTAGAACATATTGGCCGTGTCTACACTAGCCAAAAACTTCGAAATGGCCATGCAAATGGCCATTTCGAAGTTTACTAATGAAGCGCTGAAATACGTATTCAGCACCTCATTAGCATGCGGGCTGCTGCGGCATTTCGAAATTGACGCGGCTCGCCGCCGCGTGGCTCATCCAGACAGGGATCCTTTTCGAAAGGACCCCGGCTACTTCGAAGTCCTCTTATTCCTATCTGCTCATAGGAATAAGGGGATTTCGAAGTAGCCGGGGTCCTTTCGAAAAGGAGCACCGTCTGTACGAGTTGCGCGGCAGCAAGCCACGTCAATTTTGAAGTGCCGCGGCAGCCCACATGCTAATGAGGCACTGAATATGTATTTCAGCGCGTCATTAGTAAACTTAGAAATGGCCATTTGCATGGCCATTTCGAAGTTTTTGGCTAGTGTAGACACGGCCAATATGTTCTACATCATGTTACCTGGGAGATCCTTTAATCATTGCACTGAAAGTAGGCAGTGATATTCAGAATTATAAGTTGTATTGATGGAGCACTATGAATAATTCTTGCTGATTATATATTCAACAATTTCATCTAATTTAGTTTGCAAATTGTCTGCCAACACATCAAGAGCTCTCCAGTTATTCACAGAATAATGTGCCCAATTATCAATTTCTTGTTTTTTATCATGTGATGTCCAAAGTGGATATAAATGTTACCAAATCATATTGTTAGCATTATTCATTGTGGCTGCCCTCAACTTATACAAGTGAAAATGACAGCATATGGTGTAAGACAGTGGAGAAACAGGACCTAATTTCACTACAAAATATTGAGCTGCAACAAGCTAGCAAGTGATTAGTTACAAGTATTTGCTTATCAGATATTTTAGTTTTCATTGGCCATAAAGGTCACATACATATTTGTTCCCTGTTTGGATTAACAAATTCATAATACATAGATTTAGGCATGCCCATAATTACTAATTCAAGAATTACTTTCTATCTGTATGACTTCAACTATGGTAGCACAATAACAGTATTACAACACATCCGCCACCCACTCCACTGTGAATGTAGTTATACACATGAAGCTTATTGCCATTCAGGAAGGGGTGTCAGCAATACCAATGTAAGATATCTCTTGCAGCATGATAACTGTGGCTACATCATCATGGAATACTAGAAGTGGAAGAGACCTCAAGAGGTCATAAAGTCCAGTCCCCTGCCCTCTCAGCAGGGCCAAGTACTGTCTAGACCATCCCCAATGGGTGTTTGTCTAACCTGCTCTTAAATATTTCCAGCAATGAAGATTCCACAATCTCCCTAGACAGTTTATTCCATTGTTTGGCCACCCTGGCAGTTAGGAAGTTTTTTCCTAATGTCTAATCTAAATCTCCCTTGCTGCAGTTTAAGCCCATTGCTCCTTGTCCTATCCTCAGAGGCCAAGGAGAACAATTTTTCTCCCTCCTTGTAACCCTTTATAAGGTACTTGAAAACTGCTATCATGCTCCCCCTAAGTCTTCTCTTTTCTAAACTAAACAAGCCCAGTTCTGTCAGTCTTCTCCCATAGCTCATGTGCTCTAGACCTTTAATCGTTCTTGTTCTTCTCTGGGCCTTCTCCAGTTTCTCCATGTCTTTCTTGAAATGTGGTGCCCAGACCTGGACATAGTGCTCCAACTGAGGCCTAATCAGCACAGAGTAGTGTGGAAGAATGACCTCTCGTCTCTTGCTCACGATACTCCTGTTAATGCATCCCAAAATCGTGTTTGCTTTTTTTGCAACAGCATCACACTGTTGACTTGTATTTAGCTTCTGGTCCACTATGACCCCTAAATCCCTCTCTGCAGTAGTCCTTCCTAAACAGTCATTTCCCATTATATGTATGAAGCTGATTGTTCATTTGTAAGTAGAGTACTTTGCACTTGTCCCTATTAAACTTCATCCTGTTTACCTTGGACTATTTCTCCAGTTTGCCCAGATCATTTTGAATTCTGACCCTACCCTTCAAAGCAGTTGCAACCCCTCTCAGCTTGGTATCATCTGCCAACTTAATAAGCATACTCTCCATGCCATTATCTAAATCGTTGATAAAGATATTGAATAGAACCCAAAACAGATCCCTGCAGAACCCCACTTGTTATGCCCTTCCAGCATGACTGTGAACTATTAATAACTACTCTTTGAGAATGGTTATCCAGCCAATTATGCATCCACCTTATAGTGGCCCCATCTAAGTTGTATTTGCTTAGTTTATTGATAAGATCATGCGAAACCATGTCAAATGTCTTACTAAAGTCTAGGTATACCACACATCCACCACTTTTCCCTTATCCATAAGACTTGTTATCCTGTCCAAAAAGGTTATCAGATTGGTCTAGCATGATTTGTTCTTTACAAATCTATGCTGGCTGTTACCTATCATCTTATGTTCTTCCAGATGTTTGCTAATGAATTCCTTAATTATATGCTCCATTATCTTTCCCGGCACAGAAGTTAAACTGACCGGTGTGTAGTTTCCTGGGTTGTTCCCCCCCACCTCACCCTTTATATAGATGGGCACTATATTTGCCCTTTTCCAGTCTTCTGGAACTCTCCCAACTTCCAGGACTTTTAAGAGATGATAGCTATAGGCTCAGAAACATCCTCTATCAGCTCCTTAAGTGTTCTAGGATTCATTTCTTCAGGCCCTGGTGACTTGCAGACATCTAATTTTTCTAAGTAATTTTTAACTTTTTCTTTTTTTATTTTATTCTCTAAACCTACCCCCCTTCCTACTAGCATACATTATGTTAGGCATTTCTGCATCGGCCTTCTTGGTGAAGACCAAAACAAAGAAGTCATTAAGCACCTCTGCCATTTCCAAGTTTCCTGATATTGTTTCTCCCGCCTCACTGACTAGTGGGCCTACCCTGTCATTGGTCTTCCTCTTACTTCTAATATATTTGTAGAATGACTTCTTGTTACCCTGTATGTCTCTAGCTAATTTAAGCTCGTTTTGTGCCTTGGCTTTTCTAATCTTGCCCCTGCATACATGTATTGTTTGCTTACCATCATCAACAACCATGGGTTCAGCACCCATTAGTGTCCAATGCCTCTCTTACTATTTCTGTCCATCTTTCCCTGTCCAGCGTGGAGTGGCTTAGTTTCTATAGACTAGCTCCACACCAATCAACTATATCATCTACCTATTCTCTGTGGGGTCTCCCTTTCCTATTCGAACCATCCATTATGCTGAATACCAGGGTCTTGATTTTCGCTCGTCATTCACTCTGCAGATATGCCAGAATCACTGTAACTTCCATTGTATAACCTTCTATACTACATGCTGCTGAATACCCATGCTTTCAAGAAGCTCACTTTTGTTCCTAACCTAATCACTTTGCTTTTCCAGATCTTATCCATTGCCTTCAAACTCGCTCTTGCTTTCTCTATGCTAGTCTGTTTCTTTCTTACAGTCTGGATCATATGTTATGTTGCTTCCCAGATATGTGAACTTCTCTATGTTCTCCAGTTCAATCCCATCTACACTGATTTTCCTTCCGATTTCCTTATCTCCAGATACCATTGTTTTTGTCTTATCGATATTTATAATTGGTCCATACTGCTTCCCTTCCTTGTTTAGCATCTGCACCATTCTTGCTAGCTTCTCTTCATCTTAACTACGTCATCTGTGAACCTCAAGTTGTTGATTCTTACCCCATTCACTGATATTCCTTCTACCTCTTCCTTGATCTTGTCCATCACTCTTTCTTGGTGTGTGATGAAAATACTCAGCGATATCGAATCTCCTTGTCTCGTACCTTTACTCATTCTAAACCATCTTCCCATCTCTCCACACACTCCCGCCGCTGCCTCCACACTGTCATTGATATCCTTCAACAACTGTATCAGTCTGCTATCCATTCTATATGACTCTAAACCCCCCACCAAGTCACTTTCTGATCTATACTATCAAATGCCTTCTGAAATCAACAAAGTAATTGTATATGTTCTTGGTTTTTGCTTTTTTTTTTTTTGTCGAGTTTTCTCCGCTATCAATCTTAGTGCCAGCATTTGCTGTATGGTACTGCTATCTTTCCTGAATCCCACTTGCTTGTCCACTTGATGTTCTTCTATCTGTGATCTCAGTCGCTCCATCAGTATCAGCAGCATCTTGCCTAGCTGACTTGTTAGGGCAATCATTCTGTAGTTCTTGCACTTCAACGTGTTTCCTTTCTCCTGTATCGATTGGTGCCGTGGGCCTGGCTTATCTGGGCGATGTCCGAGTCGGCAGTTTTATCAGCTAGTTGTACTGGCATCAGATTTCATTCGTATTGTTGTTTCACAATCAGCACATCCACACTCATTTGACCAACCCTCCTCCTTTATCCAGGCTTGGGACTGGCATGGAACCCCTAGAGGCTTGATGGCAGAGTTAACTGTGCCTACATTAGACATTATATTTTTGCTTTTTTAAAAAAAATCACATATCTAACTAACATAATGATACCAGTGCAAAAACTGTATGCAGAACAGAACTTAGATTAGAATCAGTGATTCCACTGACAGTAGTTGGACAGATCACTGAGCCTGTGAGGAAAATATATATGCTAGGGACTACACAGTTTAAAGCCACAGTAGATAAGGTTATGTATACCAGTTGCTGATAATCAGGGAAGTAGGAAAATGCATGCACCCCAGTGAGATACTGGGACAAATGGATTCTCTTATTACCCCAGAAATATCTCACAGGATTACAAAGAGGGAATCTTTCCAGAAAATTAAAATTAAAAATGTGAGTATGATTGTTTGGTGATACTATTAACATAAATGAATTATGAGAGACAGCATGAGTACATCTTCTTGCCTCAATGTATCTTAAAATACTTTACAAACTTAACCACAGATCTATATGTATTGTTTTACCCACATCGTAAGTGCTGCTGTTGAAGTGAAACACAGCAATTATTTACCTAGGGACAGCAATGCTACAGAATAGCATTTGGACAAGAAATTAATAGTACATGCAACTGAAATTGCTGTTGGAAATGTACGAAGCAAAATGGGCCTCTAATTCAGGGAAGACAGAAACAAGTGAGCAGGTGTGGAGGATGTTGAGGGGAGTTGTAGAGATGGGCAGCAAGGAAGAAGAGGGAGAGAATTAGATTGGGGAACAGAAAGTTACAGGTTGAATCTCTCTAGCCCAGCACACTCTCTACCAGCAATGTCTGTAATCCAGCATGATTTTAGTTAGGCAGACAACCAGTTATCACGGGTATGGCCAAGTTTCCCATGGTTCCATAAAGTTTGTTAACAGGCATCAGTTCTGGCTGTCAGTGTTCTGTGCTATTACTTAGCTGCACCTCTATATGTCTATTAAGAGTACAGTAAGCAGTGGAAGTGTTGGTAATGCTACTAGACAATATTGACATCCCATGGTCTGGCAAATTACCAGACAGGTCCTGAGGGTGCCAGACTAGAGAAGTTCAACCTGTATTTATAGTCTCACTCAACAAGGGGAAAAGGGCCAGCAGTCTGGGTCCCAGAAACCTGAATCAACTGGGACAGGACATCTGCAGGTACCTAAATGTAGCTTAGACATATCCTTACACAGTATGTAATGGGGAGGGGGCTGTATCATTAGTGAAGACAAAATGAATATCACATTTCAGGTTTTGCCACCATATGCTTTTCAGCATAGCACCTATGGAGAACATGGATTTGTATTTCTTTGCCTTGTCTCAGCTCACCACAGTCTGTGCCTTCCTGTGATGCTTGCAGAAAATAACTGCCCAATGAATCCCATTAGTTCCTGGATTTCTCCTAGGACTATAACTAGTTCCACCACTATTCTGTTTCTGATATGAAAATCAAAAGAATGGCAGATTATTTTTTTAAGTTGTGCCTCAGTAAACTCAGCTTGTATAACTTGGTGACGATTTACATTAGCTGAGGCTCATGCCCATGATCATTATATCAATGCAATGGAACTTTTCACAAGATCAATGGGTTAACCCTAGATTCCTGGTCAAATTCTATTATATTCTGCTTCCATAAAGTCCCTCCCCTCATAGATTCAAATGTACACAATATTCCTCATTACCTGTCCTACACTGTTGCTAATTCTTTATTGTCTATCCTAAAATAAACTGGAGGCATTATCACAACATGCTTGTCCACCATTGCTTCATTTCACCTCACTTGTGACTACATTTCAGTTGTAAGTGAAGTAATGAATTAGTATGTAGTTATTGTTCTGCCCATCAGTAGATGCGCACATTGCCCATTGACTTAAACAGACTGCATATGTATACTGAAAGGCAGAATTTGGGCCATATCTGTTTGATAAGTACAATAGAAATATAATACATTAGTATTATTCTGGAACACAGCAAAATTCTCTGCAAATCCTGCTGCAGAAGGCCTCAGCCGAGCACCAGTTCCTTAGGAAATGGGGGTCTATCCAGTGTAAAAAAATATTTAACAAAAGATATAGTTCCGAATTAAACTGGAATAAAGGTCACAGAATGAATTTTAATAAGAAAGGAGGTTGAAAGATAAGGTAGAAAAGCTGCTTCCATGGTCCAAAGTGAACGAGCTGCAATCATTTTACTAAATTATAATCAAACTTTTCAAATGTGCATACATAAAGATAAGGCTATTTCCATATTGAAGAACTGGTATAAATTAGGGCCAACTCCATGGAAGTTGGAGTTACACTACTGTAAAATTTTTAAATGAGAGATGGGAAAAATGCCATGGAAAAATTGGCCCTGATCCTTTGATTTAGCCAACCTGGACTCAGTGCATGACCAAGGCAAGTAGAAAGGTGGCTGTAACACTATTTGTATGTTCCTGGTTTCTTAGGCTACTGATGCCAGTTCAGTCCACACCATTAATTTGAGAAGTCTTACGTATTTGGATATGACACTGATGCATGCAACATAAGAAACTGGCTAAGATTTGTACACCCATCTTAAAATGTTACCTATAAAAATGCCAAAAAAATAAGAATAAAAGGTCTCACAACGCTGAGAAGCTGACAATCTAAATCAATCAAAAGGTACATTAACTTTTTAAAGGGGGGTGTTCTATTTCAGGGCTTACTGTTTCCTTCCCAAATGACCTACATGTTTATGCTTTTTTCTTATGACGCTTATTAGATAACTGACCAGATTGCATTCTTAAGTCTTGAACACATTTTCCTTTGTTCCTCTGCAGGTCAAAATCTGGTTTCAGAATCGCAGAGCCAAAGAAAGAAAATTAATGAAGAAGAAAATGACTCATTTTGATGGCACCAGCCTTGGCTCTATGCAGAGTGACTCTGGCTCAGTAAGCCCCATCCCAGTACATAATCCACAGACTCATTCGGATATGTCCAATTCCTTATTTCCCCCGCCACCTCCTCCTCTTCCAATTAACAGCTTGCAGCACAATGGGAACCTTCAGCAGATTGTGGCCTCTCAGTAAGGCCATTCAGAGTTATTTTATAAAGAACATTTTAAACCAAAAGTACATGGAGCACTACCATTCACAAGGGGACAAGACACCCAGAACTATTTTTATTTTGCAAGAGATCCCAGCACCACAACAACCTTGTGCACACACAGACTCCACATACCATCAACTCAGGCCAAATCCCTGGGGCCTGTGAAAGGACAGCAGAAGAGCCCAAAGCCAATGGAACTAGTGTGTGCAAAGGGTCCTGGTTGGGATGCTACAAAGGGATGCCATGCCCTCCCTGGACCACAAAGCAGGCACTTCCTCTGGCAGTGCAAAGGGTGGCTGGGAACAAAGGGGTGGCCAGTTGTTCTGCTACTATGTGGATCCATTAGTCAAAGGATGTGCAAGGGCAAAACAGGTACAGTGCACATGCTCTTTGCCTTGTCACTGGATTAAGAGGGAACATTCCTCCCCCTACTCATCCTTATGTAGGTTCCATGGTCTAATCTTGCTTTTTTAGGCTTTGCACATAGGTCCAGGATTTGGCCTTGAAAAACTAATTCACACTTTGGGCTACTTGACTGAAAACCTAGATCAAGGTGACTACAGATTGCTGAGTTATTCAGGGGAGGGATACAGCTTAATTTTTTAAAAATACAGAAATCACTCCCAAGGCTAAATAAATACTAGAATAAACGTGCGCTCTTCAAATCATCCCATAAATGTTTCTGGAAAAACATTATGGAGCTGTGATTCCTGACCCAGTTTCACTCATAGTGGAAGAGAAATAAGTTCCGCTCATTTTGTTTCTTAAAGAAATAGCAACGGGAGAAAAATTCTTAAAACTTAGATATACTTAAGGGAACAACTGGATTTTGTGAGACAATGAAACTAGTGTCTTGCTTCAAGAAAAAAAAACTTTGGTCAATATTATTTGAAATGGGAACCCTAATACTGAGGTGCTAAATCTATAATTAGGCACCTACATGGCCTGATTTTTTTCAAAAATGCCAATATCTCATGGACATCAGTGGGAGCTGTGGGGTACTCAACACTTTTGAAAGTGTGGCTACTTATATAGCTAGTTGTCTACAGATTTAGGTGCATAGCTTTAGGTACCAAGGGTAAAAATTTTAAAAGCACCTATGTCTCATTTTTAAAAGTGACAGTCTCCTAAGTCCCACTGACTTTCATTAAAACAATGTCTCTTAAGTACCTAAGACACTTTCAAAAATGGGACATAGATTTCCAAATTACATAGACACTTTTAAATATTTTACCCCAAATCTTGGTTTTTGTGTATGTACATTCTTGTTTTCTTCTAATTATATATCATAATATTATTTTGATGAGCTAATGTGGGTAATGAAAAATTACTTTGTATACAAAGAACTCTAAAATAAAGTGACTTTTCAAAAAATGTTTCCAACATGTTAACCTACTGCAGAAAGTATTTTCATCATAAGTCTGCTATTTAATATAATTACGGTATCAAGTTTAAATATTTAGTAGAGCTGGAGGGGTTATGATGACAATAAGATGGCTAAGGTGGCTGATAATGTCCCTTCCAAGTAAATCAATTTTAATGGTGTTTAGACCATGAAGGATCAGTTTTTATAAACACATCATGGTTGTTCAATGGCCTAAGTGAAATAAGGTTAGAGGTCCTAGTCCAGCTCCAGTAGGCATGTATCTGTATCACAGAATGCCCTCTAAAATTGCCTGCCTGGTCAGCACGAGAAGCATAAGGTGTTACGGCTAAACTCTAGAACTGGCCCTTCCATATCAAGGGTCATACAGATTAGCTCCACAGACTAAGGGAAGTCTGAACTGTTGCTGTTCTTCTTCCTGGGGGTATGTGCACAGGAAGACATTCACCATGGCAATTTGTGTGACAGAGTCACTCCACTAACACTTAGAAATGGTTTGAAAGCTCCTACTGCCATGATGAGGAGGGGTCTGACTTAACCCAGAAGATTCTTTCCCAGGAGTCCTGCCCACATGCTCCGGGTCTAAGTGATTGCCATATTTGGGGTCAGAAAAAAATTTTTCCATGGGTCAGAATGGCAGATCACCTACTTGGGAAGTATTGTTGGCAGAGATGGAAGAACAGATAAAAATATCCCAGGACAGGGAAAGCAACAGCTACATTCAAGACTCTCCATTCCATATAGAGTTAACAAATAATATTTGTAAAGATAAAAACTGCAGATCTTCAACACAAATGTGAAGAATGTGCTCTTGTATAGATGTGAAACCTGGCATACTAAAAAGTCTTCAAATCACAAGTTAAGCAGATGCCTGAGGTACATCCTTCACATCAGATGGCAAGACTTTATCACAAATGAAGAGCTTTGGAACAGAGCAGGACAAGAATCACTGGACATTCAAATCAAGAGAAGAAAGTGGGGATGGCCAGGCCACCTTCCGACATAGTCCATCAAGCTGTCAAATGGAACCCACATGGTAAACGCAAAGAAGGAATACCTCTAACAATGTGGAGAAGATCTATTGAGATTGAAGGACAACAAATGATGTACTCCTGGAGTCAGCTATAAGTTTTGCCCCAAGACAGAGTGAAGTGGAGGAGACCTGTAGATGACCAGTGCTCCTCTCAGAGTACAAGGGTTTAATAGTAGTAATATAATCAGATTGGCAGAGAACCTAATTTTTTTTTTGCCTTCCTCTATATAGCAGAAGATACAGGTAGTTTGCAGATTTAAACTACAGGTTGAACCTCTCTACTCTGGTACACTCGGGACCAGACCAATTCTGAATGAAAGAATTTGCCGTACAATGGGAGATCAACATTGTCTAGCAGAATTACCAATACTTCCACCGCTTAGTGGGCTCCTGAATGTCTTTTAGAGGTAAACTACACCAGCACAGAACACTGAGAGCCAGGACTGGTGGCTGTAAACAGACTTTATGGGACTACAGGAAACTTGGCCACACCCATGATAAGTGGTCGTCTAGGGAAGTAAAATCATGCCAGATCATGGATGTGGCCAGACAAGAGAGTACTGCACAAGAGAGTTTCAATCTCCAATACAAATGGTGGATTCTCTGTAATTTGAAGACTTTAAACCATGATCTGAGGACATAAGTAAGCCAGCCCAGAGATGACGGATCTATTACAAGAGTGGGTGAGTCAGGTTCTATAGCTTGAGCACGGGACATCAAACTAGATGATCATGATGGTCCCTTCTGACCTTAAAGTCTATGAGACATAGAGGAGAAGTACAAGGTCCATAATGGTCAGAACTGGGCACAAATGAGGCACAGAATGAAGACATATATACTGCTAATAAATTATGTGTAATGTATTTTATTAATCATATTTGCATTGCATGTCCAATGTTTGGTACCTGAAGATAGTGAAGTTATCACTTATCATTAAAATATGCAAGAAGTTACTGTAACCAGTCTATTCTAGAATATTGAGATTTGGTTCAAAGTCTTCTGAGGTTCATGAAAAGATACTCATTAATTTCAATGTGCTTTGGTTGCAGGTTCTTGATGACAGCATTTTGCTATCAAAGTGATTTACCATTTGCATTGCTAACCATATCAACCATATCCAGATATGCCCATCAGAAACTTAAACATCAGTCATTCTACTTTGAATTAAAGGAATTTTGTACATACATTGTGTACAAACAACTGTATATGGGATTTCTTCTTTATATTTTAAGCTTGATCTCAGTTGATTTTTAACAGAGAGAAAAGAGATGTTTCTAAAGAAAAAGGACACACATACACAAACTAGAGACCAAAGCAGTAAAATATTTTGAAATTCTAAATCTGAAAATCCTAACATTACATAAAGGAAAAGATTCTGCTTACTGTGCCCCCATACAATAACTTCTTGACCAATCCTGTGAAGTGCTCAGATACTTAGACAAGGTGCTAAGTGCTTTCAGCTGCTATTGATATTAACTGAAAATGAACGTGTTCAGCACCATGCAAAATGTGCCCTACACCCTGCAAGATCAAGTTCATAGTTACCTATTCTTTCATATCTCTGTGGAGTACTTTAACATTCCATTGCAAAATTAAAGAAGAAATTCAAGCCTTTGATTCAAAGGCTTCTGTATGAAAGGAAAAATATACCCAGGCACAATCACTTGTTCTTTATAACTAGACAAACATACCATTCAAGGAATGAGGGATCTGGCAAAAGAGCCTGTTCTATCTTGTTTACATGCAGAAGAATTATTGAGGGAGATAAGTGATCACTTTGAAGACCTACCTTATTTCTGTTTCAGTTTGCTGACAGCTTGCTTGCTATAGGTTGCTATGTGTGTCCAATCAGAAGTTGTTAAGTACACAAAATGAGGCTGAATTTTATTTGCCGAAGCAAATGTTCAAAGGTTAACATTTATTGCCCTAAAAAGCAGTATCTATACACCGGGATAATACTTTAGGGATCATTAACCTTCCAGTTACATCAGAAATATTTTGTAAAGCTTACAGCAAATTGATTCAACTAAATACCTTAAATGTGATTTTGTAATGTGGACTGGCCCCAAATGCACTACGAATAATATTTCTCATGAAGCACACATAATATGGTGATCAGCACAATCAGAAATAAAGAAACAGATAACCTTGGAGCCAATCAGCAAAAGAAGTGGTTTGATCAGTCAGCTGAGTAAAGAACCAGAAAACCAAAAACTGCTAGGGCTAATCTTTGCTCTGACACACTTCCATTGTGGCTTTGGGCAGATGACTTAAACATGCTCTGGATTTTGCTCATGTCTGTAAAATAGTGGATAACACCACAGGATTGTTATGAAGATGTTGTTACTAGCAAAGTTCTTTGAAGAAAAGCACAATGCAGACATTGCATCATCATACACCAGATTGCACCACAAGGGTACTGAAGGCCTTCATCTTTATTGTGATTGGACCCAAAACTGTATAAATCCAATTTCAGATGATTTCACTACAACCTTGAATTTTCTGCTCAATGGGAAGCATAAATAATATTAAACAGGGAAGGTTTGGTCCAAATGAGCACAGCAAGCAAATCCAAATTATTTTCAATCCTGCTGAGGTCTCTGCAGTCCACTGAACACTTGTCAGTGCAATTTCAGCCATGTGCCATCTTCTGTTCCAACTGATTTTTTCTTGTGTAAATGTATTTATGCTGGGTATTCAGACAGAAGTCTCAGTCCCACTTGGATCCCATATTCAATTTTCAAAGATATTAATAAAGTACAGGCTTGTTCCAGACCAAAATCTCTAATTCACTATAAAATGCGGAAGCCCCATTTCTTTTGACTGGCGAAATAGTGACCATCATCAATAGTCCCATTTTCTGGGTACTGAAAACATCTGTCTCTCTCTGGATACAGTTTCATATGTGCCCGATTACTTGACAGCACCTGCACTGATATCAACATCAATTACATGAATACAGAATAGGGACAGCCAAGGAAGTTACCAAAGTATCATGAACAAAACACATTTCAGTTCTTTTCCTCCAGTGTTTAAAACATGCAGTTAGGTCCCTGTGCAGCCTGAAGTGAAAGAGACTCCTTTCCTACTAGATTTCCCCCGACTTCCCAAAAAAAAAAAAAAAGATTAGGGTTAACTTTAAGACACATCATTCATGTTCCATTCAACGATTAAATAATCTCCTGTGACAAAGTGACCTATACTTACTCCACACCTACCATGTCTAGTAGGGGTACACTAAATCGAACACTAAGGGCATTCCTGTCAACCCCAGTACTCTTCTTCATTGTGAGGAGTAAGGGAAGTTGACAGGAGAATTACCCCTGTCAACCTCCTGCTGTAAGGATGGTAGAGAAAGTCAATCTAGCATATGTCAACTCCAGCTACGCTGTTCTCACAGCCAGAGTTGAGTATTGTAGGTTGACTTTCTCCCCTACCATAGACCAACCCCCAGTTACACAGTGGACCTCATGCCACCAGGAAATACTTTAAAGCATCCACACTCTGGACTGCTGTAACCCTCCTTCAGTCCTGAACTAATTCAAGCTGCCCTTTACATAAATCCATTCTGAGCTGCATGAATTATTGATTCAGGAAACTAAAAAGACAGCACTAAAACTGATTCCTTACTACAAAGAGATGTGAAGGGAAAAGGCCAAGGAGGGATATCACGGCTTGATAAAAGATCATTGTGCAATACTGGGAATAAAAGATTTTACTTCTACAGAGGATATATATACATAGCCTGTATAATATCTTGAAAGGCCTTAGACCGGGGTCTGCAACCTGTGGCTCTGGAGCCGCATGTAACTCTTTAAGGACTTCTTTGCGACTCCCAAAGCTATAATTGCAAAGTTAAAAAAGAAAAACCCTCCTAATTATTTTTAATAAACAGCGAACATCTAAAAGCCCAACAATGAACAAGTCATATTTAAAGAGCAAGCAATATGGGATCTCATAATGTTGGATAACTCCCCCTTTAATATGTGCCGTGTATTGTGGGATATGATACTGTGTCTGCATTTTGATTGTGTTAATAAAGTCTCGATAGGAAAAGGAAGCTTGCACCACTCCTGCTGTGAAGGGTGACAAACATTCTAAGAAAGAAATCTGAAATTAAAAATGAAGTAAAATTGGCATAATTAAAGTAGGTAGGAGTGAAAGTCAGGAAGATAGTGGTACAAACACACACATGCAAAGTGCAAGGAAACAGAGTATGTAAAAAGTCTGTGAATGTCCTGCAGTACACATATATCACATTACAAAGCATTGTGTGTGCACTGTTTTTAAAACAGGGGTTACAAAAAGTATGATTTGATGTTATTTTTTAATTACAGTCTCATATTCACATGAATTGCGGTTCTTGAATTATTGAGCTTTTTTCCAGATTTCAAAAAAAATGGTTGTTCTTGCTATTTTGGTTGCTGACACCTGCCTTAGACTCACTCTCTCTCCTTTCACAAATAACTTCCCATGACTTTCAAACATCCTTCTGAAATATTTTTAGAAAGAGAAGTATATGGCATTCAAAATGGCCTTCCTCAGGAAATCTCCATGAATAGATGACATTGTGATTTCCATCATCTTTCTCTTTGATAACAAAGACTTTACATACAAAAACTCCTGGTGCAAAGTTTCATCACGTGATGCAACCCTTCTTTTTCACAAAGATCCACTGCTAAAGTGAACAAGTAGTCCAGCCTCTTTGTTAAAGCACATGCCAACCTAAGTGCTTCGCTGGGTCTGAACAGGTAAGCCACAGATCCCTACAGGGACAAGGTGAGTTCACAAACAAAGCCTAACTAGTTATCTGCCCTGTACCATTGAGTGAGGTAGCAACCTCACTATCATATGACCAGGACATGACTAAAGGAGGGTTTGTGTCTGTCTGTTCCTGTCAATTTCCTACCAATTCAATCAACATTAATAGCAAGTTAATTTTCTAGTAAAGACAAACCCTAAAACTTTTGCTGGCTTCAAGCTACTAGCCGGTTGGCCGAGTCTTTAGTTTCACTTTTACTGCAGTCTTATCCCTTCACAGTGGAATGTTGGAGACACGCAATGTGTGGAACAGCAATAGTATTTCGGCAGCTTAGTTGTATTGGCATGGGTGCTAAAAATGTGCAGTCCTACCCAGAAATCTTATCCTTTATGTAAATCTGTTTAAGCAAAATGCCTTATCTAATGGTGCTATTGTAAGCTGATATCAAATCAGTAGAGCAATCTGCCATACGCATAGCCTGATCTAATTAAGAATAAGATGGTCTGGAGAGGACTGAAAAAGATCTGAAGAAAATTCAGATAATAGAACAGGCTAAAACAAGAAAGGGAAAGGAGGAGCAAAACCAAAAGATAAACCACTAGAGAAAGAAGGGTAGAGCTCTGCGATACAAAAATATAAGATTAGCAGACAGTGGAGAGCAAGGGAGAATACAGCTACTAACAAGGAAAAGGCTGGGAATAAAAAAATCATATGTAGCTACAAGTCACACTATAAAAATAAATGTGTTTGATTTATATGCATGAAAATGCCTTTGTTAAGAAGGACCAGGCTTCACTTAATGTGGTTGACTTGAATTTTGTAAACCATTCATTGTTACTGGAAGTCGATGAGCATAGTGCAAATTGAGTTGACAGCTGAAAATTCACCCACACCTAATTGCTGCTAGTTGGATTTGGCTAAGTTGATAATATAACAGGGTCCACATAGCAGTATACAGCAACGTAAAATCTGACACAATACTCACACGTAGGCCCTGTCTACACTAGCAAGGTCTTTTGACAAATATTTCAAGAGGAGGGGCTCTTTCAAAATATCTCACGGAGCACACACAAAAAAATTCTTTCAAAAGCAATTTTGAAAGAACGTACCCTTCCTTTCACAAGCACTCTTCCTTTCCTGTGTCAGGAACAGCACCTTACTTCGAAAAACTCTTTCCAAAGAAATGCGTGTAGACGCTTCATGGGCTGCTCTTTTGAAAGAGCAGTCCTCCGTGGTGCCGGCCAGCTGGAGCAGGGAGACACGCCTGTCAGCACCAATGGGCTTTATGGTCTCTGAGTCCAGCCACATTTTAAGATGCAAGGACCCAGAAACCCGTGGCAGGAAGCTGAGAGCATACTGGTACCAAGGAGGACATGAGCTTCCTGCAGCAAGCCCTCCCAGCAATGTATCAGCAGCACCAACCATCCCACTGACTTCATGGCCAGCAGCCAGGACCTCCATGCCCCCCCAGAAACCCCCCTCTGAGGGCTTACAGGAGCCCAGCCAGGGCCCAAAGGAAAGGGCCCCTTCATGAACAAAGGCCAAGTTGAAGGACCTCCTTGGAATGTGGAAGAATGATGATCTCCTCCTCCAGACCAGCAGCAGGCACCAAAACATCACTGCATTTGGGCACCTGTCAACCAGTGTGACAGCCAACAGCCAAGGGCACCCCCGCAGTACTGCCAGCCAGGTCCACTCCAAAGTGACGGAGCTGCAGTAGGCCTACTGCCGGGCCCAGGATGTTGCCAGCCACTTGGGAGCTGTGCCTACCAGCTGTCCCCACTATAGTGACTTACACCGCCTCCTGAGGCCAAAGGATGCAGCCAAGCCCAGTGCTCGACACCATGGCATGTCTGGACCAGGAGCCAGAGCCCTCATCGAATTAGGAAGGGTCTCTGGTCATTACACTGCCATCTGGATCCTCAAGCTAGGTGCCTTCCACCCAGGCCTCCCCCAAAGTCCTTAGGGACCCTCTGGTAGGTAACCGGCACTTCAGACACCCTGAGGTGTAGGCTGTCCACCCCTACCACAGCTGGTAGAGGGCCAGCCCCATGGCCGCTGGCCTCTGTCCAGACACTCCCCGGATGGCTACATCCACCGGGCCATAGAGTGGGCCATGCGCAGCACTCAGCACCCGCTCCCATGGACAGCACCACAACCTGCACCCCCTGGAAGGGAATGTGGGGTGGACTGCACCTGGTGCATGCCCTACCGATGCAGGGGCAACCAGCAGGGCTGGGGGGGCTGGCTGGGGAAGTGGGGAGCACGGCACTTGAGGCCAAGTCATGGGACTGATTGGTCACCTCTCTCCCCTTCTGTCTCCACAGCTCCACTGTCTGAGGGCCACGTGAGCACCATCCAGGGCCAGCGGAACCCTGCACCAGGAGACAAGGGGGCCAGGGTACCCCCACCTCTGATGCCCGGGCAGGCCTGCACCTGGAGGCCACGCTGCCTCTGCTACAGTGAGGAAGAGGCAGCTGCCCACACCATACAACCTGGGCACAGACTGCCATGCACCAGTGCCTGCTGGAAGTGGATGTGGTGTGGTGGAAAGAGGGTTGGGGCCATCACTGACCATCTGTCCCAGCCTTCTGCTGTCCCCTACCAGCCCTTCCTGCAGCTCCCCCACCCCACAGCCCCTGCCCTCCCTGCCTGCTCCCGCCTGCCCTCCCTCCAGCACCCGGCTGGCATTTGGCCAGTGGCTCATGGCCAGTTCAAGCCATGTTGAGCCATCCCCCTCACCCCCTACCAAGCCTGCTGGACCCCTCCTGCACCCCTATCTCCCTGTAGTCCCATCCCTATCCCAGCCCTGACAAGGAACCTGAACCCAGGCCAGTAGGGGCTCATGCAGCCAGCACAGCTCGCAGCCCCTGACCCTTGCTGAGGACTAAGGTCTTCCACCCCAACCCCAGGGCCCCTCCAGATTCAGCTGCCCACACCCCCACTTCCAGACCCCACGTTGTATACAGTTCTCCACATTGTATACAGTTCTCCCCCCAGTCCCCCGTATTGCTGGAAAATACCTCTTTTTTTCCTCCCTCACCCATCCCCACTGTTAGGTACACACTTACGTTGCTGGAATTAGAAAGGAAGTGTGAGTCTAAATGGTGTCAAAGTGCAAAGGGCTCTGAATGAAAAGCCACACCTCTGACAAGGAAAAGATCTCATTATAATTTGCACCTCCTTTGCAAGCATATCCCAGGACAAATAGCTATTGTTAGGCATGCATCTGAGTTCAACATGTGAAATGGAATCCACTGCACAGAAATCTAACATTCACTAACATAAAAGGTGATTATTCAACTAGTTAGACATGGTTTATCCTATTTGTTTAGGAAACACACAATGTCTCATCAAAACATTTGTGAAATTCCCTTTCTTGTTGTTACTACTGCTATTTGCTTTTACACCATCTAATGTGCGATTTGCACTCTATTCAGGTATGAAGTCAGATCCAGAAATTCAGATGTATCCTACCAATTACACTAACAAACTACTTTCCCCGAAAACATTAAATTCAAAACTCACATTCCTGTCTCAGAATTGTATGTTTCATATTCGTACCACCTGTAAGTAACTATAATTGAAAGAAACTCAGAGAATTTCTTTTTTTTTTTAACTTCACTCATTTCATTTGACTGCTCTCCAAGCCATAATATGCCTGGTCAGTTGCCCTGTTTACACTGAAAATGGAGTCAATTAGCTCATAATCCAAAAGTAGACTCAACCCCAGTGAAGCCAGTGGAGCTCCATATGGGAGCAAAAATCTACCCTGCTCATTGCAAGGTCAGGGTATAACCAGGAAAGTTTTAAGAATTATGTTTCAAAAATTCAAGGCGCTGCTTAAAGGATTGGTCTACAGAAACTGGAGTTCTTTGAAGCTAGACGGTTACAAAATATTCAAGTTAGCAGTGCTCCTCTAAAAATGGGTGGAAAAGAGAGAAATAATTTGTGAAATGCAAAATAAAGTTTTAATAAACATGTTTACTAGTTTAATTTTCTCCTTTAAAATTATATAAATAAATGCTTTAGACAAAAATCTTCATTTTAAAAGAGCCAAGGCAAAGTTCTTTTGTGTATATATACATACATAGGGCAAGTACAGTTAACTATTTAGACTTTAAAAATTCTAGAAGTACAAGCATTTCAGCCTCTTTGTGCTGTTGTAGAATTGTTTTAGGTGAGTGGAAATAGTATAGGAGATTCATGAAAGGTCTGTGAAACAGGAAGCAGTAGAACTAGCAGCAAGGTAGGGTGGCCTGGATGGTCAGCCCTTCATTTGAATGCAAATGTAATTATGAGCCAAGCAGTTACACTGACGCAAGACAAGATCTTGGTAAACCATTACCACCTGATGAAAAGAGTAGTTCATAATACAGGATGAGGTAGAAGACTCTAAGTAGAATATCATTTATCAATAACAGGAGTATATTTTTTTAAAAAAGTGAAAGAAAACATTGATGATCAGGATGCCTTAACAAGGTTCTTTCACCAGTTGCAAATATCATGTATGTAAATTATCTTTTGGATAAAGAAATCAGCATGTATCCAGGACCTGTACGGTGCAATAACAACGCTGCACCAGTGCAAAACTTTGTCTCCACTCCATCCTATTCAGAATACATGGGATATCATCATATGGTGAGTATGGACAACCAAGGACAGTCTTCAGGAGCTTGGGGAACTCACTATGGTACGCAAAGGGAGGATTGGAATACTTATGGCCCAGGACCTTCCAGCACAGTTGCTGCTGCACAAATCAATGTCTCGTCTCCTGGGCAGGTCTCCTACAGCTCTCCTGATTACAATTCCCTGCATCTTGCTGGATCTGGAGTTTTACCTCCTGTAGGTACAATTAATGCAGAGCAAATCTCTCCCACCATTCAAAGGCACAATTCTTATGAATGGATGAGAAAAACACAACCTACTACTGCAGGTAAGTGAATTTTCAACCTCCTAATACAACGTTATTATTTTTCACTGGTCTCATTCATAAAGAGTCTAAACTGACGCTCATATGAAGCTGGATTGCTCCTTATATTTAATTTAACAATTTATAGCTACAGTTTAAAGCTTCTGCCCTAAAATGTCTGTTAGTCTGTAAGGTGCCACACGACTGTTGTTTTTACAGATACAGACTAACACATCTACCCCTCTGAGACAAACTAAAAAGTGATCTTTGCACATGCAGTCTGTAATGCACTTTCAGATTCTTTCAGATGAAAGATGTAGGTAAAAATTATTAATATTACATATAGGAAACAGTATTCATAAAAATTTAACTAAAAGAAAAAGCTTGCAATAAGGTGTATTGAAAAGTGTTAAATGTACTTACTTTTAATAATTATATTCGCAAAAATACTATGTCACTATCTTGTTAGTCATTGTTCCACAAGCAGTATTTTGACATCTTAAGTTTGCCTTTATTAACAGTTCTTTAAAAGAAAATTCAGTGTAGCTTCCTCAAAATTATGATCATTAAGCCATCTTCTGCTGGTGTTTATATATTTTCTATTTCACTTTTTTGTGAATTTACCAATTGAGTAAATTGATTCCAGAAAAGAGATTAGCCTTAATTATGAATTTATGGGTTGTGTACTTCTTTTCTCCCCTGCAGACATGACACGTCCCAACGAAAGGGAGAAATAAGAGCTTTCAGTTTAGTTTTCATTTTAGTTGTCTTTAACTTATCTTCTTGTGCAGCAGGATTTTGTTGTGTGTGACATTTAAAAACTTCCCTTGTTCAAATTGTCAGAGCCTGATGTACTAGATTTGTGACAAGCTGCATGCCATAAGAACCTTTCTGTGTAGGTCAGCTGGATATAGATTAGACACAACAAGGCCTTCCAGTTGCTAAATCTATTGTTATGGTTAAAAATAGTAAGTATGTTACAGAGAAAGAAAATGGCCAGAGGAAAGAAGGGCGATTGCAGCTGGAACAGTGTTATAGGATAACATCAGTTACAGAGCCTATTAATCACTCAAGAATGAGATTAGTTTTACAATTGTTTCTGAGCCAAAATGTGCATATTTATTTTATATTTCATGTTTGTTAAAAAAATAAACTCTAGCCAGTCTTTACATATCAGCGAGTGGAGCCTATAAGTGTCCATACATACAGTGTTCCTTAAAATCAAGCATATTAATAGGGCTTGGTTTTCCGCGCACACTCACTTGCGCAAATAAAGAGTTTCATACAGGTAAAGCCCATGTAAGAGTAGGATGAGACACAAAAGAGCTGGTGTGACTGAATTAAAGGGCAATGGGATAAAATTCATCCTGAATTTGAATGAAATGAGTCAAACAAAATCAGGAAACCTAGTTCTATACAGTAAATAAGGATTTAGCAACATTGGGAACCACTAATGAGCCCTGACCTTGTGACTTATACACAGGCATAAATTAACGCACTATAGCTATAATTCAGCCAAACATTTAAGCAGATGCTTAAGGCCATCTTTATTCAGCAGCGCACCTAAGCACATATTTAAATGCTTTGTGAACACAAATGGACTGTTGAATAGCCTCGGTTTAAGAAACAGTCAAGCAGATAAGCCTGTTCAGGGCTTTAGCTTCCCAGGGCCCAATCCTTTGAGGTGCCTTAAACTCTCCCATTTGACTTCAGTAGTTTGAATTAATTCAGAACCTGACAGGATCCTATTAAAAATAACTTTGATTTGGAAAAATAAATATACTACATAGGATGCCTATAGCACAGTCCAAGAAAGATTCCAAAAAGCATGATTTTAGTACCATATAAGTCACTAACAATAAAATTGCATTTACATTTGGATTTACTATTTGCTAAAAACTTTCTACATAAAAAACCTAAACAAAAAGGATATAAAATTACATAGGCATCATATACGCTAATTGTTCAGTTCTTTCACTATAAAATATTGCAATAAGAATATCTTAAAACATTCTATCTTCTACAGAACTAATTATATCAAAGCATTTTCTTTGCACTGGGTCATTATATTCACCACTACCAGATGTACCACTACCTCATATGTATTTACAAAAGCTCTGTTCTGTATAGCTTTACTTGACTCTGGGAGTAAGACTGCTAACACTAGTCCACCAAGAATATTTAATTGTTTGATAAAGCTCATTGTTAAGAAACTATATCTGAAATATATGGCCCTGATCCTATAAAGATTTAATATATTCTTAATTTTACTCACCATGAGTAGTATGATCTCGCTAAACTTCATTTAAGTACATGATCGGGGCCAAAATAGATTAAATAAATGAGGGAACTTACCCTAATTTCTGTGCTGAAGATTCAGCGAGTATTACAAAAATATCAAAGTATTTTCTCTTAATGTATTAAATTTTGACCATACATTTTGTACAATACATCAAAATACTCCATTTTGCTGGATATATTTTAAATTCAGTTGCATCCAAAGCAAAACCATTAAAGTGATAACTCACCACACAAATTCTCATAAAAGAAAATACTATAATATAAAAAAATATGATTTGAGACTGCAATATAATAGACTCACTTTGAAATTAAATTAATATTTTTTATAAAGAATTACAAATTTTATAGCCCTCTAAAACTGTATTTTCAAAGGAAATGTTAAGTTACATTCTTCAAAAGCTACAGTGCAATTATGTTGGATTTTTAAAAATATGAAACATTATGCAACAAAAAAAAATTAAATGAAAATCAAGACAGGCAGCCACAAATAGAAAGGAACACATCTCTATTCCCCAGTATTTGATACTGTTTTCATTGGAGTCAAAACACAATCCCTGTTGATTTTAATGGAGTAGGATCAGATGTTAAATCCAATTAATTTTTAAACCAACTTAAGCATGTTATAAAACTCAGTTTCATTCTATCTTTCTGCAAGTGTGGAAGGGAAATGGAGGGAGGAAGAAATAGACATTTGTACAGCGGTCAAGAGAATGTAAAAAACCTTCTACGAAATGCATATGAAATTGCAGGGGCACAGTCTGGCAAATCACATTCACAAAAATATAAAAAATCTCTGTTACTAAAAATATCAGCATGTAGTTCAATTGGACTGACTGATCACAAGAGTGAAGATTATTCATAAATGGGTTGCAGGAACAGGCCTCAGATATGTATTCTATTTTTACATATTACTTGCACTTTATGTAGATATATGTGTATGTTTAGATACACCATGCTGTACCATTAGTTCAAATGTCATCACAATCAGTTGGAAAATTAAATAGGAAAGAAACAATACGGAAAAGGGCCAGGTCCCAGTTCTAATGCTAATTTATTTTGCTTTGTAATCCAGTTGTGACGTATTTTTTTTTCCTCTGGGCTACCCTGTCTTGGGTTTTGAGGCCTATCTGTCATATTGAGGCAACAGACCCTTTTCTAACACTTCTCTCTGCTTTGATATGCAGCCATGTCTCTTCCTTCTCCCTTTTTTCTTCAGGAGTTATACTGCCGGAAGGGGTGATGATTTTCACAGCAAATAAAGAGGCCTTATCCTAGCTTTATTGTCTTCAGAAGAAATGCTCTGTGAATTTTATGACCAAGTGGAATGGGATAAACTGTTCCTCCCTACCACTCTTTAGAATCTTGGTTATATTTACAGATCGTGGAGAAGGCAGAATAACTCTGTTGATTTTTAACTCTTGTTTTCACAAGATAGCCTAATGGCTTAAAGTGTAATTGGAGCATAATATCTAGACCATTGTTAACAGAGCAATCCCTCACTTAAGCCAGATATTTCAAAGGCAGGAATTAAGCCATCCTAAGAAAAGTAGAAATATGGGTTGAGATAGTCATCAAACTAGCATCACCAATAAATATGACTTTGTGATACAAAGATTTCCTATTTAAAATAATATTGGGTTTAGAAAATTTAGGAAATTACCCTACATCATGTAGCTTCAGATTTTAGATAAACTGCCATGTTCAAATCAACTGTGGTGTAGTCTGCAAATTAAAAAGGCATGAGCAAAAGAAATATTCCTTCATCTATTTTTGTCCCTTTCTTTTTTCTCCTGAGATGAAAGAGAGTCTGACATTTGTTTAGGGCTTGTAAATTCCAAACCAATTGGCTTGTGTTTCTGAATGTGAAAGAGGTTTTTGATAAGATCTTCTTGTAGCTCCTTTGTGTGGCGTGTGCTTCATCTTAACACCTCAATGGAGTTTAGGGAACCACTTTAAAGGAGTCTTTGTCCTACAGTTTGTCCCCAAAAAAAAAAAAACCTCACATCAAAAACAACCGGGGAAGATCACAAGGATTTATAAAACAAAACCGAAAAAAAAGGACCACATGACATCCACTTATCCATTCCAATCAACTTTGGAAAGTGCTAAAGTGAACAAATACATTACAGAATGATCTCTCCATACTTAACATTTGATAATCTTAACAACAGAAAATGTTCAAATATGAAAGCTTATCTTCCAAACTCCAATAGTCATGGTAATATTATTAATCCAGTTTATTTATTATAATATTTTGTCTGATTTTTGGGAGGATGGAGAGACCTTAAGATTGATTTTGTACACTACATATTTCCTGCTCCAGTACACTACCAAATACCTTCAATTCCCAATTGCAATTAAAGGCAATCTGTGCTACATAAGATCTAAGATCAAACCCAAGAGGCATTAAGCCTCCTGAATATCCAGGCTTTTATTTTGCAGGTAATTTTAATTAAATGTTATTTAATTGGTTCATGTGCCCAAATGCAGAACAAAGTAATTCATAATGAACATTTTTACTCTGTTTGTTACCAGAACATTTCTTTAATTTTATTATTTGGAAGAGATGTGAAACCAAAGTCTATTTCTTATGACTCCTTGGATGTACATCCCAACCAAACATGGAATTAGAGCATGTTTCTAAAAAAAAAGCAGATGGTGGCTGGGGGGAAAGCAATGTCTATGAGAATTCACAGGTGCATACAAAGACCACAGACTTCACTTCACTGGGCAGTGAAATACAGCAAACTCTGAAGTAGAAGACAGCAAACACCAACAATGTATACATTTACATCACATAATTGGTATAAAATATTTAAGGATACTCTCAGAAGAAATGTGCTATAGGATATTTAGTCTGAAAAATAATTTTAATGGATGATAATTTTGTATGTATTAGTGACAAAAAGTAATGAGGGAAAATTATTAAGAAATGAATCTGTAGAGCAGTAATGGAATAGAGAGCTTTAGTTAAACCTAAGGAAAGTTTAAGGAAATCTGCATTCTGGTCACCGCTATGCTATAGGCTAGGTAGGTCACTTAACTTCTCTGAATGTCAGTTTCCCAATCTGTAATAGAAAAAATAATCTCAAGTGGGTACTATGAGGCTGAATTTATTAATGTCTATAAAATTTTTGAGCTCCTCAGATGGAAGATACCACAATCACTGTACTAAAATACTGATTTTTCTTAAACAGGTAAAACAAGAACAAAAGAAAAGTACCGTGTTGTTTACACAGATCACCAAAGACTTGAGTTAGAGAAGGAATTTCATTGCAACAGATACATTACAATTAGGAGGAAGTCTGAACTTGCAGCTAACCTGGGACTATCTGAGAGACAGGTAAACAGAGCACATACAAGATTTAACGTATTTCTCCTATTTACAGGCCAGGTCCTATTAACTATAGTATCAAAGGTGATAAGCCAATGAATTCAGTGCTGATGCTCTACAGGCTGCATCTCCAAAGACTGGCACTCTTTCATCCAGCAATATCCCTTGTCCAGCATAATGGAGGAATGTTTCTGGATTAGAGAGCTAGGCAGGAGGACGTGCTGCAGTCCATGTTCTCAGCCAGCCCTGTGGGGGCTGGAGCCAGCATCCCTGGCAGCCCCACAGGGTGAGGTGGGGGAGATGCACTGGCAAAAGCCTGCATCCCCCCAGCATCCCCATGGGGAGGGGCAGCTGCACAGGGCCTGGGCTGGCATCCCCAGTAGTCTTGCAGGGCTGGCAGCAGCCATGCAGGGCTGGAGCCACTTCCTGAGCAGCCCTATGTGGCCACAGCTGGGTCCAGGGTCACCTTCTCCCGGCAGCCCTGTGTGGCTGGGGCTGGAGCTGGAGCTGCAGCCGGCTTCCCCCAGCAGACCCACAGGGTTGGAGCTGGAGGTGGGGCCAGAAGCAGCTGCATGGGGTCAGAGTCAGTTTCTCCTGGCAGCCCTGTGGGGCTGTAGCAGCTGTGCAGGGCTGGAGGTGCATCCCTGGCAGCCCTGCCAGGCTGGAGCTGGAGCCAGTGTCCCCCAGCAGCCCTAGCAGCATGGACAGGAGCCCCAGCAGCAGCCTAGGCCAGGGCACCCACACAGCGCCCAATGGGTGAGCAGCCAAGCAGGGTGGGGGAAGGGCAGTTCGGAGTTCAGTGGCTTGAGGGCTGGTGGCAGAAAACCTCTCCTGGTCCAGCAAATTCTCTTGTTCGGGCCAGCCAGGTCACAATCATGCCAGTCCAGGTAGGTGCAACCTGTATAAGTAACACAGGACCAAGAAGACACAGTTGATTGGTTGTATCAGTGTAGCTGCCATGGTTATAGAAGCGACAAATAAAAGAAAACTAACATAAGCATGGAGTCACATGTGTTCTCGCTGGTTACTATATAGGCAAAGTTTGCATGACTGGACTTAAGGAATTAACCTCCAACTATAGCCAAGGAAAACCATTCCTTCTTCCCTGTACATCAGCTAACCATGTTTATACAGCTGGAATTTTAAAAAGATCCATATAAACAAACATATCATTAGTATAGTTCTGTCCATTGTAACTATGGCATCTCCATTTTGCTTCATCCTTACAGTTGCAACAAAATGGTGACCCAGAAGAGAGCTACAGCACCCCACTCAGTTCAGCTATCAGCAGACAGAATGAAAATGGAGAATGCAAATAGCAATAAAACAATGTCTATGTATTTTGGTTTCATTTTTAATATTATTTTCTGTGGGCCACAACTTCTAGGACCCAATTCTGTTCTCTATGCACAGCTCAAGACTCTGTTTCAGGAAAGCACTCAAGCACATGCTTAAATTAATCTATAATGTTAAGCATATGATTACAGGCTGTCCTGAATATGGATGCTTCCATGAAATGGGGTCAAGATGTGCAGGCGCTGTTAGGGGAAAATCTATAGGGATTTAGTGTGGGGAAATCCTCCAAGAAATCACTGCTTTGGATACAGAACCCTGTGGAGCACAACTCTGCAGTGTGAGTGGGATATAAACTAGTGCATTGAGTCTTAGAATCCCATCCCTCCTTGCTCAGCAGAATTTTACCAGTTTTGTTGAAGTCAGCAGGAGGAAACAGGATTCGGTACTACTGAATAAAACTTCAGTGAGCAGAGTGCCTTTTCCCTGACTGGTCAGATCTAACTAAGAGATCTTTCTTTTTTAGCATATTATAAATGTGTCCTCTTCTGAGTAAACATAATCAGCTGTTTTGAATAGTCTCCTTTTTAGTTGCCTCCCTCTTCCTCCACATGCAGGCTAAGAGACAACATAAAGTAAAATGCGATCAATAAAGAAAAAAGTATAATGATGCACAGATGTACAATTTTAAATCAAGGCACTGGATTTTTAGAAATATAGTGTTAAAAAAGCCTATCCATACATCTCTATATTTCTTCTCATAAAACAAGTTTGTGATGACAATTAAATTGAAAGGGCAGCAGATTTAAAACTGAGAAAACTAAAATCTTTTAACATACATCATTAATCTGTGGCAATCACTGAAACTATATAACACTGAGGTCAACAGAAGAGCAAGATTTTAAAAAATGCAAACGTACACCATTATGTTAGTTTTGCCTTTTTTTTTTTTTTTTTTAAGTGCAAAAGGTAATAAACTCTCATGCCTCAGGACATAAATCAACCTCTAATTAACACAGAATAGGAAGACCTTCTCTTATGGGAAGATTCCATAATTGCCCCTTCTCAGAAACATCTGGTACTGACTACTGTGTCAGAGCAAAGATAGTAGAGTAGAGGGATCTCTCGTCTTTTCCAGTAAGGTAATTCCTACATTGGTGTAGTTATAATTAATACACAAAAATATCTATAACATGAGCAGACATGAGAAAGTAATGGAAGTTTTCAATAGCTATCCTGTAAAAGCCTAGTTATCTGGTACCCGGATAACCAACACAGTCAGTTAACTGCCATGCCACGGGGCTGGCTGACCAGCTGGGGCCAGATGCCATGATTGCCACAGAACCAACAGAGCAGGTCGGCTGCCCGCTGCCCATACGGGGGGCAGAGCAGGGCCCATGCCTGCTTGCCCAGCTGGGGGCACAGAGCAGGGCTGGCTGCTGGCCGCACCTCAAATAACTACCACATTTTTTATGCAGCATCCTCAGTTCCCCAGGGATGGCAGATAATAAAGCTTGTACTGTAATATGGTTGCATAATAAACATAGCATTTTTACTTATTAAGGCTGTTTTTTTCCTTTTCTGTTGCTAATGTTATTGCACACAGATCTAACTACTTCTCATAATTAAACATACACTGTTTATAACATTTCAGGTGAAAATCTGGTTTCAGAATCGCCGAGCCAAGGAGAGGAAAATGATTAAGAAGAAAATCACTCAGTCTGATGGTAGTGGGGGCTCAACTCAGAGTGACTCAGGTTCAGTCAGCCCCACCGAGATATCTAGCTCCTTATTCCCACCAGCAGATGCAATAAATGGATTACAGCACATTGAGATACAGCGTATCATAGTGTCAGAATGAACAGGAGAAAGAGAAAAGGATTCATCTTTTTGCTCCCTTTGAAATGTCAATTTTGTAAAGAACAATTCTCATTCAACTTTTTTCAGATTGCTAGCTGCACTGCACAAGAACTAGGGTTATGTTCAAAAAGTTACAATTATTTGCAACTATCTCAGGGAACCCTTGCTGCTAAAATCCATCACTCAGAAAAGTTTGAGTAGGAGATAACTTTGCTTCAGATACTAGCAGAGTGGAACAATTGAAAACTCAGGTGAATGTAGTACTAGTCCATTTACACTGTGTAAAAATTGTTACTGAACTGATTACAGTGGACTAATATATCAGGAAATATTCAACACTGGGTGTACTTGTGCATTTTCAAAAACTACAATTAGAGTAAACTGTAGCTGTTTATTAAATATTCAGTTTTAGACTATCAAACGCCACCTTTTTAAAAAAGACAATAAAAAATGGTTTAACTCAACAAGAAATAATGTTCTGTTCTACATAGGATTTTGCTTCATGTTTATCCGTATAGTATCTTAGTGCCTATATATGCACTGTGTTAAGCTATAATCGTGAAAGTAACTGAATGGCAATATAAACAATATATTGCATATATCTAAATAAAAGTATCATTTTATCTTAAATAATTGTACACAACACATTCAAGTTGCATTATATAATAAATATGACAACTGCTGTTTAATGCTAAAAATGTTAGCCATTTGTCAGCTATAGAGACTCACAGAATGTACCAAACGGTTCAAAAGATCTCAACATTGTTCATGTTTCAGTGACTGTACATATTATTGTTTAGGAATGTGAAATAAGTAACATTATCATGAAGTTGTTCAGTAATAGTGTAACAAATTCAGTTTACCTATTGACATAGAAGGTTTCAGTCCAAATACGGGCCTCCAGCTAGCTGAAGGGAGATCCCACTGATTTTAAATAAAATGTGTGTGTCAGTCTACAGGCAGAAGGCAGCCCTTACAATCAATTTGGGATGACAGAAAGAATACCACCAAGAGGTCAGAGCATAGTGTGTAATCAGTGGTGGCTGTCTAGCATTTACAAGCAACTCCATAACCTTACTTCTGTGGAAACAAAAGTATTTTTAGAAAGATCTATCATTCAGTTTTAATCTTCAAAAAGATAATAAGAAAGAAGGACAAGAAAAAACAGATACAAAGAGTAAGGAAAATCACAGTTCTCTGGAAAAACTTTCTCATGTCCCAAACATATTCACGACTTCAACAGGATTGAACTCTTTTTCTCAGAACAAAAGGATCAAATTATGCCTTTGTTACACTCACCCATAATAAATGCATCTGGGAGCAGAAGACAGGCACAGTATTTCCAATACCAAGTGACTTTTTATCTGCTTTTGAAGTTAAATAACTGCTTGCTTTCACTGTTTTAACAATTTAAAGATATCCCACCATAACTGCTGCAAAATGGTTGTCAAGATTCTAGCACAGCATTTTATACTTTTTTGTTTGTTTGTTTGTTTGTTAAAAGGATATAGCTAAGGTTAGATTTTACAGGCAGAAAATCGTCTGTAACCTTAGGGATCAATAACTTATTCTCAGTACTCTCTCCACAGGTGCATCTACACTAGGAACTAACTTTGAAATTAACTTTGAAGTTAGGCACTAAATCGAAATAGCCAGCAGAGAGTCTACACACATTTTTCCCTTACTTCAAAGTTAGGAAGCACTTCCTTAGGCTAAATCTCCGCCGCAACAACTTCGAAGTGTTTTGAGCAGTAAAGGAACTTCGAAGGAGCACAGGCACTTCTAAGTACCCAAGGATGACCCGCAGCAACATGCAAGCTGGCACTTCGAAGTTGCCGCAGGGGAGATTTAGCCTAATGAAGTTCTGCATATGCACTGCAGAACTTCATAAGTAATATCCCATCACCCTGATCAACATGCCCCCTTCGAAGTTGAGGGCTAGTCTAGACAAGTAAGCAACTTTGAAGTTATTTGTGTAGTGTAGACACAGCCTAAGTGTTACATTTTACAATATTCTATTTATATGAAATTAAATAATTCATAAATTCTTGAACACAAATTGCAAACAGCAAATCTTTTGTGTGCATGTAGGAATCAATCATTGCAACTTTTGTAAAGTGAGAACAAAGTCAGATTACTACTGGCATATGGATAGTCAAAAACTTTGAAATAATACTATTGGGCATCTATTTGTATGGACACTTTAAAGGTCAGTGAATTAGATCTATTAACACAACATCAATGTCAACATCAGGAGGCCAATTCTCACATAAAGGGAGGCTACAGCTTTTCTGAAGGTCTCAACTACTGGTAAGCAAGCTCTTCCTGACACCCCAGTAGTGTTACAATTATTCCTTCTCCTCCTGCTCTATGCAAACTTAATTCCACCAGCAACAGCTACTCATGCTTTGTCTACACTACACAGCTTTCTGTAACATGGCTGTGTCAACACCGTTGTGTGGCTAAAAGTTGAGCAGCACAGCCACTGCTTCTTGGCTCTTTTGCCAACAAAATACTACCACTCCCAACAAGCGGAGTTCATGTTGTCAACAGGAGAGTGCTCCTGCAGACAATGACAATTCATTCTTCACACTGGCACATCTTTCAAGGTTTTTAAGCACCTTTTGTTCAACTGACAGTTTAGACATAACAGACGCTTGACTTTCTCCTCCTGCACTAATGCTCCTCTGGTTCTTGAAGACTTAATTGAGATACATATATATCACTTATTAAACAGTAGCATGAGATTTTGCAAGTGAAAAAAGGGTTACAAACACATCATAAAATGTATATTTTCCCAGTGCTTTTCGAAACTGCTGCCCTGTCTATAATGCAGGGTCTATAGCGGCATAGCTATGCTAGCACAATTTCCAGCCCAGATGCCACCTACAGCAATGGATGAGGTTTTTCCATCAATGAAAGAAAACCACTGCCCCAAACTAATGAAAGCCAGAAGCATTCTTCAATCAGATTAGCTGCTACCTTGCTCTGGATGCAAATTTTTCACATTTCTGAGCACCACAGCTATGTCAGCCCATATTTTAAATGCAGATCAGGCTTCAGTTATGATGTTATTCTGCCTAATTAATTGGAAGGATCAAGGGAATGCTTGCTAAACAATTAGCTTTTTATAATTTGTATATTAATGGAGAAACCATGAAGTAAGTCCCATCAAAATGCTACTCTCAGCAGCACTGCGGGGGGGGGGGGCAGGTTTAAAAATATAAATAAACAAGCAAATAGTATTTTCTCTTCTGATACTCATCTAATATATCAGTAGGAAGCTTTTAGATGAACAGCTAACAGCTTAACAAATAACAGGAAAATTTAGAATTGAAATAGCAGTTTAGATTTTCAAACCTGTGTAGAAACATTAACTCATCAATCCTCACCATGCATGTAGGAAGCTTTTTTTTTTTTTTTAAACAGATGAGGAAAATATGACCAATATTAACTGGTTTGCTCCAAAGCCACTCAAATAGTCTGTATCAGAGCTGGGGATTAAAATTCAGGCATTTCTTGCTCCCAGGTTCATTCTGTTGTCCTGCTGCCTTCCAATCAAGAAGGAGGAAATGGCAAGAAAAAAAAGAGCTACCAAGCATTTTGAAACATTTCAGCTCATAGGGGAATATTTTCCATCTAAAGAGGCTCTTTCTCCAGTGAGTTTAGTGTATAAACTGAAATCAAACTTTATCTCCCTAATTATCTGGTTCAAATTCAAGATCATTCAAAACTAACATGCTGTGTTACCAATAAGTTGTGGTTTGCCCACTAGCCTTTCTGAGATGCCAGGCTCCCAGGAAGCACAGGTGTACATGAAGAAGGGGCAAGCAGGGGCACTCCTCCCACCCAATATTCATGTAAAAATATGTATTTCTGCTCCACCCCTGGACACATCCTCTGCTACTGCTTCATCAGTGGTGGCTAATTCACTATCCCAATCCCAATGGCTGAATGCTGTTCACAACCTCATCCCTAGATGCTGCTCCAGCCCTGGCTACTGACCCAGGTCCCCAGCCACTGCTCCATTGTGTCAGTCTAAAACCAGTCAGACTTAAATTCCTGGTACACTGCTGCCAGGAAGCTGCATGCCGACAGGAGAAAAGGAGTGCAAGAGCTGCTGAAAGCACAAGACTATCACTCAGAACAACAGAAGTTTGTGTAACGATCTCTTCTAAAATGAGATTTTGATTTTAGATGTGGATGTGCTAAAATGTGTAACAAGTGAAAGTCTCTGCATGGAACAGAAAGAGAATGGAGCATGTGTTTAAACCCCAAGAAGGACATTTTCAGTACATATATGTTTTTCTATGAAAAATGTTGGTAGAAGAAAAACAATTTTCTTGAACACTTGCTATGATTTTGTGCATTTTCATAAAAAAATTAAATATTTTGTTTTTTGCCAAATAAAAAGAGAAATTTTTCAACCAATCAAGCAGATTTTTTCAGTTAAATAAAACAATGTTTTTCTAAAGAAAACCACAGAATGTAGTAAAAAAATCATAATTTACTGCGGTATTTTCCATTTTGACAAAATAGATATTTTTCCACCACAAATCTTTGTGACTGAAAATTTTCAACCAGCTCTGCTTTAGAGGACTTAAAATACTACTAAGGATTTTAGGCTGGAATACGCAATTCTGCAGGAGTCAAGTGCCTACAGGTTGCACCTCCCAAAACCAGGATTCTCTGATCTGGCCAGACCACAGATGTTCCTGGAGAGAGCCCCAGGCCAGGAGGTTAGTCAGTGGAGGGCTAGCAGCTGGGAGTCCAGTGACGGGGGGAGGGGTGGGGGCTGCCAGCCCTACGCAGGGGAGCCTAGTGGAACTTATGCCCCCAAGGTCGGCAACCATAGGGCTGGTGTTGGGCTTCTGGAGTGTAGCTGATTCTGGCACTAGCCCAGCAGGGGTAAGGAACTGGGGCTAATGACAGTATGGCCAGGGCTGACGGTAAGGGGACTGCCAGGACTGGAAGTAGGGGGCATTGGAGGGAGGGTGTCCAGTGGGGGTGGCAGCAAAGCACCAGGTAGGGGCAGCAGGTTGGTGGGGGCCAGAAGCAGGGGACCTTCTCTGGTCCAGAAAATTCCCTTGTTCAGGATCAAGCAGGGCCTGAGGGTGCCAGACCAGGGAGGTGCTACCTATATAAGCCTATAAGCATTTATTTCAACCAATTCTATTCCCAGATTACAATATAAATTAGAACTGATTTACACTAGTACAGTCATTTCTATCTACCTGCCATGGACTCTTACACTAGATAGAATAGTGATGCCACATCCCCTGCCAGCCTCAAACAATCTTTTGTGTCAGGAACCAGGACAGTAGGGCTGCCCGTTCTGGTCCCACTGGCCTTGCACAGGCTGTACACCCTGGCTGGAATTCCTGCTGTCAGCCCTAATCAGGCTGCCTGCCCTGCTGCCAGGAGCCCTAGCTAGGCTGCTGTCCCTGCTCCCACTGGGCCTGCTTGGGCTCCACGCCAGGGCTGGACTCCCAATCGCTAGCCCCGCTGGGGCTGCTGGCATACTGTTGCTAGCGCTGCCTGGCATCCTGGCTGGCTGGCCCTGCTGCCATCGGCCTTGGAAGGTTTCTTGGCCACTGGCCCTGCAGCCAACTGATTCCCGGCTGCTGGAGCTCTCTAGCCCAGGAACATCCATGACTGGACCAAGAAGTCCCAGTTTTTAGAGGTTCAACATGTATTTGGACTTATGAATAAAAATCTAAACACTGGTCTGTTAAAAAAACCCAACTACTTAAAAACAGACTAGGAATTAGACAGAACCACAGCACTAGATCTGAAAACTTTCCAACTTTTAGAGAAAAGTGCAGAATCCAAAGCCAGACCTTGCCGCTAACTGCTATTTGTAGAACAGGTCAAATCAAAATCCTGGATCAGAATACTTCCAAGAATTTTTCAGGGCCACATACTGAGCCTAATTTTGCAACTTGGACCCAACTCAGGATTATAAACAAATGGTCATTACTGAGGGGCACAGAACTAAATATTCCTGCACAAATTAATTTTTTCCTGGACTTAAAACAGTTTTCATGCAACAGAAAAAGAATTAAGTTCAGTCTCTCCTATGTTCCCATCCCTCTCACATCACTGATACCTCTGACTCTAGCAAATTAGCTTGTTCAAAGATGCCTAGTGACTTAAACATGTTAATCACCCTGTAAAAAAGGGCTTAGGGTATCTCAAAGAGTAAGATGCGGGTAAGTGAGAGCAAATTCCTATCAAACACAAGAAACAAGCAGTGAACATAAGTATCATGAACCTGTAGGAATGGAAAGGACTCAGACTGATTTAGTCCAGCGTGTCCAACCTGTGGCCCGCAGGCCGCATGCAGCCCTTGACAGCTTGTAATGCGGCCCCACAAGATCGTAAACTTTTAACATTATTATGTGATTTATATACATTAACTATATTATATATTTTATATGCGGCCCAAGACAATTCCTCTTCACTCAATGTGGCCCAGGCAAGCCAAAAGGTTGGACACCCATGATTTAGTCCATCCCCTGCATACTGACGCAGGGTAAAGAAAGAAAAGAGGTACACAGAAGATTATCAGTGGGATGTGCTGTGAGAGAGAGAACCACTATATCAAAACAACAACAACAACTCCTCAGCTGCATCTTTGTGAAATGTTTGCAATCAATACAATACCTTAAATTTCCAAACAAAGAAATATTGGGTAATATTAATGCATCCTTCTATGGATGTTTCTAAAAAGATCAGTTTAAACCTCAATTATTTGACAGCATCACAATGGATGACTATTCGATAATTTTAACATTTCTAGCAGATGTCCTTTCAAAAAAATTATATATATGCTGAGGCCAGGGCAAATTTTGATCCCATTTTACACGTTTAGTAGCACTCCAAGAACTACTAACTTCAATGGGAGTATTTGCATATAATATGGTTCCATAGGCAACAATTGCAGAACTCCTGCAGGACTAATCAGATTAACCTCAGTGGCAGTATCAATCTGTGCATCCATGAATATGAAGGAGAAAAGTCTAGCATGGTATTTCTCAAATTGGATCACGGGCCCGCTTTGGTAAAGCCTCTAGCAGGCCTGCACCACTGTTTATCTAAAGGGTCGGTAGCAACACAGCCTTGTGGCTCTTATTGGCTCCGGTTCACCATTTTGAACAAAATGTCAAAGAAGCTGACAGCAGCCTCAGAAAAAATAAAATGGCGAACACTAGCACCCCTTCTCCAATATCATCCAGCACCTATGTTTTCAGGGTGAAAATTCCTCAGTGCCTATATGTCTGTCTCTGGGCATGCATGCTGCTCCCTAATTTAGTCACAGCTGCCACCTAAGCCCCAGAACCATCCATAAATTGGAAAATAGGTGTTTGCACATCTCACATGGTGGGCCTGATCTAGAAGAAATGCTGAAGCTGCCTTCTGGATCAGCCCCCATTAAATACCAGGCTAAAGGCAGAAAAAGGTGTTGGTGCTGGTCAACCTTCTACCTTGCAACTTTCAGCCTGTTGGTTAAACCACACATCTATAATGTGGGAGACCCAGATTCAATTGTGCCTTTCCTTGAATAGGAGAATGGAATTAAACACAGGTCTCTCACCTCTGGGCATAAGAATCACAGAAACGTAGTGTTACAAAGGGTCTTGTGATATCATCTAGTCCAGACCCCTGTCCTATGGCAGGACCATGTAAACTTAGACTATCCTAAGATGGAATAATTTCTAGTGATGGAGATTCCACAACCTCCCTTAGCAGCCTATTCCAGAGCAAAAATACCATTATAGTTAAAGAAATTTTCCTGTATCTACTCCCTTGCTGCAGATTAAGTCCATTAATTGTTGTCCTAACTTCAGTGGACATAAAGAATAATTGATTACAGTCCTCTCTAGAACAGCCCTTACATTTCAGGACTTATCAGACTCTCCCTCAGTCTTTTCCCCCAAAAGTAATAGGACCAGTTTTTTTTTAACCTTTCCTTGGAGACTGGGTTTCATAAGACTTCTACCTCTGTTGTAATTCTCCTCTGGACTTTGTCCAAATATATCCTAAAGTGTGGCACCCAAAGTGGACATATTACTCCTGATGAGGCTTCAACAATGAATACAATGCAGCAATCACTTCCCATGTCTTACAAATAACACTCTTAACTTATCCCAGAATGATATTGGCCTTTTGAGCAACTGCATGTCATTTCTGACTCATATTCAATTTGTGATTAACTATAATGTTTTTGGTGATGATACTTCCTTAAGAACAGATGTACTGGGTCAGACCAAAAGCCCATCTGGCCCAGTAGCCTGTCTTCTGACAATGGCCAAGGCCAAGCAGTTCGGAGAGAATGAACAGAACAGGCATTCAGCAAGTGATACCCTGTCACCCTTTCCCAACCTCTGGCAAACAGGCTAGGAACACCATCCCTGCCCTTCTTGTCTAATAGCCATTGATAGACCTATCACCCATTAACGTATCTAGGTTTTTTTGGTATTTTGTTATATTCTTGGCCTTCACAATATCCTCTGCCAGAGTTCCAAAGGTTGACTGTGCTAACAATCTTAATAATAACTAGCCTGAAGCCTGGATTTAAGACCTGCTTTTTTCTTTCATTTTATACAGACGTAATTAGCGTAAGCAAACATTTCCCTCCTAGTCTACACAAGGCAACAATTGCTTCCTGGCACGGCAGGTGCCTAGCTAGTTATTCCCCATTTTGTAGTTGTGCATTTGACCTTTCCTTCCTTCATGTAGGACTATGCATTTGTCTTTACCAAGTTTCCATTTTATTGACTAAACATCTGTTCTCAAATTTTTCAAAGCTGTTTTGAACACAAATCCTATCCTCCAAACTGCTTGCAACCCCCCTGCAATTTTACAAGTATACTCTCCAATCCATTATTTAAGTCATTAATAAAAATCTTGAATACTAATAAACCCAAGACAGACCAATTCAAAATCCTAATTTGATAGCAAAACCTTTGAGTAATGTTTTTCAACCAGTTATGCATCCACCTTATTTTCATCTAGTGTACATTTCCCTAGTTTACTTATGAGAATATCACATGGAACTATGTCAAAACCCTTACTAAAATGAACGTATATCACATCTACAGCTTCCCTAACATCCGGTAGGCCAATAACACAGTAGACAAAGAAAATTAGATTAGCTCTTCATTTGTTCTTAACAAACCCACATGGGCTATGATTTACCTCCGATTGGTTAGTTTAGGTGACTCCCCATTTAGTGGGCTGGCTGTTGTGGATTGTATTGTAGGTGATAGTGGCCAGCTACATCATTTGCAGGTAGGGGACAGAGCTCTGTAGGCTCATCCCCAACCCCTGTAAGCTGCACTTCTGGGTACACCACATAGGGTACTACAGATGGGAGAGACAGAGAGTTCTGGGCCACGGTTCCCATGTAAACTCACTGCACTTAGCATATGGCGCCAGCAGACCATTCCCCACAGTGGAAGAAAGGCCTTTTCTGGCTACCAATTAATATAGTTAGTCCTGCAATTCAAATGGTAGCAATGAGCACTGAATTTGCTGATGCTGCATGATGTGAAGATTGCTATAACTGTACATCAAATAATTTGTTTGCACCTTTTTTTAAGAAGTAGAAAATTAGATTTAAAAACATTAAAAGAAAATTATTTACATGGCAAAATCAAGCACTTCAAAGGTAAGAAATGCCAGCATATAGGTTAGCCATGAAACCTTCTTTCTGCCTCCTTGTACATATGTCTTGATTGCAGGCATCTGTCAGAAGCCTAGAGATCTCCCAACAAGAGTCTGCTGTTCCAGAAACCTTCTGCCAACATCCTGGTCATCCTCGTTCCACAAGGAAGAAGGGAGGTGTCAGGAGAGGGGGTTTCCTGACACTTGGCCCCATGTGCATGGGCCAAATGTCAAGAAAGCCTCTCCCGACAGAACTCTCCGCAGGAGATATGTAAATGCATTGTGTAATTTGCATACCTTTTACCAACAGATCTCTTCAGTTTTGATGTAGCCATACAGTTTTTAATTATATGATCACATGATTTTTTTTCACACAGGACCCCTGTGTCAAACTGCTTCGCAATACTCAAGAGTATGAGTACCAATCCCAGAGCAGACTGTTCAGAGGCAGGGCACAAACCACAGACTGTCTGTGAGTTCATAGGCAGCAGCTACCGTAGGCCAGGATAGGCCCTGCCCCCAGGCCAAGCACCCCTTTGTGGTTCCCATTGCTTGGCCCAGCCTGGCAGAACTGCCTACTACAGGGACCAAGACTTTAACCCCTAGGTACCCAGTGATGAGGTCTGGAGCTGCAGCAGGGGTGCTCTAGACTGCTGCTGGACAGGGAGAGCAGAAGCGGGGAGGGGGGGTCAGATAGAAAGGGGACGTTCCAAAGGCTAGCGTCCCCAAACAGCCAGGTTACCAGCCACCCATGTGGGAATACTTCACTTAGATTTCCCCAACCTAATATTAAATGTAAACTCCTCAGGCACAATAAAAGCCTAGACAAGGAAATACTATGATGTGTCCTGCCACCTAGGCAAGCTTACATTTGTGATATGATCAGTCACATACAAGGGACTATTAATCACAAATGTAAGCTTGTTGTGAACATTCAGGTTACTCCCTGTCCCAAAGGACCAGTCACTTACCCCAAGTCAGATGCACCTTAGATCTCACATCAAAGACAACTCCTGTAGATAATCATACAATAAATGATCTAAACATTTATTTAAAGAGACAAAGTTATAGCAGGTAAATATTTACAATTAATAGATGGTTCTATTATATGTTTGTGCCCTTTTTAATATCTGTGCAGACTCCATTACAAAGCTAGCATGGAGCCTGCCCAGTTTCAAACTGTAACGGCAAGTGTTATGAGCACCTCATGCATTGTGCTGCACCATATGCAGAGCCTAAGCAGCCTTCAGAGCGATGAAAGCTCTGAAGCGGACACAAACAGACATGAACATAAAACACCGAAGAAAAGGAAAGGGAAAGTGCTAACTGCACTCAATGCTTTGTACACAGTGGAGCACTGATTTTGATGCCATGAAAGAAGTTCAGACTGGTGAGAAGCTCACATATTGGCCACTGTTGGAAGACAGGATACTGGGCTAGACGTATCAGTGGTGTGACCCAGTATGCCCATTCTTATGTCTGTGACCCTGGGAATTCATGGTCAGATATGCAGCTCAGGTGTGCAGTCTGCTCTGTTAGCCATGCTGACCAAACAGGAAATGAAACTCAAACTTTCCCTGGCTGTTTCTTGTACACCTGCAGAGCTGAAAGTGGTATCCAGAGTCATCACTTCATCTGCAGTACCTTACGGTCGACCATGCAAAGTTAATTTTGGCATTATTCCTCATGAGAAGCAAGAGTACAAATTCAACTTTAAGAGCCCTTAAAGTTGAGGGAACAGACTGTGTGGTGTGTTCTGATTACATACTTTAAACCACTACTTTAACAATATTAACACTCGTGAACGAGACTAGCCTTAGTTATGAATTTGTCAGTATTCAACTGAGGCAGGGTGACCATGACATAAGCTGGCAAATGGTTTGCCACCCACACCCTGCCTCATTTCATGCACAGGATGGATGCACAGAGGCAGAAATCAGATTATACTGGCAACTGTAAATTTTGGCATTTCCTTATTCTCAAGTCAAGGGATAGCTCAGTGGTTTGAGCACTGGCTTGCTAAACACAGGGCTTCAAATTCAATCCTAGATAGGGCCATTTAGGGGTCTGAGGCCAAAAAAAAAAGATGGTGCTTGGTCCTGCCAAGAGGGCAGGGCACTGGACTTGATGAACTCCTGAGGTCCCTTCCAGCTCTATGAGGTGTGTGTTAGTCCTTGACTCTGCAAACAAAATTTATTTTAACAGTTTTGTATGTTGTTACTATTATAGTGACATAAGCAAAGCAGTTCAAGCATCCTTTTTTTTTTTTTGGTCACAGTCCCTTACATTTATTTGCAGAGATTATTGTGAATTATGTTGTAATTAGGGGTAAAGCTAAAAGATTTCAAATAGCAGCATGTATGAATTTCTAGTGATTCACTACGCTCTGGTTTTTCCAGGAAGAGGAAATTATGCGGTCTTCAGGAAAGACATCAGTTTGTTGCGCATTCAAAGGGCATGTCTACACACAACAGGAAGGTTGAATTAAGGTACACAATTCCAGACATCTCTACCGCAGGAGGTTGACAAGAGCATTGTACTTCCCTCACACCTAACAAGGGACAGGAGTACCTGTGCTGCCATGGGCACTGTGCAAATTCAATTTAGTGCATCCCCATCAGGTGTGCTACACTGAACTCTGGAAGATCGACTGTGGCAGAGTGTCAGTCCTCTCAGAAGTGTAGATATAGCCTAACAGAGCATTCATAGCAACTGTAATCAGACCTGCCAACGGAGACGGGAGGAGCAGGGGCAGGTGTTGGCAAAGGGACCGTTGCTCTGTGTCCAGCTTTCAAAGAGGTCCAGATCTCCAGCTGCCCCCTTCAAACTGCTACAGCAGTGCAACTCTGATTATACACACTTGGGGGCAGGGGAGGAGCACTGTGGTCCCGGTGGTGCTGAAGGCAGAATGCCCTAGGCCCTGCCCCTTTTCCCATTGGTCTCACTCCCTCCCACTTTGCCCCGGGGCCCATGGTGGTGCTGACTGTAGTACATGATTTAGCAATCTAATTCCCATTCAAAATAAAGGTTAAAATTCCAGGCAGCAATCTGAAAATTTACCCTTAGGTCTTAATCTACTGGCCTTACAGAACAGCAATCTGTGTTGTAAACACCTGCCACTGTAAGCTTCCATTCCACAGACACAAACATTCTGAGTACCTAAGGAAGTGTATGTACTGGAGAAGTACAGCAACGTACAAATTTGAATAGTCTATAGATTACATTTTCCCTAATAGTCTTGTTCAGTTCACAACTAGTTAAGACCATTCTGCTGAGAAAAATAAACTTGTACCTGTATTCTTAGGTAACTGGTAGGTGTTTTTATGGCTCAGCCATAAAGATGAAACAAGTTTTGAAAAGTCATTCAGAACTTCCCTATTTTATAAACCAAACATGACATCAATTCTCCTTTCACAGTCAATTACTCTTTCATATCACAACTGAGCTAACTTTTGAATGCCTTTGCCTGGCACCCTCAATACTTCAAGGTATGTCATACTACCAAATACTATAAATTAAATTTCCACTGCTTTAATAATAACCCAAGGACCCTGTGATGGGATAGTGAATACAAGCTCAGAGGTCTCACCCTCTTGTACTGTATTTTTTAAATATTTAGTGAGCAAAGGTTCTTAGAGAAAAGACAACATTCAGATTTATTTCTGAAAACTGGGGAGTATAGAGGACTGGGCTATACTTACGTGTAAGGTCTCTGAATGGAACTTTTGAAGTTGAGAAATTCCTTTAAGATATGATCTAGCTTTTTTTTTTTTTTTTAAACTTTGTTACTGTAAAAGGAAAACCCAGTATGACCTCCTGTGTAAATATATTATCTCTTCAGCAAACCTCAAGTCTGTTTCTCACTTGTCTCCCTTTCCCTTTGTGAGGTGCGATTTGCAATTCCCCTTTACAACAGCCTGTAACACCACATTATGTCAGGCATTAAAGACCAGGGCCCAGATCCTCAAAAGGTATGTAGGTACCTTTGAGAATAAGGGCCATATTCCCAGGAGCTAATGGTTTCAGCAAAAAAAGGTAGGGAAGTATAGCTGGGCTGAAATGAAAGGCACGAATGAAAAAGCAGGATGTAGTTTCTCACTGATAAATTATGACTGTAGTTTTAACAGTGTGGCCTATGAGATAGGCACACACCATAAAAATGCAAGGCTCTCATGAGACTCAGACCGCATAAGAAAAATTCTAGAGAATGGGCAGAACAGCTATGGTGGTAGCAGGACTCTTCTCTATGAGTAAGGTAAAGAAATACTCTGGGCCTCTTTTTCTCCATTAATCAAATCAACCTTGTCTGAAAAATATTAAATCTGAACTCTAATATCAAACAGTGCACCCAGCAAGTTGTCACGGTCCCCCAAGCTTTTAAATCTGATCACAGCTTGTCAATAAGGGATTAAAGTAGTAATGCTATGAAACAGAACTCCTTCTGCTTTCTATTCTTGTATTCAAATCTATGCACTCCTTTTCTCTTTTAATGAACCATTACAGAAAATGATCAGTGATGCCCAGATATATATGCCTCCTTGATACTGTTCAGATTGCCTGCTATTTTCATGAAGAGCTTGGTATAAGTTTCTCTCTCTTTCCGCAAAAGAAAAGGTAAAAAGTTATCACTTCACCAACTTTGTCTTCCTAATATTCCAGAACCAATGTTACTATAACACCACCGCATTTTCCCAAAAGGCAGTTTTAACATTAAAAAGATAAAAAAGTGCAGTAGTTTGCTGCACCATAAGTGAGGCATATCCAGCTCCAATGACCCCACAGAGATCTCCCATCTTACAATGGCTCATCTATCAAACTTAAATATCTACTGAGTCTAAAGATTCACTTCCATTACTTCAAAACTACCTACACATAGGAAGACGTACAATCTCCCTCGGGGTCAAAGAGTGAACTGCAGGCCAGCCCACTGGACTAGCTTGTTATATATGAAATTTAAGATCTGGCCACGTGTTCCTCATGTTGAATGATGATTGTTTGCTTAGGCCAGGGGTTGAAAACCAAAATAGCAATTTCCAATTTGGTAAAAAAAGTCAATAATTCAAGAGCCACAGTGCATAGGAATACAAGATAGTCCTTAATAAATAATGTCAAACCGTACTTTTTGTCAACCCTTATTTTAAGAATAGCACAAACACAATGATTTGTAATGCAATCCATGTTTACTGCAGGACACTGACAAACATTTTACATATTCTATTTCCTCACACTTTACGTGTGTTTGCACCACCGACTTCCTGACTTTCACTCCCAAATCTTCTTTCTTTCTGGAGGATGCTAGGGGGGATTATCAACATTTCAAGATCACATATCATTTGCTATTTAGATGTGAGTTGTTCATTTTCAGGGCTTCTAGACATTCACTGTTTATCGAAAATTATCTGGAAGGCTTTTTTTTTTTTAACTTTGCAATTTTAGTGTTGTGAGCCACAAAGAATCCCTTAAAAAGCTGTATGCTGCTCCAGAGTTGCAGGCCCCTGGCTTAGGCTTACTTTTGGGAAAATAGTTTTAAAAATACAACAACAAAAATAATTCATAAAAGGGGCATCTAGCTGTCATGCAAATAAGTATTAAGAAGAGTGAGAAATGTAATGCTATGTTCCAGAACAGAGTTACAGTATTTCTCTATATAATCACCATTTGAACATGCTTATTGTTACAAAAAGGAGAAAATAATTCAGCTAATTCAGCAATCCCAACTTTCCTCACAAATTTTGCAACTTCTAATACCATGTTAGCATGATATTTCCCACGTTCTTTTAATACATTCGTGCAACAATTTCTTGATTGTGCTCAATACAATCATTTATTTTGATTTGTATCCTCACCCGTCTGGAATTGTGACTTCAGTGTGTAGATAGCAGGCAATCCCTTGTCCCTGCAAAATGAGAAAATTAATTTGGACACACTGGTGGAAGCCCAACCCACATCACGTAAATATTCTGACAATGTAGTTTTGATGATGTCCTAACAAGTTTATATACAGATCATTACAGACCTATACTCCACAGGTAGCTCTTTTCCCATGAAATCACAATTCTTCACCAGTTACGCTATTGCACACTCCTTTCAGCACTTCTACCTGCAACTGAATGCTTATCAGACATCGTCTAAATTACTGTTCTGTGTGTTTGTACCAAAAGTGCTGGCTGCCACTCTGACACTTAGTTTTATTAGAGACACAAGATAGGTGAGGCAGTATCTTTTATTGGACCAAATTCACTAATTTAATGAATTAGCATTCTGCAGATATTGAGGCTAGAAATTGCTAATACGTAAGTGCCCTGGTTTTACACAGCTCCACTCTTTGACTTAAAACACTTCCAAGACAGAATTTTTCTGCTGCTCAGCAATAGGTCACACAGAAACTTGGACTCAGAACCTGTTTTTATTTTCTTCCTGGGAGTAATGATAGCCAAAAGGAGAGTGAGGTTATGCTCCCTGCAGTTATATCTTAAATAACTCCATGAAACTTTTTGCTTTAAGATGAGTCCACCAGAGTTGTAGAAAGTCAAACATAAAGGATAAGACCCATAATATTGTTGCATTTACACCTCCTTAAGTCCCTGTAGTGCATTAGAAAGATTTTCTATTCTCTTATGTCTTTTGTGTCAGTTAACACCACCAAAAGTCACTATGTATTTATATTACCTCATTGTAATACAATACTACAATACTATGCTTAGAAAGATCAGATTGTTATTGCTAAATAAAGGTTGATTCCACAATATGCATAAAAGCCAACAAAAATATTTTCATCAACATTATTTACAATTTACAGATAAGTGAAGAAAGAAAAATGCTACTTGACAAATTGACATATAATATTATTGATCCACTATTTGCACGTGACAGAAAGAAACCTTACACAGGTGTCTAATTTATAAAACAATCTAGAAAATAAGATTTCATTGCTTTTAAAAACCTATGACTAGAGAACACTTTCCTCCTGGGTTATGAAGAAAATTTTCCAAACATGAATTGTTACAAAGCTGTCTTCCTGGGATTGCAAACAAACTCCTCTATCTCCACTGCCCAGCTGCAAAAACTGACAAAACTCTAGCAAATATGTCCTTGATATTCAGAATATGATGGGCAGATGTGAAACAGTCCAGAAACATGCTGGTTCCATCCTGCTGCTACTTTGGAAAACCATACACAGCAGAAAAGACAGGTAATGGAATTATTCACCAAGGCGGAAAACACCCCCAAAAGCAAACAAAAGGAGAAATACATATGGAAGTGGAAGGTGAGCTGCTTACTTCCATAATTTTCAAATCTGGCTTTTAATAACCAGGCAAAGACGGATACTGAAGAGAGCACAATGGTGGGAATCTAATATACCTCTTTCCAGCACCTACAGCAGAAGTCAGACATCACCAAGTCATCACTTTTGGATCCCACTGGCAAGGACTCCCTTTTTCATCATGATCCCTCTAATCTTTTGCATCAATGGACAGAAGAAATGTTATGTCCACCAAGTATGTGTGGATGTGCATTACCAATAGAAATACATGCTGCCCACTACGGGTGGCTCTGATCAACTTGGTGGCACCTGAATCTATCCTATATGGCAAGTGCTCAGATTACAGGGAACACTGGTGTCTCAAACACTTTGGCTACGGTTACACTGTAGCTGTAACAAAATAACTTATGCAATTTGTGCAACACAAATTGTGTAAATTACTTCAAGTTAACTTATTTTGAACTTAGTGCCATCCACTTGGCACTGAAGTTCAAAATAAGAAATATTTTGAAATAAGCAATATTTCAAAATAAGCAAATTTTTGAAGTTTCCGCTAACACTTGTACGAAGAGGGGTACTGGAACTGGAATACTGCACTCCAAATAGCACTTCTATTTTGAATGCAGTATTTAGCTACGGAGTTGCTATTTCATGATGCATTTGTATCCCAGAATAGCAACTATAGCGTAGCCATAGCCTTTGGCATTAATGGCCTAGTGAACTGCATATGGTAATATATTTGGCCACCTAATACAGACCTGCTGGATGTTAACTGTAAGACACCTTCAGAATGCAGTATGCCTAGTATTATATGACATACTCCCAGGTCTGTTACGGTTTTGGACTTTGGCTGAACAGTACTCAGAATAGTGGAAATTTTAACAAATCAGTGAACCTCTTCACAGGAGCTATTTCACACATGATCACTCTCCACTTCCGCCACTGCTAGTCTCTTTACTATAGGGCTTTAATTTCTTGTCAGAACTCCCTTGTCCTGAAAATACTACTATAACAATAGATGTTTTTGTTTCCCTAGTGCTACTCCAAACTTTAATTTCTATCCATTGTTAATGGGCTGAAAGTTATATGGTTATTCAATCACCACCATTTCCCCTTCCCATCCTTGCATTGGCCAGCTAGCAAATTTCTTTTAGTCTGGATGAGCAAAAGCAGTGGTGGACACTATAGAAGTAGTAGGCCACGAATGCAAGCTCTAATTGTATTAGCTGCCTGAATTAAATAGGTAGGTAAATCACTAGCAGAAAAGGGTAGAAGTTAAAAGAATAATCAACAAAACCAGTAATGCTGATAAACCAGAGGATGGTCATAAAGAGAATGGCACTGGATCCCAGGCACTTAGGTGCCAGTCATCCATTCAAAGTTAATATTCTTCAAGTACCTATGGAAATAGTGCACTGAGCCATGATTGTTATGCTTTGGTTCTGTATAACAGTGTCCCTTAAACTTTTTGAGACCACAACACCAAACAGTAATATTTTTCTGTGGAACACCTATGAAAATTTTCTTCAAGAAACTGTTGTCAGTTCAAAAAACAAAAATAAAAACAAAAAGACCAGCAACATATACAACAAATCCAAAATGAAGTAGTTTAACAGGTATCATAGCAATGCAGAAGTAACATTGTATCTGGTTTTAATAACAGCAAATATAGACCATGGGTGTGCGATAGCCAAAAAAAAAAAAATCAGATGCTCTGGGCACACCAGTAACACATCCTTTAAGCAACACTGCTGTTGAAAGCCCTTGAACAGACATTCACTACAATGCTTCCGAAAACACAGTGAGGCAGAGCCAGTGTGACATAAGGGAATGGAACTCAATTGACCTGGGTTTTGTTTCTTGCTCTGCTGGGTGACCTCCGCCGACGCATTTTGCACCTCCGTGCCTCAGTTTCCCCCATCGGTAAAACTTGGAGACGGATAATCTCCTTTGGGACTCTCCCGAGGAAAAGCGCTAGGCATGAGCTGGTACGGTAAGGGACGCACACACCTGCCAGGGCAGGAGCAGTTTCTAAGCGTTGGCGCTTCAAGCTGGTCAGCCCTGTGGGGTGCTGCGCTGCGCGCCTGCCCCAGCGCGGGGGACTCCCCGCCAGCGGTCTGCCGAGGGTGGGGGGTCGCAGGGCTGCTTTCTGAGGTAACAGGCACTGGCTACGGAGAACGATGGCTGCGCTGAGCTCCGCAGCAGCGACGAGGGCTCACACCCCACAGCCATTCTTCAGTTGAATACACCCCCCCGTGCCCCGATTTACATAGAGTGGAGGGACCTCAGCTACCATGATTGACAGGTCTGCCCCCCCCCACTTTGCTGAGGAGCCGAAGGGGTGGCAAGCACACGGTTAGAAATGTCCCGCGCCGCTCTCTCGAACCTTTCAAGCAGAGCATGCGCACGCCACGGCTCCTGTATCACCCTCCACTAGCGGCCGAGTCCCGCCCACGCCAGGTCGATGCGCACGCGCAGTAGGCCGTTTGGTGGGGGGGCGGGGGAGATGAGCGTATTGCTCCCCAATATGGCAGACTTCGATACTATCTATGAGCTGGAGGAGGAGGAGGAGGAGGAGTCCGAGCCGGTGGTGAGGAGTCAGGAGCTGCCCCGGCCCCGAGACGCGCCAGACCCTGTGGCGGTGCGGGGCGCCGGGCACATCACTGTGTAAGGCGTGGGGGTTAGTGGAGCGGGCGCGAGTGAGGGGTGGTAGGCAGGTGGGAAGGGGCCTGAGGGAGCGTAGGCAGGAACCATGGGTTGGGGGAGGGAACACGGGGGAGAGGGGGCTTCGCGAGGGGATAGTGCTGAGGGCCTCTTCTAGCTGCCTTACTGAGCCCTCGGATCACAGCTGGGAGAGATGCTGGTGCTGAGAGTGGAGGTGACCAGGAAGAGTCTTGGCTTCAGACTACTCTGTCAACAATGCCACGAATAATGCCACAAAAGTAGCTCCCTGCCTAAGTGCTCAGTCACTCCTTAACATGCCTCTGTGCAGTGCACCAATCTGTTTATATATTTTCATTCTTTCCCTGAAGCTAGAAAATAAGCTGCTTAAAATCTTAGGTTCACTGCCTGGCCTGAGGCTGAAAATAGTTGCTGCCTCAGTTAACTTTTAAGTACCACAACAGACTCAATGAGTCATTTAAGTGTCTAGCACCACAATTTTACTGTCTTCCTTCTTGGGCTCAACTCAGCCATTGGGTCTCTGCACTGTACTGTATCGAGAGAGGATGTGTTGGACATTTTTTAAAATTTGAGTTACTGATTTTGATTTTTAATAGTTTTACAATGGGAAGGTCAGAAGTTTTATAATTACAAAATGTGGAACAAGATTAAATCCAGGAATTTTGCTGGTATTTATTTAGTATCATAATACACAGTGCTCAATCAGCATAACCCATTATGTCAACTGTTTTAAAACTACCCTACTTCTTACCAAGTGATTAAACTGAACATAAAGTAGCATATGAATTGCAATTTATCTTTCACACTAAATAGGATGGAGAATCACTAATATTTCATATTTGTGCATTAGATAACTCGATAAACCAAGTTTCATCTTGTGGGTGTATCTGAACTAATAAGAGATGCTGGATTTTTCTCTACAGTGTGATCTAGTGCAGAGGTCAGCAACCTTTCCAAGGCATAGTGCTGAAATTTTCCATTTTGCCCTCTATGCCCGGTCCAAGTGCTGGTAGTCCCATTTATAACAACTTCATTAATAAAGAAATTAAGATGCAGAGTTTTACCGTTTAGGTGTTGGTTGGTAGCATTAGCTGATCTTTTGTTAATCCTCAGGTGGCTTGGCTTTTAGCAAGCTCCAAATTGCAGGGGGGAGGAGGGTCAAGGCCGAGCTCCCACCTCGCGTGCCAATGAAAGATGGCTTGTGTGCCACTCTTGGCATCTGTACTGGGGATTGCTGACTCCTGATCTAGTGGTTTGAAGGAAAGGCTTGGTAAATAAAATTCTGTTGCATCCTAATAGAACCAAATTAGATTTCTATACTGTGTCTATCTGTAAATACACAAATCAGATGAGGTTTGAGCTATTATATATAGGTTGTTCCATGGCATCACAGAATTTCTGCTTTTGCTGATGGAGACGCTCTCTAATGTTCCCTCTACTCTTTTCCATCCATGTGCAGATTTTTTTTCCACCCATGAGCAAAATAAAATTTTTCGATGCACTGAGGAATATGTGAATGTGCACAACCAGAAGAAACAAATATAGCTGCAGGTGCTCTACTAATTAGCTGGGCAGCATTTGACTTTGTCCTGAGCAGCCACACAAGTGCACAGCTTACAGGGAACACAGATCTTCTCTATGATGGCATTAGTCTCAAAGGCAGTCTTATTTATCTTTTTATTCTATACTAGGAGCTTTCAAAATGCCAAAATACCAAATTCCTACCTAAAATAGAATGCAGTCTAAAAAGGAGAAAAGTTGGGTGAAAAAGGGACGTAACATAGTAAGAAAGTGATTGAAATGATAGGTGCATGTGTTTATGCAAATAGTATTTAAAGCATGTTTTATAGAAAAATTAGCTTCATGTATTTGTTTACATCTCCCACAATGGTCTTTGTGTTCTCTTCCCTGATGCCTGCATTGCATCAGTGCCCTCACTGAATTAATCCTTAAATCTGCTTCTTTTTCAATTCCCTAGTCATAACCCCTTTCTTGTGTGACATCTGCAAGAAAACTGCCAGGTAGTGATCTATAAGTCGGGGCAAAAGAAAGCAATATGTTAAATGATTCAGTAACTTGAAGTTGTGTATAATGTGCATGATCTTATAACTGGTATTCTCTATCTCTTTGAATAAGAACGGTATGACAGAAAGAAATGCCAGTAGAGTGGTCTTTATTGCCTGGTCCTGCTCATCATGTACGGCCAGTTAATAAACAGTCAGTTAATAAAACTCAAATAGACTCTGGAAAGTCAGAGTAGGTGATGCCAACCGCTGGGCAAATGAGAACTATTGTGTCTTTAATGGATTCTGAGTATATGAACAACAAGAAGTCCTGTGGCACCTTTATAGACTAACAGATATTTTGGAGCATAAGCTTTCATGGGCAAAGACTTGCCTCACCAGTAACTTTGTGATCATAACACCATTTCTTGTGTTGGAAACAACTTTCCAAGTTATTTCAGAAGATATGCCACCAGGAAGCCTCTTGAAGATTCCTAGACTGCTCCTGATAGGACTGCTGTTCTGAGAGAAGTGATACAGGCTCACCTAGGCTGAGTCTATACTTGCCCCCAACTTCGAAGAGGGCATGTTAATCAGGGCAATGGGAGATTACTAATGAAGTGCTGTGGTGAATATGCAGCACTTCATTAGGCTAATTCTCCCCCTACAGCAGCTTCGAAGCATCAAACTTCGAAGTGCCGGCATGCCTGTAGCCGTGGGTGCTTCAAAGTCCCTTTACTCCTCTATTGGCGTTTCTATCTGCCATATCTTTCTTATTCAAAGAGGTGGGACAGAGGATGAGAAATTTTGAGGAGTAAAGAGACTTTGAAGTAGCATGGGCTCTTCGAAATGCCTGCAGCTATACACATGCTGGCACTTCGAAGTTTGACACTTTGAAGTTGCTGCGGGGGAGAATTAGCTTAATGAAGTGCTGCATCTTCACTGCAGCACTTCACTAGTAATTTCCCGTCACCCTGATTAACATGCCTTCTTTGAAATTGGGGGCAAGTGTAGACAAGCCCCTAGTGAGTGAAAAACATAGGGAGATAACTGTTTTTACTAACTGTGTTTTATTTAGATGTCTTTTCTCTTCTTCCTTTAGAATTGCCTCTCATGGATGGTTATGATATATGATCCTGTAACAAATGATATAACATATCTGGGCAGGTTGCCAACCATTTAGGAATCTTGGCATTATCTACCATATACAGTGGGGCTGAAGATAATTGTTTTTATTTCCATCTAATATTCTGGTCCAGATTTCTTGAATGTAATTACTTCATGGTTAATAGGCTGAAGAAACTTGTATTGGTGCTAAAGTTTTATGCCCATGGTGATCCTTGTAAAGTATTTTGAAGTAACCTGCAATATGTTACCATACTAAATAATGATCCCAGGATTTGACCAAGATGTGTTTTGTTTGTTTGTTTGTTTGTTTGTTTTTTGTATTGATTCTTATGCTAACTTTTTGAGTGTACATTTAAGGGCTTGACATCATGATCTTCAGCTGATCATGGTTGTTGGTTGGAACCTGTATATTTAAGCTGCCTAACTCTTTCAGTTTTAAAAGATAGGAAATGCCGGTACCACCTTAATTCTGTCCCTTTTGCATATGCATTATAGTATGATCTTTAATGGTGTCATATTTTTTTCTGCAAGACTCCTGCTTTCAGTGTACCGGATGGAGGGTGATCAGGGACTGAGGCAGCTGCATTCAGTGTATGACCTTTGCCTTGTTTACTGCATACCATCAAAACCCTGTACTGAATATAGAATTAATTATTCCCTCATGGCTTTGACTGGAGCACTCATTGCTGTAGCTTCTGAGTCCATCATGAATATATCTCTAAATCTATCAGAAGACTGACAGTATTCTCCCCATTTTACAAATGGGAAAATAGAAGTAGGCTGGTTCCACACTTGCCCCCAACTTTGAAGGGGGCATGTGAATCAGGGTGATGGGAGATTACTAATGAAGTGCTGCAGTGAATATGCAGCACTTCATAGGCTAATTCTCCCCCGTGGCAACTTCAAAGAGTCAAACTTCAAAGTGCTGGCGTGCATGTAGCTACACATGCTGGCACTTTGAAGTTGGGCAGGGGAGAATTAGCCTAATGAAGTGCTGCATATTTACCACAGCACTTCATTAGTAATCTCCCATCACCCTGATTACCACGCCCCCCCCCTTCAAAGTTGGGAGCAAGAGTAGACAAGCCCATAAAGACTGATCTGTAGCCACACACTGACTCGGTGGCAGAGGCAGACTTAGAATTCAGGATCCCTGTCTGTGCTACTATCTTACCATCAAAAATGTTAAGCATCCACTGATTTCAGTGGCAGTTGTGACTGCTGGTCATTTTTGCATATCAGATCCCACATGGTAAGTTGCATGCCCAGAGAACAACGCAGCAGCCTCAAACTAAATATTTTTGTTTAAATGACTTAGTAATACTTGGTTTCATTTGACAAAAACTGCTTGGCTGCACGTGCTCACTTTAGAATTGCTAGGGAATATATGGGCTATGATCTGTACCTATAGTGTTTGGAGAAAGCTATTGAGGTAGTGCTAGAGTCACTAAAGCAGTGCATTACCAGTCTCATTGTGGACGAACAAGATGCCAGCCTTTTTAAAATAGTTTACAGTTCACCTGTTACTCAAAGCTCCATCTCTTGAAGCTGACAGCATCTTCATTTATTGTGAGTCTTCCTCCACTGGGGATGATGATTAATTCATTTTGTCAACTTGGACAAATACTCAGCCTTTCTATGTCAGAGACCCATGTATACTGAGGCTTAGAAGGATTAGATTTTTTTTTTTTTTACTGGTAATATCAGGAAACAATTTCATTGTACATACATAACCAACAAATATTTCTACAATGTCTATTTTTATATTCACACAGGCAAAATAAGAAAAATAGTCCTGAGAACTTCAGCATTTGCTTTAAGGATACTTAATTTGTATATTTTGATAGGATAACTTTTTATTTAACTAAAACATTAATAGATAATTGAAAAAATCTTACAAATAAGCATTGATATTCTGTAAAATATTGTATAAAATCAAATTTTGCCAAGCCTACTGTGCTACAGTTTAACTTTTTGAATCACCATGTAAGGCTTTTGGCATAGTTGCACACAACGTTCTTATAAGTAAACTAGGGAAATGTAGTCTAGATGGAATTACTATAAGGTGAGTTCACAACAGGATGTAAGACCATACTCAGAGGCCTTGTCTACACTACCACCTTCCTTTGAAGGAAGGATGGTAATTAGGGTGTTGAGTTTACTGATGAAGTGCTGCCATGCATAGGCAGCACTTCATTAAGCAAATTCCCCTGTGCAGCAACTTGAAAGTTTTAAACCTACCAGAACTTCGAAGTGCTGGGGCAACTTTGCAGTCCCCTTACTCCTTTTGAAGTGGGTGAGCCGCAGCTAGACATGCGCCGGTACTTCAAAGTTTAAAACTTCAAAGTTGCCATGGTGGGGAATTTGCTTAATGAAGTGCTGCCTATGCACAACAGCACTTCATCAGTAAACTCCCAAAACGCTAATTACCATCCTTACTTCAAAGGAAGGTGGTGGTGTAGACAAGCCCAGAGAGTAGTAAGAAATCATCAGTGGTTCACTGTCAAACCAGGAAGATGCATCTTGTGGAGTCCTGCAGGGTACAGGTTGGGGTCTGGTACTAGTCAATATTTTCATTAATGACTTGGATAATGCAGTTGTGAGTCTGCTCGTAAAATCTGTGGATAACACCAACCTGGGAGGGATTGCAGAGACTTTAGAGGATAGGATGAAAATTCGAAATTACCATGACAAATTAGAAAGTTGGTATGACATCAAGAAGTTCTTGAAAGATAAATGCCAAGTATTTCACTAAGGAAGGAAAATAACCAAAACACACAATAATGGGGTATGGGTTAGTACTCTGGCTCATATTCAGTTTGTTTACTATAACCCCAGTGCTTTTCCAATGTAAGTCAGTTGTGCAGAAGACTAATATCTAGGGCCTCACCACTTTCACAACAGTGAAAAACATGTCCGGGACTGTGAAGTCTGACTTCCCTGGTGAAATTTGGTCTTTCAGTGCTGCTGAGAACTTGGGGCTCTCACCTGTTTATCTGGCCATGTTGAAGGACAGGAGTTGTCTTTCACCTGCATGGATTCTCATGGTGGGGATACCAGATCCACGTCAGAAGGCAGTGCAGAAATGAGCATGGTACAGTCACTTCTGCCCATGTCTCAACCACAGCTGTTCTGTCCATAGGACAAAGTGGGGCAGCTGCCTCAGGACATGTGCCTTAGGGGGTCCTGCAGCAGCTGCCCCAGCCATCCTGTGGAGGGAGTGGGGGAGTATTATCTGGGGCAGGTATGGTGTCAGTGGGCAGTGTGAGTGTCTGGCTGCTCAGCTGCACTGTGCCCTCCTGGCCTGCTAAACCCTGCTTCTTTGTGGCAGTGGAAGCAACCTCTACTGCCCACAGGAAAGCAGGGCTCAGTGGGCTGGGTGTGCACAGCACAGCAGAACAGGTTGCTGCTCTCACCACCCACAAGGTGAGTGCCAGGGGGTGGGGTTGGGGAGCAGCTGAGGGGGAAGTGACTGCTATCCCACCCTGCCCTGCCCCGCCCCACCCCACCCCACCCCAGGTAATCCCTGGCCCACTTGGTTGGGGTTAGGGTAAAGACTCAGTATAGGAGAGGGGTGAGGCCCCGTGCCTGAGACACTGGCTGGAGGGGGGTCTTGCCCCAGGTGCCACCCTCAGCTTGGCCTCGGGGCTTCTTTTTCCATGTTTCTTGCTGAGGCTCAGGGTGAGTGGGTAGAAGCTACAGCCTGTGAAGGTTCTACAGTTTTCCCAGAATCCCATAAATTGGCCACCCCCACAGAAACATCCTCTAGCCCTGGCCATAGAAGTGAAGGTGGCATTGTTAGGGACCTCCTCTCCAATCCCGTTTTTTGTCAGGACACCCCTGGTTAGAACACCATGAAATTTCAGATGTAGACATCTGAAATTGCTCTGGCCATGAAATTGACTAGAATGGGCCATGAATTTGATAGGGCCTTACTAATTATCATTCTTTGATGTGTTAATGAGCATTTCATATGTAAGGTAAAGGAGGTAGTTCTCTTCTGCTTGTCACTGGTGAGGCAGCAGCTGGAATACTGTGTCCTGTTCTGAGTGCCACACCTTAAAGAAGATTTGACAAATTGGAGACAGTTGGGGCTGCACCAGTGAGGGCCTTTTTGGCCTCACTTGTGTGGTCCCCAACTGGTCTTTCTGTGAGGTCAGTGGCTCCCATACTGGAAAAGGTTCCTCACCCACAGAATACAGTATGACGCTTCTGCTGTTAAATTCTGGAACTCAGATGGTTAAAGGTTTTGATTTGAGTGTCTTAGTTGACATTCCTTAAATGAAACTAAGCAATGACATTCTTTAAGCAAAGTATCAGATGTTCATTTAAGGTGCAACCCTAGGGTATGCTTTTTATATATGCATGCACACACACAGATAGACATACACACACCAGTACTGCTTTTATTATATAATTTTCGAGCCTAAGCTAATTGATTAATAATATAGTAAAAGCATACTAACTGGTTAATAACTTAGACTCCTATCTCCAATTTACTTGTAGACCTACTTCAAGATTTGCAAGATTTCTGTCTCTTTCTAAATCTTTTTTTTTTTTTTTTAAGGAAAAAAAAAAAGCATAGATGCTTTGTGGGCCCCTATGTCGAAAGAGCAGGCCTCATGTCACCAAATTTTTCAATCCCTGGCCCATTCTTTCAAGAGTGGGGGCTGTGTGGACGCTCTCTATCAAAAGAGCAGATCGCTCTTTTGATCTGCTTTTTTGTATATGAACGCACTCTTTCAAAAGAAGGTTTTTTTTGGAAGAGATCTTCCCAAAGAACTTCTTTCAAAAGATCACTGTAGTGTAGATGTAGCTTTTAGTTTTTGCTGCCTTTTGCTGAGCAATGTCTAAACTTTATAAGACTATTTTTCTGATAGAAATCAAGCCACTAGAGGCAATTAATGTAAAATTTATGTTGCTTAAAATTCATACATCTTAAAATCATTAATATGCATAATACTTATGAGTTTTCATAAGCATTACATGGATTAATTTGCTTCAGTTTAATTGAACTATTTGTAAATATTAGGCTACAGGTTTTGTATCGGGAAGACAAACTAGGTTGTTTATTACTAGCTATATCTGTGAGATGAACAAGGACAAACTAACTTGTATAAAATTATCAGACCTCTTTTCAAATTGGAATCTTATTCTAATGTTCTAATTCTTCCTATAACAAGAAAAAGAAAAGTATATTTTGAAGACTCTCAAATTTAAAATTGGGATACTGCCATTTTCCGAGAGTTTATTTTCTGGACATCTGTTTAAAAATTACTTGCTTTGAGATGGCAACAGACTACATTTCTAGTCAGCTTTTTTATGTAAATACATTTTAGTTGTAAAAACACTAAACCGAGGAAAGCTTGCATAATATGTTAATAGTACAAAGAAAAGTAGACAAACATTTTACTCTCATTCTTTTTCTTAATGCCAAATCAAGTGTTACATAACTTTTTTTTTAAAAACTGAAACAGAATAAGTTGGATGGAATATATTTTGTTTGTGTCTCTTTTATTTTCAAGGTTTGGCTTGAGCAACAAGTTTGACACAGAATTTCCCTCTGTCCTGACAGGAAAGGTAAGTCTGAGTTTGCATTGAAATTTTAAATTCAAAAGACAGTTCATCCAATAGTTTGTGCATTACAAATGTCTAGAAGCATTATTCTTAAGTTCAAGTAGAAAAAAATCTGAGCCAAATCTCTTCCAGGTCACTAGTGAGAGAAGGTTGTTACCATCTGCCCTGTATCCTACATAAACCAGTTTAGCAGTCAGTGCCCAGTTCCTAGTGCATATGGCCACTTCATAAAAAAAATAGTCACCATAGTTGCCATCATTAGCAATCTGAGGAAAGACAGACCAAGGCCCAAGAGGGGGCTGACATTACCTACAATATTTTCACTCCTCTGCAGGCAGTCTCTTCAAAACATGACAATGACATACCCTGGGTTTATGGACCCAGAAGCCTATGCTACTAGTTTTGTGGATTAAATAAAGTTCTTTGGTGCTCAAGGTTTTCGGTCTCACTTCCCTCTTAAGCAATGAGCCTGACCCCTCCTCCTTCCAACACCAAACTCCCTCCCAGAGCCCATACCCCCTGCTGCACCCCATTCCTTGTTCCTGCCTGATGAGAGTGAGGAAGAGTGAGCAGCAGAGGCAAGGGTGATGGAGTGTGTGGGGACAAAGCCTCAGAGATGGGTAGGACGGGGCATTGCCTTGGAGAAACCATGGAGGAAGGGTGTTTTTGTTTGCACAGTTAGATGGCTTGCCTTATAAATCATATGGCTTTCCATGTAAGCCTGTAAAGGAAAAATAGTTTGATCTCTTTGCTTAATATATCTTCAGTTACTGGAACAGATGACCTTTTGCAGAAAAAAGAAAAAAGCACAGTCAGCTCACCATATTTTTGGAGGAAATTTTCCTACTCTTCGTAGTATCATGTATCTTGACTGCTCGAGGTTAGCAGAAATAACCTTTTAAAATTGATATCCCTCTAAAATGAAATATTTTGACTGAATTTTTGGTTCTCGCTTTAAACCTTTCCTTATTCATCCATTGCCCATATTCAGATTTCTGCTACTTTACTGTGACTTTGACTTTTCTCATTGTATGTCTTTTACATGCAGGTGTGTTACTCTACAATTTAAGAGATGTTTTCAATAAGCATATGTTTCTTTAAATGTAGTTACAAGTAGAGAAAAGCTCATGAATAATACTGAAAAGCATAATTCAATATAAAGATTAACAAATACTTGTTTAAACACAACTTTAATGGAAACTTCATTGTGCCTCTCATTTTCCCCTTACTGTTTTCAATCTTGTCTGGTTAATGAACATTCTGCAATTTCAGTAACAAAAGTTTTCATTTCAGGTCAACTGACTTTCTCCTAGGTTACAAAGAAAGAACTATACGTTCAACTGGTTTCTTATATTCCCGCCCCTTAATTTTTACTTCTTGAGGGTGTAAGTAATACATCACATATGATGTAAGATACCATAGAACCTCAGATTTGCAAACATCTCAGGGAATGAGGTTGTTCCTAAGTCTGAACAAAACATTATGATAGTTCTTGCTAAAGTTTACAATTGATCATTGACTTAAGACAACTTTCAAATATTATTATGCAGAATAAATACTATTAACCATCTTAATTTAAATGAAATAAGCACAGAAAGTTTCCTGACCTTGTCAAAGCTTTTTAAAGTTCCCCTTTATTTTAAGTAGTATTTAGGGATTTTTTTATTATTATTTTTACACATTTAATAGAGTATTGTATGATATTTCCTTTTTCTTTTTCTCTTTTGTCTCTGGTGCTTCCTGATTGTATACGTCTGTGTCCAACAGGGGTTTATGGTTGACTGATCAGTTCGTAACTCTGATGCTTGTAGGTTTTTTTCCAGAAATCAGAGTTCATGGTTTTTTAAACCCTATTCCCATAACAGTTTGAGGAGCAGTTGTCAAGTACAGAAGTGTTGAAATATACAAATAGTCTCCTGTTGAACAAAAAGTACATTTCTCTTGCTATCTGATACTGCAAATACAAAGTTGATAGTAAGTATCTTGTGCTCATGTGAATTGCAAGAAACAAACTTGATTGCCATGGCATTTGGCTGCTTGTTGATCTATTAAAAACAAAATACGTATGTTTAACTTCAATATAAATGTATTTTCTGTAGACAGTCAAAATTTACAAAGATACGTCTGGATGACTGAGCTCTGGAAGCCCTATATTATATGTCACATAGTCCCTTCTTTAGTCAACCATTCTTAAGTTGTTTACTGTAAATGTGCAATAAGAATAATGCACAATGCAGTAAAACAAGATATTATTTTATTCTGAATGCGGGCATAATAATTTAATTGGTCTGGGAGTTCATATTATCCTGTCCAGCAACATGGATGTATTAGTTAAGTCATTAGATGTAATATGTGTTTTGTTTTTATTTAGCTACTATATATTTGAGAATTTGTCTGTCCATCCATAAATCCATTTGTTCCAGAACTCCTCCCAAACAGTAAGAGCTAGGACCACAAAATTTGGTATGCAGCTTCCTCTCATAACTTAAAGCAAGGTTATGGTTTGGTTGTGCCAGCACAATGGAATGTGCATGGAATGGGATTGTTTCTTATCAAACAGAAAGGGAAGTGTGTGATAGCAGGGTCAGTTATACTCACAAATGACCACCGGGAGCAGCAAGCACAGGAGACAATTAGATCACACACTGACCATGGGGGGCAGCAAGCACTCCAGCCTCGCAGAGCAAGCACTGGCCAGCAGCATAGCTGCAGCCATCTCTGCCATGGGGAGCAGCTGCCAGCCAGGCAACACAGCCCCCATCACTGCAGCCACCCCCCAGGGAGCAGATACAACTCTCCCCACCCCATGCTCTGAGTCCCCCACCTCCTGCTGACTACCTGCCCTGACTCCTGCACCCCCACCTCCTCACCTAAATGTCTCACAACCCCCGGCCCCGGTCTGCCTCCTCAACCCTTACTCTGTACCCTTCTGTCCTTAGCTGCTACTCTTAGCCCCACCCCATCACTGTGCCCCTATCCTCAATCCGACAACCCCCACATTCCCAGACGTCTGCCCTGAAGGACCCAAGTAATGTTGAATAACTCTTCTAGTAGTAAATATTACTGGAGGAGAATCCAACAGTAAATCCTTAAAGTAGCAATAAATGTCTGATTTTTGGCTAGCTGGGTAACTTGTGTCTCCAAAACATATGAATTCTTTGGAATTATGGTACAGGCTCACATTGTGACTCTGGGAAACTTGCTGTGTAGCCTCAGTTTCCCCTTTTGTAATGTGAGGATAGTAATATGTAAACTTTGAAGTGCTTTTGAGATCTATGGACACGTGCTTGGTGGTATTATTATTACAACACTAATCTGTTTCTTAACTGAAATATTCCCCCATTTTATAGGATCTGGTTATTCATTGTAGAGTTCTTGAGTGTTAGGATGCAGACAAACAAGTAAGCATAAAACAGTAAACTGAAAAGCACACTGAAGCATTGCTCTCTTTTTTTTAGGAGAATGAGCACATGTGTAGTGGAGGTTACATGGACTCTGCAAATAGATAAAAGGGGAGAAAGTTTCAGGTGGGTCAAAATTTGGGCCTACTAGTCTAGTTAGCTAGAGTTGAACAAGAGGTGAGTTCTAATGTCTAAAATACAGATTGGTTAACTTCATTATTTTAAAGCTAGCTTCCTATAGATTTGGTGGCCAAATTCTAGATGTCTGTTTTTATAGATTTGTCAGGTCCATTTTAAATAATTTGTTTAAAATGTTATTTAAACTAAAACTTGTCTGTAATCTTGTATGCAATATAATTTATAGTCCATTTAGGAAACAGATTTCTTCATTCTCACAAAGGCTAAACCAAACTAGAAAAGTACTATTCGTGATATATGGCACAACAGCACACACTGCTCCAGGTGACAAGAAAATGACAGAGCTAATGAATCTTAAGGAAGAAAGTGGAGCTTCCTGCCCTGGTCTTAAAACAATAAGGGGTCCTATACAGAGATTAGTGTGCAATGTGGGGAAGTGTAAGCCATAAAACGTACCCTTCGTATTGTTTTCCACCATGACCTGTGATGGATAGGGTTTGTGATCATGATGATTGAAGGAGGCAGGTCAGGCCTGCTGGGCCTTGCTTGCTCTCTTCCTCTGTTTGCAGATTCGTTGCATCCTGTTGTAAAATATTATGATCCCCCCCTCTTTTATGTTGTTTTAAAGGCCTAAAAGGAATGAATGTTTCTTTACAACGTGGACTGCACAGCCAGAAGCAGCGTACTTATCTTTCTTTTCAGGAGACAGATAGAAACCTGCCAAGTGCTTTTTTTTTTTAAACCCACAATTATACAAATCCAGATTTCAAGCAAGCTGTAAATTATACGTTGATAATTAATTAAAATCTTTCCAATATAATACTTTTAAATTAATCTCTCAAAGCTTCAGAATTAAGTGCAGGAAAGCCACAGATTCAATGCAACGAATGCGTATGGCCCATCAATAAATTGGCACAATATTCTGTATTATATAAAAAATACAGTCCATGATTGATTTTTCTGATGTGAAAAATGCTACATCTTTATTGGTTTACAAAAGAATTTGATACCAAATGTACAGGAACTTCTACAATATCTATGGCTATGGCTTTACTAGAGAGTTTTGTCAACAAGACTGGTGGAGTGTCCACACACAAAATGTGTTTTGTTGACAGTATGTCAGCAGAAGTCAGCACTTTCATTGACAACCTTTTGCTTCTCCCAGGTGAGGAAGAGCACTTTTGTCAACAGATTCTGCTGACAAAAAGGCTGCATGGATGCTCTGGTGGGCCTTCTGTCGACAGACAGGGCTTTTGTTTCGCTGGGCGGCCCTGTTTGCTGAGCTTCTGGTCTGCCGTTCTGTCGAGAGAGGAGGGTTGGGCAGTCCGGCCAGTCTCTGTTGACAGAGCGGATTGCTCTTTCTAGCTAATTTAGTGTATGACCGCACTCTGCCAACAGATGTCTTGTCAGAAAATCTCTTCTGACAGAAACCTCTAGTGTAACTTTAGTCTATATGTACAAATGAACATGGTATAAATGCTTATAAAACAAATGAATTTCAAAACTCAGTTTTTATCTGTCAAAGCATTTGCTCTTCAATTTGTAAGAAAAGTTTCTGAGCTATAAATTAATTGTAAACTGACATGAGCAGAATTACATTGTTTCTGCCTACCCTAAGGTGACTCACCTTTGTATCATGTATTAAAATGTAGGTTTCTAATGGAGAACAGTAGCTCTTATTCACAGATGTGTTCATAATTGTTTGACCTTTTTTTTTTTTAAACTGTGGTAAAAAATGTAGTAATAACACATATGTAGTGCCATTCCCTTCAATTAGCTTGTGCTGAACAGTGTAAAGGGTTGAAACTTGATGAGCAACACTATGCCTGATGCAAAAGAGAGACTAGAATACAGTTCTCACTCCTTCAGCAAACTTGGTTTCACGGTGTTAGCAGGAGCAAAAAGTAGTACTTTATTTTTGTCACTTAAACTAAACAAATATGAATGACTCTGAATACACAAAAGTTTAACTCCTCTGGAGTGAAGAGGTGCCATTTGTGTAGAGTTACACTTCAGAATAGAGCCCTCATTTAAGATTCTAATTTCCGTTAATTTCCTTAAAAATTAACGCCAAAAATTCATTAATAAGGTCATTCCCAACGGGCATACAGAGTAAGCATATGCCATTTGTGACTGAAAAAATTGTCATTAGCCTGACAGTACATGAAGGTTTGTTCCTTTTAATACAAAAAAGTGCATTAAGAGAACAGAGGAAGCTGTGTTATGGAATTATATCAAATTTTCATAAATCTCACAAAAGTTAAAGATGGGGAAAACCCGTTAAATCTTCTCTACTCTCCTGCTCTTACAGGATTTTTTTTCTTACGTTGTTGTTCTTTTTTTAAAAAATCACAAGGCAGGGGGATTCTTGGGTTTTCCACACTGGATTATGTTGTGTGCCATCTGTTTTAATTTTAAAATTAACATAAAACCACCTACAAATAGCTGCAAGGACAAATGATTTTCCTTTGTTTCACTGAAAGTTGTTGTACAAAAAAGGGTATTAAATTTTGATATGTCAGCCACTATCAGTGGGGATTTTTCCATTTTTGCTTCTGAAAAGAATTGGGTTTTTTTAATTGTGAACTCTACACTGAATTTTAACTTGCCCTTTTGTCAGAGAATGCAAGCTCATTTCCTTAGCCAACAAAAGTAAACATTGTTCTTAGTCACAATACCTGAAAGTTTTTGTTAATTGGGAGCAAGCCTGCCTTATGTACAAATCCAAATCACCACTGATTTTAATGAGTGATCATTAAACAGCTATTGTGGTTTTTCTGGCATGCACATGTGTGGTCTTTTCCATGTTGTTTGGATTGTGCTACTTCCTAAGAGCTATATTCAACATTTTTTGCTGCCAACTCTGCAGATGTGAAAGAACAAAAGTGGCAGTGAAACTGATGCATTTTTGGTGTACAGAATTGTAGGATGGAATGAAGCAAGATTTGGTGAGGGTATGCAGGGATTACTCATGTGCTGAGTAAAGCCCAAATCTTGAAGGTTTCTCTGAGAGTTGCTAGTGGCCTGGAAATAAACCTTCTAATCCTTTCTCAACAATCAAGATGGATGGTACGGGTTCAGGAAATGGGATTTTGCTTTAATGCTAACAAAGTTCCATAACTTCATATAGCAATCCATTTCTGAAAAGTGCTTACATTTCATATAGCAATCCACTTCTGAAAAGTGCTTACAGTGATAAGAATAATTTCTATTAAATTAACAATACCAGTGATATCCTTGATTGTAATTATTCTAGAATTTACTCAGCTGTTCCAGTGCCTACCATTAGAAGAACAGCTGTCAAATTAAATTTAATCTTATTAAAACCTAGTAATAGGAAAATGGTTTGCTAACGCTATGGAAAAATAAAAGCATTCTTTTTTAAATATCAAAACCGATTAATCAGTTGCTATTAACAATGTGTCACTTTTTTTTGAAGTTGCATATAAAAATATAAATTCTAATCTGAGTCCTAACCAGATATATTTCAGAAGAAATTTTTTTACCTTTATTCAGTTTCAAATTTAAGAGCACATGTGGAATATGTGTGTGTTCAACCAAGTTCCTGTTCAAATAATATGTTCATGTTCTGTCCGTCATGATTTTGCCTCCACAGATCCCACTGGAAGATCCCAAGTCCTGCCATTCAGCAGTTGGGCTCATTTCAGAACCACCTTTTTGGAGAATTTTTGTCTGTCACTATCTTGGTATTCTAAAATCCAGGGTGTAAGCTCCTCCACACCCCCACAGTTATGTGTCATTATCTCTTTCCATTAGCCTAAGTTGGGGCGGGCAAGATACCATCTGCCCTCCTGGTCCCCTGGTGGGGATGGGGAAAACTTTACTGAAACCAGACAGTGAGAGGTGTGGTGATTGGGCTGGGAGGGGAGGAAGCGTACAGCGTGTCCCACTCCTCTTCCCTTCTGTCCCCTGCAAGGTGCAGAGAGGCACATGTAGGGAGCCTCCAGCTGTTTTGAGCAGGCTTGGGGCTGCAGCAGGCAGGGAGCCTGTCTTGTGGTCCTGCTGGTGTGTTGGGTAAGAGCTGCCGCCTAGGTGAGTGCTTCCCAACCAGAGCCTGCTTTTGGCTCCCCATCCACCCCCCAACTCCCTGCCCCAAGTCACCACTCAGATCCTCCCATTGCCCAGGTCACAACTCCTTCCCAGACCCTGCTCTTCTCCTGCACCCCTTCCCCAAGCCAGAATTTTATCCTGCACCCCAATCCCTGGCTCCTGGTCACCACCCAAACACTCCGCACCTCCCTCCCAGACCCTGCACCATCGTCTACACTCTTGACTCAGGTCAGAATCATCTCCTGCATCCATACCTCCCCCCCTGTACTTTAATCCCCTACCCCATGTCACAACCCCCTCCTTTACCCATACACTCAGACACCACGCCCTCTCCTGCATCCCCATCTCCTATCCCAAGCTCTCTTCTGCACCTAATCTCCATCCTAGACCCCACCCCCAGAGAGAAGTTCAGCCCTTGACCACTTACCACTTGTAGAGACCCCCAATAAAAATACTGGCCACCCCTCACCTAGGTGGATAGAATTCTACAATCTGCTTGCATTGGGACTAGAGTTAAGTATTTAGTTAATTAAGTATTTATCTAATAGTAAGTTAAAAGAATTTGTGTGGACTTTGTTTAGATTTCATTTGCAGCTCAAGAAAGAGATTGTAGTTTAGGACTCCTTGCCCTGACAATGAGGAAGTCATGGATACTCAGGCACTTAAGAGCACTCCTTCAAGAGGTGTCTCAGAATTGTTGCATGATACCAGAAGGTACTTCTGGGTCTTTCCCCAGAAAATTCTCATATCTGTTTTAGAAGGATCTAGTTATTGGATTTTGGAAGACTCTTTGAGGCCTGAAGCTGGATGCAAAAGGGAAGATTTGCCTATAAGGAAAACAGGCAGATATTCTTGAATATGTGAAACATTCCCCAAATCCACATTTCAACTTCTAAAAATAGCAGAAAGCATAGGTGCAACAGATACCCAGTAATGTTTACTGGTCCTCTTGGTCCAGTACAGACTGATGAAGATTGGTTCTAATTATGAAAGCTGTCTTTCGCTGGAATAGTTTAGAAAGCTGCACAATTTACTCAGTGGTGGTCTACAATGACATGTTAAACCCTACAGCTAAGTCCCTGATTATGACCATTGTATTCCACATCATGTCTGGCTTTGTAATTCTGCAATCAGATTAATATTTTATATCACTGAAGCTGGGAAGTAACAGAAGCTGCTTTTTTTGAAATTTTTTTGAAGTGGGTTCTGGTGCAGAATAGTTTTTCACCTCCTCACTCGAGGGTGGAAGAGGTGTTTTTTTTTGTTTGTTTGTTTGTTTTTAACTGAAGAAACAGTCATCCATTGTGGTCCATCAGCTTCTTCTGCCTTACAGTGAAACAACAGTTTTGCCAGAAAGTCTAGAATCCATTTTAATTTTAATTTCCCTATTGGACAGATGCTCTCAGGCATTGCAGAATATGAGGTCTCTTGCCAGTTTGGCTATGTCTAGACTAGAGGGATTTGGCAGAAGTTTTTGTCAGAAGGTATCTTCTGACAAAACTTCAGTCAACAGATCACGGCCGGACCATCAAAGCTGATCAGAAGAGCGATCTGTTCTGTCGTCAGAGAGCTGTGGACTGCCTGAATGCTCTATCAGCAAAATGGACAACTGGAAGCACAGCAGACAGGGTTACCCTGTGTCCCAGAAGCCCTTTCTGTCAACAGAAGGTCCCCCAGAATGTCCAGACTGGCTTTTTGTCAACAGAGGTGTTCTTTCTCGTGGCGAGCAAGGTACAGCTGTCAACAGAAGTGCCACATCCTATTGAAATTTGGTCTTAGTGCCACTCAGGTTGTAACATTTAACTTTTTCTGATTTCTTGGTAGGCAGTAGTTTGCTTTCTGTAAGGCTGTCTCTACACTAGCTCCCAACTTTGAAGGGAGCATGGTAAGTAGGGTGCTGGGAGATTGTTAATTAAGTGCTGCAGTGCCTATGCAGCACTTACATTAAGTTAATTCTCCCCCGCGGCAACTTCGAACTGTTAAACTTCAAAGTGCCACCTTGTGTGTAGCTACAGCTAACCTCTGGGTACTTCAAAGTGCCTGGACTACTTCGAAGTCCCTTTACTCCCTTGAGTAGCCTGGGCACTTCAAAGTACCCGTGGGTTAGCCACGGCTATACACAAGCCAGCACTTAGAAATTTAACACTTCCAAATTGCTGCGGGTGAGAATTAGCTTAATTAAGTGCTGCATATGTAGCAGAGCACTTCATTAATAATCCCCCGGCACCCTACTTACCATGCCCCCTTCAAAGTTGGGAGCTAGTGTAGACACAGCCTAAGAAGAATTGTTAATGACCAGATCTTAGAAACTTACATTAAACAGTAACTGGTTGGGGCTGAGGGCTTCATGCTTTTGTTTCTCTGATCAGAGCAAAGTCAATGGATATTCACACCAATAACAGCTGTCAATTCAGCTGTCAGCTGTTTTTATTTGAACAGGAAGGGGCATCAGTCTTCTGTCTCTTAACAAGTAGTGCATTTGTGATACTAATGCAGTCATAAGCATACAAACTTCAACTTTAATTTTGGAAGTAAAGAACATTCTAGCAGATAAGTAGCACACGATCAAATCTTGCAAGGCATCTTCAAAAAGTTTAGCAAATTCCTTCTCTGACAGCTGTTACCTGGAAGTAGTTGCTTTACTCTGAATCAGAGTACAGTGTAGCCAATATACTATTTCAGGGTATTTGTGATCACAACTTGGTGTCCAAGGTTGTCACACTGAAGAAAAGAATGTACATGTGTCTCCTCTTATTAAAAGTTCTCAGGAATATTCAGCTATGAGGCCCGGGAGATTCTGGTTGGGCTCACCAGGTATTCTCACTTCCATTAGCTCTGCTCCTGCTTGCAGCCTTTTAACCCTGAGGGCTGTGCCATTAGCTAGATCATCATCAGAAACAGAGTCTTCAATGGCACAACTTCCTCGTACTAATTTTCATGTTGCTGATATCACGTAGTGGTAGTAGTAGTAGTAGGCATCCTTCAGTCTACATAGACTATGGATTGCGCCCTTCATAGTTCCATTTGGGATCATCATTTGCAGCGTCGACTATGACTGAAGGCCCACACGAGAGTGACAGTCCTTGCTGCATCTGTTACATGTGTAATGGGTGTCTGGCAGGTCCTTACTGTGCTTTCTGTGGTCTCGTTTCTCCTCTGCTAGCTGTCTGATCCTCATCTCACCCTTCTGAAGGCCCTTGTGTAGTTCCTGCCTCCATCTGCTGCGATTGTCTGCCAGTTCCTCCCAGCTGTCCAGCTCGATGTCTACCTCCCTGAGGTCCCTCTTGCAAACATCTTTGTAGCGCAGTTGGGGGCGTCCGGGAGGTCTTTTGCCAGAGGCTAGCTCTCCATACAGGATGTCTTTTGGGATCCTTCCATCATTCATCCTGTGGACGTGGCCAAGCCAGTGGAGCTGCCACTGCCTGAGGAGGATGTGCATGGTTGGGATTCCAGCTTGCTCAGGGACGGCAGTGTTGGTCACTCTGTCCTTCCATGATATTCCGGGGATGCACCTGAAGCAGCGCAAGTGGAAGACGTTCAGCCTCTTTTCCTGGCGGGCGTACAGGGTCCGAGACTTGCTGCCGTAAAGGAGGGCGCTGAGGATGCAGGCTCTGTAGACTTGCATTTTGGTGTGGGTGTACAACTTGATGTTGTTTCACACTCTCTTGCTGAGTCTGGACAGAGTTGTGGCTGCTTTTCCTATCCTCTTATTTAGCTCAGTCTCTAATGACAGGGTGTCAGTGATGGTGGACCCGAGGTAAACGAACTTGTGGACGACCTCTAACGTATAGTTGTCAGTGCCGATTGGTGGAGGTTCAGCAACGTCCTGACCAAGTACATTTGTCTTCTTTAGGCTGAGGTAAAGCTCGAAGTCCTTGCATGCTTTGGAGAACTGATCCAGCAGTTTCTGAAGCTGGTCTTCTGTGTGCGACACTACAGCAGCATCATCTGCGAACAGCATGTCTCTGATGAGGACTTCCCGCACCTTAGATTTAGCTTTCAGCCTTGCAAGATTAAACAGTTTCCCATCAGATCTTGTGTGCAAAAAGTGCCCTCTGTTGAAAATCCAAAGGCGGGCTTCAGGAGGAGTGCGAAGAAGATCCCGAACAAAGTCGGAGCAAGGACACATCCTTGTTTGACGCCACTCCTGATGCTGAAAACATCCGATAATGTGCCATCATATTGGATGGTTCCTCTCATGTCTTCGTGGAAAGACTGGATCATCTTGAGTAACTGTGGTGGACAGCCTATCTTGTGGAGCAGTTTGAACAGTCCATCCCTGCTGACCACATCGAAGGCCTTGGTCAGGTCGATGAAGGCAATATAGAGTGGCTTCCTCTGCTACCTGCATTTCTCATGCAGCTGCCTCAGAGAGAAGACCATGTCAATGGTAGATCTCTCTGCGTGGAATCCGCACTGTGATTCGGGATACACCCTCTCAGCAATCTTCTAGCGTCTGCTGAGGATGACGCGAGCAAACAGTTTACCAGTGATGCCTAGGAGGGAGATTCCATGGTAATTGTTGCAGTTGCTTCTGTCTCCTTTGTTCTTATACGAGGTTATGATGTTAGCGTCGCACATATCCTGTGGAACTTCTCCCTGTCTCCAGCACGGACACAGTAGCTCATATAGGGGTTCCAGGAGGGTGTCCATGGCACACTTGATTAGCTCTGGTGGTATACCATCCTGGCCTGGGGCCTTTCCTACTGCAATGCTGTCGATGGCTTTCTTCAGTTTGTCCACAGTTGGTTCCTGATCCAGTTTGTCCATTACTGGTAGGAGCTTGACGGCATTGAGGGCTGAATCAACCACAGTGTTCTCGCGTGAGTACAGCTCGAAGTAGTGCTCAACCCATCGCTCCATCTGTTTGGCTTTGTCAGTGATGACTTCACCAGATTTGGATTTCAGAGGTGCCATCTTGTTCTGGGTGGGTCCTAATGCCTTCTTGGTGCCCTCATTTGTTCCCCTGAGATTACCAGAGTCAGCACTGGTCTGGATGCTGCTGCATAGCTCGAGCCAGTAGTTGTTGGCACAGCACCTGGCTGTCTGCTGTACTGTTTTTCTGGCTGCTCTGAGTGCTTGCAGGGTACTCTGGCTCAGTGAGCGTTTGTACTCCAGGAGTGCAGTGTGCTTCCTTTCAATGGCTGGAATCATCTCATTGGAGTTAGCTTCGAACCAGTCATTTGTGTTTCTAGCTCTTCTTCCAAACACCGACACGGCTGTGTTGTAAATTGTATCCCTCAAATGCTGCCATCTGGATGTCACATCGGCACCCCCAGGGCTGCTGCACAGATTCTCCTTGAGGTTCTCTCTGAACTTTTCAGCACTCTCTGAGTTTGCTGTCTTTCTGGCATCAATGTGGGGCCTTCCAGTTGGTTTAGAGTGGTACAGCTTCTTGGGTCTCACCTTGAGTTTGGAGCAAACTAGAGAGTGATCTGTATCGCAGTTGGCACTATGATAGCTGCGTGTCAGAAGGACGTTTTTGAGGTTATCACATCTAGTGATGACCACGTCTAGTTGATGCCAGTGATTCAAACGTGGGTGTCTCCATGACACTCTGTGCTGTGGCTTGGTTTGGAAAAATGTGTTTTGTGATGCACAGATTGTGGTACGTGCAAAGTTTGAGAAGACGCTGTCCATTTTCATTCATTTTCTCCCACAACGAAGTGGCCTAAGCAGGAAGGCCATGAGTCACGATTGGCTCCAACTCTTGCATTGAAGTCACCCAAAATTTACAGTTGTTCATGAGCAGGTATTTGCGCTACGGCAGCACTAATCACGTCATAGAACTTGTCTTTCACTTCTGGTGTGGCGTACAGGGTTGGAGTGTAAGCGCTGATCAGGTGGACAGGACCGGTGCAAGTTTGAAGTATGACCTGAAGGAATCTTTCAGTGAATATGCAGCACTTCACTAGGCTAATTCTCCCCAGCAGCGACTTAGAAGTGTTGGCATGCATATAACCATGGGCACGTCAAAGTTTGACACTTCAGAGTTGCCGCAGAGAAGAATTAGCCTAATGAAGTGCTGCATATTCACTGCAGCACTTCATTAGTAGTCTCCCATCACCCTGGTTACCATGCCCTCTTTGAAGTTGGGGACAAGTGTAGACCCAGCCAAACTGATTTATTAGCAGTTGCAAGACCACACAAGAAGAAACTCCTAACTTACTGCAAGTATCATTTTTACCTTTTTAAAAAAAAATCAAGCACAAGGGATAAATGAACTTAACTTTCATACTAGTTTTATGAGCAATATTTATCAAGGCGTGTGAAGCTTTTTCATACCTAATAACTGTACCTTTATGTGGCTTGTGTTGTAATCCATGTAACCAATGAATAACAGAGCACATCTGCAGTGGCTTTAGGTTAAAGTTTGCCATTTCTGTTGTAGGTTGCTCCAGAAGAATTTAAGACTAGTATCAGCCGTGTGAATGCATGTTTAAAGAAGAACCTCCCCGTTAATGTAAAATGGCTGCTTTGCGGCTGTCTGTGTTGCTGCTGTACACTGGGTTGCAGCCTATGGCCTGTTGTTTGTCTTAACAAAAGAGTAAGTACATGTTCCAAAGTCTCATTGTGACCAAAAATTGACAACTGCTACTAATGTTCAATACTTTTTACATAACAGTACCTTCCTTTATTCTGAAACTTACTTCTGTATGCCCAGCTGCCATCATAAGTCTCCCTTTTTAACTGGTTAGCTGTTAAGCTTCAACATAAATGGAAAATAGTGAAATAAATAAATTAAACATTGTTTACTTTATATATATATATATAGTTAATAACAGAAGGAGCCATGTTAGTCTATATAGTATCTAAACAAAAAAGCAGTCAAGTAGCACTTTAAAGACTAACAAAATAATTTATTAGGTGAGCTTTCGTGGGACAGACCCACTTCTTCACACCATAGCTATACCAGAACAGACTCAATATTTAAGGCATAGAGAACCAAAACAGTAATCAAAGTTGACAACTCAGAAAAAAAATTATCAAGGTGAGCAAATCAGAAAGCAGAGGGGCAGGAAGTCAAGAATTAGATTAAGCCAAGTATGCCAAAGAGCCCCTATAATGTCCCAGAAAGTTTGCATCCCGGTTCAAACCACGTGTTAATGTGTCGAATTTGAATATGAAAAAGAGTTCAGCAGCTTCTCTTTGTAAAGCAGACTGGAAATTTCTGGGACATTATAGGGGCTCTTTGGCATACTTGGCTTAATCTAATTCTTGACTCCCCCCCGCCCCTTTGCTCTCTGATTTGCTCACCTTGATAATTGTTTTGGTTTTTTTTTTCTGATTTGTCAACTTTGATTACTGTTTTGGTTCTCTGTGCCTTCAATATTGAATCTGTTCTGGTATGGCTATGGTGTGAAGAAGTGGGTCTGTCCCACGAAAGCTCACCTAATAAATTATTTTGTGAGTCTTTAAAGTGCTGCTTGACTGCTTTTTTGTTTTGATGTTAATAACAGTGAGTTTTGCTGGCATAGCAGTTAATTAGCCAAAGAACAGCCTAAAGAGACTGAAATCTTCCAGCCTCTCTCCTTTTTTCCCAGGCACGGATTTCTAAAATGTTGAAGTTATTCCACTTTGTACCTTTAAAACATTCTGGACTTGGAGGTTAGCTAACACATTTTATTCTACTTTTGTTGTTAATAGCAGTCCTCTACCCCCATGGTAATAGCTCCTTTGTAATAATGTCCAGTAATTGACATATCGGAGATCCATAAATATTATGTAACATTCTGCAGTACAGATGGTGGTAAGCTTGGATTTATCCACAAATTAAACAAACAGTACACAGATGTATCAGAAGCAGAGCAAATATTTTTGGCCATGAATAAGAATGCATCCTCAATGTGATGTGTAAGTTCTACAGCAGAAACGTACTTTAAATCCTAATGGAGGACCTTGAGTTGACACCTCTTACAAATCACTGTTACAGTATAAAGCAAATGAATTGGCACATGTCAAAAGAGAAAACTATAAAGCCTACATAGTCAACATGTTACATAAGAAGTGGTGTGTGCTCTTTTACAGAAGATTATAAACCAATTCATGAGCATGCACAATAATCTAGATAATTTAAATATATATAACCTAATCTGTAAAAGTTATTAATTTATAACAAAATACGTTAGCAGAATGCTCAAGACATGACCCTCGTACAGCAGAATATGCTATAAGGCAGGTCCCCCTTTAAAAATACTAACAATATTTAAACTTAAATTTCCATACTGAGAGAAACTACTTGACCACCATTTCTTATACAAGAAATAACTGGAAAAAAGTATAAACATGCCAAAGACACAGCCAACTTTTTCTTTTAATAACTGAAAATTAGTTCAATCGTATATAAAGTTGGTATGCGAGTGGAAAAATCTGCTTATCAAATATAATGGTATAATCTTTTGTTACAGGTAAAAATGGAATTCGTTTTAATAATGCACAAACAACATGGCCACAACAGATTTAGCTAGTTGGATTTCTACTTTTCTATTTAACTTCAAAGTTGAAATTTAAGATTCCTGCAAGTCAGTATTTGTGGGCCTTTTACACCCTTACTGCGCTCTTTGTAAACCTGTGTACGTTTTACATTTTATTAAAGGAAGAAATAGTTCATTCCTTCATCCATTTGTTACTTTCCTACTTCCATACAATAAATCCTCAAGTTATGCGGGTTGCATTCCTGCAACTCCTGCATAACTGAAATTTTTGTGCAAGTCGAGGGGAGACAGGAACCAGGCTGTAACCTGGTTCCTGGCTCCCCTGGGACTGTTGGAGTCGGGAAACTGACCAGCCCATGAGGGCTCATCAGTTTGCTGGCTCCCAGAGTGGCGGAGAGCCGAGAACCAAGAGCTTGTGGGACCCGGGAAACTGACTAGCCTATGGCTCCCCTCCCCTTGCAGCAGCCTTGGTCAGTTTTCTGGCTCCAGCCAGTGGAGGGGAGCCGGGACCTGGGGCAGCATGGCTCCCAGCTCCCCTCCATTCCTTGGAGCCAGGAAACTAAGCAGGGCTTCTACAAGCAGAGGGGACCAGGAAACTGTTCCTATCAGGGGCAGCAGTCTTGTTAACCTGAGACATGCAACTTGGTTGCACATCTCTCAAGGGTATACTGTATCAGGATTTTTCCTTGCAAATTGAAGCTGTTACAGACGGTCAAAAGATTGGTCCATGTCTCCCATTGTCTAGTTTTGTTTCTCTGTCTAGCGAGCTAACTGAAAAGGATGGTGCACTAAACTCCACCCAACAAAAGCCTAAAGGTGGCACTATATGAGAGCAAAGTGGTTTGACAGCTCCTTTAATACGTTCATGAAAGTTACAATAATGGAGCTGCTTGGAGTGAAGCAGAATGTAGGCAGGCATTTTCCCATGTCCCCATGTTTCAGTTGATATTAATTCCATGCTGCATCCCATAATATGATTTTTGGGGTATTCCATAAGCAGAGGGAACCAAAATGTTTCAGATTTTCTTTTAGAAGTCGCATCTACAGGTCCCCCTTTCAGAAATTAGGAAGAAGTGTTCTTTTGAAAGCAGGGTTTTCTTTTGAAGGAACCCCATCCACACGGCTGCTTTGGCTTCCAAAAATGGCTCTTCAGGAAGCTAGATCATGTGGGAATATGCAAGTGAGGCATGACATATCTAAATTTGTGTCATTTGCATTTCTAGTCAGCCACATTTGCATGTCCCTTTCAAAAGGGAGGGGCTGTGTAGACACAGCTGTAATGAGGCCATACTTCTGCTGGGGTGTGCAAGGAGACAATGCATTTAATGTTGGACCTCATAAGTGTTCATCCCTGTTCCCAAGATTAAAAAGCATAGTGCTTTAACCCACTGGCCTGCTCTCATGCAGCTGGCTCTTCCTCGAGTGCCGTTCCATGGCAGGATACAGCACAACAGCTACATCTGCCTCACTTTCCCTCCTTCACTGGTCCACAGAGATGATCTCAAGAACTCTAACTAGGCTGTCTATAGTCAAAATTTAGTGTCATCTTTGTCAGTCAGGGGCATAAAGGAAAACACACATCCTTGTGCAATCTAGCTATGCCTCCAAAAGAAAAAACAAACAAACAAACCCCAAACCAGTGTAGGCACAGCTGTGGTGATATTAGAGTGATTCTGTTAGCACAGATAACATTGTTTGGGGAGGTGACATTCCTACACCTGCGGGAAAAACTCCTTCTGTCAGCCTACATACTATGCTGGGGGGCTATGCCATCTTATGTGCTCTAGTGTAGCAGAGCCTTATCAAATCCAGGGGTGGGCAATAAGCAACCTGCAGGTGGGTTGCAATTCACCAAGGTTAGACTCTGAGAGGTTACCAAATGATTTTTTACATTCATGTCTGCAAGTACAGCCACTTGTAGCCCCCCTGGCCACGGATCAATGTTCCCAGCCACTTGGAGTTGCAAGCATCTGTATCTGCCAGCAGGCAGGTAAATAAAGTACATGGTGGCCGACCAGAGGCTAAACCTGATGAACCACGTCTTGCCTGCAAGCTAACTATGGATCACCCCAGTCTATTCAAATACAATTTTTGTCCATGTATCTCAGTGCTTCCCGACTTGGACAATGCAAAAGGGCATGGAACTGCCTGTTGCTGTTACTGTGGCAGGGGTAGCAGCCAAAACCATTGGCCCTTTAAATCACTGCTAGAGCACCACACGGCATGCCCTGGGCAGTATTTGGGGCGAGGGGGACATTGCAGTCCAAGCAGCACTTATGTCTCGCTGCTCCCATCCTGTCCCTTCTGCCTGAGGCTCTGCCCCTTCTGGTGCCTGGAGCAGCACCCCCTGCCTTGCCCAGGAGTCCAGCAAGGCTGCTGGCCCCACTGACAATGGCATAACAAAATCCCATGGGTTGGAGTTTGACCTACATCAACTGGAACAAAATGCAAACTTAAAAAATGAGAGCAGTTTAATAATAAGGAAAATTTATCAAGGAAAGTGATGGATTTTTCCCCACTTGAAGTCTTTAAATCAAGACTGGATGTCTTTGTAAAAGAAATGTTCTATCTCAACCACAGTTACTGGGTTTGACACAAATTACTGGGTGAAATTCTATGGAGTGTGATACACATGGATCAGACTAGATCACAGCCCTTGTGGCCTTGAATTCTATAGATGTCTTGTCTCCTCCTCTTTCACCTTACTGGTGAAATAGTTTGACTATTTAAAAAAATGAATTTTCCATTTGGCAATCCAAGCAACTGTTTTGAAGTTTACTTTTGTAAACTCCATATTGTAGGTCCCGTGCCTATGTGTGTTCTGTTCCCTGTACTTGTGACTCTCATAGTGTTTAAAAAAGTCCCTTGTTCTGGTGGAATATAACTGCCATGGAAAGTCTGAACTGGTGGCAAGACAGGTGATCTGTTAGGTACCTGTGGCCAGTCCCTTAGAGGATTTTGAATGTCAGAACTTAGATCTTAAATTGGATTCTACGTATTGGGAGCCAGTGCAGGGAGTAGACTGTCAGGATGATACATTCAGGCCGTGTCTACATGTGCCCCAAACTTCGAAATGGCCATGCAAATGGCCATTTCGAAGTTTACTAATGAAGCACTGAAATGCATATTCAGCGCTTCATTAGCATGCGGACGGCAGCGACGCTTCGAAATTGACGCGCCTTGCCGCCGCGCGGCGCATCCAGACGGGGCTCCTTTTCGAAAGGACGCCACCTACTTCGAAGTCCCCTTATTCCCATGAGCTGGGAATGCCCTTTTGCATTTCGAAGTTTACTAATGAAGCGCTGAAATGCATATTCAGCGCTTCATTAGCATGCGGGCGGCAGCGACGCTTCGAAATTGACGCGCCTTGCCGCCGCGCGGCGCGTCCAGACGGGGCTCCTTTTCGAAAGGAAAGTCCCCTTATTAGGGGACTTCGAAGTAGGTGGCGTCCTTTCGAAAAGGAGCCCCGTCTGGACGCGCCGCGCGGCGGCAAGGCGCGTCAATTTCGAAGCGTCGCTGCCGCCCGCATGCTAATGAAGCGCTGAATATGCATTTCAGCGCTTCATTAGTAAACTTCGAAATGCAAAAGGGCATTCCCAGCTCATGGGAATAAGGGGACTTCGAAGTAGGTGGCGTCCTTTCGAAAAGGAGCCCCGTCTGGACGCGCCGCGCGGCGGCAAGGCGCGTCAATTTCGAAGCGTCGCTGCCGTCCGCATGCTAATGAAGCGCTGAATATGCATTTCAGCGCTTCATTAGTAAACTTCGAAATGGCCATTTGCATGGCCATTTCGAAGTTTGGGGCACATGTAGACGTAGCCTCAGAGTCCTATGTTGCTAAGCATGCAGATGCTGAGTCTTGCAGATGCTGGAACTTTTTTCAACATGCATAGTTTCATTCCTACATACGTAACAGAGAGGGAGCCGTGCTAGTCTATATACTATCAAAACAAAAAAGCAGTCAAGTAGCACTTTAAAGACTAGCAAAATAATTTGTTAGGTCACCTAATAAATTATTTTGCTAGTCTTTAAAGTGCTACTTGACTGCTGTTTTATTCCTAGATGTGAGCTACATAGTGGACCCCACAGGTTGCAACTGTGTAGATCACCGTGACCAGGTTGCATGGGTTGTAATCTTTTGACCAGTAACAGATGCAAGATGGAGATTTGCTGACTTAACATTTTGGGCACAAAGTAGCTGAGTCCACAATTACTTGAAAATTGTACGGCTGAAAAAGGTATTTGGAATAATGGAACTTCTCAGTCTTTATAGAGAAATCACAGTCCATAATTCTGATGAGACACCCCTACTCTCCTACCAGTACAATCTGGCGGCAGCTACACTGGCCCCCACCTTTTGGAAAGGGCATGGTAATGAGCACCTCATTAGCATAATGAAGGCATGCGCGTTTCAAAAGTGCTGCTTTTGAAACGCACGCTGCTTATGGAAACCGGCCTTTTGAAAGGGGCCCCCTGACTTCGAAAGCCCCTTCTTCCCATTTGGTTTTGGGAAAAGGGGCTTTCAAAGTCTGGGGGGGGGGCCCTTTTGAAAGGCCCGTCTCCCCCCAGGAAGCACACCTTTCAAAAGCAGCACTTTTGAAATGCATGGGGCCACCATTATGCTAATGAGGTGCTGCATATTCATGTAAGTGCCTCATTAGCATCTTCCAAAGTGGCTCATTACCATGCCCCTTCTGAAAGGTGAGGGCTAGTGTAGCCACAGCTTCTGTGCTTGAGACAAGTGGAATAAAGAAGGCAAGACTTCTCCAAGGTGAATTTTTTTTTCTTTGCTTAGTTACCCTTTCTTAAAATGTATGTTGCCACTTTAAAAGTGATTCTTGAGAGCAGCAATATAACTCTTAAGACCTTTGGGAATAAGACTAGCATCTGAGCTATTTCTAATAATTGGCTTTCTTTCCTAGACTAGAAGATCAATTCAGAAGTTGCTAGAATGGGAAAATAATAGACTGTATCATAAGGTAAGAAATATTAAGGACTAGACTCTATAAATATCGCACTTTTATTTAGAATTAATAAAATTGTATAGTAGGAATACAGGAATTTACAATTTAGAAGATATTGCATTTGGAATACAGGAATGCTAACTGGAATTAAAATACTAAATTCAACACCCAAACAGATACTGCTGAAGCTTATATTATGTTGTTGACAAGAAATAATGCAATAGTACACCTTTAATTTTCTTAGCTTGGTTTGCACTGGAAGCTGAGTAAAAGGAAATGTGAAACTAGCAATATGATGGAATATGTAAGTATTATTTTTGTTACATTTTTAGAACCTTTCACTACAGTGTGATTCAGTAGTTCAAATGTCAGTAATCACCAGACTCTTTACCCTTCAGTCTCCTTATAAGTAATTTTTTTCTCAGCTAATGTTCCCACAACCTTTGGAAAGTCGCCATATGTGTCACTCACTGCAGAAACTCTTGGCTAGTAGAATGACTCAGTTTCATTTTGATACACAAAGATGATGATAAACCACAGGCAGAAGCTGCCCTTCTTAAAACTAAGACTTTGTCATCTGAAAACAGGGTTTTTCCTTTATAACATTGTCTGCTCAGAGCCTAACTATAAAAGATCTTTGTTGAATAGTAGACAACAGTTCAGGAGCCCTCTGAAGTCTTATTTGTCATGGTGACATTACAGATTCCTTAGCACTCCCTCAGTTCCTCTCCACCTATTAAACAGCCACTGAACCAGCCTATCCTTTTTTACATTATTCAGGTAACTGTAAATAACTCACAAGCAGCCAGCATAGCCTAGATTTAGAAGTGTTTAACTTTTGTAGTTTTTTGGCTAATTCATCTTTTTTTTTTTTTTTGCTTTGCGTTTACCTAGGAGGAGGCAATAGTATGTGGGCCAGATGTGGTTTGCCAGGGTTCATCACTCACAGGCTGCCAGATGCTTTGTTTACCTGTGCAACTGCAGGTGCAATTGCTTGCAGCTCTGATTGGCTGCAGTTCACCTTTTCCAGCCATTGGGAGCTGTGGAAAGTGGTGGCCTGGCCCACGTCACTAAACTATAGATCTTAGCAAGGATATGAAGCAACGAATAAAACATAATTTGCAGTAACCTTATACATCTGTAAAAGGTATTGCTAGTAGAAAAGAGTAGGATTATAATGTGTGAGAGCTTGTAACTGTGGCCTAGCATATAGTGGAATGCATGAACAGCTCATGCTCTAGACAGAGACTGGCTACAAATCAGTAGGTCAATCTCAGGCATTGGCTACACTAACCCTTGCCAGTGATCTACTTCCACTGTGCAAATAGCGTAGCTGAAGTTGACCTATTCACTGTGGCGTCTGGCAAGTGGTAAGGTCGGCAGAGGCTGCTCTGTCGCCAACACTGGCTATTTTTATTTTGGTGAAGTACCAGCATTGACACGAGAGCACTTGGAAATTGATTTATCACATCTAAGCAAATGTGATAAATCAAAGGCCAGTGGATCAATCATTGTAGTGTCAGTCCTCGGCTTAGTGTAAACACACTTGTAGCATGTGGTATGATATAGTAAGTGTAAATATGTGCATAAATTGATTCATGATTATGTATTTTGCATATGTGATATACCTTGTACCAACCCTACCTTCAACCATGATCAGCTCAAGTGTAGTTTGAATGTATGCCAATATGAACCCCTCAGTGGGTGGAGCTGAACTGAGTTTTTGGATTCAACAATACGCGCTAAAGTGTTCTCCCACACCTTGATGAGGTATTCTGGATAAGGTGGAAAAGGTTATGGAAGGAATGCCTTTGCATACAAGATCCTTTACAATGAGACCCAGGGTGAGAGAGAGAGAGAGAGAGAGAAGAGTGTGTGTGTGTGTGTGTGTGTGTAAATATTGATAACACAAGTCTGGATGGTATAAGTTCCATGCATGTGAAATCTAGTAGCAAGCACATGGCAATAAATGTGTATACAATTGCACTGACATCCTAAAGAATTAATCAGTTTGGTTAATATGTTTGTATTTTTTCTTTTTCAACAGGTAATACTAATAGAATTCTTACCAAAATATCCCATATTTCGACCTGATTGAGGAGCAGTATTCAGTCTTTCATGTTACCTGCCATTTCCTACTCTTAGTGCCTTGTAGATGATTTTGGAAAGAAGATGGTCTACTTTGCTGTGACTTAAAATGTTATTTGGTAGAATATCTTCCTTGCTATGTTGTTTTCTTTTGTTTCAGAAGAGAACAATTTGCACATTTTTATGTTAAATGAGGCTTCTATGTTGCACTCTGAATTTTTAACAATAAGAAATATAGTTGCCACTAAGAAGCTAACATCAGTGCTGCTTAAAACTTGTCTGAGCATGCTGCCTTATTAATTTCCATATTTGCTGTTTCCACATGTACATCCTAACACTACATCATACTGTGTTTCATTCTAAAATCCCATTTCTATAAATCCTCAACAGAAACATCCAAGTAAGCGTCTGATAGTTAGCAATGACTTTATATAACTTGCTTGCATAGGACTTGCTATTAACAGCACTGGTTTTGTCCTGCACTTTGAAAAATCATCACTTACATTAGAGGGTTAATTATTTTACCATCTGTGGATTTGTAAATAGTGCCTCAATGCATAATGTAAAGTGTGGTATGCCAAGGTTTACAGAATGTAATGTAGCTCTGATTGTATTGCCAACAGTTCTACATAGATCTATTAATGACATTTATTAGCATCCTGATTATAGGGACTCATTCATATGCCATTCTTATGGTAAAGCCATAATGAGTTTGTGCATACTATCAGGTGTAAGGCTCAGATGCACTTTGTTAGTGAATGGATGAAAAATGAATAACATTTCTGTGTTTCTTTGGAGGATTTTCTGGTGTCTTGTTTAGCACCTGAAATAAGGAAGCTTAAGTATTCTCATCCTTTAGAAAAGTTGCATTTGTGGAGAAGACTGCAAATAATATATTATCAGATCATCTTAAAAGCCTGTTTCCAAGACACAAATATGCAGAAGTCAGGAAAATATGTAGGTTTAAAAAAAAAAAAAAAAGCAAAGAAGCAAATTTAAAGCAATTGGACTGAATTGTAACTAAAACCACCTACTTGGGACAGGTAATCAAGACAAAGAATTAAACCTGTTATTTTTATAGCACTGTGGTACCTGATATTACTTTTTACACAGTAAGCAGTTCATTAAAACTACATCCTTTCCAGTGTGAAAAAGATCATCATGCATGCTGTCAAAAACAGAATAATAGGAACCATAAAACAATCATTTTGATGCAAGTCATGATGAGTTATTTGCCTCAAGGACTTTATCATAATTTTTTTATCCAGGCACTGCTTAGTTATTTGTGATGCTGTATGATGCCTACAATTTTCATTTCCTGTTGAGTTTAGACTTCCCTGTGAAATGTTAATCCATACTGAAAAGGGATGGTACAAATCCTTGTTGGAACAGAAGAAAGCATTTGTTAAACCATTGCATTTAAATACCGGCAGTTGTCGTGATTTCTAGCAGCCTTTCGTGACAGTAGTGAGGGACGGAGACAGCCACATAGTCTTCAGTCAGATTCTTCATGCATTTTGTTGCTATGCTGATGAGCAAGAAATTCCTGTACTTGTGGTGTAATTTCCAAACAGTTACCAAGATGATTCAAGCTGAGAAATCTGAATGCTGAAATGGATTGTCAGCTTAATAGACTGGCTTCAGTTTACATTAGTAGATCAGTATCCGCTAACTGCATTTTAAAACACTAGAATGTAAGTACTTTAAAAAGTCTAAAATAGTGTTTGACTATAACATTAGCTGCATCTTACAGATAAACTTTTTATCACAGAACTATACATAGTGCCATATTATACTGAGATGTGTCTAAGGGTGTCAAGCAGAGAAAATGCTTAAAAACTCACAAAATAGAATTGAAATAGCATGCTTAATTTTATATTCTATGTTTAAAACAGGATTCTGGGCAGCTAATGTTGCTCATAAAAGAATAATTGTCAATGTTTTTGATACCTTAAAACCTTAAGTAGTAGATGCTTCTTACTGGTATGCTAGAGGTTGTTAATAATTATTCCCTCTCAGTTTTGTTAACCAACAGCCCAGAAACTACACCAGTCTCCCTATTTCTTTTCTTCCTCTGAGTGACAATATTTTCCAAATGTTCCTGTGCAGCTGAGGGGACAAAAACAGCCAATGAAAGCTTGATGTTACCAGTAGTAGTGAATACTAAACACTCCTTACTCTCACACCTATTAGCAATTCTCCCCTTTAGAGACAAGTCTGTCTGACCTTAGGATATGCAGGTCAGAAGTGTTCCATCTGATTCAGAACACATTTTTATGAAACACTGCATCAGGCTGAGAGAAAATACAATCAATTCTCCCCAGTTAGACTGTATGTCATTAATTTAAAAAACTTGCACTGGTACCTGTAGAAAAATGACACATTTAAAATATAAATTGTGTAGATTTTTAAAATGTCACACTACAAATTATTTAGTCTTCACTCCCATTAAACTTTAATTAAGAAATGGTCACCTAAATTCTGCCTAACTATGTGACAATACTAGCTTATGGCCATGAGCATGAGAGCCAAAACAGCAGATTAAGGCAAACTGTCTGAATAAAGACAAGGCAATTTTGGATTGTGCTATAAGCACCAGCATGAAATACTTTCTGAATTAAAATGACATTTTTTTCATTTCAAGATAAAAATAGTCACATGTTTCTTTAAGCTGTGGGCAGCATTTTGCCTACAGGTTCTATTTTGGCTATCATTTTCTTTAGTATATGAACATTCATCTGATAGTTGTCTATCTTACAAAAATCTATATGACCTTAAGAGCTGTAAGTAAATATTAATTTGTAAAAACCCATTCATAATGAGTTATTGTTAATCAGAGAGGGTCCCTAGCAGTCCAACAAATAGCAGCGGTAACAAAGCTTATTGCAAATGGAAAGGAAAGTGCCTTGACTGACTCAAATGAAAGAGAAAATACTGTGCAGAGGACAGAGAAAAGGGAACCAGTTTAAGTGAATATCTGTAAACTTAATATGCCATACATTTCCTAAAAAGCAAGTCTGGAAACATAGTTTACTTAAGTCTAGTGTGAAGTTTTTCACAATACTTCGATCATGATTTTCTTTTCCAGATTTCTGCATTAGGAAGTGTTAGAATATTGGCAGAGAAGGAAAACTCCCATCTACCGGCTTTAAAATTACTTTTTTTGCGACTAGTTTTATGATGGCATAAAGAAGTATTAAAATGTATATGAACATGTGTAGAAAGTTTAGATTTGATTATGTATGACACTAGAAAAAATACATTTTTTGCTAAATTTAATGTAGTCTTTTTAAAATTCATATGCTCATCTTGGTAAGTACAGAAATCTGTATGCAAAAATATGAATATGCATATCAGTGTCTCCTTACATCAGTTGACTAATTTACCTATAAACAATAGCATTCAAGCAATAAAAATGGCAAACAATTAATATTCAGTGTAAATAATTCTGACCATTTTAGTAAACAATGTTGTGTGATATTCCTGTTCTGCAATTTTGTTTTTGTTTTCTGTGTTTGCTGTTTTTATAAAGCTGAAATATCATTTGTAACTCATCAGAAATCTGTTGTTGTTTAAGTTGTATGAAAGGATTTTTAATTGAGTCCTTAACATTTTTATTCTGTTTACAAGTAAATAGCCACTTTTTTTGAATAGGACCTCACACCTGGAAGTTTTTTAATAAAATCATAAATAAGCTTTGTCTCTACAATTTACTGCATTGACCTGTGTCATTAAAGAAGCTGGAAGTCACTTGTTAGTGGCTGTCTACATATACCCCTCCCTTTTGAAAGGGGCATGTAAATGAGACAGATTGGAAATGTTTAATGAGGCTTTGATATAAATATTCAGTGCCTCATTAGCATACCAGCACCCAGTTGTGCTTCAAAAGTGCTGCTTTCGAAATGCAAACTGGCCATGTAGACGCAGGTGCTTCAAACAAAAACCTGGACTTTGAAATTCCCTTATTCCCAATTCATTTTGGGAATAAGGGACTTTTGAAGTCTGGGGTTTATATTGAGGCACGCATGTCTACATGGCCAATTTGTGTTTCGAAAGCAGCTCTTTTGAAGCGTGATTGGCAGCCATTAAGATAATGTAGCGCTGAATATTCATATCAGCACCTCATTCAACAGTTCTGATCCGTATCATTTACATGCCCCTTCCGAAAGAAAGGGACATATGTAGACACAGCCAATCTGAATCATTTTTCAAAATGTTTTTATTCTAGTTAAATGACCACAAAGAATGGAAGGTTCTTGTAGAAGTGGAGAATGCCCTTTTAAAACTCTTCTGTTGTCACATACACATTTTTTAATTACGCCTGTTTATCTTACCTAGCTATCTGTGCCATAACCACCACGTTTGCCTGCTCAAAGTACCATGAATCAGCAATCTACAAATGCTTTGTTGGAGTGAGGGTAGTGAAGGTGGTCTTGGAATCATTCTGGGCCATGATCCTACTTCATAGAATTTGTTTGTTGATATGTGTGGTTTTTTTTTTGTGGAGGAAGGGGGCGGTCCCCAAGAACTGGTTTCCACTTGACACTATGGAGATAGATCTCTGGGCAAAAGGAACCACAGTTTTGGAATAAGCCCATGCCATCTTCAGATCCAAGGCATCCACAATGCCTGCTGGATCAGAGCTCAATGATAAGAACTTCTCAGAAGTGAAGCCAAGGCTACACCAGCACAGTAAATTGACCCCCACCACTGTGACTTTCAAAGTGTGCCCACTATCTCCGCAGTTACTTCACCCTAGGTAACACCTCAACGAGATGCATAGAGCATGTTGCACTCTGGATAGAGTGCTGGGGTGCCAGAGTGGACACCGTGATGTAGTACTGTCATGACTCGCCTTCACTCTTCCCACAATGCCTGTTCTTACATTTCTGGTTATCTGTTTGAACTCTACTGCTCTGCGCTCAGTTGACTAAACCCGGTCCCGCCCTTTGCATATATATATATTTTTTTAAAATTTGAAAGTCCTCTGCCCGTTTGTTTGGCAACACCTCATCTGTTCTCAGCACATCTCTTCAGCTGACCATGCCTACTCCATGAGCCTGGAGAGCCCCTTCTTGAAGCCATGCTGATATGCTGAACTTCAGCATTTGGGAACAGGAGGCTGTCCAGTCCCAACTGCACTCCAGTCATAGGAATGTGCCTATAGCCATCTCCAGATTTATGACTAAAAGAGGCCATTACCAGGATATAATGTAGTGCAGGGTCAAAGTAAAAGAGATCTAAAACGCCCACTACAAAGCAGGAGAAGCAAACCATCACTCTGGTGCTGCAACTATCACCTGTGGGTTCTACAGCTAGATAACATACTTGGAACTCAAGAAGCATCAGCCACATTCTTGGGAGAACAAGGCATACAGAAATGAGGCTTGATTCTGTTTTTGCTACATTCAGCAGCATTCAGACAAAGAGGTCATTGATGCAATCTCTCGAGGAGATCTGTAAAAGTGTCATGCAGCTGCTCTGCCATGCAGCTCAGTGACCTGGGGCAGGGTATTGGAGTCCAGGAGGGGGTATGGGTTCAGGAGAAGATTCTGGCCTGAGGGAGGGCTATAAGGGGGGTGCAGAGTCAGAGAGAGTTGTGGTGCGGTGCCAGATTCAGACTCTCACTGGGAGGTGCTTACGTATGTAGCTCCTGGCCAGCAGCATTCTCAGGTGAGCTTCCAGGCTTGCTAGCTGCCCTAGAGTATTCCACCACAAAGTGGCCAACGGAAGCAGACAGATTTTGCTTTAAGGGACACTGCTTTGTGTGCAGGGGCAGGCCAGATTAAAAGGCTGGGTGGACAAGTTCTTGCTGGCCCCTGTACTAAACAGAAAAGATTTTTAATTGAATTAATGGATAATTCCTCTAGTTATAATCTTAAAGGAAATAAAATGGTCAACATCACCAGGCATGACTGGAAGAGTCCCAAGACAGGAAGAGTGGCAACAGAGCAAAGCCTTCAATTTTATCATCTAATGTGTTATTATGAACGCTATTGATAGAAAAAAGATGTGAATTGTTTATAAAATAAGCCAAGATTGCCAGATTGCTGCCAAGCAAGATAACAGTAAAGTCTCTATCTTCCAGCACACCCCCTGGGAAGTGGGAGGTGCTGGATATTGGATCCCTGCTCCACCAGCCCTGCTGGTCAACCAATGTGCTGGTTATCCAGGTGCTGGATAACTGAGCTTTTACTGTATTATGGCACTTGGAAAAAGTTGAGAAATCATTATGTTAATACCAATCCTTCAATTATAGTTATCTGCCTGGAACTGTTGGGTGAAGTAGTTCCTGGCCAAACCCACAGTAGACAGAGATTAAACAGTGGGTTTGGAGCAATGAAGACTTAGATACAGGATCTTGGGCCCAAAGGAGGCTGCAATTTTTCTGTCTAAATTGCAGCTAAGGCCAATTATAGACAGAGCAGAATGATTTGAAACAGATAAGGCCTGGCACAGTGTTACCATCTGAGATCTTGCCAGGGTTGGTATATTGGAATCTTCCAGGACTAGATCCATGTCCTATACTATTGAGAACTAATTATAGAGACAGGCAAAATGTACTCTTGTGGCCTAATTCTCTGTTGTGCTGCACTTTATAGAGTCATTAACACCAGTGACAAGTAGGTATAAAATGTGTTTAGCATCATATTGCTTGTATTCTGTAAGATACCTTTTGAAAAATCCATTTCCGTAACAGCAGTAATTATCATTGTGTAGGGAAGTCTCTGGGGTGGGTAAATAGTCCAAGGTGTTGCACTCCTTCCACCTAGTAACAATTTCTTAGGCAATTATTTATGTATTTAACATTTGTATTATAACAACTAGAAGCATTAAATACATGTGGACTCTTGTGCCTTGCACTGCAAATAAAGTCTTGCCAAATCTTGCAATTGGCAGGTGTCATGGAATTTGCTGTTTTTCATAAAGCCCCAGTTCTTGGAGTCCTGTTATTGCATAAGAACATCAACTTTTATTTTTAAAAATAAAGTAAGTGACTATCCATCATTGTTGCAGAGAAAAGCTAAATTATGTGTCCCAAGTGTGGCCTATGTTAATCAATGTACGTAACATTTTTAATTGTATGATTTTTAAGTCAATCTCATGATTGGAGGAGGGTGCTAACTCGTTTTTAATGCTCAGGATTGACCATATTGCAAATTTATAATACATTACAAACCATGCCACAGAGAGTTTACAGTCAAAGCCTCTCATCTTACAAATAATTATATACATGCTTAACTTTAAGTTAGTGCTACTGACTAAGCACATGAAAAAGAGCTGGCAGGACTGGGGCTACAATTTGGGTCCTGACCAGAGGTGAAAGAATGTGTGTGCCCTGTAAGCACTTTGGAGGTTAGGGATTTGCTTCTTTTTGTAGATACAGGGCCTAGCAGGATGAAGTTCTTCTCTATTCCTGAGATTCAAGTGAGCTACTACAAACACCTACTACTACTGGTTGAACCTCTCCAATCTGAAACTCTCTTGCCTGGCAATGTCTGCAATCTCGCATGATTTTAACCAGATGACCACTTATGATGGATGCATCTGTTTCCTGCAGTCCCATAAAGTTTGTTTACAGCCACCAGTCCGGGCTCTCAGTGTTGTGTGCTGTTGTTTTGCTGTTGTTTGCCCCTAAATGTCTTCTGAGAGCCCAGTAAACAGTGGACAAGTAGGCAATGCTGTTAGATAATATTGACCTCCAGCACATTGTCTCTGCAGGCAGCAGTCAAGTCTTGAATTAGGAGGTTCACCCTGTACTAAACAACAATACTTTGTGAGTGCCAGTGATTACCCTGTAACTATTGCTTTGTTTGCCGTTGCCGGGCCTTTTCCCTTTTTGCAGATGCTCCGCTCTGCCTTTTGAATTCTGCTCATAGTCCTCACCTTTTCCACGCACCCCAGTTTTGTCCCAGTCATTTCAATCAGATTTTTCCATCGGTTCCACTTGGCTTGACGCCTTTCTTTCGGAAACCCTGCGCCCGTGTCAAAGGAGACTCCCCAGTAGTATACAACGTGCAGGACTGATTCCAGCTAAGAACTGGGATTCCCTAGAGTGTCGGGCGCTCCCGGGTAAGGGTTGCTGCAAACCCGGGGGCCCTCCTCATCCCACCCAGGGTTGGGCCCGGCGGGGCATACTCCTCAGCGCCTAGGCAGCGGCACAAGCCCCCGACTCCACCCGCTCCGCACGTGCCCAAAGCTAACCTACGCCCATGGAACACTGAGGGCACAGTCAGCGCCTGGCGGCTTCACTGCCCACATCGCACCTGTGCAAGGCCTCAGCGCATGCTCAGCAGCACAAGTAGCCGCCATCTACTAACGCGCAGCCGCGGAAAGAGCCTCGTTCGAGGAGGGGTGGAGCTGAGCGTCTTTTGTTGGTCTGGCGGAGAGATCAGGCGGCGCTAGGACCCGGCGCTCACGCTGGTTTTTCCCTCCTCCCCCGGAGTGCAAGCGATGGCGGCCCGTTAGCGGCGCGTGCAGGTGCTGGGACTGCGCCGAACGCTCCGGGGCCATGTGGGGCGGCGCGGCCCGGCGCCCTGCGTGAGGCGCGGCAGGCCCCCGCGTCCTCTCCCAGCGCGGCGCGGCCCTGTGGCGGCGCAGGCCGCTCGCCCGCCCGGCGCATCCCCCCCGGGCCAGGGTGCGGCGGCGGCGGCGGCAGCGGCCATGGCCACTGAGCTGGAGCCCCCTGCCTCGGGCGCGGCGCCGCTGGAGGCGGAGGAGGACGAGGAGCAGTGGCTGTACGGCGGTAGGTACCTAGAGCTGACGCGCCGCTGGGGATGCGCGGTGCGAGTTACTCCCTCTGCGTGCGGGCAGGGCGCGGGGTCTGCCCAAGCTGTACCTAAGCCAGAGTCCGGCTCGCCTCTGGGCCTAGCCTGCTCAGGGCCCTGCTGGAGCGTGACTGGGGTCCAAGCCCAGTGGTTTTGCAGTGTGGACGCAGCACGGTTTGGGTCGTGCGATATAGACGTGTTAGCGCCGCTGTAAGACTGGGTTCTGTGGCTTTTGCCTACGTTACGTGGCTTTTAGCTACGTGGGGGAGTAGAAACGCTGCATGTTACAGTTTCGTCAGCAAAGCGCCTTCCACCCACTGCAAACGGGGTTTGCATTCCTGGCCACGGCAATCTGTTTACACTGCCACTTGCCATGGCCTTTTCTCGCAGGGGAGGCCTTTTGTTAAGCGCCTGTGAGGAACAAAAGTTTTGTCATTCAGTGGCCAATGTAGACACATCTAGTGTAAATACAAGGCATAACAATGCAGTGTGGATGCTCAAGAGCCCATAAACCCAGGATTGTACTGCTGTGTAGGCCTAGTCTATGAAATCCCTCTCTAGTCAGAAGTCAGAGTAGGTTAGGATAAGGTTTGACCACATTCCAGACCGTTCCCGCTCCCCCATTTCCCAAGACTCTGGGCAGCACTAGTCTCCTCACGTCTTTCTGGAGAGGTGATGGAGTTGATCAGTGGGCACACAATCCAGTGCATGCCTCACCTATGTAATTGTCTCATTCTGGAGTCTGCTGATCACTACATGGTTTTGTGTCAGAAGTGAAATAGAGATCATGGGTTGTGGCGCTGCTGATAGTCTATAATCAAATGAAAGACTCTTACCTATCCAACCTGTCTAATTTATCAGTTTTAGGGTTTCTCAGTTTTCTTTTTCTATAGTTTTCATGGCACAACTGGACTGTTTAAGTGCTTCACATACAAATTAAATTTATATGGCAAGGTTCTTCTGGGTTTTTTTGTATGTACGAAAATACATATACGTACTTCCTATATCTATTTATCTATTTATATATATATATTTATTTAATCGTACTTTGTTGTCCTGTCCGTTTCGTGTGGTAATACTGTCATCCTTTACTGGGTTATGTCTGTTCTAGCTTGAAAAGTCTTTCAGAGTAGAAATTTGTTACTTTCCGTTGTTTGCAAAGAGCCAGACATGCATTGATAATGCAGGTTGAACTTTGCTAGTACAGCAAAACAAACAAGCAGTCAGGTAGCAGTTTAAAGACCAACAAAAAAACAACAAAACAAAAGTTGCTAGCCCGGCACCCTGGGGAGCTGACTGGTGCCAGATGAGAGGATTTGCAGTCTTAAGGAAGGTCAGTATTGTCTAGCATCATTACCAACACCTCCACTGCTTGCTGGGCTCTTAGAAGGCATTTTGTGGTAAATTACAGCTGAATAACAGCACAGAACCCTGAGAATCAGGACTGGTGACTGTAAACAAACTTTATGGGACCACAAGAAAAGTTGGCCACTGCCATGATAAGTGGTCACCCAACTAACTAAAATTGTGCTGGATAATGGATGTTGCCAGATGAGAGAGTTCTGGATTAGAGAGGTTCAGTTTGAATACATAACCTCAACTAGGTGAGCAGGGGTGGAAGTTGGCCTTTCATCAGAATTTTCTTCTGCTTGTTAACTTGACGGTATTTAACAATTAGTACAATGTAGTGTTTTTGGCTCGTGATCACTTTTAAAAAAGTAATAGGGGAACGAATAATAAAACATCGCAACTCAAAGAACAAGACATTGGGGTGCATAATAACTTCAAATATCTGGCAAGTAAATGCATATTAGGGCCCCAGTTCTGCAACTGAATTGTTGCAGAAAGATCCTTCATGGAATCTCCTTGGGGCACATGAAGTGTCAGAGCCTGGGCTTGCTGGAGAACATTCTTGCAAAAGTTATTGGGAATCTTTCCCAGTGCATCCATCATTCTTTGTGTTTCCTACCATTATGAACTCTCACTTTTTGATGGTCCATTAAGGTCAGCATATTTTCTGATTTTTTTTTTTTTATTTGCTTTTGAAAACTTTTTGACTTAAGGTCCCATTCTCTCACAGACTGATATGTTTCTGTCTCAGAAAATGAACATGTAAAAATGCTTGAAGATGAGATCCACAGCTGTATGGCATTCAATAGCCTTTTGGAATTCATTCAGTTGTCAAGGATGCATGATGTTACTACTTCTATCCATTTTTCATTTTTATTTCATACTGAGGTTTGCATGGAAGCAAAGCATTACTTATTATATGTATGTATGAAAGGACCAAAAGACCTAGACTGTGTTATAAGTTCTGAAGTTTTTGTTTTTGATTTAATATGATGTTTTTATCATATTTGCAGATGACACTACTGGTAAGCAAGAAGATGGACTAATTGCTGAGTAAGTCCATAAACTACTCATACATAATAATAACTATCTGATGTAGAGGAGAACTTTTTGTCTCAGGATCAGGCGTGCAATATCAAGATACCTTGAGCTTAGTTTCAGATCTTGATGGAGTCTAGTTAGCCCCTTGTATCATAGCAACCTGAGTTGTATGAACTTTATTGTTTAGGCCTCTTCTGGATGTCACCTTCAGAAACATCTCTTCCTAGGGTTTGAGGATTCTCCCAGTGTCCGTGGCCAAAAGTCCCCTTTGTCCGCTGTACTAGTGCAGCGTGGTATGTACCAGCTTTGCTTCCCTTCACCCCAGAGGTAGCCGCATCTTAATGTTTTTGTATATATATTCATGATAGGAGTTTCAGGATTTTTGAACAGCTGCAGTAAGCTAGAGTTCAAAGTGCTCGGTAACTCAGAAATGTTTGGTGAACTTCGGGTCCATTATGGATAATATCCTCTTCAAACGCTATGAACACTACACAAGAAACTGTAGTCTTAGAGGAGTAGTTGTGTTCATCTGTAGCTTCACAAACAAGCAGTCTTGTAGCGCCATAAAGACTATCTGAGGAAGAGGGTCTTACCCACCAAATTTTAGTCTTTAAGGTGCTATAAGAAAACTATAGATTTTATTTATTGCATGGTTATGTAGCAACCATAGTATCAGCTGTTTCTCATAGCAAGGGACAGGCTCTGATTTAATACATTAATGTATTACTAGCCTACATATGTAGTGGTTTTGCCTCTGTACATGAGATTATTTTATGAAACATTTCCGACAAAGTACTACATCCTTCAGTTTTTAAACATTTTCAAGTCAGTGAAAAACCTTTAATGCAAAGTATTATGATCTTCCTGATCTTACGTTGTGATCGTCGTCTTTTTCTTAGTCCACGTGTCTTCACTTTCTATTGACATTACTTAATGCGGAAGATTTTGTGAATTATAGCAGTACTGTAAAGGAGCTGTTTTATATCTGACACAAAGGGTTATGTCAAGAGGTGAATATAAAAAGCCCAAGACTTTTTTACTAACATGAAAGTGATGACACTAGTGCTGTCAAAATGATTATTTGTTCACTCTTCTTAAAGCAGTAGAAAAGGAGTTAAGGAGTGCTATTACTTTACAGTTGGGTATTTGAACTTTCAGTTCACAAATTCTAATGCACATTCACAGATACTTCCTTTGATTTAAAGCTTAAAGGTAACATTTGCTATTTTTCCTTAATTCAGTGCTGGCTGATCAGTGATCTTGGGTTCTGAGACAGATTTGTGGTTTGAGGTCAATGCTATTAATTTCTTCTCATTTGGTAAACAGAATGCTAAAGATATGGGGGTCAGATGGGGCCGGGGTTAGCCATTTGTGGCAATTTCCTTCAGTGGTAGTTCATTCTTTGCACAATGACTTAATGCCCATGATCTTGAAGGTGTTGTGGAGTCTGGTCGTCCTTTTAAGCTTGTTAGGCTAATTTTGTAACTGAAGTGCTTTTGCTGCCACCTCAGGAATTTGGCCATACTGTTACCTATGCTCGCTAGCACAGTTGCTGATCTCTTTGTCTGTACTTTTGTTGAATCTTGTCTTGACTACTGCAATTCTTTCTTTGTTGGACTTTCTACTACCACTCCTCCACAGTGATTGTGTAGCTGCTGTCTGTCTCTTCACAATCTTGTCTTCTGAGCCTAATAAGAGTGCTTCATTAGCTTCCAAAATCACAGTGCATTGACTTCATTTTATTTGATTCTCAGTAACAATGTCCATGATTTTTTATTGTTAGACACCATTATGTCAATGTCATCTTTGGCTTCCTTGTTTAAAAGGGGTTTCCTTTTGGGAAGCTGCTCTAATGACCTTAACCTCTTTGGTGTGTGGACTCTGTGTCTCATGTATTTGCTTCCTATGTCATGCATACACTAACAGATTTGGTGCTTACTACCATGAATACCTTCATTGACTTGTGTGGGAGTACTCACAGTCATAAGCTTTGCTGAGAAGTAAGTGTTGGCATGTTCAGGCCAATGAGTCCTCAGTTAGCTTTTTAAGAAAGAATTGTATTAGAATTTAAAAATAACTCTTCCAGGTCCGTGTCTAAATATACCCTTTTCTGATTTTTACTTCCATAATGCACAAAGTATTTTTGTTGTGATGGGCTTGCTTCATTTTGGTCTGTTATTTGATAGACATGTAGAATCTTCTCATCCTTTGCAAGATGTTCCTCAGGAGAGCCGTCCTGTTACCTGTGAAGACCGAGAGATGTCACAACAAGTATGTGTTACAGCTATAACCGCTGGATGTGGCTGTTAACTGCGTAGTGCATATTCACTGCTTGAAAAGGCTGAAGTAAAAAGTATCAACTGTGTTTTAACTTATTATGCCTATCCTGTAACAACTTATGGAATACCATTTCTGGGTTTTAATTCCAGCATGCAGCTTTTCTACCTAAAACACTTGTGGAGTAGTACTTAGGCATTGGAATTGCCAAGGTCTACTTCTCAACTCAGCCATTGACTCCTGGGCTTATTCATTTTCAGCCTTTTAACTCCTCTGTACCTTAATTTCTCTAATCATCATTCAGGATAGCACCCCCTGAAATTGGGGAGAGTTAAGCATATGTTTAGCATATGGTCAAAGCATTTGCCTGAATGCTGGTGCACTAACACTCTGTCTACCCCACAGGGCTGCAACAGGAATTAGTTTGAAAATTGTTCTGAGGTTCTTGGATAAAGGGTGGAAAAAAATACTTGTGTTAAATTAATTCTTGATTATTGACCAAGTGAAGATGGATGTCTTTGTAACAGAATCATTCTTCCTAACTGTTTCTACTTTATTGAGCTTTTAAGACTTGCATTCTCATTTAGATGAATTTCTTGGGTATAAGTTTCAGAGTCCCCATGTGTCTGTCAAAACAAAAAGCAGTCAAGTAGCACTTTAAAGACTAGCAAAATAATTTATCAGGTGAGCTTTCGTGGGACAGACCCACTTCTTCAGACCATAGCCATACCAGAACAGACAGACTGCTTTTTGTTTTGATAGTATGTAAACTAGCATGACTCCCTCTCTGTTACTATCCCATATGACTGTGTTACTGTTAGGCCCTGCCAAGTGGTGAAGATGATGAGGAAGACAGCGATAGCGACAGTGATGATGATGATGTGAAAGTTACGATTGGCAACATTAAAACAGGAGCACCATCCTACATGTATGTATTTCTGGTAACAGTGCCTATTTGTTTTAATCAATATTCTTCTTCTCACTGATTTGGGGGTAAAAAACAGTTGCTATTACCATTTTAGGAGGCAATTAAGTTTAATGGCTGGTGCCTGTTTCTGGTATTGATTTGCTGGGTGATGCATCTATAAAATGAGGCTAATACTTTCCATATCTATTGCCACAATGCTGAATAATTAATATTGGAGGAGCACTTGACTTAGTGAAATAAAAGTGGGAAGTTGTGTAAGTTTTTAGTATTACTTCTTGAGGTTTTGCTGATTTAGATGAAGATTCAAACTAAACAGATGAATTGAATGGATGTCCTGAATTCATTAATGGTTTCAGCTGCCCAATTCTTCACAACTGAGGTTTGGTGAGACAAGATTTACAAATCAGCCACCTGTCCCAGAGATGGTTAAGAATACAGAGTCTGAATAACACTTAGATGGAAATAAGGGGGCAGCCTTTCTGGTTGCTGCTGGCAACCATCGTCTTAAGGAAACATTTTACCTGTTCGTTGTAGCATATTCTAATCCTCTGTTGCCAGGAAAGCTCCCTTCTGTTTTTGGAGGAAGGGTTTTGGCTCTAATGGATCATTTAAAAATGCAGTGCACTGTTCATTTGATTGGAAAAATCTAATGCATCAGCAAACATCCTTTTTCTTTGGGTTCTGTGGGGTTTTTTCCCCATTGTGAACCAGACTGCTTCCTTCCTTTCTGATATTCTGTGCAGACTTGCTCCTCCAATTATTCCTCCCTGTTGCCCAGCTCCATCCTAATTTGTTGTCACAGTCATCTTCTCTGGCAGAATGGTGCCTACCAACACTGGGGAAATCATTAGGCTCTGTTTCTGAGTCCAGACAATCTCATGTGCTGCTGCTTATCTGTGTGTACACTGCTGGATATCCATTTCAGCATGCTGTCCTTTCCACCATCGGTAGCTGTACATGAACAGTGCAATCTAATTTTTAAAGAAATGGAGTTCTTATAAATCATAAAGAAGCTTGAGGTAAAGCCAAGGGCATTATTGCTTGGGATAGCTCTTTTCATTCTTCCAGTCTGCTAGGGTATATTGAACCTGGAATAAGACGACACAAAATCCAAACCATATATTAAAATAGTGACGCAAATCTCATCTCGTTCTTTTTTGTCTAGGGGGACCCCTATGAATCTAAACTTAAAAACAGGCAGAGGCTATGGAACATCCTCTTCAGGTATTTTTGTTGTTTTTACCTCTGTATCTTAGGGTATTTCATACTTCTGGTACAAGCTATATCCTGAACTTTCTGGCATGAATGGCTGGACGAGTTAAAATACAGCTTTCTCTCTCTTGATGGTTATACTTTATGCAGGGATTGTCTTAAAGATTAGTGGCTGGCTGGGGGGAATTGATGGCCCAGTGTGTGTTGGCAGAAGAGCCACCTGGTAACTGATCACCTGGAAATGCCAAGCTGTCAGGTTGTAACTGTTATTTTAAACTGAAAATTAAAAAAAGCAGTAATCACTGTGTAACACAGCATTTGTTCAGGACAGGACATTACTAGAGAATTAATGGTTGGGGCAGGGTCCTACTACCTTTGCTTGTACTGAGTGTTGTTTCCCTCCGTATGCTTACTGAGATGAGCACAGCTTCTTACCAGCTAAGATATTAATCACCACATGTAAGGGCATCAGAATCTGTTCCTTGACCATTTACTAATCAGTTGGCTGGAATCAGCCCTTAGTACTTCATTCGGTTTGTATTCTACAACACATGATGGATTTAAAATACCTCTACAATGTGTCCTCTCCCCTTCTACTACCTCTTTCTTTTTGCGTGGGAGACTCTATATTCCAGTAGTTCCCAAACCTTTCAGCATCATGCCCCTGTTTAGGTTTTTGAGAAACCCTCACGCCCCCCACCTCTTCTCTACCATCATGCAACTCCCCTTTAACAAAAAAATTCAATTTGTAATTTAAAATAAACACAAAAGCTTGATATAAAAATGTTGTTTAAAATTAAAAAAGCGCAGACAGTTTTTCTTAACCCCTTATGGTTGCCTGGTACAGCGCCAGCTGCCTGAGCCCCATACCAGTCTCCAGAGCTGCCCGCACCAGCCACCCACCCACCTGAGACCAGAGCTGCCCACCCGAGCCCCACGCCGCTAGGGCCAGCTGTCCGCCTGCCTGCCGGCCGCCTGAGCCCCACTCTGCCAGGACCAGCTGCCCACCCACCAGCCACCCGAGCAGCCTGCCGAAGCCTCACACTGCCAGGGCCACCCGCCATCCTGAGCCCTGTGCTCCCAGGGCCAGCCACCCGCGCACCTGCCCAAGCCCCATGCTGCTGGGGCCAGCTGCCTGAGCGCCATGAGTCCCAGAAACTGGCAGGCTGCCCGAGCCCTGTGAGCCACCCACCCGAGCCCCTTTACTGCCCTCCCACAAAGCCAGGCATTCTAGCTACCCGTCTAACCCCATCCTCCTCCTCCCCCAACCCACACTCACTCTCATTTGCAGAAGGCAGCCAGCTCCATGTGGGTCTTTGCCGGCTTCCTGCTTCTTATAACAGCTGTGCTGGGTCACCCACATAAAATGCTGGGGCTGAGAGCCAGAAGCAAAGGCCAGATCTTTCTTCAGGTGGGGGAACAATAGGGAGCTGGGTCATCTCACGCCTCCCTGGAATTTCTTCACACTTGCCCCCATTTTGGAAACCATGCTTTATTCAATCCCTGTCTTCCCTTTTACTGGTCCATTTTGGCAATGCTCTTCACTCTACCTGAGGAAAATTGAGAATATGTAGTTGTTTTTTCTTCCTGTAAGGTGCTGAGCACCTGGGGCTCATATTAGCTCCAGTGGATTATTGGCTTATTTTAAAATCAAGCCAAAAAGTAACATTAAAGGTAGGCCTATCTGCATTTGTTTTGGAGGAGAGTGTGAGGGAAATTATTCTTGAATGATCTCAGGAAAAGTCAAGAATGTGTATTATCTGAACTAACTCTGAGTTGCCCAAATGGCTTATTCTGTTAATCAATATTGCTGTTATTTGGGGGGGGGGTCTTTTTTTCGTCATCTCCCAGCCCTCCAGGTTTAGTAGCTGTAACACCACGAACCATGTATTCTCAAGTCACTGAAAGATTTTTTTACTAGAAAGTTAGATCTGGTTATATTTAGAAATAGATGCTGAGCTTATATTGAATTCACAGCAGATAATTGCTATTTTAAACTGACTAATCCATTCATCAAATCGGTGGATTAAAAGCAGTAACAATTTCTCTTTCTTTACAGCCAAGTTGCAGCCCAAAGGTATTGATCTAGATGCCACAGGGAATATAAATGGATTGCCTGTAATAGAAGTGGATTTAGATTCGTTTGAAGACAAACCGTGGAGGAAACCAGGTGGGGCCTCAAAGTTTACTGTGGTAAATATTTTCTGAAATTCTGTTTTATTTTGCTTTTCATGCATAGTTTCTGTCAAAGTGTTGCTGCCATGGGGTAGGAGTGGGAAATCCAAACAACCCTCAGAGCTTGCCTCTGACTCCTGTTCTGAGCACTAAGTGAGACTAACTGGAGTTATTGAGCCATGGGCCAATTTCAATAGTGATTTGGAGAAACTGGGCTAGACTTGTATTCTATTTATCTGACCTTCCTAAAGAAAATTAGCTGGTCTTTTATTCATCCTCTGCTTCCTGAAGTGTGCAGCTCTGATAGCAGTATAGTAGCAGTTGTCCAAATCCTGAAGTCAGGCAGACTTATTGTCATTGACCTCACTGGGATTGGGATTTGGCTGTAGATGAGAGATGGTCTCCTATTGATGCGCAGCAGCTAGCATGCTTTAGCCTATGATGGCTGATCTCAAGGACACCCCCATGCAGCCTTGTCGTTGGCACTACTTTAGAATATCAGCACCTTGGTTAGGAAGTCCCTGGTGCATAAAGGAGCATGGAAATGGATAGTTTGTATCTAGCAAGTTAGCACTCAGCTACGCATAATTTCTGTTGTCAGTGGGCATAATCCTTTATATTGTGAAGGAAAACAGTCACACTCAGTTCTTTACAGGAGCACCTGGAGACTTTTTTAAAACATAACTCACATTAAACGATGCACTAAGGAAAATAACTTAGTGCTTTTGGAAGGCCACTGCATAACAGAACAGAAGTCTTTGAGTTGGGATATGTGTTCTGCTCCAAGGTCTGCAACTGGCTGAGACCCTGAGTGAATCACTTTCCATGTCTCACTTAGGTTCTCTGTATCATGGGGCTAATAATAATCACCTTTTGTAAAATGCTGACATCTGTAGAAAAAAATTGCCATGTGACATGCTAAGAGATTAAAGTATGCCCAGTTTATTTGGTCTTCCCTGTTTCTATTGGCTTTATATTGTAGAGTTTTCTACATCAAAGTGACTCTAATGTACAAACTATAAAATGTTTGAAGTGAAGACTTTATCTGTTTCAGACAAAAGTAACTAAGATCCAAGGAGGCTCAAACAATTATTACAGCATCTGTGCAAAATTGGCATGAAACTGTGAGATTAGGCATGAAATCCACTCAATTGCTCCCTCCAAAGGTGGAAAATGTACCCAGTAAGTTACTGGAGTAAAAGTGCAGCTGCTTTCACTTTTGCATACTTGAGTACAATCCAGATGTGATGTGAATGCATGTGTGCCCATATTTTTACTCAAGTAGTTTTCCAGAGGGACACTGGTGGATTGTACTTAAATGCACCCCGCCCCCAAAAGCACCTGTACTTTTACTCAAGCAACTTCTTGGTCATTTTTCCCACCTCTGGCTCTTTCATAGAATAGGGGGAGCCTAATAGTTTACTTGGCTTTCAAAAATAAGATTCTGTTGAAACAATTGTGCTTCTAGAAGGCTGTGCATGATATGTTTGATATGCCTCACCCACCTGAAATGAAAAGTAGTAGAGGGTACAATAGAAAATTCAAATCACTGTTCTTTTAAGGTATTGAGCATCAGGCACTTTGTGATGAATAGATGTTGGTGTAGATCAGTGGTTCTCAAAATTTTTGGCCCATGATCCAGCTTGCTCAACACACAACTTTCCACAGACCACAAGCCAACCACACTTGATAACAAAATGCATCTGTTCATCTCTAACTTCCTTAAATACTAAATTATTCATATTAGGCTACAGGAGCATAAAAGCATAAATATCCAGATATAACATAAGGGGGCATATATTTAGATCTTATTGCATATATCATGTTAGTTACCAAACTTCTTTATTAATTTTATGTTCAAAACAAAATATAACAGCATTATCTTTATGGCAGGTGTGGGGAACCTTTTTGGGTTGGGGGCCACTGATCCACAGAAAAATAAGTCTTGGGCAACACAAAATTGACAAGGAAAAAAAAACAAACCTAAACCTCACTAATTGGGCTGTCCACTGAGACCTCACTTCCCTCTCTCTCTATAGTCCATGGGATGGGGGAGGCAAGTTTAAGGGCTTCTCACAGGTCAGATTAACTCTTCTGGGGTCCTGGGGCTAGTAGACTTTGTGGGGCTCCCTAGGCTTTGGAGTGGGGCCAAAAGTGAGGGGTTTAGTGCCTGGGGTGGGGGCTGTTGGGTTGCAGAGTAGGAGTACAGGGTCTGGGCAAGAGGTGTGGTGCAGGAGGTGGTGTGGTCTGAATGGGAAGCAGGGCTCAGGAGTGGGCTAGGTGTACAGGTCAGGGAGGGGTGGGGGTCCAGAGTCAGGGCATGAAGATGGGGGTGTGTTGCGGGTAGGGGAACGCTTAATTCCCTGGCATCACCCCATGCTGCTCCCATTGGCTTCAGTTCTGGATAATGGGAGCCATGGGAAAAGCCTTCAGTGAGTGGTTTTTTGTGTTGCCATTCCCCCAGCCAAGAGGAGGGGGAGTGACAACGCAGAGCCAGATATGGCCCATGAAGCTCAGGGCTTGCTCCCCCACTGCAGCAGGAGGCTGGCACTGGCACTTCAAGAAAGTAAGGGGCACAGTGCTAGAGTGCCAACTTGGGCACCCTGCCGTGAGGGGATGGGACCAAGCTCATGGCTCACCTGCAAGGTGGTCACAGACCATAATTTGAGAATCAGTGGTATATGTGTAAATAGAAAACATATCCTTTTTTTCTTCAGGGAATTTGACCTCAAAGTGAAAGAGAGACTAGGAAGAGAATAAGTTAGGAGAGAACAGAATTAAAACAGTGGTACTGGTCAAACTTAGAGATACGAGCGTGGGAATCATTACTGTCCTGCTGACCCATCTCTTGACTAGGAATGATCCATATAGTCATAAAATACATCAAATAATATTATGACTTAAGGTAAAATTAAAGCAGAATGTGGGCTGAGTTTCTAGTATTAATATTAGATCACTTTTTGTACTACTTCAGTAGCCTCTCTTTGGGCAGCCTTCTGGGCTTTATCATAGACCAGGAGTCAACAGTCTCTCTGAGGCAGAGTGCTGAAATCTAACCTTTTGACCTCGACGTATGGTCCAAGTGCTGGTGATACTTTATAAAGTCACTAATAGTCTGACTTACAACTTCATTAATTTTAAAAAAAAATGCAGAGCTTTACTGTATAGGTAGTAGTTGGTAGCATTAGCTGGTCTTTTGTTAATCCATAGGCGGCATGGCTTTGAGCAAGATGCATATGGAAGGAGAGGCGGGGCTGAGCTCCCACCTCACATGCTGATGAAAATCAGCTCACGTGCCACTCCTGGCACCCAGGCCGGAGGTTGCTGACCCATCAAGACAGTCTCTCCTTAACATGGAGAGGAAAGGGAGGAGGGGGGGAAACTTCACACCATGGGCATGAATGAAAGAACAAAATCTGATCCAGTGAGGCTGATCTTTAAATTTCATGTTACTAAGCCTGAGCTAGTAAATACATCTTTGAAGGGGGTACATAGGAAGAGTGATTGCCAGGAGGGTATAAATAAATATAAGGTCTAACTCCCAACCTTTATCATGGCCAGGTAGTGTTAGTTGAAACTCAAAGGTTTAATCTTGAATTTGTTGTTTTTACAATTGGTCACGCCAGAAATACCTCTGTAGTAATGTTGAGTGCTAGGAGGCACTTTTATATTACACTGCTGTGGGGTTACACCTTGATACAGTTTCATAAAATCATCTACAAGGTACATGGACAGAACCTTAAATTATTTCAAATGTTATAATGGATTAATTCACCTTGAGAGACCCCTGTTCAAATAAGTTGTTCCCAAACTTTTCAACGTCATTCCCCCTTTCTGATTTTTTTTGGAAAAACCTTCATACCCTCCCACCTCTTCTTTACCATCATCCAATCCCCCTTGTTACAAAAAATTCAGTTAGTAACTTACAATTTAAAATACCAAAGCTTGGTATAAAAATTATTTAAAATTAAAAATCACAAATAGGTTTTTCTTGGCCAAAAAAGTTAATTAAAATTTAATTTAACATCAAAAATAGCAGAAACAAAATGAATTTAATGTGAAGGATGGTGCTGCATTTTCTTCATGTTGGGAAATTGTTGTTTTAAGAGAGAAACATGCACAATGCAAATTTTCGACATCCATCTATTTCTGTGTCATTTTTAATGTTACTAAAGTGAAAAAGATTTTTTTCACAGAGGTACATTGACGAAAACGGAAGAATAACATGTGGTGCTTCTTCAACTTTTGAGTATATTGGATACAAAATTACTCCAAGCTTGAGTTTTCGAAACTATCTTTTGTGCTTGAATCATATTTTATTTTGAGTGCTTGTTCTTGCAATACTTCTGGCAGTAAATCAACATCAGCGTTGAATGGATTGCTTACTAATTTGAGTGGGATTGCCAGAAAAATTGTCGGGAAAAATAGCGGCTGAATTCGTCAGCAGGACAGTCCAGATAAAACACAATTTTGTTCTTCACATTGTCTTTACAAAGTTCTTGGAAACCATTTTCAGCGGGTGATGAAACTGTCAGAAAAGACTAAAACTTAGGCAACTGAGCTTGTGTTTGACATTTCCAAAACTGGATTGTTTTCTGCAAAGGTGTTGATGGCACCGTGGTGCATTGTAATGTTTGCAGCTTTGTTTTGTTGCAGTTTGAAACTGAGGTTGTTTAAAGATTCAGAAATGTCCACGAGGTATGCCAGTGAAAGTTGACATGTTTGGTCCTTAAATGCATGATATGACTCTTCTTTCTTCTGTTGCTTGAGGAAAATTTCCTCATTGTTTTTCAGTTTGAATAATCTCAAAATCATGTTATCTTTGGAAGGCCATCATAGTGCCATGTGAAAGGAAACAGTTTTATGATCTGCTCCCAAATCTGTGCAAAGAGCATCAAAAATTCTCATATTTAAAGCACTGTTCTTCACAAAATTGACAGCTTTGGTGGCCAAATTCAATGAGTCACGTAGGTCATCTGGAAGGTTTTTAGCAGCCACCACTTGTCTGTATAAGCAACGAGGGGTCCTGTGGCACCTTATAGGCTAACCGAAATGTATGAGCATGAGCAAAGACCCACTTCATCAGATGCAGGTTGTGGAAATTTGCAGAGACAGGTATAAATAGGCAGGCCAGAGCAAGGCTAGAGATAACAAGGTTAACTCAGTCGGGGAGGGTGAGGCCTAATACCAGCAGTTGATCTGGAGGTATGAACACCAAGAGAGGAGAAACTGCTTTTGTATTTAGCCAACCATTCACAGTCTTTGTTTAGTCCTGAGCTGAGGGTGTCAAATTTGCAGATGAAATGCAGCTCAGCAGTTTCTCTTTGGAGTCTGATTTTAATTTTTTTTTTTTTTTTCTGTAGGATTGCTACTTTTAAATCTGTTACTGTGTGTCTTGGGAGATTTAAGTGCTCTCCTACAGACTTTTGTAGATTGCCATTTCTGATATCCAACTTGTGTGCATTTATTCTTTTCCAGAGGGACTGTCCAGTTTGTCCAATGTGTATAGCAGAGGGGCACTTCTGGCGCATGACGGCATATATTACATTGATAGATGTGCAACTGAATGAACCTGTGATGGTGTGGCTGACCTGGTTAGGTCCTGTGGTGGTGTTGATGGTGTAGATATGTGGGCAGAGCTGGCACTGCGGTTTTGTTGCATGGGTAGGTTCCTGAGTTAGAGTTGCTGTGATGTGGTGTATAGTTGCTGGTGAGAATTTGCTTCAGGTTGGCAGGTTGTCTGTGGGCAAGTAGCTATGCTAAAGGTAGCTATCCTACAGCAAAAAAAAAAAAAAATTTAAAACCAGACTCCAAAGAGAAACTACTGAGCTACATTTCATCTGCAAATTTGACACCCTCAGCTCAGGATTAAACAAAGACTGTGAATGGCTGGCTAAATACAAAAGCAGTTTCTCCTCTCTTGGTGTTCACACCTCCAGATCAACTGCTGGTGGTAGGCCTCACCCTCGTTATCTCCAGCCTTGCTCTGGCCTGCCTATTTATACTTGCCTCTACAAATTTCTACTACCTGCATCTGACGAAGTGGGTCTTTGCCCACGAAAGCTTATGCTCATGCATTTCTGTTAGTCTATAAGGTGCCACTGGACCCCTCGTTGCTTTTGCAGATCCAGACTAACACGACTACCCCTCTGATACTTGACACTTGTCCGTATATGACACAGTGAGTTGTGGTTATGGCTGGATTTTTTTTTTTTTCCTTTCACCAATGTCACAAATCCACAGAGAGCACCAAGCATTGGTGGAGCATCCACTGCATATACACCAACCAGTTTTCCCCATGAAAGCCTATTTTCTTCAAAAAAGTTGGAAATCTTTTTCCTAACACCAGAAGCCTTTGTGGTCATGAGTTTCTTTGAAAAAAGCAGTTCTTTTCACAGTTCCATTGTTAATTAATCGAACATAGACAAGCAACTGACAACATTATACTACATCAGTGGTAATGTAGTCTTGAGCGACACTTGAAGAAGAACCATAGCGCTTTGACAGACAAACGGAACTGCTAGCCCTACATGTCAAAAGGCCAAAAAAAAAATGGCATTTTGTGGCATGATATTTGAAAACTAAGATACTTTGACAGCAATGGTCTCCAGTCCCTTTACACCCAAGATCACTATTTAAATGTCAGGGAAGCCCCCAAGACCCCTGCCCCTTTCTTGAGGCCCCACCCTCTCCGTTCTCCTCCTCCTCCTCCATCATTTGTTGTCCCCAGCCCTTACTCACTCTCAGTGAGTTGAGATAGGAGTTATGGGCTCTGAGGTGAGAATAAGGGATTTGGATGTGTGAAGGTTGAAAGGTGCAGGCTCTGGGAGGGAATTTGGGTGAAGGAATAGATGGAAAAGGGGCTGTTGGCTCAGGGAGGGGGGTCCAGGCTGGAGAGCGTTGAAGTCAGGTGGAGTGTTGGGGTGCTGGGCAAAGCACAGGCTTGTGTATGTGAGGGTGCAGGAGTTCAGGTTGGGATGTATGAGGAGCTTAGGGCAGTGGGGTTGGGAGTGTGATGGACTCAGGGCACAGATTTGGAGTGTGTGGATTGTGCTGTAGTGTTGTCAGAAGACTGGGGATGTGAGAGGCTCAGGACAGGGGGTCTGATAAATGGTAGGCCGAGGATTTTGTGTGTGAGTGAGAGTGAGAGTGGATGGATGATGCTGTGGCCAGAGGGGGGCTTTGTTGGCCAGGCGTCATTTTTAAATAAAATATGTCCAACACAAACGTTTCAGCATTGCCTTTATTTATGGGTGGGGCAGGGGACCTGTACTTGTGGGGGTCTGGGTAAGGGGAGGGGACAGCTCAACTGGTAGCTGGGAGTCCTGCAGCTGCTTGCCAGGTCTGGGATCTTAGGAATCTCATGAACTGCTTCTCCTCCCCAAACAGCTGGTGCATTTCATGAAAAGCTGGGCCTGCTGCCTTCCTGCACGAGGGACAGGCTGCCAGAGCAGTTGGAGCTGGCATGGACCCAGGACTCCCACTCCCCCCACAAGCAGGCAGGCAGAAGGAAGTCGCAGGCAGGCAACAGATGTGGCTTTTCAGGAAATGTGCCAACTGTTTGGGGAATGGGGAAGCAGCACACTTGCTTCCTTAGCTGCTGGCTCCGGTATGCAGCTGCGGAATTTTCCCCTAAACACCACAGGAAGCCGGCACCACCTCCATTTTTGCAGGTGGTAACGCCAGTGCGGGCTCTTTCTTGGAGTGGGTTTGGGATTGACAGAGGGGGCAGGGTTGTCTTATGCCTTCCCCTGGAATTTCTTCATTGCCCCTTGTGGGGCTCACCCCCCCAAATGGGGAACCTACAGTTCAAATCCTGGCGGAGATGACAGCCAAAAAACAAGTCTCTATGGTTTAAGTCCTGTTATGAAAGTCACTTGCAGTTTAGCACAATTTGACGTATTAGACCATGTTCCAGAGACTCTAATTGGAATAGCAAAGCATCGATAGAAAAGCATTGGCAGAGCTGAGGGGAAAAAGTCTCTGTGCCACTGATAGTTTTCATCGGTGCTAAACGACTCCATAGAACTACAGGAGAAACTTGTAAAACTGAAATCACTGAAGACTTCTGTGACTTCATAGATCGTTCCATTTCCCTTACAGCATCCTGTATTTGGGTTGAACCTTCCTTCCAATGGGTTCCAGAGCACTTCATGTTTTGGGGCCCCTTGAGAGGTACCCACCTCTGAGGAGGAACACAATGGCATTGGAATACTCATGCCAACACTATACAAAGTTCAGAACAGAAAGTGAAGAACAAGCACATCTAATTCTCTATAGAAAATGTTATGCACTTCAGGAGCTATTTGACAATGCACATGTTTTCACAGTTTCTCTGATTTGTGGCTTTCAGGTGCCGACCTTTCAGATTACTTTAATTATGGATTCAATGAAGAAACATGGAAAGCTTATTGTGAAAAGCAACGACGGCTGCAGCTTGGACTGGACCCCTCTCCACCTATCAACAGTGAAAATAAGATCACAGTAAGTAACTTGATATACAGTGTTTTGCATGTCATAGAAGCCTGTTTCTTTTGTGGGTGAATTGGTGCAAGTGTAAAAATGGAAACTGGTTTAAAAATGTGATGCAAGAATATTGACTGAAAGGCGAGCTGTCGGGGAAGATGGACCTAAAATTATTTTAGAGGAAATGACAATTTAACTTCCTTCAGGCTAATAAATTGTTCCCTTGTATGGTGGAATGAAGTACTCCAGCTGTGGAGCAGGGCTGGTAACGTGGTCACAGCCCTCAGGTGGGTCATTCCTGTCTGCTTTAATTCAGTACTGGTGGGAAGTGGAAGATTAACAGACCATTGACTTACATCTGATTTGAGGAGGCAACTGTGAGAAGAACATTGTTTCCATCGCTTATTTGCTCCTTGGCATATCTGTTGAGACTTCATTTGTTCTGTTGATTGTTCTTGTGGTGTGGACTCCTGTCCACCATAGCCACCACTCATTCTGGGCCCTTAAATAGTAACCACATTTGAGTGAGGTATAGGCAAAAATCTTCTGAATCTGCTTCCCTGAATGAAGGTCTGGAAAAACAGGAACAGAGTCAAATTAAGTGTATCTTGGAGCTTCTAGTGGAAATTTAAAAATGGGGACAATAGACCAAGAATGGAAAAGTTATTCAGTTTGCAAAAATGTGCTGAAGATTGGATCTTTACTTTGTGTGAACCTTGTCAGCCACTTGGATTATTGCAGATGAAAGTTCTGCTTTGCTTCTCAGTGGGGCACCAAAAAGTACATCTTCATGACTTACAACTCTCATCTGGCAACCGAAGACAGAGCTTTTTTTTTTTTTAATTGATCAGGTGCAGCAAGGAAGGACAGGCAATGCAGAGAAAGAACCAGAGAACAGCATTATCAAAACGGATTTTAAAACAGACTTTGTGACTCTGGTTGGAGGGCGCATGAAGGCTGGGCCTCCACCTAACAGGTAAGAGAGTTTATGGAAACAGTATTGGAGGTTCTCTATTGTAATGTTTAAAATGCTGGGGCAAGTGTGATCCTGCTATTTCTCTGTGAGTCTGTTATGGATCCCAGACAAGATATAGTGACTTTTTAAGTATACTGGACACTACCCCATAATTCAGTAACTATCACCTTCCCCAATGACACACAGCTGTGTAATTTTGGAATCCCTCACTGTCTTCATTTCCCTACCCCATTGGTGTCCTCAGTGTTTGGGTAGGTTGGCCTGATGCTCCCCCTTGCAAAGGGGAGCTTGGTAGAGAACAGTCCTAAGACAAGGAACTCTTCCTGCTATGATGATTCATCTTGTTGGGCTGCTGGTTCTTCCAAAGCCTGGTCCAACTCCCATTGAAGTTCATGAGTCATTACGTGGCCTTTAACCAGAGCTGGATCAGGCCTTGGTAACTGACAAGAGGCCATGGAACTGCCTGCTTTGCAGCTAGTATGAATTACATAAACTGTCAGTTACGTGTTGCTTTGTTCTTTTTCCCCTTGAGTGTAGATGGTGCAAAGCCTGTGCAAAGTAAAATGGCATTTAGTAATTCTGCTAGGAAACTTGTACAACAGTCATCTTCCTGACAATGTGGATATTATTTTTACAAGGAGCTTTGGGAAATTTGGTTACCAAAAACCAAAGCACATTATTTTTCTTATTTGTAAAATTCATATTTGACACACCTCTGCTGATCATACCTAGGAACCAGTCCTGCACCCGAGTCTTTCTTTTTTCCAATGGAGGCTTTGAGTAAAAAGATAGGATCTCAGGAGTTAGCACCGGATTATTCATACTAAACGAAGTTTAATGTTCCAGTTTATTTCTTTCTGCCTAAGCAGTTAGTTTACGCTCTGCATTTCATACCTTCTTAACATAAAAATCATATTGATCAGTTTTACTTTCTGGCTCTCTCATATGATACTATTCTTTCCCAAAGTCTGTGCCAATGCAATCTGCTCCTACTGATTTTTTTCCCCCCCCCACCCCCTTACTGGGCACTTTTTCTTTAAGAAAATACATGCTAAGCCCTTAATACAGCAGAATCCATTTTAACATAGAATCAATATTGGTTTTATCTAGAGAGAGACCTAGATTAATATCAGTGTGTTTAAATACCTTTGGTGCTATGGCAATAGCACTCCTCTGTTGGCAGTAGGAAACATACCATGAAACTGGATGTGTTGTGCTACTGTAACTTAACAATCAGTAGGTTGTGTTTACAAAAGTCTTGTTTCCAATGACAATGGAAATGACAAGGACAGAATCTCACAAGTCTTCTGTTGATCATCTCTGGCCCTTCTGTAACTCACTTGTGCCACACTGCACGTTAGGTGTGATCCTAGTTCTTCCTGGTTGACTGCACCAGAAGCTGACTGTGATGATGACATTTGCAATAGCTTTGTCAGGCAAAAGGTGCGAAATTCAGAAGCTTATTGGGGGTGGGAGATGCAAAATGTAGTGGGATCCCATTATTTGGAGTCAGGTATTCTTTATAGTTAATTAAAAAGAGTTCATAATATTTTAATAAATGACTTCAACAGTTAATTAAAAGCTCATGAGGCGGTCCGGTAGAACCAAACTGAGATTTCCTGGTTTAGTGTCACGAAACGATTAGCCAAGATGACACAGACCAGGCTTTATGTCCTCACTTCAGTTGTGGTCACAAGTCATGGCAAATTCAGTCTTTGGGAGGAGGCAGGGACTCTGCATCTTAAAGGATCAGGCTCTTCTTGAGTTGCTGTTTCTGCATTGGGAAAACTAACCTGTCCAGATAGGCAGTCCCATCTGCTTGGTTCCAGGGTCTTTATTGAGAATATTTTCATTCCCAAAATTCCTTCAGCTACTCCTGCTTCTTCAGCACCCCCAAAATCCTGTACTTGTGAAATCACAGCTGTGGAAATTGTTGTCCCCAGTATTGGATTTTGAATAAGCAACAGGAAAATACACATTCTTGCAAAGCAAAAATCCGGGGTTGATTCTGATCTAATTAGGGTAACCAACAGCACAATTTGATGTCCTGTTTATATGCAAATACCCTTATTAATACAAGGCCCAGTCTTGCTCCCATTAAAAACCAGTGGTAAAACTCAGACTTCTGTGGGAGGAGGAATGGGCCCAGGAATAGTGTGGCAACAAGCATGACTGTGAATTGTAATGAGAGTTAAGTATCTGTTTTAGAGAGTTGGTCCATGAAGGCTAGCGTGGATCCAAATTTTGGGTGTTTCTGGTCTGAGCGCCTCAAGTGCTGAGCACTCTACTCCTGCTAGATCTGGCCACAGCAGCTTTGGGTCTTGATCCTGCAACCCATAGTCACTTGAGTAGTCTGACTGAAATGTAGGAGAGTGACAGTTTTCAGTGTCTGAATGGATGCTGAACACCCCCTCCTGTCTGCTGAAGCTGGCAGAATATTCTTCACATCTCATGATCAAGCCCTAAGTGGTGTCTAAAGAGATTTAATTTGCTTCCTACAGCCAGAGCTCAAGTTCTGCACAGCAGCAAAGGATTCCCAGCCCTTCTGCTTTGTTGCCCTGTCAGTTTGAGCTCTGCCTAGAGTGATTTGCCCTGGAAGGAAAAGAATGTACTTGGCCTTTTTGCTTTAGGTCTCCCAGCATGAGAGAGAGCTCTCTCTCGGGGGGGAAAAGAAAAACTGTTACTTCTAATTTCTGTGCTGAACCTGAGAAGATATATCTACTTTGTACCAGGAAGCTGGGTGGGACAATTGATGTGATTGGTGGACAGGCAGGCACTATTAGGAGGGTAGAAGGAAGACGCCGCGATAAACACGCCTCTGAGGAAAATCCCATTCAGGTAAACAGCTTCAAGCTGTCTTCAAACATTTGATATCCCATGCACTTTCAGGTGAACCTTGAGCAATTGTCTGCACTTTCCTGACTGTCTACTGCAAAACATGGGGGTTTGTTCTAAAGGAACACTGTCAAGAATGCAAAGTAAAGCACTGGTCGAAAAGGTGTGCACATGCCATTGCCCCCTCATGGGTGGAATCAGAATTCAGCTGTATCACCAGCTCTGTGTTGCTAATAAAGATTTTTCCTTCTCCCTGCCCCGTACCCCTGTTTGTTCCTTCCCACACACTGGGACTTCAGTTTTTTGAGCAGGAGGGTCCAAGCTCCCCACTGCCATCATGATGTTCCCAGGGTGTTTAAAGTATTAACTGTAAAGTTTATAGATTAATTTGCTAATGGTTTTAATTAAAAAAGCCTTACCATGTTACTAGTGTGTTCTCCTATTACACCTGAAAGAATTGTTGCATTCTAATTTATTTTCATTGTTAATTGCTTTCATTTACCTTTTACATTTTTTTTCATGTTGAACAGTAAAATTAGTCTGGTTATTTTCCCTTTTCCATTCCTATGAACTAACCTAGTGTGGGGGTTTCCAGCTCTGCAAGGGAATGTTTATGTATCGTTTGTCCTTTTTAAAAAAAAATTCAAAATAAAACATTCATGTCGGTTATCGCACATTCTTCACTCTGCAGAGTCTGTGTTGGGCCTGTGCTACTTGATGATATCCTTAAAAGGGACAGACACATGAGGTTCAAAACTGTGGGCCTGTTCTGATCTCATTTCAGTTGAACTCCATTGACTTCAGTGGTGTCATCCCTAATATCAAATGTTTGTGCCCATATTCTGTGGGGATTCTCAGCCCACCAAAGAGAATCCCCAGAGCCTTCTGACCAGAACAATTCTTTTCTAACTGTTCCCTCCAATCCAAAAAACTAGTGTGCATGACTCCCCAAATTCCTCTTTTATAAAGTAACAATGTTGGAAAAGTGCAAACAAACCTTTTACTCTAAGGGTAGGCCCCGGTGGTGCATTAAAGCTAAATCTGCTTCATAAATTTCTCCCCTTACTGATGCTGTTATATGCATATCCAAATCGTTTTGATCTATGCTTTATACTGAGATTTAAAACAGCGTCAATGAGAACATGAAGGGCCAAGTTCTCTTGCCAGTTAGACTTGTGTGACTCCTCCAGCGATCTTAATTTTGGTGGTGGATTTACACTGATGCAACTAGGAGGAAAATTTGACCCCATGCTGCACTGATGAAGAAATGAAATTGGAGGTACTTCAAAAACAAATTTTGGAACAAAAATCTCTCTCTATAAAGAGTTAGCATATCACCACTTGAATGGGGCTACTCTTATTTTGAGGGCTGTGATGTGGAGCCTGATCTCAAGAGTGGCCGAGCCCAGCCCCTCTTGGGATTGGGTTTTTGGCTAGTCCTAAGGGTGGTGGTAACATAAGAGGCATGCAAGTGACCCATTCTGTCATGCTGTGCATCACTTGGGGGAGGGGTGTCTTACATAGGAGTAGATTTGTATTTAGTTTGGCCTCTATCACATGCTGATGTTTATGCTAGAGAAACTATGTGTAGCCAGGGCATTTCCTTGCATGCTAAGCGTGTAACATCTCCCCAGTAGTGTGGTTGAAAGACTGAGGTTGTCCCTGACTTACCCTGCCCTGTAATGCTGGGATGTTTGGTTTCTGGGGCGCATGCCCCTTTTGCCAGCCCTGGGAGGCGCTGACTGCAGTTGCCATGGGATAAAACACCATCTTCTATTTTCTGTCTTTTGTTTTAAAGGTTCTTGGAGATCATGGAAATAAGCCACAGCCCCCCCAGCAGCCCCAGCAACCATCACAGCCCCAGCAGCCACCTCAGCAACAGCCATTTGCACCGCCAGCAGGCCCCCCACCTCCCCCAATTGCTGGGCCACCCCCTCCACACTTTCTCCACCCTCCCCCTCCAGTTACTTCTGTCCCACCTCCTCTGCATCCTCCAGGTAGGTATTTGCTCTGCATTCAGACCAATCTTGATTGTCCAGTATCCTCATCTCTCAACCCTTAACCTCTGCCTATCCCTCAACTTCTTAAGAGCTGCTGTTCTTCTTGAATGGCTCTGAACATTTTTGTCCCACTCCCTGGTGTTATTTGAATGCCATGGTAGTTGGCATCTCACCCATGGGATAAACAGAATAGCAATTTCTATTTGTATTTGAAGGAAGGTAGTAACATAGGGGAGTATGTCTTCACTGCAGGGAAGAGCAACACTGCTGCAAATCAGTCTTCCAGAGTTTGGCTTAGCGCATCCTTTAGGGATACACTAAATCGAGCTCATAGACCTATTGGCACCAGTACAGTAAACCTTTGATTTTAATGGACTAATGTGGGGAGGAGTGTCCCGTTAAAGCAGAATGTCTGTCTGTAAAATACAAAGGTTTACTATCCCCCCCTGCCAGGCTCCCGCAGTCTGCGCCCCCTCCCTCCCCCCCCCCCCCCCAAAAAAAAAAAAAAAAGCCAGGGGTTCATTTTACTGCTGGAGCTGGAACCAGCGGAGTGTGCTGCATGGCTGGAGCTGCTGGACCATGGCTGCAGGCACCCACCACGTGCAACTGGAGGGGCCACTGGAGCCACCATGCGCTCCTCCCACCAGGGGTGGGGTGTGTACGCAAGTGCCATCTGCCCACATCTGCACCCGTGTGGCAGCTCCAGCAGAGGAGACGGTGGCTCCTCCAAGCTGCAGCAGTGGTAAGTTCCTTACCTTTCTTGGGGGGGCGGGGCGGGGGATAGATTTAGGATTTTGCAGACCTTGGGAACACCAGGGTTGTCCATTTGTTTCCCAAAACCAGCTAAATTGGGGTCCATAAAATTGAGGGTTTACTGTACTGCTCCTCGTGAGGACTAATGGAAGTTGACGGGAACATTTACTCCCGTCAGGCTCCCTCAGTGGAGACAACACAGAAGCTTGAATTAAGGTATGTTGACTCAGATACGGAATTTAATGGGGCTGGAGTTGCAGATCTAAATTTAACCTTCTCCTTTTAGCATAGACTGGCCTAGGATTGCCCTATTGGATCAGACCACTGGGCAGTCTAGTCCAGGATCCTGTCTGACATAGGTCAGAGGAAAGTGAGACACCCCCTGCCCCCCCTTCCGTAATGGATGTCTGGAATAATCTGCTTAGTGGGTAGGTTTCTTCTTTATTCCGAATGGGTAGCTGTCAGTTTTCGCCCTGAAGTCTGGGGGTTCATATTCCTTGTTACATGTGTTTCCTATAGATTTTTATCACACCTCATGTTACTGTGGATATTATTTTATATAAATGTCTGGGTAAGCAGGTATGAGTAATGCCCATTTTATTTTTCATTTTAAGACAATCATATAAATGTATGTGCAAATGAGGGCCCACCCAGGAGTTCCTGGCAAGCTGTTAGTGATCCAGGGGAACCCATGAAGCTGCTCAAGGTACCTGCGCAAGGAGGAGAGGAGTCACCCCCACCTCAGCATAGTCAGCAGCCTGGTGGCCAGGATAGGGACTGCCTGAACCAGGCGCCTCTCCCCCAGCCTGAAGGCAACTGCAGCAACTCCTTTGTCTTCCCCACTTGCAGTTGGGGTGGCCTGGCCCTGGCCCCTGCCATAGCCCAAATGGCCCAAAGGCCCCCTTCTCCCTGTGAGTCCCTGGCCCTTGAGCTCTGCCCTGCAGTCTGGTTCTGAGCTCTTGCCTAGTGCCCAAGTCCTACCCCAGGGCCTGCATTCCAACCTTCTGCTCCATACCTGAGCCCTTTCCCACACTCAGAACCCCTTGGCTCACATGCATTTTGTTGTGTACACCAATATGAAGGTGATATGTTGTATGTCACTTCCATATTGGTACACAACAAAATTCATTCTGCTCAGGGGTGTGACAAATTGTAATGCTGCTCCAAGAAGAAGGAAAAACCTGCAGTAGTTATAATGCCTATGTGGCAAGAACGTGTTGAGATGTGGGTTGGAAGAGGGGAAATGCCCGCTTGGGTCTAGGTATCCCTCCCCTTTGTGTCTTTGACAACATTTTGTATATAGTCAATTTCTCTTTCTCCTGGACAGCTTGTCACCTTGCTCTGATGTTTGTGTGGATCTTACACAGTAGCAACAGGGGGAGAGAAATTTTGACACCCTCTCCACCCCCAAAAACAGGATTTATAAAGCCTTTTGTCAGGATGGCGCAATTATTTCTATACCTGAAACTATTTTAAATTATATTTTTGGAGGGTAGATTTCAAGGGGATGATGGTTCCTTCTGTAACAAATGTTGTGATGCATCAGTGTATGCTTCACCCCTGACTTTAGAAAGGGGCTAATTAGAGTAAGGGATTGCATTGTTTTCTACAAGGAAAGGAGTGTTTTCTAGCAGTAAGAGGAGGATTCTGGAGTCAGGAGCATCAGGTTCTGCTCTCATTTCTGTTATATGATGCACAGTGTGAGACACCTTATTGGAGATAACCTATGTGAACTGGGGTTAGATTACTATTTTTATTTTTTAGAGAGGAACCAATTCTGTCTTTAACCAGCATTTGATTCTGTGGAGTATGTTGATCCAGAGCCAGAGATTAGATTACACACATTTAATTTGAATGGACAGTTTGTCATTCATTTATCGTTGAACTCGTGTTGACCCTGTGGTGGGTATCTCAGGTGAAAAACAATCAGTCTTTAAACTCTGGTGCTAAAAATTACTGTTAAACCCAGGACAGATGGTTTCACATGTATATCTGTCATTGATATCAAGGGGAGTTTCAGATCAGCCTGTCACAAAAATATGGTGGCAAAGACCAAGATAGCTTGCTCATTCATTCTTGCCTGCTGATTGTCCAGGGTGTGCACAGTGCTCATGAGTCCTTTTGATTTCTGTCTCTAACCCAGAATATCAGCAGTGCCCTGAAACACTTTTACATTTACTGCAAACAAGGCTGTGTCTCTTTCACTCAAGCACGAACTTTGCATGATAATCAAGGCATTGATCACTGGTGGGCTGGAACAGGGACATGAAAGCCATGCTTTGGACTTTACCTTGAGCAGTGTGTAGCAGCTAGTCCCCCAACTGGAAGAGGTCAGCAGGAGCATATCACACTAGTGCTGTTCTCTTTGCTGGCTTTACTTTGTGAAGATCCAGAATAAATATGCTTCCAGGGATTAGATGCCTGGAAAACCTTCTTGCATTGACTGACTGACAGATGAAATACTCGCCTTCCCGGTCTCTTCTGCCTTATATCTATGAGGGCTAAAGGTGGGAAAGGTGAAGAATTCTTATTTATATTCTGTTCACCTCAAACTTCTTGAAGAAGACACTACTAAACCAGGCTTATTAGCCTACAGTAACAAACAAATGTTAATTTCTTCCTTTGTTTTCTTATTTCATAGGTTTGCCCCCACCAGGTCCCATTCCAGGTAGGTGACTGATTTGCCTTTGACAGTGGTGAGTCTAAATAGCATAGTAAATCCTATCTAAGGGCTGAAGTGTAGCATGGACTGTAGTGGCCACATCTTCCCTTTAGGGCCGTGTCTACACGTGCCCCAAACTTCGAAACGGCCACGCAAATGGCCATTTTGAAGTTTACTAATGAAGCGCTGAAATGCATATTCAGCGCTTCATTAGCATGCGGGTGGCTGTGGCGCTTTGAAATTGACGCGGCTCTCCCCGATGGGGCTCCTTTTCGAAAGGACCCCGCCTACTTCGAAGTCCCCTTATTCCTATGAGCTGATGGGAATAAGGGGACTTCGAAGTAGGCGGGGTCCTTTCGAAAAGGAGCCCCGTCGGGACGAGCCGCGTCTATTTCGAAGCGCCGCTGCCGCCCGCATGCGAATGAAGCGCTGAATATGCATTTCAGCGCTTCATTAGTAAACTTCGAAATGGCCATTTGCATGGCCATTTCGAAGTTTGGGGCACGTGTAGATGTAGCCTTGGTCACTCCGATTTAGGCTAACATCAGCCCTGGTAAGCAGTGCAGTCTCAAATCTCAAAGTCCTCTAACTGTTTAACTTACAGAGCTAAATAGTAATCAATAGGCTACTTTTAAAATAGTCATTTTACCTTAGAGGAACAATCCAGAAAACGAGAGCTTGGTTGACAGTGGGCATCATGCTGCATGTGACATTGTCAATGTACAAACAAAACCACCCCTATTCACAGTCAGCCCTAAGTTCAAATGGGACCTGAGAGCCAAGCCTTCAGCCTTCCATGGGACTGGACTGGGCTAATGTAGAGGAAGTTTCACACTTTTAAGTAGTTATTCTGTTAATGATGCACAAGCCAGAATAAAATCTGGCTTCTTTTTCTGTGCTGTCTCTAGGACAGGGGTTGGCAACCAAAATAGCAAGAAGAGCCTTTTTTTCCAGTTCAGTAAAAAACTCAATAATTCAAGAGCCACAGTGCATGTGAATATGAAACTGTCCTTAATAAAAACTATATACTTCTTGTATCCCCTCCTTTTAAGAACAGTACACGTGTACGCGCGCGCGCACACACACACACACACACACACACACACACACACACACACACACACAGATTTGTATTGTGATACATGTTCACTGCAGGATGTTCACACCAACTTTATATTCTATTTCCTCACACTTTACATGTGTGTTTGTACCTCTCTTCCTGACTTGCACCCCCAAACCTCTCTCTGGAGTATGCTAGGGGGAGTAATCCAACATTTTGAGATCACATATTGTTTGCTATTTAGATATGAGTTGTTCATTTGGGGGCTTTTAGACATTTGCCATTTATCAAAAATAATCAGGAGGTTTTTTTGTTTTTGTTTTAAAAACTTTGCAATTATAGCTTTGGGAGCCAGAAAGAAGTCCTTTAAGAGCTGCAGGTTGCTGACCCCTGCTCTAGGGGAGCTAGTTGTAAAAAGCAATAGAGGTTCAATTATGGTAAGGGCATATGGCTCTGAATACGCTCGGGTGCGAGTCTGTGGATTAAGAAGTTGCCATTTCCATATACTGTTCAGAGCACAACTGCGCTTTAAATGCCTAATTTTGGGGGAGTCTAGCCCCATGTTGTAAGCCTGCTGCAGCTTCATCTTCATGCTGTGCTTTTATTTTATAGGGCTATTCCCTCCCCCTCTGGCTCCTCCACCAGCTCTCCTCATTCCAACACTTGATGGGTAAGGCAGAAGTTTCCTTTCAGGGCACAATTTTCCATCCTGGTTTTACACAGTCAGGTGTGGCTAGATAGTCAAACGGAATTACTCTGGGTGAGAGACATAGTAGGGAAGCAGGATCTACCATGTTTCTTTTGCAGTTTTAAGAATTGTTAAGAAGTGCTAGGATTTATGGTAACCTAAGGAGCAGGGCATGAGGCTACTGTAACAAGGTGTGCTGTGTGGTAAGGGTGCCATCAGGTTGGCCACACAGTATCATGATACTAGTTTGTGTTTAGTGGATTTGTGGAGTAACTTGCAAACTGCACTGGATTTGGAAGGGTAGCATGAACAGCCAGGTTTTGCATTTCCTTAGCAGTTTCCATCCAAGGATCTTAGAGCACTTTGCTACCATGAATTATGTCTCATGAAGCATTATTAGCTCCATTCTGCACATTGGGCAGGATGATGGGGACTGATGTTCTTGGAGGCCAAGTGCCTTGCTCAAGGATGCAGAATCAGCTCATGTCAGAGCCAGGAATATAACTTAAATTGCAGACTCTGACCACCACACCCACCCAAGGCCCTTTGTAAGGTGAAAAGATGTGACCTCTGGGATGATGAAAGTTCCGAAATGGCTTTAAAAATTACTTGCATGAAAAATGCTATGGAGGGGAATGTGCGAGGGTGATTGTTTTTATGTAACAGAACACGTGGCTTTCTCTCTCCTTTTATATATAAAATAAAGTAATTTTCCTCCTGGGTGACAGACTGATGATGTCATGTAAATAGCAGTTTGCCACCTGGGGTGAGGGGGAGAGGGGGGGGCCCTGGGAAGGCCAGGCCTGGCTGCGTGGCACCCTGGGAGGGCCGAGAAGCCAGTCCCGCCTGGCCTGCCCCCTCCCTGCCACTGGCCCTGGGATTCACATTAGTAACCACTGTCTGTTTTCTTTCCAAAGCCAGCCGGCTGGCTACAACAACAGGCAGCCTCCACCATTTGGATACAGCTCTGCAGGTGAGCACAGAAGACACAGGATGGTGGAGCTGACTGGGCATGGGGCTGGCCAGAGAGATGTTCGTAACTTATCCTTGTTCTCGGTTGACCTATGTCTCTGTCACTGTGATCTCAAAAGCTGTGACTGCGTGCTACACAAAACAGTCGCTCACCAGGCGTGTTGGTAATGGGGTTGAGCAGTAACCTTTCCACTGTCTTAGATCACCTGCACTCTCTGAAGTGACTCTGATGCAAATGATGCTTGTAATTAAACAGTTCTTTATCATGGTGCAGCTGCTCTCAGCACCCAACTCCCACGTCAGCAACAGAGAAGCTTCCTAGTGCAGCCATGGCTCCCTGTGGCCCAGTCAGAATCCTGGCTTTTTTCTAAGAACACCCTCCCAGCCACATTTCTGACTTCTCCACGAGCCTTTGAATGTTCCCCTCCCATGCCAGCTGTATCTTCCCTCCTTGCATATACATGCATACACACACCATGCCTGCACACACGCAGAAGCATCTGTCTCTAGTCAGTTTATGGGAGGGGCAGTGATGGTAGTTCTCCTGCCCCACTACAGTCTTGCACAAGCTGCCCATATCCCTTCCTATTTCTTTAGTATCCAGCTGGCTCCTGCACTGGGTCAACAGCACCCGGAAGCAGCGTCTATCCCTATCTAGCAGGCAGTATTACACCTTGCTGCCCCTCTTTGGGGAGGGGGATGTAGGAACAGGAGAGCATGGGCACAAGGCATCCTGAGAATCTGCAGCCTTCTACTAAACTAGTATTTCCTCAAATAAACACCCCATCAACAGCTCGTACCATCTCTGTCGGTGATCTTGCAGGTCCTTTTCAATGGAGCAGGGTCATGGCAAGTCAATACCTGAACATGCCCCCACCGGGAAGATTGGTGTTGGTCAGGGATTCACTACATGTCCCTCTTCTGTTAGGAGCACTGAGACCTCTGCATGACATATCAAAGCATTTCTTAATCCAGCATCTGATGGAGAAGGAACCTGGGATTTCCCTGCTCCAGACACCAGCCTTAATCCTGCAAGGGCCAGGTCTCCTGTTCTCTGCACTAACAGAGCTGGCTTGCAGTCTTGAAGACCAACCATAGACTCTGCTGGCTGATCAAAAAGGGAGATGTTGTCAGGGCTTCTCAGGATCCTCTGCCTTGTCCTCCCACTCAGAGAACTCTGCTGGGGAAGGAAGAAATGATGGGGCTTCTTAGGGGAGGACCGATAACATGGCCAGTGAATCTCAGAGGCCAGGTGTCAGCAGCTCCTAATTTAATATCCTTCATCAATGCTGCAGGTAATTGCAGCAACATTTGCCTACTTCTGGCCTAGAGAGATAATGTTTAAAACTTGTTAGAATATCCTGTGTGAATATGGAAGGGGAAAATCGGGCTTATGGGTAAAGAGGTGTGAGTTGGGTTAGTGCTTATTCAGAGGAAGGAGTGTTATTCCTGACGTGGAAGTAGCACTGACTAGGGCACTTACATGTTACTAGTCCCAGTCCCAAGCCTGGCATGTCTCCTTCCCTTGCTAGGCCAGCATAAGAGGTAGCACTAATTTTTCAGCTGAGTGAAGATTCTGCTCTCTCATTGCAGATTCCGGTTTCATCAGCTATCCTCCCATCTCTACGTCTCACACGCCCTGGGTGACGACAGTGGACAAGGGCACAAGCAGTTCCAGCAGCAGCCACTGGGAGTACTCCGGCTCAAGGCGGGAGCGAGAGAGGGAACGGGAAAGAGAACGGGAGAGGGACCGAGACCGAACTCCAACCACCAGTGAATACAACAAGTAAGCGCCATATTCCATGTGTCACTGCTGTAGCCTCCTAGGGATGAGCCAAACTCTGCCAGATGAGAGCATGGAAGCTGTTGTCAAAAGACTCAGTGTCCGCACATCACCACCTGGGAGGAGACAGCCCTAATCAGTGGCTAGAGCACAAAACAGAGAGGACAGCTGGGTTCTTGGCTGTTGACTTGTTATGCAGTCACGATCTCTATGCCTGTTTTTTCTGCTTGTAAAATAGGGCTAATGACAAGTTATATGCCCACCTTTTTGGAAGGTGCTTTGGGTCAAGATCCAAGCAAATGCTAGGTACCCTTAATTATGATTGTGCAGTTTCAAGGAGAACAGTTGAAAAGCTTCTAAATGTAAACATAATTGTGAAGGGAATTTGCCCCCTTTTGCTCAGCCCCAAGGTCTGAAAGCTTATGGGGTAAGGAGGACTGTTCGCCATGAACAAGGTGTGCAAGTGTACACCGTGAAGGACAGTGGGCATTTCTCTGGAGAGAGCTACCTTACTGGGAACCAGTAGTGGTCTGAGAGCTTAGCGGAAGAGGCTGCAAAGCAGACACAGAAAAGACTAAATGAAAGAACCCCAAGCAATGCAAATGCTTTGGACTTTCCACCATACAACTCTGATGCTATTGTCCTTACAAGCACTGTCAATATTTTTAGAAGTGTCAGTCTCAGCAGTGCCAGTAGTTGCTGAAAACATGAGCAAAATTGATGTATATGTCTGGCAAATTGTGCTCCTTGTTCTGGGAACCTCCAGGCTTTTGAACTGGGCAAACAAGGTAGTTCCTTGTAACAAAGAGCTGTTTTTAAAAAGGCATTAGGCATTTTGGAAGGTGATCAATCAGGGAAGGCATGAAGGTGTTAACATACTGGAATTGGAAAGGCATATGTAATTCTGGGGACAAGAATCATGTGCTCTGCTTAGCAGTCCAGGCATCTTGCGAGCATTTTTACCTGCTGTAGAGTATGTTAGAAATTAAAGTTCTTAGATGGTATGCACCAGATGGGGCAGGCCACAGAAATCAGTTAAGTGCTTCTGAGGCAATAGTTCCCTGATAACACACCTTTCTCTGATTCTGATTGCTTATACTTTGGAAATTTTCTTCCATAACTTGTTTCTATAGCTCTCAGAACAGCATTTCAGCCATTTTCCCCCAAATGTTTTGAATATGCAATTCTATATAGAAGAGGGTGAGAGATGGGGTGCAGATCATGAGGTCTTTGTGTGAAATGTACAGTTTTCTTGAGCCTGTGTATGTGTTTATACATCGTGTGTAAATAAATAAAAACAGACTCATGTGACATGCCAGATGCTCCATGACTTGTATAATGTTAATGTAATCTGAACAAGAGTGAAGATGTGTACAAGGACCATGTTTCTGGGCCACTTTGGTCATTTTCTTCAAGTTCATGGAAAATGTAGAAAAAAACTGAAGTGCTGCAGAATATGTTACAATGTGTTCTACAGAGCCCTCCTGGGCAAAGGAGAGGACCTCTGCCACATACCCATATGTAAGAATACTTAGGTTCTTACACTACCTCAGAGTAATGCTAAACTATTCTAGTTAGGCTTAAATCTCATTCCTCTTGACTATAAGTGGTTGTGGTGCATTGTGGGAGGCCCATGGATGGGAGTAGGAATTTTTTTTTTAAGATATTTGCATTGAAGTTGTGTGAATATTTATTCAAACTTGTGATTTGTATCTGAACTCAAGTGTTGCTTCTGAGCTAGGATAAGGAAGAAAATGCTGACCTTCTGAACTTGCAAAGGTTTTTCTTTTCAATACCTGTTCTGCTTGTGCTAGTGGAGAATTCCAGACTAAGTCAACATTGCACTTTACCAAGAGGTGATGTTTCTCTTGGGATGTGGAGGTCTGCATACAGGCCAGGTGGTGAGGAGATGAGGCCCTCTGAGACCCTGGAATTTCACAGGCTTCATGAACATAGCTCATGATGTATTAAAGAGCAGGCTCAATTGCTGATCAGTAGCATCATTCCCCCACAGCTTCCCCACCTCACTGCATGTTTGTCTCTCTCCCCCTAAAGTGATGATGAGCGATATCGCTACTACAGTCGAGAGCGAAGCTATGATTTTGAGCGGGATTACCGCAGGAGTAGAGATCGGAGCAGGGAGCGTGAGGATCGCCACCGGGAACGCAGGCACAGAGAAAAGGAGGAGAGCAGTAAACATAAGTCTTCAAGACGGTAAGATAATGTGTTGGTGGAGAAGGCTCTTTAAGTGATATCCACAGCAGCCCTGACCCTGCTCCATTCTGGCATTGTTTGTGCCTCTGATGTTGGTCCAATATCTGATGCTTCAGAGAGGCAAAATCCCCATGAGTAGTGCGTATGGCCAGAGATTCAGAGCTATCCATGATAGTGAAGTTTCCTTTGTATTCACGTTGTACATTCTGGTGAACCAAGGCTCGCTATAAGGATCTGTTATAGTGCCTTCTGTATGTCCTCTCTTCTCTTCTCTCCCACCCACATCCCCCACTCCACCATTGGTTCCCAGTAGACAGATTGCTGGCTATGGACTATGTACTAGGAGACTCCAATTTTCCATGAAAAAAGAATGTCAGACTCAAAAGAGGAAGGGGAAATTCAGATGTGCACTGCTGAAATAATGGACCTTTCTGCTGCAAGTCACTGCGTCTTTCAGTATGTCTCTCCCTTTTCCCCCAAAATTGAGATAGTGGTGCTCTGATAGAGAAGCTTGGGGAGCAAATCAAGGGTGTTCGTGAATTTTGGCTACTTCAGTACAAAACAGACTATTCCTTGAGCCAGTCCTTCCCAAAATAGCCAGCGTAAAGTCCAGCCTCTGCTGCATTAGAGTTAATAAGCTTGAGAATTTTAGGAGTTGCTCAGATACCGCAGTGATGGGCATCCTATTAACAATGTAGGTAGACCCGTACATCTAAGGGCATATCTACACTAGAGACTTAAGTTGATCTGTTACATCCACTTACAGCAACCACAGTAATTACTGCAGTAGCTCATGTCCACGCTGTCCTGTCTTTATGGTGTGCATTCCACTGACTTAAGAGGGGAGTGGGGACAGGCCACCACCACCCACCAGCTCTCCACTCCTTACTAGAAAGCATGTCAGTTGTCCAGGCTTCCAGACAAGAATCTGGGTGGTAGGTAGGCTCTAGCTGGAGCCTGGTACCTGTAACCTGGGGTGACAGCTAGAGCTCTGAATGACTTTCAGTTGTTAAACTGACAAGAATGACAACCCACTACATCACCCTAACTACACCAGCATAAGCCCTGCATCTCTCATGGAGGTGTAGTAGGGCACTTATATTGGAGGAAACTAGACTGCAGTGTGTACACTTACATAATTAGGTTGACATAAGCTGCCTTACATCAACCTAACTGTAGTGTAGACCAGACCTTAGTGTTTCAGGCTGGTTCTCTGGAGGAGGGACAGTGATCTTAGACTTAGGTCCGCCTGTGCATCTGGGCACATTGGGCAACAAGTGTTCACCAGCGATTTTGGTCAGCTGCAAATAATTCCGCTTCCTCCCATGATATACCAATGTTTAAGTCTTCCTTAAATGTGGTGCGCCAGGTCTGGAGTGGCCTGCCTCTCTTCCTTCTTCCCTCTCCCGGTATCCATCTCATTGCAGTCTTTGGGTGCAGTTGATCTGGCAGACGCAGAATGTGTCCAGCAAACCGCACTCTGCGCTCTGTCACGATATCCTGCAGTGCCCGTGACCCGCATCTTTGTAGTATCTCCTCATTGGTAACACGATCGCGGTAGGTGACACCCAGGATGTTTCATAAGCAACGTTGGTGGAATACATTGGGCTTGCGTGCTGCTTTTGACGTTATTTTCCACATTTCGCTAGTGTAAATGGCAACTGGCATGACGATGGTGTTATACAGTCAAACTTTTGTTGCAATGTCGATTGTTGGTGCAGACCAAATTGGGCGCAGTCTTTAGAACACTGCTGATGCCTTACCAATTCTGCAGTTAACATCTGCCTCGACACCTCCGTCGTTAGTGCTGCTAAGATAGGTGAACTGCTGTACTACTTCTATGGGTTGGCGTCTGACTACTAGTGGTGTGTTTGAGTGTTCCCAACCTGCATCAACTTTGTTTTATCACTATTTATCCTCAGCCCAATTTTGCCGGCTTCTGCTTCCAAATTTGTTGTCATGCCTTGCAAGCATTCGCTCGTTTCTGCTAGCAGTGCAATATCATCTGCAAAGTCCAGATCCATGAGTCAACACTGATCTTTCCATGAGATACCTAGATGTGCATCGCTCATCGCCCTTCTCATGATGAAGTCCACCGCCAGAAGGAACAAGAATGGGGACAGGATGCACCCTTGACGCACTCTGGAGTCGATGTTGAAGAAATCTGTCATCCCATTATCGGTCCTCACGCAGCAACTAGAGTTTAGATAAAGATTTTGGAAGATGTTGACGTAGTGTTGTGGGATGCCATATGTTCGCACTATGTTCCATAATGATTCTCTATGAACGCTGTCAAACGCCTTTTTAAAGTCGATGTAGCTAATTAACAGCGGCCGTTGGAACTCGATACTTTGTTCGATGATGCTGCACAACATGAAGATCTGTTCACTACACGATCGTCCGCAGCGAAATCCGGCTTGTTCTTCACGCAGTGTGTTATCCACCATGCTCTGCAACCTCCTGAGTAGGACGATGCAGAAGACCTTTGCTGGGACCGAAAGGAGCATGATACCTCTCCAATTGTTACAATCAGTGACATTCCCCTTCTTTGGTAACTTGACAATCATTCCCTTCCTCCACTCGCCTGGGACGCACTCTGTTCTCCAACATTCATTCAACAGCCTTGTCAATTCCTGCACCACAGAGTTTCCACCATACTTCAATAGTTCAGCTGCAATTTGGTCTAGGCCAGCAGCCTTGTTGTTCTTTAGCACCTTTATTGCTCTGTGTTTCCTCAGTCATGACCATGTCTAGGTCTGCTTCCAGCTTGTCAGGGAGATTGAAGTTACTGAAGTCGTAGGTTGTGGTTGGGTTCAGTTGATTCAGTGTTTCTTTGAAGTGTTCTGCCCAGCATGCATCTTGCTCTTCTTTACTGAGTAAGATCTTCCCATTCTTGTCTTTGATGGGAACGTTGCTATTGCTTCTTGCTCCTTTTAACTCCTGGACAATACGATATAGTGTCTTGGTGTCGCATCTCTTTGCTGCCTCTTGTGCTTCAGCACCTTTACGTTCTAACCATTCTTTCTTGTCAGCGTGATAGCTTTTCTTGACTCTACGATCCAGCAGCTGGTACTTCGCCATAGCTTCCGCTTTCTCACCTGGCAACTTTGCCTGAGCTCTTTGCCTCTTCGCAACCTTACGTTCATCAATCAACTACCAGGTCCTGTCTTGTATCCAGTATTCTTTTTGTGTGCCTCTCCTTCGACCAATCATCTCTTCTGCGATCTCAGTCACTGCTCTTTTGAACTGCATCCACTGGTCTTCGAGTGAAGTTTCATGTTGCATTTGTTGAAATCGGTTTAAGTTTGTTTGTACTGTTCAGCTATGGCTTGGTCTCTTAACTTTTCAACTGCATAGGGCCAAGCTGCTTGCCGGTCTTGTTTTCTTTTAAGGCAAAGATGGAGCGATGCCATCAAAAGATGGTGGTCTGACCCAACATCAGGTCCACGGTGTACTCTCACATCTAGTAGAGCTGGTCGCCATCGTTTGCTGATGCAGAAATAGTCTATTTCGTTGTTAGTGGTACCATCAGGTGACCGCCATGTATTCTTGTGTGCGAAATAGGTGTTTCCAATGCACAAGTTGTTCATGCTACAGAATAGTAGTAAGTGCTCTCCATTGTCGCTCGTTTGCATTGACAATCTGTACGGGCCAATCACATGTTCCCATCCCTGTCTTCTGTTATCTATTTGCGCGTTCATATCACCCATGAGTAACTTGATGTCATGACTGGGGACATCACTGATGGTGTCTTGTAACAGATCATAAAACACGTCTTTTTTTCAGCTTCGTCAGCGTCCTCGGTTGGTGCATACACTTGGATGATTGTAGTTTGCACATGCGTTGACTTGAATCTCGCTGTGATAATACAGTCGTTCACTGGCTTCCATCCAACCAATGCCCGTAATGCTTCCTTACTTAATATCAGGCCTACGCCGTGTATATGCTGACTATCGTTCCCTGAATAAAGAGTGGTTTTCCCATCACTAACTAGCCTATTACTTCCTGTCCATCTCATCTCTCTAGTGCCTAAGGTGTTCGTTTGATAACTGTCAAATTCACAAAGTAATTGCTCTAGCTTTCCCCATTGGTATAAGGTCCTTACCTTCCATGTTTTGTTGTGGTTTTGGCACTTAAAATCGAGCTCTACATCGGGTACTGAACTTCCTTTCAGCTTTCATCCAGCACCGTCATAAAAAAAGAGTCGATACCTTCGCGCAGAGTTAATTTTTGTTTGTTGTGTCTGGTTGCACTTGTTGTTTCTGTAGCAATTGGTAGGTTTTACAGGATCGAGTTGCTAGGCCAACGCCCAACCTTCCTCCTTTTTCATCCGGGCTTAGGACCGGCAATGGTGGAGTTGACATAAGCTGCCTTACATCAACCTAACTGTAGTGTAGACCAGACCTTAGTGTTTCAGGCTGGTTCTCTGGAGGAGGGACAGTGATACCTTCCTTCTATATAGTTGATGCATTTGATCTGAAAGTTGAATCAGAAAAACCTAGCTGGAGCCAGGCAGCAAAATGCTGTTCTCATCTTTCAGGATGCACATGAATTTTTACCAGAGGCCCTGACTTCTCTCGGTGTAAAGGAAGGGCTAGAATCACACCAAAGGGTGGGAGCCACAATGAAAACCAGATGGAAAACAAACGGAAGCTGGTGCTGTTTTAATAACAATACTCCTGATGCCCAAGAGATTTGATGATGCAGTAGACATACAGGAAATGGTTTGGCTATACAGACAGAGTTGACTCAGCTGAAATGATGCCAAAAGCAATTAGAGTACTTAGATAGGGAATTAAGCAAAAGAGTGCCAGATGGCAATGAAACACAGAGATGGATCTTCCTCTTGCTCTCAAGCTGATGTAGGTTCAGTTTCTGGCTCAGCCATTAATATGTTAGGTGACTTTGGCCCAGGAATCTCATCTGTCTCCTGGGGAGCTGGGAGGTGTAACTCCTTGGAGGGAGGGTATTCAGTTATCAACATGCCAGTACCAGTTTATTTTTATGATGATGGAACCAGGGTTAAAGCAGTTTAGAAACTGAGTTGCAGCCTTGGGCTTTGTACACGGGGCCTCAGTATTCAGCGAGAGGTGCACTCTCACCCCTGTGTTTTGGGAATGCCACTTGGAAAAACAGTCTTACTTAGACACACTTACCTAAACAAATGCTGCATATATGGTGTGGGTATCTATGGGATAAACAGCATTTATGCTTTCCTGGGAGCTCCTCATTTGCACTTTGTCTCCTATGAAACCTGCTGTACGGTTTGTCTGTTCTGCACCCCTGGAGGAACTGCAGTGCTCATTTTCTGTTCTTGAAAACAAAGCTTGGTAGCAAAATCTTTCCACATTTGGGAAGCAGGAGAGACCCTTCCCACCCAGTCCTGTGGCTTGAGACCTAGGATGGGGACATTTCAGTCCTGGTTTAACCTTTGCAGAGGTAGAATTGGTCAGTGTGTCGTTTCAGGACACCAGCAGTTCTTTGTCCCTGCCAGACTCTCCTTTTCCACCTAGGTAAGCCATAAGGCAGAGGTCTGCAACCAAAATAGTGAAAAGAGCCATTTCTTCCAAATTTAGTTACAAAATCAACTTCAAAAATATGACTACTTTTTGTAACCCCCTACGCACAATGATTTGTACCAGATGTAAAGTTTGTTACTTTCACCCCGGATTGGGGCGCAAATGAGGACAAGGAAAATGCTGCACCTGGGGATAGGCTTTTAAGCGGGAGGGAGAAATGTTCACATCAACCCTTCATGCTTCCATCCTCCCCATCCCCAGGTTCTACCTCCATGGCCCACAAACCCACCCCACATTCCCAGGCTTAACGCCCTCTCAGCCCCAAACCCTAACCCCTTCTACCTCTTAGTTCCTGCATCTATCTCTGTCAAAGATGTGGCACATACAAGTTACAATGATGCACCTTGGAGACAGGATTTATCAGCACTCACATGGGCCACTCTACATGACTCCCTCATGGTTTTGATGTTCAAGTAACAAGAGCAGCCCAAACAAGGGCTGATAAAACCTTTCCATGGCATCATGGGGGGAGGGGGTGTGGGTGTGTGTGTAATCGTTTATTCTACATCACAAATGTGTTGCCATGTTTTGTCAGAGGTAGAATTGAACTACTTTGGCCATTGATCAGACTGACACTTTATTCTGGTTTCTCTGTTCCTTCCTCCTTCTTGCAGTAAGCAGCATGAGAGTGAAGAGGGTGAAAGCCACCGGCGGCACAAGCACAAAAAGAACAAGCGCAGCAAAGAGGAGAAAGAGGCCAGCGATGAGGGTGTTGCAGAGGGAGATGAACAAGATGCTAAGGAGTGATGGCCCCCAGCTTCCATTAGGAGGGATTTGCTCCTTTGCAAGCAGCGTGGCATCTAACTATTTTCCAAGGGAAGTCAAGATGACTCTGATGGCCAAGTATTGAAATTCAATGTGACAGCTCAAGAATTAAGGCTCAACACAAAGTTAAACTTGGGTATGAGACAACTATGGCAGTAATAGTATATACAGCACCGAACTACTCTTCTTGTAAACCTCCCTAGGAGAACTTTATTGTATCAGATCCTATGGTTTCTGATGAAAGACAGCTTCAGCTGATATGAACATATTTAGGTGATAGGGTTTTTTTGTGCAGCCGTCATTCCCTTTTTAAAAAAGTAGGACAGTAACTGCAACTTGAACTTTATTGTCCAAAGAAAAGTGTGATTTAGGTCCTGGATGAGCCATCTTAGAATCTGGCTTTTGTTAGTGGAAGTCTCATCCCGCAAATCCATTTCCTTATACCTACAAAAGACTGACTGTCTTCCATGGCAGGATTAGCAGCATGTGGAAAGGAACTACATTAAGGGGCTGTCATTGGAATCTGCTTTGATCTAATGGCTTTTTAAAAGGTAGGGTACTTGACCCAGCTTTTTTTTTTTTTTTTTTTTTTTTTTTAAATCTAGTGCAAATATAGTTCTACCACATGTTACACCTGCAAATGGAAAGTCGGATTCAGGGGAAGACTGCGATGACAGCATGAGTTTCTTTCTTTTTAATTACTTTTGGATTATTTTTTGGTAACCATTGAGATTAATCTGCCACTTTAAGGAACATGAACCCACATCCAGCAATTTGACATGGTTGGGTTTACTTATTTATATTCAACATCACCAGTACACTTGTGCAATGCATTTTGCCTTCCAATAGATCTCAGAATAAATGCAATCAAATTCCATGCTCTGATTTAGGATTTTCTTTTTTTAAAAACAGTGAATCTGCTCAGTGGAAAATGAGGTATGTTGTGTATACGAGGTTCTTAAGCAGAATACTGCACTTGTTTGTGTGACTCCAAGTATCTTTTAAATATCTTCCATGTGTATGAATGATACTTAATCTTTAAGTCCTTCCCTAAACTAAGATGGTTCTGAAATTTTACATATTTTTTGTACTGTAATCATGCAAGTCTGAGTGTTGTGTGAAGCTTACAACCTTTGAAACTTAAGCCAGTATAGCATGATATCAGTTTGTATGCCATGACACTGCATTTGATGGGTTATTAACTCCAAAACCTGTGGGAAGCAGAATAAAAGCAATTTTTTTTTGTAAATATGGGTTTTAAAACATTTCCATTGCCTTGAACACCACGAGGATGTGCAGTGCATTCGCAAAGCATCTGCAGAGGGGGAAAAAGACCTCTATTCAGTGTGTTTACTCCCTTTTTCAATGCTCTCTGCACCCACCCCTCCATCTTTAACAAAATAAGTTGACTCTGATAATGAGATCTGTGGAGTATTTCATATTATCATGTAAGAGTCAGACCAGATCCATAGTGATTAGCTGTTGGGGTGGCATCTGCAAGGAATTAGTGGTATCTGTCTACTTCATGTATAAGGGGCCAGATTGGCAGAGCAGCCCAGCACTTGAGCTCTAACATTCTAAAATAAGCAGTGCAAGGACTGCTTTGTAGTGGCACTGCTCTGGCCCCCCAGCAGGAGCTTCATTAGCTGCACATCCAAAGTTGCTTAGTTTTCACACAGTGTACAATGTTGCAGAGGGTGGGGATGGTAACTCTTAAGTAAGGTGACCAGCAGCCTCAGTTTTATAGGAACATCCCTGATACGTAAGGCTTTTTCTTATCTATCCACCTCCCACTCAGTCTGTTTTTGTGCTTTCTCTCTGATCACCCTATCATCAGGCCTACTTTCAGCTAAAGTGACAGGGAAGAGCAACCCAAAGGGAACTCTTACCTGCCACTCTCCCATAAAGAGGTTGGATGCTTTACAAATCTAAATGGGGTGGTAGAGATATTATGGACGCTAGTCAAGGTTCAGCAAAGAAACAGGCCAGTGCTAGAGAAGATATGGTTTGTATGTGAGCATTTTTAAGGAGCTTTGCAGAATCCCAGCTTCCTGGCAACAGTGGTTTAACTATTTCTCACAAGTGTATGCAATTTCCACTCCTGGTCATGCATCCCATTTTCAAACCCTCAGGTAAGAATAAGCATGTTCTAGTTATTTTAGAATAACCTGAGGGCTAAACAATTCAACATTAAGATGACTTTACAACATTCCTGTGGGCCATGCAAACAATAGGTAGGTACTAAGACTCCTTGGTGATCCTGAAGGCACCTTGAAATAAAATGAAGTAATGGTAAAAAAATCACACTGCCTTTTGCAGAATCCCCATCATGTAAAGACACATCCAGCTACTACAGCAGCCTGTCTGTTAACAAGAGACAAATGGTACAACAACAATGGATACTGCTTTAAGTTAGTAGTAATTAGGCTTTGAATTGTATTTAGTGTTGGTATGCGCCCACTTCACTGCACCCACACTGAAACATTTCCATTAGTAATCAATTTACAGAGAAGCAAAGGAAAACAATGCTGTTTGATAAGTTAGGATATTTACTTTATAGCTTGACAATCTGATACTGTATGTTGTAATCAGTGGAGAAGGTACCCAAAAAGCTACTCGAGTAAAAGTGCAGCTGCTTTCAGTTCTGGATAGTTGAGTTCAATAAAGATGTGGTGTTGTGTGTGTTTTTACACAAGTAGTTTTCCAGAGAGACAACAGTGACTTGCACTTAAGCACACTCCATACCCTACCCCACTGCAGCTCTGCCTTTACTCAAGTAACTTTTTGGGTATTTCCCCCACCTGGTTGTAATAGTTAAAGATTTAACTTTTTATAACCAGTGTTAATTTTGATCCTTTTGTAACTGCCCACAACAAACTTTACATAAAAATGCTTAAATCCATAATTTTGCACAGCTGAATTTAAAAATTGATTTTAAAACATTTAAACAGTTATGAATTACAAAAATAAGCCTCTTAATAATCTGATTTAAGCAGACATCAGTGCTTTGTATGGTCCAAGGTTCTGCTGATGTATCTTTGTATGGAAAGGGCGTGCTCCTGAAATTGTGCATTTCCTTCATTTCCAATGGAAGTTGGGTTAGTCATACTAGTTTTTTTTTTTCCATAGGCAGCTTGCTGATTTTTTTTATTCCAGCTGTTCATGCCAGGAAGGAGAGGCCCAGATGTCCATGTGGCCTAGCAAAACTGCTGTCCAAATCTGTACCACTGTTCTATCCCCTGAAGAAAGGAGCTTGCACGATAGAAGCTTTACTACAAATTACATCAAACTATGGCTCTTATTGGCTTTGTCCTTACATAAAACCTTATGCCACTAGCTAAAAGCAGGTTAAGTTGCTGGGTGTATAAATGATCAGTCAATCAAGGAGCAGAATTCTGATGTGCTATAATAGTTAACTTACAGGTAACCAGATGTCTCATGCAGGGCTGTGCTGAAGAGGATGATTTTTTTTAAAACAAAACACTCCAGCTCTTAATGGCACAGAGGGAGATGTAAAAAATGCACTTTTGATTTCTGCTGTGGTCCACACTGGACAGAATGAAACCTGCAGATAGCATAGTTAAGAGATTTCTGTTTTAACAGAAAACCTTCAATCATTTAATTCTAATCCCTGGTAGAAAGGTATGTACAAAATGTCATAGAGCTACTCTATTTTGCATTTTTCAAAAAACCCAAGTTAATGTCCAAGAGCTAGAATAGCTTTACACCTCAGGCTTTAAAATTCTACTATAGTTAGACTTGCAAGGATTTGATTAGTGTCTGTTTCACCACCATGCACACAAACTGACAGCCAGCAATAACTAATTTACAGATAAGAGAAAAATGCAGCCTGAGAACTGTGTAAATATACACAAAAGAACTGAGCAGTATGTTTGAGTCTAGGTCATCTGCCTGGGGCTCAGGGGTATTAGAGATTTCCTGGGATCTAGAACAGAGCATGGCTGATAAGTATCATCTTGTATATTTTGACATGAGGATGATGTGTTTGAACAGTTTATAAAATTTTTTTTAAAGCTTAATGCTTGTCATTATATGCTTCCCCCCCCAATTTCCTGCAACTGAAAAATTTAAAAGTGCTTTTAAAAAATGCTTAAGCATCTTACCTGTTGAAATTATTTAAAAATCAAATTTGGCCAAGCCTAACTCTACCACTCAAAGATGACAAGCCAAAATGGATACTCTCCTTTCACAGTGGTTGAAGTGTGGCTGGAGGTGGCAGTGTATATAATGTGGGCATATTAAGCTGTCCCCATTCTTAGCTACAGTGAGGGAGGGAAAGTGAATAAAAGAGTCAAAAACTATTCGACTACTGAGAAACTATCCAAGAAACAATGATATTACTTCTTGGGAGCAAGTGGGCCCATTATGTTTGGGCAGCCCATTTCCATGTGATAAAAGATGGTTTTAGTAAAATCACAAGACAAGGAGAGCAGAGCTGAGGAAGGGATAAAAAAACTCCATGTAACTTAAATGGCACAAGGATGGATATCTGCACAAATTATCACAGTGCATCAGTGCAAACAGGGATTCCTACACTTGATAACAAAAGAGCTGAACTACACATTACCCTTCTAGCTCAGAGAAATGTAACCACCACCAGTAATGAACTATTTTATCAGTTCACGTGTTTTGAATGGTGGTTTGTTTGTTTTTTTTTTTAAAAAAAAAAAAAAAGGCATAACCCAAGAACACCAGCTAAGCAGAGGTTTTTGCCCAGTTGTGAAGTTTTGCTCTTATTTTAGGAGGATAGAGAGGTTTTGGTTACAATCATTGCTTAGGGCAGGGTTAAAATAAGATTCAAAAGAAAAGAGACTGGCTCAAAACAGATGCACAGTTAAGATGGCCTACTGGAAAAATAACGGTCCCCACAACTCAAGAACTCTACGATGAAGCTAGTGGAAGAACTGCTACAATGTTGATTAAATTTTAGATTTATCAACAAGCTACATTCGCCTTCAGCCAGTTCTGGAAATGTATTCTTCAAACAGGAAGTGAAAGCTCTCTGCATAGTACACATCACATGCCAGGACTCCAGAGTTTCCTGGGTATGCTTGCCACCTGTTTTGCTAGCCCATCACTCGAATGTGCATCTGGTCCCAAAGAGGTTCATAAATCAAGTGAACGTAGATGTGGCTTTGATGTTTACACAAGACTTCCAGGCCAAGACACCACTGTAAGAGTGACTTTGTTCTTCTGCTCTTTCAGCATGGGAATTAGTGCAGAGTTGCTCATTCCTACAGCTGATACTCCGTTTACTGCCACTATTTCATCTCCGCACCTAGTAAGGCAAGAGGAAACTGCTGTCAGGATACAACTCAACTCATCATCCTCTGTAGTACAGAGATGCCTAGTGACTCTCACTGATCAAGATCCCTGTGTGCTACACAGTATACAAACCGGAGGCAGTCCTTCACTGAAGATCAGAGAGATAGCTGTGCTAGTCTTTATCTTCAAAAACAACAAGAAATCCTGTGGCACCTTATAAACTAACATTTTGGAGTATAAGCTTTCGTGGGCAAAGACCCACTTCATCAGATGCATTCCTTAGCCCCCTGCTCATGCATCTGATGGAAGCAGGTCTTCATGAAAAAGTTTACAAACCAAATCAATAGGACAAAGAGACTGTAGGGAAGAGATGTCCCACAGAGCTCATGTTAGTGCCATCCTTTGCTTTCTAATTTTTGGGGTGGAGATGCTGAAAGGAGATTAGTGAAACAGATCTAAGAAGGTAGAGGGGACAAGAGAAAGGAAAAGAGGCTTAAATCAAGTGTCTGAGGGAAGGGTGGCTGGGAGTTCAAGAAAAGAGCCAGCACAAGTGAAGCCAATCCAGAGGAAAACAAAGTCAGATGGGGTTTGCATGAAAATTTGTGTACAAAGGTCTCTGCTGCAGCTGCTAGTTTATTAGCTGAGAGGAAGTGCTCACATAGACCTCATGGAGGTTGCTGCCATGCCGATAGTTCTGAGTCTGTCTGGAGGGGAAGATACTGTAAAGGGAGTTCAGAGGGGAAGACAATCACAGAAGTTAAAGAAGGGAGAGAAAGGAAAGGCCATGCAGCCCATCTCTGAGTCAGAGTGTGTCCTAGCTTTAAACATCCCAAGCAACAGGACTCCCACCACACCCCTTGAGCGATTAGTAAGTCTCACTGTCTGGAAGTTTCTCCTGACACTCATCTTAACTATCCTCTTTATTTCATCCAGTTAATTCTAGTTATGCCATAATCACCTCTTGTGGTCTCCTAACTAATTCTTCTCCCACTTGGCAATTGCACCTTTCAAATGATGGAGAAAAATGTATTAAATCATTTAGAAGTCATTTGTAAGCCTGACTCTTCCATCCTAATTGTAGGTATGAAGACAGCTAGTTGTGTGGTTATTTATAACAGCTGGATAAAAAGGAACTTGAATAAATTACTAACGTTCAGTTAGATGGTTTAAAAAGAACTCCACAATAGCTCAATAACATTCTACAAACTACATTTAAGCCCAGTACTTCTGGAATGGACACACATAATGGAAGAATCATCATACATACTTCAGTCTTCTGTCACGAAAGGCAGGTGTCGCAGGCACAATAGTTTTAATGAAAAATGGCTGGTTTCCTTTGCCTTCTTCAAAGCCTCCAACAATGCTAAATCCCCAGCTTTCTGAGGTACTTTTATGAAGGACAATATCTTGACAGCAGTGAAGGTAACTGGAAAGATACACACACACAATTTATTCTTAAGCACCTGTTTTCCACCTAGAATTGCTGGATTAAAAATCTATTTTTTCTTGTGATGGGGGAGCCCTCAGATAACTGCAGTAACTCTTGGTTGCTTACCTGTATCTATTACAGGAGAAAGCTTTACCCCACCATGACTATTGCGATGACAGTGAAAAACTGGAGTCAGGGCTGTTAAGGGGTTATCTTACATCATTTATTTTAATACAAAATAATTGCAAGCAGTACTGCTGCAGCTCTTATAATTAAAATGGCTTCACATGTATTGCAGGTTTTGATAAAAATGGCCGCATTTAGCAGCCAGATATCACAGATGGAAAGCAAACGATGTCAGTTAGGTAAGGCAACCTTTAATCAGTTATAATCAGTCAGGGTTTGTTTGTGAAGGGGTTTCATGCAGGACATTTGATAAGCAGTACTGCACAATAAAGATACTATAGTCCTGTGAGCAATTATTCATGAAGAATATAATCCAAACATTTTGGGGTTCACCTGCTCAGTTTCTTATGTTTAATGTATTATTCTATCCAAAGCCAACCCTGCTTGCCAGCCTTCTTCAAAAGCTGACAAATACTAAAATCATTTCCTCTGTGGTTCACCGTTCAACAGAAAGGGAGAGCTCTGTCCTATACTACTACTACTACTACTTAACCCTTGTACTACGCATGAAGCATAGGTCATCTACAAGTCTCCTCCACTTCACTCCTGTCTTGGGACAAAAACTTCCATCTGGTTCCTGAAATACCCCAGTTGTTGTCCTTCAGTCTCAGTAGACCTTCTCCACGTTGTCCGAGGCCTTCCTTGGGATTCCATGTGAGAGCCTGACAGACTATGCTGGATGATGGTTTTCTAAGAGCGTGGCCTCACCATCCCCACTTTCTTCTCTTGATTTCAATATCAATTGATTCTTGTCCTGCTCCATTCCAAAAAGCTCCTCACTGGTGAGAAAGTCTCGCCGTTTGACGTGAAGAAGGACGTGCCTCAGGCATCTGAATGTCTGTAGCTTGTGATTTGAAGACTTTTTAGTACGCCAGGTCTCATGTCCATAAAAGAGCACACTCTTCACCTTTGTGTTGAAGAGCCGCAGTTTTGTCCTTGTGGATGTTATTTGTGAACTCCATACTAGTTATCAAAAAGGCGTGAGTAGAGTGCACCAATGCAGCGTGAGCAAACACAGCAGTCATAAATCAGCACTCCACAATAATCAATAATTAACTCTGGAACTCACTATACCCCAGGTTAACAGCAGCAAAAAATGGAGTAGCCATTTATATAGACAATAAAAACACTCACTGTTATGTTAAGGAGGATAACAATGAACATAGAAAATTAAACTTTCCTGCTTCAGAACATAAGCCATCCACTTACTGGGTAAAATTAACCCAGTATTACAGTGTAGTTGTCTTACAGCCTCATCTGCAGCATCTGGTACTGGCTATTGTCAGATGTAAAATGGTAGGCAACAGACGAGATGGCCATCTATCTGGTCCTGTAGGGTAACTCCTGTGCTTTTAATATTTCATACACAGCTTTGAAAATCAGAAAGAACCTGTTATTGCGAGTAGACTCGCCAGGACACCTGGGTTTTTTCCTACTCTATCTTCCAACCCAGTGTCCACTGGAGTCAAAATGGAGTCCTCATCTAAAAGGCTGCCTTTCTGGCAATTTTACAACAGCACAGAAACAAAGACAGAATTAAACATTACAGTTAATGTTTGAAATCAAGTTCACATTAAACAAGTTAAAAAGGAAGTCTCTAAATCTGAGGTCAAGCTCAGGTTATGAAAAATTACAAGTACCAGTTTATGCACTTCACAAGATGCACACAACATACAACCAGCATTGTCCCAGATTGAGGTGCGAGAGGTTTTTAAACCTGCAGAGAATAAGCATCCTTCAATACACCTCCCATAGAGTGTACAGAGTCAGTGGTGGTGAAGCAGATAGGTACAGGGTGAAGTGTGTCCCCTGATGTCTGGTGGGTCTTCAGTGGAAAGATATGTGGTCTGTCAGGGAAAGAACTGAATTACTTCCCTGACTCTGTCCCTCATCGGTGGTCTCATTCACTTGTCCTGGTACTGACTGTCCTGTGATGTGCTCACCCTAAATGCCTCTGAACCACATGATAGCACTGGATGCCATCAGCTGCCTCATGAGCCAGGCATAGCCGTGATCAACTCTGCATGCTCTCAGCACTGGCTCATTGTGGGAGTCCCACACACTCAGGGTTCCCGCAGTCAGGGCATGAATCTGGACCTCACAGCCCTGGTCTCTCAGGGCATCCACCAGCGGAGTATATTTCTCCACCTTCTGAGATCAAGCCCAAGGGAAGGATGGAGTCCTGTTCTCAAAGGGCTCTGTAACATCCATCAAAATGACTTTATTCTGCTCCTTGTTGGTCATAACGACATCATGTGTAGCAGGCTGCCCATTCTAAGCATGGAAGAGTCAATGCTGATCCTCCCCCGGCTCAGCAGCATGGCTTTGACCAAACGGTCCTGGGTGGCAATGTGGTGGAGCTGCCAAGCCCTGGAGGGGTCTAGTAATTCCCCATGTCCTGTGTTGTATCTCATTGGTGAAGCTGCACTTCCTGCACCACTTGTCCTGGTCCCCAAGGCAGACAACTCCATTGAGGGGAATGCAGTTGATCTGGCCCTGGTGGAAAAATTGCCAGTCAGCGAACCAAGTGAAGCTGCCTCTGGAGAGGAACTGGTCTTTGGCATCCCACTTGCTGGTCATCTCAAACACCTCTCCCTAGTCCAGCTTCTGCTTAAGGTTCTCAGCGTAGTGACAGAACCATCATCACACCGATAATCAGACTGATGCTAGCTATTCTTTCTAGCATCAGTCCAACAATCAGGGTGGCGATGGTGCTAAAAAGGCAAGCCAACAAATTACATTCAATACAAATAAGCTACAAGTCCAAATATAACAATGAAGAGTAGAACATTTAAGCACTGTGGACAGCGTTACTGAAAGTTGGAGTTGCTCCTACCTGGAGCAAGGGATTGGACTAGATGACCTCTTGAGGTCTCTTCCAACCCTCATCATCTATGATTTTATGAAAAGGATTGAATATACCAGTAAGCCTTTGAGCATAACCTCTTCTGACTCTGCTCTTCCAGCACCAAACAACAAATATGTGGCTTTCCTCAACAAACCAGAACACAAGACAATAATAAGCATAAGAGCTATTTTCTGGATTAAGCATTTACCTGAATGAACACAAACCATGGGGCTAGCAATAAGCTTTAGATTTTCACACTGGATTTCAAAACACAGCTTTCAGAGAATATTTTAAGAGATTTATATTCAGTGGTGGGTCAAAAGTTTTCCTGAGAAAGTTAAACAAAAACAGAAAACCCACAAATGTGCGGTATATAAAAGCCAGGATACCAAAAGCATCTGATCACCAACATTTAGCTGTACAGGGCAATGAGGAGCTTAACACTGATCTGCAAGAGGTTTGTTTTTCCTCAGCGATTTAGTGAAATTATAGTACACAGAGCCAACTAGTCATTGGCCACCACACTTTAGGCAACTGGAAAATTAGTGAGGAGCTGCCAGGAAAGAATTACCATTCATATTATTTGGAACAATGACATTAACATTGGCAGACCACAAAATAAAAGTTATGCCACATGCCTCTCAGACTATATCCGAATACCTGAGCACACAAAACATGTTAGCAGCTGGTTGTGCTAATATGCTGTTGTTGGTTGATGCCAGAACACAGTTCAAAACAATAGAAGGTGATTATTCTCTGCCTCTGCTTCACTACTTTGAGGGTGCTTCTGACATCATGACTCTCCCCCTCAGTGGGAAAAGCTGAAAATCTCTGCACAGGGTCCTATGAGGACACTATACAGCCCACACTACTTTTTAAAATTAGAACACATGTTTATTATCTTAAATTTGGCAAATTTAATCATGACCTCAGCTCAGGTCCTCAGCCAGTTAAGGTAAGTGAAACTGAACATTAAATATATATCAGGCAAGGTACTTGATGGATACTAGCTCTGAGGCCTATACTTAAAACAAAAGCAAATGACTGGAGCACTAAGAGTGGCATAATGGAAATGGAATTTAGGGAAGTCTCTGGAGGCAGGAAGTCTTTTGACAGAACACTCTTCACCTTCTCCAGCATGGGCCATGAGAAGTAAATAAGTGGTTGGGCCAGCTGTATTGTGACTGCAGGGAAAGAGTGGCCCCTATAAGGAAATCCGAACTGCAGTAAATGGAAGAGATTTGGGGGTTAAATCCCAGCTTCCTACATGAAGATGATGAGTTAATAAGGTGTAGCTGAGACTAGTCTTAGAACTTTAAAAAAAGGCAGAGTCCTTCTGAGAAAACAGTCCAAGATTCTATTGACAAGAAGCTCAGACACAGTGCTATAGAGACAAAAGAACTGCCTCCTGTGTTTTGTTGTTTGGAGTTTACAAAACAGTAAATGGCATGAAAGGAAGAGAGCCGCAGGCTTTCTTGATTTCTGTTACTTTGGTTTCCACCAGCAACACCTGTAAATAAGGGAGGGTTTTATTTAACCTGAATCTCATATAATTTCCCTGTCCAGCCACTCAAACATTACTTTTGCCACACTGCATGGGGTTCAACTCACTCCAAACTGACCTTTACCTGAGAAAGGTAAAGAGGAGCACCTGATATATATTTCCAGAAATTAAAAGCTGACATGTTCAAACCTTGAAAATTCTCTGCCACTTGGAACGCACCTGCAGCACAATTCTCACTACTCTTGGCACTAGCAACATATTTTACCAAGGAAATTCAGAAGCTGGCATTATTTTCCTAGGATTAAAAGTTACGTAGCTGAGATGAAGTTTAAAAAACAAAACAAAAACAAAACACCGTTGCTTGCCTCGAATACAAGATCATCAGGCTAGCTGCTAAAAGGCAATAGCAGTGCCTGATCACTAACTTTTGTTAAGTAACACGGAACAGCCAAAATGGCTTGGTCTCAAAATGTTTAAGGACGATTATTTGCAGTGAATGAGTCACAATTCAAACACAGGCCATGTAACAAAACACCTTCTCTCCCTCCCACTCACCTCATCAAAAAACACTCTTGCTTTTGTTCTCAACTTCTGTGACAAACTCAGTTTAAGAAAATGTTCAGTGAAATCTTTCAGATATCTAAGGTCGACTAACCATTTTGCAAAGAGGTGGGGTCCAGAAATATAGAACAGCAAGAGTTTCTTAATGTATTTGTTTTACTGAGAACACACTGACAACTGATGGGTCTCTTTTGCTTTTGTTAAAAGGGCACCTCACCAAATTTGACTTGGTTCAGGGTCAACCAGAGATCAATTTTGCTTAAATGTCAGATGAGGTAGAATACCTGTATCAGTAGCAATACCACAGACAGAAAGAACGGAATAAACAAACTTACGTAGGTAATCCAAGCCAAGTGATCCAAAGGGGTGACCAACTGAATCCATGTTCCCTGATTTCCAAGGATGGTTCTGGGGGCTCTGGAACAAGCATTTCCAGGGCTTTCAGCACTACAGTGTGGGATGCTGCATTGGATTTCAGTGCAGAGACAGCTTCATAGTAGTTGAGATGAGTCAAATCAATGCCATTTATACTCAAAAGCACATCTCCTGTAGATTAAATAAGCAGGATGATCATGGCCACATACACTTATTGACCTTTTGTAATATAGACAACTTCTGCCTTGGGAAGTCATCCAGGATTTAGTGCTCCAAAATTCATTCATGTGTTTAATACCAACTTTCACTGAGTTAATTTGTAAAATTATAAAGGGAAACTCAGGGTCTGGAAAGCCTCCTTACCTCTCTTGATCCTACCATCCCTGAAGAGACATCCAATAGGTTGCACACTAGTTATATAAATAGGAAGTTTGTTTTTATTGTCCCTTCCACCTCCAATAGTTATTCCCAAAGATTCCTTCGGTTCCTTTCTTAGTGCAATGGTCTTTTCCTGGCTGCGGTATCCCTGAGGTAGATCCTATTAAGAGATGGCAATACTATATGGATTATCAACACAACAGAATTTAGGAAGTCCATAACTAGGATGGGAGACAGAGAATTCTATAAATTCAGTGCTGGTGAAAGATGCCACATTAATAGTTTTGTAGAGTAAAGTTGTTTAAGCTCAAATAGCAAAGCATAAGTTATGGCAAACTGTACTCCCAAGGTGATTCAAACCTGATTCAGAGCTAGGGATCTGAGGGTATCTGCCTGTCTACATGTTCATCTGATCCTTTGTCTGCACAGAGGCTCCATATGATGAGCATTTCCCTACCAGGAAATGGAAAGAAACTACCAATTCACTTCATACAGGTCACCACACATCACGTGCTACCAACTTTTTATCTTCTGAATTTCTGCTGAGATGGATTTGAACCAGTGACACAAGAAAGGCATTTCTAAATCTATTTGCAAAGGCTGACCTATCCAATCTCATTCATGCCTTGGATCAGAGCTTGTTAATAAAATATACTTGTATTTAGGTGCAGATAAAATCCATGCTGCACGTGGCTGGTCTGTGTTCGGGGGGGGGGGGGGGGGGACTGAAGGAGTGTGGGAGCGGGCTCAGGGATGGTAGCGGGGATAAGGCATTTGGGGTATAAGATGGGACTACAGTCAAGGGGTTTGGAATACAGGACTGGACTCAGCTGCAGCAAGGGACTGGGGCATGGGCTGCAGGAGGGAGCTAAGGACTGTGGCCCTGGGCCGGGATGCAGGACACTTACCTGGGCCAGCTCCCTTTTGGTAGCAAATTGGAGGCTCCATACAACCTGTGCTGTGTTGTGCTTACCTGCAGGCACTGCCCACTTCGCTCCCATTGGCCATAATTCCTGGCCAACAGGAGCTGTGGGGGCAGAGCCTTCAGGCAAGGGCAGTGCATCACCAAGAGCACTGGGAAGCTGCACCAGCCAGGAAGTGTGCTCCTCTGGCCCCAATAGGGAGCTGATGCGGCCTCAGCTACAGGGCTTATTAGGCAGCTGCACAGTCATGCAGCTTAGAGGGAACCCTGGTACAGTGCTGTTTTAAGTCTGAACTGCTACAAAAACAAAAAAAAATTAAAAAAGATTTGACAAGATAAGGAAACTGCTTCAGTGCTTTTTCTGCCAGCTTTCCTCTCCTATTGCATCACAACAAAAAGTGTTAAAGCAAAAGTGCTATATGGGACCAAACCTTACTCTTTATAATTCTGCAGTATTTTCAGTTTATAGTTTCATGACACTCATTGGTAAAGTAATAGATTTGAGAAACATGGAACCAATGGACCAGCAGAAAGTAGCACTACAATTACTACAAGATTTACCTTTTGGTAATTTGACTTTCGTCTGTAATGATTCTGGTCAGGTCTCCTCCGTTGATGCACTGGACTTCCTCCATTGCTACTGCTGCTGCTGGTTGGCGTTCCCCCCTCTTCAGTAGCCTCTGGCAGCTGTACACCAGTCTGCCTCAGAACCACAAAGTTCACTCTTGCCTCACTAGTCTGCCAGGAAAACAAAAAGAAGCTTGAAACTACTGAATTATCATTAAAGGTTCAATTTTCACCTTGGCTCATGCAGACACTTAACCTTGTTACTTCTGATGATTTCTCTGAAAGTTCCATGACTCAATTTGTGCAACATTCTGAAAAATGCAATAGGCATGCACTCATATGTAAGGACCAGATAAATCTATGAAAGGAGCTGATAAAAATCATCACATATAAGATACAGGAGGTAATTTTTCTGTTCTACTCAGAACTGGTGAGGCCTCAGCTGATGTACTATGTCCCATTTGGGGTACCACACTTGAAGAGGTGAATAAATTGGAGAGAGTCCAGGGGAGAGCAACAAAGTGATAAGAGGTTTAGAAAACATGGTCTAGAGTTCTTGCGTCATGATCTTCAGCCAAAAAAGAAACCCCAGCTACCAGAAGCAGGAGGTTGCTATCTCATGACACAGAACATTTGAAAATGATCTAAACAAAAGGCCACTGTATTTGGAATAATTCTTATGCAAATATTTATACCAAATGTTCAGCCCATTAAAATAGATTTCTATCATGATGAGAATGACTGTCTCCTGACAAGGGATCTCAAATTGACTCATGGACCTTTGTTCCCTTAAATATAATTTAACTGTGAATTTTCCCACCAGCATTCTCAATGCTTCCGTTCTGCACTGCCAAGCCACACAGCTTCTATTCAGGCCTTCCTAGTTTAGATTTAGAGAAGCCACACGTCCTTTGTTTCACATAATCTGTCCAGGTCTCTTTCACAGACATATACCTTGTGTGTAAACATTTTTAGTGTTGAAAGACTACATATAAAGATTAGTTTGCCTTTGCTGCACTAAAGCACTGGAGACATTTGACTCACTGCAGTCTAGTCAGAGATTATTCACGGCAGATTCTTACCTGTGTATTCATGATCACTAGGAAACTATAATCCTCACTTCGGGAGGGAAACCACTCTCCCAAAAAATGGTTACTTAAGGGTATTCAATTTACTCAGGAATGTTTTGTTAACCCTTAGGTCAGAAAAGGAGCACTCAGCTAGTGAAGCAGACAGTCACAGAATTACCAGATAGCTGCTTCAGTCAATAAATTACCTGTATTATCTGTGCAGCAGTCTCAGGTGTTCCCTGCCTCAGGTCCTGGCCATTTATAGAAAGCACTTTGTCATTCCGACTCAGCTTTCCATTTTTGGCTGCTAAGCCTCCATCAAGCAGGTCCAAAATAAAAATCCCTGTCTCGTCAGTCTTCCTAATCAGTTTGATTCCCAGAGGTTCAGATGGGTCTCTCTTCATCAGAGTAACATGTATCACTTCCTGATTAACAGCAGAGTTAGAATCCTGTGAGGCAGTCCTGTTGGAAAAACCCTTTTCCTGTAGGACCATAAGGTGAAGAACAGGACCTGGCTGGCGCAGCAAGGAGATAGCTTGACAATGAGTCACGCTGCTGATGTTGACACCATTCACCTAAAAAGAGGAAAGAAAATACACCATCTAGGTCAGTGATGGGCAACTACAAAGGGTGAGCAGGTCGCATCCTCCTTCACTTAAGTGGGCTGCAGAAGCCCACAGCCCACTGGGGCTCTACCTGCAGCCTCTGTGTATCCCCCTCCTCCCTGAGCTCTCCCCTCCCCCCCTCCCACCTTCCCAAAGCTGGAATGCCATGAACAGCTGATGCATTCCTTCCTCTTGGAGGAAGTGGAAGGAACAAGGAAGTGCCCCTGTGCGTTAGAGGCACGTGGGGATGGGAGGCATCTGGAGGTCAGTGGGCCATAGATGGAGCTGCAGTGGGGCACAGGTTGCCTATGAGACTTCCACTCTAGCTAATATCACAATGTTAGCAAAAAGCACTCTTGATTCTCCAGGCAAGAGGAGTCATTTCTGAAAACAGTAGCTGGGAGACCATCCCACAGACTTGAAAGTTTCTAGAATCTTCAACCTAAACCTTTCTTTTCTCAAGGTAATTTTGGTAACCATTCTTCCTCCCCAAGGAGTGAGTCACATAGAGTTCCATTCACAGGTGACACATGGGGGGGTTCAGAGGGGCTGAACGCACCCCCGCCCCACATAACTCCATCATTCATCATGAGAATTATGCCACTTCTGATGAGTATGGGGTCAGTCCCACTTCTCCCCCACAGAGACATATCCCAAATTGCTACTCCTAGGCTGTGCTGCTCCTGGGGAGGGGGATCTATCCCCACACCCACCAAAAGCAGCAGGAAGACATGGGCAGAAGTGGAACATTGGTGGACCAAGATGGATGTGATGTCAATTGGCTTGCAGAAGCAATCTGAAGATACAATGAAGATTGCATATCTGCCACACTGAATGCATGAGTCTGCTAATCCTTATGAGAGCATATAATCAAAGAAGCTGATTGATCTGGCCAGAAGGATCTCTCTGTAGGATCTGGACCTCACTACCAGGATATGTGCCTTTGTCACCTAAAGATTAGGCTACCAGCAATGCACTGTCCATGAAGCATTACTTCAATTTGGAAACCAAAACTAATAGTACAGAATGTGGTAGGTGATGTGCTTGGCAAGCTTTATTGTTATCAGCATATGGCACTGGTGTTCTGTGCTCTGCACTAGCAGCCAGTTGGCTTTCAGGGTGAATTTAAAATGCAGTTTTTGATGTGCAAGGCTTTAAATGATTTAGGACCTGACAGTTTGAGAGAGCATCTCTCCATATTCAATACTGCTGTTCAAGAGATGGAGTGGCTGTGAGGTAATATTTTTTATTGGACAATGGTCATAATTACACTGCACATAAATCTCATAAAAAGCTGCCAAATACATAAAGTAAATAAACAGACTATTAAAAACTAAAAAGAAAATAAAAATAATCTAAGGAGATCTGTAACAGGCAGTGAAACATTTTCAGACAGAAGAGGTATTTGTCAAATTGAGATAAAATTTTAAAAAAGAGTCCTATTACATTTACTTGCACTACTCTGAACAACTCTTTTGCACTTATACCCTTCAAGTTCTGGATCAAGTGAAAACAAGAGCCTATAAAAATGTTCTAAGGTATAAAAGTGTTCTGACAGCATTTCAAAATTTCACTTCTCATTTCCTTGTGGCTCTGGTATCTCTCTCCACAAGGACTCGGAACTAACTAAGCATAAAAGTAGAGTCTGTAAAGGCATTTTTGACCTACTACAGCAGGAAGGATCAGAAATTACATGAGACAGACCTTTCTTTTTAGGCTGACAGCCCTGGTGTTTTCTAGAACCAAGATATTTGGACAAGTGTCCAAACTTTGGGATACTTATCCAAATCTCTTCAGGTTACTTTCTGCTATCCCCTATAATAAAAAGCCTTCTCTTGGACAAAGGATGATGGTAATTTAACTTTATTACTAACAGAACAAACGTACCTCAAGAATATGGTCTCCAGGTGCTATTTTTCCATCTGCAGCCACAACAGAATCCCGAAGAACTTCCTGGACAACAATGTTCCCTAAAGGGGTGTCTTTACCCCCAACTATCCGCATCCCTAGGTCTTCTTCTGGATCATCTCGATGAATTTCAACTATACTTGTTTCAGCCAGAAGACTAGCTTTCTGAGACTGGTCTGATTGTGAGAATTGGAAAAGAGAAATCAACATGTGAACACACACACATACTATCCCCACGTCCTTTCTTTATTCTTGTTTCACAGGCAAATCAGGTATTGGTAGGGCTTATATAGTTTGGCATTTGTATGCTCAAAGTGGTGTATTGTATGTACTTGGGAGGGAACAGAATAGGACAGAGATGTGCAAAGTGGGGGACAGGCCTCCTCTGGAGGGGGTGAAATTTTGTAGGTGGGGGGACACGGCACAATTGGTTGCTGGGTTTCAGACTCATCCATGTCATTAAAACTCTTGAAATAGGTTAACTGGTTTTATATATGTGCATTCACATTTATATACTGATTAATAAAGTTTTTACATTCTACATACTTTTTTTTTTATATACATGTTGAAAGGTGGTTTTTCACATGAACATAACTGACTTTTCCATTGGTTTGGATTACAGTAGACAGGTTGTAGGGAGGACTGCTAATTGCAAGGATGAAAAGTGAAGCCAAATGTAAAAAGTTTGCTCATGCTTTGAATAGGTCACAAAGTAAAAGCAGAAAATTTAAATTTCCTAGAGTTTCTCTACATATTTTCTCAGCGCAAAGCTAATTGTCAGATGGTGTAGCAAAAATGGGAGAAAAAAGCATTTCTCAGGTCTTTTGAAAAAAATAGATGATTAAGTTGCCATTTTGCTATTTTCTTCTATACCTACTGACAGATTATTCTTAGTCGAACTACTTAGAACTTGGGTCACCTTTATTCCCAACCTGATGCTCATGCCATTAGAGAAAGGGACTTAGCTTAGTGCCCAGATCAAAGAACTGGAAGCCCAAACTCTTGGTACTAATCCGATGTCTATCATTACTTTGATGTACATGATCTTGGGAAAGTCATTTAACCTCTCTACTTCCATTTCTCTTCCCCTCTTTGCAAGGGGAGTAGCATTTAACTACCTGAGACGGCTGAGGAAAATTAATGCATCCAAAGCATTCTGTAGATGAAAACCATTAGCTGCCCCTACACTTTTGGCAAAGGATGTTAAATCTATCATCACTGCAATATTTGTGCAAGCCAAGCACTTTGTGTTGTAATTAAAGCAACCACAACGTCAGCCAAGTACAGCTGTAGTTCTCTATCACACGGTAGCTTTAACAGAAGGATAGGTATGTACTTGGGGAAACTCCAACACAGAACCAAGTTAAACAGTAACTATTAGATAGACTTTTTCACCCCTGCCTGATCTAAGTACATATAGGAATTAAAAAAATAATTTCGAAACCTGCTAAACAAGCTTCAGGCTTCTGAATGTCATTCTAAAATTTAATCAAGTTACATTATTTTTCAGTGGAGACATAACTTTTCATTTGTGGCAAGATTTGTTTTTACTGATCATTAATTTCAAAACCAAGCACTAGAACAAGCCATAAGAGTGCATCTGTTTAGTGTCAGCAGGCAGGAGCTAAAATAAACAAGCTGAACAAATAGTTGCCTCAAAGGAATACAGACAATACCAAAAAGAGATTGGCGTAAATTGCTAGTACTGTACTAATTGTTTGGCATTTTCATGATATGTTTGGTGCCCTCTTCTCATAAGGGTGGTAAATACCCTTTGTTTCCACATGGCTGCAAAAAGTAGTTAGTGAGAGGCTTCTGATATTTTATTTAAAAATTGGTACATTGTCTACTGCTGTTGTGAATGTAAGGTTTGTGAAAATCTTGTACTTGGTGCACATGGCCAATGTAAGATGGGGAAGGGAGCTGTTACTCTTGTAGGGTTGCCAGTTCTGGTTGGATATACTCCTGGAGGTTTCATCACATGATATAATTCTGGAGACTCCTTAGTAACCCTAGCTCTTAGTTAAAGAACTTCTTTAGTGTCGGTGACAGAGCCCTGTGTTTTTGGGAATTGAAAGGGTAAGAGTAAAAAGCAAAGGAGAATCTTGAAACTACTGAAGGTTTCCAAGTTTTTGTTCATAGAGTTATGGGCAGAATCTCCAACAAGTTCTTTTAAAGATTTTCCCTAACATTATTTAACGTGTCATTTTTAATTTTTTCAAAGGAGGTTTGAAGTTGCATTGCATTATTTGTTATTCAAAGTGGTAGTGAGACACTATTTGTTACTGCAGCTGGAAAGTGAGAGAGAGAGACACATTACCACCTTCTTCGCCCTCCTCAAAGGCTGGATTAACTAGTCCAGGCTCCACAGTCCCCAGAGATACCACAGCCGCTATAGAGCTCTCGGCTACCAGTGCTGACAGTCCATCTGATACCTCCGCCTCTCTGGCAGGATTTGTTTCCTCCTTGGTAATGGGATCTTCCTTTCCTCTGAAATGTGGATTTTTTCTCTTTTCTAGTTCAGATTTGTATTTCTTGAAGCCAGGACACCTAGACAGGGTTTGGAAGTCAGTTATCCACACAAGCAGCAACACTCTCCACTTACATAATACACTCAGCACATACAAGTTCTGGATAACTGTGGTGTGTCAGGAGGCATGATTACGTCCTCAGCCACACATTCTCTTTCCAACTGCTGGTGCTAACAGATTCCTTCACATCTCAGTCTCAAACTGATGCTTAAAAAAGGTGTTGGGGAGGAAAATCCTTTGTCTTTATTTAAGAGATGACTAGTTTAATATATCTGAGAAAGAGACGGAAGGAGTTTCCCTTGTTAAATATTTACCATTCAAACCCTGATGCTCCCAATGACCGTGAGAATACACTTTGTAAGGCATAAGCAAATACTTATTCCCTCTGTAGGATGGTCAAAGAGGCCTCTCAAAAGGCACAGGGCAATCAAACCTAGTGTCCAAAATACATCTCCTTGCTGACACATTGGGAGGCCCAGGAATGGCCCTGAACTATTTTAATTAATAATAATGGCATCTCCCTAATACACTCTAGAGATCTTTGCAGTCTGGCTTCAGATGGGTTAATTTTACAACATACATGAAAAATGTGACAAGACTAGTCTCTATATTGCACTAATTTTTTATAATCCACAGCTGTGGCTCAGTCTCACTAGAAGTCATCACAAACCCTCATGCAAAATAAGTGTGGTGGTTTCATGCCCTTAGAATCCAGAGTGAATCACCTTTATGTTAACATAGGCCATATATTTAAAAAAAAAATCCAGACAAAAACTAGATGCCTGGAACTATTTTTGATACTGATTAAATCACACAACGGACTAAGCGCTAGAGTATAGTCTGAATGGTTAGCCTTCCCAATTGTGACTGCATATCCACTGAAGCTGAACATTTCAGCTAACAGAGATGAGATATTGGCACTTTTAACTCACTGCTAAAAGGATCTGGAAAAGGAAGGAGGTGGGAGAGAAATTATTCAATGCTGAAAATGTGTGTTAAGGCTCAAGCAAAATAATTCCAGACCTTAAGAGCTTATATTGTAAGAAACAGATGGGATGCACTGGTAAATCCAGAAAATAGAACAGGCTTGTTTTTTCTGAAGAAAGGGCAATGGGAAATGTTTTAAAATAATTGTGAATTCTCAACTTGTATGTTGAAAGTATGGATACAAATATGGAGAAAGCACCTTAGCCTCCAGATACCATAGGAGCATGCAATGGAAATATAAAAATGCCTGGCTAAAATGGCAAAGATTTCTTTAGCTCAATCACCACCTGCACATTAATTGACTTTGGAGTTGCTATAGACAAACATGATGTATTCCAATGTTAACTAATCTAGTGCATGCTCCCTATTACACAAACAGAATGTGCTGCCACTGAAACTTTGCCTTTGTTTACAGTATGGCTTACGCCCAGCTCCATTCTGGACAATCATTAACTAGGAACAAAGGTTCTTGAAACTCCATGGAAAGACTCCTTTGTTGTGTACACTTTTGAAAAGCACAGTGCTCTGTCTGCTCCAGTTCATAGCAGCAGGAATGCCAAAAACCATCGGTGTTGAGAAGTGCAATGACAAGTCAATCTCCCTCTCTCTGTAGGGCACTTTTTCAGTTATATCTATCGTTTTGAAAGAATGGGGGTTTATAATGCCATTATAAATAGGTGATTCAGCAAGTGCATAATTCACAAGATGAAAAGATTTCTACTATTTGGATCAAAGACTTTTGTGTTACATCTTAGTTGCACTGAGTAAACTAGCAGCATTGTACCCCGGTCTCTCTTTGTGACTATTCAGGAACTGCATTTGCAGCAATAGGGTATGTATGTTTATAAATTACTTCAAGGAAGCAAGTGCACAAAGACGACTGTGTGAAAAGGAACGCTATTCAAGCACAATTCAGGGGCTTGTTGCACTCAGTTGGATATCGATTCTGCTCATCTATGTCTGAACAGACAAATAGCTTAACCTGTATTCTCAACACAGATGCAGTAATTACACAAACGTATAAGCATATTGTCTTCATCCTCTCACCTTACTGGCCCCTTGCTTTGTCATCTCTGCCTGATGTTCTCATCTTAATTTAGTTCATAAATTTTTCTGGGTAAAGAAACCACCTTTTTTGCTCCCTAAGGCACCACAGACAGTGTTACATAACTATTAGTAATATAAATATATACACACCTGTTCTGTAAGTGAGCTTCTAGTTCACACCTCTGCATAGTCTGCAGACACTCTTTCTGGAATGGACAGAGGACAGTCAACTTATCCAGTAGGTTTCTCACTAGAAGGCTAGACTTCCGGCAGTGTTGGAAACACAGTTTTTTCCGATCCATGGGACAAAAGTTATATTCCTGCATGAAGTTCTCAAGGCACTTGAAACAGTATGTGTGTCCACAGGGTGTATCCATGGGCTGCAGCAAAGGCTGAAGACAGATATGGCAAACCAGTTCATCATCTACTTCATCTTGGAAGTTATAAAGATGATTGTCCTGTAACAGGTGGAACTGGCCGCATTTATGGCAAAGTTCACTAACTTTGGAGACTGGCTCTTCCACTACCGGGTCACCCATGATACCCAACATTAGAAGTAAGTTCGTCAGCTTGAAGAGCAGGAGATAGTGGTCTGACAGGACTTTCCTAATGAAGACAGGAGAGAGAAAGATCAATCACTTGTCTAAAATGCAAGTTGAGGCCATTGTCAAATTGAAATCTAGTCAGTTAAAAGTAAGTTGTTTCAAGAAGCACATCTGTCTCAACTCCCCCTACCAATTTTTGTGATTTTTGCATCCCTCCCTGTCCCCTGTAACTAGGAGGGAGACCCACTCAGACAGCAGGGGAACATAAGAACTATTCAACAAAGTATTTGTACGTCTGTTTAAGCATTTTGCTGATTTACATCCTGAGAGATCAGGCATGGGAAGAAGGAACACTGACTAGACACAGTTCTGCCAAAAACAAAAAATAAATTGAACTAATATTCTTATTCTTAATAATTACAATAATCACTACAAGAAAAGTGTCTGCTTTTTTGGTTGGTACCGCATGCATTTGTCTTAAAAGAGATGGGGGCGGGGGATGAGGAGGGGGAAGCAAGAGGAAGGAGCTGTTGAAAGGAAATTTTAAGTCTACTATTTAGTCTAAGAGGCATTTCCTTCCTCCCAGTCCCCTCCATCCCCAAACAAAACCTGGTTAGTTTAAACCATGAGTGTTTTGTTCACTGCTTACTGAAGCACACGTTCTGTGTGTTCAAACAAGTATTCTATTGGAACTAAAAAAGCAACTGCTTTATAATAAATGATAGAAATATCCACCCAGGCCACTGCATAATGCAGCATGGTATATCCAAAGTGCTTGAACTTTATTAGTTAAAAATAAACCTCAGCATTGTAGAGGATGAAGTTAATGGGATACATTCAGATCTATGCAGCTGCAACCCCACAGATTTTTGATAAGTGTTGCATTCTGAATGTTGCTTGCATGGCAAGCCAATAAATTATGCTAAGGATTTTGGTACAAACCTTTATTTAATTTGGTAGTTATAATACAGTGAGCTGTAAGGCTTGGATTCCACATCAGTCACTTTTCTAAAAATAATTAGGAATGAGAGCTTTCTAGTGTCATAAGTGTAAGAAAATAAATGTCATACTTGGGCAAAGTGTACTTGAAACAATTCCCTCATGGAATGTGAAAAGTGTATAAATCTTGAGGAAAAATGGTCTTCTCAAATGCCTTGAGGATGACATATAGAGGAACAGTAACTTTGCAAGAACTGTGAATAAAAGTCAGAAGTTTCTAACAACAGATACCATATTATCTCAAGTACTGTCAAATACACAAGTCAGCTTTTTAGTTGAAGGGTCTGTACCACAATCAAATCAATTCGTTTCACACATTGTTACTTTTTATGGAAACTTACGTATACCCTTTAGAAGCCCAACAGTATTTCTGTCAAGATGCCGGGGTAGAGAGGTAATACTGCCTTTTTAAAAAAAATCCTCCAAGTTGTTTTCTTCCCAAGTGATCCCTATGCCTGACAGTCAGCATCACCCCACAAGTAGGAGCTCACATGGGATATGCAGTTCAAGAGCTTTGCTTATGTCTAGTCTTCACTGTAAGTGACTCTTATCACTTCCCATTCTAGACAAAATAGGAGACATTTCATATAATAGGAGAATGTTAACAATGTACAAGCCTCTGTAGTACTGATGAAGAATGTGGTATCCCACACTCCCGTATTCTAGAAACCTCAGTGTTCTGCCAGCTGCAGCACGCAGGTACACAGCACATCTAAAGCACACAGGCACTACCTCTTTTGCCACATCTTTCGTAAAAGGACACGTCTTGATCCTCACTTATTTTAAAGCAAAGAGGTACCAACATTACAACTTCAGAGAAGCCCCTGATGCTACCTAATACTTCCATTCAGTCAGCCCAATTCCAATACAATGCTCCCCCCCCCCCCGCCATTTTTCAAAAAAACAAACACCTATCAGTAAGACAGAACCACAACTGTGGTTTTGGACTTGTATTACATGGTTTAATAGTTGCAGAAAACATTTTGGCAGGTGATTAAACAAATACATACTTTCTCAGTAAAGACCAAGAATTCACTCCCACCATTGCTGATAAGCCCCTTTTCAAATGTATCCTTCAGGGTTTCACTCTCTGCTCTGTTACAACATGAACAGGTAAATCCCATATAATATCATTAAGGCTACATCTAGACTGTCTCTGTAATTCAAAATAATTTATGCAATTTGAGCAACACAAATTGTATAAATTATTTCAAACTTGGTGCCATCCAAATGGCACTGAAGTTCTAACTAAGTGGCTATTTTGAGGTTTCCGCTACCTCTCTCACGATGAGCAGTAGTGGAAACGGAATACTGCATTCAAAATTGAAATAGTTATTTCGAGCATGAAAAGTAGCCAAAGAGCTGCTACAAATGTATCCCGAAATAGAAACTACAGCCTACACGTAGCCTTATAGATTAGTGTCAAATAGACTTCTGTATCTGAATCTAGTAAAAAAAAAATAGTTCGTATGAATTTTATTTCCCTATAATCCCAATGTTAACTCCATACCTGATTTTTCTGAAGAGTCCATATTTAAAAATAGGAAACTGGAATCATAATTTCTCTAACAACTCCAAGTGCTCAGACATGATTTACCTTACATCATTGTCCTTTCAACAAAGAGGAATTTTCTTCAGACATTTGGGAACCTAAATTTGACACATCAGCCCACACCTACTACCGAAGTAGTAATTTGTGAACAGCACTAATGAAGTGACAAGCTTGAACATGCCCACTGGCTGTTCATGATTTCAAACAGAAAGCAGATGTGCTGTGTAAGTAAAATTAGTTAAGAAGTTACTCTGCAAAGACAACTGCTTAAGAATCAGTTTTGTTGCACTACATGTCTAGGGAATACAGTTGCAGCACTATAGCTTTGATTCTATTCTCGTACAGGTCTGACTGCATTAGCTTTTACATTGTCACTCTAGCCTAGTCACTCCTACATAAAAAGTGACAGCACAAGCAGGCCTTGTGAACTCAGATTCAGGTGCTAAAGGTGCAATTTAAAATATGCCTGGAGTCATCTTGGGCAGTTTCTATCAAGTTTAAACTTCTCATTCTCACTTCAAGGGCCAAAATCAACTCCACTACATATTACAACACTCTTATTTCCTTCTAGTAACAGAGAGGGAGCCGTGCTAGTCTATATACTATCGAAACAAAAAAGCAGTCAAGTAGCACTTTAAAGACTAACAAAATAATTTCCCTTCCCTCTCGTTTCACTACGACTTTTAGCTTCCTTCCCCTGCTTCCACTTTTTTGCCATATTCCAGGTAGCTTAAGACATTTGCTAACCCTCAATTTAATTCAAATCTTTAAGTCCTTCTTCCTACAAATCCCAACTATAGACAAATGCCTTCTTTACCATAACACTAAGAAAAATGTTGTGTTTTATTTTTTGCACCACACAGACAGTATGAGAAGCCACAGGGCTGTTTAATAAATATACACAACCTTGTAAGGCCTAGCTGCATACTATTACCGCTCTTGACTGTTTACTGGGTGCTTCTAAAACAATATATATATATATATATATATATATATATATATATGAGAGAGAGAGAGAGAGAGAGAGAGAGAGAGAGAGAGAGAATGCCACTAAAGCGTTCAGACCACTCTATTCATATACACTACAAAAAAAGAAAAAGTGGGAGGGAAGCTTTCCTGTAGATTCTACAGTATGTCATATCTTGCATGCACTAGAACACAAATTCCTTGGGAAGGAACTGTTGTGTTTTGTCTTTACCACACCAAATACATCATGGGTTCTTTTCAAAAAGTACAGTAGAACCACAGAGTTACTAACACATGAATAAAGGAGGTTGTTCATTACTCAGAACAAAACTTTTTTTTTTTTAAACGAAAGTTTCTATTTGAAATTTGACATAATGGCTTTGAAACTACTTGGCAGAAGAAAAATGCTGCTTTCCCTTTCTTCTTAGTTTACATTTAACACAGAACTGTAGTGCATTTGTGTGGACTGCGTGGTTTTTTGTTCGTTTTGGGTTTGGGGGGAGGCGCAAGGAGGAACAGGATCTCTGCTGCAGTCTGACTGTGTACTTTCAGTTAGAAAGGAGGTGTGTAACTCCTGAGTTCCTACTGGATATTCCATTTTCTTGTACCATTACACAGAACAACAGAAATTAGGTCTCTTGATTCTCTATCATGTTGTCTAGTCTGTCAGTGCAAACCCATTCCCTGCAAAATATTAATGACTTGACTATTCTTGTTTTAGTTTTGCCAAGTGATGGAGCTTCCAGCACTCTTTGGCTATGTCTACACAAGACAGTTTTGTTGAAAAAACTGAATTTTTGCCAACAAAACCAGGAAGCATCCACATTCCCAAGGCATTCTGTCAACAATAAATCAAGGAACACAGCACTTTCGTTGACAGCTTTCTGCCACCCACCTATGAGGCAGAATGCTTCTGAGGACAAAAAGATGGTCTGGACTTTCTGGAGGGCCTGCCAGGACATCAGGAAGCCCTGTTGGCTATACAGTAGACCCTCCAGCTATGCAAGGGTCCCTTTCTGCATGCCTCATCTATCCTGGATTTCGGATAAGTGGAGGTCCAGCTTCTCCCCTGGCAGAACATAGGTTCTGCAGCCAGGGAAGCAGCAGAAAGGTAAGTCTCTGGGGTTGGGGGTCAGTTGGGGAGGATTAAGCCTGGGGTGGGTTGCGGCTGAGCCAGAGCTGTGCACAGGGGTGGTCAGCCAGAGCGCTGCTTGGGTGATAAGCTGGGCTGCAGGGGGTTTGAACTGCGTCTGGGGCATTGAAGCAGAGCCATGCGTGGTGCGGGGGGGAGGTTGAACCAGAGCCATGCAGGGCAGGGAGAGAGGTTTCAAACCAGGGCCATGTGTAAGGGGTTTGAAACAGGGAGGGGCGTGGGAGGTTTGAACTGGAGCCACGTGTGGGGTTAAACTGGGGTTGTGAGGGGGCTGAGCTGGAGCCATGCGTGAGGGGTAGTGAGCTGGAGCTGCATGCGGGTGGTGAGTGGGCAGGGGAGTTGAACCGAGGCTGGGGAGGTTGAGTCAGATTTGTGCCTGAGGAGTGGTGAGTTAGACTGGACTGCCCAGCTGCTCTTTCAACAGAATGGTTAACCAGAAGTACAGTAAGGTCTCAGAGTACGTGAACCAGAGGCAGGGGTGAACAGGAGCTATGTGTGGGTAGTGAGCGGAGCTGGGGGAGGGGGATGAGCCAGGATCATGCGGAGCCAGGGGGAAGTGGAGGGGGAGGGAGGTGAGTTAAGCGCAACTGGAAATCGCATATTTCCAGGGTTTACTCTAGGAATTGGAGGTCAGATGTGTAAAAGTGGGGTCGCGTACTCTGGGTTCACGTACTCTGATACCTTACTGTACTGCTAGTTGACCAGTCTGTTGAGAGCACGGTCGGGCAGTCCAGCTGCTCTGTTGACAGAGCGGATCGCTCTTTTGATCTGCTTTGCAGTCTGGACACAATCTGTCAACAGAAGTGTTGTTGGAAGGTATTTTCCAACAGCAACCTCTGTCAGCAGTTTGCTTTAGTATAGACATAGTCTCTATATCAGACACAGATTCCCTTTCTGGGCTCACCTACAGCATTAGTTATAGCACTAAAATTATGTAATGCTTCAAACACACAAACAATGAACTTTTGAGTACCACCTCAGGCTGTGGAGTCCCAATTAAAATTAAGTTCAGCGATACCCTTAAACTTACTGAATAAGCATTTGCACTCTCCTAATTGTGATGTTTTAAAAAGCAATACTAGTATAAAACTCCTTCCCAAGCTTGTACTTCTTCCTGTACTAAGCTTATCTATATTACTGTAGTGCTTCTTTTCACAAGAAAAAGAATTGTGGTTGTTCTTGACATACCCAGATATTAAAATGTCACTTTTGCAATGATATCAGCTGAAGTTGGCATTTTCACTGCCATTTCCATTTCCTGTTTTCAGCACTTTATAGCTCAACCATAACAAATAGAACTTTGTAGCACAGATGTACAAAAATATAATTCAGAGCAATCCAAGTCATTCATGTATGGCCCCCTCCCTGCAATCCTCACATCTAAACATTTGACAATCTTTGATATATTTATCCTCACAACACCCCAAATTAGTTAATGAAATAGTACTATTTACACTTTACAGGCAGGGAACCAAACCAGAAGCGATCTCCCCAGTGTTACACACAAGGTCTATGGCAGAGAATTGAACTCTGATCTCTCAAGGCCTAAATCAAATACTTTATCTAAATAAAGATTTATGGATTTGTGGGAGAGTGGGGAATTGAGTCATTGAGATAAGCCATTTTGGTTCACCTGTAATTCTGAACTACAAGCAGACATAGTTAAGTAGAAACAAACTTCATTTGTTGTTCTTGAGAAAGTGAGACCTACAAAACTTGCATATTACAAACTAAGGGACTATATGGTTAATCACTGTAATCAAGGAGATAAAGGAAAAGTCAGATACTTCAATGATTATCCATGTAAGGTTATGACAATTAGAAAAAACTTGCACCACATGCACTTGAGATCATTTCTGTCCCAAAAAAGTTAATTTGCATATGACTCGTTTATATTATTACATATAGCGGTATTACAAAAATATTTTCTTAGTTTAGAAGTTTTATATTATGCACTTTTACAAGGAAGTGTTTACATGCTAAACTGAGCTATGAAAAGCCCCAAAAAGAAACTTTCAAAATGGATTTTTAAGTAACTATATATAGTGTATGCAATCATTCCAATTACTGGATTACAAAGAAATAAAAGCAGCAGCAATCTAAATCTTAAAAAAACCAAAAAAACCTCATGCTGGCTTGGTTGAGATAACTGATGCAAATAAAATATTCTTGTAAGCATCAGCATCCTCTTGACTGATCAGAGCAAAGACAATAAAGACAGCAGCCCAGTGCAAAATACATCCAAGCATATTTAGGATGGTATGAAAAAAAATGGGAAAAGAATGTTGAAGAAAATTTCAGTTATGTGACCAATTTTCCCACAATACCAAAATTTTGCATCTTCATAAACTTAGCTGGGATTTTTGCAATGAAGAGATTTTAGAAATTAAATTTAGGCTCCATTTTGAATGAAAGTTCATGTGGAACACTGGAGTGTTAATATTTTGACACATTTTTTAGTAGGTAATCATGTTATTTTGTATCTGCAAAAACAAGGAGTCCTGTGGTGCCTTAAAGACTAATAATGATTTAGGAATAAGCTTTTGTGGGTAAAGACTAAGTGGTTTTCACTATGAAAAAAAGACTTCTTTATCCACGAAAGCTTATGCCCAGATAAAGTGTTAGTAACTAAGATGACAATAAATGAAAGGGGATTGGGGAAAAAATATTTTCTCTTTCCAATAAGTTCATTTCACAGAACTTCATGTGGCTATTTCTCACTGCAACAAATAGAGAAGCTAGTTACCAGAATAATAAGAACATTATAAACCCACAAAAATGACAGGGGACATCAAAAGCAGGTACGATATCTGCAATTACAATGTTTTTGTGTTTTAAAAAAAAAAAAAAACCTTAAAATTAGTGTCTATCAAATGCTATTCTTACTGGAGATTTTTTAAGAGCATGGCTTGATTGGGCCAATGTAGACAGAAAAAGGTTTCTGGAAATGGCTTAATAAAGTAGGATGCCAGTGTAATAGCCTTAGCCCAAACAAAGGCCCTAACTCAGGAAAGCACGTTTAAATCCATCCTTATTCAGTAAAATAATTGTGTATTTAAAGTAGGGGACTAAGTTTCTTTCCTGCTTTTTTTAAATATGAATTTTGCAAAGTGGTAGGAAATATTATACTAATGAAATCAAATCTAGTAGTCAACTCACCCTCCTTCACAGTTTTTGCACCATGTGATAAACTTCAATTAAGAGATTCTGATTTACAGTGAACATGAGTGGAAAATGAACTCTTCAGTACTGAGAAAATACTGACTTAGCCATTTATCTATAAGTACTTTACAAGCCAGAATTATATAAATGCCACAAATTTCAGCGTCGAGTACTTAAGTCATTCCTACGACGGAAGAGCAGAAGACTAGACCTAGCTGTTTTACTGTAATAAAAGTGGTATCGCTGATTTCAGTTGTGTTATTTATGATTTATACCAAAGTAAAAGATCAGAATCTAGCCCAGACTCTTACAAATAGCCAGACACTATAGCCACAGTGTCCAATACAGTCTCCACTTGCCACATGTGGCGAATAAGAGCCTGCACTGTAGCGAATGGGGTTCTTGGAGCACAGCACTGAGGCCAGAGCCTGATCTCCTGCTGCAGGGCCCCCACCAGAGCATGGCACTAGGGCCAGAGCCTGAGCCCCAGCTGCAGGGACCCCGGAGTGTGGGGCCAGATCCCAAGCCCCTGCTGCCGCGCCCCTGCCCAAGTGCAGCAATGGGGCCAGATCCCGAGCCCCTGCTGCAGGGATCCTCTGGCACGCAGGGCCAGAGCCTGAGTCCCTGCTGTGGGGTTGGATTCAACCTACATGATGAAAGGATCAACATTCTGGGTTACGCAGATGACCTGGTCCTGATAGCCAACTGTGCTGAAGGCCTCCAGCAGATGCTACACATCACCAGCTGTGCTGCCAAGTGGAGGGGCCTGTGCTTCAATGCCAGGAAGTGCACCTCCCTCCAAGTCAAGTTCAGTAAGAAGACCCTCATAAGGCCCAGGGCATTCAGCATTCAGGGAAAGTCCATGGTTCCCCTCCTCCCTGGAGGAGGGACAGTTCTACCAGCACCTGGGCACCCCCACCAGAGTGAGGATACACCAGACTCCAGACAAAACCATCCAGAAGATCCTGCATGACCCCAAGCTCATTGATGAGTCCCAGCTCACATCCTGACAAAAAAAATAGATGCTATCAACACCTTCCTGATCCCCCACACCTCCTTCAGTCTGAGGGGCTCAGCAGTAGCTAAGGGCTCTCTGAACAAAGCAGACAGTACCATTCATCAGGTTGTTAGGAAATGGCTCTACCTCCCCCAGAGAGCCAGCATGGATGTCATCTATATCTCAAACTGTCAAGGAGTTGCCAATGTGCCACACATGGGGGACCTATGCAACATGGCCATCATTGCCCACGTCTTTCGCCTCCTGACCTGCCCCAATGCCAGAGTGTGTAGCATCGTAAAGAATGCCATGAGAGACTCCATGCAGAAACAGATTGCCAGGGCCCCCTCCGCTCAGGACATTGCCACCTATGTGAGCAGCTCTCGAGGGCAAGTTCAGAAAAGATAGAGGGGGAAACGTATCTTCGCTCTGGTGCCGTGCCCACAATGCCACGTGGGGAGCAAGATCAAAAGCCATTGGGTTTGGAGGAAGGAGTGGCAGGAACTGGGTTGATCCCAAAAATCATCAGTATATACCACACCATTGTCACTCCACTGGGCAGGACCATTCTGGAGAGGGTCCTCAAGGACACCATTTGGCACCACCATACTGAGGTCCTGAAGAAAAAACCTTAACGGGGAAGGTGTTTGAGGTAACCAGCAGGTGGGATACCAGTAATCACTTCCTCTGTGTTGGCAACTTCTTACACTTTGCTGACTGGCACTTCATCCACCGTGCCCGACTGAACTGTGTCCCACTCAATGGTGCCATCCATGGGGACTGCAACTGGAGATGGGGTTATACCAATAAAACCCCACCTCATGTCCTGTGCAGCTGCCAGATCCACTCCAGTGCCTGGCAGCTGCACCACAATACCAACCAGGTCTGCCTCATCATGCTCTGCCTACCATCTACAGACCTTCCCCCTTCACAGACATGGATCACAACCTTTGACTAGAGAGAACTGAGTGGTCTGTCCTCCAAAGAGAGGCATGGCTGGGGACTCCAACCATTTACACCCCACAGGCTGTCTGCCCCCACAGGTACTGGACTATGAGGGACTCCTGACAACAACCGAGACATCAACAAGCAACACAGTCAGGGATCACTCCTAGGGCCCTCCCTGATGGACTGCAGACTTTGCCCCAATAAAGTTTGCCTGGTCGCCCACTGAAGATGAACTCAACAGGGGCCATATCTTTCTTTCTCTTTCCTCCCTCTCATTTTGCTTCATTCCCCAGATGCCTGAACAGAAGACCAGTGGGACAGCAACTGACTGCTAACATGAGTGAAGACAGAGACGACCACTGATGGACACATTCAGGGATCACCACTGGCATCCTGCCTGACAGACTCTGTTTTACTAAAGCATCACTTGGACTCTCACTGAGGAGGGTCATGGCCAGGGACTCACCGCTTTCTCCCAGAGACCTTGCTTCTCTCCTAGATAATAAAAGAGACCATCATCAGGAGAGCGATCGATGGTGACCATGACAGAGTCAGACAACTGACGAGGGAAACAAACAACCAATGTGGGACATGGTCAGGGATTGCTTCCATTGCTTTCCCTGATGAACTATAGGCTCTGCTTTTATGAAGCTTTTACTTGGATTCCCACTAGCAGGGAGTGGGACATGACCTGGGCCTTGCTTTCCTCTTAGGTGACAAAGACCATCACCAAGACTTCAACAGACTACTACTGGACAGAGGGACATGAGACAACCACCAATGGACATGACCAAGGACAACAAGACACCACACCAGGGACTGATTGCAACCAGACTGAGAAATTAGAGAGAACCATCAAGGGATATGACAGATGATGACCAGGGACCATGTCAGGAGAAGCACTGGCTTCCAGGACCTGATGGACTGAGTTTAACTAGGCTGAGCTATTTCGTTGTTGTTTGAAATCTTCGGACTTATCCCCAGTGGCACTGCTGTATTGACTTCTGGTGACAGACTAGGACTCTGCTATATGCCATGGAGATTTGCTCACTGGTTATTTACTGGCTTTAGTGTAATTCACAAAACATATGTATCTGGAGCAAGGCGGGCTACAATGTATACTTGTTACCCATGTTAAGTGCTTGGTACTGCTGTAACCCACCTCCGCTCCACCGATGACTTATGTGTGCTTTTTTTCTTATCCTGTGCAATTTGGCTTTGCTTGGTTGTAAACATTTGTTCATACTGAGGAGGTATCAGCATTTCTATTGTACGCCATTTCCTCCTCTCACTTTAAAACCATCCCATAGAAATTCTCTGTGCTACATCAGGTCCCCAATATGGTGCAAGTTTTTTAATGTTACAGAATATTAGTTACGTTTGTTACAAGACCATAAAAATTAAAGTTATAGCCTATTAAATGACACCGTTACAAAGGAAGAGTAGCTGATTTGCTGAATGGCACTCTACTAGGAAGCAATTGCTTTAGCTTCCTCCTGGGGGGAGTAAAACAAACCAGACAAGACAGACACAGAATTTGGCAACTTTTATTGCTACATTTTATTAATGTTCTCTTCTTGGCCCAGGTTAATGATACAGCAACATCACTGATCTGGATATTCTGATATTCTCAAGCAAAGGGATTCTGTCTGAGTCTCTTCGTACATACAACAGTATAATTTATTTTTCCAACAATTATTCCTAAATCATACCCATGTAACACAAAGAGAATCTAGCCCTGTTGTAAAATAAACACTGTCTGGATAACAATTCCAAATGGGTTCCATCCAACCACCTTTTTTATTGAAAAGGCATTCTACATATTTACATAAGTGTCTAATGATGATGATCTCAAAGACCTGAAAAATGGCTCTCGAAGGCCAAATTTAACAGAGATTCAAAGGCACAATAACTGGTCAGAAGACAGGTTTAGGTGGTAAAATAGTTTTGAGTTAATTTTAATTCAAAATGTGTAAAATGAATGCCAGCAAAGCAGAAATGGAGGTAAGTATATCAAGAAAAGTAGCTAGCAGGCTGCTTTATCATTTTGCTTCCAGACTGCCACATACCATTTTAAACATTCTTATTAGAAGCGTCTTCTGCTCCACTCATCACCCTTTCTGCCCCCTCTCAGCTTACGTTACCACATTTTACAAACCCATGCAACGTCAAGTCTGTTCAAGCATCTCCTTTACTATTTAAAATAATTGATATCACTGCTGAATTTTGTCCAGAGACTCCTGAGGGAACTAACATTCAGTGGGAACAGGTATGGATTTGGCCCTACGTTACTTTATGTTTTCTGTTCCTTCCTGCAATGCATTGTCTCTCTCTTCTAGAAATTAAACGTTACCCACACTCCTCTTTCAGATACACAATTTGAACTTGGCAGCTATGTGTATACAAAAAAAGCCTTTATAAGGTTAACGCCAGCCTTAAACTGATGTTTGTGTAAGTGTAAGACGTCCAGAGACGCCCAGCCCCTTGGCCTAGGGCGGGCGGCAGCAAAAAGGGGGTTAGAGCACCAGCCCGTACTCAGTTCGGGTGGGCAGAGGCTCACCGCTACAACAGCATACAGGCCCCAGCCCTCAACCGAGGGCGGGGCCGCCGTTCACAAGAGTTATATAGTTCTGGACCCAGCCCTCAGTCCAGGGCAGGGCAGCAGTTCCCAGGTAATAGTACAGTTCTAGGCCCGGCCCTCAGTCCAGGGCAGGGCAGCAGTTCCCAGGTAATAGTACAACTCTAGGCCCGGCCCTCAGTCCAGGGTAGGGCAGCAGTCCCCAAGTACTAGCACAGTTCTGGGCCCAGCCCTTAGTTTGGGGCGGGGCAGCAACCCAAGGGTTTAAACACAAGCCCAGCCCTCAGTTTGGGGCGGGGCAGCAACACAAGGGCTTAAGCGCAGGCCCAGCACAGGCTGGCCCTGTCCAGGAGGGGGGGTAGGGGGTCACAGGCCCTCCCACTCCACTGCGACCCGGCCCGGGGTCCTGGGGGTCGCTCACACGCAACCCCGGCAGTGGGGATCCAGACCGCAACACACTGCCATTGGTTCGTGAGCGTCGTTCCCCGGGCCACTTCCTACCTCAACCTCTGCTGGCGGAAGGTCCCAGTCCATCTGGTCAAGGGGTCTCCCTAGGTCGGTCTCCTCCAGGTCATCCACCTTCAGGGGCTCCGGCCAGTCGTCCATAACAATGTCATTAGGGTAGTCGGGCGGCGGTAATACAGGAGACTCGAGGCGATCCTGGGTCTGAGGGCTGTAAGGATCCGCCGGGACTCTGGGGCAGCCCGCTCCTGGGGCCTCTTCCAAGGCAGGGGGTCTCCGCCGGCGTGAAGGTCCTGGTAGGTCTGGGAAGTCCGGGTAGTCCCCTTGGGGCATATGGACCCGGGATTGCTTGGAGCCTCTGGGGGCTTGCTCCTCCGGCCTGGCTGGGCGGCAGCAGGCCCTCTCCCTTTGGTGCCGCGGAGCTCGTGCAGGCACGTCCTCCCTGTCCGGAGGCCCAGGCCCGAATGGGTCCTGAGTCCCGCCTTTTGCTCTTCTAGCCCTTGGCCCTGCCCTCTGAGGGGCGGGCCTCTGGTCTCCTGGCTCCGGCCCCGCCCACCAGGGCCTCTGCATAGTCTCCCCTGCCTCTGGGTCTGCAGGAGGCCATACTGACTCACAACAGTAAGCAAATAGTTTTGTGCAGAAGGGAAAAGGCATATAGTGGTTCAATTTAAGGATCAAGCATCTAAACTTTACATAATAATCTGAACTTCTGCAATTTAAAATACAAAGTCCAAAACAAAAAGACTAGGAGACCTGAAGTTAAGACTCATGCTTCCTCCACGTAGTAAGTAGAGACCTTCTTTCTAAGGTTCTGGTATACTTTTGAGAAGAAGGGATGAAGACCACTTGTCTATCAACTACATGGATAGGCATTCCTAATACACATTGTCCATCCTGTGTATGTAAATTCCATTTATTTTAAAGAAAGGAAGAAAACACTAAGTCAGCATTATGGTTTACAGGATTTTAAATGTGTAATGTGCAGAGGCATGTCTTTGGCATATGCCTTTGTTCCAATAAAACCCTGCCAGATGTTGCAGTAACTTGAACGTGTCAATGCTTACATCAGATCTGGAGGTTGTCCACATAATACATGTGAAAAGAAAGCAGTATTATTTGTCACCTGTCACAATAATTCATGAAGATTTCATGAGGAACAGCATTCCTAGAATCATATAATATTTGAAACTGGGAAACTTTTATAAAATTCAGCATTAAAGAGATCTACCTGTAGTTATGAGAGGCTTGAGAATCAGGCTTGGTGTAAGGCTAAAGGCCTAATTAGAGTGACCATATGCCCCTGTCCCAACAAGAGACAGGGAGATACAGAGCAGGAGGTTGGCTCCTCCTAGCTCCACCACGCCTGGGGAGCTGGGAAGGAGGCAGCAGCCACCAACCCTCTCCCAGAGTTCTGGGAAAGCAGCAGCAGAGACAGGACAGATCAAAACATTACCCCAAAGCACCACATTCCAGTAAGGTTGCACATCCTGTGTGGTACCAAGACCCTCCCCATAGATAATAGCTTAGCACCAGGTACATTCCAACCCAGGTTTAGTACAGGGTCATTACGACAACATGATGGACAGTATTGTTTTGATGGTACCAACATCTACCAGGTAGTGGCTGCCATATGGCTATGTCAAGAGGTGTCAATTTATTACAATTAGGGGTTGTCCCAGGATACATAATATACATGTAACTTATATGTACCTGAGTATAAAAGCATCATCAACTGAGGTGCGTCAGCCAGCTAAGGGGACTACGGAACCTCCTAGCCATGTATCAGGGCTGCATCCATTGTCATGGCCTATGCATGTATGAGTGTAAACTGGTGAGTTATACTGGAGACCCACAGGGTGTTGGAAACTATGCACGACTGACAATAAGCTTAGTTCCAAGTCCTTTGTACCTCACTTGATTTGCGGTTATTGCAGCCCTCAGAAGTCTGTGGTGCAGGCTAACTGATCAGAGCCAGCACTGGCATTCAGAGAGGATGAATATGCACACAGCCAAAGGTTATCAATATATCAGAACAGACACCACACTCGTAACAGCATCTCACTACAGTACTCGTTGTTATATATCAGTGAAAACTGTGTGGGGGCAGGGGTAGCATTGAAATGGCAGTTCCCACCCTACTTTGAAAGCATAGTTTCATTTGAAAGAATTTTTGTTAAAATTAACCTAAACATCAAACATTTGCAATTGCTGCTTTTTTAGATTATATAACATGAAAGTCCTATAAACTTTAACATAGCTTGAACAAATATCTTAATTTATATTCACGTACAAAACTTAATTTCCATAGCTTAATAGTTCGGAATTAGATCCTTGTGCAATAATTGTCCATTTTCTTTACTCATAAGAAGAATATTTTCTATATAGGACATTTGCAGAGATCCTTTTTTTTCCCACTCCTCCTCACACCAGAAGTGATCTGGCAATGTGGCAATGAAGTAGCAAAGATAGATTCCACCCTCTCTTATATGTAAGATGTATCTGAAAGCAGAATTTTATCCAATGTATTGGAATATGATTCATCCCAGTCAATTTCATAGCCACAGATGGTGACATCACATTCTGGATATTGACTTTTTATTGAAAGATTAATTAGAGAGTGAAGCAGAGCTGCAAGTGAAAGTTCCACAGTAAGACAAATTTTGCTCTGTTATACTGGTGTAAGTCATGACTTATGCCAGAGAACCACAGCTGATTTTGGCCCAAGGTACCACAATCAGTACCTTTCTGACACATTAGGGACTCAAACGTGAATTTAGCACGGTGAGCCAGATTATAAGAGGCAGCCCAAGAACAGAGAGAGATTGCAAACTGCCCTTTTGAAATTCCCCAGTTCTGGGCCTCCACTAGAATGGATAGATCCTCCAGGCTGCTCTAACCTGTACCAGGCAACATCAACTATTGGCTGTGCTACTATGCCCAATCTATGCCTTCCAAGAACACTGACAATGTACATCAGACCCTCGATTTACACAAGGGTTGCACTCCCACACAACCTCACATGCCCCAAATTTCACGTAAGTTGGGGCAGCTTTTTCCCCAGTGGAAAGCCCATGGCCGCTGCTTCCCTGGGGCTCCAGGCGGGGAGCGCCCACGGTCGCTGCTTCCCCAGGGGTTGGTGCAACCAGGAGGAGCTGCCCTTCCCCCCCAATATCTCCCTATCCCATATTTACGACAGATAGATATGGTCACCCTAGCCATGGGAGGGGACAGGGGGTTTAAGCCTGGGATAGGTTAGGGCTCTAGGGAGGCAGGAGGTTAAGGTGAAGGTTAAGGTTAATGTGGGGGGCAGATGAACTAGGGGGTGGGGAGGGGGGGGACTGAGCCAGAGCCATGCACGGGGTGGTGAGCTGGACCATGGGGAGGGAGGGTTGAACCGGGGAGGGTGGGGGTTGAACCAGAGCGAGGGGATGGAACCAGAAACACGTGCAGGGGGTTGAACCAGAGCTGCACATGCGGAGTAGTGATCTGGAGCCAGACATGGGGATTGGGGGTTGAGACAGAGCCATGCACTGGCGGTGAACAGGATTGGGGGGTTGAAATGGGGCCGTGCAGACCCAGGATTTTGAGTTATGCTTAACTGGTGTTAATGCGAGTTAAGCGCAACTCGAAATCACGCATTTTGAGGGTTTACTCTATGGAGGATATTCTGCCAGGGTTAAAGTTTCTGGAGATAGAGGTCAGTGCTCATGAAATGGTGCAAAACAATCAGAGCCAAGTTTGAGCCTCTCTTTTTTCCCCCATAGTAAACTATGAATTTAAAATTATTTTTAAAACAACATTGTTTTCTGGATTTGTCCAATATCTTAATTGAATGTGCAAGAGACAAGTGAAAAGCATCTCATCATTTAAAGCTTCAGAATGCTGGATAGTAGGAACAGAAAAGATCATTGGATAATTCAGTCTGCCACCTTTTTCATGTTTACAGGCAGAAAAACATCGTTTTTTAAAGAAATACTGAGAACTAAGTACAGTCATAGTTTCACTTACACAATCCCACTAGTTTCAATATGGTTATGTAGATTTAATTTAGGACAGAATTTTGTCCTTTCATGTGAGAATTTTCTTGGCTTGGAATTTGTTAACGAATTTAGAGACCAACAAAAAATTTGCTTCCTTCTACAGTGTTTTTCCAACTGTGCATTTCCTTGACTTTGCTAGGATGAGGTCAGTAGGAGCCAACATCAGAAATATCAATAGCTTCTGTAGAACCTTTTTTACCCTATGTTGAGTGAAAGAATGTACATATTTACACTCTGAATAAGCAGATATTTATCTGTTTGTTTCTTCTCCTTTCTGGTTAAAGTTGCTGAAGTGACAACACCGAAGAATGAACACATTTTATTCACAAAAACAGGGCAGTGACAGCACACGCTTCCCTGGACTGTTGCCTGCCAGTACTCTTCAAGTTTGCTTTGTGACATACAAGTGAGAGGATTTTTTCTGTAGGCCTATTAACTTCTTGGCCTTCACCAAGACTGCCATGAAGGTGGCTAACCAGCAGTATTTTTGTGCAGTATTTTTGTCATAGGGACTCTTGTACATGGCATTTCTTTCATAGAGGCCACACAACATAGCACCAAATGGTAATAACTTCTGGTTACCATCAGCTGAGCTGGATTCAAATAGGACAGTAGAATACAGAGTGTTACAGAAACCTTGGGAATGGAGGTTGTCCATAACTCTCTAATGTTTACAACTCAGCACTTATCAGCTACATAGATTTGCAAACCCACATTAATCTGCCTGTAAATGCTCAGAGTATGCCCTTTTAGAGGCTATTTAAAAAAGTCATTTTCTACTATTGTAGCTGTCCAATTCAAGTTTTAATCCTCGAATTAAATTTCACTCACTTGCAGAAGTCTTAGGGTGTCACTGAAGAGACAGACTGCATGGAGCTTTTCACATTGTTGCTTACACACCCATCCCACTTGAGTCACAGGGAACATGTTTGCTGACTGATTGGTCTCCTCTGCTGGCCCCAAATGCAGTTGTGGTGCTCCTAGCACAATCTGCAGCTGGTACATGTTGAACCTCTCTAGTCCAGCGCCCTCAGGACCTCATTCGTACCAAATCAAAGAATTTGCTGGACTACAGAAGGTCAATACTGCCTAAGCATTACCACTGCTTACTGGACTCTTAGAGGACAATCAGGGGTAAATTAAAGCTAAATAACAGCTCAGAACACTGAGAGCCAGGATTGGTGGCTGTAAACAAACTTTATGGCACCAGGAGAAACTTGGTCACACCCACAATAAGTGGTCCTCCAGCTAATAAAATCATATGAGATTACAGATGTTGCTGGATGAGAGCATTCCAGATGAGACAGGTTCAACCTGTAATAGGTACTGACACTTTACATATTCTCTTTTCCTGCCTTTTAAAATTTGCTATTTTGCCTCTCTAGCCTCTGGTTCAGGAATAGCAAATTTTGACAGATGGGGGCTCCCCCATCACTTTGTGCTATCATTGTGAAATTTCTATTTTAAACTTGGACACAAAGGTATTATGACTTTGGAAAAGAATTCTACAGAGTTAAACATCAGGGCTATTGTAGATAAAACCCTGAATGAAGGTGTTATTTACTAGTCTTTTTCCATTGTTTCACATAAAAACCACAAAATATGACCTAAAGTAAATCATTTAATACATACAAAACACTGGAATATTGAACGGCAATGTAAACAGTTTTGAATATGTACAAATACCCTTCAATACACAGCTGTTAAGCAGAAAAATCTACCTGGTTTCTTATACAGTCTCCTCATCTCATTGTCACTGTTGCACAAACTCAAAAAAAACAAAATTTGAATTGCTGTACTTTGCCACACATGCACTTTGCCCACTGATCTTATTTCAAGGACATTTTTCAGATCTTTTTATCAGTAAGAAACTGAATTGCATAGTGAGTTTTTTTTCTCTTCTGTTTTAAACCTCAGGACAGTTCATATACCTTCACCTACTCTGAAGGTTAGTTAAAAACAACCCCAAAATACCTTTGTTAGCAGTAAAGACCTAGGGACTAAAATCAGGAAGAGACTAGGCATTGTCACGCTGAACACTATAATGCCCAACTTTTAGGTACCTAGGAAAAAAAAATTATAGGACCAACATGTGCTCTATTAGGCCTTAGCTAGATTCCTTACATCGGGGTGGCCAATAATTTTTGATGGAGGGGCCATGCCAAGATTTTGGTAAGTAGTCAAGGACTGCACTTTTCTGTGGAGGGAGTTCAGGGTCTGGGATGGAGGCTGGGTGCAAAAAGGAGCTCAGAGTAGGGGACTGGAGTGCAGGAAGAAGTCTGAGAAAGAATTTGGGTGATGGGGGTGGGCAGGAGATTGTGTCAACACAGCCCTGTTGCTGACGTTCACACTCCTGCAGTACTTTTACCCCCACCCCAAGCAGTTTTTGCTTTATCAGCAGGAAACAAATCAGGATTCATACTTGCAGTTGTCACTGCAAAACTTCTCTCATTTGAGGGTTTTTTTAAACCAGCTTCTGGCACTCCCCACCCCCTACCCTCTGAGAAGCACCAGCACTCCCCCCACCAGCCCTCGGGAAGTGGTGGCTGCCGGCTCTCCCCTCCTCCCACAACGCCGGGGAAACTGCAGCCACCCGCCCACCCTCGAGGACCCCTGAGGAAGCAGCACAGACGGGGCAGCTGAGTGTTCTCCAGCCAGAAGCTGCCGGCAGAAAAATTCAGCAGGTGGGGGGCAAATACGGAACAATTAGGCCCTTTTAAAAATAAGTAGGGATGCCTTTTTGGCATCCCGAATACAGGATGGATAGTCAATCTAGCTAAATGGTGGTTGAAAACAGGGCATCTGCCTCCTCTTCCAGACAGATCTTGAATGGGACCTGAGCTAGCGGGCAGGCTTTGAGCAATCAATTACTGCACATTAGACAGGTGGGTGAATGCTTATCTTTTCTGATTTGTGATCAGTCTAAATCACAGGCAAGAGGTAAGCATAGAGTAAAGCAGCAGTGCACATGCTCATAGAGGGAGAAACTAAGGCAGCAAGAAAACTTCAATTGAAAATGTAAGTGGGATGTGAATTTAGGCATCTAGAGTGTCCATCAGGAATTTTTTGAATCATAGACAGGACTTTGAGATGGCATTAAGTCCACTCCCTGCACTCACAGTAGGACAAAGAACCAGCTAGATCATCCCTGACAGATGTTTATCTAACCTGCTCTTAAATGTCTCCAATCATGGACAATTTATCCTGGTGCTTACCACACTGACAATTTGGAACAGTGGCTGCTGTTCACCATTTCCAGCCAAGGGGAGCTGCGGAAAGTGGTGCACTGGATGGGAACAGAAAACCACTGCCAATGGGAGCTGCAAGCAGCCATACTTGTGGATGCTCAGGTGAGCAAACAGTCTTGCAACCTGCCAGCAACAAATGGTGATGAACCATGAGCAGCTGTTGCACCAGAGATTTCCCACCCCTGCTCTATATGGTGGCCGTACTATGGAGCATACATGCTTGGCTGCTTCAGATCTTGCTAAAAATGTCAGCGTCCTTCTTTTCTCCATAACATCAGCAAATCTGTCCCTAACAGCAGGTGTGCTTGCTGTTATGTGGATCAGCCCCTGGTATCAGGCGGCTGTTTTAAGCAAATATAACAATATTTCCCTGCTTGAGCTCCAATTGGCTCACCTATCAGATGAGTAAACATGGAATGACTTGCCAGGTGAATTGCTTACAATGAAAATATCCTACACATCTGCAGCAAAAATACAGAACACCTCTAGTAACTAACACCATTTGTTTCTGCATGAGGTCATCAGCCCTTGTGGTGAGACACATCATCACAATATTTAAAATCAGCTGAAAATATTTTTCTTGTAGCCTATCAAACTGTATCTTTGCTCTTCTATCGATATGGATCTGGCCCACAGGCTCTGCCTAACAGGAGGGAAAGAAGCAGCTCCCCACAGCCCTGCACACTGCAGGGAAGGGCTCCCTGCAGGCACTCCCTCCCTGTCACTCGCACTGGCTGGGAATTGTGACGACTGGCAGTGGCGGGGTGTGTTGTGTGCACATGCAATGCCTGCAAGGTGCTTCTCTGCAGCATGCAGTTCTGGGAGGAACTACCCAGGCCCACTTGGAAGCTGTGCCAGGTAGGTGCCCCAATTCCCTGCCACCTCCCATCCAGAGGCCAGACCCCAGCCCACTCCTGCACCCTCCCTCCCATCCAGACCCCACACCACTCATATCCAGAACCCCACACACTGAACCCCTCTTTCTTGGCCCCACCCCAGAGACTAGAGGGGACCCCAAAAAAATAGCCCCAGAAGGGTTAGTCCAGTTGTAGGGTAAGTCCTAAGCCTTTGTGCCCATCTGGGGCTGGAGTGTGAGGGCAGTGTCTCCCCCCACCCTTCTCAGTTGGAGGCCAAATCTGTAAGGGCTTTTTTTCCCCTCGGTCTCACCTGGGATCAGCCCAAGCCAATGAGGGTTGTTTGTTTTTTTTTCTTTTTTGCTTCTCATGTCTGTGTGGCCCCTTACTGATTCTTCTGTAGGTTAGAGGACCCCAACCCAAATTAGGTTTCACACCCCTTCAATAGGTCCATGTAGCTGCTTCCTTAGCAAATAAAAATAAGGAAAATTAAGGGTGGCAGATCCTCTATTACAGCATTTTTAACTAAAACCATTAACTAGATATTCTGATACAGTTACCTCCAATGGCACAGAAGCAGTATTACCCCCACAATAGCCATCACACTTTGTTCATCTTTTTACCTGAGAGTGAGTAACATGCATTTGCCGTCTCATTGTAAAAACATGGAGACACAACGCTGTACTTTCATCAAAAGGCAAAGCAGGTGAAATAAAAGTTGTGCTCCCCACTCAACCAGTGCAAAGAAGTGGCAGAATAATGCATTTTAAAAACTTTTGATTTCAGCAGCACAAAACAGTAAACTTGTCAGGATAAAGATCATCACCAAAACATGTCACAGCTAGATGTAGTATACAACAGGATATAAAATTAAAAGGAAAAAAGATGTATGCAACAAGTGAAGTAACAGAAGAATAAAGCATGTGTTTCAGTGTTTGCAGGATGGAGGATTATTTAAACAAACAAGAATCGATAATAAAATTTCAATTTGTATGTGTGGGGGTGTGAGCAGTTTGCACCTGGGACCAGGTGGCCTAGTGGCTAGGCCTCCTGGCCAGGGCCTGTTGAGTGGGTCCGCAGCCCCCACCCAAGCATCTATGAGTTTAGATTCTTGGTGCCACATGCCGAACTCGTTTCCCCTTTTGGCGGGAGAGGGGTTCCCCAAGGATGGGTTCCTCTCAGTACCTGGGGGAGGGTACATAAGTACAGAGGTCCAAAAACAATTGCAATAAAAACTGGCAAATCTGTCCCACGAAAGCTTATCACCAAATAAATCATTTTTGCTAGCCTTCAAAGTGCTACATTTCTGCAGTTTTGTTTAGCTGGGAATTAAGTTATACACACAAGCGGCAACATGTGAAAAAGCAGGAGAGTGCTGCCTAGAGAAGCAAAATAAATTCACAGAGGACATCCTATTCACAGATCAAAAGAAACAGGAAGAAAATTTGTCACTAATCCATAAAAATCTATCGGCCTTTAAATCATATAATCCTAAAACATGAACTTTTGCTATAGAAGAACAAAATGTAAACTTAGAAAAACCATCATTACAAATATTGCAATAAAAAACTGGAACTAGTTTTTATGGGAAACGACGTGCCAGGACTGCCAAAGCTACTAACAACCACATGTATCTTTAACGACCATTTGCTCCTAAAATCTGAATTCGTATCATAGAACTGGAAGGGAACTCCAGAGGCCATGGGGTCCAGTCCCCTATGCTCACAGCAGGAATTTATTTTTTTTTTTTATTTTTCTCCCAGATGAGCCAGACCCTGCAAAGCCCCCGGTCTACAAGGCTGATGCGCTAACCCCTGAGCTACCCCGCCCCTCAACCCCTGCCAATTGACCGGCACACAACCCTCCAGCGGCGCCTTGCTCGCCAAGGTAGCGAGAGGGGCAGCGTGTAACAAAAGTGCCTTCTCCGAAGTCAACGAAGAAACGCGAGAGTTACGGGGGCCGCCGGAGAGGGACGTCCCTCGTCACCAGGAGACCAGCGGAGCCTGATCTGTCAATTGCCGCCAGGCTTGAGGGAGCCCTGTCCCCTGAGAACGGCCCAGGCGCTAGCAGGCAGCCGGCCTGCCAATCGCCGGGGGAGCTGGCCCCCTTGAGCGCCTCAGCGCGGAACCGCAACCGGAGCGGAGCCGGGCTGGGCAGCGGCTCCCTCCTACTGCCCCCAACTCGCCACACCCCCTCCCCAGCTCTCTGCCTCAGGCCGGGCACCGGCGAGGGAGCCCCCGGGACCCACCGTCGAAGCAGTCCGGCCCGGCTGGGACTCACCTGGCGGCGCTCGGTTCCGGCCCGGCCCGGCCCGGCCCGGCCTGTGGTGGAGCCCGCGGACGGCGGCGAGCGCGGCTCGGCCGGCGGGTTTCCGGGCGGAGCAGAAAGTCGAAACCAGCGTGAGGGGAGGAGGCAGCGCAGCCGCTCAGGTGTCTGCGCCGACCCCGCCTCCCACCTAGCAACGGGGCTGGGCTCAGCCCGGCCCATCCTCGCCCGGCCGGAGCCACCTGGCACCGCGTGGCCGTCCCACCCTTCTGCCCTGCCCTGCCCGGCCCCGGCCCCGGCCCCGGCCCCGGCCCCCTCACGCGCGCCTCGCCGAGCTACCTGAGGGGGCGGGTGACAGGCTCCCGCCCGGGGCACCAGCCAACCCAGCCCCCGTGCGCGCGCGCGCGGAAACTTTGGCTCGCTGCCCCTCCCCCCGCCGCGCGCCTCCCGGCCGCAGCCCAGAGCACCTGGCGGGCGCGGTCTGCCGGAGCCCGAGGTAGGCTTCCCCACAGCTCAGCGCGCGGGAGGGAGCTGGACGGTTTCCTCACAGCCGCTGGTGTCACACACTAGGAAGTTCCCTTCGCAAGAGGGGAGGCGGCTCAGTCGCCACTCAGCCGCTGAGTGTTTTCCTCTGCCACTTCCTCTCTGGCGTCTCCCCTGGCATGGGCACCCACCCGTGTCCTCCTGCTGGTCTCTCCCGGGGGCGGTGCCTTGCCCTTGTTACCTCTACAGCTACCACAGGCCCAGTCTCCCCTCCAGAGGGAAGTTCCCTGTCCTCACTAGTCAGAGAATGGCCTTGAGCTGGTGCCACTCCCCAGTGTGCCCTCTTAGAAATGAGGGGGGGGACAAAAGTCAGGCCTGAGACCATATTAAGCTGCTGCACGCGTCAGAACCCGCCCCCCCCAAGTCCTACCTTGTTGGAGGGGTCAGTTGCAGGCCAGTTATTAATGGATAGACTGAGAAGCATTTGACTGTCACTGTGCAGCTTGTATGAGTCTGGCCAAGCATAACTAATTATATGTATCTTAGCTGTATCACCTTTCCTTCATATGTTGCTTGTCGTCCTAGTTCCTGATCCATTGGGTGGGATTGTTTGTAAAGTGTAAAGTTAAACTCATGCCGACTAAGCACTTGGCATTTTTGCAGTAGGTTGAAGCCTTGAACTGTTACAGGGCCTGTGTCTTTCTGTCTGTGAGTTTGGACAGTTTCTCAGGGCAGTGGTTCTCAATGAGTTCACGGGGGAAGGGGGGGGGGCACAAAGGTTATAGGCATTAGACTTGCCAGGCCTCAGGGCAGAAAGACCAAGCATGGGCTCTACCTAGCAGGACTGAAGGAGCTGAAGGCAAACCCTGCAGCATGGATGGAGAGGCTGTGCAGCTCTCAGCTATGACAGCAATGGAAAGAGTGCTGAACCCAGATATACATTGACCATGACATATGCAATGTGCTTGTCAGAGATACTCCTCACATCTTGACAGAACTGTTGATCAGCACTAGGAACAAGTTTCACACTCAGTAAGTAAAACAAAAACTTATTTTTTGTACCTATATTACCCTTTAAAAAAGAGAATTCTGTATGTATACGTGTTTAACTTGTGTAATTGTCAATTTCATATAGCTTTTAATCTACTGGATAGGCAGAGAAACAGTTGCCGTGTAGGCCATGGAGGTTTTTTTAATAGCATGTTGGGGTGGCCCCAAAAAGAAAAAGGTTGAGACTCCTCAGGTATTCTGCAGGTGCCTACCTCTGACGTGATTTAACTTTTAAGACTTTCTCTAATCGTGCCTCCTTGATTCTGAGACTGTTATCTAATATATTTAAATGATCAATGTAAAAATACCACCAAATACTGGCAAATTGTGTGAATCCTTCTTTTTAAGACTGGAAAAGGTGATTGATTGGTATATGCCACTTTTACCCAACGGAATTCAAAATACTAGAGGAAAGAGAAATAAAAAAGGAGGTTTTTAATAGACCTGGTTGGAAAAAAAAACCCTGCAGAACATATTTTGCATATGTACCTGGCATTGCTTGGGTCCTTGTGGGGGTTCAGAGAAGTGGGTGGGAGGTATAGTGGGGGGGCTCAGGACAGGCAAATAACAGTTGTGGGGTGGCGAAGGGCAGGGGTGGGGATGCAGGAGTAAGGGAAGAAAAGGGCAGGAGGCTGTGGGGGGCTCAGGGCATAGGTTTAGGAGCTCAGGATAGAGGTTGTGATGAAGGAGTGAGGGCAAGGGGCTGTGAGGGTTGGAGGGCTCAGAGCAGAGACTGGAAGATGCCAGAGTTTTTCTCTGACTATGCCAATTGTTTGAAACTGAAATGCCTTGCAAAAATATATTGGGTTCAACAAACTTTTGCTAAATCACAGACTGGATTTTGACAGAGCCCTGCATGATTTTCTACCAGGTCACCTATCAGGCTTCTGAGGAACTCAGGCTTTCAGGATCCACAGCAACAGGGTAGTCCTTCCAAGTGGGCTGCCTTGGTGTCAGGCATCACAGAGCTTCCAGGCTTCCTGACAGTCTGAGCCTGCAGTCAGCTTTTCAGCCATGGAATCTGAAGCTTTTAGGTTCCCTGCAGCAGAGTAGACTCATAAAATACTAGAACTGGAAAGGACCTTGAGTATTTGCACTCCCCGCAGGATCAAGCACCATTGAGTGTATCACTGACAGATGTTTGTCTAACCTGCTCTTAAATATGTCCAACAGTGGAGATTCCTCAACTTTCCTTGGCAATTTTTTTCAGTCCTTAGCCACTCTGACAGGAAGTTTTTCCTAACATCCAACCTAAACCCTCCATGCTGCAATTTAAGCTCATTACTTCTTGTCCTACTCTCAGAGGTTAAGGAAAATAATTTTCTCCCTCCCCATAACAACTTTTAGGTACCCGCAAGCTGTTATGTCCTCTCTGTCTTCTCTTTTCCAAACTAAGCAAACTTAATTCTTTCATTCTGCCCTCATAGGTCATATTTTGTAGATCTTTAATAATTTTGTGGCTATTCTTTGGGTCTTCTCCAATTTCTCCACAACTTTCTTGAAATGTGGGGCCCAGAACTGTACACAATACTCCAGTTGAGGCCTAATCAGTGCAGACTGGAATGGAAGAGTGACATCTCATGTCTTGCTTACAATACTTTCGTTAATGCATCCCAGAATGACGTTTGCTTTTTTTGCAACAGTTTTACACTCTTGACTCATATTTAACTTGTGGTCCACTATGATGCCTAGATCCCTTTCTGCAGTACTCCTTCCTAGACAGGCACTTCCTGTTTTGTATGTGTGAAACTGATCATTCCTTCCTAAGCAGAGTACTTTGTTTTTGTCCTTGTCCTTGTCCTTGTCCATTTCTCCAGTTTATTCAGATCATTTTGAATTATAACCCTATCCTTCAAAGCACTTGTAACCCCTCCCAGCTTGGTATCATCTGCAAACTTTATAAGTGTACTCGCAATCTCAGAGGTTTGGAACCTTTTTTGGGTCAGAGACAAATGACGCACACAAAAATCAATTAAGGCACACGAACGTGAGAAGGGAAAAAAAACCCACACATACCAAAACCTTAAGTCATGTGGCTCCTGACTGAGACACTGCACTCCCTTCATGCTCCAACACCACAGGCAGGGAGTTGAGAAGTGGGGACTGAGGTTCAGGGCTTCTCCCAAGCTAGATTAACTTTTCTGGCGGCCTGGGGTGGGACCAAAAATGAGGGGTTTAGGGTATTGTGATGGGAGGGAGCTGCCAGGGATCAGGTACAGTGCCTGATTGGGAGGGAGGGTGCAGGAATAGCCTGGGTTTGGGGCATCTGATGGGGAGGTGCATAAGAGGGGCAACAGTGGGGGGGAGGTTCAGGAGGAGGCTGGAGGTGAGGGGTCAGGGCAGGAGGAAAGGTGCAGGAGTGGGCTGGAGGTGGGGCCTGAGTGGGAGGGAGGGTGCAGGAACAGGCTGAGGTAGGGCAGGTCTGGGTGGGGGAGGACTTACCTCCACACACCAACATCGCTACCCCCTCCAGCAGCTGGGGGAACAACAGCGTGGTGAAAAGCTCCCTAGAGCAGTGGTTTTTAAGCAATATACCATGGCACATTGTGAACTATCCAGGTATGCCATGAAATGTTGTCAATTTCCTCTAAATATGGTTCTTGGCAGAGCCACCATGAGGGGAAATGCCAACCTCATAGGACCCTGTTCGTGCCAGGAGATAGCTGAAATACCCATCTCCGCTCCTTGCTGTGGCAAGGGAGAGGGGGGAAGACAGGAACTTGTTGGAGCTAGGATGCGATTTAAATGCTGTGTCCTGACTCCAAAGGGCTGACAGGGAGAGGAGCCTGCTTTCAGTGGTTACTCATTTACTCTACACCCCTAGCATGGTGTTGAGCAAATTTTAAAAAATGTGTCTGTGCTCACTAAGATGGTGTAAAAACATTAATGCATTTCATCTTCATTTAGCTTGTATGCATTACTATGTTGGAAACCTCTTTAGTAAGACCATAGCACTATTAAGTGTAGTAAATGTGATGTTTCTGAGCAATCGATTCAGCCCAAAAAAGCGGGTGTGCCATGCAGTTGTTTAGCTCATTAAGTGTGCTGTGTTACTGAAGAGGTTGGGAACCTCTACCCTACAGAGGCTTTTCTCCCCACCTCTTCCAAGCACTGCCCTCTTGTTGCTTTGACTGGCCATAATTCCAGCCAATCAGAGCAGCAAGGAGGCGGTGCCTCGCAGAAGTGGGGAGAAAAGCCTTTCCAGTCAGTCAGGAAACCTCAGTTCCCTGATTTATAATTCAAAAGACTTGCAGTTGCAAGGCACATGTTCAGATACCACTATATAAATAAATTAGTTGATTTAAGGCTGCAGCTTATCATAGAACAATAGAGCTGGAAGAGACCTAAAAAAGCCATCGAGACCTATCCCATTCTGTTCCACACCAGGAGTGATTGAAGGAACAGTTATTTTCCATTGCATCATCCCACTGTATCCCAAACCCCACAGAGCACCCTATCTTAATATCATCCTTCAACAAGTCATGTTCTATCAAGGTACATATGTAACCCTCATCACCACAGTATCAAAGGGGTCTGAACCACCTGTGAAAGAGCCTTGAGAACAGCCGTGTATCAGCTCCACAACTCCACCAGCCCTGGTCAGCTCAAGCGCTCCCCTCTAGGCAATGTCAGCCACACTGTTATTTTACAGGTTAGTAATAAGAATACTCCAACTCCTGTGCCATCTCAGTGACTCCATTGATGGTCCAGTGCAGTGTTCCCTGTAAGCTGAGTGCTTGGGCAGCTGCTCGGGAGAAATTCATTCAGGTGCTGCATAGCTGATTAGCAAAGCACCCATAGCCACCCACAGTGGGCATCATGTGTTTCTAGTGGTGGTGCACATCCATTCATGCCTTGGTGCACATAACAAAATGTATTCCACTCATGGATGGAAAAAGTTAGGGGGAACACTGGTCCAGTCCCTGGTCCACTGGACACTTGCAGGATTCCCATATTGACTGTTTCTAAAGAAATAGTGCATCCTGCTAACCAATTCCAAGTCAGATCATAGATCCACTTAACACACAAAATTCAGATTAGTGTATAGTGACACCAAGAATAGGCTTTCTAAACAAAGCATAGAGATTCAAATAATAGCAAGTATACTGGAAATAGATGGTTACATATAAAATAAAATCATAACCTGTTCTAGAACTTAGACATGATTAAGTAGGTATTCTCATGTTAGGTAGACATGGAAACTCCCTGCAACGTTTTACAGAGCAGCTTGACTCTGGCTGTGCTTGATGACACCAATACGCTGTCAACTTGCCTTCTAGGTAAAGGGCCCAATGTTGTCCTTTGTCTTCCATGGGTCCCATTCTTTGTCTTCATTTATAAACAGGACAGTCCCCTGCTGTTCATTTTCATCCTGTAGATTTTTCTGTCTTGTAGATTTTACAATCTTTTGCTTGACACCTGGCTCAGAATACAAATAGGTCTCCATTGTGGGGCAGGCAATGCACACGCAACCGGACAGGGAGATAGGCATCTGTTACCTCCAGCCTGGAAGGAACATGTCTGAAGTATGTCATCTGTTGTTGACCTGCCTTATCTTCCAAGACCTTAAGAACAGAATTTTCAGTAGAGATACATATCTTTGTACACATTTCATAATGATTAGGATGAACACTGGACTCCTGGATCTTGGTAGAGACTTCACTTGCCACTCTTTGGTGAACTGTTATGCATATATCTGACCCAAGGGATCCCTGTAAAACCCTAGGCATCTCTTGTGCCCTCTGACAGTTAACATCACCAGGTCCTCAGGTCACACTGTCCCTAGGAAGTGTTTGTCTAACTTTGTCTAACGTTGTTAAAAACCTCCAGAAATGAGGATTATCTTAATTCTGACAGATCTCGTGGAATATCTGCCATTGCATGTGGGTGGATTTAGGGGTTCACAAGGACAGACCCCTGTGAAGTTCCATGTGGGAGCAACTCTTGGGAATTAAGCTATTGGGCACCTCCATTAGTGGGAACTCCATGAAAATTTTTATCTGCTATGAGAACCTATTTTCCATATAGTGGACAATATGACACCACATACTGAATATGCAGTGGGAATTAATGATACCTATATGGAAATTTTGTTTGGTTTAATAAGTCATGATCACCAATGGGCTCAGTTGTTCACTGTGTGGTGTGGGTTCCCTGGTGGCTGTGTCTTCATTACTGGTTTAATCTGAGTTGTCTACATTTAAGTTCATTCCTTTCAAGTTAGGGTAGCTCTGCTGAGAATGGCCAAAATTACACTCCAGCTGCAGAGTACACTAATTGGATTACAACACAGAGAGATTTTTTTTTAGTGGCTGATGAGTTGTGGTAACTTGAGCTTCAGCCAACAACAAATGATGGATCAGCCAGCTTGAATTAGAAGCAGCACTCCACCGGACTTGGGCATTTTTATGTGTGGATGGGACTCAGATTGGGAACAACATGCCAGTCATAATTTAACTCAGCAGTTCAGTCAGTCACTCTTAAATCAAAACAATGAAGAGTCCCGTGGCACCCTTAAAGACTAACACACTTACTTGGGCATAAACCCATGAAAGCTTATGCCCAAAAAAAACTTGTTAGTCTTTTAGGTGCCACAGGACTCCTTGGTTTTGCTAAAACAGGCTAACACAGCTACCCATCTGAAACTTGTCAACTCTTAACTCAGCAGCTTTGTCTGTACATAAATCACGTTCAAACAGAACCTGCTCTTCTTCCTTATTGGCCTCTCTTGCAATCACTAATTGATCTCCATTGCTTTACACCACTGAATATTTTAAAAACCAGAATTTTTATAGAAAAACTTTAAAGAACAGTCTGTTTAGTAAACAGCGTTGATTTATTTTCCACCATCATTTTTCCTTGTTTTTGATTACTAGTGATATTTTCTCAAAAATAAAATCTTAGTTTTATCTGCTCTGACTGCTGCCCTCCCCATCTATAGTCATAATCCTCTATTTGTCACATCATCATAACTTCCACGCTGACAACTGTGATGCTGCAGACAAAAAGATTATGGACCAAATTTACTCCTTGTATAACCTGTTGAAACGACCGCCTGGTTAACACCAGGATTGAATTTGGCCATGCATGGTATAAAGAGTTTCAGATATATGTATAAAGAACCAAATTTTTTTGCATGGCACTGGAATGTTTGTAATGATTCTTCACATGGATACCGTATTTCACAGGGAGATCTAAATAACTATTTAGTGAAATTCAAAACAGAAGAATAAAAGTGATGAAGTATATTGGGAGGAAAATAACCAATTGAAGGGAAAAGCAAAGTCAAATCTCCCAATGACTTTAATGAGTCATTTAAATAACCTCATGTTTTCCTATTATTATCTTGTGGGAATATATAAGAAGACAATCATTTGCATCTCAACTCTGATATTTCATTGCAAGAGAACCCAAACTTTGATCCTATCCCACACTGCAAGAATGTAAATAAGAGTCAAATGAAAATGATATTCATAAGTGAGAAGCAGAGGTTGTCTCAGGAGATTACAATTCAGTGTCTTGGGAATCTTCCTTTACCAGAAAGCAGGAAAAAAAAAAAGAAAGCTAAAACAAAGGAGACACTGCTGACTTGACTAATCAAGAGTCACACATCTGTTGGTCAGATTTATTTTTCTGTGAGTGCTGCATTTTTGTTCATTTTGAACTGTTTTTAAAAATTTGCTACAAATTAGCTAAATATACTGTATATACAGCTTCTGTGAAAGGCAGTCACTTCCGTGGAAGGAAAGTAATTTAAGCCCAATTGCTTGAGACACTTAAAATTATAGACAAAACACTAGAAAGGTTAACATAGAAAATCATCTTGCATTGGCCGGAAAGGACTACAATACCTTTTCCGTTTTCAACCTCTATTACACTTTCTATTGTTAATATTATATTACATTAGTTATTAAGCATGCTGGAGTATTTGGGCTAATAGGTCTCTAAAGAGTTTTTATCACAAGTAAACAACTTGATCCTTTGTGTATTCAAAAGTATGTGTTGTTAGATAAAGGGCATCTGGCTTCTCTCAGCAGAGGAACCCATCTGGCTTTTCTCAGTGGAGGACGAAACTATAAAACTTGCTGCAAGCACTCATACACTTAATTATAAAACTGAAGAGCATTAAATGAATAGCTTGCAATAGATCCTTTCTTAGCTTACTCTAATGAATAAACTTGTTGGGTCTTTTGTAATTTTAAAGTGATACTCTTCAAATGTAATTCTTGTTTTTAAATGAATATTGATGAAGGATATGAGAGTTCGGATAGTGATTTTAATGGCATCAATTTAACCTTTTATAGTGCTACAGTTTTTACATTTTAGGACTTGATCTTGTGCAGTGTTGAGCATCCTTAACTTTCCTTAAAGTAAGGAGGTATTTAGCACAGTGTCATCTTCAGTGTTTAGAACATAGCATCCATTGCCTTTCTCCCACTTCCATATATATTAGTTGGCATTACCTATGTTTGAACCAAATTCAGGATGTAATCTGCATAATGGTTCATCAGTGAAGTGCAACTGTTACATCAAATATTGATTATTAGTAGTTAATTGGGGAGAGTATGGAAGTTATGTTGTGAATGGGTCAACGGTAAGGTCCTGCTTCTGTGAGATCATGAGCACTACAGATTCTATTTGCTTCCCCTAATACTAGGGGTGTTTAGTACTTCCAAAAATCAGATTCTAAATGCGTAACCAAGGCTGACCAGTCTATAAGCCTCTTCAGATTTAGTTATATTTCTCAAAAGGCAAATACATGTAGTTCTTACATGTCAATCCCACCTGCTTAGTGCTCATTTTCTTATTCCTCCAAATGTTGGAAGAGGAAATGCATACATAGTTTTTATAATTGGAAATTTGTCCAAATATTTGATAGTGCATTCAATCCCGGAGATGCAATTCTAGCCACTCCATTTGCATGGCTAGAATCAATGTATTAGGATCGATTTTTTCCCTTGGTGTATATCAAGGATCTTTGGGCTTGCATTGACATCCCTTACTCTGCGTGTCAGCATGAAGTACTAAGGACAACGGCCAAGCCCAAAGAAATCGATTTTGCTGTGTTTTCACACATGTAGCAAAATTGATCGATCGTGAAATGCTGACCCCTACCCCCTCACCCCCCATACCTGTAGACATACCCATAGGCTGCTCTTCTTCTCTGACAGCTAGCACAAAAGGGAAGGCGACCTAATGAGTGATTTCCTGTTCCTCCTCAAAAAGAGGCTTCCTCCCTGCCCACAAGGCCCTAAAAATCACAAGTTTCCCCTGTCCATTTTGAGACTATACCAGCAGGCTTCACTTTCTCTTATGGAGCAGGAGTTGCACCACTATATATCCCACACTCAAGGTAAACATATTGCCACTGATGTCTGGCAGCCTAGGCAATGAGTATATCAGGGCCTTGGAGCATAGAGCATGGTGTGATATTCCTGGATTTGTGTTCAGACCTTGCACATGATTTTAGGATAGCGATGGGCCAGATTTTACCCTCAGCTACACCAGTGTAATTCTAGAGTATCCCCTTGACATCAGTTTGTGGATTTGCATCTGCTGTTCACTTTTACCTCTCTTGAATGCTAGTGGATGGACCCTATGTGACCAATAACATCAGTCTTTCTAGTGCCACAGGATGTACTGCTTGAATTCAGACAGATTATTTACAGAACAAAGAGTGTCTGTCTTTTGTTTGGCCATAAACATGGCACTTTTTGTTAGCTAAAAAGATACTTCCAATCAGGAAACTAAACCAGAGACATGGTTGATGAATACCATCTTAGAACAGCGTTGTTCAAAAGAGCAGCTCTTTCTGACTGTAGTCCAGAGTCTTCCAGCTATACAGATGTGTCATCCTCCTAAACTGCATTGTGCAAAGATGAATCCAAGTAATTACTATGTCAGATCTTATGAAGAAAAGTTAGTCATCATTGAGGGACAATTATATTTTGATAGCTAAGAAATAGTTAAGGTATAAAAATGAAGCTTGTAGAAAACACAAAGGTGCTTCAATGCATTTTTGGATGGGCAGGTTACACCCACCAATTCTTCATCAACTGATTTATGAAGGAGATAATGGACCTTTAATCTCACCAGATCCTAAAGCAAGGTGCAAATCACCATTTTCCTAAGGAGGAAGCCAAGAGAGAAGACTCTTATTCAGAAGGGTACCTGTCCCAGGATGGAGAATATGGGAAAGCAGAAGGTGCCATGTGGGTGTAGCACAGCAGCCTTGGCTTACCATAGAGGTCACACAGAGCAGAGCCAGCTGTAGTCAGATTTGTAGGGTTGCAGCCAGGGGAAGAAGTTCCAAAAGGTGTGCCAAGCTCAGGACTCCAGTACCAAGGCAATGTGCAACCTAGGAAGTGCAAGGGGCGGTATGATGCAGCCCCAAGTGCTCCCACTACCTGTGGCAAGTCCCAGAATCCAGGCTTCACTCCCCTCTCATTGCTGTCCTGCTGGGACAGCAAGCTCAGGAGAGTGCCAGACCTCCTTTCCAGACTGCAGACCTGGAATTCTGGCAGAGGTTTCCCCATTGGGCATCCCACCCTGTTACCTCCCATATGGGTGGTGAATCCCCAGCTAAGGGACCACTACTGTCTCAGGCCTAGCAGGGAAGAATGTGGCATCTGCTGCTCAGAGTTGGCCCAGGGTGGGTAAGGGTACATGGCCAGTCCCAAAGCAGTTTAAATACACTGAAAATTTATTCCTAGGAATATCTCCATTGTGCAGTGAAATACAACTATCTTTGGGTTGGGAGATGAGTGGCGAAAACATACAGCAAACAACTCCACATGTTAAGACAGCAGATGAACAAGCAGCCTACTGTCCAGGGAGATTAAATGGAATGGAGGTGCCCACTTCGGATTTTGGTCATTTCTGCTGTGGTTTGTAATGCTAAAATTGGCTAGCACACTTGTGGAAGAATAATAAATGAAAATTCATTATAATACTACCAGCATGAATTGGGAAGACTTGGAAGGAAGGATAGGTGTTGGCTGAAAGGCTCCTTAGGGAAAAAATACCATGGATCCAGTCCCAAGCTAGGCTAGTTACACCCATACAATTATTCTTCAAACCAGTATGTAGATGAATTGACACATTTCTGGTAAGGTTCTTCAGCGCACAACAGAACAAGTCATGAGGAAAATTGAGATCCAGTGGGTAATTGATATGTGCTGCAGCTGGATATCCAGTAAATGGGATGTATATTAACCAGATAATCTAATAAAACTTCATTCTATAACGTGCTGAGAAGCACCAGAAGAATAAGAGGTGCAGTCATTGAAAGTCTACTTTTGTGGTTTGAGCATTGGCCTTTTAAACCAAGGTTCTGAGTTCAATCCTTGAAAAGGCCATTTAGGGGTTTGGGGCAAATAGATTTAAAAAAAAATCTGCCAGGGAGGGTGCTTGGTCCTTCTGACAGGGCAGGGAACTGGACTCAATGACCTCTAGAGGTCCCTTCCAGTTCTTTGAAATACATATATCTCCATATGTATGTATCCTGACAAGTGATGCTCTGCAAATGTCATTGTGTGATTCACTGTTACTTGCCTCTGACTGACTCCAGGTCAAATTTGTTCCATTACCAAGTCAAGTTTACTTTTGCTAACTTTTTGCGAACTCTTTCAGGAGATATGCCTCTTGCAACTTCACTAAAGATCCAAAGAAAGACTGGTGTTGTGGCTAATAAATAAGAATGACAGAAAATTGGGATTCCATTCCCTGCTCCGACACAGATGAGTTGCTTGATCTTGGAGAAAGCTATTTGTGTCCCATAGTCCATAAAATGGCGATGATGATACTCCCCTACTTGCACTGACCATTATGATGTTAGTGTTTGCAAAGCACTTTCAGATTCTTGGGCACAAGTGTAAAACATGCATCATCATTATTATTATATATAAGGCATATATATATATGGACAGAACTCTAAGGCTTCCAGGCTAGGCATCTTATGTTTGGAACAAAGGAAGTCCAGGCCACCTGGCAAAAGGAATATAAAATGCAGCTGCATCTTCTCCATCTTGTATTCATTTTTGCTCCTTACCTCAGGAATAACCTTACCATAAATGGCGTGCTGAAAAAAGAAAAGGACTGAATGACCCATCCAAGTTTGTTCATGTGTTCTGGATGGACTTTCAAGCCAGCAAACACATCAGTACTGCTGGGAATCTAATGGACTGTGAAGTATTTGCGTGTATGTGACTGATTGACTATTTAACATCTCTCTTCTTGCTTCTTTTTTCTTTATAATAAATCTTTAGTTTTAGACAGTGTCAGGGCTGATCCACACTCTGACACTCCGAGGTGAGAGGGTGGGGCATGCAAGAGACCTTAAAATACCTTGCCTCTATAGACTTCTGCTTAAAAACTTCCCAAGGTTACAGATTCCCTGACCCTGGGAAGTAGCTATCACCACCCAAATGAGAAAACCCCTCTTTAAAGCCCAGGAAGACGCAACCTGTTACCAAGAAGCACCCAAATAAATATATTGTGGTAAACCCGGTGGTAGACCCTTACCTGGAAGCTTTCGGAGCCTTCTAGAAGGACAGTATACTGGGTCTATTTGGAGACCAGGGAGTGGGCGGGCACAGCCCACCCACGACTAAAAGGCCCCTCTTAATATAAGAGGGATCCCATTAAAAAAAACCATGGCCCCAACAGAGTGCAGGGGACAACTTAAGAAAAAACAGGGACGGTAGTGGAGGTCAGAGGTTTAAAACAAGGGAACCAGAAGGGGACACCGAGCAGAGAACCCCGGACAGCGCCCACTGCCCCTCAAAGGTGTCGAGAGAGCCACTGGATGCCGCCCAAAGGAACTCTGCCCAGATTCGTGAGCGGAGAGCGGAGCAGAAATAGGCCCCACAGTCGCAAGCTTCCCCCCCGCCAGCCTCCTCTCCCGAGTGTTATAAATGGCTACCTTGGCCATAGCCAGGATGAGGCTGACGAGGAGGTCCCACGACTTAGTGGGGCCACGGATGGGGTGTGCTAGAATGAGGAGGTGTGGGGAGAAGTGCAGCCAGAACGTCAGCAGGAGGTTCTGGAGGAGCTGGAAGAGGGGCTGCAACCTGATGCACTTGATGTAAATGTGCGCCAGGGTCTCCCTTGTGCCACAAAAGAAACAGGTATCCGGTAGGGGGGTGAACCACGCCAGGTACACGCCTGTGCTCACCGCCCCAAGCAGGATTCTCCAGCTGATGTCCCTGGCGGGCCGCAGGACCACGGAAGAATAAAGGCTGGCCCACCGGGGCTCCCCACCCTCCGAAGATGATAGAAGGTCCCGCCACTTGTGCGCGGGACATGAGGGTGGGATAGTGGAGCGTGTGAAGCACGAGCGTGTACAGATGATGTCTGGGCGCAGTTCAAAAGGGGACTGGCTGCAAGACGTGCAGCCGGCTGGGATAATCCAGGGGAGTGGGGCGGGAAGGCTCACGGAGCCGGGGGCCCATGGGGAGATCCGGAGGGCCAGGAGTGAGAGGGGGGCAGGGTGCACCCTCTCGCAAGACCCAGCGCAAGTAGACGTGAGCAGCGGGTGGCAAGGTGGCCTTCACCTCCTTGAGTACACACCAGGGAGAATGTAGGGTGGAGAGCCCCATGCGCTGGGCGAGTGCCGGGGCCTCCATCCAGTCTCCCCGGCTGTAGTCCAGGAGGTCTCCGACCCTGGTGATTCCAGCGAGGACCAGCCTCTGGCACACTGTGGGGGACTCCGCCGTCTGCACACGGAGGTACAGGTTGTGTAGTAGGGGCTCCGCGAGGAGATCTTCCCCCGAGGCGGCCCCTAAAGACCTGGAGACTGAGAGCAGCCACCAGGTGCAGAGGAGGTCCTGGTGGAAGACTGGCAGCTCCGAGAGGTCTCGTGGATGGCCTCTCAAAGGTAAATAAAGGAGCTGCCGGTCGTATCGGAGCCCACGGAAGCGACGGAGGAAAGCGTGCTCCACGCCGGACTATCTGCACTATTGCTGTTAAGGAGTCCCTGCAGGGCCCAGAGGCAGAAGATATGGACCTGAGTGTGTAGGCAGGTCAGGCCCTGCCCTCCCTCCTCCGGGGGGAGATGAACCACCCCTGCAGGAAACCAGTGCAGTCCTGGCCAAAAGAACTCCAGAACTACCTTCTGGAGGGTGGCCAGGAAACCCGGGGGTGGGACAAGGGTGTTGAGACGGTGCCAGAGCATGGACAGGACTAGTTGGTTAAGCACCAGTACCCTCCCCCATAGGGAGAGGCACTGGAGCAGCCCCGCCCACCTCTGCAACAGCTCAGCCACCCTGCCCTCTAATCCCTGCCAGTTTTCTGGCGGAGAGGGATGCGTGGCAGATAGAAAGACACCTAGATAGGCTAGCGGACCTGCGCTCCACTGAATGGCCTGAAGCACGGGTGGGAGGTGGCCTGCCTGCCACCCAGCCCCAACTACCAGGCCAGAGCTCTTGACCCAGTTGACCTGGGCAGAGGAGGCTGCCGAGTAAACGGCTTGGCAGGCCTCCAGCCGCACCAGGTCTCCTGGGTCCTGGACCACGAGGAGTACATCGTTGGCGTACGCTGACAGAACCAGCCGCAGCTCTGGCTCACGGAGCACCAACCCTGTCAACCTTTGTCAAAGGAGACGGAGGAAGGGCTCGATGGCCAGAGCATAGAGCTGGCCTGACAGCGGGCAGCCTTGATGCAACCCTCGCCCGAAGCTGACCGGAGCGGTCAGGATCCAGTTGAGCTTGACCAAACACTCTGAGGCAGTGTACAGCACCCGGAGAAACCTGATGAAATGGGGTCCGAAGCCAAAGGCCCACAGAGTGCCCAGGAGATACCCGTGGTCCACCCTGTTGAACGCCTTCTCCTGATCCAGGGACAGGCGGATGAATGACAGACCATCCCTACACCCAAGCTCCAAGAGATCCTGGACCAGATAGAGGTTGTCAAAGATGGTGCGACCCAGGACGGTGTAGGTCTGGTTGGGGTGGACCACGTCCTGCAGCACAAACCCAAGCGACGGGAGATGGCTTTAGCGATAATCTTGTAGTCCGTGCTGAGAAGCGAGATGGGACGCCAGTTCTGAAGGTCACGGGGGTCCCACTTTTTGGCCGGCAGGGTGAGGATGGCCTGCCTGCACGATAGGGGGAGGACCCCGCTTTGCAAGGACTCGGCCCAGACGCTGAGCAGGTCTGGACCGAGGATGTCCCAAAACACGCGGTAGAATGCTACGGTCAGCCCATCCATGCCTGGGGACTTGTTGGTGAGCATGAGACGGAGGGCTTCCGAGAGCTCGACCAGAGTGAGAGGAAGCTCTAGCCGGTCCCAGTTGCCCATGCTGACCGAAGGGAGTTGGTCCTAAAGCACTCTGCCCGCATCGACGTCTGTCGGATCCAGGGAGAAAAGGGTGGCGTAGAAGGCGCGAGCCGTCTCGCGCATCTCCACCGGATCCGTAAGAGGGGTGCCATCCTGAACAAGGAGGCAGAGGATATGTTTCTTGGCACCCCTCTTTTTCTCCAGGGCATAGAAGAAGCGGGAGCCACGGTCCATCTCCCGAAGGAGCTGGATCTGCGACCTCACAACGGCCCCCTGTGCCCGAAGGGTGTCGAGGGCCCTGAGCTCGTCCCGCTTCTCCCAGTACGTGCCACAGAGGGATGGATCTCCAGGGCTGGTGGCCAGGCACCTCTCCAGCTCAAGAACCTCCCACTCCAGCTGTCCTATCAATGCATCCCGCCGCCGGCTGGCCCCCTGGGTATAGTCATGGCAGAAGAGCCACGCATGCACCTTTCCCAGATCCCACCACCGCCGCGCCGAGGGAAGGGCACACTGTTGCCTGCGCCAGGCCAGCCAGAACTCCCAGAAGGACGCCACGAAGCCCACATCCTCCAGCAGCTTGTTATTAAAATGCCAGTAGGCTGACCCCCGCTTCCTGGCGAGAGGGAAGCCTTTACGGCCACTAAGTGGTGGTCCGAGAAGGGGGCCGGCCACATGCTGGAGAAGTGGGCCCGCGAGAGATGGTGGCGAGAGATGTAGATGTGGTCCAACCGGGAGTGCATGGATTTGTGGCCCACCACCTGGATGTAGGTAAAGACGGTGTCCTCATCTGGGTGGTGGCTGCACCAGACGTCCACCAGGGAGTGATGATTGATAAGCTCCCTGAGGACGTCCACAGCGGCTGGGCACTGCTCCGTCCCCCTACGGTCCCGTTCCTCGAGGGTGCAGTTGAAATCCCCGCCGAGGACCAGGCACTCGTGAGGATCGATGAAGTCAAGGAAGGCCACCGCCTGCCGGAAGAAGGATGTTCTCTCCGGGCCGGATGTTGGGGCGTAGACGTTGACGAGGTGGAGGGGCAGCCCCTCCACCCGTACCCGGAGATACAGCAGGAGACCTGGCACTACCTCGACACTCCCCAGCACCTCGGGCTGCAGGTCTGGGGAGAACAGGGTCGCCACCCTGGCCCGATGGGCCGAGAGGTGACTAAGGTGGACCCCGTCTCCCCACTCCAGCCGCCAGCTGGCTTCGGCGGCCGGCGTAGTGTGGGTCTCCTGGAGGAAGGTGACTGAGTACCCCCCTTCTTGGAGGAAGGAGAGCACCCAGCACCTGCGGAGACCCGACCCGCAGCCCCTGGTGTTCAAGGTGGCAAAGATGATCAGCGGCATTTAGAGGGCTGGGGAGGATCCTCGCTGGAGGGAACGCCAGCAGTCTCCGTGGGGCCGTGCAGCAAGCCGTGGCCGACGCCATAGGTGATTAGGGCATCACGGAAGCCAGAGGCCCGTTGGTAAGCCGTGGCATCCTTCGTCCCGGTCCCCTTGCCCTCCGTCAGAAGGGCCCTCACGGACTCAAGGATGAGATGGAAGTCACCCCAGCGCTGGAGGGCGAGAGCTACTTTGTTCTTGGAGCCGTGAACGCCTCCGAGAACTCGCGCAACTCGTCCGCCAGCACTTGTGGTGCTGAGGCCTTGGGGTCCTGAGTGCCCCTCGGCCTCGTATCCTTTTGAGCTCCGCGGCCGGCAGGGAAGGTCATGCAGTGGCTGGGGCTTGGTTTTGGGAGGACTAGGGGTGGCAGAGGGAGAGCAGCCCCAGAGGTGCTGGGAGAGGGCGAGACAAAGGGGGCCTCCTGAGGGATTGCGGCCTTGGGAGCAGTTATGAGCAGACGAGGGTTGAGGGGAGGTGCAGGAAGAATGGAGATGGGGGCAAAGGTGATGAATGTATTGGGGGGAGGGTGAGTGTTGTGGAGAGAAGGGGAAGGCAAAGGGAGAGGGGGTGGGGGAGAGAGAGGAGGAGGGGGAGAGGAGGAGGAGGAGGGTCTGGAGGGGGTTGGGGCACAGTTTCTGGGACGGGACTTTGACTGGAAGAGGGGGTGGAAGTGGGGGTATGAGTAAGAGGGGTGTGCGGAGGGGGGGCTTTTCCAGGCGGCAAGAGGGGAGCGGGGGATAAGGGTGAGGTGCCATTGCATCTAACAGCAGGCACCAGTGAGGTGGAGGGGTCGGCGTTGGGGTTTTCGATACCGGGGGGGGGGGCAGGGTACGAGGGGAACACAAATCCCTCCAGGATATCTGGGGGCAGGACAGCTACAGCCGAGAGGTGATCCTCAGCTGGCGGGGGCGGTTGCACCCTGTGATGTCCCAGAACAAGGCAGGATAATGGTTGGGGGATTGCTGGCAGGTGGGGAGAGAGAAGGTGAGGGGGGAGGCTGGGTGTGGGTGGCTGGCCCACAGGCCTCTAGCAGCAGACCCCCTACGTCCAGAGCAGCTAGTGTAAGGTTTAGGGCCTCGACTTCCTGCGAGAGGAGGGCGAGGCCAAGGCTCATCTCCTCCGGGCACCCCGCCACAGTGGTCTGGGCAGCGGCCGGAGGGGTGTCGGAGGAGGGCACGGGCTCAGGACAAGCCCCCTCTGCCCCTTTGGGCTCGGGCTCCGGGAGACGAGGGGCGATATTCTCCATTGCCACCGGCAGATAGTCAGTTGCCAGGGGTTCAGCAGATGGATCAGGGCTGGCGGCTCTCTTTAATGCTTTGCGTGGCACATCCACCCCGTCCTCCGACGGTGGAGTGCTGGGCGCGTGTGCTTCTTTTCTTGCGCTTCCCCCTTACCAATACCCAGTCCTCCAGAGAGGTGGGCTCAGTGGTGGAGGGGGAAGGACCAGGGGATGGAGGCAACGAGGAGGGAGGGAAGGAGGAGGAGGACGGGACACCGAGAGAAAGGGATGGCCCGCCCTGGGGTGGGCCCTGTCCGGGTCCTGCCGCCAGCCCTGCCTCCCTCTCCTCCACAGACCTGGCTTGAATGCCCACTCGGGCGCCGGCGCCTGCTTCTTCTCGCCCCTCACCATGTGCCTGGGCATCCTCCGACACCCGAGCGGCGATCGTTCCGGGCAGGGCGGGAAGAGGAGGGGCGGTCCCAGGGCCTGTCACGGTCGGGGTGTCGCCGGTCATGTGGCTGGCACCCCCTGGGTCGGAGGAGGTCCCGGGCTCTTCTCTTTTGTGCTGGCCAGGGGGCAATCCCTCCGGACATGCCCCACCGCCCGACACACGAAGCACCAGGCCTCTCCCAAGGTGTAAAAGACCCGGTACTGGGCCCCTTGATGAGGCACCAGTATAGTCCCCTCCTGGGCCACCCCACCCTGTGCTGCCGCCAGTGGCAGTTGGATTCGCGCCTGCCGGCGGAAGGAGAGCACGTGCCATAGGGCGGGGTCTTTGCAGCCAAGAGGGAGGGGACTCAGGACCGACAAGGGTCGACCCAGGGAGGTGAGGAAAGGCAGAAGGGTGGCATTGGGAAGGAAGGGAGGGACAGAGGAGAAAACCACCCGCATGCCCAGGTCCTCAAGCGGCTCCAGGGGCACATAGACACCCCCGACCGCCAAGCCCCTCTCCACCACCTCCTGCGCGGTGGCCTCCGACGCCAGGAAGATGATGATCTTCCGGAACATCCAGGAGGTCGCCACCACGGCCGCGGGCCCCACCACCCGCGCCAACGCCCGCACGTAGGTCTCCACGTGGGGCAAGGCCGACACCATGAGGCAGCAGACTCCGTGCCTCCTGGTGAGGGCGGGGAAGGGGCCGCGACCGGCGGGGATGGTATTCCGAGCAGAGGCAGAAGGAGCAGGGTGCAAGGCGGCCGCCGCCACCTGGGCGTACGACCTGGGGGCTGGGGGATCCGAGCCCTCAGGATCAGTGGTGGGAGCAGGGGGGAGGGAAAGAGGGGCTGCAGCAGGTGCATCGGCAGCTGGGGTGGAGGGCCCAGCCATGGGAGGTTTGGCCTTCCGGGCAAGGCTGTTGCCCTTTTTGGTCCCCTGGCCCTTCCTGCCCTTTTGGTGGGGGGTGGATTAGGGGCGGGGTCACCAGAGGAGGATGCCGCGGTGGGGGCAGCAGGAGCCCATGCCCGCGCCCTCAACCGTCACAGAGTTCCCGGCAGCCCTGGACGAGTCGGCCGCTGCTGCAGAGGTGGAAGGAGTGACAGTGCGGGGGGAGGGGGGCATCTATGGACAACGCCCCAGTGGGTGGGGAGGCCATTTTATAAGGTATAAGGTTCATGAAAAATTCGGAGTGGGGCCTTTAACTAGCGGGGGAGGGGACGGGAAAAAGAAAGAGAAAATGAACATGAAAATGGCTGCCCCTCCCCTACCAGCCAGGCTGAGGACCTGGACAGGCAGGGGTGGGGCAGGAGGTTGAAAAAAAAAAACAAAGGAAAGGGAACACAAAAAGGCCACAACTCCCAACACAAGATGATAAGATGGCTCCTGTTTCTGCACTGGGATGTGGGGGGAATTCAAGATGTGTGAGTGGTGGGGTGAGTGCAAGGAAGGGGAAGGGGCTCAGGCACCTAACAAAAGAAGGGGGGGATTCGCGGGCACAAAGGGGAGAGAGAAGAGGGGGAAGAAAGGGGGTGGCAGAGCCAACCAGAAAGGGGGGGCAGGGGGTATAAAGGGAGGGATGTGCCCATGGGTGCCTGAGGGGTGGGCCCACAGCAGCTGCTGCAGAGCCTCACAGAAACAGAGGAAGGAGGAAGGGGCAGATGGTTAGGGTGGGGCCCAGATGGAGAAGCTGAGGGGGGGGCCTGCAAAGGAGGCAGTGGCTGCAGGGGGGGGGCAGGGACCACACCCTAACACCCCACCCCCAAGTACGCAGCCATCCTTGTGGAGCCCTGATGGAGAGGGATCCCACCCAAACTCATCCCCCCCAGCAAGCTGTGGAGGGAAAGCCCAGCCACCGCCCAAGAAAGCCCCTTACCTCTTCCGAAGCAGCGAGGATGCAGCAGCCAGTAGATGGAAAGGGTGGGCCCAAATGGAGGGCCAGAAAATTCCCCCCCCCGCCCAAGATGGAAAAAAAGGGGGAAAGGGTACCCCCTTCCCTGCCAAGAGGCAGGGCAGCAAGAGTCTCCCCACACACCAGCCACCCAGCAGCTCCAGAGGGAAACTAGCCAGGAAGGGTGGAGTGTGGGGAGGAAAGGAGCTACTTGCCCAAGGCAGGGAAAGGGAAGCTGGCCCAAGAAAGGGGCCAAAAGACAGTCCCAGAGGGGGCCGAAGCAGCCAAAGGCTGCCTGTCCCCCAATACTCACCTCCCAACTGCGGGGCTCCCCAGGTGGGATCCCCACAGCCTGGAGGACAGAGCATTTCTGTTCCCTGTCTAGGCCCAGACCTTCATTTGTCAGATAGGCCCTGTGCTCCCTATAAAAGGCTCCCCATCTGGTAGTGGGGGGGGGGAGGTTTTGGGAGGTGCACCAGAGGAGCAGGAGCACAGCAAAAAGGTACCATGGGGAAGTGGTGGGCGAAGTGGTCCAGGGTGAGGCTACTACTTTGGGGCAGGGGTAAAGGTCCTGCCGGTTGCCTCTTGTTCTCATAGAGACCCTGAGCCAGAGTCCAGGGTAGAGCGTGGGTCTGGACTCCCCCCACCCTTCCCCCGAGGGATCACTTTACTGGAGCAGGCGCAGGTCTGCAAGGGGACTGGTATTATTCTCCCTGTACTGGTCCTGCCTATGATGAGGATGGGTTGCTAAGCGGAGACCCCTGCCTTGGACGGGCCTGGGCAAAGGGTGCGGGGCGGCCTCCGTGAGTCTCTGAGGCAGCACAGATCCGCCAGGAGGCACAGGGACCCACAGAGGCTGACAAGGGACTTTGTCACAATATATAATATCACCCATCCCCCTTTATTGCATTCTAGGTCTCTGGCTCTCATTCAGGACTTAGGTCCAATATAATGAAGTTATTTTAAAATTCTCCTATTTGGTTATAGGAATAAGGGGATGACCAGTTTGTTGTCAGTGTACTCAGCATTGAATTCCACATGCTTCCACTCCAACTGTGTCTAGGACAATACAGGTCACTGTTGCAAGCTCTGGTTCTACAGGACTCACTCCTAGTCTCAGACTCCTTTCTTGAGATATAAGATTCCACAGTCTAACTGCTCCCAAATCCCTGAACTTCTGCCTTAGCCCTGCCAGTCCTCTTTAGTTGCTTTCATGTGCTTTTCTACTTTGGCTCTGGTCACTATGGGTTTCTTTATCAAAACAAAAAGCAGTCAAGTAGCACTTTAAAGACGAGCAAAATAGTTTATTAGGTGAGCTTTTGTGGGACAGACCCACTTCTTCAGACCGGTCTGAAGAAGTGGGTCTGCCCCACGAAAGCTCACCTAATAAACTATTTTGCTCGTCTTTAAAGTGCTACTTGACTGCTTTTTGTTTTGATAGTGTATAGACTAGCACGGCTTACTCTCTGTTACTATTCAACATGCATGGGTTGTTTTAGTTTATCCCCTGAGGGGACCAAGTGGAAGGACAGCAAGGAATTCAGGCTTAGAAAAGGAATTTCGTAACCATGGGATATTTACTTTTAAAAATCAGTCCAGTTATAGACCTTTGTAAAATGCTTCTGTATAGCAAGCCCATTGCTCCATGGGGTTGGGCCAGCAGTTAATACAGTCAATGTTGTGGTTGTACATGGTTCAGTAAATCCCCTTTCAGTCCTAATAATTCAGGTAGGTGTCAAGCAACTTGCCTGGCTGATCACCTGTCTGGAATGTATTACAGCAAACATTGGGCAAAGCGAAGAACGTGTTCAGCACCTTCACAAAAGCATGGCCAAACCCAAAATGAAGTTCACAGTCTGATCTGGTCACAGCCCTCTCCATTACAATTTCTCTATTCTTTTCTGTGTTCACTTTCCGTGAGCATTGAAATCATCAATTTTTACTAACACAAATATTGCGGGAACCCAACTTCATATTTCTGCTTGTTAGTTTTCAAAACAATTGATTGCATATTCATCCAACCTGGGAGCAGAGGCAATGTTTGACTTCTTTGACCCATCATAAAGAAGCAGCAGTACTTTAATATACTTATGAAATATGAAGAAATTCTCTTAAACAAGTTTAAAGAGTGAGTTATGGATTTTCTGCAAGGGGAAACAAGAAGCTGCATTTTCCATTTTACTAATTGTGAATAATGTGTTCTGCTCTAATTATTAAAATTCTGCAAGTGGAACTAAGTGCACAATTTTGGTTCTAATAAATTAACCAGAAGAACTGAGCACCTACCATTCCTATTGACAGTGTCCCCATCTCTCAAATTAGATGTAGTAGTGCATACAGTGGGACAAACCTCAAAGGCTGTGCTCAGAAAAATTCCTGTTGATGTCATGCTAATATGATAACTGAGTCAGCAGGTGACAAGCTAACCGACATGTAGTGTGGCATTAATTTGATAAAACTAAATAACATGGTGCCCCTCAAAATTAAAACCATTCCCTGGTTATACTCACCAACACCAGCGGTTGACAGATGGAATCTTGGTCTACATTCATAGGAATTAAGATATTCATACTGTTGCTACTCCTTCGAAGAGAGTTAACAGTCCCATGTTTGGAAATGTTGTTCACTGATCATTTAGGGTCAAATTTTGGTCTCTAACTTTAATTAATTTACTCCACTTACACTGTTGTTATTGAAAGCAGAATTTTGCCCCTATTTCCAGTGCTGTTATCTTCCTTACCTAACTCCTAAATGTTAGATCTGCAGCTTTCAGCTTAATTCTTCTGTTAAAAAAAAAAAAAAAAAACTACAGTCCTCTCTGTTTATCCACCTGTCATGGGCTGCTTATCTGAGGAACCTGTTGAATAGGTTGCAAGGTAATGTTGCAACCTAGACCAATAAGGGTTAAATTTACCAGTGAGGTGGCCCTAATGATGTAAGTGAAGTTACACCAGGAATACATTTGGCATCCAGGCTTGAAAACAAGGTAAAGTATGTAAGTATGTAAGAGTCATTATAGTATTCATCTGAGTCAGGGTTGTGAAACATACATTGTGAAATGCCCTTTTTCTACAAAGCTAATTTGTGGAACAATGAGAGGGATCAAATTTCTTTTGGAATTCATGACTAGATGATGTTGAACCTTTGTCCTGACATTGTATGAAGGTGCATTGATCCCAACATGTTTGTCCCATGCATAAAAAAAAACAATAAAAAAGTTTGAGGCAAGGAATATGATAGAGTAGCAAACACCTTTCAGTGATAAGGGGCTACCCTCAAAGGGATTTGGAGATACAACCTTTCTCTCCTTTCCAACTACTATATGATGTAATACATTCTTCTGCTTTCAGCTAAGGATTTGCTTTGAAGTTGCTTCAGAACAGCATTTTACCGAACACCCTCAACAAAGCATCTCTGAACTTAGTTCTGCATCTGCAAGGTGTTCACATTTGCTATGTGTCAAAGTAGCAAAATTATGCCAGGGCACAGCACTGCTTATGGTAGGTGCCTGTCCTAGTGCAAGTCAAATTGAGTAAAAGAGGAGCTCCCCTGTAATGTTTATGATGGATTACACTTTATGAAGGTGAGGTCCCTCTGCTTCAAGCAGCTAAAGCCCAGCACAGTGGAGACGTAGACTGTAGAAAAAATGCAGTGTCATCTTCCCTCACTGTTCTCTTCCATAACAACCCTGATTAGTAATCAGCAATCTCCACATATAATCACCTGTTTTCCAGGATTTTTGTTTTCCTTATTCTTGATTCAGTGGTCAGGAGTTTTCAAGTTTTCCCCTTTTACATAAACACTCTCTCCAGTCCTCTGGAGAGTAAGGCCTGGTCAAAACACAGTTTTTGTACCAGCATAAATATTTCAGGTAGGGCTTTAAAAAACAAAACAAAAACACTAATATAATGTGCATGCAGTGATATCAATATAAATATGATTATACACGTATACTTATGCCCCTTCTCATGTGGTAATTAGCTACATTAGTGTAAACACATCTTTACTGGTATAAATATATACACGGTTGGGGGTTGTACTGCTTTAAAAATACCAGTTTAATTAAGCCATTCTGGTTCTGTGTGTAAAATAAAATAATGTGGTCTGTCCAACAGGTTTTGCTACATATGGGCTATGGAACTCAAAGTGAGGGAGTAAGAGTCAAATACCTGCTCTTTGGAGACAACCTATACAGCCCTTGCCTTCAAAAACCATTTGCCAACATTTACAGTTTGTTTGGGTTTTTTTGTTTTTGTTTTCTTTATCTTCCTACAGACAGCTATATATAATGCAGCACTTTGGGGACTGCAAAGTTAAATGCAACTGTGCGTTCTTTTCCTTTTTTTTTTTTTTCCCTACCAATTTTCTGATCTCTAAAAGTCGCTGTTTGCTTGCCTTCTTGAGCTGCATCAGCTCTGCAGAAATTCAAAATAATGGCGGCCTCTGCTGGAATTTTCAGGAACTATTCTTTGTCCTACTGTTGCTCTTGTAACACACATGCCAGTAGCACATGCCCAAGTCTTCCTCATAAAAATATTTATCTTCAAAATTCATTCCATCACTAACATTTTTGTATTTCTTTTTAATTTTAGTTGTTCATTACGGCAGAGATCATATTTTCTGCTGTAGATCTGTTACCAATTTATCTCCTCATTATAAAGCACAAATTAAAATCTGTTTCAATATACCAGTTCACGCAGGTCTAGTGAAGTAATCTACATTTGTATGCTATTTATAATGAAGTTGTTGTTAATTTTAGAGGCTGCAAGTGATGGTAGGGCTGGTGCTCAGGCTTTTTACTTTAGTAGACCTTGACCCAAATCCTGGCATGTTATAAATAAAATCAGTTTCATGGCATCACAGAAATTGCATCTAGAAAATATTTATTTTGTTACACCTTGCTCATACTGTACTCCTTCCAGAAAGCTCAGGATGTTTCCTTATAGTTGTATACTCTAGAGCTTCCTATATTAGAAGAGAAGTATCAGGAATTTGGTCAGGAAAGAGGCATATTGGCAATTCTGTGTAGAGACCCAACCAAAGACTAGAATTGGGGTGTGTACCCCCTGGGATCCTGGCGCTGCTGCCAGAAGTGTCTTAGCCACAGCAGTGAGTGAATCAGAGGCTGTGCTGTGGGCTAAGAGAGGATGGTTTACTTCAGTTATCAGGACAATCAAGGACTTCTGAGTGGGAGTGATCAAGAGACCATTCTTGGAGGTGGTGAGGAAGAATGCAGCCCATGACAGTGTAAAAAAAATAGTTTTTGTAGTCTAGCTGAGAATGAGGTGGTAGACTTGGAGGAGAAATTTGTCTTGTAGAAGTAAGGCTGAGAGAAAGAGTCCAGGGTGAGATGGGGATATGAAGCTTGTTTACTTTTAATCTACTTCTTATTGAAAGAGTGGAATGAAAGGAGGGGCTGCAGGCTAAGAGTAAGGTTCATTGGCAGAGCTAAAGTGGTGAGGCTGAAATGATCCTGACATGTTTGTGCTGTCTGGCTCTAACCATTCACTTTTGGGAATATCATGCCACACATTTTTAAAGAAAGAACATTCCATCTCCTTTGGACAGCTGATTGCTCTGTTGTCTATCACTTTCCTGTATGACTGCAGCACAGAGGAACCAGCCGCCTCTTCTGGATTCTGGAACATGCATTTAGTGAGCAGATCTATAGCTGGGCAGCTGTTGGTCGGGGGGAGGTGTTAAAAAATTCCACATAAAACAATGATAACACTTTTAAACCTGATTTAGCAATGATCTTCTGGAGCAAAATCTGTCCACCTTGGGTGCCAATAAAATGTCAAATCCTTCCAGACTATTAAAGCCATTGCTAGCTAGCATCACAGAAGACATACTCCAAAATATCACTTTGGATTGGCACAGAGGGTAGGAGGGGAGTCCTTCAGTAGCCTCCGCATCCTACCCAGAGATTGGGTAGCAGTAGAATTGGAGAGAAGGCTACCCAGCCTGATTTCCTTTTTCTGTCCTTGGCAGCTTGGACTTCTGTAAATCATTAGCTTTATCCTGCTAGGGGGTGACCTATGCTGTGCCTGTCATAAAGACAGTATTATGTGTGTCCAGTGCACTGGGAATGAATACAGTAAGGTAAGGGTTAATTACTTTGGTGAATAGTCCTCTTATGCGCCAAAATAATGGAGACACACCAGAAATGAATTTGACTCAATGAGTCTGTTCCGATTGACCAGCAGTGGCTGTGACCACTGAATCACGTTATGTTTTTGCAGCTAATGTTTTAAGATGCACTTACGTCACAAGCCCTATACTGCTGACAGCTAGAATAGCTCTTCCTTTTGGCTCACATGAGAGTTGGGGAGGGGTTGGTGCATTTGTAGAAGTAAGAGCTCAGTTCTTTCCCTGGTATCACTGTGAAATTTTGAGAAGCCACAGTGTTCAGCACACTGGTGAAGCACTAGCTTGTCACAGATTTTGTGCAATGCTGAATCAGTTTCTATATCTGCTGTATAAGTACTGAAGTCAAGAAAGGCCTGTTTCACCAACAAGTACTTCATTTTCCCAGCTCAGTCTTGAGGAAAAACTAGTTTGCTTTGATTTGCATGGTTTTATTAGCTTTGCCATACTGATTTGTATATGTAGCTATGCAGGCTAATCTTCATTATTCTCTGTTCCCTTTTACCAAATGTGTGCTTGTACAAAACAGGAAGTAAAGGGAAATTGGGTCAAAGTGTCACAGGCATCTGAGGGAGGTATTACTCCACAGAAGAAAGCCTTTCTGTTTTCCAGGGTGATGGTTCTAATCTAACTAATTTGATTTGTTGTCTAAATTCTGGGGCTTTATCAGTGTTTAATTGTACTTTGTAAACTTAGTGGTCAATTCCAGTAGGGATCAAAAGAATCCCATGAGATTAAAGGGGCTTCATCATAAACACCCATTCTGGGACCTCCTTCAGGATCCAGAGACACAGACAAAGTTGTGTCATTAGCCAAGCAGACAGTCTCCGTGAGATCTCCACCCCAACCATCTAACAACTGTAACAGAGAGGAAGCCGTGCTAGTCTATACACTATCAAAACAAAAAGCAGTCAAGTAGCACTTTCAAGACTAGCAAAATAGTTTATTAGGTGAGCTTTCGTGGGACAGACCCACTTCTTCAGACCATAGCCAGACCAGAACAGACTCAATATTTAAGGCACAGAGAACCAAAAACAGTAAGCAAGGAGGACTATTCATCTAACTGTTTTCTTCACACTTGCATCCAGATATCCACACAGACCTTGTATCCCATTATGATGCTAATATGTGCTCTCAGCATCCTGTGACCACTAACGCTGGACATCTACAGATGGACTTCATAAAGTTCTTTCCTTTGAGTTACAAAAATTAGAGCTGGGAAAGAGTAAAACCTATTGTGTTAACCAGCCAGTGCAAGACTATTTTCTACAGCACATTGTCTAGTGTTTATAGGCATTTTTATTAGCTTTAGCTGTCATTTTCCACAGCACAGTTCTTCTTTTCCTACAATTCCCAGTGAAAATTGTTTAGTTTTTTGACCAAAGTTTCAGTTCTTGAAAAATTGAGTTTGTTTAGAAAATGAATTGTCTCTTAAATCATTAACAGTTAGAGCACAAGTTGTTCTCTCATAAAAATCATTGCAAGGCGGAAAAGGCCAGAGGATTACATTCGACTTATATGCTTCTGTTGCTCTGCTCAACCATGGGATGAACAGTCAGTGCCGTATTTTGACATTCTTCTTAGATACAATATATTTAATATTTATCTTTGAGGTCTCTGCATGTCCATTTTCACAAATGTAAAATGGGAATAGTAATACTCACCTGCTTTTTTAACATGCCTTGAAACTGTTGAAGAGGCATTTCCCTTCTCTCTTGCCATACTTTCTCTCTCCCAATGTTCAGGACTGTTGCAAGTTTAGCCATTTTCCAATCCCACCCTGTTTATTTAAACATCCCTCTAATATCAGTTCCCTGGGGAAACACTATGGAGTTTATATAGGGACTAAGTGTTAAATTACTATTTTATGTTAAATATTTACCAGGATTTAGGAGCACATGACTATACCATTCGTGCCTAAAAGCTCTGAAAAAAATAGCCACAAATCCCTTACAATGAACAAATCCAATTCCAGTTCCTCTCCTTAGACAGAAAAATGGTGTCGAGGGCGGGGAAAGGAGGTGGTGGAATATTCACTTAACTGTGAAGATTCATGTTGTTAAGTTGCAACTACATTAACCTAACGTCAGAAGTCATGACCTTGTGCTGACCCTGGCTGGGAAGCAACAGCTCTCTGCAATACAAAACATGAAAGTGTGGGAGGTGTAAGTACAGTGGAGGAGAAAGGAGTGGCTTTTCATGGAGGAGGCTTCCAAACCTATTCAGACAAGGTGCCTAACAATAGCTGCAGAAGGGCAAAGCAGAGGCCATCTCCACCCAGCCACTCACTTACTACTGAAACATTTTCATGCTGTGCTGGAAAAGTCTTTCATACCCAGCTGCTGACTGACCTGACCTTTCAACTGCACAATTCCTTTCACAATAAAATGTGGTAAAGTAAAGAGGAGAGGTTTGAGCTCATACTGGCGGCAAGTCTTTAGCTCTGTCATTTCTATGCCTCCTCCTCCCACTGCACAAAGCCTTGTCTGGCCAAGTTGCTGTGGTTGACACAACTTGAGATAGGGCTGGAAACCCAGTTCCAACCTCACTTGAATTTGGTAAAGGGGAGGAAGGGTAGGAAGAAAAGTATTTTTCAAATTCAAATATTCAGAGTCAACCCCCACCCCCCACGTGGTTTATTTTTCCAGAAAAGGCTGATCGAAAGACAGAAATATCTGTAAGGCAGCAGATCCAGCATTTCTTCCATCCTTTGGGTTAAGTTCTCATGAGAGCAGTATGTAAGACTTCCCAGATACCTCATTTGAATGCTAGGTTTGCTTCAGCCTGCATAAGAACCTGAACATGATCCTAAACCTAACCCAGTTCTGAATCCAAACATTGCCTCCTTAGTTGACCTCTTGTATTGACCACGAACATCATCCAGCTACAATCCTTATCATGCTGATGTGGCTTTTGGAGCTCCATTATACTATGCAAAGAACCTGCTGTGCTGAGCAAGAGCTTTGGGTTGGTGACTGGTGAAAAATATTTGTCTTCATAGCACAACTTCTATCCTTTTTGCAGGGTTAGGATTCATTAAGCAAATGTATGTCAAGCTTCAATATGGCTACAAAAATAAAACAACAAGGGTTTTTCTGTGGAAGTGAAATTATCACTGGGAGAGGTCACAAATGACAAAATATCAAACTGAAGAAGGGAAACTATCTTCAGATAAAATGGAAACAAACTGAATTTTTCTCTCAGACTTAGAACCAAACCCGAGAAATTTGTTCTGAGGTTCAAAAGTAGGGATAAATTTCCACCTTCACATAGTGCTCTGCAATTCTTGGTGCCAGCTGGAAGCCAGCCTATTACATGTAATGAGAAATGCTGTTTTTAAGAGATTAATGCCTGGTTTCTAAGACACAAATGTGGAATTATTTAAAGATGCTTCAGATAATCATGTGAATTTTGGATGAATTTTATTTGAACCCAGTTGATTCTCATACTTTCTAAGGACCACACTTTTTTATTCCAGACCCTTTAGCAACATTGTTAAACCATCAGACCAATGGTTCATCTAGTCAGGTATTCGGTCTCTACCAATGGGACATGCAAAGTGCTTTGCAGAAAGGTCCAAGAAAACCCATAAAGGACAAACGGACAATTATAAAATAACCTATTTTAAGAAGATAGTTTTCCCTCTATGCCCAGTAGGTAGTGATTGATTTATGCCTTGGAACATGCAAATTTTTGAAAGTATGACTTTTTAAGAACTTGCAATGTAAATAATGACAAGGTTGCTAACTGCAAGCATCAAAAAATGAGTTAGACTCCCAAAAAATCACAAGACGTATTTAAAAATCATTAATGTCTTAAAGTAATAAACATTGGGTTCTTTTCATTTGGTTTCTGATTTTTGAGTTATTAGGAGTCATGTTTTATGCCTTTTCTTCACGACTGCTAAAACATATTCTTTAAATGAAGGCAGACGTTTTCATGGGGTTGCAGGTCTCCAGGGCCTAGGTAGGCTGTTAGTAAAACACCAACCATTGTGAAATTTACAGGAAAAGCATGCTAGCTGGAAACACCATAATGACGAAGATTCTGAAATGAAATTCCATACAGTATCTTTGGGCCAGGCCAGGAAGGTAACAGATGCATATAGGCACAGAGTCTCAGAGGGGCTGTATCTGCTATTTGATCTCCAGAGATCAACACCAGATAGGCTTCTCCTTTGAGAACAGCCAGGGCCAGCTGTGACTTGAGCAGGCCCCCACTTCCCTCTGTCCCTCATTCATTCAGCTCAAGACTGCTGGCCCAGTGTTCTGTTTACACATTCCAAATTCAAGGAGGAAAAGTGAATATCAAACAGGCCTGTTCTCTTTTGATGTAGCCAAGGGATGTCGTCAGGTCTGGATAGACAGAGGTGTGTGTTCCTTTGAGGCTTGTTTGTATTTCTCTGGTCCTGTGCAGGCCTTTAGCCAGCCATCTGAATCTTCAAAGACTCTCCAAGCCCTTAGCTGCAGCTTCTTTTAAGCAGGCACCATTACCAGGCCTGGGTGTAGGATGGAATGAGAGGGAAAGAGTGTTCTTTTTCCTCTCTCCGTCTTTTGAGTCATATTTAAGGAAGTGGGGAGGGGGTGTGTTTGTGGAGATTTCCTCTTTCTTTTAAAAGCAGGTGAATCCAGCTGGCATGGCTGTGGTAACTGTCCAGAGGATTCTTTGAAGTTGGAGAGCTGGTGCAGGCTGTCTCACCCTCCAGTATTCAGATCGTTCCTTACAGAGGAGTGAAATTTGCAATATGCCTTCATGTGAGGCTCATAAATATAGAATTATGAATGGTATTGTGGGCAGAGGGGGCAATGGCTGCTTTGTTTGTAATTTTACAGCGGGGAGGAAGATGGAACAGGCTTTTATGCTTCTGAGATTTGGATTAGAGTTCTGGCTTTTCTTTTGAATCAATCTACACAAGCTCTCTTTGAGTGAGTTTATTATTTATCATTGTTGGACTCTGTTTCTTTCATTTATACGCTATCCACATTCATACACATTCTATCCACATGTGTGCACACAAGCACACTTACACTGGAATGGCAATTTAGTTCAAGTGGTTGAGTTTAGGGCTGAACATCACTTCTAAATACTATTATCCCCAGTTCTGCTGCTGCTTTGCTCCGTGGCCTGAGAAAATAAATGATCTAAAGAGATGTCATCTATTTGAAATCTACTCACATCCTCAGGACTTGCTATCCTATTTTTGTCCATCTATAATGAGTTCCTTGTGGAAAATTATCTGTATTAGGGAATGTCATATAAGTAGGCTCGTCTTAAAAGAGAGACCGTTCACCCCAATTTGTCCCTCATGTCTCCAGGGTTGAGGGTGGGCTCCACGGTTTGAGAAACGGTGATCTACAGTTTTAGTCATCAAGGGAAAAATATTACTTCACTCCAGGGGTGGTGTTATCCTTTTACATTGGGGATGCTCTTCAAATACATCCTCATCCTTTCTTTCCCAGTTTTAACAGCATAATTAAATCAAGAGCGAGCTAATGATGTTATTGTTACATTCCCAAATGTTGTCAGGCTCTGCCCTCTACAGTTGAGTGGCTGCTATTACTAGCAAAGATAATTAAATGATGGAAGGCAGGACTAGTTAAAGAAAATGCATTCCTGTGTAGGGATTATGTTTTGCATTGTGTCACTTGTTCCTGTGAATGAACATTCCATGTTTTGTTGATTATTTTTAAACTGAAGACTAGGTCCCTTATCGACTTAAAACAAGGCCACTGATCAGTAAAAAGTGTTCATAGAGTCAGAGTTTGGAACTCAGACTGTGATATTTGACATTGAAATCTTCATGGGTTTTAGTTTCACCATCTGATAGAAGAATAGGGAAAACGTTTCTAGTGTCACACCCATATTGTTGCTACTAATGAACATTGTGAATAAACCGTGAATTCATTTTAATCTTGGCGGCTGTTATACTGTTTCAGTTTATAAGTTACTATGAAAAAAGAAAACACAATTTTTCTAATATATAAAAAAAGGGTTCTGGTTTTATTTTTCTAAGTTTAGATTTCCTAGTTGTTTATTACCTTAGGAATGTTTAAACTCTCATGGGAGTTCCTCTCATGGAGAATGCAGGGTCTGTTCCACTTGTTTGTTTATTTACTAATTGTGACTCAACTGGGAAGTACTAGAACATTTTCAGTAATGTTCCCTCCAGCCTAATTTTTCATTCTGGACAGCTCAGAGAGGCATACAACATTTACAGTGCTTTTGTGAATCAAATATGAACATTTTGCTCCCAGTTCTGAGCTGTATCTTAGAAGAGCAGCCCTGGTAAAGAGTGGGCTTAGCTAACTCTGAACCATTTGTATGCTTTTTGAATTCTGGGTTCTGCTGGATTTCTGGCACAATTTAGAGTACCCAACAGAGGCTATTTCTACACTTGAGGGTTTTGTCAACAAAACCCAGGGAGTGTCCAGAATGCCAAGCCGTTCTGTTGATAGTAAATCGACAGAATGCAGCACTTTTGTTGACAGCCATATCCCACTCCCCACGAGGCATAACACCTCTGTCGACAAAGATCTGTGGACAGAAAGCCAGTCTGGACGTTCCGGGGCCTCTCTGTCAACAGACAGGGCTTCCAGGATACTGGGCAGCCCTACCTCCTGTGCTTCCAGTTGGCCATTTTGCCAACAGTGTGGCCAGGCAGTCCGGCTGCTCTCTGTTGACAGAGCAGATCACTCGTGCAATCCACTTGGCAGTTTGGCTGTGATCTGTCATAAATTTTCATCTGACAAAAACTTCTGTCAACAAATCCCGATAATCTGGAGATAGACTGTTTTAAGTTAATGGCCTACAACCAACTGTTTCAAGCCAAGTGGCATGCTCCAGCCAATGCACATTGTGCTTTGGCCAAGCCTTCTCATGCCCTTCCGCAAGTATCTATGCTGAAGGCTGCGCAGAAGTGTGCCCTCCTTCACAGATAGGGGGACCCGCCTTCTCAAAAAATTCCCTTGTGAGAAGACATACCTAGGTTCCAGCCCCTTGATGCTGCTAGAGCGGCATATGGTCACTGGAATGTGATCCAGAAATTAGATTTTTGAATTTATTTAATCCATTACTAGGATATAAACTGGCCTGTACTTTGTAAGTGTCTTCTAGCAGAAGCTTTGTCTTTTTCTTCACATATCAAATGCCTGGCACACAAATCCAGTTGTTAAGATAGGGGAGAGGCAGCTGTCTATCCTCATATAAAAGTTAAATTGTGCTATCCCAGCTTCTTGGCTTTTGTAGTAAGCAGAGCTTTGCAAAGAACTGATTTTTTTCAGTGCACAGGCTGAACAACAACAATAATAATAATAATAATAATAATAAAAAATCAGGTAAACAAAAACCTTTCATATCTTAGTGACTGAAACACTGGAGCAAAATTAAAGGTGGTGTTCAATTTTGTGGGTTTTGGTTTGTTTTGGTTTGTTTTTGTTTTTTCTTTTTTTTTCCATCTAAAAATAAACCTGAACTAAAACTGGAAATGAAAAGTCATTTTGAAAAAGAAAATCAGAACTTCTTGACTTCTGGAATTTTGGAGAGGGGCATGACGGGGTAGTTCCTGGCAGGCTGAGAGTCTTACCAGGCCCGTGAACAAAGAGGATGGAGGGGCTTGCTCTGTGCATCAGGCAGAAGGGGCAGGGCTGGGACAGCCAGCCCTCAGCACCACCTGGAGTGCACTACACCATGCCAGCAGCATGTAGAGCCTCCCAAAGTGTGCCATGTGGCACTCCAACAGTGATTTAAAAGGCCCAGGGCTTCCCCTCTCCCCATCTTCCCCAACAGTGGGCCTGGGTAGAACAAACTGTTTGGTGAATTCAGCACAAATTTGTGAAATGTTTTTGTCAAATTTTATCTGATTTTTCACTGAAAAAATTTTACATATTCCTCTCTTGATTCTGTCTGTTTTCACTGGTGCACTAATAATCCTGTTTAAAGCCATGATCCCATTTTTCTTCTTCATTGTCGTCTTATTATCAGAAAACCTATGAGTCCCAGACAAGGAACAGGAACCCATTGTTCTAGGGGATGTACAATCATGAAGCAGAAAATCCCCAGATTAACAGTTCCTGGCCCAATAATCTTACGATGGAAATATAAGACAAGAGAGAGCAGCAAATGAACACAGGTGGGAGAGTACAAGGAAACAGTGAGAAATGGTCTGCGTAATTGGTCGGCATGACAGGCAGTCATTTCTTCTATAAGTCACAGAGCTCAGCTAAGCCCTCATGGAAATGCACAGGAATACTGGGATCCCCACAAGTGAAGTAGTTTGCAGCACTCAGGTTTATATGATCAGTAATGTTTATGTACCCTTACCCTGCTTTATCCAGGCTTCACAGTATGACATTAAGAATGAAATACTGCAGGTTGTGTTTGAGGCAGGTTGGTCACTCATCACTGTATTTGATGACAATGCTACTTTAAGTTGCTCTTGAAGGACTCACTACAGAAACTTGCATTTATTGAGATTTCTAGCTGTGTATGATCTTTGTAGCTTTAAAGAATGAACAGAGGCTATCATGTAAAATCCTTAAGGGGTGGGGCCTTAAAGAGTGCCAAAATACTCTGAAACTTTTTGAATAGTAACAGAGAGGGAGCTGTGCTAGTCCATATACTATCAAAACAAAAAGCAGTCAAGTCGCACTTTAAAGACTAACAAAATAATTTATTAGGTGATGAGCTTTCGTGGGACAGACCCACTTCTTCAGACCATAGCCATACCAGAACATAGCCATAGTCTGTTCTGGTATGCCTATGGTCTGAAGAAGTGGGTCTGTCCCACGAAAGCTCATCACCTAATAAATTATTTTGCTAGTCTTTAAAGTGCTACTTGACTGCTTTTGGTCTGAAACTTTTTGTTTTCCTTATCCCAGCTGACTGAAAATATCTGTTTAAGCCAAAGTACTCTCCCTCCATTTTCTGTTGTTTGTCATGAAATTGTAATCCTCTGCTTAGGGACATGGTGATAATTTCCATGGCAACTTAGAAGAATTCTAGTAACAATGAACGCTGAGTACATTGAATGGAGGTGGTGCAGAAACAGAACTGTAAAGGGTCTCCACATCAATAATTGTTGTGGGAAAATCCATGGTTGCATTTTAGACTACCCTCCCATGTAAAAGCCCAAGATTCGTAATTATCACAAGATGAGGATCTGCAGACATCAGCAATGAATTTCAGTGCACTTACAGAAAATGCACACCAATGTTTTTCTAGTAAACCTTCATTTGTCTTCAGAAAGCAAATATCCCTAACCAATGCTTAGATACACATAATTAGTAGCAGACCCCATCTTACCTCTAATATTCCTATACCCAAAAGCATTCTAAACTAATCCTAAACTGTACCCACTTACATCTAAAAAAATACACGTAGGAAATGTCAGAGTGCATTTTAAGATTTTAAAAAGATGGAAATAAATACTGGAGATGGACAGGGACCAAAACTTGATCCAAATTTAAAATCTATGTTCATATCTACGTTTGAGCTTGATTTCTCTATAATGGGCAGAATCTAAACATCTCAATTTTGGGACTATTTGGATTGGGACCATATTTCAAACTGCCTATTGTATAAGTAGTTGAACGTGGAGTGTCACTTCTGATCATTCCATAGATATTGAATTTTGGACCAGATGTGGAGTTTTTAATTTAAACCTACATCTAAGAAATATTGTGTAAAATCCTGTCCTATTAAGTTACAAGACACAGATAAAAACAGTCCATGCCCAGAATAGTTAAAAGCCTAATGAAGAAGGAAGTTCACCGTATCTTAGCTAAGAACTAGCTCAGGAAGACAGCTATGCTCAGCCCTATAGTCCCAGTGCTGACCCATCCTACAGGATGAAACTCTCTAGTCTGTCACTCTCTCATCCAGCAATAGCCGTAATCCAGTATGATTTTAGTTAGTCAGATGACCACTTATCACGGACATGGCCAAGTTTCTCACAATCTCATAAAGTTTATCTACAGCCATCAGTCCTGGCTCTAAGTGTTCTGTGCTGTTATTTAATTGTAATTTACCCCTAAATAACTTCTGAGAGTCCAGCATGCAGTGGAAGCGTTGGTAATGCTGTTAGACAATATTAACCTACTATATTCCGGCATATGTTCTCGTTTGGCAGCAGTCAGGTCCTGAGGTGGCTGGAGAAGAGAGGTTCTAACTCTAGTGTACACTAGTTGATTGATATGAAAAGGTTTTCACTGAAACTGATCTGGATTGTTCCCAACCCACTGCATGCACCCAACACTGAGAGTAACAATTGCTCACTATTTTCACTAATAGCCTGTTTGTGTTGAGAGTTAAACGTTAAAAAGGGTTAGCACATTTTTAATTATTCATCTCTGTATTTTTTTTCATCCTTGAAGAGCCAGTATGGATAGGACAGTGTACAAATGGAGTCTGGCCTCTCCCTGCATTGCCTTCATTTTCAGAGTGCAGTTGTTTGAATGTCAGTGATGATGTCATGTGGTCCTTGATCTATGTACTCTGCCAGTGACACACTTGCTGTTTCTGTGCATATTTTCATGCCTGCCCTGAGGAATGCCTGTTTTTAGCTGGTTCACGAGGCAACTACCTCCTCCTCCTAATCCCACCTCCTGCCACCAGTTTTACAAATGCCATTTCTTTGAAGGTGTGTTTTGTATAGGTACCCTCCTTTGTGGCACCGTGCTGAGTACTTCTTTAGCCAAACAACTACACATTCTCCTGGGTCTTTCCCCTGCCTTTGCTGCTTTGTAAGTGACATTCCTCTTCCTTGCATCATATCTAACTAGTCCAGAAGCTTTCATGAGCAGGGAGTGCATCTTCTTTTCTCTTTTGTCAGGTGCCTAACACATTCTAAGGCCCTAAACAAAAATAAACAATGCAATTTTCCCTTTAATTTTGTGTGTGTGTGTGTGTGTGTGTAATACCATGTGACCACCCCTGAGACTGACATCCTCTGGTTATACACCAGCCAGATACAGCAGTGGCAATGGGAGGTTTGTGCTTCACATCTGACCAAAGTGACCCCCTCTAGATGTAGAAATAAATGGAGAGCAGTTTACTCACCCTTACTCTTTCATATTTTGGTGCTAATTGTAATGGTGGGTTTTGTGATTAGAATACTCTTCTACTGAGAACTGCAGTGAGGCCTGCAAACTGATGGCCGACTGGTCAGGTGACCATCTGTCCTGTTGTCACTGAGACAGTCCTGTACAATAAACCCTCGAGATACGCGCAACTTGATTGTGTGTGTCTCAGGTTAATGCAACTGCCGTTTCTCACAGGAACGCAGAAACAGCTCCTATCAGGGGCAGCAGCCTTACTCTTGCTGCCCCTAACAGGAGCAGCAGCCACTCCTGCCTAGGACAGCAGCCACGAGTCAGGCTGCCGTCCCTGACAGACTGGTGCTTGCAGTGCTGTTCCTTCCAGCTGGGAGAACCGGTGCGCAGACAGAGGCTTGTGGCAAGGTCCCGAGAAACCGTGTCCCAAGTCTCTGTCTGCATGCTGACCTCCCCAGATGGGGAGCCTGGTGGGCATGCCACTGCTTGTGACGTGGCTTCTCAGAAACTGTGCCACAAGCAGCTGTATGCCCCCTAGCTGGGAGAAGCCACGGGCTACGTGGCTGCCCCCCTCATGTCCCAGCTGCTTGCTCCCTCAACCCCTCCCCAATTTATGTGAAATTCAGTTTACACAGAGGTTGCTCAGAACACAACCTCCATTGTAAATCAAGGGATTACAGTATTTTAGGCAGGCGTCCCACCATTTTTTTTTTAAACAAAATAGCTAATTGTGCCATATATTCACTCCCCCTACTGAACTGCCCTTTTACCAAGTCAGTGCAGCCGTAGCTGCAAGTAAAATCAATCAGGAGCTCGCTGGACAGCATGTCAAGCATGTACTGACTGGCCAGTACAGTCAGCAGCAGTCCCATTCCAGACACCCAGAGGTGTGGGAAAGCCAGACGCTGCAGCAGAGCCCACCAGGCAGCAGCCCCCATAGGCCAACCATCTCTGGTACCAGGGACCATTCTTGGAGCTTGGTGGCATGGGACAGCTGGCAAATCCACCCTCCTTCCTGAGAGCAAATGCTTCTGCAACTGGGGATATCCCCCATGGGGCAGCAGCCCCTTTCTGGCACACTGTGGCATGGGGCAACCAGGGAGCTGCACTTGCTTGGCAGCCACAGCTGGGGAACCACCCCCTCACGGGTGTCCTGTGTTTGGCACAGGGAAATACAGTCACCCTACTGAATGGTCATACATATTGCTCTTCTTGCACCATCCAAGATGCCATGGGGTTCTGCTATTGGGAGAATTGTGGTGACAATATAATTGTCTTTATGATAACATATTATTTTGGAAAAGACTACCTTTCACCATCCTTTGGGGTTTGCAGAGCTGCAGAGAGCCTTGGCTCAGACTACTGGATCCTCTTCATTCCCTAGCAGCTTCTGGAATTGAAGACGTGGGACTGCTGAGGGCTACATGGACCTTGTTACTCAAAGCCAAGAATGTTTTAGTGAGTTGTATCTCCTGCCAAGAAGTTGGTTCACCCAAGTCACAGACTTTGGCCTTAAAGTGTTGTAGAATTCTGTGGAATTAAAGTGCAACAACAGAAAACACATCCCAGTGGAAAATTATAGGGGGTAAATGGGAACAGAGTTCTTTTTGGCGATATCAGTGGCATGAATGAAGAATGTCAAGCACTAAGGGATTGTACTGAGTGCTAATTAATTAGAGATGGATTTTATAGCTCCTGTACTCTGTGAATAGTTTATCGTCTTTTTTATTGTCCGTACTGTCTCTTTCAGAGAGAAAGTCGGCGATCAGCTTGTTTCCCTTATATCCTGGGACCAACATGGCTTCAACAACACTAGGTAATAACGAGTAGTGTTCTGTTTTTGGGTTTTTTTGGGCCTAGAGCCCCCAACTCAAACCACTGCAATGCATCATTAAAGGCCTACAACCTATCCTAAATCATGATGCCACACTCCAGACAGCACAAGGTGACAGGCCTGTTCTCTCCTATAAACAGCCTCCTGAACTTATGAGGATTCTCACTAGCAACCACAGGTCATACCACATACTGATCCTGGAACTTTTCCTAACAAAACAAGCCCCATTGCCAACTTTGTCCATGTATCTATTCTGGAGATATCAATGGGGTTAGGTCTAATGATGGTTACAGAATCATAGGCACATTCCCCTGTTCCTCAGCTAACGTCAAATATGCCATCATGTGCCAGCAATGCCCACACACTTTGAATATATGGCAGATGGCAAATACTCTTTGCCAAAGAATGAATGGACATAGAGCAGACATCAAACATCTCCGATAGACAAACCTGTCAGCCAGCACTTTAATGGAGTGTGAGTTTGTGTTCTTCAGAAAAGAGACTTCAATAACTGTCTACAGAGAGAACGTTTGGAACTAACATTCATATTCAAATTTGACACATCAACACATGGTTTGAACAGGGACAACAATTACCCAACTCATTATAAGGACTCTTTAACCTAACACTTACTTCTCCCGCACAACCCCCACTGCTCTTCTGATTTGCAACAATGATAACAATTTTTCTGATTTGTCAACCTTGATAACAATTTTTGGACCTCTGTGCTTTATATATTGAGTCTGTCCTGGTAAGGCTGTAGATCTGAAGAAGTGGGTCTGTCCCACGAAAGCTCATCACCTAATAAATTATTTTTTAGTTCTTAAAGTGCTACATGACTGCTTTTTTGTTCTGATAAAATGCAGACTAACAGAGCTATCTCTGTTACTGAATCAACAGTAATCACGATGAGCTTTGAGCACCATCTAATGGACAGTTTATAGTCACATGTGAAATTTACCATGCTTCTGTGCCCTTAAGCATAAACAGTGATCAGTATTCAAAGATCAGGATCCATTTGAGAGCAGGATAATCAGAAAGGTTAAATAAACTTTGAAGGGTCTGGAATAGTATGAAGAATGGGTCAGAAATTTCAGCTATGTGTATACATGTACAGTACATAAATTCCCATTCTCTGCAAACTGGCAGTGACACCTACTGATACACAAGGCTTAATTAAAGGCAGATGTCTCTACTCATAAAAAAAAATCTAGAGGCTTTTTGCTTCTTGGCTTAAAATACATTAATAGATTTTTATTTTTGTACCATAACTTTTGTCACAAGGGGAATCAATGAAGAATGTTCTACTATGTCATAGGTTAAACATCTAGGCTCTGCTTAGTGTGTACTATCAGTGGATGACAAAACAGCCTCTAATCCTTTCTGTCAGATTCAAAATTAGTGGGCAGCCCTCCCTCTAATCCAGGTAATGTCTGGAGAAGGAGAACTTCAATTTTGTAAACTTATGTGCGGACTTTATGATCCTCTTTGCCCTGATGTTCTAGAGCACAGGTGATCAGCTACGTACAGTGTGTGTCCTTCACACTCTGCTTTTTATTACAGTGCCACCTAACAGCTGTCTCATCATATAGAACTGGATTTGGTCTCCGTGCTGCCTGAATGTGAGCTTAGGAACTTAACTTTAGGCAGCTCTGTTAATATTAGAGATCAATGTAAGGCACATTCCTCTGTACAGGCCTTCCCCTCAAAGGATATTTTAAATGGCTGATAACAATCTATAAGGGAACAACCAGGGAATATAAATTGGAGCACTCCTGTAGCTGCTCTTCTTTAGCTTAAATAGAGGTCTATAACATTGTGTGTAGCCATCTTTCCTTCCTTCCTCCTCTTAACCTGCATTTTGGAATTGAGATTATGGTCTAATGGCTTGATTCTGCAAACATTTACTACCAGAAACTGCTCCACTGAAGTCAAGGGAACAACAACAGATAGAGGGCCGTGTCTACACTAGCCAAAAACTTCAAAGTGGCCATGCAAATGGCCATTTCGAAGTTTACTAATGAAGCGCTGAAATACATATTCAGCGCTTCATTAGCATGCGGGCGGCCGCAGCATTTCGAAATTGACGCAGCTTGGTGCTGCGCGGCTTGTCCAAACGGGGCTCCTTTTCGAAAGGACCCCAGCTACTTCGAAATCCCCTTATTCCCATCTGCTCATAGGAATAAGGGGACTTCGAAGTAGCCGGGGTTCTTTCAAAAAAGAGCCCCGTCTGGACCAGCTGCGCGGCGGCAAGCCGCGTCAATTTTGAAGTGCCACGGCCACCAGCATGCTAATGAGGCGCTCAATATGTATTTCAGCACTTCATTAGTAAACTTTGAAATGGCCATTTGCATGGCCATTTTGAAGTTTTTGGCTAGTGTAGACATAGCCGAGGTGTTGAGATGCTAGATCAGTGACACTCAGACCTCAGTGGTTTGGAAGCCAACTTAGCAATTAGCAAAACCCAAAAGAGCTACAGGGTTGTGAATTCATTGTTTCATTTACTATAGAACTACATGTTAATATTTAAAGAGTAAGACAGACGAAATATTTAGTTTGAAGCATCCAGAATGAATAATAGCAAAGATTGAATAATAACATTAAGTTGCACAGGTTGTGTCTACACTAGCTCCCAACTTCGAAGGGAGCATGGTGAGTAGGGTGTCAGGAGATTACTAATGAAGTGCTGGGGTGCATATGCAGCACTTCATTAAGCTAATTTTCCCTCATGGCACGTTCGAAGCAGCAAACTCCAAAGTGCCGGCTTGTGCGTATGCACGGCTAACCTGCCAGTACTTTGAAGTGCCCAGGCTACTTCAGAGTCCCTTTACTCCTCAAAATTTGAGGAGTAAAGGGACTCTGAAGTAGCCTGGGCACTTCAAAGTACCAGTGGATTAGCCGTGGCTACACGCAAGCCATCACTTCGAAGTTTGCCACTTTGAAGGTGCCGCGGGGGAGAATTAGCTTAATGAACTGCTGCATATACACCCCAGCACTTCATTAATAATGTCCCAACGCCCTAATTACCATGCTTCCTTTGAAGTTGGGAGCTAGTGTAGACACAGCCACAGTGTTTTGATATCATGTGCTGAGAAGAGCTGCAGGAGATGTGTTAAGTGCTGCTTGTGGCTCCTGAGCATCAATCTGAGTATCACTGTACTAGAATTAATAGAGGGATGACATGAGGCAAGAAGACTGGCTAGAGTAGAACGCAAGGAGGCTTACACAGTACGAAGTTATGAGGTTATTTGCTTTTACCTTGTTACATCATGGTCTGCATTCTTATGGGTTATTTTAATTTCATTTGATTAAACTGGTGGTAGATTTTTCTGTTCCCTTTTTTAACAGTTCACACAACTATGATTAGGAAACTAGACTGATCAGTTACAATTTCTGGTTATAGTTTTGTTCACTTCCTGGTTTTTACTTCATACATAACAATGGCATCCTAAACTGAAAATAAAATGGGCAGCTTGAACACCAGTAAAAGGAAGAAAAAGTCCTAGGCACCAAAGATCTTGATTTTATGCCACTGTCATCATTATTAATAACATCAGTAAAGCACAAAGAGAAATATAAATTAAAGAGACAACACAGAAACAGCATTGATCTTAAATAATGTGACCTAAGTTTTCCATGAGTGGTTTCCTTAATGTCTCCTTACTTGTTTTTATGTCCTATTAAATAAACTGGTTGCTATAGTCTAGTTATTTAAATGTGCTAGTTCTTTTTCAGACCTGGATTTCTGGGCATAATCAGCAGTGTTGCTGCTGCCATTGATGTTATAATAAATTAACATGCTCTGGTATGCATAGCTGTTTGCTGTACACTACGTCTGTCATTTCTCCAGTTGACAGTGCAATCTCCCAGTACCTTGACCCAGTGCAGCAATTGCAGAGGTTATGCATCCCCCAAAGCATAGGGCAGGAGGGCTATTGCCCCCTAAAATTGCAAGCCTCAAGCGGATGTGGAATTTCCCCCTCTACACACACACACAGAGTCTCATTGGCCCAACTGGAGCTGTGCTCCAAAACAGAGAAGTCAAACTATGTCTATACAAACAAAAGCTTTAATTAGATGCTGTTTGGACTTAGAGGTGAATAGATGAATAGTTCATGAGTATAGCTTTATTTTTACTTAGTGAATATTGAATATCCACCTTCTCTGCTATTCAAAAGCATTAGGAGTATTATTTTAATGATTTTGCTATCTATTTCTGAGCTGATGCTGAGCAGTTCTCACTGAGTTTTGAGGCTGTATTTGATTAATCATGACTGGCTCGAAAAAAAAAACCCACCTGGCATTGTTTCTGTTCTCAAAGTTATATGCGTAAGTATTTTCAGCATAAATCTAAAATTCTCTATGGATCCTTGTGTGCTGCTGGGATGTTGTCATTAGTTATTATTTGTGTTGCGATAGCACCTTGGAACATCAGCTATGGACCCAGACCCCCGTTGTGCTAAGTGCTGTACAAAACCAGCAGAAGACAGTTCTTCACCAGTGAGTGGCTTATTTAACCTTTCCATGCACTTTTGTGCCAGTGAAATGCAATCACTCAGCTGTGCTTGGAGAGTGAAGGCAAAAGAGGCTTGATGAGACCAAAGCAAATTAATTTCAAAATGCTATTGAACAGTCAAGTTTTGCACTGTGTATGCTGTTAAAGTGACCGAGAGGGAGGAATTATTCTATGTTCTTGATATTTTGCCATGATAGTATTATTGAACTTCTGAGTTTCAAAGGTGTGTTAGAATAACTAATTTTGAGCCCTGCTTTTTTTCCCAGATGGTCTGTATTTACATCATGATTCACAGGTCTCAAACCTGAGTCTGCAAGAATGGCCATGTTGTTACCCGTCACCTAACAGCCTACTGACAGCTGCTTACCTGGGACCCAAAAAGCCCAATCCCCGTTTAAGGTTCTGTTCTGAGGCCCTGGCAGTGTTCTACAGCACCATATTGGCTCACAGACCCTAATTAAGCTAGAAGCAGGAACAGGAAACTGTCTAAACAGCTGAGCTCCATTCTGCCATGGATTGTGTGCCTTGCACATCCTGCTCCTGTCCCCCTCTCCTGGCATCTGACTTGCGATTTCTGACCTCCAGTTTGTCTCCTGCTTCTAACCCATTGGTGTCCTGAAGCAGTCTAACTCTAGTTATAGACTTGACTTGAGTGATTCTGATCTCTTTGTAGTCTGACCCAGTTGACTCCTGACTTTTGACGGTGGAATCTGACCAATAGGTCCACCGAGCACAGCACAGCCATCGCGTTATGTGATTTTTCAAGAGCATTGCTCCATAATGCAATACCATCAGCAAAATCTAGGCCACCTAACTTTTGCCATCTACCCATGCAATGCCAGTGCCTATGCTGCTAATACCATCCATATTTCAGAAATGCCAAACAGCAGAAATGAAAGACAGCCCTGTTTCACTTCAGTGTTTATGTTGAACTAATCTGTTGAACATCACGCCCATCCATCTGCCCACTGGAAAACTATTAGCCCATTGGGCTGATCTAGTTTTGCCATTCACTAATCCAAAGCTCATAACAGTAGGCATCAAACTCAAAGATGTCCAGTTATTTAAACATAATTTTTTTTATCGCCTGGAGACAATCTGACCTCATGGAGGTCATAAGGATTTCCTACTATGAAGAGACTTTGTTTGGGTCATGCAACTTGTTTGAGCATGAGTTTCCTGTGCATAGTCAGAGACAGAGGGAAGTGTTTTTGAACAAGAAAATTATATGTTGACTCTGTCCTTCCATTTGTTTCTGTTTGTTGGAAAGAGGTGGAATTTATTATTTGCATAATTAGGGTGATCTGCCTAATCTGTCCAAGATGCTGCACTCATCAGGTGGTATATGTTCACATCTGCACTGAGAACAACTGAAATTGCATGAGGAAGTAGAATGGTACAACAAGAAAAACATAAGGACACTAACACATTGGTCACTGATACGTAGAAATATGGCTTGACAAATAATTTCAGTTGGCATGACTGACTGATTACTACCTGTTACAGTAAGATTATCTAGAAGTAGTTCATGATCTCTTTATGTAAGGAGTAGTCACACATCAGGTTTATTAAAAGCATGTGTAGGGAACCTTTTTTGGGTGGGAAGCCACTGACCCATAGACAGATAAGTCGGGGCCACACAAGTGAGAAAGAAAAAAAAGAGACACTCCCCTCATTCCTCTTGCACACCAGCTCCAGAGCCTAGGGGGGCAGGGCTCGTAGTACATCTTGTGGGCTGCTCTAGGCTCAGGGGTGGGGGAAAATAAGGAGTTCAGTGTGGGAGGGAGCAGACAGGAAGTATGCTTGGGGTGTGGGGTCTGGGAGGAGGGTGAAGTAGTGGTCTGGGAATTTGGGGTTCTGGGCAGGAGGGAGGGAGCAGGAGTGAGCTAGGGGTGGGTGATCTGGGCAGAAGTGGCCTGAGGGTTGGGGTCTGAGGAAGAAAGGGTGCAAGAGAGTGTGGGATCTGGAAGGGAGGGGTCAGAGTGGGTGTGAGGGGTCTGGGAGGGAGGAAGCAGGAAGGAGCTGGGAGCAGGGGTCTGGGCAGGAGTTTAGGGGCATGGGGTGTGTGCAACAGGGAGTATAGCTTACCTGTATTGCAGCCCCAGAGGCACACAGCTCTGCATCCTCCTCCCACTACTTCCAGGAGTTTCCCTCTACTGTTCTGATTGGTTGGAATTTCAGCCAATCAGAGCAGTGAGATAAAGCCTCCAGGTAGCACTACTGCTACTGCCCCCGCTCCCCTTTGCCTGGCTGAGGGAATGGCAGTGAGCTGCAGCGTCTCTGCAGCGCTTCTTCCTCTCCCGCAAATCCTGGCAGAGCCTATGGGTTGTACCAAGCCCCAGCTTGTCTGGCTCTGGCCTGTGAGGCTCAGGGCTGCCCACCCCCAAGCCTGCTACAGTCTGGATGCTGGGTATGGAGCCCCAGACTTGGGGGTCCAGAGCCAGGCAAGCAGTGGGTTGGATCCCACCCACCACCTGGGGGTTCTCCACCCCAGTTCAAAATAATCAAAGTAATTTGAAATGTTACAGAAATGGCTTTTCTAAGTTTAATTTTTATTGCAGCAGTGAGAGTCCTTTGGTATTGTACATGGATCATGTAGAATAGGAAAGAATTCCACACATGCAAGGAAAGCAAGCATGATCAACAGTGACTGAAGCATCCTGAATGCATAATATATAACAACACATTCATCAGGAATTAAAACTACAGTTTATGTCCAGGCAGCAATTCTATGAGAAACTCAAGGAGGTATTTTGCAATATAGCGTGGGAACAGTGCCCAGAGCAGAAACACACACACATGGGAAATGTGAAGCCGGTTTGGAGCAGGAAGCTCTTAAAGTTGCACACACACTTCAGTATGGCTGAAATAGTTTCAAACAAACTATCTTTTGGATTTGTGTGTGTGTTTTTCTGTTAGTTTAGCAACTACCCGCCTCCACCCATGTTTTCATCTGACACCATAAAACTGGCATAACAAAAAACATTGAGTTGAAACAATCATTCCACTTTATGTGATTCTTGATTAAAAGGCTCATTTGAGAAATATTTAACTCTCTGAATTCCTCCCTAAGAAATCTAGACAATTCTGAGTTTTAAAGACTTGCATATTTTGTCTAAATGGATGATGAACACAAGCACTTTCTTTGTCAGAAAGAACTAACTTTCTTTAATAACTAGTACCTAACACTTGCTTACCAGCTGAAGTAGAGAGGCCAAAGACTGATTGACTGGGTGGTGAAAATGAAATATATCCTTTCAGTCCTAATGATGGTTATTCCAAGTCAGGTTTGAGGCATAGTGGAGTGTGGGGGAAGCTTGCATCGCCTAGTGCATAAAAAAACATTACTTCAGGGCTGTCATCCTCGCTTCTTTCACCCGCACAAAAGTTCACATGGGAAAAAGATTACACTTAAAAACAGAAAACAGATAAAACTGCCATTCTTAATCATCGACACAGAAGGGAATTAAAAAAAAAAACAACAACCCTTCTTACTTTAATAAAGTACAGTGAAAACCATCTGAAGCCAACACTCAAAGACCCAAGAAAAATCAGCAGATAAATCTCAATGGATTGTTTAATAAACGTGGAGCATGGTGGTACTCATTACATTGGGTTTTTTTAGAGTAGTCTGTAAATAAAGGAAGTTGACAAATAAAGGGTGATCTTTTGTGTAGGTTACACTCTTCAAAATTAGTAACAGAGAGAAAGCTGTGCTAGTCTATATACTATCAAAACAAAAATGCAGTTAAGTAGCACTTTAAAGACTAACAAAAAATATATTAGATGAGCTTTTGTGGGACAGACCCACTTCTTCAGACCATAGCCATACCAGAACAGACTCAATATTTAAGGCACAGAGAACCAAAAATAGTAATCAAGGTTGACAAATCAGAAAAAAAATTATCAAGGTGAGCAAATCAGAGAGTAAGGGGCAGAAGTGGGTGGGGAGTCAAGAATTAGATTAAGCCAAGTATGCAAAAGAGCCCCTATAATGACCCAGAAAATTCCCATCCTGGTTCAAACCATGAGTTTTGAACCAGAATGGCAATTTTCTGGGTCGTTATAGGGGCTCTTTTGCATACTCAACTTAATCTAATTCTTGACTCCCCACCCCCTTCTGCCCCTCTACACTCTGATTTGCTCACCTTGATAATTTTTTTCTGATTTGTCAACCTTGATTACTATTTTTGGTTCTCTGTGCCTTAAATATTGAGTCTGTTCTGGTATGACTATGGTCTGAAGAAGTGGGTCTTTCCCACGAAAGCTCACCTAATAAATTATTTTGTTAGTCTTTAAAGTGCTACTTGACTGTTTTTTTTTCTTCAAAATTAGATTCAATGGAACTAATAGCCTCTAACACAGAGTGAGCAATGCTGTTCACTGATCTCTAGCATTCTGCACGGATACAAAATTTGTATCCACATCCACAGCTGCAGATACTCAGGCATATAAAGTGGATATCTGCAAACTTGCAGGCTTCTAGATACAAAATTTGTATACCCATCTGCATAAATTAGCCACAGATATCCACATGCATAACCACAGATGCAGATACCTTTGGAGACAAAGCAAATATCTATGGATTTGCATAGTTGTACTTATCTGCTTGGGATTACAGTGGTGGTATTAACTCTGGGTGTAGTCATGTTAAGCCCTGTGTTTGGCTCTTGGTAGCTAAAGGGACATACACGAATTGTTTCACTCACCAGTGGCATACATACTCTAAGTTACTACAGCAAAGGAGCCATACAAATATCTGACAGATCACAGCAGCTCTGCTGCAATGACCTTTTTGGACATGAAGTGAAGGATAGTTGGAGGTGGACGACTGCCTGAGTTAGAATGGGGCTAGAATACAGCAAACCCTCGAAATGCGTGACTTTGAGATGTGCTTCATTCACAACTTGCATTAATGCAAGTTAAGCACAACTCAAATTGCCCCCTGACTTCCCCCAGCTGGGGGAAGCCTGGTGGGCAGACAGCTTCTGCCACCTGGGGAAGCCTGGGAGAAGTGGTGTAGGGGAGATGGGATCCAGGCTGCCGCTTGGTTTCCAGCTCCCCCAGATCTGCTTGCAAGACCTGGGAAACTGACCAGCCGTGTACTGGTCAGTTTCCCAGGTCCTGCAAGCAGCAGGAAGATGGGAACCAAGCATCAGCCTGGTTGCTGGCTCCCCTGCCTTGGCAAGACCCAGGAAACTGACCAGCCATATGCTGGTCAGTTTCCTGGGTCCCACAAATGGCAGAGAGATGGGAACCAGGCTGCCACCTGGTTCCTGCTCTCTGCCACTCTGGGAGCCAGGAAACTGATCAGCCCTAGCCAGGAAACTGCTGCCTGGTTCCCATCTCCTCCCTGACTTCCCCAAAATTTCTTCACAACCCCCAAGTAACTCGGGGTCTACTGTACTAGAATTAATGCTGCTGCTGTGTGGGAGGTATGCCTTGGGATTTTGAATGATCAGCTGAACCCAGGACTTTGGTTTACATTTCTTCAAAACCCAGCACCTCCAAAAGCACAGCACAGGTACCCCGAGCAGCCAAATGAGATGCTGCTTCATTACTGACTCACAGAAAAGACTGCTTACATGATCAACGACCAAATTGCTGCTTTCTGCACTTTGGATGAGTCTCTTCAAAATACCAAGCTTGCCTGACACTAGTTGGTATCTAAAGCTGATGGAACCAGAGCACACAATAGTTTAGCTACAGGCAAAACACAGAATCATAGAACTTAAGGCCAGAAGGGGCCTACAGATCATCTAGTCTAAGCGTCTGTAGCTCATAGGCCACCAACAAACCCAGTTACGGTCAGTAAATCCAACCCTGAAATTAGACCAAAGTATTGCAGCCCACAGAAGACTAAACTGTTACGAGTCACACAAAGAGAATAGGCAGTTGTACCAGTGCCCAAGAATCTCTCTCAGATCCCCATTGGTTAATTAGTGAGACCCTGAGCATGTCAGCGAGAACCATCAGCGAAGCACCTGAGAGAGAAAATGTTCCATACAATGTAGAGTCCTGGCCCTCCTTGTTCAGTTAGTCAGAGAAGTCCCTAATGCTTCTGAGAAAGGAGTTAAACAAATGAAACAGAATACACTGGGGGAGAAAAGACTCACTCCTTGTATCTGCAGGTGATCAGTTGAAACCCTGAACTTAAAACTCAGAAGCAAGCCCCAGGGCTGATAAGTTCTGCCCCCACCATCACAAGGAACCCTGTCCACAGTCACACACAGACTTTTTGGGCTCCCTCTTAAAGCAAAGTTGTTTGCCCTCGTAGTTCCTTTTCTGAGGGTGTTCTAGAACCGCTCTTCTCTGATGGTTTGAAACTCCCCATCTAGTTTCCGGCTGGAATTTGTTCATGGCCATAAGTGCTGGAACTAGTGATGTGTGGGGGCACGAAATGCTGTAGCATCCCCTGACTTGAGGTGGTTTCAATTATGCACAGGGTTTGCAGTTTTGTTCAATGGTTCACAGCACCCTTATTATACAACCTGCACCAGCACTGTCTTTAACTTAGCACTTTACTTGGTAGTTATGCCAGATGCATCACTAGGGAGCAATTGTATCCTGTCTCAGCTTTCTAGACTAAACAAGCTAAACTGTTTCAGTCTTCTCTCATAAGACAGGTCACCCAGTCTCCCAGTCATCCCAGTACAGTAGTGGGCAACCTGCAGCGCATGGGTTGCATGCAAGCCATTGGGGTTCTGAGTGTGGCCTGTGAGACATTTTGTTCAGTGTTGTCCACATGCAGGATTGCCAGATTTTGCTGGTTTCCATCCACGTATGTTTTTTTCTACCATTATTACCAAAGTGACACATACATGTGAAGTGAGATGCATAGTGACTGCACACAACATTGATCTTGAGAGCCAGGCACCTCCTCTGCATCAACTCAACACATTGCAACAGTTCATTCAGCACCCTCTGCAGGTTCTAGGTACACAAGTGCAATTCGCAAAACTTCTATCCTGGGAGACCATCTGGTTTATGACAGTCTTGTGGCACACTGAGATAAAGGAAGGTGGCTCAGGCACCCAATCACTAGTATAGGCTACCCATTGCTGTCCTCGTAGCATTGCTTTGCACTTATTCCAGTTGAAATTCACCTTTCTTCATTATGGGTGACCAGGCTCGTATAAAGTATTCCAAGTGAGATTTCACCAAAGCCCTGTGCGGTGGCATTAATACTTTTATATCTTTACTGGAAATGCCTCATCCCTAGGATTGCATTTGCCTTTTTCACAGCCATATCACACTGGTGACACCTAGTCATCCTGTGATTGACTCATGCCCAAGTCTCCCTCCTCCTCTGTTGCTTCCAATTGATGAGCCCCTGGCTTGTGGCAGAAATTCATACTGTGACCCAAGTGCATGACTTTGCACTACTGAATTCCACCCTATTTCTTTCATTCCTGTCTTTCAAGTCATACTGGTCTTCTTGTTTACTATTGTCATCCTCCTCTGTATTGGCACTGTCTCCCAACTTTGTTTCATCTCAGCCAATTTCATAGGCACCCTTCTAATTTTTGTGCCAAGGTCATCAATAAAAGATTGGGCCCAAGACCAATCCTTAAGGAACTCTACTCGTAATCTCCATCCAGTCAGATAATTCACCTTTCATCACAACCCACGGTCCTCTTCCCCTGGACCTCAGAATCTCCAGGAGCAGATTTAAGACCCATTTTCTTGTGCCTCTTCCCTTTTCAAATGTTTTAGGGAAAGTTTCACAGTTTTTCGTCTATGTAAAATGAAACTGTACACAGTAGAGAATGGGTCTCCTCCTCTACTGGATGGAAACAGAACTGCGGACATTCTGCTGACAAATAATGTGGGGAGCTTTCAGGTCAGGTGACATGGGTGTGTGTTTACAGAGCAGGAAGCTGTGAGTCCTATCCCTACAGTCACAATCAAGTGCTGAATGACCCTGGTCTGCAGTATAACCATAATCCTGACAGAATTGTCCCTGTATTCCTTTACAATTAGATATATCTTTGTGTAGGGGGGATTTCCCTTTAATGTGATACTCTAATTCTCAACCCCTTTCAGCAAGCTGTAGCAGGATCTTGGGAATTTTAAAGTGAAATAACATTATGGAACACACGACTGGAAACCTGGATCACAGTCAAAAATGACATAATTCAGCTCTTTGTGAGAGTTCAAAGACTGCGCCTGAAAAGGCACAACCAACATTTATCTAGTGAACTCTTTGAGCAGCACAGAAAGTACAGTTTGTTCTCCAAATCCAGTAAGCAAAAACTATCTCTTTCTACAATGTCCAGCTATAGATATTGCTAGCATTCTATGTTATTGGCCAGAATTAAAAAAACAATAACAAAAAACAAACAAAAAAAAAAGCTCCAAACATTGTCCATAGGAACAGTCTCCACAGTAATTCATTATAACAGCACTCAAGGCATTGTGTACTTTTCATCTATCAAATTTAGAAGATGTGCAGCTTCCCTTGGACTTGCTATCGAGTAAATAGTAACTGTCTGTGAGATGAGATCCAGAAGCGCTGACTTGGAACCCATGTGGATAAAATGGAAAACGTGAAAAATTTATTTTGTAAAGAAAGAATTGGTCTAATCGAGCTCAAATTAATCAGCTCAGAGGTGTTTACCAAACCTGTCAACTCATCCATCTGCTTCACATTTTGTTTGTCTCTTTCTACAGGAACCCACACTGATACACCATCATTTAAGATAAAGTGTTTCTTTTTGTAACAGATTGCTTGCACCCATCATTAAGGAGATTGATGGCTGAAGGCAGAGTAGAAATTAGTTTCATACATCCCTTTCCATAATCCAATGCTCTGAAACTGTTAAGCATCTGGAAGAGCAGGGACTGTGCATCCAATTTCAACAGCTGTTCTGTGCTCATCGGTAGCTTTCCCAGCAGTAACAAAATAGAACCTTCCTGATGAATTGGCGGGAAGTCAGAAAAGAAAAGTTAAATGGTCAAGGTGTTGTAGGGACTGAGATGTAGGAGAACAAAACAGGTCTAGCTAAACACTGTGGCTATGGTTACACTACAGCATTCTGTCAACAGAAGTCACTGTTGGAAGAGATTTCCCAACAAAACTTCTGTTGACAGAGTACGGCCACACACAAAAGCAAATCAGGAGAGTGCCCTGCACTGTCGACAGAGCAGCTGGACTGCCTGGCTGCTCTCTCAACAAAACAGGCACCGGGGAGTACAGCAGACAGGGCTGCCCATTGTTGTGGATGCCCCCTGAAAGCGTTTACACAGCTTTTTTTGTGGACAGAATCTGAGGCAGAATGCTGCCAGAAAAAGTGCTGTTGTTTTGTCAAGATACTGTCAACAAATTCCATTTTGTGTGTGCACGCTCCATGAGTTTTGTTGACAAAACAGGGGTATTGCCAGCAAAACTTGGTAGTGTAACTCTAGCCTGAGGGTATGTCTACACAGCCTGCCTCCTAGCCTGGGTGGATGGACAAGTACTATCTCTGCTTCAGCTAGCATGCTACAAATAGCAATGTGGACATGGAGGCAAGGGCAACGGTATGAGCTACCCATCGGCGTGTGTAGCCAACTGGATTGATTGATCTTTTCTATTTTGTATTAACAAATTTAGGAGTTCTTTTGGAGAAAGTGTAACTCTGTCTTTTTGTTTTCTTCTCTCTGACTCCACCCTCCTTCAGAGATCATGGCCAAGATGTGAACATGGCTGAAGTAAATGTGGGTGATTAATTTACTTAGGGCTTTCATTAAATAGGAGACAAAGTTACTTCTTTTTGAATCACATTACATTAATGTTTGCACATACCAAACTGAATCAACAGTTCTGTTGCTTGTTATAAATTTAAGACTATTGTTTTCGCTCAGAATTATCCCCTTGTAATTATTGTCTTATGGATTTTTCTAAACTGGAATGTTCTCTGTTTGTTCTTTAGTGTAATTCACCTAAGTTTATTGCATTTAAGGTTCCTGTAAATTGCTGAGCCAGTTAAATAATCATTAAATCTTGGCTTTTGCATGTTTAAACCTGGTTCTTCTTTTCCACTCAGTGTTAAGAATAGTATGATAGATGCCTTTGTATTGTCACAGTTACCATGCAACTGGCTAGACCACAGAATACAGCCTCAAATGGCCTTGTTAATAATAATAATAATAATAATAATAATAATAATAATAATAATAATAATAATAAAGACTTTCAGCTCAAATGCCAGCTCAGCTTTGCCACCATTGCATGACTGCCTGTCAGTTAATCTCCTTTTGCTTCTACTATGCCCATAAGAAGCTGTGTACTGAGTAAAAGCAGAGCTATGGTTTTCTTAGTGAGGTTGCTCCTAAACAAATAATGTTGCAAAAGCATTTTAGGCTGTCCAACTGTCACTGATACTTTCTTTTAAAAATGCAGCATAAATCTTCTCTTGTATATGTTTGCCTGAAGCAGTAAAGACAAATGGAGTCGTAGTTAATTTCAGGTTTGTCACTTTACTCCTGGATTAATCCATAACAACTTCCTTCAAATCATTAACTCCTACTACAGGCCTGTGCATGTAAAGTATCAGGATTGTATTGTACATCATAGAGATATCTACTTATTTTCTTAGTCTACTCAGAATAATAATCTTTCGTATACGGATCATCCCCATCCAAACCCTGAACCTGGTGACTCCAGAGTTCTCAGAAAATTTGGAACAGATTATTGTTATTTTGTGGTGTAGTCCATATCCACTTTTTAAAGCCACTTCTTCAAACAAGGCACAACTAATAAAGCAACATGTGTATGGCCTGGCCCTTGTGTATTTGTGTGTGTACCCTCTCTCTTTCTCACACCAACTGGATGCAATGAAACAGGCTCATCGGCTGAGTGGGCTTTGTGGGAATTGCTCTGAGGGTTAATTAACTTTATTTATAGAGTAACTCTTTTTCTACAAACAGTGCTAAAAAAACTAAGATCCTATTTAAAAAAAATCATATGGGATGAAGGTTACAGTGTGAGAGGCACATGCCAAGGCACAGTATAATAAGAGGCTTCCAGTGAAGTGAGCGTTGAAAGACTGGTAATGTCTTTCATCTGAAGGTATTAACTAAAGTCTGTTCTGAACAACTCCCTTATTTCTGCTTTCAGCTGATACCAGATGAAGGAGTCCAACATTTTTTGCAACAATGAAAGTCTAAAATGTCATTGCCAAATCCTTGGAGCACAATGAAAAGTATTAAAGTCTTCAACAGAGGAAGTCAGAATGCTGTGAAGCTTTTTATTTTTATTTGTAAAAGAGAGCTAATTAATCAGTTCTTATTACTGTGATGGGCTTGTTTGCCTACAGGGACATCATTAGACTGAAATCTACTCATTTGAAAAAAATAGTTTCAAATAGTTTCAGGTCAGGTCTTATACCTATCCTTGAGTGTCCCAGCCAATTTCTGTGATTTTTACAACCACACTTTATCTTTTTTTATTTTTTTTCTCTCTTGCTATGTGGAAGACCCACTCAAAAATGGGGAAGCAAACAAAACTGACTAAAAGTAAACAAACTGAAAAGATGAGAAGCATACCTTGTTTTCCTCTACTCTTTCAGTTACAGTCACCCTATGGGTTACCTGTAATAACAGTTTAAAAAATCAGAGAACTGTGATATTTTTACACTCCCTTTCAAAGGGCATTGTAATGATAAAATTATATTTGAAAAATCTCTCCCATTATTATTAATAAATTTATAACATGATGTAAAGTATCTAATTTAAATATCACTTAGTTTTCACTATTTTTATGTGTCTGCTTGTTTGAATTTCACTTAGCTAGCACAGGATAGGGAAAGCAGTGGAGTTTCACTTTTTTATATAATCAGTTCCTGTCTTCTGTTGTCATGGTGTGACTCCCTCATGTTTGTGTTTAGGAATACTTACATCACAAAACAAAATCCCCAGACATTTCTCTTCATACTAGGATTTTAAAAATCTTTTCTTATAAATGAAACCTAAACTTCAGGCCTAAATTATTTGAAGGAGTCCCCTTTTAAAAAGTAAATAGTGTTTGATGTGTAATTTTTTTAACCAGTTTCTAAATTCTTGCTCAGAAATACCTATTCTATAAGGCCTTTTGCTGAAGGAAACAGTACTTTCAACTGAGAGCTGTAAAAAATCAATGTGTCTACTGAATTTGAAGGAAATAAAGACATAAATATCAGCTTGCTTGCTTGCTTGCTTGCTTTTTAAGATATCTCTGTTAGTTCTGTCAAAGTGTAGTGGCAGATTTCCCTCTAGAAGACAGGGCCTGTTTCAAACGTCTCTTTAAGTCTTGCATGTTTGGAGACTTGGGTCGGATGAGGTGGAGCCCTCTCCGTTTTTCCCCATTGCAGTTCCCGATCATCCTGCTCACCTCCTGGCAAAGTTGCTGGAAGGCTTCATGCACCCCTTCACAGTTCTCCCGGGCTGACACTTCGCAGTAAGTGCCACCCAGGTCATGGGCCAGCTGAAACCCTTCTTCAGAGGACACCTGTCTGGCTGTCAGTAGGTCCCCTTTGTTGGCCATCAGAAGCAGAGGGATGTTGGCATTGGGGTGGATCTTGCGAATGTGCTGGTAAAGGGGTCGGATGACCCGGTAGCTGTCGTAGTCCGTGATGGAGTAAACGAATACAAAACCATCCGCCCAATAGATAGAACGGTTTATTTGTTCCTGGCAGCAAATACTGTCATTATCATCCTGCCATCCAAACCAAGAGATGACAGATTAGTAAAACAGACAATAAGAAACAAAAATAAATAAAAATTTAAAAAAACCCTACTATCAGACAGAAGCAGCAAGTGATCATACAACACTGGGAGCAGACAATAACTCTATTTCACCTCATATGACATGTATATAGAACAAAAGGCATCTCTGACTGCTGTTGAAGTATCAGGTATGGGATGAAGCACCATGAGATGTCAATGGAATAGTAATAGCATCTGACACCACTGAAATTGAACAGGAGACCAGACAATTGTCACATGGTTAACAAATGGTCAAAATATTGATGCTTTGTTCAATTGGATTTTGTGTTGCATTCTGTTATCCAGGGTCATAAATGGAATCATCAAGGTTAGAGCCAGAAAGTTAGACCAAAAAAAAAATACATTCAGGGAGTTGGGTACCTAATCATCCTTTATACCTTTGGAAATCATTTCTTTAGTTTAGATCACAGACATTGAATGCAGTGACTCAAAATAGGTATTAAGACCTCGTCCCTTCCACCTCACAGGGCCATCACACTGGATCCCAGGCTGTTTGTTGGGATTGTTCTTATTTGTAGTGCTGTGGGATGAAGATAGCACAGAGGCTGTATCATAGGTACAGTGGTACCCTAAGCCATAACAGGGGTTGACATACTCATGGATCATCTCCACATGGAATGCAACTCTCACGACATGAGATGTGACTGCTGTTTATGTGTAATAAGCTGCTGGGTCTCACTTCACTTCCTGCTAAACAAGTGTCCAACATCACAACCCCCACACCCATGCCTAGAAGTAACAGATATCTTCACTGGTATTTCAGAGGTTAAGGTGAATGAATGCTTCAGGTCAGTGTGTGGGGAGAAGGGAAGATTGTACTGTTACTGTAACCGAGCTGTACAAAAGTAGCCCTCCTTTGTACCATGCTGATCTCTTTCACCAGCAAATTCATTTTAGCAGGAAAAGAACTAATTGCTATAAACAAGACTTTGAAAACTTCTTTGAAACAGGTGCGTGCAGAGAGCTTTACTGAGCAACAGTTCTCGGTTACAATGGCATAAGCCAGCCAACATTGAGATAGATGTGATAATCCTTGGTGGAACGTTTTATTCACAAAAATAAAAGACCAATAAGCTAGTCTGTTTACAGCATGTCTCCTTATAAATTAAACACACTGTTACTGGCTGTGCATATTTCAAGTAGCAATTAATCATCTAACAAACCAAGTTATCTAGCTGCTTCTGGGTTTTCTTAAACATTAACATTTCTGATGTTAGAATTCTGAGTTACTCCACATGGCCCTCTCCAGACATCACTGCACACACAGCTGAGTGGAAGCCACTCATTGCTGCTTAATGATCTACTCAGAAAACACAGGAACATAGCCTCACCAAACAAGGAAGGCTATTTGTTTTTGATTACTCAGTTCAGAAATGAGCCTTGAAATCACTTCAGCTACACCACTTGATGCAAACAGAGATGCAAGATAAAAAGCTGTTATAGAAATTATTGAAACAGTACAGGGCTTTGATTGGGACAAAGAAAATGAAGTTCCACATAATTATTTAGAAATAGTGTTGACTCCACAGCTCAGATAGTACCAGATTTCAGCCCTGGTTCCAAACATTCAAACTTGGGTCAGTGTCTAGTCAAAATAGGGAAATCTAAAAAATGAGTTTATATCTGGAAAGAAAGGAAGGGGAGTGGACTTCCTTCACTCTCTTCCCACTTCAGGAATAGAATGAAAGTGGATTTATTTTGTATTTATTGCACTTTCTTCGTGACAGAACCTTAGTTCTGTCAACAGATTCCCTGGGTGATAGTCACACCTGTGCAGAGAGCTGGGACCAATTAATTCCCATTTAAACATTATTTTAAGGGAGTAAGTGCCACATAAGCCATATCATGGGCTTTTACACAGAGGTGAATTTCATCCTCTAAAAATGATAAGGCTTTTAGTTAGGACTTCAGAGTACAACACAACTTTCAGATAATCTCTACTGTGTTTTTATGAACAGAGGGAAAGATTATTCTTTGTAACTGATGTAATTTTGTATTTGTGGCCTCGACAGAAGAGCATCTTTTACTAAATTCCACACCTACTAAATCATGGATTACATTGAATTCAAAATGTTGGATAGTCAAATTCTGTTTGGCTCTAGGAAAAAACAACTAGACCTGGGGTTCTGCATGCATTTTTAATTTTGTTTTACTCTTCTGGAAACCTTATTAGCAGGGTAAGAATTCCTTTCAAAATAGAATATTGTTTGCATAGCACAGACTTGGGCTTCAATAGAAAAACATGTGGTTTTTAAATTAAATTTGCTTGGAAAAAGTTGTTCATATATAGAGAATATTTTTATTCTTCCCCACAGAACCTGACCAATTTTCCAAAACATTCTGTAAATGGTTCTGGAGGTTTCTTTGCCTTCCTTTTGTCAGTCTGGAAGATAGTAGTACTCTGAATTAATGATAATTTCAGTCACCTACCTACCTTCTAAAAAGGCATGGGGCATGACTGGGACTTCTGGTTTTCCCTCTATCAATCTTTAGTGATCAAGAAAACTGAGGTGGAATCCTGGATTACTTGAGATTTCCTGCCCCACTCTACAACCTCAGGGTACAATAGCTCAGGCAGGCTACAGAGAAGCATCCAGGTTTTCAGGTATTTATTTAAACTAAAAAGGATTTTAAAACTATTCCTAGTTTGATGTGAGGAAGGAAGACGTTGATAATGGTGTTTGGTTCCACATGTATGTTAGGCTAAGACTGGGTTTGGATTTGGCTTCAAGAAAAAACAAACCTAGGTTTTGGGTTCAATGTGAACAAAAATGTATTTAATTTTTGACCCTAAATCTCAGAAATGTCATGAAAACAGTTAATTGCATGAGATTTCCACCATTCAGGGGTCAAAAATCACAAAATTTGGTGTCTGTGAAATCCTACCATTTTGGTCTGCTTCCAAGCCAGCTCCAATACGCGCCCCCCTCCAGATTTCCCCAATTCCAGAGTCATTTTAGCTCTGCTCTTATAAGCTGTGTCTACACGTGCACGCTACTTCGAAGTAGTGGCACTAACTTCGAAATAGCGCCCGTCGCGGCTACACGCGTCGGGCGCTATTTCGAAGTTAACTTCGACGTTAGGCGGCGAGACGTCGAAGTCGCTAACCTCATGAGGGGATCGGAATAGCGCCCTACTTCGACGTTCAACGTCGAAGTAGGGACCGTGTAGACGATCCGCGTCCCGCAACGTCGAAATTGCCGGGTCCTCCATGGCGGCCATCAGCTGGGGGGTTGAGAGACGCTCTCTCCAGCCCCTCAGCTCACTGGTGGCCGCGTGGAGCGGCCCCTTAAAGGTCCCCTCCCCCTCCCTTCCTCTGCAGGAAGCTGAGGGAACGTGCAGGCTGCAGCCTGCACACGCGGCCAGCCTGCACCACCCTCAGCCCCACACAGCTGCAATGGCTGGCCAGCAGCCCCCCCAGCGCCCCCAGGGGACCCCCCCCAAGGGGAGCCAGGGCAGCCAGGCTGGCAAGCGGCAGCGGGGCCCCCTCCTGGACGGAGGCCGAGCTGTGGGACCTGCTGGGGCTCTGGAGCAAGGAGGAGGTGCTCCAGGTAATGGGGAGCAAGAGGCGGAACGCGGATGCGTTCGCTCGGCTGTCCGACAGCCTGGCTGCCCGGGGTCACCCTGCCCGCACTCCTGACCACGTCAGGAGTAAGGTCAAGGAGCTGCGGCAGGGTTACTCCCGGGCCCGGGATGCGGCCAGCCGATCTGGGGCCGCCCCCGTCACTTGCCCCTTTTACAGGGAGCTCAGGGACATCCTGGGCTCCCGGCACACCTCCTCCCCTCCGGCCACCCTTGAGACCTCGGCCGACAAGCCCCAGCAGGCCCTGCAGACGAAGTCCGCCCCGGAGGCAAGCCCCGCACCCCGGGGGCCCCCCCCGGAGGCCACCCCCAGGACATCGCGGCAGGAGGAGGAGGAGGAGGGCTCCTCCTCCGCAGAATCCGGGCTGCAGATCCTCCTCCTGCCATCCCGGAGCAGCAGCAGGGCCTCCGCCCCCCGGGGATCTCCGGACCGTGGGAGCGGACCGACAGGTAGGTACCCCCCTCTGGTGGACACCCCTGGGCTTGAGGGGCGGGGGTAAGAGATATGTGTCCAGGGCCCCCCACATGCTCACATGGCCATGGCCCCAAGGACACCAGGGCCATGGCCCTCACAGCACTGCATCCATCAGCCCCTGCCCCCCCCACCCCGCATGACAGTGCCATGCCCCATCCCCGGGCCAGGGGGGAGCGGAACCTTGAGGGGCCCCTGGGAGGAGGGTGTGGGACACCCCGCAGCAGCAGCATGTGATGGAGTGGGGGAGTGCCAAAGGGAGACTCAAGCTACATATGAGCAACAAGAGCCGAATAGCTCCCAGGGGCAAAGGAGGATCCTGGGGCTACAGCTGGCAGGTGACACCTCTGCCCTGAACAAACAGGAGGGAGGAGCCGAGCTGGCTTGGACGTGGGGCGGGGGGGGCCACAGGTAGAGGCTAGGGGAAGGGACAGCTGGAAGGCAGCCAGCCTGAGGAGGGGGAAAGCTGCATCCCCGAGGGGCACCCCTTGGGGTCTTCTCCCCAGGATGGGTTGGAAGGACTGTCTCTTCCGACAGCTGGTGCTGTCACTCCTGGGAGAAACTGGGCATCTGTGGCCTAAGAAACCTCTCCTGCTCTCAGACCCTGCGGGGTAAAGTGAGAGTCGCTCCCACCAGGGGACGGGGTGCAGGGCAGGGGGACCCCTGAACCCCATCCATCACAGCAGCATCTCCCGGGGACGGGGATGGGGAACCTGCAGCACAGGGCTGGGGGGACAAAGGCCACGGCTCGGGGCCCACACTAACGCCTGTCTCCATTCTTCTTCCCCCCATCCTCTCCTGTGTCCTGCACCTGCACCATCAGAAGGACCGGAAGAGAGCACCGGCGAGGCATCAGTTGTCCCGGAGAGCCCTCCGGGACCATCGCTCCAGGGCAGCCCCTCGGCCGAGGACCAACCAGCCCCACGGCAGGCTAGACAGCGGACCCCGCGCCACCAACCGCCGACGGCGACGGACCCCCAGCTGCTGGCCATCCACCGTCGGCAGCTGGAGGTCGCGGAGCAGCACCTCCAGCTGCAGGAGCGGGCGCTAGCCTGGCGCCAGGAGGCATGGGGGGCCTACATGGAGACGTTTAACCGCTTGGTGGACTACCTGGCCCCCCATGCTGCGCCGGCCGCAACATCGCCCGCCCTGCCTGCTCCTGCAGCCCCACCACCAGCTGCTCCGCCCGTCGCCGTCCCGTCCGCCGTCGCCCCGCCACCCACCAGCGAGGGCCGGAGCGCCGAGGGACCCCTGGAGCCACCTGACACTCGCCGGCCACCGTACCTTCCAGTCCAGCCCGCTCCCACCCAGCCACGGACCAGGCTGCGACCACGGCGGGGCTGCCGGCCGCCAACGCCCGGTGCCGGGCTATAGGGGCGAGGGGCCCGGGACGTGGCCCCCCCCCTTGTATATAGTTGGACCCTGTTGTTTTCGGCCCCCAGTTTGCCCCGTCCCCCCATGTAAATAGTTCTCCCCTTTATCCTCCCTGGTTTTCTTTTTATTATTGCGGACAGTTGTTTCTTTGTATTGTTTTATTTTTGTACATATTGCTTTTGTTCAACGTTTGTACATAGTTTTTGGTTTGTGGTTCAAATATTTATTTACAGTTAAAAAAAAAAGGTTTGGAAAGAAAAAAAAAAGTTTACGTTCAGCCACAAGTGCGTGCTGTCATTTGTCCAGGACAAGTGGGAGGGGGGTGCGGTGGGGTGCTCCATGGTGTAGGCGTTGGGGCAGGAGTGTGGGGGAGGAAGGGGCGGGCAGTAGGGGGCCTGGGCAGAGTTCACCCCGTGGCCTGTTCATCAAAGTGGGCCCGCAGGGCCTCTCGGACCCGGGTCCCCTCGGGGTCCACCTGCCGACTGGGGGCAGCAGGTGGCTGGACGTGTGCCCTGCCAGCCTCCGCAGCCCACCCCTGGAAAAAGGTCTCCCCCTTGCTCTCGACCAAATTGTGCAGGGCGCAGCAGGCACCCACAATCTGCGGGATGTTGTTGGGGCCCGCATCCAGGCGGGTCAGGAGACATCTCCAGCGTCCCTTCAGGCGGCCAAATGAGCGCTCCACCACCTGGCGCGCGTGGTTCAGGCGCTCGTTGAAGCGCTCCTGGCTAGCGGAGAGATGGCCCGTGTAGGGGTGCATGAGCCACGGCCGGAGGGGGTAGGCCGCATCTGCGATGACGCAGAAGGGCATGGTGGTGTCCCCCAGAGGGATCTCCCGCTGGGGGATGTAGGTCCCCGCCTCCAGCCGGCGGCACAGGCCCGAGTTCCGGAAAACCTGGGCGTCGTGGGTGCTGCCAGGCCAGCCCACATAAATGTCCTGGAAACGTCCCCGGCTGTCCACCAAGGCCTGGAGGACGACAGAATGGTAGCCCTTTCGATTCAGGTATCGTCCTCCACTGTGATGCGGGGCGTGGATGGGGATGTGAGTCCCATCCAGAGCCCCGAAGCAGTTGGGGAAGCCCAGGGTGGCAAAGGCGGCGATGGTGGCATCTGGGTCCCCCAGCCTCACGAGCCTGTGCAGGAGCATGGCGTTGATGGCACGCACAACCTGCAGAGAAAGCACATGGGACAGCACCAGTGAGGGGTGAGCAGGGTGTGCGTGGCCCTGCCCTGCCCTGCCCTGCCCTACCCTGGCCCCCCTGCCCTGCCCTGCCCTGCCCTGGCCCCCCTGCCCTGGCTGCCCTGCCCTGCCCTGGCCCCCCTGCCCTGCCCTGCCCTGCCCTGCCCTGCCCTCCCCCCGTGGGTTCTCTTACCTCCATGAAGACAGCCCCGACGGTGGCCTTGCCGACACCAAACTGCTGCCCCACGGATCGGTAGCTGTCTGGAGTGGCCAGCTTCCAGACAGCGATGCTGACCCGTTTCTGCACTGTGAGGGCACGCCGCATGGTGGTGTCCTGGTGCCTGAGTGCGGGGGTGAGCCACTGGCACAGCTCCATAAATGTCTGCCGGCTCATCCTGGAGTTCCTGAGCCAGCGGTCATCGTCCCACTCCCCAAGCACCAGCCGCTCCCACCAGTCGGTGCTGGTGGGGTAGCTCCACAGCCGCCGGCGTGTGAGGCGGGGGGTGGAGCGGGGTGCTGCAGGGGTAGGGGTTGAGCCCTGCTGCCCTGGGGGCATCTCCTCCTCTGGGGCAAGGAGGTGCTCAGCTGCCTCCCGCATGGCACGGAGCAGGGCAAGCCCTGCTCCTGCCGGGAGGGCTGGGTGGACCTCTAGCTGCTGCTGCTGCTGCTGCTGCTGCTGCTGCTGCTGCTGCTGCTGCTGGGGGTCCATGACTGCGGCACCCGGGGTCTGTGTGCCTATGGCTCCTCAGACCGCGTGCTGTGCAGGCTGCGTGTGTCTGGGAGGGGCCCTTTAAGGGAGTGGCTAGCTGTTGCCCCGGAAGCGCTAGTCCGCCCGGTGACCCTGTGTGCAGCTGTGCCTGGCATCCCTATTTCGATGTGTGCTACTTGGGCGTGTAGACGTTCCCTCGCTGCGCCTATTTCGATGTTGGGCTGCGCAACGTCGAAGTTGAACATCGACGTTGCCGGCCCTGGAGGACGTGTAGACGCTATTCATCGAAATAGCCTATTTCGATGTCGCCACATCGAAATAGGCTACTTCGATGTAGGCTTCACGTGTAGACGTAGCCATATAGAGAGATTCCTAGCCAGAAATTTTATTAAGAACATCCTGAAATCTGCTCGAGAGCTGATATGATGGGGACTATACACCTCATGCACCTGAGAAGTAACGAGAGATTTAATGCTAATACTAAGCAGCTCCCTGAGCTAGAGATGACTACAACAGCTATAAAGACTGGACCTCACAAGGAAGAGAAATTCACAGAGCCCTGCAAGTCCATGGATATGCACTTTATATCCACATATATCAGATGTGGATATCTGCAGCTCATTTTTGTGGGCACGGACACAAATACAAATTTTGTATCTAGAACCCTGCAAATCTGCAGATACAGTAGGGTCTCAACATTCGCGACGCATTCTGTATTGGGAACCCTTGTGAATGTTGAATTTTGCAAATATGGCAGGCCCTGGGTGCCGGCGCTCCTGCCCGGGGCCCTGGGGAAGCGGCAGCTGCTGGAGCTCCTGCCCAGAACCCTGGGGAAGTGGCTGCTCATGAATATTGAGGCTCTACTATATCTGCTGTGTAGCTACAGGTATCTGCAACCATGGATGTCAATGTGGATATCTGTTTCTCATTTTTAAGGATTCGGATACAAATTTTGTTTTTAAAGAGGGCTCTACAGATTTGCCCTGGGAGAGGATGGTCTGACGTGAAAAGCCAGATTGGCCTCTGAAATGTTCAGAGCACTTTCTGCCCATCCAGGCACAGGAACCGTTGAGCAGAAATTAAACTAAGCAAGGCCTTGGTTGAAGCAAGCCAACCCTGCTGGTTTTGTTCCTCAGTTTAAGCTTGGGCCGCACTAAGTCATTTCTTATCAGTTTATTTTGGCCTTGATTTCACCTGAAAGGGGCATAAGTTAATGTAGTAGCTGTGACAGGACAGACACCACTTGAGTTGAGAGCGCCACTTCTGGATTTGAGGTTCTGACTCAGGCACATCTTCTAATGACAAGAGTTACATGCAGAGGAGAGTAAAAAAGCTAGTAATGAACAAAAGGCACTAACTGTGTTCTGAAGAATAAATGCATTGAGCAGATTTCTTACCTCCAGTGAGACAAAGGGTGTATCCTGCACCTGTAAGGAGATCTGCTCTCCATCTATGGTGAATTTTCTTGAATACAAGGCACCTGGTAGATAAGGAAGATAATTAGAAATGATACATGTAACAGAAAAGACAAAAAGTAAGTCCAATCGAAATCAGAATATACTAGTCTGGAGTACTGGGACTTAAATGATATGTAGGTCCTATATTAGCCCTTTACACAGGGGTGAATTTATATGATTGGTTGCCTAAGTAACATACTATTATATGGTCCCTGACTGGATGGTTCCACCAGCCAGGGCTGTATATTATTTATTTTTAAACTCTTTATTAAAAGTTAAATTATGTATTAGCTATTTTACCCCTGGAACAATAAGGCCAGATTATTTTATGTGAGATGTTCAAAGAGTAACACAAGTTTCAGATCCAGAATCTATTTTTAGTGGTTGCAAATATTAACCTATGATTTCTCCTGTTACTCACATGACTGAGGAATATCTATTCTTCTGTCTCATAAATGACTTCCTCTCATTGGTTTCCTACTTATTTTGGAATGTGATAGGAAAACCTGAATGGGTGTCCACTTAAAATAAGCCTTAGATTCACAGAATCATAGGCACATTCTCATGTTCCTCAACTAATATCATATATACCATCATGTGCCACCAATGCTCAGATGCTTTGTATATTGGACAGACTTCAAACTCTCTTAGACAAAGAATTAATGGGCATAAAACAGACATAAAAATGATAATGCTTTTCTGATTTGTCAACCTTGTTTACTATTTTTGGTTCTCTGTGCCTTAAATATTGAGTCTGTTTTGATATGGCTATGGTCTGAAGAAGTGGGTCTGTCCCACGAAAGCTCATCACCTAATAAATTATTTTGTTAGTCTTTAAAGTGCTACTGGACTGCTTCTCTAGTCTTTATGAATGATCATGTGCTCCATTTGTGTTTTGGCATGCTTTCCATGCACTTCTAGTAGAAATCCCTGGAAAATAGCTGACTCCTTTAATGATGAATTCCTGACACCTTGATTTGTGATGACTACAGGTACTTCTGATCTTCATTATAAAAGGGTGCTAGTCTTTAAAGTGCTACTGAACTACTTTTTTGTTTTGATGGTATATAGACTAGCACGGCTTTCTCTCTGTTACTATAAAGACTAGAGAGTTTAAGTTTTAATTTTGAATCTGCAGAACCTCATCAGTCAGACTATGGTATTGAACCCCTCAAAGCAGGGTTGGTAGGGGCATGTATTCTTGTTCATTTTATCCAAATCACTAAGGGTCAGGACATGAGGGCTGGATAAAAGTTTCTAGTCTTGGCCTAACTTTGATCAAGACCATGGGCTGAGTTTGAACTATGGTTATGTATTGCCGGTCCAACAACACAAAGAAAGATTAGGTTTGAGGTTTACAAAATATCCATGGTTGAGACATAATGACAGCTTTGAAGACTGATATTTTTGTTTATCTATAGAACTCAATCTAAGTTACATGGTGTGATAGGTCCTTGGTGGTTCTACTATACCAAGGGTGGGCAAACGGTGGCCCTTGGGCTAGATACTGCTCTCCAGGGTTAGTTCCTGGAATCTGACACTGATATATTTACCTGGGCCTCCACTGGTACAAGTGATTACAGCTCCTGTTGGCCACAGATCACCATTCCTGGACAATGAGAGCTACGGGAAGTGGTGTCCTGGTCTGCACCACTTCCTGCAGCTCCCATTGGCAGGGAACAGTGATCTGCAGCCAATGGGATCTGCAATCACCCATACCTGCAGAGATGCAGGTAAATATAGTGCAAGCAGACCCCCAGGAGTTAACCCTGGTGAACCATCACTGTTTTATTGCCCACTCTGTACTACACTCAAACAGTTAAAGAAAAATTAAAGTGGATCCTCCAGGCCTGCCTAGAGAGGCTGCATAGAAGCAACCTACCAGAGCTTGTCAGACTTGGATAAAAAGAGCAGCAAGACATTAGCAGAGCAGTTCCTGGCTGGGACCAGAGAGCCAAGGCTGGGAAGTCTTCTCTGGTCACAGAACTTTAAGGAACAACCAGAGTATGGTTCCGGCTGCATTTGCTTAGGTTGAGAGAGAGCGGACCTAAGAACTTTAACCCTGAGCACAGGGGTGAGTGGGGAGGGAGAAGAGACTCAGAGAAATAGAAGCAATTAATTGAAGTCAGTAGTACCTGACTATGGCTAATTATGCATATGGTCCCAGGATCAGAACCCTGAGTAGTGGGAGAGCTTGGGTTCCCAGGCCAAGTGATGTAAACCCTGAATAGGGAAAACATCTCATTGGACAGCCTGAATGAAGGGCTAAAATTAGATTAATTGAAAGGGACAGAGTGGGATTGAAGACTCTAGGGAGGGCAAATAGACTGTTTCATTTATGGGAATTTACTATCCAAGAAAAGGGACTCATTTGGAGTTTGTAACTTGGCTGGAGGGCCAGACCTCTGACAAACTGTCAAGTGCAGCTGACAACTTATGGTACACAAAGAGTGGGAAAAGGACTGCAGTAATAGGAGGCACTTGTGGAGAGAGCCCCGTTACATATGGCTTTACAGAGAACTACAGTTTTAACAGATGTCAGTATGGCACTGTTCATGCTGTCCCAGTACAAGCTTCAGTGCAACTGCCTCCACAATGTGTTTCAACTCTGACCTAGAGGAATCCCCTCTAGGGGAAAGCAAGGAGTCTGCTCTCATGGCCTATTCAGTCCTTGGCCTCAATTCAAACTACTTATCAAGAGGCCAATTAACACCAACTGTGCTGTGTGTGAACTTAGTTTAAAAAAAATGTCATCCCTCTGAGAACTGTCTTTAAAATTTGGTTCACAGAAGCAGGTGTCTTTGCTCCAATGGAAAAATATCTGAACACATAGAAACATTCATTAATTCACTGTTGCAAAGTTCACTGCATTCGATTCCAACATTAAAATAGTACATTTTAAATCTGACAGCATATCATGAGTAACTTTTCTGTGAGCCCTATGAAAATGTATCACATGTTAAACTGGAAAAGATTATGTTGTTTTATGGGGAGGTACCTAACCCATGAACCTATAGCAGACAATATATTACTACTACGCCACAAAATGTAATAGGAAAAAGTGCAGGTACTTCCAGATACTGACAGAGGTCTGCCTTATATCCAGCTAAAGGAGAAGCATTGTCATGTGAGCACAGATCTACTAATACCTGTTTCTTATCTTTAGCATATTTGTTTCTGCTCCAGTACAGCTGTAGGGCTGGTAGCTTAATGGAAAAAAGCATGGACTTCTTAGCAATGTCCCTGGCAGTAATCCACAGTGAAACTTGAAAGTCCAGCTTGATTGACAGTGTGTTGCAGGAAAGATGGAGGAAAAGAAGGAGAAGCAGTATAGAGACTGAACTGTCAAGGTTCACGTAGGGTCAGTGGGACAGGGCAATCCATGAAAGCTTCCAGACCATCACTCATGAGACAGGCAGAGTAGATCAAAGGCTCTTGTTCTCCCTTCCCTATTTCTGAATCTTCCCTCTCAACTCAGCATGTGTATCCCAAGTAAAACTATTACAAAATCCCTGGTTTGCATCCAGTCCAGTCTTACAATTGACCCATACCCCTTAGGTGGCATACATGTAAGACAAATTAACTGGTCTCAGTACAGTTCCTAATGCACAAATATCCACTTTACAGACCCTCCCAGTACAATGGGCATTCTGACTGGCAGAGAGGGTGTGACGTAAATGGATCACCAGATCACACCCTCTGAGATGTTCCCTGTGGGTCAGGATTGGACAAAACAATGGGGCAATGTGAGGAAAGCTTCTGTTGCCACTGTGCCTTTTCTAGGTGTGGAGGTCTTCAATCTAGCATGCTTCAATCTAGCATGCTTCAATCTAGCATGCTACAACAGCATTAAAGTCACTGAGAAGAGCATAGGACAAAATTCTGGGCTGTGTCCTAAGCTTTGTGAAATTCCATGGACTTTAGTGGGGGTGCACAGGCAAGGTAGAATTTGGTTTCTATTGTTCCGTTGATACAGGAAACATTCTTTGATTCTGCCTTTTTACTGTACGTATGTCCTCAAGCCAATTGTTCCCTCTAATCCTCTTCCATCAGGGTGGAAATAATACTGACTAAAAGGATTGTAAATAACAAGCCATTGATTCACTGTTTTCATAGCCTGTGCCAATTAACTGAAAATATGCACCTTATGGACATCTAACTGCTTCACTTTCCTGTTATACACAGTGCTTGCAAAACACAGTACAGTAGTTAGAAATTGAATCTATAATGCAGCATGAGGAAGTAGACTCACCAGTATTGGCCTCATAGTCTCCAATAAATCTTTTAGTGAGAAAACGCACAACCAGGGCTGCAAAACAAGGACAAAATGTGGATCTTTAATCCGAGTTAATAGCAGTCTTTACATAATGCATGTAATGTTTTACTGGCTGACTTAGTGTAGCACCACATTAAACTTAGTTCACATATTATTTTACACAGATGGCACCCTTTTCTGCCCACATAGCAAATTATTTGGGGCCAGGGTATGATACCATCACTCTAGATTGCTATGACACTGTCCCACAAGTTGTCCCATTAATTTTAATAGAGTAATCTGAATGTCAATGAAGCTGTCACCATCAACCCTTTGGACTTAAAATAATTTGATGAACTAGAACAAAGCAAAAAAGCAGTCCAGTAGCACTTTAAAGACCAACAAAGCAACCCATTAGGTGATGAGCCCCCGAGGGACAGACCCACCTCCCCAGACCACAGGCACACCAGAAAAGAGTCTATATCCAAGGCACAGAGAACCAAAAACAGCAATCAAGGTTGACAAATCAGAAAAATTATCAAGGTAAGCAAGTCAGAGAGCAGAGGGGCAGAATGGGGGGGAAGTCAAGAATTAGATAAAGCAAAGCATGCAAAAGAGCCCCCACAATGAGCTAGAAAATTGTCATCCCAGTTCAAACCACTTGTCAGTGTGTCGAAACCGAACATAAAAGAGAGTTCAGCAACCTCTCTCTGCAAACAGCTGTGAAAATTCCTTTTCAGTAAAACACAGATTTTCAGGTCATCAGCAGAACAGCCCATTCCATCAAAGTGTTGGCCAATAGGTCCGTGAACCAGGAGTGTTTTTATGTCTGTCCCATGCCCACCAATTCCCTGTCTAAGAGAGTCTGAAGTCTGTCCGACATACAAAGCATGTGGGCACCGCTGGCACACAAGACATCAGCTGAGGAACACAAGAAGGCACCTGTGACCCTGTGAACAACTGGGTCAGGTCCAGCGATGGCAACCCCAGAACAGACACATGGACAAAGTTGGGAATGGGCCTCGCTGCAAGGAAAAGTTCCAGAACCAGCATTCCCGTGGCACAGACTGTGGCTGCCAGTGAGAATCCCCACAAGGCCGGGAGGTTGTCCACAGGAGAGAACAGGCCCATCACCCGGGGCCTTCTGGAGTGTGACATCCTGATTAAGGACAGGTTGTAGGTCTTTAATAATGTGTTGCAGTGATTTGAGTTGGGGGCTGTAGGTGATGACCAGTGGTGTTCTGTTCTTGGTTTTTTTGGGCCTATCTTGGAGTAGCTGGTCTCTGGGTATTCGTCTGGCCCTGTCGATTTGTTTTTTTATTTTTCCTGGTGGGTAATTCAGGTTTATGAATATTTGGTAAAGATCTTGTAGTTTTCGGTCGCTGTCAGTAGGATCAGAGCAAATGCAATTGTACCTAAGGGCTTGACTGTAAAAAATGGATCTAGTTGTGTGTGCAGGATGGAAGCTAGAACCACGTAGGTAAGTATAGCGATCAGTGGGTTTCCGATAGAGTGTGGTACTGATCAGACCTCCTTGATTTGTACTGTAGCAAATTCTTACAATACTATGACTGCTCATGGTGCCAAGTTTAAGACCTGGTCTATGGATATTAGAGGTCAGACTAGATGATCTAGTGGTCCCTTCTGGCCTCTAGTCCACGAATCTGTTCATTTTATTCACTGGACAAACTGCACATGCTGTGCCAATGATCATTCTGCAGCAAGTAGGGACTTCTTGTTCATTTTTATTTCTGATTGTTTCAAAGATCCTAGAGCTAGAAAGCTTGGAAAAAATTTTGCTGTCTCTTGATTTCTTTCTGAAAAGAACAGTGGTGGTCTGTTTGTTTGTTTGTTTGTTTTACAGTAACAGCAACTTATTTTTATAGTGCCTTTCATCCCAAACGAGTTAGCAAAATTGATCAACTGACAAACAGTAAACGGTCAGATTCTTCAAGCCCTTGCTGAATGTACTATCCCCACAGATTCCATTTATAAGAATTACCACAACCACTACAACATGCAGCCCCATCTAGTCAACTGTTTAATTATACAGCTATGCCAGTATCTCCAATGAGCTACTTTACATTTCTAGATAAAGGAGCCTGCTTAAATTTTACTAAGGCAAGCGGGACATCAGATACTGTAAAATAATGTCTCTTTCTACTAATATTTGCTAATTTGTGAAATCACAACCCACACAGGCAAAAACTAAAAACTCAATTTCCCTTTCTTCTTTCACCCTCCGAAATCATAGAAAAACAAGTGGAAAATAATCATTTTCATGGATCGATCTCAACCACTGTGGCAACTATGATTAGTCCCATTGTTTAGATGGGGAAACTGTGACACACTGAAGTGAGTTGTACAAGATCATACAGCAGGTCAGTGGTAGAGCTGAGACTTGAATGCAGGTTTCTGGACATCTACTCAGTGTCTAGGACCCTACCATATCCATGGTCTATTTAGGTCAATTTGAGTCACAGGATTTAAAAAATAGTAAATTTTATTATTTCAGCTATTTAAATCTGAAATTTCATGGTGTTATAATTGCAGGGATTCTGACCCAAAAAGGAACATGGTGCAGGGTCATAAGGTTATTGTAGGGAGGATTGTGTACTGCTACCCCTTCTGTGTTGCTACTGGTCACAGCTCTGCATTCACAGGAGAGAGTCGGAAGATGCCCACAGTGGGCATCGTATCTTTCAATTGGTGGTGCACATCTGCACATGCCTTGGTGCATATAACAAAATTTATGCTACCTTTTGATGGAAAAAAAAATAGGGGGAACCCTGGATGCCACCCTTACTTTTGCACTGCTGATGGGGGTGCATTGCTTTCAGAGCTGGGTACATGCCAACAGCCACCACAATCTGGCAGTCCAGTTCTGAAGTCAGCACAGACGTAAGTATGGGACTATGGCAATCCCCCAAAATAACCTTGTGACATCCTCCCCACAACTTCCTTTAGGGTGAGGTTGGCCAGTTTGTAAAACACTGATTTCTCCCATGAAATCCATATAGTACAAGGTAAAAGCACATCAGTGTTCAGATTTCATGTTCTCTGGCACATTTTTCATGGCTGTGAATTAGATAGGGCCCTACTAATGCCCTATCCACTTGACCATGCCACCTCATATTTTAACTAAATATATTGGGGTCATCTGCTTCATCTCACACAAAGTTCAGACCATTTATAAAGAAGTAATTAAACTTACAGCAACATATATTCTGGAATACATACAGACTCAGATCAGTTATGGAGAGGTACCTGTGTTAATCTGTAGCTCCACACAACAAAAAGGCAGTCATGTAACACTTTATAGACTAACAAAATAATTTTTTAGGTGATGAGCTTTCTGAAGAAGCGGATTTGCCCCAGGAAAGCTCATCACCTAATAAATAATTTTGTTAGTCTTTAAAGTGCTACGTGACTGCTGGTTTGTTTTTTCGTTGTTGTTGTTTTTTTTTTTTTTGTGGAGACTCAGATCAATTTGACCATAAAATGTAAACACAGTTACAGTCTAAATACATTCAAAGCCCTGTGGACTTACCTGTTTTGCCAACGTTACTGCCACCAAGTACAACAAGCTTGATGATTTTGTTGGGCACAGAGTCTAAGACAGGATACTCCGGTATGGGAAGCAAGAGGAAGTTAGTAGAATACTGTGACATAGTATTCTGAGAGATGAGACGCATGCCAGAACTGAGATCTAATCAGTTCTACTTGGGAGTAGGGGAGAAAAAGAGGAAAATAACGTTTTTAGTTCTTCTCCAGGCTGTAAATCCTTGGCTAGATTAGTCCTCTCATTTCATTTAAGCGGCATTTTAGGAAAGTATCAGAACAGCTGACCTCTTCCGTCCGAGAACTCTGCTTCGATAGCAACTTTGCAAAGCAGAAGGAAACTTTCAGATCAACTCCAGTGAAAACTGACTCCCTAATTCCTCAGCCAATCAGAAGCCAAAACGCGACATTCCACAACACAGGGCATAAAGTGTATTGCCTCCTTTGAACCATGTTCACGATGTTGCTTTATCTTTTCTTGCTGCCTGTTCTACTTGCTGTTCCTTGCCTTAAAGCTGAAATCCTCCTATTTGTAAAGTCATCAGGGTGGTTGTTTCAACAAGATAAGGTCACCCTGGACCGTCCTGGTGAAACTGCAATTGGAATAATTTTGTTCTGCCTCTCTAAATTTTGTTTGATCTTTCAGCTGGATACTGGATTCTCTGCTATCCATTGTGGTTTGTTGTGTAAGGGTCGTGCACTTGGGTCTCTTACGGGAACATGAGCTACTCGACATTTCTCTGCATTATAATGAGGATTTAGTGAAATATAGTATTTTATATCCTGTCAGAAAGCAATACCTTTGGGTATTTGTAAATTATTAGATGATAAAATAGTTTCAATATTCTTCATTCTTATTGTTCAAGGGCAGAATCATTTGTTGGTTACTTGCTTTAAAAATAACCAGGCCGTTGTAACACATTGTAACAATACAGCTAGTCTCTTCTTGTATTACTTGGAGTATGAATTATTTTTCAAGAGGATCTTTATTATGTGTGTGTACGCTGGGCTCACATTTCACTAGAATAACATGTTTTTAATATAACTTTCCTTGGAAAAACACTGGTTTAAATTAAGGAAAGAAATGATTACAAAACTGTAAGTATAGTAAAACCCAATTTTTTTTCAAAAGTTCTAGCTGTTTCACAAAACGCCCATAGAATAGTACCTTCCCAAGTGTATATATTGTATATATAATATGTATACATGCAGGTTGCAGGGAGATCATGTTCTTTATTTCTGCACCAACTTTAGCTCTTATCTCTTTACTAGTCTGCATTGCTTTTGGGGATGGCTTTAAATGTGTGTTTTTATTTCTTTATCTGGCACTCACTTTCAGTCAGGGAGCATCCTAAAATATATATGTAGCATTCCTAGCATGTCTTCTATATGAGAATGGCAAAGTGCTTTTAAAACTTTAATTAATCTTTGTAGTTTTTATGTGAGTGAGATAGATAAACAGAGAGGTAAAGTGAGATGCTCAAGGCAACACAAGTCAGTAACCAGTCTTGGAGTCAGATCTGTCTCCTACTCTTGTATTCCTACTACGAGACTATTCTGCCTTCCCAGAAAATGTATTTGTAACAACTGTTAATTTATATGCTGTACATCCTGTCAAAAAATGGTCTTTTGGCTGGTACATTCAGATGAACCATTTCGGTGAAGAGAAGCTAAATAAAGGGGAATTTATACTTGTAGTATGCTTTAGCTGATGCTGTGACATAACTTGCTGCTGGCAGTGTATATTTTTTCTGACCCTGAATACATTTAAAACAACAATAGATTGTTCTTTACAGCTTTGTTTGACTTTCTTTGTTCTTTGTAGAAGACCTGCAGCCCAAATGCCACTTCCCATGCCATGCTGAATTTCTTCACTAAACAAAAGCGTCACTTTTTTGGTCTTTCTGGTCATTGTAGCTTAAAATTACCATAATTGTGAAATATACAAAAATACATTAAAAACTAGGTAAAGGTTCTGCTAATCTCATTATATATAGGTGTCCTGTTCCTAGCTTAGTTACTTTGCTCCCTATGGGAACGTTTAAAATAGCAATTAACCTTCTTAGTCCTTATTTTTATTTAATCATTGAATGCACTCCCAGGAGAGCAAATATTAAATAACATGGGAAATGCAAGATGTATGAGGGAACATAGCTGCAGGCAAGCAACCCAAAGAGAGCTAAAGCCTTTAGGCCTCATAAAAGATTGTGCTGTGGAAGCTGAACGTCCCATCCCTAGAGGTGTTTTCATGAGACATAGGTGAGATGTAGTCCATGGGAAGTCTGTATTGTCTCCACCCATGCTGTACCTGTTCTGCAACTAGACACAGAGCTTCAGTCTCTAGTAGTATTAATCAGCATCTTTCAACAGAATTACGTACATAGCTAACAAAAAGTTATCAAATTCTTTCCAGGATTGATAAAGAACTCTTACACAAAAATGAACTGTCCAAATATACTCTGGCATATTTTACATATTACAAAATATTACATTTTTAAGCAACAATAATAATTTATTCCAGGTATGCCATTGGTCAAAGCTGCAACAGCATTCACTGATTTTTCCTGCTGATGTACAGTGACTATTGTGATCACTGGCAGAACTGTGCACTAGAACCATTTTGCGGTTCTGCTTAAACATGCTGCAGAAGGGTAAAGAATTACTTAATGCAAAACCACCGCCAGGCTTCTTTATCCAACCAAATCTTTCTCTAAAATCCAATATGTTGATGGGCCAGTCTCTTATGCAACATACAGGGGGAAAAAATCCCAGTGAAGAAATTTTTATAAGACCTTCCTGTCTTCCCTTAGTTCCAGCCTGAAAAATGTCTATCCCATTAGGTGTGGATACTTAGGCAACTCCCTGTAACTATGCACACCTCTTAACTCACAGAGTCCCGACATTTGTTCAATGCACAGCTCCAATGGGTTGATCTGGAAGGGGGCCCTAGGCACTACCCCAGAACAATTAATAAACACGAACAGCACTTCACTCCTCTTGTCAAGTAACAGGGGGGTGGCCGTGTTAGTCTGGATCTGCAAAAGCAACGAGGGGTCCTGTGGCACCTTACAGACGAACAGAAATGCATGAGCATAAGCGTTCGCGGGCAAAGACCCTCGTCGTCAGACGCAGTCAAGACTTCACTCCTCTTGAGCACTTCCTGCCCTCCAAGCGCTCTGCAAAGGTTAATATGTCACATCACCTGCTTGTGAGGCAGGGACCTGTGCCCCCTGCTTTTACGGATGGGGAAACTGAGGCACAACAGGGCTCACCCGAGATCACGAAACGAGCCGAGCCACGCAAAGGCTGCAGCGCAAGCGCCTCCTGTGTGGGAGGATGGCGGTTTTCCGCCCACTGACTCCGGGCGGGGGACAGGCGAGCGGAAGGGAGCCGAGGCCCTTCCTAGCAGGGCAGCGGGGCTACCCGGCGCTGTTTTGCTGACGCACTGGCGATGCCCGGACCTCATTGGCTGTGGCGCCACCTGCGGCTCTGGCTGCCGCTGTCAGTTGGGTGCCTGGGTCCCAACATGGCGTCAGCGGCTGCGGGGTCCGGGGCCGGGACGGGCGGATGGAAATACTGATGACGGTCCGGAGACTGGCCTCCATCTGTACCATGGTGAGTGCGCGGCCGGGGCGCCCCGCAGACACCGCGGTGGGCGACTCATGTCCGGTAGGGTCCCCGGCCTGGAACGGTGGGACCCTCCCCCCCCCGGAGCCGCCACCTCCTTGGGGGCCAAGAGATCCCTCTCCCTTCCGCCACAGGGCTCCCCTTCCCCCAAGTCCCGCGCCTGGAGGGGAGGGGAGGGGAGGGGAGGGCCCTCTCCGCCGCCCCCCCCAGGAGCCGCCTCCCTGGGGGCCAAGATTCACCCTTTCCCTCTGCCAGAGGGCTGCCCTTCCTCCAGCCTCCCCTCCTCCATAGGCTCCAGCTCCCTGGGAATCGCGAGACCCTCCCCCCATTCCCTAGGATGCACGCTTGTAGAATATGCGCTGTCCTTTTTCCTGACCCTCTTGGGAGTTCTTCCCTTCCACCCCTGCAGGACCTGGCCCCGTGCATGCTCCCTGGTATTAGGAACATTTCCCTTACCCCAGGAGCCAAGTGATCCCCTTTCTTAAACGGTAGGAGTCCAGAGTTAAAAGACTTTTAAAACCACATTTTTGTCAATGTTTAGAATTTATTAAGATGACTCCTTCCCTGTTGCCAAACATTATTCAGAGCCCTGTATGGGTACTATGATTTGTGTAGCTTGTTAGTGTACTTACACTGTGCTAGGAGCTTTCTGACTGTGCAAGTAGGTGCAGTCCCTGCCTTTTACAGTGTGCATTTAAAAAATCAGAAGACTTTATAATACACAATACAGCGACAATGTATTTCTGAACACACCCTTGTGAGAGCATGGGTGTGTAACAGGAAAACTGTGATAAAGGAAAGTTTTTCTGGTATCATATGAGGGCTCTGATGAAAAAGACTTAAGACAGGAAAAGCTGTACAATATAACATGACCTGCATAAGAGGCCTTCTTTTCCTGTCCAAAGAGACTTCCCCTAACAGCAGGCCCAGCATCATGCCCGTATAGCTCTCTACTTTCACATAGAAGCCATTGAAGTCAACGAGAGTTGGTGCAGGGTATGTTGGTGGTCCTCAATGCAGGAATGAGCCCAGATCTCAATAATATTTTGTTCCACAATTAGTGGAAACAAGCTTGCTTTAAACAACCACTTTGTTAATCTTTTGAATGGCCATGTAGGCCCTAATTCTACATGAATCTTTCAAAGTGTTAAAAGTGAGGAAGGGTGGACTAAGAGAATGTCAAACTTCACATGCGTGTTTGCAACCATTGGTCCCAACATTGACATTCTTATGAGCAAATATAATTGCTTTTAATAAATTTGTATACCTTCGCTCAGATTAATATGAGTATCATGAGTTTCATGTGTGTTATTAGTATAGGACTTGTGAGACTGTATAGTAATTAAGGACTTGACATTTATGTGGTACTTTTAATAAACTAAAGCTGAGACATAAATCATACACAGTGACCAGTTAATTTACCATGAAAAACAGTTGACTCTCCTGCAAAATATTGCTTGTGTTCAATAGCTTGTAACAGCTCTGCAGTATTTTAGAACTCTTCTTCATGCAGAAAAGTCATTCATCCAATTGATATTATTGCTGGGATTTAGGTTGGCAACACGTAGTTTTATGAGTTGTAATTTGAATAGGGCTTTCAAGCTAAATACTCTTGTTCTTCTTATAATTCCTTGGGATTTTAATATCCATAAGTGGTCAGAACCTCAATTTTACATTGCATCCAAATTACAGTAAGTTTAGCTGCACAGCAATCCTGGGGTGTCAGTTCAGTATTGACTTGGTAGTACACTCTCCTTTCCTAGCAACCAACCAGTTCTACTTTCTGCAGTGTTCAGATGTTTTTGAAGTGATCTTCTCAAGTACTGATTACCCAGTTTTTCTTAAATATGATATGATATGGTTGCAGGTTTATAGCACTAAGAACCTATTTTAATTGAATAATCTCAGATAGTAAATTTTCTAGAACAATATAGATATGGAAATACACATCTCATAGAACTGGAAGGGACCTCAGGAGGTCATCAAGTCCGGTCCACTGCCCTCTTGGCAGGGCCAAGCACCGGCCCCCTGCCTCACACTTTTTTTTTTTTTTAACTATTTGCCCCAGATCCCTAAATGGCCCCCTCAAGGATTCAGCTTACAACCCTGCTTTTAGCAGGCCAGTGCTCAAACCACTGAGCTATCCCTCCCCCCCAATCCAACCAACTACAGGTTTTGAAAATTTGTAACAAGCACATTTAAAAGTGCACAAGTGCATCCATGGACCTCTGTTCCCCCACCACAAACACAAGTGAAAATAAATTCATGAGAAGTGTTGGATTATAGCTTTGATGCAGAATTCCCTGCCCCCAAACTCCACCTTACATGCGATTGACTCATTCCATACAGAACTCTGAATAAATACCCCAGTTCAACAGGCTGAGTATCAGAGTGTTCCCTGGGATCATGCAGCTAACCTAAAGTTAGTCTGCCAGTACTCAGTGGTGTGTTCTTGGTATCTTTGGCCACAAGCATGTACTTTTGGATTAGTTTCTGTTCCTGTCCTTATTTTGCTTTTGGCTGGTGTAGCAGATGGCTCACTAGCAGATGCCCATTTATACCAATATTGATTAGCACAGCTTTTTACAAGAGTAGGTGCCCTCAATAAATTCTAATTTTAGGAGGTATGTTCTGCTTTCTTGAATGCTTATTTTTGTTTCAAGCAGAGATGGTGTTTTCACTTCTACAAAAACTGTCATACAGAATGCTGCTCTCTACCCCAAAGAGAATTGCTTTCTTAAAGACCCCTAATTAGTGAACTGTATAAATGTTATAGTATTTTTCATGATAAACATTGATACAAAAATGTAAAGTTATTTAAATTACCTTGACTGAATTTATTATCAAGCTCACCCATAGTCTTATTTTCAACTAATAGAAAAACATTAGTGTGCTGGTTGAAGTAGTTTCATTTAACTCAGACTAAAATACAGTTTATACCTTCTATGATTGTTAACATTTAGTAAGCTCAAGTATGAAAATGAAGACCCTGAATAAGTCCAGGGCTATGGTTAGGCATATGAATCATACACAGCATCAGAAAATTTGAGGCACCACCAGGACAAAAGGTGAGCAGGTCAGCTCACGCTTGCCTGTGCCAGGTTTACATTTGGGCCATGCCCATGTTCAGAAGGGGCCTAGTTTGGAGCAGCTGGTCCTCTCTACCGCCTCCCAGGTCCTCTCCATGCTCACTGCTCTAGTCTCTCCGTCAAGGGTTTCTTTCTGTCCCTGGCCCTGCCTGCCAGCTCCTCCCTGCCCCCTCACCTCCCCCCTGACTGCCCATTGCTTGCTCCTTTCAACTGGCTGAGGGCTCCTCTCTGCCCCCATCATAAGCAGGCAGCCACTAGCAGAGCCAGGCTGGAGGGGAGTCCTCAGCTGCTGCTGCTCCAGGCCAGTGACCCTCGACTTCGGGCTCACGTCTCCCTGTCATTCTGCAGCAGACTGGTGAAGTTAGAGGCTGCATTTGCCCCACGCCCCATGCAATGAAATGCCTCCTGTCTGCCGGGGCCACCACCAGTGCCAAGTTAGTAGGGCTGCAGGGAGCTGTGGGGGAGGGGGCAGTTCTATTGTTCTGAGATAGCACCGTCCTCCCCACAGCACTGTGCTGAGAGGGGTGAACCCTGCTCTGTGCTGGCTCGCCAGGGAGTGGGTCTTTGGAGGGGGATGTGAGAAAGTAGGAGGAACTGAGCAATGGGAAGGTTTTGTGTATTTTGGGTGGTGAGCTCAGCAGGTCCAGGGAGTGATGGTGGGCAGCACTCTGTGACATGGTATGCACCCACCCTGTTGGCGAAGGGGAACAGTGGCAACACAGGGCTGCAAGTCAGCTTTCCCTATAAGCAATGCAATTGTGCGGCCACTCAGGAGAAATTTAGTTGCTGCCCCGCTGATTGGCAGAGAGCCCACAGCTACATTTTGTGCTCCTGTTGATGGTGGGCATTCGTACATGCACATAAAAACAGTTATTCTGCACATGGGTGGGAAAGAGGAGACGGAATTTTGCTGCTTGTACATAACCTGTGGAGTAGGCTTGCCCCCTTTGTGCTATGTCCCATTGCCCCTGGCTGGTTCCTCACTCCAAGGACTGACCTCCCTATGCCATGTTTCAATGCCCCTTTAGGAACCAACAAACAAGCTTGGAGCTGGGCCTACAAATAGTTAATCCATCCATCCCTGCCACGTATCCAGAACACACTGCAGTCTCTTCATGCAGGGGCTATATTCATACACCTGGATGTGCCAGTGCAGTGCATTCTGCATGAGGGAGAGGGTACAGGAGTTTCTGCAGGGAGCTGTGACTTTCCACCATGGCTGGGTGTCTCATTTGCTGGCTCAGGCTCTCTCCTCACCCCTTCTGGGCTGTAAGTGTATGTTGTGTTACTAAGAGCAAGTCGGGTATAAGGCACAGTAAATAACACTGCATAGGGCCCCTTAAATTCTGTGGATGGCCCTGTATAAACCACTTAATTACTTAAACAAGGTGTATTTAGGAATTAACTTTTCTTTAGGATTCTTATCAAGTGACACGTAAATTGTTCTATGTCTTGAAAGTACTTTCTAAGCTATCCTTATAATACTTCTGTAATATCTATGATTTGTAGCCTGGAAAACTAAATCATAAGGAAGTGAAGACTTGGACAGAGTCACACAATGATTCTGTGGTTGAACCAAGTTGCATAGCTCCCAGATTGGAGCTTCTGACTCCCTGTCTCATGTTCATGCCAATAGACAATGCAACCTCTTTAAGATGAACAGAAGATTAAAATTGGTCATTTAAATTCTAACTCTGTACCACTAAGTTTATATCTAAACCAAACCACCCTTCTTAAGCGGATTCACAATCTTTTTGTAGTATAAATTGTATGTCATATGTTCCATGGACACTCTACTATTGCTGTTGATCATCTTTCTTCCCATTCACAATTGCAGAACATGTGGTGGCAGCTGCAGTAATTGCAAACTTTACAAACAGATGTAAGGAGAATATTTCCTGTATTGTAACTGCTTTTGGTTGTGAGTCAGTAGCTGGAAAGTACAGGCACACCATGTGACTAGACAGAGCCTTGCAAACCATTAGCCAGGTCTTGGTGGGCTATCACAGGCCATAGCCAAAATTTGTGCTGGGCCTGCTTAACTTTAACTGCCTTTCTAGCACCTGATGTTTTTGTCATATATTCTGTGATTTGTAAATGCCTGTGATGTTAATTAAGAAAATGGATTGGCTAGGATATTGTCCTAAAATCACACTACCACAGAAGATCGACCCGCAAAGTTGATCCTGGAACACCTCATGAGCAGGGGAGATTTAAGTAGGTTGAAGGGAGAGAGGCTTCTGTTGTTAAATTGGATACTATGGCCTTCTGGGCAAGGAGATATTATAAGGGTTTTCAGTTAGACCTGGCAGTTCAGTCAGTCTGTAAAGCTTCTTCCCTCTGTTAGTCATGAAACTGAGGCTTAACACAGAAACGTTTTGAGATGGAAATCAGCTTGTTTTATTGGGTCATCTGTAGCTTTTTCGTTGACATGACTGCAACTGAACACTTGTATAGCAACGAGTGATGAAGTGGGGACCTGAGCTTTCCCTTTCTCAGATTCAAATGATGTGTCTTAACAAGGAGTTAATAGTAATGTTTGTGCAGCACAATAAGCTAATTAAGGTCACTTCCCAGTAGAGTGTCATCTAATTGCTCTGCAAAGCTAGCAAGACATACCTGAGAACACAGATTCAGCATATATTTGTCAGTCCTATTTTTGTTCCCCAAATCGGTACATGGGGCTAATTATCACTTAAGCTGATGGTGAGAGAGGGGTATGAATAGTGAGCACAGGAAACTTGCAAGAAAGGAAATTAGTATTTTTACTATTCATTTTGTGCAATTAATTTGCAAATAAACATGTCAGTTGCCAAATGAGATGCATACAAGAGCCACATCAATGAGTTTTATGAACTGTCTTGGCATTTTTAAAAAAAAATATTTATAAGGGACTTTATTGTACTGGTAACTTATGGAGATGGTAACATTTACGGCTAGAATAGTAAATAATGTGGGAAAATAGTTTGTTTTTTAACTCAGAACTTCTGTTTCAATTGTGTCTCTTCTTAAATTGATCTGAAGTGAAATGAAAGTTTGCTCCCAACTCTAAGATGAGAGCTCAACTAGTTAACACTAACAAATATTACTGTTCCTGAATCATTAGTTCCTGAATTTAAAGCCAGGTGGGGCAATAGCTTATGCTTTGTGGAAGTTGCTGTGCCGAGGTATATCAGACAGAAAGACACAATGTTGTTCAACAAGTTATTGAGATGACTAATGTTTTTAGTACACACCTTTGTCAGGGGAGACTCCAGTCTTCTCTGTAGCCTGAGAGCGTGAACTTACTTTTTAGGTGGAGCTGCTGTCTGGTTTGTCTCTAAACTTACAGGTGGCATCTACACTAGCAAGTTCTTTCAGAAAATCTGGCCCTTTTTCAAAAGAACACACAGAGTGTCTACACATAAAATACTCTTTTGATCCGAAATTGAAAGAATGTGGCTCTTCTTCCAAAAGCCCTCTTCTACTCCCAGAACAGGAGGAGCACCTTCTTTCAAAGATTTTTTTGAAAAAAAGCATGTGTAGACACACTGCAGATCCTTCTTTTGAAAGAGCAGTCCTCATGTTGATGGATTTTTCAATCTCTGGCTTATTATTTGGAAAGAGCAGGGGCTGTGTGACTGCTCTCTATCAAAAGAGTGGATCAATTTTTCTGTCTGCTTTATTGTGTGTAGATGTGATCTTTTGGAAGAAGCTTTTTCAGAAGATGTCTTCCAGAAGAACATCTTTCAAAGGATCGCTGTAGTGTAGACATAGCCACGACGTCTCTCCCTCTAGTGATTGTCCCAGAAAGAGAGATGAGGACCAGTCAAAGAGAACTTTTTTAACTTAAGAGATTAGAACTCGTGTAGCTGAGGTTTTATCCCATCTCCAAAGGGATAACTATGATTTATCTAGTAATTACCTCTTTGCAGCACACAGATCAGTTTCAGTGAGTGAAATTTGCAGAGTCTGTATAAGGTATATGCATGCTCTCTGCATTGTGCATCCTTCCCTGCGTGTTTTTATGCAGTGGGGATTTGTAAGTGAGGCCACTAGATGTAACTCATGCATCTATTGGTACTGGTGCAAGGACAAAAAACACCCTTCAGTTGCCTCGGTTGGTGTCGTGTCCTCTTATCTTACAAGCGAGTGTCATGAAAGAAGGCTAAAATCCCCTAGAAAGCATCACATTGTAGCAATGCTAATACTTTTTCTATTCCTATCAGCAGGGGTTGGGCTGAGTTTCTGCACTGGCCCCTGTACAGTTCTGGTGGCTCACCAGCAATCATTTGAATTGGTCTCTGGCTAGTAGGTATCTGGTAAATTATTTAAGACCAGCTTGAACTTTGTAATTGGATCATCATGTATTTAACAATTTCCTACTTTCACATAAAAGCAGCTTTTAAAATTAAAAAAAAAAGTGTAGCCATAAGATTTTCTGGGTTTATGGACAAATGTATTACTTTCTTGGCCAATGTCAGACTGAATGAGAGAGATTTAATCTGAGGTACTTGAGATAGAGGCACTTACTGTGATTTCGCATTTCATAAGTCAGGCCATGGTTCATCACACTCTTTGCTGTGAAATACAGAAGGTAGTAATGGTGGCTGACCTCATGTGGTAGGGAGAGCAGCAGCTGTTACTTTCTCTCTCTTGTCTCCACAACTCTCAAAAGTCTCAGAGGAGATGTAGATCTCAGCGTAGGGGCACAGAGAAACAGTGGAGCTGAGTCACTGTTCTGTCTGTGTAGCATGCTTTCCTGAGGGGTAGTGGGGTCTTACAAGTTGTAGCTAATGCTGTTGCATCATCTCTTTTAGGTGGTGGCAGTGTGGATTGTTAGGTAGCCTTGGAAGCTACACTGTATCCTTTGGTCTTCACAGGGATGCTTCTGTAACCTGAACGCCTGATGTACCCATTATGCTCAAGCCTATCACAGATATAAGTATCCAAACCCCCTGGGTATTCTCTGAAGCACTGTAACCACCACCCAATGAAACCGTGAGGAAAATGGGAAATGTGGATAAACCCACACTTGGCTGTATATAAAGATACATCTACTCTTACTGGAAGATTGACTAGTGGTCAGTCTTCTGGGGTTCGATTTAGCTCTCCTACTGAGGCTACACTAAATCAAACCATCAGTGGGGTGTCAGAGGCAGGCTGTGGCTGGGAGGCACTTACTTAAGAGCTTCAGGCCCCAGCACTCTGAGGTAGACTTCCCTGCCAGCTGGCCCAGGAGCCCTCTAACTGATTGTCTGTCCCATATTGCTCTCTGCGCTGGAGTGGGCAGGGGAATGGAGAGAAGGAGGTGGGGCCAGGCACGCTGGTCCCGCCACCCCCAGCAAAATCTTTCTGCTCACATTGTTTGGTTTCTGGTGAATAGGAGCTGAGAGATTTTGATAAGGATGAGGGCAGCCGGCAAAGCCTTCCCCACACAAAGCAGAGAGCCGCAGGGAGCATCCAGCCACTTTGAGTATCACTTGCCCATGCTGTAGGAGTGGGCTGCAGACCAGATTAAAAGGCTTGGTGTGATGGATGTGACCCATAGGGCACATTTTAAGCCCCGGCAGGTAAACAGTGAGTCATAATTAATCAGGGAGAGCCATTAAAATACCAAAATGTATATGAGCTGATTAAATTGCTGTTTTGTATTCCCTCTTCCTAGCCTGTTCTTCTAACAAGTGTGGAAGTTAATCAGGATGTAGAAGGCATAGGGTAAAGGGGTGTTTGTGTGTGTGTGTGTGTGTGTGTGTGTGTGTATATATAAATATATACACACACACACATGCGCACACACACCCTCTCCTCCTTGCAGACTTTGTGCATCCCCTCATCTGCAAAACCAGACTGTGTTTCAGTCTGTAATCTTTCAAAGTAACTCAGACAGAGCTCAGGATAATGGGCTGCATTGTAGACAATCATTTTGCACTACCATCTGTTTCCCTCTCATCTGTACTTTCAACTTCATGCCCAGTGATTTATCCACTTAGCTAAACATGCGTCAAGGTGTGAGTTCCCCCACTCTGATCCATTAATAGGTTCTGTGACTGGATTTCAATCCTCCTAGTTCTCTATGCCAACATATAAATATTTAGTAGCAAAACTGCATACCATTCACAACCCATAATGCTAGTCTTCATCTTTCATCAATAGCTGTGTCCATATTTTCTTAGTGCTGAACTGTCATTATTTGGCACTGATATGCAAAGATCAGGCAAAAAAATTAATTCCTTTTCAATTTGCCAAGTAAATGTCAGTAATAATGGGCAGGGTGTGCTCTTGGGCCCTTTTACATAGGATGCTGTGCCCACAGGCCATGTGCCTGTTCTTAGGTGTATTAGGTTATAGATTAGAAGGTTTCCTATCTCATAGGGAGGGGTCAGACAGAAGAAGACCAGCATAGGCAAAGTGGACTGTCTTCTACCCCTTACAGGCAGCAGGCCTGAGAGGATGTGATGGTTCTTGTAGTCCGTAGGTCTCTGTGTCACTTGCCTCCAGCAAAAGGATTGTTTTTTCTTGTGATAGTTGGGTGTCAGCTCCCGGACACTGCAGATCTTTCAACCACTGAAGCTCCTCCTCTGGGGTTATTCAAGCCCTTCCTTTGCCTTGCAGGTTAATAGTAAGTGTACCCCAACCTCCCAGTCCTTTTAAATTGTTACACTGGGATAACCAGCTCCTGACATTGGCTGTTCTCATCAATTCTGGCTCTTCTTCCTTCAAAGGTGCTGTGTACAACAGCTTTACCTTAAACCACTGCACCTTCAAACAACAAAACAATCTTGAACACTTACAATGAAAAAAGTGACAATCTTTAAGAATGAGTAAAGGTTTAACTAGACATGAGTGGGGAAAACAAGTGGTTACAATATAAAATGAAATCCCAAACAAGAACCTTGGTCCATGCTTATCAGGAGCTAGCCTTCCTATCTAGTAAAGTAGATTTCCCTCCCAAAGTTCAGTTTGTTGAAGAGCTGACTAGTGTCTCAGTAACAAGGGTCCATATAGTCATAGAAGTACTACCTTTGCTCAAGGGGTGTTTCTTAGTGAATGGATCCAGAGTGTCTTTCCATCTCCTCTGTCTCACTGAAAATGGGCTTTTGTCTTCATAGCCAGGGTGATTGCAGAGCTGGAATTTACCCCTAAATGTCTTCTGAGAGCCTTGTAAGCAGTGGAAGTATTGGTAATGCTTCTAGACAATATTGCCCTCCCGTGGCCCTGCAAATTCTCTAGTCCAGCACTGGTTAGGTCCTGAGGGTTTTGATTTAGAGAGGTTCAACCTGTACTGAAGGTATTGAGTCATTCTTAATCAGAATTGTATTGTAGCCTGGGAAACAAAGTACAGTAAACCCTCGATTTTTACAAACCCTGATTTAGCGGACTTTGGGAACAACAGACAGCCCCATTGTTCCTGAAATCCTCTGGGGTCTGTAAAATTTTAAATTCCCCCTGCCAAAAATAATTAAATTCCCCCCCGCCACACTCTGAAGAAGGGGTGGGGTGCGTATGCAGGCAGACAGCACTCGCATATGTGCCCCACCCTGGTGGGAGGAGAACATGGCAGCTTCGGTGACAGGGCTTCTCCAGGCTGTGTGCAGTGTGGCACCTCCAGCCGTGTGGTGGGGTGCCTTCAGCGGTGCATGGCTGGGTGCCTCCAGATGTGGTCCAGCAGCTCTGGCTGAGCAGCAGGCTGTGATGGTTCTGGCTCCAGTGGCCACGGTCTGTTGAGTCCCTGGCAGTCTTTTTTGAGAGGGGCTGGCGGGGGCATTGGTGCTGGGGGAGCCTGATGGGGGTAGGTGGGTAGTAAACCCTCATATTTAACGGACACCCTTTCCCTCTTGTTGTCCATTAAATTGAGGTACAGTAATTTGCAAACAGTCAGTAAATCTCTGTTTATGATGTATAGTTTAAAACTAATCTCACATATACAGTTTGAATCATTTATGTCAAGTAAATCAAAATCTTGAATTTTTGCATTATAGGTGACATATACTCACAGTTGGTTTTCCAGCTTGTCAACTAGGCAAGTGTAAGTTCTCACACTGGACTTATCACCGTAAAATTCAACCTCTTGTATTGCTGTACATATATGGAAGATACCACTTTATACATTTACTTCTAGAATAAATAAGTATGATTTCTCAAATGACAATTTAGGGTAAGAATTGGTAATAATTTTTGCATTTTTGACCTGTGGGTTGATTTTTGAATTGGAATCCAAGTACAGTTCTTCATGCAGAGATTACATTTGTCTGTCCTAAAGCAGCTTTCTAGTGGAAAATAAAACAAGTCTTCCCTCTTTACTTAGACTTTTAAAATACAGTTTTTAACTTTTGTACAATATAGTCTTTTATGGTTGTGGGGGGAGGTGTGGAGGTGGCAGTGGGGGAGATCTCTTCCCTTCTCATGTTAGCCATGATTACAAGGGCAATATGTGTACTCTGTAAGGTTGCATTTGTAAATCTGATTAAAACCATTAGATGAGGTTTGAAATTTGCTTCATTTCAATTTATCTGCTAATGTTAAAGATCATTTCTTTGAAAAATGTGTAGCAAATTGCTGTGCTAATTGTGGTCAATTGTGCCACAAACAGCGTGTGCAGTAGAAATTAGGCTATTTTAAGCTGGCCAGTTTGTCATCTAACAGTAGAATTAATTTGCAAACTGTTAAAAGTAGTGGCAAAATTGTCTCTGCTTTGGAATCTGAGCAGTAAGGGAACAGATTTCCTAACATTTCAGCTGTTCAGAAGCCACATTTTAATAACATAATGACCCAGGTTACTGTACAGTCTTCAGTTTTCTTTGGCTTTTGTAGCTCTATTCCCCAACATTCTGAAGATTTTAGTGGAACCGTTTTGGTTTCCAGTAGGCACTGCTTTACCTAGGAATGTTGATTATGAGTTTTTGAAATAAAATTTTCAGCTGTGACACCTGAGCAATACACTATTTAATTATGGGATCACCATCCTGCAATAAAAACCTTTAGAGATGTGTCAGTCATGTATGAGGAGGGTCATTTGGAAATCTGTCAGTCTAATTTTCCTTCCCTTGCATTCGTCAAGTTTTATCACAGATCATATTGTTTCTCATGTTTTGTGATTCCTTTCTATTTCTTCAGTATCAGGCTGTCTACGCTGTGATATAAGTTCAAATTTAAGGCAGTTAGCTTGATATTACATGACTGTCTTCACTGTAAATACTATTAGCTTGATTTAGGGAGCACTAATATCCATATCCATCATCGTTGGTAACTGATGGATGTAGCATCAAGCTCTCTGTCAAGAACTCCTGCAGCTGAGCTGGTACCAGACGTGGAGGTTATCCTCTCCTTTGGACTATATCAGTAAAGCTGAGAGGGGGACACTGGTGTCTGGGCAGCCCAGTGTCTCCATAATAAGTGCCCAGGCTCGCACCCGGAGAGGTACTCCGGCATCGCTGAACAGCGTTGCATCAACACGGGAGGCAACAGATACCGGTTATAAGCTCTTGCTCGATTTTCATAGAGAACGAGCGCCAGGGGTTGCCTTCGATGGTGGGAGAGATCCTCGCATCTCACTGGACAGTCACCGCCCGTCTCAAGCTGGGCAGCCCCCAGCCAATAGGGTACTGTCCTGCCACAGTTCACCTGCCTTGCTGGGTGCGTGAGGCTTAAGGTTCTGAACCTGATAAGTGACTGAAATTTGGGCACCAGGCGAACCAAAAAGAGATGCAGCAAGGACTGTCACTCTCGTGTGGGTCTTCATAGTCACAACAGACGCTGTAAATGAAGTCCTCAGTTGAAACTTTAAAGGGCGCGATCCATAGTCTATGCAGACTGAAGGATGCCTACTACTACTAGCATCAAGCTCAAATTCAAAAGTTCAATTTAAGGCCAGTGTGGGAGCACAACGTCTTAAGATCAAATTTATAAGCCTCCAGAGGTGTCCCTTTTGTAACCCACAGTGCCCGTCAGTGCTCCTCTCTGGCTGCCACTCTCCAGGTGTGCAAGAATTGCGTAACAGGAATACCATAAATTTCAAATCAGGACCAGGAAGCCTGTGGCTGTGGGCTCGTGTTTGTGTGAGAGCCTGAGAAATGTCTGTCTTTCTTTGCTGTTAGTGCTGTGAGTGCATCTACCCATTACAAATAGCCCCTGCACAGCGTTTGTGCTTCTGTCTCTACACTTGGTATTTTTTTCTGCACTTCCTGGAGCCAGCCACTGCCCCATCGCACCACATGGCAGCAAGGCTGTTTTGGAGGTTATGCTTGCATAAGAGGCTGAGAAACTTCTTCTTGCTGGTTTACATTTGTGCATGAACTGCCCTCCCTCCCCAACAGTAGCCACGCAATCGGGGTCTTTTCCGCACTCAGCCACCTCACGTGGGTAGGCTCTGACCCAATAAAAGGACATGCCTTCTCTTTGGAGCTGACCATGCTGCCAGGCAGCACCATGTCCTAGCTTGCGCGTGGTTAGGGCTCTGAGGGTGGGAAAGATTTTCAGGGGTTTGCTGCTGCGGGGGGGAGGGCAGTCTTTCACAGGGGCTAAGATATTTGGGTGGGACCACTTCAGCTATTTCAGCATTTCAACTGGCTCTGCAGCCCCAGACCACAGGCGCATTCTCACCCCCCACCAAAAATATTTTCAGGGGCTTGCTGCCCATGGTAGACACCTGCTGTTTTGATATTTCTGTTATAAAATCTTCCCCAAAATTTCTTCATATTTTGACCCCCCCCTCCAAAAAACACAAGGGCCACGTTTACACTACAGGCATCTTTCGAAAGAAGCCCTTGCAGAAGATCCATTTTGAAAGAGTGCATCCACACACAAAGTGGATCAAAAGAGTGATCTGCTCTTTCAAAAGAGAGTGTCCACATAGCCCCCACTCTTTTGAAAGAACAGGCCAGGGACTGAAAATTCAAGAAGCATCTCCACACATTTTCTTTCGCAAGAAGGCATGCTTCCTGATATGGGAAAGGAAGAGCGATTTCAAAAGGAGCGCTGCGTTCTTTCGATTTACTTTTGAAAGAATGCTTTTGTGGGTATACCCTCTGTGGGATCTGTTGAAAGAGCCTCTTCTTTCAAAAAATCTTTCACAAGAACTTACTAGTGTAGACACAGCCAGGGTGGAGGGCCAGTTGAAATTCCTGTTTCTTTTGTAATTTCGGTGTATGAGATTTCACTGCCATCTCCTGTGTTGGCAATGTCTGTGTAGTGAAGAAGGAAGACAAAAATCTTTTCTCCTAGACTTTTCAATCCTCTTTCTTCTAACTTTGCACCTCTTCACACAGGGAAGAGTGAGTCGAGGACTAGTTGAAAATACAGTCTGTCCCTGTGTTATTTTTCAGGGATTGGATGCAATCACAGGAAGTGGGACAGTCAGTGGACGTGTGCACAGAAGCCTTAGAGTGAACAGGGAAGCCAAATACCCTCCCCTCAGCAACTCTCTCTTTCAAACATTTTACTCTCATCTCTTTCTTCAAGCTTTTCACAGTCCCTGTGTCATTATCAGGGATTGGATGCAATCACAGGAGGGGGACAGTCAGGGGATGGCCAGTTGAGAATTCAGTTACAGAAGAAAGGGATTTCTGTTAACTTTGCCATCTCTGGGGATGCCAGGCTTTTCCTTCCTTCCAACGGGAAAAATGGATGTGTGCTTAACATGGGAGGGGAGTGAAGAAAATTCAATGTGAGAAGATGATCTCAAAGACCAGAGAGCATACCCAGCATGCTACGGGGATGAGGGAACTGTGAAATAGGTTCCCACAATGCACTACTGCAACAGTCAGGGTTTGCCAATTGAGCGTGGCAGCAACAATTCAACTTTGTGAGGAGCACATGGGGAGATGAGGCTCATCAAAATTGAATTTATAAATTCCAAAATTACAAAATTGATAGTAATTCGATTTTATCTCATCTTGTAGATTCAGCCTGAGTCATTCTCTGTAGATTTGAACTCTGATACGTTCGCTACTTGCCACATGTGGCAAATAAGACATTGTACTGTGGCAGATGCATGCATACCTAACTCATAAGAAATAATAACTCTTTGAATTCGTCACATGTATTCAAGACAATTAGCACAGGTGCTCACCCAGGTGAGGCAACCTGCCAGCCAGAGGTGAACCCGTACGGGCACTAGCACCACCCATGCTGAAAGGGAGAACTGCAGGGCCTGGCAAGGATGGGGCTTGGTATCATGCCATTTAATGCGTGGGGCAGTGCTACTCGCAGGGAACAGCTGTAGCTGTGCCACTCCCAGTCATGCTGGGAGGTGGTTATTACAGGCTATGCAGGGTTCCAAGCCTTTCTGTGGTTAGCCTTTCTTTGCTGCAAGGAGTCACGTTGCTGTAGTTGTGTCTGCGATTATGACATCATCTCCCAGTTTCCTGTGAATTCAAAGGCCAGAAGGTATTTATTTTTCTAATATTATTTTAAAAAGTTTGATAAAATATAATAATGGGGTAAATATGGAAAGACGACAACCACAAGTGTGGCGAGTTTTGAATTCCTAGTGCATGCTGTTGCAGCTAAGCTAGATTTTCATACAATAAACTCTTTCATATTTGGCAGCCCCCAGACCGGGAGGTTGCCAGATATTCAAATATTCTGGATGAAAGAGAGGTAAACCTAGCAGTATATAACACTAAAGAAAAGCAAAATTAGATATTAAGTAACAAACAAAAATGTATGCAGAGTACTTTATTTACCATCAACAGTAATATTGTACACAGTAAACTTACACTGTATTTGCTGCATTTATTTTATTTACTTTCACTATACACATGGAAAATATAACTAAAATTACTTATGGTTAAACTACTGGTTATTTGAGAGTTCCAGGTAATAGAATGCTAGTTAAGACAGAGTTTACTGTAGTCCTTTTTCTACATTTTATAGCTAGTCAGATCAGTTGTACAAAGTTACTGTGAAAATGTAACAGCCCAAATGGCTTGCTCATCATTTGTCCTCGTGATTCATAATTAAAATGCTTGTTCATTAAAAATATCACTAACTGTGAGGAATGGGTTAATAACATGTAGCAAGGCTGAACTATGGTATATTTAACCTTTGTTTTAATTCTTCAAGGCTTCAGTGATTTAGGTCTAGTCCACACTTAAAATGTTGGTTGGCATACTCTTGTTGGTCAGTGGATATGAAAAATCCAAACCCATAACCAATGCAGCTATCAAAACAAAAAGCAGTCAAGTAACACTTTAAAGACTAGCAAAATGGTTTATTAGGTGAGCTTTCGTGGGACAGACCCACTTCTTCAGATGAAGACCTAACTCCTAGGTTAACAGAAGCCCTCTTCTATCACTCTGTATGTTATTGCTTGTGGAAGAGGTGTTCTGCCTTGACAGAAATACCTCTTCCATCTGTCTATCTGCACTACTAGATTATGCCAGCATAACTACGATGCTATACCTGTATCAGTATATTTCACATAGGCCATGTCTCATCATCATTCATCATCACTAACCGTGGGCTCAGTGCCCGTTGGTGTCTGATGCCCAGTACAACCAAATGTTAAAAGATGCCAGCTTGGACGTCGCCTGGATAAACAAGGCCATGTCTACACTTACGAAAAACTTCAAAATGGCTATGCTAATGAACAAATCGAAGAATATTCATGAGATGCTGAAATGAATATTCAGCGCCTCATTAGCATGCCACTGTCCGTGACACTTCAAAAGTGCCGCATTTCGCTCACCCGCAGCTCAGCTACATGGGGGTCCTTTTTGAAACGACCCTGCAAACATCGAAATCCCCTTATTCCTATCAGCTTCTTTATACAGCATAAAGATGCAGAAGAGGCATGAGCCTATTTTTTTCTCTCCTCTGCAGGCCACTTTTAGTTTTTTACTGTTCATTACATATGAAATGAATGTACAAAATACAAAATGAATATTTCTGTTGGATCATCAACTTTTGCATTTGCTAATTTTTATGGTTTTCAACAATGCAAATGACAAAACTCATTAGAGTAGCTTTTATTTAATATTTTAATTTGCATTTTGAGTTACATTTATTTAAAATTTGGAACAACACTGAAAAGATTTAATGAGATTATTAAAAATATTCAAGGCATGTCTAAGCATCTTTAGATTCATAGCTATGGAGAAACACTTGTCTTCAGTGATTCAGATGCTTAAAAATCCTGTTTGAGCTGTAAATAGGATGCTCACAGACTTGAAATGGGAATCTGGTAACTGACAGGCACAGTTCTAGATTATTCAGCAGTCTCCATATACATTTTCATAGGAAATGTACTCTCATAGTGCAATTATTTGTTATACTAGAGTCTCAATATTCAAGAACCTAGTTCACAAATTCAATTATTCGCAAGCAGCCAGAGCAGCCGGGACACGGAGCACTGGCCGCTGCCACTTCCCCCAGGACTGAGGGGAGGAACACCAGCAGCTTCTGCTTCCCCTGGGAGGGAGCCCCAGCAGCTGAGGCTTCCCAAGGGCACCGAGCCCCCCGTATTCATGAAATGCAACATTCGTGAGGGTTCTCAGCACAGAACCCTTGCGAATATTTAGACCCTACTGTGGTTTGACTTTCTCAATGGATGATTCAGGGAGACGCATTGTTCCCTTCCTGAAGGCATCCTCGTATACTCAAGGATCTGTTTTCTTTCACGGCACCCATCTTGTCTACCATTCTTCCTGTCCTTCAGTCTTTTTTTTAAATCCATCTAACAGCAAGTTTATTTTGAGTTTCATGTTTATTTTTACAGCACGTGTTCTACTAAATTTAAATGACCGTGCTAGATGCCCTGACTTGTCTGAGATCTCCTTAGGGACTGTGGAAAACCTCTGTTTTTCTCTGGCAAATGTTTGTTTTGCTCCAAGTGCAAAAATCTTTCCGTTTGATCAGTAGTCTGTAGTTTTGATGTTTACCTCAAGAAAAGACAGTAGCTTTTAAAAATTTAAATCCATAGTGGGGCATTGTAAAATGGAGTTTTAAAGATGAAACCATATGATGTCTTGATAGTATGAACTGGATTTAAATAAAGTGTCCATACAACTCTTTTAGGGGTGTACAGCTATCTACAAATAATGTTTTAGGCCCCATTCCTACAAGCGGTTCCATGCAGGTTTAGAGTATATGCGGGGAGAGGGGAGTCTTAAGCAGATAAATTATATTTTTACACTCTTGAAACTCTTGCATCAAATAATTTAAAATTTATTGTGAAAATATGGCAGCTGCAGCAGTTTCAATTTAAAAAAAGACCAATACTTGATGGTTTTCACATGGTTTTTGCACTTGTAATATCTTTGGAAATACTGAAAATGAGCAACATTTCTGGTTTAAATTTTAAATTTTCTTTAATTTTTAAAATTAATGCTACAAGAATTATACAAATCAGAAAAGGTGCTCTTTTCCATTTTCCAGCACTTTGGAAAATGTTACTAATTGTGCTAGCATTGTTAAAGTTGTGTTCCAAGTAGGCTCTAGAAAAACTAGAGTCAAACATTTGAACAAAAATGTGTAATGTTGCCATTTTGATTCCAGCCTTGCAAGCTCATATCTCTGTCATGTAGATAACATTTAAATTAGAATGTAAGACTCCAATACTTTGTAAAAAAAAAATACATTGCATTTTAACTTTAGACTCACTAAATGAACGTGCAGCAAAAGTTCAATATCTGTCTTTCATCAAAGTAAAGCAAATTAATATGTACTTCTTTAAAATCTGTAATGCCCAAATAGTGTAACACTGAATTAATTTTGGAGGAAAGAAGGTCTATTAAATTAACAACTAGCTTGATTAAGAATAATGGAAAGACATTTTTAAAAATTATATTCAGTGAACGCTGAACTCTAAGTTGCAGGCTAATGAGCATTATTTTAAAGTATTATTTCACATTTACATTTGTTCACCCTTCTTTTGTAGAATATAAAATGTTTTAATTAACAGTTCAATTCTCACACTTTGCTTGACTAAGAAACTGCATGAATGCTACCAATTTAAGAGAGTTTTTCTTCCTAATATTCATATGTGGGATTTGGGTTTTGTTTTGTTTTCCCAGGGCGCCAATGCCTCTGCTTTGGAGAAAGAGATTGGTCCTGAACAGTTTCCTGTGAATGAACATTATTTTGGCTTGGTCAATGTGAGTGAATTTTCTTTACTATTTTTAAAATGTTGCTTTCTGTTTCAATCTTCCTACTCTGAAATTGACAGGATTCTCTTTTAGTACTTTATGGTTTATTCTGGCACAAAGCTGAATCTGTTTAAGTACTGTATCCTGTTATATGCATACTAAATTTTTAACTAAAAGATTAACTGTGGTGAAATAGAAAATGTTAATGATTACAAAATACTGTGGGACATTCATACTTGGGCATACTTTTAAGTATAGGATCCAAGTAATTAGGGCTAGAAAAGGCCCATTAGGTCATAGGGTAGATTAAGGAAGGATATGGTCCTCCAAAAGGGGTGTGTCCAGTATTAAACTGGTATTTTGATGGGTCTTAGTCCCAAAAGCTTAAACCAAAAATACTGTTTGATTTTCAAATCCATGTTCTTCAAACAGGCTTAGAAGACATAATTCTGTTTTGAGGAAAGATCAGAAAATACAGAAATACCTGCAAAGTCAACTCTTTTTGTGTAGAAATGCTTTTCCCCCATTTTCAGGCTTGCATCAGCATGACAGCTCCTGTTTAAAAATACTGTTTGCCATAATTCAGTCAGTTTTCTTAAATGTAGCATGAGTAAGGCCTGTAAGGCCATAAATATTGCCTAATTTGCAATTATAACTAAGCTAATGGCAAAAAAGTGCAACATTGTTCTGTCACTTGTTTAGGATGTCAGATTAATACTTCTGAATAAGAAAGTTGAGTGTAACATCTAAACTGTCATATTCTTTCGTTTATATAAAATGCATACAGTTATCACAGTACCTAGTTATTTTTCCATGTGAAAAATATGGCACTGGTTAACTTCATTCACAGTCAATTAAATCATCCACTAAGGGAAGAAGTGGTCATGAGATGTATCTGTCGTCTCCAAACTCAAACAACCTAATATACCTTTCCCCACTGAATACTGCTAATATAGCTACTAAAGCATTGCTTGAATACAGCTGCACACTGAGAACTCATTTGATTTAATTGATAGTTGCTTTGTCTAAAGCAAATCTTATTCTCAGACACTGAACAGTCAAAAAAACATTGTATCATCTTCCTTAAGTGTTTTGTTAATGGCCATTCCAATACTTCTGAGATTTTTATCGTAATGGGAAAATATGGATGGCATGTTCTTTCTAAAATACATATCAAAGTGATAAATAGCTTGAAGAGAAAAACATTGCATTGTAAAAATAGTTAAAAATCCTTCTACCACCCACATACAATCTTCAAAAGGACAAAGCATGCCTAGTATCTGTGGTTTGTATCCATTGATAATTGGATTCTTACTTCTCCATCAAAAATTCCTTCCCCACTAAATTATTCTTTTTAACCTATTCTCAGTCCTCTTAAGTAATTTAAAAATATTTTAAATTCAGTTAAAATTGGGTAGTGTTTGACCTAAATATTTTTTTCAAGCAAGGTTTGTTAAACTGAAAGAATCACATTTTGATTAAAAAAAAATTAAAAGTAATTTCCTGTTGTTTACCGGCCTAAATCCTCTGAGTTTCTGTGTATTTACTATCACTGTTTCTTGTTCAAAAAACAATAACCAACAACTTTCCCATGGTTGTGTGAGTTCATTGTAGGGGAAGTTGATAGAGAAGAAACAGTAAAATTGACTAGACACAAAGGCCATGTCTACACGGGCAGCTTTTGTCGACAAAATTTTGCCGAGTGTCTACACAGTTAAAGTGCTCTGTCAAGAATTTGTCAACAAAACTCGGCTATTCAGCTGGCAGCATTATACCTCTCCCTGATCAGGTATAGTGCTTGTTGACGGAGTGCCCATGTACACACTTACCGACAGAGAGGGCTTCCAGTTCCCTGGGCAGCCTTGTTTACAGAGATTCCGGTCAGCCATTCTGTTAAGAGGGAGCAGGGCAGTCTGGCTGCTCTGTGTTGAGAGAGCGGATTACTCTTTTGATCTGCTTTTGTGTGCAGACGCTATCTGTCGACAGAAGTTTTGCTGGGCTTTCTCTGTCGACAGTAGCTGCCCATGTAGACGTGGTCAAAGAACTGTTATACAACATGAACAAACTGAAAGAAGTGTTTTATTTATAAGGGTATAATGTAAACATAATTGTAATGCTAATTTCATAGAGCTGCTTCTGTGGTATAAATGATGGCAAGGTCCATAGCTGGGTTTTTTGATATACTTGGGGTCATATCTTGCTCTTTTTGGAAGTCTTTGAAAGTTTTGCTATGCATTTCATTGAGCCATTTCTCACTTTTCTATTAGTGTTTTTAATAGCTTTGGCCTTATAGTTCTAATACAGGTTGAACCTCGCAAGTCTGGCCTTCCTGTGTCTGGCAGCATCCATGGTCTGGCATGGTTTTAGTTTGTCGGATGTCTGCTAATCGTGGCTGGGTCCAAGTTTCCCATGGTCTGGCAGAGTCTGTGTGCAGCTGCCAGACATGGCTCTTAGTGTTCTCTGCTGTTACTTAGCTCTAATTTACCCCTAAGTATATGTTCTAAGGGACCAGCAAGCAGTGGATGTATTGGTAATCCCATTAAGAATAAGAATGTATTGATATTGATACAGCAAAGGGTTGAATTGTTCCAGAAATTAGAAAAAAATCACATTGGTAAGTGCCCTGTGGAAGTTTTACACTGTAGGGTCCTCTACAGTGTATGATCTGAAGAAGCAACAGAATGAAATCCCTAAGTTTTTTGTCTGAATTCAAAGTAAATGCAGAATGAGTATTTGTAAGACGTTGAAAGAGGGGAATCATTGTAGGTGAGTAAACCACAGATTTACTATAAGCCTGGGCAAGGGATAGTTTTATGCAGGGTATAGCTGTATAGTTATATATTATCATTAAGCAGCATTGCAAGCTTTGTCCATTTTTTCATCTTGATGAAATAAAAATAAAGAGACCTGTTCCCTGTAATACTGACTTCCTGTGGTTTGGCAGATTCTTTAGTTTGATATCAGTCAGGTCCTGAGGGTGCCCAACTAGAGAAGTTTAGCCTGTCTGAGCTCTTTTGAGACACGTGCCTTTTTGTATTTGTAAGTTCAGTAGACCCCCAACTTACGTGGAGGTTGCATTCCTGTGCAACTCCACCTAAGTCTAATTTTGCATTACTCTGGGAGCCAGAAAACTGACCAGCACAGCAGTGAGTCAGTACAGAGCCCTGCTGCTGCGGGCCGGGGCTTGTCTGCACTCCGGCTGGCTGGTGTCATGGAGGACTCCTCTTTTGAAAGAGTGGGCTGTGGGGCATCCACACGTGCCTTCTTTCAGAAGGGGACTCTCGTCCTAATATGGGATCGGGGTACGGATTTTGAAATCTGCACCTCATTCCTTCCATTTCATTTAAAAAGAAAGCATTTTGTGTGTATACGCCTCACATCCTTTCAGAAGAGAGGTGGATATTTCAAATGTGCTTGTTTGTGTAGACCCAGCTTAAATATTTGTTCTGGTTGTATATTTGATCCTGTTACTGTCAATTTGGAACCATTGTTTCCCATTTGGTGGACCATACAAAGCGCTGTTAATGCATCTGTAAGGATGACAAGGCCTTAACCTTTTTGAGCTGCATGAATTAAATTTTAATTTGATAATTCTCTCAGCCAGCAAATTAACTATTAACTTGCAATCATTCTGCTACAGTAATTATACAAATTCGGGTATGCTAGTAGTCATATTCCCAGAGTACCATTTAATGTGATTATCAGTATTCTACGGTTGGTTTATTTGTATGTTAATTATGTTTGTTTAAAGTATTTCATCCAGAAAGCTCTTGAGATGCAGAGCTCATTTACAAAAATATCCTTGGGACAGGCAGTCCTGAAATCATTGTTGATTTTGGGTTTTTTTGATTATGCAATCCAGTCATCATGAAATAAATTCAACAGCTTACTATAAACAGAATGAAGCAAAGCACCACAAATGAACTATTTAATGCCATTGTACAAAAGCAACTAACTTTTCAGTGGTTTAAGAGTTTCGCCTTGTTAGGCAATCTGGGACACATTGCCTCTAGACGTTGCATGTCATCAGGCCTGTTGTCCTTTTATGACACAGCCTTTAGATGTGGCAGATGTAAAACAGCTCTTAGATATCTCTACATCATGGGTTTTTGCCAGTATTTCACTGTAAACAGGAAATATTTAATGTGTCATCTCCAAAGGCATGTTGGTATGTGTCACAGTCAAACAAAATCTAAATCCACCTATTGTGACCTTATTACTGTAATAGAACTGATTTACTGGGATGTTACCAGTTACCATCCTGTTGTTTTGCTTCTTATGTCTGCATTATGGTTTTAGGTCTCTCAGTGGTACCTCTTCACACCAATGACTGCAGCCTCAGCACTATGCAGGATTAGTAACCATGTTGTCACTCACTAGTTTTATCTGCCTGTAGTAAACCCTAAACTAGTCTTCTCTTAGCAGACAAGCATTGGATTATCCCCCATAAGCATAGCTCTTGATCAATTAACTATGGTGGTTGCTTTTGTAAATCAGATAGAATTTTAATATTAATTAAAGGTATGTCTACACTAGGAGATAAGGTTGACTTTTTGTCACCCGACTTTGTAAAGTCAAGGGTACATCTCCCGACTGGCACATGAAGTTGATGGGATTGCATCCCCAGTAGGGTGGACAGCTTCAACTTGGTCAGCAATGCACCGTGTGCAGCTATCCCACAGTTCCTGCTGCCCCCTTGAATATTGGATTAAGATCTCCATATCTGACCTCATGCATTATGCTGCAGTATAGACAGAGCCAAAGCAGGAACCATCAGAGCAATGAAGGCTGTGAGGAGGACCTGGGCATACATGTATATGAAACACTGGAAAGGAAGAATGGGGAGATGTTGGATGTACTCAGTGCTTTGTACAGAGTGGAATTCCAATTCTGGTGCTGTGAAACAAGCTCATAGTAGTGAGACTGCATTGTTAAGCAGGTATGGGATGATGAGCAGTGGCTACAAAACTTCTGCATGCATAAGGCCACTTCCATGGAACTTTGTGAATTGCCTTTCGGCTGCCCTGAAGCACAGCAATTCCAGAATGAGACCTGCTCTGACAGTTCAGAAGTGCGTGGGAATAGCTGTGTGGAAGCTTGCAACGCCCGACAGCTACCAATCAATGGGCACTCAATTCAGAGTGGGCAAATCTACAGTGGGGTCTGCTGTCATCCAGGTAGCCAAGGCAATCAATACTCTTCTGCTATGAAGGACAGTGGCACTGGGAAATGTGCAGGACATAGTGGGGAATGCTTTGCCATTATGGGGTTCCCTAACTGCAGCTGTGCATCCCTGTCTGAACAACAGACCTTCTTGCCACAGTCTACATAAATCACAGGGGGTATCTCTCCATGGTGTTGTAGGCATTGGTGGATCACAAGGTCCATTTCACCTAAATTAATGTGAGATGGTTGGGAAGGGTGCATGACTTTCTTTCCAGACCAGAAAATTACCACTGAAGACAAGATGATGACAGTGATTCTGGGAGATCCAGCTTACCCTTTGCTTTCTTGGCTCATGAAGCCATATGCAGGCAGCCTAAACCGTAATAAGGAGTAGTTCAACTACAGGCTAAGCAAGTGCAGAATGGTATTAGAATGATTTGCTGTTTAAAAGCCAGGTTCAGGAGCCTGCTGTTTCAGTTAGACCTCAGTGCAAATTTCCCTTCTTTCAGGAGCCTAGGGAAGGGGATGAGTCAGGCACAGTGCAGTGGCTTGTGCTATCCTAGCTTAATGCTCTTGAGTTATATATACCTTCCCCTGCTTTCTCTAGCTTGCAGAGAGAGATATCAGCCAGCTTAGAATAACATATATTGATAAGGAAAGGATGATGACTGAATGTGGCCGGGGGCTGATCAGTATATTGCACTGCTTGGTGCTGCAGTGACATCAGATCCTCCCTTACTGATGGTTTGTGTGGGATGGTGTCCTATTGTGGAGGTCAGAGTAAGGCAGGTCTCCCCAGAAACCTTGTGAGAAGGGTTAGAGAGTACAAGTCTGAGAACTTTATGGAGATATGCTGGGAGGATTCCTCCTTCATCACCAAACACATTAACAAGTTGTTCTGGGGGGAACCTACCTGAAGTAGGCACAGTGCCCACCACAGATCACACCCTCTTGCCTTAACCCATTTGCAGCATGATTAAAAAGGAACTTACCAGAGGTGCCCTCCCTGCCAGCAGGGTCTTGGAGCAAAACATTCTGTGAGGAAAGGATGGGATCCAAAGTTTAAAAAAAAGAGAGCTCCTGGCTATGGTGAGATCAGCTGGTCCATTCACCTGCTCATTATTCTCCTCCTCGCCTGCCATGTCTTCCACACTGTTGCCAGAGGCTGCCTGACGAATTTCTTGGGAGGTATGACTGGACAATATGAGGACAGTGGTTGGATCTCCTAGAATTCCATGCAGCTGCTCATAGAACTGGCACGTCTGTGGCAATGACTCAGAATGTCTGTTTGCTTCCTTTGTCTTCTGGTATGTCTTTCTGAGCTCTTTTATTTTCAAGTGGCACTGCTGGATGTCCCTGGTATATCCTTTTTCCACCATGCCCTGTGAGATCTTGACATAGATGTCTGCATTTCTTTTGCTGCTTCATTGTTCTTCCACCACAGCTTCATCTTCCCCACAGAGCAATAATATCCTGGATCTCCTACATGCTCCATGCTGGAGCTCTTCTGTGGCTTTGGGAATTCATGACCATATGTGCTGCTGGGATGTGCTGCCTGCTCTGCTCACCACGCTGGCCAAACAGGAAATGAAATTCAGACTTTCGCAGGCCATTTCCAGTGCACCTGAAGAGCAGTGGAGCTGAAAGTGTTGGCTAGAATGGTCACATTGGGGCATTGTGGGACACCTCAAGGCAGTCAGGAATGTTGAATTTCACAGCACTCTGCCTGCACTACCCTAAAGTCAACCATTCAAGGTTGAATTTGGCATTAATTTTTGTGAAAAGCAGGAGTACTAAAATTGACCTGAAGATCCCTTGAAGTCAGAGTAATGGACCCTATAGTGTGGACTGATTACTTCGAAAATCTGCGTAAGTCAACTAAGTCCAACCTAACCTCCTAGTGTAGACCAGGCCTAAATTACCATAGGAAAAAAACCTTGCAGACGTGATTACAATTACTTGGTAAGTTTAATAAAAGTATTCTATAAATATAATTACATAGGAAATAAAAGTAATACTACTTTAGCACCTATCATGGAGAATCTGTTCCATTACACCCAGATGTTTTTCTTGTGAATCATGCCACCTTTAAATTGATGTGTGCTATAATCCAGTTGAAACTCCACTAGTATTAGTTCAATCCCCTGAAATACAGGGTAATCTTTTGCTTTTTAGGAATTAAATTCAGTTTTAAAATTTCCCATTTGTGCCATAGCACATACTGATTACCTCATTAAGAGGTACCATTGTTGATCCTTGTTTCCTAAAAGATATAAGATGCTTGTTCCTTTTCATCCAGATACTATAATTTTGCTCTGTTTTAGATAGAGTCATTGATAAAGCATTGTGGTAATTGAGTGTGAGAACTTACTTGCACACTACTTGGACTTCCAAGATGGAAAGCAGCTCTATCTAATATTTACTTCCAGATTCTCCTCTGTGATGTGAATTATGGCCATGATTTGAAATGGTGACTATTAAATCCATTGACGTAACTTTTTAACATCCAAATTGAGCCACTTTCAAGGAACCTCTGAACCTGCAACCTCTTCGAGGTTTATCATGTTTGGCCTCAGTTACTTTTGAAAATTGTCTTGGACTGATGAGCATTTGTGTATTTTTTTTTTTCATTTAAAACACATCTGTGGTCATAAAGAATGCAAATTCAGTAAGTGTCCTTTCAGTGTTTCCTTTTACTTTTTTCTGTTAGTAAAATTGCCCTAATACTATGAAAATTCCCCGCTATAACTGTTGATGATACCTGCTCATAAGCGTGATGTTTTTAAAAAGGCCCATAATGACATCTTCTGTAAAAATAGGCTTCTTCTTTAGTTAACATATGGTAATTTAATTTAAAAGGTCATTAGTCTGTTGCTTTGCCAGAATTACAAATGTCAATTCTCAATATCTTCGCAATAAGTACTTGCTCAGAACACCAACATTTGGATGTATAGCTAATGGGGCTATCATGCAAAATATCTTATGCATAAAACCTTTCTTAATCATATAACTTTATACAAAATTTAAAAATCTAATCTATCACAATTTATGTTGTTACTGTTTACTCTGATCAGATGAACAAATTGTGGTGATCTTTCATGTTTTGGTTCTCATGCTGTTGTGATTTAGATTTCCAGCGCTTGAGATGGAGTGTCGTAATTAGAAAAGTAATCATGTTTTTTTAACTTCATAAAATATTTCTCTTTTTACCCCTTTTAGCTGTTCACTATATTTTAGCTTGTTTTTAACAGAAGTAATAATGGAAATATGTTTCTTGTTCTGTTTTAACCAGTTTGGCAATACCTGCTACTGCAACTCAGTCCTACAGGCACTTTATTTTTGTCGTCCATTTCGGGAAAAAGTTTTGGCATACAAGGTCCAGCCACGGAAGAAGGAAAGCCTCCTCACGTGCCTCTCTGATCTCTTCAACAGCATTGCCACACAAAAGAAGAAGGTGGGAGTCATCCCACCCAAGAAATTTATTTCCCGGTTGAGGAAAGAAAATGGTAAAAGAATAACTGAAATACCTGATCAGATTTCAATATTACGATATTTAGGCTGTGCATTTTTAAGTAACTGTTTTCAAATGTATTTAGTGACTGACACTTGGCAAGTTTTATTAACAGGATCTTGAAAGGCTTGTGCCTCAATTTATGTGGTTTGAATTTCACCAGTTGTGTACTGTAGCTTAAAGAAGGTGTAGATGGTTCCTGGAAAGCATATTTCAGGTGGGATTCCATCCTGATGTAGGCCAAACATGCCGAGGATAAGGGGCTCTTGGTACCCTGGCTGTTCTGTATAAAGTCAATATAGAAGTATAATGCAATATACTTCTAATATAGAAGTCTGTAACAAGCCATGACAACTTGCTCTGGCAATGCTTTAAATTGTTCCATGGACTGGGTACGCAAATAATGAGGTCTAGATTCTGGAGGCCCAGAGATTGCTTAAAGTCACTCTTGCCCTCTCTTTCTTTCCTGTTTTCAGGGCAGGAAAAAAAGTAATGGATAAATCAGATTCTCAAATTGTACTGAGAATACAGTAGTTATTTACCAAGACTAGTTGTAAAGAGCCCGTATGTATGCTAATTTATAATTTCTGATTTGGTCTTGACAAGATATAACTGATTTACCATTATTTGCTTTTTTTCCCCCATTTTCTCCTTGAGGTAAAATAGTGGACATCACACTCCAACTTCTTCTTAGCTTCATTGACCAAAAGAATCTGTGGAAGCCAATTTTATGTTTGTCAGGCCAGTGTCCCTTAACTCAAGGTGCTTATTTAACTTTTAGGAGGCTGTCTTCCTCATGGGAGCCAAGAAGGAGTAAAAAAAAAAAAAAAAAATCCAAAGATCATAACATCTGTTGCTAGAACTACAGAATACGTCTCTGTTCCCTATAGCGTCTTTAGTGTATTACACTGAAATGATTTTGAAAGTTAAATAGCATAAGCATTAGCAATAGTTCAGAGTATAAAAATTATAGAAGAGAGAAAAGAACATGCAGTGCTTCACGAGAGCAGAGTAACCTTATAAAGTTGGTGCTTTAAAAATACTATATTATTGTTGTGCATTTCATTCTCCCAAACTTTCCATTTTCCTTTCTAGAGTTATTTGATAATTATATGCAGCAGGATGCACATGAATTCCTGAACTACCTACTAAACACTATTGCTGACTTACTACAAGAAGAGAAAAAACAGGAGAAGCAGAATGGCAAACTCCAGAATGGCAGCATTGAGAGTGAGGAAGGAGACAAGACTGATCTGACATGGGTCCATGAAATCTTCCAAGGAACACTAACCAACGAAACCAGATGTCTTAACTGTGAAGCTGTATGTTGAAAACCAAACATTTTATTTATATTGTTTTTCTAGAGGCACTGGACCCATTTTCTCAAGTTCAAAACATGTTTTTCATGTATTAGGGTAGATGAAATTCAACACTTTTAGACTAAAAATTGAACCTAACCATTTTTATGGCTGTATCACCTGTACATTCAAACTAGTACTCACTTTGATATGTTTCTTTAGTAAAAGCAGTGTCCTTTCTTTCCCCATTCCTACCACAGTAGTTTGCACCTGGTAGGAACTGCGTTTTGGTCCTGTTGCAATTTCTGGTGACAGTCATACTGTATGTTGTGTTTCCACAAGAATTACTCATCATCTATTTAGCTTACAATAGCTGAATTTACCTGTTGGTGTTGGGATATGAAAGAGACAAGATAGGTGAGGTATTTTTATTAGACCAGTTTCTGTTGGTGAAAGAGACAAGGTTTGAGCTGCACGCACCTCTTCTTCGGGTCTGAGAGGCCCCCTGAATTTGTGTTAACCACTTGTTTTCAAGTCAAAAAATTACATTTCTTATTATTGATTCATAATCACTGCATTGAGAATGGTTTGGGTTACCATCTGTCCCATATTTGGTGGGACGGTCCTGTATTTGGGACGCAAAAAGGCGTCTCTACTTATTTTTCTAAAAGGGACTAATTGTCCCATATTTGGGCCCTCCCTGCACTGACCTTTTCTGCCAGCAGTTGCACAGGCACACCTGCTGGCTGGAGAGCACGTAGGTCACTTCCCTGAGCCTCCGGGAAGTGGGGAGGGGAGTGTGGGCAGCTGCTGTGTCTCTGCTACTTCCCCAGGGCTCCTGGGAAGGGCCAGCAGCTGCTGCTTCCCTGGGGCTGCGGGGGGAGACTAGCGGCTGCTGCCTTCTCCCCAGCTCCCCAGGGCTTGGTGGAGCAAGGAGGAGCTGCCCCTCCCCACCATAGCTCCCTGTCCCATATTTGGGAGATATGGTCGTCCTAAGAATGAAAGAATTGCTTTTGGGCTAGGAATTTGTACTTAGCCCTGTAATCATTGGTTTAACTGGACTTCAAGCAAATGAAAAGTCCTACTGAGAGGAAAAGAAAAAGCATTATGATGTTGTCGCAACACTTTCTGATGACTCTGGTACTAGTCATTGTTCTAAATCTAAACTATGGTTATGCTCTAAGAAGAGACTTCCTAAAAATGTCACAAAATGGGGTTCTTTCTCAGGGATTTAGAGACTAAATATGATTGCCTCACAAGCTGAAAGATTGTTTTCTGAAGGAACGGGTGTGTTCACTCACCTCTGCATTTGAACATCCAACTCTTTTCCTCCTCCCCACTTCTAAAGAATATTTGTATTGCTGTACAAAGTAAAATAGAATCCATGTAAAGTCAGTCTAGCCTTCAGAAGGTTGTCAGTAGTAAAAATTTTGTTTTGTCAGTAACATAAGCGACATGCCTTGCAGGCACATGGGAAAGAGATGTTATTCAAGGAAGTTCCTTTTTTTAATAGTCTCCTTTTGCTCTATAACTATCCTTATAGTTTCAGCATTTCTTGAGTAGTTCAGGAAGTGGCTTCCTATTGCATTTATACATTCATCGAATTATGAAACTTCCAGGTGTGGTCACAACATCTAAAACATGTCAGGGACTTAAAACAATTCTAAATGAGCCAGATTCCAAGCTGCAATGAAGTGTTTTTTTTTTAAGGTTAGTAGCAAAGATGAGGACTTCCTGGACCTATCGGTTGATGTGGAACAAAATACATCCATTACACACTGCCTCAGGTAAATGAAAAGGAGTCTGGCTGGAAGAGACGCATACACACATTCTCAATGGAGTGGCTACTTCAGGCATTCTGTTGTGCTGCAATTTAGGATCCAAGTTTACCATTAACTAATACATTCTGCTCAAGATCCTGTTATAGAGAGCGTTTACCAAAAGCATAAGAATTATTCATTTAATTGTGTCTTCTGAAGCTGTCCTGCTACTTCCCATTCAGACTTTCTCAAAACTACGTATACATTTTTCTTTTCAAAATATTTTTACTTTGTCACTTTGCTGCTACATTTTACTGAAATGCCCTGTTTTTTTGCTCAAGAGGGGCCTAAGCTTCTGAGGACAGGCAGCTGGGCATTCCTGTTGAAGAGCTTTCTGCTTTAGAATTCATTCTCTGATTTCCTGTCAAAACCCAAGCTTATCAACCCATCACTACGCTGGATGCATCCCTTGGACCTGGCTTTTTAATAATAGATGATAATGGCTCTAATGATGAGTGAGTTGGCGGGGGGTGATTATCTGCTTTTGTGGGCAAATTCATGTGTTAATTTTTGTAGCTCCCCCCCCAATATAACACAAGTGGTGTGAACTGGATAATTGTACAACAAAAACCATGACAGCCTGCACTGCTGTGTGTTCTCCTTCTTGGTTTGACTTATGATCAGATACTGGCCAGTTTATATTCTGAAGGGAGCCATATCCAGATTTCCTTAGCTAGAAGCTTATATCTGTGACTGGGACAGGTGTGGTTAAAACCAGTGGTTGGGAGGTATTCTCATTAAGAGAAAGAAAGAGATCTTCATCTCTTGTCTGTGCCTTTTTTCTTGTTGGCAGCAGATGGGTACAGCAATAAGTACGTGGTTTGACTAAAGTTGTCACATGTTTGTAATTAATTATTTTGCTCTCAACTTCCGCAGGGGGTTCAGTAATACCGAGACTTTATGCAGTGAATATAAATACTACTGTGAGCAGTGTCGCAGTAAACAGGAAGCACAGAAGAGGTAAGGTTAGGATATACAGAAAAGTATTAATGTTCTCTCTTGGTGGGGGTAGGTGTTTGTGTAAATTTACATTGTTAATCCAATGGCAATTCTTTGAAACAATGAAACTGGTCATATTCTCATTGGGGGGGATCTGTGCATGGGGAGGTGTCAAGGATAATATAAATTTGGAGCAGCACTTATAATCAGAGGAGACCCAAACAGATAAGTTTTTTTTCATTCCTCCCCTAAAGAACTGTCAGACATTGCTCCTTTCTCCCTGTTAGTTATAATCTGTTTGAAGTCTCCAGAGCTTTTCCCCCTTCAGCCATAGATGTTGTAGAAAATCTGCTTTTCTCATTTCTTAGTTAATAGCAGCCAGGCCAGCAGGGCAAAGGTTTATTCCATCTTTCACTCTCCCTGATAAGATGAAAGATGATGTATTCAGAGTAGACAAGCAGCTGTCTTGCGTGTGAACGCCAGTTGTGCTACAAATCTTTTCTGCTTGTACAAAAAGCAGCTTCTCACAGGTCATCTTCCTTAAAACTGAATTTCAGATTAAACATTTTTTGAATAATTTAACCATAAATTCTAATTATTTTTTAAAAAGTTGTATCTCACTTAAGGGGCATTTTCTAATGTGGTGTTCCTTTTTTAACATATTTTATGGTCCAGAATGAGAGTGAAGAAGTTGCCCATGATTCTAGCTCTGCACTTAAAAAGGTTCAAGTACATGGACCAGCTGCATCGATACACCAAACTCTCGTACCGTGTAGTCTTTCCCTTGGAGCTTCGGCTCTTTAATACTTCAGGAGATGCTACAAATCCTGACAGAATGTATGACCTTGTGGCTGTAGTTGTTCACTGTGGCAGGTATGTTTCCTATGTTTTCTGAGTTTGAAATGAGTTTCCATGAAAATTAACTCATCTTGCCATTCATGTAGTTCTGTGTACCAGTGTAGCAGCTGACAGCGTAGCAATCTCAGCAACATCTGAGCTAAGAACTGAAAGAAAGAAAAGGTTTTCACATCTAAACATTTTTGGGACATATTTTCGACCCATTTTTCTGTTGTGTGTAGTCTCATCCTTGCTCTTTTTATATAGCTTTAAAATATACTAAAGCTGCTCTGAAGGCTACATGAAATAAAGCAATTCTTGGAAGAATACAGTTATCAAAATAAAATCAGTTTATATGTTGCAACTTGTTAGGTTGCTACAAAGTTATTTAAAAAACTGGTGCCACCAAGTGGTTGAATTGTGTGTTGCCAATATTTAAATCAGCTACATCGTTTTGATGCAGTATAGTTAACACTTAATTGAACACCAGCTATTTGGTTTTAAAAACTTGGTGCAAATAGAGAAGTCAGTGCACTATATAAGAGGAGATCAAATGTTATTCACAGAAGTAAAAAATGAAGAATGTTTGCACTGTATTGAGACTGTGCTTGCATAGCTATGCCAGGCTAGCCCTGCAGATTAGACTCAGCGTAGGTTAACAAAAGAGATTTTTCTGTTGGTGTAAAGACACTATCTCTGTGAACAAAGCTGGCTACATCAAAAGCAAACCACTTTGGTCAACATAGCTGTGTGTAGTTACGTTGGTTTTAAGGTTTTTCCTGTCTGCACCCCCCCCCCAAAAAAAGGGCGGGGCGGGAGCCAAAGCTAGCAAAAGGTCTATAGAATGTTTCCAGTCTGTCGGGGTTGATGTAAGAGCCAACAAAACCAATTTCTGCTGGTATCTGTTGAATTTATTTATATTTCATGTGCTTCTAATCCCCATGATACTGTGGTGTAGCTCTGACATAAATTTTCATCACCATATTGATGTTGCGAAAGAGGATTCTGTCTTACAGACTTTTTCATCTGTGTTTTAAGGTCTGGATCCTAAATTTACTATCTGACATGCATGACTATAACCTTCAGTAATCATATGTAGAATGGTGGATAGTATGATTTTTGCCTTATGGAAGGGGTCAAAAGTTGTGCTCTAGAACTACTATTTATTTAAATAAAATATTTTAGATCTTTTAAAACGTCTGTTTTGAATGCTGTGATAACTTCATTGTAATTTACTCATTCTAAACAAAAAAGGCTTCAGTTAGAAATGAAGTTAATTTCATTAATTTTATGACACGGAACGGGGCCACAGAATCACTTTCTCACCCACAGCACACTGGAACCAGGGCTGCCTTGGCCCAGCAGGAGCACCCCCACCATGCAGTGCACCCAAGGCCCATATGGGTGGGAGCTGCTCCAGATGCAACAGCGTACCCCCACCACCTGCGGCAGCACCCTGAGCATGGATGCTCTACCTGGCCCGGAGCAGCCCTGGTCCCCAGCATGCTGCAAGTGGGGACACTCCAGCCTGACCAGAATAGCCGTTGTCTGCGGCAGGGGAGTCCACACCAGCCCAGCTGCACTGGAACAGCCTCACCTACCCCCAACCTGTTTAGTCTCTTAACCAGTTAAACCTAGCATCTGACTAGTTAACCAATTAAACGGGATGTTACATCCCTACTTCCAGCAGCAGAATACTGAGAGCACATAAGAGAGGGGTCTCTGCACTCAGTTCTGGTGATTGTGCCACAAAAACTGGGAGAAGCAATTGCACAGAAAGTCTAGCTGAGTGCTGTAGCCCTTGTCTGAGCATGCTCCATACAGCGGGAATCTTCAGAGAACATAGCTTTCAAAGTCGCACAAGTCAGTATTGAGCAAGTATAAACTAAGATTTTTTCCCCCCAAAAAAAGGTACTAGTTTGGCTGATTTGGGCATTTTTGTCATAAGAAGTACAAATGACACATCCATATTACCAAATTTCAAGGTCTTGGCCCAAAGCAAAGGGGCCCTACAGCTTCTTGCCCAAATTGTTCTGTGGAATTTTTAACATGGTCCAAATGACAAAATGTCCTTAATCTCATTCTGAAAAATGGCCAAAATTTTTGCTGAAATTTAGTTGTCTTTATTTTTAAGTAAATCTTAGGTCAGGCGTGTCCAGCCCGCAGGCCGCATGCGGCCCTGGACAGCTAGTAATGCGGCCCCACAAGATCATAAACTTTTAACATTATTATGTGATTTATATACATTAACTATATTGTATATTTTATATGCGGCCCAAGACAATTCCTCTTCACTCAATGCGGCCCAGGCAAGCCAAAAGGTTGGACACCCATGTCTTAGGTAGATACCAAGATTGGACAGTTTTAGCAAACTGTTACAGTTAGGCAGAGTTACAGGCATTGAAAATAAGCTCTTACCAGTACTTTCCAGTGTGAACCACTTATAATAGCTTGAGTTAATTGCAAGTGTTTTGCTTTTCATATGTAGGCATCAGAATAATACATTTTTAACCTTTTTTCTGGCAGTGGTCCAAATCGTGGACATTATATCACCATAGTTAAGAGCCATGGCTTTTGGTTGCTGTTTGATGATGACATTGTAGAGGTAGGTATGCAGATTGCTTTTATGCTCTAACAGTATGGATAGTATCATTTTCCGGCTATGTGCAGGGGTCCTGTTTCAGTATGTTGGATTGCACTGTATCCAGGAAAGAAATTTGTATCAAAATCTGTGCAGGGGGAGTGCGTGTGAGGGGATAGTCAACTCGGAGGCAGATTGGTGTACGTAGAACTGCGCTCAGCTCACGGGCTGCCTTCGTGACTTGGCAGAATGAGGATGACATGTATTTGATACAATCATGACTGACCTGTTAAGAATGTAAAACACAAGGGTATGTTTTTCCCACATCTTAGGCTCCCTCTTGAGACCAGTTTGCTTTCTAAAGTCAGTGGCTTGATCCTATATATTTCTGATGGCTGTAGTTCAACAGTAAATTCAACACCCTTTCATCTTGTTTTGTAAATGTGTATCTAAAAGGAAGAATTCTTGAGTTTTGCCACTGATAAGTAGCAAGAATTGTGGAAAAAGTTAGAAAATCAGAGACTTGTGAGAATATGGGTAGTTAGATACTGACGATATTCATGAGATTTTTTGATCTTTGGCAGAGTAGTTAGATATATTTTAGCTAAACTAAACTACTTCAGTGTTCCACAAAATATCATGCCTACAAATTTTTTGAGTGTGTATCTAAAATATATTCACAGATACATAGCCACAAGGATTGCACTTCATGCACAAATCCTGAACAGGCATTTTGTTGCCTCTCCCATTGAGCTCTGTTTTAACAAATGATGAAGGTTCATCTTTTGGTCTTTTTTAGATCATGCTTTAAAATTAGTCCAGTCTCTGATTAGTAATAGCACTAAGATAATGCCTTTAAAACGTTTATGGTTGTAAAGAGGCCATAAATTAGCCATGTAGTTCTATATTCTTAGTCAATGTCTTCCATGTAATATTTGCTGATTTTCGGGGCCAAAGCAAACCTTCTGTCTGAAAACACTGATAGCAGTTGTGCAGAGCCATGAGTAAGAACAGAATTCCATTTAATCTCTTGTGTGCTGGCTTGGTCTAGAACAGGGGGTAAGCAAACGTTTTACATCAGGTCCCATTTTTTGTCCCTGAAGTTAGCTGGGACCCACAACCTGTCTAACGTAATCCAAGCAGACAGAAATTTTGGTTATGTTCATATGGGAAAAAAAAAATGGCACGTGCAAGAAAATAAGTATGCAGAATGTAAAAACGTTATTAATTGCTATAGACATACAAATATACAGACATAAAAACAGTAACAAGTTTCAACATTTTTAATGAGATGGATGAGCCTGAGATCCCACAGCCGATCATGCTGTGCCCCTCTTATGAAATTTCAGGCCCCACCCCAAGGGACCTGCCTCCCACTTTGCAAACCCCTGGTCTAGGTGATGCACAGAAGTAGATTTGTCTAGAAAGAGGCAAGATTTTCATTCATTTTTCTTACTTAAGCCATACTTTAAAGTAAGGTGAAACTTTATCGTTGACATCATCACCTCATTGGCCTGACAATAGCACTGTTCATTTGCATTACTACTCTCTTGAATCTTCAGTGTGCTACTCAAGGTGAGGAATACAGAATGTACCTCTTGTAAGCTTAGCCTATCCCATGAGGAAATATCAGGAGTTTGCATGTATTTTGCTGACAGTTCTCTGGTCTCCTGGGAAAAGTCTGCAATCTAGACATAGCTGTAAAGCTGGAGATTTAGCAGTTGAAAAATCCCCTTGCAAGTGGTAAGTGTTCCCATATAAGGCTGTGGGACAGAGGCATCTCATCAGTTTCTGCAGGATGAGAGTTTTCATTTAAAACAAGTTCCTGTCCCCTAAATTGTGAAAGCCACAGTTGAAAATCTGGAGGTAGAAACGTTTGGCACACGTGAAGTCTGGGGACAAAAGTCCTGTTGACGTCCAATCCCAATGGGATGAGCAGAGACTATTCCTATCAGGGAACTCCAGTCAATGACCATCTTTTATATCTGTGTCTAGCTGATATGTGCCTGATAAACTTTAAGTTCCCCCTGACACTTCTCCTCCAGAAAAGCAATCTGTTTCCTGTCCATACAGCACCCCTGAATCATGTGTGTTTGGGGATCATCCTGACTACTGCAGTGGTTAGTGAATTGGGGTATCCTACACTTCAGGCTCTAACAGGAGTGGGGGGTCTGTAGCTCTTCTTATCTCCTATTTCGTTGTTTGAGTCATCCTATTACTGTAATAAGCTTTTGCTACTGCTGCTGCTCTAGCTTGTCCAAGAAACTACAGAGTGAAATTGAAATGCTTGTCAGCTTCATTGCTCCCCACAAGATTTTGAATAGCAGCTCGGAAACTGACCATTGTGGTTTCATGTCATGTTGCTGCTGGTTGGAATCACAGAGAGACTGTAGAAAACTCTGTACTTCCTTGGATCAAGTTCAGAAATATATATTCACAATCACAAGGCTTGAAAAAAGCAATTAAATATTAAGCTTAGATTCTCTAGAAGTAGCAGGCACAGGCATTATAATTTACTGGGTGGTAGAGGGGAGGGAGGTGCCTACACATCAATGACAAACAGGCAAGTAGAATAGGCTGAACAAAACTCGGGAGCAGTGTTCCCTTAATTTTTTCCATCCGGTGGCAGAATACATTTTATTATGTGCACTAAGCAATGTATGGATGTGCACCACCAGTAGAAACACATGCTGCTGGCGGTGGGCGCTCTGCTAAGCAGCTGGGTGGCACTTGAATCTCTCCTGGGTGGCCACCCAAGCACTCAGCATAGAGGGAACACTACTCTTGAGTAGACTGGTGGAAAATAATCCTGCTCTGGAAGGGGCAAGAGACAAGGTAATCAAATAATTACTTTCTGTCATTAATTTGTTGTTCTGTGAATAGTGAATGTGGGAATGAGCTGGGATGCATAGCTATGCTACCAAAGAATCTAAAAATATCTGTGGGAACAAGGGAATCCATAAGAATATTTCCAGATTACAGTCAAAATAAATTTGATTTCTTGGTGAGTTAGTTGGCATCCAAATTAAATTAAACAGGAGAGAATGTTTGCAGAGCTGCCGGAGAAATCTGTTAGTGAATATACTTTTTTATGAATATTTATTTTTTCTGTTAGCGTGACTGATACTTGTCTGCTGAATATCCATTTACAAGGCTTTCTAGGAAAAGAATTTGGGGGAAAATAAAGATTATTTTTCCTGTATACTTAACCTCAGAATTCAGAGAATTTTAAAATATGTGCATTTGTCTTGTTTCAAATAATATTCAGCGTCTTTCCATTCTGTGTTTGTTGCATCTTCCTGGCAACTTACCAAGTGTATATTGCCCCATGCTCCTAAGGTGCATGGTAAAAAGAAAAGTACTGGCCTAAACAAGCAGGTAATGTGCTCTCTCTTCAAAATCGAGTGCACCCACAGGCAGGTTTCATTTTTGCAACGAGTACTCTCACAACAATGCCCAGAACAATTGCTGAAGCTGCTTCATCTATGCAGACAGTATTCAGAGAACCAGGTTTTTCCACTGCACATAAACATACTCAGGAGCACATTGGTTGTTCTTTGAGTATCTTCTACAGAAATTCACACACTCAGTTCAGCCTGTGCACTGTGCCTTTTCTTACCTGGAAACTTCTAGAAAGCATTGGTGATTGGTACTGCAGGCAAGCTCCCTTGTGGTACTGATAGTTCAGTGTGATCATTCTACATGGAACTGCAATGCTAGCCTCTGGTTCCTGAAGGATGTCTAAAGGAGTCCCTTAGATTTCTCTAGCTGCTATTCTGTTTGCTCCACTCTTTGCTGTTGCTAAATTCTGCTGCTTTAATTATGGCTGCAAAGTGAAGTTACGTCATTGCAGTTAATTTCAATGCTAAGTGTTTTTGTTGTTTCTCTGTACTGGGCACTGCTATTTCCAAGGTAATCAGCTTCAAATGATGCCTGCCGTAATATGAAAATGTCCTTAACAGGCCTGCATACATAATGGTTCCTATGTCCCATTGAGCTATACATGTTAAGAAAGTGACTTTTATGCTACCTTAACCCCAAGGCCCAAATGGACTAGGAATCTCAGGTTTGGATACACCCTTAAATCAGCACAGTAAAAGGTTAGAGTTGGCATTGACCGTTTATTCCTTGCTTAACGCCATGTGGAAGTCTGAATCCCAAGAGACCCAGATCTGTTTACACTTCCAAATACTATGATGGCATGATGCCATTGCTCTCTCGCTCTCTCTCAGAACTGAGGTATAGGGAAGTAAAAGAAGAAAGGACATTCGTCTCGTCTGAAATATTCAACTCCATGTGGATCTGTAAACTCAGAACAAAGATGTTATCAGTTCTGAGAGACTCTTTGATACCAAGGATTTCATCTCCTGCCTATTCTGTATTAATAGCCATTTTGGTGCTGATAAGGTTCAGTTTGAGGCCTTCTCCTGTGTCCTCTGAGCATTCAAGCAGAAAAGATTCCTTGTTTTTTTCCACCCAAAGCAGAGTTTCTTCTTTGGACCAAGAATTTTGGTCCTGTGGTATCCCAAGGCCATTTTGGCTCCCACATGGCATCGTATTAAAGATTACGCAGAGATTCTTTCGTATTCTGAGTTTCTGGTTCCCAAATCTTCTATTTTGGGACTAATAGTGGAAATTACAGTTTGTCATTTCTAGACTGATTTCCTGTTGGCTCCCCACCTCAGGCTGTCATCTAATCCTTGTAGATTGGGTGATCTAAAAGCATTTCAAAATACTAAAGGAACCATTGTCTGCTCAGCAGCACCAGTAATGATCATTCTTTCCAGTGTTTCAGTCTCTGTTCTGGCTCCCCATTGACTGCACAATCAAATTCAGTCTTACATAGGATTAGCTCTTGCCGCCTGAGACTTCTCTTCCTGACGCTCGCCTCTCAGGACCACTGCAACAATAAAATTGTTGATTGATAATGAGAAATGACTCAGTCTCAGAAGACGGACCAAAATTATGACGTTCATACCCACAGAAGAGACTGACCATAGACTTCACCACTCTGAGAGCAAAATGCAAAACTCATTTATCTGGCTCTGCATTCCTGCAATAACGTTCTCTCAATTTTAAATTATGTATAGACAAAAAAATCTATTCCTGCCTATACTGAAGAGAAGCCATTTGCTTATTTAAATAACCCATGAGGTTATCAACATCACGCTGTGCAGCACTGTACTAGATCCCAGGCAGAACGAACCCTGCAGCATTTGTTGTATACTCTTACATCGCTAATGTGAAAATAGGGACTGTTTGATGTTTTATTAATAGGTTGTCCGTACTAGTAACCAGTAGTGCAGGAATTGTCTTAATTTCTAAAGCCCCAGTGGCCTCCTCCAAGCTAGCAAGCCACTCATTTACACCACCTGTTGAATTTACCGAAAACTTTGTATGCACTTTTTATGCAGTAGATATATTTTCCTACGTTGATAAAAAGCCATTTTTCATCTGCCTGTAGGCTGCATGGCTTTGGGTAAGGGAAGGTAGTGACTCCAGAACTTGGTAGAGAGAGCTGAGGGTGAAAAGTCAGCTAGAATTCTTACAGCAGGCATTCATTGAACCCTTGTGTGTGCCCTATAGCTTCACAGTGCACTAATGGTTTCAATGTGCTAGTCTTTTAAATTTACCCTGATTTAATCTTTTCCAAAATTCAGCAGTTTAATTGTTTGATGAAGAAACATTTGTGTTAGGCCGTGTCTACACTAGCCCCAAACTTCGAAATGGCCATGCAAATGGCCATTTTGAAGTTTACTAATGAAGCGCTGAAATACATATTCAGCGCTTCATTAGCATGTGGGCAGCCGCAGCACTTCAAAATTGACGCGGCTCACCGCCGCGCGGCTCATCCTGACGGGACTCCTTTTCGAAAGGACCCCGGCTACTTCGAAGTCTCCTTATTCCTATCTGCTCATAGGAATAAGGGGACTTTGAAGTAGGTGGGGTCCTTTCGAAAAGGAGCCCCATCTGGATGAGCCACGCAGCAGCGAGCCGCGTCAATTTCAAAGTGCTGCGGCTGCCCACATGCTAATGAAGCGCTGAATATGTATTTCAGCGCTTCATTAATAAACTTCGAAATGGGCATTTGTGTGGCCATTTTGAAGTTTGGGGCTAATGTAGACACGGCCTTAGTGCATTAATACAGGGTAGCTTTCAGTCAATTTCTTCCATGTAATAAACTGAAAATAGTGTTTCCCTGGGGGCTGTGGGAACAGGGACTTTGCTCTATATAGCTTATTTTGAGTGGGTCTAATCTTATTGTCTTGTTGATTTGCAGAAAATTGATGCCCAGGCCATTGAAGAATTCTATGGGTTAACATCAGACATTTCCAAAAACTCAGAATCCGGATATATCCTCTTTTACCAGTCAAGAGACTAAAATTAAAATGACAAATGTGTACAAATGAAAGAAAAAAGGGATCAACGTTATGTCCCAAGTAGGACATCAGTGACAGCAGAAACAATTCCTCATCATTGCTGTAGGACCACGAGAGATCCAGCAGGGAGAAGAAAGGTAGACCTCCGTCATTTCTTGGAGGAGGAGTGCTGACTTCCATAACCAGAAGAGCTTTTGCTCTGATTTTTTTTCTGGGCTTTCTAAAACATTGCTAGCTTCCAAAATCTGTTACCTCTACTTGAAACCTGGCTGCTTATTTGTTCAAGAATGGAAGAAAGATTTGAAAAGTCACATTGTGGAATTTTTTACCTTTTGCTGTCAGCCTGAGGCTATACCATGAAGTCATTGTTGTTTTTCTGTATTTTAACAGAATGATTTTGATATTCAGTGTCATCTGAACACACATTTTGAGATATGAGCTGCAGCCAGTTGCTGGATATATTTGATGACTCACATGCAAAACAGTACAGTGCTAAAACATACTGGAAACATCAAGTCTGCAATATTTAAAAAGGTAGACAAAAAGCTATATCTGCAGCATTATAATTTCCTCAGTAGGTATCATCTTGGTTTTAGATAACACTAATAGCACTCTTTTTGGTATATTTTTAACTTTTCCAATTCTAGTTCCTTTCCAGAGGATGTAATTTTTTCCATATTCTACCTAGTCTGTTGTACTTTTTAAGTTTTTTCAGCACAAGTTTGGGTCAAAACTGCATTGCTGCAAATTTGAGGGGAGCAAAGAAGCAGCTGAGCATTTAAAAGTACATGTCTTGCAACCAGTCATTATAGAAGGATTAAAGTTATAATATTTCTTGGAGCTATTGCATAAGCCGAAAGTGCCCTCTTCTGAAACAGAATCTGTTCACCATTTCATTCACTATATAGTAAACAGATGCAGGATTGTTTCTGCCTATGATACTACACAGAAGCAGCACTAATCATGAAAAGTTAACCAAGGAAGGCACGTTTGCGTAACTAATTCAGTTGTTCCTGGTTTTTGAAATAAGAAATTTCCATTACGGAAAACAAACAAACAAATGAACAAAGATTAACAAATGCTACCTTGCAAAGAGTTCTGCATCTTGTTGAATAGTAAAAGAGAGGTTAGTTTTGTTGGTTGGTTTTGACATGGGAATCATTACCCCCTGAAAATGCTCTTCGATTTGATATACCACTATAGGCCTTGCTTGACAGGGGAAGAGTATGTTAGTCTTATGAAGACTGGATTTGTTACTATCCATTACACACATGTATATAATATAACCTGATGGATAATTAGAAAAGATTAAAGGGAATTTATAAGAAATTTCTGAAAACTTTATGCAATTTTCTTTTTTGAAAAGTCCTGTTACACTGCCAAAGCTTGTCAGAGCTGGCTCTAAACCATGAGTGGAAATTGATATTTTCCTTTCTTCATCTTCTACAAGAACACCAAAGCTGTCTTCTACCTTGTTAGTCTTAGTACAGCATTTCGTAGCACACACTGGTCATTGTTACCTATGAGGACATATAGTTTAGGCCATTCTCTAATTTGTGTGGGATAAACAGAATACTTTACCAAAATATTGTCCTCATGAAGACAACCCATCATATTCATGCAGTCCTTTATGGTGGCTGTACTCATTATCTGTTGTTCTCTTTCACACCTGAAAATATCCTGTTAGCAATTTCTTTATTTAAAATGGAAATTAATAAATATTAGCATATTCCAATTGGGTACAAGTTCCATTCTCTCCAACTTCTCCCTCCTCCAGAAGAAAAGATAGGAACGCTCAGTTCCTGATTTTTATTATGCAGAGTACTCTCATTTTCAGAGATGTAATCAGTAACTGTAAAGTCTTCTATGTCATCTTGTTATTCCTACTTGTGTGAAAATTGCCCTTGGTTAGAAGTCCTCTCCACATGTTCACAGGAAAACCCAGAGCCCATGGATGCTGACACTAAGAGGAATTGGTCATCAGTAACTTAAGCAAAAAGGAAAGCATGCTGAGTTTAAAAAGCAAATTTAAACAGTAAATACAAAAAAGTGGTGTGGAACACTATACATGTATTTTGTATATCTGGTGATACATTTTTACAAATAAAATACCTGATGTGAGAGAGAGAATATTGAAAGATATATATGCTAAAGATTAAAAGAAACAGTTAAAAGTGCACTTTTGCTACAGATTTATAAGGAAACTAAATGGGATTAAATTGGAAGTGTATGGTAAGATGTTACTTCTGTATAATTAATGACCCCCCCTACCTGTCTCCAATAAAAGTCATGTATGGTCACATGCACATGGCCCAAATGTTTTTCTTTGAATGGCATGAATCTCTCTTGAAGGTGAAAAATAAAAGCAATTGGTTAGTTTTGTTCACTTTTGTCAAGGGACCTTTTCTTTTACTTCTCTCTCTGGTAAATTTCCCAGAATATTTGCTGGTCACTAGTATCCACAAATCTCCTGCTTCCTCCTGTTCTATAATTGTTAGACTGTAGAAGGGAAGGCGGTGGGGATGGAAAGGCTGTGAAAAGTATTCTTTGTCTAAGGTAGCCAGTGCAGGACATTGCTGCTCAATATTTTGTTTTATTAATTTGGTATTAACACAAGTAAGGAGATTAAAAGTGTATCTGATGCCATATGTGTGCTTCAGATTGTACTGACAAAGATGAAGTCCCTACCCATGAAGAGTTTAACATGAGTTAGCCCACTTTACTCAATGGGAAGAGTTTATGGGTTCAGGTCAAAGTATAGGGAACATACAAGTAAATTATATGGGAACTGAAAGGTTCTGTCTCCAAAAAGCTTTTAAAATCAGAATACATTTGCTTTATCATCATGGGAGGTCCCATACTGGCAATAAGCAAATGGGGTCAAATTTTACTTCAGCACAAATGAGTGCAACATCCATTGATTTCAGTGGGAATTTTACCTGTTTGTGCTCAAAATGAATTTGGTCCATTGTAGTCTGATACAGTATAGCTCAGGCTGAAAGGGTCATGATTTGATTTTGTTTCTACTGAAATAACACTGGCCCAGATTTTGCCATTTTTGTTCATGCTCAGGAGTGGTTCACTCCTTTATTAATCCAGTTCACTTAATTGAGACCACTCCTTCTAGGGAAAAAAGTAGTGCTCAGTGAGAGAGTGACAGATCCTGATACTGCAAAATCCATTTACTTCTGCCTGCACCATACTATTGTATTAATATTCTACTAAATCCCACAAGGTGTTCAAACTTTTGAGTCTGTACCAGTGTTCCCTGGAAGCTGAGTACTTGGGGGCTGCCCAGGACAGAGTTAGGTGCTGCCCAGCTGATTAGCAGAGCACCCATAGCCACTCACAGCAGGCAGCATATATTTCTATTGGCGGTGCACATCTGCACATACCTTGATGCACATAAAACATTTATGCTGCACAGAATTTACACCCAAGAAACATTATTTATGTATTAGTATTTGTACTTATCATGTTCTTGTTCACATCTCTAGAATTTGAAGTGACTACCAGCTCAATCTGATTTACCTGGTGCAAGGCAGAAAATAGAATAATAAAGATCTCTAAGACAAGTAAAAGCTTCCTGCTCCAGTCCTCAGTATTTGTGGAAAGGAATAATCCCTTAAAATATAATTGTCTCTAAAATATGGATTCCCTCTAGCATTTGCTATTGTGTGCTCTTAATGCGCAGGCTGCATCCAGAGACTTTCCTCCGTTTTCTGTGCTTTCCCTGAGAAATTTGCTTCCACCTATGTATTCATTGGGCTTTGTTTGGATCTTGCTTCACACATGCAGAGGTGAATGGAATTAGATTTTTCTGTGCAATAGAGTTGAACACTTATGGTTTACAGAATATATGGTAATAGTGGAGCAATTGCAGTGATGTGCCAGACAATAGCATAAGATAAGAACATGAAGTTTCACTCATTTTTTTGTTCTCTTTTTTCCTTTAGAGACTGAATATTTTGCAAAGGGAAATGACTCTTTAAATGAATACTGTTTCCATTTTACTCTGAGACATTTACTTTAATTGTTTTTGGCATATGTTCTTTGAAGAGAAGCAGTCTTGTACCTATCATTTATTTCTGCTGTAGTAGTGCCTCGGAGCCCTACTCATGGGCCCAAAGTCCTGTTGTGCAGTGTTGTACAAACACTGAACAGAGCATATATGGCTGTTTGAGGCCTTCGATTTAACACAAGTCTAAACATGTTGATGTGGCGTTCAGAAATCCTAGAATAAGAGTAGTTTAGTGCTGTAATCTCAGTTCCTAATGGTAGTAACGAGGTCATAATCAAAGTGAAGTCCCAGTTAAGTGATGTATTTGTACAAAAGAATAGGAGAAAGCAACCCAAAGATCTTAGCCTAAAACATGGAAGTGGAAAATGAAGGGCAAAGACAATAGTAACATAATGTGGTTTCATAGGCTGCTAGTTATGTGCATATTTTGGTGGATTTTATGTTTTTACCATAAGATAAAAGAAACCAAGTATCTGCCAGCAATTTTCATTGGGCATCTGTCGCATACTTTATTAATAAAGTCAGGGGAAAAGTTAGTTACCAGATCCTTTTTCAGAAACTGCTACAACTGTCATAGTAAAACCATAGTGGAAAATATTGTAATGCAGAACTTTGGGGTTTGAGCAGTAAACATCGTAAATGTCGGTAAGGGTCCCTGTTGATTTGTGGGCCCATCTCTTTGTCACACGTAAGTTGAACTTCACTTTGGGTTCTATCTGACTATAATTTTGTGTTTCATGATTATTTATAATCCTGTGGGATAAGTGTGTGTGTGTGTGTGTGTGTGTGTGTGTTGAGGTTGGGTTTCTTTTGTTTTTTGTTTCTCTCACAGCTACTCTGCTCAATATGCAGAGGATGAGAGGCTGCTACAACCCCAGTTAGTGTCTTGGCTTGTTTAATTCAGCTTTTGCTTTTAGCTTGGGATGTCCCCAGTTCAGTCCCTGTGTGCTGGCTGAGATGGGGGCTATCTTGTATTCATGCTAGCAACATTTCAGTGCTTGAATGTTTATTTTCAGAGAGACTCTGTGGTAAGGTTAAATTGCAGTGCGCCTTTCAGTTTCATGCAGACAATTTTGTCCGTATCCATTCAGGGTTAGTTAAAATGCAACAGTGCTCGAACATTGCTTAGGTGTGAAGCTTTTCAGTATTTTTCCTTCCATTCTTATCCTCAGTGTCCATACAATAGCGGTCGAACAAACTACAGGAGATAAGGTGGGCGGGAGGGGGAAAAATGAGTAGTATTCTTGGCAATTGTTTCCAAATACATGAATTATTTTTAAACTGTTCATTTTGTGTTTGAGTCACAGTATTTCTCACAGCAAAGGGCATCAGGTTGGAAAAAATCCAGTTTGTTTCTAAAAATTTGTTGGGAATCCTTTCACTCCAGAGCAGAAATGAAAAAGCAGTGCCACTGCCACTGCCATTCTACATATGGATTTTTAAAATTCTGTCAGGTTTTACTGAACACGGCTCCTAGTGATACATGAGGAAGGAATGAAACCTCTGTCTTTCTCCGCCAGGGGCATTTGGTTGCTAGGTTGTGGAGTGCCCTTCCTCTCTTTTCTATGTGAGATAGCTAAGTAATTGCCTATGTTTTGAAAAGATTTGAAAAGTATGGGAACCAAATTAGTCTGGAAGCATGAACTTACAGAAGTAAATTACTGAAGCAGTGATTTAGGTTAAAGACAAAGTTGGTGACAGGAAAAACCAGCTGCCAAAGACAGTCATAGGTGTTTGAGGGTTCATTTTTGTCACACTTGAAGGGAATGGAGAGGTGGTATAACTCAAGTGCAAGATCTAAAACCACCTGTCATGTAATGTTCTCCAATACAGCAGTACACAATGGCAGATGCTTAGCAGTTGGGATTTTGATCACCCAAGACCCTCTAAGACAATGGGTGGGAGGGGACATGCCTGGAAGTGACATGATAGAGACAAGGTGGGTGAGGAAATCTTTCTTTTTTTTTTTTTTGGATCAACTTCTGCATTCTTTGTGAGGTTTCCTACTGCCCTGTGATCAGACATGACTGTTTTCCCACAGAGGAGTGGGTGGAAGGGCTTAAGTGCCATCTCTTCTAAAGAGATACCAAGAAAACAATGAGATACTAAGTAAGAATGAATATACAGAGCTGCGGATGGATGATCCAGTTCACCTAGGCTGATGATACATCTTTAGCCAAGGGCAATGAAAGTTAGACACAGGAGAAAGGAAAAAGTCTTCAGAGAGTCACAAGAAAGGGCTTTAGAGACAGAAGTGGGAGGATGCAGAGGATTCATAAGGTATGACAAAACGAAATTTAGAAACATGAATTAAGGTGACCCTGACGTGGGTTTAAGCAAGGGTACAAACCAGTGATGGGCAAACCATGATTAGAAAGTGGGCTGCAAGAGTGGGCCATGTGGTCTGCAGGCCCCATTTCTGCCCCCCTCCCCCATGCACTTCTTGCACACTGGGACACTGGACCCCCAGAGCCCCACACTTACCTGCTCTTCTTCCTCACTTCAGGAGTGCCAGAGATCTATCCCTGCTCCTCCCCCACTCCCCAGAGTTTGAACAGCTGATTCACAGCATTCCAGCTCTGGCAGGGACGGAGATGGAGCACAAGTCAACAGATTCCTGGTGTCCATAAAGTGTTGGGAGGGAGGGAAAGGAGTAGGACATGGAGGGTTCATGGTCTTCAGGGAGCCCCAATCCATTTGAACAGGAATGAAAGCTCTGCTAGCAAGGGGAGAGATGACGCTGTGCATACAGTTGTCATTTTGAGGGGGTGAGTGCCCCAATGCACGAGAGGTGCATGGGGGAGAGGGGCAGACAGAGTCTCCAGGGTGAAGTGGAACCCCAGTGGGCCTCATATGGGCCACAGGTTGCCCATCGCTGGTATAAACTGAACTTTTGCCTTTATTTCTCTGCTGTATCATGAAGGGGACAGGGGAGCTTAATATAAAAGTATGAGGAGTTCGTTTCCTGCTTTTGTCTGTCTTTTGGGGCTTGCCTTAGAAATTTCTGGCATGGCACTTTTTTTTTTTTTTTTTTGGATGAAAAATGCAGCAATTGAGAGCTGTCCCCACCTTCAGTCAGAGATACTTGGGTTGTTGGATCTTTAACAAAGACTCCTTGTTCCCAAGTGTTTCTCTTGTTTGAGTTGAGTAGGTTCTTCAAGCCAGCTGAATAAAAATCATGTTACCTCTGGCCATATAAGGTTTCCCTTATATGGTATCTCTAGTGCCAACTACTGCATCTCCAACCCTCCATAGACTTCCTATACTTACCGGGCGATTGACCCAGTGAGGGTCAATCTTCTGGGTGTTCAATTCCGCGTGCCTAGTGGGGACCCACAAAATCAGACTATTGACACTGGTATTTCTCATTATCGTGAGGTGTTAGGGAGGTCAAGGGAAGAGTTTCTCCTGTCATCCCCCTCTGTGTGGATGGCCAGATTAGTCGATTCAGGATACGTCGATTCCAGCTACTCAATTGTAGCTGGAATTGCTTATCTAGGCTTGACTTTCAGGTCTAGTGTACACCTGGCCTTAGAAAACAAAAAGCACCAACAAGATTGTAGCCTGTGATTTGAAGACCACAGTAGAGTATTTTTTTTTAAGTCAGATTTTTACAGCACAACAAAAACCCTTCAAAAACCACTCTGAAATCTAGAGATCTTCGGCGTTCTCTAGAGTTTGTGGTTCAATTCTTGGCTGCTGCCCATGGATAGCGAGTTGCAGTTAAAAGGGCAGTAATTAGAAAGCTGTTGTTCCTGTGTCTCATGAGATGTGTCCCTACTCAAAGGAAGTGCTGGCAATGAGACATGCCAAAAGAAACCTGCTGTATTAAAAGGACTCTGCTGGAAAAGCTTTGCAAACTGTAGCAGCATTTCAGGCTCCCTTAGAAGCTCTGTTCTGAGCATTTGTATGAAGGAGTGAAATTGCCAGCTAGGATTCAGTGGGTGGGAGGAGATGACTTCAAACAGATTGACAAGGTATCTTTATGGAAACTTCCTACTGAAACCTGCTTGAAATGTCAGTGCTTATGAGATGTAATTAAAATAATCCATTTGAACAGGAATGAAAGCACTGATAGCAGGGGGGATAGATAGCACTGTGCACAGATCAGTTACCATTTGAGGGGATGAGAACAGCCCATGGCACCTTGTTTGCAATGATCAGCAAATAAGGTTTGCGCAAAGCCGTTGATTTCCAATTGTGTCCCTGTCTGAGTGCTCCCAAGTGGGCCTAGAGGAACTTCTTTGGAACAGGTGGGTTCTAGAATGAGTGATCATCTACCCCGCTGCTCATTTTGCACATATCATCTTTTAAAAGCAGCAAATGGACACTCATCATATTTTGGTGATAGCTTTGCTGCATCCTCATTAGTGGGTATTTACTGTTTGGTTTTTTTGTGTTATTTGCAGCTTGCCTGTGCTTTTTCAGTCAACAGATATTAGGAGTTTGGTGGCTTTCGGAACAATTGTGGAGGAATGATTTAGGACTGATTATGCAATGTTTGACTTCCAGCAATTCAGAATACAACCTGCAGAGCAAGCTGGATACATTAGCTTTACACTGAACTGACTGGCCTTTAGGGGATGTATGGAACTGTTTTAAAACCTGTTGCGTTGGGATTACTCTGTCTGCTCCTCTAAACACACTGAAATGAGATGGGGAGAATTCTGCAAAATCCCAGCACTATAGTAGTTCCCAGTCTGGTACCAGTCAGTAACGTGCTTTGAGTACCACGCTAGGCGCTCTGTGTAGTCACTTAGGAATGTACAGGCTTGTCCCCACAAAAGCTCCTCTTCACCCCATTAGAGGCAGCCATATATATATATATACACACACACACACATATATATATACACACACACACATATTAGTAGGTCTTTGGAAGGTTTTCCTCATCCCATTTCCATCCTCTTCCATCCGCAGTCCCCACCTTTCTCTCTAAGCTCTGAACACATCCCCATTCAATGGCCGGTCCCATCAGTTTCTGTGTCTTATTTCTTCCCTCTTTCCTTGCCATCACACCACATTTTTGAAGTGATTTCCAAGCTAGGTCCTCAGAAGACACTAGCTTGTGAAGAGAACTGGAGAGCTTCATCATTACACAAACTCTGAGAGGTGATACAGGTTGACTCTATCTAATCCAGCCCACACTTATCTGGTGACATCCATAGTCCGCCATGAATTTTGTTAGCCAGATGCCCACTTACGGATGTGGCTAACTTTCCCATGGTCCCATAAAGTTTTACACCCATCAGTCCTGGCTCTCAGTGTTCTGAGCTGTTTGTTTAGCTCTAATTTATCCCTACATGTCTTCAGTGGAAGTGTTGGTTATGCTACTAGACAATATTGATCTCCTGTTCAGCAAATTCTCTCTTTCAGTACCAGCCAGATCCCAAAGTGCCAGACTGGAGAATTTCAACCTGTAACTCAGACCCTGGAGACAATGTTCTGCTTTCACAAGCAGTCATAGTCCTGCTTCCTTCTTGAGATACCTTTGGCTCTGATTTCCTAGGACAGTGTTTCCCAAATTTAAAATATTTGCATACCCCTTGCAGGACTTGGGCCTTATCGGCATACCTCCTTTCCCAGTGCTTCTCTCCTGATTTTTAGTCATTTATTTTCTGCTGTTTACCCCTTGAAATCCTTTCGTGTACCACTGGAGGCACGTGGACCACACTTAGGGAAACACTGTCCTAGGAGATCATCTCTCTTCCTGGCTTACGGATCTGATCTTGAAGGAAGACAAGTGGTTGTAACTCCTCTCAGCTTGAACAGTTAGGGATCAGCTATGTACAGCTGGAAAGGGTGATTTGAATGCAAGCAAGAACCATATGCCTTCCTCTGTAATGGAGAGCAGAACTTGATCCAAACTGCATTGATGTGCTATTTGTTGAATCTTTTTGTGACTCACAACACCATGCATCTCAGTCGTCCTATAACATTTACACTGAGCTCATCACCAGAGTGCCTGGCTCTTTGGTTGGTAAAGGTCAAGTGCTGCCAATATTCAGCAGCACCTTAAAGCAGCATCCTGGGGACAGAGCCTTCCTAGCTTTGTCATTTTTCAGGAGGGGGTCAGAGGGGGCACTAATACAGTGAGTTGGGATTGGCTGGAGAGAATACTCCAGGCATGAATGTGACTCCCCTCCCCGTCTTTTGGAGGAGCAGTTACTTTGCCTTGGATCTGTGTGTGTTGAGAGCAAAGCAGCTGCATTTTGGAGAGCACTGTAGATTGTGCAGCAATTGTTCCTATGACCAGAGGTCTCCAAGCATGAGTCACACACCGAGCACCAACTGGTTCTTAACCACTGTCAAAGTTTTCTGCTTCTGTGAAATGAAAGGTGGGTCCTCAAGTTCTTTTCAGCTGAATGCCCTTCTCCCTCCCCCAGAGCGTCTGCAGTCACTCGTGAGTTAGTCATATTCCTAAGAAAAGAAAAACCAGTGTGCTGGTGAATGGCAGTTACTAAAGAACTGTTGCTAATTATATCTCAGCAGTGAAAAATAACATGAAAGGCCTGAGAAGCTTTCTGGAAGGAAGCCCAGCTTTTCCTCTTTGAGTGACTGTCTTCAGGTTCTGGGATTTTTGGTATTGTAAAATTGCTTTAGCAGCTTCTGAGAGTCTCCTATCCATGGTGAAATCTCGTTCCCTCCTCGTCACACGGATTCTCTTTCCCCCACATGCCACCTGTGTCTCTGATCTGGGTTTAGGAACTTCTGAAGTTCAGAAAATCCTCATAAAATCCCACTCCAAATTTTCCACAGAGGCTCCAGCTGAGTTGCATGCACTAAATAACACTGCCATTCTTCAAAGAGTTTATACTCTGAGGTGGCATTGTGCAGTGCTATGTTGTCTTGGAAATTTCTATACCGAATTTGCTTAGTTTACAAGGAAAAAGATAGTTTTTTCCCAAGTTTCCCTGTCACAAACTTATGCTGAGCTTTGAAACTGCAGCTGGGTTTGCTCCATCTCCTGCATCTCCCGGTAACATCCCATTTTTGAGACCAATGGCAGAACAGTTCTAGGGTAATAGCTGGAAACTTCTGCAAAACTGCCAGTATAGACTAGGCCAGGGTGTGTATGAATTTCTGTTCAACTATCAAGGTGATAGGTGTCCTCTTGGTAGATGTGTCCCTCCAGTGAAATCTGGTCACAAATGCCTGGTCTATAATAGGGTAAAACCATTGTTTAAACACACTTCATGCTTGCATGGCCTAGCAGCTAATGGCTTTGGTTCCCCGAGGTAGTGACCTAGGACCAGATCTTCAGAATCATGTCGGTGCCCACCTACGATTGATTTCCATTTGGATATTTAATTACCCAGAGGGTTTGGAATCTAGGTTGGAATTCTGTTTCATAAATGATTAGGTCACATCTACATCAAATTTAAATCCTGTGTGTGGGAATTCAAAAGGGGTCCAGCTGACGGATTTATCTTTACTGCAATTTGCACTGTGGCTTCAACGTCCAATGTGAATCTGCTATCAGACTGTTGAGCTAAGCAGTGAGTACTCCTAATATTCTAATTCCATCTCTTATTCAATGTCCCCATCATCACCTCTTGCTGCACAGCACAATAGGTAAAGTAGCCATCTGTCCCTGTCTCTTTACAGCTGATTTCTCCCTGTTTCTTTGTAAGGCCAAGCTGCTTGTGAAAGGAAATAACCTGCAAGGTTCTCTAAGCGTATGTCAACACTATAGCCGAGAGCCACCCTCTGAGATCGACTTCCCAGCAGTCAATGTAATGGTTCATCTGCTCTGCAGTCAACCCAACTACTTTACCCCAGATGAGAAGAGTAAGGGAAATTGATGGCAGAGTTTCATTCATCAACCTTCCACAGTGTAGACCCAGTGGTCACTTGAGTTAAAGTACGACGACTCCAGCTGCATTATTCATGTAGCCAGAGTTGCCTAGTTTAGGTTGACTTTCTCTGACAGTGTAGATTTGGCCTAAGACTCATGGAAGCATGATGCAGCATTGCATCAACGTGGTAACTCTAGTCCTGGAGAACTGAGTTGTTATAGGGAGGTCTGCCATATCGACCCCAGCTAATGATCCACTGGTCTGGTATCCACCCTCTGGCAGTCATCATGATGAGAAGTGAGAACAGATTCTTTTCCCATATTTCGTAAAGCCAAGCTACAAAGAAGATAACCCTACCCTTAGCAGCTTCCATTTTCTAATTCTTACAATATAATGGTAACAGCCACAAAAAGGTGTGATCTCTTGGCAGTTATAACAATTTGTATGATAACTCCTGTCACACTAATGATAATGGTAACTAGCTTCTGCCTCATTAATAAGAACAAACATTCCTCCTAATAATGCATTTACGGGAAAAGGGAGAGACAGAACAGCAAAGGCTAGTCAGCGCCTTGTGTAGGTGATCTGCAGGGACAGACAGGTGCTGCTCAGGCAGTCTGAATAGAGATACTGGTTCTCCAATAAGCCTGGCTGCTTCAATGTCCTTATCTTCCTCACTTTCAGGGCTGGTTCTTCTCCTTCACGCTCTATTCTGCATACAGCAAATGGTTCTCTCATACATCGCTTTTGCTTAATGCACATGAGGCTCTTCTGTTTCCAGAGATGGCAGATTCCAGTCAATTGCTTGGGAAAGCGAGGTGCATTGGCAGAGATGTTGCAAGTGTGTAACCCACCATGTATCAGAAACTGCTGGTCCATGAGTGAGTTAGGTACGGTCTGTCCCTTGGAAATCCAGACATCTTTGATTATCTACCTGTGGCTACCTGTTCCCCAGCCTGCGGTGTACTTTGCACCAATTTGGAAGCATCTTCCTGATGCCCATGAGTGCAGTCAATGGTTCACATGTTGGATTGGATTGTTGACTGGCTGACAATACAAGAAAGGCTCCTATTTCAAATGGATTTATCTGTCCTATCAATTAGTTTGGGCTGAAGGCCAGAAGTCTAGGAGAAATATAGTAATATTTTTACCAGTGAACTCTGCTCTATTATAGATACTCTATTAGGCAAACAACCTGGGGGCTACTTTCAATTTTGCCACTAATTTTCCCTCTGGTTTGGGATAGATCACTTTACCTCTCTGCACCTTGGGTTTCCCCATCTGTAAAATGGTGGTTGTGACATTTCCTTCTTAGAAAGTGTTTTGAGAGCCTCAGAAGAAAGGGACACTCAGACCCAAATTCTGCCTCTGTTACATTGGTTCAAACTAAGTGACTTCCATGCAGCTGTACTGACGCAGACGAGAACAGATTTGAATCAAAACCAGGCAAAGTATTATTCCTGGTGCAGGGCCATGAGAGACTCAAGATCATTGACCTTGTATTGCCTTATTCTGGCCCTCACTGCACTCCCCTTTCCCAAGGTCTTCATCCTTGGTGTTCCAGGCACCAGTCCCAGCACAGTGGATGGGTCATTGACTGCGAGCACAAGGGAAATGAGGCTGGTAAATGCCTCACAGCTGTTGAGAAAAAGATCAGTGGAGCTGATGCACTCTAAAAAGGGATCTGAAAATGGCAGATTAAAGGAGGGACACTCCATGAGTGTTGATGGCAGCGTACAGAAATGACCTGGCTCGATTCTCAGAATGCTTGCACCAGGGATGACTGCTGAATTTGGTGGGATTATCTGAGATTTTAGACTTGTCTCAAGGAGATCACATTGGATATAGGAATGCAGGAAATATAAGCACTGCTGCACTGGGTCAGAGCAGGGGACATCTCGTTCAACAGCCCGTCTCCAGTGAGAGCTAGTACCAGATATTTCTGAAAGTTTAACCTTCCAGAAGGCAGATGTCAAATAATCTGTCCCTCACATCAGGTCTCAGGCTGAGTGCTTGCACTGAGATGTAGGGGTGTGAGGGTTAGTATCCCATCCGAAATGTTTGTTAAAATAGCCACAATAAGGCCAGGTCTCCATTATGTGGAAAAGTCGATTTAAGATGTGCAATTCCACCTACAACAACGGCGGAGCTGGTGTTGACATATTGTAGATTGATTTTTCTGGCCCTCCCCACATCAGGAGACCAAGAGGAGAAACTCTTCTGTCAACCCCTCTCACTCCTCGTGACAGTAAGGAGTACCAGGGTCAATGGTAGAGCCCTGATTTCTGCATCGCCAGTAGGCACACTAAATCAAACTCAGGAAGACCAGCTGCGATGGAGTCAATCTTCGGGTAAGAACTGATGTACCCTTACAATTGTCACCTCAATCAGCTAATCCCTTTTTGGGCTCCTTTGTGAATCTGAGCTGGGTAGGCTATGACCCCGTGTGTCTGCATTGCTAACGGTGCTGTCTGAGATGTACAGCAGAGAGCAGTTCCTTGCCAGTGCTGGTAGTTCACTAATAAAGCTGAGTTGACATTGTCAGGCGTAGAAAGGTAGCAAGGGACCAATGCAAATTAATGGAACGTAATTCTGAGACCTCTTCTTTTAGGTTTAATTGGTGGGTGTGACTGGGCTCATAAACCCAGCTCCATGTATATGTACTTTGCCAAGTTTTCTTATTTGGCTTCTGTGTTCCACTTCATTTCATTTATAAGACAATTCTCATGCAAGTGTGTTTGGGAGTCCGGGAAGTGATTTCCCTGTGCCCTCAGCTGTGTGTTAGCTGACACTGCGTGTTTCTCAATGAAACATCGTTACTTGTCCACAGGGGTAGGATTTTGCTTCATGCTAAGCCCTAGCGAGCACACGCACCAAGCAGGACACAAGAAGGGGTCAGTCCCAAATGATTTTCTACAGCGGTTCTTCAGGATTGGGAGGGGGGACTTCCTGAGTGGCCTACACCAAGGACATTAAGGTGGCGTTGTCACCATCAGCTCACTGAAAGGTTTAAAGGATATATGGTCAAGCAAGAAAACAAAGGCAAAATTACACCTCCTGGACCAGCTGTGGCTTGCTGTGACAGTGGTGAGAGTCTGGAATGTACTGAAATCAGTGGAGTCCTGTCAGATTTCAATTACGTAGCTGAAAATGGGACCCAGCTCTCCATTCTCTCAAAACACAGCCCTATGCAATTTCTTCTGTATTTCCTCCTCCCTAGTAAACAAACATCACAGCAGGCCTTGTGTCTGCTGCACCCTGCCCGGCCGTCTGCAAGGATGCCATTCACTGGTTGTCAACAGAGCTATATCAGAACCTCCTTTTTTCTTTCGGGGGACAGAGGTTGGTAATGAAGAGCCATTAAAAGAAAAAGCATGTCATTATCGCCAGCACAGCCTCCTTTCCTCCTCCTCAAAGGCTTGTGTGTTAATGAGGGACCTTTTGTGATCACGAGCAAGGAACGCTACTTTGCTGCTTGCAATGAGATATTTATCATTGCTTTCATGATGAACGCTTGTGAGTCAAAGCTTTCTATAAATACAAACTAATGTGTGTAACAGGCCAGGGAATGATATTTGATGGGGGGACACCAAGATTTTGGTACATGATCAAAGGTAGCACTTTCCAGTGGACGAGGTGAGGGGTCTGGGATGGAGGTTGGGTGCAGAAGGGAGCTTGGGGCAGGGGACTGGGGTGCAGGATTGGGTGTGGGGTCAGAGGGAATTTTGTGATCCAGAAGGGGACTGAGGGGCAGGGTCTGGGGGGGTAGGGGTGCAGGAGAAGATTCTGGCCTAGGGGAGGGGTGTAGGAGGGGCTTCAGGATCTGGGAAGGAGTTGGTGGGGGGGGGTGCCAGAGGAAGGCTCTGGCCAGGAGGCACTTACCTAAGCTTGCCCTCCTAGCCTGCCAGCAGCCCCAGCCCACTGGCTGTTCCGTGGCTCTGTCTGCACAGCGGGGAGGGCTTTGTGCACTGCCTCTGCCCCAAGCAAAATCTCTCAGCTTCCATTGGCCAGTTTCACATGCGGCCGCTGTCACTGACGCAACAGAGGCAGTGCAGGCAGCAATAGAACCCACCCCCAGGAGAACAGAGCCTGCCTCCAAGGGGGGGTCCCCAGCTTTGTCATTCAGTAGATGAACATCCTCTTCACTCTTGCCCTGCTCCCGACCCTCCCCTGCTCTGAGGCTCTGCCCCCGTCCCGCCATCATATGCTCACCCTGTTCTCACTGTTGCTCCTCGTCACTGGGCCGGGGTGGGGGTTGGGGTGTGGGCTGTGGGGCAGGGCTGTAGAGGAGGGATTTGGGGAGCAGAGCTGGGGTTGGGGTTTCAGGGGGCAGGAGGGGGCTAAGGACAGTGGCAGGGAGTTGGGGTCCAGTGGGTATGAGAAGTCTGGCTGGAGTGCAGATTGGGTGGGGCTGGGAATGAGGGGTTTGGGGCATAGGACGGTGCTCCAGGCTAAGATCAAGGGACTTGGTGGGAGGGAGGGAGTTCGCTAGCAGCACTTATCTCAAGCATCTCCTGGAAACAGCAGCAGGTCCCCGCTCTGGCTCTTTGGCAGAGGTGTGTATGGGCAGCATACAGTGCCTGGCTGCCACTATGCATTGGCCCTGGAGTCAGCGCATGTCTCTGCTTCGGGAAGCTACGCAGAGCCATGGCCTGCCAGCGTTGCCACAGGGGCTTTTAAGGGCCCAGCCAACAGTCCGGACTGGAGCTGCCGTGGTCCCTTTTGAACTGGGCACTCTGGCTGAAAACCAGACATCTGACAGCATTGGCCGGGGAAGGCATTTTCCATCCCCCCAGTGCCTGCCATACTTGGGATTTGCTCAGCCCGGCAGCTTGCAGGCCCAGGAGTGCTGGTTGTGACACTGGTGATGGGGGTGTTTATCTGCTGCATAGGAAGAGAGAGGTCATCAAAATCCATTAGCCGTAAGACACTTAAAAGACATCAGCCACCAGCGTTCTCAAGTTAATTACCAGGTGTAGGCAGAGTGAGGGGCTGATCTTGCTTTGCTTTCTTTGAGAAACCTAGGTATGCACAGATGGTACAGTATGCAGCTGTAGATAAACACATTGGTTTCTGATCTCAAGATTCAGTTCCCTGCCAGTCCTTGAGCTTTGGAGAAAGCTTTTCCCCACCCAGCGAGCCTTCCTGGGAATATTTCAGCCAAAATATGGCTAATGGCTGCTCCTGTGAGTCAACAAAGTACAGAAGGGCCTGTGACTTGCTCACGTGACCATAGATTCCATCTTCTGTAATTTTCCATAAACTGAGATGGAGTAGATCCTGCACATGGGAGAAGATCTAAAGTACCTTAGGAGCATCTCCATTTCACCTCTTTCCTGCTCTGCTCTCTGGACTACTGGGTAACAGCCACACAGCCACGTTATTTTGAGATAACTGTTATTTTGAAATCACTTTGCTGTCATCTCCACTTCAAACCCACTATTTCCAAATAAACTTGAAATAGTGGGTGTGTTATTTCAATCGGTAAGCCTCATTGCAGAGGAATAGTGCCCATTTCAAAGGAACTGTTTCAAAACATACAAAATTTCAAAATCAGCGCTATTCCATCTTAACAGCACCTACTTCAAAACAGCTATTTCAAAATAGGCGCTATTTTGCGATAAGCAATATTTGTGCAGACTATATTTCAAAATGGCTAGGTGCTATTTCCAAACACTTTTTTGTGTGTAGCAGCCCTATTCTGAAATAGCTTATTTTGAATAAGGCTGTTGAGTACATGTAGCCTTGGGAACCAAGGTGTGAATTTGGGCTGGTCTTTACATTCTGCCTTCCAATTTTTGCATGGCTTTAATACCTTTGGATCAGAGATGGCACTGAGATGCTCTTAGTAGTTGAACAGCCACCCCACCCATTTAGCAGGTTAACCAGTTAAACTGAGCATTTAACTGCTTACCCAGTTAAACAGGATTTTCCATCCCTACTTTGAAACAGCTGGGGAGATGGCTTGGGGGCTCTGTTTTGCAGAGGGTGGGAGGTGCATTGTGAAGTGATATGCAGCCAATTTGAAATATCTGGGGCCTTTCTTTTTGGCAAAATGTGAGAGTTTTTGTTGATGCTGTTGCAAGAAGTCAGAGACTAAAAATAGAGCAACGTTCGCCTGCCTGGAATATTATAGTGTGAATCTCCAGCTGGCTGCTATTCAGAGCTGACCTTCAAAGCTGAAGAGCCAGCTGTGTGAAGTTTGTTGCTTCCTGCTTTCCCCCTTGTGTGTTGGCTGGTGTCTGCCCAGTGTGCTCCACTACTTGAAAGGGTGGATTGAACAGCCCGGAGGATAAATTTGCCTCTTCCCTGTTGCAAAGGGACACCTGACAAGACATTTATTTTCCCATTCAACTAGCCAGCAGGTGGGCCCGAGCTGCTAGCACAGGGTCTAGAGCCAGCTGTCTTTGGAACTCAGGGTGTTCAATTCAGAGGGCTTTGCTTCAGTTCCATCTCAGACCATGTGGTGAACTTAAAGCTCAAGCCCACTATGTTCTGATGTGGAGAAGAAACTGTATTTGTAGGGCTACACTGGGCTTGCTCAGTCTTCATTCATTGTACCCAACTGGTCCATTCAGTGCACAGGCTTGATTGGCTCTAGGGATGGCGAAGGATGCTGCTCTCTCAGGACTCCTGCTTCACCTGTTGCTGGAAGTGGAAGGTGTGTAGGGAATGTGGCTGGGGACTACAGAAAGAGAAAGGAGAGCTTCAGGCAATTAAGTGCTGCTCTGGAAAACTGGATTCTCCCCAAAAAACAACCCGTCCTGTAGCACCTTAAAAGACCAACAGATTTATTTATTAGGTAATGAGCTTTCATGGGTAACACCCACTTCGTCAGACTGGAGCTGATAAGAATTTGGGGTTTATATGGGGTGGGGAAGAAAGGAGGAGGCAGAGTCACCTGTCATTAATAGGACCTGTGGAAGAAGTAACTTCAGTGGGAAGTGCACCATCCCTGTGACTATCTAAGGTGGGGAAACTGCCCTTGTAATGCATAAGATAATTGAGGTCTCTGTTAGAGCCTAAATTTAAGTGTCAGATTTGCAAATGAATTCCAATTCAGATGTCTCCCTCAGTAATCTTGTGGTAAAATCCTGTTGTAGAAAAATGGCTGCTTCCAAATCCTTTATTGAATGTCCAGGGAAGTTAGAGCATTCCCCTAGAATTTTAGGTACAATCCAATTTTCCCCAGTTCTGTCACAGACTTCCTCACCTAAACCAAACTTTTCACAGAGTAAATAACTGTGTATTCCTCTTTTCTGGGTGTCTTGCCTGAGGGATCTTATCTGCAGAAGTGCTGAGCACTGACAGCAGAATCTGTGCTTTGAACATATGAAGTTCTGTACACATTAAAAACAATCAGGCTCCAGGTGTCTCACACTGGGCATGAACATTAGTGGATACTCTTGTGTTATTGAGGTTAGCAAATACCTAAGTTGTTCCATGCCTCAACTCCCCATCTGTAAGATGGGCGCGATACCACTCCCTCACCTGACCAGGGTGTTGCAAAGAATGGGCATTTGGGAGGAGGGGTCAGGCTCTGGGAGGGCATTGGGGTGCTGGATCTAGATTGGGGGTGATGGGGTGGGAGGCAGGCAGGTAGTTGGCACTTACCTGAGGTAGGTGCAGCTCCTGAAGGTACATTGTTCTAGCAGTGGTTCCTCTTAAGTTGCAGGGCCAGGTCTCTGCATGCTGCTTTCTATAAGCACCAGCCCAGCAGCTCCCATTGGCCACAGTTCCAATGGGAGCTGTGGAGTTGGGGCTCCAGGTGGAGGCAGTGCATGAATGAGCACTGCCCCCCACCCCAAGAAGCCACAGGGACAGTGCTAGCCCTTTCCAGGAGTGGTGCAGAGGGAAAGCAGGGAAGGGAACCCCCTTTCACTCTGCTATCATGTCTAACTTAGCACCCAAAATCTCCTAGTTTGGCTGAGGTAGCCTTGGGGAGATAGGGTGCAGTTCCTGCTGCCCTCCTTGTGCTTTCCCCTACTACCTTCTTTCCCAGGCCACTTTAAGGCAGCCCCAGGACCTTTTAGACCCTTCTATGTCAGGGTCTCAGTCTGCGGGTTGTCAAGCTAGCACTCCCCCACCCTCTCTTACCTAGCACTACTTTACACTGTTTGCTCAGGAGCACCTAATCCTGCTTCCTCCAGTTCCAGAGAGAGAGCACCCCTCACTGTGCTGAGCAGCCCCTTTTTATGCTGCCTTCCCCATCTCTGATTGGCTGCCTCAGCAAGCCTCCTCCTAATTGGCTCCCCACAAGCCCTTTATTAGTTGCAGGGTTCTGAGCATGCTCCCCTTAGCTCCTTCCCCTTCTCACTAGGCAGCCATACCACAACACTGGCACATTGTCCCTGCTGGAATTCTTTGATTCTCATTTCAGAAGCATGTTTATGAATATGCCCCCAGAGATCAGTTACACTGAAGGGCTGGCACAGCCATCTCATAAATCAGCAGGAGGATACCTATGGCTATTAGTGTATGTTCTGGTGCGGTTCCACTTGTTCAGAATAATAAATTGAGGTGAAAGGACTTATGCATTTCACTCCGCAGCAGAGAAATCCCACGGTGGTGTCTAAGATGGCAGGTGAATGAGTGTGACAGTTACAAAAGAGAGTTGCAGATTTTCCAAAGCTGTCATGTGGGAATTGGCTACAGTTCCTTCCACCCTATGCCTCCTGCATGCACAGGATCTGCAAAAGAGCTGGCAGATGCGCTGCCTCATCCCAATCTTGCAGAACTTCCTCTACACATTTCTTTGGGGCTGAAATGTCAACGGAAGTGAGCAAAGTAGCACAGATGCAATAACTAGAAAGAGGATTAAACCAAAATCCTGTATCCAGGCCCCCGGTGCATCATCCCTCCCCTGTATAGCCACACGTGTGTATTGCTTTTGAGAACCCAAAAGTACACTAGGTGCTTCCCCTCAACAAGTGAAGAGGCAGCCGTTTTCTCTCAAAGAGATTATGAGCTAAATTCAACATGATACAACTGAGGGCTGGCTGTTGCCACATTTTAAAAGATATTTAGGTGCTAACAATGCAGCTAGGTACCTTGGGGGATTTTCTGAAGTGCCTAAATCCCATGAAAGCCAACTAGATCTGGCCCTTTATTTTCCAGATAACACAGAGGATTAATAGTGAGGTCCTTGGTTGACTTCATGGAATCTCTGGTTTTTTGCTCATCAACCACAAAAGTGATGAGGGGAAAAGATGATATAAAAGGACACTAATGAGACCACACACACAGGACCATTGGCAGGGGCACACCAGGGGGGTACATTCTGATAAGGTTTTTAATGTGTGACTTGGTTTCCCCACTTGCTTGATATTGTTACTCACCTGGTGAAAGAGTTAAATTCTGCTGGAGAAAATGGGTGGAGTCTTGTTGTCTGCATGAACTGTCAAGAACAGTCCTGACTCTGCAAGTGGGTGCAGTTGCTTCGGAGATGCAGTGGAGGATGAACAACTGGACATTAATGTGTAATGATGGAAGCCAACAGAAGCAAAATATGGGCAATGTGCTGCAGCTTGAGGCAGAGGCCTAGGTCAGAGCAAACTGTGAGACATGATGACTGTTGCCCAGGGCAGAGAGAGATGAAATCTGTGGGGCTTTGGACAAGAAGGGCAGGTTGACACTCAACTTAGGTGACCATCTGTCCCGCTTTTACCGGGATTGTCCCTTATTTAAGCTGTCTCACAGGTGTCCTGATTTTTTTAAGAAAATGGGCAAATTTGGCCCGTGTTCTGCAGGGCTCCTGTTCCCCAGCACCTGGTGTCCCAGGGCAGCAGCCTCTGCTGCCAGAGAGCCCCACTGCTGGGCAGCTGCCCTATTCCCTGGCACCCCGTTGTGGCAGCTCCCGCTGCCTGTGAGCTCTGCCATGGGGCAGCTGCCTCATTCCCTGCCGCTGCACTCCAAAGGAAGGCAGCTCCCACTTACTGGGAATTTCTCTATGGGATGACTGTCTGGTTCCCCAGCACCGCATGCTTTGGGGAGGCAGCTCCTGCTGCAGGGAAGCTCAGTCATAGGGTGACTGCCCCATTCCCCGGGTAGGCAGCACCCCCTGCCAGGGACCCCTGCCGTGGGGCTGCTTCTGCATTCTCCAGCCTGCCCTATAAGCCCCCATCCCTGGTGTCCCCTCTTATTAGGAGGCTGCAGAGCTCTCATCCCCAGTGCCTCACTGTGGGGCAGCAGCCCCCATAGTCAAAGAGCCCTGACATGGGACGGTAGCAGCCTCCCCATCCCTGGAGGCTGGTGTGTGTATTTGCCATAGGGCAACGTGGTCTACCTACACTCCCTGAAGATGTGCATTTCTGGCCTCGCCTAGGGCCCTTTGAATACTGTGTTCAATTTGGCTTCTTTTGAAAAGGCTGATCTGCCTCGCCTCACAGACTGGCTGGTGGAATTGCACTTTAAGGATATGTCCACACAGAAAGCCTATTTCAAAGTAAACTATTCCAGAAGAGCTACTTCAGAATAGCTTGTTCTGAAATAACGCTGCTACGCACAAAATGCATTTCCAGGTAGCACTCAGCTGGTTCGGAATACAGCCTCTACACACGCAGAGCCTGTTTCGAAATAGAGCCATTGGATGCACTCTGACTTATTTAGAAACAGGCGCTGTTCGCTCTCTCGGCAGCCCCTCTTCTGAAACACCAATGTCGAAATAGGCGCTGTTCCTCGTGCAATGAGGTTTACCAATTTCAAAGCAAGCCAGCAGCTATTTCACAATTATTTTGGAGATGCTAGAAAAGTTACTTTGAAATAACGTCTGTTATTGCAAAACAAGTTTGCTGTGTAGACCTACCCTAATGGAATAAAGTCTCTGCCTATGGTCTAAACCAGTGAGGGACAGCCTAGGCTAGTGAGTGGGTCACATGAGTGGCCCTCCTTCATCTCAGTGGGCTGCAAAGAGTATTGTAACCAAGATGGTCTCCTGCTTGCACATCTAGAATTTGCAGGGGGTGCCAATGGAAATGCAGCTGCGCATTGAATGCGTGCAGAGGGAGCACCCGGCTTTCACAATGTTGTGTGCACTCAGCACCTGCCTCACTCCACGTGCCCTGGCTTTAAGGTCATGTCGCTTTTGTGTTACTGGTAGGAAAAAAATGATGTAGAGCTGAATCTGGCAGCCCTGGGCAGGGGCAATGGTAACCAAAAAGTCTTGGGGGCTGCACAAAGAACCCCCATGGGTCCCACGCGGCCTTTGGGCCACAGGTTGCCCACCGCGCGTCTAAACTAATTTGAACTCATTGGAAAGCCCTAGTGAGAAAAGGAGGTGCTGGCAGAGAGACTGAGTTAAAGCTGGAGGCCTAGAACCCCCCCGACACCAGGATGCTGGACTAGGGGGACCACTGAGACCCAGTGTGACCGTAGCCATGGCAGTGAGCTGCTGCGGATTGGCCATTGATATGGAGCAAATGTGAAGTTTCCCAAATAGGAGCTGCTCCAAAAAGAGGGAGATGGCAGCCAGGGGCTGCAGAAACAAGGGAGAAGGAAGTGACAGACAGTTGACAGTGTAAGGAAAGTGTAAATGAAGTCTGTCTGCCAGAGCCAAGGGGAGGTGACAGCAATTGTACTAGCTGAATGTATTTCTCCCCTGGCTCTGTAACTGCCTCCTGTTCTCAGCAGTGAGGTGGAAAGGTGGGTAAGGCTGGCTCTTGTATGAGCAGGTCGGCGCATGCTTGCCACGTCTCCTCAGCTAGCAACTTACCCTGGAGCCCCAGGAGAGTTGGCCAGAATGACTGGGGTTGGTTACATGCTGGAGGGAGGTTTCAGTTGGTGGTTGTCCACTTAGCTAATCTTGCATCAGTTGTGTGACTGTAGAATTCACCAATGGGCTGGGATCAGGATGATGCCTCTGCAAAACCTGAGTGTTACTGCTGCAGCACAGCTCTTCAGATGGTGTTACACAGTCTCCAGCCAGGGTTGAGCTCATAGATGTGTTAGGCTAGGAGATATGCCTATAGCACCTTTGAGAAGAACTCAGCACCTCTCTCTTTGGCCAAGGAGAGCAGCTCCCCCCTCATCCAACACAACTGCGGCTTATGGACCACGGGGGTCGTGGCTCATTTCCCAGGTATAGCAGAACGCATAACTCCTGCATGTGGCAGGTCTAGTCACCTGATGGTCACTCCGCCACCTGCTGTGTCTGACCCAGGATGGGGCCATTGGTGAGAGGACAAACCACTGTCTACGTTATCTGCTAGTTCTCAGCTGTCTCTTGTCAAATGGAAAGGACCCCAGTGAGCTGCCATATGTGAGTGCTCGAATGAGTTTTATGCATCTGTTGCTGTGGTTACAACACAATAAACCATCTACAAATGGCAGCACCAATACCTCCCTTCTCTGTAACATCCTAGGCACTCATAGTAAATAAACTTGCAATTGCCTCAGCTAGACATGCATTGCATTCTGCTTGAGTGGAGCGGATGTCAGAGCCAGGAATCCTTCATGAATTGCCCTGCCCCCAGGCCTCAAGAACGCACACCTTCAGATCATACTTCAGTCGACTTTTGCTGTTGCAATGCTCCTCCGGGGTGAGACCGTCTCCACAGTGGGCAGCTCCCAGGCCATATACTGCTGTATAGATTACCAATTCCACTGAAACAAATGGGCCACTGTGCTTGGCACAGCTGTAATTTCCAAGCACTCTTTGGGATTGTCCCCAGTAGAGCTCAATGCAGCCATCCAACTTGGAGAGGCAAAGGTATTTATAGCTGTGGTGAGACCAGCCTTGTCAAGAGAAGACAGCAACTCCTGAACAATGCAGAGAAGTAGAAAAGCAGTATGAGCCCTGGATGCTACCAAGAGCAGGCTCAGGTCCAAAAATACCCCCAGGAAGTATGCACACTAGCCCCCTCCTTTTGGAAGGAGCACGTTAATGAGGGATTTCAGAAGATGCTAATGAAGTGCTGCCATGAATATGCGGCACCTCATTAGCATAATGGTGGCCATGCACGATTCAAAAGCACCTCTTTCGAAACACACGCTGCCCATGTAGCCAGAGGTCTTTCAAAAGGAGCCCCTGATTTCAACAGCCCCTCCAAGCATGGGGGACTGCAAGTCAACACAATAATATTGCACAACAAAAATGTGACTTTCCCTTGTGATTCCACATCCTTTGCTTGTCAGGGCGGAGGGATCCCAGAGCACCAAGAGTTAAAATTGCTATTTGTTGGTCTGTTAACTCTAGCACGCTCATCTGCTCTGCTAGTTCACGCCCCATCTTTTCCTGGTGCTTTTGTCAGTCTCCGTTTCACAGATGCCAGTTGTCTGCTGGGATTGCAAGGGCAAATTACTGGGATTTGCTGACTTGTCTCGTCAGGTGTGCCCTGAATCTGCCATTCACAGCTATTTGTGATAGGGCTCACTTTAAAGGTCATTTTTAAATGGGCTGGGTGACCCAAGGATGTGCAGTTTTTGGTGGGACAAGGAGCTCCCTTCCATGATGAATGGAAGACACCAGCCCACGTGGTTTAGCTCATAATGCTAAGCTCCTGAGAGATTCCTTGTCTTACTATTACTATTATTTATTAGTGTTCTAGTTTAGCTTGAGCACCCACTCATAGTTATTACACAAAGCTCCATATGCTGCTCCTAGCAAAAAATAAATAGCCATCAGTTTAGGTCACAAAGAACTGAACACATGATGTTAGGTTACTGTTACCGCACAGAGCTGCTGTCACCTTAACTACCACTGAAGAAAGTCCCATTTTCCCTGAGCCAGCGGGTCTCAAACTTCATCACACTGTGACCCCCTTCAGACAACAGAAATGACCACATAACCCAGGAGCAAGGACTGAAGATGAGTCCTGCTGCCTGAGCCCTGCTGCTGAGGGTGATAGGGCTTGGGCTTCTCATTTGCTGGGACCCAGAGCCAACATCATCCCTGGTGACCCCATTATAACGAGATCCTGACCCTGACTAGGGTACTGGCCCACAATTGGACACCCCTGCACTACACCAAAGCAGAAGTGTGCTGCAGTACCCTCTAGTGAGGTTGAGAGGTTGCAGATTAGAGCCCCATTTCCAGAGCTTTCATGGTATTCGCAGAAGAAGGCAGCGCACCGCCTACTAAACTTTTATATCACAATGATCAAATTGTTCTAAACATTATGTGGGACACACTAGAAGGAGGTTAAGTACACGTATATGTGAACATCAAATGACTGTAAAATGGCATGACCCCTTCTCATTGATTTCATTGCACGAAGGCAACACCGGCCATAAATTTGACTTTAATACTGTGAAGCTGATAGGACAAGTTGGATCTAGGCAGGGAAGAGAATTTTTGGAGGCGTGGTTTTCTGGAAACAATGCAATTAACTGGCACATTGATTTGGATCCGGAGTTCGAACCTGTGAGATCGAGAGATAATAGAAGAAGAAGAACTAATGAGAATGTGGGCGTTGGCGATTGGTTTAAATTGGAAGGCATGTGTAACCAATTAAGAACTAATCATTGATTAGGACTATGTAAAAGGACTATATAAAGACTGGTTTTAGGGGATCTCACACTAAGCGCTGATGACGTTACTTTGTGTAGTAACGAAACATTTGTAATTAAAATTTTTAAGCTCGTCAAACATTTGAATGTTAAATGCTTTATATCACTTCCAACAGCCCCTAGGAACTTGGGCTGCTCCCACCCCTCTGGCTTGAAGTGGCTTTCTTCACATACAGAGTTTACTGTTTGGTTCAGTTGCTCTCACAACCTCCTCCCCCTGCCCCACTATAAATTGTTCTAGGGCCCCTGCTACCTAGATTTCCGTGATGAGCTCCCAGACCAGTATTAAAGGACTTAGCCTTGCTTAAGAGATCTGATGAGATGACAGTAACTACGTCGATTAAAAACCCACCCTTCCTATATTGTCTGTCATCTTAACTGTAATTTCTTCAAGGCCGGGGACCATGACTTTATAGATCTTTGAAGAGCGCCCGGTACAGTAGGGCCCTGATCTCAAGCCAGGCCTCTGGATGCTGCTATATTACAAATACTAAATAAGCATATGAATTTTGTAAAGGGCAGAGCTCAGCCTAAAAGAGTGTTTTTTAAACTGTCCCCCATGGAACAGTGGTGTTCTGTGAACAACTCGCAGCTGTGCCAGGAGTGGCTGACACCTTTTTTGATATCATACACTGATGGCGTACATTGTCTTTTATTAAAACCAGCTACACGGTTACTTCTTTATTGCTATGACACCTGATTAAATTACTTCATTTTGGTTTTGGTGTATATGTTGCTCTTCGGGTTGTTTTTTTGTTTTTTGTTTTGGTCTGAGAACAACTGTTTTAAGAAAATTTTCTAGGTGTTCTGCATAAAGATATTGTTTGGTGTTCTGTGGGCTCAAAAAGTTTTGAGACACACTGACCTGGAACATGAAATAAAGCCTTGGTGGCCTCTTTATGCAAATGTTCACAAACAGTATCATAGTAAAACAAATGCCAAGTTCCTGCGACACTGAGCAGCGTGTGCGATTCACGCTGCAGTTTGACACCTTCTGGCATCCTGTTACCAGTGTTTGCAAACAAACGAGCAGGTGGAGATAGCACACACCTCCAAAGCAATGCGGGGCCACCCCTGTGCACAGAGACACTGGGCTTGCAGAAAGGAACTACCGAGCCATGACGGCAGGTGCCAGTCTTGTTAGTAAGGCTGGTCAGAGATGTAGACGCAAGAAGCAGTTCACTTGTGTCCGAACTGCAGCGCTTGGGAAAGACAATATGGGGGGAGCTTAAACCACTGTGACCTGACCTGTTCCAATTCTGTGAATAAACAAGGGGACCTCTAGGCTTGTCAATCTGGCATCTTTGAACAACACCAAGTGGAAAAGGCTGTATGGCAATTACAGCATGCTGCTAGTATCATAATAGTCATCAGGTAACCTGAGATGTAGCATTTTCTGGCTTAAAGAGAACAGGAAATATCCCTGCCATGGTTCAGTAACAGGTGACTGCAAGTGCTAAAGGAATAATTGGTTAGATTTCGCTCAGCTCCTTGAGTCATTGTTACCTGGTAACAATGCCTGCCACTGTAGGCGAGTGTTCTGTCAAACATGGTGGCTGGCAGAGCGTCCCATGGTGTAAAACAGGCATGCATTGCATCTTACAGGTGGTCCAGAAGGTGGTGGAATTCTGGGCTGAGCTCATGCTCTGTTGGGAGACAAATAAGTGGCTAGACCTCAGGATAATCTTTCCTGACCTGTTTGTATTTCTAGTAGCTCTGATCCTGCTGCCTATGAAATCAATAATAAGCTTCCCATTGCAAACAGTGGTCCAGGAGCCAGCCACAGATGCTTAAAAAAAGCTGCAGTCACCCATTACAGGGCTCCAGCCAGCAGCAGCACTGGCTGCTAATTCTACATAGGCTGCTTTGAACATGTAACCCAGCACTCAACTGCAGTGGATAACCTGTGTGTCCCAGCTCCATCCCCAACCTCTTATAGTCCCTTTGTAAGAACAGGTGCTTGGCTGGCAGTCAAAAACACTTCAGAGGGTGGACAATGGGCCAAAAACATTCTCAGTGAGATTCCATTAACAAGCAGGTTTTAACAGAGGCTTGTGAAAAGGGATTGAGTGTGGTTGGCTACGCTTGGATCTAAAGCCTGCTTTGCACCAACTCCGCTCCCGCATCGCTGACACCCGTTGTCGGCAATGGGTAATTTTTGTAACATAGACAAGGCTTATGTGTCTTAAGTATTGAATCATTCAGCAGAGCCTGTGCAGAGGTGCAGACACCTCAAATACAGCTTTGCTTAATGAATGCATTATTTCCATACTTTTCCCACTCTCGTTGCAATCATTTCTCACCATTCCTCAAGGGCTCTGGAAGGCAGCAGCAGAATCTGTACTGAGCAAATAAAAGACTTTCCCTATACTTCAAGCATGTTCTGTGCACAATAGAGGCTTCTGTCAAATGTCTTTCCCAGTAATACACAGTCATAGTTAAAGTGACTACACGGCGCACACATAGCTAAAGCAGCCTCAAGTGTAGAATTAAAACAGTGGGTCAGTTTTGCGAGATATGGTGTTCCAGAAACTATTCACTGACAATGGATGCTGATTTGCCTCAGATAATTCAAGGAGTTTGCCCACAAAAGGGAGTTTGACCATCACGTGTCCTTCGCAGGATACCCACAAAGTGATGGTAAAGTGGAATCTGCTGTGAAAACAGCTGAGACTATTACATAAGGCTGTTTCTTTCTACTGCAGACCCTTTGCGAGCAGTTTGACACACAGGAATTGAAACATCACAGGGCGCTGAACAGTACCGTACAGGCACTAATGGGATGTTGGAGCAAAACCCTGCAACCAGTTGCAGTCAGTAGGAAGGAGACTCCATGAAGAGGAGATGGTTGACAACCAGAGAAAGCAGGCGCTTATAGTATGACAGGTCAATCAAGGGCCAGTTGCTCTTGCAGACGGGCTATGTTGCTGTGTTCTGAAGATACAGCCATTAGAGAGACACCAGAAATGATGGACTAAGGGAGTTATGAGGAATGCAGTGGCGTCCCAGTCATATGCGATGACTACACAAGCTGGGCAAGTGATCCAAGGGAAGAGAAGCAATCAGACACAAACCCAGAGAGAGCCTGCAGAGATCATCACAGGCAGAACAAAGAGCCAGAGAGCCATCCAGAATCCAGCCCCTTGGGAAGGGAGGAGGCTGCATGGAGACAGCTAGAGCCAGAGCCAGATGACAGACAGACAAGTAGGTAATTCCCAGTGTACTGAGGAGACGAACCTACCTCAAAGACTATAGAAGCCAACTGAGTGAATGGTAAACTCAGCTATGTGCTAGCATCCTTTTGCCAGAGGTTGCTAGGTAGGACGTTTGAGCATCAATTAATTGTTTTTAATGTGTATATTATGATAAAAACAATGAGAAGGCCCGTGGCACCTCACAGAGATATGATGTTATATTGTGATGTTTGTCAAATTGGAAGGCTATGTTATGATCAATGGCACTGTAGCCAGAGGGGGCATGTGCCCTGGAGGCTGTTAATGATGGGACATCAGGAGAACAGGGGATACATAGAGTAAGGTCAGAAGCAGCATAGGCACATAGCCAGAGCAGTGCAGATTTAATAAAGTTCTGTTTGTTCATCTTAACCTACATTCTGCTTCTCTCTTTGCAAATGAAAGAAAAGCATTTAAAAGGAAGGAGGTTAGAGAGAGACACAGAAACAAAGTTAGAGGTTCTCCAAGTCCAGTTCTATCCATTATGATGCTGATGCAATGGTCACAGAAGAGTATTGATACCTGAGGTTCTCTACATTGGCAACCAGGAGAAAATAAGACTAATGATGAAATTGAATAATGAAGGTGATGCCCGATTCTTTGTCACGCTCCATGGATTTGTTTTTATTTGTACTACTTGAGAACTTATCACGTAGAAGGATGCTGCTTTCCAGCATACCCATCCTCTGGCTTTGTTCTTGGTCAACTACAGTCGTCACTGAACGTGAGCTAGTACGAGGTGTGAATAAACACAAACATCCCTTGATATCAAGACTACGTCTTATAGGACATTCTAAAGCTAGATGACAAGCTGGGCTGTGCTAGTAGGACAGTCTCTATAAGCAGGGCCGACAGCTACAGTGGATCTGCGGGCAAGGTGGGAACCGGGGGCCAGCTGCTTGCCTGCCAAGGGTGGAAGGTCATAGCTTAGCAGTCAGAGCCGTGTGCAGAGAGGCACACAGTGCTGCTGCTGCACTTCAATCTCCAGGCCCCTTTGAAGTGCTGAACCTTGGGGCAACTCCCCCCTCTGCCTTCCCCAACCCCCATCAGCAGGCCTGACCTCAGTATTGTCTATCTACAGTTCAGGGAAGCTGGGAACATAGCACGGGAAACAAGATGGGGGTTAAGGAAAATCAGCCCCCAGCGAGTGACTGGAGGACTGAATTCTGCTGACTAGAACACAAAGAATGATCCTGGGTGTTTAGCTTCTGTGAAGCATTTAACTGAAGGAGTACTCAGGCTAAAGTTAGCATGTTTATACAAAACAGTAGTTCCCTGGTTCCAAGGCATCGATGAACAGTGGTGATAATTACCATTTCTCTAATTAAGAACCATACAATTAAGGGCTCCCCAGAAGAAGGGAAAGGGCCTCCTTGCGGAGAGACAGGAGCACATACAGATGTTTTGGTCTTTTGCAGGCACCAGGCAAGCAGGTGGCGCCACCGAGACAGATGTGACCTATGTGCCACCAGCAATCTAATTAAAAAACTAAATTTGGATCCAGTCTGAAACCCAGCAGGAGGCTCCTGCGGTCGCTTAGCTGAACAAATGATTCCAAAAATTTGGGAAGAACAGGGGAGGCAAAAACTGAGAGGAAACAGGGTAAAATAAAGGAGGGGAAAATTTCAGATGGACATCAGAAGATCTAGCGCAGGGGTCAGCAACCCCTGGCACAGGTACCAAGTGTGGCACATGAGTGGTTCATCAGCACGTGAGGCAGGAGATCAGCCACACCCCACCTCCCCCATGCAGCCGGGAACTTGCTCAAAGCCATGCCGCCCGTGGATTAGCCAAAGACCAGCTAATGCTACCAGCCACCACCTAAACGGTAAAGTTCTGCATCGTAATGTATTTGTTAATGAATCTGTTGTAAATAGGACTATTAGTGACTTTAAAAAGTATCATTGGCACTTGCACCAAACATGGGGTCAAAAGGTTAAATTTCTGCACTTTGCCTTGGAAGGTTGCTGACAAAGGCTGCCTGAGACTGCGGTTTTCACCCCTCAAAAGTGGGACCTTGGGCAAGGGGGGCTGGTTGGTCTTCTGTCCTTGGGCTGGAGGTGGCAGACTAGCTGGGGACCAGAGCTGGCAACTGCAGGGCCATCTGGCAGCCTGGCTGTGGCTGGATTCAGGTCTATGTTCAGCAGCAGGGCCAGGGCCAGAACTGGCCTTCATGGGGCCAGGGCTGTGTCTGGCAGCCCAGGGGTGGCAAGGGCTTGTGTTTGGCCAGCAGGAGCCATGGCCAGGCAGGAGATAAGGGGGCCATGGGCTGGCGATAGGGGTGCCAGCGGGGGGAATCAGAGAGGACAGAAGGTTGGGGGGGCCAGAGGCAGGGAACCTCCCCTCATCTGGACAATTTCCTCTTTCGGGGCTGGTCAGGTCTTGAGGGTGACAGACAAGGGAGGTGCAACCTGTATGGGAATTCAACTGTATAAGGCATTGGAAAACACATGGGGAAAAGAGGTGCCTGCAGCCAGGTCTACACTTGATCATAGATATTCAGTTACAGCTGTGGCCATCACATAGCTGGAACTGATGTATGTGGCCAACCTCCCTTACTCCTCACAAGAATGAGGAGTACAGGGGTCCACTGTCAACCCCCATAGTTCAATTTCATGTGTCCCCCCCCAGGCATGTTAAATCGAACCCCAGAAGATCAGTTCTGACCAGGTCGATCTCCTGGGTAGTGCAGATGTACCCTCAGTGTTGTGGTGAACAGTATCTTTAAGAGTATCTGATAAGGGCCAGCTGGTACCAATTGTTATGTCAGACGCCTTGGCTGTGAATACTTCTGACCAACCACAAGGGCTTCTGAGCTCTGACTTCTAGAACCTCATGGCCAAATTTCCACAGGTGCAAAGTATTCATAGTTCTCGGTGAAACCAGTGAAGCTTTGAGAGGTCATCTCCATTGCAGATTAGGCCACTCAGCTATTTTCTCATGACCTGAACTACTGTCTCCCCAGACAAAACATTGTGATGCTTTGATACTGGACAGCACTGGTCCCATTCAGCAGCTACGGCCTCTTGCGTGGGACTGGGCTGAAAAAATGAAAAATCCCAACAAGTCATCTTTTCTTAGGCAGTAGCAGGCCGACCAAAGGAGGAGGAGATGGGGGACAAAGGGGCAGTTGCCTGGGGGGCCAGGTGATTCAAAAGAGCCTGGGGCTCCTGGCCACAGCTGCTACAGCAGAGGTGGCCAGAGCTCCAGCCCCTTTAAATCACCACTGGAGCCCCAGGCAGGGCACTCCAGGTGGTGCTAAGTGCTGACTGAGGCAAGGTGGTGTGGTGCAGTCTGGGTGGTGCTGAGGGCTGGCTGCCCCCCCAGCCCTGCACCTTCTCCCCAAGGCCCAGCCCCCACCGCACCTTGCCCAGGGGTCCTGCATGTCTGTCAGCCCCCTGGGAAATAGTCTGTATGAAATAAATTACTAAGCAAATGAATTCAAAAACCCAAAAGCAATTTATTTAACCAATCAATGAGGAATAAGCAGTCATGACCCCCACAATTCCTACACCTCTTGGAACAGTGGGGAAGGTTCAAGTTGACATTTTCAAGCTATCCGCACACATGCGGGTAATCCACTGCGGAGGGCTAGTCCCAAAATCATACAGCCCAGATCCTCAAAGATAAATAGATTCCTAATGTCCATTAAAAGGACAGGAACCTAAAGCCCTTTGAGGATCTGGGCCCACAGATTCAGCCACAAAACTCCCTTTGTAAGGCCATAGGTAAAACCTTGTGTGCAAGGAGCTCCCATTGAAGTCAAAGAGCATTCTGCAGTCAATGGGCTTCTTGAATAAAGCCCTCTTTGGCCACTGCCACAAGTCAATAAAGCCATGTCTAGCAGAATAGGTTCAGTATAAAACTTATCTTTAAAAGTTGCATTGAGCTGGAGTTTAGTTTGCAGCTCATCAGTTTTATAATTGGGGGTAGTTGTGTTTTCTCATCGCAAAGAGTCATTACTGTAATTAAGGTATTCTCTCTCCCTCCAAGGAGAATTCACTGAAGAATCGCTATAGCAACAAGCAGTCTGCTCTCGTTAAACAAGTGAGTCATCAAACACAATTACACTGATATTCATGAAGATGGTGGTGACATGTATCTCAGACAAGAGAGCTGACCTTTTTGCCAATAAAGCAGCACGAAAGTGGCCAGAGAAGATGTGATCAGCTCAATAGCTACTAACAGAGCTTTTCTGGCCAGAAGGAGGCCATATTTAGCTTCTTTTAATTAAAGGGTAAATATTCAAGAGGTTCTAACATCTTAAAACCCACTTGATTCTGCTGCTGTATTTCAGGATTGATACAGAGGTGGACACATAAATAGAAAGGGAGCAAACTCATTTGCATGAATTTGGAATCCTGTATTTTTCACCTGTGATGCAGTTTAGAATCAATACATCCTTTGTGCCACTCCACTGACTCATGCTTTTTGTACATGACGTGTTGTGCATTTTAAAGGAAAATGTAGCTTGGCTTGCCATTCAGACTCCATTTGAAAGGCCTTGAGTATGGCTATAAAACAGGCAGGTAGAGTTTTAGAGATATTCCCTGGTGATTTTTTTGTTCTGTTTCTATGGCTGCCTATGTACCATAAATACCAGCCTCAGAGAACTAATGAACCTCCAGCCTGACTTGCAGTAGTCTTTCTAGCAGCTGTAATGTCATGATTCAAAGGTACATATCTCACAATCTGCCAGGGCTTGAGGCAAAAGGTTTATCCTTGACAACTCCCATACAAAGCTTCCATTTCTAGTACTGAGCTGGGACTGAGCTCATCCTGAGGTCAGTGAAATTTAGAAGATCAGTTCCATAACTGAATTGGAAAGGAGAAAACATTTCTTTGACAGACTGACTTTAAACATGGCAACTGCGTAAAACTATTTAGCACCAAACCTCCACTGACGTGGCCCCGATTGGGTCTGTTCTGGCAGCTTGAAGGGCCCCTAAGGTTGACTTACCTACTCCTACTTTGGTGAGGAGTATTCGCAAAGTTGACCTTGCCTGGTTGATCATAGGGTAGTGCCAACAGAGAGTTGCGAAATTCAGTGTTCGTGGCCTCCTAGAGGTGTCCCACAGTGCCTCAACATGACCACTCTGGCCACCAATTTCAGCACCACTATCCTCCAGGGCTATGTTTACACAATACCTGTGTCTATGCAATGTGCCCATTGTCTCATAACAGTTTTCAGGATATCGGGCGTGCTATTCTGACATCCCTGTAAACTTTATTGCCTGAGGAGTAAAGGGATGCCTCAAAATAGGGCTTTATTTCAGCATGGGGTGCCATTTAGACAGCACCATATGCCCAAATAGCCTATTTCGAGCTCAGGCCACCATCTAGACGTGGGCCTGATGTACAGGAAAGAGCCCAGGAAAGTTTGAACTTCATTTCCTGTTTGACCAGCATGGGGAGTGGAGAAGGCAGCACACCTCAGCAGCACATCTGGCCATGAATTCCCAGGGTCACAGACAAGCTCCAGCATGGAACATGCAAGAGATCCAGGACATGACTGCTGTCGAGGGGGACAGAACTGTGCTAGTTGAACTACAGAGCAGCAAAAGAAATGCAGACATCTACACCAATCTCACAGGGCATGGAAGAAAAAGGAGCCGTCAGGAATGCTCAGCAGTGCCGTGTGAAAATAAAGTAGCTCAGGCAGGCGTACCCAAAGACAAAGAAAGCAAACGACCATTCTGAGGCCATCGCTGCAAACATGCCCCTTCTGTGAGCAGATGCATGGGATTCTGAGGGACAGGAACCAAACTGCTGTCCCCAAGGAGTCCATAGGTACCTCCCAAGAGATTGCTCAGGCAGCCTCTGGCAAGAGCGGGGGAGGAGGAGGATGACAATGGTCAGCAGGTGAACAGAGCAGCTGATCTCACTGACAGCCAGGACCTATTTCTAACTTAGGATTTCATCCCTTCCTCCCAGGATGTTTCACAGCCAGACCCTGATGGTGGGGACAGCACCTCTAGTGAGTTCTCCTTTTTAAATCATGCTACAAGTGGGTCAAGGCAATTGGGTGTGACCTGTGGGGACGCTATACCTACCCAGCCCGGGGCCCCTGGAAGATCTTGTTAATGTACCAGGTATCTCAGTGCTTCAAGGAGGGGATAAGCAATTTACAGAGTTCCATGAAAGTGGCCTTCTGCATGTGGAAGTTTTGTAGCCACTGCTGAGCATCCTATACCTGCAACACAATGCGGTTCCACCAATCTGAGCTTGTTTCATGGCACCAAAACTGGTGCTCCACTGTGTAGAAAGTATCAAGTGCAGCCAGCATCTCCCCGTTCCTCCTCACCAGTGTTTCACGTATGTGTATGTCCGCATCCTCCTCAGAGTCCTCATTGCTCCGAAGGCTGCTTAGGCTCTGCACATACCAGAGCACAATGCATGAGGGGCTCCCAATACTTATCACAACAGCTTGAAGCTGTCCGGGTTCCATCCTCGCCTTGCAATGGCATCTGCACGGATATGAAATAAAAAGGGCGTGAAAACACTTTTTGCTATTGCTTTCCAAAGGGAGCAGGAGGAGACAAGTGCCCTATGGGAGGCTGATGACACACACCCAGAAACACCTGTGGCACTTTTTTGTCCTGTCAGACAGTGGGACAAAAACCCACAATGCAAGGGGGCAGCAGGAAGTGTGGGATAAATACCCACAGTGCATTGCTGACAAAGGCGAAGCTGCCCATCCTAATAGGGATGCACTTTGTTGACATCATTTGCCACTGTGGACATGCACCCTTGATTTTACAAAATCAGGTGCCACTAAATCAACCTTAACAAATTTACGTAATTTCCTAGTGTAGACGTACCCTTAGGCTCCAGTCCTAAAATGAGTTCCCTCAGGGTGAAACCCTCATGTCTGTGCAGAGCTCTGTTGATTTTAGTACCACGGGGAACTCACTGTAGGATCAAGGCCTCAGTATTGAACACAAGGGAGGGCTGGTGGCACTGCCTGTTATTAAGGTTGCCTGACGCCCCTTTGCAAGGTCCTGTTTTGAGCCGCTCATCACTTTGGAGCTTTCCCTGCTGGATGACAGCCTGAGGCTTGCGGTTCAAAAAACGTCAGACAAAATGGATCTCTAGTTTCCAAGTACAAGATGAAGGAAAAATTCTGGTCCCCTTTTTTTTGTAAAGCGTAGTGACCCCAAACTTTTGCACAGAGCTTTGAAATATGGCCGGAAGCTGGACTCTGTGTCAGAGTGGTGCGTTTTGCCAGACTCAAGTTACCCACATTTGGCCAAGTCATAAGCACTTGAAAAAATCAGCTATGACCTCCTGGTTACAAACAGGGAGGAACTAACAGGGAAGGTAGAGGTGGGGGACAACCTGGGAAGCAATGATCATGAGATGGTAGACTTCAGGATCCTGACCAAAGGAAGGAATGAGCAGCAAAATTACACACCTTGGACTTCAGAAAAGCAGACTTGGACTCCTTCAGGAACCTGATGGGCAGAATCCCCTGGGATGCTACCATGAAGGGAAAAGGAGTCCAGGAAAACTGGCAGTATTTTAAGGAAGCCCTATTGAAGGTGCAGAAAGAAACTGTCCCGATGCGCAGCAAGAGAGTAAATATGGTAGGAGACAAGACTGGCTTAATGGGGAAATCCTTGGAAAACTTAGGCACAAAAAGGGAGCTTACAAAAAGTGGAAACTGAGACAGATGTCTCGGGAGGGGTATAAACGTATAGCTCGAGAATGCAGGGCAATTATCAGGAAGGCGAAAGTGCAACTGGAATTACAACTCGCGAGGAATGTGAAGGATAACAAGAAAAGTTTCTACAGGCATGTTACCAAGAAGAAGGTGATCAGAGAGCGCGTGGGGCCCCTACTGGATGAGGGAGGTAACCCAGTGACAGATGATGTAGGGAAAGCTGAAGTACTTAATGCTTTCTTTGCCTCTGTCTTCACGGACAAAGACAGCTCCCGGACTAATGAGATAAGTGATGCATTGTGGGATGAAGGACAGCCTTTGGTGGGGAAATAACAAGTTAGGAGCTATCTAAAAAAGCTAAATGTACATAAATCGATGGGCCTGGACCTAATTCATCCTAGGGTTCTGAGGGAGTTGGCTTATGTTGTTGACGAGCCCTTGGCCATTATCTTTGAAAAGTCGTGGAGATCGGGAGAGATCGAGGATGATTGGAAAAAGGCAAATGTAGTGCCCATCTTTAAAAAAGGGAAGAAGGATGATCCAGGGAACTATAGGCCGGTCACTCTTACATCAGTTCCTGGAAAAATCATGGAGGAGCTCCTCAAGGAAGTCATTTTGAGGCACTTGGAAGAGGGAAGAGTGATCAGGAATAGTCAGCATGGATTCCTGAAGGGCAATTCATGCCTGACCAATCTGATTAGTTTCTATGATGAGATAACTGGCTCTGTGGATAGGGGAAAATCAATGGATGTGATTTATCTCGACTTTAGCAAAGCTTTTGCTACGGTCTCCCACAATATTCTTGTTGGCAAGTTAAAGGAATGTGGATTGGATAAATGGATGGTAAGATGGCTAGAAAGCTGGCTAGAAGGTTGGGCCCAGAGGGCAGTGATCAATGGCTCGATGTGGGGATGGCGGTTGGTTTCTAGTGGAGTGCCCCAAGGTTCAGTTCTGTGTCCTGTTCTGTTTAACATATTTATCAATGACCTGGATGAGGGGTTGGATTGCACCCTCAGCAAGGTTGCGGATGACACTAAGCTAGGGAGAGAGGTAGATACGCTGGAGGGTAGGGACAGGGTCCAGACTGACTTAGACAAATTGGAAGACTGGGCTGCAAGAAATCTGATGAGGTTCAATAAAGACAAGTGCAGAGTCTTGCACTTGGGCCGGAAGAATCCCAAGCATTGTTACAGGCTGGGGTCCGACTGGCTCAGTAGTAGTTTTGCAGAAAAGGACCTGGGAGTTGTAGTGGACGAGAAGCTGGACATGAGTCAACAGTGTGCCACTGTAGCCAAGAAAGCTAATGGCATATTAGGTTGCATCAAGAGGAGCATTGCCAGTAGATCCAGAGAAGTGATTATTCCTCTTTACTCAGCTCTGGTGACGCCGCATCTGGAGTACTGTGTCCAGTTGTGGTCCCCCAATTACAGGAAGGATGTGGATACACTGGAGAGGGTCCAGCGGAGGTCGACCAAAATAATTAGGGGGCTGGAGCATATGACTTATGAAGAAAGGTTGAGGGAATTGGGACTGTTTAGTCTGCAGAAGAGAAGACTGAGGGGGGACTTGATAACAGCCTTCAACTTACTGAAGGGAAGCTGCAAAGAGGCTGGAGAGAGGCTGTTCACAATGGTCACGGATGGCAGAACACGGAACAATGGTCTCAAGTTACAGTTGGCAAGGTCCAGGTTGAACATTAGGAAAAACTTTTTCACTAGGAGAGTGGTGAAGCATTGGAATGATCTACCCAGGGAAGTAGTGGAGTCTCCATCCCTGGAGGTGTTTAAGTCTCACCTTGACAAAGCCCTGGTGGGGCTGATCTGATGGGTTTGGTCCTGCTTAGAGCAGGGGGCTGGACTCGATGGCTTTTTTAGGTCTCTTCCAGCTCTATTGTTCTATGATTCTATGACTTTTTCCATGTTTGCAGCTCAAAGCTCTGATGTTTGCTCAGGCCTTTCCTAACTTCTAACGCCAACCCTACAGTCCAGGTGCTATCCCCACACGGCAACTGAGCATGCTCCGGACCGGGACTAGAGGGCAAAGCAGGACTTTCCCTGTAGTGGTTGCCCTCAATTGCTCCTGGCTGGGCACTAGTGCAGGGAGTTTGTCTTTCCTTTGCACCGAAGCACCTCCCTTGCTGGCACTCAGGCTATGTGGAGAAGGAGGCTGCCTGAGTCACAGGAAGTGGGGAAAAAGCCAGAATGGGGGCGGGGCGGGGAGAGAGGAGGACAAAGAAAAGGAATAGATTGGCACAAGGAGTCTGGTGGGGGGGTGAGGGCTGGGGGAGGCAGACTTGATGGGTCCCTGGGCAAGGTGGGAGTGGGGCCTCAGGCAGAAGGGCCAGGGCCCCGCACTCCCAGCCAGCTCTGAGAGCTGCCCGGCAGTGCACCATAGACCACTTCAGTGGTGATTTAAAGGGCCCAGGGCTCCAGCTACCACAGTAGCAGCAGTTGGGAGCCCTGGGCCCTTCTGAATCACCAGGGCCGAGGGCAACTGTCCCCTCCTGCACAGGTAAAATTGGAATTGGGGAGGGCAAGAGAAAATGGCAGGTGGGCAAGAAGGGGTGTGAGGGCAGTCTGGAACTGGGACAATAATGAGAACGGGCTGGAGAGGCAAGAGGTAGGCTAGGACTGGTTGGGAAAAGGAACTGGAAGGCAATGGGAGAGGGAGAGGGAAAGTGATTGAAGGAGGAGACTGGGAGCTGGTGAGGAAAACGGGAGACTGGGAGACATTGGCGGGGGGCTGCTGGGCGCTGTGATTTGCATGCCAGGTTAAACTTTACGTAAGGGAGGGACAGGCTGTCTGCTGGAGATGGTGTTTCGGGTCTGGTTGAGATAAGTGAGCACCACCATGTGAACCGCTACGCTTGAAGCGTGGAGAAGGTGAGGATAAAAGCGATTGGTCCTCACACAGTCAGAACAATGGTGAAGATTCTAGAAGCACAGAGGTTAGCGGGTGGGCAGAATGACTGTTAACTGTGTAGCATGTGACAGGATTTGGAATCATGGTGTCGCCCTGTCCCAAAGGGCCTATGCAGGGCGTGCACAGAGTATCTGCACACCTAACAATGTCGGTCTGAGCAACAAGCTGAAGTTGAGGGAGTTTTGGATCCCAGAGAACAGGAGGAAATGCCCTCCCCAACCTGGACGTGGGGTTCTGGGTTAGCTAAGTGGAAAAGGTCTCAGAGGGAACCGCAATGACGGAACTGCTAGGATTAGACAAGGAGCTGAGGGGACCTGAAGAAACAGAGGGTGGCTGGGCAAGGAGGCTGGACTGAAGAATCAGTGGCAGGGGAATGGGATCCAGGGTCGCCAACTGCTGAAAGAGATTTTCATGAATAGTGTAGAAAAAAGTTACAGCCAAGCCAACTTTTTTACAGACACAGTCTTATGTAACATAAAGATGGCTCAAAAGGACAAAAGTGAACAATATTCAGTGTGTTCATTCATACGTCACAATGGCAATGTTATGTTATGATGTTAGTTTAACCTACTTACTAGCCATATTGGCATCCACATTGGAGTTCAAAGCTGGAGGCGGTGAAGAGGAGCCCCCGCCAGGAGAATTCCCCACTCTGCCCCTGCCCCGAGAATTTTAGACTCCCTCAAGTTGCTCTGTGGTGCAGAGCTGGCCCTTGTGCTAAGGAGCAGGGACTTCTCAACTCCACCACTGAGACTGGTGTTTCCTTAATAGTACCTACATGTTTTTTATGGATTTTTCAGACAGGTCAAATTTTAACCCTTTTTTATGGGATGTTCATGAGTTTACTGATAGCTGGCAACCCAGCTTGGGTACACGATGTAGAGCAGACTTATCTGACATGCAGTCCAGGTATGGTGGAAGAACTGGGCCTAGATGGGCAGAGAGACTGGGACAATGTTCCAGCAAATGAGTGAAGGGGGAATTGGATGAGGAGCCCCGAAATGGAGACTCCGGCTGGCTTGAGCCCTGTGGAAAAATATTTTCGTGATCCATGTAATTTAAAGACCATATTGCAAGCAACCTTAATCTTGGCCTTTCCTAACTTTTGAGTGCTTGACCTTGCCGACATAGTAATGTTCTTTGGGGTGGGGTTTTTGCATTTAATTATAAACTACAGCACATCATGGAAGTATGAGCCACATATAGTGATATATGCTGGAAACCATCACTGCTAACAGGAGGTTAGCAAAATCCACGTATCTGCACAAGCACCGGCTAATTGGCAGCGGTGCTGTTTTGACAAGGAACTAGCTGGCCAGGGCACAAAGATGCCTCGTCTGCAAGAAGAACCTTAAAAAAACAAAGTGCATTTCCGATTGGCATAGCTGCCTCTCCCTGCTGCGCCATTGACCAAGTATTCGATTTGAAAGCAAACAATCTTTCTGCTCCCCAGGCAACTGCATGGCCTCCGAGTGAGAGGTTTGTTCAATAGCCTGCTTGTCTTGACGTAAGAACCAAGAGGATGACATTGTGAAGAAAAGTCAACGATAAACTCGGCTGCAACCCCAAGTTACTTTGGGTGCCTCATCTCATCTCAACATCATTCATCACCAAGATATCGGAGTGCCAACAAATACTTAAGGTAAGCATCAGTATGAAGATCTGTATCCCCCCAACTTCCTTTCTCTTTCCCTGGCAGTGTTATCCCTAAATGATAATACATTGATGCTATTTATGGATGAATTCATCTGTGTCTTCCACTGCAGTAGTAGCCAGGAGTTCTGAAGGGTGGTTTAGCATTTACTCTGCAGATATGCCCTCAATGTAGGGTGTAGAAACCCCCACATTCCTTGTAACTATTTCTACCTATAAGGTCTAAAGAATCCATAGATCATGTATGTACAATGGACACAGGCAAGCGTGCCCATGCACCTAACCCTGAAACTGCCACAGGTGCAAGCGCTTGTAATAACTGAATGCACAGATCCCACAGGGCTTCTCAGAGGAAACCTCCTGGAGCCAAAAGCAATCTGCCTTCATTTTTAACTCCAGTTTAAACCACCAAAAGCACTAAAAGAGATGCCAGGATATTTACAGGCCAGCAGGAGCTGCCTAGGAAAGCCACCAAGGCCTCAGTTGCCTAGAAAAGCACAGGAATAGCAATGGGAGACCCCTAAGCTCTCTGTACAGTGACTGGGAAGAGATAAGTGCCACAGAATGAGATCCACAAAAGCCAGCATGCTGATCTGACAGCCATCTAAGCCAGCCAATGGGAGATGCTGATGAAAGGGGAGTGTTCTCGGCCCTGCCCCCTCTCGTAGAATGAGGTGCCTATTTGTGCTTGTGACCCACAGCTGGAGCCAGGTGGGAGAGGTGCCTGAACTGGTTCTTGTGAGAACGAATTAGGCACCTGCCTCATAGGTGCTGGAATTAGGGGTGTGGATACTGCAGCACCAGCTGCCTTGAAATGGGTTCCATTATATACAGGCTTTCCAGTTTGGTTCAACAGCCCTCAGCACTCCTGTGCCCCACTCCATGCAAAACACCACAAGCAGGTGACAGTTCAACTTTTAACCAGTGGCCAAAGCAGTCAGCTGGAGTATGGAAGGCTCTGTTCAAAATCTGTCTCCCCAAACAGCAAGGGGGCAGGGGATTGAACCCAGATCTTCTGCATCCCAAATGAGTCCCCTACCCACAGTATTAAGCTGCACAAGGTGCTGGCTACTGCTTCTGGTAGCCAGGTTTTGAATGGGAGCCAAATCAATTGGCCAGTTCAGAGACCACTTGGTAGCTTTGGTCTTAAAGCCAAGATAGATGAGCAAACACCTGGTGTGTAGATCACACTGAACACCCAGAGGGAGTGGGACTTAGGGCCTGCATCCCTTTGCAGATCTGGGTCCTGCAGCAGGCTTGCAAAGTCCAGATAGAATTCTGACTTGGATCCTTGACAGAAATTGCAAGTCAGACGAGTGAAGAGTGGCTGGGTGTGAATGCTTTTTCCCTCCAGCGTTTTCAGCTAACCAAAAGCAGCTGAGTCATCTATTGAAAGCAGGTGGCCTTGTTAACGTGCAGCAACCCAATTAAGGTAACCTACAAAAGTGACCCACTAGCACTACAGGGGTTTAGCACAAACTAGGAGGTTGGTTTTCAGGGTGTGAAGTGAGAGCACTAGGTTTTTGATGTGGGTTTGAGTTTAGTCATGGCTTTTGTTAAACATGAGGACAGAGAGAACAGGTCAGCCTAAGCTGACTCCTCTGTCTCTGCTACCATTGATTATGCTTAATAGTCTAGTGCTATCAAAAATCATGTAGGATGATAGTTACTAATTACTGGCTAATGGACAGGTACTAGAAAACTAAAACCACACATACCTAGACAAATGCACAGCACAGAATCCAGGGCAGAGAAAGTCTTTGATTTGCTGCAGTTTCTGTTTAAATGTCAGAAGCTTGGGATTAGGACAAATAAAAAGACCAAGCTGTCCTTGGAATAGGTGCGATTCTTTTGTTATTGGCCTCACAGCAGAGAATTCACTCCCTTGTTTATTAAAGCAAGATCTCTAGTAATACCCAGCAGGAAATGAATGAGTAGGGTTGAGGTTCTCTTGCTGCCACTTCATGTTAGTTCTACAAGCTGTGCAGGTTGAGCCTGCAGCTTTCCCCTGTTGCAATGCAAAGCTATCCCACTGCTCTCTGCAGCAGAGGGCCCACAGCACACACTATATGGAAGGTAGTAGTCCTGCTTAGGTCTGATGCCTCAGTATCCCTCTTCCTTCTTTGTAGAAAATTGTGCCTGTGCCTTAAAATATTACTGCTGTCTCCTGCACTGCACAGTGTTGTAAGGACTGTCTTGAAATCTCTTATCAGGACTGGCATGTAAACACTGTGTGTGTTTTTTACCTGCTTGCCCCTAGAGTAGTTCTGAGCATTAGATGTGGGCAAAGTGCTGCTGAGGTCTCAGTCCAAATTGGACATAAGCCAGTGATAGCCTGACTGATCCAGCACGTCATGCTGCTGCAGTTAATCTTTTCAGGCAGGGCTAGCCCATAGCCATAAGATTTCTGGCAGGTGATGGGCTTCCATCTGATACCACTGCCTAGGTGGTGCTGGGACCATGTTGTTTATGCTATCTCTGCTATATTCTATGGGTACTTGGAATTCACTGAGCTTTTCGGTCCTGCAGCGGCATTCATGATTCACCACTGTTATGGGATAGGAGAGAGGGGGCCTTTTGGCTAATGGGAACTCAGAAACCATAGTGAGTAGCTGTAGCAATATAGCCTGCTACCGAAACACTCTGGGGGTAATAGCTAAACAGAGCACACATCCTGTTAAGAGTGCATCTCATATTGTGGGGAAGGGGAGTTAATATTATGTATTTTGCGATGCCCCATTTGATCACAACAGAAAGACAGGCCTGTGGTCTGGTGTCTGAGCACTGGACTGGTATGCTTACTTCTGAGATCTGGTCCTGGCTTGGACATTTCTCATCATGCAGCGGAGATACCCACTCTTCCGTATGTCCTACTGGGTACTGAAGGGGATTGCTTTTAAAAGTTTACAAATGTCTTGCAAAATGCCATTGTGACTTTGGAACATAAGAGCACTGTAAGGAGAATGCAAGAGATGGCTTTCTCCCTGCCTCTCTTTATCACTTGCCACAGGGATGGGATTTTTGCACCGGAAGGCGCTGACACAGGGCACAATATCAGAGCCCTCAAATTCTGGGAGGCTTTATTGCTGCTCACATCCTATCGTATGCTGGATCACTGCGCAGACATCTTAGTGTCCTGTGCGCTTGGTGGTCAGCCACTCCAGGAGCAGAGTGTCTTATAAGAAAACAGAAAATGACAGATCGCCCAACTGTCACCCATGTATCCTCGCTCTAGCACTGGCCAAATGCTTCACACAGTCCATGAAATGAGCATATATGCAATCACACTTGTGGGGTAATGCTACACTGCAGGCAGACTTTCCTTCCTGACCCCAGACGATGATCAGCCTATATGCAGATGACCGGTAGCTGGGATCACAGTGCAAGATTTGCTTTTTCAAACATATCTTCCCTTTTATTTTGTGATCAGTTCTTCATTATTTATACATTTCTCCCCATAGATGTCGCCTGCAGAGCTTAATGGAACAGTGAGTCTGTCCCTGGAGTGCTACCCGACCTATGCCTTTCCCCTTGAAACTCTTTGACAATGTGTGGCCTATATTTTAAAAAGTTCTTACTCATTTTCAGTGGCCCATTTTTCATCACCCAACTTTTGACGGACAGGAACCCACTGAAACCAAGGCCCTTGAAATATCGCCTGGCAGATATCCAAACTCAGTAGCCTCTTTAGAAAATGTAGGATCCGTTTGAGTATATAACTTTTTATTGTCTTTGCACTAATAGGGGTGGATCTGTGTTTTTATAACTCTATTCTCTTTTCCAAGAGAAACTTGCCCACGTCACAGCAGGTTACTGTTACTGTGTCGTTCATTTGTTCTAATGTGTGTTTGCATGCCAGGCTTACTGAAAAGCACTTAAGGAAAAAGAAAGTCACAACAAGGAGGGAAGTGGTGCTGATAGCCTGAGATGCACAAATTGCTGTTCTGACAAATATAGCCCTCTTTTGCCTTAGTATCTCTCCTGCCAATGAACCAGAGCCAGGCAGGTTATGCAGAGGGAGGTCTATTTTTCAGTGTGAGGTATTTAACGAAGGGAGAGTTCCACTCACAGGAATGAGCTGTTTCTCTGAGAACCGCGAGAGATCATGTCATGTGAGCCAGACCTTCTGACGCCTGCATTGCAGACACGGTGCATCCAGTGAAAGCCTGGATCTCCGAGCTCCTCCACCTCTCAGTCCCTAGGTTGGCACTTCGATTTGATGAACCAGCAGGTCGCTGGAAGACTTTGCTGCTCTGCAGTCGATTTGATGACTCTCTCCAAGAAGAAATTTCTTAAAGCCCAAATTCTCTTTGCGACACATGACATCGTCTGTGACCCCGTAGGACAAAGTGCTGGTCTCCTGCGGCTGGATTGATTATTGGTTTCACTGCACGCCACACACGCCTGGCTGGTTTCTGAAGGTAGCGCTCCTGAAAGAAGGCTCAGTCGGCCGGACTTGATTCAGGTGCAGCCCAAAAGTCTCCCCACACTGTAGCTCTGCTAATACGTGTCACTGCTGGCCCACAGCTTTCCGTTCTGTTCTGGACTCAGAGCTCAGGTCATAATGCACCTCAGTGCTGATCTGCAGCTACCCTAGTCATGCAGTCCTGGGCTGAGATGCTGCTCTGCTAGTGCCCCACCCAGCACCACCTTCTCCTTGCCTTTTCCAGTCCCAGGGGCCCATCAGAGGTGTCTGCTAATGCAGTTCAGCTAAAGATGTGCTGCTGTTCCGGTGCTGGACCTCCTGCTGCACGTAGTGAGCCAATGTGCAGCCTTGCCCTGGTGACCTTCCCAGCTGTTCCAGTCTGTATCCCTCTGTAGCAAAGGCTGCCAGTTATGTTGCACAGTGCGATGCAGCAGGGTGCCAAATTGTGCCCAAACTGAATGACTGGGAAACTCTGCTCCAGGTTGAACCCCTCTATTCCAGCACCCCCTGGTCCAGTAACACCTATGGCCTGGCATGATTTTAGTTAAACCAGATGCCCAATCATCATGGGCGTGGCCAAGTTTCCCACAGTCCCATAAAGTTTGTTTCCAAACACCAGTCCTGGCTCTCGGTGTTCTGTGCTGTTGTTTAGCTCAAATTTTTCCCTAAATGTCTTCCAAGAGCCCAGCAAGCAGTGGAAGTGTTGGTAATGTGCTAGACAATATTGACCTCCCGTGGTTTGGCACCGGGTAGGTCGTGAAGGTGCTAGACTAGACAGGTTCACCCTGTACCAAGCCCAGACAGCTTCTGAAATAATTGCTCAAGATGAGTACACATTACAGTTTTGGTGATGGTACCCAGTAACTGGGAAATGAAACCACCTAGAATGGTTTGCAGAAGATTATGTCTAGGATTTATCATTCATAACTAGCATCTGGTCTTATATTCACATTCAAACATCTTTATTTCATAATTATTCTTTTAATTATGATCTCATCGCGTAGGGAGCAAGTGGGGTGGAGAGGCCCATCTAGAAATCCCAGACTCTCCTACATAACACAGTATAGGCAGACAGTTCTTCCATAACTGCTTGTCCAGATCTGAACGTAGGAAAGCACTGTTTGGTAAAAGGAGGGAGCCCTGCCAGAGTACTGCCATTCTAGTAGCTAAAAAGATGAAGAGAAATAAGGTGTCCTGTCTGTATCCAGCAGCCTCAATAAAGAATCTGCTTCATATTCAACACAACTAAGTCCCGTCTCTTCTCCACCACAGGGCATGCTACACAATAGGAGTAAAAATTTCAGTTGCCGTATGATGTGATGTAGAAGCCTGAGTTCCATTTTCCAAAGTGATTTAGACACCTAGGAGCCTGTCATGTTGATTTCCAAAACAGACTTAGGCTCCTAGAGGAGATTCTTCACCGAGGTTCTTTTTCTCTACATTTTCCCACCACCTGGTCACCAAAAGGGAATCAAATGTTTCTTCCTGGGAATAACAATGATTTATGCATATATCTTGCACTGCATCCTGAAGGAGCCCAAAGCATTTTACAGCTACCTGCACAAAAGCACAAATAATATGCAAGGTCTCGGGTAGAGTGCAGCAACCTGCTGGTGCACCGACTACTGCAATGGAAGAGGAGGAATTTTAGCCTAGCAAACTGGGGCAAGCCCCATCTCTTCCAAAAATTTACTTTGGCACCTTTAATTCTGTGCAGTGCAGAGGGGGCCTCAGCTCTCAAAGCTTGCACCAAAAGATGATTACACAGTCTGAATTAATGAACTGCAGAGGAACTGCACATCTGCAAATCTCCATATTACTTTGGCTCCAAAACCACAATAATCTGGAGCAAAACTATTTGGACCAAAATATTTCAATCAAGTGAAGTAGAAGTCAGAACTCCTTCAGCTGTTTTGGGTGGCCTGTGTCTGGAAACAGGAGGGAGAAATCAGGTGTAACCCTAAAAATAAAGGGCCTGATTCTCAGGTTTTGCACCTGTGTAATCTCCAGAAATCAGTGGAATTACTCCCAATTTACACCAGGCCTGCACTGTCTGTGTGTACTCATTCCAATGGGGCCACCAATACATATGTGCTCTCCATTCAGGTGCTCCAAAGCAGCAGCAGGACTTGAGTTAGCAGCATGACAACCACAGAAGAGCACTGCGGGGCATTTTCAAAGGTGCCATTAGTTACTGAGCACACTCTGAAAAGATTCGCCTGGAGCTGCCACTAACCTCATATAAATGAGTTAGTTTGGTCAGAAATTCACGGTTATCTTTAGGAAGCCAGATTGCAAATATCAAAGCCCAAATGGTATCGCTGGCTAGAGATGACCAAATAATTGAACTGACTAATTTTCTCTCTTTTACTGATCACAAATTGCCTGCGTGGTAATTACAATATGCTCCGGTTTGTTAGTTATTCAAAATGAAATGCCAGATAATGTCTACAGCTAATTCTTGCTCGGTCGACCATGCATGAGTAGTTCTTTGTGAACACTTGCGATTCAGGTTGTGAATGTTCACACTTTGATTCTGTGTCTGTAAATAATTGAGAGCACAATTCAATGTGGGAGCTGTTCACAGCAGTTGTGTATCTAATTATAATTCTCAGTGTTACCTCAGTGCATCCATCTACTATTAATGATGTATACTTTACATTGTAAGCTTTCTAGGGTTGGGCCCACCTTTCATTATGTGTATAGTGCCTAACAGGATTAAGTCCTCATCAAGCATCCAGGCCTTTATGCTGTACCTTGATACAAAATAAGTATTAACCAAGTACACATTTGTCTAAGATCCGTAAAAATGATCCTACGTTTATTCCCTGTGATGTTTTTAGTCCAAAACCAGTGACTGAATCTGGAAATTGGGCCTTAAAAACTCCACTAATAAATCTTTATTACAGGGTTTCCACTTTCTCTAATGCATCTACTGCATGCTGCTTCCAGAGACAGGAATTGTGACTAGGTGGGATCTGATCTTCTGTGATAATTCCTATCCTTCCCTGCTACCAGTCCAGATATTTTCATAAGTGCAGTCATTTGTATCCTAAAAGCCCATTAAGAAAACCCTAGTTCTTCATCATCTCATTGGCTTGGCCTGAGACATTCAACTCAAATGACCCTGGTCAAACAGCACCTTCCAGCCGTTTGCTCTCCAGGCTTGCTTCAACAGTAATGTGGCCTTTTTAAGTGCTGTCTCTGTATAGATTATGCAAAACCTTTCAATGTACAACTTTCCACAATCTACAGGCAAAGACAAGAAAACCCAAAAGCTCTCCTTTGAGAGAGCCTGCAGGCACAGCACCATTGTTTGCCACCTGATTATTCAGCATGTCTTACAATTTCAGAGACCATGAGCAGAATAGAAAAAAAAACACAGCCAATCTAAAAAAGGCTACATCTATTTCCTCATAAGAAACATTCTCCAGTATAACATGTAAGGTAAACGCCTGGATTTTTATCCTCAATTCTGTAGTTTATATAAATTAATGTTGAAGGTCCATTCCACACTATGATTAAACATGGATTAAGAGTTTGAAACCGGTTCCCTATGAAGAGAGATTAAAAAGACTGACTTTTCATCTTAGAAAAGTGGAGACTAAGGGGTGATATGATAGAGGTCTATAAAATTACGACAAGTATGGAGAAAGTGAATAAGGAAAAGTTATTTACTTGTTCCCATCACATGCGAACTAGGGGTAAACAAGTGAAATTAATAGGTAGCAGGTTTAAAACGAACAAAAGGGAGTATTTCTTCATGCAGTGCACAGTTAATCTCTGGAAATCCTTGCCAGAAGATGCTGTAAAGACCAGGACTTTACTGGGCTCAAGAAAGAACTAGATAAGTTCATGGAGGAGAAGTCCATAAATACTTCTTAGCCAGGATGGGTAGGAATGGTGTCCCTGGCCTCCGTTTGTCAGAGGCAGGAAATAGGGGAGGGATCACTTGCTGATCATCTGTTCACTTCCACTGGGGCATCTGGCATTGCCCCCTGTCAGAAGATACGCTGTTGGGCTAGATGGACATTGGGTCTGACCCAGAATGGCCATTCTTATGTTCTTATGGTAGCAGCAAAATTGGTTCAAATATTGGAGCCAGCTCTTCAACATTCCACTCCTCTCTCTGATTGATCAGTGTGAGGGGAGTGGCAGGGGGCTGTAAATCTGAGAGATCTGGGTTCCTGGATCTGAACTTTGGTTTTAGATGTAGCTGTATTTAATCCCCTGCTTAATGGCAGGTATCAGGGAACTGCAGTTAAATAACTCAGAGACAAGGTCAATCAGACTTTAGTAATACTGACCATGGGAGAATGGCTCTTCAGGTGTCACCATACCATGTAAAAGGGTTGTGTTAAACTTCTTGGGTGACTGTTTAATCTGCATTATCATTTTAATTCCATACTGAAATTTGACAAATCTCACTGGCTTAGGCCTGTATTCCTCAGAGGTAGCAATGAGGCTTTTGGACCACATTTACAAATTGGGGCAGGTCAGTGTGCCCCTGCCTTGGGGGCATAGTTGGATTTGCATGCACAACCTATGCAAATTAGCTTGCAAATGACTAAATAAGTGCATAAGGAGTTGAATGTACATACCTCAGTTACATGCATGATCACTAGTACTTATAAAATGAGGCATGCAATTGCACAAACATTTTTAAATGTGGCGCTCTAGTCTTTCTGTTTGAAAGTTTGCCCCCTGTTGTCTTGCAGCCCTCTTGCTGGAAAGAGACAGGCTGTATCTACACGAAGACAAAACTTTGAAATGGCCATGCTAATGGCCATATTGAAGAATACTAATGAGGCACTGAATTGAATATTCAGCGCCTCATTAGCATTAGGAAGCTTCTGGCCGTGGCCCTTCGAAAGCACTGCTTTCGAATGCATGCGGCTCGGCGCGGCCACATGGGGGTCCTTTTCAAAAGCAGAATACAGGGATTTTGAAATGCGCGGGGTCCTTTCAAAAAGGATCCCCGTGTAGCTGAGCCGAGCTGCGCACATTCGAAAGTGGTGCTTTCGTAGCCTTGCGGTCGGGAGTGTCCTAATGCTAATGAGGCACTGAATATTCAATTCAGCGCCTCATTAGTATTCTTCGATATGGCCATTAGCATGGCCATTTCAAAGTTTTGTCTTAGTGTAGACACAGCCCCAATGAAAAGGACTTCCTGTATGTCTATTATAACAGGATGTTTTAAAATAAAGAACAAAAAACACAGTCTCAAATGACATTCGTATTTAGATTAAGGAAAACAGCCACAAACAGGAATAGGGGTATTTTCTCTGTGAGAGAGCACAGTGTTTGTGTGTCCTTTTTTCACATGCAACAGCAACTTGGGCACAATATGGCGGATCACTCAGTACACAGGGAGGCAGTGAAAGGTGCAGTGCCCTGTGAACAAAATGCACCCTCGTTTCATTGTTACATATACTACTAAAAACCCTTTGTCCAAGTAGCATTTTATAGACTGCTCTTCCACATATCAGCCAAAGTCAATCTGTCCTCACAGAGGCAAAATACCCATTGAAGCTTTATTTTTGCAACTGTTCAAAATACTGCAGGACTTAAGTGTGACACATTAAATGAAAGCTAATTTTCTGAGGTGGGATATGCAGTCGTTAGCAGTCTGTTACTGTACATGATAAATCAGCATGGAAGCAATAAGTGCACGCTTGGCCAAATTCCATGTTTAATTCAATAACTATAAGGAGAAAAAGTACAGTAGCTCATGTGACTCTGAGGGAGATAATTATACCCCACTTTAAAATAAAAAATAAAGCCAGTGCTAATGCTTTATAGCCAAAAATTAATAAAGGATTGAACCAGCTGTTATATTTATTAGAGCTTATGTGACTGACCTACATTATACTGTAGTAAGATGGAAGGCCTAAGCCCATATAGCATAGGCCTGGTTTGAAGCCTGAGATCTAGCAACAATGGACAAAACATGGCTAAAACCAAAGCTAAGCTGTGAGCAAGAGGCAGGCTTCTGCTAACAGAACTTGGCACAGACCAGGCTGAGAGTACAGAATACTAATTGGTAATTGGTCCAAGAGCAGAACAATAATTGGTGTAAGTTGAAATCACAAGGTGTCACAAGCCCATTAAAAAAGATCTTGATACCTACTTCTTACAGATACAGACCCAGGTTCAGGAAAAGGGTCTAAAATGACAGCATGATGGATAAGAGGTAATCTAACCAAACCACAAGGTACAGGGTGATGGGTGGTATCTAAGTAGCATCAGAATGTGGCAACCTGACGTCAAAGGATGATAAACTGATACGTCAGCAGTGAGGTGTGCTTTGTTTGTACCCGTATAAAACATGATATCTTGGGGGGGGACCATCTTTGTCTGACTTAGGGGGGCAGTGGAATTTCTACTGTTTGTGTCAGTCCATTGCAGCAGGTGCACATGTATAGGGTATCAGTACAGTATACGGTACCTAACAACTATTATTTTTACCTTGCTTGGCAATAAATCCCAGCTGGTTGCCTTTGATCCTTACCTGGTTTGTGGTTTTTGGGAAGCCTTGGCTGCGGTCCGTGGGCCTTCTTCATTGAACACGCACATACCCACGCACACGCACACACATGCACTTACACACAGAAACAGCCTTCTGGTTATCATCAACAGAGCCAAAGACCCACGAGGACACAACAACAGCAAATCCACCTAACTACAATTACTATGGTACATGGCTAACAGAGATGGTTAATGAGGAATAACTGCACTTCTCTAGGTCTACAGCTGCACCTACCAAAAGCCTAAAACAATAATAATAGCAAGTAATAACCATAATAAGCAGGTTGAGTGATACTGAAATTAATTGGTTCTTTATGAGTTACGGAGTTTTCCTATTTGTTGTGTGTGAGGCTGTTGAGTATTGGTGCAAATGTTGCAAATCCCAATGTGTTTGCAAATTATTATTGTTGTTTAGAATCTGTGCTATAGCTCTGCCCAAAGGACACAGGTCAAGTGGCGGCGGCTCATGGTGCTGAGAGCTGTGCAAACAGGCAGAAAAGGCCCCCCTTGACCCAAAGGAAGCAAGATCAGAAGGGGCATAGCAAACAATTGGAAGGAAGAGAGGAGTGAGATGAGCAAGGATTGTTTATGTTGGAGGAATGGTCGTAAGGGATTATCATCCCCTCTATTCACTCATTAGTCACTAGTCTCCTGTTTTAAAAGTTTGGGGTGTCCAGGTAAGGGGCAAAAACAATTCCACAAGGTTTAGAAAACCAGTTACATGCCTTGAATGCCGAAATGAACTCTGCATGAGCAATCCAGTCTGTGAAATTTGTTCCCCTAATGTATTTGTTGAACACTGATGCATAATCAATCTATTGATAACCAGGAGTGGGCACAAATGATTGGTGAACAGAAAGAAGCAGAGGTTTGCAACCAAAATAGCGAGAAGAGCCATTTTTCCAATTCGGTCACAAAAAATCACCACTTCAGGAGCCGCAATGCATGAGACGATGCGACGGTCCTTGAAAACGTCAGATCTTACTTTTTGTAACCTCTCGCTAGAGGGACCTCAGGGCAGTGTGCCAGGGAGCCCCCCCACACACACACAAAGCAGATGGCCCAGCTGTGTGCACCTCTTGCTTTGAGGCACTCAGCCGATTGCGTGATGCTGCTGGAGAGATGACACCTGGGGCTCCCCTCCCCTCCTCACATTCCTGGCTGCTTCTTGAGCAGAGACAGCAGGGTCCTTCTCTGTGCTCTGAGCCTTTGCACTGAGCCACTAGGCTGCTGCACAGCTGTTGTACCCCTCCCACTGCCTCACATGAACCCCCTCACACCTGATCCCACCCATGCAGGGCACCCACCTGCAGCACTGGGCACCCTGTGACTGGCACAGTCCCCCTGGCCCTGTTAGGGATGGAGCACAGCAGCCCCGGGGCTTGGTGCAGGAAAAGGAGAGCGCTGAGTGGCCCCACCAGCAGCCATGCCACAGGTTACACAAGGCTGGGCTGATGCCGTGCCTGCCCCCAGCCAGGAGGGAGTGCCCATATGGTGCTGCAGAGGGGGAGTCCCATTTTCTGGACCCCCTCTCCCATCCTGGCTGCTGGCCAAGGAAAAGCCCCGCTGCTGCCGCTGACACCTGCCCAGCTGCCGCCGAAAAAATAGACCTAAATTCCATTGGTTTAAAGGGTGATGGGAGGGCTCCATTCTGAGAACAGGATGGTGTGGAAGGTCACCAACGAGGAATTATATAGGACGATACAGCCGAAAGAGAACCTGCTGCAGAAGGTTATAAAACAGAAGTTACAGCTATTTGGGCATATCTGCAGAATGAACAATGAATGAAAAATCAAGACCCTGGTAACGGCATATCAGACAGTTGAAGAAGCAGGCCCCACAGAGAATGGGTAGATGATATAGTAGATTGGTGCACAGCTAGTCTACAGAAACTAAGCCACTCTGCGCTGGACAGGGAAAGACGGAAGGGAATAGTGAGAGGCATCAGACACCAATGGGCGCTGAGCCCATGGTTCTTGTTGATGATGGTGATGGGAGAGATCCATGCTGGGAAAGCTAGTATGGTTGTGTTTTCCATTTCAGGCAAACACTTCGACAAGGCTGTTCCCCAGTCTGGCACTTGGAGTGCAGAAGGTGGGGGCCCACCAAAATGTACAAATCCCCTGCCACTAAAGGCTTCTGATTAAAACAAAACAGCCAACCAACCCCACCGCAACATCACAGATTCCCTGACCCTGGGAGAAACGCTGCTGCCACCCAAGTGCAAACACCCCTTTTTAGAGCCCAGGAAACACTTGCTGTCTCCTTGCTGGGTAACCCCAATCTCTTAACCTCCCTCAGGAGAGAGCTTGACAACAAACTGCAATTTCTTAGTAGCTGACATCTCGGTCACAGGCACATGCACACAGAACAGCCTGCATTCTAGGGCACAGCAATCAGATCATAGCCTTGAAAAGGTGGTTTTATTAACAAGACAGAGAAGACATGCTGGTAAGTGTACTTGGTTGCTAGGTGTTACAGAGCCGCTAAAAAGTGTAGTTAAAGCACAGAGAAGTCCTTCAAACCAAACTCAAAAATTAAAGACAATGAGCCAATCGTGTCTAACTAAACATCCCCTTTCTACTCACATATTGGTTGTCTCAAGTGTACCACTGGAAATTCCATGCCTGGTTCCTGACTTAATCCATCTGTCTCAGCTCACCTTTGCTCACACAAAAGACTGCAGCTGGCAAATCACTGCTTCAGTTAAAAAATCCCTCTCTCGCTTCCCATTGGTTCACCCGGCTGTCTGCTATCACTGCATTTAACTGTTTACAGGTAATTTAGTTAATTGAATGGCTGGGATGTCTAGAAAAGGGTCATAGCCCTCCCATCCATCTTACCCTTAAACTTGTCTTAATAGCTTATACTTACATGTTAAACAGAAGCACTCTGTACTGGCAATTCCCAGAGGAAGGGCAATGGATTAGACAAACCATTGATCTGTTCCATTGTGGTAATTTGTAAGCTCCTAAATATGGAAACGCTGAATTAAAAACATAAAAGATTTTAAGAACTCGTCCTGGTGTGCAATTATATTTACCACATCTCATCACCTAATTATGTGGTTGTGCATTCATTTGTAACATCTGTTATCTTCAGTGGTGCGCAACCTTTCTAGACTGCTGTACTCCATTGAGAACCCTGATTTGTCAAATTCTGACCTCACTGGAAAACTGCTTGTTTATAAAATCCAACACAAAAATACCAAAGTGTCATGGCATACTGTGATTGGAAATTCCCTTATTTTCTAATTTTTTACCATATAATTATAAAATGCATCAATTGGAATGTAGGAATGGTACTCTCATTTCAGTGTATTGTATATAATGCAGTATAAACAAGTGCAGGTCCGTATGAAATTTTTATTTTGCACTGAGCTTGTGCTTTTTTGTAGCCCGTTGTAAAAGTAGGCAAATATCTAAATGACTTGATGTATCTCCTAGAAGCCCTCTGCATACCCCCAGTAGGACACATACCCCTGTTTGAGAATCCTAACTTAGACTCTTTGCTACAGATTCTGTCACTGGAATTCAGATAAAGGATATTTGTTATACTATAAAATATTCATTTCAGGGAAGCCCAATACTTACACACTCGCCCATTACAAGAGATGGTGGCTAACAATAGTCCATCCTGAAAGGCGCAGTGACATTTGATTCAGTGCTTAGCAAACCTGGTTATGGCTCTGTTGAAAGAGGTCAGAAAGACTGATTGCTGTCATCAGAGCATTAATAAAAGACAAGACTTGCAGCTGGCTTCTCAGTGGCTCACAGCAACCTTACAGCTGAGTTAACTTGCTACATTGCAATTCCACCTGGATGGGGGAGGCACAGCTGGAAGGCTGTAGTGGCTTGGGGCTTTTTGAAAGAAACACTCTTAGTGCTGAATATCATTGTGGGTTGTAAGATCTTCTGGATCCAGGCCTTCCCACACATATGTACAATGCCTAGCTCAGACAGGGCTCTCTGAGCACTACCACAATCCTACTACTAGCTCCCTTCATCATAGTATTTAAGAATTGGCCAGGAAAATGCATGTCCCAATACTTTATTTTCCCAAAAAGCCAGAGGAAAATGTTCACCTGGATAGTCCAGCAGACACACACAAAAGGGACTCCAATTCAATGGCCCAGACAAAAGCTTGCTGGAGCATTAAGATACTACACCCTCTGGTCTCTAGGTGGAACCGTGTTGACAGGCCAATGGAAATGAGGGCTGAAGACCCCCAAAGCAAAAATTCTTTAATAAAGCAATCTGATCCATGAAATTGGCTGACGAGGCATCTGGATTCTGGAATATGGCAATGTGAGAACAGCCTATCCTCTATGTGCTCTGACAGAACCGAATGCGGACAGGGTAATATGGTGTGGTTCTTATGTTAGCAAAAGCATCACCCCGGATGCTGGAACTACATAGACAACGTCTGGTTTCTGACATCTCTCTGAGAAACATTTTGGAGCACAAACTGGTGCTGATATTTGGCACAGTGAGTGACAGCAGGGGGAGGAAGAAGGCGAGAGTAGATTTATGCTAAGAGAAGACCCAGGTGTATTCGGCAATCTAATGAATCATAAATCTCCTGGATACATGCAGATGTCTTAGGCTGGGGGGGAAAGTTGTGAGTTCCTGTGAGATTAATATACTCACAAATAATATTCCTTGGAGCTTGCCAGTGAAGCAATATCATATGGAAATTGTCTTCTTGGAGGCACAAAGAGGATGGCAGTAGCTCATGATAAAAGGAATTGCTGCACGACTGTGTGCCTTGTAAGTGTTTACATAGGGACACAAAGCAACACTCTAGATCTGAACACTCCAAACTTTGGGTTTGAGATACAAGCCCTCAGCTGAACCACAAACATCCACTGACTTTTATTGCTCTCCAGAGCCTGAACCAGGGGTGTTCAGAAAGGCAGGCCCAAACTCTGAATTTTAAACTCATTGTGTGTGTGTGTGTATGCATATGTGTTTGTGTCTATGGCTCTCTACGTAAGCTAGGAGTTCTGATAACACAATGGTAACATAGTAACAGAGAGGAAGCCATGCTAGTCTATACACTAGTAGTAGTAGGCATCCTTCAGTCTGCATAGACTATGGATCGCGCCCTTTATAGTTTCAACTGAGGACTTCATTTGCAGCATCTACTGTGACTATGAAGACCCACACGAGAGCGACAGTCCTTGCTGCCTCTCTTGCAGATGTGGTGGGTGTCTGGCAAGTCCTTAGTGTGCTTTCTGTGCGCTCGCTTCTCCTCTGCTAGCTGTCTGATCCTCATCTCGCCCTTCTGAAGGCCCTTGTGTAACCCCTGCCTCCATCTTCTGCGGTTGTCTGCTAGTTCTTCCCAGTTGTCCAGCTCAATGTCTACCTCTCTGAGGTCTCTCTTGCAGACATCTTTGTAGCGCAACTGGGGGCGTCCGGGAGGACTTTTGCCAGAGGCTAGCTCACCATACAGGATGTCTTTTGGAATCCTTCCATCATGCATCCTGTGGACGTGGCCAAGCCAGCGGAGCTGACGCTGCCTGAGGATGGTGTGCATGGTTGGGATTCCAGCTTGCTCGAAGACAGCGGTGTTGGTCACTCTGTCCTTCCATGATATTCCAAGGATGAGCCTGAGGCAGCCCAAGTGGAAGACGTTCAGCCTCTTTTCCTGGCGGGCATACAGGGTCCAAGTCTCACTGCCATAAAGGAGGATGCTGAGGATGCAGGCTCTGTAGACTTGCATTTTGGTGTGAGTGTAGAGCTTGTTGTTATTCCACACTCTCTTGCTGAGTCTGGACAGAGTTGTGCTATCAAAACAAAAAGCAGTCAAGCAGCACTTTAAAGACTAGCAAAATAGTTCATTAGGTGAGCTTTTGTGGAACAGACCCACTTCTTCAGACCATAGCCAGACCAGAACAGACTCAATATTTAAGGCACAGAGAACCAAAAACAGTAAGCAAGGAGGACAAATCAGAAAAAGATAATCAAGGTGAGCAAATCAGAGAGTGGAGGGGTGGGGGGGAAGGTCAAGAATTAGATTGAGCTGGCTTTTATATTCAAATTTGGCTCATTAACACATGGTTTAAATCGTGATGGGAACTTTCTGAGTCACTATAGGGGCTCGTCTGCATACTTGGCTCTATCTAATTCCTGACCTTCCCCCCCACCCCTCCACTCTCTGATTTGCTCACCTTGATTATCTTTTTCTGATTTGTCCTCCTTGCTTACTGTTTTTGGTTCTCCGTGTCTTAAATATTGAATCTGTTCTGGTCTGGCTATGGTCTGAAGAAGTGGGTCTGTCCCACGAAAGCTCACCTAATAAACTATTTTGCTAGTCTTTAAAGTGCTACTTGACTGCTTTTTGTTTTGACAATGGTAACATGGGAGTGAATGTAATTTATGCTGTGATTTAACCAGATCACAACAACCTCCCCCACAGCCCATGCTCCGTGCAGAAACCTCTTGAATTTCTCTGGGAAATAATATTTATTGTGAATGTTGGCAAAACATATTAGCAACTAATTACTTGTTGATGAACATTTTCATTATTCAGCCAGCCCTGGAGTCTGCATGGCTGTGGAACGGCTCAGCCAGCAAGCTGTGATGAACAGTCATGAGGGTATTTGCTATTTTTCATTGAATAATTCACAAATAATTGGCAGGTTGGAAGTGTGCTGGGGCGAGGACCATCTTCTAGTTTATGTGTGTATAGTGCATAGCTCGTGGGTCCTGATCTTCGATGAACACGCTGGGCACCATTACTAAACTGATAAAACCACCACCTCGGTGTTGTTTGTTGTTCGCCCAACTTTCCTCTGAGCATAGCCCTGGCTTTTCCATTCTCCATTTATTAGACATAAAACAAATGTAAACTCATGAGAGCAAACAGGCAAGACTGAGTCTGGCTCTCCCTTCTCAGGTGGCTCTGGCTAAACAGTTCACGTTGAATGAATGGATAGGCTCCCTCACTGTATATCCACTGGCCCCTGCCCTGCCTTGCTCACTGGGGCAGTGCCTGTCGCAAGCTCAGCTCAGAAAGCCCCAGGTAATGTCAGTGCTGAGGTAAGAAAAGCAGTAAAATCCTGAGCGACGTCAACACTTCCCCTTTCCTCTACCGCTGGAACTGGGGCACGTCCAGTGGTCAATATAAGAACAATAACTGAATCTACAAGTGTCACAAGGGAAAGCATCAATTCTGACTGTTGGAGACAATGGAAACAATAACCCTCTGTGTGCAGAGCCAGACTGGCAGCTGGCAAACACAGTAGCAGCTCACAAGGATTCACTTTTAGGGTGGAGAAGGAGGGGCAGGGACAGGCCCTGATCCTGAGAAGGGCTTTTCTCAAACGGCCTCCCAAGAGCAAGAGGAGGAGTGTATGTCAAATGAATATTGGCGAAGGCAAAAGCAGAAACAACAGAGGTTAATCCATGCCCCTAAAGTTCATCTTACACATCCAGAGGGAAATTCCAGCCTCACTGACATTTTGCCCTTGTCTTCAGTGGGGACAGAAGCACCCCATGACCCTTTCATCTGCAGCCCAGAAACCGAGAGGGGGGCTCAGGGTCTGTGTGTGCTGAGTTGAGTTGATTTACAATTTATAGGCACTTCCATCTCTTCCACAGAACATCTGCCTTCTCTTTCGCCTGCCTTTTCCCCTCCAAAGGGTCTATTGACTAGCCAGCTAGTTAGCAAAATTAAATGCCAGATTTGTACAGCTGTAAGTCAGCCATCTGCAATGTATGCAGAAGACAAATGCCATGTATGCAGTAGCATAACGATAGTTTCTTGGGAACAAGTTTTCTTACGGTGGCTGATGGAGCCTCATTTGTTTGTTGTTTGGTATTCAACAGGCCTTCAATTAATGTATTGCTGAGCTCCCAAGCTGCACTCACAGCATTAGAGATCATCCTGGAGCAGCCACACCCCTGCTTTTATTCCTGGACTTACCCACAGATGTGCCCTTGTAGAGGACAGGCCAAAGTAATCCAATGTGTATGTCTACACTACCGGTCGATCTTTTGGAATTCGATTTCACACGCCTAGTTGGAGACATGCAAAATTAAACTATCTCAGGTAGGCAGTCGACTCCTGTACTTCTTAATATCATGCCTGACATAGCTATGAAAACACACCAGCTTCTGTAGGGTGGCCACGTGTTTCAGTGCAAAAATCTGCAATATGCTAAAGATCTGTCTCGAATTGGATAAGAAAATAAATGATGATCTGGCAGCACAGACAAACGAGGGAGAGGGCTTGGAGACAGTTATATTTTGCGTCTTTCTTGGCCATCATTTAGTTTGCCTATGCTCCATGTCAGGAGGCTTTGTCAGCAAGTGTTATGTCAGGATTTAGTTTGGTGCATTTGCCTGGTATTTATACATGGATAAATTACTGACACTCCAGTCACTGTCCAATATATTTATTGTTCGACTGACCATTGCAACATTTTTCTTACAATAACATAATCAAGTGTATTTGAAGGGAATATACAGAACTAGAGCAGCACTCAGAGTTTATGGGGGTTTGGATTGTTTAAATGATCTGCTGTGGACTACAAACAGATATGAGGTTCATGTAACTAAACAATAATTTAAAATAGGGGCCAGCGATTCCCTTTAGTTTTGGGGAACACTATTAGTGAATTGCACAAGTTTTATTAAACACATAGACATCACTCTGAGCAGTATTCAGCAATAAATAGCTATCAGCACATAATACACACTCTTATTTAATTCCAGTTGTTGTACGTAGTATTATTCTACATTAATTATCCTGACCCATGCAGATTGTGCTAGTATTGCTCCTGTGATTTGGCCATTGCTATTAACTATTGTAGCATTTGTCTTACAGTGATGGACATTGGCTCTGTTGCTGTTTGTCTAGGCATTCACATCTTGGTGTCTCTCACCTGGACACCCCTGGCTATTAAGAATCTCAGCAGATTCTGTTCATGTTGATACCCTGTTGCCACGCTGCCTCCCATCACTTGCTGATATTTCTGCTGGCCATTGCACAATCAACTTTAAGCCATTGGGGCAAACCACAGAACCTGAAATTTCAATCTGACGTATGAATGAAGTAAGTGATTCCCCTTTTGGGGATAGCTCTTACCCTAAGCTGTGCTGGTTTGCAAGTGAGGAAAGACATAAAGTACTCTGCCTGCATCCTGTGTAAACTGCTGGACAGAGTTTCAGTAAAGCCACAGTCCAGATACGTAGGTGGCCTACAGACAAGGGTCATGCTTCATCTGTTGCTTGCCCTTGAACTGCCTAACGGATAGGCTACTCTCTACATCAGGTATTATCTAGGGCACAGTTGACCTCTGCTTGAAGGAGCAGCGCGATGTACTTAGTAAACCCCAGCTTATCCCCCTGGAAGAATTCTAGGTTTCCTTTCTGCAGAAAGTACAACTGGTGGAGTCTCTGCTTCCTGCTTCTTCACCAGCCAAGGCAGCAGATTTTAACTCTCTGTAGGTAGACTAGGAAGGGTGCTAGTGTTTGAAGCACTTGTGATACCTTGGGATGAAAGTTGCTGGATAAATGTTAGCTGTTACAAAGAGGAAAATCCATGAATGCCCAAGAGGAAGAACTCAGCTCCATGGGCAAGGGAAGGCAGATCCCAGAGAGAAAAACCATGTGCTTAGAACAAGATCCTGAATTAGCCTACTAAGGAGTGAGGAGCATGGGAGAACTCCTACATCAATGGATAAGGATGATTTTATGCTTAAAGTGGGACTCAGGAGGTCTGGGTTCTCGTCCCAGCATTGTTGCTGTCTCCTGCAGCCTCAGGCCAGGCGCAACCCATCTCCATAGTTCAGTCTCATTGACTGGTCCATCTGTTTGTCTGTTCTGGGGTTTTCTATCAGACCCATCTAGTTTCTAAGCAGGGAGCATAAGTCTTGCCTACTTTACAGGGTTCTTGTCAGGTGATTTTCATGACTATTTATCAAGTGCTTCAGATGGAAAGCACAGAGAACTGCATTAGAGCACGATGACTAGCATTGCTTGGTGCATAATACTATAGACTGGAGTGAGCCAAGCTGGGGGTGGGCACTCTCAGGGGGGCATGAAATTTTGCAAGGGGGCACAGCACAGGTGGCTTCTGGGTCTCAGGCTCATCTGTCTCATTAATAAAGTTGAAATATGTTACTGTTTTTATGTCTGTGTGTTCACATTTATAAGCCGATTAATAAAGATTTTATATTCTACATGCTTATTTTCTTACGCATGAGAAAAGGGGTTATTTTATACAAACACAACCAAAATGTCCTTCACTTGGGATGTTAGGCTGGGAGGACCCAGCTAATTACAGGGACAAAAAGCGGCGCCTAACGTAAAATGTTTGCTCGCTCCTGTGATAGACAGCATGATGGCGAGGATGGTCTAAACGGTGGCTAGACCAGTGAGAGATCTAACCCCTTGCTCCCAGGTTCTGAATGCCTAATATTGAAGGAAAAGCATGTTGGGGTTTTTGGCTTTGGATTGGCTATGAGTCTGTCTGCTGAGAGCTGAGCAACTTCATCTACTGTAGTCAATGGCAGGTGAGAGAGCTCATTATTTCCCAGGTGTTGCTCATCTTTGGATTGGAGACATTACTCAAGAACTGCTTAGCCTTATGTAGAGATTACCTTGCAGTGCTGCCAGCATCTCTGGGAATGTGCCCTGCGCGTGAGCCAAGTAGGAACCAATCACACTTGTTAGCACTGCCATGGAGGCAGCCTGATGGATGCACTGAGCTTTAAGTGATTATGTTTAATGGTCCTTTTATCGTTTTAGAGAATTTGATACTTAAACAGTCTAAGTATAAAAACAAAGCTCTTGGTGCCAGCACAGGCAATGTTGGGAAGGCAGAATCATGTGCCGTAGCCACCGAAATGTCCATCCAAGAATGATGTGAAAACAATTATCGAAATGGCAATGTTTTCCCTGACACAGATTCACCCATGTAATCACGTTGCTGGAGGCCAAACTCTGAGCCCATGTAGAAGTTTCCCTGACTTAAGGAGTCAAGATTTTCCCCTGTATGTTTCAAGTGGGCACTCAGTGCTGTAAAACAAGGATTAGTTTTCTCTCACATCTCTAGGAGCTTCTGAGAAGCAGGCTCCAGGTATTATGGTCCAGGTCTCCCCTCCCACAGACAAATCCATGTGTGGGCTGAGGGGGGAGAAGGAAGTTCTGTGGGGTTCTCCGCATTGTTTCCCCTGAGTTCTCCCTGTGTGTGAGGAGAGGTTTTGCCCACTGGAACAAGTTGCTCCCCAACAAGATCTGCGAGTGGGAAAAAGGCATTTGTTCATGGGCCTGGGGTTTTCAGGCCCCCAAATTCCCCACTAGCTCCGTAACAAGACTCTCTCCAGCTGCTGTTGCCCTGTCCTTCCCCAAGATGGGAAGCTCTGTAGATGAGTGCTCCCTCAGGGAGCAGGGAGAACTGCACTCACACCACTTTAAATTCATCCACTCTTTATTCAGACAAAGGGTGCTTGCCCCTCTCCTGCGACCAGCTCTAATGACTTCAGAGGGACTGGGATTGCACAGACTTTAAACACGTGGGGCAGCTACTGTCTTTTTGGTAGGATTTGTGCAAAGCCTCAAAGCCTCGAGATACAATTATTGCAAAGATCAATAATAGTGCAATTTGGATAATTATTTTATCACGTGAGGCTGTAGTTGCAAGGTCTGTCAAATATTCTTCTGCATCCTGTCCTTCTAGTGCTACAGCATAATTACTGTGAGTGAATACATTCAGCTTGCCCACTTTGACTTCCCACGCTCTTTTTCGTGTTCATTTTTCCCTGTGCACACCCCAGCGATGTAACCACATGAGCAAAAAAACTCCCAACGATTAAATCTATCTCAGATACTACAGTGATAGGCTGGCATGAGAACCTAGATGCACAAAATGATTCTTCTAGGTGAAGACAAATCCTCCCTCAGTTAAATCTGAATAAAAAAACTGCCAGGAAATAGATCAGAGAGAGCTCTGAATATCTGTGTAAGAAACTTGCTGTAAAATCCTGCTTAGAATTTATTTCATTAATTATATAGAGATAACCTGCATTATTTTGAATACTAAACAGCGTTAAGTAGGGACTATTCTTACTATTGTTCATAATGATTATTTTAGTTTATTTGGTATAATTGCCCTTTTAAAATGTACATTAATGAGAAAAATTTTTTACGTGTGACATTCAAATATGAAAGAAATATGCGCTTTATCTTCTGTTGTTGATTTCTGTTCCTGGCATTGCTATTTTAATAGTACTACCCACTCTGAGTATTTTTAAACCACTCATATTAAAAATCATGATACCCCTTGGATTATTTTGTTTTCTATGCTGAGTACCACCAGAATAGACTATCTAGGGTAGGAAATTTGTCTATGCCTTTTACTGCAGCACTGAGGTGATATGAAACAATATTTTGTAGGGGTATACTGCAGTTACAGTAGTTCACATCCATAGGCCTCTCTCATAAGGTTGGAACACAAAGGATAAGGAGCAGAATACGCAAATGCAACATACCTGTTTTTCTGGTGTTTTTTCCATTACAGTGCATGCCAATTTGTCATTGTAGCCCACTGATAGCATTTGCAGGTCCCCTCGCATGAAGGGTGGCAGACTGCAGTGTGTTAAATTCGATTGCATTCCTTCTTGTGCACGCACAAAAATACGTCTTTAAAATCAGTTGCTCTCAAAGAGCCTGGGGACGGTTATGCTTATTTCTGAGCTCTAGATTAAAGTTTTTACTCCCTATGTAATCAAGGAAATTTGCATCTGTATATACACACTTTCAGAGTAAATGTGTTCAACATATAGATAATTGTGGCTCATGGAGCACTGATTTTTTTTTCTGCATTGGTTTATACAAGGCATAAACCCACCCACTCACAGATATATATGCAAACACGCACAAGCATATAAACACATCCACAAACATAGCTACTTATGCTTCCAGGTTTAATCTACATTGTATGTTCGGAAATCAGTTTCGCTCAGCCAGATCACAATCCACGATAATCCCTTTCCTCAGCAAGGCAAAGAATACATTTTTGAATCGCTTCTGACACAACTGCTTTGGGTTCCCTTTGGGTTTTTCAATTGCCCTTGAATTGCTCTCTGGGAAAATGGTCTAAAGAGCATTTACACTTGGTGCTATTACAGTGCACAGTACAGCCCTTGCCCATCAGACAACCTGAATATTTTCCTCAGAATTAGCAGTAAAATAGGTATCTCCCCCCTTTGTTATGCTTTTATCTCGCCCCTTCTGCTCAGGCAGCCATTGCCAGCAGCTGTGACCCACACTACAGCCGCAAGATGCAGGTGTGACAGGTTTGACCTTGAGAGAGGTGTGTCCTAGTGTCTCTGAAATCTTATGAATGAAATTCCCCAGTCTTGTATGTGCGTGAGCCGCTCTGGCTGTGTGTGTGTATCGCCTCCTGCATGCGTGTGTGTATGGGAGAAGGGAGGGAGACTAGTTGTTATTCTGCTCACAGCCTCCCTGATTCACAGACTTGGGCTGATCATGAATATAAGTGAAGACTTTGACGTCAGAGTTGAGATATATCAGCAGACCCAATGGGGCAAGAATATTAAGTGCAAGTCAATGCCAGCAACCCGCCAGCGTTCTTAGCCGTGTCAACCCAGGGATGAGGCTCAGGCCCCGGGACTGGGAGGACTAGCAGCACCACGGAGAGCGGCCAGGCAGAGCAGCACACAGCAGAGGTAACGCAACAGCCGGGCACGCCTCCGACTTCTGCGGGCTGAGCCGGGGCACGGGGCACTAGCGAGCCGGCGCCGCGGTGGCCCTTGCTGGGGTGCCCCTGGGAGCCGCCCGGCGCGTGGGCCCCTGGCGGTCCGAGCGGCCCCGGCTGCAGCCACCGCGCGGCCAGCGGCGACCTTTGCAACTTCTGCTTTCCCGGCCGGCGCTCCGGGCGAGGCGCTGGGCTGGGGGGGGGGGCGGTTACGGTGCAAGCAGCCGGCGCTGGAGGCAGCTGCCCTTCTGCGGTTGCCTGCAGCCAGAAGCCCCGGCGGGCGCCAGGCTCAGGCGCGGGACTGGAGAGGGAGAGGGCTGCGGAGCGCTCGCCGTGGAAAAAGCCACGTACCTCGCGGGGCGGGCCCCGGCGCTGCCCAGTCCCCGGGGCTCCGCTTAACCCCAGCCCGGCTCGGGCCCCGCGGTCAGTGCCGGGCTCGGGGCCCCGGGCGTGCGGCTGCTGGCAGGGGCTGTGCGGCGGGGCCCCCGGCTGCGCTCCCCTTGCGCCCCGCAGCGGCTCCTGGCGGGGGACGTGGCCCCGCTGGGGAACTCGGTCACTCCAGGCTCCACCCGGCAGGCGGGGGGGGGCGGTCCCTGCGGCCGTGCCGCGCTCCGCTCCCCGAGGGCGGCCCCGGGGGACGCTGCCCCGCGCCGGGTGTTCGGGGTAGAGCCGGGGGAGGTGGGGGGGAGCGGCTCCTTCCCCCCCGCGGCTGCGTTTTCACCCGCGTCTCCCGTGTGCCTCCTCTCCAGCCATGCTCCGCGCGGCCGCCATGGAGGAGCCGCTGCGGCAGCAGCAGCAGCAGCAGCAGCAGCCGCCCCCGCCGCAGCTCCTGGTGCTCCTCAACGCCTCCTCCCGGGCCCTGCCCAGCACGTGGCCGCCCAACGCTTCCTCCGCGGCCGGCGGCGGGGTGAGCCCCTGGGACATCGCCCTGTGCGCCACGGGCACGGCCGTGGCCTGCGAGAACGCGCTGGTGCTGGCCGTGCTCTTCTACACGCCCAGCCTGCGCGCCCCCGTGTTCCTGCTCATCGGCAGCCTGGCGCTGGCCGACCTGCTGGCCGGCCTGGGGCTCGTCGTCAATTTCACCGTGCAGTACCTGCTGCGGCCGCCAGTCGCCGCCGTGGCGCTGAGCGCCGCCGGGCTGCTGCTCACCGCCTTCTCCGCCTCGCTCGGCAGCCTGCTGGCCATCACCGTGGACCGCTACCTGTCCCTGTACAACGCGCTCACCTACCACACGGAGCGCACGCTGCCCTTCACCTGCGCCCTGCTGCTGCTCATGTGGCTGCTGTGCCTGGGCGTGGGGCTGCTGCCGCTGCTGGGCTGGAACTGCCTGCGGGACCAGGCCACCTGCAGCGTCCTCCGGCCGGTGACCAAGGACAACGCGGCGGTGCTGGCGGTCACCTTCCTGCTGCTCTTCGCCCTCATGCTGCAGCTCTACCTGCAGATCTGCAAGATCGCCGTCCGGCACGCGCAGCAGATCGCCGTGCAGCACCAGTTCATCGCCACGGCGCAGGCCACCTCCACCCGCAAGGGGCTCTCCACCCTCTCCTTCATCCTGGGCACCTTCGCCCTCTGCTGGGTCCCCTTCGCCATCTACGCGCTGGTGGCGGACTCCACCTACCCCCCGGTCTACACCTACTGCCTGGCCTTGCCCGCCGCGTGCCACTCGCTCATCAACCCGGTCATCTACGCCTTCCGCAACCCGGACATCCAGAAGTCGCTGTGGCTGGCCTGCTGCGGCTGCGTGCCCTCCTCCTTCTCCTCCCGGCCCAGGACATCCAGCGATGTATAGAGGCCGGATAGGGGAGGTGGCTCAGGCCACCAGCGGGAGGAATCCTCCTTCGCCGGAGCGAGAGGTCAACGAGGAGAAGGAGCGAGAAAAAGCCGGACCAGCCGTTTCCTCTAAAATGCTTATTTTCCTACGCAGCTGATTTATTTTTGATTTGAAAACAAAAGACCAACAAAACCAGCGCCTGAGGCTTTGTCTCAGCTCGGTGTCATGGAGAGGGGAGCAGCACCTTTGCCAGATCGGTGGCCTGGAGGGGTTTTCTGTTCAGGAGCACCAAGCAACTGCAGGTTGAACCCCTCTGCTTTGGCACCCTGGGGACCCAAGGGCAGCCGAAGGAGAGAGAATCTGCTGGACCAGGCGAGGTCAACATTCCACTGCTTGCTGGGCTCTTACAAGACATTTAGGGGTAAATTACAGCTGGATAACAGCACAGAACACTGACAGCCAGGACTGGTGGCTGTAAACAAACTTTTTGGGGCCACAGGAAACTTGGCCACACCCATGATAAGTGGTCATCCAGGTAACTAAAATCATGCCGGATTACAGATGTTACCAGACAAGACAGTTCTGGATTAGAGAGGTTCAACCTGTATTTTCTTAGTTCTGGTGCCTCCTAGCATGGGGCAGGCGATCTGAAAGGTCCCACTTAGGAGGGGGAAGAGCCCTTGGGCTGGCTCTCCCTTAGGAGTAGCCAGAAGTAACTCCACTTGAAGTCAGTGGGGCTCACGCCAAGTGGAGTATAGAGGAGAGCCTGGGACACGGGAAGACAATCAGATACTGCCCTGCTGGTTAGGGCCCAGCCCAGCTCTGACCAGGAGGTAGAGAACCTTGTTGGCTGCTTGATGCTGTTAGTTTGGGTTTGTGTGGAACTGGTAAAATGGCCATATGCAGGGTCTGCAATGCCTGAAAGGTGGGATGGGGGTTGGTGGTTTTTTAAAAACTATAATCATGTTTTGCTCTGCTATGCAATAACACAAGGAACCTTGGGAGATGGGGTAACCTGCCAAATTTTGTCAGGCCAGACTGGTTCAGCACCACGAGGTCCGGACAGCTCCATGGGAAGGGGTCAGAGGACAAGAGGTCTGTCTTGGGGATTTTATGTTTATTTTTATAAAAAACAAAAACAAAACAAAAACACCCCACACAGAAGCCAACTCTTTACATTGGCCCATTGAAGCTGAGAAAGGAGGTGGGGTTCTGAGTCAGGAAGAAATGAGGGCCAGTCCTCTTCCCTTGCTGTCCTAAACAGTTGTATGTATGGCTTTGTTAGGTGGTGCTCAGCTGAGGTATTGCACCACAGAGGCAGCTGCATTTCAGTGGTGGGTGAAGTGAGAGGCCTATTTGTATGTAGTTTGTGAAGCACTTTGAGAACCTGCAAGATGAAAGGCACTTTATGGCATGAAGATTGTTTGTTATTATAATGTGAGAGTAAAAAGAACTCCTAGCAGGAAAATATGCATAGATACATCATAAAATCTAAAGATGAGAGCAGTGGAAAAAATCAGGAATGAGGTTTTCTTAACATTATGGGAACCTAGGTTAATATTTCACTTATTCCAGTGCAAGTATAACACCCTGTCTTGAGCAGTATAGTACGCTGATCTCTTCTAGTGTGTGTTGGGTGGGGGCATATGATCCAAAGATTACTATTCCACACTTGGTTGGTTCTTCTGAAGGGAAACCTACATTATCACATGTCTTGTTCCTGAAAACACTAGATTACCGTACTTCATTAGAGAAGCTATGCTAGCCTCACGCTCCTCTACTCTGTCATGTGCTTTGTGCTGTCAGTGAGAAGCTGGTCAAGTGTCCTTCATGTTGTTCTTTCTTTTGACCAAGAAGTGGAATACTGTGTTCCTTAAAAGACAAAATAACCTTTGAGATAAATGGGAAGTATCTCCTAGAGGTGAAATGTCAAGGGTTGGGCCTTTGTTTCATCACCCCTGCTCTCAGTGTGTTGGGTGGAAATAGCTTGACAATTTTACTGTGAAATTGATGCTCCAAATATGTTGCTCTCCCCTAGAAAGGAATCCATCCTAAAATGATCAGAAAGATCCCTCTTTCAAACAATCCCAGTGGTGCCAGTCACAAACTGGACCTAAGTATATATTTACAAAAATAAAAAGTAAAAATATATAAAGCCAAGAAAAGAGAAAACATTGCATGTAAATGTTATAGTTCCATGAAGAAAAACATGTCCACGTTTCTGTCTGGTCAAAGATGCCCCAATAGGCTATCTGTGGAACTGTGCAATGAAAGTCTGTTTCTAGCTCATCAAGGCTTCACACACAAGACAAAACTGTGAATCAAGTGTGAGCTTTGAGCTTGGACTTCTTCGCTAATTTCTGAAGGTGTCCCAGCTTTTTAGTGTTTCATGACAAGCAACAAACAACATGCCCAAATATAAGTCAATATTTTTACAATTTTTCTTAATGTTTTGCTGTTCATTTGTTCATTATTTTGTTTCCATGGCTGCAGACAACCTCCTGCAGTTCCTAAATGTGAAGATTCAATGCAGTGTTAATTAAAAACATTTTGAAATAATGTTTTTATATAACTTGATCTAGAGGGCAGGTATTTGTGTTTCCCTGTGCAGCTCATTTTGTATTTTTAAATCAAATGTGGCATTTAAACATTTGCTTTGGGCACATATTTAAAATGAATATATTGCTCCTTTTTCTTGGGTGTCCACTTGATTCCCTCTTATCAAAGTTTTAACTTCAGATATTTCCACCTTAGGAGTTTAATGGTATGAATGAAATCTACTTGCTTTCCAGGGATCTGTAGATTAAATATGACATAGGCGCACAGCAATCAAAAGCAAAATAATGTTCTTTTGTGGACCTCAGTGTCAGGCACTCAGAGGAGGAGTGTTCCATCGGGATGTGATTAGCTCAAATGAGGAAGTTACTGATTATAAACTGTCATGTAAAAGTCAGAAATGATAGGTGCATGTCCTCTAAAACACTGTTAGCTGTCCAAATGTATTTCATGTGCAACTCCATTGAAATTACTTGGCTACATTCAGATACTCACAGTAAATATTATCTTATCCTGTTCCAGTGATGTTAAGTACAGAATAGGTGAATGGAATTCACTGTAGAATTCCTTGAGAAGAAGGCTATTGGAATTTGCCATCTGAACCAAGGAAATTACACCAGAGCTAAATCTGGAACCATGTGTTTTGGATAAACATTTTAATTTAGCTCTTTTTGTGTGGTTATTTCAAGGAAACACTTAATATTATTACAAGAGATGTTCAAAAAGCGCTATGTTTCATGAAGAGTTTCTAAAGATCCTCATTTGAAAAGTCCCAGGAATACTGAAATTTTCAAACTGAAATTTGTCAGTTTTTTATTTACAAATCAGGTATTTCAGGGGGTGTTGTAGCCTTGTCTCTCCCATTTTCCTTTCTCCTTCTCTTCTCACTCCCACCCTGCACCTTTGACAGTGGATTTTCTTTTAAATGAGGAAATGGGAGAGGGACAGAAAAAAAAGAGATTAGAAAGGGGGAAAAAAAACCTGAAGCCACCACCCCTTCCCCAAATTTGTTTTTCATTTAATTCATTTAATTTCATTCATTTAATTCATTTAAAAAAAAACCTGAAGCCACCCCCCCCCCAGATTTGTTTTTCATTTAATAGAGGAAATAGTCAAACATTTCTTCAAAAACCATGCAGCATGAAAATAGTCCAATTTTGTTGGAAAAAGTTAGAAACTAAATATTTGGACCAGCTCTATGCTGCAGTGCTCTTTGTCAGTATTTATTGAAGTGAGCTAGGTTACTTATTGGAAATATTTTCCAAGTACATAAAGCTCTAGGCAAGATAAGAACACACTTTTGTTTTATTGTCTTTCAAAACTGAGTCCATGGAATGCTGTGCTGCATAATTCTGGGCCTGCTTCTTTTCACCGTCACCCTGTTGTAAATGAGGCAGAAGTCACTGAAATTAGAATTGTACCAGTGTAGAATATCTGGTGTAAGAGGAAATGCAATAGCTAGGGCCTGATTTACTCATGTATGCTTTCTAGCACTGTCATGAGGCCAACAGTTTAACTAGGCAGCAGGTGCAAATTTACAGCTGCTTTGCATTGTGGGAGTTGCATACAGCCACTGGGGTACACTGGGGGATCTGGGCCACTGTGCCTGGTTGAAACAACTGGTAAAAACGACCCTCATCTTTTCCTCATGGGGTGACTTATCTTCCAAAAAATCATTGATCAGCAGGAGCCCCCATGTCCACCAAATCATCCCATCTCTGGGGCAGAGCTAGTTGCCTTTTGGATTAGGAAAAGAGGCATGTTAGCAAACCCCAGTGTAGGTAGGAAACAATGAGCCACATACAGAAGCAGGGACTTACCTCCCCATGGACACATTCTGTGCCATGCAGCTATTTCCTCCACTCTCCTGCTGCTGCATATTGCTCCCCCCTGCAGGGAAGAAATTTTTCAGTGCGTGGCGTGATCACTGCTCAGATCTGCACTAACCTGTGTAGCATTTTGCTCCTTGTTTATGGGTAGCACGACACCTCCAAACAGCCACTCTCCACTTCTGAAGAGGTGCAGCCCCAGACCCATGGTAGCCTCCAATTGCTCCCCCGCTTTGCTCATCACCATGGCAGATCCCAAAGGGGCCCAGTCTCCTTGCAATTTGAGTTGCTATCTGGATTGATCCTCCCTTTGTCACCCCAGCCCAGCTCCAGCCAGCTTACTCTCCTTTCATCACTGTAGGAGGCAGAGAGGATCGGCCCCAGTGCCTCCAGCTGAGAAGCCGTTGATCCTCAATCATCTCTCCCCTTGGAAAAGCAAGGTTCTCACATGCAAGCAAAAGGCTTTTGAATGGCAATGAACAGCCGGATGCACATCCTAGTGATGCCAAGCCCCGCCCCCGGCACCCAAAACAAAACAAACCCCTCCTACAGCTTTTGTGGCATTAGTCCAGATTTACACCAGTGCAAGTGAGTGAAGAATTTGACCTTAAGCAATTGCACAAACTACTCAGCACCTCCAGAGCCCACTCCGGCATTCTTCAGAGTGACCAGAGAAACGTGAACCTGCTTTTTAATTGGTCCATTCCAAGGCTGTGTCCACACTACAGAAACTGGGACTTTGTCAACAAAACACAAGAAGCATCCACACTACAAATGCATTCTGTTGCGAGACTGCTGACGGAACTCAGCAGTTTTCGCGGGAGAGTTCTGTCGCGCTCGTATGAGGCAGAACGCCTGTCGACAGAATCAGCTGACAAAACTATAGTGTAGATGCTCCAGGGGGCCCTCTGTCGACAGACAGGGCTTCCAGCTCAGCGAACAGTCTGGCCGCTCTCTGTCAACGCGGCAGCTTGCTCTTTCGAGCTGCTTTTATGTGTAGATGCAATCTGTTGACAGAGGTTTTATCGGAAGATATCTTCCAACAGTAACTTCTGTCAACAGATTTCTGTAGCGTAGACAAAGCCCAGATGTCTTGTTTGCCCCTTTCTTTCCTCCAACGTTTGACAGACACAAGCATGGCTGCAGGAAGACGTATTCAGTTGCTCTTTGTTACTTGTTTTTGAGCAGTATGTGGGTGGGTGGATTGGAAGACAGATGGGGATGGAAGTGAAGGAGAGAGGAAGGAAAAAAATTGCTTAGATGCTCACAATATTTGAAAAGTTTGGGAGCACAGCAAAATGGGACACCGTCTCAAGCCACGTGACTTCTTGTGAGCACCTGCATTGAAGTTAGTGAGTCTGGTCCCATATACTTAAAAATATGCCTTTATCAGTATTACTAACTATACCTTAGATCACTGACATATTAGAACTGAATTTTATATATTCTTTTTGTTTACTTCCTCCACACTCAGTTTGAACTGTACTTGTCACTTTCACTTTCTGTGTCTAACCAATTTCACTTCATCAGCAGGAAAGTTACAACCTTTGGGGTTGCCAGCAAAACACCACAGTGACAAGTTTTGCATCCCAAATAAACAGTATTAGTTGAATTTTGAATAAAAATCATGATAATGTCACTGTCGACATTGTTAGAAAGTCCATCTTTTTTTTACAAAAGCCCAATTTTTGGGTGTAAATGTGCTTGAGAATGAGCCTTTGATCTTCATAATTACTTAAATTGTATCAATGTGTAGTAATAGTTAATGGCATCCAAAATACATCTTTTAGCTGTCAGGAATAATTGTAGGATATGTGGGGGTTTTTGCTTCTAATTCCTCTCATTAAAGCCAGTCTTCTTCTTTTGGTAAGGTGGCAATATTGGGATCTTCTTAAAAGTTTATTTGAATCATCTTCATAAAGATTTAATTGGCTGTTACAAAACAGCTAATGTAATTGTCTTGGTCTTTGTTCCGGTGACCTGAGAAAAGAGAGGCAATTCCTGTTGGAAAGGTTATGAAATTCTATACTGTGAACTGTGCAGAGTGGGACAGTCTATAGTTAGTATCAGGGGGGTAGCTGAGTCACTCTGTATCTTCAAAAATAAGAAGTCCTGTGGCACCTTATAGACTAACGGATACAGCAATGTCGCGACATTTGCAAGTGCCACATTCGCAAATTGAGCAGCCTTGCTTCCCTGGGGCTCCGGGCTGGGAGCACCAGCAGCTTCCCCAGGGCTCCAGGGCCAGGAGTATGGGCGGTTGCTGCTGCTTCCCCGGGGCTTCAGGATATTCGCCCTGTTTGCGAAATTCAACATTCGCAAGGGTTCTCAACACAGAACCCTTGAGAATGTTGCAATCCTACTGTATTTTGGAGCATAAGCTTTCATGGGCTAAGACCTGTTTCTTCAGATGCATCTGGCTGCAAGTTCAAGCCCAAAAGGCCCAGCCATGGTTCTGTAAAACCCAGATGCACCTGACAAAGTGGGTCTTTGCCCATGAAAGCTTATGCTCCAAAATATCTGTTAGTCTATAAGGTGCCACAGGACTTTTTGTAGACAGCAATCCAGGATCATTTTTCTAACACCCTTTTATCCCAGACCGCTGGGGATGTGGCTAAAAATGGGCTCTGGAGCCAAAATGATCCTGGGTTTTGCTAAACCAAGTCCTATTGATAACTTTTTCCGAAACCAGCCATCTCTGGCTGCAGCTGCTGTAGTCTAGACCTGGAAAAACAATATGGTAAGTGCTATTGTGATACACTGAGAAATGCCAAAGAGAAGCTGCATGTGAAGTATCAGGTAAGAGATCAGCATTTGCATTAACTGGGTAGGTTAAGGAGAATAACAGTTGCCTTGACAAACTCTGCTCCGTGTCAAGTATAATTGTGTCTTAGACAAAAGCTTTCCCCTTTGCAATCTGTGAGTCCGATGGGGGTCAGGAGGCAGCCTGTCGGACAGCACGCTGAAGTCACTAGCACAGTGTTATGATTTTGTTGCAAAGTCAAAGAGAGACAACACACCTGGGTTGTCTTAGAAAAGGTTTTTATCCCAGTGCAAAGTTACACAAATGAGCACAGGAAAGGAGATGTTAGATTTAAAGTTGATACAGGACATTAATGGGATTTGTTTCACATCTCTTCTACAAGTTTTACACTGGTGTAAACCAGGTCACGTAGGTGGAACTACTCTTGATTTACCCCAAAATGAGGTCAGAAGCAGGCTTATAGCAGAATAAATTGCAAGCTGTAGCGATATCTCAGAGGGAGAGGTTTCTGGCTGTCAAGCCTCACTAACCGCTCTATTTTGAGGATGAAGCTACACAACTGCAGCAGTATCAGAAGAGATTTGGTTACGCACCAGAAGGTGCATCTAGGCTTTAAAGATAACTCGAGCTGCTCAGCCAGATTTAAGAAATACAGGCCAGATTCTACTCTGCTACACCAGTAAAAATCTGGGAGTTGCTCCTGACAAGGCTCCACTTAAGTCCCTATGTAACAGAGAGCAGAATCTGGCCTGTGGTATTTAATCTGTTCTGGACAGTTTCTGCCCTTAAGGCCAAATTTTCCTTTGAAAGCACATGCACAACCCCAGCAAAAAGTCAACGATCTAAATTCAGATTCTGCTCTCGAATCTGCACAGGTCACTCCTGCTGACGTCACTGAGAAAGGCGCAGATTTGAGGCAGGAACGTGGCCCTAAAAATCTGATCCAGTTATTGTTTATTTAACACAGTGGCATCGCTCCTCAACCCCGTTTCCTTTGCATTAGCTGCTCAGCTACAATCCTGGGTTTTGGCCTCTTTCTGCAAGGTGCTGAGTGCCCCCAGATGCTGTTGGTTTCTGGAGGGGGGTTAGGACATTCAGCATTGTATAAGGAGGTTCTTGACATCTCTCATGACTGGGCCCTTCGAGCTTGAACGTGGAGTCGGAGGGTGGTGACGTTCTCTGGGTGATATTTAGCTCTGGACAAAGGCAAGGATCAGGCCTATCTACAGCTAAGAGGGCCCATTTAACCACTCAGACTGGTACCCCAGTTTGTAGCCCATCCCTAACTATGTGCTACAAGTTGTGTGTGCTTAAAGTGCTTTGCTGAATAGGCATGTGGATGTAAGTATATGCCTAAATATTTTGCTGAGACCTAGCTGGTGCATAGATCATATGCTGGACTCTCTGTATAACGCTGGTGAAAATAATGAACAAAAACATAAGCTTTTGAAGGAGCAAAATCATTTGAATGAGCTAGACCCCCAGTAACACCAGCCTCCTGTGTGCAGAGAAGTCAAAGGAAATCTCATACACAGTCGGTTTTGTAGAATCAGACCCAAGTACATTGCCTCAGAACTATTTTACTTATTATTTTGGGAACTAAGAAAGAAATCAGAACAATCAGGGCAGCAAATTATTTTTATGTAACTGTTTTCACTATCCTTTTAAACTCAATGGGTACATTGATTGCAAAGGAAAGTTTATCTCTCCCATTCAGTTATGATTAAATAAAGCCCCTGCAATGCACTTTATAAACAAGTGACAATAAATCAATGCTGTTATTGCACTGTATCTCTATTGTGTATATTATACATGCATCTGTTAAGAGTAATTTATTTTTATTACTGTAAATAAAAATGTTTAAGTGATTTGTCAAGAGACTATCCAAGATGGGGGAAAAAATCAAAATTAAAACATTTTAAGGTCTGGGCTCTTGTCCCAGGTATGTGCCATATTGTTTGAGTCTGTGTTTTTATTCCAGATAAATGAATCTAGAAAAGATCACTTATATAATGTGGTATTACACGCAGCTGTTCAGTGACCTATGTGAATCAAGCTAGTGGCTATCAGACTATCTGCTAGCCTGGTTCTGCAAAGGCTACTTGCCCAAATAGGATTTACTTACACGAGAAATCTCATTGGAATTCCTAGGCCTTGTCAGTGAGTAAGGGCTGCCAAATTAGGCACCAGGGGCCTGACCTCAACTGGAGCCTAACACATTCAGCTGTATCTAATGTTCCCATGGCCCATAATGCCCAGGCCTCTGGCCACAAGGTTTCCAATGGAGTGATGTAGCCACCTCTAGAATGGAGACCAGCAGCTGTTTCGTAAGACCATGAGAACATAAGAATGACCACACTGGGTCAGACCAAAGGTCCATCTAGCCCAGTGTCCTGTCTTCTATCAGTGGCCAATGCCAGATGCCCCCAAGGGAGTGAACAGAACTGGTAATCATCAAGCCATACCTCTCCTGTCACCCATTTCCAGCCTCTGACAAACAGAGGACAGGGACACCACCATTCCTACCCACTCTGGCTAACAGCCACTGCTGGCCTTAACCTCCATGAATGTATCTAGTTCCTTTTATAACCCTGTTAAGTCCTGGTCTTCGCAGCATCCTCTGGCAAGGAGTTCCACAGGTCCAACATGTGCTGTGCAAAGAAAAACTTACTTCTGTTAGGTTTAAACCTTCTGCCCATTCATTTCATTTGGTGAGCCCTAGTTTTTACGTTATGGGAATAAGTCAATAACTTTTCCTTATTCACTTTTTTCGCACCAGTCATGATTTCATAGGCCTCTATCATATCCACGCTTAGTCTCCTCTTTTCTAAGCTGAAAAGTCCCAGTCTTTTTAATTGCTCTTCATAGGGCACCCATTCCAAACCCTTACTCATTTTTACTGCCCTTTTCCAATGCCATGATACCTTCTTCGAGATGAGGCAACCACTTCTGTACTCGGTATTCAAAATGTAAGCGTACCATGGATTTATATAGAAGCAATAAAACATTCTCTGTCTTATTCTCTATCTCTTTTTAAATGATTCATAACATTCTGTTGGCATTTTTGACTACTGTTGCACATTGACTGGATGTTTTCAGAGACCTGTCCACGATGACTCCAAGATCTCTCTTGAGTGGTTATAGCTCAATTAGTCCCTGCCATTTTGTCTGTATAGTTGAGATTATTTTCTAAATAATGTTCGTTTAACACCTGCACCATTTTCACTAGCTTCTCCTCATCTTTCTCAACGATAACTATATCCTCTGTGAACCTCAAGTTGTTAATTCTTTTCCCATGCACAGATATCCCTTCTAACTCTTCCTTGACCTTGTCCATCACTCTCTCCAGATGTGCAATGAAGATATTTGGCGATATTGGATCTCCTTGTCTCGTAACTCTACTTGTTTTAAACCAACTTCCTAACTCCCCACATGTTCTCACTGCTGCCTCTGCATTGTCACTCATATCCTTCAACAACCGTATCAGTCTGCTATCCACTCCGTATGACTCCAACACCGCCCAAGTCACTTTCTGATCTATACTGTCGAATGCCTTTTGCAAATCGACAAAGCAGGTGTATACATTCTTGTTCTTTCATTGAGCTTTTTCCGCTATCAGTCTTAGTGCCAATATCTGCTGTATGGTACTTCTATCTTTTCTGAACCCCGCTTGCTCATCTGCTGTATGTTCTTCTATCTGTGATCTTAGTCTCTCCATCAGTATCATCATCAGCACCTTGCCTAGGTGACTTGTGGGGGCAATCGTTCTGTAGTTCTTGCACTCCAATGTACTTCCTTTCTTGGGCATTGTCACTAGCACAGATCTTGTCCATTCCTTAGGCTTCTTCCCTTCTTTCCATGCTATATTACATAGTCGGTGTATTTCCTGAATCATACTTTCTCCATCGTATTTGGTCATCTCTCCCATGATCTTATCATTTCCAGGGCTCTCGCTGTTCTTTAGTTGTTTCACTGCTTTTTCTACTTCCTCCTTCAACATATTGGTCTCACTCTCGGTGCTCGGTGGAGATTCTCTCTTTCAGTTCTTCAGTCAGTCTCTCTGAGACACTCAGGTCCAACTGCGCTTTATAGGTCGGTGCACTATCTCGTCCATTGCTGTACAATCTTCTCCCTGTTCATGAGCACTTCTTCGTTCTCATCTTCGATTGCCGACTGCTTTGGTTGTCATTTCCTATTAATATTCCTAATTGTTTTATGTACCTCTCTGGTCTTACATTCACCATAATACCTCTCTATATCTTCACATTGCTCATCTAACCATTTCTCCTTATCCTTTCTGGCTGCTTTCCTTACCTCACTGCATTTCACCCTATATTGCTCTTCTGCCATCTCAGAGACACCTCTTCTGATCTTCAGCGCTCTCTTCTCTTGAACCAACTTCAGTGTCTCTTTGGTAATCCACTTCTTATTGATCTTTTCTTCTTCTGGAACAGTCTGCTCAATTGCCTCTTCTATAGCGATGGCTATCCTTGTGACTCCCTTATCTAGGTCTTTCTCTGTGACAATATTGTTAATATTTTCTTCCAGCGCTGCTCTGTATGCATTCCCTGTTTCTTCCTCACATAGCCTCGCCATGTATCTTCTTTTCTTAAACTCTGTCTTACATTTTCTTTTGAGTTTTATCTGATTGTTTGCAATCACTAGACTGTGGTCTGAGTCTATATTTGATCCTTGGAAAGTTTGGCACTGCTGCACTGACGTTATCCATCTTCTTCTTATCAAAATCATATCTATCGTGTTCTTGGATTTCCTGTCATTTGATCACCACATTCATTTCCTACAGTCCTTTCCTTGGTCGTGTTGCAGATCACCATCTCATGCTCTGCAACAGATTCTAGTAGTTTTTCACATCATTCATTTCTTTCTCCATATACAAACCTTCCCATGACTCTCTCCCAACCTTCATTATCTGTTCCAACCTTCGCATTCCAATCTCCTCCGATGATCAACACATCTTTTTTCAGTACCTCCTCCACCATTTTTGTCAAGTATTTATAGAATAGCCCAATCTCTTCCTCCGTACTGTTCAACATGGGTGCATACACCTGAATGACTGAGATGTTGAACAGTTTTGCTTTGAATCTCCCCACCATCATTCTTGCACTCACTAGTTTGTATTCTAATAATGCTCATCTAACTGTTTTGCTAAGAAGGAATCCAACTCCTGCTTCATGCTTCATTTCATTTTCTGACCAAATGACTTCACAATTGCATATCTCTCCTGATCCCATCCAACGCATCTCTGCCAGTCCAAGTATATCGCATCGGTATCTCTCCATGTCCTTCCAAAGCAGCTGTAATTTTCCAGTTGCCCACAGTGTTTGGACGTTCCATGTTCCAATGGATAGCATATTTGTTAGCTGTAATATTCTTTTGGTAGCCAACTTATTGACCCAACCCTGATCACTCAATTGGTATCGCAGACCTTGTTTATCTGGGTGATGTCCGAGCCGGCATCTTTTAGGTATCATTTAGTTGCACTGGCCTCAAATTTCATTTGTATTGTTGTTTGATGGTCAGTGCATCGACACACATCTGACCAACCTTCCTCCTTCATCCAGGCTTGGGACTGGCATGGAGCTCATAGAGCCTTCATGGCGGAGTTCGATCCTTTTATACTGTAGATAAAAAAAGAAAAGAAAAAGCAGCAATACATGAAGGCAGAAGAGATCCCATTCCTTTGGGGGCCAGTGAGGCTGGTGGACCTGAGAAAGTGCTGGAACTTGCTTAGCTGACACTTATAAACGGGGGCATAGGAACAAGAGGGGGAACTGCCTCCCTGGAAGCTGAGGTTCATTGGGGTGTGCTCCCAATGGCCAGCTGCTGGTGCTGCTGCAGAGACCTAAAGGGCAGAAGGGAGACCATGAAGAGGCTCTGTGGTAAGAGCCAAGGAAGTTCAGCCTCTGCAGTTACTGGTGTGAGAGACATATCTGCGGCAGGGCCTCCTTGGCTGCCCTACACAGGCTTTGAGAAAGGCAGAACCTACATGGTTTTGATTGGTTTGTTAGTGAGGCTTAAAATAAAATAGTGAATAATGGAAAGTGCTTCCCTTCAGTCCTTCCCACAGCTCAGAGATAATTAGGGAGTGAATTGACTTAGCAAGAGTAAATCCATGTGTGGTGTAAGTGTCACACAGTTCTCAGTGGGATTAGAGCTGTACTGCACCTCACACAGGAAAGCTGCTCTTCCCCACAGCTTCATTCAGTGTCCTTTTGCCTTACCAAGGATAAATGGGCTCTGTTCAGCGCTTGTGCAGTTACAAGGCAGCGTGGGCCAGTGTTAGAGATGTGGGTTTCTCATGCATTCCCTGCTCTCCAGATTTAACAGGCACAGGAGTTCCTGAACAACCTAGCATGTGCTGCTCTGTGCATTCCATGACTCATCCTGCTCCGTTCCCACATGTAACTTAATCCAGATTTATTTCAGTGCCAATAAGCACGATCTGACCTGCTTGGTCAAATTAAGAAGCGTGTCAATTTACAGTTAGTTCTGCTTTAGCTAATAAGCCAAATTCATCCTTGCTGCAGCTCCAGTGAAGTCAATTGAGTTGTACGAGTGTGAATTTGACCCTCTCTGGTTATATCCTTCTCTTGGGGAGATGACTCTGCCTTGTGGATTAGTGGATGAGCATGAAACATAAATGGCACATGAGGCCAATTTAAGGAGCATGCCAGTGATGGCTGTAGCAACCTCATTTGCAAAGTCACTGTGAGCCCGTGTGCAGACTGTGCTTTTACTTTGAAGAGCTATGTGTCACTGACAAGAGATGGCTAAGGAATTGCAGTGGAAGAAAAGGAAGCAAAGAGCCTCTGCTATATACTTCTTAACATGCTGGGCTAGACTTTCCTCTCGCTTCCTGAACACCAGGGAGACAGCAGTGTAATGCCATGGACATCACTGGAGTTACTCCATATGCCTATCAGAGAGCCATAACATTAGGGATATAGACAACCCTGGAAAATCTTTCCAAAATGATTCACTCCAACACAGCTCTGCTCAGGGAGCCTTTGACATAATTCAGCTCTTGGTTGGTCTGACTCTCCATTCAAATATCCCAGTGTCACAGAGCACATGTGGGTGGGGGTCACCAGGTCCTGCACTCCCATTCACAGTCAGATGTAACTCTCATTCAGCAAGAATAGAAGGTCTATTAGTCGACAGCGACACAGCGTAGACCAGACTTGTCAGCTCAGAAACAGAAGCAGGCAGCACAAGCCATTCTGGAGTGAGGTGGGCCGGGAGTGGTGGTCCCTGAGCTGGGGCCCTGGCTCTCCTTCCTTCCTGCCTCTCCAGCCAGAAGAGACTGCCCCACTCACCAGCCCTGTCTCAATTCAAACCAGTCAGACCCATCCTCCCACCTTTGTCCTGTTTCTCAGGGAAGAAAGGTGTCAGCTAGTTATCTAGGTTACAAAGAGAAGGGAGGGCCTGTCCTAGGTGTAAGAAGACATCACGCCAAAATTCCACTCTGCACTGATGCTCTGCGTACAGAAACTGGGGCACCCACCTTGGGTTACTGCAGGACAGTCGGAAACACATGCAACCTAACCAGGGGAATAAAATCCTCACATACTCCACTTTGTCACAGCAGGTCAAAATGAGGAGGACAGTACAGGTTTTTCTTTTCATTTAATAATGGCCTTTTCTGATTTTTTTTTCAAGCAAACCTACTTTCTGCCTAGCTCTGTTAATATGATCCAAACCTCAACAAAGTTACAAATTATGTTTCATAATAAAAGTGTATGCCTCTGGAAAATTGCTTTTAGGGTGTTGCTCCAATCCCAGATCAGGTTGGTGGTGACCACAAACTAATCGCCACCTGAAGGCTATTTGATGGCTTGGCAATATGGCTTGGTATATTTCTTAGTGGACAGAAGTCTATATCCCTACAAATGCCACCAGAACTGGAATGAAATGGCAACCTCACTGTTACTGTTAGCAGCAGGTTGAGGATTGAATGGACACGGAAAGCAAGCTATATGTTAGAAGGGGGTTCTTCTATTTAAGGGGTAAAATGATATATCTACTTGCGCCCCATTCCAGACCTTTTTTGGTAGCTATTGAAGACTTAATCCACCAGGAATGTTAATCCACCCATTTTTGTCAGAAATAAATTTAAATCTCTTTCCAACCAAAAAGAATGCAACACTGTGAAAACAATACATAGTCCCAAAGAGACAAACCATTAACCTCTTCAAATCTTTATTTTCTTTTTATTACCACATGCATAAAGTGTCAACAGTCTCGGATTATGTTGTATAACATTTTTTAACAAATGTAGTTACAAGCAGGTTTCAAATCTTTACGGTTTTCCTCTATAGATTGTACAGAAGAAAATTCACTTTGTAAACAAATAGTTCATACCTTTCTTTGATAGCATCAAGACAGGTAGAACTCACAACACTGGGAAAAATTCACTTGCTCACATTTAGCAACCGTGTACAGTAGATAGATACAAGCAGCAACACATACTGAGCTAGTGACTATGTGCACATGGTTAAAATTATACAGAGAACATCTTTTATGTCAACTATACAGTAATGCAAATCAGTAATCAAGTAATATCTTGAAGCATGTGCAAACTCACAAGGTGGAGACATCTGTGTCTCCTGTTAATCACTTTTTACCAAACAGAAATACAACTTTAAAAAAATAATACTTACATTTGAAAAAATAGAAGCCATCATGGGAGCCTATGAGACACCAACATGATTGTGCTGGGTCTCGCATTTTGCTTGGTCTGGTGGCTCTCCCAATAACCCACTGTGTGCAGAACCAGTGCACCAACTGTATGGTTCAAGTTAGATGAGGCCTTCCTCTTGCACTGGTCTGGTGTGTAACACATCCCTTACTTACTGCCACCCCATTCCATTGCCTGCTGAGATCACACCCAGGCCCATGCTTATGGAGCAAAAGTGAAGTCTTGCATGTGATGGAAAAGCTACAATCCCATTTCAGATTCAGTGTGGCTGCACCTCACACCTCCAGGCTGAGCTTTCTCTGGCAAAGCTTAACAACTATGGAGGGTCACATTGTGACTGGCCTATAGGCTAGACAGATGTACAAGAGATTGGAAGGGCAAACAGAAGCTCTCCCTCCTTTGCACACCCTCATGGGGCCCAGACAGGATGGCTGTCCTTATGTTTCCCCAAATATATTGTAGGCTCCCTGCCCTGCTCAGAGCTGCCAGGAAATGGTCTCTCACAAGAGATACAGGGCACGTGGTGCTCACATTCCCTGCATGTGCTAAGGCCCCCAACAGCTCCCACTCTGGCAATGCACTTCTGCAGAGCCCGGTGCACTAGGACAAGGTAGTCCATAGTAGTAGTTCTAGAAGATAAAAGAGATTCTTGACTTATTCCCCCGAGCTGAGGGATCTAGAGATGCTTCCAATTCTCCTCTCTGGATATGTGGCAGGGAGAGAGACAAACCAGCTGAGAGATACATAAAGAGCCACCATCCAGAGAAGCTATTTAACAACTGCCCTGGTGATTGATCTACTGGACTGGAAATAAGGGTCAAATTGGAGCTCCAGTTTCATTCAGCCCTGACTCAGGGAAAGTTCCCTCTGACTGCAGCAGAAGTTTGACCCAAATGAGGACTGTGTATAAGTGTTCAAAAACAATTCATGATGCACCAGGGACTGCAGGTGCAAGCAGGACCTACAGCGTGCAATTCAGCCCTGTGCATGTCATTTCCTATACCCCCAAGCACTCTGCTCAGGAGCCACTACTTTGCCTCCAGAGAGTGGTGGCTTCTCAAACACCCCAGAGCAGAGAGCACATAAGGTTATCAGAGGCTGGGAGGTGCAGTAGGGGTTGCAATGGGTGCTGGCCTGGGTTAATATGCTCTTGTGTGGGATGTACCTCTCAGTAGACACAGAACTGTACTAACTTGGGCCTGCTACAAGCGATTTTTCCTTCCTTTCCATTGTTTTTCTGAAGTTTTGCAGGTCACTTGTAAGACACAGGCTTGCTCCCAGAGTTGCTGAATCCCACAAGTGTCCCAGTCCTGGTGTGGCCCCTACTCATGTCGTATTTGGGCCTCATTTAGTTTTACCAGGAAACTAAACAACCCAGTCCCTCCCAAGAGGAATGGATTAGTCTGATTGATTGATTTGTTACAGCTTTGCTAATGAGCCCAGCTGAAATCTTGCTTTGCAAGGTGCTCAGTAAGGCTGCGTCTAGCCTCACCTTGAAGGTCAACAGCTGTTACGCAATTTTTGGAATGCCAATTGTGTACCAAAAATTGACTTTGCAGCCCTCGACTTCTGTGCCTGTCTTCACGGCAGAAGGTCGATGGGCGCGCTCCTCCTGTCTACCTGCCTTACTACCATGCAGCTCAGGAGGCATTCCGGGGACGACGTTGCCCCGGAACACGCCCTTTTGTGCATGTGCGAAATGGCATCCTGAAAGATGGACCTGGCGTGGGCGATCCTCTCCGGTACGTGTAGCTGTCGTCTGAGTCTGTCTCACGAAGCAGCAGAATGTAGTGCTCAGGCGCACACCTCGCCTGAAGTTGATGGGATCTCTTGTGGAAAGGAGGGGAGCAGCCTCCAGCCTTCTGACCAGCCTTTGTTTTCCACAAATTCCTGCTTCCTTAAAGGTCATGGCATCATTCCTGTGAAGAGTCAGCGTTGCCAGCATTTACCAAGTGCTGTGGTACACAGCGTTCTGCATGCACACCCATCCTGTTGCAACGTCAGTCTTTGGGAATGATGTCATCACCGCACGGGCAGGGCCAGGCCTGCACATTGGCCCTTGCACCACTAAGCAACCAAAACACGCCTAGATTTTTTTTCCCCTCTTTTCAAAAAGTTTGCCATTTGCCTTTAATCACTGAGTTTGTCACCATGGAGCCCACTCTGCTCGTCAGTAGTAGTGAGAGAAACTGTTTGCACCAAGCAGTATTTGTGAGTGGCTCCATAGCTTGATTTGGGGTCTGCATGTATTGCGTGAAAATCCCGGCTGATATCATGGACTGAATTCTGGCTTATCTTGTGCATAGGCATCTGCCAGAAACCCAGGGCCCAAATCCATGCCAGTCAGGTGGTGGAAGATGGCAGCTTCAGTTCTGGTGACCCTGAAAATACTGTCTAGAGACAGAAAGATCCACAAGACCGTTGAATAAAGGAATCATAGAGGCTCGTAACAGGGCCAGGTCACAGGACAGGTGACGTGGAATACACGTTTACGAGCCTATCCATATATCCTCTCTGCAACTGATTCCTACCTCGAGGTGGAGGAGTTTGTGGGGGCTGGGTTTGGGTTGGCCACAACCAGAACACAGGTTTACAGCAATACTACATGCATCAGATGGGAGAAACTATATGAGCAGCCAGCATCATGATGGATACTGTGTCATAGTGTGGATGGCACAGATTTCTTTATATGGGAGAGAGCTGAGGATTCACTGCCATCTACAGGCTGTTTCTCCCCTCTCCTTTGCTGGCATCTGTGCAGGAAGGAAGAGTTAAATCCTTGGAAAACAATCACTGGAAACAATGAAAACTTTACCACCTAAGCACAAAGCTGAGTGCTTTTGGGGACAGTAGTGTAACCTTCACCAGCCAAGTGTGCTTCAGTGGCTGGACCAAGAACCAGGGTTTATGAGCCTTGGGCCTCTTGTGTAAGTTCTAAGGGCTTATGCTAGTAAATAGAAAGATTCCCAGATTCAATCCCTGCAGCCAACCCATCCAGGGATGTCATTACACTGTGCTAACGCTGAACGGCGAAATTGAGGAGCAGTCAGTATAGGGTCCAAATGCCACAGGTAGTTCTCCAACTCTCCTAACGCAACACAGCAACCTACTCAGAGCCACAGCCACCTTGACAGCACTGGGTGCGTGTCGCAGTCCCAGCAGGCCCCTGTGGAGCAGCCACCAGCTTCTGTTTGTTCCTGTTGTCACCTTGGCTGAGCAGGGCCCAGAGCAAAGCAAAAACAACAGGTAGTCTCAGGTTGGCAAGCTGAGCTCCAGGCAGGTGACATGGGCCCAGTGCTAGCGAGAGAAATGGTAAAATTCCTATTTGCTTAAAGGGTCGTCTGAGGAGTTCCTATGTAAGCTTAGCCTAAAGCAGCCACTGGGGTAGCTGAAGCAGCAAGCGCTGAGCTAGACTGACTGTGGGGGTTTACTTTGGCTCAGTGTGTAGCTCCCCAGCCCCACCCCCACCAGCTGAGACCCCCTTCAATGCTATATACTTGCATATCATTTCCTGGTCCTGCTCATTACTGGTGATTTCATATGCCATCCCCTACCCCCATGCTCCTTGGAAATGTAATGTGAATTTCCATAAAAGGCACTTGTGTCAATAGAGAATGTTGCTAAAGCTGCAGTCCTAATTTCTTGCTACAAAATGAATATATAACATGACTTCTAACAACGACATGCAGCACAGTGAAAGCTTTCAGTACTGTGAATAAGCAGTGCGAAAAAGGCTCATGGAATAGTCAAACTAGTGCGATCAAATGTATCACTACTCCAAATTCACCACGGGCACGTCAAGCTGCTTAAAAATGGAGAAAGGTTATTAACTTGTGAAAAGCTAAAGCACTCCCAAACATACCATTTCGGGGAAGGCTTTTCTGATCAAAGCAAATAACAAGAGTGTTTCCACTGGTGATGAGACAGGTCAGAATGCAATGAAAATCTTAAACCTCTCCCATATAAAAATAACTACTGAGAAAATCTGCAGGGCCACCAAGGCGACGCCAAAGATGCACTCATCAGCAAACCCTGCCCCCCGGCACTGCATTAACAGGAACCAGAAAAGGATTGAGCCACAGAGGGGAAGCCGCATTGTTCTGTAGCTTCACAAAAAAACAGCCGTCCTGTAGCACCTTAAAGACTAAGGCTATGGTTACACTAGTGAGTTTTGAAGCATTTATACACAAAATGAGTTTTGGTGACTTTGAGGCAGAACGCTGCTGTCGACAGATTTTTGTCGACAAAAGAGCTGCGTAAACACCCCCAGAGGGTCCCTCTCGACAGACAGAGCATCCACAAGGGGCAGCCCTGTCTGCTGTGCTTCCGGGTGCCTGTTTTGTTGAGAGAGCAGCCAGGAAGTCCAGCTGCTCTGTCGACAGGGTGGAGCGCTCTTCCGATTGGCTTTTGTGAGTACACACCATCTGTTGACAGAGATTTTGTTGGGAAATCTCTCCTGACAGTGACTTCTGTCAACAGATAGCTGGAGTGTAACCGTAGCCTAACACATTTATTTATTAGGTAATGATCTTTTTGGATAAGAATCTGAAAAAGTGGGTCCTACCCATGCAAGCTCATTACCTAATAAATATATTTATTAGTCTAAAGGTGCTACAGGACTGCTTGTTTTTTTGAGAAAGGTAGTGAGTGCACATTGCCGTGCTCCAGGAGGAAATATAAAGGGAGGCCGGATTTCACACCTGCGCAAAGGGAGGTTCACTTATTGCATTGATTATACCCCACTTAAGCTCCAACTTGAGGGCTGAAGTGACTTCTTGGGCTGGGCTGCTGCACAGAAGAATTGCATGCACAGGAAGCAGAAAGCGGAGACTTGAGTATGTGTTCTCCCCTTTCACACCAGTGAGCAGCTCAGAGAGGAGGAGAACGCCATCAACAATGCAGACCCAATAAAAATAAAAAGGATGGAAACATTTACTCCGCGTATTCCCTGCTAACCAAAGATTCTGCTGCATCACACTGCATTTGACAAAGGTGTCAAACACGTAGGCAGCTTATTGTCAGTTTCATTCGAGATGGAGGAAGTGTGAGCCGTATCATTTGCAAGTGTCACCCTGAAAGCTGCACATTGGTTGTTTGCCTTCATTTCACTGGATTCTCTCTCTCTTCTCCCCGTTGGTTTTCTACAGTTTATATCAACCCTTGTTAGTAGTAACTGGTGCCAGCACAGTGTAGTTTTCTCCCTGTAGGCACTGAGACTGTCAGCTTCTGGGTCAAAAGTTATTCGGATGCGGCGAAAGCTGCCACGACATTTTTAAAGGTGCAGCAAAGAACATTTCAGGCTAGTTAAGCACAGATGGAATCTAGACATCTCATTATCACAGCACTCATCAACTCCCTGCAATAACAGATCACGAACTCTCCCCCTTACACTTCTTTAGGCTTGATTAGGATGAGGAAAGGATTTCAGTCCCTTACACTCAGAAAAAGCTCTCTTGAATAAATGACAATGTCCTTTCTGTCAGGCCTTGCAGGGCTTATCCAAATCTGTCAATGGAAGTTGTGCTTGAGCAAGGGGAGGCACTTAATCTATTTATAATCACATCCAATGTCCTCTAATCTTTTCCATCCCCGTGCAACTTTTTCCCATCCGTGTACGCAGTAGGTTTTTATGTGCACTGAGGTGCATGCCAGTGTGTACCACCCATTGAACCAACCAAACTTGCTGTGAGCCCTGTGCTTATCAGGTGGGTGGCACTGGAATCAATCCCAAGCAGCCACAGAAGGGCACAGCTTGCAGGGAACGGTGATCACATCATTCTCTCTCTGTGGACAATTACTTAGGATGGCCTGATCATGAAATGGAAACCATTCTGTAAGCCGAAATGAAGCCCCATTGTCTCAAGTGGGATCTCACAACAGCTCAGGGGTTTGCTTGTCTGGTTCTCACTTCAAGATCTAGATGAAATTTACCCCTTTAAAGATGAGCCAGCACAAAATCTAAGCTTGACTCTCACTGCAGAAACTAGGTGACAGTCGCTAATTCTATGCGCTACTTTGAGCTCTGTCCTTTTTGAAGAAGCACATGGGATGTAAGTGGGACACAGGAACTGCAGTGAATTTCACTCTGAACATTCATTCATCCAATTCTCGCCTACTCGCAAAGCAGCCACAGCACAAAACTTTTGACAATCTCATGGTCGTACATGAATGTTTTTCCATTTTGAAAAATATGTTAATTAAAAATATAGATGTTTAAAAAAATCAGCAGTAAAGCAACAAATTGCAAAGTTCTCCTGATATACTGTTGCTCAACTGTGAGAGCATAAGAGACAAAGTTAAGAAAAATAGGCGGGCTTCATTAAGGGATTTTGCCCCCTTTGTTATGCTGCGGGGGGAAGGGTAGAGTTGAATATTGCAGTGTTTCTCACTTTATAGCTTTGCATCTTTGTGTAGTACCTTTCTTCTAAGAATCTGAAACCACTTCAAAGCTTGTTAAGTAATCCTTATAAAACTTCAGCTAGCGAGTTAAGTATCATACCCACTTTCCAGATGGGCAAACTGAGGTACAAGGAAAAGCGTAGCCTACAACAGTATCAAGTGACTCAGTGGCAGAGAGCCTTTCAGGACTCCAGATTTCTGACTCCCAGGCATTTGCTGCAACGACCAGACCACATTCCATAGAGGAAAGCTTTATGTCCTCGGTTTTCCCTCATGTAACTTTATTAGGCTTGGTCAAAGTCAAATTTGCTTTTAGTCCAGTTCTTTAATGAAGAGTCTTGTAGAAATAATTCCCTCTTTGTACCAAAAGCACCCACCACAGATGTTAGGTATATGCAAGTAGAAAGTTACTGCTCATCAACTGCAGTGGTAGATGACAGTGCTCAACCATGACAGAGCTTCCAGACAGGGAGACATCTTCTAACAGGGTGATGGACAATTTTCTTCCTGAATCACAAGCCCCATCTACACTTACCAGAACCATCAATCAACTTCAGTTCTGCAAATAACATAGCTGAAGACAACTTATTCACCATGACCTCTTGCATACAGTAAGGTCCACGGGGGCTGTACACCCATTGGCACAGCTGCTCTTCTCGTCTTGGTGGAGTACTGGGGTCGACGGGAGCAAGCTCAGATATTGATTTATCACGTCTACAGCAGATGCAATAAATTGATGGCCAGTGGATCAAGCACTGTGGTTTTGATCCACCGTTTAGCATAGACAAAGCCACAGATTATGGCATTGTCTGATCAACTCTCTCCATTCTTGCTTCTCCGTTATTTATAGCCCAGTTTTCATGCATGGTTACTCGTCTGAGAACCAATCAGCCTCAGGGAGCTGATGGACTCACAACTCTAGCTGAAGGCATATTGAACTGTGGGTCCTCAGTACTTCTGAGTATCAAGCTCAGGGTTCTCAAACTGGGCAGCCCAACCTGAGCCACCCCAAATCAGTAGCCACTTTTGAAAAGGTTAGCCTATATTCACTGTAGTTTGACATGTGGAGCGTCTATGTTGAACTTCCAAGTGGTCCACAAAAGAGCATCCTTCCTCCTATTAAAACACCACTCATGAGTCCAGCAGTAAAACTGATCACAAACTGCAGCCTCGTCTGGCACTGGTTTGGGGCTACTGCTTTACAAAAAAAGTTTTTATTTACCAACCAAATAAAAACATCTCCAAGAAACTCTGCTTCTCTGCAGCTGCTTCATATCCCCCTTTGACATGTGTGGCTTTTGGGGGGGGGGGGGAATGTCAATCTTTATCAAATTTGCATGATACATCAAAACCAGAGAGGCAAAACAAAAGAGACCAAACCCAAACTAGATCTACTGGGAGAAGCTATGATTATAATCACCAAAGAGAGATATGGACCTAATAAATAAAACGTCTCAGGGAAGGGCAAGAAAAAGAGGTAGAAAATGAGGTTTGTGTGTTAAGCAACCAAACCGGTACCCTAGACAAGTTTACTTTCCATCTCTCTTTACTTCTGTCCTTCCCATAATTTCCCATGGAAACTGCAAAAGTTTCCATAACAAGGTTTAGTATCAGTTCTGAGAGGCTAGTGTGGGGAGCCACTCACCTTAAGGCAAGGTGCATTGTGTGGGAAAGAGAGAGAACTCATTGATCTACTAATAATTTGCACTGTACATCTTCAGAACGTTGTACAAACTCTGACTAACAGAGAAGACATTAGACCTGCTAATGTGTCAGCTTTGCCTCGCAGGGACATTGTGGCACATTGTGTTCCATCTGCCTGGCCACGTTTTCTACTCATACTTAATGGAGTGACAGTTCATTTTCCTTTCCTTCTTGTGACACATTCTCCTCTGCCCTGGCTTCTCCAGGATAAAGTCAGAGCCTCCTACACCACAGAAGGAGATTATTAAGGAAGAGCATATTGTCTCTTGTCTTGTTTAGTTAGGAAGCATCTGTGAAACCTCAAACTATTGGAGTTTTTAGGGTTATACTCAGGGAGAACAATCCAGTGAAATTAATAAACACTCTGCCTCAGCAAATGACTGCAGGATCAATCACCTGGGTAAGGCTCAATGTGGAAAGGCAATCCTAGACAACTCTGAAGAAAAATCAGATGTGGCTGAAGACCATTCTGGATCTTAAATAAAGACACGAGGGGTCAGCTGTATCTGACTCTGATTTGCCTATAACAGCTAAGGAGAAACATTCCCTACAGACTAACTGGACAAAACATGAACGTACAGACAGAATCCCAATGAAAACTACCTGTTCCTGTCATACAGCCTTACTAGCAGACCCTGGGGACACTTAATGCATCATGATCATTATTTATTAGACCTAGAAACTATGGAGTGAAATTGTGCAGCCAACTGGTCAGATTAAAAAAGCTAAACCTATGAGAAAAATGATATTGTTAGTCTTTAAGGTGCTACAGGACTGCTTTTTTGTTTTATATCAGAAAATGGTAAGCCTTGAATTCCCTTAGCTATCACATAAACATGTGATTTACATTGTTATGTTCTGGACGCACGCATTACTAATGTTATCAACCACCCAAAACAATTAAGATACACAGGACATCCTGCCCTTTTGTAATATGCAATGTGTATGTTTTATATTAAAAAAAGCCATCTAGAAAGCATGTTATTTAATTGCACACAATGTTTCTTCACATTTATCTTCCATTGTCTCATGAACAAGCGTATTGCTCCTTTTCAGTAGGGGTTATATATACTATACACAGTACCCCAACATGCTGAAAAGGCAGAGCGAAACATTGTTGGAAGGCGCTAACCATGGCAATGGAGTTCATATAATGTGTGCACTGAGAGTTATGAGAATGTGCGTCTGACACCTCCAACTAGGCAGTGCTGAAAATTCCTTAAGGAAGCAGTCGTGCAGGGCATACTCGGTCCATATAGTCAAACAGCTGAGACACATTTCTGCAACCGATAGTTTTTAAGCCCTCAGGACCAGATTTTCACAGGTCATTTGTCTGGCTTCCTTCCGTGGCTTTGAAAATCCACTTGATGTGTCACTGCCTCTTTAAGTACCTGAAGACCTTTGAAAATCCGGCCCTTGATTTTTATGTTCTTATCTCTGACCACGTGAAAATATTCATGTTGTTTGGAGAAGAAAATTAGCCAATGACCTTTTGAGTCTAAAACTAGCTCTACATCTAATCTATTATTCCTACCAGTGAGTATGACGATGACAGCCTTGAAAAGGAAATCATGTGCCTAAGCAAGCCAGGCAACTAACTACCTTTGAACATCACTTCCCAAGTACTAAGGCATACTGTATTAGAATGTGATGGATGCTCCGTGTTAGTTGGTGCTATGAACCTTTTACATTTGATGTCCTCTGGCCATAATTTTAATCTCAGTATGATGCCAGTGTCAACCCTCCCATCAAAAGCACATGAATTACCGACAATCTCAATAAGCTGCACACCCCTTATTATCCATGTTCTAGGATGGACAGCAAATCTGAACACCAGCATCACCCGCATGCAGAATTCAGTCAGGAGTGAGTCATGCATGGAATTATGACAAAAAAGGAAGAGCTAGTGGGACCTAGTAAACTAGACCCCATTTTTAGTGCTACCATATGGTGCCGGACCAGCAATTCTGGGGACTATAGTCTACGAGGTAGCGTTAGCGCAAACATTACCAACTCACCATCTATGTGGTTCAACCTTCATTGGGAGAAACCACCTCTGGGGTGACTGGCTTGTTCAGTTTCCAGAGCCTAATCCAGCAGCCTCGCTACGGTGGCTCCTAGTTAGGCATCTGGCAATCAGTGCCAGCTGTAATGGTATTCGCTCTGGGCTAGCATGGACAAAAGAAGAGCAGGACCGCCTCCTTCAGTGCAAAGCACAAAAGACAAAGAGAAAGTATGTCCGGGAGCAAAGACACCAATGTTAAAAATACACAGTATCACTTTGTGTGGGGAGCGTTCTACCACCCACTGGATGATGAGACGCCTAAACTGTCCATCTCAGCCTAAACCCCATAATCTCTTGGTAGTAAACCGGATTGCTTGTGCGCTGTCTCTATTCAGGCACTACTGAGTAATTACAGTGCAGTGGCAGGATAACTAATGAGACCACAATGAGCTTCTAATTAGATGGTAAATGTATGACTATGTAAATGATTGATTTTCTAAAGTGCAGTGCAGGTTATGTGATCTTTACGTGAAACTGCAAGCTGCTCAGGACAGCGTCCTGTCCTTTTGGGCTGTAAAGTGCTGTGCTCACCTGTCATGCCACAGACATAAATAATGATGATAAACACAATCCTGCTGATTGCATCTGGTGACACAGGACTAGATCCTCTACAGGCACAGAGCCTGAGTGCTCTGCAGAGGGAGCTTCTTTAGGGCTTGGAGTTTTTCTCCAAGATCACAGAATGTCCAGGGAGCTGCTGCTGCTGCAGTGACAGCAGGAACTGCCTTGTGCACAACATCAATACCAGGGGTTGTCTGGCCTGTGGAGCCACTAGCCATGCCCTGAAAACTCCTTTGCTCTGCCAGGTGTGTACATTCATTCACTTCTCCCTGCACAGCAGAATCTTGTTCTGGGTCATCGTGTCCAGGATGTTACTGAAGTCCTTACTTGGGTCAGAAAATCTGGTCCATATTAATCCATCAGAACAAATAACATCAAGAAACTAAGTCTTGGCTTGACAAAGTCCTGGCCAGGATGATTTAATTATGGTTGATCCTGCTTTAGACAAGGGGCTGGACTCAACCTCCTGAGGGCCCTTCCAGCCCTAAGATTCTATGATTCGAAGAGAAAACCATCCAGTGCTGGTGGACAGATGAACCAAGAAAAGCCCCATGAATCACTCCTTTCTAATAGCTATGGTTCTTTCAGGGTGTTGTTACAGGGCACTTACCACTATTACAGGCCTGCTCCTGAAGCCCCCTTTCAGCGAAGGCTCTTACTGACTTCCCTGGGTGTGATTAAGGGTAGCAGTGCCAGCCCAGAGCTGCACAACATTTCTAACCCATACCACAAAGTGTCACCTGGTCTGAGAAACCGCTAGCACATCACTCAAACACAAATGCACCAGTGTGCTGAAAATCGGGGTAAGGGCATCTCTGAGCTACAATAAGTAGCTACTGATTATACTGTCAGGTAACTTAAAAGAGATCCAGAGGTAGAAGATTTATTGGGATTGAGGGAATCCAAACTAAATATTACATATGGGCTACGTCTACACGTGCACGCTACATCGAAATAGCTTATTTCGATGTAGTGACATAACGTCTACACGTCCTCCAGGGCTGGCAACGTCGACGTTCAACTTCGACGTTGCGCGGCACCACATCGAAATAGGCGCTGCGAGGGAACGTCTACACGCCAAAGTAGCACACGTCGAAATAAGGGTGCCAGGAACAACTGCAGACAGGGTCACAGGGCGGACTCAACAGCAAGCCGCTCCCTTAAAGGGCCCCTCCCAGACACACTTGCACTAAACAACACAAGATCCACAGAGCTGACAACTGGTCGCAGACCCTGTGCATGCAGCATGGATCCCCAGCTGCAGCAGCAGCAGCCAGAAGCCCTGGGCTAAGGGCTGCTGCACACGGTGACCATAGAGCCCCGCAGGGACTGGAGAGACAGCGTCTCTCAACCCCTCAGCTGATGGCCACCATGGTGGACCCCGCTATTTCGATGTTGCGGGACGCGGATCGTCTACACGTGCCCTACTTCGATGTTCAACTTCGAAGTAGGGCGCTATTCCCATCCCCTCATGGGGTTAGCGACTTCGATGTCTCGCCGCCTAACGTCGATTTCAATTTCAAAATAGTGCCCAACACATGTAGCCGTGACGGGCGCTATTTCGAAGTTGGCGCCGCTACTTCGAAGTAGCGTGCACGTGTAGAAGCAGCCATGGTCACCAAAAGCAAACCCTTCAAGGGACAGATCATCTTCGAAAGTAGGAGAATGCGAGCAATGTGAGGATATCTCTTCCCCAGTTCATGGCATCACAACAGCAGCCTCCAAATCATCCACAGAAGGCTGGAAAAGAAATAATTCATTTTCTTTCAGGTAATGATCCTCTGAGAGATGGGTCTATCTCTGGGATACTGATCACCATATTGCCTAGGCACTTCCCAGGAAGATCTACAAAAAAAAGTTCCTCTTAGTCTCCAAGGAGTAGATGCTTCAATTAATACTCATAGCAGGCTCAAAATCATGTATTTATTTTTAACTGGCTACAGGATGTCTCATGTGGTAGATAAACTGAATACAGTTTCCCCTGTAGGCAATCTTTTATTTTCTATTTTTAATCAATGTTCATAAATTGGTAAGCCTGACGAGACTCATAAAATGGAAACAGGAGATCTCACTGGAGAGGTCCTGTTTGTTACATGTTTGGCAGATTGTGATTGTGTTTTGGCAATAAAATTATCTGGCTGTATTTTAGTGTGACACCTTACACCTTAATGTACAGTGGATTTTGCTCAGCCTGCTTCTGAGGTACTAGACAGACAGGAGAAATTCAATCAGCTGTGACCTGGATTGTATCTTTTTACTGGCTGACAAGCTAAATAAAATATTTAAATATTCACTTTTATATCACCCCATCTGGGGATTGAATGTTTCAAGTTGTGTAACATAGCCTGGCCTACTTTTTTTAGCAGTGTATGTGGAAACAGGCACACACATACACAGTACTTAAAACTAAGAGTTTATGGGATGCCAAATACTTAGCTTGTGTAAATTACTATGGCACCATTGACTTCAATGGAGATACATCAATATACACCCATTTAGGATCTGGATGTTTGATTTGATACATGATATAGGACGTAGGGCAAATATATATTAATTCTGCCTAACAAAATTATATGAAGACCAATCCAGTGCAATGCTAAGCCCCTCAAGTCAATGGCAAACAAGGATGCCTAACTTCCTCTGTACGATCAAGCTCATAGAAAACATATATGGTCCAAAGGAGCAACTCACAGTTGCTCCTCATAAGTCAGGCAAGCTAAGCTAGTTTATGGGGATCTGGCCCATAAACCCTAAGGCTATGTCTACATGAGAAGCATCTGTCAAGGGAAGTGACTATCGGAAAGGATGTCCTGGCAAAACTTCTGTCGACAGATTTCGTCTGCACATAAAAGCAGATCAAAAAGGTGATCTGCTCTGTTGACAGAGAGCAGTCAGACTGCCTGGCTATGTCTCGACAGAACGGCTGACCGGAAGCTCTGCAAACAGGGCTGCCTGGTGAACCAGAAGCCCTGTCTGTCGACAAATGGGCCCCAGAGTGTCTACACAGTGCTACTGTAAACAGGAAACTGTCGAGGGAGGCGTTACCCCTGAACAGGGAGCGAGATAACGATGCTGGCAGATGTGCTGAGTTTTGTTGTCAAACTATCAACAAAGCACATTTTGCATGTAGATGCTCCTCGGGTTTTTCCAGCAAAAGCCTAGTGTTGCCGGGAAAACCCTCTCATGCAGAAGTAGCCTTGGAGAGCTGTGCTTCTGTTTCGCTTGTAGAATGTTGTGTATGGAGTGAGCTTGTGTGTGAGGGGGCATGTGGGCTTTAAACACAACCACAGCAAAAAGACAGCCACACGTGCGATGAGCATACGGTACGAGCATATAAATAGATAAGGAAGCAAGCCCCCTCGACTTGTGAGAGAGCTCACGGTGGCATTTAGCCTTTGCAAAGAGCACAAGGGGATGTGCATGCACACACACACAGAGTAGATACAGCTCACAGAACCATGGAGGCATAGACATGTAGGATTGGAAGGGACCTCGAGAGGTCATCTAGTCCAGTCCAGGTGCAGGACTTTGTAATAACTAAATCATTCCTGGAAGGTGTCTGGTCTACCTGGTTTAAAGCCTCCAGTGAAGAGATTCCCAGTGCTTAACTACCCTGACAGCTCAGAAGCTTTCTTTAATATTCAACCTAAACTGTCCTTGCTTCAGTTTAAGACCATTGCTTCTCGACCTGCCCTCAGAGGTTAACATGAACACTTCTTCTCTCTCCTCCTTGTAACATTTTATGTATTTGCAAACTGGTACCACGACCCTCGTCAGTCTTCCCTTCTCTGGGCTAACCACATCCACGTTTTCTAGACCTTCGATAATCTTTGTTGCTCTTCTCTGGATTTCTGCAATTTCTTTCACGAAATGGGGTGCCCAGAACTGCACACAGTCCTCCAGCTGAGACCTTATCAGCATGGAGTGAAGCAGAAGAATTACTTCTCATGTCTAGCTTATAACGCTCTTGCTAATACATCCCAGAATGACACACTGTGCAAAGTGTGACAGTGCTCATTCATATTTAGCTTGGGGTCTATTATGACCCCCAGGTGCCTTTCTGCGGTACTCCTTCCTAGGCAGTCACTTCCCATGTTGTATGTACGGAACTGACTCTCCATCCTGTTTACCTCAGACCATTTCTCCAGTTAGCCCTGCTCATTTGAATTTTCATCCTATCTTCCTGCCCCCAAGCACGTATGCCAGTTTGGGGTGAGACCCCGGCTTTGCTTTGTCAAGAGGTCTTATGAAAGGCCTTGTCAACAACGCTGGAGAAAATGATCAGCTGACATCCTGTTGAAATAACAAGCCCATTACAGTGCCAGGTCCTGTCCTGTCATTCAGGCCAATCTCCCATAAACGCCAGTGAGTTTTGCTAGAGTAAATTGGGCAGAGTCTGGCCCTGTCACCATTAGAACCCAATCTGTGGTGGGCAAGAGAATGCACCTGAGTCTGATGTCACATAAGCCAGAGTAAATCAGGAGTAACCCACAGGAGTTAGTGGAGCTAGTGGAAGCAAAGTCAGGCTCTGCGGCTTTAAGACACAGCACACGCTTGCCAAGGCGAGTAGGGTAGTGGGCTGTGCTCCGGAGGCCATTCCCTGAGACAGTGTGCCTACAACACCTCATCTCACACCAATATCCTTCTCTGCCTACAATACCTCATCTCACACCAATATCCTTCTCTGCATTAGAGCCCCAGAGCTTGCACATCCAGCATGCCCAGGCCCCACACAGCGTCCTAAGGGAAGGTGTCCTTGCAATCTTTCCCCTCTGTGGCACGCACTGATGCAAAACAAGGTGCCATGCAGCCCTCAAGTCAAAATCCCCCTTCCTCAGTATTCACATGTGTGAGGGCAAATATTCAGGGGCTGGCTCCGATCCCATCCCTGCTCTAGCACAGCTGTGTCAGCCAGCTGACATAAACCTCCGATCATACCAAAGATGAAAGCAATTACTACGTCTCTTTAGCATTCACTTTATGTCTGAATATATTTTCATCTTACATAACCAGCTCCTCAGTCTGGGATTTCTCTTCATTGGTGAGTCATAACAAAATCATGCATATATTAGCAATGCTATTCAATAAATACTTATGCAGTTGTTTTATAAGTTATTTTTAATGCATGAGGCTTTTCCTGATCTTGCAGGAGGGTCAAATCTTACTTGCCTCACTGAGGAAAGCAGCATTACTTATTTCACTTGTGGTATTTGCCTGAGTAAAGAGATCAGACTTTGGGTTGCAGCTCCTCACCTCTGTATTTTCCATGCCTCACGGTGGGGGGGCTGCCTATTAGTTCTACACAGAGACAAGATGACGGTGGAAGCAAGAGCCATAGATGTAACTACTGCACGCTATGAATTTCCAGCCCCGCAACACTGCACCGGCTCCTTCTGCATCTGCTTGACAAGCCTATTGCCTCAGGAGCTGTAGCTGAGCTTGTGGGTCCTATGTCAAGGCCACTGAGAAGCTGTGTTGCAGCCCGCTGGCTTGCTGTCATGTTTTCCCCTTTCTTTCCTGTTACTGGGGCTGACATATGCTGTCTAGCTGCAGTTTTTTCAGGAACTATTGATGCTTGGTTTGACTAGAGAATCTCCTCATCCCCTCCTGCTGCAGAATGAGTTGGTTGCATTACGGAGATTTTCTGTCACCTTCTATAAGGGCTACTGCTGAAGGCATGTTCATGGGTGTGATGGACCAAGGTCTTCTCTGGTATGGTCAGTCTTATAAGCCTATGTCCCTCTCATAGGCACTTAAGTGTCAAATATATTTCAACCAGAATACGGTGTCTTAGTTACAGCCATTGCCCAATGATGTCAATAGAAAAACTGACACTGTCTTTGGTGGGTTTTGGATCAGGCCTTTACAGAGAAGAGTAGGGGTAGAGGCTGCATGACTGGACTTATTAATGACGATGTCGATACTATCATAACACGGAATCAGAAATAAAATCGAAGGAACATATGCGCAAGCCCTAATCTGGGCAAATACAGATTGAACCTCTCTAGTCCAGCAACCTCAGGACCTGACCGGTGTCAAAAGAGAGAATTTGCTGAACCACAGGAGGTCAAAGTAATGTCTAGCAGCATTACCAACACTTCCACGGCGCTGGGAAGACATTTAGTGGTAAATTACAGCTAAACAATAGCACAACTCACAGAGCCAGGACCGGTGTCTGTAAACAAACTAGAGGATGGTGGGAAACTTGGCCATACTCATTGTAAGTGGACATGCCACTGCCTAAAATCCTGCCACACCAGAGATGCTGCTGAACCAGAGTGTGCTGAACTGGACAAGAGAGGTTCAACCTGCAGTCTCACTGAAGTTGACAGGAGTTCTGCCTAAACAAGGAAAGAATCAAAACCCAGTACGGCCATTGGGATTGGGTCTCAGCCGCACGGTTAGACCCAGAGGCTTGTGCACAGGACCCCTGCTGTGTTTCGACAGCGTGAAAAGTGACCCACCCGGAATCCTTTCCTAAAGAACCATTCCCCACTCCCACAGCTGCATGATTCCTGGTTGCTAGAGGCTGGCTGCCATTGCAGGCTGTGTTCATTGCCTCAACAAGAAGAATTTGTCTCTGGCAGGAGAGCAACTGGCCCCCAGAGCACAGCTCAGCAGCAGCATTCTCTAGTAGATAAGGGTGAATTGTGGCACTTGTCAAATGGGGTCTTATGTGAAATGACGCTTGTGGGCTCCAGCCAACACTTTCCTGACCCTTCACCAGGTCTCCCCACCTCCAGACACCCCCAGCACTCTCATTCTGGCTTTTCGCTAGCTGCCTATATCCCTCCCTCATTCACCTACACGGACAAAGAAGCCAGAGGGTGGAGCCAAAGTTCAAGGGTCCATGAGAGGGAGGGAAGTAAGAGACTCCAGCTTTGCTCACCACGTGACTGCAGATGGGGAAGTGGAGATGGCGCAGTAGCTGGTGTGTGCATGTCCCTGGAATTCGGGCGCCCTATTCAATCATATCATATACAGACTCAAGGCTGCCACGGGCCATTTTTTTATTGGTCAAGAATTCATTTCCTGTTACAGGCTGAACCTCTCTCATCCGGCACCCTCAGGACCTGACTGGTGCCAAATGAGGGAATTTGCTGGACTGCAGCAGTGCAGTATTTTCTAGCACATTACCAAGACTTCCACTGCGTGCTGTGTTCTGAGAAGACATTAAAAGTAAACTACAGCTAAACAACAGCACAGAACGCTGAGAGCCAGGACTGGTGGCTGTAAACAAATTTTATGAGACCACTGGAAACTTGGCCACATCCATAAGCGGACGTCTGACTAATTAAAATCTTGCTGGATTTCAGATGTTGTCTGACAAGAGAGCTCTGGATTAGAGAGATTCAACCTATATCTTGTCATTTTCAGGACTGTGGGTTTTCAATGTTTCCCACAGATTCCCTTTGGATACCCAGGACTTCCCGCTTTGTCTCTATGTGAAAACGCTTTCCATTTGGATTAATAAACCAAAGAGCATTCACTGTTCTCAGCATCGTACCTGCAGGCCTGATCCTACCAGTCATTTTATTACAAGTTTTGAGTCATGGTCAAGTATGCAGTACTCCACCCCTGCACAGTACAACTACTCACGGAGTACAGTACTAGTCAGACTGAGTAAGTGTAGGAGAAGTGTTGCATCAATAACTATTTTGGTAATAAGACTGAATTCACCTCCATTGTACAAGTTGATTCTCAGGCATGAGAAACTGAAAAATCAAAATTCAACCCAATGGTACAAATATTGCTCCCTGCTAACTTTAGCTGGGTTCTTGGGCGTAGCTGAGAGTCATAGCACAGTTAATTTTATTTCAAATACTAATAGGCTGATACAATAATAGGACAGAACTGTCAGCCAATTATTTCTAAACCTTCAGAATCGTTCTGAGACAGCTTAAATCTATTGTAGTTCTTCTCGTTTCTTTGTTGAGGGCAAAAAAAGAGCAGGTTTACCCTGAAATTTCCTTCTGTGTTCTTCTCCAGGGACTCTGAGTGCAGAGATGGAAATATAACCATGCTACAAACATCTGTGTCTCCCTGTGAAGTGCTCTTAAAATTGAAACGGGCAGACAGCAGTCAGCTCTCCTTTACCACTGTCACAACTCAAAGCTAAAGCAATTACTTTATGAAGGGAAAAGAGACTTTGTATATGTAACTTTCAGGGCAATGAACAGAACTTTTCCCTGGTTCATAGTGTTCAAATCCCCACAGTGTTAAACATCTGCACAAAATACAAAGAAGTGAATTGTGGTCTCTAGACCCTGTGATTGTATGTGCCATGGGAACACGACGCTATTCCAGGAGCTTTGTGTTATAAATTAACATCTGGCCAAATAAGCAGCACTGTCTCTGCAGTTTTGTTTTTCTAAAAACACGTGCATGGGGCCAGCTTCTGATTGCCGTCACCCTGGCGTAAATCCAGAGTAACTCCATTGATCCTGGCCCCAATGTGTTCTCGGTATTATTAAAGAGTCACAGCAACACCTGGAGAGACTCTGGGCAGACGTCTCTTATTGCTGCTTTTAAAGCGTGTCCCACCGATGCACACGCTCCACTGACAACACTATCGTCAGATTTTCAACAACACAACATCGTGTAAAAGCAAAGCTCCTGAATACGTCGCACAAATTGCTGACGGCGGTCAGCGTTCGCTTTCAGGGAAGCCCAGCCATACACACCTTCTTGTGGACAAGCAGGGAGCGGGGGGAGCACACGCCAACACAACATTCAGAGCTCTCTTAATCTGACCACTCATTGTCGTCCAGTTCAGAGTCATCGTCAGACTCACTGTACTCCACTGCAATCCTGCGGGACAGGATAGTGGCTACGTCATTGCCCACTGGCTCCTTCTTTGCCTCCTGCTCCCACTGTTCCTGGACCTTCCGGAGTTGAATTCCTGCAGTAGAGAAAATGGGAAATCTCCAAGATCAGCAAGTGCAACTTAAACCCACTGTCCACATGAGCCCATGTGATGGCTGCCATATTAGCCAACACAACAAAGCATGAATCAGGGACCTTCAGAAAGCATTGGCTGTGAGCGACAGCTTCCTGGCAGGTGCTGTACCTGATTCATATCATCTCTGGATCTGGCAGAGAGGAGGTCTGTAAAGCACCCACCAATCCAGCAATGGGCTACTCGCTCAGCCGCCGCCTGCCTCCCTCCCCACTGCTCACCCCAGCACTGCCAGCAGAAAATGGAGAAGGAAAAGGCATATTAGATCTCATTGTCTGTCATTATTTCCGTGTTGCCCAGGGCAAGCTTGATCCCTACTGGGCATTTGCTTCTGCTCTGCACAGTCTGCTTTTAAATACCCCAAATGATGGCGCTTCTACCATATACGCTGGGAAGCTGGGCTTCAGTGTATGCAACATAGTATCCCTGAAGGTCCTTTGGTCAGTTTCATCCCATCGCTCTTAATTCTACCGCCCCTCAATAATTCCCCTCTCTTTAGTGTTTACATGTAACACTTCCAGGTCTCCTGAGTGTGCTGAGCCTGATCTCAGTTCAGGGAAATCAGTGGGAGACTGTGCACTGACTTCAACGGGCTTTGGAGCAGGCCTCTAGCATGCATGGCCAGGTGGTTCTGCAGGAATATCCAGGATGTCCTTCTCTCCCCACTGCTGCTGAACCAGGCCCCCTCCCCCTTCCAGCTGTTCAGGGCCCATGTCCCAGGTGGTAGCTCACCCCTCCGAATTGCAGCAAGCAGGTCACTCCTGGCATCACTCATCGGCATCAGGGGGATCTGAGGTTTCCGAGGTTCAACCGCCACCGCAGGGGGTGACGCTGAGTGGGCTGGCGAGGCGGCCACTGTTGGAGGCCCGGGCGGAGGTGGGGGTGGTGCGACGGGGGGCCCGAGGGGGCCAGTCTGAGGTGGGGAAGTGGAATATGGGCAGGGTGGAGCTGGAGGTGGGGAAGGGGCATATGAGGAGTGAGCCCCGGCGGCTGCAGTGCTGGGCGCTACTGCAGGAGGTGCCGAGATGGGGCTGTCGAAGGCCGTCTGAGCAGAGGGTATCACAGGAGGCGGGGGCGGAGGAGCAGGAGGCACAAAGTATTCTGCCAAGGGTATCGGCTGGGGACTGCAACAGTGAAAGGACAGAAGGCAAATCAATGGCAATCACAGAAATGACAGCACACACGAACCGTAAATTCGGGCCCGTCACTCAAGGTCACCTAATGGCCACCAAAAAACCTCAGATAAACTCCAGCATTGGGAGGTGCACCTACTAAATTCCCCCTGCTGTGGACATGGCAGTTATATCCATGGCCTGTCCCACCCCACTTTGGCAACAAATCAGGCAGGGCTTTCTTTGCAAAGGGGTCACTTGAAAGCCACAAATGCAAAATCCCCTGGGGCATTCAGTCTATGAATGGATACACCAGACCAGCTCCAAGCCTGGTCCTAGCAGGTGTAATGGCCAAGGACTTCTCTGGGCCATGGAAGTTCATTGGACAATGTGCATTTGCTGTATCTTGGGCCAGTCTGTGTACAAACAAGCGAGATTTACATGCTGAGAGGCAGGGGCAGGACAGCAACTGAAGGAGGGGCTAAGGCAAAAATATTGTGATGAATAGGAAGAGGGGGAGAAGCTTGTAAATCTTGAGTGAGAGCTGAGATGCTGGTGAAAATGAGCTCACACAGCCTGGAAGTGCAACAAGGAGTCGTGTGGCACCTTAAGGACTAACAGATTTATTTGGGTATGAGCTTTCATGGGCAAAAACCCACTTTGTCAGAGGCAGAGTGGGGTTTTTGCCCAGAAAAGCTTTTGTCCACATAAGTCGGTTAGTCTTTAAGATGTCACAGGACTCCTCACTGTTCTCGGATACCCATGGCCTAGAAAGTTATATTCCCTCTGGTCAGGGGACCCCAGTGCTCCATATTTCACCTTGTTGAAGTCCTGTGGAGAGACCGATCAATTAAACATACAAAATGTAAGAGGAATACAGAGCTCTGGCTGAATCCCCATCCTTAGTCAGTACATTGTGTCTCTGCACGAAAGCCACTGTCACAGGGTCCACAGCCTCGGGCACCTCCATGCACCACCCAAAAGAAAACAATTGTCCAGTTATTGTTTGGGAGTTGCTTTTTTTCTAGTGCAACGTCAAAGGGGCAGGTAACAGAGCCACAGTGAGGCTCTTCAGGCAGCTGCATGCAGGTCAGTTGAGCCCTTGCCATGAATCTTTTATTGCAGTTCAGACATACCCAGGGAGAGAATTGAGTTTAGAAGCCAGACAGGCCCCCTTAAAGGACTATATCAAATGAACATGTTGAATTCTTTTTAGTCCTTTCTTTTGTGTGTGACTCTGGCATAAGATCTCCTGTAGGATTATGAGCTTGGTGTGCACTGCAAAAGAGAAAGAGTACTTGCAAAATACGGACGGTCTCTGCAAGCCCAGCACTCGCAGGAAGCTGTCCAAGGTCCTGAGGTGAAGATTTCCCCTCCTTGGACCCGCTTCTGATTGGCAGAAATCATCACCAGGGCTGTCCTTAGGCATGAGCTCCTGTGCTCGCTCATGTGCCTACGGTTGGCCCCGACCACTGACCCCTGATTTCTCTCTGGCCCAGCCCTCCCCTTGGCTGCTCTTTCAGTTACTGTTAGCAGAGCAGTCTGCTCCCTCCTCCCTGCCGCCCCAGGCCATGTTTTCCCACTGGCCAGCCAGCTGCTGAGCTGAGCTTTTCCTCCTTCCACGCTGGGGGTGAAGGGGGCCCTCCACGTCTGCAGCTCTGCACCAACCACAAGGAAGTCCTGAGCCCCAGCAGAAGCCAGGTGGGGAGGAGGGGCACAAGGGAAGCCCAGAGCCCTGTCATAAGCCAGGCAGGGTGATATCAGGCAACCTCCATAGGGGCCCATAAAATGCAGGGTCAGCCCTGACCATCGCCCTCAAACCTAACCGTGTACAGCTGGACAGGATTCTGTGGGCTGAGAGAGGGCAGAGCCTGAGCTTGCATCTGACTTCTGGTATCAGTTGATTCTTGGGTGACAATGAAGGCTAGTAGCAAGGTCAAGGCTGGAGGAGTCAGGGAGTTGGGGCTAGGACAGGGATGGATACATATCAAGGCTACTGGATTCACTTTGGGCCAATCTTGTATGAGGGAGTCGTCATCACTGGTGCTGTGGCATGAGGTGAAAAGAGACGGTGTTTTCTGAGGGCAGTTGCCGATAGCCAGGTGTTGCCCTTTCACAAAGCACCCTCAGAGTGAGCACCGACCGATGGCCTTGTTGGCAGGCAGATCACAGGACTGAAAGACTAAATGGGCCATGGAGACTGAACTACCCTCTCTCACCTCACAAATGATATGGCAATGGACAGAGGAACCACCCATGGGACAGCCACTGTCTGTCTCGTACTTGTTCTGAGGACAGAGGAACTGACTTCCATGGCTGTCAACAGCTGTTCTGAAGCACCAAACTCACTTTAAAGGGGAAAACAGGTTTCTGAATGAAGAACAGCAGGCTGAAATCCTTACCCGTACTCCTTAACTATCTGAGGTCTTGGCCCGTTCAATATCGCCTCTGGATGCTGTGGCACATGGGGCTGCTGGATGCGGTTGAGACTGTTCTGACGGCTTCCTGCTGCTGAGGGCCTGTAGACGTGTTCTTGGGCCTGATTAGCGACCAGGATGATCTCTTTGTTGTCTGTTGCGAGGTGTGAGGCTGGAGCCAATATCTGCTGTGCAGGGTGGTTAGGACTGGCTGGGTATGAGTGATCCGCTACATCTGATGCATAAGATCTATTGCACACAAAAATACGAAAGGTTGTATTCATGTATGGGGGGCATGGAGGGCAGGAGAAGTGAGGACAGGTCAGGGAGGAGAATGATGGCACCTATTGGCATTTGGGATCACGGCATCAACATGTGGAGACATGATGTGTAGCCACCAAGATACAAACATGCACAACAGTATTGGGATGGTGCAAGCAGAGGGTAAGGGGGAGGCTACAGCTCTGCATGCTAATGAACTCGCTTTTCGGCTCAGCTGGGTGGCAATCCTGGCTCAGGCCCCAAATGAAAATGTTCTGGTCTCACCTCAGCTCCACACGCTGACTGCAATTCCGGTGTGAGATCAGACGTAAGTTGGTAGGTGTGGGACCAAACCTAGCAGGGGTGTTGCACATAGGAACGCAGGTGTACGTGCTAAGCAGTAGGCTGGGGGCACAGTTTGCACAGTGCCCGCCCTCCCTGCACCTGCTTCCTCGCCAGCGCTAAGAGTCCTTCACTGCCACAAGGCACCAAGTCACCCAGAAAGTCAAAAAGAAAAGCGAAGAAAAGCAAAGAAAAACAATAAGCGTGTAATACAGAAAACCTGCCTATTGTCTGGGGACAGTGATCCTTCCGATGAGGCCATGTGATATGGGGATGGTGAGAACCTGTTATCGGGCCGGAATTCTTTATCATATGCCATCATGTTCCACTCCAGGCGCCGGTTGCGGGCTTTTCTCACTTTCTTCACCTCCCGGGTGGAATCTTCCACTAAGCGCTGCTCCTGGAAGTAGATAAGCACTGTCCTGTTAGCAAGACCGCAGGATGGCTGCCTGCTGGCTGTACACAGTACAATGTTTGTTTAAGCTGGACTTCAAGTAAGGGCTTTAGGGTCTGTGTATGGAGGTAACAGGGACATCGGACAATTCTGGAACATTTAGGATACATTCTTTGAGATCCACTAAGCTGCATTATTAGCACTGCCCCTTTCCCTCCTGCAATGATGAGTCCTGGTGCGCCACCACTGCCTGCTCTTCATTCAACTATGCGATAGGATTGTGCAGATCTAAACACCAATCACAATCCCAAGGCTGATTCCAGAGCAGCCTGGAGCATGTACATTGTAATCGAAGGTTGTGGGCATTGGCAGGGATAGCCAGTGTTTTCACCTTCTGAACTGGCTCAGTTAGCTGTGAAAGCTGGGATGGAATCATTGGCCTTGATATGTTCCAGAAATTTTCCATATGATTTCCATGTAGATTCAGAAACCTGAGCCAAGCCAGAGAAGAGTGAGGATGTTCGTAACTCAGACACAGGTTAGGAGTAGGTGAAGTTCTGTGGCCTGAAACATACAGCAGGTCACACTAGATAGTCATGATGGTCCCTTCTGACCTTAAAGTCCATGAGAACACGGACACTCAAGTCCACAGTCACACTTGCTAGAGACAATAGTATCAGGGTGACTCACAAGTTCATACTAATTAACCCTTTGTTGCACAGACCATGCGAGTCTTTGGATTCCACTGGGCCTTTCCTACACCCACTGCTTTGACACCTTCCAGTAAACACAGGGATTAACCAAACTGAATAGGACAATAAAGGGTCCAGCAGCATCCACTGTTACTCATGGGATATGCCTGTTTCTCTTCAACCTAGCCCTTAGATGTATTCTGTGAGCATGAGCAGGGGTTGTTTCTGTGTTAAGATCTGCTTTTCTTTCCCCAGGCCCATTAAAAACGAAGCACTGGGGGATCCTTTACCTATCACTGACACCCCAGATTTCCTTTATATTTCTGTTCTCAGGGCCAATGCCTTGAGTGCCTATAGCTAAGAGGCGTAAAGGCGACTTCAATCAAGGTAGCATAATGTCAAAAATATCTAAGAGGGGTTTGTTCTCCTAAAGCTTCAGTGTCATGAGACTTGGTAAACAAGGGTACAGTTGGAGTTGGTGCTTATGCAAGGAACTGCATATTATCTTCTGAAGAGCCTCTCGTGGCTCTCAAGTGACAGGGAGGCCATCCCTGCTATCACCAGACAGTGTCAGATTATCAAACTGAGTCCAGGCCAGCATCATTATAGGCCTGATTCAAAGCCTTCTCTAAAGCCTTTACCTTCTGCCTGCGTTTCTCCTTCCTCTTGTCTTCAGTTGCCTGTAGCATCTTCTCCTTCCACAAGTTGAAGAAATATGAAGGGTCAGTGTAGAATTTGAGTCCATCTTTCTTGTCATCTCTGGATTATCACAGCAGGGTCAGGGAGGGGTAGAGGAAATTCTCAATTACAGGATGAAATATTATCAGCAATATAATGGGTTAAAACAAAGGCATGCTAATGAGCTCAGCACTTGGGAAATGAACCCCCAGGAGCTATGCTGGCTGGTGGCAAGGCACCTCTTTGCTTTACCCTACAGTTGCCTATTTTCTTCTTTCTAGCTGCCTCCCTCCATCCTTCTATTTTATCCCCATCTCTTAGCCTGTTCGCCTCCCATTCTCCTCTCACCACAACAGAAATGGTGAGGGATTTAGCACAGAGGACACCCAGAAATAATTGCTAAAAAATGGAAAATATTATTGCCTCAAAGTCAGTGGTTTATTAGGGCCTGTTCAACATGCAGGCTAATGCAGAATTCCAAGAGAGCATCTATTTTTCCAAACAAGCCACCAAATATTATGATGCCCTTCCACCCCACAGGGATGCATCGGGGCACAGGTAGCCTTTTTGGACGATCCAGGCCAAATTTAGCTTCAGCCTGTTAGTGATCAGTGATCCTTTTGCACATTGATCATTGGACACTCTGTGCTGAGTATTATTGTCTGTATTAAATAAACCCTGACTGGCTTCGGTTGCCACGGAGAGACCCGCTCAGCCTAGTGGCAATGCTGTGACAGCTGAACATCCAAGAAAAGAGCACTGAACTATCACCAAGCACTGGACTGAGCGTCTCCTGTAGCCTCCCAGTAACACCATTTGAAACAAATGTGACCTCAGGTTGACTCCATCACAGCCCTTGGAGACAAGCTAACCAATGGATTTCCAGAGGAAGCCCCTTCCAGCCACCTGAACGGAGCGTACAGGTTCAATGGTAAGGGCCAGATTCCAATCTAGCTAACACTAGAGCAAATCAGAAGTAACACAGTGAAGGCGATGGAGTGACATCCGAGTAAAACTGGCGTAAGGCTGAGCAGAAGCGTTTCCTTCCGATTTGCTAGGAAACAACCTCTTCCAGAACCGGCCTGGCTCAGCTAGGGGTTGTTAGGACTATGTCATATACAGTCATTTAACAGCACGCACGTGGCACCTTGCTCAGACCCAGCCCCCACGCGCCCTACCTGTACGCCGTCAGGATGTTGAGCGGTGGCGGCTTGTCACAGCGTTGGTACATCTCCATCACGGGGTTAGGGATTGAGTTCCGAGACACCACCTGCTGGTTCTGCACAGTTGAGCTCTTGAATGCTTTCCTCATGTTGATGTCTTGCAGCGAAACTGTAAGCACACCAGCAAGAAAGCTTCACATGCCAGGGAAAGGCTGAGGGCCTGCTATTTGGATTCACGGCACGATCCTGTCTCTTTCACCCAGCACTGAACCATGCCCCTGATCTTTGCTCCCTGCACTTGTCGTTAATGGCGCACATTAGCCATTCGCGTCGTGTCCTCGCATCTGAGCGCGCTAACCCTGACACTCACGTTGTCTGTTTGCCACTCCCACTTGTGCCCAGCCGGCAGGCTGCATCCAGCATTCGCACTGCACGCCTGCTGGTCTCCCTGGTGCCCAACACGCATGCGACTTGCCGGCCAGCCTCAACTGAGACCCAGCAGGTCAATTCACAGCTATTCAAAGCACGAACCAGACTTTGGTATTCTAGATTGAAAAGTAGACTCATGTTCAATTTGTGCGGGCCAGAGTCTCACCTCAGGTCACTTTCGCTGCCAGTGGCACCTAGGGATTAATATCTCTGGTTCTGTGTTATTTCACTATTAAATTCAAGGCCTCTCTGAAGGCATTTCCACCCAGTTGATGACAATCCAGCCAGCCCTTTAGATCAGTGAACATTTGCTATGGAATCTCCTGCAAGTGGGCACATGAAGCTGAGCTGTGCATGGGAAGAGTGGGCGGCAGCAATCCAACCTCTGTCACAGCCACTTGAGCCATTCACAGCTTTTCTGTTGCCAGCCTGAGATGCCAGTTCTCTGAGAGTCGTGCTGCATGAGCTCCCACAGATGGAAAGACAGCAATTTGCCACAAAAGGAACCACTCTACACGCACATAGTCATATGCCATGACAGCCCTGCTGTCAGGCTTCCCTCCTTTGATGAGAAGGGGGCATGTTTTCATCACTGAATTGAAAGAGACCTACACTGAGTGAAGATTTACTCCTGGCAGGATCTGTGTCAGGCAAACACAAGCAGAAGTTCCCCACGCCGGTGTAAGCTGCATGAGTGCACTGGATGTCACAGAGGGTAACTCCTCAAGGAAAGGCAAATTGTTTCCAATGGAGGGAGCGGGACAGATTCTGTCAGATACGTGTGCAAATGTATTGGGGCAGATTCTCGGCTCTGGTTAAGTCTCTTTTGTGCAGAACAGTGATATTTGGAAAATCTACCTTGTGATTGGTGTAAAATGGAGCCGTTTTGCTTGGAAAGGCACAAAAATGAAGGAACATGGAAGAGTGCAATGCGATTCTGTGCCGAGGAATTCTTCCAAACTTAGTCCAATGCCAAGTCTTATTTTAATTTTCTAACATCCTTTGCAGCCAGATGCAGTTTGACACTTTAACAGACTCTGGTACCGCCTACTCTGCACTATATACAACCAGGCTGTCTTGAGTTCTTAGCTAATTCTAATTACAGACAGGTTTAAACCAACTCCCCAAATCTGAACACCCTGAAACTTCATGGATGTTCTGATCCAGGCTAATCTGTTAGTTCCTCTCTAACTCCCATTGCCACATCAGAAAGATGGCCCTGGCCCTGGCCCTGCTGTGATATTTGCAAGGATTCTGGCCCTGCGGACCTGCTAGCATTTGCCACACACCTACTTCTCCCCAGCACTTACAAAGAAACCCAAGTTGCCACACCTTAAACAGCCCAGCATAGTTATGGCTGTCTCCTAGCCTGCTCAGTGGGCAGCAATTTATATCCACTGAATCCGCTCTCTAGCCAAGGTGCGCGTCTCTGAGTTGGTCAGGAATTTTTCAAATACACATTTTAACATCAGAAAATGCTGATTCAACTAATGCAAACTTTTTGCAGGAGAGAGCTGTTTTCCACACTGTTTTTGAATAAAAAGAATGCTTGCAAAAAAGTTTTAAAGGTGTGAAAATAGAACATTTTGATTAACCAGAGTCAAAAGTTGTCTTTGGCTTTTCAGTCTGTAAAAAAGAATTGAAAATGAGTTCTCACCTTGATTTGGGGCAGGACATATTTTCAATATCTCATAAATTTTCCTGGGACGGGAAAACCATTTCTGTCCCAGCTCTCCTTGACTGACACATTAAGCATTTCTTTGGCTGGAGAAAGGCTTTGTATAAATGTTATGTCTCCCACACATGTACCTATGTGTGGAGGACATGTGCCTTGGGGTATAGATCCCCGTGTCACTCCATTGGGAAGTCTGTAGTGCTTTTTCATATGTCTGGCTGTCCATCATTCATATTTATTTATTAGGCAGGTTTCCTGCTGCACAGCAGTCTCTGCTCCTCTCTCAGGCTACTCTCGTGCCAGTGTTCTCTCTGTTCCCAAACCAGGTTCATATGTTTGCCTGAAGTATTTTCCGTTAACACAGTTTGCATGGAGGGCTGCCAAGGCAGCAGCTACACCACAGAAGTGTCAGTTGTGACCTGGAAGGGAGGAACTGATGCCTTCTGTCTGCAGGAGTGAGGGAGTGGCAGTGACAGACTGTCCAATTCTCCTTGTATAGTTGGGTAGCTGCTGTGATGCTGGTAATAGGTGGACCACGGCCACATCAGCAGATCTCTAAAGGTGCCCATGAGGAGATGAGACGTGACTGACAAGTTATCTGCCTTTCAGGGATTCAATGAGCAAATGACCCTAGCAACCATTACACAGGGCTACTTTAGCCACAGCACAGGGAAGACTTTCAAGAAACACACAGCCACATTGGTAAGGACGGACATGCATTCCAATGACTTCCAGCCAGTCGGAGTCAGCATTCAACGCCAGAGGCCAGATCCTGTTATCATTTACGTTCCGGCAACTTGAATGTGCCAGAGAACACACCATGGTCCTGATCACATTGGTAATCGTTCCTTACCCCTCAGGGCTGTTCTCACATACTCTCAGCTGCTTTAGGCCCATGTGGCTGCTCCAGCAGCTGAGAATGGCTAAAGTGCTGTGGGTTATGCTAGCCTGGGTTACAAGAACAAGGGCTTAAAAGAGAGGAGTTTCAGAAAGAGTACTCATCCTCCTGCCTTAAGGCATTTGCTGGCCTCCGGTGAAGGGGGGCTAGGAAGATACGTCCCCAGGGAGCACTTTAGGGTTTAACTAACTTCTGTCGGGTTCCTTGCACCTTCCTCTGAAGACTCTGAGATTGGTTGGTGACAGGATGCTGGCTTAGATGGCACCCTGGCATGGTATGGCAACGGCTGCGCACCTCCAAGCTGGGGTGGCACAGAGCCATTTCCATGGCTCTAAACCTCCCAGGGGCCTATGAGAACTTTCTCACTCAAACACCTCTCCATTTGGCTGTGGCATTCACTGTCACAGCAGAAATAAGAGTTGCGGGGGTTAGGTTGGATATGAGGATGGGAATGGGTTACCTAGAGAGGGGGTGGAATCTCCATCCCTAGAGGTTTTGATGTCCTGGCTTGACTAAGTTCTGTCTGGGATGGTTTAGTTGGGGAAGATCCTGCTTTGGGCAGGGGGCTGGACTCGATGACCTCTTGAGGTCTCTTCCATCCCTAGGATTCTATGATTCTATGAAATGGTTCGCACACTAGCCATCTGCGGCTGCCCTCAGACCCTCTGGAATGACTCTCCACGAAAGAGGGAGAGGAAGGAGTGGGCCAAATTTTAGTACAATCTGAGTCAAGCAAAGTTACAACTGCAATTCCTTCCAACTACAACCCCCATACTCTCCAGCCAACACAAAATAGGTGAAGAAAGACAGTGCCCGTTGGCCAGTCCCATCTTACCTTCCTCCACAGTTGAGTCCAACTGAGTGACCTTGATCACCAAAAGATCCACCCTCTCCTGCAAGGAGTTCATCCGCATATAGAAACTATTGGCTTCATTGAACAGCTCTCCAAATATGTCTTCAGCATGTCTGCCTTAAAGAGCAAAAGGCAAAGGGGATGTGCATGGCAGGTCAATAGAGAGATGGATAATTTAGTTATAGAGAGGCAGAGATAAAGGTAAGGGCTTTCCCATAGGGACTGTGCTACAAAAGACAAGCAAAGCTAATGCACATCTGGCCTTCCCATTTATTTTCTGTGACATTACTCTGTATTCCCAGCCACTCTTTCCCCAAATCTGCTGAGCCTTCAGTTTGCACAAACCAGCCCCCCAGTATGTGCAGCACATTCTACCTGGAGGGGTCTGGCAGACGTCTGAAAGACAGGAACAAAAGACTCCTGCCCTCACTCCTTGTTTGCAAGAATCTTTCCTCCTTTGTGTGCCCAGTCCCGGGTTCCCTTCTGGAGGCTCGAGCAAATGATAATGAAAAACAGAAATAGGCCCAAGGGAGCTGGTTTCTTTTTAACTGATCAGCCGGTCATTTTCACATCTAAATTGTACAACCAGCTAAGTGCACTAAGTGTGCATGTTGCGCTGAGCTGAGGGGTTCCCGTCTGCCTTCTGCTGCACCGAATCCGAAATGCCCTGCGCTTTGCCACGTGCTGCACACTGCTGTCAGTTACGGAGATGTCCTCCTCGGGCTCAAAGGAGAATTCTGCTTTCAAACCGGCAGGAGCTAGTTTCCATCCCCTGCTACGTATTGCCATGAAGGTCTCAGTGGCCATGATGAGCACCACAGAGAGAACTGTGACATGCTAGGTGGCCATGGATATGTGACTGACACCGAGTGGTTGACTCCTTTAAATGAAGCAGGCGTGGCGCCCCTCCTGCAGAAAAGGTGTGCCCAGTTTTACTATTTCAGAGGACGAGGCATCAACAGCGGCTGTAAAGACCCAGGCTGTCAGGAAGGAATGGGAGGCATCTATGACTGCCAAAGACCATTGGAAGGAGAGGCATTGGGAATTTGTTGGGGGAAAAAGGTCCCGTGGGAGAGAGCCCTGGGAGGTGATGCTCTGTGAAAAAGGTTGGGAAGAATCCTGCAGAAGGCACTGAGGTAAAAGGGGAAAATCTTCTTGGAGGTGCAGTCCCCAGTGGACTGAGAGACTGTGTGTGTGTTTTGACTGTGTTTAGAAAATAAAACAGCGCCTAGAAGGAGTGTCTAGGCCTGGGCACTCTTATTATGGAAAGAGACACAACACAATCAGGACATCTAGAGACCCTAAGCCTGAGTTCTGTTCCACCATCCACTGTACACCCCACCTCAATAGACAGCCGCTCCCCCAGAGAGCTTACAACCTATGGCTATGTCTACATTAGCCCCAAACTTCAAAATGGCCATGTAAATGGCCATTTTGAAGTTTACTAATGAAGCACTGAAATACATATTCAGCACCTCATTAGCATGCGGGCAGCTGTGGCACTTCGAAATTGACGTGGCTCACCGCCGCGCTGCTCGTCGCTGTGCGGCTCGTCCGACAGGGCTCCTTTTCGAAAGGACCCCGCCTATTTCGAAGTCCCCTTATTCCCATCTGCTCATAGGAATAAGGGGACTTTGAAGTAGGTGGGGTCCTTTTGAAAAGGAGCCCCGTCTGGATGAGCCGTGCGGCGGCGAGCCACGTCAATTTCGAAGTGCCGCGGCCGCCCGCATGCTAATGAGGCGCTGAATATGTATTTCAGCGCTTCATTAGTAAACTTCGATATGGCCATTTCGAAGGTTGGGGCTAGTGTAGACATGGCCTATAAGACACAACAAAAGTGGGAGAGGGGACACTGGAACAAGAAGCTGCTTGACCAGGGTGACAAAGCAGGTCAGTGAGAGGGTTATGAATAAAACCTAGGCCTCCTCAGTCCCCATCCAGTGTTCTATCCATTGGATCAGGCTGCTTGCTTCCTATTAGAGAGAATACAGGCTGGGTTGGTATAGCCAAACCCAAATGTTAACATGTGTGTATATTATAACTGCCTTATTAGCGATCTCTAGGTCTGCCAAGGTCAGTATGGTTCCCAGTTATTGTTCCCAGTCCATGTGAAGTTTAATAACATGCATCCAAATTAAATGGCCCTGAAAGAATTCAGTCTTTACATGAGCAAAAACTATGCTAAGGATGAATCAGCTGCTTAGAAAAAAAATCCACTATTCTTTTTGATGCAGCTGAAAGACTGTGAATTAAGGCTGCTTATTTTATTCCACAGTTCATCACATTTCTATGTTAGTCTTTTAATGTGGGAAAGGTCTAAATATCACAACATTTATCAAAACATGACTGACACCTGCAGGTGAGAATCACATTAACTCAACCCTGGTGCACTTGACTTAACTGGATCTTTCTCTCATCTTTTGAGAAATAATATAGTTTTAAATGTGTTGCCTTTAGGATGACAGTTCTGAACTTATTTTATTTCTCCCCGCCTCCCACCCCATTACATCTAACAAGAGATTCCCACAGATTCAGGAGGAAGGTGTTTTTCATGCAAATGGACACACTTCGCTAACAGGAAACTCTGTGTTTGATAGCTTGCCTCCAGATTGCAAAGCAACTCAGCCACTCGTGGTTTATTTCCATTCTCTGTGATGAGCAAACCATTGGGACTGTCCTATGTCGGTGGGTGGGTTGGTTTGTACCATGCTGGTTGAAGCTTGGAGAACGACGTAGATGCTTTGTTGGCCATGTCTGTTTGTTGACAGCAGCTGCACTGCACAGATCTCCAATAAAACACTGTAGCAAAAAGACGCTGTATATAACCATAAAAAGCATCATGCCGGCTTCTGACGGGGATGAGGCGCTAGGGCTGTAAAGACCTAGGCTGTCAGTAAAGGATGGAAAGCAGCTGTGACTGCTAAAGACTACTGGGAAGAGAGGCGGTGGGAACTTGCTTGTGGCCCACTATTATCTACTGTTGTGCCCTAAGAAGCTCAGAAAATGTGTGTGTTTTATTTAAAAGTTCATTTAATGTGGCTGAAAATGCCAGAGTGGCAGCATGGAGTGAGCAGGCCTCTGTCTACCCACTACATATGCAGAGGACAGGTAGCAGCAGGGCACGGTGTTCCACCCTCACCATTGCCCCAGAGGAAGTTCATCCGTAGGTAAATGGTAGGTTCATCCTCCACACCCGTCTGTCCTTAGCCTGCCCGTGAAACTCTCTGGGAAAGGTGCCTGGGGGACAGGGGAATGAGAGTCTTCTACAATCTGGATACATGTTATCAACTGCAAATATACCTCCAAACTAATTCAGAAGAGGTTAGTGATTAGCCATTAACAGCTAAAGTACAAAGCTGGGACAAATTCAACTTCTGAAAGTGGAGGTAAAAGAGCCTGTAATTCCCTTTCCAATCTCCTTCAGTATCTGGTCCTTCTCAACATGCTCTACAAGAGGCAGCATGTTTTAGTGTTTAGGTCCCTGGATTTTAAATCAAGAAACCTACAGTCTATCTGCAGCTCTGCTACCGATCCACTGTATGATCCTGGGCAAGTCACTTAATCCTGGACAAGTCAGTTTATATAGATATAGATAGATATAGATATATTGATATTGATATTGATATGTCAAACATAGGAGGGGTTTGTCTCTCCCCTCATATGCTTCAGCTGTCTTGTCTGTTTATAATGTGAGCCCCGTGGGGGACAGACTCTCTCTGATTGCAGGTTTGTACAATGCCCAGTTCGATGCAGCTCTGGTCTTACTTGGGAATTCCAGGCTAGGTCTACACTTGGCCCCAACTTCGAAGGGGACACGGTAATCAGGGTGACGGGAGATGACTAATGAAGTGCTGCAGTGAATATGCAGCACTTCATTAGGCTAATTCTCCTCCATGGCAACTTCGAAGTGTCGCACTTCGAAGTGCCGGGATGCGTGTAGCCGTGGGCACGTTGACATGCCCGTACTGCTTCCAAGTGCCTTTACTCTACAAAATTTTGAGAACTAGCCTAATGAAGTGATGCATATTCACCCAAGCACTTCATCAGTAACCTCTCATCACTCTGATTACCAGGCCCCCTTTGAAGCTGGGGGCAAGTGTAGACAAGCCCCTAGGGACTATTAACAATAATACATGTTCGAAATGCAATCACACAGTGAAAAAAAGGCTTTTCATGAGTAACAATGCAGATTACTCACTCGCATTTACTTCTACCACAAAAGATATAGTTAATGCTTCAGTCTTGTTTCAAGTATTGTACAGACTTTGAACATAGTATAGACTCCACAGTTTACATTTCAATAATATTAAGGGTAGAAAGGGAAGGGGACAAAGATTGCAACACCTTCTCTGAATTAAAAAAAACAACTGAATAACATTTTGAGACAGGGATTCTAAAACCGAACGCAGTATTCAATGTGTGGGCACACCATGGATTTATATAGTGACATTCTGACATCTATTGTCATATTAGCTATCCCTTCCCTAACGGCTTCCAACATTGTCAGCTTTTTTGACTGCTGCTGCACATTGAGCAGATGTTTTCATGAGTCCGAGCTCTGCTTCTTGAGTGGTAAAAGCTAATTTAGAATCCGTCGTTTTGGAAAGCACAATTCCAAGTGTACTTACAATGTGCATTGCTTTGTGTTTACCAATGCTGAATTTCATCTGCCATTTTCTTGCCCAGCCACTCGGTTTTACGAGCTCCCTTTGTAACAGTTCGAGGCCAGCTTTGAACTTCATTACCTTGAGTAATTCTGTATCATTTGCAAACTTTGCCACCTTGCTGTCTACACCTTTTTCCAGATAATTTAGGAATATGTTAAAAAGCCCTGGTTGCAGTCCTTTTGCGATTTTTCTCCTCCCTCTCCTGTGGCTTCTCACAACCTGCTTAGACTGCAGATCCACCTGAGCCGCTCTTTATTAGCCCTTTACCAATCTCCCTTTATTATTACAGGTTTTCTGTTTTTGCACCTTCTCTAATCTCACTGAGCATTTCACATTCCCAGTCCTGGAGCCAGTTCACACCAGCTGAAGTTCCGACACGTAAGTCCCAAAGTGGGGATTTGGCAGGTGATGAACAAACAGCCACTCTGCCTAAGAACCACAGAGAGGATTCATACTGGCCCTCCTGTTTTCAACTTACTGAGGCTACCCAGCTGCTTGATGATGGCAGCCAAGGTGCTGTTGGTTACACATTCCAGCTCGCTGGTCACCCCATCAGGAAGAGCGCCCCGGCACAGGTGACGAGGTTCGATGTTTCTCTTGACCAGCGGCATCTTCCTGGAAAAGTCTCACTGCTTACCCTGAGAGGAAGCAGAAAGGGAGAGAAAAATCAGTTTGTTCTGGAAATCTCGAGCCAAGCAGAGAGTTCTAGCAGCTGTCCCTTTCACAAGAGAAATACAGTCCTGCTCTTTACCCGCCTCCAGCAGAGTTCTCAAAATAGGTCTCTGCCATTTGGCTGCTTGAGAGGCAGTTTAGCCTGGCTAAGCTCTGCCATGCAGGGAGCCCTGCCTCCATCCTCCCTTAGATTTTTAATGCTCTCATTTTGCAGGCCATGGGATTCCAGGCAGCAGAGGTGTAAATAAAATGCATCTGGCAGGCAGCACGCTGCAGCTGTTTTGCTGAGCAGCTCCCCAGCAAGACAGTTTTTCATCTCAGGCAATGAAATGCGTGAGGAAAAGGCGCGTGCCCGAACACACAGCTCCCCACCCGCTGGCATCCCCACGCCTGTATGCACACAGAGGGAAGGGGTCCGTCTGGTGGCAGTCTACGTCTTGAAATGTGCTGTAAGGGAAACTGGCACTCATGAAAGGGGCCAGCTGGACAGTCTCAGAGGCTGCACATCTCTCTGCAAGGCTGAGTGCCGTGCAGACTGCAGTAGTGCCATCTATCCCCACACTGGCCTCAGAAGGAGCACTTCAAGCAGGAACTCCACAGGACGCCCAGGCCATTCAGCTCTCTCACTCTCTGGGGACGGCACTCACAAGGCTGCCAGGCAATGCCAGTCGTGCTGGAGGAGTCACCTGTCCTAAGAGCTAGATTGAGACGCCTCCCCCTCACTAATTCTTTTCACATAAGCCACCCACTGCCAAGGGCAATGATGTTCCATCTCTCACCTAACCTAAGCTGGATCCAGACCAGAGGCACAGCAATACAAAGCTTCACATCTTACTCCAGTCTCTTGAGCCACCCAGCCTTCTCCCCTCCACTCTTAAAAAAAACCCCAACCCGCCAAAACGGCCCGACTGAAACCTGCCACGGCATGTAATTCCATCATCCCCAACAGAGTGCAAAGCTCTCCAGGTGTAATTTTTAATTTGGGGACATGGTGACATACCAATGCAGGTCGTCCAAGTACCCGGGCGCCAGCCCTCCCCTGGCACGTCAAGCCTTCCAAGGCATTTGTGTGCATCAGTTATCCACAGTCATTCTGTGTGTTTCAAATCCAGAAGCTCCCACTTTGGCTCATCAAAACTGGGTTATTGTCCATCAGTTACAACAGCCCAGCTGCTTCGAATGAAAAGCAGCACATAAAGCCAGCTCCCGCTGGCTGCCAGTCCCGTGACAGCCCAGAGCAACGAGCATACTCTATTAACTGCTATCATCACATGCTGGCAGGCAAGCTGGGGACTGCAGAGGAACCAAGGGACGTTTAATTTTCTGACAGGTTCAGTGAGATGTTGGGAGATCGCAGTATTAAGCAAGCCTAATGAATTCATTTCCCTTAGCCTCTTTCTGCACTGGCAAATAAATTCTTACCTTCCAAATTTGCTTGTGCAGACAGGATCTGGTCAAGATGAACTGGCTAAAATAACATGAAATGGATTCATGCGCAGAGGGGCTGGAAAAAGCCAAAACCTTACTGGAGTTTAATCAAACGCCTCCATTACTGGGAGGGGTTGATTGCGGTGGCAAAAATTAGCAGGGGGACAAGGTAGGGGAGTATTAGTTAGTTAAAATGAAAGGATATTTACTGATGGGGAATGGGCAAAATAAGTGCATTATTAACCCAGCGCAACCAGGAACTAATTGCTTTTTAGTCAACAAGACGACAAGGTTTCTGTCTCAGAGAGATTACGATCTACAGATCTGATCCTGATCTCAGTTACAGCACAGTAAGGCAGGTCTTACCTCCCTGAAGTCCAGGGAATTACCCTAGTATAAAAATGGGAAAAGAGGAGTGTTAGTCCCTAAGTAACCCATAAGCATACAACAAAAAGCAGAAGTAATAGATCAATGGCATTTCATTTTCTCCTTAGATACCTGCTTTTGCTTTCTTGGAATTTCTAATAAATATTTGCTACCAGCTATGTAGTGAAGTGACCTTGGGGCAGAGGAAGCCAAGGGAGATGGGGATTAGAGATACCGTGGAAGAAGTGTCAATGGGGAGTTGTCCTTGCAGGCACTTCTTTTGGGGCATGGGTTGGAGCTCAGAGGATGCAGTTTTAGCAGCAGTTCATACTACTGCAATCATTCCAAAGCCCAAGCACCCCACAGCTCAAGGGACTGGCACTGTGCTGCGGTGATTTTCACCACTAGATCGCGGTGAGCAAACTTTTTCACATCGGGCCCCACTTTTAGTCGCTGTAATTAGCAGCACCCCTCCCCCCCAACCTGTCTAATGTAATCCAAACTGAGGGAAATTTTGGTTATGTTTATGTGAAAAAAAAAAAACCCTTTTCAGCACATGAAAGAAAATAAGTCTGTAGAATGTAAAAGCGCTATTAATCGGTGTGTAAATGTAACTACATACACAGCAAATCAGTAACATGTTCCACCATTGTTAAGGAGATGGAGGAGCCTGACGCACAGCTGCCAACTGTGCTGCACCCTGACCCTTATGACATATCACGCCCCCTTGAGGGTCCCCCTGCCCCCATTTTGCTCACCCCTAGACCACAGGTCTAAATCCAGCTGCAAGTTGTTATTGACCCAAAGCCACCACAAAACAGCCCAGTGAAATGAGTTTTGTGAGTCCAATTTCTCTTCCCAGTGAAAAGTCATCCAAAGTGCTAAAAACACTGCTGAAGCCCGCTGGACCCCGGGCTCACAGTCTCAGCCAAGAGGCCAGGGATTAAGCAGGCCCTGGAAAATAAACTCCTTTCGTCTCCACAGCAAAACTGAAGCCCTATGTATTATTATTTTTCAATGATTGCTTCCAGTCCAAGCCACAGAAGCCAGAGTCAGCTGATCTAGGCCAGCTGCAGGTGTTTAACTGCTGTCTAGACACAACCAGAGAGTCTCTGGGAGTCTTGGCCAGACTGGCTGGTATGCTCCAGCTGTTTTGCACCACTGCAGGGATGCCAACAAGCTGTCAACCAACTTCCATGGCTCAGCTAAGCCCAAGTTTACAGCTGCTTTTGCTTTACATTGCTGGAGTGACACGAAGCAACCAGAGCGTAGCCCCCTGAGTCTATGATCTTGTCTAGATTAGGAGAAAAGGTTGCTTTTCCATCTCAAGCTGGCTGGCATGATCTGCTCCATCCCTCTGCCCCAAGCACAGACACAGCCTGGTATCTTGCCGATCACGGTCATCGGCTGCGCTCTGACGTAGTAGGAAACCAGAAGACACCTTTCCACCAGCAAACGGATTAAGACTCTTTGATTCTTCCATTCAACAGGGAGGTTTAGGTCGGACATTAGGAAAAAGTTCCTAACTGTCAGGGTGGTCAAACACTGGAAGAAATTTCCTAGGGAGGTTGTGGAATCTCCATCTCTGGAGACATTTAAGAACAGGTTAGATAAATGTCTATCAGGGATGGGCTAGACAGTACTTGGTCCTGCCGTAAGGGCAGGGGGCTGAACTCGATGACCTCTCGAGGTCCCTTCCAGTCCTAGCATTCTATGATTCTATGATTCTTTTTCACAGAGGCCACCAGAAAGCTGCTTAGATGGCAACAGGTGCCAGTCACTGCCAGCCGTGACTTGATTCAAACTGGGGAGCTAGGGAGCTAAAAGCAAAACTCTCTGTGTGCCTTATAGCTATCTCTTCCTAGTCCTCAATTCAACTTGCTCTGAAGTCCAGCTGGGCCCTGGCCAGCCCCAGGACAAGAAAGAGAGGGTTAGAGGAAGGCATTTAATGAGCTGCTTGAGCCAGCCATTAAAAGACCAATACAAAGATGGAGTTTTAGCATCTGCCAAGAAAATGATGATCAAGTGCCAACAGCCAGCATTTCTGTCCTGCAGACACAAACTGTGAGCACCAGCAGGAAGATGATGAATGAAAGGGGGAAAAATGTTTCCAGAGAGATGGACACAGATAAAACCCACAGTGGGCCTGCTCCAAAGCCCACTGAAGTCAGTGGCAAGCCTCCCATTGACTTTAATGAACTTTGTTTAATAGTTAACATTCCTGCTGAAGTGGATCCTCCTTAAAAGTGTCACTTTCCCTTGTGAAACTGCCAGAAAAAGAAAAAGCAAGTGCTGCTGGGGCTGGGCAACTGTCCTGGAAGTGGTCAGAGTAAGCCCTGGGCCATGTATCTACAGACTCTTAATTGACTGCCATGAATAGCCCTTCATGGCCTGCAGCAAGTGAACAAACGGTCTGATGCTTGGTAAATAATGATGAGTTCAGGGAGACCTACAGCACCATTGGGATCACTTGGTAACTTAGGTCCAGTCACACACAAATGTATTTTAATACAGCCAAAGGCAGAGCTACAAGGAATGCAGGCCATGCCCACCGAAAGGGGACTGTGTCCTGCAAAGCTGCAACTCTGGAAAGGATTCGGGGTCAGAGTGGACAAGCAGCTCAAAACAAGCTCCCAGTGCAATGCCGGGGCAGAAAAGGGCTCATGCAATCCCTGGCTGCTTGAATAGGGCAGGACTGAGTAGGAGGAAGGAGACGATTTTACTTCTGTATGTGGCACTGGTGAGATAACACTTGGAATCCACTCAGTTCTGCTGGTCACATTTTAAAAGGGGTGATGGAAAACTGGAGACAGTCCAGAAAAGATGCACAAAAACTAGTGAATGGCAGGAGAAAATGTCATACAGTGTGAGACATAGAGCACCCTCTGTTAAAGTTATCAGGCAGCTTATTGAGACAGGATTTTGACTGCAATCTGTATGTACCTTCATGGGAAGAAAATACCAGGTACTAAAGGCCTGGTAAATCTAGCTGAGAAAGGCACTGCAAGAACCAAAGGCTCAGAGCTGAAGCCCAGTAAATTCAGTTTAGAAATCAGGCACAAATGTTTAACCGTGAAAGTGACTAACCATTGGAACAAACAGGGAAGTGACAGATTCTCCAGCTCTCAGTGCTGGAGGCTTGTCGGGAAATTATTCTTTAGCCAGACACAAATTATTGGGCTAACTGGGAGAAATGTAATGCCCAGATTAGACGATCTTGTGATTCCTTTTGACCTTCAACTCTTTGACTACATTGTCTCATTAAACTACTCTCTGTATAAACTAAACAAAGAGTGACTTGCAGCTTCCAGCAATTCCTACAGGCTAGACCATGTGGTGGTGGGGACCAAGATGGCTTGGGATCGTAGAATACATGGCAGTCAGCCCTTGCTGATGGAGAGCTCATTTCTGTATTAAAGTCAAGAGGAATGCCACTTGATAGACCTGAAATCCAGACCAAACCATATGCAAAGACTCTCTTGCAAAGGAAGAACAGTTACAGGCAGGGTAAGGATCAGACTCACACAGTTTCCAAAGCTCCTTTGCTGGGATCCAGGGCAGCTTTGCCCAATGCACGTAACTCAGATCAGCTGTCAGATATATGAGCTTTATAGCTACTTGTAATTAGCTCAAAGGCTGTAGAGACTCACACGTCCAGTCAAGTCACTAAAGACGGAGTGCATCAGTGATGGGAGTGCATCAGTGAGCAGGCATAGGTTGCACATAGCTTACAAACATGCACATCTTATTTGTGCATACTATTTCTGTAAGTGCATATCCACCCGAGCAGAGGGTATTCTGCAGGCAAAAGTCTCCTTAAGCGATGCAGGCCAGTCCCACTATCTTCAGTAGAGCTGCCTGGGTCCAAGGGAGAGCAGAATATGCCTCTGCAACTGGAATTCTGTTGAACGAAACAGAATCCAACTCATGCTCCCATTAGCTGCCTTGGGTCTTCAGGGCAAACAGCACTAGTATGTAGCTCGTTTCTATCTTGTCTTGCCCAAAATGAGCAGATCAGATTTTGAATACACACTGGGAGCAAAACCCTTACTGAGAAGGTCACCCCTCCAAACAGAACACTTTAAAGGGGTCTCAGAGACATGCCAGATGTGCCAATGTGCACCATGGATTTTCCTTAGTTCCTAACAGCCTGTTAGTGCCCAGACAGCTTGTAGAAACATTACAATACCCTCTTGCTTTGGTTCACCCCAACCTACCATTTTTCTGACTATCTGCAGTTTGGAGAGACTCACCTTGACATGGAAGATCCCCGGTCATAAGACCCCTTCAGTCAGAGAGAGAACACTCCCAGGAATCCATCAGAGAGCTTGGACTTTTCAACAGGATAGTACTTTCTTTCCCTTATTTATAAGCTTCTCTCTTAAGAACTCTGTCCTGGCTACTATTGAGAGCTGTCTTGAAAACAACAGCTTGCTAGTCCATTTCTCAAAAAGATCAATAAAAGGCAGCCTGTCAGGAAATTAGCCAGGCCACCAGAGTCAGCTGCAGACTTGTACCATGCAAAGCTTGCAGGATTTTTATTGGGCCAGGGCAAAAGAGTTCAACACACTGGCCATGTCTACACTAGCCCCAAACTTCAAAATGGCCATGCAAATGGCCATTTCGAAGTTTACTAATGAAGCGCTGAAATACATATTCAGTGCCTCATTAGCATGCAGGTGACTGCGGCACTTTGAAATTGACACAGCTCGCCACCGCGCGGCTCGTCCAGACGGGGCTCCTTTCCGAAAGGACCCCGCCTACTTCGAAGTCCCCTTATTCCTATGAGCAGAAGGATTTTGAAGTGCCGCGGCCGCCCGCATGCTAATGAGGCACTGAATATGTATTTCAGCGCTTCGTTAGTAAACTTCAAAATGGCCAGTTGCATTTGGGGCTAGTGTAGACATGGCCATTTAGTGGTGAAAACCAAAGGACTATAGAATCATAGAATCCTAGGGCTGGAAGAGACCTCAGGAGGTCATCGAGTGCCGCCCTTGCCCAAAGCAGGATTAGCCCCAACTAAATCATCCCAACCAGGACTTTGTCAGGCTGGGACTTAAAAACCTCTAGGGATGGAGATTCCACCACTTCTCTAGGTAACCCATTCCATTGCTTCACCACCCTCCGAGTGAAACAGTTTGTCCTAATATCCAACCTATACCTTCCGCTCTGTAACTTGAAACCATTGCTCTTTGTTCTGCCACTATGAATCCAGACTCCTGGATTCTCTTCTCCACTCCACCCCACTATTGTGTCATGCAGCCTTGAACAAATGGCATGCCTCTCTGTGCTTCAGTCTGCCTGTCAGTAAAAGGGTAGAATGATACTGTGACCTCACAAAAGATCTTGTCTGACTTAATTAACTGAGGTTTGCAAAGTGCACGGAGCTCCTTAGCTATAAAGTGGCAGAGAAGAACAATCCCAAATTTAGCCCTTGCTACTTTGACTGGCTGGAATTCCTCTACATCAAAAATTCTACACCCCTTCCCTCAGCGTCTTGTGCTGGTGCAGTTGGGCAGTAGTGACACCCATAGCAGTTGTCAATGGTTCAGTGAGCAGGCCTGGGCCACGTCTCCCAACTGCAGTGGGAGCTCTGGGCCTTTGGGACTTTCCTCCTCACTCTCCTCTGGCTTCCCACAACCTGCTTAGACTGTACTGACAAGCTCCCCCAACTGCCCTGAGTCCTGCCACACAGCACAAGAGAAGAACTCAATGGTACACCTGCACCTTGAAGGGGGCATTCAGGTCTGGTTGGCCCATCTCAAAAAGAGATGTATTAGAATTAGAAAAGTGACAGAGATGGGCAAAAAAAAAATACTCAATTTGGGTCTGGAACAGCTTCCACACAAGAAGAGATTAAAAAGACTGGGAGTGAGCAGCCTGAAAAAAGAGACGATGACAGGAGAATATGACACAGGTCTATAACGTTGTGAATGGTGCGGCGAAAATTAATAGAGAACTGTTATTTTCCCCTTCCTGTAACATAAGAACTAGGAGCCACCAGGTGAAATTAACATCAAGAAGGTTTAAAACACACATCAAGAAATATCTCTTCACATAACACATAGGTAACCTGTGGAACTCATTGCCAAGGGTTGTTGTGAAGGCCAAAAGCAGAACTGGGTTAAAAAAGAATTAGATAAATCCCTGGAGGATAGTTCCATCAGTGGCTATTAATAAAGATGGTCACAGACATAACACATCATGTGCAGGTGTCCCTAAATCTCCCACTGCCAGAAGCTGGGACTAGACAGCCAGAGGCTGGATCACTTGAAATTGCCATGTTCTGTACATTTCCTGAAAAGCCTCAGGCACCGCCCACTGTCTGAAGACCCGATACTGAGACGGATGGGCCATTGATCTGACTCAGTACAGCCATTCTGGTTCAGAAGGGAGGGAAACTGCAAAAGAGAGAGACGGAAAACTCTACTGTGGAAAGAACCCCTAAGGGTACATCTGCACCACAATTAAAACCTGCACCACTGAATCCGAGTGCCTAGGGCAGCTGATTCTAGCTTGGGTTGTGAGATTAAAAATAGTAGTGTAGACATCTGGGCCTGGGCCAGAGCCTGGGCTACGAGATCTGGGGTTGACCCTCAGAGTCCAGGCTCCAGCCCAACTGAGAACACCTACGCTGCAATGGTATCACCCCATGCGCCAGAGTCAGTTGAACCAATGTAGCCCCAGCAGTGCTGCAAATCTTTTTCTGACGTGTGAACCTAGCCAGAGAGTGCAGGGGAGACTGGGGTGGGAGGAGCCTGGAGGCAGAGCTTGTACAGGTAAGCAACCAAGAGGAAGGGTCCCTCAGGATCAGAGGAGGCTCCTGCAGGGACTTCCTGAGGTAGGGTTAGTTAGAAGCATTTCAGTGGTGGAAGAGGGGTTAGTTCAGCAAAGAAAGGAGAAGCTGGGGAAAATTTAGGGAGAAGCTAGCGGCTGAGACCCAAAACAAGGCAACGCTAAGCACAAGCTGTGGTGCTGCAGCTCAGTGGGGTGTAGACCTAGGAAGCAGCCCAGGGAACCAGCAGTGTACTGCATCTATTTGCTTAATACAAGGCCATTTGGTTGGAAGCTACAAATAGAAGGGGGTCCCAGGTTCTCCTACGAAGCCCAAAAGGGGCTTGCAAGCCTTAAGGGAGGAATATGGAACCTCAGGTGGAGCTGAAGACTGGTCTCAATGGATGGGCTTAAGAATAGCCCAAGAGGGGCAGCGGAGACTTGTTTGCATTGAAATATTCAGCAGGAGGTGTGTGCTACCCTGGGAGGGCACTGTACTCCGTGTGACTCGGCCAGAGGGGTGAGCCATCCTGGGGAGAGGTAGATGGCCTGCAGGAGGTGCTGGCAACAAGGATCCCTGGCAGCATGGAGCCCTGAGGCAAGGGGCTGTTACTGTCGCAAGTTCGCTCCCAGACAGGGCAATGCAGCAGGAAGAGGAGGGGTCAGAAAGGGAAGTGGAAGAAACACAGTCCAAATTTCCCTTCAATCTGGAACAGTCTCCCCTCAGTGCTGGCAAAGATGCCTGAGATGCCACAACTAAATCACGTGGGGACTGACTACCCTGTTTCTGCCACTTGAATCCTTCCCTCCTTCCCCACAACTACTGTAGCTTACATCCTTGCCCATCACGTATACTGGGGCTACTTGGGGCAAGGCCCCCCGTCTACCTACTCTTAGTGCAATGCCCAGGACACCTGTGAGCATTGTACAATCACAAACAAAGGGCCAGACCCTCCACTCATATAAATCAACGTAGTTCCATTTTGGCCGACGGCCCTGTGCCAATCTGTGCCAGCACAGGACCCGGCCCGGCAAGTGGCAGTTCCACCAGCAGTCACTGCATGGCTGTCATCCAGAGCTGGCTTCAGAGCAGATCCCAGCCCTGCAGACTGATCTCACACTCAGTGTTTCAGCAGCCTGCTCCTGCACACTTTCATCCTGCAAATTAACCTAATAGCCTTGTTTACTTCAGAATCTCATTAGAAGCTCTGCAACTGTATTACACATTGTGGAGCAGCAATTAGCCAACACCAGAAGCTGCTACACTAAACTCGGGTATTTAAGTCAATTTCCCAATATGCTTCCTAACATGAGCTTCTCAAGTGTCAGCGTCTGGCATCTGGGAACCTGGAAACAATGGATCTGATTCTGCTAAGTCTTGAGCACCCTCAGTTCCCACTGATGGCAATAGGAGCGAAAAGAATTTAGTATCCAACAGGATTATAATAGCAGGAGGTTTTCATTGTGGGCAATTTCATGCTCACAGGATTGAATGAACCTATTTGCTAAGACCACCAACTCAGGCTAGTGGATGAAATCCTTGGCTATCAGTTTGCTGGACCTCATGCACATAAAGGCAGAAGCCCTGCTTTTCCTCTCTATTACACCAGTGACCCTTTATGGACTTACTGGAGTCACTCTGGAGGTTCACCAGTACGAGACCTGAAAAAGGCCTTTGGAGCTAGGAGTCAAATTTCACCAACAGGCTCATTGAGTTGAAAGAAACAACTTCTCTATGTGCCTCTGCTGTACCTGTAACTGTGAACACATTACAGTTCGTAGCTTCTTTCACCGTCCAGCTTATAGCATCGCCACTGAGTCAAGACAACTACCCGTTGGCACCACTTTATTTATAAACCAATGATGAAGCTGAAGATACTAAATTAGGAGGAGTGAAATCTTGGGCTTCAGATCATAACCTGATCACTCATTGCAGCCAAGATGGAATCCCGATTTATCCATTAGGAGAGCATCTGGTCTTGAAGGAAGGGTGGGAAGGCACTTTTGTCTTACGCATCAGTTAGTGTTCAAGGCAAGATAACAGACTGACGGTTTGCATCTGCATACTGTACCATGAATCTACTTCACATCTTGCTACAAAGACAGAAGAGAGCAAAAACATGTAACTCTTCTAACATGAAACTAGTTTAATAGGGAAGGGAAGGTAGCTCATTCCCAGGTGCACAGGCTTAGGAACTTGATATCTCAGTGAGGAAACCTTTGCAAAGTCATCTGGTTGACTCGGCCTGCTATTTTGCTTGTCTCTTTGCTGGGGCAAGGAAACTGTTTTTCTTGTCCTGGCCAAGAAGTTTAACGGCATACTGGGCTGCATAAATAGGAGCACGGCCAACAGATCAAGACAAGTGATTACTCCCCCCCTCCCCCTTCAGCACTAGTGAGGCCACATCTGGAGTACTGTGGCCAGTTTTGTGCCCCCTGCTACAAAAAAAGATATAGACTAATTGGAGACTGGTGGAAGGCAACAAAAACCATTAGGGGGCTGGTGCTTTGACTTGTGAGGAAAGGCCAAAGAAACTGGACTTATTTAGTCTGCGGAAGAGGAGAGTCCAGAGGGTGGCGGGGAGGGTTGATAGCAGCCTTCAACTGTCTGAGGGGTGCTCCAAGGAGAATGGAGATAGGCTGTTCTCAGTGGTGGTAGATGATAGAACATGGAAGAATTATCTCAATTTGTAGTGGAGGTGTAGGTTAGATATTAGGAAAAACGATTTCACCAGGAGGATGGTGAAGCAGCGGAATGAGTTTGTCAAGGGAAGTACTGGAATCTCCATCCCTAGAGGTTTTAAAGGCAGGCCTAACAAGGCCTTGGCTGGGCTGATTTAGTTGGGGTTGGTCCTGCCTGGGGGACCAAAGGAGCATATCCTTGGACCAAAGCAGCATGTCTCCTTTCCAGTTCAAACAGATGTGAGAACCTTGAGCCAGGGGCCTAGACTAGATGATCTCCTGAGGTCTCTTTCAACCTTAATATTCTATGATTCTATGCAATGTTTGTTGTTTTGACACAGCAATACATTCTGAAACACCTACCCCAAAACTCTCAGCACAGTTCACAGGGGTATGGCCTTCTGGGGGGTCTCCAAATGGGACACAGTGCGTTATGGTTGAGGAGAGGCTCCTGAATCAGTGCGGCTGCAATATTTGCTATCCATGCTGTACAGAAACCCCTTGTCAAGCACTGCATGCAAAGTAAAGCAATATTATGCTTGCAATGAGTCTGGGAGAGTTGTAATGTGAGAGAATACAAGAGACCATATTCCACATCCTAGTAGTCCTGTTACACTCAGTGGCACACAGGGTTGCAAAGCAGCTGCCCTGACCCATGGGTGTATTCACCCTAGACAGGAGCAGTGCAAAATCAATGTACCCAGCATTATGGGTCCCCTCTTAATATAGGCATGCCAGTTGCAGGGCTGGGATGAAAGGAAGAGTAGCCCCTTTGGCAATTCTGAGCATCTCAGATGCAGCTAGGTCAGACTGCAGTACCTCTGTACTGGGCTGTCTGAGGTGTCCCATTTCAGTGGTGGAAGAGGGGTTAGTTCAGCACAGAAAGGAGAAGCTGGGGAAAATTTAGGGAGAAGCTAGCAGCTGAGACCCAAAACAAGGCAACGCTAAGCACAAGCTGTGGTGCTGCAGCTCAATGGGGCGTAGACCTAGGAAGCAGCCCAGGGAACCAGCAGTGTACTGCATCTATTTGCTTAATACAAGGCCATTTGGTTGGAAACTAGAAATAGAGGGGGGTCCCAGGTTCTCCTACGAAGCCCAAAAGCCTGAGGGGAGGAATACGGAGCCTCAGGTGGAGCAATGACTTCTTGGGACATCTTTTTGCCTAGCGCAGACAGAGCCTATGACCACAGGAGGAGTACCACAACTTGAGTGGGATCAGCTGTTGATTTATAGCTGATTGGATTTACTACTGCAGCCTCTCCCAACCCTATAAAACATGGGATTGCTGCTGAAGCTGCTGTGGCTTAGCAGTCAAAGGAAAGGCTGGCAGCTGGCATGTATTCTCCCTGAGAAAGGGCCAGACACAGAGTGAGGAAAGGAGCCCCTAATACCTTGTCCCCAAGAGCAAGCAGCAGTTTATTACCAAACAATCACAGCCATTCAGCCACCTATGCCCCTGAAAAGATGAAAAGGACATCCCAGTCCTCCTGCTTTTCTCCTCAGACTCATTTGGCAATTCAGATTAGGAAATGTGCCAGCCCTGGAAGGTTCTGAGGCTTGATTTCTGCTTCATCAGAGAGGCAACTGTACCCAGGGCTGCCTACAGAATCCAGCGACTGCAGGCAAAACACGTCCACAACTGCCCTTTTGATCCCATCGCTAGGTTGCTCTTAAGTAATTGTTCAAGTCCTTTGGATACCGCAGTTGTACAGCTATACGTCCCCTGGAGCCATTGTGTGGCTGCCAGCATGGAAAGCACCAGGGTTACAGCCGGTGCTTAATGCCTGCTAGGCATTGTCATGGTTGAGGCCCAGCACCCCTCAGCAGTTCATAGCCCTGGCACCTCTGGGCTTGATGCATCTGTAAGTAAAAAAATTGATTGAGATCCAGCACCTTTTTCATTACAAACCAAGCACTGGTTACAGCTCAATGTATTTATGAACACACAGCTTGGTTCTGAGAGGAGGGTTTACGAGCGGTAGAAATTCCAAGGGAGACCAAGCCCCACACACATGCTATGGATTTAACTCTTAGATTCCTGTCCTTACATTTCTCACTGGCATTAGCAATGATGGGAGCCGTAACACAGGCAACACTACAATCCTTCCACCACCACGTTGGCTGGACCTGTGCCGGGCAGAGTTACACAATATGGTGCTGAAAACATCACCTGCTAGCTCTCCCATCAGTGGTAGTGACAGTGAGAAATCTGAAGAACAAATTCTAGTGTAGACTTGTCCCACTGTGCATCAAGTCAGTATTGCAAAAATCGGGCTGGTGGCCCTTGAAAAGAGCTTCCACGTCTCCTGTACAATTTAAACAGATCTGTGCTAAGCTTGAGCCAGGAATCTCACATGGTTTCAATGGCACTGTTACATTATCTTTCCAGTGTCTGTTGCAGATTTCACAAGTGAATAACACCTTGGATTACAGCCATCATGACTGGCCAGATGTCCTGTCCAGAACAGGGTGTTTGCACTCTGCTCTCACCCCCCATAAGGACACTGATGGCTGCAGAGGATTACATTTAGCATTTCTAATTGCATACTGTGTGATGCCACCAGGCCACAATACCACAGCGTGCAGTGTTGTTGTCTCTGTGGTCCAGTTAAGTTGCCAATGCATTTTACCTGTTCCCCCCCTACATACAGACTGACCGTTCATCTAGAATAGCTCTTGCAAACTATTTGTAAGGGTGGCTTATTTTATATATCTCATTTGAGCTGGTCAAATTGTTTTGAGACAATGGGTAGGCACCACTTGAGTAATATTTACCTCAACTCTTCTTGCTGCCTTGCAGGGCCAGATTAAGGAAGGGGCTTTAGGGCCTGCAACCTAGGGACTTGGGTTAAGAGACACATAAGAACATAAGAACATAAGAATATAAGAATGGCCATACTGGGTCAGACCAAAGGTCCATCCAGCCCAGCATCCCATCTGCCGACGGTGGCCAATGCCAGGTGCCCCAGAGAAGGAGAACAGAAGACAATGATCAAGTGATTTATCTCCTGCCATCCATCTCCTGCCCTTGTTATGAAGGCTAGGGCACCATACTTTATCCCTGGCTAATAGCCATTTATGGACCTAACCTGCAAAAATTTATCAAGCTCTTTTTAAAACCCTAATAGAGTCCTGGCCTTCACAGCCTCCTCAGGCAAGGAGTTCCACAGGTTGACTGTGCGCTGTGTGAAGAAAAATTTCCTTTTATTAGTTTTGAACCTACTACCCATCAATTTCATTTGGTGTCCCCTAGTTCTTGTATTATGGGAAAAGGTAAATAATTTTTCTATATTCACTTTCTCCACACCATTCATGATTTTATATACCTCTATCATATCGCCCCTCAATCGCCTCTTTTCCAAACTGAAAAGTCCCAGTCTCTCTAGCCTCTCCCCGTATGGGACCCGTTCCAAGCCCCTAATCATCTTAGTCGCCCTTTTCTGAACCTTTTCTAATGCCAATATATCTTTTTTGAGGTGAGGAGACCACATCTGCACGCAGTACTCGAGATGTGGGCGTACCATAGTTTTATATAGGGGAAGTATGATATCTTTTGTCTTATTATCGATCCCTTTTTTAATAATTCCTAACATCCTATTTGCCTTACTAACTGCCGCTGCACACTGCGTGGATGTCTTCAGAGAACTATCCACTATAACTCCAAGATCCCTTTCCTGATCTGTCGTAGCTAAATTTGACCCCATCATGTAGTACGTGTAATTTGGGTTATTTTTTCCAACATGCATTACCTTACACTTACCCACATTAAATTTCATTTGCCATTTTGCTGCCCAATCACTCAGTTTGCTGAGATCTTTTTGTAGTTCTTCACAATCCCTTTTGCTTTTGACTGTCCTGAACAACTTGGTGTCATCTGCAAACTTTGCCACCTCACTGCTTACCTCACGGCAGTCGCAAAATCCCTATGTTCTGGGTCAGCCTGACCTGGCAGGGGTGGGGGAGGTGGCACGACATGCTGCTGTCCTCCTCCCCACCCCTCGGGCTGGAGCCATGCATGTGTGAGTGCCAGGAAGCTCTGTCCCCACACTGCCTTTGCTTAGCAGATCCACCAACACAGCTCCCATTGGCTGGGAATCATGACCAATAAGAGTTCTGGAGAGTGGTGCCTGCAGGCAAGCACAGGCCACATGGAGCCACTTGTCTCCACACCACAAATGGGAGCTGTCCCAGGTAAGCACCCTGTATCCTAACCTCTTGCCCCACCTTTGAGTCCCCTTGCACACCCTAACTCCCTCCCAAGTCTGCGCTCTAATCCCCAGCCACGAACCACCTCCCACACCCATAGTCCCTAACTTCCTCCCAGACTCCACACTTGCACCCCAAACTCCTGTCCCAAGCCTGCTTCCACATTCCAGACTCACTGACCTCTAAAAGGAACACTCTCCTACACCACAAATGCCTTATCCACAGCCCCACCCCAGAGGCCTGACCCCCCAGTTGAAGCCCTCACCCCATGTTATGAATGAAAGCTGTGAAGAGAAGCCTAAACTTACCAGGAGAGCTAGATAAGGATTAAGCTAACCTGCCTCTGAAGGAGGGAGTTTGGGGGGAATATGGCAAAGAGTCAAGAGGAGCTAACAGAAACATTTAAACTTAAAACCGAATTACAGCAGCAACTCCTTTGTTAGAGACAGAGAAACACAGAGAGATCTCTTCGGAATCAGAGGGAAGAAATAACCTCTTCCAAAACAGATTCCCTGGGCTTATCAAAATGTGTAAGTAGGAAAAAGCTTAGGTAGTCATATAAGGTTTATTGTTTTCCTTCCTTGGGGTCTGGAAATTACATCTGAGATGGTTAAGTGTTACTTTTGTTCTCTCCTGTAACCAAGAATCTGACCTATGGAAAAATCCCTGTGCTTTGCTTCAATTCATGATTTTTTAACACCAAGCCATTTATTATGCTTGCAAAAATAGTCTTGTTTTAATAATAAAAGCATTTTTCCCTTGTTAACAAGTACTGGTTGACTCTCTGTGTCCTACAGGGGCTTAAAACTCCATGCCTGGCCACAGACACATTACCAAAAGGCTCCCAGATCCCTTCATTGTTCTTTGTGGGGTACTCTTGCTGTTTCTTTCCAAATCCTTGGGTAAGGAAGGTTGGGATTTTGTCCCTCAGGGAAGAGATGCCAAGTGATTTCTTTCCTGAAAAGGATATTGTGTTCACTTGGTGGTGACAGCTACTGACCAAACTCAGGAGAAAATGAAATCAGGGAAACATTTCTGTCTCTGAAAACTGCAAACACAGGGTCTAGCAGTGTTTTCCTGGCTAGGCAGTCCCCATTATCTGCACTGAGTGCTAAGCTGGGGAATCAGGGATCATACCCACTCATGCCTTAACCCACAGCCCCCTCCTGCACGCTGAATGCCTAATGTTTAGCCTCACCTCAGAGACTCTACAAAATCTATCCCAGCCCTGCTGCCACACCTCACTTTCACAGGCAAAGTATGTCTGTTCCACGTGGCAGAGTTCTGACCAGAAAAGGAGACCATTTTCCCTGGCTCACTGAATACTTGTTCTTTGGGTGGGCAACTAGTCTGAATTGTGAGGGTCGTCTTGGTGATTTGGACATCTTCCCATGACGAACTAGCCGGTAATCCACTAACTCACTCAGAAAAGCCACTGAATAGCAAACAGATGGGAATGACTTTTAGTTATGACTGGTTTGGGCTGGCTTTGAAGAAATGAGCTAGAGATCAAAGGCTGTTTGTCCTTTCACCAGTACCTAACGTCTGTTAGAATTATGGGGTGTTATTTCTAGAGTAATGTTTCTCTTTATCTTTGTTCTATTGACATGCTAGGCCACTTTCTGATTTCAGTCACTCGAGTTAAGATCCGATTTATCTCATTTTCCCCTTACTGATACCAATATAAATCAGGAATAAGCCACAGAAAACCAATGGAGTTATGCTGTTCCAAATCTAATGTGAGAGGAGAATCAGACCCACCAAATTTAACAGGGATTGCCTGGGTCAACACTGAATACACAGCTTAGGGTATGGCCTCCTTAGAACTTTGGAAACTATGAATTTCATGCACATGCAGAGATGGCAAAGTTCTCTCTGCTCTGTTGATCTGATCAATAACTCTGAAAACTTCCCATATTGAAAAATGTTTTGTGCCAGAGATAGTCCTAATGACTCTCGCAGAGCTGTCATGACCAGATAAGAGTCACCATTCTTATGGTTACTGGAAGATAATTGTTTCTAGGCGATACATTGCTGCTTCCTTGAGTACCGCATGAGAGTTTCCATAATGCATCCGTCAAACATTCTTGGCATCTCAGCTGTGTCATTTACATTGACCTCCCCAAGCTGTTTCTGTTCTGGGAGATGCAATAGTTTGCTCTGCACTCACTGAATCTAACAGGGGCCTGGCACTTACATCAGAGAGTGCACTAGATTTCAGAAACATTTTCACAAATACCTCTCCAGCAGAAAACAAACCTCAACATTTTCATTGGTTGCAAAAATCCATAAGCTGCCTAATGCCCACCCAAAACTAAGTGCATTGCATGAAGATTTAAGCTTGGGGGTGGTTATCTGAGCTGCATCTTCTGAGGTGCACTCATCACTGGCTTTTACAGCGAGAGTGTCAGATTTTGGGCTCTGAGCTCTAGACATCTGAGACCTGATTTTTGGAGATGCAGGGTTCTCAAAGCTGCTGCTGAGGAGCTTTAACTGGACTTGTGAGAGTTCAACGCTTCTTAAAATGCCTTGATTTGGGCAACCACAAACTGAGTCTGCCAAAATCAGAGCTTTGAAAAATTGTGCCTTCACCTTCTAAGTGAGAATGCCCAAGAGAGATCCTTTGATGCTTTATGGCAGTTAAATAACCTCCTACTCTTTAGATTATATCCATGGATGTGACCTTTCATCCAAGATTTGGACTGCTATAATTAGCTCATTTCCACTTCAACTACATGTTACTTCCCTTTAATTCCTCTACTTAACTATATTTTATACACTCAGAGGCCAGATCCTGAGCAAGTGTAAATCACTGACTTTAACGGAGTGATGCCAGTATGTACTAGTTGAGGACCTGGCTTCTTGTATTTTTTGATTCTCCTAACTACTCAGTCTCTGCTCCTGCTACTCTGTGCCATAGCCTTCCGTAAAAACCCTTGTTCATCACTTGTTCTCACAGAGCTGGGATTGCAGCATGTGGCCAGTAAACCTAGAATGTCCCATAATGCTGAGGTGCAGCCCACAGAGATTATAGGTTCCAGTGAGCTATACCCTGATGAAAAAACAAGTCACTCTTACACCGTGGGAACTGGCGTTCCTGGAGGTTGTGCGCCTGCATCTGTTCCATTTCACTGAGGTGAAGCCTCTAGGCTGCAAGAGACCTCCCAGCCTAGCCCTCAGGTTGGACGATGGTTTAATCTGCCTTGTATGCAGCAAGTCCTCCCTTGGGCAGGATGCACAGGCCCCAGATTTATTTCCACCACTTCCAAGCATTAACAAAAAATCAACTCTCTCTTCATCCTGGCAGAGGAAACAGATGAAGCTCTCACAGACTCCTCAGAGGTGTCAACAATAACAGAAGTATGGGAACCATGTTGTAAATCTGTGAAGCACAAGAAATCATTTTGCTGTAACTTGGAACCTGGCTCCTCACATCAATGGATAAATGTAGCTCATGAGACAAGGAGGTATGCAATCACAAAGGCTGAGCCTTATTTGTCATGGATGGCTTGGCAAAGAGGAGGGCTGATGGTGAGTGGACTTAAGTGGAGATGTCTGTAAAGGGATTTAGAAACATACCCACTACTGCTGAATGAAACGGGAAGGAAAAAAATTCTCCCACCTGCTGAGTGTTTGTGGAAGTGAGCAACCCACAGCTTGAGTCACACTTAATACAGAAAGACAAAACACAGCGATTCCTAGTCAGCTCCGACAACACCCCTTATCATGACCAAGAGCACCTCCTACCACTCCAACAATGGGGCACAATTAAGGGCAGACAGTCAGGTACAAAGGAGCCTTGTAAAGTGAACAATGGACTTGCAACACTGATAAATGAGGATGAGCTCATGGATCTGTTCCCTAGTCTCCAGAGATGAAGTTCATGCACTAAAGCACTGCACCACTTGAACTTCAGAGTGGGAGTCCCAATAATACCAGACTGAAAGGCAGCCAACAAGCAAGTAATCAGAGAGGTTAATGACATTACATTAAACAAAGGAGAGCATGTGATCAAGAGCAGCTCTGCTACAAGCTCCCTTTCCAGTTCAACAGGTGTACTGAACAACCAAGGGAAACACATTTAACTCAAGATAAAGAGATACAGTATGCAGAACATAATTGAAGACACTCTGTTTTGGGAGCAACCTGGTAATCTGCTGGTGATTGCACCGTACACTGTTCTGGGGGGAACCTCCAAAGGTCCAGAGGCTTATATAGGTGCCCAAAACCTAGCTCACCGAAAATGGGGGGGGCAAAAATTGTAACCACAGGTGTCAGACTGAGTTAGGCAAAAGCTTCAGGGTCAGCTCTCATTTCATTTCCATCAGTTTGCCTACCTTGGACCATTATTGCAACTGACTGGCACGGCTAGACACTTACTGTATCAGAGGTGCCACCAGAATATAAGAGTTCTGACAGGAACCAGAAACAGAATATTAGACACGCTTCCCAGAACCAGAGTATTAGAGTACTGCCTGGAATCACAGTCTTAGAGTAGTGCTGAAAAACCCCCAGAGTACTGGACTAATGCCAGAAACCAGAGTAGTTCAAGAAAATGAGGCAGTATATTGAATATCTCTAATCCTGGGAAAGAGAAAGGAAAAGAGTTGCAAATAACAAGGAGGCTCAGGGCTAGTTCCCACAGTCCTTCCTCACCCAAGCAGTCCTCATTCATACAGGCAGTCCCAGGGAAGTCAGTAGAAGTATTTGGGGAGTAAAAATTGCAGGACCAAGTTCTAATGAAAGAAAAAACACAAGACAGTCTTTAAATATTTAAAGATACAAAAAGCCAGCCTGTGGGGTGAGGGAAAGGACAGGAGAAGGAGATGAGAATGAAACTAACTCCTGTGAGACTGAATGGAATCTCTGCTTTAGTAGCATTAGCAAAAAAAATCTGAGGGAAGGTTACACACTGGACAGTAGAGACAAAAAGGACCCCAACAGTCAAAGATTAAAGGTTTTCAAGGCATAGGAGGAACAACTGGGAAAGGAAGCGAATTGTAAACGAACTTACAGATTGCTAGACCCTGGATAAATGGCATCTCCGAATTAATGAGCACCTACTCAGAACACTTGAACCCTTTGCACTACCTAAAACAAAACGTATTTTAATGTATTGCCCCTTTGTCATTTTTCCAATTGCCTTCTACTGCCTTTATGATCTAGGGATAGCAACATGCATAAATACAGCACACGTTGCTGAGCTTTCCATCTAAGTATTGACCCAGCAGCATTATTACGAGAAGAGCCTCAGTTAGTTTCTCCAGACTTTCTTGAGGCCCTTGGCTGAGCTGTATAGAGTTGAGGAGGAGACTGCTGGACATAGAATAGGGAAATGGATTTAAAATGGTAGCAATGCAAAAGGAGACCAAGTCTATGCTGCTATCAGAACAGCTGGACAGAGTAACTTGGTAGATGTAAGTTGACTAGCCAGCTACCATATTGGAAGGGTCCTGCCTCATTAACCAATCCACAATGCACCCAGGGGACTTTTATTTATACAAGCAGATTCATGATTTAAAGTTTCATGAGTTGTAAGCCTGATAAAAATGCCTGACTGATAGACCCACAGACAGAAGGTCTCCATTTATCCACAGACCACATGTAGGACTGCTTTCCCCACCATTTCTTGGCAACATGCTGCAACCCTAATGTGGAAGAATCACGTGATTCCATGTCCATGCCAAGTGGCCAGCCTCGTGTTTTACTCTTTGAGGAGACTCCAAACAAGGATGCCAGTTTGCATCAGTTGGGGTGGTGATTTTTCAAAGGACACATGTCCACTTGATCAATAGGACTGAATAAAGACCACAGGATTAAACATTCAGTACACGGTTAAGGCAGAAGAAATCTGAGTTCCATATTTTTCACTACTTTTTAATCAACAGCCATGCAAGTTATCATTTTACATTTATATACAATCTAGATCAAAGACAGAAAACCCTACAGGTGGTATCCCTCCAAAATCATCTTCTGGCCACGGATTATTAAATGTGGTTTGAATAATAAAACATGCTCTCCACTTATGCGACGGACAAACACACACATCTTCATTAAGTTAACCTGTTATTTTCTTAACCCAGCAGCGCCAAGATTAAGTCAATAAAGAATAAAGTGCATTTTATTTACTGCCATCTCTAAATGTCATTGTGTTTCCCTAGTGCTGAATAAAGTATAGATATGAGTTGGGCAGCATCCCCAACAATGTGCTTCACCTGCAATCAAAATGGAACACTGCTGAGGAGGAAGGCTGGCATGGTGTTTAGGGTACTAATTTGGGCACAGAAGACCCAGCTTCAACTCCCATCTCTACTGCAGGTTCTTGTTTAACCTTGGGTGTCTCCCTCCGTCCCACCTCTGTAACACATCTTTCATGCAACTGTGAAAGGAAGAGGATCTAGGAGGCAAATGTGATTAGGCACAGGAGCCAGAGCAGGTCACTGACTTAAAGGAAGAGTAACAGAGAGGAAGCCGTGCTAGTCTATACACTACCAAAACAAAAAGCAGTCAAGTAGCACTTTAAAGACTAGCCAAATAGTTTATTGGGTGAGCTTTCATGGGACAGACCCACTTCTTCAGACCATAGCCAGACCAGAACAGACTTCATATTTAAGGCACAGAGAACCAAAAACAGTAAGCAAGGAGGACAAATCAGAAGAAGATAATCAAGGTGAGCAAATCAGAGAGTGGAGAGGTGGGGGGGAAGTCAAGAATTAGATTAAGCCAAGTTTGCAGACGAGCCCCTATAAGCTGTGTCTACACGTGCACGCTACTTCGAAGTAGCGGCACTAAGTTCGAAATAGCGCCCGTCGCGGCTACACACGTCGGGCACTATTTCGAAGTTAACTTCGACGTTAGGCAGCGAGACATCGAAGTCGCTAACCTCATGAGGGGATCGGAATAGCGTCCTACTTCGATGTTCAACGTCGAAGTAGGGACCGTGTAGACGATCCGAGTCCCGCAACGTCGAAATTGTGGGGTCCTCCATGGCAGCCATCAGCTGGGGGGTTGAGAGACGCTGCCTCTCCAGCCTGTGCAGGGCTCTATGGTCACCGTGTGCAGCAGCCCTTAGCCCAGGGCTTCTGGCTGCTGCTGCTGCAGTGGGGGATTCATGCTGCATGCACAGGGTCTGCAACTCGTTGTCGGCTCTGTGTATCTTGTGCTGTTTAGTGCAAGTGTGTCTGGGAGGGGCCCTTTAAGGGAGCGGCTGGCTGTTGAGTCCGCCCTGTGACCCTGTCTGCAGCTGTGCCTGGCACCCTTTTTTCGATGTGTGCTACTGTGGCGTGTTCCCTCGCTGCGCCTATTTCGATGTGGTGCTGCGCAACGTCGATGTTGAACATCGACGTTGCCAGCCCTGGAGGACGTGTAGACGTTATTCATCGAAATAGCCTATTTCGATGTTGCCACATCGAAATAGGCTACTTCGATGTAGGCTTCACGTGTAGACGTAGCCATAGTGACTCAGAAAGTTCCTGTCCCAATTTAAACCATGTGTTAATGTGCCGAATTTGAATATAAAAGCCAGCTTGGCTGCTTCCCTTTGAAGAACGGTGCGAAAATTCTTTTTCAGTAACACACATACCTTTAGGTCATTAATAGAATGCCCCATTCCATTAAAATGTTGACTAACTGGTTTGTGGATCTGGAGTGTTTTGATGTGTGTTTTGTGCCCATTAACCCTTTGTCTAAGGGAGTTAGAAGTCTGTCCAATATACAAAGCATCATATCACTTAAATGTTTGATAGCATAGAAGCCAAAAAATGAGTGAACTAGGAAGACTGAGCTACAAATATCAAATCCCAGAGTGTGGATGAGGCAACTTTGAGGCTAATGCTTGTTTTGTCTCTTGGTAGAGAGCATACCTCTGTCTCAGTACAGTCAGTCTCTCATCTTCGACCAATATTAATTTCATTCATTAAACAAATCTGACACCATTAACTTTAATAACAACGGAGAGTAGGTTTTTCCAAATGAAACTTTTCCTGTAAAAGTCAATGTAACATTAAATCATACCTAAACATATTCCCATTGCTGCACAAGTTCATTAATAAACATTAGATTTGGTCTCTCTTTCTTTCTCTGTAAAATGGTCAAGATCTGGGAAGGACACTTGACTATATTGCTTTTAAATCAAAAAGTTATTGAAGACTAGGTTCTATCATAGGAACTATTAGCCAGAAGCCTATATATGAAAGGGACATAATAAACTCAAATGCTTAACCTCTTGCTCACTGTAAGACACCATGTCTAACACAAAACATTCAAGGATCATTATATATTTCTTACTTTAAATCACAAAGAACAACATTAAGTGTTATTTTACAGATTGAAGCTATCAGAGCCTAATACATAACTGGTGACCAAATTTTCAGTTAGCTATTTTCCCTGTGCTTTTAGGGTTTGTGGATTTTTTTCATTAGATTACTTAGAATTATCTAATATTCACTATTCAACAGTGTTATTAAAAGTACGTGTCAGAACATCATTCTATTTTTCATCATTTGTACTGTTGCCTGCACCTCCAGTCATGGATCTAGCTCCCATGGTGTTAGGTGCTGTACAAACACATTATAAAATGATGGTCCCTGCCTCAAAATGTTTACAATTTAAGCATAAAATGAGAAACAACACATAGAGGAAATAAACAGGAGAAAAAGGAAATAACAAGATGATTGTCAATGGTATGATAAGCAGTGGTCACAGCATGAGCTGCCTAGAGAGAGCAGTTGCATCGCTTTTTACATTCTGTCTTCTAGCTGGCCATCACAACTAGCCTTCTCTGTCCCATAGATTTCTCCTTTCTCTGAAGCGTTCTCACATCACCCACCCAGCACACAATCTCCTCCCTGATTTTTTGCACCTGTCAACCTCTTTCTCCTCCTTCAGACCCATTGAGACCCATTCCCTTTCAGTTTCCCTTCCAGATCAGAGTCTCCACTAGCTTTGTTTTCTTATAAATATAATATCTTCACATTTTGACATAATACAGCATGGAACCAACAGGCTGAAGATATAACAAAAAATGTAATATCTTTTATCATGAACCTCATTCTCTTCCCATTACCTCTTCTCCAGCCATTACCTAATCTATGTTTAATTTTGATTGTAAACTCCTTGGAGAAGGGCTATGTCTTATTTATCTGCAGAGTATAGTGCTGTAGAAATCAGCAGCAGCCAAATCATGGAATCTGTTTTGGCTGAATAACAGTAATTGGTCCAATAATAACTGTTAGTTATTTTAATGCTTCTTTTAAGCTTTGCCACTGCTTATATAGCACCACAACACTTCTTATTTTCTCTAAGCTTTGTGCTATGGGACATGAGGCACTATCAAACCAAACCACACCCATTCTCCAACAATATCAAGGGCACTTTGGTAAGCCCAGGGACAATCTTTGAACAACTGGCGACTGGATCTGATGTTTTCCTTTATCCAAATGCCTTTCTTGACACTCATTTCAAATTATTGCCTACTGCAAAGCTTTTCATTCTGGTTATCTTGCTCTTCCATGATACTAGATGCTCTTATGGACAAACTTCATTGCTGTTAACTTCCCAGATGAAAACATCATTATTCTCTCTGGTGTCAGCACTGAACAGCATGAACAATTAAAGCTCTTTGGTCAGTCAATCCAATTGAGGGACATATTCAATGTTCTGCAGTGTTCTAAGCAACCCATTTCCAAAGACTTCGGGAATGGAGGGCATGTGGTACCTTGTAGGACTGGGCCCAAAGCTTTATATGGTGATCAAACGTATGCTTACTTTTTCAACTTGCCAAGCTCTCGGGATCCAGATACTCTATCATCTTGGCTAGCATTAGCTTCTGTTGAGAGTTGCGGCCTGGGTAAACAACAGCTCCAAGGAAAAGATGCTGCGTCCTGATGTCAACAGCCATTATATGAACTATCTTCACCTCATGAAAGAGCAGAGCAGCTAAGAATTCCACTGTGTAAACCCCACTGGCACTATCAACCAGACACATTGAAATTCTCTCCTGATGGTGTGCATGGTGTTTTCAGACAGCATCAATATACTCTGTACAAGTTAACCTTCCATCTCGAATGTATAGTGCCCATGGACCAGCCCTATTTTGGGCCAACAATTCTAGAGTTATTTAGGGGACAACACACAGATGCAGGCCAGGAGACAAATCTTCAGAAAGTCAATTGCCATTGTGTTTGAATTAGACCAGCAACTCCTACAAAATACATGGAACATGAGCAACCTAAGCCAAAAATTAATGAATGCACTAGACGGTCTGACGTTCGGACGTACAAAATGAATTAATTTTACCAGTGCTGTTCTATCGGCATGTCTATGTTCTTACGCTGTACCCTTTACCATCACAGCTGACAAGCTGGTGATAAAGCTACTGTAGACAAGATAACAACAAATAACGCACCTCTGAATTACACTGAAATGTGCCTGAACCAATGTGTTGAACTGCATAAACCAGCAGCATTTTTAGCAAATTAAAACAATGACAAAGAGACAGAGAATCTCCTGACAGTTTAATTATAAAATAAAAACTACCTATAAGAAAGACAGGCTGAATCACAGATGGCTGAATCCTAGGTGCTCTTTCTGGGTAATCTATACCTTGATGTATCCTCCCTGGTGATGGGCACACTGGAAATGTTCAGAATGGACAGTGAGGTTCCATGAGATTCCTGCAGGAAGGTCCTGTTTCCAAGAGTTATTGCATGCTTGTACATTTTGGCTGATTACATTTGGCCAGTTGCCAGGTGGAAATGAAAAAAAAAATTCTCCTGGAATACCCATTTCACAAACCAGCAACCAGCAATTTGAAATCTGTCCTACAACACTGCCCCCTGCCCACACTATCCTCATAATCTCTCAGGACAGGCATGTTATTGCATACAATACAATCACTGACGCAGCAGGTGCAGTTGAAAGGTGAAATTGTGCTAACGAAAGGCCTGGTGAAAACAACACACAAATCTGCCAGTCACTCTAAAAAGATTCCTGCAAGGAAATTAAAAACTGCACACCCTGGTACACACCTGCTTAGACTTATGGCCTCAAGATTCACTAACACTCAGGATGAGGGCACCTTGGTAGCAGGTCAAAATCTCATGCTGAGCTGACAGCTGTCGTAATACTGATGTTCCTTCCTGATTAGCAGGGCTTTCCCCAGCCCTCACCTCCATCCCCCATCCAATCCCATCCTCCAGGTCTCTCAAGCTCAACTTCCAAACCCCCCAGCGGCAGAAGAGTGGGAAAAGGAGGGAGCTTCTACAAGTGTGAAGTCATCAGCCTAGGGCAGCCAATGAGATAGGCGTTTGGGGGTCAGCTGCGCTCAGCATGTCAACTTCACCTGCAAGCTTCCAGCTCCTGCTGCCTCGGTGGATTATCCACCGGGAGCGGTGGAATCAGTGCTGATCTCTCTCTGCCTGCACCCTACTGAAGGCCAGAGCCCTGGGCCCAAACCCCGGAGCTCTCTGCCCAGCCAGACGTGAAAACCCGCCCTTAAACAAGGCCCACCACCGAGTGGAGCCTCTGATCTGACAGGCACCTTGCAGCCCTGCAGATTTACTCCAGCCAGCCCTGAGCGATCCATCCTTCGGCCAGCCCGAGCACTTTAGCCATAAAGTCCCAGGCTGCCGCTCGGCTTGTGCGTAGCAGCTGTTGGTGAGTTTTTTCTGCCACTACCCGCCATGGGGGGGAGGGCTGGCTCGGGGCCCGGGATATGCTGGGGCACACACCTACATGCAGCTCACGGCTCTCCGCAGCCCGGCGCAGCGGATCCAGACCTCGGGGCTTCCCCTTCAGGAGGGCAGAGTCCCTCTGCAGTCCCACCCCACCCCCGATTCACCCCCATCCCCCGGGGGCGGCGGGAGGGTGTTGCGGGGAATCCTTCCCGCTTCCCCATGCGACATTCCTGCTCCCCCACAGGTGCCAGCAATGGCTGGACGTGCTGCTCTCACCAGCCACCGCCGTGCAGTGGGGTGGGATCCCCGGCCCGCCCAGCTCAGCCATGCAGAGGGATCGGAGCCTTCCTGCGCCGCCGCGACTCCCCTTCCCCGCGCCCCGGGTAGGGAGAGAAACCTCCGGCACCCCCCCGCAAATGGCTGGAGAACCGCTGCAGCGTCATGCAAAGGGGCCGGGAAGCCCCCCCCTCCGCCGCCCTTGGCCAAGTACCGGAGCGCCGAGCCCCCGCGAGCGCGCCCTCACCTCCGTGCTGCAGCGGGCGGGGGGCGCCGCCCTCAGCGCGGGGCGGCAGGAGAGCCAGGGCGGCCGGCCGGAGCGATCATGTTGGCTGCGCGGGAGGCGCGGGAGGCGGGCGCAGAGCCGGGGATGCAGAGACAGCGGCTGCCTCTGCGCGTGTGTGTGCCCGGGAGCTTCGCCCAGCCTGGCGCTCCGCAGTGCCCGCACGGCGCATGTGCCCCGCGCCCCCCGGCTGGGGCCAGCCCACGTGCTGGGCGGCTGGAGCGGGGGCAGGGGGCTCAGCCTGCTGCTTCGCTTCCCGCCCGCCGGCCGCAGCGCTGCCGCCCCCTCTTCTTCCTCTCCCTGGGCATCCCCAGCCCCCTGCCTGGCTGCGCTGCGGCTCTCCGGGCGGGAGGGGGGAGTCCCCGCCCCAGCCCAACCAACCCGGCAAACTTTATCCTTCCACCTCCATCACTAGCGGAGAGATGAACACTGAAGGCGGGGCGCCCCCATCCCCCCGCATCCCCCGTGCGCCAGCTCCGCTCTGCCGCCCCGTCCACCCCCGGGTATCCACCTCCCCCCGGTGTGTCCCCCTCGGATCCCAAAACACTCCGCGTCCCTCTCACCCCCTCCCCTCCTGTCCCAAGAGCGCCGCTGCCTGGAGCCCCGCCGCCCTGTGGCCGGCTCAGCAGCACTCGCACGTGCTGCCCCCTGGGGAGCGAGTCACGCTGCTCCCTGCAGCACTGGGGTGCCACGGGGCGGGAGGCCGAGCCCTCTAGGAAAATGCTGCTTAGGAGCGGGAGAGCAGCAGGCCGCTGCTTGCTTCCACTGTAGCACGGTAGGTGTTACCCGCGGGATCGCCTCCTGTCTCTCCTTTCTAGTGCATTAGGAGGTGCCCTGCTCAGTGCCCGCGCCGCTCCCAACAGACAGGCCAGCTTCCCAGCTTCGGGGAGAGACAACGGGGAGAGCGAATTGGCTCCCGTGTCCAGAAACAGGAACCAGACTTCCATTGGGGCTCCCTTTGGGCCACCGCGCCGGGAGGCAGACCGCAGAAGTAATGCCAGCGCGTCCTCCCCTCACTCCCAGGCCTGCCTTAAGTGGCTGGTGTGCTCTGGGTTGGCTGGGACAGCCAGCTGGTTGTAAGCCTGCTGGGTGGGCTCCTTCTTTCCTAGGTCAGAGACTTGAGCTGCGGCCTGCAGTGTTTCTTGGCAACATCTGGCCCCACCCGGACAGTCCACCAGGAAAAACAAGATCTAGTACTACTAGGATTATGTGTTTATTGTACTGTAGGGTAATGCTCAGCAAGCTTTATCACCTTGTGGCACACTTCAGCACTCCTTATAATTTCAGGGCATACCCAATATATATAACCCAATGCCCTCCCTGTCCCCCAGAGCCAGGGCCACCCAGGCCCTCCAAGTTCAATGCCAGTGACTCACCAGAGCCACTGCCACTGCTGCTGCCACGTGCTTCTCCCACCAAGCACTGGGGTGTGTGCACAGAGCAGCAGACAGCGCTCTGGCCATGATGGTGTGAGGCACACTAAGTGCAGCTTTGTGGCACACCAGTTGTGGAGCACTGCTATAGGGTGTGGCCCCTATCCGGCCCCCACTAACGTCAACCAGAACTTTCCTCTTCTCTGTAAAGTTGGCACCTTAAAGGGTTGGGTGAACTATAAGCAGCTATCTCATCTTGGAGCTGTCCTTTGCTTATTTTGTATACACATGTATTTCTCCATTAGTATTGGGGCAGTGGTAAAGGGTAGTGACTGAGCAGATCAAGTTCCTTCGTTGTTTGTTGTTAATACACAGGAGTGACATTGTTGGATTTGCTGTTTTTTTATATTTCAAGGTAGACAAGACACAGAAGAGAACTCAGTTCATGCCTTGAAATTCTGAACATTTAGAGGACTAATCCTGCAAATAAGTTGAACCACCCTTAATATGTCTTTCTTCTGCAAAGGGATCCATGGACCCTTTCATTTCCAAGCAGGAGTGTCAAATCACATGGACAACCAGTCCCATTTATAAGATCAGGGCTATGATTACTCCATCAGAGCCATATTGATTTTCAGTAACAAAAGTGCAGTTGTGGCTCTTTTCAAGAGCAGATCCTCAATGATGTTGTAACGTAATACCTATAATATAGCATAGTGTATTGTACGTATATCACACACGAAAAGCCTGTGGTAGTCTAAGGACTTGAGCCTGGCATGTCCAAGGGTAGTACGCTAAATGCTGGACTGTCTTTCCTCTTGGACTCAGTAGGTTGCATTTATTCTTCTTGAAAGATGTCTCCCAGTTCCTGATGTGTCCTCTTCTAAACAGTTCAGCCAGAATCCCAGCAACCTTTGCAGTGGTTGCAGAGGGGTTTCAAAGGTGATGCCATGGCACTCACTGCTGAGAGCTGTTGTTGCACATGAGCTCCCAAGGCACTCCCACATATAACTAAGCAGAGAAAATAATACCCTTTTCTGAGAAGTCCTGGGGCTGAAATACCACAGTTGGAGGTGATTGGTTTGAGACTGGCCCTGTTGGGGTCTCAAGCTGAGGGTATGTCTGCACTACAAAACTGGGTTGATTTGATTTGATTTGAACACCTAATTTCACAAATGCAATTTGCAAGTCCCCACTAGGTGGCTGTGTTTGACAGAGCACATCCTCCCCGACAAGGTTTGCAGCCGGTCCAGGAGTGGTGCTCTGTGAGTTGCTATCCCACAGTCTCTGCAACAGACTGGAATTCTGGGCTAGGGGCCCAATGCCTCATGAGATGAACATTGTTGCAGGTGGTTATGGGTGCATGGCATCACCCTCGCGTGGCTGGGGCTCAGAACCAGCCTTGTGATGTGTGGCTATAAGGCCTATCCTGGATCCGCAAGTCTATTACAGTGAGGACAGGTGTTTCCAGGTATGGCAGGAGGCTACTGACCACAACCAGAAGTCAGTGCCTCCTTCCTCCTGCACCTCTTGTCCTGCTCATTTTGTCAGCTATCCAGCCAAGTGGAACAGAGCCAAGACTATTTTTAGGGCACCCTTTTCTAGCCCCTCCCCAAGTGGGGTGAGAAGAGTGGGCCCTAAAGAGGACTGCTCAGTCATGAGCACAGCTGCTGAAATGCTTGACCTGCCTCAGTCCTTGAGCAATACTACTGAATCATAACACCCACTGCCTGCCTGCCAGCCTGTGACTAGGAATATCCAGCTCTCCCTGTCCCATTCCCATCACCACTTACCAATTGCCACTGGACTTTTGGCTGGTGTAAGTGTTGTTTTCCCAAACCTGGAAGAAGCCTGTGCAGGGCTTCTTGAGGGCTATGTCTACATGAGAAGTCTCTGTCAAAAGAAGTCACTGTCAAGGGATTTCCTGGCAAAACTTTTGTTGGCAGATTGCATTTACACATACAAGTAGATCAAAAGAGCACTCCACTCTGTCCATAGAGAGCAGCCAGACTGCCCAGCTCTCTCTGGACAAAACAGCTGACCGGAAGCTCTACAAACACAGTTCCCAGAGGAACCGTAAGCCCTGTCTGTCAAGAAAAGGTCCCCAGAGTGTCTACACGGCTGGTTTCTCGACAGAGTGCTGTCAAGAGAGGCATTGTACCTGAACAGGGAGAGAGAGAACGCTGCCAGTGGATGTGCTGGGTTTTGTCGGCAAACTGTCAACAACGCACATTTTACGTGTAGACGCTCCATGTTTTTTTGCGACAAAAGCACAGTTTTGCCAGGAAAAGCTTCTTGTGTGGATGTAGCCTTAGAGTGGGGAGACTAGTGCACAATAGTCACGATGCTACCCTTGCCAGGTAGAGGGCTCGAAACCAACAGCACGAATACCACGTCAATTGGAAGTCCTCTCTCAGCTGCAGCTTTCGTCCTCCTTCACAGCTGTTATAACATTACACAACAGTTTCCACTCCATTGTGCAGTTATCTTCCATCTGCTTTACCACTGAGGACTTCTCAGATCACACTTTGTCCTGATCTTTGCCCTTGACTGTTCTGCCCTGGGTGACCCTATGGGAGTACATGACTCCTGGCAGCGTTGCTCTCAGGGTCATTGAAACACACCATCCCGTCCACCCCTACAAGGTGGTGATCCATGGTGAAGTAAAAAAATGAATAATGTGAAGCCAGCTAAAAGCATTCGCTTTCTAAATGTACAGCCTCTTGTGCCCTGACAGTGACAGCAATGAAAGAGAAGAGCACACGAACATTTGCAGCCTTGATTACAATCAAAAGCAAGCACAGAGATTTTCAGAGTTGCTTTGTATTCCAGAATAGGCACTGAACATGGTATGTTCATGTGCTGCTCCAGCAGAAGCAAACTCTGGGTGTTTCCTGTTGGAATCCTTTTGGGGAGGAGAGTTTTGTTAGGTTCATTGGCCTGGGGGGTCCTTCCTTTTTTTACCCTGCCACGTCATCTGCAGTGAATTAAAGAGCACTCAATGTTAAACCAATGCAAAGGAACACTTTTTCATGCAGAAAGAGCTCATCTATGCAATCTGCAGAGGTCAAGGCAAGAACTGGGGCTGGATTTTATAAAACAGTTGACTAATATGATGATCAATAATAGTATTAAAGGCATTAGCTTTATGAAATGCTTGGGAACATTTACTAAACCTAGGCACATCTTTGCTGTCTCAAGCTATGCTTAATAATAAATGCCAAATGCTTCAGGTATTTTATTCATGCATCAATAATAAAATAAATTCTCACTCTGGCTCTGGGAAATTTTGTGCCTCTGCTTTCAGAATGTTATAATGTTGCGAACAGACAATGGAAGAGTAATCAAAAGCTGATCATTGCAGGAAGGAATTTCTCTCTGTAACCTGCAGCATTGCAGAATTAGCTAGATCTATTAGGCAGTGTTTTACAACTTTCTCTGAAGCATAAGGCATCTGGCCACTTCCAGAGGCAGAATAGTTGACTAGAACAAATGTCTGACTTTTGTGCCTGAAAAACATGATACAGTCAATGTGTCTTACTAAAGAAAGCAATAATGTGCAATGCAGGCTTCATTTATAATCCTCTGTTGCTTGAACTACTACGATTGTCATATGACCATTGGCACAAAGAAGGAAGGAGAGAGAAGAAAGAGGAATGCTGCCATCCCTTTTCAGAATCCATCTCACTACATTCCTGAATCCAAAGAGAGGATTTGGAAAAAAAAGGGCAGCTTTTGAAAAATAAAATGTCTCCCACGTTAATGACAAATCAATGTGAACATCAAAGTGTGGCTTTTAGCCTTTATAACGGACTGCACACACATCTCCATTTTCACAAAAGCCAGCAGATGCTTGTTTTTCACACAAGGCTCCCATCATGTCCACAGGATTCAGGATTCTGGATTAAATTAGCACACAGATGAAATGGGCTAAAGAATGGCTTGTGGCAGGGAGGAAAGGTGCTGAATAGGGATGATTTCTGGCACTGAGGCTGCAGCATCTGAACCTTGCCTGATATGCTGCATCCCACATCATCAACACCCAGGATTAGGAAGCTGTATTGATGGCAAGTTAGCAATTTGAATCTTGCCAGCATGCACCAGATCCTTCTGTGGACTCAACTGCACTTTCTCATCCTTCAGCCTTGGCGCAGTGCAGTTATCTGCCTGGGCTGCCAGCCTTGCGGGGGAGAGTTTAAATCTAACCCAAATAATTTTGCAGCTTTGTAATTTTGTGAGAAAATTTCTCTCCATGGCCACTGTAGGAGAACCCTGCTCTTTTCTCACACGAAAGCTTATTTTGGAGGCTAAATTTTCTGACCATGGTGTCCCTTTAAATCTGAAAAACTGGAATTCCACATTTTGATTAATGTAGGAATAGAAAGAAACACCTCAGAAGGAAAAAAACTGCAGAACCGGACCTTGATTGACACCACCGATGTACCTCAGTTAAGACCTAGTCTACACTGGAAATTTTCTTTGTTATAGCGTCAACTCTTGAGCTACATCTACACTACATTGATCTGTTGACAGAAGTGACAGAGAGATAGCCGTGTTAGTCTGTATTCTATCCAAACAAAAAAGCAGTCAAGTAGCACTTTAAATATTAACAAAATAAATATAAAAATTTTGTTAGTGTTTAAAGTGCTGCTTGGCTGCTTTTCTGTCAATGGAAGTTACCGTTGGAAGAACTCTTCCGGCAAAACTTCTGTCGACAGATCACGTCCACACACAAAAATGGATTGAAAAAGTGATCCACTCTGTCAACAGCAGCCAGACTGCCCGGTCACTCTTTCGACAGAATGGCCAACAGGAAGCTCAGCAAACAGGGCTGCCCAGTGAACCGGAAGCCCTGTCTGTTGGCAGAGGACACCCCAGAACATCTACAGGCTTTTTTGTTTTGTTAACGGAAACTGTCAACCAAGGTGTTACTCCTCATTGCGGAGAGTCAGAATTCTGTAGGCAAAAGTGCTGAGTTTTGTCAATAAATGCTCCATGAATTTTGTCAACAAAACACTTGCCCTGAGGCATTTGACCAGAAATAGCGATGAAATTCTCCATTCTCTTGCTCATCTACTTATTTGTACTTTGACTGCTGATTAGCCCCAGGCTTTGTGCTGCATGAATGGAACAGGCTGCCGGTTTTAAAATATTACCACCCACATTCCATCTGTGCACTTGGAATTGCTACTACTTTCTTAGATAGTGAGAAAAGGATAGTTCTCTGCACCTGCATTTGATTCAGATGAATATTTACGAGACTGTTCATGTGGGCAGAGGAAATATTATGTACATGCTGCTGTGGAGTCAATAAGATGCTAGAAGACAATGAGTGATCGGTTGACAAATCCTTCTTTTAGGCAAAAGCTGTACAAATGCCAAGCAGAGGGAAGAAGTGGAGTGCATAGGTGTGGGAAATTTGGGGTACATGGGGTGCTGCAGTACCCCTAGTTTTTGCACCCAACTTTCCCACACTCAGAGACTGTCTGCACTGCTGACCCACCTCTGCTTATGCTAGTCCCAGGTCCCAGGCTCTGGATGATCCTTCTGAGGTGCCACCAATCCTGCCACCTTCCAGGGTCCTATCACTCACCAGCCTTGCAGGCTCTGCAGTCCACTGTCCCTGGAGTCCAGGCCACCAGCCCTGGAGGCTCCACTGCTGTTCAGAGTCCCACCACTGGCTCAGGACTCTGCTGCAAGTTGCTAACTCTCCCAGAATATCTGGACTGGATGCCATTTGTGACAATGGAGTCCTGTCTGTCTGGCCCTGGAGAGTTGGCAACCCTGTGTGTGACCACAGCCTGGGGCAATGAGATGAACGGCTCAGCAGCCCCATCTCAAAAATAGTTCCAGCCCCACTGGTAGAGGGAAAGTCTATCACTATCTGGGAGCAGCAAGACAATGCCCAACACGCATCCCTCAGCAACCCAACTCACCTTTTGGTTATTTTTATTTCTGGGTCTATGCTCAGATTGATACCCCCTCTTCCACTTTAAGCATAGGCTGTACTCGCCCATTGCTCCGTGCAGAAGCCATGGAAGTGGGGAAGATTCCTTTGTGGACGTGAAATCTAGCGAGACAAATGCTGAATCACATCACTGAGAGGAAAATATATTTCTGACGGGGTTTTATATTTACAGCTTGAGAGACACTGATCTTGCCACCTTAGGCTTTGATCTCCCAAAATGAACAGGGTTAGGATTGATGTGTTGTTAGCAGGAAGACAAGCCCTAGTGATTCAGGCAGTGGTACTTCCCCCAGGGAGCCAGTGGCCCATTGAGAGGCAAGGAGGTGATGGGCTATTGATGTCACGACTTCTTGATGAGATCTGGAGATCGTAACCACTTGATCCCAAAGATCCTCTGGCAGTTTATGTGAGAGTTGGCTCAGACATCCTGAGCATTTGCAGGCTATTTGTAGTTTCAATAGGACACGCTGTCCTTCTCTGCTTGCCCTGTACTATTAGCTGCACAGGAGAAGAGGAACACCATATCCTACTGAAACTGCATCAAAGAATAGCCTTGTCAAGTACAGTTGTGCACTATTAAGCAGTCTGATGAAGCGGGTCTTTGCCCATGAAAGCTTATGCTACAAAATATCTGTTAGTCTATAAGGTGCCATAGGGCTTCTTGTTATTCTGTTAAGCAGTTGTATTCCACCCTCAGGGCTGTTAATTTTAGTGCCAGGCAATCTTACCTATATAGGGCCTGATTTTCAGTTTAGTAACATTGAACGGCATATGCGGTGGTGCTAATTTGTGTTTTTTTCACACTTACTGCTGTTGCATGCACAAGTCAGGTAATTGCACATGCAAATGCACCTCATTGGCTACTTGCTGTGACAGTGGTAATGGCACATATAATTTGAATAGGGAACTGTCCATTCATTTTATGTGTGCAGTTCCTAAACAATCTCATATTAAACCCACCAATCATAAAAACCTTGGAATCCATCTGATTAAAAGGTGACACATGCATGTAAAAGTACTAATAATCATTGCTGTGATGACAGGATGTATAGCAAAGCTTGTCAGCTCGAGGTCACTGACATATGACATTGTTTTAGTTGCTGCCTCTCTAATGATGTCCATTCCTCTCTTCCCCTTTTTGTTTACTCTTCCTGTAACCACTCTGCCACCCTTGCTGAGATAGCAGGCTCCCTCCTATGTCCTCCCTTCCCACATGTCTACTGTCCTTGCTGAGCTGCTAGATTAGATCTGTGGTAGGTCCTGAAATAAGGTTTTGATGGAAGTCAGGTCCCCCGATCCACCTTTTTTGGACTCGTCCTTCAAAAGGTCTACTGAATTTGTAAGGCCTGACTTTGCTTTTGTGTGCGGTCCTGCTGGAGGCCCTTGATGGAGCTTTAACTCTCTTTGTGCACATAGGTCCTCTCTGTGGGAAGCATTTCTGATCCACGTGAAGCTGTTGAATTTGAGTTTGTAGTTTCACAGATCTCTCTCCTTTAAAAATAAAGTTAATGGGTAGAAAAACCTGGCTCCATTGAAGTGAGTGGAAAAGCTCCTGTTGACTTCCGTGGGTCCAGGAGTTCATCGAGAGTGAGTGAAAAGTGCTAGAATTCAGTACTAGACTGAAGTCTCTCTGCCCTCTTCTTGAACTGACAAGACCAACAAGGAGCCTTCTGGACCCCAGGGCAATTACAGCACGTAACTTACCACTGCTATAGCTCCAACTGTGGTTGACTGGTGTAACTGTGGCTTAGATAAGCCTCCCAGGGGCATCCTTAGAAACACCTAAATCCATTTGCTTGACAATTTCCATCATGCTCCTCCAGAGGTATAGTGCTGGTGGTGAATTAGGGCTTCTAACTCAGGAGTGACCAGCCGAGCCAGCAGGGAATGAATCAGCCTGAAATGTTGTGATGGGAACACAAGGTTTTGTTATAAAACTGCTTCCACAAAGATGGCTTTGATTGGCCAGTTATCTTGAATCCCAGATATCTCACCAATCGGCGAAATCAGAACTTTGCCATCTCCTCTGATCCAGCTAAATTTTGACAGGAACATTATTCACTCTGATTTTCCTCCTCAAGCAATTTGTGGAGTGCTGTTTCTTGGCACATCCTGAAAGCACCCAAGCATAGATGGAAATCGATGTACCAGAATGGCGCATGCTGTTGCAGTTTGGCAGTATCAGTACAGCCAAGTCAACAGTTGCATGGACGTCAACCTGTCTGCAAAGGGGAATTGAAAAGTTTCTCTTCTCTTTCATTGTGATTTCTATTTGCCATTGGAAAACCCACAACCACACAGTACAACACACACATACACACGTGCAACCTGAGACCAACATGTTCTAATTTGTGTGCTCACAATTAGGCACCTAAAGCTATAGTTAGGTACTTACTCAAAAAAGGCTTGATTCCAGAGCTGCCGAGCATCCACAACTCCCATTGAAATCCATGGGGTTCAGGCCACCTGAAAATCAAGCCCTCTCTTTGGGTGTCAAAACATCAATGATGGTGACTAATTTTACCCAACCAAGTTTGAGAATTTTGCCCATATGTTGCTCCTTGATTAGTGTCATTTTTACAAGCTGACCCACAAAAGACCCATCATCTTTCATGTCTTCTGATTCTATCCAGTTCTGTTTTCACAGTGGAACTGGTGAAAGACGTTTAGATGATTGCGGCAGTGCTTGGAGCCTGAGAAAACTCCCTGCAGGTTTGGCAAAAATCCCCAGGTTGGGCAGATGTGGTGATTACCTTCTCCCACGGTAGTGAAAAACGTATTTTGCAGCACCCACATACACCCTACAAATGTGCGTGTTATAAATTTTCCAAAGCAGTGCCTCAAAGACATATGTCAGCATTAATCTTGTCTCTTATCACATTTATACTTAAATGAGATCAGGATCTACTCAGAGCACATTTGTTCTTCAAACAAGAACAGCAAACACTGATCCCTAACCCGAAGGCCTAATGTCCAGTTTATACCTTTGAAAAGCCCTTCCATGAAGGTCTTGTCTGCCTGTGTAGGGAATTTCCTGATTTCAGGCTGGAACAATCCATTTTATTATTTGTTTGCTTGAGGAAGTACTCTTGAGAAAAGGCCCTCAGTGAAGTACACACTGAACTCTCTACCTTCCTCAGTGGAGACATTTCACTCCAGTAACTGCTTGGGAACACTCAGATCATAGTGACATGTGTCACTCTCCGGCAGCCGATCAAAGGGACAAGATAAAAGGTGTATCCTGGCATGGGCACAATCCCACTGGACAGCTAGTCCAGAACTGTGTCTCTCAGATGCCTCAGAAGAAAGTATCACTGCACTCTCTGAGAAATCTTGCTCTTAAAAGAAACAGTGCTGAGTTCTGCCATCTTGAATGTGTCTGGGCACCTTAGCATGAGTGATGAAGATCTTCAAACTTCTTTTGCTAACCTTACCTGGTTCTGGTTTCCAACCTCTTCCCTGCACTCAATACCAAACTTCTTGTTTCGATTCAGTGATCAGTTGGCTAGTTAGACAATACAAAGTCCAGTTACTGTGTTAGTAATTAGACCGGGCCTGTTTCCACTCCATAAACATCTGTTTCATTCACTGTCTAAAACTAGGCTGCAAACTCTTACTTTGCTCACTGCCTCTACCCACAGCATCTACAAACTACCATTATAACCAGAGAGTTTACTTAAATTTGCAAGTCCAGCTTCATTAGCTGTGAAGTCCTCCATGATACTCTCTCCAGCCAGATGCCACAGTTAGCAGAGCCTCAGGCAGGCATGTAACACTTCACATGATATCATGTCATATCTAGGGTGACCATCCGTCCTGTTTTGGGTGGGACATCTCTATATTTCGGGCACTATCCTGGTGTTCTGATTTATTTTGCCAAAGGGGCTAATTGCTCTGTATTCCCCTTGTTTACTAAAGCAGGTGGCTGCCCACAGTTCTGGCTCCCCATGGCTGGGGGAGCTGGAGTGGGAGCCGGACCCACACTGTGGCGTGGCTACTGCCCAGCTTCCCTCAGCTTGGGGGGGCTGGGGCATCATGGCTGTCACCTGGCTTTCCCAAGCTGGGGGAGCCAAGAGCCGGACTTGCACAGTGCCACAGCTGCTGCCGGCTTCCCCTCAGCTGGGGGAGAAGGAAGCCAGATCGGCTTCCCCTAGCTGCTGGAAACTGGGAGCTTCGTGGACGGGGTGGCAGCCCAGTTCCCAGTGCCCCAAGTCATGGAGCAGCCAAGCACTGCAGCTTCCCCCACAGACCCCCTAACAGGGTGGCTTCCCTCACAGGGCAGCTACCGCCTTGCCTCCCAGATAGGGTGACCATCCATCCCATTTTGGCTGGTATGGTGTCTTTCCCCTGTGTCCCATATTTGGCCAAGGGAGATATGGTCACCTTAATCATATTATTTAGCTTAATTTTTCCAATGTGTCTGTGTTTGGAAGCAGAATAATGGCCCACTAGCAGATATGCATAGATGACCTGATTGTCACAGAGACATGCCTAAGATAGGTGTGGGTTGCCATTAACACACACACGGGTCAGGTATTAGTTCATGCAAGTGGCTTCTTGGGCACCTAACTCACAACTGCTGTAGGCAAATGCCCCTTGCGTCTGCAAATGTCGCATCTACAAATTATACCACATGCATAAACATTGAGTGCAGTCACTATTGACTATCTGACCCATAATACATAGCCAATATGAGATGATAAAAGGAATGCTGGCTAGATAAAATAACTTAGACACCTAATCAAGGTTATAATACATATAAACACATATTTTCCTATAGATAATGACCTTATAGATGCACACGTAAGTGTTGTTTACAGGAAGAGTGAAAGTCTCCTTTCTTGATGCACCTTTTTGATCAAGAGTACAGTTTAGAATGGTGAAAGGGCTGTGTTGTGGACATCTGTTTTGAAAAGGGATCTGCCAGAGGAAAAGGTTGTAACTTGCTGCATTGGGATAAGAGGGCTCCATAAGGGTCATAGGAAAATAAAATAAATAATATGTACCACTTTGAATCTGTAGATCTTTTTAGAAAGTGAGTTTAATTAGAGAGTAAGTTTAATTTCCTTTGTTATGAACTGAAAAAACAGGTAGCAAGAGGATACCTGATTTGCCCAAAGTAAGTCAGCAGGCTGGAAATAAAACAGGGAATCTGATTCCCAGACTGAAACTCACCTCCACTGCCTCCCAGAATGATGTGATTTTTACATACTTGTACTATCAGATCAATCAAGCTAAATTTCCTGCTATGTTTGATCGAAAGCTTTTTTGGTTGTTAGTCTAATGCTAATCAATTGTCTTCACCCCACCATTAGTACAAATAATATTTCAAAGAAATATAGTTGTTTAAAATGTGCTCCAGGGATGACGGTGTGTTTAAAAAATTCATCCCAGAGTGCCTTTCTACTGGTAAACTGCACATCCCTGAAGAATGAGATTGGCACATAACTGGGAGTGGAGTCAGAATTCATGATGACACTGGGTGGCGCTGCTACCATACAATAAAAGGAGGCCTTGCACTGCAGCAACAGCCCCTGGTAGCTCAGAAAGCTTATTGGCCTGATTTTAATTTCATTTACATGGGTGTAAATGAGAAGGAACTCCACTGAGGTCAGTAGAAATGCACCAGTGTAAGTGGGAATCAGGGTCTGTGTTTTGCTTGCTGTTATCGTGTATTGAGTACAGCAAAGTGTACTTACACCTGCAGCAGAGGTGAGTTTTAATGTGTAAATATCTGAGGATGTAGTAAGGAACTTGAGGCAGTGAGGTTGATTTCTAGGCCTGAAAGCACCCCTTGATGTATACTTCTGCCACCGGAGATCAAAAGTATGAATTAGACATGCTGATCTTACATAGGGTGACCAGATAGCAAATTGGAAAAACTGGGACACTTTTTAGGGGTGCAGGAGAAAGAGGAGAAGAAAATAATTGTGTAAGTAAAACAAAGTCCCTAAGACGAGGATGTCAGGTCACACTGATCCTACATCACTGGGAAGCCAATCCTAGAAGAAGTTCCTGTTTGCAGTCATGTTCTAGTCCCAAAGTTCACAGACCCCAGCTGGTGCCCTGATGTCACAAATGTTATGTTGCAAAGCACCATTAGCTCCATTGTCTTCCCCTGGTACAGAAGTTAAGCTGACAGGTCTGTAATTCCCTTCGGTTGTAGCTGGACACTATGGCTGGGTCTAGACTGAAGGTTTCTTTCGGGAGCCCAGAGGTCTCCTGCCAGAAGTCTGCTGCTCTGGAAGCCTTCTGCAGACATCCCAGTAATCCTCAGTCCATGAGGAAGAAGGGATTTGTTGGTAGAGGGGATTTTCCTGACATTTGGCCCTGTGTAGATGGGCCAAATGTTGGGAAAGCCTCTCCCAACAGAACTATTGGCAGGAGATACACAAATACATTGAGCAAATTGTATATCTTTTGCTGACGGATCTCTTCAATATAGACATAGCCTAAATGTGCCTTTTTCCAGTCTCCTGGAATCTCTCTTGTCTTCCATGACTTTTCAGAGATGATAGCATAATGGCTCAGATATCTCCTCAGTCAGCTATTTGAATATTCTAGGATGCATTTCATTAGGCCCTGGTGACTTAAAGAATCTAACTTGTCTAAATAATTTTTAACTTGTTTGTTTCCTATTTTAGCTTCTGAACCTACCCCATTTTCACTGGCATTCACTATGTTAAGTGCCAATTGCCATCAGCCTGCTTGATGAAAACCAAAAGAGAGAAGCCATTAAGCACTTTTGCCATTTCCACACTTACTGTTATTGTTTTCCCCTCTGTGTTGAATAATGGGCTTACCCTGTCCTTGATCTTTCTCTTGCTTTTAATGTATTTGTACAATGCTTTCTCGTTACCCTTTGTGTCTCTAGCTTGTTTGAGCTTGTTTTGTGCCTCTGCTTTTCTAATTTTGACTATACATACTTGTTTTATTTGTTTGTATTCCTCCTTTGTAATTTGACTTAGTTTCCAATTTTTGTAGGACTGCGTTTTGGTTTTTAGGTCATTCAAGATCTCCTATATTTCCTACGCAGTGGAATAGTTTGTTTTTGTGCTCTTGATAACATCTCTTTAAAAAACTGCCAACTATTTTCAGTTGTTTTTCCTCTTAGGCTTGTTTCTCATACATTCTTACCAACCGACTCCCTGAGTCTGCGAAAGTCTACCTCCTTCAAATCCAGTGCCTTTATTTTGGTATTCTTACACCATTCCTTAGAACCATTAACTATTGTTCCATCAAAACAAAACAGCAGTAAAAATATAGCACTTTAAAGACTAACAAAATGATTCCATTTTCACTTTCCCATTCCATTATCATTCTATGTTCACGTTTACCCAAGCTGCCTTCCATTTTCTCAAATTCTCAACCAGTTCCCCACTATTTGTTGCAATGAAATCTAGAACAGCCTCTCCTTGTACCATTCTCCACCTTGTGAAATAAATCAGTATCTCCAATACATTCCAAGAATATGGAGGATAACCTGTGCCCTGCGGTGTTATTTTCCCAACAGATGTCTGGGTAGCTGAAATCTGCCATTATCACTTTGTGATCACACTGCTTCAACTCTATGGGGTGCTGGGAGTTTAAAGTAATCTGGAGGAGCTTGCTGACATTTTCAGGATTTTCAGGCGAGAAATAGAAATACCAAGAATATTATTATTGATGAATCCAAAATCTCCTGAGTCAGTTAACCAGACTTGAACCCACAGCGGGATCTGAGAGGCTTCAGGACCCATTACAGATGGACTGTGCTCTAAGGGGCTGGTCCTATCAGGTACTAAGCACCTCATGCCGAGCGATGAGGACCCCCACCTATCATTCAGTTTCTTTTTGTTGGGACCAGGGAACTCAGCCCCTTGGGCAGACCTACTGACAGCAGGGACAAGGGGACTATTGCACCGGGGCCTGGAGTTTCAAAGGGGCCTGGAGCTCCCAGCCACCACTGCTGTTCCTGTGTCAGTGACAGCGGCCAGAGCCCTGGGCCTCTGAATTGTTACTAGAGCACCGTTCTGCACTGCTCTGAGGGCTGTGGGTGGAGTGCACTGTAGCCTGGGTGGTATTAAGGGCTGACTGCCCATGGCTCTGCCCCTTCTGCCCTCAGCTCTGCCCCTTCTGCCCTCAGCTCTGCCCCTTCTGCCCTCAGCTCCACCCCTTCTTGGCACTTGGTGACACCACCACACACACACTCACTTTGTCCCAGAGCCCAAGGTAATTGTTGGTTCTGCTTCCTTTTGGGCACTGGGCCCTGCCCTAGTTTTGGCTGGAGGGTCATTTCTGACCTCTTTGGCTTTTCCAGAAAACGCATGTGAGTGTACAGATACTTCGTCACACGTTCTAACGAGGGTTAGCTCTGCTGTGTGGACAGGATGGGCAGATACCTATAGCAGCAGGACAATGAGGACAGCAGAGTACTGAAGGAGTTTTCCTGAGTGACCAATCTTGGGAATGGATGACAGACGATGGGCCACTTGATAAATTGTTCAGGTCTGTTCATTCCTTTCAAAGCAAGTGCCACCAACCAGTCAGTCAGGAGACAGGGCTTGATCCACCATTGATCTCACCCAGTAGTGCTGTTCGTGTGTGCTTAGGCAAGGACAGACATTTCCTAGTTCATTTTGTATGGCAGAAAGTCCAGAGTTGGCGCTGACTGTACCACATCTGGCATATGTTTTCTTTGGATGAATCATGTGCTCTTTATGGAAATAAATCATGGTCATTTACGTTCCTCTGTGCCTAATCCCTAGACTACAGGAGTAAATGCTCGGGATCCCTTTTGGAGTTCCAGAGCAAGTGCACGCACACAGCTCAGCCCAGATCCTAAAGACACACTTTCTGCTACTGTTGAGGAGATTTGCGTGTGTCTGTTACATCCAAGGGGTACATCTGGATCTCTTCCTCACAAGTGAACAGTTCAGTTATTCTTTTCCAATGTATTTTGTTTTGCAGTACAGTAATTATGATGTGTGGATAAAAGAAGAAAGGGATAGACAGACCTGCATCTATGGCTTATTATGTAGCCCTGTGTGCCCCTCAGACCCCAGGAAAGGAAGCTGAATAACATCAGTCCTGTGTATTATTATTTGGATTGATGAGAAAGCCTTATTTGCACTTGTGTGTAGACGTCGAATACACTAAAGATGGGTGAGTAGACGTGACTCACCCAAGGTCACGCAGCAAGTTAGTGGCAGAATCAGCTACAGAAGCCAATTCTCCTGAAGCTCAGCCTGGCACTCTATCCACCAATGTAGCAACTGACTCTGGACTTCCCCAAGCTTTGGAAAGGTAATGGATTTAGGTACAGAAGGCAACACTACCATCAGCTACTCTGATCTCCTGCATAATCCAATCTACGTAACCTCATCCACCAATAACAAACAGTCCTCTAGCATGTTAAAAACTAACAATTTTATTTCTTAGGTTATGAGTTTTCGTGGGTAAGACCCACTTCTTCAGATGTGCCTTATCCATGAAAGCTCATGACCTTATATACATGTTTAGTCTTTAAAGCACTAGAGGACTGCTTGTTATTTGTGAAGCTGGTCTCAGACGAATACCCAGAAACCAGCTACTCCAAGATAGGCCCAAAAAAGCCAAGAACAGAACACCACTGGTCATCACCTACAGCCCCCAACTCAAACCACTGCAACGCATTGTTAAAGACCTACAACCAATCCTTAATCAGGATGACACACTCCAGAAGGCCCTAGGTGTCAGGACTGTTCTCTCCTACAGACGACCTCCCAACCTTATGAGGATTCTCACCAACAGCTACAGTCTATACTGCAGGAACCCCAGTCCTGGAACTTTTCCTTGCAACAAAGCCCGCTCCCAGCTTTGTCCACATATCTATTGTGGTGATACCATCACTGGACCTAACCAGGTTATTCACAGAATCACCGGTGCATTCTCATGTTCTTCAACTAACACCATATATGTCATTATGTGCCAACAATGTCCAGATGCTTTGTATATTGGACAGACCTCAAACTCTCTTAGACAAAGAGTTAATGGGCAAAAAACAGACATAAAAACACTCCTGATCCACAAGCCAGTCAGCCAACATTTTAAAAGAGTGGGTCATTCTGTTAATGACTTAAAAGTCTGTGTTTTAACTGAAGAGGACTTTTCACAACAGTCTTGAAAGAGAGGCTGTTGAACTCTCTTTTATATTCAAATTTGACACATTAACACATGGTTTGAACCGGCATGCAAATTTTCTGGCTCATTGTAGGGGTCCTTTTGCACACTTGGCTTAATCTAATTCTTGACTCCCCCTCGCCATCCCTCTACTCTCTGATTTGCTCACCTTGATATTTTTTTTCTGATTTGTCAATCTTGATTACTATTTTTGGTTCTCTGTGCCTTAAATATTGAGTCTATTGTGGTATGGCTATGGTCTGAATAAGTGGGTCTGTCCCACGAAAGCTCACCTAATAAATTATATTGTTAGTCTTTAAAGTGCAACTTTACTGCTTTTTTGTTTTGATAGTATATAGACTAGCACGGCTTTCTCTCTGTCACAATTTGGAGGTGAATTATTCCATTGGTTAATTACCTCTGTATAATGTGTAGGAAAAATAGCTGCATGTTCATGGGGCAATTTGTGTGGCAAATGCTGTAGGACTCATACAGCTGCCAGGATTTGGAATTTCTAAATAGTATAGATAACAATTTCGTAATTCAAAAAGTGTTTCATCTAACATGAAGGCATTGTGTATTAAAAGTGTTCTTGACAACAAGGATTTGATCACAGAAATAAAAATTAATGGTAACTGAGCTACAAGAGGTTATGACTTGATCACATTTATAATGTTCAAAAAACAATAAAACCCAGCCCAGTGATAATATACACTTGGTGCTTTAAAAGGGCCAAGTTCAGAAAACTGCAGCGATTATGAGTCAGATTAGGGTGCAAAAAACTAACAAGAAAAAATTGACTGCTAATTAGAAATTATTTAAGATTACTTTATTAGATATCAAAAATCCACAATTCCACAATTGAAGAAAACCGGTGTGTGTGTGTGTGTGTGTTTATGAATCAATGGAAGAAAGGGGAAACGGAAAGTAATGAATGTAAATCAGAAGCTAGGAAGTGTAGAAAATTGATTAGGTAAACAAAGAGACACAAGAGGAACTCTATGGCTAGCAGAATTATGGACAATAAGAAGGAATTTTTAAGTACATTAGCAACAAAAGAATCCTAACAAAGGTGTTGGTCCATAGGTGGAAACGGTAGAATTATCAACAACAATACAGAAAACTTAGACGTAGTCAATAAAATATTTCTGTTCTGTATTTGGGGAACACAGATGACATAGTAATATTATAATACAACAGTCTTTGCATTCAAATAGTATATCAGCAGCTACTAATGTGAGACATTTTTAAAGCAGAAGATCCAGATCACTTGCATCCTAGAGTTTCAAAAGAGCTGGCTGAGGAGATCACTGGAACATTAATGTTGACTGTCAATAAGTCTTGGAACACTAAGTAAGTTGTAGAAGATTAGAAGAAATGTAATGTTGTGTGGATATTTAAAAAGTGTAAATAGGATGACCTGCATGATTGTAAGTCTGTTAGTCTGACTGATTCCAAGCAGCATAATGGAGTGGCTGATATGGGACTCAGTAAAATAATCAAAGGGGGATAATATAATTAACACAAATAATTATGGGTTTATGTAAAATAGATCCTGTCAAACAAACTTGATACCTATTTTAATGAGCTTACAAATTTGGCTGATAATGGTGATTGTGTTGATTTAATGTACTTAGACTTTTGTAAGGCATGTAACTTGGTACCACATGCCATTTTGGTTAAAAAACTAGAAAGAAATAGCATTAACATGACACATTAAATGGATTAAAATTGGCTGATTGGTCTGCAAATGTAATTATAGAGAGGGAATCAACATCAAAGAGGAGTGTTATTAATGGGATCCCATTAGGATGGGCTCTTGACCCTATGCATTTAATCCTCTTATTAATGACTCCTTTTTGGAGTGACTGGAAGAGTAAATGCAATCCCAAATAAGTAATGATTTCCGCTGAAATGCCATCAGATTATAATCTCGATAATTAGCCTTTCTGATTTTCATTGTTATTGTTGTTACATAAAATGCTAACTTGTTTTTTTATTCCCATACTTCCTACCTCTGGGGTCATGGGCTTTCTACCTCTGGAGCAGCAGTAGTGACGAGAGCTCCAGAAGTTTTGTCTACAGAACATGCATCCAGATAGCAGATCTGTTGGAAGAGATCTGCCAGTCAGGAGCGTTCTGTCGACATTGCATGTGGATGGGCCAAATGTTGGAAAAGTCTCTCCCAACAAAACTGTCGCAAAAGATACCCGAGTGCATTGCGCAATTTGCGTATCTTCTGCCCACAATTCTCGGCAGTCTAGACATAGCCTGAGTGTGTGTCAGTATCTATCGCTGAGGACACATAGTTCCACCTGCTGGCTATAGATAAGAGACCTGACAATAGGGTGTCATTTCTTTTAAAGGGGCCACAGCTCCCCTTGCTTAAAGCCATCTTAAAATAATAGCAAAATTATAAGCCCTGCTTTGGAAATATTGGCCCTATGAGTACTCCTGAACAGTGATTGTCTTTCTATTTTGATTGTTCAATAACCACTGTGAGTTAAATTAATAGGAGCTAATTTATCCTTGGGATAACTCTGTTGCCTTTAATTAATGTGAGACTAAATGAACCCAGTTTCCAAACTGCTCAGTGTTGGCTTAGTGCAACTCATGATATCTGAAGCCTGTGGCATGTCATATCTTTAGAATCCATAGAACACTGCTTATTAGAGTCAAACAATTTTAAGTTAGGTCAACTTGTTTTGGCCAAATTACTTGGTAGGCTCCATTTAGAGCTGTCTATTTATCTAACAGTGAAAACAGTTGTATGATATTATTGTATAAACTTGTGGAAACCTGAATATAATCAGTGCCACTTAGAATTCCCCAGGAAATGTAAATGTAATACGATGTCATTGTTAGTACGTGTTTTATTTACGGTATATGCCTCGGGCAATATGGCAACATATTACCTTTCCTTTGAAAGCAAAAGTGGTCTCTGGATATGTTCAGGCATTCAGAGATCTAGTGTTCTTACTGGTATTTTAACTTCTGCAGCTCTTTCTCTCTGAACTGAGTGTTCCAATGCTCCTGCCAAGGAATGTGTTGTCACTGTTGCTTCCCCTCTGCCCCTGCAAACATTTACTCTACTGAGACCATGCGTTTGTTGTCTTTGTCAGACTAGCTGTAGTGACTGGTTTTAAAGGAGAGCTGAAATCTAAAGATAAAAGCATGATAAATGACAGTCAGTTAAAAATAAAAGGAACTGTGTGTCAGCATGTAAATTGCTCTGCTGGTAGCCACTTGCTAACATAATCTGTTTTCAAATGCCGACAACTGGTGCTGCTTGACCAAATATAAACTTAATATAAATATAATGTCCAGCATCTGATGAAGTGAGTCTTTGCTCTCGAAAGCTCATGCTCAAAACTTTTCTGTTCGTCTATAAGGTGCCACAGGACCCTTCGTTGCAAATATAACTTGTTACTTTTGATATTTGGTCACTGCAACTCTGTTGCTGGGTGGCAGGTCACAAGACTCTGATGCTTCAGTGAAAATGAATTCCTGTGGCAAAATGCTCCTTTAATGTGTATTTCTCTTATTTGGATACGACATGCTGCTAGGCTTCCCAACAGGCTTGTATAGCTGTCCTTTGTCATTTCTGGAAAAAAGAAAAGAAAAGAAACTACCATATTTTTGTGCTGCCAGTAATTTAGTGTAAGAAGAGGTTCCAGTAGCACATCAGGTAAGACAAAATCTCTGAAACCAACCACAGTGGGTTTACAACATAGTGATTATAGAATAGCTGGAGAACTGCTTGCCACTGCTAGCTGCAGTTTGCCTCTGTTCTTCAGGGAGATTCCCTGTGTTGGATCCAATTCACACTGAATGCAATGGGAATCTTTCCATTGACTGAGCCAGGCAGGAGGCTGGCTCTGTGGTAGAAGGGTTGTTTATGGGCACCCCCTTCCTGAAGTGATAAAACAACGGAAGTTGGTGAGAGCCATCATGCCATTTGTTTTGAAGTGGTTGTGATTGCTTTCTCGGTAATGTTTGAGTTCTGGCAGCTGCAAAATCCTAGTGAGACAAGAACTAACAATGGCCTCACAAGGAATTTCCACTATGTTGATGGGCACCATTACAAAACCCTGGGCAGACAGACCATCCGCCAACACTTTTAATTACATGTGCCATTTAATGATACAGTTCTTCAAGGGAAGCAGTCAGGGTAAAATCCTGACCCCAGTGAATTCAGCGGCAATGAGGCCAGAATTTCACCTCAGGTGTTTAAAACTATATTCTTTACTTGTGTTATTCAGGGCATATTAGATTATTCAGAACAGGGATTTTTCAAAATCTCCCATCCTTTTCATTTAATTTGTCCAATCAAAACAGACTGACAGGCTCCCATTTTGTTTCTAGTCACTTTCACTTTGTGGCTCACCTGCAACAGCTCAAGGCCAGACAGCCAACTCACCATCAGGTTGTTCTTGGTTCTGATCTTCAAAGCTGTCAGTGGGATCCAGCTACAACAGTGACTCAATTTCTCGCGCCATCTCCAGCCCATGAAAGCTGAAGATCAAAAGTACTCCAATGATAGGGTGACCATATCACCCTTTCCCAAATATGGGACAGGGAGATATGGTGCGGGGGACGCCCAGCTGGCCGACCAACCTGAGCCGTGGATGCGGGGATGGGCAGAGGGCTGCTGTGTAGGGTAGCCAGAGTGCAGCAGGGAGGGGGCTGCAAGCAGCTGCTCCCTGGGGGCCAGGAGAAGCTGAGGAACCCCAGCCAGGTGAGGGGTCCCACTCACTACCAACCCCGCACAACCACAGCCTCCCCATCCCTCAGCTCACTACCAGCCCTGTAAGTCCACAGCCTCCCCGCCCCCAGTCACTGCCAGTGCCCCAACCACAGCCTCCCTGCCCCAGGTCACTGCCAGTCCCCCTGCATCAAACCTGCCCCAGGCCAGGAGAACCCCAGCCCAGCCAGGCCCTGCTGCTCCCTCAGCCCAAGCCCCACAGGGCGCGGGACAGGAAACGTGAAGCTCAGTCGTGCTCACCTTGGCCCCAGTCCACCATGGCTGTGTCCTGCCTCCGCCTGGAGCTGCTGTTACTCTGCCTCTGGGGTGACTGGCTGCTGGGGTGGTGGGGGAGGAGCGGGGACACTGGTTGGGACTTGGCAGCGAGAGCTTCCGAGCCTGAGGGTGGGCTGGGCCCGCCGGGCTGGCTAGGTTAGACCCTGTGCAGGCAGGGGCTCAGCCCAGCAGCCCCTTCCTCCAGGAACGGGTCCTTAAACTAGGGCTGTGGGCTGACAGGGCAGGTTCACAGGATGAGGTGGGGCAGCTGCCCAGAGGCAGCCCCAGCCAGGACAGGTCAGGAATCCCTGCTGGCTCCCTCTGGTGTGGCCAGAGAACACACATGTACTGTAAGTGCTCTGCACCTGCTCTCCGGCCAGCAGTTGCACCTGCATGCCAGCAGGGGGCCGAATACAGGGCAATGAGCCCCTTTGTTGAAATAAATTGGGATGCCTTTCTGGCACCCAAAACATGGGGCTGTCCCACCAAAAACGGGACGGATGGTCAAGTGGTCTGTTGAAGGGGTTTAGCTGTGAAACAAGCTTCCAAGGTTAATGCGAAGTCTGGCCTTCCACAGGGCATGCAGCTAGAATTCTCCTTTCAGTAAAAGCAGATTTACACAAGCAAAATATAAAACACATAAAACATTCTAGGCCAAATCACAGCATTTTATAACCAGAGAAGGCCCTTTTAATTCCACTTGGGGACCTTTTAGGCAGAGTTTGCTCACCTGAGCAGCTACAGAAAACTGACAGGTTACAGGTGGGCAGGTGAGGGAGCGGAAATCTAAGGACAGCTGCCTGTGGAAAAATTCTGACTCGTATCTGGGGGAACCTGTAGAGACCTGTGGAAGTAAAATGAAAATCAAACTTACTTCACAGCTGCAGGCTTCACGCCCTCCCTCCCCTGCTGATAAAGAATGTGGAGGCTCTACTCATGAAGTTTAACTCCTCCTTGGCCTTCTCCCTCACTGCTTTTCATCAAACATATGATTTGGGCTTAAATTAACCTGCCCTCAAGGTCAGTGGAAGAGAAGTGTAAGATGTTACTGCCTGCAGTGCGGTAATGAAGGAAGACATGTGCTTGTAGTAGCAGTACTAAACTAGCAGGTTTTTTTGTTGTGTTTTTGTTTTTGCTAACTTCAAGTATAAAGAACTCAAACAAGTATCTAAGTTTTGCTTTGGAATCACCCAAAACAAGAGCATGGTGGATACTCTTGTATTGGTCTTCAGGGAAAATCAGTGTGACACATATTTACTCTTGATTAGTAAGAGAGAAAGCTGTGCTAGTCTATATACTATCAAAACAAAAAAGCAGTAAAGTAGCACTTTAAAGACTAACAAAATAATTTATTAGGTGAGCTTTCGTGGGACAGACCCACTTCTTCAGACCATAGCAATACCGGAACAGACTCAATATTTAAGGCACAGAACCAAAAATAGTAATCAAGGTTGACAAATCAGAAAAAAAAAATATCAAGGTGAGCAAATCAGAGAGCAGAGGGGACCGGGGCGGTGGGGGGGGGGGGGGGGGGGCGGGGAGTCAAGACTTAGATTGAGCCAAGTATGCAAAAAAGCCCCTATACAGTGTCCCAGAAAGTTTGCATCCCGGTTCAGACCACATGGTAATGTCTCAAATTTGAATGTGAAAGAGTTCAGCAGTCTCTCTTTCCAAAGCAGAGTGAAAATTCTTCTTCAATAAGATGCAAACTCTTAAGTCACTAACAGAATGGCCCACTCCATTAAATTGTAGACTAACTGGTTTGTGGATCAGGAGTGTTTTGATGTCTGTTTTGTGCCCATTAACTCTTTGTCTGAAAGAGTTTGAAGTCTGTCCTTTTCGTGACATGACTGCAAAGCTGGAAAGTTTGTAGCATTATTCTGAAAATGTGGTGAGAGACTTTAAAATGCATGTGGAAGATTATCTTGTCTTCTTGGAGCTCCTATATCTCTATACAGCATCTAGAACCATGGAGCCCTGACTGGTACTGTAATAAAAAGGTGGTTTCCTAGTTCAAACTATTTGACACCCAGCATCAGCCAGGAGCGTCTCCAGCATCAGCAGCTCTCACTCTGGGACATTGCCTTCTTCAAAGTCTATCCTAATTTTTAAGCAAGAGTATTTATGTACAACACAGTGGTCAGGATCCCAGGCACAGCTGTAACTCCTCTGATGTGACATTGGCTGTAGAAGCTCACTGGTCATTTGGAAGTTTATTGGTGCAAAACATTGGCAAGCAGCCCTGGTACTACTGTGGCTGGCCTGAGGAGAAGTTACTCAAAATCAGATTGAACCTACTTTTGAAAGGTGGCACAGAAATAATGGGATTGTTTCCAGGTTGAACTCTAAACACAGAACCTATTTTTACAATAAACTTTGCAAGCCAGCCACTTAGTTCTGAGCAGGTTCCATTCCGTCCAGTGGAGGATGCACTGTCCCTCCGGTGACATGTCCCCTGCCATCCCCTTAGGAGTTCTGTGCTTCATGGTAGATTTTATTGCGTCCCTCGGAGACCCACTGTGTCCCTTCCATTGCCTTGGGTCTTGCCAGAGACCAGGGTCTCCATTTACCAAGCCAGTCTCATTCTCATCAAGGGAAGTCACAAAGGTGGAGCAAGCCCCCTTCAGAAGGTTTGGGCTGCCCTGTCTTTCCACTAGGGTGACTCTCCAGGGGAAGGGTTGGGGGAGCCCAGGCCCACCATATCTCTGGGCTCTGGCCCAGGGACCCTAGATGGGAGGCAGCTGATGGGGCTTTTTCCCCTGCCCCAAACACAGCAGCATTTCCCTAGGCCACTTCTCCCACTGCTTCCCTCTAGCACCTTCCCCCTGTACCTGGCTGAGCTGCTTTTCTCTTCCAAAACCTCAGTCCTCCAGCCTCTCTTCCTGGTCTGCACCACTTCTCCTTCCCCACTTCTGCTGTGGGAGTGGGGGCAAGGGGGGAACCCTTTATGGTGAGCCAGAAGGCCTTAACTGGCACCAGGTGTCTGATTAGCCTTTTTGATGCAGACTGATTTTTAATGGACCCCAGCTGCCTGCCTTGGCTTCTAGGATGCATTCTGTGAGCCTAGGTGGGGAACGAAAAGGTACTGACCGAACTCGCAGTATGTGTGCCTTCCACCCAGTTCTCATATTGTGCTGCCTATATGGTCTGCCACACTTCCATACATAGGCATGTTACAGTGCAAATATGATGTTAAGGAAGAGCATTATTCTGCAAGTGGGAAGGGGATAACACTGTGGATCCTAAAGCTTGAATTCTGACAAAAGAAAGCATTCACCATAAGGTTTCTACAGGAGGAGGAATTCAGGGAGGGGAGACCATTATCATTGTTTTTTAATACATTTAAATGTAAACCATGGGGCAAAATGGGAATCTGCAGAAGGGGGCTGTACATTGGTGTGCTGAGTTCAAACTCGGTTTGACCATCAAAACAAAAAGCAGTCAAGTAGCACTTTAAAGACTAGCAAAATAGTTTATTAGGTGAGCTTTCGTGGGACAGACCCACTTCTTCAGACCATAGCTTGACCATCTCACACTCAAGCATGGTTCAAAGGCAGTGTAAGAAGAGTCAGGAATCCACTTCTGACAGGGAGAAAGCAGTGTGCATTGGGAAGTTTATAAGAGCCAATAGTCACTGATTTGCAGGCCAGTACTATGACAAGTTAGCAAACAAGCAAAAAACCCAGCAGCAACCCGAAAGGAGAGGCTCTTTAACAACCCAAATCAAGACAAGGTCACATAAGCAAAACAAACATGCCTGAGAGATGGGATCATCCCATTCCTTAAAATCTCATTAGTCCTCCTAGTACCCTTGAATCTGCTTCGGCTGGCAGGGGGAAAAGGGAAGCTGGAGGTGATACTGTGTGCTGTGGAGCAGACAATGCCCCTGCGTTCTGCCCCAGTTACCGTTCTGGGCATCTTTAATTAGTAATCCTGGATGTAAAGGGAGATCTTTGTAAGGTTTGAGTAGATATAATTTTAACCTGCTAGCAGCACAGATTAAAAGGCTTGGGAGGTTGGATCCGGCTGCTGGCACTCAGATCATGTATTGCCCAGGATCACAAAACTTTTTCATTTTAGAAGACACTGACAAGTTTCAAATTGTATTTTAAGACACAATAAATAACTAAATCAACCTCCTGTGTTACACTTTACCTTCAGTTCTGTTCCTTTGCTTTCTGCCCTTCACTCATCTTGGACAATGAAAGCAGATGCAGAACTGCTGCTTTGGGTTGCAGTCAGATTTTGCTGTATGGCACTCATCCATAGTCCAAGGCTGAAATGTTTTGACTACAAACACGGGACGGGGATGCTTCAATCCAAACATCAATCTGTTTTCTCTGATTTTTGTTTGTTTGTATTAACATCCTGGAAAATACTTCTGGTAATATTATATAGCCTAAAACTTTTGCCTAGCAAAACACGAGCATTTGCCTGTGTCTTCTGGTGACTCATAAAGATGCAGAAAATAATATTATATCCAAAGGAGCCCCACAGCTATTTGTATGGATCGTGAATGCAAGTATCTCTTTGCTTGGAAAACTGAATGTCACATGGCTGCCTTTCACATAAGGCTGGAGTAGTTGGACACTGACCCTGCAAAGGGATTGCCAGTCCAATTGAAACCATCAGAACTCTGAGCCAATGGGAGTCTGTAAATATCCATGTTTGGAGGTCCCTTTAAAATACTGGGACTGTAGCAAATGGCTCCAAGAGGGTGGACCCTGTGGTAATGGGAACTGTACCTTTAAGTGCTTTAGCTTCTCAGATAGAAGGGACCTGTGGAGCAGAACACCATCTTCAGTTGTACAGAAGCAACTGGACCTGCATTATGGAATCCAGAGGCTCTCTTTCAGGCTGCCTGGGCCCAGAGTGATTGCTGAACACCACATCGTACCTGGAGTAAAAGGTATCCTGAGTGGAAGAATGGAACAACTCAGTGCTTTTTTTTTTTTTTTTTTTTTGCTGGTACTGAGTACCGGCATCTTGGCAGCCTCAGATGTGGGATTGGCTGGGGAGGGGGATAGGGAGCTGGCTGAGTATTGTCTCCTCCTTTTTTACAAAAAAGGCACCAAAACAACTAATGGCTACATCAGAAGGGAAGCTCTGGGATAGGAAGGACAGCTGGAAGACAGTTGCATAGCACTTATCTCCGTCTCTGCAAGCAATGGGTGCCAGTGAAATGGAAGTGAATCAGAGGCTGCTTTATCTCTGACGCAGCAGCTTTGGATGCATTTGATGCATTCAAGACTCTTCCGTTGGCTCTGGAATAAGGGGCTCACCATGGAAACTCGTGGAGTACTGAACTTCAAACAAAAATGAAACCTTTTGCAAGTTAGATTTTTACTAGGAAGTCCTTAAACTATAGATTTGGTGACCCATCTACTGCTGTTGAGAAACCCGGGAATAACCCCTGAGGAAGTAGTTAGAATTAACCAAGTAATGGAAGACACGCAGCGCAGAATGACACATTGGGGGCGGACAGTGCTCTGATAGCAGTGACATGATTGAGAATACAAACACCACAAGTGACCTTATGCATAAAGATGCCTGGCGCTCCAGGACCATGTCTGCACTAGTGAATTTACGGCTGTTCAGCTGTACAGATGCAGCTGCGCCACTGTGAAATTGCTCCTGCAGCTGCACTATGTTGACAGGAGAGAACTCTCCCATTGACGTAATAAACTCTCCTCAAGGAACAGCAGTAGTTATGTTGTCAGGAGACCTTTTTTTACACCTGAGTGACACAAATTTTGCCAACATTAAGTAGTAGTGTAGACATGGCCACAAAGACAAGCAAGAACAGCACAGAGACCTGCACACCTGGTGATCACCAGCAGTAATCAGGATGATGCCTGGCATATGAGAAAAGATGAGAGCATTGCAATCGATTACATCGCTTGATAAGAGTTTGCAAGCACCAGCTGAACCAGCACACCATGGACAAAGAGGACGATGATGACAGCCCAAGCTCAGATTAATATTTTACAGGGCAATGGACAGACAGCATCACAGTGGATGGTTAGCCTATCACATTGAAAGCAAATATGACATTTATTGATTTAAAGTTGGACACGTGCATAAGCCAAAGTCACAGATAGTGAAAGGTAAATGGGGAAAACTCAGGTCTTACACTAGTGAGCTGATTCCCATTAAAGGAGTATGTGAATTGGATGGAGGTGTAAGTGACAAACTGAACAAGAAACAAGCTCTAATATTAACAGGAAAAAGAACATCCAATATCAGGTTAGAAGTGTGTCAAGCCCTTGCTCTCATCAAACAAGCACACTCAATGGTGTTGCAAGGGACAACTGAGGAAGAGTTTAAAGCTATCTTCAAGAGGATAAGGAAGCAGAGTACAGAACAGAGCTGGAGCCTAATCTATACTACTGCCAGCCATTGATGTTTTTATACAACTTCAGCTACTTGAATAGCAGAGCTGAAGTAAACTTACTACGATCTACTTACCTCAGTATTTTCATTGCAATAAGTTAACAGCTGTGCATGCATTGGAGTGGAGAACAACAAAAATGATTAGGGGGCTGGAGCACATGACCTATGAGGCGAGGCTGAGGGATTTGGGCTTATTTAGTTTGCAGAAGAGAAGAGTGAGGGACAATTTGATAGCAGCCTTAAACTTCCTGAAGAGGGGCTCTAAAGAGGATGGAGGAAGGCTGTTCTCAGTGGTGGCTGACAGCAGAACAAGGAGCAATGGTCTCAAATTACTGAAGGGGTGGTCTAAATTGGATATTAGGAAAAACTGTTTCACCAGGAGAATCTCTATGCTTAATGTCACCGAAGTACATAAGTTTGCAGCTGATCATGTCCAACATCTGTCTGCCTCTCTCCAATAATATTTCTAACATGAACAGGAAAAAAAAGACTGTCTAAGAAATATACAAGAGTCTTTGCCAGCACCATATTTCAATTCAGCTTTTTTCTTAGCAGCAGCATTCATTTCACACGGTTCACATCCATAAATTGCTGTGGCAAAAGTTAGGCTTTTCACAAATTGCACCTTCACGCATTTTATGTTTCAGTTTTCCACAGTTTCCTAAGGGGGTCCTGAGCTCAGCAAGCCATTTCTAAAAAAAAGAGGATGAAGAAGAGATATGAGGTCATCTCACTAGGCTGGGAACCACAGGACAAATAGCGTGGTTATGCTCCTTGGTCTCTGTAAAAAAATGGCCCCAAAAGAATTAGCTAAATATGTAAAAAGGGAGTATTTTCCATTCCCTTTCAGGGGAGAATTTTGGGAGGAGATGATGGCTAATCCCAAATATTTCTTCTATACTAGATGCCTCCGCAGGTTCTGGCTGGCATTCTTAGGAAAACGGTGCCCACATCCATGCACACTAACACTGCCATTTGGGTTGCTTCACCAGAAAACACAACCCATTTCTGGAAATAGAGAGGATACTAATCTCTACCCAGGTGCTGTTTTGCTCTGGAGAAAAAAATGAAGCACCTGATCAGAGGGTTCAGGCCACTCTGGAAAGAGCAATAACAACTGGGCAACTGTTAAACAGAAATATAAATCCCACTGAGCAGAAATAATGTACATGGGTGAGAAGCTAAAAGGGCATGGAGAACCATAAGGCTGAAGCCATCACCATCCTGCCTGACCCCACAGACAAGGAAAGGGTACAAAGATTTGTCGGCATGGTGAACTGTGTAGGGAAATTCATGCCTAATCTAGCATTTGAAACCACCAACCTAAGGCTATGTCTACACTACAGTGATCTTTCTTTTGACAGAGAGCATCCACGCAGCCCCCACTCGTTCAAAAAATTTGGTGCCATGATGACTGCTCTTTCAAGAGGAGGGCCCTGGGAAGCATCTACACATGTTTTTTTCCCTAAAGAATCTTTTGGAAAAAGGCTCTCTTCCTCATCTGGGAAAGGAAGAAGGCCACCGGAAAAAGTGCTGCATTCTTCCAATTTCAGATCAAAAGAGGACATTTTGTGTGTAGATGCTCCGTTCTTTTTTGAAAGAACTTGCTAGTGTAGATGCAGCTTAAGAGGGCTACAGTGCAGAGACATCCAATGAATACAAATTGCAAATGTGAATAAAGTATCGAAACACTGAAGGATTTAATTAAAGAGGTTCCAGATGTGTGGCGCTGTAATGGGAAGTGGAAAATCTAGTTGTCCACAGATCCTCCAAGGAAGAATTAGCACAGTCCTCTTACAAAGGACATGCTCAAAACAGGAAAGCAATGAGTGATGCATCACAACAGCTAATAAAAACTGAGTGTCAGTATGCTCAGAAGAGGTGGCTTTGTTGTACTGAACAGTACTGCATGGGATCTTTTCAGGGGCAAAGGCAAAATGCCACATTTACTGGTAATACACATACAGCAATCAACACTCATCATATGATATATTACACTCACACATACATGCACATACACAAAAACACTTCTGTATTGTTGCTAGTACCAGTAGTTGCTCCCCCTAACTATACTGGTCAGAGGAGTTAGATGAGGGAGGGTTGGAGCCAGGCTTCAAAAAAGTTTTTCCTTACCTTACCTACTTCTAGGAACTATTCTACAAAATATAAAATTTCTATGTAAAAACATGTAATACAAAGTTTCTATGTCCTAAATGAAAAGATACTAAATTTCTATAAAACAGGGCTTAATACAATGATACATAAAATGACTTGATACAATATTTAAAAACTCCATTGAGAGACTAGTTAAAAGAAAGATGTATCTACAGCTTTGGCTTCAGGTCATGGGTGTAAAGAGGTTAGCTGAAACTGACCATCAGTTACTTATTGCCATTTCCAAAAGTAGCCAGGCAGACAGCCCCTCTCCCCCATCCCCACCCCCAGTCCCAAGAATAGGGATTATTTTTTCTTCTACAAATGTGTGATTTCCAAATCAAATACATGTCTGGGAGAGATTAGGAAGGCACAGACACTCTTTAGAGCATTTGGCAAAGGTACCAAGGTGCAAAGTCCAGAGTTAGATTTTGTAAGTCAATCTGATTAAAAAAATTGTCCAATCTCAGACAAAATTTGTTGCTAAAGCAACAGCTTAGGATAAGACCCTGCATCAAGTGATTAAGGCTCTTAGCATAAGGTAGCCCCTCTCGCCTGTTAAAGGGGGAATTCTCAGGCCTAGATGGGATTTTATTGACACCATCTCTGTTTAAAGATGGTCATCCCCATGGTATTAGAGTAAAGTATAATTAAAGGATGCATGAAGGTCAGTTAGGGGTTGAGATACCTAGAATGATTAGAACCATTTTAAAAACAGCCTCTTTGTCCAAATAAACAGGGACACTGAGAAAACTGTCAAGGCTTGCTGCATATACAAAAAATAAGGCCAAGTCAAGAAAACAAAGCCATGTTGATAGCGTAGGAAAAACTGACCCCCTGCCAAAAAATAGATGAAGAATTGTTTACACTGATTAGAAAAATTTATGTACTCACTCTAAATTATTAATCTCACTTCCCTGAAATAGCTTTATTGAAATCCACTACAGCTAATTAAGTGGTTGTGCATGTCAAGTCTATTTTTGTTAGATATGGTATACCTGACATGGTAACATTTGACACAGGGCCACAGGTCACTGAATATGAGTTTAAGCAGTTGAGACATGTAAGAGTTAGCTCATTGTCCCTAGTCCACGTGGTAGAAAGTGGTGTTAATATAACAACACAACTATTGAAAAAGACTTCAGAGTCAGAATGTGACTTGTACTGAGCACTGTTAAGTGAAACATGGCTTACCACCTAAAGACAGTTAACAGAAAACTGAGAAAAGAGCCAGTGTTGTTGTAGCCATATTGGTCTAGGATGCTACTGAAACAAAGTGGGGAGGTAATATCTTTTATTGGACCAACTTCTTTCAAATAATGAATAAAAGTTCGGTGGAAGCTTGAAAGCTTGTTTCTCTCACCAAGAGAAGTTGGTCCAATAAAAATATTACCTCATCCAGCTGCTATCTGTAATGGTGGATGCTGATAAAAAAACATAAAAACCAAAAAAGCAATATATTTTGAGTCCTGAGTGCTGCCCTCATTTCATGAGCGTGACACAATAACCATTTGTGCCAGAAATCAATGGTTGTAGACAGCAGGGAAGTCTCTAGTGGTTCCCTGAAGTCTTAATGTTTGTCACCCAAGAGAGACATATGCTGACAGGGAATGGGCAACACCTTCTCCTGCTGGCAGTAGGGAGGGGCACTGAGTTTTCTGTTTTGCATGAAGGGCTCAGCAACAACCAGAGCAGGTCATGGCAACCCTGCTCCAGGGCATAAAACTGCGGGAACAGAGTGATATTTTTAAGGGATACCAGTAAGTCCAACAAAAGTACAAAGCACCCTAGAGATCTAGTGAACATTGTCAGTAAATCTAGTTAGCAGGTTGGACTTAAGTATTTGTGTTACACACACGTGTTGTTACTCCTACCGAGGGTTGGTTAGGGAAGGAAGCTGGGACTGTGTCTTTCAGTGGTTAAGTTTCTGAGACAGGAAGCCGGGGGCAAGAGCACTGCAGAGGGACATCTCTGTCATGGGAAGCCGTTGAAATGTTTGTCACTCTCTGTGGGAAAGGCTCCCACCCAAACTCTTTGGCCCCGGAGTGCTGCACACCAGAGACCCACGCGTGCTCCAGTTCCAATGAAGTTGCGGAGGGGGGGACTCTGTGCTGGTGTAGGGGCCCCCACTGACTTGCAGGAGGCGGCCTTAGGTGAAACTCTGGCTCAGAGGCCCCTCAGCCTCAGCGGTTTCTGTCTCCTTTTCCCCCACGCTCTAGACATGGGAACAAAGAGGGGGCAGGCCCCTCTGCGTCCCTATGCTGGGAAGCAGCGCTACTCCTCCGCCTCCTCAGGGACACCCCGGAGTGCCGCCCTTTGCGGTCTGGCTGCCTGCAGGGCCACGCGCGCCCCCGGCCCCGCGTGGGCAAGGGCAAAACAGAACCTCGCCTCGGCCGCGAACCCAGCCGCCGGCACCTTGTGTCTCAAGCGCACCGGCCGGGCGGGGCCCTAACACGCCTCACTCCACCACTGGGCGCCGCTACCGCTCAGCCGCCCCCTGGCGCCAGGGGTGGGAAGTGGGGCTCGCCGGGAGCATTCAGCGGCCGGCCGCGGGGAGGGCGCAGGGCCCTGCCGGGGCCAGGCCGGCGGGCTGCCCCCTGGTGCTGGGAGGAGCCGGGCGGGCCGCCGCGCGCTGCAGCACCCAAGCCCGGCCTGACTTCCGAAGGGGGAGGCGCTCCGGGCGCTGGAGCTGCTGAATTGCACTGGCGGCGGGGAGCGTGGTTACCGCCCGACCCCCACCCGGAGCAGGAGCCGGCGCTGCGCCCCCCTCCGCAGCCAGGGGGCGGGGGTCGCTGGCTGCCCGCCCTGGCATGCCCCCGGGGAGCGGCCGCGATCGCCCGGGTCTGCCGGAGCCCAGCCGCGGGCCCCGCCGACTCCCAGCCTGGTTTCCTGCGGCGGGGAGGGCAGGAAACGGGGGGTGGGTGCGTGGGTGGGGGGGGGGGGAGCTGGAAAGAAGCCCCCTCCCCCCTAGCCGCCGCACCGACTGTGGGGCTGGAGTGGGAGCCGCCGGCCGGGGCCGGGGCCTGGCGCAGGACTGAGCCCGACGCTGCTGGGGGCTTGCACCGCGGCTGGCGGCGCCCTGCAGATGGAGGAGGCTGCGGCTGGGGGCGGGGAGGCTGGGAGGAGGCACCCGGCGGCGGCGGGCAGGGGAGGAGCCGGCGGGCGGCGGGATGACAGAGGGAGTGGAGGGGGCGGGGGAGGGCGCATGTGGGACCAGCTGCTGGACTGGATCCGCTGCCGGGATCCGAGGAGCAGCGGCGGCCCCGGCCCCAGCCCCAGCCCCAGCCCCAGCCCGGCGGAGATGGCGCAGCGCGAGGCGGAGCAGGAGCTGCCCGAGGAGAAGGGGCCCAAGGCGGAGGAGGATGGCGAGGCGGCCCGGGGTCTGCAGGGGGCCGGGCCGAACTTCCAGCCTCCCGAAGGCGGCTTCGGCTGGATCGTGGTCTTCGCCGCCACCTGGTGCAACGGGTCCATCTTCGGCATCCACAACTCCTTCGGGATCCTGTACGTGATGCTGCAGAGCGAGCTGGGCGGCGGCGGCGAGGAGGACCGCACGCTGGAGTTCAAAACAGGTGAGCGGCGGAGGGCGGCCGGCCGGCGCCCCCTGCCGGACGCCGGCCCCTGCCCCCCGGCTCCTGAGCGCCCCCTGGAGGGGAAGAGCCGGGAGCGGGCGGATCAGTGTGCACAAAAATCCCCCTTGGTCTGAAAGGGCTTCCTGGGCCTGGCCCCGCAAAGGGAACAGTTTGTAACTTTGTCTGGGGTCAGTGAGCCACCCGCTCCCGGCTGCCCTAGAAATCCCTCTGTCAGAGTACCCTGTTTAAGGAGGAGCAAGCTGCCGGTCAGGCTGTCACCGCAGCCCTGCTCCTCCCAGCTTCAGTGCACTCCCCTTTCAGATGCCTGGCTTCCCTTGGTTAATAGGGATCAGTGTTTCTCAGCCTTTTTTTTAATATATATATATAAAGTACCCCTTTTTCAAAAAAAAAATAACTACCCCCCAGCCTCCTCTACTCATACCATCAGTTGAGACACAGGGTCCCAAGGTAATCAGAGGTTTTGAAACAAGTGCCATTCAACCTTTGTTGGTTTACTTTACCCTTTGCAGGAGTCAGAGTTGTTTTGCGTATCACCAAGTTACACCTCCCTTAAAAACTACTTACAAAAAGATGCAAAAATGTCCCAGAAGAGTATGACTGAAAAGTTTCTGACTTTCTACAATCTTATTATCAAATAATTCAATTGCAATAGAAATATTGTACTTACATTTCAGCATAAGGCATATGAAGAAGTAGAAACAAGTCATTGTCTGAATGAACTTTTAGATTGTACTGACCCTAGAATCTGAAGAAGTGGATCTTTCCCATGAACGCTCGTTACCTAATAAATAAAACTTTTAGTTTTTATGGTGCTGCAGGACTGCTTGCTTTGTTTTGCGAAGATATAGACTAACAAATGTCAGACAGCAGATCAGTAGCTCAGGGTGGAATAGAAGTCAGATCTCCTGACTCTATCCCTCTGTGACTTTACTAGTGTTTTTTATGTAGCTTGTTGTAAAATTAGCAAATATCTAGAGTTGATGTGTCCCCTGGAAGACCTCAGTGTACTTCCACATTGAGAAACACTGGTTTGTATCAGAACCTGCCTGCTGTTTAAGGTGTTTCCTTGCAGCAGATGTAACTTGTGGGAGAGCGGAGGTTTGAGTTATAATCCATATATCAAATGTCTCCCATCCCTGCAAAATTATCCTCAGGCAGAGACTCGTGAAGACCCAATCAACAGGAAAGCCCTGTTGATGGCCAGAGTAAAACAAATATTTTCAGAAAGCGAAAAGCTTAGACATCTTTTATGCGGGGCACGGACAACATTAAGGTGCCATAAGCATTCTCAGTCTTTGTTCTCAGTGCTTTAACTTCCACCTTTGGACTGAATTGCCAGACTTCTTTTGTTCCTGAAGGTGAATCTTTTCACAAAGTTTCACATGTCTCCTTCCCTCCGTCCACCCTCCAACACATACAACAACAAAGCAAAAAAAATAATCCCCCAAACAGTTAAGTTGGATGAGTTTTTTGTTTTTGTTTGTTTGTTTGTTTTTGTGGGGGGGGGGAAGTGTACATTTTGTACATATATATCAAAAATATTCTGGTACTGTCCAGCCAAATAGTTCCATGTTATCACAGGAATACAAGAATTCTTACTAGCTTTCTTCTTTCTTAGAAAAGAAGAAACAAAGCCAAAAAGCCCAGCCAAAGAAGTTTTGTATGAAAAAGATCTGAAAAAGAGACTGTAGGATTGCACTGAAGCACAAAAAGGTCAAAATAAGTTAAGGTTGCACATGTAACGTGCCTTGTGTATATCCATTATGGGACTGTAATTAAAGAAAAGTTCTGAAATATAACAGCATTTTACAATCTTTTGTGCATCTGTGTAGAACAATGCATGCCAATTAAGCAGACCATTAAAGCAATTTGTATGAAGAGTACATGTTTAACTGTTTTTACACAACATTCTACACAGTGAATAGTCACAGAGAGGTAGCTGTGTTAGTCTGTATCTTCACAAAACAAAAAAGCAGTCCTGTAGCATTTTAAAGATTATCAAAATAATATGGTAGGTGATGAACATTCATGGGACAGACCCACTTTGCCAGATCTGAAGTAGTGGGTCTGCCCCCCAAAACCCCTTCGCCTAATAAATTATTTGGTTAGTCTTTAAAGTGCTAGATGACTGCTGGTGTGTTTTGTGACGATAGTAAAGAGTAAAAGGGAAAATTAGCTGACACATATAAGCCTTCTGATTTTTTTTTTTGTCCCCAGCTAAACAAGCTTTTTAACTGCCTCCTCCTCTGAATTGGGGCTCCCAGGGAGGCTTCTAACAAACTGCCTTAGTCCTGTAAAAATGCCTGTTAAGTAACTTAGTGACTTATTTTCAATTGTGCTTACATACGAAAAGTTAGTAGCAGGCTGAAGTGTTTGTAGGATTAAGAAGAGAGAAAAGAGCCTGTATTCAAGTCATTTATTTATTTGTGTTTTAGGAGCAGCTACAGACCCCCAATGAGAGCGTGGTTATGTTGTTCTAGGGGCAGTCTCTGCCTGAAAGCTTATTATCAAAATAGACAATACCGTACATACACAGTGTGGGAGAGGAAACGGACACAGAGAAGTGAAATGACTTCCTGAGGTCAGATAGCAGGTCAGTAGCTCAGAGTGGAATGGAAGTCAGATCTCCTGAATCTCATTCTGGTGGCCTGTCCTTTCTGCCAGAGTGTATCTCAGCCTTTTTGATATCAGGGACCGGCTTGTTGCCTTCCTGAACTGTGCCAAGGAGAACCAAAGGATCGGCACTGAGCAATGAGACATGCTGCTGTAGTCTAGAACACATGGCACTGATGTTCTGGATGATTGAGAAATGAAAGGATTTAAAAGATGCGACACCTCTTAGATTCTAGAACCAATAGCATGATATTGCTGGGGAATAATATACTCGTGTAATTAAAGACAGTGTATGTACATGGTGGCAGAGATAAAGATGTATGGACAATTTTAATGTACAACAAGAAGTCTTGTGGCACCTTATAGACTAACAGATATTTTGGAGCATAAGCTCTCATGGGCAAAGACCCACTTCGTCAGATGCATCTGACGAAGCGGGGCTTTGCCCACGAAAGCTTATGCTCCAAAATATCTGCTAGTCTATACGGTGCCACAAGACTTCTTGTTGTTCTCAAAACTACAGGCTAACACGGCTACCTCTCTGATAATTTTAATATAGTCACTTGTAGGCTATTAACAGTACAGTACAATAATCCCTCAAGTTACACAAGGTTTGTGTTCCCATGCACCCTCGCATAACTCGAATTTCGTGTAAGTCGGGGGTGGCTGTTTTCTCCGCTGGAACGCACGTTCTGTGGTGTGGGAAGCAGCAGGAGCACCTGGAGCTCCTTCAGAAAGGTCATTTCGGGGGTGGGGGGACAGCTGGGGAGGGTTAAGCCTGGTGGTGGGTTTGGGCCATGGGAGGGAGCCAGAGGAGTTGAGCCTGGGGTGGGTTAGGGCTGGAGGGGCAGGAGCTGGAGTTGAGCTGGAGCCCCTCATAGGGGAGTGAGCTGGAGCCGCGTATGGGGGGGTGGAACAGGGGAGGGTTGAACTGGTGCCACGTGTGGGGTGGTGAGCCAGGCCGCAGGGTGGTGAGCCAGGCAGCAGGGAGTTGAACCTGAGCATGGGGGGTTTCAACCAGGGCTGGGGGGTTGAGCCAGAGCCACCCGTGGGGGCGGTGAGCTGGGCTGCGGGGAGGGGAGGTGTTGAACTGGGGTGCAGGTAGTGAGCTGGAGCCAGGCCTTGGGTGGTGAGTTGGGCCGCAGGGGGGTTTACCTGGGGCCAGGGTGGCGGATTGAACCAGGGTTGTGCAGGGTTGGGGGGTTTGAGCCAGGGCCAGGGGGAGCAGGATTTTGAGTTGCTCTTAACTCGCAATCTGCATTTTGGGAGTTTACTGTACAGTGGCATAGGTTGTCTTTTAAATTGTAAATAGTGGAATACACAATGCATCTTTGTATTTCTATTCTTCAGGAAAATCAGCACTTAATTATCTGTTTCCTTTTTGTGATCGTATCAACAAAACCCAAAGCATTAAAGGAGCGGGGGTCCTAGCTAACAATATTGAAAACTGAAGTGTTGGAGTTAGAGGGATAAAATCTCTGCCATGGGCTGTAGGATCTGCCCCTGTTTCTTCCAATGTGTTTGTCATCAATGGAGGGGGAGAGAAGATGAGTGACTGTGTGTTTGTGTAAGTAACCATACACAGGCTTCTAGAAAGAGAGAAGCCAACATAGGCATCTGAGTCAACCCAGCACTTTGTCGTTAAATTGCCTGTAAGACCAATGTGCGTTTTGGTCTTTGCTTAGCATAGAGACTATGAATAATGTGTATTCTCTACCTCCTAGCTTAATATTACAGTTACATGTTAGTATGTCACTTCTGACTTGCTTTGCGATCATTGGACGTGTGTGTGATACACTAGGTACTAAACATGCATGTGACATTCTAGTTGCCAGGGAGAAGGGAGTGACTGCCCATGTGAAGTGGAGGATTATTTACTTATTTAATCCTCCATTGAATTCATGGTATTTTGGGCATTTAAATGTACAGGCTCAGAGAGGCTATATATCTGCAATTGCAGCTGCCTGCTGAAGTCCCTCTGTGCTAAAACTTGAAGTTGGGACTCCATAGGTCAGGGAGAGGCAAATCTGGATAGGGAGCAGAGATGGAGGAGCCACTGCTCTGCATCACGTGTTCTACTCCATGCTTGGATTGCGTCAATGAGCTATACCTGCTATCTATTGCTGCTAGAAGCAGCACTGACTCTGGCCCATAGCAGCACTTCACATTCCTTCTGACAAGGGAGGTTGTATGCAGCTGTATGGGACAACCTGTGTGCTACCCCTCCTCCTCTACTCTTGGTTGCACCAACCACCTCCACCTCTGCCCACTCACAATTAGACACCAGTCTTAGTGCAGCTGCTGACTTGGAAACCTAAGGAGGAAATAATCATAGCTGCTTTCAGGGTGCTCAGTGTTATGGTCTTCCTGAAAAGAATCACACTCTCTATGTTCTACATTTCATCTCCCTTCTCAGCTGATGGAGTGCTCTGAGCTGGAAACAGAGCAAAAAGTGTATGTGTGACCTGACAGCTTCCCATACAGACCACCAGCAAGTATTCCACAGACCACAATGTGAGAACCTCTGATGGGTTAAGTGCAGGACTAAGAGTAACTCATGGACTGTAATCCACTTCTGACACTGAGTCACTTTGTGACCATGAGCAAGTGACTTAACTTACTTGTCCATCCCTACTGAAGAAGGTCAACGGGAGAGTTTCTCCCATTGACTTCCCTTACTCCTCACATCTCGCAAAGAGTACAGGGGTCGACTGTGAACCCTCAGGTCAACTGCGTGTGTCCCTACCAGATGCACTAAATTGAACCTTAGAATCGATCTTGCGGGCTAGTGTAGACATAGCCTCCATCTCTAAAAGGAGAGCTAATGCTCTTCTGTCTCATAGGTTTTTATGACAAGGATGTAATATTTGGAGAGCTCTTTGAAGATGTAAAGGCAGAGAAGGATTCCAGTCGAGTTATACTCCTGAAAAATAGGGTTTATAGTTGTATTTAAAAGGCACTAACTCAAATTAAGCACGTACAGCACAGACCTATGGTTGTAATTATCGAGGTTTACTTTGTGTATTCTGCATTCTGTTGTGTTTGATCTCATAATGTGTAGATTCCATGGAGTTCAAGTTTAGGGTCAGGCTGTAAAAACAACTTTCTTTCAGCAGTGCACTGAATGCATAGCTCCTTTGTGTAAAGAACTACACTGTTGTGCATATGTAAACAAGCAATCCAGTGATGATCAGCATGTACTGCTGTGAAGATCCAGCACACCCTTTGGCTACATGCAGTAGGAAGCCAGACTTTATAGTGAGGCACACTGGTGGTTTCATTTTGTGAAGGAGGAGGATCATTGGAAAGAAAAATTGAAGTTAGAATAAAATCTTTACCCAAAGGAACAGCAAAAAGCAGTCGCTTCTAGTAGATGTGGCCTATATGGAAGAATGGAGCGATAATGCACCTTTGGGATACCTGAAAATGATAGCTTAGTGGTGATTAGACAATCTAATATCTGTGCTGAGGCATTGATTTCAGGGCAGAATGCCCTCCACCAGTTAGGAATTATGGAACATTCAACACAGGGGAAAACAAAACAAACCACTGGTCCTTTTGGGGTTTGTTAAGGACTGCCCAGCATGCAGTATGGAAGTGACAAACTCGCATTATGACATTGATCAGGTCCCCTTCTCTCATCATTTTAGTTTCTCCCCCCGTAAAATGATTTGTGTGTGGTCGAAATGGGAATTCCTTTCCCATGAAAATGGATATTGGGGCTGTGTCTCAATGTACTAGCTTTTGCCCTCTGGGGAATCACATTTTACCAGGAGTGCAGTTCTTCTAAAGGGTCAGTGAGCACTGGGGCATGAGAGCCCATGACTTCTAGATTGGAGGCTCTTAAACCATGGCCAGTTCTGGATTCTTCAGTTCAGAGAGGGATGTCCCACCATCATGAGTATAGCTGAGGTAGACAAGATTTCTGAGCTGGTGTCATCCAAGGACAAACAATGAGTGCATTGGTCAGGAGAGGCACATGTTCCTGTTGGACTTAATTAACAGAGAGTGCCAGTTGTGCACATGGCCTATGTTAACTTCAGTTCAAATATCCACAGATGCTCTGTCATGTAATGTCAAGGAACCTGCCTGGCGTTCTGAAAGTGTGTCTTGTTTCTGTGAGTCCACTGTATGTGTTGCAGTTTTAGGGATTTAACAAGAGCTGGCAAGGCAGCTGGAAGGACTACATTGATTTTCTTTTCTCCCTTTTAATTTATTAAAATCACCTAGATCTAGATTAATTGTATTTGCTTTAAATTGTATGTTTCATTTGCCTTGAAATAGGAGCTACAAACACTTGGACAAATGGACTGCATGGTTTATCTGATTTCACCATAGCTCCACCAAAAGTGCCCCTCGAGCCTATTTCTCACAGCTGTAGTGTTTTCAGTGTCTTGTGGAGCAGTCCTTTGACTGCCTTTTTGCAGAAGAGATGGGAATGTTTTGCCACTTTGTCCTGCAGAGGAGGAATATCCACCGTTACAGCTTTGTGCTGGCTCCGAGTTCTGATATCAGAAGGTCCTATAGAGATTGAATGGTGTCTCAAAGTAAAATTGGGATTAAATACTAAACGGTAGTGGTTCTTGTTCCGGATTGAATTGATGCCTACGTTTGCAGCTGGGGAAAAGAGTTCTCTTAGGCTGTGTCTACACTACCACCTTCCATCGAAGGAAGGATGGTCGTTAGGGTGTTGGGAGTTTACTAATGAAGTGCTGTTGTGCATAGGCAGCACTTCATTAAGCAAATTCCCCTCTGCAGCAACTTTGAAGTTTTAAACTTCGAAGTACGGGCACACGTCTGGCTGTGGCTCAGCCGCCGGTACTTCGAAGTGCTTGGGCAACTCGACATGTTGAGGAGTAAGGGGACTTCGAAGTTAATTAGCTTAACGGGGAATTAAGGTTTAAGCAAAGAAAAGAAGACGTTAAATAAAAGTTGCCCCAGCACTTCGAAGTACCGGCGGCTGAGCCACAGCCAGACGTGTGCCCGTACTTCGAAGTTTAAAACTTCAATGTTGCTGCAGGGGGAATTTGCTTAATGAAGTGCTGCCTATTTACGGCAGCACTTCATTAGTAAACTCCCAACACCCTAATTACCATCCTTCCTTTGAAGGAAGGTGGTAGCGTAGATAAGCCCTTAGACTATAATGGCAGGAGTGGGGGAGGCTTTCTGATACATCATTAGGTAATGACTGTCTCTTAAAATTGAGAGTTCACGTTCTACTCTATATAGTTTCTGTGGTTATGTTGGAGAAATGTCTGTCTTGTTTTCATTAAGGCAGTACAGTGAATGAACCAGCCACGAACAACCTTACATGATGGACCAGATGTCCGAATGGGTTTTTTGTTGTTGCTTGTCCTTGTTAGATGGGTTTTCTTGTTGTGGTTTGTTTATAATCAGAATTCCCCATTGACATCTATGGGGATTTCTTCTTAAATATTGATGCTCTGTTATGTCCTCTGAGTCCTAGGCTAGGTAAGCTAGTTTATCTTATCTGTTCTGCTTTATAAAAACTGTTGTGTGGAAAGGGGCAAACAGGTGCATGTTACTGATTAAAAAAAACCTAAGATCCTAGTTCAGAGAAAAATTTTAGTGAAAGGAGAAAGGGTAGTTCTAACAGCTAAACAGGAGAAGAAAGTAGAAACTGACTCACCTAATATGTACAGAACAGCATCAGCTTTGGTTACCTCTTTGCGGGGCCCTGCTGGCTCTATAGGCTCGGAAGGGAAAGCCCTAATGATACCGTGAATTCCAGGAAGATATTTTTGAAAATGCACCCAAGTAAATTGTAGCCGTGTTCCACAGCACTGACAGCTTCACACCCTCTTTCAGATCCCTCCCTGCATAGGGCTGTGTCAGAGCCAAATTGCAGGCATTAAAACACTCTTCATGTGTTATGTAAATCTAAATATAAAAAGAGGCTTCTATCCAAGACTGTAGGTTTTAAATTCAGGATCTGTTTGCGGGAGGGGATGTGCATGCAATTTTGTGGCGGTGTTTTGTGGACTCTTCAGCCGAATAGGAAAAACTAAAGCGTATTTACATGGAGATATTTAACGTCTTCTTTTCTTTGCTTATAGCTTAGTTCCCCGGTAAGCTAATTAACTTACAGTGACTTATGTTGAGAGCCAAAGAAAATAGCTCCATTGAGGGTGTTTGGTGACATTGCAAACAGCACATGGAAGCCGCTGTTGCACTCCTACTTAATTCTTATATGACAAGATTTAAATTTCAGATGTTTGAAGTGTTCCTGTGGCATATGTGGAAGAGTGCACAGACTTTAATAAAGTTGTTAATCCAAAGAGTTAGATTGGATTTTAGTATCTAGGACTTTTTAATGATTATCCATATGTTTCAAATACATTACAGAACTTGGACTCCAGGTTTTACATGTTGTTTCCGGAGAAGATCTTGTCTGTCCTCACCTGAAGGTGGCAGCGTAGCTGCTGCTAGGCTCATTTCAGATGGCCTTGACTTTTTATATTAACTGCTGTAAGACTATTGTACAACTAGACTTCCGTCTGCCTTTCACCCAGGGACCTCCGAACTCAGTGCAGACTTGAACTGGTAATGTTTCCAGGTCTGAAGAGGCATTTTACAGATGTGTAAGCAGAAAGGGAAGTGGCTACCTGTAAGTCTACGCACTGTGTCTGAAGATAGAACCTAGTTGGCCTGATTCCCAGGACCTTTTTCTAATTATCAGATTACACGGCATCTCCGAATAATTCTCCCTACCAATCATATTGCCTTTCACAGTTTTTTCTGTTTTTTGTCATCTCTATTTTACTGATAGTTCTCAACCTCTTAACTTAATCCCCCCTGGTTTTTTATACCCTTCTCTTCGCTCTCCCATCTTAATCCCCCATTCTCTAATTTCAGTTTTCCTGAAGTCCGTCATTGGTTCTGGATCAGATTGTTGATTCCCCCAGCTGCAAAATTAATTAAATAAACTAGATTTTTAAAGTTCAGTTTTAAGAATCAGAGTGTATTAGGAATGCATGAAGAGCTCTCATTAAAAAATATTTTTAACCTCAGCTGTCAGTTCTTAGCTCTTTAGAGGGCCTGGGTTTAGCCTTTGGTAGTGCTGTGCATTGATGCTTATGCTCTCGGAGTGTACATGGAATGAGCTTTTGAATTGATCAGCGTAATGGAGAGTGATGGCCTTGAGTTCACAGGTACTCCAAATGACGTGTAACTGGTTTCAGGTGTAACCTCATTGCAGCAATTAGAGTAAAGCGAGAAGCTTTAAAATTTCCATCTTTAGTTTGCAATAGCCAAAAATGCAAATATAAAACTAGAAAAGCAAGGAACAGGATTAATGAGACATTAATGATAAACAACCATGTATATAATAATTAATGCACTGTAGCACTAGAGAGTGGAGGAGTAGGTTGCACATTCATAGTTTTCACAATTCTCAGTTACTGGATTGATCGTTTTAATAAAGAGATCTCAAGTTACTTCCCTCAGATTAAAAAGAATAAATTCTTCGGTGCTGATGGGACACTGGCAGCATGTTATTTAGAAATAAACATTGCAGTATTCCCAAGTCTTACCATTTTATTTTGAGACTCGTGACATTTGGTATTCTTAAAGCCCCTGTTCCTAGAGTCAAGTGATTTACATGAGAATTGGATCTGTAATTTAAAAAAATAGTTCTTAGCCATCATGGTTATGAGGAAAAGCTTGAGAATGTGACTTAAGTGCACCCTAAAAAATCCAAACAATAAGTGAGGGAAAAAAAGGACCTTGGTATTTTAAATCTCATATTTGTTTGTTTTTTTAAATACCTGACTCATGACTTTTGAACACTGGGCAGTGTTGGTGTTACTGATTGGCAGTAGCAGAATTCCAGACAACAAAACACAAGCACCTCCTGCTTTTTGGTAAGATTTCCATCCCTCATGCCATTCCCTTTTCTATATAAATCAACTTAAAGCCTGATCAAAATACTAGACTCCAAAAATGGTAACAGCGCACCACTGGGAACATGCTGCCTCTGGCTGCGGTACCCTCCACACCAGTGATCAGACTGGAATATAAATGGGAACAGAAAACCCTGTGTATAAAAGATGATGTTTTTCTTGCCTCCCTCTGCAGTGTGGAGCAGGGGTCACTTGCAGGTTCAAACCAGTGTAAGTGGTGGATTCTCTGTAACATGAAGCCTTTAAATCATGATTTGAGGACTTAAGTAACTCAGTCAGAGGTTAAGGGTCTGTACCAGGAGTGGATGGCTGAGGTTCTATGGCCTTGCAAATGGGCAGGAGGTTAGAGGAGGGATCATGATGGTCCCTTCTGGCCTTAAAATCGTCCTGTGTTCCTGTTCAGTGGCCAGGAGAGCTGTGTAAGTCAGTGCTTTCTTCTTGTAATAATGGTGACCTCACAAGACCAGAGTACTGGTCGTTGTTAACCTGATTGTCTGTGGCCAGAGAGTCCTGTGCAGAGATGGCTGTGATCACTGGAAAATAGAGGTGCAAATTCCAGAAGCTCCAACCCTTACAAGACATTAAAGGTAGAGGCAGGGGAAAAAAAGAAAGGGTTTGAAGTCTGCATCAGCCAGATTTTAAGAAGTAATATTTGGCACAGAGTTATCACTTGCTTTTCTTGTGTGTGTGTGGTATAAATTGCTAAAGGGTATGTAGTTCACCTGATTAATCTCTTGCTCAATACAAGTTCTGAACAGTAGATCTAGCTTAAAAACTCCAGGAATATTGGAGGAATTCAAAATATCTGCTAAAAATGTTGTCTGTCTTCAGACTTTACCAGCCCAGGTAGCCCTGGCCTACCCATGAAATCCTGTAACTTTGTGTTCTAGCTTTGAGTAGGTTAGTTTCTTCGTCTCTCAAACAGGATAGTACCTTGTGTTCTCTTTAACCAAGGATAGCTATAGAATCTGAAATGCTGATATTGGAAAATGGATCTGTGTTGGGTATAAACATTCTCTAAACCCCTGATGTATCTTAGAGGCATTATAATATCAAGCCCTAAATTTTGCTTCTTTTATTTTAATTGTTGGGAAGAAAGAAAAGTTGATAAAAAATAAATGGGGGAAGGATTCCCCATTTTATAAATTTCAGTGAAAACAACTTTAACCTTTAATTTTATTTAAACCTTCTGCTGCAATATTGTGAAGCTAAACAGAACCCGGTTATACCTGTTTGTGCCTGAGAAACAAAAGGTGTATTTGAACAGAGTTAACAAGTGAAAAATGTTGAATTTCATTGCCCATATTCAGTGAAATCCAGAAAACAACAAGCACTTTAGGAATACCCTAAAGAATAGTATTGTGTCTTGATTACCAGAGTCTGCAAACGATCTTGAGTCATATTAACATAGCTCTTTCAATGTGCCTCAGTTTATTCATCTTTAAAATGGATGTACTACAGATTTCACTTTGAAGGTTTGAGACCCATGGTATTTCTGCTCGGCAATAAAATACTGGCTGGCCTATGTCTGTTGACTCAGGCTTGTGGGGCTTGGGCTACAAGGCTATAAAATTGTACTGCAGATGCTCAGTGTAGGATCAGGTGCAGGGTCTGGGAGGGACTTGGGGGTGCAGAGCCAGAGTCAGACTCTGGCCAGGAGGTGCTTACCTAAGTAGCTCCTGATCAGCAGCACTCAGAGGCAGGCTTCCCTGCCTGCCAGCAGTCCCAGCCCACAGGCTATTCCATGTGGCTCTGTGCAGGGAGATGGAGGGCTTTGGATGATGCCCCCACCCTCAGAAAAATCCCACAGCTTCTATTGGATGGAAGCTAGCCAAAGGGAGCTGAGAAATTGTGCCACACTTCTCCTGTCCCTAGCAAAGTCTCTCAGCTTCCATTGACTGAATCTTTTCTCCCCTTGCAGCCTTAGGGGCCAGCCTCGGGCCAGATTAGAAGGCTTGGTGGGCCAAATCCAGCCCTCAGGGCATACCTTGCTGGTCCTGGGCTATACTGTGGGTGAATGTGGGGGCAGTGGACCAGATTCTAATATGTCATTTCCACTTTAAAAAGTAATTTTGTTTTAATTTTAAAGGCTTTTGATTACCATGTCGTGCATCTCTCCCACGCAGTCCAGTCCAGGCTACCCTGGGGTCTGGTACAGCAGGGGTGCACAAAGTGGGGGGAGGCATATGAAATATCATAAGTGGGGTGCAGCATGATAGGCTGCTGGGTCTCAGATTCATCCGTCTCATTACAAATGTTGACATATGTTGCTGGTTTTATGTATGCATTCACAGTTATGTACCAATCAATGAAGTTTTTACATTCTGCATACTTATTTTCTTACACGTGCCAAAAGGGTTTCTTTTTTTTTTCCATGTGAACATAACCAAAAATTCCGTCAGTTTGGATTACATGAGACAGGCTGGGGGGGTGGCTAATTGCAGGGAGGAAAAGTGGGGCCCCACATAAAATGTTTGCTCATCCCTGTGTCAGAGGAAGAGCTGCTTGTCTATTCTTCAGTCCCTCAAACCTGCCTCCCTCCTCTGCCTCCTGTGCCTTTCTGTCCTGTCACGTTCTGCAAACAGCAGCAAACTCTCAAGCTCAGAAATGCATCTGCAAATGGAGCCATCCCGTGGCACAGCCCTGGAATTATTCAGCTTCCGAACATTGAGGGAAATTGTGTAACATTTGGCTTCCTAACCAAGTTGGGCCTCTCAGTGGTGTTCAGCCCAGCTAGTTTTTACTCACCCAACCACAGTTCTTCTTGTGGTAATCAAACCCTATTAATGAATGACTTGGTTAACGCAGAGCAGCGGTACTGTCCAAAGGTGTGCCAGGTGCCACTTGTGTTCGTCCACGGCATGTTCTGCTGGGGCAGCCTTTTGTGGGTCACGTTACCCTTTGAGTCCACTGCCTTGGGCTGTGGTTTTGTTGCGAACAGGCCAATAAGCTTGCAGAAGAATTTATATTTGCCTGGCAGCTTAATAAAATCTGATCAGTGGCGTGTGTTTAAAAACAAAACCCCACCTGCAGGCTCATCGAAGGAGGGGTGGGGGCAATTGCCCCACAGCCCAGCATTTCAAAGGGGCTTGGCATTCCAGACACTGCCACAGTAGCAGTGCTCCCTTGACTTGTTGTGTTGCTTCGTGGCTGCTCCGCGCTTGGGGGAGGGGGCCTCACTGACCTAAGCCGCACCCTTCCACCCTTGTTCCCTCCCCTTTCAGGGTGGAGACCTGGACCCCTTTCCCACTTTACACCTGGGCTCACAGCAGCTGGTGGTGCTGCTGCCAACCCTAGGAACTCTGTAGATGAGCATACAGTTCCCTTGCCCCTCATCTTCTTGCATCTCTCCATAAGGCTCCCCAACATGCTTGCTCCTCTCTGCCCTTCCCCAAGCACTTTCCCCAGCCTCCAATCAGCTTTTAACTACTTCCTAGCCTTATGGGCATGTGATCGGCCATAGGCACAGAAAAGCATCACGTATGGTATACTATAGACCAGCATCTGCAGGACGAGGCCATCAGGGTTCCCTGCCGATGTCGTCTATGAAACAGGAAGGCTTTGTGTAATTGGGCAACTCCTTTCTAAGGGGAGGTAATTAAGCATTTGTCCCATTAATGTCAAGGGCTAGGCATGTTTGCTTAAGAACTTTCTGAGCTAACCCAAGTGCCCTTCTGTAGCAGCGCACTGAGCTTTTTTGAAAAGGCCCACGTTTATGTTCCAAGTCTGTTTTGTAACGTGGTGTGCAGAGGGAAACCCTTGCTTGTAGTGTGAATGGCAGCAAACTGATGTTCCTGAGCAAATGGTGAGCTAAACCAATATGAAATACTTGTTGCTCGCTGATGGATTTTACAGAATTTTATGCATAGGATTGAGAGAGTACTCTATCCTTTTTATCATCAGCTTCAAACTTAGTGGCCTGGGCATTTTTTATCCTAGAGATTCTCATATATTGTTGCTTGATAAAGATTCAAATATCAATGGCTAGACTGACAAAATAGGTGAGGTGCCAAGAATGCATTTGTTTTCATATGACCTCCTTGTGCGTACAAGTAATAGAACATGTTATAATAAAGTCTATACCCTTGATATGGAACATGCTTGTGAACTTCCAAGTTGAAAAAAACTCCTGTTAATTGCAGATACCTTAGTTTTCTTCAGCCTAAGCAAGTTATCGCTCATTTCCTTGTTTATTTTTTCCTTCTGTGAACCTCTGATTTCATTACCTAGGGGCCAGAGCTCCACTGTGCTAGGTGCTATACAAAACAACGAAAAACTCTCTGGCGCACGGAGTTTGCAATTGAAAATCTTTGTGAATTTCAAGTCATATACCTCTGTTTCTAAATATATAGTTGTATTTTGGGTGTATATGTTATATACACGCATTGTCTGTGTATGTGGTTATCATATGTATGCCGATGCATGCTATGATTTCAGGGAATTATTTAGCACACAAAATTCCCATTGAAGTACATGGAAACGCTAAGTGCTAAGTACTTCTGAAAATTATGCCACATATGTCATGTATAATATATGTGTATGTAAATATGTATTTATAAATGTTGCACATATTTTCCCTTTTCCCATTTTTAGAGCAATCTCAAACTGCAGTATGTGCCGTAAATAAAAGTATTTTCTTAGTATATTTGAGGGGTGACTTGGTTTGCTGTGGCTGATTTCTGTTCATCCACCCTGAGTCAGTTGGGGATGTTGCAAAACCTACATTAAGTATGTTCTGAATTGCCATAACATGCTCTCAGTTGTAAGCATTTCAAATGTCACACAATTACCTAGTATAACAGGTCTTGCCAGGTGATATAAACAAGCAGCTCATTAAAGAGATAGCAGCCTCGTTTTTCTCAGTGATGTAGCATGGAGGCTTCCTGCATGAAAAGTGTATGGAGATTAAAAACAGCAGTGAACCTCATTTCACTTATTTATTCTGCCTACTTATAAGGTCCCCTGTACCTGACATTCTGGCCTAGGATTGGTAAAAAATCCCATCTTCTTTTACAATCCTCTCCCTCAAGGCCCAGTCTCCAGCAGCAACTTTTAGAGCCTGTCTGTGCCTTTCCCACTTTATTGTATTTGCTGTACAAACAGGCTCACCAATGGGATGGACAAGAAGGTGGCAATTACCCCAGCCATTAAAAGGAGCCTGGGGCTCCTGGCTGCTGTTGTCACTATTGCAGTGGTGGCCAGAGACCTGGGCCTTTTAAATCGCTGCTGGAGCACCATGCAGCACGCTCTGGACAGCAGTGAGATCTTGGTGGGTGGGTACATGGCCTGGGCGATGCTGAGGGGTGGCTGCCCCCAGCCTTGCCCCTTCTGCCCAAAGCCCTGCTCCTTCTGGGAGCGTGGAGCCACCCCACCCTATCTTGCTCAGGGGCCAGGCGAATTTGTCAGCTCCCCTGTGCAGACTCTGCCCTTATCAGCTTACTCATCTTTCACTAGCAGTCACCACTCTATGATGTGACTTGGACAGTCTCTCCATCCTAGCCCTCAAAGGCTGGTAGCAGGGTATGTTGCTCCCACAGTGTGCTCAGCGTGCACCCAAGAGCTAAGTCCATGAATCAAACTTGTGCTTGCTGCTTATGTGACAGTGCACCTCTAGGCCAAGCTATTTAAGTGAACCGGTGTACTGGATCAAAGCCCTTCCCTTGGGAGAAGGAGAAGTGTTTTGCTGAGAAGCTGGGTCCAGGTGGTAGTGTACTGAGTGGGGAATGCTTCCGTGTAGGTTGTCTGAAGGTTATGAATGTCTGAACCTGAGGACTGCATTCGAGAGGGTGTGATGTAACTGGTTTTGCCCAGCTATAGCTGGTTTTGGCCTGCTGCTGGGCCAGTCTGAAGAGTGATGGCAGGTACCTCGCTCCTGGGGCTGGGAGCTTTCAGATGGGGGAAAAAGGAAGAAGATGTGTCGCTAGTGAGCAGCTGCCCTTCCTACCCAGGGGTTCTAGAATGCTTTTTATAGTGGTGGTGCTGAAAACCATTGACTCAACCTGTAAACCCTGTAGGTGGTGAGAACCACTTCAAGTCAAAGGGTGCAGCCATACCCCTCGTTCCCACACCTGTGCTGCCAATGTATGCCTTGCAAGCTGAGTTGGCAGAAAGGAGGGCACTCAGCAGCTTCTAAGGGAAGCAATGAAGGAAAAGTTGTTAGAAAAGAAATTATACATCTCCCTCCCCACTCCCGAATAAAACATGTTCTGTCAGGTGATTGTTGTAGAATAACAGGGAATCATTATTTTTAACCTTTAAGAAGCAGTAGTCCTAATTGTGAGCATCTTGCCCAGGGCCCAGAAGGCCCTGCTTCCAGGAACACTTGGCCAGTCCGTCATTTAGTTCGAGATAGTTTGCTGTTCACGTAATGCAGCCAGTGTGCTCTCCACACGGCAGAGCTCACTCATTTCCTGTACCTGGGACAGTGCCTCAAACCGAGAAAAAGAAATAATCCCTGCAATGAAATAAACCTTTTCAAATTCCTGTGTAAGAGCCACCCAGTGCTTGCCCTGTATAAATCATACCCTGGTGGTGATAGACACAATGGAAAGAGAACCCTCTTTTTGGGAAGCCATTTCCCCCGTCCCAACTCTCCATAAGATTGGTTGCCCAAGCAACTTTAATCCTGGTGTTTCCTAACTATTGAGTGCTTGACTTTGCACCATGAATAATGCTCTTTTAACGAAGAGTTTTGTATGTTGATATTTATATTTCAGTAACACCTAGAAGCTCAACTGAGATGGAACCCTAATGTGCTACATGCTAAACATATACATTGCATATAGGAAAAGGCATTCCCTGCCTCCAAGAGCTTACAGTCTAAATAGGCAAGACAGTCAGAGAACAGAAGAGTGTTCCTTTTTATAGCTGGAGAATTGTGGGACAGAGATTGAATGACTGGGCCTGTGTAGGCAGAGTTAGGAACCAGACTAACATCTTCCGATTCCCAGTCCAGGGCCTTAACTGCAAAACCATTAACTAAAATGGGAATTTGCTGTTGTTGATAGCTACACATTTATTGTTTCTTATAAAGGTTGTTTAGTCTAGCAAACTGGTTCGTTGTTCAGTCTGTCATACCCATAAGACCTTGCCAATTCCTCCAGTTTATCTATGTGAACAGAACAATGGATTGGTTGTGTAGAGGAGAATTCTTTAATTATGCATCCCCTAGAATAACATAATTTGTGAATTATAAAGTGGCTGTGAAATGTTGCATAACAAGCAGTAGACATACTTAGTATTTGGCTCCAGATGAAGAGGGAACATGAACAGTCCCAATGTTCCCGATCAGTGGTCAACTAGTAATCCATGTAAAGGCATGTTTATTTCTTAAGCTTTATGTAAACAATGGAAGTTGTGAGCACTAGGGGGTGGGGAGAAACTGGTTTCGGCACTAAGCTTACTTTAAAGCTAAACACGCCAAGCTGGTGAGCCTGGGGAGAGCTTAATTAAAGTTGAAGGAGAAAAACTTCCAAAAAAATTAGGTATTTAAATGGGACATTTTTGTTCTGGGTTCAGAATGTTTCATGTCCCTGTTGGTATTGACTTTAATAAAAAGCAGATCTCCAAGAAAAGCACATTGGAACACTCAAAGAGGCAGATTCCAGAAGAAAATTTGTAACATTGTTGCTGGTAAAAGAGAGAGAATTTTTAACAATTGAATTTATATTCCTCCTTTCAAGCTGTTTCTTTGCTTGGACCTGGGTCTTGCAATAAGATGCATGCAGATAAGAGCCTAGAGTTAATCCCCAGAGACTTCAGTGGGCCTACACATGGGAGTAGGGTTCCACCAGTACACCTTTCTTTGTGGGATTCTGGCCTGAGGCAGGTAAGTAAAACAAATTCAGAGAATTTCACTTCCTGGTTGAGGTATGCTAGCCTGGTGTTCTTTGCTTTGAGCTTCCTTCAGTGCTGGAACATGTTCAGAGATCTTTTGTTCTGCAAGTATTTTTAGTGATATTTTTAAACATATTATGAATGAAAACATTTCTACTAAAGTTACTGTGCCCCAAAAATCCCCGTAAAATTTAGCTCTGGACTGTATTTGTAGTAACTGTTTAATGTGTGTGTTACCTTGAAAATATCCAAGAAAAGAATTTGGGAGGCTTTTTTTTTTTTTTAAAAAAAAAAGCGGGGCAAAGAAGGGAGCCCATAAAATTCTACACCCTGAAATACTTTGTTTCCAGCCTAGCTGTGAGTGGAAATCAGGCACAAAACCATTTTTATCTCCAAATTCAATTTGAAGAAACTCTTAAACTAACAGGATGCCATGTGAAAACAGCATTGTCTGTGTACAGTAGAGAAAAGATCCTTATTCCTCCTTATAGCTGGAGCTATAACTTCTATGGAGCACTCTTCCTGTAGCCTGCAAAGAAGGTTGTCACGATGGCAGCCCTTAAAGGCCTGTTTGTCTCTTCTGTGTGTTGTAATAAACCACATGCTTTAGCTGCAGAGGACTTAATTTCTGGACGCTAATGGGGCTTAATGTTTTAACTAGTCATTATTGGTTTGTCTCAATTAGTGTGTGTAAACTGCCAGGCAACTTACCAAATGCCTGGGTACCATCTGTGGAGAGGGGGAGTTGCAGTGGTTTTTTTGGAGCTGCAGTCCCCAGGATCGCAATTAGGAACATCGAATCTAGCTAGATTTTTATACCCCAGTTAGCTCTGTGGTCTCTGCGTTTGAGACTTCAGGGTTAAGATTTGCACTGCCTCGTTTGGGAAAATGGCCAGGACGCGTTGGTGGGGGTTAGATGAGGGTTACAATCGGATTCAGTGTACTTGTCTCTGGGGCTTGTTAACCATACTCATTAGAGCACGTGAAAGGGAGAAATGACTGCACTACCAGAGCCAGCTCCCCTTAATGGAATTTGTGTGAGAGCTCAGTTAATCCAGGCGGTTACATGGAATGTACAAAGCTGAAGTGTACTCATATTTTTTATAAAATACACTTTCTAGCAATAGCTTTTCCATAGGAGAGTGTTCTCCTCCAAGAGGTATGGATCACCCCCATTTCCAGAGCAGCAAGGAGCTATATTTTATCTGGTGGGAGGGAGATTATACAGCTACTGTATTATGGGTAGGGCTGGTATTAGTATTTGTATCAACAGTTGTGCTCAAATGGTCCACCTGGAACCCCATTATTCTGGGAAGCACAAAGACGTGTGCTCAGAGACAGCCCTTCTCCTGGAGAGCTTATAAACCGTGGCATTGATTCAGGAAAGCATCCCTCCCTCTGCAGCAGAGTGCTTACGGCTCCTTGAAGTCAGTGATATTTACATGCATGCTTAGAGTTACATATGTGTTTTAAATGTTTTCCTGAATCAGCCTAAATATAAGCAGTGCATAACAGAGGGAAGACCAAGGTGACAGTCATAGAAATGCAAGCCTGCATATATTGTACACAGAGGTCATTTGGAGGCCTCATAGCTCTTATTCCATTGTTAAATACGATAAGTGAACAAGATAAATGACTTGCTAGCGAACCCATTTGTCTCTTGCATCCTGTGCTGGGTATACACCCCATTTGGCATGTCAGCTGTGGGAGCGTGCAGTGATTCTAGCCCCTTTCCTAATCCACCTTACAGTTCGTTGGAGTGTGGAAGTTCTATGCACAGTGATTTTATTGAGAAATTTTAATTGTGTATTAATCCCCACCGTAATGTAGTTCTTGATCATTCATCCTCTTGCAATCAGCCCAGTGTAATGACTTTTTAAAATTGTCTGTTAGATGGCTGGTGATTTTTAAAACTCTCTTGGCACTGAATAATTGTCTACGTTCCACTCTGTTCCTGATTTACTTTCTGAAGTATATTTTTCTGTTCCTCGGGGAGGTGTTTATAGGATTCAGAGGGTTTTTTAATAGAGCTGCAGTTACTGTGCACAGAGAGCTTGCAGGTTCAGTCTGTGAGCAGAGACAAATTACATCAGAATGTGATATAGCCAAAGCAGAACTATGCTGACTGTCATTGCCTGTTCTAGGGATATAAAATATTAAACGGTTAACCAATCCATTATAGTCTTACCTTTATTATACTGAGGTAACCATTTAAAACAGATTGGTAAGATAATTTTGTGACACTGTCATACCTAATGTGCAATTAAAAATGCCTTAATAGCAGTACTAGCAATTGTGTTGTCAGAATAGGGTTGTAAATTTCACTATTTTACATTGGCCTTATTTCCTTTCCTGTGTATTTTTATACAGTTTACCATAGGTGGAACTATGTTCCCTATTGTCAGAACTATTGCTATGGAACTGATTTCATGCTTTGGTAGTGTTAAACCTTCAAACAGTATCACCCAGGTTATTGTGATTTGGGGTAACTACTTTGCCAGAGCAATAAGCACACCCAAGATGGAGTAATTGAAAAAAAGTAATGCCTGGAATCATCTCACAAACATAACAGACACCATTAAACATAAGCAGTATAATACAGAGCTGAGGTATGCTAACAGGTCTGGAGCAATGGCGAACCATTTGCAGCTGAAACACCCCTCTGTTTCATGTGAAAAGGTTGGCAAAAACCAAGCAAGGCTGACAGCGTTTGTGTCTGGTAGTTCAAGACAACACAACATATAACCTGCCAAAAACTAAAGGAGTTGTGCACCATGATCACTACAGATATGCTGCCTGTATCATTGAGGGTACAGATTTTTGTCCATTAATGAGTTTTGTGGAACCTGACTACTGTCTGCCTGTAAGACAAACTGTAACCTCGAAGTTCAAAAAGTGGTGTGAAGACGGTGTGAAGTCTCTCTGGGAAGAATTAGAAAATGCCATTAAAGTAGCTTTCTCTACCAACTGCTGGACAGCATTAACTACAGATTGTCACTTGCCATTATATTGAAAATTGGGAGCTTTGATTTGCAGTTCTACAAACCAAAAGTGTGGCAGAATGACAGACAGTGGAAAACCTTGCTGAAAAACTGAACACTTTGGTGGAAAGAAGGGGTCTCGGAGGCCATTTATTGGTGTTCGTACACAGTAATACGAGCAACGTTGTGCTCACCAGCACACGGAGGTATGTTAAGTGGGAATCTATCAGTTGTATTGTCCACACTTTGTAGCTAGCCATAAATGATGGGTTTCTTCAAGCCGTGTGGCTTGTGCAGTTCCAGCTGCAAGTAGACTAGTTCCACGCTTCCACCACAGCACGCAAAGTAAACTGGCCCAGTTAAGCAACACCATTTCATCCAGTTGTGTAAAACTTACTAGAATTCAATACAGTAATATGACATGTTCAAAAGACGCAGTGAGCAAAGGTGGGGTCATAGCAGCCATGCTTTCAGGTTGCTCTGCAACAAAAGAGACATGATTCCCGAACATTGCAGCAGCAAGATGAGCAGTGGAAATAAACAGAGGATTTCTTACCACTACTAAAACGCGATATAACGTCTGTGTCTGCCAAACAGTTTCAAATTCAAATATTTATCCAGTTTGCAAAAGTCTTCTCCAAACTCACCTCTGAAGCGAAGGGCCCATCCAAAATGGAAAAGTCTCTGATTTCAAGACTACTGGTTGTCGTGCACTGGAACATCGCATGAAACCCAGTGACCCTGCCCGAACTGCCAAACTTGCCCTTTTCACCTACTTGTGAGATATATGCCATAAACACATGCTCTTGCTTTTGCATATTGCATCAGTGTTAGAAACAGAAGAGTCTCTGAACATTAAGGCCGTGTCTACATGAGCCCCAAACTTCGAAATGGCCACGCAAATGGCCATTTCGAAGTTTACTAATGAAGCGCTGAAATGCATATTCAGCGATTCATTAGCATGTGGGCGGCCATGGCACTTTGAAATTGACGCGCCTCGCCGCCGCGCGTCTCGTCCCGACGGGGCTCCTTTTCGAAAGGACCCCGCCTACTTCGAAGTCCCCTTATTCCCATGAGCTGATAGGAATAAGGATCTTAAACAAAGTAAAATCATGGGATAAGAAGAAAGCTTGGAGCATAGACTTAACCGTAGAGAATGAACAGACAATTAGGGGTCTATAAAAACTCCTAATGCATCTGAATACTCTGAGCATGGACTGAGCTTTGAATATGTTACATAGCAGATACATAATGCCTGCCATATGGTTTCCTCCAGTGCCTTGTCTTAGTTGTAAATCTGAAAGTGGTCCTCACTTGGTATACTGAGTTCTTAATTGAAGCTGACCTCTTCTTGGTGTGAGGTTAGCAGATCAATGCAAAACATGCTTGGTGCCCAAATGCTTTTTGTGTCTGTGTCCCACAGCCTTCACCTGTGTGAGAGCTTTGTTACCGGAATATAATGGGGCAAGCCTTTTGGTGGGAATTACTTTATATTGTGAAATCCATGTTCAGTGCATCCAAGTAGCATTAATTTTCCACCGCAGTGATTTTCCGCTCAACCGGTGGACGACTGCTAGTTTTCCATTTTTCTCTTGGTAATAAGAACTAATACCTTAACAACTGGCCCGAGATCCTCCAGTCCCATCGTGTAAATGAGTCAGAGGGGGATCCACATAAACAGAAGTATATTGATGGTTATTTTGACAACAGCTCAGTGAAAGTTAAGGACGCACACATGATGCAAAAAGAAGGTTCAGAGCTGCTGGTGCCACTCAAGTGACAGACCTGTGTACTCCAGCATTTGCATTGCCTGCTGTTTAGCCAAGTGGGAGAGGAACTATCACCGCCTGCTCAATTTATGTGCTCTCCAGGGGGAACTCTTATAATACAACACTCCTTCTAGCTATGGGGTCTGAATTATGTCTTGGACTCTGCTGAGAGACCCTGAGCTCTGAATCCCCAGCAGTGGACAGTCTGCCAGGAGCAGGGATGCAGAAACTCAATGCCTTTTCCACTAGGAGAATCAGAGCTAATCAGTCCAGCTTTCAAAGTGTGTGAAGTGCTTCCAACGTGGCCTCCCCCCTTGGGTCACAGCTACTGCCTGGGGAGAATCTGGCTGGATTATTGAGTTGTGAACTGGTTTCACTCGTTCCAGTATATACAGAAACAAACCAGCATCATTAATTTATTCCAGTCTGTGTGTCATTGTGTTAAATCCAGTGCAAAAGATTATTTTGGTGGTGATGGGAGGCATGAAATGGGGCAATTTTCTCCATCCTTTTAGAAGCAAACCCCACAACCAGCAACACCAAACTTACTTACTAGCCAAATATAGCGGCCAATTTTTGCCTTCATTTTCTCTCCCTCTCATCACTCAGTTTGCAAAGGATATAATGCAGGCGAAGTTTCCCTCTGCGCTTGCAACTATCTGCAGAGACCAGGGTGAATAAATTGTCCACTCCCTAAAAGAAATCTGGACGAAAGGTCAGTCAGGATGTTTGTGTTAACTGCCCAGCGATCAGCCTTTGTGCTTCTGCTGCATCAGATTGCATAAGGTAAAATAATTACATCGTTCTTATTTAATCCTCACATAGTATAAAAAATAAAGTAACTGGGATAGAATATTGCCAGGGTATAAATCCATCCTGCCTTTTGAGAATAAACTGGGCTGGGCCTCCACGTTTTGAGCCTATTATCTATTATGGCAGTTTTCTTCCCATGCCATTCAGGCTGAGGTATGAAGTCAGTGCTCGCTGTTTCATAAGGCCTCTCTGTCCTAGTCATTGCAGCTGAGCAGCTCTTGCAAAAACGAGAGACATGCAACCTGCTGTTGGACCGGATAGATCTTTCAGAAGCACCTCCAACAAAACAGGAAACGTCTCCTTGCAGTCAAACAAAGTTGATCAGAAACCAGCTTGAAATGAAAGGAGCTTGGAGTTAAAGGGACATTGTTGACCCCTTTCTTTATTGCTTTTTAATTTGTTTACTGGGTTCTCCATTGTCTATAATACCATCTTAGTAGCTTGAAAATACAGTTTCCTTCCCCTCCAGTTTTTCCTGTTCCACTTGGCAGGCACTGTTGGGTTTCTCTCTCCCATTTGTGTATGTGCACATGTGGAGTTAGTGCTCGTACAAAGACAGCACTGGAGAATTTGTCCACAGTGCAAGTAGTAATACCTACATTAACCAGAAAGCGCACCTCCTTCCTGACCAGTGGAGTCTGCAGTTCCCATTTAGCCCTGGTTCCTGGGACAATCCAAATAGCACAGCATCATCTGAGAGGTGTTTTACCTCCCAGCACCAATGTTAAGGATTCTAGATATCTCCTGCAGTGGTTGATGTCACCACTAGCTTGCATGCATTCTTCCGACTGCTTAAGCTGATACTGATTCCTCTCAGGCTGTAGTATGGGGAAGACAAAACTTAGAACTCCAGTCTGGGCAGATAGGTAAAGGGAAAGTTATTCTTGAACTAGGTCTGGCTTAATCTGACCCGAAACCACGGGTTGGGAGACATCACACTGAATCAACACAGTCCCCCATTTTACAACTGAAATTCAAAAATTCATTACTTTAAAATAGCATTTCCCGAGCTCTTTGAAAGTTGGAAAATTGGCGAGGGTTTTCAGGGCTTCTGCCTGTGTGGGTGGTAGAGAAGAGCCTGGCATAGCCAGCGTGGCTCTTTGCGAATGCGGCCCTCCGTGTTTAAGGTTCAAGGTATCATGTTAAAGAATAACAAAACTGGCCAGCAGCATAGACCACCTGGAAGCCACATGGCTGCTGCGGTGAGGAAGTGGTGGAGAGGAAAGAAAACACCCTGTTATGCCAGGACACATTTTTGTGAGTTTAGCAAGAGGTGAACTGTCTGCTATGTCTCTCTTCCCAGCTTTGCATGGAAAAGATTTGTGACTAACTTTGTGGAAGGAAGAGAAGGTGAAATCACTCACCAGTGGCAGTCACTGCACTTCTGCTTACTGATAAGCCACCATCCGTCATCCACTTCCCTGCTCTCAGGTTGCGCGCAGGGCGTTCCTGTTAGCCTGGGTGATGGTGACGTGGAATGGCTAGTGAAGCCCTAAGGGAAGGGAAGCTACCGGTGGGGAATAGGTTAGCAGAGGTGCTTCCAGTTAGGAGTGTGGTGTCTTTGGCATGGCACTTTGTCCAATTAGGCTAGGTACCCACCATGCTGTGGCACACAGGATTTCAGCTGTACCCGGGGTTGGTGAGTGGCGTGTGTTCTGCTTGTGGATGTGTTACTAATCCCTTGGTAGGGGTCTTGCCGGGAGCTGGCAAGTGCAGGAGTCTGTGAAAAGACATTTCCTCCCATCAACATCTCCTGGAGCTGCATGAACCTTCTTTTGCATAAGCAAACACCCCCTCAGACCAAGCTCTCCATTCTCCCTCACCACTGCACATCGCAGCTCCCGTTGGTCTCAGGGGCGCTCAAGGTGGGGGGCAGCATGCAGAGACACTCACACACCACCTTGAGCCCAAAGGGATATGCCAGCAGCTGCACAGAGGGGGCAGAAAAGAAGCTGCTTCAGCACACCTGGGTATGAAGGAGAAGTATCTTCCAAGCCCTCCTGGGAACAGTCACCTGTGTGCTTCATGTCCGGAAGCTTTGCACAGTCAGCAGATCTATGAGGACCCACCCGTGCCTTGGAGCAGTAAATGTCCCTCACAAATGAAATAGCTCCTTTCAAGTACCTGCAGCACAGTAGGAATTGAGCTAGAGAGAGGTCTAGTCAGCAAGATCTGAGCTGCTTGTGTCTTTAATTTAAAAAAGTGCATGTTTTGCTTAAATACACAAACCCTCCCTGAATACCCCTTCCCCACCCACCACAGATTCAGAGACATTAAAACCAGCATACGGTACATTCCCTCATCCTCTGGCTGCTGGGAGGTGACTGCATCTTGCTACTGTTCAGCAAAGTGCAGTGCAAGAGGAGACCCTGTTAACATTTTACCATAAGTCCAATTCAAGTTCTGGTTTATACATGGAAGGATCCCTTGATCTAGTGGACTGAATGCTGATCTAGAAGCCAGGAGCTCCAAGTTCTCAGCAAGTACCTTGATTCCTCTGCAGTCCTGGACATGTCATAGAATTGTTGCATCAGTTTCCTCATCTGTGAAAACGGGGTAGACTTGGATCCCAGAGGCATAACAAGACTGTTCATAGTTTGTTTTAAACATGAGAGCTAAGAATTAGTTTTTATTCCAATGTTAGGTAGAAAACCAGCAAGCGTACCATCAACCCCACACGTTAACAGAGAGCTTGTTGCTACTGCCCCGATGGAATACTTTCTACCCTTCCCCATGAACAGTCATTTCTAAATTCCTTGTGCATAGACTCTGGAAGCTCCCATCTGCACAGACACTGGTGATCACATTGTGGAAGTTATGGTGAGTCACTTGATGGTTCCTTTTCCCCTTTTTTGTGATATTTGAACAGATCAGATCAGTGATTGTATGTGTGGGACAAGGGATGCACAGAGATGTTCAGAACAGAAATGAGGTCCAGGCTGCATCCATGCAAACACGCCATCAAACTGTTTGACATAAGAAATCTCATTTCTGTTCTTTGTCTTCCAAAGTGATATTTTTTTTCTCTTGAAAATCAGCAAAAATCAGAACATGTTATTGTATTCATAGAATCACAGAATCCTAGGGCTGGAAGGCATGTCAAGAAGGCACTGAGTCCAACCCCTGTGTAAAGAGGACCAACCCTAACCGGATCATCCCAGACAGGACTTTATCAAGCCTGGACTTAAAAACTCCTAGGGATGGAGATTCCACTACCTCTTTAAGTAACATGTTCTAGTGCTTCACCACCCTATTATGATTATGATTATTTAGTGCTTGCCAAGGATGTTGACTTGGCAAATAGGGAGACCTAAGTCATGTGTTCATTCATAGAATACTGATAATGTAGGACAAAGTCCTCTGTAACTTTGTTCTCACCCACAATTATTTCCGATTTGGGGACAATTTATACCTCCAGATTAGTGGAACTGCTATGGGCACCCGTATGGCCCCACAATATGCTAATATATTTGTGGCGGACCTGGAACAATGATTCCTCAGCTTTTGTCCCCTATTATCCCTCCTCTACTTAAGATACATTGATGACATCTTTATGATTTTGACCCATGGTATAGAGACTCTACAAGAATTCCACAGAGACTTTGGCAATCTGCACCCCACCATCAACTTATGCCTCGATTACTCCACGTGAGAGATACATTTCCTGGGCGCTACAGTACAAATCAAGGATGGCCTGATCGGTACCACCACATACTGGAAACCCACTGATCGTGATACTTACCTACACGCTTCTAGCTTCCATCCTGCACACATAATTAGATCCATTGTTTACAGTCAAGCCCTTAGGTACAATTGCATTTGCTCTGATCCTACTGACAGAGACCAAAAACTACAAGATCTGTACCAAATATTCAAAAACCTGAATTACCCACCAGGAGAAATGAAAAAACAAATTGACAGGGCCAGACAAATACCCAGAGACCAGCTACTCCAAGATAGGCCCAAAAAAGCCAAGAACAGAACACCACTGGTCATCACCTACAGCCCCCAACTCAAACCACTGCAACACATTATTAAAGACCTACAACCTATCCTTAATCAGGATGCCATGCTCCAGAAGGCTCTAGGTGACAGGCCTGTTCTCTCCTACAGACAACCTCCCAACCTTATGAGGATCCTCACCCACAGCCACAGTCTGTACCGCAGGAACCCCAGTCCTGGACTTTTCCTTGCAACAAAGCCCACTGTCAGCTTTGTCCATATATGTATTCTGGTGATACCATCACTGGACCTAACCAGATTAGTCACAGAATCACGGGCACATTCTCATGTTCCTCAACTAACATCATATATGCCATCATGTGCCAACAATGCCCAGATGCTTTGTATATTGGACAGACTTCAAGCTCTCTCAGACAAAGAGTTAGTGGACACAAAACAGACATCAAAACACTCCTGATCCACAAACCAGTTAGTCTACATTTTAATGGAGTGGGCCATTCTTTTAATGACTTAAGCATTTTTGTCTTATTGAAGAAGAATTTTCACTCTTTGGAAAGAGAGACTGCCGAACTCTCTTTCCTATTCAAATTTGACATATTAACATGTAGTTTGAACCGGGATGCAAATTTTCTGGGATGCTATAGGGGGTCTTTTGCATACGTGGCTTCATCTAATTCTTTACTCCCCCGCCCGCCTCTCTGCTCTCTGATTTGCTTACCTCAATAATTTTTTTCTGATTTGTCGACCTTGATTACTATTTTTGGTTCTCTGTGCCTTAAATATTGAGTCTGTTCTGGTCTGGCTATGGTCTGAAGAAGTGGGTCTGTCCCACGAAAGCTCACCTAATAAATTATTTTGTTAGTCTTTAAAGTGCTGCTTGACTGTTTTTTTGTTCTAATAGTATATAGACTAGCATGGCTCCCTCTCTGTTACTAATCCTGCACTTCAGTCTGACTTTCACTGACCCTAGAAGGAGCAGATAATTTTCTGTAACCCAATATTTTTGTCTTCTCTGTGAAGACAACCAAACAAAGGCTCTGATTACCAGTGCTGAATATGTTCATACAGTGTGGGTCATCTGACAATCTCAAAGTACTGCACCAAGTTGCTTATTATTCCCATTTAAAGATGGAGAAACTGAGGCACGGAGAAACTGTCCAAGTGATACTGAGTCAGTGATGGAGCTAGGAGCAGAACCCAGCTATCCTGGCTCCCTGTCCAGTTCAGATGGCTGACATTGGAACAAGCAGCCTAGGGAAATCTAAACAGCTCACACCATAGGGAAATCAGTCTTTTAAAAAGCTGTTTGTTCATTATTATTTGTATAGTTTCATTTCTTGTAGCACTGAGGAATCCTAGTCATGGACCAGGACCCCATCGCTTAAGATGCTGCACAAACTTTAGTAACATTTGAGCTCTTTGGGAATCCAACCAGCCTGATTGCATCCAGATCAGTTTTGTGCATTTCCGCTCCTGAAGTGCATGCTTTAAATAGGAGATTGGTGCATGTGTTGGCGTCAGACTCAGCTGATCCCTAAATTACCTGCCTTGCAGACTGTGGCACTTAGAATGCATTTTAATTCGTGTTCTTCAAATCCCTCATTCTACGTGACCAGTTTACTGGCATGGATTAGGAGTGGTGCCTGGGTGGTTTAGACAAGGTGTTAATGTGCCTTGCTTTGCTTAGGGTGTCCACCTCCTAGTCCATTCCCTGCGCGAACAAGTGGAGAGAAAATTTGGAAGGGGGTGAGTAGTAGGTGGCAGTCTTGCCATAGAGCTCACTTAGGGTTGTACATCTCATGGCTTTCACTTTGAAGCATCCCAGGGACTATCAGCCTGCCTATAGATATGTTTGAAACAGGAGCGCATGTCTGGAGAAATCAGCATGTGAATGTCGGTGCATGTATGGTGTTGTACCTCTTCCAAGCTGGTTGAACAATGGTGCTGTTAATAAGCCCATTTAATGGCTCTTGGACCTAATGCACCTTCTGCGTGTGAAGCTCCTGCTTCCTGCTCCACAAGAAGAAAATATTTTGTTTTTTTCAGTTATGCAATTTATTTTTCCAGGCTGTGGAGCCACCTGGTGTTCTGTTTCTGAAAGGTGGGATGAGCTAGAAAGGACACGGGTCGTAAGATTGTGAGTTGCGTTCTAGATGTTGATCAGGATCTTGTAGAATTCTGATCCTTGCTACCTCAATAACTGTCTCCTACCCCCTTGTGACAGTCAAAATCAGCAGGTGTGTGCTTACTGTCATTGTCCAGGTTTAAACTTCTGGGAGTTGTTGGTAGGATGTCTTCACTGGCAAGCTCTCAACTGGGAGACTCATTTCTCTGCATGGTCTGATGGCACAGCCAGAATCTTTTGACTTTCAAGGCATGTTCTGTTTACTCAGGCAGAGGACCTGAGAGCCTCATCAGGCCCCAGGGCAAGGTGTGGGAGGATATGGCCTCCACACTCCTGAAAGGGTTGCGGCCTCGGATGGAAGCGTTCCAGAGTGCAGCACATGTTGCTGTGCCAGCAGTTTAAAGGGCTTGGTGCTCCAGCTGCCGCTGCTCCTGGCAGGCCCTTTTGAATCACCATGTCCCAAGTTAACTGCCCCCCTTTGACTCCTGCCAGTGATTTGAGCATTGGCCTGCTAAATACAGGGTTGTGAGTTCGATCCTTTAGGAATTTAGGAATCTGGAGCAAATAGCTTTAAAAAAGTCTGTCAGGGATGGTAATAGGTCCTGCTGTGAGGGCAGAGGACTGGACTTACTGACTTCTGAAGCTCTATGAGATAGGTTGACACCTGCTCTCCCAGTCTGTGGGCCTGTGCTCCGGAGGCTGGATTTTTGAGGGTCCTGGTTTGTTTGATATTGGTCCATAAATGTTCCATTGATAAAAATTCCCAAGGGCAAATGTGATTCTTGCATCGTGAACTATTAGAGTCCAAAAGCTAGACATGATGGCCATGTCTACACTAGCCAAAAACTTCGAAATGGCCATGCAAATGGCCATTTCGAAGTTTACTAATGAAGCGCCTCATTAGCATGCAGGCGGCTGCGGCACTTCGAAATTGACACGGCTCGCCACCGCGCGGCTCGTCCAGACAGGGCTCCTTTTCGAAAGGACCCTGGCTACTTCGAAGTCCCCTTGTTCCTATGAGCAGATGGTAATAAGGGTACTTCAAAGTAGCTGGGGTCCTTTCGAAAAGGAGCCCCGTCTGGATGAACCACGCGGCGGCGAGCCGCATCAATTTCGAAGTGCCGCGGCTGCCCGTATGCTAATGAGGTGCTGAATATGTATTTCAGCGCTTCATTAGTAAACTTTGAAATGGCCATTTGCATGGCTATTTCGAAGTTTTTGGCTAGTGTAGATGTAGCCGATAAGTTCATTCTCCTTGAAAGCTCTCTATTATTCCAGATCCATCTCCCTTTTTTTTTCCAGCAATTGTCATACCTTTTCCAAAAATAATCTTTGCAGAAGCTGTATGTTTGTTTGTCTAAGGTTTATTTAATTAAAACCAACCAAATTGATATTGCTGTATTCTGTGGCACACGATTGGTGTCCGTTCTAGAAATGGACTTAAACGGTCACTGAGGTCTTAATGGATTTCAAAAACGATGCAAGTCATTAAAGTTGTAATGTTTTAAAGGGCCATTAAACTCCTCACATCTTCAAACCAGCAATCTGCCCCAATGTGTTTTTGATCCATATAGCTCTAAATTTGGGAAAGCCCAGACCCTGATTTCACCTTGATATCTAGTCTTGTTATATAAAGTTCAAGTTGAGAGAAGTTCATGGATCTGAAAACCCATTAGTTACGGCTAAGTCTGTATCTGAATGTCATGGCTTTGGTTTATCAGTGTTTTGGATACTTTCCATTCTCTCTCCTTCTCTCTCCCACTGTAACAGCCAATTTGTATTATTTTGTTCATTTTCATTGCACTAGCAACTAAATTCTCCAGCTCCACAGTGATTGACACTCAGAAGCACATAACAAAAAGATGTTTCCTGCCCCAAAGAGCTTATAGTCTAAGAAGATGGACAACAGGTGGTTACAATTAATAGATGGGAGGCACATAAGGTGACAGCATGACAGTTTTGAAATGCTCAAACTCTTGCATGTTGTGATTATGTAGTAGAAATAGCCAAGTCTGTGTAAAATGAATGTTTCCAGGTGCTTGTTTAAAACAACTCCATTTCATTAAGGTCTTGATTCCTCAGTGCAGTGCATAATGAAGATTGAATGGGAGAGGGAAGGAGAAGAGAAATGCTGTTAGTTTTTTCATAGGTTTTAAGGCCAGAGGGCCCCACTGTGGTCACACAGCCTGACCTGCATAACAGAGGCCAGGCCAGGGAATTTCAGGGGGGCAGGGATAACTTGTAAATGCAGTGTTGTGATCTCAATCCTTGAGGAGGCGATTTATGGGTCTGGGGCAAATAGATTAAAAATGTGTGTATGTATGTATGTATATATAAAAATAAAAGCCTGTCAGGGATGGTGCTTAGTCCTGCTAAGAGGGCATTATTCCCTCTCTTAACAGTGCTTATTTTGAAGTAGGCACTATTCCTCAAAGAATGAGGGTTACCTGTTTTGCAATAACTCAACCACTACAGTATTCTGAATTTATTTTGAAATAGCAGTTGTGCCATGTAGATACTAAGATAGGTTGTTTTTTTTTTTGCAATAATAGGTGTTATTTCAAAATAACTATGCTGTGTAGAGCTACCCATATACAGCACTTGGCATGTTCAGAGCAACTGGCTTTTAATATAAGTAAATAATGGACCCTCTGAGCAACCCCTTCAAGTAGGTGATTAAATGGTGATTTTACTCCCGTTTTACAGCTTGAGAACTGTGACTGAGGTTGAGTTACTTGCTTTGAGCTAGGGACTGTCTGTTTTTGTACCACACAATAGGTAGAGGGAAATCCAATAGTAATGCTCAGGACCTCCTGACTCTCAGCCTTGTGAACTAGATGATTCTCCAAGCCATCAAGGCCTTAGATAGATACAAGGAACTCTATATGATAAGTCTCCTTTTGCCTCTCTCTTGAATCTTACCCGCTCCTTACCCATGAACTTCTTATAACTGTCCAGCTACTTGGGATGGTCAGCTGGAGCTCGGCTAGAGCTTGCCTTTTAAATATGAACCTCAAGTGTGTTCCAAAGCACAAGTCAAAGACAGTTAATTTGCTGCATGTGGATGTGCTGACAGGCTTCCTTTCTCACCATTTGTTTTCTTCCACCCTGTACCCTGTCTGCAGCACTCTTTAGCCTTGTTTTTCCACGCTGGGTTGACACCAATGCTACACTCTCTTCTTTCCCCATAAGATGGTTTGGTAGCTTTCAACACTAGAGATGCGGTTCCATTGTCTCCGATGATTTCTCCATCGGTGTTGGTGCTCTCAGATTTCATACTTCTGCAGAGACCCATTTAAAATAAAATATGGTTGAACGCCACCCACTACTTGTAGGTGTTAGCCTTGTTTCAGAGTACGCTTCCTTGTCTGGGAATTTTAGGACTTACTACAGTTAAAATGTCCCTTTAAATTCAGAAGTTGAAAGCTGCCAAGGCAGAATTTTTAAGGCACTGCTTCACAGAAGAGTCCTGTTTGGATCATCTTTTCTCTTTGGGGCCTGGCCCTGGTTTCCAGGCACCTTTTCAGGTTCCAATGCTTCTGATATGTGGCTCTCGGAAATGTATCTTCTCTTTGCAAGGGGTGTAATCTTAGCCCCCTTCAAATCAGTGACAAAACTCCCATCATTGCCACCAGAGCAGGGATTTACCGACATGGAATGGATTAGGCTTTACCTTGATTACAAGAAGGGGCAAACCTCTTTTAGTCCAATCAAGATTAGCACTGGTAGAGCTGTAGTGAGGACTGATAGGGCTACTTCTAAAGGTAGGCAAGGTCTCATTCCAAACCATACCTCAAAGCACAGACTCTCTGACTCCCTGAGGTTGCCCAGAAATTGCATAAGGAAACACAGAGAGGTAGCCGTGTTAGTGTGTATTCTAACAAAGCAGAACAGCAATAATGTAGCACTTTAAAGACTAACAAAATGATTTATTCGGTGATGAGCTTTCGTGGGACAGACCCACTTCATCAGACCAATAGCATTTCCAGTATGGACTGACATTGCAATTTCTTCTTTTTTGGACCTCTGTAGTTATAGATTTCAGTCTGCACTGGAAATGCTATTGATCTGATGAAGTGGGTCTGTCCCACGAAAGCTCATCACCAAATAAATCATTTTGTTAGTCTTTAAAGTGCTACGTTACTGCTCTTCTGTTTTATAAGGAAATACAGGTCTTCTTCAAGTTCTGGTACCTATGTGCATTCCACTGTGCATACACAAGTGCTCCAGGCATCTAGAGTCAGAATTCTTGAACACAGAGTCTGCTGGTCTGTGCATGCAGCTGGACTCCCAGATGTCACCCAGTCGAGATAAAGGGCAGAGTGGACCAGCTGCATCTCCAGTTCCTTCTTGCTGACACGTGCTCTTTCAAGAGTTCTCCAGCTGCCAGCTTAAGATGCTCATGTGTGTCCACAGTGGAATAGTGTGTGTGTGTGTGTGTGTGTGTGTGTCCAGCTGCCAGCTTAAGATGCTCATGTGTGTCCACAGTGGAATATTTTGTGTGTGTGTGTGTGTGTGTGTGTGTGTGTAGGCACCAAATATCGCAAAGAACACCCAGTTGCTACAAGGTAAGTAACTTTCTCTTTGTTTTGTAAGTGTGAATTCCCATAGGTTTGTTCTGTGTTTGTACAGTTCCCCACACAGTGGGGCCTTGGTCCATGAGGGGGCCTTCTAGACACTACCGCAGTACAAATGATAAAATACTATTCGTAAAAAGGGACTTTCAGAAATTATTTCCATGCTCTGAACTCTCATTGCCAGCCCAATTCTCAGGGCAGAGGTTTGCTTTCAAGGCAAGAACACTTGCGTGCTTGGTAACATTCGATGATCAAACTTGCTAAAAAGGGCACCTGTAGTGGGGCTGAGGAAGGGGAGAACCAGACCTAATACTCTCCTGCAATTTTGTCAGAGAAACATGCAAAACTATTAAGCCTGTCTTTGTTTCTTGTGTTTTTTATCCCAGAGTTCTTCACAAACTCTGAAATGCAGTCATCAGAGCAGCATCTGAAAGGAAATTGTTGATTGTGGGCAGAACCCTGCTCGCATGAAAAGGATCATACATGCAACAGGGACGTAGCTGGCTTGAAAATACGTCGCATCACAAAGGTTTTATGCTTAGAGGCCTAAATAAACAATATACCAGCCACAGCTGGGTGAAACTCACAGAAATTCCCGGAGAACCACTGAACAACTTTTTGGCAAGCTGCAGACAGTAGTTTTCTCACTCTCTAACTTTCCCAGGCGGGCACTGTAGGAGTTGGTCTGGAGAGGAGCTGCCTGATTCTTCTCTCCATGCACTGCCCTAGGACATTCCTCAGAAGGGTTACGACCTTCATGTTGAATTGACAGCATTGTCAATGGGATTGCTCCATTAGCTCAACTGTGAGAAGGCCAGAATTTTGGACCTGTCCCCGGGTCTGCATAACTCCATGTCTGCAGACTTGGATTAATTATGGGACAACATCTAGGATCAAGTGAGGGTTTGTTTGCTCTCTTTGTGGACAGTGCTGATTCTGTGGGCCCTGTGCTGAGACTGCCAGCAAGCTGGCTGCTTTGTAGCAATTGTGAAGCCATCACTTGTCTTTCAGAATGTGGCCATCCTGCCCTTCCCTGAAGGAGCTGGCCTGAGGCCTGGGCTGCATTGCAGTTTGTAGCTACAAGTGTAGCTTCCCCCTTGCCACCCAAGTGTAGACAAATTGCACCAGTGCGAGTTGCCACTTCTGCCAGTACAGCATGTCCACACCTGGGGTTTGCAGGAGTGCGGCTCTCCTCAGTGTATAAAAACCCCAGCAGAGGGGAATCCCTCTTCTTCCACTGCATTCACTGGGGGCACAGACCAACAGCCAGACATGTGAAATGTTAGAAACTTGCCCAGTTCCTCAGCCTCTGTCCCTGGCTAACTTGGTGTGGACAAATGCACAAAAAGCAGTTTCTCCCGCCTAACCCCATGCAGTGCAGTAGGGGACGGGGTGAGAGTTACAGGGTGAAAGCTTACTCTGGCTTTGTGGTGGGGTGTGTGTGCACATCACTCTTGCAGCTGCACAAACTGGCCATCTGGATCCCAGTGCAAACTGAGACATAGCTCTTGATTTTTATTGACTCAATACTATTCCAAGTCCCTTTTGTGTATGTCTCAGTTGCTCATCGCCACTTCCTCTGTGGTTGGGCGGAGGGGGCCGCCAATGTGCTCTCTGTTGGATTGGGCTTTTGTTTCCTAACCATTTCTTTCTTTGACATTGTCTTTCTCTAATTTCCATTGTGCATTGCTCAGCTCCCAAGAATGAATTTGTTAAATAACTCTGCCAGAATGTGTGTGTGTGTGAGAGAGAGAGAGAGAGAGTGCATGCATGTGTCTCCACTGTTTTTCTCAGGGCAGCCTGAAACATAGCAGTGTCAGCTGTACAGAGGAAACTGGTGTCTGCAGGGTGAAGGGCTGTAGGGAGGGCCACCCATAGGGGCAGGGAGAGAGCAGGTGGGAATACTCCATTTAACAATTGGTAGGGAGACAGGAGCATGGTGCAGCTCCTGAGTGCTACCACAAGTCACCTATGCAGACATAGAGCTGCTTTTGGAGGAAAAGTCCTCCACAAAAATGTGGAAAGGAATGACTTTCGTGAGGTGAACTTACTGGGTTTTTCCTGGCTCAGGGGAGGTTGTGTTTTGTGTTGAGTGATGGGCCTGGGGGCGAAGGAGAACCTCGCTGAAAAGATTTTAAAATCATGAAAATGGACGAAAAATAATGAACCGTTTTAAACAATTGCAGTATTTCCTCTAAACTTTTTTAAAAATTCATCGCTTATTGCATTGCTGCAAACTGGAATGACATCATCTCTGAAAATCTCACAATGAATTTTGTCCTCACAGTCAGCATGTTAACAACCAGGGTTCCCGTTCAGCAAATCACTTTGCTGACTTGAAGCCTAGGTGTATTTGGTAGGTTTCTTGCCTTCCTCTAAACCAGGGATCAGCAACCTTTCTGAGGTGGAGTGCAGAAGTTCTACCTTTTGACCTCTGTGCAGTCTGAGTTCCGGTGAGACTTTTTAAAGTCACTAAGAGTCCTACTTACAATAGCTTCATTAATAAATAAATCTCCCAGTATTACAAACTGAGCCATCCCATCTGAAAGGCGGGATGAGGGAGGATTACCTGGGGCAGGGCATGGGCAGCAGATGGGAGTGGCAGCAGCAGGTGGTTGCTGTCCCTCCCCTCACTCACCCCTGTACTCACCATATGGCATGAGCCTCAGACGGCTCAGTTCTGTCTTGGCCTTCCAGCCAGCTGAGCCCCTCTTCTCTGTGGGCAGCTGGGAGGCTGACCCAGCCGCCCACAGAGAATCAGGGCTTAATGGGCCAGGAGGGCATGGTGGAGCCGAGAAGGCTGTCACTTGTGCCACATGGGGAGTACCAAGAGGGTCAGGGGTGCAGGTGACCCCCTACTGCTGCCCACCACTGCACCCTGCTTCAGGTAATCCCTGACCAGGCTGGGCAGGGTGGGGGCCTGCAGCACAGGGAGCGGGTTACCCCAGGACCTATCCTGATTACAAATGAAGGCTTCGAGCCACATCTGTGAAAGGCCACTGACTCTCTTCCTTGCCCACCTCTCCTAGTCCTTCTACCCTTTTGCCTCGCAGCCCTTCCTGTAGTTTTGCTTGGGACTTGGTCCGTCTCGTGCCCTCCTCCCTATTTTCCTTCCTCAACGACAGATGCAGCTGACAACTGAGCCCTGGGCTTCTATTGATGGTTAGCTGCTGCAGAGAGAGTTACCCTTACTACAGTGGTTCGCGTGGTCAGCTGCAGTCAGAATACTTAGCTTTGGGTTGGCCTTAAAAGCTGGGGTTTCAGGACCTGGTGTGGCTGACAATCGCTTTTGGGCTCCCTCTTGGAGTGTGAGTTCGGGGAGGTGGGTGAAAAATGTTGTTACATTTTTACAAGCATTGTTACAGGCTAAGGATCAACTGGCTCAGCAGCAGTATGAGGGAAAGGGACCTATGGGTTTTGGTGGATGAAAGGCTGCGTATGAGTAAACAGTGTGCCCTTGTAGCCGAGAAGGCTAACGGCATACTAGGGTGCATTAGGAGGAGCATTTTGAGCAGATCTAGAGAAGTAGTTATTCCCCTCTATTGGACACCAGTGAGGCCACATCTTGAATATTGTGTCCAGTTTTGGGCCTCCCAGTATAAAAAGAATGTGGATTTGCTGGAGCAGGTTCAGTGGAGGGCAACAAAAATGATTAAGGGTCTGGAGCACAAGACCTATGAGGATAGACTGAGATATTTGGGCTTGTTTAGTTTACAGAAGAGAAGACTTAGGGGTGATTGAATAGCAGCCTTCAACTTCCTGAAGGGGAGCTCTAAAAAGGAGGGTGAGAAACTGTTCTTAGTAGTGTCAGATGGCAGAACAAGGAGTAATGGTCTGAAATTGAAGAGGGAGAGGTGTAGGTTAGATATTAGAAAAAACTACTTCACCAGGAGGGTGATGAAGCACTGGAATGCGTTGCCTAGAGAGGTGGTGGATTGTCTAGAGAGGTGGTGGAACCATCCTTCGAGGTTTTTAAGTCCTGGCTGGGGTGACTTAGTGGGGGTTGATCCTGCTTGAAGCAGGGGGCTGGACTACATGACCTCCTGAGGTCCCTTCCAGCCCTGTGATTCTGTGACTACCCACTACAGTATTGACCCTAGATAGATAGGCCCCTGCACTGCTCTCCTGAGCTACTGCTTTCAAAAAACCCTAAGAGTCTGGAAAGATGCTCTGCTCGACACAATCCAGGTAAGCCCCAACAACTGAGGAGCTGGAACGCTCGCATGGAAAGGTGTTGCTTGTCCCTGTGTTCTGGGGACTGTCGGAGGAAAGGTATATAAGAGAACCCATCAGAGTGATTTTAGAAAGATGAGTAATAATTAACACTGCCCTGTCAAGAGTGGTGGGGAAAATTCGGTGATGGCCCTGCTGACAGTGTGATGCAAACACACAAAAGGCTGTAAGGCTCAATCTGGAGGCTGCGTGTAAGGCATCAGTGGAGTGGAAGGTGGTTTGAATTTTTCTAGTGCTCCATAAGCAATGCTAGGCAACAGATATGCTCCCCCACTTTTGAAGGAGGAGATTTTTGAGCTCTTACGCGCTCGCTGCTGTTTCTGGGAGCGTGTTGCTCACCGAGGGTGTGCACATCCTGCAGATCGGCTTCGTAAGGTCGTCGTTTGGTGTGATTTGCTGGTGGCTCCTCTGTTGTGGTTTTATTGGTTGAAATTACCAGCCTGCTGCTTCCCACTGGAGTTCGGCCAGTAACTGGGACTGAGGGATCCTTTGTAAAAGTGGATTTTAAGGCCTGGGACTAGCAAAGCTGCATCAGTTGGTTGAGCATCTCTGGGCCCTTGAACATTCTCTGCTGTCTTTCCTGTATCTGTAACCTGCTCAGTGTAAGTACCAGGGGGATCAAAGGGAGGTTGTGCTTCTTTAGCATGATCCAAAGCCTTTCCACTGACGCCAGTGGGCTTTGGATCAGACAGCCCTTTCCACAGAACCAGGCAACTGTCTCTCCTCAGCCTTGCTTCTGCTTCTTCCCCTCACCCTCTGCTGGCTGGCACATCACTGCTCCTCTGTACAAGCCTAGGATGCAGCTGCTCCTTCTCAAGGCCAGACAGCAGAACCACTAAATCCACACAAGCTGGCTGATTGTTCCTCCAGCCTAGCTCTCCTCCCATCCACTTGCCTCTCCCAAAGCAGCAGCCTTATGTCACATATTTATGTGTTGCACATACCAGACAGTTCCTGTAGAAATCACATCCAGATGGGGAGCCTGGTTTAGAACTGTGGTGTTCAGCTCTCCACAGACAGGCCTCTGGCCCTTTAATAGTGGGAACAGTAGGCTCTAAAGCCTTTCTGTGGGTCCAACCAGAAGACAATGAAATCAGACTTGCTCTCTTCAGAGAAGTTGGTATGTTACACTGGGTCCCAGTGATATAACCAAATATTTTCTTTCTCATTTACCATATTTAGTATCAGTGACATCAGATCAGGGGTATCATATGCTTTCCTAGTCCTTTCTTCTTCCCACCTATTTGGTGATTGAGGTGGGAAGCATAGAATCACAGAACTGGAAGGAACCTCAGGAGGTCATCAAGTCCAGTCTCCTGTTCTTATGGCAGCACCAAGCACGATATAGACCATCCCTGGCAGGTGTTTGTCTAACCTGCTCTTAAAGATCTCCAATGATGGAGATTACACAGCTTCTCTAGGCAATTTATTCCAGTGCTTAACCAGTAGGAAGTTTTTTCCTAATGTCCAAGTGAAACCTGCCTTGCTGCATTTTAAGTCCATTGTTTTTTGTCCTTTCATCAGAGGTTAAGGAGGATAATTTTTCTGCCTTCTAACAACCTTTTAGGTACTTGCATTGGTGTACAGACACCAACGATTCTGATTTGATTTCTCCACTTTTCTGTCTGGTCTCTCCTTTATTCCTGCTATTACAGCCTTTCCTCCCCCTAGTTTCTGACTGTTCTCCAAGACTTCCCTGTGAGCTTTGGTCACCTGCCCCCATCCACCTAGTTTAAAGTTCTTCTCGCTAGATTAGCCAGGCTGTAGCCAAATACGCTCTTCCCCTTCCTTGGTAGGTGGACTCCATCTTTTCTTAGTAGTCTTTCTTCCTGGAATGGCATTCCATGGTCAACAAAGCTGAAGCCCTATTGGCAACACCATCTTTGCGGCCAGGCATTCATCTTGAACCCCAGACATGCTCACCTGTACTTCCAGAGCTCTGTGGTCACTTCTGATCTCCTGAGGGCATACCTCACACTATCTTTAGTGCCCACGTGTCTGAGTAGCATGGCATAGTAGTCAGACAGCAGAATGACCCGCCACAGTGCCTCAAATGTGGGCCCATGGCAGGCAGCCTACCTCTTGGGATACAATGTCAGTCCAACAAATGGGTGACTCCATGCTCCTCAGAAGAGAGCCCCCAACCACCACTATGCTACATCACCACCTGGGAACCATGAATCCCTGGAGAAGACCTAGGGTACACATCCAGCCTGCCTTCCCCACGCTGATTAATGTATAAATATATGAACAGCACATGTCTTAATATATGGGACAACACATTGAAAATATATGTGCTTAAGTGTGGTAAGGCCACCAGGGGCATGTGGCTCTGCTGATCAATCTGATGATCTGTTGACGCCTAGTAGAAAACTGTTTTTGTTACAGCTCTTTTTTTTTGTATTACACGTGTATTTGTATATGTATCGAAATCCTATTGTAGTGATCCAACATACTTTACTTTAAACCTACTTCAGAGTTTGGGGCTCTTAATGTAAAATGTCTCTTTTTATAATAGACACACGGGGCTGTCAACACATAATACAAATGGCCCCTACTACTCTTCAGAAGGGCTCCTCATCCCTTGCCCATTTTGAATAAAAGCTGTTTGCCTACAGACAGATCTTGTGGCATCTGAGAAATTTGTCTGGTTCTGCACATGGTCCCTGAGCCATGTTATCCCCACTTCAGTCTTGGTTTAACCAACAGGAACCAATAAACCCTTTATAAACGAATGAAAAAATCCTCTGGAACATAGTTAACGCAGAATAGTCTGTAAATAGGATGCATTTTAGTGTTTTCATAGCTTTTAAATATATTGCTCATTGTGTTTACTGAATAAAATGTGTTTTAGATTACTTTCCAATGCAGTCTTACAACACACACACACTCTCACCCATCACGTTTGTGATATTCCTTCCTGGCAATGCAGATCCATGCTGTGGTAGGGTGATGAGGGAAAGAGAATAGGAAAAATTCTCCATGAGTTAATAGTTTGGGAAAGTAGCCTGACATGTGGGAAACCACAGTCACATCTTTGCCGTGCCACAAACTTCCGATGTGGACATGCTGGATAGGTTTACTGTAAAAAGCCCTACGTCACACTTGGAAAGGTCATGAATCTGGGTACTTATGGGTTGTGGTCAGGTTAGAATGGCTGCTGGGGGCCTACCATGTGCTGTTTTTCTGTCTTGCTTGCTGAAGTCAGGCACTCTGACAATACAGATGGTTAGAGCCCAGTGTGGACAGAAAATTGGCATCTACATCTGTATTGCAAAAATTAGCTGCGGATTTCTGAAGGACATCCGCGGATGCAGGTCCCTGCTGTTAGCTGTGGATTTACAGGGTTGTACACGTGGTGTTCTTGCACTCTGGTAAATGCAGCCTTATTCTGAGGATGTTGTTCAGCAGAATTGAATCAGTGACTCCATATTTCATATGCTAATTCAGAGTTCTGCTAACACTATTCAAACTCCTGAGCTACCGAAGCAAACATTAGAATTCCGGAGTGGACCGAGTCCTTCCTGAGAGTTCTGTGAGGCTGTGTCCCTAGTCTGTTTTTTATTCACAAGTATGTTTGACCTTAACCAAGCATAGCAAGTGTTGTAGTATATGCAACAACAATTCTGTGTTCAGAGCTCCAGCTAATCAGCCATGTCATGGCACCAGCCTCAGATGGTATTAGTATCTTTCTTGGATCCCTACCCCAGTTTTATATCCATATTGGTCTTAAGCTCATCCAAAATATACTGGAAAAGTCACTTTCTGTTTGGCCAGTCATCCTAGGTGCATTCTACCTAAGCAAGGGCCTGGGCTGAAGAAGAGGAAACTATTTGGAAGACACGTTGGCTTCTTAGTATCCAGAATCCTCCACTGTATGGATTGTTCCCATAGTCGTTCCTTGTTTCTTACAGGAGGAAGGAGTCAGCACACATGGACACGTGCAGGCTGATGGTTAAGTAAACCCCCTTATGCTCTACAGATGGGCCACATCTACGTGGAGACCTCCTTCCTCTGCACTGATGTCAAATGACCCTCCTGGTTCTGCAGGAGATGTGCTGGCGAGGACTCTCCCAGCCATTGGTACAGCAATGCAGTATGTTAACTGGGGGCCCTAGTCACCTGGGCGGAATGTCAGATCTTTGTTGGACCAAACAGAACTTCTTGGTGTTGTACTCCTTGCAGTTTGGGAAGGAAATAAAAAAGCTGTGCTTACAGTGGAAGGCAGGTAGGTTTCTTTCAGGGAAGCCCATTAACATGTGACACAAATCACTTCACTGTGTAATGACTTTCAGTCTGCCCTTAAATCACCTCACTTTGTTTAGTTACTGCATGTCTCTGGGAAAGCAACTTTGTGTGAGCTTCATTTTTAGTCTGGACACCACAGTCTTGGGACACTGGGGCTTCCCCAGTTGATTATATTACTTTGAGGAGGCTAACAAACGTGGAGAAAGATGATTCTATGGTGTAGTATCCTTGGACTTATGGAAAGCCCTTGACAAGGTTCCTCACAAAAAAGGCTCTTAAAGCAGGTACAGGTTGAGCCTTTCTAGTCCAGCACCCTCGGGACCTGACTAGTGCCGAACCAGAGAATTTGCCAAACCCTGGGAAATCAGCGGCATTACCAGCACTGCCACTGTTTGCTCGCCTAATAAATTATTTTGTTAGTCTTTAAAGTGCTACTTGACTGCTTTTTGTTTTAAGACCAGGTTGGGTTACAGATGTTGCCAGAAGAGAGAGGGCCAGACTAGAGAGGTTCAACCTGACCAAGTGGCTTTAGACCATGTTCCCTTTTCATAGAGCTACATGAAACCAGGAGGGAAAGTGTTGTCTGGCAGCACAGAAGAATGTTGTTAGAGGGGGACAGCATTAGCAATCTAGTTGTTTCTCTTCTGCAGCACTGATGTTTCCTTCCCACAGCTTGTTGCTATGCTCTTTGCAGCCAGGTCCAGATTCTTGCTTAGTGAGCTGCTTCCTCGGCATAGAAAAAGTTGGATTTTAGCTTCTTTGCCTATTCAGTTGTACAACAATGTACCTGTTCACCTTCAGAGAACTGCTGGAAACTGCTGCCAGCCTGCTGGACCGATAAGCTACCCAGACAATCCTCTGAGTGCAAAATTGATTGGTCAAAGTTATGCTGGCGAAGTGCTTGTCATGAGGTGTGTACTTAAGCAGGCAGATCAGATCCCAACAAAATCTTTTAGATGCCTTTACAAAAAAATGCATATGGGTTTTTTTTGTTTTGTTTGATATTGTTTTGTGGCAGGGGCAGCTGCTCTGTTGTCAAAGTGAATTTAGATTGATAGCCTCAGCATCTGAAGTTCCTCCTTCCACCAAGTCCACACAGTACAGGCTAGGCAATTCTAGCTTTCTCAAGCAGCTTGCACATGTCGCAGAACGAACTGCTTCTGAACAGCCCTTCTCACCCTCATGCTCTTCAAGAACGTCAGTGGAATATTGGTACATCCTGCTGGCAGTCTCTCCACATGCTGGTTACTAGTCACAACAGAAGCTCAGAGACTTTCCCGTTGTGCGAGAAAGAAACAGTCACAAGAGGATGCAGGGAAGGGCTTCTTCCAACAGTGCTGGGGAGGAGGGAGAGTTTGTGCTTTCCATTGAAAACACATCTCTGAGCTCACCCTACTGCCTTGGGAACACTTGCTGTGTCCTGAAGCTCTGGCATAACTGCCTTAATAGAGCCTCTTGAGATAAAGAGGGGGCACATCTCTTCATACAGTCCAACTGCCCAGAGCTGCAGCAATTTGGCATAGAAGTCTGGCTTAGCACAGTATCACCCATTGTGTTTCCATCAATTGGTTTCTGTCTTCTTCCCCTACCTTCCAAATGCACCTCTCTTTGGAGAGGAACCAGAACTTGATGGGGATGGAATGTCAAGTCCTGTCAGGCAGTATTTGGTCCTTACGCTTAATCAGTTGAAGAGGCCAGTTTTTTCCTTGCTCTGCGCAGTCATACAACTTGGTCACAGCAGGAGATTTATTTTTAAGCCATCTCAGCATTATCTGTTACTTCCATCTTTTTCTCATTCTGGGCAGGGCTGTCAGATTGCCACTAGGTACTAGCTGCTGGAGCCAATCTAGCTCATGAGACCCCACTTCTCAGCATCCTAATGTGCACATTACCAGAGCTGGCTCCACCGCTGCTGTGCTTGACAAGCCGAAAGGCAGCCACTCTGGCAGCCAGCGAGACACCTCCCAGCTGCAAGTCGTTAGTCAGAGGGGTTTTTGAAGTTCTTTATTTTCCACAGGGCGCAGAGTGGAGAGCTGCCCAAAATAAACTCATCCCTCTGTTTCTTTTCCTGGCCTTCAGTGCTGCTGAGAAACGGGTTCTGGTGAGAGCACAGTGAGATGTTGAGAATCACGTTGTTTAGGATGACATGCCAAACTGCTTTATTGAAAAGCCAAACCCGGTCAACTCTTACTGACACGTGACATCGGGTCACACAGCAGTTTTCTCCTTGACCAAATAATTCAGTAACAGTTGAAGTATTTAGTTTGTTCGTTCTTCCGGTTTGGGTAACGTTAATAGATTTCTGAAAGTATCAGTTATTGGAGAGAGAAACAGTCCCTTGAATGATAAACAATAAACCTGAATTATGTTAAGAATGCAAAAATTCAACATTTTTTAATTGTCCAGGCCTCTCTTGGGATAAGCCTGCGAGGTGCTTGTTTTGCTGTCAACAAAATGGATCCATCTGCTTGAGGCATCCTGGTACGGTGTTTGGTGATGGGTTGGTTGATGCTGGTATGGTAGATGCAGCGGAGGTTGCAATGAAGGCCAAGTTTCCCAAGAGCTTTTGTTCAAGACTAGGATGGACTATCAGCTGGAACCAGGCTATTTTAGCGTGAAAAGGCTTGTGTGTAATTAACAAGACAAATCCTTTTCAAGCCTTTTCAAGCTAAACATGGTCCCGTTCTTCTTGAAGACTGACCCACATGTGATCCCTTCCTTCTGTTTCGCCAATTTTAGTCCCTTCCCCTCTCCACATGAGAGAGGGGTTTTTTTTTACCCTGCTTCAACATTTATTGCCATCTTGTTGACATATGGTGGATATAATGTGTGAGTCTGAGGAAGATTTAATGCAAACCAGGATCTCACTTCTCCATTCCCTGCGCCACAAAAGTCACCCTGCCTCTGCTTTTCAGCCTGCATGCCACTGTGCAACAGAGCATTAGCAATGCTTGGATTTTGTGTCCCTCTTAAGATAATTCAAGTTGACGAGAGTGACAGTAGTGGTGGTGCAACAGAATGTGGGACCCAGATGAAGGGCCTGTTCTCTCTCTGAGTAGCAAGGGGTTTGGTTTGGCAGGAAGTGAAATCTTGCTGTCCCTTCTAGTTTGGAAAAATATATCAGTCTGCACTCAGTCCTCCATCTGGCTTAGTTAGCACCACCAGCTAAGGCTAAGTCTGTTGTGCTGCTGGGGACAGTTGTCTGTTAAGAACTACACAGAGGCTGTTGGTCCATTTCATGCTGGCTAACAAATGACTGGAGTCTCACTACTGTCCTGCACTGGATTGAGCCACTGGCCTGGAAATAACAAGGCGCCATTTTCTCATTGGCTTGAGAGAGGCATCTGTGATGTTCCTTGATGTGCTTCTGGAAGGAAGCCATCACTTAGCTCTTCTGGCACACTGTCACAAAGGAAAAGAGGTTACTACACCGAGAGAAGTCCTAGGTGTCCAGTCAGGGTGAGAACTCAGGCAGTAAATGGAAAGGGGAAGGCAGGGTCTGTTGTTTCCATGAATACATCTGCAGAGTGTAAATGTAGGCCCTAGAACAGGAAGTCAGGCAGGGTGTAAAAATCAACAGGAAGGATTATTCCCTTTGCTTTACATCTGGAAGTCTTAAAGCACTTTACAAAGGGAGTAGCTATAATTTTGCTCCCATTTTACAAATGGGAAAACTGACCCATAGGCCCCTTAAATGCCTTCCCCAGATTCTCAATGTGAATCAGCGTCTGAACTGAGATTACAGCCTGGTCCTAGGCTTTAACTACTACAGCAGATTCTCTTCTTGCAGAGTTTGTCATACATTTGAGGTGAGCTCAGCCAGAAACCAATGAAGCTGGGAAATTCAGATGCAAAACTAACAAAGATATCAAACTGCTTTTTAAAGGCTAGCTGCCCCGTGATCTTTGGCCTTGTATCTCTCTGCTTCTCATCCCACTATGCCCTTCCTGCCATCTTTCCTTTGGTTTTGTGCATATATAACTCTGCCCCACTGCAGTAACGTTTTGGGCCCAATGGTACTTTCTTAATTAGCGGGTTACAAAAGGAAAGGATGATGATGATGATGATAATAGTGCTTATTTAGCATCTTTCATCTGAGGATTTCAAACTGTCTTGCAAACCTTAACTAAACTTTGCAGTGTCTCTTCATTGAAATGCAGCCATCTCTGGGAGGAACACTAACCATTTAAACAGTGCAGAGCAACACTATGCCACACTTCAGGACAACTGAAGAGGGAGAGGATAGTACATCTGGTTCAAAACTGCTAAACAATCTGGGCAGATGGGAATTTATGGCTAATCAAACTGAACTTCAGACATATCTGTTTACTTTGGTTCAAAGAAACAACCAAATATTGGATGCTGGAGAACAGTTAAGAGATGTGTCCAGGAGTAAGGACAGATCAGATGTTGCCCTGTAGTTTCTGTGCAACATCATTCCTGTTTTTCTGGATCACCTCTCCTCCCTGTGTTGAAGAGGCAATCTGAGGAGCCTTGTCATTTGTGTTGCTCACTAACACCTGCTTCGTCAGAGCTAAATGTTGGTACAGAAGGAGTAAAGTGAAATAGTGGCACCTGTTCCAAAATCTCCCAGTTGCTCTCTGTTTCCTGCTTGTGTCTGTCACAGCCCTTTGCATTCCTGTGCAGCTTCCAATACTGGTGACATTTATAGGCTGGCTGCTGCAGGGAATGCTGGAAGACAGCTATTCAGTTCTGCAGAGAGGGTAAACTTATGTCACTCCAAACTGCCCCCTCTGGCCTGTCCGCTGAGCAGGAACAGCAGAGGGGTTAATTCTCTAAGGCGGGGGGCGGGGGTGAGCCTAGAATGCAACACTGGGATGAACTCAAGTTAATACATTAGCCCACAGAATTGTCCAGGAACAATTAATTTGCAGAAAAGAAGCAGGATCCTGCCATCTCTTTGGCATGCCGACAAAGGCAATCATGTGAGTCCCTGGGCTCAAACTGGGAGATGAAGGACCCCATGGAGAGGAGGATGAATGGTGATACTCAGACACAAGTGCCAAGCTAAACCATAACAAACTGAGCAAAGTTTATACAGACCTTGTAGATTCAGCGCAGGAATAGCAAGTTAATTGAAGTCTAAGGGCAGTGAAGTCTGTACCGGTCATCACTTTTTAAAGGCCATACAAATACTGAGCAGTAAGCCATTACCAGGGATTATTGCTGACTTAGACTGTTGTGTAAGGATAGGGTCAGACAGCAGAGTTAATTATTGTTGAGGCTGGTCAACTGCAAGTCCTGTGTGACTTTGGCTGTGTGGGCCACTACTCCAAAGGCATATGCTGCTGAGCAAGCACACTGGCCCCTGAGGGTACAGGCATATTCCTGAAGCCTTTAAGAAGGGGCAATCCCTGAGGCAAGCTCAGAGGCATGACCTCCCCTGGTCCAGCAAATTCCCTGGTGCTGGGTGCTGGACCAGGGAGGCACAACCTGTAGGACAAAACTGACCTCTGCAAATATGCACAGCAGCCCAAGTAGGATTGTAGAACAAGCTTGTTAGGTGGGGTTGTACCTTTTGGGCATCTGGGCTTTGCCCTCACAACACACATGGATTCCAGGAACAAGTGCTATTCCTTAGCTTCTGCTTTAGACTCTGCTCGTGTAGTTCTGCTGGTGTTGAATGCCAGCTCCGTCCCACAGGCGGACTTTCAGAGCAGCTCTGTTCCAAGGACACTGGTGAATCAGGGTACTTTGATCACTGCTGTTACTGAAATCGTTCTGCCACAGGGGAAGCAGTTTGCTCTAATTCATTGTTTGTTCTTGGCTCCGTTCCGTCCTCGGGGCATTCCTACTCAGAAGGGGCATTTCCAAAATTCTGAGGCATAAAGAGACTCTGAAGTAGCGTGGGCACTTTGAAGTGTTCGCGGCTACATGCACGCCAGCACTTCGAAGTTTGACACTTAGAAGTTGCCGCATGGGAGAATTAGCCCAATGAAGTGCTGCATATTCAACTTCAGCACTTCATTAGTGATCTCCCGTCGCCTTGATTAACATGCCCCCTTCAAAGTTGGGGGCAAGTGTGGAGCCAGCCTTAGTGTCTTGCAAAAGACGATATTCCTGTCACTTTTCTTGACTCAGGTGCTGGCCCTTGTACTTTATTCTCCCTGTGGGTATCTTCTGAAGAGGGATGTGGGAACAGTGAGGAAATGACAAGCAGAAAGAATTAAATGCAGAGTTTGATTCTTTGTAGGTACTTTTGAGAGTGCTAAGATAAACTCAAGAATAAACATGATTTTACATGACAGGCTCATCAGGGGTTTGAGATCCGCATATGGCAGAGGGATGTTTTTAACAAGTAAAGTGGAGCTTTCCTGGTTTTACTCAATGCTGTCGTGAAGAATGGGGATCTAGGTCTAGCGACGTTGTAGGATATGTTCAGCAGGACAGGAAATGAAGTGGCCCCATGAGGTGTACTTCTACCTTTGTACCCTGTCTGTATGCAGAGAAATTGATTTTCAAACTAAAGTCCGGGGTGGCGAAATGTGCCAGGATAACAGTTCTGAAAAGTGAAGGCCTCTGGTTACTATGAGGACTGGCAGTAGAAGCACAAGAAACATCCCAGCATCATGGCTTACTGTGGTCTGGAAAGTCCCTTTCAAAGGCAAGAGAGTAGTTCAATCTGCATAGTTTGTTCAGTGTTTGCCCTCTGCTGAGATTTCCAGTCAGGGCCAGATGGAGCCATTTTGTTGTGATGTGAACACAAATGGCCTGATATCCAGGGACTCAGAACACCCACAATTTAATTTGAGATAAATGGGAACTGTATAAATCAGATCCCATGAGCAAAATGGAGACACCAACTCACTTCGCATTTAGGTTACTGGACGGTGTTTGTCACTTTCACTGTCGACTGGATTCAGCCTAGCTGTGGACAGTTCAGCCTAAAAGGTATGGCTCAGGATAATGGAAGCATTTTGGGGGTGGCTAGTGCATTTGAATTATTGCGTTTCGGCGAGTCTGTGCATTAACAATCACTTGGGAATTCATATATATATGAGGGTCAAAACTCCTGGCTTGTTTGTCTATTAACTTTATCAGTGGAAGGTGCTGAGAAAGGTGTCTGGGGAAGTGGCCCAGGGAGGAGGCTGGTATTCTTTGAGCTGAGGGCGACAGCCTCTCCAGCAGCAGCTACCCAGGGTCCCTGGGCCAGAAGCCGGATTGAGTGGGACAGAGCTGGCTTCCCCCCAGACTGCCCCACAAACTCTGGGGCAGTTCGGAAGGGGCAGGAGGAGACCCAGCATCCAGGGGGGACCTCTCCCCATTTATGATTGCACTGAGGATGAGAAGGGCTCAATAAGGCTGTTCCCTGCCCCTGGGAAAACTGGGAGGTAGAGCAAAAGGGAAACAGCAAGCCTCTGAGGCATCTCTGTAACTGCCACAAAGTGCAGGACCCACAAAGAGTAGCTCAGGACTTTGTCACAGGGGCTTTGGTCAAACCTAAAACTCAGAGGGTGCGAACCTCACATGAGAAGATCTTTGCGCCAGCCTCTGGCCAAATGAAACCATGGAGTTGCCTGTATCTTTATGTAAGGAGGCCACAGCCTTGCTAATATTGCGCCTTATTTTTCACACCCACCGATGTCCCTTACTTAGTGGTTAACATAGGCTGAAATGGAAGGAGGACACACACTACAGCCAAGGAAAGAGGGATTTGAGAAAGAATGGTGCTTGCTCAAGCCAGGAAAATTGAGGGAGATCTGCCTTATTTTAATGTCTTTGGTAGCTGAGCATCAACTCATATTCCAGATCTGGAGTGTTCACATGCCTGGAAGTGTTGGAACTTTTCTATGTGGGAGGTTGATTTAGAGTTATCTCTCATTATTTCCTGCATCCTTGGGGTGGCAGAGGTCAAGGAAGGAGGGAATTTGATCTCTAGAAATGTAAGTGAAAATCGGACTAATGTAGGCATCTCAGCTCCAAATCCTGAGGCTGTCGCAGTAGATGAACATAAACCAGCGTTTCCCAAAATGTGGTTCGTGTACCACTGGTGGTACGTGAAAGGATTTCAAGGGGCCCGTGGCAGAAAATAAATTACCAAAAATCAGGAGATAAGCACTGGGAGAGAGGGTATGTTGATATGGCTGAAGTCCCGAAGAGAGTATGCAAATGTTTTGAGGTTGGGAAACACTGACATAGACAAATGTTCTTGGAGGCTGTTCTTGATCCTGTGTTTGGAGGATATGCAATGCTCACTTGGCATTTTGGTTTCTGGGAAACAGATTAATAATGATTGTTTTAATAGGAGTGATGGCTAAAGACTTTAGTGCTTTATCACCCTCTAATCTGCTGTAATATCTCCAACTGTGAACATAGTTCTTTGGTCTTTCTTGGCCTCATGCAGACTTTCAGCAGGATGGGCTTGTTTGTTGTGTAGAGGAACAAACGAACAGGCTGCAAGCTATCAGCACAGGCTGTTTGCAGATTTGAGTCAAAGCTACAAGAAAAAAATCAAATCAAACCTATGATTAGTAAATGATCAGTAATATTAATTACAAGTCGGGCCTTACCACATTCACAGTCCATTATGCCAATTGTCTGGCCATAGGATTTGAAAATTGGTACATTTCACATTTTCAGCTGTTTAAACCTGAAATGTCACTGATCCGGTATGAGAGTAGTCTCAGTGTGTGATTTCAGTGGAGAGAGAAATTATTTTAAAAAAGCCCAAGTATGGGGGGCCTATTTATCCCCATTTAACCCTTAAAAGTGCCCAGGGGTATTTGGTGGCAGGGTGAAGCATTAGAACATCAGGGTCCAATAGGAATTCAAAACTCGCCATACTCGTGGTTGTCGTCTTTCCACATTTACCACATTACATTATACAAAATAATACTGGAAAAATAAATACCTTCTGGCCTTTGAATTCGCATGACTCTGTGAGAGCGCGTAATAATCACAGACACAAGTACGGGAGCAAGACTTGTTGCAGCAAAGAAGGGCTAACTGCAGAGAGTCCTGGAACCCCACATAGCCTGTAACAACCGCCCCCGGCGTGGCTGGGAGTGACGCAGTTCCAGCTGTTCCAAGTGAGTAGCGTGCAGACAGCAGCGCTGCCCCCATGCATGATACCAAACCCCCATCCATGCCATGCCCTGCAGTGCTCCCTTTCCGTGCAGGTGGCGTCAGTGCCTGTGGGAGTTCCCCGCTGGCTGGCAGACTGCGCGCTGTGGTGCTCCTGTGCTAATTGTCTTGAGCACGTGTGATGAATTGGAAGAATTATTATTTCTCATGAGCGAGGTACGCATGCGTTCCCTGCAACGCAGTGTCCTACTTGCCACATGTGGCAAGTAGTGAACATATTGGACACCATGGCATTAGAAAGTAGAGTGGCAAATGAAATACAGCTCTTCCACCAACCCCGCCCCACCCCATAAATGCAGAATCCTAAGCACGGGGGTGATCCATTATTGTACAAAGAAGGGGATTTTAACAGCTGCAGGAAAAACTGCATCACCCACTGCTGAAATGCAAAGATCAGCGGAGTAAAACAATCCGTGATGGGCGCCCAAGTGTCAAACTCACCAGGTGACCATTGTAACTAGCTGGGAGGTGAGGATATCATGCAGCCTCTGATGAGAGTAGAGGATGACCAGCTGGGTGTTGCACCCAGGAAGCCAAGTAGCAATGTGTTTTTGCAGTGCTGGTCAGTGGTCACATGCATGTGGCCGGTATCATACCATGGGAGTTTGTGTAGTTTTGCATGTTTTCCCTCAGACCTGTCCAGGTTGTTTCTTTATGGCACTTGCATTCTGTGCCCTAGGTAGGGCAGTCAGGCTTCAGGTGTCAAATACCAGCAATCCTTCGTTTCCTCCCTCTTCCTTCTGGCCCTTCAGATGTGCTCTATCTGTATCCATCTGTTCAGCAAAGCCCTAAGATGCTGTACTATGTTGGCGAGGATTCTAGCAGTTCTGTAGCGGTCTCGCTCTCAAGTCCTTGCTCAGTTCTTCTGTTACAAGGACAGAAACAGATGTGGTCAGTCACACAAAGTTAAAGATGGAGCCCACATAACATACAGGTAGCTGCATATGGTAAACATTTTGCAGAGGCCACCAAGAAGCCATGAGAGTGCCATGACTTTGAGTTATGTCTTTCCAGGGCTAGCTACAGTGGGTGAAAAGGTCCATCCAGACCTCATTCCTAGCTCCTTGAACCTGCCATCTCCCCTGCAGGTAAAGTCATTTATCAACCTGCCTCTACAGTAGTTTCTTTTCACCAGTATTTGCCGCTGTTGCTATCTCCAGTTTGACTACATCAGGAGCAGCAATGATAAGAGCACCAATATATGTATAGTGCCAAGTGGCTGTTGGCCTTTCAGAACTTTGTCGTCCTCTTGTCTTGCACAGAGCAGGTTTATAAGACACGGTGCCTAAAACATTAACAATGTCTCACCATTAGCTTTCCCACGCTGTCCACATATGGTGGTTCTACATGAATGTAGGTAGAAGGAGGAAATTTTTGGGCAAGATTTCTAGCATGGACAAAACCCAGGACAGGATCTGATGTTACCTATCAATTCTTGAGCAGTCAAATGCCCATGCTGTGATCAGAAAAAGAGATCTCTTCTCTTCGTTTTTCTGGAGACTTATTGGTAGTGAATAAAAAAACTAGATTCAGTGTACCCCGAGGCCGAGTATTAACGTTTTTTTAGAAAGCTTTGAAAACAGTGAACTAAATACCAGAGGGAATTTGGATTCTTGTCCGTAAATGACTACAATATTTTTTCCTTTGTTTCCTCTCCTGGAAATATCATGTATGTCTAATTTTTGTTGTGCAACTTGCTACCCTTGCCCTGTGTCTTTTGCAACTCCATTCCTGGAAGCAAGAGCTTTTACTGAAATCTTGATTCTATTAACTCGGGAAAAGGGGGATGTGCATCTTTTTTAAACGTGATTTTTCTCTTTTGGAATAGATGATTAGGAAGAAATAGAGACGAAACATGTGCCCTGCATATCATGTGATTTAGAAATCCCCTGCAGATTTAATCTGCAGAGCAAGCTTTGCCTTTTGCTGTAGCAGATTTCTCCTGATGTTCAGCACCCCATGTCCTGGAGAAGAATGGGTTTCAGGATTCCTGTTAGCAAATGTTTCAAACACAAACATCCAGAGATGGTTGGAAACTGTCTTCTTGCTCATCAGCCTCTGGAATGTATGGACTCTGGAGACTGAGCTCCCTTCTCAGTTTGAGAGGCATTTACTTCAGGTCAGGACTGAGCCATGTTGCCATGTAGGAGGAAACTTGCCCTTCCGTGGCTTGCCTTGTACTTTGCCTGCTGCCATACCTGCTGCAGATTTTCTACCCTCCCCCAGCTCTTGGATGATGCTCTGTTGTTTGCACTCCACCCTGGGTCCATTTCCCGTTCCATACCTGTGAGGAAGAGCTTTTTGGTAGCTGTGGATGCCTTAATGGCTGCTGCATTGAAATGCAGAGGGCCAGTGGTGGGACTGTTTCCACTGCAATGTTTGGTACTATGCTGCCGCACTCTGGATTGTTGGAGGATATCCCCACATGTTCTTTCTCCAGCTCCATACTGGAGAAAGAGCTCATCTGGGCATGCAAGTGATTCACCCACCAAGCACTGGGCATGCAGCTCAATGTAAGAACATGCCATCTGCTAGGGAGAAAGCTTTGTACTGTGGTGTGCCCTCACAGCCAGCCCCAATTAGCTGCCCACATTCTTGCTATTGTTCTCTTTCTCCCAGCAGATGAATTTTGCCAATGATTAACCTGCAGACGTGTATAGACATCTTTATCAAGGTTACTTTTAAAAGAATTCAGCTGTGGGTACTGTTAGCTAACAGGGTCGCCCCCCATGTTGGCTGCAGGTTTATTATTCTCAGGTGGAGACTATTGCGGCTATTGGGTAAGAGTGTTCAGCTGGGATTTCCTTTGTATGTAATTTAATGCCATATGCATGGTAGGCAATTAGAACGAGACCCATGCAATATTGTTAAGCCCGCATGTGGGAAAAAAAAATGAGTCAACCCCCACCCCCCCAAAAAACAAACAAAAAAAAAAACCAAAAAATCATTTGATTATCTTAATTGTTGTTTTGGGTGAGAATTTTTGTATTGGGTGAAAAGGCTGTCAGGGAGCAGATTTTGACCAGGAAAACACATGCTAGGCCCTGTTCTCGTGCACTGTAGGGGGAATCAGGCTAAAAACTGGCAGGATCTATTGTTTAATGACTGATAAAACACTGCTTTTGAGCTCTTTTGTATCTTTTCCATTGCATGCGAAAGGCCAAGGGACACAATTGAAAACTTGTTAATAGATTGAAATTACTTTTGTGTTCCTATGCAGTGTGTGCCATGTCACATGGGGCATGACAGCTTACAAGATTCTCTCTGTCCATGGAGCATTGTTTTCTCCATGGCCTTCACACGCACATTCTGGTAATATCCGTCTTGCTTTCAGATGCTCACAGTATGTCTGCTAGACTTGGAAGATTCTGAATGCCCATGAGTCAGGCCTTTCTTCTCTCCAAAGGCTGTCTTCAGAATAAACCCTGTTTATCATATATTCCAGTAAATGTTTGAGCCTGAAAGGCCTTGAGACTGATCCACTCTTAACCCAATTCCTGTCCAGATTTCGCACAGTGCTTACATAAATTCCAGTCTAGCTTTAGATTGGGTTTTGTCCAAATTTTGTACAGCTTTGTGCTCCACTGGAACACGGTATGTTATTGATAAGATTCCGTTAGTGTGCTGAGGATTGTGCTTATTTAACACATCTATTACCTGACCAATTTTGGGAAGTGAGGTAGGGGGTAAAAGCCCAATCCAAAGCCCTTTGATATCAAAAGAGAGGCTGCCATGGACTTCAGGGGGGTCTGGACCAAGTTCTGAGTTCACTAAGATTCTTGAGAGCTGCCAAGTGAAATCCTGGCCTGCGCAACAGACTATTAGATCTGAGGCAGTTTCCCACTGAAGTGCAGAATGAATTTCCTGTTGATGGTGCTGCCCTGGTCCCATAGAGATCAGCATTCTAGGCTGCAGTGACCCAGAAGACCAGAACAGCGAAGACTCAGCAACAAGCTTGATTCCATTGTGGAGAGTCAAGATGGATTTCCCATGGTCAGTTCAGCATTAGCTTGTACAGAAATGACAATGAACAGGTACAAACACAACACAAGAGCCAGTGTGTTTAATGTCATTAATACTTATGTGGTACTACACAATGTGCTGGACACTTGTTTTTTTGACTAATTTTTTTCATCACCTTTGACCTCTCACCCTGAGTGTCATCTGAGCTCTTGCTAAATCTGACAAAATCCTTCGTTGTTTAACCCAGTAGTCCTCTTCTGTTCAGTTGTTGCCTGTGGCGACAGAGGACTCAGACCAACTCCTTAGCTCCTGTGCATACCAATCCTGTGACCACAAAATACAGGAGTTAACTATTAACCCACTTGTCCCTGTTCTCATTTGGTGTTAACACAAGCCTGCATTATATAGGCATCAGGACTGGGAACCATTTCTTGTGTTCTATTCCCAGGGCGGTTTCTATCTCAGACAAGGCACTTAACCGGTCTCTCCCTCATATTCCATGTCTGTGGAAATGAGAAAGCGACACTTCTCTGCTACACTGAGAGTTTGTAACAGTTACCTGGTTCATATTTGTAAAGCACTTTGAAAGCAAAAAAGCCCCATGAACGTGGTGGTAGTGACGATGATGCTGACTGATTTTAGCTGACAGGTAGGCCAGAACGCTGTTTTTTCCACTATGTCTGGTGAGAGGCTGGGGCAATAAAATGAGAGTATTTTTGTTACAAATCTTTTAGTTAAACAATGCCTCCCTTTACAAGGTGCAGTAAAACTCCTATTTTAACCAGCATTCAAACAACTGGATTTCTCAATTAACCGGCATTGCATCCTGTGTGTGTGTGTAGCCGGCAGCTTCTCCGCTCTCTTGCCCACAGCGGCTCCCTGCGTGGCATGGCCATGCATGAGCCGCCCAGAGCCACTCCCCACACAGCTGCCTCTGTTGCTCTCTTTCTCCTGGAGCAGCCCTGCCACCTCAGCCCTCCGGTCAACAGGGGCGATTTCCCACAAGACAAAGCAAGTTCTCTCTTGCCCAGTATGAGTAGTGCCAGCGCCTGAGCTTGCTGAAGCTCTGTGGCTGATCGATGGGGCAGCGGTGGGCTGTGCCCTCCTCCCAGCTGCCCGCTTTAATTGAAGTCTGTTTGAGCAGGAGCTGCGTGAGCTCAGCACACAAGCCAAATATTTAGTTGCTGCAAATTGGCCTCCAGATCAGTTCCTTTGCTGGACTGGGATTTTCAATGGAAAAGTTCATCTTTGTTCATTCTACCTGTGCAGACTGGTATCTGATGGGAACTTTTCCTCTCTGCAGGGCTGACAGGCTGCATATTTGCATATCCAGCATATTTGAATATCTGGCAACCTCCCGGTTCCGGGGCTGCCAGATATCAAAGAGTTTATTGTACAGTATTTAGAACTTCAGAGCTGAGGCTGCTGATTCTCCTGGTTGAGGTTTGCTTTGAACAGACTGTGTGAGTCTGCATTTTGGGCTGGATTTTGATGCCAGATACATATGTATAAGTCTGGAGAAATGGTCCCTCTAATTTTTCCATCCATGAGTGGAATAAATTTTGTTAAGTGCACCAGGGCATGTGTGGATGTGCACCATTAGTAGAAACAGATGCTGCTAGCTGTGAGAGATTATGGGCACTCTGCTAATGTGCTGGGCGGCAGCTGAATCTGTCTGTGATGGCTGCCCAAGTGCACAGTTTACAGAGAACACTGGTCTGAAGGAACTGAGTTCAGAATCTGGTCTCTTCAGATGTAATACCTGGTTTGCTGCTTGCATTTCCATGTTTCTCAGATTCAGTTCCCCAAATAACCACATCATTCCGTGAACTTCAAACAGGATGAGCTGTTTAACATTTTTACTGGCTTGGCTTAAAGAAAGGGAACATTTCCGGAAATTTAATGAGCCCTTTTCATTCTGTCTCTTCCCCTCTCCCCACCATCATTTCTGCAGTTGTTTTGGATAGCTCTTTGGAGTGGTGCCGTCTAATCCTATTAGAAGAACTTCCATTACACTGTGCACTTTGTTTATAGCCAAGAGAATTGGCTATAGAGGGAGATCTCTGTCTCTTTTTTTAATTTTGTTTTGTTCCAGTGCCAGATGGGAATACATTCAGGCTGAAGTGAGTCCTAGAGGAGTCCTGCTGAGCGCCAGTTATTCTTCCCTTAAAGGTTTTTTTCCTCCATCTCTGTTTATTGCCAAATTGCTTTTTTGAAGAAAAAAACCTTGAAAACCTGTAATTAATTTGAAAAGGTTGGCTCTTCTCAGAGTGCCTCTTTGTGTCGAGCTTTTTAGGAAAGAGGAAGGGATTGTTGGGCGCTGGGGGCTGTCTTTAACTTTCTTTTTGTAGGTACCTGGTTATTTTTGGATGTTCTTGAAGCTGTCGAAGGGCCAGTTGTATTTTACTCATTTGGTTTCAATTGTAGTAGAAAGATTTTTCAGAGCACTCCCGGAAGGGTTATGTAAATCCTTAAATGCTGAATGCTTGATGAAGTTTGGTTTAATGTGTAATTGGGACCACTTGTGTAGGGGAAGTTTTTTTGTCCAGTGGTTGGTGTTAGTCTTAAAAGCTATGCTGTGGAGTCTGATGCATGGAAGCACATGACTCTGGAAGCTGAGCTCTGCCTAAAGAAGCTCATTTCCACCAGCGCAAACTACAGTGATTTATAAGAGAGATCTCTGAATAGTTGTGAGAGTATGTCCCCACTTAGTGGGAGATCAACTCATTCAAGGTCGATCTCCTGGAGTTCAATCTCTCTGGGGTCCGCAGTTGACCCCCTGTACCCCTGCTCTCATGAGGAGTAAGGGGGGTCGACAGGAGAAATGCTCCCATCAATCTACCTCAGTGATGACAGACCTTACAATCGATTGCAGATATGTTAATTCTAGCTACGCAACTACCCAAGCTAGAATTGCATATCTGCAGTCAACTGTAAGTAAGGTCTAGTGTAGACCAAGCCTAAGACACCACCCAGAATTCAGATGTGGGTATACAGAAGGTACCCAGAACTGTGCACTTCCTGACTTTCAGAGGTGTTTGGGAAAGGTCATTCTATAGATGTTGATCAAATGCTACAGTTCAGCATTATGGAAATTCTTTATTTTCTCCTTAAAACGTTTGAGAAATTCCGGTTTAAAATATGAGGAGTACAAAGTTAAGTACTCGGAAGTTAGGAAATACTCGTGTTGTCCACACAACTTTTAATTGTACCCCTTTGGTGCAACTTGTTAGCTGGGGCAAACTGGTATAGGTACAATGAAGGAAACTGAGCTACACCAGTTTGCACCCACTGAAGATCTGGCCTGTTGTCTCTAATGTACATATTTGTGCATTGTAGTCTCTTTCGCTTTCTCTCTTTTTTTTTTTTTTTCCCCCAGGTCCCTTGCCTCAGTCATTATGCATGTTGGCCAATGAATGAGCCAGGGTCTGGTGTAGACTGGTGGAAAGGGAACCACACACTCAGCAATTAAAAATATGATTTCTTATGTCCATTTGCAACAGCTGTTTAGCTCATTGTACAGCATCTGACCAGTTGGGGTCTGCGGTGCTGCAGAAAGAATAGTCTTTATTTACATAATCACATGCTATCGTAATTCATATTCATAAGGTAGCCTAAATTAAAAGTAATTTGCTCTTCTGATGCTTTGTTTAGCAGCCTTCTTGTTGGTTTAATGATTAAGGCATCTAGTACCAACATGATTCTTGACTAATTTTGTATCTCATATGGGGTTTTTTTGGAGGTAATTCTATAAATAAGAGCAGACATCTGCATTTACACTGCCTAAAATGAAATGCCAACTGCTTTCAGTCCTGATGCATAAGCAATTATCAGCTGAGGTCCAAAAGAAACTCCCCTCCCACAACCCAAGTATTACACAATTATGTGCATCTCCCCATATACCAGGCTGCATTTCCCAATGGCAGTTGATCTGTGCCAGAGTGGCAGTTTCTGTATTCTCTTCTTTCTGTTCTTGGAACTCTGTGCTCCAAACAGGATGCCTCCTCACACAATGGTTAATATATTTTGCGGTGTATTTCTTGGTTTTTTTTCTTCTCACCATTTATGGATGGAGACTATTTTTAATAGGTGGCCTTTTGATAGCTTCTCTTTTAAGGAAAGTGTGGTTTTAAAGACAAGCCCGGCTGGCCCAAAATCTTTTTAGCGGCAAAAACTTTTTAAAAACAGTAATTTCCTCCAGATTTGTGTAAAGAAAGATGGAAAATAAAAAGCCTTGCAGCAGGGGACATGAGGCAGCATTAAATCTTAGGTCCTCGTGGTCCTTGTCTAAGGAGTACTGAAGTCACAGGAAAAACACTCATTGACTCCAGTGGATTTTGGATCATATCTCTGACAAAAGACCTTCCTACGAAATGTGGGGTGCTGGATTTATTTTGTGATAATGGTTTTATGCTCAGGTCCAATTTTGCTGTACTTCACCCCTCCCAAAACCAGGTGGAGTACCCTCTCACTACCATCGCCCCTCCCAAAACCAGGTGGAGTACCCTCTCACTACCATCGCCCCTCCCAAAACCAGGTGGAGTACCCTCTCACTACCATCGCCCCTCCCAAAACCAGGTGGAGTACCCTCTCACTACCATCGCCCCTCCCAAAACCCGGTGAAACAAAGCACTGGCAAGAGATTTGTCAGTGAAGATGGCCCCAGACCATGTGTGCGTGGGTCTGTCTTATGGCTCTTGGACCAAGCCGACATTTCTTGGTGGGGCTCAGGTCTTGTTCTGTTACATTTTGCCATTTTTCTGTTTTCTGTTTCTGGTTGACGTCTGATTTCTGTAATTTGAGTGTCATATATTGTTCATTAGCTTTTGTTGTGTAGAAACGTGATGTTTGCTGTAATTAGTGTCTCTCAACTGTTCTGTATAAGGTACATGCTGCTGCTGGCATAGGAAAGAACATTGCAATTCAAAACTACCCATAATGACATCAGAAAACACTCATGTCCTGCAAGGAAGTTTAGAAGTCTCTGGCCCTTTAGGAAAATGAGTCTTGATGGTTAGTAACTGTAGCTAAAATACCAGGCTGAAAGCCATGTGCTCTCAAGAAGGTTCCTAGGAGTTGAGGTTACTTAGTTCCTCAGGATACGAAAAACATGGATGTCAGAGAATAGGAAAATTTGATTTTCTCCCTAGAGTCTATATGTTTTTCTTACCCGTCCAGAATATCTTACAGCTAGAAATCAAAGCAATGTCAGACATCAGTGCAGAGACTGCAAGACAAGTGAGCTCCATGGAGAGGAATCTAGGTTGCTTTTCTAAACTATATAAATCCCTCAGAGGTGGAAAGGGCATAAACCTAGACATGCATCCCTCACACAAACACCTACTTGTTCTATCCACATAACTGATACGAGATCAGTGACAGTGCAAATGACTGTACATGCCAGGGCAGTGTGCCTCGGCTGTGGCCAGAAGAGATCATATCTCTTGAGAGGGTAGGGCAAGGACTGGCTGTGCAGTGGAGATGAGCCGCTTTATTGAAACCACCAACAAAATCCTTTTCCCTCCCTGCCATCTCTTTCCCTGGCCTAATGTTTCCAAAGCAGTTGCTGATCTTCACCTCCATTTGTTTCTTTCCTTAGCACTGGTTGGAGCCCTGGCCATGGGGATGATTTTCTTCTGCTCTCCTATTGTGAGTATCTTCACAGACCGGATTGGCTGCAGGATGACAGCAGCCTCGGGGGCAGCCGTCGCTTTTATTGGACTGCTTTCCAGCTCTTTCACAAAGTAAGGCTGAAATTTGCTTTCGGCAGCATGTAACTTTCTGACAAGCATTTGTTTTTGCTAGTTTATTGCTGCCCTTTGGCAAGGATCCGGCATGGTGTAACTGGAAGAAAGAGCTTTCCCCTGTGCTTGCCACAGTCTGCCTCTATGTACTGAGTTCCTGTTCAGACTTAATCCCCCTTCCTGAAGTTTTTCTTTATCTTTGTCTTAACGAGACACAAACTTTAGGCTTGGTTTCCACTAGGGAGGTCAGGTGATTGCAGATACACAATTCTTGATATGGCAGTTGCATAGTTAGAATTGACTTATCTGTAATCAACTTACCTGGCCAGGTACACAGAGGGAGGCTGACGGGAGAAACAGTTTTGTGGACCTCCCTTACTCTCCACCATATTGAGGAGTACAGGTGTTGATTGCCAGCCCCAGATAGTTTGATTTCACATGTCTTCACCAGGTGTGCAAAATAGAACTGTGGAAGATCAACTCTAACCAGGTTGATCTTCCCAGTTGTGTAGACGTACTCTTAGCCTCAGTTTCTTTAGAGCTTGGCTGTACCCACTGTTTCTTCCTGAAGGTCTGTTGCTATATCTATCCTCCATCAAGAGGTTCTCAACCTTTATGCTCCTGAATTGGAATTTGAGAACTTCCAGAATTGGAAGTTGAAATCTGAGACTTGTAGCATGTCAGCAGAACAGTTTTACACCTCCAGATATGGTGATATACCTGATGTCAGCCTTCCCTATAAGCTGAGCACTTGTACGACCACTCAGGAGAGATTCAGATGCCAGCCAGCTGATTAGCAGAGCACCCACAGCTAGGTTTTTTGTTTCTGCTGGTGGAGCACATTGGTGCGTGTAAAATTTATTCTGCACATGGATAGAAAAAGTTCCACACTTAGGTGGAAGAGATTAAAGGGAACATTGCCTGATGTACTGTCACAGTCAGCTTAAAAGGGAATACTATCAGAGTCAAAGCCATATTTTTAACAGATTGAATTAAAAAGTGAATTAATGTTTAAAATCAAACCTGGCCCCAAGTATGACTGACAGTAAATCTGTTCCACTGGCACATAATAAACTGAAGATGTGCAGGGACAGAAGCCTGTGTTTTATCTCCAGTCACAAATGGAATCAGACAGAATTTGCATGGGGCTTTGGCTATATGCAGTAGAAGGAAAATCAGGAATGTGAATGTGTTTGGAAGGAGAACACATTAGTCCGTTGGAATGTCTTTGTGTCTGCAACATAATGCTTTATAAAACACAGTGGGCTTGTCTACACTGCCTCCCAACTTCGAAGGGAGGATGGTGAGTAGGGTGTCGGGAGATTATTAATGAAGTGCTGCGGTGCATATGCAGCTCTTCGTTAAGCTAATTCTCCCCCATGGCAACTCCGAAGTTTTAAAGGAGTAAAGGGATTTGGAAGTTGCCCAGGCACTTCGAAGTACCCGCCAGTTAGCCACGGCTACACACGAACCGGCACTTCAAAGTTTAAAACTGATAGTGTTTGAGATAAGAGCCAGATAAGTGCTCTGTAAAAGGGTTCATGGCCATGGAATAAACTGAACAGAAGTGCAGTTGTGGCTTGTTTCAGAGAGATACAGCACTTTGCCACATCATCTCTCTTCCTCACAAGTACTTCTACAAAAGTTTTTAGAGGTTTTTTTCCCCTTTGTTTATAAAATGTTTGTTCAAAGCAAAGCAAGTCTTCAGAGTAGGCCATTTTAGTATGGGAATTTTAAAGAAAACTAGAGAGGATTTTTTAGGAGCACTTTACAGATATCCGTATTTCGGGCTTTCTCACTTGTGGTTTAGCAGGGTGGTTCCTGCTATCTCCCTCGTGATTCCTTCAGAGATTTTGTAAGGATAAAATTGAAGCATTCTACAGTTGTTTCACAGGGAGGGGGCCCTTTTTATTGGACTGCCTTAGGCAAAGGATTGCAGAAGTTATGGGAGGAGTGGCAAAGCTTAGCTGTTTCCGTGTGCTCTGTCAGGATCAAAGTCCGATTCTGAAATTTGGAACTATGGGTGTCTAATGTCCCATAGCAATTTCTTTTTTTTTAAATATAGCCCGACTGCACAGTCTCAGGTGGCACGTGTTATTGATTATATGTACGTATTGAAGCTACTATACTGAAACAGACCAATTGTTAGTCTGCTGTAGAATTACAGAAATCCAGCCCTGGGCCCAGCCCAGAGCAAGCACCCCAAATCTCCTGCACCCCAGTCTCCTTTCCCATCCCTCATCCACTTCCCAGAGCCAGTACACCATGCCTCCTCCTGCACCCCAACATTCTGCCTGAGCCCAGAGCCCCTTCCTGCACCCAAACTCCCTCCTAGAATTTGCATCTATCACCCCCTGCTACACCCCAACTCTCTGCCCCGGCTCAATTCAGAACCCACACACACACAAAGTGAACCTCCCAGCCCAGAGCCTGCACCCTCTACTGAACCCCAAACCTCTGCCCCATCCTAGTGAAAGTGAGTAAGGTGGGAGTGGCTGCTGTCACTCCTCATGACAGTGTCTTTGTGGGAAGTGGCCTATGTTTGTTAGGAAGGAGGTATTTAAAAACTCTGTAGGCTACTGCACAGTTTTGTACAGTACTAGAATGGTTTTCATTTTGTTTTGGTACTCAGCCCTGATTCTTCTCTCTGCTTGGAGTTGATTTGACAAATCCACCCCAAACCTCCCCTTTCATGCTGATCTTTCTTTTCTGATTGGAAAGAAACCCGTTCCTCTTCCTCTTGGCATCCATGGGGAATGAATGTCCTAGTCATTTGCTATCACACCATCTTTCTGAACAAGCTGAAACGTTGCTGTGATGAGTTTTAAATCTGAGATGTACTTGTCAGACTGTACAAGAGGGAAGGAGGGAGGACAGTCCTCACAATCAGATGGTAAAGAGGAACCAGCAGATGGATAGGATCAAAGAGGAATTGACTCAAAACTTGGCCTGTGCCTTGAGCCATCACTTACTAATATGTAGGGAACATTGTGTTCTGTCTTCTTCCTCCTCCCCCATTTCCATGGGCTTCTACATTTTCTGCTTCCTTCCAGTGAAAAGTCAGTGCCGAGAGAAGAGTTTCAACATTGGAATTGGGATGCTAGATCAGGAACATTCCTAAATACCCTATAGACACGGTAATAGGTCAGCATCTGGATCCAGATTTTGCATATGCTTCTACCTGGCCTAGGCCACATCTACATGGGCAGCTTCTGTTAACAGAGGTCACTGGTGACAGGGAAGCCTCAGCAGTACCTCTGTCAATAGATAGCATCTACACACAAAAGCAGATGGAAAGAGCGAGCCACTCTGTCGACAGAGAGCAGCCAGACTGCACTGCCTTCTCTCGACAGAACAGGTGACCGGAAGCTCTGCAAACAGGACTGTCTGTCAACAGAAGTGTCTCCACAGGCACTCTGTTGACAAAACACTGTCAACGGAGGCGTTATACCGGATCGGGAACAGGGATAACACTGCCGACTGAACATCTGAGTTTTGTTGACAAGCTCTTGACAGAGCACTTTAACCGTGTAGGCACCTGGCGAGTTTTTCGACCGAAGTTGCCTGTGTAGACGCATCCCTGACCTAAAATCCCTGTCTAAACATCTGTGAATTTTCAGGTGTTTGCAATCCTAGTCACTGATTTTGCAGTGCGAGTCCATTTCTGTCCAGGACCACATACTCATGGAATCGTGGGAGTTTCTACCTGAAAACTGTTAAATAAACAGGGATTTAAAAGAAAAACTTTGGGAGGTTGCCTTAATTGCCAGGTTTTCTTCCCTGTTCTAGCCCAGTAGCCAGGCATACATCATATAAGCAATAGTAGTGGAGACTTTCAATTATGTCTTTCAGCAAGTACTGTTACACTATTAATTAGCAGGAAGCTGCTGTGGTTCTAATGGGCTCTCAAAATGAGATAAACATCAGCTGTGTTTAATCTTTTTGTATTCAATCTCAGCTGGGATTTTTTTAAAGCAAAGGCAGGAAACAATAGAATCAGAAACATTTAATATTCCAGTGAGGTTTTGTCCTTTCACATATCAGGCCTCACCTAAAAATCCTTCTCTCCCTAATTTCTGCCCTTCTGTGACCAAGTTCCCTAGGGAGATAGACAACCTTTTTCTACCCAGCTTGTACCCTTTCTCTGCCCCTTAGGCCTCTATATGTTAGTCATCTTCCTTGAACACAGGGTGGGTTATCAACATTGCATCATTGCTATATCGCTTCAGCCTGATCTCTCCTGGGCCATGGGAACAGCTTTCTTTCCCCATGGTTGAGCAGCCTTCACGGTACCACTGCATTGCTCTCAGCCCAAGGGATGAGCGGTCAGCCTTCGATTCAACCCAGCTGTGTTGAATGGGAGTGCTTTATTCCCACCAGGATCACCTCTCTCCCCTTTCTCGGTCCCGTCCTCCACTACCCAGTGTATGCATTTCCTTGTCAGAAATGGAATTTTTGCCCTGTGCTTTTACTATTTCTTTTCATCATAAATATCAATAATCCAGTGAGAGATTATCTCATGGTTGGTGGAGTTTATTTTAGAGGATTTTTTACTGTTGCTCTGGTAACTCCAAAGTATTTTCTTTAGTGCTTCCAATTTTCTGTCAAGACATGGGCTTCTCTCTTGCTTTCTGTGGCTGCGGCTTTTCTTTCTAAAATGTTTTCTTCTTGGGCAGTTAGGCAGGTTTCTGATGCAGGGTGAATGCAAGTGTCCTATGTTGTCGCTGAGGAGTCTCCTTGTAATATGATTTTGCCTTTAGTGCCTTCCATCCCAAAGGACCCTAGAAGCACAGAATGTACCTGCTAGGAACCACCTGCAGAACCAGACGCTTCTCTTCAGGAACAGAAAGAGTGTTTGGCACTAAAACCCCAGTCCCACAGGAGCTAACAGAGAGCTCTTTAAGTTGGGATTTATAAATCTGGAGCAACTTCTTGAGAGAAAGGTTATTGTAAATACTAAGATGGTGGAATATACCCCACCACTAAAATTCAGCCACCTCTGAGGAGAGAAGCCATTTTACAGCAAGGAGTTGGAAAGAAAATTCCGGGACAAGGATCCTGAGGCAAGCCCCTGCTCTTACAAATCAGTCCACAGAATATTTTAACTCCCATGTAGAGCAGACAAGATCTGTGGCTTTAATGTCTCCACTGATTGCAAACACAAAATTTGTTCCAGCACTGGAAGCCGTTTTGTTTCAGCTAAGACTGAATAATTTTGGGTTATGAGAGCGGTAGGGAAACCAGATGTCCTCCTCATGTCTGTATTCCACTTTTAATGGCTCAGTCCCAGACTGCGGCAGCATTTGTGTGTTTTGTCAGAGCTTTGTCCCTGAAGCAGTTGTGTGAAAGTTTAGAGAACGGCTATGAAGTCCTTAGTCATTGGTGCACCCTTTTTCTCCTGAGGTTTCTCTGATGCGGTTTCATTTTGGAGGAGCTTGAAATTTGGTTTTCATGAACAGTGGTTTGCCTTTGAGTTAATTAGGGTAGCAATCACATTCTGCTGCACTGACTGAGGAGACATATGTAATGGAATTAATGACATACTTATAAACATTTGCTGACTTCCTGTCATTGTTCTGAGCAGGAATCGTCTCACCTACTTTATCACTAGCAATTGGAGTTTTAAAATGTGTAATAAATTTTCGTCCCAGATGATCTCAAAGTACTTGACACACAGTCTTTAGGACAATCATGTCATTCCCTACTAGTATGCAGCCACCTCTGGAGCAGGTTACAGCACCAGTTTAAAAACTCAGAGTCAGGGCAGAATTGAAGAAAACAGTGTTCAGTTGAAATAGCAGGGGATTTAGAGCAGTAAAACATAATTACCTACACTGTAATTTGAGTAGTAACGCTCACGTTCTGTTCTTGAAGCTAGTGCCAGAGATTCTTTAACCATGGGAGGTCAGGCCCTCCTGTTTTTAAATTGGAACTAATCGAAAATTTTTAGTCGGAACTAGGTGGATTTTTATGGAAAACTGAATTTTTGGCTAAATAATTTTTTTTCAAACTTTCTTCTTTCTATGGAAAATTATTTTTGTTCCTTTTTTGTTCTTGTGTCTGTTAACCCCCAATATTCCAATTCAGATATGCTGCCACAGTGCTTGATGGGAGTTGTAGTTTCGTACTTGCTTCATAGGATGATTCTCCTGCAAAGCCAGACTTCATCTCCCAGGAGGTATAACGGGCTGTCTGTAAAATGGGGATTAACCATTCCTTGTCTACCTAGATTATGAACTCTTCAGAGCATCAACTGTCTGTTTGTATGTATCTGTACAGTGCCCCACACAAAAGGGCGCTGATCTTGACTGGAGATTCTAGTCTCTACTGGAATATAAATAACATAGAGGATATTCTGTTATGCTTTGCTGTTTTAACCAAGGTGTTTTTGTCGTTGCTGTCTTTTATCAATAGGTCCATGGAAGTCCGTTATTTCACCTATGGAATCCTCTTTGGATGCGGCAGTTCCTTTGCTTTCCAGCCCTCCCTGGTCATCCTTGGCCACTACTTCAAACGCCGTCTAGGCTTGGCGAATGGCATTGTGGCTGCAGGGAGCAGCCTCTTCTCAATGTTACTTCCCTTCTTTTTGAAAAAAGTCGGGAGCATCATTGGGCTAGCGCACACTTTCCAAGTCCTCAGCGCCATGATGTTCATCCAGATTCTCTTATCTCTGACTTTCCGGCCCATCTTGCCGCCTCCTTGTGACTCTCACAAAGATAAACTGGCCAGCCGGAGCATGAAACAGCAGTGCGTGTCTCAGATGCGGAAGTATTTCAACATGAGGGTTTTCCACAGAAGGACATACCGAATTTGGGCTTTTGGGATTGCGACAGCTGTCCTGGGATACTTTGTGCCTTACGTGCATCTGGTGAGAAGGTTCTAGGGGAGATGGAGGTGACCGCATGCGGGGAGGGGAGAGTTACTTGTGTCTCTGTCTTTTTGCCCAGCTGGTCTCTTCTCTCACATGTTGGCTGTGCTCCGAGTGCTGTTGATGGTATCCGGTAGGAGTTTTATTGCTAATTCCTTGTGGGAAGGATCATCACCAAAATATGTGGGAGATACAAGAGGGTGAAGGCAGAACTAAGGATATGGCTCCTTCCTAGGATATCTAAGGTGGTGGGTGCAATCCTGGAGAATGTTCCATAACTCAGACACCTAGTTAGCCCTATGAGATATGAACAGTCACCCCAAGCATGTTTACAAAGTCCCATTGACTAAAATGCCGTCATAGCATATAATGCTTCACACAGCCTCTGATGCTGCATGATTCCTGCTCCAGAGAGCTTCCACTCCACTGTAGGGAACTCCAGTTGATGGCTCAGAATAGAGCAAAGAGCTGAGGCCGAGAGGCATTCTGGGTGAGAAGGTCAGCGCAGGGAGGCTTCATGTGAGAAGCGGGTTTTACAGAGGGATTTGGAGAAGAAGGAAGATGCTTGGCACGTGAGCAGTGGAACGATTGAGGGATGGGCCATGCTGAGAGCTGAGGTGTTAAAAGAGCAGTGAGGTGAGGGGTGAAGGAATGCACAGGAGGTGATGAAAACAGGAACTGACGGAGCTGCAGAGAGTGTGGTTGACGAGAGGGTAGAGTCTGATGCAGAAGCTTCTCTGTGGAGAGAAAAAAACAAGAGAGAGGAGCCACTAACAGCATTCTCATTGGCTGAGCCTCCCCCTGGCTTCCAGGTGTGTCACAAGTCATGGCAGGCGTGTCACTGACCTGGACTTCGGGGGCACGAGACTGAAGGACTTTAACCCCTTCACTGCTGAGCTGAGAGCACTTGCTGCAGTTTATGAGATTAGGTTATCACACATCAGGCTCAAGCAGAAAACCGCCTGGGAAATGTAAGAGCCACCATATTCATGCATAACCTAGGCCATGCAGGGACCTTTTGTGGAACTGAAGCCATAGCAAGTGGGGAGGAAAATAGATCTGTGGAGTTACTGAACATTAGGCCATGATGGTCTCCTATTAGGTAAGGACTGCCATTATGTTTGGTGCCTACAATGGATCTAGCATTATACAGCTGTTCTCTAACACCAATTAATCCCTTGAGAAGATTACTATGACCCCTATACAGGGTTATAATCAGTACCTAGAAATAGTCTTCTAAGAAATTCCTGTTTTAATGTTTGACAGTCCCAGACAGTCCATTTTTTGATGCGTACAATTAATAGGTTTATTGGGGGTTAATGTCTTTATTTTTCTTCCTGCACTCTAGGTAAAGTATGTGGAGGATGAGTTCAAGGAAAACAAAAAGGATTGGATTCTCTTGGTGTGTCTTGGAGCCACATCAGGGCTCGGACGATTGGTTTCTGGCCGGATTGGTGACTGCATTCCTGGACTGAAAAAGATTTTCTTACAGGTGTGCTGTGTCTGATCTTCAAAAAGAATGTGAAGAATGACAGTTGTACTATTCTGGGATGATTTGTTTTTCTAAACGTCAATATTCTGCACTTAGCACCTTTCACCAGGGATCTCAGAGCGATTACAATTATCCCTCGCAACCGAGAGAGAGACAAATATAATTATTAAATCCATTTTACAGAAGAATCAGTTGAGGCATAGAGAAGTTTCATGCTTTACCCCAGATCTTCCAGCACTTCCCTGACAGAGCTAGGACTAGAACCCCAGGAATCCTGAATCCGAGCCTCTTTCCCTGACCACTAGGCACACTGCCTTCCTCACTACGTTGAGTGATCAGACACTTGAAATCAAGTGTTTAATCCATTAGATTACAGAAAGGTCTTTCTCAAGCCTTGGCTGTAGTGGCTCTCCAAGGATATACAGAGGATCCCATGACACCTTTAGGTTGACAATAGGGGGTAACACTAGTGTCCTGTTGTGTACTCCTTATCATGATTTTTAAAAAAAACCAATAACCTTGGTTCTGATAGTATGGGCTTGTTTGCACAGTTTGAGAATGTACACTTACAGAGGCGTGATTTCTAACATCTTAAGCACTAATTGGTTCGTAGAGCCCTTCCTGCAGCTCACTCAAGGTCCTTATTACTCTTGAAAGTGGTACAGTCAGCAGGATCCCCACAGCTCCAGTCTGTGACCCATACATTAGTGCTCTGTACAAATCACCCCCCGATAGCGTGCGTCACTGTACCATGTATGCAAACTCAGTGAATGACTGTGAGCTATTGCTAGAATTGCCTTCACGGTGCTTAACGGGTTCTTTGGGTTAACAAGAGATCCTGCTCAAAACTATCTTCTCGTCTCACAACGTCAGATTCTATCCTAGTATAAGAGGAGCAACTCCCTTGGCTTCCAATGAAATTCTTCCACTTATGCTAGGGCAGAATCAAGCACCTTTAAGCAGCCTGGGCTAATCACAAAAGTAGTTAGGTGCCTAAATCCCAGAAACAGGCCCAAATGGGATTCTACTAAACTCCCACATAACTGCCACTGGACCCTGTAGGCACCTAAACTCACGTGGCCTCTCAGATTTTGCAGTAAAATCCTCCTGTGCACCTGTGTTTCTGCCTCTGCATATGTTCATTGCAGAGCAAATTGAGGGCACTTAGGCATTCCTCTACCTGTCTCATGTGCAGGGCCTGATCTGGCACTCACGTACAGAGCCCACCTACCAGATTGGTCCCCTATAGGCAAACTTGCTCAAAACAGCCGGGAGGATGTGGGAAAAGGAGGACCTTTCTCATTGTCCCCTGTGGTTAAAGTACTCAGCTGAGGAGTGGGAGATCCTGATTCAAGTCACTCCTCTGCCTACGGGGAAGAACAGCTTTGAACAGAAATCTTCCACCTCACAGGTGAGTTCCCTAGGCTGACAGTTATAAAGGGAGTCTCCTCCCCTTTCCACCCAGCTTCTTGCAAAAAGGCCAAGAAAAGGGTGGGAGCTCAGAAGCCCAACTAGAGGACGGTGCCTCCCTGTAGGGCTCAGGACACACCCCCTTCTCTTGGCACCTCTTATCAGTGGGACTCTCAGACTCACTGAGCCCCTGGGCAAGGCCGGGGGGGTTCCCCACCTCAGAAGGGGCAGGGCCTCAAGCCGAAGTGGCAGGGCTGACACTAGCCTCTCTGAGTGCACTAACCAGGACTCTGGCAACCATTTACAGGGCCCAGGACTCATGGCAGCCAGGAGCTCTGGACCCTTTTGAATCACCATGCTTGGGACTGTTGCCCTCCTTTGCCCACCCACCCTCGCCAGTTGGCTGGCCTGCTTCCTATTGACTACCTTAGATAGAGAGCCATCTAGCTTATTGGCTTTTGAGAATACCTTTCCTAGGCATCTGGCCTAACTCAGGCTTTGTGAACCCCACCCCTGATTTTCTATGTATCTCAGAGTTAAGCAATCAATGCCCTATGGTCCTTTATGACACTAGCCACACATGTATTATCAGGGAGCTCAGCAATATGGAGCTAAAACACCTTTGTTCCTGTTGCCCAGGTCTGGTTGTGTTGCTTCATTTCTGTTAGGGTTGTAGCTTTGGGAGAAATAAAATAGCATTCCTGCCTTTTCTTTCTCTGGCTCAGTGAGAAAAGGAAATACTAGTGTTATCTTCCATACGCGATAGTTTTACCAAGACTAGAGACGCGCATGCAGTTCTAAGAACCAGGGGGCTAAATATTTATTCTTGCAGTTCTGGCAAAGATCCTAGAGGATGTAAAAAGATGCCCAAATACAATAGGTGGTAATTGCCCCCTTATGAGGGTCTTTGTATTGTTTAATGTTATCAACACTTAACTACTGAGAATGAAGATTCTGTGGAAATAATGAAGAGGAAAAACCTGCAGGAGAAGAAAATTTCAGCATATTAGCATATCAGTTAAGTGTTCTCTGTAAGTCTGCTGTTTCTGGGACATACTACTGCAAGCATGTGGCATAGGGGAGGGAAGCTCAGAGCTGGGAAGCAGTGTGTTACATTGCTGCTCTTTAGGATGGCTGGGCTAACTCATACAGCACACAGACCTATTTATCTAGGGCCTGATTTCCTACGGTGTTCAGATTCTGACTGGCATTATCAAAGGATCCTAAGTGAGTTGGACACCTTATATAGATTTCAATGAAGATAAGTGCTGAATCTGCTTAGGTGCTTTTGAAAATGCTACAAGGTGCCTGCCTGCATTTTTAGGTGCCTAAGAGTATGTCTACACAAGGCAATTCAAAAGTTGACCTCATGAGCCCTTAATATCAATGGAATGTCCCCTGTAGTGAATACTGATGTATTATAAAATCGACCTAAGACATCTAAATTCGATTTAATCTCACAGTGTAGACCAAGCCTGCATGCCTTTGGAAATCTAGGCATTGGATTAGTAGTGACTCTTCCAAGGCAGAGGGCTGGCATGATGCCTGGGGCAGTATGTCAAGGTTAGAAGAGTGGCAGACAATTGAGCAATTCAGCTGGAAGCTAATATCATCTAGGGTAGTCAAGGCAGGATGGACATTCTTGAGAGTGTGGGAGTCTGGAAGAGAAATAGGTTGCTTTTTTAGACCTAGTACTTGGCAAGTACTTGATCCACATACTTGTAGCCAAATGATTAGGGAGCTGGAAATGGATTCCTGAATTATTTGTGTAACTTCTCCAACAAGCTCTCCTCACTTAAAAGAAAAAGCTCTCAAATCACCAGAAGGAAACTATGGAATGAGTCTATGGGGAAAAATAATCTGCCTCTAAAGTTCCTGCAGCTCTTGAACTTGCATTAGAAAGGCATGATTTTGTCATCTATCAGTTATTTTAGTAACACCTCTACTTGGCCTCTGCAGGTTGCCTCCTTTATGCTTCTGGGCCTTATGTGTATGATGATCCCTCAGTGCCGAGCGTTTGAGGGAGTCATTGTTGTCTGCCTCTTTCTTGGACTTTGCGATGGATTTTTCATTACCATCATGGCCCCCATAGCCTTTGAACTGGTGGGACCCATGCAAGCTTCTCAAGCTATTGGTTATCTTTTGGGACTGATGGCCATTCCAATGACAGCTGGCCCACCAATAGCAGGTCAGTAACACTACAAGACTCAAGTTTTGCATTAAATTATTGAAGCTGGAAGGGGTGATATGTTGTTAGAGGAACAGAGTTGTTACCTTCACCTGTTCTCATTTTGTGTAATATAGTTTCTTACATTTATTTGATCCTGCATCCACTGATTTTGGCTGAAATATATCTACAATTAATCCTTTTTTCCCACCCATTATTTGATTACCAGTAGTTTTCATTTCTGGTAGTGGAGTAATTGAAAAAAATTAGCAGAGGATGATTCATTTGAAAGCAAATCAATAACGTTTTGAGTACATGAGAGATCTGTACGATGCAAATTAATAACAAATGCAGGCTACTGCAGAATTATAAGCCTTATAGCACTATTCATCAGAAGCATCCTGCTCTGGGTTTATCAGACATGGGGATTAGATAACTTTCATTTATACAATTCCTATGTATGAAAATTCCCCATGACCTTAGAATGAGGATGGCAATAAATGCATCGACCTCAGAAACCTGGCCATCTCAGGACTCACCCCCAACTAAGAGAAGTGCAGACTTAAGTTTGGGGTTGGAAGGATTTGTTTATAGTTGGTAAAGCTGTTTATTTCCTCCTCGACAAAAAGATTAACTAAAACTTGCCTCACCGACCCACATATTACAAAGGAAGGAAGTCAAGAACAAAGTAATTGTGCTTATGATTTGCCATTACTCTGCTTATCATATTTGTTTCAATCAAGAATCTAAGAAATTCACCTGAAGTGCCTGATTATTAAATGCCTTAATTTTATTTGGGGCAGGGGTGAATCTGACACTTTGCATTCAGCTCTGATTTTAAATGACAATTAACAGTTGAGATTTTGATTTTTAAATTTCTTAGTTGAAAATGCCCTTCTGATTTTAAAAAGTTAAATATCAGCGAGGAAGATCCCTGTCTGTGGAACTAAATATCTATATTATACCATGCTGTAAATATTAAATCCCTCCAAATCTAACTTATGATGGAGTTGGAGGGAAACTGAATTGTCTCCTGTTTTGATTTAGGAAGCTTAGAATAGCCATCAGACTGAAGTGACACCCCATATCCTTCTGTTTTTCAGGATACCTCCGTAATTATTTTGGGAATTACTATCTTGCCTTTTACTTGGCTGGAGTTCCCCCAATTATTGGGGGTCTGGTCCTGTCAGTTGTTCCTCTGGTCCATCAAAGAATGCTCAAGAAGCAGCAGATGGATTCCGGCAAAGACAAGATGTTGGTTTTAGAGCCTGTCATGAACGGAGAGCTTCTCCCAGGCTGTTCTGCTTCTGAGGCACACATATAAAGCCTTTCCCCGTGCAGCCTTCCACACCCAGATATACACACACGTGCATTATCACCACCGGCATCTTCTCCCCTGACTAAGCACAGGCCTTTTTCTAAAAGGGAGCATGAACCAGTGTTCCCTCTAGTCTTTTCCATCCATGTGCAGAATAAATTTAAATGTGCACTGACGTGCAAATGTGCACCACCAGTAGAAACAAACAGCCTATCTGTGGCCACTCTGCTAATCACCTGGGCAGCGTTTGAAACTCTCCTCCATGGGCTTGTGAAGGCACAGCTTACAGGGAACACCGAGCAAGCCCCGCCCAGACTTCAGACAAGTGGCACCAAATGGTTAAAGGAAAAAGTTGTAGCTCTGAGCATTAGCGACTGGCACAGTTTTCCAGGGTGTTTTGTTTTGAAAGTTTTCTCTTTCACCAGCACTTTTCTAATGAGAATTCTCACTAGAACTCTAAGTCCGTTGTCCCTCCCTTGCGCTGCCCTTCCCTTGCCCCCAGTTTTCTGTTTGTCACAGCAGTGGTTTACAGTTAATTAGACACATTTCCCAACAGGCTGCAGGTAGAGCACATTAACCCTTTTGACTGTAGTTTCAGATCCATCCCATCGCACAGTGTTGTCAGTGCTGCTTGGTGGTGTTGCCTGGGAGTGGGATTCCATTCTATGCCACCTCAGTGTCCTCTGCAATTAACAAATTCTGACACTGCTTTTGGACCCCATGTGAAGGCAAAGGAGCTCCAGGGGGGTAATGGTGGTACCTTTTGTCAGAGTGCTCTGTCTCTCCCTGTCCTCCAAAAATGGAGTTTTGAAGCTGTTGTCACGCTTTTATGTGCCATCCATTAATCTCAACAGTCTGCTCTGCCAGCAGAGTCCAGTTCCCACCATTCTCCCCTTCAAGTCCTATGTTAATGTACCTCAAGAAGAGAAGAGCATCTTACTATCTAATCTTATATCCAGATTGGCTGTGGACAGTACAGGTAAGGTAATGCATTGGCTGCTTCAAATATGAATTTCACTGGTCTCAACACTCCTGTTTTTCCATCTGTTCTTGGAGAATGCTGCACTGCAGTGGAAGAGGCCTTCTGACCACTTGCTGTGATGCACAGTGTGTCATCAGTCTACACCAAAGGGTTAGAGCATTGGGTCACTAAAGGAAAGTGGGCGGTCGGAGGCAGGCCTTAGAAAACAAGCACAGGCTTTGCACAGCTACTAGTGATGGGCCAGCTCCATCTGTTCAAGGTGACTCTTCTGAAAGCCAGGAATCAGTGGTACCATTTCCCAGTGGTTCCTCTGTCATTCATCTCCATTTTCTTGATTAGTAACTAAATTAGTAGGCATCCAAGTTATCTATTGGAAGGGAAATTAACAATGGCTAACTTAAGATGCTATGATCATTAAAATACTGTGTTTGCAAGGGAATGAAATTACAAGCATTGAATCCTCCAAGAGGAGCAGTTAGTCAGAGCTGATTCCTGATAGTTACACAAGTTAGCACAGGCCTGAGCCATTCCAATTGGTTAACTCCTGTTTTAGTATTTTTTTAACTAAGCTGCAGCGTGTGAGTTAGTTTTCATTCTGAATTCAGAATTCCCTAGCATCTCTCTAGGACTGTCCAAATATGTGCCCTGTGAGCGGCTGTGCAGATGAACTCTTGTGCCAGTTCTGTCTTACTCATCAATAATTGACGTTACAGGCACTATGGGAAAAGGCTGAACATTTTTAAAAGCCACATGGTTCCTTTTATAAAAACAAAAACCTGACTCTCGCTGTCCCAGCAGGAGCAGTTCCTGTTTGGGGGCAGGGGAGAGGGCAGCCATGAGTCAGGTTGCTGCCCCTGACAGGAGCGGTTTCCCCACTACCAACAGGGATGGCAACCTGACTCATGGCTGCCACCCCTGATAGGAGTGGGAAACCACTTCTGTCAAGGGCGTCAGTTGCATTAACCCGAGACATGCAACTTGATTACGCATATCTTGAGAGATTATTGTATAAGCTAAGGTCTCATGTTCTGATCTTTTGTAAGTTTCAGTCCCTGCAATAGCCAGCAAAGTAAATGGTATTTTTTAGCACTTATGACTTAACCCAAACAAGATGTGTGGCCTTTTTAACCCTTTCCTCAAAGGCTATGCATGCTTTTCCATGACCTTTTTTACTGTTATTCAAGTCACAGAGCCTAACACATGAAGCAAATTTGCTAAACCAATTTCTTATTTTGTGCCATCTGTGCCAGGAAGCAGGCAACACAGCAAGACGGGGCACCTAGCAGAGCCTGGGAAGATTACATCAGCTGGATAAATGCTTATTGCATAGGCTGTACTTCATAGCTGTGCCTTGACATGGGCCAGGCTATGATGCCCTTGTTCAACTGAAAGTCTCATCAACTTCAGTAAGATTTCACCCTGGGAATTTCTTTATTCCCGTGAAGTCAAAGGGGCCGTTCACAGAGTATGGTACCACCAAATGAGTAAGAACATCGCACTCTGACCGTGAATCTCTGTATTAAGGAGAAGAGGCAAAGTGGCTTTTCTATTGCAATTCCCTCCATGTCCTGTGGGATGGGCGGGTGTGTCTGTGTGTGGATGTGTGCACATGGTATTTCTAAATTAGCTGATTCTCAGTTTGGAGGTTGTTCTGTGGAAGAGGGGGTGAGCTGATGTAAAAAGAGACGTAACTGATCCTTAATGGTACAAGTAGTGCTGTGGCAATGCCAGCTCCGACATAGTAAATAGGTGCATGTCCGGGTTCAAAAGTAATTGACTGCACATACTGATACCAAACAATAAGGCACTCTGTGTTTTCTGCAGTTTAATTCTAACTAGTAATATTTTCTAACTCCTAAGAGACCAATTACAGAGAAGTCCAAACCTCTAAGTTGTATGCCCCAGTACTCTCCTTACATGCAACAATCTCCCAATGGGGGATAAGCAACTTTCTGAAAATTCGCAAAGCACATGGGTGCTTATGTCCGACCTAGAATGTACCAACACCATGAAATTATGATCCACTTCTCCAAGGAGGCTTTGGCTTTCTGTGTCAGAGATAGCTAGCATTTGCTGCAGGGTAGACAGGAAATGCCACAAGAAAGGTAAACAAATTTAGTTGATCTAGATTTGAGGAGAAAGGATGGAGGTTAGCAAACAACAGTCCAAGTGCAACCTCATTTCCTTTTGTAGGCATACTCGTAATCAATATTATCTCCTAGTTCTGCTACAGGAAAGATGCTTATTTAAAAATTTAGAGTAAAATTCTTCTCTCTTGGTTGAAGCTATACTCTAGTCTTTGGTGCACTGAACAAACACAGATCACACTGAGGAAAGCCAAACACTGGGGTAAACTTAGGCCAGATTGCCGCAGGAAGAGAATTTTGCCTTTATCTGTAAAATTACCTCCCCTTACAGCGTAGTAAGTTGCTTTTGTAACCAATAAGGTATGTCAGGCTGTTTCTAGGAATTACTGCACATGATTGGTATGCAGTAGGAATGAGGCAGAAATGCCCTGCCCTCTTGCCCATTGGAGTCCAGTGTTGCAAAGACAAACTATAACTGAAAGCAGCTTCTCCATTGTAGCAAAAATGAAGTGAGATGCATGGTGTGCGCTTCCCAGTGTATTTTCTGGGGAGCTAATATGATCGTGTTTCCTTCTGCAAATTAAGTTCTGAAATTCCTAATGACACAGAATTCCCATTTGAAGTCAGACTTGCCACAATAAAAACTACAGGATGCAATATGGCTTGGTCCTCTTGTTCAGGGTGAAATTATACTATTCCTGACAGCAAAGACTTGACCTTTGCCTGTTGTTTGCTCTGCAGTCATTTGCTCTGCAAGTATTGCACCTGTTCATTTTTTTTCCTCACCAATAAACATTTGTATTAAATTATCTTCTTTCTGAATCAGATCTATGAATCAGGTCATGTCCATGTGACAGCAGAGGCCATCACCATGACAGTTTGAAGTATCTATTTCCGATTCCGTTTCATTATGGGTGAGGAGTTTGCCTGTTGAAGCATCTCTAGCACCAAAGCAGTATTAAGTTGAAGTACTAAGTGATAGTGCACAGGCTGCAGTTAATGAAATTATCTTCTCTTTCAGAGATAAGACTACTGGAAAATCAAGCAGGGCAGCGGGAGGCTGAATTGTGTGTCACAACCAAGTTAGCAGGGGATCCAAAGAGCTGAAGGGGAATAAGCCTGGATTACAACATGTCAGAATAGGACAAGTTGTAGGGACACACCAGTAAAAGATATATTGGAGTTTCCATTCCAAACCCTTTCTTGCAAGATCTAAATGGCTGCTGCAAAAATATAGCACATGAGATTTAACTTCTGTCACTCTGGGTGAAGACAGGACATGCTAGTAGGAATCAGAGGCTCATGTTTTGTTTTTAAAAACCTGTTTCAGTCTACATGAAAGTGGGAAAATGGGGTGTTCACCGTTTGTACATAACGTGTCCATCCTGGGATTTGCTCCACTCCTTAATTCAAAACCAGTTATTTTTAGAATCGATACAGCTTAAGTAAGGGACTTTCTACAAAAGAGACCATTCCAGCATCAGTGACATTGAGATGTTATCTTCATTCAGATATTTTTAAGCTTCATTTACCCTAAACACATATTAAGAATTTCAGTTCAATAAGCCACATTCTTAAAATGGCCAGTGAGGGAAGTCTACCTATTACAACAGGGTAGGCAAATACCAGCCTGCAGGCCCAATCACGTCTGCCAGGGTTAATCCCTGGTGGTCCCCATCTCCATATTTACATACGCCCTCACAGATATTGCGTGATCATAGCTCTCATTGGCTGTGGATCACTGTTCACATCCAGTGGGAGCAGTGGGAAACGGCATCCCAGTCTGCACTGCTTCCTGCCACTCTCATTAACTGCGAATGGGGATCTGCAGCTACCAAGAGCTTGGATCACCTGATACCTGCAGAGACACAGATAAGTACAGCAGCAGCCCACCAGGGCTACCCTGGCTGGCTTCTACTTTTTTATTGCCCTCTCCTGCATTACAGGATCTGTGGGAAACCCTGCCAGCCATTTACACCCATATTAGAGGTGTGGAGAGCGTGAACTCTTCCAGGGGCCTTCTTTAGTACGTACTATAATGGGCTAGAATGTTGCTAGCCTGTGGTGACCCTTTTCTTCAAGAAGTTTTTAGAGCCCTCTGTGTTCCCCAAGTGGCATGACCAAAGACTCAATGAAGGAGTCCAACTTAAATATATGCATGTATCATGGAGTCAAATTCTGCTCATCGTTACCATTGTGGTGTTACCAGTGTGAAGGTGAAACACTGGGATTGGATCCTAATAACAGATCAGAAAAAAAGCTGATTGGTCTGTCTAGCTGAGTGGCTACTACACACCTGTGCTGATGGCTGGCTGATTTTGCATCAGTATCTTACACAAGCCTGTCGAGCTGCCTGTGTTGTAGCTGGTGCATTTCTTGGAGATTGGGACTGTGTCGACACTGCGCGATACATTCGAATCGAAGGCAGTTAGCTCGATATTACCATGTCACTGTCTTCACTGTAAGCACTGTTAGCTTGATTTAGGGAGCACTAATGTCAATATAACACGGACACAGACACCTTGCTGCACTTAAACCCTATTGTAGACACCTGCTACATTTTGTACAATCTTTGGTATTTCAGTTATGAAAGCAAGAGATTTCAGCCCCATCCCATTTTGGAAGCCCAAAATCTTTTCTAACTTTTTCTATCCTTGTTCTGCAAGGGACGAGCAGGTGGAGAGTCAGTTGAGAAGACACAAACTGCTTAGTGATCCCTGGGCACAGAAGCTGTGTAATGACTCGAGAAGCCAAAAACCCTGCCCCACAAAATCTCTTCTTTCCAAACTTTCACTAGCTTACTCTCTCTTCAAGCTTTGCATTGTTCCCATATTATTTTCAGGGATCATATGTCATCAAAGGAGGGGGGATAGTGGCTGGAGAGCCAGTTGAGACGGCTGAGACACCTGCTGCTTTTTTGTAAAATCTTTGATAATTCAGTTACAGCTACAGTTATAAAAAGCAACTCAGTTATAGAGCTTTCAGTTAATTTGGTGATCTTTGTTGATGCCCTACTTTTCCTTCCTTCCGTCTGAAAAAATGGCTATTTGTTTTCCATGGAGGCAGGGGGGGCAATGCAATGTGGGAAGATGACATCACATGCCCACAACCACTTGCAGGGCATTTTTTTCGCATGCTGCGCGAGTGAAGATACCCAGAATGCTACAGGGCTCAGGGAACTGTAGGATAGGTTCCCACAGGGCACTGCTGCCGCAGTCAGTGCTTGGCGATTGAGTGTGGTGGTGATAAGTTGACTTTGTGGGGGACCTATGGGGAGACGAGGCGACTCAAATTCAAATTTATAAAACAGCCTTACAAAATCGATTGTGATAAATTTGAATTTATCTCGTCGTGTAGATGTCGCCTGAGACAAATTTGCCCTAAGGATGCAGTTTGCTCCTTGCTTGCTGCTCTGCACTTTGCCTGGCTTGGTCAGAGCAGCATTGCCACGGAAGTGACTCTGAGTAACCTTGCGCAGTGTTAAAAATCTCTGAACTAAGCATTCAGAACGTCATCTCTGGTTTATAATCTCCCTTGAGCAAAACCATAATACTCTCACAGGCACTGTTCAGAATCAAAGCTAATGTTTTGCATCACATTGCTTGATTCTGAGCGACACTACTTTTCATGGAGGCAGAGTAAACTTTCCTCATCTAAGTGGAATTGGAAAATATGAATGAACTTAAAAGGCTGAAGCCATTCTCCTAACAAGACCGTTCCCTCATGCTCCCCCACGCCATGTGTTCACTAGAGCTGTTCGCCAATGTATCAGGCTAACCAAGCTTAGCTTTCAGCAATGCCAAAGTCTGTCATTTGAGGGCAACCCCTGCACCTTTCTGTCTGTCTTTGCGCCTGCTGGAAGCTTTAGAAATATAAAAGTGAGCCTCAAAAACTCATTTGGCTGAGATGTCTGGGTCATACCAGCTTTGTAAGGTTAGTTGCACCAAGCCTATTTTGTTCCTTGTTAGTTGTTTTTTTTTATACAGTTCCTTGGTTTTGGGCCACTGACTTGGTAAAAATTGGTTATTGAGTCCCTGAGCCAACATATCAGACAGCAATCGTTCATTCATTCATTGGCCATCTTTGATTTGCGGCTGATCTCTACCACAGATTTACATATGGATTCTGGAACCACAATCCCCGCTGTTGTAGGTCCTGCCCTTCTGCGGCAGGCCAGCTGCCTGCTGGGCGAGTTCTTTCTTTTTTCAGCTTCGAATGCAAGACAGCACGAGACCATGACAGTTAACCCATATAAGCTGGTGCCACACATTATTTCTGCGGAAATCCTGTCAGAACTGGGTAACAGGGAAACATCATTTATAAAGAAGCCAAAGGACAAGCTCAGATTGCCCCAGTGCAACCATCCCTCTCTTCTGACATTATTATGCTGTGCAGAAAAGCTTTGAGTGTCAGGAGGAGCCACACTAATTAGTCAGCCAGCTCCTGTAACATGTTTTCCATCCTGCCTGGAAGAATTGCTTCCTACACAGACATCCCAGCACGTCTTTGGGAGCAGCGCATTCTGTCAGCCTCATCGTTACTGAGCTACTGGCTTTGCCTCTCATTACTCAGCATCGCTGGCATGACTTCCTGGGGGCATTTGTGCACTTGAACCAGCAGGTGTGTGCATCTGTCGTGAGGGGCACCTTTCGGCGTCACACCTGGTCCAAGTTGGAGTCAGAGGCCACTGCTTTCGTAGGGTGGCATTTTTGCAAATAGCAGTGGGAGACACAATGCAGTGTCCCTGATGACTTTTGTTCTAGTGACATTGACATCACCGCTGCACTTTAGCAGAATGATCCCCTTGACCATGTCCTTTTTGTAAATAATGTTGAAATTGCTCTCCTCTTACCACCAGGTGCTCTTAGTCTCCAAACAGTGGGAACATTGGGACCTGTAACCACACACTGTCCTTTTGTGTTGGAGATTTTGCAGCTTTCTAGTCGGGCTTACGAAATGGAGTTTGCTGTGAAATAAATGTTTTTAAAAAGACACTCTGTGCTTTTTGCCATTCAGTAACCTAATAGTAGCACACCAGCTCCAGTTTTTACTTAGCCATATATAGTTTTCCAAGTCAAAGTGCTTTTCCCTTCAAGGGTACATATCTGTGTACACAAAACATCTACATCACTGATTGCAAATGCAGGCTCTAATGACCAGAGCATGCTTGGTGTATGCACTCTAGCCCTTGTAGAAAGCCAGGGGAGGGGAGGTTGTATATCAAACAAAAAAAATTACCTGGTGTTAATATGTGAAAATTTTGCTGTTGCATTATGTTTTCTATACCTAAGAATTGTCTTCATTTTATAATGTACTTTCCAAAATTCATTCACTTTCCTATTTTCAGTTCCAACTACCAAGACAATCATAAATGTAAAGCATTGTGTATTGTTAGTCTCTAGAGTTATACATTCTGTTTTAATAAGGAATGAAACTTTTTGTACAATTTTTTTTTGTCATGGAGGAGAGGGTTTTTTTTTATAATAGATGTGCGGACTGATAGTTTACTGAAGTAAGATTTCTGCTTGGATTTAACACATGGCTTTGCATCAATCACACCCAGACAGACTTCAAATTCTCTTTTTTAGTAAGCTTTGGAGCCTTTCTGCAATCTGTGCATGAATTTTTAATCCTGAAATGAGTTCCAGAAGACCCCATTGGTCTTGCTGGAGTTTAAAAGCATTTGGTTTTGCTGTTTTGTTGGCTCACGAGCACATCAAATCAAATTGCCCTGTACTTTCCCAGCATATCCTATTTCATCCGATCCAGGAGTTTCACATAGTGGAATTCATCAGTGCAGGAGATGGGACTTTTCTTAGGAGCTGTTGGTCAACTTGGAAATGATCCAGTGCTCCCTTTCCCCTCTTGAAATCCAGGGAAAATAAGTGTTAGCTTAGAAATTCAAACACCTGAAAGCAGGGCCCCTCCGAGGTCCACCCCTATTCCAGCTTTTGAGCCCCCGAGCCGTAATAAAAATTTTAAAAATGATGACATGTAAACAAAATAAACCACCAAAAAAACCCTGTGACATACTTTGAATATTTTTTAGTCAACAGATACTTTTCCAGCCTTTTTTTGTGAAGCTGCACTAATTATTGAGGGATGCACATTAAAAAAAGTTGTGAAACTTCTCACATGCCAAAAAATTAACAAGTGTCTAAATTTGAGGCCGCCTTTGAGCTTGAGGCCAGGGCTAAATGGCCCTCCTGGTGCCTCTGACTGGCCCTGTATGAAAGGCCCCTCTGTGTGTGACTAAGGGTCAGTCTACGCTTGCATCCCTCTTTCAAAAGAGGTATACAAATGAAGAAAATAAAAATGCAAATGTGGGGCATGTTTGCATATGTGGCACCTCACTTGCATATTCTTGTTTCGAAAGAGCTTTGAAAGAGTAAATCCCATCTTCAAAAGAATCCTTCTTCCCTTTATTTAATGGGAAGAAGGACTCGTTCGACCATGGGGTTTACTTTTGAAAGAGCAGCCGAGTACACTGATTTTCTTATTTCGAAATAAGAATATGCAAATGAGATGCCACGGATGCAAATATGCACCTTATTTGCATTTTCAATTTCCCTCATTTGCATACCTCTTTTGAAAGAGGAATGCAAGTGTAGATGCACCCTCCCAGAGGCAGAGATTTGACAGTACACTATTATGCAGCAGATGAGCCTGGCCATTTTAAAACTGAGTTTCTGAACCCATTTTGAAGATCTTGGTAATACTATACCAAATGGTACTCAGCACTGTTATTGCAGGGTTGTGGCTCTGCCTGCTGGTTTTAAGTGTGGTTTGGGTGATGCACCTGGGAATGGCTTTCCAGCCCCAGTGCGGTGGTAGGAAATGAACCCTTCAGCATCCCTGTAAGATATGTTGGAGGCTGGAATTGGTTGCTTTCTCCAGTTTTCCAGGATGATTTGCTGGTAAAAAGGTGCTTGGAGGTTGATGACCAGCAGACCCACCAGAAAGGAGAGTGGATAAAAGTGCTTATTTCCCCTAGGTAGGCTTCACAAGTCTTCCCAGTGGCACTCCGCATGGAGAGCCAGTTTAGCAGCTGCAGGGCACAGCTGCAGGTCAATGGAAGCACAGAGGACTCAGCACTTAGAACACCATTTGGCAAAGTATTTACATCTGCACTTAAGTCCATCCCCATTTATTACAGCTCTTATGTATGTGCTTAACACTGGAGTCCGTTCTGTCCAATATAGATCTGCATTCCTGAATTAATAGTAAGCACGCTCGCTGACTAGGGCTGCCTTTTAAGCACATGCTTAATTTTGTGCACCCACTTCAGGTCTTTGTTGACTCAGAGCCCTGTTGTGGGGTGATTAGTACTTAACAGAATCAGGCCCTTATGTGATTGTAAGATTCAGATAAAGAAACGTGATCAGCAAAGCTAAAGGCCAGAGTTTAATGGATCTGCCAGATAAAGGTTTTGTATTTGGGTGTGTTTTAAACTCTAACTGTCCTGAATTGATGTAAACTTCTGACTGTTGATATGAAACACATTTTGATACATGTTTATTAATGTTTTAAAGAAGTGTAGAATTAAAAAAAAGGCAAACATTTGCCTGCGCTTTCTTTTTATGCCTTCCCATAGATTCCCTAAACCAAGGTTTCCCAAACTGGGGGGGGAAGGGTGTGAAGAAATTCAAGTGGGGGTGGGCATGAGGCAACCCAGCTCCCCCCCCAACACACACACACACACACACACACACACACACACCCATCCATCATTCGCCCCACCTGAAGAAAGATCTGGCCTTTGCTTCTGGCTCTCAGACCCTGCCATTTTACGTGACTGAGCCGTCACAACTGCTATAAGAACCAGGCAGCCGGCAAAGACCCCTGAAGAGCTAGCTGCTTCCTGCAAAGGTGACTGAATGTGGGTTGGCGCAGGAGGGGGAGGATGGGGTTATGCGGGGGGGATGTGGTAAGAGCATGGACTAGAGCTGTCCGGCTTTGCAGGAGGGGAGGGGTTCAGGCGGGTGGCTTGCAGGACTCAGATGCCTCGGGCTGGCAGGTGGGAGGCTGGCCCTGGCAGCATGGGCTGGCAGTCAGGCAGCTGGCCCCAGCTGTGTGGGGGTAGGGCAGCTGGCACATGGCTGGGGTGGGCAGGCAGCTGGGCAGCTCTGGCAGTGCAGATCTCAGTGGATGGGTGTCTTGTGAGGGCAGCTCGGGTGGCTGGCACAGGGCTCAGCACCTGGCCAGCTGGGGCTGCACCAGGCACCCACAAAGGAACAAGAAAAAAGATTTGTGCGTATTTTTTAAACTTTAGATAACATTTTTATATGACGTGTTTGTGTTTATTTTAAATTACAAAATGATCTTTTTGTTAAAAGGGAGGTTGGATGATCCTAAAGAAGAGGTGACGGGGCGGGGGTGAGGGTTTCTCCAAAAGCAAAACTGGGTGTGGTGGGGGTGATGCTGAAAAGTTTGGGAACCACTGCCCTAAACCAAGTGAGTGTCTCCCCAAGACAAGTAAACCGATCACCAAACTGCAGCAGTAGTCAGCTGTAGATTTTTTCAAAGCTAAGGCTCTTCAATGATCACAATATAACACAACCTTTAGTTGCTGGACCCTTTTATGCAACTGAAGCAAAACTTTGCAGAGGTAATTGAACTGACAAGTTAAACAGTAATTGCAGAAAGGGCGAAAAGCATTTCAAACACAGTTTTGGAGCGCTAAGGCCACATGAAGGCTTCCTAAGTGCATAGCAGCTGCAGAGAATGGTCTTACACCAACTCAAAGGAGGTGGCAGATGGTAGACAAATGAATGGAGATACCATCTTAAAAAAATTCTGTAAGAAACTTTTCTATCGCCATTAATTTGCCAGGCTTTTGGAATGGCTGTGGAACTCCACCATGGTTTCAGTGTTATTAATTTCAGTAGACCCTTTTTTTGGGGGGCAGCGGTGCAGAGGCAGTTGCAGTATCTTTTTTGCCTGTTGTTTTTAAACAAGCCTGTGGCTGGGCTCTTCTTTTGGCAGATTTAACATTGCCATTGGCAAATACTGACAAAAGCATTCATGCCACAAAATGGGTGGGAACCAGTGATTCTGGGGTTGTAGCAACTGGCCTTTTAGAAAAGTGTGGCTAAAGCATCCACCAACTGTGATCTCGTTGCCTCTATCAATTTGTGTTCCTTTGCACCTATTAGTTCCTTGGTCTGTATCTGTCCAGTCCAGGAGTGCACAGCATTGCAATGTTATTCTTACACTACATCGTCTAGACTCTGTCTACACAAGGCAAAGTAAGTGGAATGCAGCTCTGCGAGCCTAGTGACAGGCGCTGCATAGCTAGACTCAATGTAGCTGTGCTCAGTTTACTTGGGTGTCCCTACTGAAGACAGTTGATGGGCGAGATTCTCCCAGTGCCCCACCTTGCGCCTCGCATCTTGTGAGGTGTACAGGGCTTGACTGCATGCCTCAGAGGGTGGCCCTTTTTTTTGGCCTCAGATCAACATATCCTGTTAAACCTTGGGTGCAAAGGGGAGAGGACTTTTTACAGGCAGTGGGCAGACGAGAGAGAGAATTTGTTACAAAGGTCAAGCTGGGTTTGGGGCCAGTAGTCTAAGTGCACCATAGTTGACCATTCAGGGAAAAAGAGAGCGGCCACCCTTCTGAGGGAATGTGGCTGCACCATTATCTACCTGTTCATGGCGTATTAGTGTCCTATCCCATATTTATAAAATGTGCATGAGTAGCTACAGCTCCAGATTCACCCCTCCTGCTCAGGGGGTGGCCGCTTTTTTTAAATGTCATCCTTCACTTGTCTAACCCCTACTTCTGTGTACCCTGCCATTGCCAGTGATGCTCAGGCAGGTAAGCTATGAGCCCGCCGCCTCCCTGCCCGATCGATGCCATATCACCAGCGCCCCCTGCTGGCATGACTGCTTGCCTGACACCCGTGGGGGCGGGGGGGGGGGCAACTGTAAGTAATATCATGACCACACTTTTGTTTGCTTGTGCCACAACAATTGTGTGCAAGCCAAATAGCTGTCACCAGGCTGCCCCAGAGTAGAGCCAGGCTGACCAGTGCTGGGCAGGGAGCCTTAGAGAAGCCAAAAATTATAGGTTAAGCACGCCAACGGTATCAGTTGGAGCTGTGTGGAAATGCTGGCGCACCACTCTGTGGGTCTGGCTTGGTTTGCGGGATTAAGGCAGAGCAAACCGCCACCCTGGTCATTTACGACTGCCACATAGGAAGCATGGCCTAGCTTGCTGGTCATGCACGTTTCCTTGCCTGTGGGCATTGGCCATCATGCAGGCTAATGCTGCCCAAAGGGCTAGCACCACTGTGCAGGGTGAGGATAGACAGAGTCACCCTGCACCTGTCAAAAACTAACGCACATACCCATACTAAAAAGGGTGTGTGGAAACAGCCTCTGCAGTAACTCAGCCCCCCCCCCCCCCGCCCCCCGCCCCAAAAAAACAAACAAACAAATAAAAACCAAAAAAAAAAAAAAAAAAAAAAAAAAAACCAAACCAAACCCGACTGGGTGCTTAAACAGGCAAAGCTTCGGGGGGGGGGGGCTGTTGCCAAAAAAGGAAAAAAAAAAAAAAAAAAAAAAAAAATGCCAGTAAATCTGTTTGCTGTCGGCCATTCATCATGAAAACTAAAACTTGGTAATTAATCTGCTGGGTCCTGTGTTTGCACTGGCAGCAGATGAGGGATGGTACACAGCTTGTTAGCCGAATGGCCAGCTTTGTTACAACTCTTCTGCAAGCACAGCCTGGGCAGTTCTGCATCTTCCCCCATGAACACCCTCCCCTTTGGAGCTGGTTTTGCCTAGCCATAGTGCAAAACCATCACAGGAGGAAGGTGCTGTATGTGGGGCTTCCAGGTGAAACCGCCTAGGACTTTTATAGTATGCTGGTTCTGTAGGGTGGGCCGGGGTGGTGTGGCTAGCCTGCCCTAGGACGTTCATTCTGTTTTACTAGCATGCATATAGTCATTTCACTTCATAAGCCTAACCTTCTTATTCTCTCAGGAGGCAACTAGTTAGCCACAAACAGGGTACTTATATATTTTTTTGGGTCCATTTGTTGCAAAGAGCATTGCCGTGGGACACAACTTTGAGGTTTTTTTTTTTTTTTCTTCTAGCTGTTGAAAATGTGCAGCAGCGTTTTCTGGATGCAATGACTGGTTTTTTTTCTCTCTCTCTAAACATTGGCTGGCTAGCAAAGACCCTACCAAATTTGTTGTCCTTTTGGTCCATTTTTATGCTCATGTGACTTTTTTTTTTAAAGAATTTCATAATTTCCACTACTTGAATCAGAAACCTCAGTAGTTTGTAACGTGTGCAAATCCCTAAAGCTATAACCTTGTACTTTGCACTACTACATTTCATACCTTTTCAATTACTTTTTCCAATGTAATAATTTTCCATGTGGCCCTGTATCACATGCCTCACTGAAATCTCCTCTAATGTATAGTAAATGGGTTCATGGCTGGCATTCTATTCTCTGCACCTCTCACATAAACCCACGGTTGCAAGTTCAATCCTTGATGGGGCCATTTCAGGATCTGGGGCAAATAGATTTAAAAAAGGGATGGTGCTTGGTCCTGTCAAGATGGCAGGGGACTGGACTCAATGACGACTTGAGGTCCCTGCCTGGTCTATATTAAACAATCAGGCTTTCAAGCATAAGTAAATTTTAGTTATGTTTTCCATAAGTACAGCATCGTGAAAGTAAACACAAAAATACAATACCAGTATACAGTGTACTATACTCCTGTTGGTAAATAAAGTATGCTGCATACATTTGTTTATTTCTTGGTAGCTGATTTGTTTTTTCTTTTGTGTTATGCATTGCTAAGTTAGCTCTCTCTATTTTCAGCATATTTGGCATCTGTGCAGTCCTGGAGCTGCCAGCTATGAAAGTTTACTGTACCACATCCTTGGTCTTAAAAAAAATCAGTTTTCTCAAGAAAGATTGGCATGACCTACCTTTTGTGACACTATCTTATGCACTGGGGATGAGGGCTCCATAGCCACCCACTGGGAGGGACAGCAGCTATGGGGGTTCACAGAGCAGCCTGGGGAATGCAGAGGCAGCCCCACAGCAAGGGTCCCTGGCAGTGGGGGATGCCTTCCCAGGGAATGGGTCAGTTGCTTTACTGACGAGCTTCCCTGCAGCAGAAGCTGCCTCCCCAAGGTGTGGGGGTACCTGGGAACAAGGCAGTCATCCCCTGGAGACTTTCTCTGGAAGTAGGAGCTGCCTCCCTTTGGCATGCAGTAGCAGGGAATGATGCATCAGGCCCATGCCAGAGCTCACTGGCTGTAGGGGTTACCACCATGGGTACTAGGGACTGGAGCAGCTGCTCCCTAGAGAAGCTCCCCTGCAGCAGGAGCTGTCACCATGAGGAATGGGGCACCAGGGCAGCTGCCCTGCAGTGGGGCTCCCCAGCACCTGTGGCTGTTGTCCTAGGACTCCAGATGCTGAGGAACAGGAGCCCCGCGAAATACAAGCCGTTACCCATTTTTCTTAAAAAAAGTAGGGATACCTGTGAGACAGCTTAAATAAGGGACAGTCCTGGTGAACACAGGGTGGAGGTCACCCTTCCTAAGTTAACAGCTCTCAAATCATATGGTGCAACCCCTGAATTTATAGGTTCATTAAAAATCCTTGCTCTTGGGATTAAAATTTCATGTGCCAGTTCTTTTTCCGTTGTCTGGAGATTACCTGGGCTTTCCTTGTTAGACACAGCCTTTTAAGACCTGCTCCTGCTGCTGCAAGGAACCTGTGTGTTAACAAACCTTTTTAATGGCACTGAACACATTAAATCTCTCTGCAGAATTGAAAGCTGAAATACCAGGGCAATGAATCCATACGTAACATTAAGTATCTAAAGAAAGCCCTTTAATGGCATACTGTCACAAGGCAGCACTTTATGTGCATACACCATGCTTCCAAAACAGCCACACACCTGATAAGTTGGTTAACCCAAAAAATGCTTTGTATGCTTAAATGCTCTTTTGTAGCTGGAAGATTTATCACAGCCCCCCTTAAAGCTGCATGACTGAACAGATGCCATTATCACTGGTGCTTGACCATTGCAGAAGGCAAGGAATGCCTTCAGCACAGGGGTCCTTTTATTCCTCAGCTCTGGGTTGGCTCAAGAGTCAGCCAGGGATCAACTTGGATTGTGCATGAACCCTCCCCGCCCCAAAATACAGCTGGCTAGAAGCAGGTGGGCACAGCCCTGCTACAGGCAAGGCCCCTTCTTATGTTATGCCTCAATATGTAGTCATGCCAGCTACAGAACCACAGTACTTGTTGGCAAATTCACACCAGTTGCAGTCTACTAGTGAAATACACCCGGTGGCTCTAACTATAACCCACCAAACTTGACCCTCACCCTAGGAGCAGCATGCAGTTTTAAAGCCCTTTGACTACACCTCCTGTTGGTTGAGACATTCCCCTGCAGTGCCCTGGTCTATACCATGGACATATTAAGCAGGTCTGACAATCTCTTGCTTGAAAGGAGTTACAACAGTCCCTTCCAGACATGAGTTAAGTGACATGACCACCATTTGTCACATGGGAGACGCTCTTCCTTTGCAAGGGGCAACAACATGAGGCTTTTATTGAAGACATTTTATGTGAAGGAGCAGATCTCTGGATGCTGCCTTCAGGGTCTCAGGGAAGCTGCATTCAGGTGCTTTTTAAGCACAGGCAAGGTCAACAAACTGCACTCTGGCCTTGGAACAGAAAGCATATGGCAATGCCCCGCTGCTGCTCACCATAGTCATCTGTTAACTTGTGCGGCCCTTGCCCTGCACTGAGCGGTTGTACACAGCTGTTTGCGTTCCTCGTATACTGTTTGCAAGCTCTTCATTGTAGGGGCTGCCTTTCTGATGTGCTTTTAAAAAATAGCACCACAATACCACTTTGCGCAGTGGTAATGCACAAATGACAACACGGGCGGTGCAACGCAATGAAGGATTAGGCCCTTGGAATTCAGATTAGCAACAAGATCCATTGAAAACAGCAACAGCAGGATGAGAGTTTTACACTTATAAGTCACACAGGGGATCTTTTTAGAGGGACAAGGCAAGAACACTGAATTTATTGATCATACAGTACCATTATGTGCATATAATATACATAGTTTACTTAGAGGTATGTGCATGTGCACACGTGTACACACACACACATCCCTTCTTGTGGTTGCTTATAGTACCCATGGTAGCTCACTCTAATCCATTGGCCAGATGGATTAGAGTTGAGTGTGGAGTCAGGTTCTGTTGAGCCAGATCAATGCACTGATGTTGACCAGACAAGAGGAACCCCATTCTGTGGTGGTGCACACATCTTTTATAGCGTTTGGTCCACAGTCCTGCTTTTGTCCCACTGTCCCAGGCACTATGAGCCACCAGTCAATGGCAGATGTATTTGATCCTCTCCCACTGCCCCAGGTTTCTGTGTGACTCATCACCTACAGATGGGACCCACCTAATCTTCCTTTGCGGGTGGGTCACTGCTGTAGAGTCCAGTTTTCATTGTTCTTCAGGCTCCAAATCTTTGTTGTCCAGAGAGGCGGGCTCCAGGGGGTAACTCTGTAGGCATCCAGATTCGTATTTCCAGGCAGCTCTCACACAGAGACAGCACAAGGTTTACAGGCTAACACAGAAGAGCATATCCCTCAAAATGGAGTCTTAGGTACAATAGGAGTTAGATACAAAGTGGTACAAAACTGCTGTTAAAAATATGGGATAACACAGGGAAATACAAAGATATATGGTAATGCAAAGGTTATATTAAAATATAGCTATTTATTTAGGGTGGCTACAAGCACATTGAAAACATCTTATATAAAGGAGCAACCGCTGGCTGCTGCCTTCAGGGTCAGAGGGAAGCAGGATGCATTTTGACTTGGCTGCAAACCACTGTTGGGGTGGGTTGGTCACCTAACATTGGTGCAGAAGTCACCAAGGAAGAAGGGCACACTGAGGACAGATGCTTGCCCTACTCAAAAGGCTGTGGACTGCTCCAGAGAATGACACCCAATTCTAGCCAGGCTGGCCTGAGCCATCTCCCTCAGCAAGAAAAAATGAAGAGCTCAGCCCTGGGGAGTGATGCTGGGATGCAGAGAAAGCTGGGAGGGCTGATCATTCATGAGTCTTTGGGAAGACAAGCTCATAACCTGGGACAGAAAGCTCTGAGGAAGAGCCCTGGATGGCTGCTATAAAGAGCCTGCCTGGGTAGCAGATCGTTTGGAGAGTGTTGAACTTGGGATTGATTTTGAATCCAGTTAGCTTTAATTTACACTGGTGTATTTGACAGTGGCATAGGCCTCAGGACATCCCCTTTTTTGTTCAGAAGATAGTCACAGCCTGGTTTGCTCTCACATTCATGAATTGCCTCAGTTTCTTAATCTTCCCCACTCCAGATCCAGGGGTGTACTCAGTCACCCCACCCTTACTCAGGCTTCATTTGAGCACTGCAAGCCTAAATGCTCTTCTATTGTTCTTCTTTTACATCACCTACATACAGCCTCATTTTTATGTTGCCAGGTCTCCCAGACACTAAGCTGGTAAAAACAAACCTCACCCTAAGATGAGCTGCTACTGGAGCAGCAAAGGTTGCCATAGCAGCACATACTATCTTCATTCATTGTTCTGGAGTGAACAGAGTTTGCTTAGTTTAGTGCCTTGGCTTTACCACCACCTTGGCTAGTCACGTGGCTATGGGCTGTCTCTTCTCAGCTGTCAGAGATATCGCTCGTCCAGCAGAATCCTAACATTGCTTCCAACCACAGTGGAGGCTGCTGGGTTGAAGAATCAATATAGCTCTGGACCCGGCCCATTTCCCTTGCAAGCTCTCCAAAAATGGCAAAGCTTAGCCAATCTTCATTACTGTCGGCATTCAGGCTGCATGTGTTCCTGTTTAAGGAGTTCAGGCAAATGAATATAGTTCAAAAGATTTAAATGGGTTAGCCCTGCTTTTCTCCACATTCCCTCCATCTCCCAGTTAAAACTTACAGGAAGCACCTCTCTACTGCTCATCATCTTACAAAGGAACTGACAAATCGTCTCAGACCCTTGGTCCTTCTAATCTGGTGTCTTGTCTTTTGCAGCAACCATTGCCAAATGCTTCTGATACACTATGGACAATGCATACGCTTACCTTTAACTTTATGTGCTCTGCATCATTTTTCTGTCCCTGTCCCCTACTTTCCTCACCTCTTCTCCCCTCCTTCTGTGCTTGGAACAATTTTTTGTTCTATGGGTCAAATAGCAATAGCCATACTGGATTAGATCAGGTGTCCTAGTCCAGGACCAGCTGCTTCACAAGACCAAACCAAAACCATGCAGCAGGTAATTATAGAACCCTGAAAGAGAAACATTTCCACCCCTTTCAAAACTCTTGTTGCTGTCAGTCTTTACTATTGTAATTGCAGACAGCCAATCCTTGCCTGAGTCATGCCAAACACTTGGTCTCAGTAATACAGTGCAGGAATGTAGTCAAAGAGATGGCTTTGTATCAAAAAGTATTTCCACCTGATCAAATGGAGCACTAGTTTGTAATTCGGAAGACCCAGTCACTCACTATTCCTGGCCCTTCCATTGGCCTTTTGAGTGACATTGGCCAAGTCATGTTGCTGACCCATGCCTCAGTTTCCCCATATAAAAATGCAGATAATACTGAACTCCTTTGGCAAACTATTGTGTAAGAAAGGTCACTGTTTATCATTTTTAAACATTCTGCTTTTCAATTGCATTGCCTGTTCACTTACTCTGGCGTTATAAGTGTGGAAACTGCTGCTTATCTTAGCTGCATTCACTGTATTCAGTGCAATTAGACACACTGGGGTTCTCATCTCCCTTCTTATTCATCTCCTCACTAAAATAAACATACCTACTCTTCTCAGACTCTCTTCCCCAGAAGCTGCTGTAGGTCTCCCTTTATTTTTGTAAAATATCTATAGTTGCCTTCTCTTTTTCGGAAGGTGGGGTGACCATACCTAAACACCTGCCAGCTGAAAGGGTACAGTCAATTCCCAAATATATTTTTCAGTAGTACTTCCTATTCCCTGCTTAGTGCTTTGTTTCCTTCTTTCACTGGCACTGCAAATTGAACAGCAATCACCATAGAGCTGTCAGCCATGCAGACCAAGTCTTTTGAGAGCAGTTACTTTATTTAAAATCCAACTCCCAGAAAGATCAAATTATTCCAAAGGACGTTACCTTACATTTGTCAATACTAAATTTCATTTGCAGCGTGTTGCCATATCTCCAGCTTTGTAAGGTGGCAGTTATTTTCAGTGGCAGGAATATTGAGTCACTCTACTGTCCCTAAAATGCTTGGACATCTTATTGCCACTACTATGGTCTTGGCATTCATCCTTGCTTTGGGATCAGGAGGCAGAAACTCGTACTCTGTCAGTAGCTTGAGTTACAACAGGACTTTGACACAACTAGTAGCATAGCAGAAAGCTTGGTTTGTAGACAGATTAAATATGAATACTTTAATGTAAATACTATAGTGCACCTTGTTCTTTATCCAGAGTCCTGCAGCTGAGATGGTGCGGGTTTTGTTTTGTTAAGGTCCAGATTTTTGTTGCTTTAAAGAGAATGAGAAACAAAAGGCTTCTATAAGCAGACAATAAATCCTAAGAATTAATCCTGCTCGGGGTTCCAAATCTCAGCTCAAACAAGGGCACTTTTTTCTTTTCAGCACTTCATATAGCACACTACAGAAGCCAAAATATTTGGGTGCAACTTGCCAAGCACAACTCACCCAAAGCCAATACATCTACTCATTAAATGCACCCAAAGCAGGATGTTTAATGCTGCAAATGCATGCTTGTTTAAAGGTTTCACACTACGGCCTCTTTGCTCCATTAGCTATATTTGACAACCCAAAAAAAAAAAAGTTAAAATTAAGGTGTTTATGCTGCTGTGGGAAATCAGAAGGATCCAAGTCTGGCTATTTGAGATCTCAAAATGCTGGCCTGAAGTGGTGTATGAAAACTTCTAAGGCAACAAAAATCTCCATGGCACAATCAGTGGGTTTTCAACATCAGTAAAATTCTAGCAACATGGCTTTTCCACTTACACAAGATGCCCCCCTAATGGTTGACATTTGCAATAACACTCGTTATATAATTCATCACTTACACGTCAGTATCTGCTAAATTGCGTCCCATTGTACAGCATTGCCAACTTTTGAAATCTTAACATTGAATTTCATTGTCTGATGTTTTTCTTAAATTCCAGCTCCTGGAGGCATGTGCTTATGTAAAACATTATTTTTTTTAAAGGAAAAAGGAAGCCAAATTATTTGCAGTGTCTTCCTCCGGAGGTGATAAATTGTGGATTCTCCCTCAAGATTTCTTTCCATTCTAAGTCACAGGAGACTGCTTTAATTAAGGTCCTCTTAAGGACCAAACTGATGTTGAGTGTCCACCTACCTAATGGCAAGTTCACCCCAAATGTAGCTTCATTACGGCAGAGATTCCTATGACCTGTGCTGGAGAATCCTTGTAATTAGCAGCAACAGCTTGCTAGTGACAGGGAGTTGCTTTACCTCTGTTTCCCAGTGATAAATGGCATTAAAAGCCAAAAGTATATTAAATATTTCCCTCGCGTGGTTTTTCTGTGCACTTGTGGTTTGTGAAAAGCATGTTTTTTGCATGGGGAGACAGGCGTTCATGCCCTTCCCTGTGCTTAGCCTCATCCCACAGGGAAATCACATTCTGCACCTATGCGTAAGTGCAAAAGTCATTTTACCATTAAAAGAGTTTTTGTTCTCATCTAGGTGCACAGGGAGTTGTCCCTGACTGCAGAGAGAACCCATTGTTCTTGAAGTAGAGGGCTTGGTGGAATGTCTTTTAGAGTCCCTTGTTAAAAGGCAAAACCTCTTTTAGAAGATGAGTACTTCAGCACTTTGCAGCCGTCAAGTTACAGGAAAACATTGCTCACAGAACTTCATTTTGGAGCAAGTTACTGTCCTGCTCCAGGGATAAACAGCCTCAAGAACCTAAATCATCCTTCCCAGTTCACACAAGTGTTCTCCCAGTAAAGTACCTACCAAACCTATGAGCAGCTTTCTTCATTATGTGAAAGCACTTCACAGCATTCACTTCTCTCCTGCCCTATGGATAAGAACACCAGGACACACACCACTTTTGTAAAAATGCCGGAGTTCATGGTAGATACATTTAAGTAGGCTTCCCGGCACAAAAGACGAGTAGCAACTGCACCACTTCTGATCCAATCCCGATCAAATCCAGCACAGAGGAGCAGAGAGGCAGTCATCCCTGGATATTTATGCTGATTCTTTCACTGCAAGAACAGAGACCTAAACTGCCTGAAATGCAGGATTATATGGAAGTGAACCTGAAGGTTAGTGTGGAAGGACAGTACAAAGCTGAAAGTCATACATAACCTGTATAGAGACAGGGAGAAGATACAGTGTATGAGGGTTTAAAGGCCTGAAAAAGGAGCTCAAAAGCTTTGTAGTGACTGGACTTGAAAATAAGTTGTGTATAAGGCTTTTTGACGGAGGAGATTCCTAAGGAATAAATAGGATTGCTCAAATTAGGGGTCACATCCACTCTAGCCTAATGGAAAGGTTGTATTTTGGCACTCTGCCTCAGAAAGGCTGCTGACCCCTCGACTCGACTAAAAATCACACAAATTAATGTGATTAATATGAACCACTGAAATAGTAGCATCCCTCTGGGATGACACAAATCCAAGCTCAGGGTGAAGATGGGGATAAAGAACGATGCAGCAAGAACATCGGACTAGAAATGAAATTTCAGACCTTACACAGATCCAGAATTGAGCTCTTTTAGGAAACAATGAAAACCCTTCCTCTCTTCATGTCTATCACTTGCAACACTGGCCCTGCCATCCTACCACAATGCACTTGCCCAATGGTGAAAACAAAGTAAGAACGTGTAACAAGCCAAACAGGCCAGAATTTTTCATCCGCAAAAGCCAAAGACTGCATGATGTCACTACTGCTATTGGTTTTACGTGGAGAATGCTTGGCTAGTATTGTGATGGGTGCTGATATGAAACCCTAAGATAGATAATGAGTTAGAATACAGAGGATATTTTTCTTTAAGAATTAGGTACTGGTAAGAAGGCAACTTCAAAAATGAAATCTGCCCTATATGGAGTAGGCACAAACAGCAGGAATAATGCTAGCTTCTCCATCCAATCACACCACTGAGCAGGCAGGGCCATGAGAAATCATTTTCAATGGCCATTCTAGGTAAGAGTTCCAACAAGAACCAACCGTGCTTATTGTTGTGGTGGTTTTAATAATATGGTAGTTACCACTTCAACACAGACCAACTCTCTTCATATAATGAATATCAATATTTATCAGAGGTACACTTGAACCTATCACTAAGAAATAAATGGAGGTAGTAGGGGTTACCATCCCCATCTCTGAAATAGGGCAACTAAGGGAGAAAAGCAAAGTGACTTGCCCAAAATTACAAAACCTGCATCAGAGCCAGGATTAGTACTCAAAATGTCCCTGGTCCCAAACCTTCAGAAAGATTAGGTTATGCCCCTAATGAAACAGATCAATCACCACTGAAGAGCACTGAAGGCATCTTCACACAGATGACGCTACTATTTTGCTTTGCAGTACACCTTGTGTACCACTTTCAGTCCAACTGAAGTCAGTACTATTAATTTCTGGCACAAGACACCACTTTTTCAACAAGAAACATCCACACGAAGTTAGAGAAATTGCACAGAGCAATTAAATCTACCCCTCCTCCCACATGCATCTCTTCTTATAACCTTCATGCCTACATAAGCCTTCATCTTACCCCACCCACTAGTCTCCTAAACCTCCCTGTCAATATGTGTTACCTTTGGTTAATACATACACAATTAGATCCCTCCAAACTGTTTCAAACATCATGCCTTGTGTCAAGGATTGGTTGTTGCTTCCTACTCAGAGAGCATGCATGGTCAGGTGCTGAGTTTCTCCCATCTTCCTAAAGGTAGTTTCCTTCTCGTTCATATGGAATACTACACAGAGGTCAGAGATTAAATTTAAAAGGAAACCTCTGGCCATGTGTGTATTTATGCAAATTTGGCAGGGCTTCTATGGCACTCTGCATGTTTCTAGTCTGATTTTCACTGCTGAGTCCTCATTACTGATTTCAATTACAAAACAGCACCCATAAATAACAGCTACTCACTCTTGCATGCAGTGAGATTTATTCCTTGGGTTTAATACACAAAGATAAATTCTTTTGACAAAAAGCCATATCTTGTTCCTATTCCTCTTCTGCTCTTCCACATCAAGTGAAAGGAAACAAGGAAAAATGGATTTGTATCACATTTATCATCAGCTGTTAACTCTGATAGTCTTAATTACATTCCAACTATAGAATGAACGTTCCCCCCCACTTCCCGAAGGAGCGATGATCAAGAACAAAATGATCACTTCATGCATTTTATTGAGTCTATTTAAATTTGCATTATGACATCTTACATAAGAAACAAACTCCTCCTAAACGTTAGCTATCAAATATGACCAAACGGTTTTATGACCTTCAAGAGTACCGTCTTGGACTTAAGTCCAATATAAACAATGTAAAGCACTATACAAAAAGAAAAATGGTTACATTCTCAGTTTAATACAGGGCTTCCCAGCCAAAAGCCTAACAGATATAGGGATTAGGGAAAGGCTCTAATTTAAGTGACAAAACCTGATAATGGACCCAAATAAGGTTCAATAATGGATTTGCCCACAAGAAAAAGGAAATCTTGGTGCACGGGAGGTTGGGAAGCCCTGGCATAACAGAACCAAACTAGGTTTTAAAAAACAATTTACTGTGCTTTGAATAATTTACATTACCATTAGATTTGCTTCTGTCTCCCTTCCCTCACAAACCCAACCATAAAAAAATCTCTTGTAGGTAAAAATTTGAAATATTTCTAAATGTGTAGCTCAATTCCCTTAATATGGCTCAAAGTTAATGCAAGATGGGAGAAGCCAGGTAATCTGGCACAAGCATTTCCATGACAACTGTGTACTTAATCAACTCAAGGTCTGATCACGTACCCCCAATCAAGTCAGATAAATCCACACAGTCATACTGAGAATAAATGGAAACAGAACACATTACAATTCTAGTAAAGGCCTCAAACAAAAATGCAGAGGAAAGTTAAGGCTGCAGCTAAACAGCAAAATCCAGCCAGCAGAACCCTGATATTGCAATTACAAGTGCTGATTAAGCACACACACTGTTGGAAGACCCATGGACTACCTAGGCACACTGGTACAAAATGGAAAGCAATGGTCAGCTTTAATTACATTTCTTTTCTCACCTAAAATTAGTCCCTAGTTGTTATAACTCTCAGAACGTGAATTTCCCCTAAGCATTGGCAAAGGTTGTAAAATACATTTCTCACTGAAATTGCATTAGTGAAATGGCCCTATGGACACTACATATTTGCATAATCCATATGTAACAGACAGACAGTCATCATCATCCACTCTGTCAACATCGTGTGCTGTCACTAATCTGCAAGTTGGCACAATGGCCAATCGTGGCATCTTAAAAATTGGTACAATGTTAGTGAAGCTGCTACGCACACAAATACCTCCTATACAAAGTCCTTAAGAAACTTTAATGAGTAGTTCCTATGCATGCAGTGCAGCAACTAGCCTATGCCAAACAATACTATTTTCCAAACAAGGATCAATTAACAAGAATGAACTAACCACCTGCAAAATACTATTGTCAAAAAGCTGTTTATTTTACAAAAGTGCAAGTAAAAGAAGAACCCCAATAAAACCAGTCATTGCTTTTCACAGTTATTTAATGGATAAAACCCATTAAGACATCTACACGTTTGAAGTTGATTGGTATTATATACTGCACTCTCACAAAAGATTGTGCACTCTTCTGCATTTTAACTTGCAGTACTTTAGCATGTACACATGGGGATCCATTCACAGAATCTGCACAAGAAATCCTGTAAGAAAATACCCTAGGGTAATCCCAACCAGAGGTACAGCTGTCCACAGTGAGCAGTTGTGTATTTTTCTTTTTTTTAAATCAGCTTTCCTAATGCAAGATCTAGCAGGGGAGCTCCTTCAAACGCAACCCAGCTTAAATGGCAAAGAGATGAATGCCTTAATAAATAATGGAGGCAAGAATGTGTATTTGCCCCAACTCTGAAGGTGGGTAAAAACAAGATGGCACTATAAATTAAGGAAAGGAGAGCAGCAAATATATCACAGCGCTACCAGAATCTTTCAGATGTACTCATCTATGTACAGATGGGCATGACCCCCACTCCCCCCAGAAAAAGATAGCAGTTGTGTTTTAACCCTGTCAGTGGCCAGGGAAATCCAATAAAATGGCTGTAAACACAGTGCACATTGATCTGCAATTCCAATGCTGAAACAATAGGTGTAAGCTTAATAAAGCTATAGATGCAAATATGTTAAGAATGCTTGGCACCAAAAGGATTCACATATTTTCATATACATAGAATGAAGAGAAAATAACTTTAGCTAATTGTGAGCACCTCACTAGACACACTTCTATACTTTACCTATAGAGCCTGCAATTTAATTGAAAACTAAAGTATTAATTTTGGGTTTTAAAGCTTAAATACAACTTTAAAGGAAAGAATGACAACCTTAAAATTTCTTGTACTATACAGGAATGAACCAGATTACTTAATAATATTTGGGCATGATCCAGCAACCCTTACTCAGATGAGAATTCCTGCTACTGGATCAGGCCAATAATTTTCCACAGATTTGTTTTGCACAAAATAGAAAAGTAGTTCATAAATGCCATTGAGTTAGTGGATGTAGCAAAGAGCAACATTATACCATTGCTAATTTTTCAGAACTGTTGTGGATGCTGGTAAATGCCTCATCTATTTCAGAGTTCCTCATTAAGAGCAATATGAATCTAGCTCAACTGTTTGAAGAAAAAAATCAAAACAGTTCCCATAGCACTGAGATGCAAGAATTTTAAAGAAACTTCATTATAATTAAAACATTTGAAGTATTCAAAAGATTCTTAATTGAGGTGAAACGCTGGTCTACAATACCTTTTTGGGAACCTCCGACACTTTAACCTGTTGTTACAATTACATAAAATGGAAACAGTACGGCACGCTGCTTTCAGGCAATTATAATAAAACTCCAAAGATGGTTGAACTATATAGGTCATGGAAACCAAGAACAATCTTAGTTAACAAAAGAATAACAGCTCAATGAAGTGGTATAGCCTTATTCACTGTGCAGCGTCTGTTAATGGGCTCATACTATTCCAATTTCTGTCCTCAGTCCTCATAAAATATCCGATTTTAAAAAGCTGAAAGTGTAGTCAGAAATCAGTAGCAAATACCACTATAAAATATTTCAATTTTAATTCTGCAGTCCAAGTCAGCAAAGAGTGTTACTGAAAAATGCAAGTGACGGAATACACTTACGTGCACACTACAGAAAAGATTCAAAATCATAACGCCCAATGTCTGAAAAGAAGAGTTGGTTTAAGATCTATTTTCTACATTCATAAATCAAAGTCCAATCAGTAACATTTATATCTAAGCTCCAATTTTATAGATGAACACATCTCAGAGACTACATTTGAGAGCATGTATTTGTTTATAAATGCTTTTGCTTTAAAACCACATGGTAAGGAACATCCTTACAGTGACACTGTGTTCCACCAGGAAAGTGAGCTTGCCAGACAGTCAGGATTCCCCAGTGAACTGAGTACAACATGAAAATGCACTGTTAGAAAAACAGAAGGTCTCCAGAACAACTTGGGACTCCTGAATTGGCTGGTGAATAGCAAAACTCTTATGGCTTAACACTATGATGATGTTCTATGTGATCACCACTCAAACACTGAAAATTTGTTAACATAAAAATAGATAGGTCAGGTTTGGTTTTGTCATCTGAGTATCAAGCAACATTTTGGATCTAACCAGCAAGAGCAGTTCATATCACTAGTTAACAACTACTATATTTTTGACCTGAAAGAGAACTTTTCTTTCCTTGATAAGCACGTAGCCTTGGCAAAGCTACAAAAGCATAAAACGTAAGGAAGGATTTTTTGGAGATGGGAGGGAGAAGAGAGTTCCCCCCCTGCAAAGTGAAGACAGCTGAGGTATAAACATTTCCAAAGCAGATTTAACATTGTGTGAATGCACCTATAAAAGGCTTGAATGTTGGTAAGTCCACACTAACTAACGTTAATACAAAATGCAACTGATATTTAGAGTCTTTAAATTAGAGACTAATATTTTACTTGAAGAAAAAAGTTAGAAATTCAAACAAACTTGAAATTTCATTTGTAAACGTGTTCCTAATAACTAATAATTTAAGACTGACAACTCATTTGAGAAACTGTTAGAAGATTATTTCTCAGTTACACCTATGTTAATTTATCTACCAGGGCTACTTAGGTCAGAGGCAATTGATTTTGGAGAGCAGTGTGTTAAATCGCTAACAAAGTTAGAGAGAGACCACTATGTCCCATGGTTGGGAAAAGAAAATTAATTTGTTAACATCTGACTGCTGAAAGTTACAGTGATTAAAATACCGCTTAATAAAAAGCCCGGGTAAAATCCTTACTGAATGAAACTGGCACGTCCAAATTTTGTATCATTACACATCAGTAACCATACAAACAAAAAACAACCAGTCTTCAGAGCAGGTTTCTTTTCTTTTAACCATCTTTTTGGTGGCCTTACTGAGCCAAGACATCGCAATTATAACATTTAATTTCCATCAGTTTTAATGCAATAAGATATCTAATTCTTAACTGACTTATGTTACAGTAGCTGTTCACATAAATTAAATAGTACAGATATGCACTGCTCTTGACAATAACATTTACAAAAGCAGCTTGGCTGTATTTAGTTTACTGTGTGTGAGGTGGGTCTTATATGAAAAGCATTCTCTTGATTTCTAAGCATGGTACAATTTTAATTCTTAATGCATTAGTACAACAGTGCACTGGAAAAGTACTGCATTTCTACAAAAAAGCTTTACAATTGTAAAACAGAACTTGTGATTTATTTATTTATTTAAACAAGCATAGGCAATTCTTATATTTCCACAAGATAAATATCCTGATTAAGCTATCAGCTCACTCTACAGTGTGCCATAGTGATGGGCTGCAGACAGCTGTACAATGGGAAAAGGGCTAACATTAGTGTTATTTGCACTCGTGTCCAAGAATATCCAATCTGAAAGTTTACTAAAATTATATTTAAGCGTGCAGTTAAATTAATTCCATATTCAGTGGGGTAGCTAAGTTCACTTTTAAAAATCCACTTGTGAAATATGTGCTGTAGCTTACATGACTTTTCAAATAAGTTCCTTACAGGGATGAGCTGAGTGCTGAAGTCTTCAACATTCACCATGCATTGGGGAAGGGAAGGAATGGGGGAGATACTTAACAGTCCCGATAAAAAAAAAAATTAGAAATGTATAGCAAACAGGTATCTTGGGGGAAGTAAAATTGTTTTAAATTTGAGACACTGAAACGGAATAGATTTGGAGACTAAAGATATTCCCATTTTAAAAACTTTAATTCTGAGACAAAGTTTTCATGGGGGGAAATGCAGTCAAACTTTACATCAAAGCACCACTCAAAAAGTGGCCATAATGAAAGTGATTTTTTTTGCCCATCACTATTACACCAGCTGTTAAGTCACAAATTCAGATCTCATTTAGACAACACTTTCTCTGTTAGCAGATGCTAAGACAGCTCTACGACAAATAGGACAAGTGGAATTTTCTGATAACCAGCGATCAATGCAGTGGACGTGGTACTCATGGGAACAAGGCAGTTTACGAAGCTTGTTGCCTTCTGTGTATTCTGTAATACAGACACTACAGGTTTTCAGAGCATCACTTTCACCAAAATTCCTCCATGCTAGGTTGTCAATTTGTTCTTTGGTGAGTCCTCTAGGCTGGTCATCATCATCCTCATTTAGCAGAAAAAACTGTGCTAGGCTAAGGAATGGTAAAGAGCCACTTTCTTCAAAAGTGACTGACCCCCTACTATTCCGACCTTCCCGCCTAGCAGATGTTGAACCTCCTTCATTGCTACTTTCATACACCTCCCCCGAGTTACCTTCAGTACTTTCACTGCGTGAACTACCACCATTGTCACCTACATTCTGTACCTCAGGAGCATCTACATTTTGATTTGGGGCTGGGCCATTAGGATCTGCATCACCATCACTGTACATATAGTAATTTAACTCTCCAAAACCCGTCATTATCTGCCTTAGAATGGTCTGAATTGCAACTGATGTTGTCTCATTAAAGCCTGTGTTTATAATTCTACGAATAGGGATCCTAATGGTACTGACATAAGTTCTCACTCCAGCCCGTTCTGAACGTGAAAACGTTCGCCTAAGCCCTCCACGTTCACTTTCATAAGTGACTGTATTGTTTGGTGTCTGGGACCTGGATCGGGTTCGGTTGGCTATGCTGTCTCTCTGCCGATATTCTCCTGGACGGACTCTTCTCACCTGAAGATCAAGAACTATAGTAGGTGGTCTCTGTCCAGGAGGTGCGGACTCACTGCTGACATTTGTTTCTGCAGAACCTAATCCTGGAGGAGCAGGTCTTGTTTCGGGAGTTGAAAAGAGAACTGCATTTTCACTTGCCATCTCAGTCCCCGTTGTATGTTGCCTTAACATCACATGCTGTCTAGTTCTAGAACTTCCCTCAGATTCGTTTACCAGGGAATGATCAAGTGTCTGAGATGGCACATTATTAGGAGACCTGCGAGGAGTCTCACTTGCTGGATTAATAGGTGACCTACTCCTATCAGTCCTAGCCCGGGTTCTTCGTTGTTCTGGGCTCCTGCTTCTTGCTCTTCTCTGGCCCCTGAGAGGAGATGCTTCCTCAGTTGCTAACTCTTCAGAGGTACTTCGTTCTGATCCAGGCTGTCTTGCAGATGGTGATTCAGATCTTGGCGTTTCAGTATCACTTTGGCTATTTTCCAAATCCTCACCATGGGAGGGCTCTACAGATGGCTCATTTTCGGCTTCTGGGTTTGGGTTCCCATTATTTCGGTTGACATTTATTTCCAAACTGAATCTAAAATCACCACTGTTAGGGTTAGTCCGGCTCACTGCCCTCCAAGACTGGTTTCCTCTTTGCCCGCTCCGGGTTGTGTTTCCAGTCTGTCGTACGGAATTAAGCCAGTCTATAATGGAATCTCTATTAGAAACATCTTCTGTGGATTCTGCACCTGTCAAAGAAAAGGAACTACCAAAATTAGAGAATGATGGTAATTTTAGAGTAAATTTACCAAGAGAATTCCTTACTTAAGCAAATTAGAGTTTTAAAATATTTCTGTCTCTTGAACACCATAAGGGGTTCATCCTTAATAGTTCGATAAGTATTACATCTACAGAAGCTTTTTCTTTGAGAGAGCAGGAGTGGACATTTTTCTACTATCAATAATTGCGCTTCTTTAGAAGTTGCAGACAAAGAGCAAACAAGTAAAGTCATTTCTTGTAATGACTAAATGGAAAGCCAGTTGAAACATAACTGTAAAAAAAACTTGCATTAGATGTTTTTGACCAGCTCCAATACTGTCTATTCAATGGTCTAGTACAGCAGCAGTTAAAACACAAATGAGGCCAGCTCTACACTTACAATTTATGGTGCACAGCTGTACTTACAGAGTTGTGCTGCTGCCAGAGCACTCACGTAAGCCAACAGGAGAGCACTCTTCTGTCAACATAATAAAATCAACTAAATGAGCAGCGGGAGATGCTCTCCCACCAACATAGCATAGTGAGTAGGAACGCTTATGCAGGCAAACCCTACATCGCATAAGGCAACATTTTTTCCAGACATAATATAAGTTTTGCAGACCTAAGCAATAATGTAGACCATCTTAGTGTCCTACCATATTTGGTTCTCTAGTTTAGCAAAATCATTTAGGTAACAATGAACAATGACAGGGTTCAGTGGGACACATGTTCAAACTTTCTGTGCAAGGGAAGCAATGTTTCAAACGTGAAAGAGAAAAGGGTGGGAAAATGTGGGAAACTCAGAAAGCAGTCCTGTAAGGGAAGAGAATGGAGAGAAATTTAAACAAAGAAATGCAGAAGAGGTCTTAGTGCAGGACAACAGAAGAGTGATGTGCTCTAACTGAAATCTCTTCAAAATTTTGACCAAAGCACACACCAAATAATCTTCACTTAATTCTGAAACACAGCTCACCTCGCACCTGCCAACGTGTTCCATTCCTGCACTCAAATTAAGAATCTATATTGCGTGCTAAAGTTAAGAGCTGCCACAAATACAGTATATACCTCTATTGTCATCACCATTTTGCTGTGGTGGACCTTCTTTAACTTGCTGTAGCCTTCTTACCAATTCTTCTTCAGTGATTTCACCTTAGGAAGCAAGCAAAGATTTCAAAAACTATTTTCAAGTCAGATCTGTAAAGGCAAGAACAATTCATAGCCTAAGAGTTCTTAAGCCTACATTCTCTTTGAACTGCAAATACTGTAACAACAAGATACGGACTACTTCAAAGTGTTCTTTGTTGAACTTCTGACACACTGATACCTGTAAATCAAAAGCAGCCAAAGTATACCTTTAGCCCTCCAACATCATTGCCCTCAGGTAAGCAGAGACTGAGGCCTCAGTCTCTGACGCAGTTACAACATTCTCAGAATAAGACAGTGAAAAGCTGGCTGGGTCTTCTTGTCACATGCCAGCAGTCTTCTCCATCCTGACCAATAACGGCACCATTTACAAGAGAAAGTAGCTTTGGTTATTTAAAAGCGTTATGTTAAACTGATTTAGTTAAACCTACGCAAACACCTCAGTAGACATATCCCAGATTAAAAGATGTTTACTTCAGTTTAGCATAAATCTATTAGAAATCACTTAACTAAACCAAAATAAGCTGCTTTTATATGGATAAGACTGTTAACAAATTTTCAAACAGGTTTAACTAAACTGGTTTTAAAACTACATCTTCAGTTAAACCAGTACAACCTTCTCATGCAGAAATGGCTCAAGTGAGAGTCAGATACAAGACATTAACACAGCTCTCAGAACGGCAGACTTTACAGATGCCCATGAACATCAACATTTCCTTAAAATTGAATTACCACATCTAGTGTGGCCTACCAAGCTCTACACTATTTATACTACCTTCAATAAATGTTCTGTTGTGTGCTCAACTAAGTAAAGAGCTACTCTGTACAACAGTTTACAACTATAGTAAAAAATATAAATGGTGAAGAGACACTTAGCACTATGACAGTCAAATTCAGTAGTCTGAAAACGGACGTACAAACACTTACGTTCATAAATTAAAGTTTCATGCTATTTATCGGTGTTTCCTCTAATATTCAGTGCCGGCGTGTGGAATGAATTTTCTTATGGAACTGATGTGCAATATCTCCACATTGGTTCAAACAACAAAATTCATGTGGTCGTGGTGCAGAGGGATTTGGAGTGTGGGAGGGGCCTCAGGAACACAGGATAGAGATTCGGGGAGGGGGGTTATAGCTGGAGGTGCAAATTCAGGAGTGGTGTGAGGACTGAGGGATTCAGGGTAGACTACATCAGGGATCTGGCAGGGAGGAGTCCCCCCAGCAGCTCAGAGTCAAGTGACAGGTGCCTCTCCATGGCAGGTCCAACTGGGGCTGAATTGTGGGAGGGGCACCTTTCCATGGCTATGGAAGGGGGTCAGAGCACTGAGACAGGTACAGGTCTCAGGGAAAAGACATCTCTCCCACTATAGTCCAGAGCGTCTGCATGGCAGTTAAAAGGGAGCTGTGTACGTGCACGGCTTAAGGGAAACGCAGCTACCTACATGTAACATACCTGGTGTTCCTAACAAATTGTTATCCCTCATAAGCCTATAGTCCTCTTCATTCAGGTTATTAACAAAATGATAAAATGCTTCTTCACGTTCTAATCGATCCAGCTGACTCCGGCGTTGTGCTTCTGAGTGATCAATAGATCCTTTATCGTTAGAATCAGAGCTTTCCATGTTTCTGAGAGTGGGAAAGTATCTAAAAGAGAAAAAAACTGCATGTTTTGCAAACCATACATTCAAAAATGAATACACTAATGTAATACTTATAGACATTCAGTGGAATTCAGCACAATCTGTTGCTGAACTTGACCCTGACAACCAGTACTTAATCATTATCTTACATTTAAATTGGGCAAGGAGACATCTAGTTAGCTGATAAAGCCCTGGTTACATGATTCAGCATTCAAATCAATCATTTTGAAAATGCAGTTTATGTTCAGGGAACACAAAAATTACAGACCAAATCCTTCAGGCAATCTTTTGTATACCTAACGCTGTTCAGGACAAAAACAGCTAAACCTCCTGCTAATACATCCTGGCGTTGCAGCTACTTGACAAAGCGCAGGCTAGAGCAGCCTTAAAACAATCTGTAAAGGCTGTGAGTCACCTGAAACAAAACACTATCTTCCTTCAGGAGGCAACTTTATAGGACTAAGCCTTCCAAGCTCAACCCTACTAGGAAAGGAAGTGCCTTGTGTTACTCATCAGGAATCCTTATGGACAATTAAAAGGAATAACCAGTTGCCAAAAGAATTTGGAAGAAATGTGAAAACTAGGAAGTAGAATTACAGCACAGACTGTGGGTGCCAGACAACACATTGCAATACAAAGGTCATTCAGTTTCTGAGGAGAAAAGGGGTCAGTAGAATGAACTCTGGTGTTTAATACCAAAAGTAATCTACTAAAGAGCAATTCAACAGTCAATTTTGATGAAAATGGAACACAAGACCAAGAAGTCTTGTATAGCTGGCACTCTGCCAGCCTTAAACAGAAATCCAGCACACATACATTTTCCCAATACTTTTCCTACTTCAGTTAATTTAGACCCTCTTACAAATCTCTGAACATTAGTGAGAAATACAACCATATTTGCATTTGGTCAATAACAAAAGTGAAAAAACACACCTCTGAAAAAATTGTTAACCATAAACCTATACAATTGTATCCAAAACAAAGCTGAAACAAGGAAGCATGGGCATTAATCAACCATGATGTAAATCATGGTCTGACACAGCTGTAGGAATGCACAAATTACTCAAATTGCAGATTATCTAGCTAGTAGTACACCTGGTGGAATGTTCCTCTACAACACTGCCATTGGAAATGCTTCCTTCTTTTAAAACACAGTTCCTGAAGCCTCACAAACATACTGGAAGGAAACTAAAATCCACTTTGTGGTTTTCATTAGAGAATAGGATCTGTTTCTCAGGCACTTGTCTAGTGCAGTGGTTTCCAAGCTTTGTTCCAGGGGTTCCTGAGGGGTCTGCAGCTTATGTCTTGGACTTTCAAAGGGGATCAGCACCTTCATTTGAAATTATTAGGGGTTAAAAGCCTCTGGTCTAGTGCATGACATTTTTATTTTTCTTGGACAGTTATGTTTAGAAACCAAAAAGAGGCATCCCTCTACTGTTTAAATAATTACAACTCTTAAGTGGACGAGACATATTGCATGATCTTTAAAGCTGATTTGTTTACACACGTTAAAGCAATTTACACAACAGTTACTGAGGCTTCTTCCCTCTCCAAGACGAAAATGTCATGTTGGGCATGGGAAATGTCATTACTGGAAGAAGGCCTTAAAGGAGGGTCTTGCATTTAAAATCGGCACTGTTAGGGTTACTCCTTAGGAACTTGCCTACATTAGGGATTTTCACATTGGTTTTGCTACCCCAAACTATTTTAACCAGTGCTACCTAAAGTAGGCTCTGCACCAAGCCAGTTCATCCACCTCCAAAACACAATTTTCTTCTGCTCAATACCACTGTTTATCAGTAAAATATTACTAGTAGCACAGTGACAGTGGGATTTCCTTGCTTCTACCTAACTACACAACAGGATTTCAATAGAGGCAGTAAAGCACCACCATCACCACATCACTATTCAACAGACTCCAGTGGAAAACATAACTAGATACAGCTGTCCCTCAAGGGTTTAATTGCTGAAGCACACCATTCAGATTGCGTCCTGGTTATAGAGCACAATCTTGATGTCTAAAAATAGATCTGCCCACTAGAACGTATATATCATAGCGAGATGTCATAAGCAGCATATTATCATAAAGCAAGAAATGCAAATAAAGGTAAGACACACCATGTCTGCCAATATATTATGATAAATATAACTACTAAAACTATAGACAGGAGATCATACAGAGTATGTTTCACCTCAATGAGTTTCCTTGCTTTACTGCTTTATATCAATTTAATATGAGATTTTGCTCTTACCTGTATAACACAACCTGAAATTTCCCTTCTTCTGACAGCAGAGAACTGCTGAGGAAGAGCACAAATGTCTGAAGGAGCTCATGTCTCTAAACTGTAATGACTGCAGATCTGTTGATTATGGCCAACTTTAGTTTATCCAGTAATGAAACTGAACTTCTTTATGGAAGCACATTAAGATTTGTCTGAAATTCACCAGAAACAAAGCATCTGTATAGCTACCGGACTGAAATAAGTAAAAGTTTTCAGTTTAAAAAAAAAAATGCAAAGTTTTTGAGCAGCTGACCCAGATATCTATATTAATCAGAAATCATTGCTGTCAACTCTTAAATTGGCTTGCCCTCACTTGGCTAATGTGTTGAGTACAAAGAATCCACTTGACACCTACTCAAAAGCTCCAGACACAAATTGCTAGCGATGTCCCTAAAACCAAGACAAAGCAGGATAGTCTATGAAAACAGGAAGATTTAGTATCAAGAAGAAACTATCAATAGCTCAAAATTTTATAATCTACAAGGGAAGGATTATTTTATGGTCTCTATGGTATAAATAATCATTCACCAAATATATTATTTTGGTATTGAAAAAGATGCTATTATCAGGTGCTTTGCAATTTTCAATTCACTGATAGTGACAATTAAACCTGTGCAGAAATGCAAATATAAGTCTATAACTTGGAAACCAACCTGTAAAAGAGGGCCAGCCATCAATTCAGGAATTAATCAAAACAGCTGTTTAAGAAATTCACTTTTGACCCCATCCAACAATAAAATGTTCAAGCTCTCACTTCCTATTTATCTTCAATACTTTACACTTACACAACACCTTCTCAGGATCATAAGATACTTCCCAGAAATAAGTGTTAACTGAGCAGATGGCACAATGACATAAGCACTAAGTCTTCCTTGCACAAAAATAAATCAGCTGTTTCAGGACATAGTAAAATAAACCCAAAAGCTATCTGAGCTGAATTTACAGGGAAGCATCTTACTACATGTTGTTCTGTATCTATAAATAATAAAAACCCCACCTAAAATTAAGTAGCAGGCATTGCTGAAATCTGCAAAGGTAGAAAGTAAAAGGAAACCGGTGACCCTAAAGGATAAGTCTTTACACTGTAAGAAAAAGGAGCAATTAAAAAAAAAAAGAAAGAAAAAAGTTGTGATCTTCACCAGTAATATGCAGTTGGTCACAAAGTCCTCAGCAGTATCAGAAAAGAGACTGTGACCAAATTAAAAAAAAAAAAACAACTCCCACCAGAAAGCCTGTTAAGAACTGCCTGAAAGGAGTTAATTTTCCACAAAATATTGTGTGTCTAAATAACTGACAAAATGAAAATTTACAGATTTCAGTATTTCAGAGTAACATTTTCATTTGGCATGTACGGGATAATTTCTAGAAAATTAGATTCCTATAAATTATGCAGATTTCCTATCTCGCCTCCCAAAAATGTAATTTATAACTCTGAACACACAAAAAGGCAGAATAGTAAGAAACAGTTTTGCACTGTGCCCAACACAGGACTAATTTCTACCTAGTGGTTACCTACTACACCTTAATGAGCTATTAACAACTGAACCACTTCCATCACATGGGACCAAGTCATCCTTTTTAGTAATCAGAGGCAAACTATAGCACCGATGTAGAAGTCAGAGTTGCCCTTACCTGAACCAAACTTCAAGAAAAAATGTACAAAACAGAACTCATATGTTAACTTGAAAACATACAGATTCTCTACTCCTCAAAGACTGCCTAACTCTCAAAGGACTATTAACCCTCTTTCATGATAAAATCTTTTCCCCTGTGCCATGTCCACAAAAGCTAACAGAACATTCAGACTGAAAGAAATTAAAACTAGATATTAGAACATCTCTAACCCTATTTCTCACGAAGTACAAAAATATTTGCAAAATCCATGTCATACTTAAAAGTATCTTTTTAACATGTGACAATCAAATTAATGCTTATGCTTCAAAAAAAACAAAACAGAACCATCTGTGCTCTTCTTAGATGCACAAAAGAAAAAACTAGTAAAAACAGTTAATGCAGCCATGTTAGACAAACATGTAGTTTATAAATAATTAGTTGTAATAGACTAAGAAACCAGACATTTAATATGTTTTCAACCACGAAGCTTCCTCACTGCTGTACTGTGTACACCCTTGCTCTCAAAAACAGACCACAGAAAAAGACTGTTGAGCAAACTCAGTTACCAAGACCTCTAAAAAACCCCCCACACATACATATTTTTTTACACACACACACACACACACACACACACACACGAGGGAGCAGGCTCACTGAAATCTGCACCCCGTCCTACAAGATGGATCACTATCTACTTGAAGCCCCTTTGAAGACAATGGGCCTTTCACATAGCCACAGAAGTCTCTGTCTGTCTGTCTCTTACTACAGGATCAGGGCTTCCAACACAGTGTAGAGGCAACAGGGGATTGAGTTTTCAAAATTCTGAAAGTCTGCCTTGCACATTGAGCTCGTTCTTTGCCTGTGCCTATTAATTCTAATGGAAGTAGTATTAATGTGTAGTCTAAAGTAAAACAAAACATCTATGGAAAGCTCAAAGTATCATTTTGCAAATTAAATATGATGGATGATACTTATCTTAAGAACGTACCCCAAACATTACCTCACTCAAATTTCACCTGTATACTCTGTCTCATTTAAAAAAAAAAAAAAAAAAGAAAAAAATTAAGTTGAAAAAATGTCAACTTGCCCAAGAATACCAAAACTATTTTGTCTTTTTACAATGTATTTGCATAAAATGCTATTTTAATACAGTAGCAAAAAAAAATTCCCAGAGCTCTAGCAAGCAGAAGCCATAATCAGAATGTCACTTTAATCATACGTATAGTAGGACATATGTTAACACTTTCATGCAGCCAATAAAATGTTTCACTCTGAACACCACTGTCAACTGAGGGCTCAAAATGTTATAGTTTCCTTATTAAAATAGCATTTGTCACAAAGACATGCTGAAAATGAAAATATATATGACAGTATGTTGCTTTTGGTCTTTAGATTGTACCACAGAAGAGAAGAACTATTGGACATGAGGTATCACAAGCTTCCAGCACTGGAAGAGGAGTCTCATGAAAATGGTGCTCTCTTGCTCTCAAAATGAGCATCCTGTAAAGTCAGCAAGCAAAACGCCCACTCTGAAGTTAGGAGGAAGCAGCACTGTGGTATGTCAGCAGCCAGTGTCGTCACTGAAAGGGAGAGCAGCAAAAGTAGGGTAGCATCCTGTGGAGCCAGACCCGCAAAACTGATGACCGTCGAGTAGTGCTCAAGTTTCAGCAGAAACAGGACCTCCGGTTAATGGAAGCTCTAAATCAAACATAACCTGTAGAATTTCAATGCAAAAAACATGTAACTTCAACTCTTCTTCCAACTCCACTTCATCCGCAAAATTGTTGCTATTATAGATTCTAATGGAGATAATAGGTCAATGCTATGCTGACAGTCACTGTGAACTGCAACCAACAATTCAGTATTATGATGCAAGCCTACACAGGTTTCGGTCTAATTCATGAAATACTCCCAAATATAAAATAAAACATGTAAGTTATAGATTATGTTTAAATACAAAAACTAGCTGTATGTAAAACTACAATCTCATCATTTGATTTTGATGACAAACCAAGAAAGAAAAGTTCATGTAGATTATTTGAGGTTATGGATACAAATGTCCCTTGTATACTGAATTTGTAAAAGACTGATCTTGGAATTTTTTTTTGAAGTTATTAAGATTAAAAGTGTAAAACAAATGCATATTAATATATCTTACCTAAACTAGTGTTGCCTGCCACTTGATGTTTTAGCAATGACGCTGCTCAACTCTGCAGTCCTCACTGAAGGAAAGAGTTAAACATCAACACTTTAGATCAGCCAAGAAATACCAACTGGTGTCTGCTGACATAAACCAGCACAAGAAGATGAAACTGCAGTCTTGTATACATTTCATGTTTTAAGCACAGTCAAGTACCTCATACATTCTCAAGAAAAAAGCAAATTGAACTTTTGTGGCACTTCACATTACCAAGAATCCGTCCCTACACTGAAATTTAATACTGCCACAATTTTTAAAAAATAAATGTTGTGAGATAAGAATATGTACAGGAAATTCAAAATAAGAGATCCTGATGGCAAAAAGGTATAGATGTATCATGTTTTAGCCATTTAACTACTTTGACTAGTTTAGGTTTTTACAAGTTCCTACCCCTCAGACTTAACCTAGAAAAGAATTCAGAAGATGTGTTAGAACATGTTAGCTAACATGCTCTAAAAGTCTAGTGTAGACTCTGCTGCTAGTGATCTCATCCTGCTGGGTTTCATCTGAACCAGTTTAGCATACCAACCGTCCCCACTAGATTTATTAGAAAGTTTTATTAAGGTTCTAATGGACATCTTAAAATCAAAGCCTAAATACATTCTTAAGACTTTATCTTTACACAAGATGTGTACTATTTTAACTATATAAAGTGGTACAACAACCCCTCTACCTCTAATGTGAACAATTTACCATTATAAAGGAATTATATTCATATACCTATTTCCTACAAAGGAAAGGGAATAAGTTACACAAATGCAAAGCTTCTTTAAACCAGTGTAACTGTGCTCACTTAGGAGCAACACCAGTTTAAGTATTTCGGTTAAAAAAAAAAAAATCACATCCTTAAGCAGACAAGTGCAAAAAATGCATGCAGGCTAGGATGCATGCTGTTCCGAGCCTGGTGGAGACAAGGGTGCTGAAATGGTCAACTCTCTTTTCCTTTAACAGATTGATATATGTGCAGCATAGTTAATATGGACTGGTCAACATATTTATCATCCAGGCAAAGGACTGCTATTTGTTTGATGGTGACATATAATATAAATATTGGTGTGGTTAATTATGTGACATTAACAGCCAGAAGCACAAACAATATGGAGTACTGCTAACTGGAGGATGGGAGGGGAAGAACGCAGTAATTATTTCTTTTGCAACCTGTTTAATATTTGTGGCTAGTTGGCTTGAACAATATGAACTCAAAATTTGATGCATTTTTTTAAATTAAAAAAAAGTTTTCAGAGAATATAAAAGAAGTTCAGAAGATCTTTCTGAAGTCTAAAGTCAGTTTCCACTAATTTGACCCATCTGCTGGAGAGAGACCTCTGCCAGCTGGTGGAATAGCTTAAATATGCCACCGAGGCCAGAAATAATCATGTATCATCGTACACTGCAGCTTACAGCTGGAATTCTATTCCTGTTTTTGAATATTTACATTTTTATCTCCTTTTTCAGAATAGTATGGCTAGTTTGCTATAGTGGCTACTGCTCCAGAACTTGTTGCACACTGCAGCCATAATATATTCAACTCAGACTCAATGGGAAGATATTTTAACTTCTACAAAAAAAGGAATTAATCTTTAATTTTCAACAATACCTATCAATTTATGTCATCTTAAGTCCTTATAAGATGGATGTTGTGGTTTCCTTATTGTTTCATAATCACCTCCAATATGAACTGAATCAATATAGCCAACAGCACAGTTGGGAAACAAGTCTAACGTATAGTGCATTCCTCCTGATTGTTGCTATTTACATTAAACATCAGTTTGAAAAAAAACTTACCTATTCAACAGTAAACAATCCTATTTATCTATTCAAGATAGAAAATACTAACTGTATCCAATGTTTCAATTTAATTTCCTTCAGAAGTTTTTTAATTGAAAAACTTTTTTTGTATTTCACAAAATATAGCAAAGGATAGATGAATAGACAGATATGTAATTGATTAAGTCCATAAGATACTGACAAAATATTTTGATCCTCCTTTGAGATATATGACTATAAACAGTGTAAAACTCTCCAGGATGACCATGATTAGAACTTTTAAACTTCCATAAACAGTCCTAAAAGTATACCTCTTTTTTACAATATGCTTAGAACACCGCGGGGCGGGGGGAGGGGGGGGGAGGGAGGGAGTGGAGAGGAGTAAAGAAAGGTAACTGGGAAGGAAATGAAATATTAGATAAAATAGGGACCACAGTGCCCTGAGCTTTCATGGATCACAAAACTCTAAATAACCTAGAAACTTGGAAATCTAAGAGGCCCCCACATAAAGTGACACAAAGAACCCCTCTCTCCATCTCTCTCCTCAGCCTGTGACACCTTGCACCTCGCAGAGGGAAGCTGCAATGAAGGCTTGGGCCTAAGAAACTAAACATCCTTGAGAGATGCTAGATGGGAAAGGGAAGCCCGAGTTTTCCGACAAACCCAAAGGCCAAGTTTCAACCCTCAAGCCCAGCTGGGTACAACAGAGCCAGAAGTCCCGCACCCAACGAGAGTGCATGGCTCGGACCCAAACTGGGGAAGGGGCCCCTTTCCGGGCTCAGACCTGGTAGGTGGAAAGGCCCTGAGGTGTCAGGCCTGCCAAGGGGAAGGGGCAGGAAGAGCGGCTGCCCTATGGCCTACAAACACCCAGGCCCTACACAGGGCAGAGAAAACCCGGGATCACCTCCACGGAGACGGGAAGGCCAGAGGGACCTGCTGTCCTCCCTGCCCCAGGAGCGGGGATCCCACCCATCGCCTGAGCACCGGGCCACCCTCCCAACCTCCCTGCGAGGCAGGAACAGGCCTCAAAAGGGGGCACAGACCGCCCCCCCGGCCGGCAATCAGAGGCGTCGCCTCTCCCGGGCCTGGGCCTCTCCCTTCCTTAGGCCATTTTGAAAGTCTGCGACCAGCCCGAACTTACCCGCCGCCGCCAGGCCCCCTCCTCCCGGCTCTCGGTCCGCTGTTTTGCCCGGTGCTGAGCGGGCTCGGCCCTAGCTCGCCCTGCTCCGTCCCTCCGCGAGCGGCAGCAGCGTCTCCTTCCCTCCCCCTCTCAGGCGGCCATTTTCTGCTCCATTGTTACCAGGGAAGTGGGGGGCCGGAAACAGGAGAGGCCGCCGGAGGAAGTGAAGGGAAACTCGCGGCGCATGCTCACGCCTCTCCCCGTGCGACGTGCGCGCGGCGCCTTACACAAGCGACCATAGAGCTTGGAGGACCGTGCGGGCAGAATAGCCCCACTCACCGGCAAAGCCGCCATTTTGGATGGGGCCGAGGAGGAGGAGGAGGAGGAGGAGGAGGAGGGCGGGGCGATTGTTGCGTGACCCGTACAAGCGGCGGCACGTGGCCGGTAGGCTTCAGCTGAAGGTGGTCGGACCCCTCAAACAAGGCGCTCCGAGCGGCCTCCACCCCCGGACGGGTACGAGGCGTTCTACAGGGCGGCTGCCTCCAGCGGCGAGCAGTCGGACAAGGCTCTGGTCTCTAAGGCGACGTGTGTCCCCCGCCGATAGACACTGGTCATCTGGGGGTGGAGTCGCCCGTGGGCTCTCTGGAGCTTAGTGCCTGGCTAAGAGCCAGCGGCTGTCAGCTCAGGCTGTGGCGCAGACTCATTGTTCTCCAGCCAGGGCCTCAGGAGCCCGGGGCGGGGGAGGGTGGTCACAGGTGCACTCTCGCCAACATCAGCTCCCCCCGCCATCAGCACGAGCGTGGGAGCCTGAGGGCAGCACTCGCGCTGCGCCACGGGCAGGACGGCCGCCGCCCTGACCAGAAGCGGTGCAGTGTTGCTCGGGGAAGAGGCAGAACGGGGCAGGTGGACAGTGGTTGCCCCCAGCCCAGTCACCCCTCAACCACATCTGTGTTATATGCGTCCCTCCATCCTGAGCTTCAGAGGCCAGTTCATTGTAGATAAGCTCCCCCTGGTAAAGCTGACAAACCCGGTTGTTCCTAGGTGTGATTGAACCTTAGGCTATGTCTAAACTAGAGGAATTTTGTCAGCAAAACGGCTGGTTTGTCGACCAAACCCACAGAGCATCCAGATCTCCAAGGGTGTTCTGTCAACACATTTGTCTGCAGCTGTACCCCACTCGCTGTGTGGAAGAATTCACATGTCAACAGAGTGTGCTTGCAAAAAGCTGGTCTGGAGGTTCCAGGGGGCCTTCTGTCAACAGAAGGGGCTTCCAGGAGACCAGGCAACCCTGTCTGTTACGTATCATAGAGGTATCTGAGTTAATCTGTATCTTCAAAACAACAAGAAGTCCTTCTAAGTGGCATCTTACAGACTAACAGATATTTTGGAGCATGAGCTTTTGTGGGCAAAGACCCGCTTCATCAGATGCATGGGATGGGGGTGGTTTCAAAGGAGGATTTAAAGAGGGAGACTCATGCAAGAAGAGGGCCAGAGCTGACAAGGTCTATACAGTCAGGGTGGATGTGGCCCATTTTCAGCAGTTAATGTGGAGATGTGTACATCAAGTCAGTTCAGTCAGAGGGGTTGTGGCCCATAATCAGTAGTTAATGTGGAGGTGTGTTATGCTTCCAGTTGGCTGTTTTGTGGATAGAGTGGGCAGGCAGTCTAGTCTCTGTCTGTCAACAGAGCAGATAGCTCTTTTGATCTGCCCTGTAGCTTGGCTGTGATCTTTTGACAGATGTTTTGTTGGAAGATACCTTCTGACAAAAACTTCTCCAACAAATTCCTCAAGTCTACACCTAGTCTCTGTGGCTAAAGCCATGAGCATAAGAGGCTGGTGACACAAGTGGTTTTTGCTGGTAGAGGCATGTCTGCACAACCTGTTTACTGTTGGTAGCAGCTTCTACGGGCGGCAAGAGCTCATGTGGTTGTGCTAATTAGCCACGTGGTTATGCTAATGAGCAGTCATTTGCAACTGCAAGACTGCTCATTAGCAAGAAACTGCTGTCAGTACCCCTCTGTGTAGACCTAGCCTGAGTCTTTAAGGTGCGACAGCTCTCTATGTTGTTTTTAAGAAGTTTTAGAGCTTAAATTCCAAACACCAGTGACCAGAAATAGCCAAGGATGACTGAGCATTTGTTAGGCGGCAGTATGGCCAAGGAGGGGTTAGTCCTGGATTAGTCCTCAGCAACGTGGATTCTATTCCTCCTCTGTTTCTAGCTTATTTGGTATGGCCAGTTACTTTGAATTAGATTCACCCCACTTGCCAGACACCCACCACATCTGCAAAAGATGCAGCAAGGACTGTCACTCTCGTGTGGGTCTTCATAGTCACAATAGATGCTGTAAATGAAGTCCTCAGTTGAAACTATAAAGGGCGCAATCCATAGTCTGTGTAGACTGAAGGATGCCTACTACGACTACTTAATGTCTAGTATCTAGAAAATCACTGGTTTTCACAAAGCCTAGAATAAGGTACGTAGGCTCCATGCAGAATGAAGGGGGATGTCATAGGCCTCTTCAAAAGTAACCCACACAAGTCAGCATGCTGCATGGTTCCTGACTACAGCAGCCAAATGGGTGAAGAGTATCCAAAAGCCCACCACTCTGAGAGAGCTTGACACTTAAATCTGGGTTGCAAGGAGGCGCATGGGAGTCTCGGTTGCAAACCCTCTCGTTATTAGGTACCTATGCCATTTTGCAGGATGGCCTCCATCCAAAATTTTAACTCTGTAGTTAGGCTGCTCACCTGGGATGTGTGAGCCCTCTGATTCAAGTCCACTTTCTGCTTTAGGGAGGAGGGGTGAGAAAATTTGAACAGGGCTTTTCCACTTAGAAGGTTCCAACCAAGTGGTTAGAAAGTGGATTGACTACATCAGACTCGCAGGCTTTCCTGTGGAGGACATATATCGTAGATAAATAATTTAAGACGACACTGGAGCCGGGGGACTGGAGCTTAGATTTCACATTGCCCTCTTGAATGTTCTTATTATCAGGCTACCAAATCATTCTCATGCTTGGTTGAGCACTCTCTCACCCAATGACTTTTTCAGGCACAGTGTACACTTGAACCAGGTCATGTCCCATGTGAGTACCCTAATCACTGAGCTAAAAATTATGCGGAAAGGCCTCACTTCCTCCATCCTCCAGTTGTTTTGTTTGAGTTTGCCTATACAAGTCTAAGGCAAATTTTGAACATGTTAATTTAATCAGCCCCACAGGCATGTTTTGTGGAAGAATACCTGTTTTCGCAAGGTTTGTGCATTTCTGTGGGGGTTAGGTATCCAGATGCTTCAAATGAGGCTGTACTGGACAGTCTCAGAGACAGAAATGCAAGTGCCTAAGGAACTTTTACTGCTGTATATAGGTGCTAAGTTAATTCTGGCACCTACAGCTTTCAAGGACAGCTATGTTGGTGTTTATGGAATCCCAGTTGTGCTTGATTCTGGGATTTAGGTGCCTAAAAGGGTAGCTGGGCATGTACCTCCCTTTGTGAATTTTGTCCTTTAGTGCTCTGTGCCTCAGTTTCTCATCTGAAAAAGAGAGACACTTTGAGCTCTGTGGATAAAAAGCAGTCCATAAGAGATACAAAATGAGTCCTCATTATTTGTATATTGGGTCTGTCAAATCTTGGTAATTTTTCTATCATCCTGTTATGGGAAGGTACGAGAAAATATGTATTCCTACAATGCTGATATGGTAGATTATATCCCTGTGCTGTTCTTCCTCTTCCATAATAATCCATTGCCACCATATATGAATTTTGAAGAATATGCTTCACTTGTGACATCCCACAAGAGAAATAAAGCTAGTCAAGAGAAAAGCAGATGACATAAGAACAGTGGATATATGATCAGGGAAAGATTTATGGTCCAAGTTTTTAGAGCCACAGTTCTGCGATCACTAAGGTGTTACTGAATTAGACCTGGGCAGGTAGGGAGGAGAAGGCTGGTCCTGTTGAAGCTGACCTTAAAGAGGGAAGTAACAGAGAAAAACAAGGGTTCCCTAATATGGGCTGTGTCTACACTTAGAAGAAACTTTGAAATGACCATGCTAATGGCCAAATTGAAGAATACTAATGAGGCGCTGAAATGAACATTCAGCACCTCATTAGCGTGCCGCATTTTGCTCGTGCACAGCTTGTCTACATGGGGGTCCTTATCAAAAGGACCCTGCACACTTCAAAATCCCTTATTAGAGCTGATAGGAATAATGGGCTTTTGATGTTTGCAGGGTCCTTTCGAAAAGGACCCTCTTGTAGATGAGCCGAGCGTGAGTGAAACACGGCACTTTTGAAGTGCTGTGGCTGGTGGCAATATTCATTTCAGCGCCTCATTAGTATTCTTCAATTTGGCCATTTCGAAGTTTTTTCTAAGTGTAGACGTAGCCATGCTGAGTAGAGTCCATGGTTAATTGCTTGGAAGTAACCTTTAGAGATTTGGAAACAGACACCTAAGAAAATCCATCTCCAGTTTTAAACCAGACTACTTGCCTGAAGGGGCAGGATTCTTTGGGAACTCTTTGTATTTCCAGGAGATCACAAAGAGCTGTAGGCATTCTGCCAGATGGCTAGATTGTGTGTTGTGGTAGAGGTGTTTCTTTGACGCAGGGGGTGATTTACTATATCTCATTGTATTATTATAGTGAACAGTCTAGATTTTGGTGCTTAAATTTAGACCTTATAGTAGTTTAAAATGAGGTAGAATATTGGGAAGATTCACTTAATATGAGTAAAAATACTTTAAAAATGTTAACAACATTGCCTGCTAACTTTAAGAATACCCAAACAATGGCAATATTATGCAAGTACTAGTGCTCAAGAAAATAGACTGATCAGTTTTAGTGTGTTATTAATAACTATGAATTAGTGGTAGGTACGAACCAGTAAGTGAAATTAATTAGAAAATATAGTAAAAATGATCAAGGTCGAAATTACTGTCCAAAGTGAGAGAAGTTTCACGAAAAAAGTTAAAAAATGGAATCTGATGAAAATTAAATTTCAATATTTTAAAATTATTTTGTAGCTTTCATATGTTGCTATGTTTTAGTAATATAGGGAAAACTTGCCTTTTCCAAATAGTTTTTTTCTACTCACAGTAGTTTTGTAGGTAGACAAGACAAAACTCTTGTAATTAACTAGGGACACTGCAACTTCTAGAGCAGTAGCCCCTAACCTTTTAAGGTCACATTCAGAATTTAAGAGCAACCAAAAGTCTTTCCCACCCGTTCCCCATAGCCCCACCTCATTCACTCGGTTCCCCTCACGCCCTATCTTACTGGGCTGGGGCAGGATGATGGGTGCCGAAGGTGGTATGGAGGCTGGCTCAGAGATAGGGCCAGGGGTGCTGGTTTTGAGAGGGAGATTGTTGCTGGGACAGGGGTACAAGAATGGGAGTAGGTTCTGAGCGGGAGTGCAAGAGGGGGTGCTGGCTCTGGGAGGGAGATCATTGCTGGGACAGGGATACAGGAAAGGGAGCAGGGTCTGAGCAGGGGTGCAGGAGAGGTTGCTAGCTCTGGGACAGGGCTCAGGACTGGGGTAGGGGTGCAAGAGTGGGTGCTGGCTCTGGGAAGGGGATGGGAGGTGTGAGGCGGGCTCCCACAGGGTGACACCTCTGCCAGCTCAAAGTTGGTAGAGCAACGAGGCTGAGGCAGGGTCTCTGCCTGCCCCAACTGTAGCCCTGCATGGAAACAAATGTTTATCTGTGGATAGACATTGGTACCTACTGATCTGCAAGGCTCTGCTCCCAGAAGCTGCTGCAGCTAATGGAGAGAATGGTGCCGCTGCTTACAGGAGCCAGCACCCCACACTGGCAGTCCTCTTCCCTGTTGCACAGCTGTACCACTCCCAGCCCTGCCACGAGCCTCGTCTCCTGTCTGGAATCCTACAACCTTACTGGCAGCAAAAAAGCCACGTACTGTTAACAGATGCTGAGTATGAGCCAATACTGGCAATTACTAAATCAATTTGGTGTCTATCAGAGAATTCTACCACACTGTCCTCACAGAACAGGTAGAGAAATGATGCATCTGTGACAAGGTGATTTACACACTGAAATGAATACTGTGTTTTATTTTCTCCCTCCCCATTTCATATGGTGGTTAAGCTCATTGGGAGGCTAGCTATGCTCTACAGATAGTAACCTAAGGCAGCAAAATATTGGGTACAACCAACTATTCGGTAAATGTGGTTCAGTGTCTAATGAAGTGTTGTATTGAAGATGATAGCTTCTATTTCTGGAAGCTGTCACTGACCGTCTTTGATAGATGGCAAATAATTTCCCCATCTAAAAATGGTTTTAATTAATTAATCTTGGTAAATTGTTCTGAGATTTTCAAATGAAAGACACTAGAGGTGTGAAAAGTATTATATAGTGGTTTTGTGTGTGGCTCCAGGCTGCTGGGGGAGACAGCTGCCATTTTGCCAAGGGACCAAGAACCCTGTACTGCTTGCTATGTGCAGCATATACCCTGGTTCTCAAACCTTTACAGAACCAAGTAGGGGATTTCAGTTCCCAATAGCTACTTTGAAAATCACAGGTTCTGTTTAGAAGTATCAGAGGAGTAGCCATGTTAGTCTGTATCTGAAAAAAACAACAAGAAGTCCTGTGGCACCTTAAAGACTAACAGATTTATTTGGACATAAGATTTCATGGGCAAAAACCTCCTCATAAGCTGTTGGGAATTGGTCGTATCCACCCTGACTGAATCGGCCTACTTCCACCTGTCCTCCACTTGATAACTCCTTCTTTTCGTGTGCTAGCATATTTATGCTTGCCTGTGTAATTTCCACTCTGTGCAACTAACAAAGTGGATTTTTGCCCACAAAACTGATGCTTTAATAAATCTGTTAGTCTTGAATGTGCCATAGGAATCCTTGTTATTTTTTAGGTTCTATGTAGAAGCCTCTTATTTTCAAAGAGACTTTAAGTAAAAATAACTTTGTCTAGAGCACTTACTAGCATAGAGAAAGAATCCAAATCTGCAATAAACACATGTAACTCATCTTCAAATGTTTTTGATTTGATTGTGTTCAGAGAAAGACACTTACAACACTTTTCACTGGTAAGTTTAATGTCTTTTCCTTTTGAGTTGTTAAATACATGTGCTTGTAATTCCCCTTGAGTCTCAAAAACTGGTTATTTGGTATTGAATAACAGATGAGAAAAGTAACTCCCCATCCAAAAAAAAAAGTTTAAAATTCTAGTACAACTCTTAATTTATTCACAGCATATATTAGCTAAGTGATAATCCCAAGTGCAGTGAGGGGAAAACTTCAAATCTCTTGAGAGTTTCTGAAGCTGAAGCAAATAAACTAAACACAAATCTTATACAGAGTAATTAGAGTCAGGAACTAAAACAGGTAAATAACGTTGAGCACCATTAATACAGCTTGAATATAGGCCATTTCGAAGTGTGACACTGTTAGCTCTTGCAGATGACCTTACGCTGCAGACATTCTCTACATACGCTTCTTTACTCCTGTAAGCGGTCCTCTTATCTTGACCTGGGTTTGAGCAGGTACGTTTCTGTATTTGCATCAGCACCATCCTCTTGCAAGTTCAGATCATCTGAGCTGTAATCACTATGTTTTGAGTGGAGCAGTGCTCACTTCCCAGAGTCAGGCATATACCTGTTTATTTTCTGCACTTACAATGAGATGGCACCCACCTCTCATGAGTGATCCCTGTTCCTGGCCCACAATTCTTTCAGTGGGTCTTCCGCAACCCATTTCTCCAGCCAGTTCACATGCACTGATGCACTGTCCCCACTTCTGGGGTATATGGTATGTAGTTTTTGCTCACAGCCCTGGCCTGTAGCTATAGCATCAAGTCTTAGGCACTGCATTCTTTAACGGCCCAGTGGGGGCCAATCTGAATATCTTCAGTTGGTGTCACTTTGGCAGTATTTACCTTGGCTTAGTCTTCAACCAGACCAGTAGGGCCTATCACAACACTCTTGGGATAGGTTATAGGGGTCTGTCCCCTGGGCTCAGCCAGGCTGCACTTACCTATCCATGGTTCTGCTGCTCTTCCAGCCAGCTTGTCTTTGGCAGCCCTCCCTGCCTGCAATGAGCTGTCCATGGTCTTACCATTCTTCCAGACAGCAAGGCACCAAGTTCTCCCTTTTCAAACTGTAGGCAGCAACTGACTGCTTTGCCTCTTCTGATTTGTTTTAGTTTTATCTGGCCCTTCTAGGCTGCCTGGAGGACTTGTCCATTGCTCTTGTTTAAGGTGGAATGAGACGGGCCCGTGAGGCCTCCAGCTGGGGCTGTTGAATCTAGTCCACCCTATCACAATGGTATTGGTATTTAGTCCCCTTTTCTCTTCTTCCCCAGTAGTTACTGAACCAGGGCTCTCATGAAGTGCTAAGAGGTCCCGTGTTGATTAGATAAACTGTCAGATGAATGGAGAAATGTGTACACATTTGAAAACGTTAAAGGGTTGTGGTTACTATTCTGTACTCTGACAAAATGAGTTAAGGACAGGGTAGATTGGCAGGGTTCATTCTTCTTCCACTGCCCCCTGCTTATTCTTCTTCCTTGGCCTGCTAAAAGACACTGGCTGTGAATTGGATGAGCAGGGGAAAAGAGAGGTGCTACAATAGAGGTAGTACAACTCATCCACTCCTGCCTAGGAAGGAGAGATTTGTGCGCAGAAGTCTTCTCTGAATGCAGATGCACATGTAGATCAGGATTGCACAATGAAGGCCATTGTTACTGTTCTCTTAAGCTATTTCCACACGAGAGGGTTTTGTTGACAAAACAAAACTCACAGGCGACGTCTACACTAGCCAGAAACTTCGAAATGGCCATGCAAATGGCCATTTTGAAGTTTACTAATGAAGTGCTGAAATACATATTCAGTGCCTCATTAGCACGCGGGTGGGCGTGGCACTTCAAAATTGACGCAGCTCGTCCAGATGGGACTCCTTTTCGAAAGGACCCCGCGTACGTCGAAGTCCCCTTATTCCTATGAGTAGATGGGAATAAGGGGACTTTGAAGTAGGTGGGGTCCTTTTGAAATGGAGCCCCGTCTCAATGAGCTGTGCGGTGGCGAGCCGCGTCAATTTTGAAGTGCCGCGGCCGCCCGCATGCTAATGAGGCGCTGAATATGTATTGCAGCGCTTCATTAGTAAACTTTTAAATGGCCATTTGCATGGCCATTTTGAAGTTTTTGGCTAGTGTAGACACGGCCACAGTGTCCAGATTCCCAAGGTGTTCTGTCAACAGTAAATCAACAGAATGTGGCCCTTTTGTCAACAGCATTATCCCACTCCCCATGAGGAATAATGCCTCTGTTGGCAGAAAGCCAATCTGGACATTCCAGGGGGCCTTTGTTGACAGAAAAGGCCTTCAGGGTGCTGCTTAGGTGCCTCAGGGGACACCTTGTCCAAAGCAATCAGCACTCTATGGTGCCTGCCCCAGCCATTCTTAAAGCTGAAAGGAGCCTAAGAAACCTCTTGGCAGGAAGCTGAGAACATGGAAGCAGCAGAACTACAGACTGCAGTCTCCCACAGCCTGGCAGCCACTCCTTTCTACGCAGCGTTACCTCATGGCAGAGAGCCAGGCAAACCGAGACCACTGGGGTCCTCGAGGGAGCAGCCTGAGGGGTCCCAGAACCTACCCCAGGGCACCAAGAAGTGGGCCCGCTCCTGGACCTGTGGGGTGAGGAAGAGACCCTCCTTGACCCCAAGGCTAAGTAGCGCAATGCCACCACATATGTCTGGATGGCCACTGCAGTTGTGGAATGGGGCCACCCTGCCCACACTATGGAGCAGGTGAAGGTGAAAGAACTTTGGCAGGGCTACAGCTGGGCCCATGATTCCCGCCAAAGATCAGGTGCTGGATCTGCCACCTCTCCTGAGTACGGGGAGCTGACAATACATCCCCTCTGTCTGTCCCCTGTCAACATAGCACAGGAGCCCTTCTTCCCTCCCAACCCTCCAACTGCAGCCAGAGCCCCTGGAAGAGGAGGAGCAGTACCCTGGGACCCAATCTCCTCTGGAGCCAGAGGTGGACATGGGGTCTGAGATGAGTGGGAGCACCCTGGTGATCATCCTAGAATCACTCCCCATGAGCCAGGCCACCTCCAGGGTGTCATTGGAGCTGGGCGCGGGTCCCTCTGGTAAGTAGCCCGTGCGTCACACACGCCATGTTTGGGAGGTGGGTGCAGACAGGGCGTGCTGCAAGTGTCAGCTGGTCAGCTTGGATGTGACCTCATTCTGCAGTCTCAGAATGTCAAACCATGTGCACAGTAGTGTGTGCAACCCGGACCCAGCGGGTCCTCATGGGGACAGAGAAGCCCCAGGCCCTACAAGTGGGGGCAGGGGTGACCTGCCAGCACCTGCCATGGCTGGAAGTGGATTAGCCACGTGTGCTGGCCTGACCCCAGACACACCAGCATCTGTTCCTGCAGACAGCTCTGTGAACCACAAGGGTTTTGGGAGGGCTGGGCTGCTCCTGGCTTACCCATCACACATACAGGGACCCCTCTAGGGCTGGACACCCACCCCTTGGCCACTAGCCCATTCACAGGGAGGGGGATGTTGCAGCAGTCAGCCTGGTCCCAGTGGCACACATGGCTCTGCTCCTGGGACATTACCATCCCTTGGCCCAGGGGGTTTTGGTTGCTTTCACAATGGGGAACGTGGCCTCAGGGGATGTGTTGCATGAATGATTCACTGTTTCTCCTCCTTGTCTCCCTTACAACTGGACCTGTATCGCCTGAGGGCTGGGCTAGTCCCACCAGCCCTACCCAGCAGCAGAGCACGCCAGCCCCGCATCACCACCATGGCGAGCCAGCCCCACACCACCACCACCAGGGTGGGCCTGCAGCTGGAGGGGCCATTGCTGGGTGCAGGAGGACCTCAAGAGGGACCACAGTGTGGCCCTCTGGAGGATGACAAAATTCCTGGAGTGGTGAGTGCGGGATGCCTGGGAGTGGTAGTCTCAGGCCAGGGACCAACTCATTTCCTTCTTTGACTCTGCCACAAGTGTCTGGCAGGACATGATGTCCCAGCCATCCATGGCTCCCATCCCTGCCTCTGCCCTCGCCGGCCATCCCACAGGTCTTCATTGAGTTCTGGCAGTGGCTGAGGGCCATGCTTGCTCCCCATGCCAGGTCCCCCTGCTGAGGCAGATCCCACTGCAGCCTCACTGCTTCCTTACCTCCCCCTACTCGTAGCCCCAACCCAGCTCTCATGGGGACCCCAAGCCCATGGCAGGAAGGGATCTCAAGGCCGATGCCACTTGGAGTCCTGCTACCCCTCAGAGTAACAACCCCCCATCCTCATCCAAAGCCCCCCCCGCCACTGTACATAGTTCATTGTATATACTTGCCTTTGATGTAACTAGTTCTCTGTTGCACCTTGCACTGTTTTTTATTTAAGTAAATGTGTTATTTGAGTACCTCTCCTGTGTCCGGGTTTATGACAGGAAGGGTCATGGTGAGGAAACTTTCCCACAGGCCTTGTGGATCCACAGCTCATCCTGATGGGCCTGTCGGATTGGAGCTGGGCCCGGCTGCTCGTACCCAAGACTGATATCTTTCTCCTCTTCTCCACTGTGTTGTGCGGGGTACAACATGCGGCCACAGCTTTGGGGACATTGTGGTCCCCCACATCCAGGCAGGTGAGCAGGAACTTACAGTGTGCTTTGGGGTGGCCAAAGGTGCATTCTGCCTGGATCTGGGCCCAGTTGAGGCAGGCATTGAACAATTCCCATATGGGTCCAGCTGGCTGGTACAGGGCTTTATGAGGCAAAGCATGAGGGGTAGGCCACATCCCCCATGATGCACATTGGCATGTGCATGTCTCTGACCTCCAGCTCCTGGAGGGACAAGAATATGCCTGCCTCCATCCCCTGGCACAGGCCAGAGTTGTGGAACACCCATGCGTTGTGTGCCCGGCCCAACCACCCGGCGTAAATGTCCATGAACTGTCCATGGTGGTCAAGTGGTGCCTGCTGCTCCATGGAGGAGTACCTCTTTCTGTTGATATACTTGGCCATGCTGTGGTCTGGGGCATGGACTGGGAGATGGGTTCCCATTGATACCCTCAAGGAAGTTCAGGAACCCCAGGGTGGTGAATCCAGCCATGACTATGTCCATGTTTGCCAGATGATGACCCTCTACAGCAGGGTAGTGTTGATGGCTGTCACAACCTGCAAAGGGAAGGGACCAAACACACATCAGGGACTCAGGTAGGGAGTCCCTTGGCCCCAGGGGGGTTCCCTGGCCCCTCCTGTCCCCTGGCTCCAAAGCTCTCCAGGATCTCCCCATAGAGCCCTCCCCACCCTCTGGCAGCAGATCTGTGCAAGGGTGGGATGGCATAGTTCCCTGAGGATGGGGACAGAGCTTCCCCTCCCACCCCAACTCCACCCCTTGCACCCCTGATCCCGCTTCCTGAGGGTCCCCCTTTGGCGGAACACCCCCACCCCCCGCGGTAGAGGGACTGCATCCCAAGAGTGCCTTACCTCCATGAGGTCCCCGATGGTGGACTTCCCCATACCAACTGATTTCCCATGGCACGGTAGCTGTTGGGGGTGGCGAGATTCCAGAGGGCGACTGTGACCCAATTCTCCACAGGGTTGGTAGGCTGCAGCCAGGTGTCCTGTCTCTGGAGGGCAGGGGCAAGCCAGGCACAGAACTCCAGGATTGTGTCCTTCCATGTGCAGAAGTTCTGGAGCCACTACTGGTCCTCCCAATGCCCTATGACCAGCCAGTCCCACCAGTTGGAAGTGGTGTGGTGCCTCCAGATCCACCTGTTCACCTGGGGAGGACAGGTGCAGGTGGGACTGTGTGGCAGAAAAGTGAGTTCCTCAAAGCTGGGGTCTGGCTCTCATTCCAAGAGGATGAGGAGGATGGCCATGAGGAGGTGCAGCAGGTGCCGAAGCATCTCTGGATGGGGCAAGTGCAAGCCTGGGGGCTGCTCTGGCACCATGGCCAGCTTGAAAGTGCTTTGTCTCTCAGCAAGCATTGAAGCCCTGCTGTAGCAGCTGTACTGTCCCTCATGGAGGTGGGCATGCCTTGGCATGGGGTGGGCTTTAAGGTTATGTCTTGCCTGGGTTCTCGGAAAGGATTCCCAGCCACGTGAACCTGTCTGATGAGGTTCTCGGTGGCCATTTTGTTGAGAGAGTGGACAGGCAGTCAGGCTGTTCTATGTCAACAAAGTGGATTGCTCTTTTGATCCACTCTGTGGTCTGGCTGCAACCTGGCAACAGAAATTTTGTCGGAAGATGTCTTCCGACAAAATTTTCTGTCGACAAATCGGTGTAATCCAGATATAGCCTTACAGTCAGAGTAGAATCTGCTTGTGTTATAGGTCATATATCTGGTATACAATATATTTTTGAATAATAGTTTATTAAACTTTATGTGAGTGATCAAACAAAACAGAAGAGTAAGATAAATAATACTACACTATTACCTTGCTATGGAAAAGCCTCTTTCAAAGGATAGAATTCCTTTGACTTAAGACATGGCATTGGAAATGGAAAAACTGACAATAATAAAATGGAAATGACAGAAGCAATTCAATAATTCTGTTCTGTGTTTTGAAAAAAGCTAGTAATGTATTCCTCATATGTGGATGATGAATTACTTTGAATTCCAGCAGAGGCTGGTAAACAGCAGCTACTAAAGATAGATATTTTCAGATCAGCAGGACTGGATAATTTGCACCCAAGAGTTTTAAAAGAGATGGCTGACGAGTTCTAAGGATCATTAATACTGATTGGTAATACAATTTAGAACACTGGGACATTCTGGAGGACTGAAAGAAAGCTTTTGTTACTCTTACATTTATAAAGGATAAACTGGATAACCTGGGAAATTATAGGCATATCAACCTGACATTGTTCCTGGGCAAAATAAAGGAATGGCTGATGTGGGACTTGATTAATTAAAAACAAGCAAAAACAAAAAAACCACAAGAGGATAAGTAATAAGTAATGCCAGTTAACAAGGTGCTCAGTCAGTAGGAGTGCAGAGCTGGTGCTCACGGCAGGAGCAATGCACTGAGCCCTCCCTGTGGGCCCCTCCACATAGGAGCTGAACCTGCTGCTGGCCACTTCCATGGTGCAGTGAAGCATCAGGCCAAGTAGGGACTAGCTGTGGTTTTTAAGGTGCAGGCTGAGATTCATCCATCAGGATCCATGGGTGCTGAGCAAGGCAACCTAGTGCCTTGCACTGTATGATCCAGTACTGGGTCATGACAAGTAGTTTGAAAACCACTGATACAGGGTATCCTTACAAAATGGTGGACTCCGAAAAAGACTTGGAGATCACGGTGGATAATCAGCTAACAAATTCTCAGTGTAACTCTGGCCAAAAAGGCTAATGTGATCTTTGGGTATATAAACAGTAGAGTACAGAAGTAGGGAGAGTATGACCAGCTTTGCAGATGGTGACCATTACTGGAATACTGATTCCACTTCTGGTGTCCACAATTCAAGGAGAGTGTTGATAAATTAAGAAGGGTTGAGAGAAGGCCCAGGAGAATGATTGAAGGATGGGAAAAGATGCAAGGAACTCAGTCCTTTTATTTGATCAGTCTAAAAGTATGTACACAGGAAACAGAAATTTGATAGAAAGTGCTTCAGTCTAGCAGATAAAGGCATAACAAGAAATTCCAACAGCTAGAAGTTGAAGCTGGGTGGGCTTAGAGTAAAAATATAATGCAGTTTTAAAATAATGAGCGTAATTAACCATTGCAACAATTTATGAAGGGCTGGGTGGATTATCTGTCACTGGACACTTTTAAAATTAAGATTGCAGGTTTTTATAAATGATATACTGCAGTTCAAACAGCAAGTAATTTCAGGAAGTCCTATGGCCTGTGTTATGCAGGAGGTCAGACTAGATCACATTAGTTGCATTTGGTCTTATAATCTATAAATCTGTGAATAAACACAAAAAGACTCATACCCTAACTATTGCAAACATTGCTTCCATTTGTGCAACCCCCTTTGTGCATGCTTATTGCTCATATGTCATATATTTTTAAAACTTTAAAAAAATGTACTTTTTAAAAATATCAGGCATTATTTCGATGATCCATATTAAGTTTTATTTCTGAATCCAAAGAAATTGCAAGCATTCTTGTTTTGGGAGGCTCTTGGATAAAAGTAAACTGATACAAGCAATAGGATATCAATGTTTGAAACAGCATGCAAATATTAAGTGCTGCTTCAACATCTGTTGAATGCTGCATCCTTGTAACACTGCTACTTCAGTTACAAGTTTCTGGGAACTTTGTGTAAATATGCAATGATGCAAAGTAACAGCAACTCTACTGAACATAATTTGGCTATCTGAATGGCTAGGTAAATGTACTGAACATTCAGAAAGCATTTTGTCCCTAAAAGTGGGGTTATTTACATAACACCAACTTTGGTCTAGGCACTTTATGCATGTTCTGATTCTTGTGCAAAACCTGGGGTTGATTATTTTTGAGGAGACTGTTACTAGAGTTATTCCAGTAATTCTGGACAGGAACAGAAGGGAAGTGTCCCAGGACAATTTCTTATTCAGTTGTGATGCCCTCAAAGGTATTTAGGTGCCTAACAGCTGTAGAAATCAACAAGTGGTAGATATCTAAAGATCTTTGAAGCTCTGAGCCGAGGGGCTCAGGTCTCCATGGTCATGGACAAGTTCTTACACTTAGGTATCATTTACAAAATTGTTTAGTGTATATCTGGAGTACATGTAAATTAAATTTATACTGGCTGGTTAATTACACAAGTAATGGAGGCAATTCATTGTGGGTTTGTTTCTGCTTTCTTTTTCTTTTACTACAACGGTATGTGATAATTCCTCTCTTGACTTTATGCTCTTTCTGGGAATATAAAAATACCCTGCTTGATGAAGCGATGCTGAGCAGCTCGTGTGTCCAAACAGATAGGTGTCAAATGCCTGAGTTTACAATGCAAAGTTATCTGCTGTGGCAGGGGGCTGTGAACAGGTTCCCCAAGGCAATTTTCAGTAATCCTGCAATTGATTGAAATTAATGCAGAAAGAAATTCAGATCAGAACTAAAGAATCATGTCAAAGGCCTGGACTTTGGGGAGGAAATTTCTGGATGAGCTGCTATTAATCATCTCTCCTTACATATGTTAGTGGAATCTTTGAATTGTTTGATTTAATGGAATGTTGCAAGGCATTGTGGATCCTGGCAAATAAGCCTGTTAGTAGTACCACAGGCAGCTAAAATGCATAAAAACAATTTAGAAGTTGCAGAAGCTTTACAGGCATCAATTAATTAAGCCTCATTAGGTCCCCTGGGTCTCAGAGAGGTGAAACAGTGTACCCAAGGTCATTCAGCAAGTTTGTGGCAGAGGAGGGAATAGACCTCAACTGTTCTTGGCTTACACTGCTATACCATTTTTCCGAGATAGAGGCAGCTAATGTCGTTAGTCATTTTTTATAGTTAGTATTTTATCCTTCAGTATAACAGGCCAAAACCAAGATCAGAGTCACATGTTCAGATTCCACAATTTGCGTGGGTGCACGATAGCATGAGCGTAAAATCCTCCAGCCGGTTCTAACTCATCAAAACATTAATAAATCCTATGGCACAGCAAGAATCACAGATCAAAGCTCCAGGATTTAGAGCTTAAATGGTTTAATGCAGGACAGAGAGAAGAGCCAGAAAGAGACCGTTTTAGACTTCTGCTCCCTTTAATCTGAGCCTACACATCCTTTTTGGGTCAATGTACAGTGTAGCCATTTTCCTGGTCTGTCTCCAGAATGAAATCATTTACTGCATGAATTTCTACATTTCAGGCTGGAGATATAATTCTCAGGTGGAGGTGACATACCCATGCTAGCTCTGATTAAGCTAACACTGCATAGCATACTAAAACTTGGGTGTACTCACAGTGCTGCGAGTGGCTCCACTCCAAGTATGTTTAACAAGTAAATTTAATAATTAAATATACTGGTGATTTAATGCTTTTATTTACAACTAAATGAATAATTATGAAATTATTTAAAACAATTCTTATTTTTCTTTAAATGCTTCTATCATCTTTGGTCGGCAAGGCACTGTGGAGTTACAAGAGCTGCCCCCTATCCTGGGAGACTCAACAGGCAATTTAGCAATCTCCTAGACTCTGTGAGATAGGAGATTATTGGTCCTTAATAGGGAAGTAAAATCCTGTTAATTGGTTAACGAGTTAAACATTAAGTTTAACTGATTAAACGGGGATGGGGTGGAGTGGGCAGCCAGGGAGGCCACCCCAGTCCTGTTGGGATGGCGCCGCCCCCTGCTGGTGACAGAGGATGATCCAGCCACGCTAGAACACCCTTTCCCATGGTGCACCGAGGGCTGCTGTGGACTGGGGCTGCTCCAGCCCGCGATGCACCCAGGGCCTCTGTGGACCAGAGACACTCTGGCCGAGCTGGAGTGTCCCTGCCCATGGCACCCCCGGGTTGGGCCTGCTGAGGACAGAGGCTGCTCCGGTCCCCACCATTTAACTATAATCAGTACGCCTCCTCCATTTAGGGTGAGGCTTACCAGTTAGCTGGTTACACTTTAACATCCCTAGTCCTGATCCACCCTATAGAATTATTTGGGGTTAGGAAGGAGCAGCAGTAGGCAGAGAAATCTCAGCAGAATTTGCCAGGCACAAGCTCATGCTACTGCAATACATCAACCCATCAGAGATTAACTATCTAACTGTAAGTCTAAAGGATATAGATAGATATAGACTGTGCAGTGTGTTTGTGTATTTATTTTGGAATGCCTTTATTACAATTTTCAGCATAAAATTACCGGGCTCAGTTCATCATTGTCCTGCAGCTTGTGTGGTGATTTGTACTAGCGTAAGGTGAAGCCAGATCAGATTAATAGTGTTTTACACCAATATTGCAAAGGTGTAAATGGCAACACAAGGTGCAAAGAACAAGGATCCTGATCCATTATTCGGCATTTGTTAAAAGAGCAATGCCCTAAATCTCTCTGCATGACATGAATATTTTATTGGTATTGGCCCAAATTTTCCTGTTTGCAGGCATATTTATTGCTACTGTACCTGCAGTCTTAGCAATTGTGTTTGCAAACTAAACTTACCTACAGTTATAAAATGTCTAGGTCCTTATCCAACTTTGCAAAGTTTCTGAGATAAACTTACCACACAAAGTTTACTCACACATCATTTACCAAGATAAGGGAACAGAAAATGATATTTTACCCACCTGGAGATATTCATTGTATATTTCTTAAAGGTCCAGGTACTAACCATTTTATGGTTGCCTATTGTTAGGATGGTAAGTACATGAATGCTTCTCAGATTAACATTTTGGTGCTGTACATACTTGGGGGCAGCAGTTACTCCACAGTTCAGTTTGCAACAATTTCTGTTAGAGTTGCCAGTTCAACAAAGCACTTAAGCACATGCTTACCCTCATTAAATGTGTTGGTAGGAACATCTCCATTTAGCAAAGCACTCCCTCATACATTTAAATAAAAGTTTTAACTGGGGACTCCAACACATGCTTAAAGTTAAGCACTTACTTGAATGCTTTGCTGAATAGGGGTGGGATTACTACAGGGTGAACCTCTCTAGTCCAACACTCTTGCAACCTGACTAATGACAGATGAGAGAATTCACCACACTATGGGAGGTCACTGTTGTCTAGCAGCATTACCAACATGCCACTGCTCACTGGGCATTTAGAAGACAGTTGGGGTAAATTAGAGCTAAATAACAGCACAGAACTCAGAGGCAGGACTGGTGGGTGTAAACCAACTTTATGGGACTGTGGGAAACTTGACCAAACCCATGATAAGTAGGTGGCCAGGTGACTAAAATCATGGTGGATTATGGATGTTGCCAGATGAGAGTGTTCCAGATTAGAGGAGGTTCAACCTAGACATGCTAATGGTTTGTAAAAAAATTTAAGTGAATCAAACAAGGGCTTCAACATGCAGTCATAAATGCACAAAGACTGTGATTTGACTAAAGTTTGGAGTCCCGTCCTCCCCCCCCCCCCCCCGCAAAACCTATATAAGGGCTAAACAATCTGGTCTTAATAAATTAGGACTCATTATTATATCCATTTTACAGATGGTGGAACTGTGACAAAATAAGTGGCTGAGTGAACTTCATACACAACCTGTGGTAGTGCTCTGATCAGAACCCCACGCTAGTGCTGTGTCTTAAACGCAAACCTGTCCTTCCTTCAGATAACTAGTTTCTGATATGGCACCCACTACTATGGTATACATGCATCTGATTGTCAACAGATTATAACATGAATAAACAAGGTATAGTTATTGGTCACCTTCCTTCCTCTCCTTTCCCCAGTCTGCAAGTACAGGAACTTGGTGTTTAATTGTTTGGAGGGATGTGTAATGGGTTGTTCACAGGGATCTCCTTGAGACTGTCAGCTAGTGTGGTCATGCCACAGAACCTGCCTTCTTATACCCATTGATGTGCCCCACCACCCTGCATTGGTGTGCCAAAAGCTCTGATCTCCCCCAGCCAAGGCACAGAGATGGAGAGCAACAAAGATGTTGATCCATCTCAGCTGTGGGAGGGCTAAGCTATAAGGCTTTTGACAGCATTTAAGAACATAGCCCCAAATAAATCTCGTCTTACTCTGTATAAAAGTTTTACACAGAGAAAGCTCATAAGTCTGCCCCTTCTATCAATGAAAGGGAGATATGCATTTTCCTGCTCTCCCACCCCATAACAGTTATTTACTGGGCTTGATAATAAATAAAAGTGTTTTATTAACTACAAAAAGTAGGATTTAAGTGATTGCAAGTGAACACAGACAGAACAAAGGAAGTTACTAACCCAAAATAAATAAAACACACCAGCTAATCCTATTACACCAAGAAATTTGTTACGTGCAAATTTTTATCCTAACAATTGTTCTAATTATGTCTTTCACAAGATAGGTAGCCTTCTATCTTGGGCACATCCTTCCTCCCTCTTCAATCTTAGATGTTTCCACCAGGCATCTTGGGTGATCAGAGGGGATCGCCTCACATTGACTACACCTTATTTGTTTGGTTTCTAATCTTTATGTCCCTTTTTCCCTAGATGAGAATTATTTTTGTTCAGTTCAAACTTTTTTCACTTTTAGTGGAAAAGTACAAGTTCCAAAATCGGTTCTAGCATCAGTGGCATGGCCACATGTCTTTGTGGGATCAACCAGTTTGGCCTTCAGGATAAAACCATTCACAGATAATTGTCTTGTGCACCAGGCCATTACGTTGCCAGAGCATTACTAATGGCCCTTTCTAGCACATCTAGAATTATAAACAGATCCACACTTCATATTTTTAACTTTGCATAAAAGAATGAGACATGCACAGAAATAGAATATACATTTTCAGCAGATAGTAACTTTAAAATATGTCACATGATGCAGTTTGCCTAAATCATCTTCAAGTTATGCATATTCATATTCAGAAGCCAATTTTAATAAAGCCTGAGGGCATGACAGGATGTTACGTCAAATAAGTTGGTTTTGTAATTTGCATAGAAGGAGCTGAATTTCTTGAATAATATTGATCTGTCTAAAACATGGCTTCCAGACTCTTGGATCGGTCTCATGCACACATGAGCTTGTTCCTTAGAGCGGACAATTCTTCTGTTCCAATAGAATGCAGTGCTTCTAGAAGATCAAAATCACATAAGCTGAGGTGGTTCCTTTGATAACTTGGGCATGCCTGAGGACTGAAACCTTGAATTTGAGCATGTACAGGTAGCCAGTCAAGAGAGTAGAATGCTACAGCAGTGTACTTTTGGTAATCTGTGTTCCTGAGTGGATGAACTGCTCTGTTCTGAAACAACTGTAGTTTGGGTTCGTTTGTTTTTTTTGTTGATGTTAGTTTTTCCCTATATTCAGGGAATTGCAACAATCAAACTTGGAAATCACCACTGGTGGAGCTCCTTGGCCAAGGCTGACCCTTCCAGCACAGGGTGCAATCTTCTTACAAGTCATAGCCAGAAAAGGATATTTACTGTCCCCAGGATCTTCTTACTGATATGGGAGGTGGATGTCCATGGGATTTGTCTGGGTTCTGGAGCTGGAAGAGCAATGGCCCATTATGTCCTCTCAGTGTTGTGTTGCTAACCCTTGACACATATCCTGGTTGGAAGCCTCATTTGGAGGGATCCAAGACGTGGGCAGCATCTAGCTAGAGTTGATGATGGGAGGTGGTAATGACAGAAGACTGGCAGGCTAAATACCTGCAAGTAGTTGGTTTCACAAGTATTGGTCATATTCTGCTGTGGTTTTAAGGAGAGGCTGGCAGATTTTCCTCCTCTAGGGTGGTGGTGATGTGTTTGGTAGGAGTATGTTCTCAACCTTCACAAGCCAGAAGGGGCTTGGATCAGATTCTCGGTGCCTGGGCTTTCCTGCTGGGCTTCTAGTACTTCAGTGTTGTATGAATGGGCTAAAATCAGAGAGGGAATTTGTGAACTAGAATTTAGCTACATAGCTCATGCAGCTTTTGTAATAATCTTTGTCCCACTACATGCTGGCTTGGAAAGACAAAAGGCTGAATCATGGAGCTGAAGCCATAGGTCATCACTAATGCTTCTTAAGCCTGGATAACATTAATACTCAAATCTTATCATCCACAGTAGGGACTACACTCTAAAAACACAATGAGCTTTACCTGAATTTATTTCTAGTTTTTAAAATTTGAGCCTACTCAAAATCTGGAGGGAAGAGTCATAGAAATGTAGGGCTGAAAGGGAATGTAGGGCCTCCCCCTGCACAGAAGCAAAATTAAGTCTGTCTGGACAGACAATGTCTAACCCATTCTTAAAATCCATCATTGAAAGATTGATCAACAACTGGTATGCAGGATTCATCAAAATGTTCCAGGAGAATATTCAGCCCCCACTGTATTTCTTTCATGTATGCCATACAAAGAGATAATCCGAGACCTTTAAAATGATAGCTTGTTCTAATTTTGATCAATATGTCCTGATCGTGAAAGAGGTGACACAACCCTCTCTGGATTTTTCTTTCTAAATTCGTCATCTGTTTTTAACTTGCAGTATAGTAGTTCTCCATTTGTACTCATCTATCATTGCTCCTTTTTCTCTTTGCTTTGTCAGCAAGATTAATTCACAGCCCTTCCTGATTTCTCCCCATGCGAGATTGTGAAATTTTGGGATTCTGTCTTCTCATTTGTTCCATGAAAAATAATACTTGAAGAATGTTAATTTGGAACCAGACAGCAAATCCATTTGCAGCAGCGAAAAAAGCTTAGGGAAAACTTCCTAACTATTAGGGTGGGTAAGCACTAGAACAGTGTTTCCCGATTTTTATTTGGCCACTGAACCCTTTCAAACTCAAAATAATTTTGCAGAACTCCATTCCCAGGCTCTACCCCCATGGCCCCCAAACTTGGCCCCTGTCTCTAGGCTTTACTCACCTCAGTCTCCAAATAAGCTCCCCATCCACTATCTTCATCCCCCATCCCGCAAATCTAGCCCCTCCCACCTACAGGGTTTAACTCCTCTGAGCCCCAAACCCACACCTCCAGCCCCAGGATTAACCCACCTCAACCCCAAACCAGCCCCCTCCATGGGACTAACCCCTCTGTGGCACTGGCTGGGGAGCCTGCACTCAGTGGAAGGAAGGCTGGCATTGAGGAGTTCCACTGGTGGAGGTGTGCTTAGCCATGCCCACCGGATAGGTTGGGCCGCTTGGGTAGTGGGGTGAGTGAGGGGCTCTCTGTGACTCCCTGCCCTTCCACCACTGAAATAATGGCACTAAATTCAGTTGGTTTAACGGCTGGATCCCTCCCACCACCCTGCCAGCCATTAAACCAATTAAATTTAGTTCTACTGTTTCAGGGGCAGCAGGGCAGGGAGCTGCAGAAGCATCAGCTATTGTAATGGAATTTTCTCACGGAATGCTTCTTTTCACCTTACGGAACCCCGGGGTTCTGCAGCACACCATTTGGGAAACACTGCACTACAATAAATTGCCTAAGCAGTTGTGGAATCTCCATCACTGGAGTTTTTTAAGGGCTGGTTAGACAAATACTTGTCATGGTAGGCTAGAGGGGGCTTGGTCCTGTCACAAATGCAGGATATTGGACTTGACCTCTCAAAGTCCCTTCCAGTTCTAAGATTCTGTGTTCCCTGGAGCACTGGAAACAGTGTGGTAAGATAACAAAGCATCAGCAAGAACCTCTGCTACATTATGTTGAAGTTGGAACATAACGAAAAATAAGAAGTACAGAGCTAGACTGAGGCAATGCTATTCCCAACCTTTGTGCCGTCTGAAAACTCATCAGAAGTCACTGATGCAATAACTTGTGCAAATGTTTTTGTTCTCTTTTTGCTTATCAATGCATCTCCACCATACGGGGCAATAGAATGCTATTGTATGTATGTTCATGACAACATACTGAAAATGGTTTGGGTAATGTCTCACAAACACAACTATGGCTGTGCCTCTGGCCCTAGCGGTGGTAGCATGTGTTGGAAACTCGGCCTTCAATGATGCATGGCATCACTGAAAGGTTCTACCCTTGGGTAATGGATTTCTTTACAGGTAAGCACTAGCAGAAAAGCATCATTTGCAGCTTTTTACACTTTCAGCATGTTTTCCTGGGAAAAGAGAAACATTTGACCTTTTAAAATTGGGGCTGTAAAAGGTCTCTTCAGATCTGGTATATCAAATTTGTGGTCAACTGGGCTCTTCGTTGCTTTTTTTTGCTATATAGTATGGCCACATGGAAATACATGGGATATAAATGGCATCCTCCTATTCCCAAAACACTAGCACCTGCACTAAAGAGAAAATTTCTGCTGACATTCAGCTGGATAAGGAACATGACACCTACAGGAGCGATTCTAATTTCATCCAGTAGAGTGTACTGGTTCATATGCATGTGAGCCAGTGCTTTTTATGGTACTCTTTGCTTTATCAATATTTCAGTAGAAAATGCTTAGTCTTTTCAGCCCTTGAGACATTATGTAATCTTTCCTTTCAGTTAGTATATTTGGAATACCTAGCAAACATGATGCAGCTATATTTTTTTCTCTGAAGACAACAATAGCAGGGTTAAATGTTAAACTAAAGGAAGGAATAGAAATTAGCAGCTCTATTTGTGCTGCACTGAGATTACCTAGAGATTCAATATCAGTCTCAAACGCAGAAACGTTGATGGTTATATGAGGGAAAATAAAGACACAATGCAAACTGCCGACTTACAGATAAGAGCATATTTTTTGTAGCAATCAAGTGCTGAAAGAGAATGCAGTGTTGAGTCAGGTGTGAAACACAAGCACCACTGAAAACTACAGAGATGTAGGCTTCTGTAGCGTATTTCAGTTAGTGTTCTCCTGCATAATCTATGTGGTCATAAAGAGGAACAGAATTCAGCTCAATGTACGGCTTTTACCATTTTGGTCCAGGGAAAATCTCCAGAAATAATTTTGACACTTTTTGCCTGCAGAGTGACCATGCTGATGAGCTCTGATATTCCAGCCAGCAGAGGGCAGTGTTACACACATAGTAACTTCATGCAAAGAAAAATAGGCAAAGATACCCACTCTGAGAGAATCTGATACTATAAGGCTGATCAGGTGAGGTAGGAAAGTTTCTTTTTGACTCATCCATTAAACCTGCTGACTTCAGCTCATAAGCGTCCTGCTTTGGGTTTAGGTTGCAGTTATCAGTTAGGCGAAATGGTACATGACAGGAGCTGTGTCTACACGTGCACGCTACTTCGAAGTAGCGGCACTAACTTCGACGTTAGGCGGCGAGACGTCGAAGTCGCTAACCTCATGAGGGGATCGGAATAGCGCCCTACTTCGACGTTCAACGTCGAAGTAGGGACCGTGTAGACGATCCGCGTCCCGCAACGTCGAAATTGCCGGGTCCTCCATGGCGGCCATCAGCTGGGGGGTTGAGAGATGCTCTCTCTCCAGCCCCTGCGGGGCTCTATGGTCACCGTGGGCAGCAGCCCTTAGCCCAGGGCTTCTGGCTGCTGCTGTGGCAGCTGGGGATCCATGCTGCAGGCACAGGGTCTGCAACCAGTTGTCAGCTCTGTGTATCTTGTGTTGTTTAGTGCAACTGTGTCTGGGAGGGGCCCTTTAAGGGAGCGGCTTGCTGTTGAGTCCGCCCTGTGACCCTGTCTGCAGCTGTGCCTGGCACCCTTATTTCGATGTGTGCTACTTTGGCGTGTAGACGTTCCCTCGCTGCGCCTATTTCGATGTGGTGCCGCGCAACGTCGAAGTTGAACATCGACATTGCCAGCCCTGGAGGACGTGTAGACGTTATTCATCGAAATAGCCTATTTCGAAATGTAGGCTTCACGTGTAGACATAGCCAGGGGATGCAGAGGAAGAGAGACTGCATGAACCAACTGTTTAACCCCAAGAAGAAGAGTTAGGGGTATTCAAACAGGTTATTTTAGAATATGCAGTATACTGATGAAACTGATCAGTTCCTCTTTTGTATACTGTTACATAATGAGGAGTTACTTGATGGACTTATAGGCCAGAGCCTTTAGATTAGTTAATATATTTTTTCCTCACAGCATATAGCAAATCCATGGAATTCAAGACTGAAGGGGGTCAGTCAGCCAGTTGGTAGGAGAGGATTGTAAAAGGCTATAATTTTACCAAGCATTTGGAGACATGCAAATTAAAGGTCGGTAATTACATTTTTGTGTTTTGAGGCACAAACTGATCATCTGTGAACATCAGGAAGGAAAATCCCTCTTCTACCTCCAATATACAGAATTGCACATCTTGTTAGTTGCATTATAATCCACTTTCTTTACAGTGAGAGATACAGTACTTGATGGACCATGGGCCTGATCAGGAATGGCAAATCTTATATTTCTAACTATAATAATATCTCATAATTATACAGCAGTTTTTTGTCAGTTGATTTCTAAGCACTTAACAAAAGGAGGAGTTAGCAAGTATCATTTCCCCACCCCTCTACTGTTGGGAAAACTCAGAGACGAAGTCATCTACTATTGCCCAGTGCATCCCCTTATATGATATGCATGAGAGTTCCAAGAACTTTCTGCATAACCTTTGGCCATGTTTACTTCCCAGAATGATTTCCTTTTACACCTATGTTTTGGCCTTAGGTACTGTATGGAAATTCATCATTTTCTTTGGAGCTAAATTCAGACCTGATGTTAGCTGGCATAGCTCTTATGCAGTTCAGGTGAAATCCTGGCCCCTCTGAAGTCAATGGCAAAACATCTATTGATTTTAATAGAGCCTTGATGACACCATTTGTGGGAAGTTGTGTCCACTTACACCTAAGGGTGGGGCTACTTGAGTGACAAACCATCATTCCAACTTAAAATATGAAACCTGTCACATATCTGATTCTGTGCTCTCCAACTCCAAAATATACACAACTAGGAAATCTGTCACTGATTCACATGCCAACAACTAGGATTTCCTCACCGACCATCTGAAGGAAAAGAATTTCTGCCCCCCCCCCCTTAGAGAATGTGATGGGTCAGCAGACATTTAACAATAAAAGCCTCCACAAACCGTGACAGGATTATTTCTGAGCAATCGTCATTCCCTCCCTTACACAATTAAAATTCATGCAAGGTTAAATAGAAAGCAAATGGAGAGCAAATGACATTGAAAGCAGTTTCATTATCTACTTTTGAGTTGGTAGGGGGTGGGGAATGGGGCTGGTAATTCAAATCAGTGTGTAAGGAAATCACAAATTTGAAAAAAAAGAAGACCGTGCGAGCAAGGCCTGAGTGAACATTGCTGTTGTCAACTTGGTTGAGTGTAGTGGGACTGTCATAATTTTGATCGAGTCATTCCACAGGTTATGAGGGTAAGCTTACCCTTACAGAATTCCTGTGATATAGGGAAATGTAGTTAACCCCATTTTAGAGAGAGAGATTGAGACACTGCAGTCAAGTGGTTCACCCATTATGGGGAGCCAGACTCCAGGCCCTGAATAGCAAAAACAATCAGCCTAGAGGGGTGTTTCAACTGCACCAGTAACCCACAATCTCTGGTCTGCTAAGTTTGGCTAACATGTTCTTAAAATTATACGGGGCTCAGTCATGGCCAGCTAGCTCAGGCTACAAACAGTTTCAGTACATCTCCCAGGCAGCATCTCTAGGCACAGCACCAAATTAAAGATGACCTCACCTTGCAGGATGCCATACTCCTGCTTTGAGTAAACACTGAACTACCACTGAAATGGATCACAGTCACTGTCTATGCCAGAGGCAGGACAGAACCCTGGTTTCCTGTTCTAAGTCCTCTGTCTTCAACACAAGTGCATCCTTCCTGTTGAACTATTCCACACTGAATGTAAGGCAAGAAAATGTTCAGTAGGTTACTGAAGGCTTTTGCGATCACTGTGCATTGCTACATAACAAAAGAGTTGGAAAAGCTAGGTACAACAGTGCCAGTGTAGAGTGAGGCATGGAATGCTAAACTTAGAACTCGCTTGACTATGGAATGGAAATATGCAAATGTTAATTTGGATAAATATAGCATTCTACTGTGTCTCTGTGGAAGGGAATCAGTACATCTGAACCCTCAGTGGACACATTTCTTTACATGTATCTCTCTCTCTCTCTCTCACACACTTCTTTACATGTATCTCTCTCTCTCTCACACACACACACACACAAAACGAGGTGAAAAGAACATTATTAAGATTGCAAAGTTAAGTGCCCAAAAAGTAGGAAATGCCAGAATTAGGGTTGCCCATGTAATCTTACTTGGATTCCCTGATATGGTTATGTTACAGTGTGTTAATGTAATCCTGTTCGAAGAGGACTATGTTAACACAAATTGGGAACCTTTTAGTTTGCTCCTTCAGTGTCCCCCTGGGGAATTTACAGTGCAGAATTTTGGTGTGCATTGCTAATCACACGCCAATAGTTTAAACAGGAACTCCTGAAGTCTAAGTTCCATTCTGCCACTGAATACTTCTGAGGCCTTTGGCAAGTCACTTAATTCATCTTCCTCCGTTTCTCCATGTGTAAATTGCAGACAATAATACTTATTATTACTCGCCCTAAAAGGGGTGCTTAGAGACTTAATTAATGTATTTAATCTACCTAGTTATCTGCATGTCATCTGACAAACTGGGTCTTTGCCCATGAAAGCTTATGCTCCAATAAATGTGTTAGTCAATAAGGTGCCACAGGACTTCTTGTTGTTTTTACACATTTCCAGACATTGTGATATCTAAGCACCAAATTAAGGGTTTTAATTTTTAGTGGCTCCTGGTTTGGACTCTGTTCTGTCAGCGTGTGTGTTGCGAGGTGGGGAAAGGGTAATGCAGCCTTTTGAATGCTGCACTGCACTGTTAAAGGGGCAAGACATGAATGCCCGTGGCTCACAGTTCTAGAACTGGCTGTCTTTCAGTAGGGATGTCCTGATTGCCGTTCAGCTGAGCTTTTTTTTTTTGAGTACTAACAGTTGCATCAAAAGCCTGCTGAACACAGGTATTATGCTGGACCAAGGGATTTCTACACTCTAGTGAGCTGTAAAAGCTTCTTGTACACCTGTAATGCTGTAGAAATAATTAAAACTAAAGTACTTTGATGCCAAAAGAACATATAAAGCGTAGGTATTATTATTATTAGAATATCCCAAATCCTTATGAAAAGTGGTAGCTCCAGCAGGGAAGGCCTGGATTTGCAGCATATTTAGCATAGGAAATATCTTAGGGTACCAGCTTATTAACCCTAACAACAGTTTTCTGCTTGAGGTATAATGATGGGCTAATACAGCTAACTGTACAGTGCATTTTCTTCTGCATTCAGGGTACAACTTAGCAGGTGTGAAATGTGACCCTTACCCTGTGGTCTTGCAAGTAGCAGTACCCAAGTGGGCCCTTCTCTTTGTCTGTTGGCACTTAGCTAGTTCTGGAAATGCTGTAGACACACTTGCAGCGGTATGATCAAAGCCGGCGCTAGGTGTAAGCAGACGGAGCAATTGCTTAGGTCTCCAAGCAGCTCAAAGGACCCATTTATCAGTTATTAGTGTGTGTTGTTGGGGGGAGAAATCCCCTGAAATATTGCTGGTTAGGGCCCTCAGTAGGCTAGCACTGGCACTGAGTATGAGAGAGCTAAAATATTACTGTTCATGGAAACATCATTGTTTCCAGGTTAGGAAAATAAGTCCAGCACTGCTCAACACCACACACATATTTCTTCAAAGAGATATAGCCAAGATTTTAAAAGGACATTTAAAATCCTGGCATGCCACCACTTGAGGCTCCAATCCTGCAAACGTTTAAGCATATGTCTTATTTTACTCTTGTAAATACTCCTCATCTTGTCTCTGCTCAGTTTAGAAAATGGCACTAAAAGAGTCAATTTCACTGTGTTTCCAGTTTGTTTCACTTTTTGATTCTCAACCTACTGTGCCTAGGATCACAACACTGAAGGAAAAGGTTTAACTGAGAGAGATGTGTTGCGCACACACAGAGAAACCTGACATTGCTGCCTCAAGGTACGGCATTGTAAACTGGTGGCAAGATTCAGAAGAAGAATCAAAAGCAGTGATAGTGAAATCTTTTTCTGTGAGGAATTACCCTTATAATAAGGACTCAAAATAAGGCAACAGAGGAAACCTAAACAGAAAACTGTACCACACCTTATTCTTTCCTGCTTATATGTCTATCCGAGACACTGATTTTTCACTGCCTTGTATATTTTGTGTTCCTCTGCAATGAGGATTTGAAACACTTCCATTCTGATTTGATAACATTTTATACTAACTGCATGGGTAACAATGACTACACAAGGTTCAAAGGAGAGGAAAAATGAGACCCCTTCCCCTGAGGAACCAGTCATTGCATACACACCCCACACAGCCCCAAAGCCAAGTTGAAGTTAACCCCTTGTTCACTGGAAATCAGGCAGTGCCTCTATTACAAGGACATACAGCTAAGGGATCAAATTCACTGGTGTTCCGCTGCGTTATGTTGCTCCTACTCTAGTCAAGCTGAGGTTTACAGCTGATTTGTATCACAGGTTGATCCAGAGTCCAGCACATACCAGTGAATCTGGAGCATGAAATTTAGTTTACGAGCCATGGCTGACATTGTGGATACCAGTGCTCCTGAGCATGTATCATCTTTGTGGAAGGATTTTGTTCCTCACCGAACTTTCTATTTCTGTAGCCAAAACCTGCAGTGCTCCAGTTGGAGCATTTCCCCTGTTGCAGCATCTTTTACATCCTACCTTGTGGTTTTGCATATTTTAAATTCTTTCCTTTGTGTTTTCCCTGAATCAAACCATGTATTGTATTAAGAAATAATATGGGCAAGACAATCAATGTGGAATAAAAGTTCAAGTTGCTCACAAACTCAGCACTTCTTGTATGGTTAAAAAGCAGGGTGTAATGTACAGTGGACCATGTCTATAACAACATCACAATATGGGTGAAAGCAGTCTGGGAGTTGCAATTATTTATTGTTTTTAATTTTACAGCATCTTTTAGAACCATGAGCTTTTCAGAATTACAGGAAGGCTGGTCCAAAGGGGCTTGGCCACAAACTGAGGGCTTGGGAGACCCAGGTTCGGTGCCTTGCTCCACCCCAGATTTCACGTATGCCCTTGGCTAGGCATTCAGCCTCTCTGCCACTTTTGCCTATCAGCAAAATGAGAATAATAGCGTTTCCCTTGCTTTCTGGGGTGTTGTGAGGATGAATACACCAAAAACTATTAGGTGCTCAGATAATACTCTAGTGGGATCCCAACCTTAAATAATCGGTCTGTAGTGCCTTCCTCTTCAGCCTCAGGCTCTTGTGTTATTCCTGCAGTGGGGAAAGGCAAATTCCATAGGAGTATATCTATCTGTGGTGTGTATGCATAGGGAACTGATCCTTCTTGGGCCCATCAGCCACTGGAGGTAAAGTACAGAGAACAACAAGAAGTCTTGTGGCACCTTATAGACTAACAGATATTTTGGAGCATAAGCTTTTGTGGGCAAAGACCCGCTTCATCAGATGCCTGAGTGGGGGTGGTGGTTTCAGAGGGGTATTTAAAGAGTGGGGTCCCAGTAAAAGGGGGGACCAGAGCTGACAAGATCTATTCAGCAAGGTAGAAATGGCCCAGTATCACAAGTACTTATCAAAAGAGGAAAAAACAAACCAGATCAGACAGGGGGATATGAGCTTTTGTCAGAGTCTAATGGGGAGATATTAATGCCCAGGGCACAGAAGCTGTTTTCGTAAGATGCGCGTCACCCCCAGTCTGTTTAATCCTTGGTTAATGGAGCTAAATTTGCAAATGAATTGCAGCTCAGAGATTTCTCTCTCCATTTGATTTTTGAAATTCTTTGTTGCAGAACTGTCACCCTTAAATCTGCTACTGAGTGTCCAGGGAGATTGAAGTGTTCACCCACAGGCTTCTGTACATTGCCGTTTCTGATGTCTGCTTGTAACTCCATTAATCTGCCTTTAGAGTAGACATTTATCCTCCTCTATGAACCACGGGAGAGACAAAGATATCCCCACTCTCCTAGTCTGAGGCTGCTTCTACACTTGCCCCCTCCTGTCAGAGGGGGCATGGTAATAAGGCAGTTTGAAGCAGGCTAATGAGGTGCTGATATGCATATTCAGCACCTCATTAGCTTAATGGCAGTCACGTGAATGTCGAAGTGCAGACTGGCAGTGTAGATGCAGGCAGTTTCAAAATAAGCACCCCACTTAGATATTTGCTTACCCCCGTTTAGTTTTATGGGAGTAAGGGAATGTTGAAATGGGGCACTTATTTCAAAGCTGCCCGCATCTACACTACCAGTCTGCACTTAAATCTGCATGTCCTCCATTATGCTAACAAGGTGCTGAATATGCATGTCAGCTCCTCTTTAGTCTGCTTCAAACTGCCTCATTACCATGCCCCCTCTGACAAGAGGGAGACGAGTGTAGAAACAGCCTTCTGAGTTATCTCCTCCTCAGGTATCTCCAGTTGTATCTGCACCGTACACATACAGTGGCACAGCACGTCCTGCTTCCGATAAGCATGGAGTTACTGTGGGGCAGTAGATTTACTGACGAAAGAGTATTTAAGGTCAGCGCATAACCATGCCCTGAGGATGAAGTGAAATATGCCAAATGCTGCACCCCTCAGTGTCTCCACATCAGAAGATTTCTGTCCTACAAAAAAAGTGACTCATATATGTGCCAAGATCAGCAGTTTGCAGCTGGGCACATGCATGACCAGTCAGCTGTTAACTTTGCTATCCTAAATTGTGTAGACTGATTACATGCATCCAGCTCAGTATCAGCTACCTGCAGTGTAGTTGTAGCTGTGTCAGTCCCAGGATATTGGAAAGACAAAGCAGCTGTGGTAATATCAATGGAAGTTAGACCAACAAACAAACATTACTTCATCCATCTTGTCTCCCTGTTCAGCCTCCTCTCACTCTTAGGACCTGGGGTATCGAGAACATCAAGCCAAACAGCCATTTGTGAAAGTTCACAAACATTCTGCCTGACTAAATCCAGCTTCAGTTCCATTGATTTCAATGATTTACACATGGAATAAGCAATAGTAGAATGAACCCATATTTCACCTGAATCTGGCCTGCTTGGTTTCAGACAGTGAAATGGGTCAGCTTCCTTACGTGCTGTAGAGGTTTGTTATGGCAAGGTGATCAGGAGTTTCTTCACAATACGTAGTAGTTCAGCAGGTCTGTGGACCAAATTATGCCCTCAGCTATGGGACTATAATTCCTGGTAAAGTCAGTGGGATTTATGCCTACTTGTCTGAAGGTAGAATTTGGCTTGTCACGTTTTGAGGACATGAAGTAAAGTAACTTCTGGCTCGGGCAGGAGGTTTGGAAATGCAGAGTGGAGTCCTGGCTTCTCTGATTCTGCCACTGACTCACTATGTGCCATTGGCCAAATCACTTACAGTCTGATTTCAATACTCATATTCACAGCTATGGCTGCAAAAGCATGTCTGTAATTGTATGCTTAAATTGATCAGTTTAGTTACTGCACACAAATGGACAAGTGCAATAATGAGATTGCAGTAACTGCATATACAAAATTAGGCATACTTTTGTATTCACAACTGCATGTAATTTTCAAATCAGCCCTAATACTCTGCACCTAGTCTATCCATCTGGATACAGTAGTGGAGAGAATTAATATTTGTAGTGCCTCTTGCAGAGGAGTGTTAGGAAACCTTGATGAGGTTTCTAAAGAACTTGGATAATCTTAGATGAATAGGCACTATCCATATGTGATATTATTAGATAAAATAATAATAATTATGTTTTAAACTAAAAGTCCTGTTGAGTTACAAGTCTGCAAAAGCTGAAGCCAACATTTTAAAAAGACCTAATACACTTTTATGCTTTTCTCTTTCTGTTCATGTGAAAACCACCAAACCAGTGTTGGTTTAAATGAAAACAGATGCTCTCTACTTCTCAAGCTGAGAACTCAGCTACTGAGCTCCCACATGATACAGAGTTTAACAGCTAAGCTACAAATCCTCCGTAGCATATTTTACACTGAGTGTCAGTTGCAGGGACCTGATGCTATTATCCGAAACACAAGCGGAAACTTGATTGTCTTACTTAAAATGCTGTGTGGTTCTGATGGCTTTCATGATTGTCCTAATTAAACATTAAAATATACTGCTGCCTGCAACCAAATTTATAAAATAAATTCTTACACCTATAGACTGTTCATCTTTTTCAATTTTTCTTGTACATCCAACTGTAGCATTAGAATATTTCTGTCTTGGTTAGAGATCTGGTGTGAAGAGCAGGGAACGGAGATTTAACATGTCCCAATTGCTAAGCATTTAAATAACTGAATTCTCTTTGTAACACAGTGCATGGCAGGAAACCATTTTTCATATCACAGCAGCTAGGATGATTATAATGGGTATTAAGGTGGCTTTGAGTCAAGGTGCAGTAGAGTAGCCTCTAAGCAGAGGTAATCTCATAATAGAAAATGGTATAGAAAATTAGATTTTTAAATCTAATTCTTCCACGAATACGTGCAGCACTTTGGTGAGAAATGTTTGCTCCCTCTTGAACCATGAACTAACTGGGGACTATTACTTAGTCAACTGACATGGAGATAACTATGCAAAATATGAACAATACATTGCAAAGTGATCATACAAAATCAATTCCGCTGCCACAAGATGTTCCTACTGTGTGCTAGTTATGGTGCTAGACAGACAATCCCAGAGACTAAAGTCCTCTCTTTAATCCACAGATCAGGTGCAGCACAAGCAGTGGTAATGTAATCTTTCCCCATGTAGACCAGCCAATGTGTCCCTGGAGGGACATCCTTTCCAAGTAAGGTGGTGAAACAGTTTTCGTGGCCCATTCTAGCTCTGCCCTCTCTCCTTGCGCTGCCCTGGAGGAACTTAACTAGCCTTAATTTTTTTCTGATGTGGACAATCTGTCATTAGGAAATAGGCTGAGACCCCAAACTCATTTCACGTAGATTTCTGCATGGCCACCAGTTAATAACTATAACACATTGATCTCTGCAGCGACCATGATTTTTAACAAACTGCTCTATAATCCCATCAAACAAGTCATAACCCTCCCATCCCTACTGAGACACATTAATATAGGACAAACTGACAACCATTTAACAGAAGATTAAATGTTGTTGATTTTTTAAGCCTTATGTAGAATTGAATGGAAAATTATATAGCGGCTACAGAATTCTGTAGGGTGGTAGAAAAAATCCTTTAAAAAATATCAGGTTTTCATAGTGATTTCTATAGAAGCTTGTAATGTTACATAGGGTTGTCCCACAAGGTTACCTTCATCAATTAGATGTACCTTCTCTGAGTAGCAAGACTTAAAATCCTATGATACTAAATTCAAATCCATATCTGCTTTGCCTTTGCTCACAAGCAAAAATCACTGGCTTTGAGTTCAAACAAATGATGGATCAATCAGAAATTACAGCTTTGTGAGTTTAATGGAAATGTGTGTGTGACACAGTGCTGGAAGCTCAAAGCAGTGGTTTTCAACCAGTGTGCTGTGACATATTGGTGTGCCATGAGAACTGTTAGAGTGCTGTGAAATTTCGTCAATTTCCCCTTTCTGCAGCTCTTTGCAGAGTCACCGCAGGGGGAAACTGATGACCTCATGCCAATTGGGTCTCAAGAAGTGAGGCTGCCTGAGTCCCAGCTGGGACAGGGTTCCTCAATTTCCCCTGGCAGAGGCTCTACAAAGAGCCACCAGAGGGCAAGGAAATTGAGAACCCTGCACCAGCATTGCGGCTAGAGTCCCAGCTGGCACAGGGTTGGTCATTTTCCTCCCACAGTGACTCTGAAGAGCTGCTGCTAGGGGAATTGCCGATCCCACAGGAGTCCATTTGTGCCAGGAGGCAGTTGAAATGCTGCTTCCTGGCCCAAACAGGCTGGCAGGGAGCCTGCTCCCACTCCTTGTTGTGGCATGGAGGGAGAGAGGGCAGGAGTCTGTTGGAACTGGGAGGTGGTTTAAGTGCTGCATCCCAGCTTCAACAGGCTGGCAGGCAGATACAATGTTTGAGCAATCAATTCACTTGAAAAAAGTAGGTGTGCCGTGGAATTGTTTCTGTCATTGAAGTATTCCATGTTACTGAAAAGGTTGAGAACCAGTGGCTTACAGCGAGACAGCACTTTAACCACTTAGGAATCCATCAATTCCCTGGGAGAAGACTGACTAGGATTATGAAGCTAGTTCGTTGATCAGGCTGGGAGGCTGATGAACCAATTAGAAACTCAGCTGAGGTATACAAGAGAGGAAGAAAGTATGTGAGGGGGGATGAGGGGTGGGGGAGTAGTGGGGGGGCAGATGAACATGGACTAAAGGTTGAAGACATAAGAAGAGTCCCTAGCTGGTGTTTTCAAAAAGCTGATTGGGTATTTTCAAGATTAAATGTGATGAATATGTATAGACTAGCTGTATGAATGACAACACAGGAGAATTCTACAGCAATCTAGTACAATGACTTACAGCATCAATTGACTTGGCCGCTTACAAATCATGAAATGGCCCCCAGTCTAGAAATCTAGTTCCCTGTGGAATGAGGTTTGCAAATTGGCAGTCAAAGACGTACTCTACACAAGCAAGCAAAATATACCATGAATAGTAAAGATGATGAATTATAAACGATGCAAGGTGATGGCATAAAGGATGATAGAAATGGGGAAGAAAAATCAGAGGAATTTCTGTGGGAAATCAAATGACCATTCACAGCTTTCAGAAATGTATAATCAAATTCAACATATGAAAGTAATTTGAAGTAAATGTATACCTGGCAAAGGGTCTATCAGGATATGAATGAAAGCAATGAGTTTCATGAGAGGGGAAACAAGAGGTTTACTGAGGAAAATTGTGAACTATTACATGCCTGGGGAGGATACACGAGAATGTGTTAAACAAAAATTTTAGTACGTAGGATCTTACTGCAGCCATCAGAAGAAGGAAAATTACAGCTGCAGGTAAAGATAATGTAAGTAATTAAATGCTTCACAAAAGAGTTAAGGGCATGTCTTCACTACCTACTGGCTCAATGGGCAGCAATTGATCCAGCAAGGTTCCATTTTCACACCTAGTATGGACTCGATAAATCAACCACCAAGTGCTCTCCCCTGTCATCTCCAGTGTTCCACCAAAATTAGCAAAGTAGAGGGAGGTGATGGGAGTGCCAGCTCTTGACTTACTGCAGTGAAGATAGTGTGGTAACTAGATCAAGTATGTCAACTTCAGCTACATTAGTCACCTAGCTATAGTTGAGTAACTTAGATGGACTGTCCATAGGAGTGTAGACTAGGCCTAAAAGTTCTACTATGGTTATATAATGATATATGGGGCAGGGGAAAAAGACTGATACCAACAGAATGGAAAGTATTGGTGATACCAGTTAGGAAACCAGGCACATAAAAGAACTAATGCTTATGAGCATATTGCTCATGAGGAAAATCATGTGAAAAAATTATAAATGTAAGACTAGCAGAATAATTGGAGAAAGTTATATTAAAATTGAGGCACAAAGTGGTTTCAGAAAAGATGCACAGATGACCTTATAGTGAGACTACAAACAGACGTACTAAAAAGCATAAGGACTCAAAACTTTGTGATAAGTCTTCGTGGGTATTGAAAAAGCATATGACATGCTGTGGATGAAAGCCCTGTATAAACTAGCCAAAAGTGGAATGAAAGGGAGAATGTTGTAGTGGATAAGAGACTTTTTAAGTGACAAACTATACAATTCAATGTGGGAACAGCTTTATCAAAACCCACAAGCTTACAAATGGAACTTCACAAGGGAGCATTATCAGCCCTACGTTGTTTTCCATTATGATAAATGACCTCCCAGAAAGAGTGCAGGTGGGAATAGGTATTTCCACTTTCACAGGATGACTGTGCTGTTTGTACAAGGCCTAAAAGACTTAAAATAGCCATGGAAAAGTAAATGAAACACTCCAGAGAATTTCCATGTGGGGAAATGATTGAGGATTTAAATTCTCACTTGCAAAATTGAAGGAAGTGCTTTTAACTAGGAAGAAAATTAGAGAAGCTTTATTTCTTTCTGGTAAAAAAATTCTAGTAATTTAAATTTTTATGTCCTAGGAATAGTGTTTATAATAAATTACTTGGAAAGATACCTTTGATAATATCATACACAAGTGTAAAAGTAGGGTGAACTTAAAAGCAGTGCTTTTATTCTCTAAAAAAAAAAAAAACCGGTGCCAGTACTCACCACCGGTTGGGGTAGGGAACCTCGCAGCCCTGTAGCTGGGAGCCGACTGGAGGCAGAGCCGTGCCAACAGCCCTAGCTAAGGGAACCCCAGCTCGGGGGAGGGGGGAGGAACATTGATGCTGAGGTGCTGGTACAGCCAGAAAAAAAGCCCTGCTTAAAAGTATAATTGAAAACAATGTGATGCGAATAAAAAGATACTCAGTGATGTATAGAGACTTGATAAGACCAGTTTTAAACTATGTTTGCCAAGCTTTTGGTGCAGCTTCAAAACAACTCTTATAAACTTGGAACTGCTCCGGCCCAAGGTCAGTGACCGTCATGTGGCTCAGTGATAATACCACGAGTATGAGTGCTGCCAACAGCCCTGGGTAGGCACCTATAAATTTAAGGATAAAACTATTTTGGGTAAAGGCAAAGGCAAGCATGAAAACAGAAGTACACAACAGATTTATGAAGACTGCTGGGCTTAGTAGGCAAAATTATATGGATCACCACAGACTTCCTCATACTATCATGGTCAAAAGACGAGTAAAGGAAAGAACTAATAATTTTAGTCATGGGGAATCAAGTTACAAATGGGACAGTTATTCCTGCATTTGTGGATCTGGGATTGTATGAAAAAAACATTGGGAGGAAAAAACACTTTATAACTAGTGACACTTTTAAATTTATTTATGAAAAATGAGAAGAGCTTTGCCAAGTCTGTACAAACAGATCAAAAGATGACAGCATGGGGAGAGTAGGAGAAGCCTTCTGATTTCCTCATCTTGGAATACAGAATGTAAAAGACTATTGGATTATGTGACTGCTCTGACAGCTGAACTAATGGGAATAATGTTGACACAAACTAGAGTAAGAGATGTGCGACTGGCTGCAGGTGTAATTTTATCTGATTCTTTGTCAGAAATTATGACAAACGAAACAGTGGCTTCAGAAAGCAAAAAGGCAACAATAAGTTAAATAGTATTCCTAACTATGGAAACAATGCAAACAAGTATCTGTGGAACAATACCATGGATTACAGTGCACGTCAGAATACCTGGAAATGAGATGGATGACAAAGCAAAAATCCAAGCTCCTAAAAATGAGATGGATAGTAAGATACCTTTAAAAAGACACACATTTAAACCTGCGGTCTTGAAGGAGGTCATGAAGGAATAGCAAGAAAATGAAATGACAAAGTTTTATAAAATACGTTCAAAAACCGCAGCTAATTCTACCCTCCACAGTCATGACAGAAAAAGTCAAGAAATCAATTTCCTGAGGTAACTGTTGTCATGGTCCACCAGACCAGGCTGGCATTAGACTTGCTGGAGCCATGGGCAGAAAGCCAAAGCCCCACTGCATGGGGCACTATGTCTACACAGCAATACTATCCCCGAATAACCTATTGCAGAAGAGGTGTTCTGGAATAGCTTATTTCAAAATAACACAACGGCCGTTTCTACACAGGGAGCGAAAGATGCTAATGAGGCGCAGATGCAAATTCCCTGCGCCTCATTAGCATAACGTCACGTAAGTTGGAGTCCGGAAGACCGTTCTTCTGGACTCCAAAACGCTGTGTAGAAGCGTGGCCCCGGAGGGGGGCTTCCAGAAGGAAGGCCTCCTTCCGGAGGCCCCTTCTTCCCAAAAATTTTCAGGAAGAAGGGGACTCCAGAAGGAGGACTCCCTTCTGGAAGCCCCCCCGGCAGTCATGGTTCTACACAGCATTTTGGAGTCCAGAAGAACATCTTCCAGACTCCAGATCACATGACATTATGCTAATGAGGCACGGGGAATTTGCATCCACACCTCATTAGCATCTTTTGCTCCCTGTATTAGCATGCCTCTTCCAAAGTGGCCTATGTAGAAACGGCCAAAGGCTGCATCTATACTGCATCTATCTTTTGAAAGATCCTGTGGAGCGTCTACACACAAAAAGTGTTTTTCAAAACTAAATTGCAAGAATGCCACACTCCTTTTGAAATCGCTCTGTCTTCCCCATGTCAGGAAGAGCACCCCCTCTCAAAAGTTTCTTTCAAAAGAAAATGTGCGTAGACACTTCACAGGGCCCTTCTTTCGAAAGAGCAGTCCTCATGGCACCTGATCTTTCCATCCCTGGCCTGTTTGTTCCAAAGAGTGGGGGCCGTGTGGATGCTCTCTTTTGAAAGAGCAGATCACTCTTTTGATCTGCTTTTCTGTGTGTGGATGCACTCTTTCAACAGTTCTTTCAGAAGAGATCTTTTGGAAGAACTTCTTTCAAAAGATCTCTGTAGAGTAGATGTAGCCAAAATGCACTGAAATAACACTCAGCTGTTTCAAAATACAGTGGCTACACACACAGAGCCTTTTTGGAAATGGATCCATTGGATGCACCATGGCTTATTTTGAATTAGGCTCTGTTACATGTCTACACAGCCCCTATTTTGAAACACCTATGTCAAAACACAATGAGGTTTACCAATTTTGAAATAAGGCACCTCCTATTTCAAAATTATTTCAAAATAGCGGTTTCGTCGTGTAGACGTTCACAGAGTTATTCCAAAATAGTGGCTGCTATTTCAAAATCATTTTGCTGTGTAGACGTACCCTTATTTTTCTGCTTCTCCAATAACTGGCTTGAGTGCTTTCTTCTAGCCTGCTTCTTACACTTGGTACACCCTGTCCAAACTAGCTCAGAAAGCTGCTCCTCTGTCCTCCAAATCCCTCCTCAAGAATGACTGCCACCATGATGCGTATGACATATGCCGGCTCATGACAGCTTGGGAGGTAATCAACAGGGAATCCTGCCATCAGTATTTATTTGTTTATTTATGTAGTCATTCATTCCTGCCCTAAGGCTAAACCGAAAAGCAAACTGAACGGATTTAAACCAACTAACTGGAGACATAACTAATCCGGGTAGCCATGGTGTTATGATTATCCTCATCCTTTCCCCACAAGCACCTGCATTTGTTTGTTATACCCCATAGTCTTTTGTCCGAAATTAGGTTGGCAGCCTCTGTCCCAAAGAGCATGTAAGTACTGTACAAGAGGCAGTACAGTGGGGTTCCAGTTTTTACTGGAGCGCCTGGTGCTAGCATACGCCCATAATTAAGGATCTGCAGCCCTTGACTCTGGTTTCAAAGCCTTGTCCAAGTGATTGGCCACTGGGTGATTAAAAATTCAATTGAATCAGTCTTGGCTTAAGTTTGCAGCTTTATAAATTTGGACACACTGTTAAGACTTTTTATTCTGCTCCCAGCATCATGTTGGCTAATCGTGACTCAAGAACCTCTTTGGGCTTGTCTACACTACCACCTTCCTTATCAGGAAGGATGGTAATTAGGGTGTTCGGAGTTTACTAATGAAGTGCTGCAGTGCATAACCAGCACTTCATTAAGCAAATTCCACCCCCACGGCAACTTCGAAGTACCAGCACACATCTAACCGTGGCTCATGGGGCAACTTCGAAGTCCCTTTACTGAGCACTTCATTAGTAAACTCCCAACACCGTAATTACCATCCCTCCTTCGAAGGAAGGTGGTAGTGTAGACAAGCCCTTTATGTATCATCACAGAGTGAGACAAGATTGTTAAATGAAAAATACACTGAGTCTGGAAAATAATGATGTGCCACTCACATGTTAGGATGATTTGGAGGAGGTGGAGAGTTCATGTTTTCATGAAGTACCAAAGTGGTAAGAAGCTGCAAAACTTCATCACCCATGATGTGAGGGAAATGGCCTCATTACCAAATATGGTGTGCAAATGAAGAGGGTGTGGGATTCAGGTAGGAAGTGCCCAGATAAGAGCTTTACTGTCAGGGAGACTGCAGATGTAAGATCTTTTACCTGAAAATCCTAGGCCAAATTCTGATGTAAGTCAAGAGTAACACTCCTGAAGGCAGGGTTTATACCCACATAAATGAGATTCGCTCGGGAATGTAAAAGGGAGTGAATTCCACCAATTGTAACCCACCAAGTTCCCTACCTGTTCCTCTGGTGGGAAGGTATGCAAGTTTTTCTTACCTCTGTCTGCCAGAAGCAGCTACTGAGTTCCATTCCCTTCATCTGCAGATCTTGTGGGACGCACAAGGTCATCATGTAGAGGCTCTTGCTTCCACTTTGCTACTTGGCCTCACCGGTCCCCACAGGAGCTAAGCTTCCAGTTGTGAAATTCTGGAGTTCAGTGGGCAAGCAGTACAAGATAATGTAAGCTAAAGCTATATTGGCTTACACTGGGTTTTGTCATAGATCTGGAAAGGATGGAAATGGAGGAGCCAAGCCAACTTCCCTACTTCTCTCCCAGGTCCAAGCTTCCTTCTGCAGTTCATTGGAGGCTGGAAAAAAACAGAGCTCTGTGAGGAGCATCCTTCTGAGGGGACATGCCTTAAGGACTCCCCCATGTACCCTGAAAAATTAAGAAATCATTTCAATCACTCATTTTCCATGCAGTGTGAAAACCCACTGAGCTAATCATAGCATCTTAACTACATCATCTTATCAATGGACCCCTGTATTCCCATCCCCTTTTCCCCTTCTGGCACTTCCTATCTACGTTTAGAAAGTTGGCTGTTTGGCATAGGGCACAGTCTTTGATTTGCTCTCTAAGTCCCTGGCATCCTGTCAGGAGTTAAACTAGTCAGGACAAACATCATCAGGCCTGCAAATGTGGGGGGGGGGGTGACGAAGAGGCCAGTTGCCCTGGGACAGCGGTCAGAGCCCCAGGCCTTTTAAATTGCTGCCAGAGCACTGGGAGGACCACTCTGGACAGCTTTCAGGGGTGCCTTGTGAGGGAGGCTGTGGTGTGGTGCACTTCAGGCAGTGCTGAGAGCTGGCTGCCCCAGCCCTGCCCCTTCTGCCTGAGGCTCCTCCGTTTCCAGAAGCACAGAGCCAGTCCTTCCCCAATGAGTCTCTTGGCTCCTCTGAATAGCTCTGCATTCTTCTGTGTGAAACAGTTAGCAGCCATGTGGGTAGAAAGAAGACTTGTCTTTAGGAGATCTTGTCTCCAGAGATGTAGAGAAGGCAGTGGCCTGGTCAACTCAGAGGAAGGTATTTCATATGCAGGGGCAAGATGGAAGAACACGATGGGCAATCAAAATGGGCAATCAAAAGCAGCAAGACAGCCTTTTTACACCACCACTGTGCTAAAAATGGGCTGGACTTGGGACACTGGGCACTGAGACCACCCAAAATTATGCCGTGGGAAGCATGCTGATCTGAGGCAAGCACGGCATAGGAATCTTATGAGAACAGAGGCACATGAACTCATAGCAGGAGTGAGTCCAAAGACATAGCTGACCTATGGTGAAGCAGCCATACTCACGTAGTTTGGTTGCATTACTCCAGTGGTAACACACTGCTGATATCCTAGAAGAAGTCAGTGATAACTTGCACATTCTTCATCCCTCTTAGGCATAAGGAGTATGTCCTCCACTACCATTGCAAATGGAAACAACTATCTATTGACGATGGCTGTTTCTTCTGTCTTCACACATCTGTTGAAGAGGCTGAACAAGGAGGTGACATAACATGGAGATGGTTGGCCATGCATAGGTTCTATATGCAGCCAGGAAAGAGGCTGAGGAGTACAATGTGTTCAGACACTAGTCTTCCACAGCCTCACTTCAAATTTAGATGCACTCACATATGAAGTTCTTGGGCTCAAGATATTCTACCAGTATATGGTTTGGTGCATGGCCACAGGAACTTCAAACATACATTGGTGGAAGAAAAAATTCTCCTGGTAGCCTAGAACATGCCAGCAAGAAAAACAACAGAAAAGTCAGCTACTGCAATCACAGGGTGCTGCTGGAGAGCAGCAAAATGTTTGTACGTCCAGCAAGGGGGCTGGGGAAATCCAAGGAACTGAAAAATCAAGCTCACTTTTCTGAGCTGGAAGGGGCTAGAAGCTGGGTATCTGGCTTAGCTGAAAGCACCTCAGCATTCTCTGCAAGCCAATTCATAAAATAGCTGTGGTAGTGGTGACACGATAGTAGTGAACTGGCAGTAAGTGTGACTGGGTGGTTGCCCCACACTGGTCCACGAAGGGTTAAACAGCCCTGGATAATGGCTGGGACTAGGACCCAGTAGGAAGAGGGCTAGTGACAGCCAGTGAGGACCTGGCTAGGCCTTATAGGCAGGGCTCCTGGACAGGAGGTGCATGCTTGCACCAGCTGTGGAATAAGGAGAACATGTCCACATGGGAAGCTAGAAAGGGTGCCTGAGATGGAGAAGTGCTGGGGCAGGGCAGGCAGAGCTAGGGCGCTCTGGCTGAGGTTTTGTTTTTAAGGCTTTATGGGGCTCTAGGACGGTGGGAAAGCAGCCAGGGAGAGGAAAGCAGCAGGTCCACATCCCTTGGCAATAAGTGGCCATTTCAGACTGCATCTTGCTCCTGGGGCAGGAGCTTGATGACGACTGCAAACAGGTCACTGAGGCAAGGTGGGTGTAAGCAATTGGGGTTCCCACCTTGCCTCAGGGGAGTTCTGGGGAGTGGAGGACCCTGGAGTATGGGTGCATTGCCAGGGGTCAGTACTACAAGAAAAAAAAAAAAAAGAGCGCCATGCACCAGGAGGGACACAGGGCAACAAATGGTGGAGACACTAACAGAAGACAGGTAACTTGAGAGCAAGGCACTGGCCAACGAGGTGATCAAGGGCTGGAAGAGCTAATTCACAGAGACACCAGCAGGAGTTACAGTGGTGGTGAGTCACAACCGGTTACAATAGGATATTCCCAGGCAACAGAATCATGTGTCCCTGTACTCACCTCCATTTAATACTCTCTGCCTGTTTCAGAAGATGACTGAGATGTACCATATGTACGTAAATGAGGTGGTTAGGGTCTGGTTTCAGGGTCCATTCTGCAAGGAGCTGACAGCCCTAATGAGTTCAATGGGAGTTAAAGGTGCAGGTGCACATCCTGAATGAGCAAATTGAATTCTTGGGTATAGAACAACTAAAATAAATAAGTATCTGAAGAATCATTTGAATTTTAAAATGAATTTTGATTTAACCTTATTTATGACCCTTTTATTTGCTGCAGACATTTGAGAGCAGATTCATGCTCGACTGGTAAATTACATAAACCATCCATTCAGGACATACAAACAATACTGTGTGATCTATGTAATTAACCAACACCACTCGAATTTTTAATTTTCAGAGCTTGCAAATGGTCTGCAGATGAAGAATGAGGGTGACACCCCCGTGGGTGCAGGGACTGTGCACGATCTCTCCATGGCTTAGGCTCTGCACTGCACAGGACTCTGCTTGTACAGCATCTGTACATAGGAGCCTAACCACATCCTATGCACAAGGCCAGATTGTGGTATAAGGACCATAGGGCCATGCCTACAACAGTCTCAGCTCCTGGAGCCATGGGATTATGCCAAAATCTATTTTCATTTATTTTTTTTTTAAAAGTTTCTAGCCTACATGGTTGCAAAAACGGTGACTTGAAAGCAACTGATGCAGCAATGTGCGCCTGAATCTGCAGACAGTCTGAAATAATAACTCTAAGGAGCAAGCTGCCCTCTGCATCTCAATGGGGTTTTAATTTCAACACTCTGCTTTGAGCAGCACTGCAGGCTGTGTGTGTGGTAGGGGAAGAGTGCTGTGGGGTAGGCCACCTCACACAAGCAGATACATCCCAGCTGCTTCAATATATAATGTGGTTTTCCCTGCTGCCAAGGAGTGCTGTGCCCTGACTGTGCTTTTTGGGAAGGGAATGGTGCTTTTCCACTCCGTGCAGTGGGCAGGCTACAGAGGAGGAGCAAGTCCACATCACATGCAGGGTGCAGTGCTGCTGGGGAGAACAGTGGTGTACCTAGAGCCCTGGATTCTGAAGCTCTATGTATGTGCTCTGCATTAACCCTACACAGTCCTCTTTAGAAGCTCAGAACAATGGGGAGCACCATTGTGGCTCCATCCCCCTCCCAAACAGGCATGAACGGGCTCTACCCTTTATCCCAGGCAGAGACTGGAATGCCCACCTGAAGTCAGAGAGGAAGGCTGCACTGCAGCCCCACATCCTGGCAAGTCCTGCATTCAGGAGATGGATTTATCAGCTAATATGACGGGGGCTCACAATTCCCACAGAGCTCGGTTGTAGTGCTTTCAAGCCCCCTCTTGGATTGAGTCCTTCTCTGCACAGAGTTCCCAGTGGACAATTCTTTTGAAGCTATGGATGTTTTTTTTTACTCATAACACACTTTTCCAATTCAAACAAGGTTCTTAACACTCACTCTTCAGAAGAGATCCAGGATTCCTGTTGGCCAGGTGGGATTTTACAGGCCCCACTGGAAATAGTTAAAACCTGCACTCTCTGGCACACAATCGGAACAATTTTTAAGAGGCAACCCTCTGTACCAAAATCCTGTGCAAATTTTGGCAGCGGAGGGACTTAGTATGCAAAAGCAATTGCTAAGAGCTTGACAGTTAGCTTCCCTAAGGGCTTGAACATTCATCCTCCCCCGAAAACACAGCAAAGGATGAACACGTACCAAAGAAACTTGTTAGCGCTGAATAGCCCAGCCATGTTCCTCTTGTTGCTCACTCACCTGGGTGGAGAGATCTGGTTTCCTAATGTTATTTTCCAAATATTTTCAATCAAAATTCAATATTTATAAAATAGATTAAATGTGATTTTAAAAAATACAGTTTGTACAGGTGATAAAAGATGGACCAAGACAGTTATTCTCCATCATCTTTTCATGTTGTACTCCAGGATCCTTAACTTTTACCTGGCCTGCACTCCCCCCAAAGCCCCTTAGATAGGCAGCATATGCTGGGTGTAACAATCTTTCAGTGTCTCTGTTAGTGCAACACTTCTCCCTAATACTGCACTATTACTAGTAGGAGATACACACCCACAATCTTCTGACATACAAGTAAAGGTGCTCCTAACTGAATCACAGCAACTCAGCATTTAGCATCCAGCAAAGCACTTAGGCACATGCTTAAGTAAGTAAATAAGTTGTCCCAAATAATCACATCCTCAAAGTTAATCAGATGGTCAATTGCTTTGCTGAAACAAGTCCTAGGAGAGTATCAGAGAGGCGGAAGGAGTCCCATGAGCCATCCCAGCACCCACACAATCTTACTCTGGCTGCCCGCACTCCCTGAGCATGTCTGGGAACACTGAATCTCTCCAATTGGGACATGCACCACTGCACAGCAGACAGCACCAGAAACACTGTATTGGAGAAGCACATGCTAATCCTTTGCTTGCCCAAGTGCCCTGAAAGTTTTTTGCCTACTCTGAGCCCTTAGACACAATACTCTGCAGGTACTGCATCTCTACAGCTTGTCCACAGGAGGAAGAGTGGGACTACAACCCTGAAAAATTATTCCCATTTTTAGACCAACTAAAAACCTTTTCCAACTTTCAAAGAATTCAGAATACTTATGAACTTGTTTCCCCAACTAGTTCTATTCAGTTCACCCCCACCCCCCAACACAGCTCACCTCTAGAAGCCTGATGTTGCCTGTCCTTTAATACGAGCCCAGTTAAACATCAAAAGATTATAATCGTGAGTGTGCAAGAGACTCCCATTAGTCATTCCTTTCCAGTAATAATAATATTTTACAATTTATAAATTCAGTAAAGGATTTTAATTTCTTTTTCATATATGATCTTAAAATGAGATTTTTATTTTTTTATTTATTCCATAAACAATATAACAAAACTCAGCAAGTTAACAATATGACGTTTTCACCATACAGAGTCAGTCACAAATATTTAAAACCTTTGCAACAAGAACAACAAAACCAAAAATATTACAAGAATAATTTACAAGAGGATCTATAAAACAGCAAAGCGCTCACAAATTTTCCAGTTTCCTTTACACAATATCACTACACTCTTTCACAACATTTCTTTTATTACAAAATTTCCAACAAAAGTTTAATTTTTTCTTTGTATTTTGGTTTTTAAAACCAGAAACTTTTAAGTATACATCCTTTTATTAACACCCGGAGGTGCAAAAAAAAGGAAACCTCACACATACAAACACTTCACAGCACTTTTCTAAGAAAAATATACACTTACAAAATATTTTACAAATTGGCACACTTAAAAATATACAAGATTTTGTAGGCGTCTTAGAGTGATCCTTAAGAATTATACTTCAATTGACTCTACAGAATATTTATAAAGCTTATTCTAAAAGAAAAAAGGCAAATAATTTCCAAACATGTTAAAACTGTAGTGTAAAATGTTAAAACAAAAATGGATATGTTACATTCATAAAAAGGGCCATTTACTATTTCTTAAATGCTCAAGGGGGATAAAGTTATTTTTAGCACCATAAAACAGTAGCAACTTACTAAAGAGGTGCCTCTAGTTCTATGGAAGTTAACTTAAGGAGCAGTACATTCAAATCTCTGTAGGCAGCAGTCAAAATGTCTACAGCCAGTGCTGCAGGCAGTGAAACAGAGCATCTCCTTAGATTTCTACCCTGCTTCCCAGTGGGAGTAAAAGACAAAAGGAGTTTAACTGGTATCTTCCTTTTTTATTTTATTTTTTAAAAAGTCTTCCCTTTGTGCTTTTGAAATGTACATTTTTCTATCTCTTGAAGGGCAGCAATGAATACAAATTTTATTTGTTTCCTTTTGCACCAAGTCTTCATAGGCTCAGTGAATGTGTCTAGCAACCAAACTCTCATGTGAGATTAAGTATCAGAGGGGTAGCCGTGTTAGTCTGGATCTGTAGAGCAACGAAGGGTCCTGTGGCACCTTATAGACTAACAGAAAAGTTTAGAGCATGAGCTTTCGTGAGTTAACTCACTTCTTCAGATGCTGCTGAAGCATCTGAAGAAGTGAGTTAACTCACGAAAGCTCATGCTCTAAACTTTTCTGTTAGTCTATAAGGTGCCACAGGACCCTTCGTTGCTCATGTGAGATTGAGAGCACACTTCTTTTTATAGATCCAAATTCTCTTAGATGGCTCTTACTCCATTGTCATTAGTGTCACTTGTTTACCTGAGAAACAGATTTTAAAAGCCTTACTTCTACCACAGACATTGTATGCTATTTTTTGCATGATTTTGCACACTGAAAAGATAAGGAGGCACATTCTCAAATAAGATGTCAGTGGCTTGAGCAATGTAACTTCCAATAGACTTTCTGGAAGCTGCATAGGAGCACACTGATTTGAGAAAGTACAACCCCTGGACCTGATCCTGCACCAAATGAAGTCTATGGACCTGGTTCTCTTCTCATTTACACCAACTTCAATGGAGTTTCTGACTTATATCCACTGTAAGGTTTTGCTCCAGCAAAGCAGATAAGAATTATTTAAGTACATGACTAGTCCTATGGGAGCAGTCATGTTTGGTCAAGTATTTAAAGTTAAGCATGTGCTTAAATGCTTCACTAGACTGTGGCCTAAGTGAAAGACAACTCTAATTCAAATGGGTGCCATGTTTTTATTTGGTTAATGGTAGGTTGAACTATCATACCGGAAAATAGCAGCAAACGTGACATTTCAAACAATACAGATATGCCCACAGCAATTGTTTCACAAAGCTGGCATCATCCAACTGAATCTGACATTTTTTCTCCTTTCAGTTCAGGCCCTGATTCAGCAAGATCTAAAAGCATGGGTGAAAGTTTAAGCACAGTAGTAGCCTGATGGCCTATAATTGGACTATTCACATAGTTAAGTGCCTCGCTGAATCAGAATTCTAATTCATGATTTGGATTCCTTATTCAAGAAACATTTATTTTTAAAAAGGGATGAGGTGAGTGGGGGAGTATATGGAAAATCAGTTCTGTCTATGCTTTTTTGCTTACTCAATTTTCCCATAATTAATGTTTTGTCTTTACAAAACCTCTATATGCAAATACCACTAACGAAACTAGGGGCATTGGGGCAAGGGGGAGGTGTAATTTAAAAGCAGGTTGTCATGGGTGTTTCTTTTAAAGGGAATTATTCCTGACAATGCACTTACAAAAAGAAAATGGAGAATTTCCCAATAAATGCAGGAGGCACCAGTCCTGCTAGAAATAGGATTAGCAAATGCAGCATTCTCCTTACCATGACTCTTTCCAGCACAGGGATTTTGCTCATTCAATTCTTGGAATTGGAATGAGAGCAAATGAAATTAGGTCATACTAAACTGACCCAGTTTATTCCAATCTAAGCCAGGCTAATAATGGGTCCTTTTAAATGTATTTGTTTGTACCTATATGTATTCTAATTTATCTGATGATCATAACTCACCAAAACTGAAATCTGCCAGAGCTGCAGTACAGTGCACAAGAAAGAAAGATACTACAAAATTTATATAACATTATCATACAAAGGATCATAAAATGCATTTTATAGTAAGAGTCAAAGACACACTGAAGTAAGACACACTGAAAACAGGGACTTCAAGGCAAGCTGTAAAAGGGAACGGCTTAGTGGCTTGTAGTAAACATCCCACATTGATGAGCCAAAACAAAATATAGGACCTGTGGAGGATCCTGAAGAGGCAGATGAAATGATGCAAAGTGCAGATGGGAGGGGGTATAAAGAGAGGGAAGGGTGGAGTTAAGCTTTGGAGGAATTAGAAAGGAGATTAAAAAATGCAAAGAGGACAGTGTGTAGTGACAGGATCCTGGAGAGCAGCCCATGGCTGCAATATTTTGGACCTTCCAGAACTTTTGAAAGGACTATGCAAAAGGGAAGTGTGTTAATCAGGATGATAGAATGACAACCGGTAAAGGCAGCTTTCTGACAAGAAACAAGGTAACCACCGATTATGAAAATCTTCTCGAGGTAGCTTCCGGCAGGTGTGCAGAAAAGATCAACAAAGGTAGAAGACAAAAATTTGGTTCAGGGGAATTCCAAGATTTCTGGCTTTGGAAATCAAGTTAAGGGGTGAGTTAGCAGAGTCCCATGTGGAGCAGAGTCAATGTTATTCCCAGAAGGACTTTTCTTTTTCAGGCATTCAGTGGCAAGGAATGATGGTGCAGTCAAAGACTGACAGAGTCAAGGAAGCCAGAGACAGAAGGCTGTGAGTGTGTGAAGGGAGATGCAATCTGTAATTATTACTGTACTGAAATGCATGGTCATTGAGCATTAATGGATTTTGCAGGATACAATACAATAATTGATAAATTTTATGTACTGTATTCATGTCCTATTGCACATTTCTCAAATGCCATAAATATTGCTGTATGTTTCAGTACAATGTACCTTATTATGAGTCACATAATTGTATGTTAACCACACATAACATGAAGCAGACTAACAGAAATGTGCATTCAAATGGTAGGTCTGAGTCGAAGAACAGGGAACTGCTATTTCAGAGAACGGGGCCTGACCTGGCTCCACAGGAGCAGTAGGATAACCATCCAAAATAGCAGTGATCACAGGTTCCCACCCCTCCCACTGACCATAGGCAGAATGGGAAACAGCTCTAGAAAATCTTATTTTGCAACCCTTGTTTTTTAGAGCAGAGAATCTCAAAATTTAATGCCCTGTGATCCCCTTCTGACAACAAAAATTACTACACCATGGCAGGAGGGGCACAGAGTTCGCCCAAAACTTCCTGCCTGCTGGGGGCGAGGCAAAGTCCAAACTCCATGGCCCATGTTGGGGGTGGAGGGTGGTTGCGAGGAAGGCAAAGACAAAACCAAAAGGCTTCAGCTCTAAGTAGAGGGATACAGGCTTTGGCTCTGGGCAGTGGGGTCCAGGCTTTGGCCCCAGGTCCCAGCAAGTCTAAGCCAGCCCCAGTGACACCATTAAAACAGGATCATGGGTCTGACCCACTTTGGGGTCACAACCCAGTTTGAGAACCTATGATTACTACATAAATACAAAATACAACTGTGATTTTGTAATTACATGTGTCTGGACTTGTCTCTACAGGATCCTTTGTATGTGAATGTTTCCACCTGTGAAGGAGAAAAAAAATGCAGCCTCTTCCCACACAGCACCATTCACTGGAGGGTATGGGGAAGGGCAGGGGACTGGCTGTGCTGTGACTTCATCTTCTGCCACAGAAGACATTCAATGCAGGAATTTATACTGTTTAACTCAGCTCTGGGTTCGACATTGCTATTGTGTACCTATAAGAGGAGACACACAATGGAACCATGGCTTCAGCAAAGCCACGCACCTAAGCTGTGCCTGTAGATGGCTTTTACTTAAGCCGTTCTGGGGTTTCTAGACCTAACTCCCCACTTGATGGATTTTCTGTGGGATTCTGCACTCAGTTACTATGGAATTACAGAGCATACAATCTGATCCAGAGTTGTTCATTCAAGGCAGACCTATGATGTTATTTTCCAGGACAAATCAACTCATACAACTTTCAGAGTAATTACAAAGCAGATCAGTTGCTTAATACTACTTTATTTTAATTAAGATATGAAGCTAAACTAAAACTCCCATATCTGAACAACCCCAAATGCTAAGAGAGTTTGGATCCAGGCCAGAAGTTTGCAGCTCAGTCCCACCTCTAATTCTCAATACTAATATTGAGTGGAGAATAAGTTGATATGAAAACGTATAGCCACCCCATACTCTGCCATTAATATTATGGAAAAAACCTGACTGTATACGTGTACTGCAAACACAAACTCTATCCTTATCTACTTTGAAATGCCACCTCATGAATATGATGAGGAAATGATCTCCTATTAGATTGCTACTAAGGCCTCTCTACTTGTACCCATAATTTTCTATTGCATATGTGGCATAACTTACTCCCCTCTGCTCCCATTAGCTCGCCAGTTAGCAGGTCTTTTGCATATCAAGGTTTCATAGTAAATCAGCAGCAAAATGCACAGGTTCTCAGTTGCACATGAAAAAGAAGTGATTTTTTTCTCTTGAGGATGAGGGTATGATGGGTACAAATAAGGCCTTCCAAAAATACTTTTAGTGTTCAATACTTATCACTGTCTTAATGAAGTCCCATTGTCTATGATCTGGCCTCAATTTGGTGAGATCAAAATACTTCCATTTTCTCTTTTGTTACGGACTGAGTTAAAGAAAAAAATTGGTATGTTGAAAATTGTTTTCATTTTAAAATTTCAAACCATATTGGCATCACAAAGATAAACATTTAGAAATCACCAAAGCTGTGAGATGAGAGAGCACTTCTGACAGGATCAGCATAAATATGTTCAAGAAACTTCTCAAAGGAAAGTAAATAGCAATAAATGTATGAAATGTATTAGTTCTAATTTTTTTTAACTATTTTAGAATTTATCCCATGTTGTTATAAAATATATAAAACTGAGATACAAAGTATCAGCAATATAACTTTGCACTTCAAATGATCTTCAGCTACAGGTTTTGCTTTAAGAAAACAGACACTTGAAAAGCAGCTGTTCTATAGTCACTTGAGTCCCTGTCAAACTTACCTTGAGTGATTTTCTGAATTCCTCCAGCATTTCAACTTTTTCCTATAATAAAACTCAAAATTTCATCATTACCTTTTTTTTTTTTTTTTGCTCATGTTTCTAAAGAGAGGACATTACAGTTTCCCAGCTTCAGGGTTTTTTTTCTTTGTGTGTGAGAGAGTTTAAACCACAGGGCAAAGCCATGAAATGAGGTAAGTAAATTTGGCACACTTTCAGTTATGTCCATAAAACTTTTGGTAAGTTGTATAAGTGAACAATGTCATTTCCATTGTGAGTTACAGGTGCTTTCAAAAGGGGTGGTTAATACATAATCACTGGAATGTTTATAGTAAATCAAAAGGCATAGTTCCAGAAAACACTCACAACCCAATGTTGATAGAGAAGTAAAAATATGTACACAGTACAGTCACTTGTTCATAGTTTGGCACAATTTTTGTTGTTGTTGTGGGTAATAGTGCATAAACTACTGTACAACAGTATGACTTTTAAAAGTCTTTCACAGAGAATACCAGATTAGGTTTGCTTTCAAAGAAAAAATTCCCACAATTTCAAACTCTTCATTTCAGCACTTACATGTCAACATACCACAAGGCATATTTTGAAAGAAACAAACAAAAACCAAAAAAACCCAAACATCAAACGTCTTTCTAGAAAAAGGAGTCTCTTCTTCAAACACAGGTAAAACCAAAAATGTTGTTTCTGCTTTAAGAAGAATGTAGTCTGATTCCCTGCAGAAAAATCAAACATTTTATGCCATCTTAGTTAGCTCGTGTGGAATCACCACAATAGGATTATATGCTTTAAACTCTGATACAGTAGATGAAGCTTTATGATACAGGTTATGATATAAACAGCAGAGGGGGCTAGAAAGCACTCAAAATTGCCACATCAAGCTCAATTATGAATGAGTTTTCATTTTCAAACTAAAGAGTCTTTAGTTAGGTATCTTGGCTTTTGGATGCATAACCTCTTTTTGTGTTTTGTTTTATACAAAATGTTCCAAAAAAGTCTTTTCTTTTCAAAATCATTAAAAAGAGCACATTGTTTGTTCAATAAATAAGTAATTAAAAACTGAAGAAGCCAAACAGCAGAAAAGAGTAGCCTTGTTAGTTTTTTAACCCCAGCCAAGCCAGAAAATTGGTCATTCTTTTAGGTAGCTTGCAAGTAATAAGTATTTTCATGCACTTAAAAAAAAACACAAAAAAAAAAACAACTGTAAAAGGGGAATGTCTCTTTCATGCAACTTTTGCTTTCAGAAAGGAAAAAATGAGGAACAGCGGGCTTAGCAGGTAGTAGGAAAGTTAAGGGTGCATTCCAGCCAGTTTGGTGCAGCATTACCTCAGTTTTTCAAAAGAAGCTGTCACAGATGGGTCCTTATGGGTCTGTTCACGGTCTGTTCGCTTTACTTTACAGTTCTCATCCCTCAGTGATTTAGAACTTGATTTATGACGGTACAGCTTTTTATGGGTAGGTCCATTATTGCCTAAAGTGCTCAGGTTACTATAGCTTTTATCAAAAAAGGGAGAGTGAATGTCTATATTGTACCCAGATGAACAGTTGGGGTGACTGGGATCACAAGTTGTTGCTTTGCCATTATTTTTGCTGGAGCCCTTGTTGCTTGACTTGTGATTCTTTGCAGTTCCTGGGGAATTACCATTTCCCTTTTTCTTGGACTCTTGTGATGTCCCTGCCAGAATTTTAAGAGTTTTCAATTTCAGGCTGTTAGATTCAGGTGACCGGAATATATCTGGGACACTGTTATGGCCTACAGGCCCCCACAAGGGCTCAATTGAGGCCATCATAAATCTCTGAACATCTGCCATTCCAGATGCAATGTTAGATAAAATATTGGAAGGTTCCTCAAATTCCCTTTGATCATCATCAAGGAGGTTGTTAGTATTTGCTATGCTAGTGTCGGACCAGCCTGTACTATTGTCTTTTCTTAGTGACCATTCACCAGATAGTCCATTATGCTTCCCTATCTTAACAGAGGCTGGACTGCGGTGCTGAATGCATTCAGCTAGTGCCTTTGTCGTCGAGGCTGTATTATTTAACTGATTGACTGTCCTGCTGCCAACTGCTTGAACCTTTTCACCATTGACTCCAGCTGCATTTTTCCCTTTTCTTGTTGACTTGGGAGTCTGCCTGGGATTCTTACTCTGTGGTTTATCAGTTCCTTTGTTAGTTTTAGGAGATTTTTTCCTTGTGTTTTTCTGGGGGGAACTTTGGTTTGTACCTACATTCTTGCTGGATGAACTTTTCCTCTTAGATTTTGACACTTTACTATTGATGCTAATTTGACCAGATGGCTCATTAAATGTTGACAAGCATGGACTTTTTTCAAGGAGACTAACAGAATCTTCATCATTGAACATATGGAACTGAAACTGATGATTATTTAAAGTAAACCCATTATCTGCCTGATCTTGGGCCTGGAGAACCCCACAGTTCCACTTAACCTTATCAGTATTGCTTAGCACAGTCTGAGTATTATCCTGAAAACCTTTCAGATTGCCTAGCGATTTGGTGTCTGACACGGTTATCTGAGGGGAAAGGTTGGGGGTGTCTGGAGGAGACATTTCAGAAAGTGATGATTGCCGGAACTTATCAGGTGTGAAGTTAGAGATGTCTAAAAGGTCCGTAGACTCTTTCAAAGGGGTTATTTCATCTATGCTCTGTTGGATCACTAACTTGGGACTGCAGTGGGCTAAGAAATCATCATTAATATCGTCTTCACCATCCTTTTCACAAGACTTTAGACTCAAAGAACTGTAATTGCTCGAACTAACTGACAATGAGCCCACTGAATCAAAACTAATGAGTCTGCCATCATCTGTACTTAGTGTACCTCGTTGGAAATGAAAGCGCCCCTCTCCATTATTAAAATGACATGACTGATAAGAATCATCAGACTGCACTTGTTGGTTATCCGGCATATATTTTTTTTGGTACAGCAATTTGCTGCTATTCAGATTTACTTGACTGTATCCAGAGGCTGAGAGGTTGTCTGCTCCCGCTGAGCTACCAAACTCATTTGATAATGCAGAAACCTCCCTCAAGTCACTTGCAAAATCCTGATGGTTGCTGTTGGTAGCCTTGTTTGCTGGCCACATGCTATTGAAGTTGCTCTGTTCAATTTCTAAGTGGCCAGGTGACTGCTGCAGTTCAGATTCTGAAGGTGGGGACAGCACACAACTCTGGGCTGTCTGCAGAGCAGAGAAGTGCTTGTCTGCCTGCTCAATGCTCGGAAGGGAATGTTGCTGTTCAGAGGGATGCTGGGTGAAGTATGACATACCAGTGTTACTTGACAAATCAGAAGCATCTAACAATGTCTGCAGATACCCCCCGGGGATAAGGGGTACATTGGTGGTTATATTAGAAGGTGGTAGAGGTTTGTCTGGAGAGCAGGTGGCTGGCAGGAAGGTAGAATTTTTATCAACCTTATCCTCCTGGCACTCAGAAATATGGGAGGTTTCTGAAACACAAGGTATATTTTCATCCTTCAAATTAGCTGCTGTGTCCTGATTTTCCAAAGCTGGGGAGATTTCTCCCATATTTATGGCAGCTTTGATTTTCTTGCACTTCAACCTGGCTTCGCTTTTGAATTTGATTCGGCGCAACACTTTCCTCTCTGTCCCCTTATATTCCCTTTCCTCTGATTTGTACTTCGCTGAGGCAAGTCCTGTGATGTCATTTAAATGTAATCCGTTTGCACAGCTGGGGGTAGCTATGGCTAATGCCTGCATCCCTTTCAGGCCTGCATCCTCTTTACTGCTGCAAGGCTGCTTTTGATCAGAGGAGCAGGCGCCCAGTTTGTTCACTGGCTGCTCGATGGCTTTAATTCTTTGAATCCTGTGCCTGTTTGCTATTTTGCATTTCCGTTTTCTTGGGTGAGGGAGGAATGAGGCATCTGAGCCGTTGAGATAGAAATTCTGTTTGTGATAGAGAGATGATCTAAGATACTCCATCCGGCTCTGCTGCCTCTCTTGCCAGAAGGCCTTCAGTGGGGCCAGTTTTTCATACTTGCTGAGCAGTTCCTCACTGAGGGTAACAGTTGTCTCATTGGCATTGACTTTACTGAGCTTCACCAGCATATGCTTCTCCCCTTTAAATCTGTTAATGATGATGTACTTGATGATAACTGGGGGCTCCTTGCGAGAGACTTTTCGCCTTTTCTTTGGGCACCAGTCATCATCATCTTCCTCTTTGGGTCCATCCGGGAGCCACTCTTTCTTATCCAGAATCTTCTCGCTCTCGATGGAATCCACGTCGTACAAGTAATCATCACTGTATCGAACTTTCCTCTTTGCCCGCAGCCCATAGTTCTGCTGAATGAAGGAATTAGAATGTTCTCTGGACAGATACTTGCTACAGTCCTTTATATCCCGCAGCACATCATCCGAGGACTCTGTGCAGGTGCTGTCATCACTGAACTCCCCGGAGTCCTCTGTGGAATTCACAGAGTCTAAGAAGTGGCTCCTTTTGGGGCCTATATACTGCACCACTTCTGTACTGTTGCAAATTTTATTTAAGGCAGCTTTCTCCTCCTCCCCTTCCTCCTCCTCTCCGTCGTCCTCCTCTTCACCCCAAATGATGCCCTCTTCAGATTTGAATTGGGAAGGATCAGCAGCACCACCAGCTCCCCTCTTCAGGGCGCTCTTGCTGTCCCTTTTAGTGCAGTTGCCGAACATGCTGGGAAAAAAGCTGAACTGGGCATCCTCTTGCAAGGCATTGGTCTTCTCCCTCACATTGTCTTGGAAAGATTCATATCGAATCTTTAAGGAGCAGACGTCACTTCCCAAAGTTGAATCATCATCATCAAACATATAATTATCCACATCCTCCTCAGAAAACAGGTTTACAGAAAGCTCGTTTTTGGAGCAAAGGTCAAGCAGCTCAATTTTACTTTCACTAATGAAAGATTCAAAATAGCCCCATTCCTGGTTGGGATTTGTTAGTAAAGGTTCCTCACCATTGCATTTGTCTAATAGCAATCCCTCATAATAATTTTTCTGAGTGGGGTCCTCTGAATCACTGTCAGATTTCTCTGCATCTCTTTTGTCTGCCGCCCTCGATTTATGCATAGGGAAGCTTAAAAGCTGGTCTGAAAGCAGTTGATCCCCGTATCTCATGGTTTCTCCTGTGCTCATGCAGTGAATCCCTATATCAGAGACTGAACAGGTATCATAATCCCTATTTATATCACCCACTTTCAAGCTTATTCCCGGCTCTGCATCAATGCCGTCCTTTGATTCAATAAAGCAGCCTAGACAGGTCCGGCTTGGCTGCATCAAGCAGTCACCAGTCAGAGCTGACATGCCTCCAGGCTCCATAATTGTGAATGGAGCCTTCTCACAATCGCCTGGCAGAGACCAGGAGCTCATGCCCTTTGTAACACAAGATGTAAGAGAAATAGCATGTGCAGACGAGTCATCTGAAGTGTGCTCAGGTACATCAGTGAGTCTCAGAGGAGAAGAAGGGCTCAACAAACAGGGCTTTTTTGAAGTCAGAGGCGGCAGCACTCGGTGGCACACTTGATTTTCCTTCTGAGCTATTGTCAAGGCTGAAAATGTAACCGCAGCATCTGCAGCAGTGCAAGGCTTCTCATCACTGTCTGGGTCATGTGATTCTGGAGGAATTGAAAGAAAAAGGGAGGGAGGGAGGGAAAAGGAGAGAGTTAATTTAAGAACCTTGGGATTCTAATCTGACTCTTTTCCCCTCTTCTTGCTATGTTTTGGGAGACGATGTTTGCAAATTATTTGAAAAATGGCAGTATCTTTCCTATTAGACAGAAATGTTTAATTTATGTTGCTAACTAATGTTGTGATGTACAAAAATGCAAACATGCTACCCCCTTACCCTCCTAGCAGGTGAACAGGTTATATTTAAAATACCTTTGATATTTGTTTATTTAAAAAGTGCTGCAAAGTGGATACTGTTATGTCAAATCTGGGTAAAACGTAGGTTGCAAAAAAATCAAAGTCTAATAAAAATGTTCCTGTTAGCCTTTTTCTAAATTGTAATTACAATGGAAACAGATACTTAGTCTCTTGAAGATGTGGGTTGCAAACACATCTGCAAATTGTTAGCGCTCAAGAGTTACAAAGTTACATTTCTTTAAATATGGCATTGTTCAAGCCCAGAGAAATGCAAAAAGTAAAACAAATGTCATAAAAAGTAAATTAGATGTTTCAAATCCTTTCCATTTTTGTAATCAGTAACATGCTTTTATAGTGTCAGATATAAGGAATTAGTTTAAATAAGATTTGTAACCAGATAGTGTCCCTTATAAAAGAAAAAAATATGAATACAGACCTTTGACATCTAGAGGGTTTATTTTTTTTGTATCCTTGAACATGCACTGATATCTGAATAAGAAGAAAAATGATACACACACAAATAAATGGTCTCTTCTATTAACGTGAAGACAAACTGTGATACCTGACACTAGTGAAAGTGGCAGAATTTGACCAACACTGAAGTACCAAATATAAAAGTATGTAACCGACAATGCATCTATTTAAAAAAAAAAAGAAAAAAAAAGTATGAGTCAAATGGAAATAGTCCAAAGAGCGAGGAAAAGGACAAACACTGTAAAAGGACTTGTGCATATAGAAAGATTTGGTATCCATGCAATCTACAATGCACCCGCATCAAGAGTATTTATTTTACCCTGAAACTGATGGGAAACAACTAATTTGCTGTATTTATGCCAGTGCACACAAGCTCGGTATCTAGCCCATAGTGTATAATTGTATACACCCACAGAGCTATAAAATACAATATAAAGACCAAATGCGTTACTGCACCATTAGTGATGAGAAAACCAGGACACAAAAGTCAAGAAACTCAAAAGATGAAGGTTTCAAGGCAGAAATCAGGCTCTTTGCACACAAGTGCATTTATTTAATAACTTCTGTGGCTGTTCAGGGATCCACATTTCAGGCGTCCAGAATTGTATCTCCATATCCCCTGCACTCCCTGCAAACTAGCTCTGCAGTGACTTAGGTTATATCTATGCTTAAGACACTGCAGCAATGCAGTTGCACCACTGTAGCACTTAAGTGTAGATATCTATAGAGGTGGGAGGGGTTTTCCTGTTGGCATAGGTTATCCACCTCCCTGCGAGGCAGTAAACTTGGTCAGTGGAACACACCACCTGAGTGCTGTCTACACCAGGGATTAGATCAGTATAGCTTTTCTTTAGGGGTGTGGATCTTCCAAACCCCTGAAAGATGTGGCTATACTAAGGTAAATTGCTTATGCAGACCATGCCGCTGCCTGCAGGGACCTTGAGGAAGAAGAATAGCCGTGGGCTCTGCCTTTTTCTGGATTTACTGAGATACAAAAATCTCAAAACTGTGGTCACTAGCTAATACTTCTATGAACATCCTGCAGCAGCGTCCTAAAGAGCATTCCTGAATCAACAACAGCAGGGTGGGTTTAAAGGTTTTGCATCTCAGGGCAAATTGACAGTTACATTGGCATAGCTATGTCTGAGGGGTGTGAAAAATTCACTCCTCAGAGAGGTTGTTCTGCTGACCTAACTCTTGTTGTAGACAGCACAAGGTCAACAATCGACACAGCTACCACTTCTGGGGGAGGTAGATTAACAACAGAAATGCGAGAACCCCTCCCACACTGTCACTGTGTCTACAATAAATGTGCTATAGGAGCACAGCTGTTGCTGTGAAACTCAGTGTAAAATTGATATGAAATCAGAATCAGGCTCAAAGACCATAAGGCAGCTCCACGCTGTTGATAGTCTTAAGGGCTAAGCCACTTTTGGCTTTAAAGCCTTCACTAGGTAAGAGCAACCTACAGCTAAGCCATTTGGCATGCACCCACCATTCCAAGTAATGTCACCTCGGGGTCACTGTGAAAATGGAATGTTTTATACACACAGGGATACTATACTCTACTTTTAAACATATATAGCTTTAAACCTTACGGAACTGATTTCCCTGAAATGTGGGTTGCTTTTCCTTCCTAAAAAGAGGACTGAAAAAACCCCACCTCTGAGTTCCTCATTTCAGCCATTTTTTAGTTGAAGAGTGCAAGAAGTTTAACCGGACTATGCGAGAGTTTTCTTTGGGTCCAGTTCCCTTAACTTCAAAACATACGAACAAATTCAGCTCCAACTTTGAGCTAAGAGTAATCAACTTTTAGTTAACAGTTAAGTATGGGAAATTGAGGCCCAAACGAATACGTTAGTGCAAGTTACAAAGACATGAACTGGAGTAGAGGGTGGCAGGGGGGAGTTAAAATGACAATGGGAACTCAGTTTTAAAGCACTCGCTGCCTGCTGTATAATCTCAGATTTTTAGATCTAGTAGTAGGCATCCTTCAGTCTGCCTAGACTAGGGATCGCGCCCTTTATAGTTTCAATTGAGGGCTTCATTTACAGCATCTACTGTGACTATGAAGACCCACATGAGAGTGACAGTCCTTGCTGCATCTCTTGCAGATGTGGTGGGTGTCTGGCAAGTCCTTATTGTGCTTTCTGTGCGCTCGCTTATCCTCTGCTAGCTGTCTGATCTTCATCTCGCCCTTCTGAAGGCCCTTGTGTAACCCCTGCCTCCATCTGCTGCGGTCGTCTGCTAGTTCCTCCCAGTTGTCCAGATCGATGTCTACCTCTCTGAGGTCTCTCTTGCAGACATCTTTGTAGTGCAACTGGGGGCATCCAGGAGGTCTTTTGCCAGAGGCTAGCTCACCATACAGGATGTCTTTAGGAATCCTTCCATCATTCATCCCGTGGATGTGGCCAAGCCAGCGGAGCCGACGCTGCCTGAGGAGGGTGTGCGTGGTTGGGATTCCAGCTTGCTCAAGGACAGCGGTGTTGGTCACTCTGTCCTTCCATGGTATTCCAAGGATGCGCCAGAGGCAGCAAAAGTGGAAGACATTCAGCCTCTTTTCCTGGTGGGCATACAGGGTCCAAGTCTCGCTGCCATAAAGGAGGGTGCTGAGGATGCAGGCTCTGTAGACTTGCATTTTGGTGTGAGTGTACAGCTTGTTGTTGTTCCACACACTCTTGCTGAGTCTGGACAGAGTTGTGGCCACTTTTCCGATCCTCCTATTTAGCTCAGTGCCCAACGACAGGGTGTCAGTGATGGTGGACCTGAGGTAAACAAACTTGTGGACGACCTCTAACGTATAGTTGTCAATGCTGATTGATGGGGATTCAGCAACATCCTGACCGAGTACGTTTGTCTTCTTTAGGCTGATGGTAAGCCCAAAGTCCTTGCACGCTTTGGAGAACCGATCCAGCAGTTTTTGAAGCTGGTCTTCTGTGTGAGACACTACAGCAGCATCGTCTGCGAACAGCATGTCTCTGATGAGGACTTCCCGCACCTTAGACTTAGCTTTCAGCCTTGCAAGATTAAACAGTTGCCCATCAGATCTTGTGTGCAGCAAGATGCCCTCTGTTGAAGATCCAAAGGTATGCTTCAGGAGGAGTGTGAAGAAGATCCCGAACAATGTCGGAGCAGGCACGCATCCTTGTTTGACGCCGCTCCTGATTCTGAAAGCATCCAATAAAGCGCCGTCATATTGGATAGTTCCTCTCATGTCTTCGTGGAAGGACTGGATCATCTTGAGTAACCGTGGAGGACAGCCTATCTTGTGGAGCAGTTTGAACAGACCATCCCTGCTGACCAAGTCAAAGGCCTTGGTCAGGTCAATGGAGGCTATGTAGAGTGGCTTCCTCTGCTCCCTGCATTTCTCCTGCAGCTGCCTTAGAGAGAAGACCATGTCAACGGTAGACCTCTCTGCCCAGAATCCACACTGCGATTCGGAGTACACCCTCTCAGCAATCTTCTGGAGTCTGCCAAGGATGACGCGAGCGAACAGTTTACCAGTGACGCTTAGGAGGGAGATTCCACAGTAGTTGTTGCAGTCGCTTCTGTCTCCTTTGTTCTTATACAACGTTACAATGTTAGCGTCGTGCATATCCTGTGGAACCTCACCCTCTTTCCAGCACAGGCACAATAGCTCATGTAGGGGTTCCAGGAGTGTGTCCGCAGCACACTTGATTACCTCTGGTGGTATACCGTCCTGGCCAGGGGCCTCTCCTGCTGCAATGCTGTCGATGGCTCTCTTCAGTTCATCCACAGTCGGTTCCTGATCCAGTTCGTCCATTACTGGTAGGAGCTTGACGGCATCGAGGGCTGTGTCAACCACAACGTTCTCGTGTGAGTACAGCTTGGAGTAGTGCTCAACCCAGCGCTCCATCTGTTTGGCTTTGTCAGCAATGACTTCACCAGATTTGGATTTCAGAGGTGCCATCTTGTTCTGGGTGGGTCCTAATGCCTTCCTCATACCCTCGTACATTCCTCTGAGATTACCAAAGTCAGCACAGGTCTGGATGCTGCTGCATAGCTGGAGCCAGTGGTTGTTGGCCCAGCGCCTGGCTGTCTGCTGTACTGTTCTTCTGGCCGCTCTAAGTGCTTGCTGGGTACTCTGGCTCAGTGAGCGTTTGTACTCCAGGAGTGCAGCATGCTTCTTTTCAATGACTGGAATCATCTCATCGGAGTTAGCTTCAAACCATTCGTTCGTGTTTCTAGCTCTTCTTCCAAACACTGACAAGGCCGTGTTGTAAACTGTATCCCTCAGATGTCGCCATTTGGATGTCACATCGGCGCCCCCAGGGCCACTGCGCAGATTTTCCTGGAGGGTCTCTCTGAACTTTTCAGCTTTCTCCGAGTCTACTGTCTTTCTGGCGTCAAAGCGGGGCCTTCCAGCAGGTTTAGAGCGGTACAGCTTCTTGGGTCTCAGCTTGAGCTTGGAGCAAACTAGCGAGTGATCTGCATCACAGTCAGCACTATGATAGCTGCGTGTCAGAAGGACATTTTTGAGGTTATTACGCCTAGTGATGACCACGTCTAGTTGATGCCAGTGCTTCGAGCGCAGGTGTCTCCACGACGCTCTGTGCTGTGGCTTCATTTGGAAGAATGTGTTTGTGATGCACAGATTGTGGTACGTGCACAGTTCAAGGAGATGCTGTGCATTTTCATTCATTTTTCCCACACCGAAGTGTCCTAAGCAGGAAGGCCATGAGGCCTAATCAGCTCCAACTCTTGCATTGAAGTCACCGAAGATGTACAGTTGTTCACAAGCAGGTATTTGCGCTACAGCAGCACTAAGCACATCATAGAACTTGTCTTTTACTTCTGGTGTGGCGTACAGGGTTGGAGCATAAGCGCTGATCAGGTGGACGGGACCGGCGCAAGTTTGAAGCGTGATCCGAAGAAGTCTTTCTGATCCGCCCATGACTAATTCCACCATTTGTAGAAGGGTGTTTCTGACAGCAAAGCCAACACCATGCTCTCTGGGTTCTTCTTGGGCTTTACCCTGCCAGAAAAAGGTGTAGTCCTTTTCCTTTAGAGATCCCGAATCTTCGAGTCGCGTCTCTTGCAGTGCAGCGATATCAACTCGGAGCCTCTTCAGTTCCTCGTTGATGACAGCGGTCTTTCGGGTGTCACTGATGGCCTGAAGATCTTCAGTCAAGCCGGTCAGCATGGTCCACACATTCCAGCAAGCAAGCTTAAACTGTTGATGTTTCTCATTTCTTGTTGATTTTCTTATTGGTTTGCCTGGTGCCCAAATTTCAGTCACTTGTCAGGTTCAGGAACCTTAAGCCTCACGCACCCAGCAAGGCAGGTGAACTGTGGCGGGACAGTACCCTATTGGCTGGGGGCTGCTCAGCTTGAGGCGGGCGGTGACTGTTCAGTGAGATGTGAGGATCTCTCCCACCGTCGAAGGCAACCCCTGGCGCTCGTTCTCTACGTCAATCGAGCAAGAGCTTATAACTGGTATCTGTTGCCTCCCGTGTTGACACAACGCTGTTCAGCGATGCCGGAGTACCTCTCCGGGCGCGAGCCTGGGCACTTATGGAGACTCTGGGCTGCCCAGACACCAGTGTCCCCCTCTCGGCTTTACTGATATAGTCCAAAGGAGAGGATAACCTCCACGTCTGGTACCAGCTCAGCTGCAGGAGTTGCCGGGACAGTGCCAGAAGTTGACACTGAACCACCTTCGGACTCCACTCCAGATTTCCTGTCAGGGTTTACTCCCTTAGCCTTGCTCCTTCCCAGGATAACCCACAAGGCAGTGGGGTGTGGAGAATGTGGTTAAGGATCCCACTACTTCATACTTCCCTGTCACCACGAGTCACCATAGCTCCCTGTGGAGCAATGACCTCATATCCCCAGGACCCTCCTCCCCACCTTTCGCCCCCCCCAGCTACCATCACCATAGGACCCTCCCCAACCCACTACCCCCATCTGCTCCCATGTCTGCCCTCCTCACTACACTGGCCCCTCTCCCCCTCAGCTGCTCTCAGTGCTCCCAAGTCCACCTTCCCCCATCGCTCTTCAGGCTCTTCTCTTCAGAGACTGCTTTTCTTGATAGTGCTGCCTTGCAGGGCACAGGTGGAACACCATACCTGAAAACGACAACAAACACGGGGCTCCTCCCTCGGCGAACTCTCAGAGGCAAACTCCCTTCCCTGTTAGCTGCTGCCCCCTGTTTGCTGCTGCCCCCCGTTTGCTGCTCACAGTGTTTGCTGAGAGCTCCCTTCTTATAGGGAGAGCTGCTAGCTGGTTAGGCCTGGCTCAAAGCCTTGCCTTTTTAGATCTTTTTAGATCTAGCCTTTTTAGATCTACACCTGTGAAAATGAGCTTGATTCCTGTGAGGTGCAAATCTTGAAAAAAGGATTTTCTAGGGACTGTACAGTGCTCAAGTTAAAAGCATATTCAATTAAAAGGTGTATTTACCCAATAGACTGTATTGGCTTCAATAAACAGAGTGGCTGAGGGCAAAGAAGAGCATTTCAGATTTAGCTATGGATTTTCTGACTTTTGTCACAGTTTTTGGTAACAATGTTAATATTGTTTTGGTATTTTATGGTGATATACAGGTTAACTCAAAAGCTGTGTGAAAACATAATAGCCAAGATACTCATCCATAGCCAGGAAGAGAGACATATAGCTGAATAGAGGGACAGGTGCAAAAAAGGCCTCCTTTGTACTCCCCATGTTCTGAGCCTGCTTCTTGCCCAGCCAATCCGTAGCTGTAGGTTAGAACTATCTAAAGGCAACTGTAAATTACACTGAATTCCCTGCAACAGGTCAATTCAGCACTCAGGGATTTGTAGGATATGGGGAAGCCTTGGCTAACACCACAATGAACATATGTACATAAGAACAGTTGTACTGGATCAGACCAATGGTCCATCATTCTAGACCAATATCCTATCCTCAGACAGTGTCCAAGGCTTCTCATTCCACTTCCTTATTCACTTTCTCCAGCTGTGATTTTACAGTCATGTTTGGAGCCAGAGGAAGCAATACAAGGACGTGCTTAAGGCACACATGAAAAAGAGGAGCATCAGAGTCAATACTTGGGAGAACATTGCCAAGAACCACCCCCAGGAGAAAGTGGTAATCTGTGAGGGGGTGGTGCAATTTGAGAAGTCCTGCTGTAGTGAAGAGGAGGAGAGGTGGAGAAGGCAGAAAGAATGGCAAAAACTTCCCTGCATCCCTCCCTTCTGTGCGAAGACCTGCAGCTCCAGAATTGAGCTGGTCAGCCATCAATGGACTCACAAATAGAAGGGTAACATGAAGACATCCTGCTTGTTATTGAGGAAAGAAGGCAAGGGCCAGTGCCAGGTGCTTCAGAAAGAAGGAACAGAACAAGGCAATCACTGAATGATCCATACCCCTGTCATTCACTCCCAGGTTTTGGTAGAAGCTAGAGATACCCAAAGCACTGGACTGTATCCCTGACCATCTTGGGTAACAGCCATTGATAGACCTCTCCTCTATGAACTTATCTGATTCTTTTTTGAACTGTGTTATAGTTTTGGCCTTCACAACGTTGCTTGACAATGAATCCCACAGGTTGACTGTGTACTGTGTGAAGAAGCATATCCTTTTGTTTGTTTAAACCCAGTATTTATCATTTTCATTGGGTGACCCCGGTTCTTGTGAAGGAGTAAATATCACTTCCTTATTCACTTTCTCCACACCAGCTATGATTTTATAGATCTCTATAGACCTGTAGTCATCTGTTTTTCAAGCTGAAGTCAGGTTTTTTTTTAATCTTGCCTCGTATGGAGACTGTTCCATATCCTTAGTCATTTTTATTGCCTTCCTCTGTACTTTTCCAATTCTAATATAACTTTTTGATATAGGGCAAAGAGAACTACACACAGTATTCAAGATATGAGCACACTATGGGTTTTTATAGTGGTGTTATGCTATTATGTCATATTATCTCTCTGTTTTTTAATGTCTTCTACCATTGTTGGCTTTTTTGTCTGCTGCAATACCTTTAACATATGTTTTTGGCAAACTATCCACAAGGACTCCAAAATCTCTGTTTCTGAGTGGCAGCAATTTAGCTCCTGTCATTTTGGGTGTGTAGTCAGGGTTCAGTTTTCCAGTATGCATTACTTTGCATTTATCAATAGCACCCTGAAAATCTGCAAATATCCACTGACAGTGTTCATGGATCACATATCAGATGAGGATCCAAACTCTGTATCTGCAAAGGGCTCTGTTTATCAGCACTGATTTTTATCTTCTATTTTGTTGCATAGTCACTCAGTTTTCTGAGATTCCTTTGTCTGTTTTGGACTTAACTATCTTGAGTAATTCTATATACTCTTCAAATTGTGCCACCCCACTGTTTACCCATTTTTCCAGATGATGTATGAATATGTTGAACAGCCCTCATTTCAGTACAGATCTTTGGGGACCCCACTCTTTACCACTCTCAAATGTGTGACCTGACCATTTATTCTTACCCTTTGTTTCGTATCTTCTAACCTGTTATTAATCCTTTACAGGACTTTCTCTCTTATCTCAAAACTGCTAACATTGCTTAAGAACCTTTGCAGAGGTATACTGTCACAGGCTTTTTGAAAGTCCAAATACACTGTATCTGCTGGACCATCCTTATACACATTTTTGTTGACTCCCCTCAAAGAATTCTGATAGATTGGTGAGGCATGATTTCCTTTCACAAACGCTGTGCTCACTGTTCCCCAACATACCATGTTCATCTATGTGTGTGATAATTCCATTCCTTCTTATAATTTCAGCAAATTTGCATGGAACCACAGTTAGGCTTATCAGCCTGTTTTTGCCACCTTTTGAATTACCTTTTAAAAGAAGGGGTATCACATTAACTAACCTCCAGTCCCCTTGTATAGAAGCTGATTTAAGCGATGATAGTTACATACTGCAGTTCTGCAATTTCATATCCGAGTTCTCTGAGGGAGAGGATGGCATCAGAATTGAGTCACAATCCCTTACCTTGTATTGATGCTCACATAGCCAAATACACTGCCCTCAGGACATGATGCTCAACCAAAAGCAGGTTATGTGACTGCAGAGCATTGGAAGATCTGGGCCAAAACCTTTAGAAAATTCACTTCTATACTCAAGCATTTAATTAAGACATTTTCCTACTTCTGTTTACCTGCATTTCATGGAAGTAGTATCAGATACTACAAATCAAATCACTTTCTATTGGCAAAGTAGCCATTGATTCTGCTTGGTAATAGTAGATTAGGCACAGGCATAATGGCCAGGAAATCTCTTTGTAGCTCGAGCAACTGTCACCCACTATTACTTTACAAACTGTTTGCATGTATCTGATGAAGAATAAGATTAGCTGAAACTGACAGATATATTCTGAATTCTGTCATGTTTGAAATCATAAATGTGTGTTTCATTTCTCACTAATCTACCAGGAAACACCCCTTCTTTTCACCTATCCGGAGTTACTCTGGATTTATAGCTGTGTGGAAGAGAGTAGAATTTGCACCCACAGACTTGTGCAGTAACATAATTACCACATTCATTGTGATATGATGCGGTATAAGGCCTGAGCCTATACCACCAGGACTGGGCTCTCAATGAGCCAATTGGGCCAAATATAAACAGTCAAAGATTAAAAGCTAACAACATTTTTTAAAAGAAATATGCATTGAACATGTATAAAATAAATTTTAGAGATGCACCAAAGAACAAAAATGCCAATTTTTTTATCTCAGGGCTAGGAACTTGAAGGCTAAATAACTTCAGAAAAAGCTGAAAGGAATTTTTATTTTAATCAGGTTTGCAGGGAAACATAGCAGTGAAAAATATTTTTAGTTAATTGTTGTTTTTTAATGCAATTATGAAAATACTGAAGACAAAGCTAGATATAGAAAATTTTGGGCATGTTCCTCAAAGATGCCATTCATTTTCCACTGATTTCAATCGGAGTTGAAATTACTCAGCAGTTCTCAGGATCATGACTTCACCCGGAGCATGTGTTGATGCACAGACGATATGCCTAGAATTCTAATGTGATCTTGGGGCAGCAAGTTGAAGGGGCCATGCTGCCAAAATGATCACAACAGCATGTGCAGTTACAAAAAAAAAATGCAATTCAGATCTGTGTGTGTGTGTGTGTGTGTGTGTGTGGGCATACACATATGTGTGGGGAAAAAAGCAGCAGTTGTTGCTTAGGGTTTAAAAACTGAAGATTCATAGCTGCAGCAACATATTTGCACAAAATATCCATCTGCCCCACTGCTTTACATTTTGAAGATGTCTGCAAAATTCAGAAATTAAATACACGAACTAGGAAAATAGGATGGCTTGCTGTTATCACTGCTGCGTCATGCACTGTAATTAGATTTCCTTACCATTTTCTTTCACCCCATTAATCAGGATAGTTTCATGGTCTTCTGAGGCACAATCCTTATCTTGTTGGTCATCCATCAATTTAACCTCTTATTGTTCATTCCATGCCCCGCTGCATCTGGTCAACCTATGCATTTCCAAAAACATAATTGCAGTCATTCAAATTCCTGAAATAAGCTCTCAGAACTGCGGAAAAAAGAAAAAAAACATTTTCACTCCTGTATTCTAAAATCTCCCCCAGTCCAATGTATGTCAATGGACTTAAAAAGCTACGTCCCTGTTTTCTTCCCAGAAGAATAACAAACATCAGTAACACATATTCTTTGCATTTTCTGACATATTTTCACTATCACCAAAAATTTTACATCAGTGCAAATCCAAATTTCAGTGGCTCCCCAGAGAGTATGACTTAGTTCAAAAGATACTCCCAGCTTACAGACACCAACACCATTTCCAACACATCAGTCCACTGCTGTGGCTGCTAAAATGTTTTGTTAAGTGGACCACACAGCTACTGATGTATTTTATTGAGACACCATATAGTTTTAGTAAAATTTCCCAACTATGTATCATTTAGCACATGTGCACATAATTTTAGGAAGATTAATATTTAAGTATGACAGATGCACTACATTTTTCAGTTACAGTCTGCCTAATGTCTCCTGCCTGTTAAACGTGTGCTCAGGAGATACAGCATGTAAAGTAGTAAGTGAGCCAGCTTGACTTCTTTAGAATGGGTCGCTTCCTGTGTGAGGACTCTTTGGTAGGAGGGGTACTGTAATTGGTAAGGAGCTTAAACACATCATGGATTGACACTAAACAAATCTATCCTGTCCATCTCTTGTGGTTTCTGGGTGGAAGACAAATGTGCAATGATTGTTCATTTCAAATAACTACAGGTGAGTATAGTTGGATGATTGCACATTCAGCTATCCACACCTCAGATATTGGAAATGCTTGCTCATTTCAAAGCACCACATATACGTATGTATGTGCAGATGATCTCACATTCTGATCATATATTTGGAATGCTGCACACTGTAATAAATGCCCCTGTTTGTCTGAAGTGCCATCATCTCTTCAGTCTGTAGTGGTGATTCTCTGACCTGCACAGGAGAGAATCAGCATGGGACAGAGAAGCTGAAGTCAGTTCTTTGACAGTCAACCTCCACCCCATGTGAGTGAATCTGTCATTCAGAGTGCATGCCACATTTCTCCAGAAAGAAAATATTGACCCAGACACAAAGCACTGGCAAGTATGGACAACATGATCCCAGGCCTTTTTAAAAAGACCCTACCACCACCACCGGGATTTAATGTAGGTGTGTACATGTATGACCCTAAGAATATTTTTTCCCACAACAAACTTGGGAAAATATGCCCAGACTTTTTTAACCCTGCAGTGTTATTCTATACCTTCCCATTGGCCCTATTAATGAGCTATACAAAAGCTGCAGGCCATTGAATTGAGAGTTGAGGAGAATGACAAGATAACAATGTGAGATGTGAAACTGATTCTCATATTTAAACTTTCCATCAGCTGTTATCCAAATCAGATAGTCAAATAACTAATGTGATTTTTTTTCTGATTTGTAAACCAGGGGGATGCTCAAAAGGTCCTATGTCATCTGGTATTCCGGGAGTGGAGGTAGCTGACATGAAAGCAACATTCCTGAACTCAGTTCTGTTGGACAGGATCAGTGTTATTGTCTCACAAAGACTGTCCTCGAAACAGTCTTCATTTTGCGCAGTGTCTCTCTGTCCTGTGGGCAATAATGGTATTGCAATGTATATAGAACGTTATCTTGTAAAATCCTTTGATCAGTTTCCTTCAAAGAAATCCTTTTCCTTCAAAGTTATTTCTTTGTCAGTACATGCTTAGCAGAAAGCACAGCTAAAATCTACCTTTGTTTTGCAGGGGCTGAAATTACACTTAGGGTGGAGGAAGAAGCAATCCCAATTTACAAGAATAAAATAGCTAGATGACTTTTTTACATTTGTCTCCAACCAGATAATCCAAAAGCCTGAAGTGCTAGCTTCGTGATCAGTTACTAAGCACGTGGAGCTTGAGTCTGCTTCCACTGACGTCAGTTTTACACTAGTGAAACTCCACTGACTTCAATAGAAATGCTCTAGAGTTATGCACATATAAGAGCAGAATTTGTGCACACATGTAATTCCCTCTGAAAATGCCAGTTTATTTTGCTTTTCCTCTATTAGACTCAGTGATGCCCTTCACCCCTCAACTGCAGCTCATGCTTGTCACTGACCACTTTACAGATCATCCACTCCCTTTCAGACTGGGAGGGTCAGATACTTCTTTGCTCCAAGACTGCAGTGTCACCATTGCGGAAGTGGGCAGTCTAGTGTCAGGAGCAGACAGGACAGGGAGAGGCAAAGGAAACACCTCTCCCAACCACCTCTTAGTGCAACAGTTATTTACGAGAAATGTATCAGATCACCTGGGATGTGTGATCTTATCTGTGAAAACACCAGCTCTGCCAGAAGTCCTTGGCTGATGATCGGGCAGGCGGCTGCCATGTGCTAGAGCAGGTTGAAGGACCCAGTGCCTCTACACAGATGACCCTAATCTCTTGTAGATCAGTGGGAATTCTCCATGTTCACTGTAGGGCCCTGTAGCCTGTTCCACAAAGGGCAAAACCTGCTCTGTCCAAATGACTGATTTGGGATAGATTATGTAACAGGATCTTTGGAGAGCTCTCCCCTCTTTCCCCTGCGGCTCCTCTAGCAGATTTTACAATGAGAGGAGGGGTGATCTCGCCCAGCATTTTCAGGCACAGCAGTGCTGGTCTCAGTGATGTCTTGCAAGTGTGTACAGTGGATGAAAATAAAGAAAACTAACTGAGTGGTGACAGCCATGTCATCTAGTATCTGGCTGCTGCTATGTATGTCCACAGCTAGATGTGGATCTCCTTGTTCTACTTTCCCACATAGCAGTAGTATCCTCTGAGACTAAACACACCTCCAACCCTGCAAAAATCTACCCTGTAAAATAAATATTCTACTGTGGCTAGGAACTGCCTATAAAATGGAAACTGATCTATAGCTATCATCACTATTTGTGAAGCTGACTTCAGATACACAAACCTATATACAAACAGAAGTCCATATTAGGTAGGCAGATGATGTAGTGGTGATTTCTGCCCCACAGTTAAGACTGCAACTGGGTTTTAGTTTAAAGCTAAACATATGGAAGGTGAGTAGCTCCCCTATGAGACCCAGCGTGCAATTCCAATATTAGCATACCCATTACTTGTGTTTGAAACAGATAGCAAAGACTGCAAGAGATGCAGTAGCCAGAACTGACTGAAAGCTTTTTTATAGACAGGAGAAGGGGGAAAAAAACCTCCATTACCATGGGAGAGCTGATTTTCTGCAGCAGTGTTGTAAATAAGTGCACTGTTAGAATGAGGCTTGTAGGTTAGGTCTTACAGGAAAGCTCCAGAGAAATTAATTACATGTCAAAGCCTCTTATGCCTCTGACAGGTCTTGTAAGCATTAGGATACTTTTGAATGAAAATATATACTTTAAAAAACACACCAAGTAAATGTCTCTAAGATATTTATGCACTGCAAAGTAGCAGAGCAAGAGCACCCAGGTTTCCCCATAGTAAAAACAGACACTGCATACTCTGTGTTCTCGTTAATAACTACGGCTTTCTTGGAGCACTGTATTCATTAGTGCTTTCACAAAATAAAACAAAGCCCTCTCTAGCTAGGGCCCAAGGGCAGGTGCTTCTTCCACAGGCATCAAATTGTAGCAAGTGAAAAGAAGAAACAAAGTTGTCCAAAATATAGATAACTTTCATTCCCAGCTGTGAGGGCTGGAGTCCTTCTTGTAGTCTTTCTGACTTCCCATTTCCCTTCTTAAGCAAAGTTAGCATATTTTACACCTCCTAGGTTAGCAGAAAGGGAAGATAGGGCCACCTATTTTGTAGTATGAATTCAACTTCATACTACTTGTTGGATCTGAAGATACAGTAGGGTCTCAACATGTGAAAGGGTTCCATGTTGAGACCCCCTCACGAATGCTGAATTTCGTGAATATGGCTCCCACCTGGAGCCTGGCTGGCAGCACTCCTGCCCAGAGCCCTGGGGGAAGCGGCTGCTCGCAGGTAATTGAATTTGTGAACATTAAGTTTACAAATCTTGAGACTCTACTGTACGTCTGTAGAGGATAGAGGGATACTGAGTTATCTCTTCAGAGAGCATCTTGGGGCAATCATCTACCTACCCTAACCCCCAATATACTCTTTTACTCCAAGAACCAGTGTACCCAGTCCTAGACACAGAGACTGAATTACCTTATTTTACTTCTAATATCTACGGCTGTCATAATTACGCTTCACTTATTTCAAGTATTCTACTTGATCCTTGTACTTATCACAAATTGCAATCGTGTGTGTGACTATATCTAATATTTTCATTTGTCAGTAGACAGTGGTTCTCAGTCTGCCATTTGTTCCAGTCAGGGTCCCTTAAAATGCCCCATATAAAATAATTCATTACTAATAAAAGTGGAAGAAATAAAACTCTTCTGTTTGATTTTACTAATGGTGTTGACTTTATTTATAAGCAGACCATAGACTTTAGTCCATCCCATGTGTTGCTACTCATTGACCTATCCATGTTTGCCATCCTTGCCTATCAACTGCCCGTCTCTCCAAATCTTCCTATTTCATGTTGAGATGGCTGATGTCATTCAGAACTGTTCATTTCTATGTAATTTGTGGTCTTCCACTTTCTTCTTGTGTCTTCCGGATTCCATTCAAAGATGGTATTTGTTAAGTGTTCTTTTTCTATTCTCTGCACATGCCCCAGCCATTGATGTCTTCTTTTGTAAATTATTTGTGAGAGGTGCTTTGTCCAGTAATTTTTGCAACTTTTGTCTTCCTAGCTCTACGTTATTCTCAAAATGCTTCTCAGAGATTTGTGATGAAATGCAACCAGCTTTTGTGTATCTTTCTTGGTAAGTTGCCATGTCTCACTGCTATATCTTCTAAGGGTGATTAACAAGTGATTTTTACACATTGAGCTTTGTCTGGAGGGAGAGGGTTTTTTTTACTTGACAGATGTTTTTAAGTCTTCCAAATGCACCTGACAAGATGGTACCAGCTTGGAGGAAATAAGAACAAGGAAGGGAAATGCTGTATTTGGAAGACTTATTTATAACAGATGCACTCAAATCTTCCCCAGCAACTTATCAGGAACCAGCGGAGCCAATACAATCAAACAGATTGCACCTACCCACATCTTTACCTACTGCAGGGGTGAGCAAACTTTTTACGTCAGGCCCCTCTTTTCGGCTCTGCAATTAGCCCCACCCCATCTGTGGGAGGACCGCAGGAAGGGATGTGGGGGGGCACCTGGGAAGGGGGTGCTGGGAGGCTCCATGGGGTTCTCCAGGGGGAGTGGTGCTGCGGGGAGGACCCCAGAAGGGTACCACAGCAAGGGACTCCAGGAGAGTAACTTATCAAGCCAGTAACACCCCAGCTGCCCCGTGGCTTGCCTCATGGCCTCTGTGCATTCTGACTGGCCCAGTGTCAGGCGTGGATGGGGGGCTCACAGGACAGCTGAGCCAAGAGAAGCTGCTGAGAGGCAAAGAAGGGCTCCCTGGGGTGGGGTGCAGGACCAGAAAGGAAGCTGGCTCTCTGCCATCAGTGACCAGGGAGACAGGCAGCGAGTGCTGCACAGGGCAGGTGACCAGAAAGAAGCTGCGGGAGGCAGTGGAAGGCTCCCACGGGGGGGCAAACTGATTGCCGCACCCCACCCCCGTTTTGAAATTTCACACCCCTTCTTGGAGGAGGCACTCCCCCCACTTTACACACCCCTGACCTAATGATCCAGATGGCAGAAAATACATGTAGCAACAACCAGTTTAGTCTGGACACTCAAATCAAGGTGAACACAGTGTACTAGGAACAGTAATCTCTCTGGACTGAATGTCTGTATTAAAGCTTCATCCAGCCACTGGCTGCATTGTACAACACCGTGAGCCCCCTTTTGGATACCCAATACACAGCTTTGAGTTACAATGATTCTGGAGCACAAAGACAAACCTATGAAGTAGGAGAGCTTTTCGTGCGTAAAGTTGTTATACTCAGGACTCATGATCAGATATAATTTTAGTTACATGACCATGTAGCATTTCTCAAATAATACAATATCCTAATTTTTCCCTATAATCTTAGGTACACACAGGTCATCTTGCAGCAGTGTGCATGCCAGACAAACAGAACCCACAAGAATCTTGCATAAGAAAAGCACACAATAGCCATCTGATTATACATACTTTCAACACAGAGAAATAGTTTCATTTAGATGACATAGTTGGGCCAACAGAATTTACAGATAAGGTAGCTTCACAGATTTATCAGTCTGAAGAAGGCTACGTCGCTGACTGAAAATTCCTTTGCAATCAGGTATGTGAAGTAAATTCATGGACGCTAACAAAATGATTACCTTAGAGAGAAAAGAATTTATCTTATCTTATAAAAACTAAGTCAATAAAGACCAGATGTCACATTTTTTATGTAGTGATGGAGAATAATGTTTCTTTATTTGAGGAAACAGTATATGATTGTGTAATTAAAACAGAGCTTATCTACATGAACATTTAGTACATGGCAAGCTAGGCAGTATGAATCTAGCTTCAAACTGGACTAGACCAAAGCAAAGAAATGAACTGTTAATATGCATCAGCATGGTCCACATTGACTGTTAGTACATGGCAAACTAGTGACTCCTAGAGTCACAACACAGCTTGCCACAAACTGAATGTTTGTGTAGCCAAGCCTTTGAAATACAGGCACATGAGGGAGCAGAGTTAAAGTTGTGTGTGTGCAGTTTCACGTTAGCATTTTCTAACTTTTGAGTGCTTAACCATACAACCATCATGACATCTTAAGTACTGGCAGGGAATTTTAACTGTCCTTAAAACAATGGGCAGTCAGCTTTGTTTAGTAAGTTCCCTGGATTTGTAAAGCAAGTGTTCTTACAGTTTTTCACACTCTCTCCCCCACTATTCCATTCACGAGTACTAAAGTTGTGGGCACTTGCTGTTGAGAACTGGTTCATTTTTGAAAATTCCCGAACAGCTCTATACACAAACGTAAGCACCGTGGTGATTCACCCAACTAGATGACAGTATCAGAATGAGGTATAAAGACATGTAACTCAATTCTCTCTCTCAAATAATTTTGATTCAGCCAGATTCTAAAGTCTGTTTTTAAAGCAAATTACTGGATTAGAAGACTGTAGCCGGTCACATATCAGTCCAGCTCTCCACCTGTATCCAGGAAACAATGTGGAATGCAAATATTTAAGCGAGAATCTGGACAGCTGCCCCAACTGCCTGGGAAGCAATGTTTGGTTAAGTCTTGGATATCACTGAAAGTGTGGAGATGTTGCCATGTGGCTGAAACATTTTTCTGCCTGTTAAATATTCACCCCTGGGTCTCAGATGTGGAATTCAAATGCTCCGGAACTGCTCTAGCTTTAGACAATTCGTGATTCTTTTCTGTGAATCTGCGGGCCTCCTCATCAGCCTTCTTTCATTTAGTATCAATGAAATGTCACTGGGTATTGGTTATACCCACTGCTGAATCCATAACAATACTGCTATGATCTTAGACTCTCAAAAAGCTTCCCCCAACTTAATAACTGAGCATTGAAACACCCCTGTGGAGTGGAAAAACAGTAGGATCTCCATTTTACAGATAGAATGATAGAACACTAGAACTGGAAGGGACCACAAGAGGTCATTGAGTCCAGTTCTCTGCCCTCGCAGCAGGACCAAGCACCGTACAGACTATCTCCAATAGATGTCTGTCTAACCTGCTCTTAAAAATCTCCAGTGATGGAAATTCCACAACCTCCATAGGTAATTTATTCCAGTGTTTAACCACCCTGATGGGGAAACTGAGGCATGACTTACTCAAGAACACAAAGCAGAAAAATGGCAGATATGGGAGTGGAACCAAAAGGACCACTAGACCATACTGATTTCCAGACCACCTTTCTGAGTCTCACCAAATGGCTAACTTCTAGTATCACTCTGGACTTTGCAGCATGTGTGAACGCACATACCTTTATAAGTCCACTGTAACCATCTGCAGCAAGTCAAAAACATTCATCTCCTCACAACAATAAAACTAGAGACCATCACGGCTGTTTTCTATGAGCAGTGTCCTTTTCTGGAGTCTAGACTCTATCCATTTAGGTAACAAAATAGGCGTCTGATGCACTAAACTCATTATCTTTCATGAGCCCCAGGTACACAGCTCTCTGTTGAACTCTGAGCCAAGGAGAGAGCTATTAGTTGTCTAATATGCATGCCTGGCAAGCACAGCACCTTCCTTTTTGTGTTGGTGGTGAGTAGGCGGTTCCTTAATGATCTGGCAAACATCCTTAGCATAGTCCCCTTGTAATTATATCATCAGTACCTTGCTTGGCTTCACACACACAGCTAGTTCATACTGACACTTTGCTGGTCCTATCATCATTTTCTCCTCCACTGACTGTCATTCAGCATCAATTATTTTTTGTTTGATTCAACTTTTTCAAACTAAGAGGAAGACAGTAAATTTCACCACTCTCCCTACATAAAGTAACAAGGTTGGGGGGAGGGAGAATCATAAACAAAGACATTTATCAGCTGTTGCTGGAGGTGTTAGTCTTTGCATATTGAGTAGCAATGCTGTAATTGTTTCATTAGAAGGACTCTGGTTCAGCCTGCAGCACTAACAATGTTTAGAGTACAGAGGAAAAAATACTGGAGGCAACACCAGAGCACAGATAAATTGATTAATGCTGGGTGTCTGACATTAGTTAATACATTGTAGCTTTATTCACTTAAAGCAGCTAAGCAGTCATTCCTCAGTAAAAATAATAAATAATTATCTGGATCTGTGCACACAGCATTGGTGCAAAACAAGAAATGATATAACAAAGATGAAGCACGTACTACATATGCCTTACATCTTCACTGCTACACTTACAAGTCATTCCCCAATTCTAAGTATGTAGCTTTACTCAAAGGCTGTGTCTACACTAGCCCCCTCCTTTCAGAAGGGGCATGGTAATAAGTGAGTTGGGAAGATGCTATTGAAGCACTGCCATAAATGTGCAGTGCCTCATTAGCATAACAGCAGCCGCTCATGATTTGAAAGCACCGCTTTTGAATTGTGCGCCGCCCATGTAGATGGGGGCCTTTCAAAAGGACCTCGCTGGACTTTGAAAACCCCTTCTTCCTAAAACCAAACAGGAAGAAGGGGTTTTCAAAGTCCAGGGGGTCCTTTCAAAAGGCCCCATCTACATGGGGGGCATGCGATTCGAAAGTGGTGCTTTCGAATCATGCGTGGCCACCATTATGCTAATGAGGCACTGCATATTCATGGCAGTGCTTCAATAGCATCTGCCCAACTCACTTATTACCATGCCCCTTCTGAAATGAATGGGCTCATATAGATGTAGCCAAAGAGAGCTTTTGCATGTTGGCTGAAAACTAACTAATTTGTCTCTGCAGCATTTTCTCTAAGGTGGCATAGAAGTATTCTGAAGGAGGCTTTGCACAGGTTTTATAACAATATTCTAGGTAAGTCAACAGCACTGATACAAACCCAGGGATTGTAAATATATAAATAATTTTTTTTAAAAAGGCTAGGAGATGCTTTTAAAAATGGTTTTAATCCTGTCTTATTGCTGGAGAAAGTTCAGAGTCCCAGATCACAAAAAAATTCTGTAGAGCACCAAACATAAATTGAAAGCACCCTAGTAAACGTTAAAATAATTGTGAACTCAAGGTTACAAGCTGGTTCCTGGAAAAACAAAATAGGATCTTGGTTAACTCATCATCTGCAATAAAACAATTTGCTAGAGTACCTTGCAGATTCTAACAAGACAGACAGAATGTTTGGGAGGAAAATGTGCCTCTCCTTCCAAGACAGAGTGATTATGACATGAAGACCCAAGCCTGTGAGTGTGTGTGTGTTTGGTGGGTAGGGGGCAGTTTAAAGGGGGAAGCTCTTACTGGGCCTGGCAATTCAAAAGGGCCTGGGGACCACTGCTGCACCCTCAAAGCCTCACACTTTTTAAATGGCCACTGAAGCCCTGGACAGTGCACTCTAGGTGGCACTGAAAGCCTGACTGTGTGAGGACAGCCCGAAGTCTCACCTCTTCCAGGAGCATGCAATGCCACCCCTGCGCCCCTTGCCCAGGGGCACAGCAGTTGTTAGCCTCCCTACACAGACTAATGGGGTGGTTTTACCTAATGAGCGAGCACTAGTAATTTTCCAACAAAGGGTACGCTGGAGCTAGTCAAACCATCACTTCGCTCCACCCTCACAAACTTTCACTGCTCTATCTAAGTGGGCATTATGGAAGAAGAAATGTGACTCCTAGTTGAAGATTCTTGATGGGGGAGGATATGCAGGATAATGCCATGTGTGCAGAGATTCAGGTAACTGCTACAAATGGACAACCAACACTTTGTAACAGCAGTACACATGACACGACCTAATAGTTCTCATTGCCAATGCACTATACCAGTCTTAATTAATTTATCCTCACAACAATCATATGCAGATCAGGCCATTATGTAAACAGTTTTACCACAGAAACATTTTTGTGGGCCCCAATTAATGGGAAGTTAGCTGCATGTCACTAGTTTCAAGATGAGAAAACCTTTGAAGGACAGAGGAAAGCATTATCCTACATTTTATGCCCCCGAATGATAATTCTCCACTCAAGTAGCGAGGTGACCGTGGATGTGTGCGATAGGACAAAACAAGGTAGAAGGTAAGGATGCATCAGCCTTCATCCTCTTCTCATGGTGAAATCTCACCTGAGATGTGGTTATGCAACGCAGTTGTACTGTGGTGCATTGCCAAGCAGCTCAGACAGAGAAATCCCACTAATGCAGATAGCCAAATCAGGACCAAAAGTCCAGCTTCTAAACTCAAACTAGATTTTTACACAACTTGTGCACACATTTGAAGTCTAATGAACGAATACAAGCTTCTGGTGCTGTGTCCATCTTCTGCCTGAGATTCCCATTTGGATGTGTGAACAGGAATTTCAAGTATGAGCAGGGAGGTTATTTTAACTCTGTCCTTTGTCCTGAGGAGATTTCTGCTGGAATACTGTGCCCAGTTCTGGTATTCATAAATTCAAAGAGGAGGTAGATGAATGGTAGAGGGCTTAGAGAAGAGCCATGACAATGATGAAAAGATTAGAGAACACGCCTTGTAGTGAGAAATTAAAAGTCGAGCTCCTTGAGGTTAACAAAGAGTAGGCTAAGCTGATTTTAGTTTATAAGTATCTACACCAAGAAACACATTTGAAAATGGGTTCTTCAGTTTATCAGAGAAAGGTGTAACATGATCCAACGGCTGGAAATTAAAGCTAGACAAATGCAAATTGATAAGGTGTAAATTTTTAGCAGTGAGGGTAATTAACAAGTGGAACAATTTACGAATGATGATGGATTCTCCTTCACAGGTAATTTTAAAATCAGGATTGGATGTTTTTCTAGCAGACCTTCTCTGCAAATTATTTTGCAAGTTGTATGACAAAGACCTCTTCTGGCCTTGTCATCTATGAATCTACATGGAGAGATTAAAAGAAATATTTGAATTATCTAAAGCTATAATTTGAAGTGGATCACTGAAAGCCTTTGAGGACACTACTATTCAGAAATGAAGTGGCTTTAATTTGGGTTATCTTAATTCACTTTGGCTATGTCTACACTAGCCCCAAACTTCGAAATGGCCACGCAAATGGCCATTTTGAAGTTTATTAATGAAGCGCTGAAATGCATATTCAGCGCTTCATTAGCATGCGGGTGGCTGTGGCACTTCGAAATTGGTGCGGCTCGTCCCGATGGGGCTCCTTTTCGAAAGGAATTGGAATAAGGGGACTTCGAAGTAGGCGGGGTCCTTTCGAAAAGGAGCCCCGTCAGGACGAGCCGCGCAGTGGCGAGGCACGTCAATTTCGAAGTGCCGCGGCCGCCTGCATGCTAATGAAGCGCTGAATATGCGTTTCAGCGCTTCATTAGTAAACTTCAAAATGGCCATTTGCGTGGCCATTTCGAAGTTTGGGGCTAGTGTAGACACGGCCTTTGAAACTTAATTCAGATTAACTTTCTAGGATGTCCCCATACAGACAAACATTATAAAGAATATGCTTAAAATTTAGATTGACATAGGTATAGTGCTGAGTTGTGTGAAAAATCCATATCCCTAAGTGCTGTAGCTATGTTACCTACCTAACTCATGAGGTGGACACAGCTTCCATCAATCCATCTACCATCACTTGGGAAAATGATATTTCTATAGTGACAGGAAAAAAATGTCAATGTAAGCTAAGTCGACCTTACAGAGTTATGTTGGCATAGCTATATCACCGTACCTATGCATTTTCAGTCCCTGTTGGGCTAGTCATGATCCAAGAAGTCCCCCTTTAATATCTGCAGCTTTTGGAAAAAGACTGGTGCGAAAGAAACTACCTCTAGTACCATGGCAGCCAAAAGAGAACCCTGCCAGCAAAAAATCTGTGAAGAGAGAGGGATGGAAAACTCACAAAGCTATATTTTTAATTAAGCTTTCCCACCAGGTGAGTCTTCGCATGCTCTTTCAGAAGCAGTATTCACCCAGTCACTCACCCAGAATCAAGGTACTTCAAGGGTTTAACAAAACATCCATACAATACCTCAAATCTTTTCATACTGCCTTTAGGCTTACATTTTAATTCACCTCTCCTCAATTAAAAGGCTTGTGAGGCTGAGGCCTTGATATTATGGTAGCCATTTAACACTACATAAAACTCTGCATGAACAACTTGCATCCTCATTCAGATTTTCAGAACTTTTTTTTTTTGGATGGTAGCAGCCGATTATGTGGGGCTTTCATCTATTTTGAGTTAAAATTGATTGGCAATTTTGAAGAATGTGCTGCAAATTGCTATGCTAATCATAGTAAATCAAGCCATGCAACGATATTAAAATAACATTAGTGCTGAGACAGAAACTGAAAAAAACAAGGAAATGCTGAGTTAAGGTTTGTTGCTCTGGAATCTTCATCTTGCCCACTTGTGCCTAGATATTTTGTACCATTTTATATTACGAGTTTCTAGAAGGCTCTTCACCAATTCAGTAGTTACAATATTTAACACTTTGATAATGTTTTACATGTTCAAAGCACTGGCTCGCCATTTTCAGAAAAGTTAGTGTTTGCAGCATCCATGATTTTGCCTCAACACTGGAAAAGTGGGAACCTATCTTGGTACTTTTGCTTCAAGCTATCTGATCACAGGCATAAATTAGAGTCCAGGGTGCAGATTTGAAAATGAAGGTATAAACTGCACTTAGAAAAGACCTTTCACGGACTGAAAAAATGTGTAAATCCCACATTTCCAGGGTTTGCTATATCTAATTTTATTATCACTAACTCCCTTGTTTTTGTCATGAGTTTCATAGTTCATGTTTCACTTAAAGCAGGGTCATCAATAATTTTTGATGGTGGGCCACTCTAAGATTTTGGTAAATGATCAAGGCAGCTCTTTTCTATGCAAGAATGTGGGTTCAGGGATGGATGTGACGTGTAGAAGTGAGCTCAGGATAAGAGACTGGGGTGCACGATAGGGCATGGGGTGTGAGAATCAGTGTGGCTGAAGAAGGGGGTTGTAACCAGTGGCAAGGTATTAGGGTGCAGGTTCTGGGAGGGATGTGGGTGCAGGAGAGGAGTCTGACCTAGAGTAGGAGTGGGTGAAGGGTCTGGGAGGGAGTTGTGGTGCAGTGCCAGAAGCAGGCTCTCGCCAATGCAAGCTGAGAAATTCTGCTGCACTGCCCCTGCACCCAGCAAAATCTCTCAGCTCCCACTGGCTGCTTTCCAGCCAGTAGAAGCTGAGAGATTTTGTTCGGGGAGGGGCAGCATCCAAAGCTCTCCCACCCTCCACAGCCTAAGGGGCAGGCCCCAGGCTGGAACAAAAGAGTTGGCCCCCGGGCTGTATTTTGCCCACCCCTAATTTAAAGCTTCAGCTCCTGGAATTAACCTGTTAACATGAGAATCACATTTTTCCTTTAAACAAGAATATGCTTTTAGCCTTATGACTACAGAAAAAAGTATTAACAAAGGACCCAAGTGTAATGTAAAGGTTCAGAAACAGAAGGCAATCAAAAGTACTCAGCATGCATTTTTTAAAAAATGATTAAATTTCATGATTTTTGAATGATCTGGCAGCTGACAATATTATTTATTTTTCAACATTTATCTGATTTGTTTACTTTTTACATTTCACTCAGCTGAATGAAACTCAGCTTGTCAGTTTCTCTTTCTAATCTCATGCCTTAGCAAACTGTCATTATGTTTGGTAATCTAAAACTGAAGGACAACATATTTAATTCATCCTGTTTTTACAGGCAATCAAAATAAATTCAAACATTTCTGATAAAGTTTCAAATTAGACTTGCACATTATTTTTAAAAAATACTGTATCTCCATTTTGCACAAAAAGGACTGAGTCCTTTTTCTCAGTCTGTGTAATTTTTCATACTTCTACTATTGTAAACACTTTTTAAAAAATTGGTCTATAGAAGCTTAAAGAAATATATTCAAAACAAACAAACAACTAGAGGCTTTCTATTAATACTAGAAATAAAATAAAGTAAGATCTAAAACAGATTAAAAATCTACCCTTTAAAAATTCAACTCTAAAATAGCTCAATGGATTGAAACCATTTTCGTATTAATTTAAAAAAAATTGCATCTGGGCTGACAGCTTGAACGCTGAGTTGCAGACCAATGAGATAGTAATGCCAACTCAATCTTAACCACAGTGTTGCTATCAGTTACTATAATGATCTTAATCAAAGTGTATTGTGATAAAGAAGAACTGTGGTTTGACTGCCTTTGGCACATCCTAGTTATCACAATGTCCAGATTTCACATTATGCATTCACAGAAGTAAAACTTCCCAGAAAACTGCATGTTGAATTTTTCATTTTTCTTCTTAGTAAAACATAAGCATATAACACTTCTACCTTTCTTGAAATCTCTGTGATCACTCAAAATGTTCAGAAAAGTAAATGAACTGTAGAAACCATTGTCAATCCAGGCTAAATTCTGGAGGAATTGCTTTGAACAATGATGACTTATGTTCATTGTTTGTACTGAAAATAAAGTTCCACTTTATCCCTTTATACTGAACAGGCAATAGGAAAAATTATAAAAACATGATGAATTTTGCTATCACTTAATCTCTTTCCAGAACCAGAACCAATTTTGATAACATAAAAGAGTATTAAGAGACTGATGTGCTAAAAAGTATTTTAAATGTCTATTAATTTGTGTTGAACTTGAATTTTTCAAATACAGATGACTGATAATAATTGATAAAAGAGCTAGATTTGCACGGTGAATTATATCATATCCTATATCACACTGATACCCCAACATAGCAAAGCATTCAAGAATACATAGTGCTAAGCTTGTGAATAGTTCTGCTGAAGTCACTATGACAGGTGATGTTATGGCTGAGGCAGCGTCACGTGATTTAACAATTTTGCACTGTTCTCCTCAATCCTCATTACTCCCGTAAAACCCTTAGGGAATCTACCTGAAAGGCAGCTGATTAGCTTCTTTTCAAAAACAACAATATCTGGCACTTCAGAGTACCCTTCAGACTTAAAATAACAGACCCTCACAACATTAAAAGATAGCTACCTGTTCTGTAGCTGGTGTTCTTCGAGATGTGTTGCTCATGCCCATTCCAAGTTGGGTGTGTGTGGGCACACGCCCAGTCACCGGAAGCTTTTTGCCCTAGCCAGTAGCCATAGGGTTGGTGTGGCGCCGATATGGCAACCAATATATGCACCACCTGACCCCACCCCGTTCCTTCTTGCCGGCTATTTGGACAGTGGGGAAGGCAAGAGGGTTTTGGAATGGACATGAGCAACACATCTCAAAGAACACCAGTTACAGAACAGGTACTGTCTTTTCTTCTTTGAGTGATTGCTCATATCCATTCCAAGTTGGGTGAACATAGGCCAATGTCTAGGAGGTGGAGTCAGAGCCCCGAACAGACTGTAGGACAGCCACGCCCACTGGAGTGTCTTCCCGTGCGTGCTGAGTCAAAGTGTAATATGCTGTAAACATATGAATTGAGGACCAGGTGGCTGCCCTACAGACGTCCTGGATAGGTGCCTGCACCAAATACACCACAGATGACGCCTGCGCTCCTGTGAAGTGTGCCCTAACCAGAGGAGAAGAGACCCCCATGAGCTTGTAACACTCCTTGATGCATGTCACTATCTGGAAGGAAATCCGCTGGGAAGAAACCAGAAGGCCCTTCATCCTATCAGCAACTGCCACAAAGAGTTGCTGTGTTCTTCTAAAGGGCCTAGCCCTATCCATGTAGAGGCCAGCATTCTTCTAATATCCCAGGTATGTAAACATTGCTCCCTCGGGGAGGCATGGGGCTTTGTGTAAAATACCAATAGGGAAATGTTTTGGTTAACAAGAAACGCAGAGGCCACCTTAGGTAAATACACAGGGTGAGGTCTCAGCCTAACCTTATCCTTATGCAACACTTGTGCCCTCAACTCAGATACCCTCCTGGCTGAGGTGATTGCCACCAAAAACACTGTTTTGTAACTCAGAAACAGCAGGAAGCAGGTAGCCTGGGGTTCAAAGGGGGCCCCCATAAACTTGGCTAACAGCAAATTGAGATCCCATGGGGACAGTGGTGCCCGAAATTAGGGCTTGATTCTTTCTAAACCTTTCAGAAACCTTTTGACTACGGGATCTGAGAACACAGAAGATGTTCCATGACTCGGGTGAAAGGCCAAGATAGCAGCTAAGTGCACCATAACCAAGGAGAGAGACAAGCTCTCCTGTATCAGACCTGATAGGTAATCTAAAATCAATGGGATGGGGGCTTGCGAGGGCGATAGCCCTCTGTGACACACCCACACCGAAAACCTTTTCCCCTTAGCCAAATAAGTCACCATCGTGGAGGGTTTTCCACTATTTAACAATACTTCATTTATGGGATCTGAACAGGGCAGCTCCCGATCCCTCAGCCATGGAGCAGCCACGCTGTGAGGTGCAGTGACTAGAGACTGGGATGTTGCAGTCTCCCCTCTTGCTGTGTCAGCAGGTCCAGCTGGATCGGCAACATCACTGGCTTGCGCATCAACAGGTGTAGGAGGGTTGAATACCAGTGCTGACGGGCCGATGCTGATGCCACCAAGATGATCCATGCCCCTTCTGAGCAAATCTTGAGGAGGACTCTGTGAAGCAGGTGGATCAGAGGAAACGCATACATCAGCCCGCGCAACCAGGGGACACTGAAGATGTCTGCCCAGGACCATGGGCTCTGATTGTGGTAGGAGCAAAACATCCCACATTTTGCATTGAGGTGGGAGGCGAACAGGTCCACCTGTGGATACCCCCCACCTCCGGAGAATAAAATGAATGACCTTCAGGTGGAAAGATCACTCATGATCCATAAAGACCTGCTGAGTTGGTCTGCCAGTGAACTGTGCACACTTGGTAGGTAAAGGGCCTGCAGCATGATGTTGTGCTGTATGCAGAAGTCCCAGACCATCATGGCCTCGTGACACAGGGGAGAGCAGCGTGCACCCCTGTTTTTTGATACAGTACTTTGCTGTCGTGTTGTCCATACTGACTGACATGTAATGTCCTGTCAGACTGGCCTTGAAAATCACACGTGCTAGTCTGATGGCCTTGAGCTCCCTCACATTTACGTGGAGCCAAAGGTCTGACACACTCCAAAGAGCCTGGGTTTATAGCTGACCCAGGTGCGCTCCCCGCCCTCAGTCTGAAGCACCCCTTACTATGGAAAGTGAGGGCTGCTGAGGGGCAAAGGGGACTCCTGTGAGGCCAACTCCCTCATCCAACTACCAGTGCAGGGCCGAAAAAGTCAGCGTTGGCACCAAACAACCAAGTCTAAACTGTCTCTTACAGGGCAATACGCTGATGACAGCCATAGCTGTAGAGGGCGCATCCTTAACCTGGCGTGCTGCACCACGAAGGTGCACGCTGCCATGTGACCCAGCAACCTCAGACAGCACCTGGCCATTGTGGTGAGAACTGCCAGGATGTCTCAGATGATGGCCCCTGTGGACCTGAACCTGTTGTCCAGCAGGAATGCCCTGGTACCTGGCATCCAGTCGTGCCCCTATAAATTATATTGACTGAGATGGGACCAACACAGACTTTGCCTCATTGATCAGGAGACTGAGGCTTACAAAGGTTTGATGGATCAACTGTACAGAACCTGCTGGATAGCAATTCTTAATTGCAAGCCCCCAGTTGAATAGACCTTCCTCCCATAGAGTACCAAGCATTTAGCTTCTCTATTTTTCAGGGAAGGACACTGGAACCCTTGGCACTTTGTATGGTTAGCAGCATCCACTACCAGGGAGTCAGGTGGGGGGTGCATGAACAAATATTCATTGCCCTGGGATGGGACAAAGTACCATTTCTCATTCCTATGGGCTGTAGGAAGGGTGGAAGCAGGGGTCTGCCAGTCCGTTTTAGCCATCGTGGCAATTGTTTTGTTTATGGGCAGAGCCAACCTGGTGGGGCCTGTGGAGGACAATATGTTCATGACAGGGTCCATTTCACCCTGGACCTCCTCCACTTGCACCCCCAAGTTCTGGGCCACTCTCCTAAGGAGCTGTTGAAAAGCCCTGCCATCCTCCAATACAGGCAAGGCCAATGAACCTGCCACTGCCTCATCCAGGGAGGAAGACTATGATAGCCCTTGCACCTCCACTTGGAGGGAAAGGGCAGTACTGACCCATTCAGGCACTTGGTCCCCCATGGAAATTATGGCCAAACTAGGGGCCACTGTAGGTGGAGCTGGCATAGGCACCATCTGGCCCAAAAACCCCACCAAAGGAGGCACAGATGGCACCATTACTGCTCCCTGCAGTTGGGTTGGTGCCGGTGCCCAGACCAGTGCCTGCCTCATTGGCACCAGAAGTACAATTACAGATGGTGCCGGCACTGAAGAGGTCCAGTTCCGCTGCGACAGTGCTGATGATGGTGCCGACAAGGTAGAAGCAGGCAGCTCCACTATGACCACCGCTTCCCGTCTACGTTCTGGTGGTAGGGCACCCAGTGACGCTGACTGTGCTGAGCGCAGGATCAGCAGGGCCCCCAACACCATTGAAAGCACTCCAACAGCCTGGCCCTGTGCCTCATGGAATGCCCATGAGGTCCAGAAGGGCCAATGCTGAGTCACTTGTGAAGCTGGTGGCCAACCTGTATCATTCAAGCAATGACTACGGTGCCCGTGACAGCTATGGTGCGACCTTCTTGAGCTTCTACTCCGTCTGGAGCTTGAGTAGGAGTCCAACTCTGACACCAATTCAGAGGCAGATGACCACAGTGGGGCCATCGGAGTCAGTGCCGATGTCACGTGTGCCAGGGATAGTGCTGGTGCCAGAGTACAGGGCACCTGAAACTGGCCCACAATCTGTTGGGTCAGCACTGGAGCGCTCGGCACTAAATATGGTGTTGGTGCTGGCATTGACATGAGTGCAGGGGTTGGCACCGGTGTCATATCCATGAGCCCCAATCGCTCCGTTTCAGTGCTATGGCACCTGTCCTCCATAGATGGAGAAGGACCCAGCACTGTCATCTGTAGCAGTCCTTGTATTGCTTGAAATGCCTCTGGCATTGAGGGCAAGACCAGCACCTGTGGGCTCCCGCTCTGCACCATCTTCAACGGACGCATCTCCTGCCCTTCAGCAGTGTGTGCTGGAGCCTTGGACTTCAGGCCACTCCGTTTCTTTGGCGAGCGATGCCTCTTGTTCCTCCTCCTCTTCATTGGCACTGGAGATTGACTCCTGTGGCACCGAGAAGGCGACGGTGCCTGTACCTGCTCTCGGTGCCAGGAGTCCTTAGGCAGAACTGTGGTTGACGGCGCTGGTGCACTTTGCACCAAGGATGCTCCGCTCTCTGCTCCTGCTGGAGACTCTTGAGGCTTTAGAGCCACCTCCATTAAGAGGACTTCAAGGCGCTGGGCCCTATCTTTTAGAGTTCTGGCCTTACAAATAGGACAGAGATCATGTAAGCGTCCTTCCCCCAAGCAAATCAAACAGGCTGAATGGGGGTCACTTTTTGGCAAGTGTTTGCCACATTTTGAACAAGTCTTAAAGCCTGGGGAGCCAGGCATTCCCCAGCACCAAGGGGCCAATGAGGATGGAAAGCCCCACCTCGACTATTAGTTAAAACACTAAGACTATCTATCAAGCACTAAACTATTTACACTTCTTCAAGAATTGTTTACATTACAATAGGCTACTAGCTAAATATTTGAACAGAGAAAGTTAGAGCTCCAACAACCGGCAGCACAAGAAGGAACTGAGTAGTTGGCAAGAAGGAACTGCACCGATCCTATAGCTACTGACTAAGGCAAAAAGCTTCTGGAGACTGGGCGTTCACCCGCACATCTCCAACTTGGAATGGACATGAGTAATAAATCGAAGAAGAACCCATTCTACAAAAAGGGAAACTGACTTCTTCACATAGCAAACCATTGACAGAGCTGGTATTAAAATGTAGGGGAGGATCAGCTTCCTGCCAAATATTTACATTTAAATACCTTTAATTTCTTGCCCATCCCTTCCTCACTCACTCTTATGATTGTTGTTCAGTAGTATCCTGAGCCACGACAGAGGCCTTGTTGTACTACAGCTGTATAAACACACAGTAAAATATAATCCTTGATTGGCAGATTCTATCATCTGATATAACAAGATGCAACAGATGTTATAACACACAATCTAAAGAAATTTGACAGGGAGTGTAACATTGATAGGAACATGTGGTTACACAGAATGGATATATGCAACGCTAGGGTATGTCTACACAGCAGTGTTATTCCTGAACAAGCTGTTCTGGAAGAGGTATTCCACAATATCTTATTCTCAGATAGCACAGCTACATACAAAATACATTGAAATAGAGTGTCTACACACAACAGAGCCGACTTTGAAATAGAGCCATTGGACACACTATGGCTTATTTCAAAATAGGTTCTATCCCTATCTACACAGCCCCTACTTTGAAATACCTCTTTCGAAATAGGCACTACTCTTTGTGAAATGAGGTTTATCTATTTCAAAATAAGGCAACCAATACTTCGACATTATTTCAAAGTAGTGGTTGTCTAGAGGCTCACATAGTTATTTCCAAATAGCGGCTGCTATTTTCAAATAACTTTGCTCTGTAGACATACCCTTCGATTGCCTTGGGTCACTTAAATATGGTAGTTAAAAATATAAGCAAATAAAAACAAAATAAATATCCTTATAATCTCTACCTACTATCTGACTAGACATTATCAAGAGGCAGTTACCTATAGCATCCTAGTGGAAGCGGGACTTTTGACTAACATGAGGAAACCATATAATGGAATACTGCTTGTGGAATACAAATTTTAAAATAAAAAATGTTCTGAAGTTATAGGACTAAAATAAATAAATAAATAAAACTAGCCAAATTCCATTGAGGTTTGGGAGTTGCTTTTTTCAGTATTACTTAAAACAGATACAAGCTATAAGCTGGGAAGATAGAGACAGAAGCCTTTGGAAAGCTGAATGTGGCATGAAAAGGAAGCACCCTCTCTGGTTAAAAGAAGAAAGTTTTGACATCTGAACATCTATCACATATATAGCTGATACCCTGGAAATTCAGCAAGTAGTTGGAGCAGTAACTAAAAGGCTAAACTGCAAATGCACCTACTTCGGGAACTGTTTCCAGTGTAATCAGCTGCATATATATTGTGTCTATGTGAGTGAGTGAGAAAGAAAGCATGCAATGTATACACTGATCATATTACACTATACACGTGCAGCAGATACTCCAAATACTTGGTGAGTTTCTGGCATATGCATGAAACCCTAACTTGCAAAACATGGGGAGAAGAGCACAACAAGCCTAAACAAATAGGTCACAGAGCAAAACATAAAGGAGGAACATGTGAAAAGACACTGAAGAAGCTGAAGTGCCAGTAGTTTGAGTTCCTATTTTAAAGGACAACACTGTCAGCAAGGATGCTGAAAAGACAACCTGAGGCCCGTGGTCAGCCTTGGGCGAATAACACTATAGGTTAGAGACTTTAGTCCTCAAAAGATCAGATCAAAGCTGTTAATAATAAGCTAAGCTAAACTAAACTTTTGTAGTTCATAAAATTGAACAGTGAGCCAACATCTTTTCCCCAGCAGATCCTATGCCTGCCAAGACTCAGCATAGAAAGAACTTTTATAGTCTGTTTGGAGATGCAAGAAGCAGCCATCATAGTGGGCTCTGTGCTTTTATAACCATCTCTTAATATGACATTTTAAGTAAGTCAGCCCTTCTCCATTCAAATGATTCTATTCAACTTGTTCTCTCTCAATCACTATTTGGGTTTTCAGATGTACTGTCAAGATCTAACATGAGCTTAACAGTTGGACAGGATTATTTTGGTTTAAATCCTACCATATTTTCTGATAAGAATATAAGGCTAAGCAAATGATCACACACCAAGCTAACTCTTGCTGCCTTGACTCAGAGAGTACCATTGACCATGGCATCTCCTCCACTGACTTTACGGGGATCAATCACAGAATTTGGCCTAAAATATTTAGACTTCTCCACAATCACCACCGTATTTTGCCCCACCTCCCTACACCCACAGAGTGAGACCTATTCTCACAGTTGAGCAAAACATCCCATTGGATAGTCTCTTCTGTAAGTGGGCGTCATACATGCACTCTTGGCGAGTTCATCCCTTCGTGGTATCATCTCCAATTCCCTGGTTCCAGGCCTGCTGACTGGGGACGGGGAGGGGGCACAGGGTGCAGTTGATCCCAGGCCCCTTTGAAGTGCCACAGCAGCATTGCTCCACACCTTCTGCTCTTTTCCCACCCCTTCTGGGTCTGGACTCAAGCTCCCCTCCCACATTGCCCCAGGGAAACGTTATTTCAAACATATCAGTAACACTGTAATTTCACATTAAGGACAACACCATTTCTACACATTCTTACTATTCCCCATATATATTTATTAAATAAGTTGTGCGATTATTAGAGGATAAAATATGTTTAAGAGACACGGTTGAGTAGATTTCAATTAAAAATTTAGGCTTACAGGTTGAACCTCTCTAGTTCAGCGCTCTCTCATCTGGCAACATCCGTAGTCCAGCATGATTTTCGTTAGCTGGATGTCCACTTATCCTAGTTGTGGCCAAGTTTCCTGTGGTTCCATAAAGTTTGTTTACAGCCACCAGTCCTGGGTCTCAGTGTTCTAGTCTGTTATTTAGCTGTAATTTACCCCTAAATGTCTTCTAAGGGCCCGTTAAGCAGTGGAAGTGTCAGTAGTGCTGCTAGTCAACACTGATCTCCCACTGTCTGGCAAATTTTCTCATTCAGCCCCAGTCAGGTCCAGAGAGTGCCAGACTAGAGAGGTTCAACCTATACTAAAAGCCAAGTTTTTCAAAGCCTAATATCAAAGGAACACTTTGTTTTTTTTATGTATTAGGTTAAATTAAATTTCTCTCCAATATTTTCAACCTGAAAATTCAGTATCGTGCCAGTGAATGAGAGTCAGAAAGTAACACTCATTAGAAATGGATGAGAATCAAAAGTTGAACTGGCCTATATTCATTGTCCAAAATCAGTGAAGTGCAAAAAGTAATCAATCAGCCTCAATAGGTAAAGAAAATTAGATTGTTTTAAAATCTATCTAAGGGGTTCAGATTTTTAAATGGAGTGACCCTTCTAATCTGATTCATTAGAGAATGCTACTAATATAAGTACTAATTAAGAGGAGTTTTTAGCATATAAAGAAACAAACCTTTCTAGTGACATTTCTAGGGCTACGTCTACACTAGCCAAAACTTCAAAATGGCCATGCAAATGGCCATTTTGAAGTTTACTAATGAAGCACTGAAATACACATTCAGCACCTCATTAGCATGCGAGCGGCCGTGGCACTTCGAAATTGATGCGGCTCATCCACACGGGGCTCCTTTTTGAAAGGACCCCGGCTACTTCGAAGTCCCCTTATTCCCATCTGCTCATAGGAATAAGTGGACTTCGAAGGAGCTGGGGTCCTTTCGAAAAGGAGCCCCGCCTGGACGAGCCGCGCGGTGGTGAGCCGCGTCAATTTCAAAGTGCCGCAGCCGTCCGCATGCTAATGAGGTGCTGAATATGTATTTCAGCACTTCATTAGTAAACTTCAAAATGGCCACTTGCCTGTCCATTTTGAAGTTTTTGGCTAGTGTAGACACGGCCTAGGTGTCCAATAACAAGGTGACAAGTAAACTGAGTTATTTTCTGAAGTGCCATTAAACTATGCCAAGCAGCAGTGTCAAAAATAGACACCAGCCTATACAGAAGTTTATTGCTTGCTATTTTTTCACCTTTTTAACTCTTGTACATAAATTACAAGACTCTTCCCACTGCTTTCACTAAAGGGACCCGTTTTGGAGAGGATGCGTGACACGGACTAAAGCCAAGTAGTGAACAATCGTCACCTGTCAAATTGTCTGCTACAGTTCCTTTGACCCCTGTAGCCTGCTATTTATCACTCCAAGCTGCAATACTACTGCCATACAAAGTTCAAACAAAGAACGATAATTTGTAGCATCAATTTTAATCCCCCGCCAGCCTATTAAAACTATTTCTGTTTCCAATAAGCCTCTTTACAAATTGTGGACCAAATTCTCCTCTTGTTTTCAATGGTGTAACATCAGAGTAACTCCACTGACACCAGTGTAACTGGTGCAGAAATAGGCCTCTCTCAGTTTAAAAGGGATTTTACATGTTACCATCTGCATCATTTAACTTGCTTACATAAAGATTGCTATAGCCTATACAATAAAAAACACACACACACACACACAAGCAATCATGCTCATTTACTTCACTAAGAGCTTTGATTTTTGTAATTGGGGAAAGAATCCTATGGTACATTGTTAGATTTATGAGACTAATAGAGAGACTTGCAAAGGTTTGGAGGTGGGGTAGTCTAGCTTTCACTTCTATATGAAAAAAAAGATTTCTTCAGAAATTCACAGCCTCACAGACATTACTATAGAGTAGCAGGAGACATTTTTGCCCTTTCCTAGCAACTTATATATTATTCCTTTAAAAAATGTTCAGAGAAATGTGGTGCCTTATTCTCTTGTGTTGTTTAAACCTTTTTTTCCACGAAACCACACAATGAGCTTTCTTAGGGAACTAGAACAGTGTCTTCTCCTAAGACCACAGTGAAACAGTTACACCTACAGTGCTTTGAGAAGAAGGTGCGGGGGGTGGGGGGAGGAGCAAAAGAGGGAGAATGAGTGAGGGTATATTTGGGAACATGAATTACTGAAGAAAAAAATGAAATCAACTGCAAGTATAATTGCAAAGCACTGGCTCTCTTCCGGCACTGAGCAAAAAAGGGAAACACATACTATTCAGGAGTATGACAAAGAACGCCTTCAACAAGTCATCTTTTATCACAGTTTCACTGGTACAGAGCAGAGGGAGAAATTGCACAATGTCAGTAGTAAGTTTATAAAGATAAACTGGCTCTACAGAGAATAGAAAGATGCTGGAAGTTACCTTGTGTTTTGTTTTCCACATTGCAATAAATCCTCCAAGAACAACATAAAGAGGATATTAGAGATAAAGGTACAGCGGCCCTCAAAAGGTCAGCTCCCATAATTCTGAGGCTCAAAGTGAAGACTATGGCTCACAGCATTCAATAAATCTAGAGCATTCATAGGCAAAGGTCCAAAGCTGTCTGGTTTGCTGGGTGCTTACGCCACAGACTACGAGGGCACATAACCTAAGAGTTTACACACTCCTAAGACTCACATATGCTAGGCACAAAAATCAAAAAGACATTTGATTTAGACAGGCCAGCTGTCCATCTAAGCACCCAAGTATCCCCCACTTTTTCTTTAAAAAAAAAAAAAGTTAAGTTTCAGATGCTGAAATAAAGAAAACTAGTTCTGGCTATGAATTTAAAGCTGAGTTCATCAATTCAAGTATAAATGAAAATAAAGGACATTTTCCTATACACTAAAACCTGGAATTACACAAGACAGCAGTATAACTGTGGAATTATGACACACCTAACATGCTGTATAGTAACAGCGAGTAAGCCGTGCTAGTCTATACACTATCAAAACAAAAAGCAGTCAAGTAGCACTTTAAAGACTAGCAAAATAATTTATTAGGTGAGCTTTCGTGGGGCAGACCCACTTCTTCAGGCCATAGCCAGACCAGAACAGACTCAATATTTAAGACACAGAGAACCAAAAACAGTAAGCAAGGAGGACAAATCAGAAAAAGATAATCAAGGTGAGCAAATCAGAGAGTGGAGGGGTGGGGGGGAAGATCAAGAATTAGATTGAGTCAAGTATGCAGACAAGCCCCTACAGTGACTCAGAAAGTTCCCATCATGATTTAAACCATGTGTTAATGTGCCGAATTTGAATATAAATGTCAGTTCGTCCACTTCTCTTTCTAAAACGGAGCGATAATGTCTCTTCAGTAACACACATACCTTGAGGTCATTGACAGAATGCCCCATTCCATTAAAATGTTGACTAACTGGTTTGTGGATCTGGAGTGTTTTGATGTCTGTTTTGTGCCTGTTGACCCTTTGTCTAAGGGAGTTAGAAGTCTGTCCAATATACAAAGCATCTGGGCATTGTTGGCACATGATGGCATATGTGATGTTAGTAGAGGAGCATGAGAAAGTACCCGTGATTCTGTGAGTAACCTGGTTAGGTCCAGTGATGGTATTTCCAGAGAAGATATGTGGACAAAGCTGGCAGCAGGCTTTGTTGAAGGGAAAGGTTCCAGGACTGGTGTTCCTGGGGTATAGACTGTGGCTGTTAACAGAAATACCATCACTGGACCTAACTAGGTTACTCACAGAATCATGGGCACTTTCTCATGCTCCTCTACTAACATCACATATGCCATCATGTGCCAACAATGCCCAGATGCTTTGTATATTGGACAGACTTCTTACTCCCTTAGACAAAGGGTCAACGGGCAAAAAACAGACATCAAAACACTCCAGATCCACAAACCAGTTAGTCAACATTTTAATGGAATGGGGCATACTGTCAATGACCTAAAGGTATGTGTGTTACTGAAGAGACATTATCGCTCCGTTTTAGAAAGAGAAGTGGACGAACTGACATTTATATTCAAATTCGGAACATTAACACATGGTTTAAATCATGATGGGAACTTTCTGAGTCGCTGTAGGGGCTCGTCTGCATACTTGACTCAATCTAATTCTTGATCTTCCCCCCCACCCCTCCACTCTCTGATTTGCTCACCTTGATTATCTTTTTCTGATTTGTCCTCCTTGCTTACTGTTTTTGGTTCTCTGTGTCTTAAATATTGAGTCTGTTCTGGTCTGGCTATGGTCTGAAGAAGTGGGTCTGCCCCACGAAAACTCACCTAATAAATTATTTTGCTAGTCTTTAAAGTGCTACTTGACTGCTTTTTGTTCTAACATGCTGTGTATGACTGAGTGAGTGTGATGTTGCGTTTTGGGGCTGGCCCAAGGAACATACAATGACCCCCAGCTATTTCTGTCAAAGTAAGCAGCATGCATTTTTACAGCAGAAGACAAAGGATTACAATCTCAATTTTGCCAGAAACTGAGTAATCTTTGTCAAATCCCTATTCCGGCACAACTAGTGAAGGAAAATGGGCGTTCTGACTGAGCAAGGACTAGGTAGCGAACGAGTTAGAGCTCAAGGTTAGTGCTCTTGGTAGTGGAATAAGAATTCAATATTTTCAAGTGTTATGTTCCAAACTTATTGAATACAGTGGTGGCATTATTTAAAGGCTTTTCCTGGTTGTTTTTGTTATCCCCCCCACTCCCTAAATGAACAGCTTCTAGTTTAAATGCAAACAGTGAGATGTAGTCATATGATTTGTTTTTAAATTCCAAAAGCAGAGACTTATAAGTTTATCTCAGAAGGACACTGGAAAGATGAATACAGAGAAGTTATTCAGAGAAAGAGAAATATTCAGAGAGTAGAATTACATATGCATAATTGCATGACTCCCTGGGGTGCATGAACAAGCACATGCAGTCACTTTGTGAAATGATTTCCCACAACTACTGTATCCTAATTATACTGCCCTAAGTGGAGAAAAGCTAATTTTTAAACAGTCCTGATAGGGTAACTGGGGAGCCAGAAGGAGGCTTTAACCCCTTATCTAATGCTGCAGGTCTCCAAGCAGAGAAGCAAAAAAAAGAGAAGTATAAACACAAGCATGATGATGCACCTTATGCATCAATTTAAAAGGTGTCTTATAACACACCAGAGAGACACTCTGACCACGTAACAAGAGCGCCTGGTTTCTGAACTAGCTGAGACTAGGAACAGATACTGGGCCTGAATCAGAACCCTGAGCTTGAACTGCTTTTGGACTGTGGAGATGGTTGGATTCTGACCCAAACTTTGTGGCTCAATCTGCCCTCGAAAGACAAGCTAACTTCTGTTTTGCTAACATCACGTGAAGCCCTGCATGAAAAGGATTGATGATTAGTGTGATATGGGGGGAGGCACTGTCATATCCCTAAGATTTTGTTCGTCTTTAAAGTACTACATGGCTACTTTTTTGTCCTAAGAAGTTAAAGAGCAGCAGGGTAAAATTCTGATCCCATTGAAATCAGTGGAGTCAGGATTTCAGAAGGTAAATTGAAGGGGAGAAGTTATAGAGTATTGGAAGAAGGAAAGACCCACTCTGCAAAAGCCCTCCTGCAGTTTCTACTGAATATCGTATTCTTCACCCAAGGCCTCACCCTTTTCAAGTTTTTATAGTGTTTTTCACCCAAAAGGGTTCCAAAACACTTGACTAATTCTATAACCTTTATGTTAGTGGTTTCCAAACTTTTTGGCCTGGGGCCAACCCACCCACCCTCAGTGCAAACCTTTCTGCAGACCACCAGCCAACCACTCATAATGACAAAACGTATTCGCTTATCACTAAATACCTTAAATACAAAATTATTCTCATTAGGCTACTGGAGCATAAAACACACAGCTAAAACATAAGGGGACATAGTTTATATAAAGCAGTTATTAATTTATGTTCAAAACAAAATGTTTCAGCATTGTCTTTATTTATGGCAGGGGTTTGGAGCCGTTGTGGGTCATTGACCCACAAAAAGTCAGTTGGGGGCCCCACAAAGGTAAGAAACAGCAAAAAACACACATTTTTATGGAGAAGAATCACTTCACTCACCACTGAAATGTAGCTCCCTCTGGGGCAGTAGCACGCAGCTGGTTAATAGCATATCTCAATGACTTTGGATGGGGTGTGCAAACTGGGAGGCACTCCCCCTTGGTGGGGTGCAAAATTTCAAAAGGGGGTACAGCACAATTGGCTCCCCCACGCAGCCTCTGACAGCTCAGAAGCACTGCCTGGGTCTGTCCGCTGTTGGCAGAGGGCCAGCTACATTTCTGGCCCTCCTTCCCCACCGCTGCAAGTGCCTCTGCAGCCTCCCTGGGCTAGGCTGACCTGTGCTGTCAGCCCTCCTGCCCGCTATGGGGCCACTGTCCCTTAAGAGTCCTGGAATCATTTCCGGTGTCCCAGCCCGAGCAAGCTGGGAGACACATGTGGCAGCTGTGTGGGGGTAAGCTACTCTCAGGACAGCCCTTTTGTTCAGCTTCCGAGACAGTTCAGGTTTTGTTGTTTTTTTTTTAAAGTGCAATTATGTGCGTCTTTTATTTCGTTCTTTTGTTTAACTTTGCCTCGGAGAGCTGGAGGGGATGCTGGGAGCAGCGACCTCTTTAAACAGCAGGGAGCTGTTTTTTTGTTTTTGGGGTTTTTTTCCTCCAAGCTGGAGAGTGGTGGGATGGGGTTTTGAAACAGAAAGATAAAGAGTTTTTATATATCTAAACCACTCTCCGTTTCATTAATAATCTTGAAATATGTTACTGTTTTTATGTATGTATATTCACTTATATACATACTTATTTTTAAATGTGCTGAAAGGTTCTTTTTTTTTTTTTTTAGACATGAGCATAAGTGAAATATCACTGGTCCAAATTACATTAGACAGGTTGGGGGCCCCAGCTCACTGCAGGGATGAAAAGGGGGGCCTGATGTAAAAAGGACCCATATCAGTGCCATAGGAATTGAAGAGTATTTTTTATGCTTATAGTCGGGCAAGCGGTTCCAGGTACAGACATGCTAAGATACGACTTCTTTTAAAATAGTTATTACATCTGATAGTTTGTACAAATAGGTATCAGTACACACAAGCATACAAAATAAACACACACACACACTATAAACATACTGAGCAAAGGGGAACATTTTGTTGTGTGCCCCTGTATTACCACCCAGTAAGATGGCAGGAAATGCATGTCTGAACGGAAAAGAAGCTATTCTGTGTTCCACATAATGTAAATCTTGCTAAATCCTCCTTCCTATGACCCCCTTGACACCCACCTGTTTATGATAGCTATGAACTCAACACAATTCACTTGATCCATTTTACTAAAAAGCAGTAAAATTACTGGCTTTAAATTAATTAACTGTTCTATGTTTAAACTCTAAAGTTAAAAGAGAAAATAAGATACAATAAGGCAGCTCAAGCTTAAATTAAGAAAAAGTAAGACAACACATGCTCCCTACATTGCCTTTTGATTTCCTCTGAGTAAAAAGTCTGCCATAAGCTGTGGTCTATTATTGCCAGCTTCTACAAATCTAAATCAGCTAAAAATATTGCTTGAAATCTTTCATCTCCCATAATTTTACTAGACTTTTCTCCCTAAATTTGACCCACATGCCTCTGTTCTTTTGTGGGGTTTTTTTCAGGAGCAAATAGATCCAGCAAAATAGCATGAAGTCACTAAAACATTATTTTTCTTTTAAAAAAAAATCAACATCTGTGCCAATGAATAAAAAATATAATCCAATGCTGTTAAACTTTCTTCTCGATCGTCCCCAACACAATACTGTCAAAGTGTATAAATGTTTGCTAAAGGCTCTTTTCCACAAACACAGCATGAACAATTTCTGAAGAATATGATTTCTAACTAATCTTTATGGAGACTTGATTCCTAGATTCACTGCTCTGGTTTAGAAAAAGAGAACTCTCTCACTCCTAATTTAATTACTTTGAGTCTTCTAGGTATTCTGTGCTTTGCATTTCTCAAATTAGTCACTTGTGGGGCTTTTCCCATCTTTCCCCCCCCAGTTTCAAAATCCTCAATTCAGTCTTCTCTTTTGAAGAAACAAGTAGGGCTATTAGTCTTGGCAACATAAGTCAAACACTTCAGGTCTGCCCGATGCACCTTTCTATTCACAAATTAATTCTTTCTTCTAAGAAGATCATCTCCAAAATTTCACATTTCTTCATAGATTCATGGAGGTTATGTCCCAGAGGGACCATCTGATCACCTAACCTAACCTCTTTGATCCCACAAGCCATTAAATTCCATTCAGTTACCCTTGCATCAAGCCCAATTACTTATGGTTGACTAAAGCATTCCTTTCAAAATGGCAGCCAGTTTTGATCCAAAGACATCAAGAGATCCACCATTTCCATGGCAGTTGGTTTCAATGGATAATTATCTCCAATGTTAAAAAGTTGTGCCCAATTTCTAATCTGAATGTCTCTAGCTTAAGTTCTTGTCATTGTTTTTTGTTTTTTTGGAAGGCCTCCCTCTGCTAGTTAGAGAAAGCTTTAGTACCCTGTGTTTTCTCCTGAGGAAGGAACTCATATAGTATAATCACATCATCTCTCAAATCTTTGAGATGAACCATTCCAGCTCTTGAAATCTCTCTGGCAGCATTTACACTAGCAAGCGCTTTTGAAATATTTTGCAAAAGAAGGGACTCTTTCGAAACATCCAGCAGTGCATCTACACACACAAAGCATCTGTTTAGATTAAACTGACAGAATGCAGAGCTCCTTTCAGAAGTGCTCTTCCCCTCCTGTATCAGGAAGCCTGCCTTCTGATGAAAGAAAACATGGGCAGATGCCTCATGGGCTGCTCTTTCGAAAGAGCAGTCCTCCATAGCACTGGCCCGCTGGTGCGTGTAGACACCTGGGACAGAGTGAGTGGAGATCTATGTTCCCTGCATCTGGCCAGTTTAGAGCTGCAGGGACCCAGAAACCCTGTGGTAGGAAGCTGAGGGCATGCTAGCAGCAGTAGCAAAGGCATGAGCCCACAGCAGCACACTCTCCTGCCAATTCTCCAGCCAGCAGAACCACACCACTGCCCCGATGGTCAGCAGCCCTGTGCCCCCCCAGCGAGTCCCCCACCCCATCAAACTGGCAGAGGGCTCACAGGAGCCCACCCAAGACACAAAAAAGCAGGCACCATCATTGTTGGAGCCAGAGCTGTGGGACTTCCTTGGCCTCTGGGAGGAAGAGGAGGTCCTGCTCTAGGCCACAGCAGACACCGGAATGCCACAGCATTTGCCTGGCTGTCTGCTGGTCTGACCACCTGCCCTCACCCCCGCTCCCACAGCCTGCACCAGGTATGGTCCAAGGTCAAAGAACTGCGGCAGGCCTATGTGAAAGTCAGGGACATGGCCGGCCACTCAGAGGCACTGCCCACCAGCTGCACCCAGTAAGAGGAACTTGGCCAACTTCTTGGGGCCAAAGAAACAGCCCCACTGTTACAGTGCTGGATAATGTGGGGCCTGAGCCAGAGCCCCAGCCAGAGCTGGAGGAACTGCCAGGACCCTTGGGCTGAACCACCCTCTAGGACCAGGAGCCAGAGCCGATATCCGAAGAAGACAGGTCTACGGACAGCACACTAGTTATCTAACCTGGCGCCCTCCAGCAAGGCCTTCCCCAAGTTCCTCAAAGGACCCTCAGGTAGGTACTGTGTGCATCATACACTCTGGGGCATGGGGAGAGGGCACCCGCCTCCACCACTGCAGACAGCGAGCCGACCACACGGCTGCTGGCCCCAGCGTGGACACACCCTAGGTGGCTGTGTCTCCCGGGCCACGGAGACAGCCACACATGGCATTCAGCACCCGCTCCCATGGACAGCACTGCCAACCGCATGCCCAGTGAGGGGGTTGGGGAGGCAGACTGTGCCCAGTGCATGCTCCACCTAGGCACGGACTCCCTAGGGCCACCAGACCATCAGACGGGGGCCAGAGGGACTCCCCACAGGGGCTGGGAGGCACAGTCCTTGGGACTAGGTCACAGGACTGATAGATTGTCTCTCTCCTCACTTCGGGCCCTACAGCTCTGCCGTCCAAGGCCTGGCTGAGCCCCACAGGGGCTGTGGAGGGGGCCGTACACCTCCACCTCTGGTGCCTGGGTGGGCCCACCCGTGGGCCCACCCCCAGCAGCCATGTTGCCGCCGGGTGGGCCCACCCCCAGCAGCCATGTTGCCGCCTCCAGGATGAGGAGGCCACTGCCCATGCTGTCGTCATGCGGGAACAGAACAGGTTTCTGTGCGAGTGGCTGGTGCTCATGCTTGCTCTCCACAATACTGTGTAGAGCACAACAGTGGGCACATTGTGGAGGCCAATCTCCAGCTGTGTCAGTGGCCAGTTTCCGGACTGCAATGGTGACCTGCTTCTCAAGGGGGAGAGCAGGCTGCATGCAGGTGTCCTGGTGCTGGAGGGCGGGGGCAAGCCAGTGGCTCAGCTCTAGAAATGTCTACTTGGTCATGCAGAAGTTCTGGATCCAGAGGTCATTGTCCCACTCACCAATCACAAGCCAGTCCCGCCACTCAGAGCTCATGGGATAGCTCCACAGGTACCAGAGTGCCTGGAGGAGGCAGCACAGCGTTGTCCCATGGAGGGGACCTGCAGGACTGCAGTGAGGAGCGGGGGTGTGATCCACTGGAGGAGCTGGAGGGCAGTAACAAGCACCGTGGCCACCACGTGGACTATGGCATTGTGGAATTCTCCATTTGGGATCTGCTGGGAATTTACTGAGGTCTACAGTGGGCAACCAGTCCCTGCACAGGGTCTGCTGCACTGCAGACAGCTTGGCAGCCCTCAGTGTGTGCAAGGCAGGAGTGTTGGGGAGGGACCCTTTAAGGGAGCGCCTGGCGGAGGCTCCCGGTAGGGCTTGCTGGCCACATGACCCTGTCCATGGCGTTTCCTGGCCCATTCTTTTGAAAGAGTGGCCAGGGCTGTGTGGACGCTCTCCTTCAAAAGAGTGGATCGGTCTTTTGAAAGACAAGATTGAAAGCTCAATCCACTTTCTGTGTGTAGACACACTCTTTCAAAAGGCAACTTTTGAAAAATAGCTGTAGTGTAGATGTAGCCTCATTGCAAGGCCTTTTCCCCAGCCCCTAAATAATTTTTGTAGCTCTTTGTATTTTGTTCATTATTTCAGCACTCTTTTTAAAATGTGACCCCCAGAACTGATCTCCCCAGTGCCACATTCAGAGGCAAAAATCATCTCTGTACTCCCTCCCACTCCAGTTTACAACTTCAAAGACTACTTTACCTTGTTCAGCCATGGCCTTATATATGCTGACATGCTTGTCCACTCATGCTGACATACTTGTCCATCTGATTCCTAAATCATTTTCAGAGTTGCTGTTGTGCAGGATAAAGTCTCTTTTTCTGTATTCCTTGTTCTAGATATATAACTGTTCCTTTGGCTGTATTAAAATCATTGTATTTGAATGGGCTAAGGTTATCAAGGGACCCAGATCACTCTGTATGATTCCCTATCCTCTTCATTATTTACCACTCTCTTATTCTGTTGATTACCCACACCTTTTTTCAACAGTGTCTATCCAGATTGTTGAAGAAAATGTTGAGTGGTGTGGTGCTTACTCTTCACATCTCTAACACCCCATTAGAAACACCCTCATTCATTGATGATCCCCCTTTAACAACTACTTTTTAGGATTGGTCAGTGAGCCAGTTCTTAATCCAGTTAGCGTATACTTTATAGATACCGTAGACTGCCATATTTAAATAAGATAGTTGTGAGGTACTAAGTCAAATCTCTTATTGAAAGTCTAAGAGCATTATGCCTACACGGTTATCTTTATCAATCAAACCTGCAATCTCATGTAAGAGTGAAATCTGTTTTTCACACGGTCTATTTTCCATAAAGCCATATTCATCTGTGTTTAAATATATTTGCCATGTTTTTAGCATAGGTACCTAAAGAATTTACATCCCAATCAATTTTGCTGATTAAAAAGTTGAATTTAGAATCACGGTCATTTAGATGGGCCTGAAATATGTTTAATGCTTCCCTTTCCTTCCCCCCCGTAATGTCTTCTATGTGCAAGCTGGGATCTACCAGATCCAGAAGCCCCTGGTGGCAGCCAGCAGCATTGCAACCCTGTGAGCAAAAATGTTCAAAACCGAAGTAAAGAATGTCGGTCTGGGGATTCGTAAAGGGATGAGGAATAGAAATGTGACAGCTCTTCCCCCCTTCAAATCCAACACTAAGTTGGTAGTGATCAAAAGCTGTCCCTATTGATCACGGGAACCAGTCTGGTTTCTGGTATCCATTTAACAAACGTTTACTGTTATGGTTTGTTGGAAGTCTTGCCAGAATCCTGCAGACATAATCGGTGCACAGAGACTGAACCACCTTCTCTCCCTTACATGTGAAACTACCTCAAAAGAATGCCATGGGGAAGCCATTTAGAATGCCATTCTAAACCTATGCTCTGTGGATGGTCTCCAGAGCTGCCAACAAAGTATTTATTAACAACATTAAATTCACCTGATCATTTCTCAAGTGCCAAAGAGTGTGTCAGGAACCCCAGAAAAACAAGGACAGATTTCACGAGTGTATAAATTCAAAATGGCACAGAGAAGGTCATTAATACACAACAGGATTAGGGAGCCAGGCCTGACAGGAAGGACTACAATGACAACAGTAAAATCAGGCAGTCAGAGCTGTTCCATCCATAGGACAGGGTGGGGCAGTTGCCCCAGGCCCCACAACCACGCCAGCTGTCCTCTAGACAGGACGGCAGTATCATGGAGTAGGGCATGAGTGTCAGTAGCAGCAACTACAGGGAGTTGCCCCCGCCCCCCCACCGGACACCGAGAGGCAGCCTGCTCTTCTCCATTGCAGCCTCCCAGCTCTTCGAGCCTTGCTTCTCTGCCGGGTTTCCCCCCTCTCCAGGACGGTTAGTAAGTTGTGTGCAGAGGCGGGTGGTTCAGTTTCTTACTATTCTGCTTCCTTCCTCATACAGGAGCGATGATAGAAGAGAGCTCTGAATGTGAAGAAGGTGTCTGGATGAACAGGTCCATGTAGAACAGGGGCAGAAAAAATACAGCCTACAGGCCAGATAAAGCCTGTCACACTGCCAGATCTCGCCTGTCACCATCTCACAGCCCAGAGGGAACTTGGTGCAGACTCTGTGCCTGCCATGAACCCACACACTGCATCCCTCGGGAGTGGGCACCGCATGCTGCCCCCAACCCTAGCACAATCTCCCGGTTCACACTGGCTGGAAATTGGCCATGGAAGCTGCCTGGTCTGTGCTTGCAGCACAGGCAGCGCATGGAGCCCCACCCCCACCCCACCACGCATGTGCAAGAAGGAGCACATGGCCCCTGCTTCACCCAAATTCCCACCCATACTCCATACGCACTCCTGCATCCCAATTCCCTGTCCCGAGCTCCCTTTTTCACCCAACCGCCATCTCAGAGGCCACATCTCCTCCATTCATATTATAGAAGAGTGCGGCCCTTGACATCTTATCAAATTATTTGAGTGCCCCCCCATCAAAACTTATTGGCCAACCTTATACAGAGCATTTCAGTTTGTAATAGGAAGTTGTAGGAGGAGGCATGGAAATGTCAGAAAGTAACAGACAAAGGGATATGCCTCACTAGCAGAACGGTGTGTGGGAGGGGGTTGGAATCACAAAAGACTAGATACAAGTTGAAGGTGAGCATTACAAGCTGTTGAGCTCTGAAGGCAAGAACTGGAAGCAATGAGGAACTAGTGAAGTGACTCAGAGATACAGGATACACCACCAAAATAATGAAATGCAATGATTTCAATGATAAAAAAGAGAAAGTGAGATTAGTTCTACACTACAACCTATGCTGGCAGACAGTGTGTCACTCAGCAGTGTGAATAAACCATTCCCGTCAATGACATAAGTTACTTGGACATAAGCCCCACTCTGGACAGCACTATCAGTCAACAGAGTGCCCTTTTTGCCAAGAAGGCTAACCACATTTTGGGCTGCATTAGTAGGAGCACTGACAGCAGATCAAGGAACGTGATTATTCTGCTCTATTTAGAACTGTTGAGGTCAATATGGAGAACTATGTACATTTTGGGCCTCCCATTGCAGAAAGAATGCGGACAAACTGGAGAGATTCAGCAGAGGTCAACGAAAATGATTATGGGGTTGGGGCACATAACGTATGAGGAAAGGCTGAGGGAACTGGACTTACCTGGTCTACAGAACGGAAGATGAGGGGGAACGTGATAGCACCCTTCAACTACCTGAAGAGGCATTCCAAATAGTATGGAGACAGGCTACTCAGTGGTGGCAGATGACAGAACAAGAAGGAATGGTCTCAAGTTGTAGTGTGGGAGGTCTAGGTTGGATATTAGGAGAAATTTCTTCTCCAGCAGGGTGATGAAGCACTGGAATGGGTTGCCTAGGGAGGTGGTGGAATCTCCATCCTTAGAGGCTTTTAAGATCCGGTTTGATGAAGGTGTGGCTGGAATGATTTAGATGGGGTTGGTCCTTCCTTGAGCACGGGCTTAGACTAGAGGAACTCCTGAGATCTCTTCCAACCCTCACCATCTATGATTCTATGTCAGCAGGACAGCTTCTCCTGCCAATGTCACTTCCACAAGTGGCAGAAGCTGCTTTATTGTGCTAATGGGAGAGCTCTCCCATCAGCACAGTTTTTTAACCAGAGACACTGCAGTGATGAAACTGCATTGTTGAAGCTGCTCTGCTTCACCACTGTACATACAGATGTGCCCTAAAATCAGACTCAGGCAGCTTGAGTGCCTGCCATTCTGATTTATACACTGGCTGGAAGGGACTTGGAGGAATGAGGATAAATACCATCTATTTGTTTAGCTCCTGGACACAAACTACCACCTCAAATTGTACCACATCAGATTATGGAGGCTCAGTAATGAGAAATCCTGCTTATTAAGAAAGGAACCAGACACCATATTATTGAGAATATCATACTGAAATATTAGCCTAGAGGTGAAGTATGTGTGTTCTGTCATTCCACCATTTGATATTTCAGTTCAGTGAACACAGCACTGTAGGAAGACGGATGCATCCTGATACAGCAGTACTCAAGATAAATGTTGCTTTTGAATGTAAGTACATAAGTACATGGGTTGAAGGAAAGAGAATGGAAAACAAAGAAACCTCACAGTCTATAGGCAATATTGTACTGACTCTTGAAAAGCAGAACCTAAGTAATCACACACTGATGCATAAAGCAACCTACGGACACACAGCATTGTTATTTATTAACTCTCCCTTTTTATTTTTTTCTGTGTCCATATTTCGGTGCCAGCTCATATGTCCATGTTCATACAGGAAAGAGGTGGAAAGTGAGTGAATGGGCAAAGAGAGAATTCCTATATAACCTTTCCCTTCTGTGTAGCATAATAAAACACCTATCAAAGGGATTCCTAGCCTTTTCCACACTGGGATCTCTCTCATGACCCTCTGACATCTGTTCATGACATTCAGGTTGAGAACTCATTAGCTACCAGGTGACCTCTGCTCTCTGCTAGCTTCAATCACAACTGCTCCATGGTGTGCTGTAAGCTGTATACTGCAAACCTCAACTAATGTAGATTCTCCTTCAGTTCAAGTGATGGCATCTATGTTATTGGAACATAAGGATCTAACTCTGCTATCTGCCTTGAAGACCCAGATGATTATGGAGTGTGCCATAGCGATGACTAATAGCCCCAACCCAGCTAAATCTCTGAAAATCTGGTAGGTAAACAAAAGCCGCCAAAACAAAAAACCAACCACTCCAGCACATCTGCAGACAAACCCACTCTGGACACTCTATCTGCACATAGGCCTGCAATTGCACCTGCGACTAGCCAGCAATGTACACATGACTGCACAGAGTGAACAGAAAACTAAAATGCCATTAAAACCCAGTGTCCAATATGTTGGCCACTTGCCATGTGGCAAATGGGACACGGTGGTGTGGTCAATCTGAGCTCTGCAGCCACATGTGGTTATTGGAGCCTTTAAATGTGGCTCCTCAGAGCTGCATACATGAGTGCCCTCTGCCCGCTCTGCGCACATGACCCAGCATGTAGCAGTGGTGACTCCAGACCCACCACAGCTCCAGTCTCGGCCCTGCCATGTGGCTCAAGCCCCCTGCTGCCCCAGCTCCGGCACATGATTCCTGCTGCTGCGGTGAGTCGCTGTGCACATGCGGGATAGGGGAGAGGGAGAGCATTCAATTGAGGGAGGAGGAGCTGGGGGTGTCTGGCTCTGGGGGAAGGCATTTAATTGGAGGGGAGGGGCTGCTGGAGCCTAGTCCTGGGGGGAGTGGGAAGGGGAGGTGTGGTGAATACAGAAAGATGACAACCACAAGTGTGGCAATCCTTGAATTGCTACTGGACACTGTTGACATAAAAGAAGAAAAGTTAATGAGCGGCAACTCAGAAGCTCACCATCAGGAGAAGTGATGATCAATCTAGGACACAGATAGATAAATAAGGGCCATAAAAGAAACCATATTCATGCTGTTGCTATGCTTTTAATTTTTTCGTTGACTTTAATTAAATTCACAGATTGAAGATCTATTTTTCCTGCCCTCTTCACCAGGTTGGATTTTCTAATAGCTAAAGCAAGAGAGATGAAGAACTGCAAAACTAGTACGCGCAGCAGACAGCACAAGAAAGGGGGAAAAACATTTATCTAATGTTTTTCAAACAATTCAGATTTAAAGCAATTTGCATGCAGTGGTACTGAGCATTCTTGACTGGAGAAAGCAGAGAGCAGGTTGGATTAACCAAGGGGTGGAAGTGGGTGCAGGGAGACAAGAGCAATAGAGTGTAGCAGAGAGGCTAATAGCACTGTAGCAATTTATTCACAGCGAAATACTGAAAAATACTGCAGAGAGTGATTGAGGGGTCTGCACAGAAGATAGAAGAGAGTGCAGCAATGCCACTGTGTGTTAGAGAGAGCGTGGGAGACTGACAAGAGAGTGATGGAGAAAGAAGAATGGAAGCTAAACCCTCTCAGGAATAGGGGATCCCCCTCCAAATAAACTTGATCAGCCCCCGTCTCTGGAAAAAGTCTGTGGCTGAACAAAAGACTTCACTCAGGATTTTGGATATATTACCTGCTGAGCTACCAAGGAATTATCTTGGTTGGTAATGTGGATTTCTTTCCCCTGGTATGAGCAGGAGTCATGGTCCAGCAGCTTCACCAAGACACATGATCTGCAGGCAACCATAAAGGACAGGGGTGTGCATGTGCACAGGGATTGCTGTTCAGTGCTGTAAGACCCTTTTCCTTTTGGGACATTTCATGGAATAGTCCTAATTTCTTCAGCCACAGCCTGGCCCTGTGTTCTCCCCCGGCCACAAAGCTCTGTCTGGAGCTCTGCCACAAATGCTTTCCCTCTCACATCTGTTCCTTTCTTCACACTTGCTAGTACATTGATGAGACACCCCCATCCCGCCAGGAATTATTCCTCCTGGCTTTTCTAGGGCAGGGATGATGCCATGTAGAGCTTCTCTCTCTCTCCTTACCTCACCACCCCACAACCCAGCCATCTCCACCCTAAGTGAGTAGGGGAATCCTGGAATGCCGAGCTCATATAGAGGGCTTACGGCAAGGCTGAAGGAAGGTGAGTAGGTGACAATGCTGAGATTCAGTTCTTATGCATGTTCCAGACCCTGTAACTTTCTTCACCTCTCTGGCAAACTCTTGTAGGAAAGCGGGGCAAAGGGAGAGCTCTCCCAGAACTTAGTGATTTAAAAGGGCCTTAGGCTCCTGGCCACAGCCACCGTTACCTCAACCGTGGCAGTGGCCAGAGCTCTGGGCGCTTTACAATGCCACTGGTGCCCTGGAAGGACTGTGCCTGGCACTGCTGAAGGGGTGGCTGGAAGAAGCTAGAACCCACTGCTACCCCTTTTGCACAAAGCCCTGCCTCTTCCTGGGGGGGCCCAGAGCCAGGCCTCGCGAAGTCTACCCTCAACCTTGTTTGAAGGTGACCAATTTTGACCAAATCCCTTCCTGTCTCTGGAAATAACTTCTCATTTCTTACTGCTGCTTTCTTCTCTGGCTTGCTCTCAGTTACTAATGAAACAAACCATGATTAGTACCAAAGGTGCATTAGGAACCTTACAGATAAGGTAGGGTCCTCGATCCAAAGAAAATGCAATCAAAATGCAGCCAAGACGTGGATAAAGGAAAGAGAATGGAATAATACCACAAGGAAAGGGACTGAGCAGGGAAGCTTGGGACACACCTTGTCTTGCCACACCTTTTGTTTGTTTATTTAGATAAATATAAATAACAAGATGCATTGTATATGGAGGACATATTTGGTCCTGTCCTTTGCTGATCATGCAGAGGGTTACTGCATCTGCATGGAGCCACATGACCTGGCCCTGCGTGGCTCAAGAGCACTGCTTTACCCTCCCAGAGATCTATTCAAGTCAGCAGAGCTCCTGAGGGTACAGCAGCTGCAACGCAGGATCAGTATTTTGCTGTACTGCTGCCCTGCCACTTTACCAAATTACCCTTCCCTTCTTTTTTTTATCCCCGTTATTCACCTTCATGGTACAACTGAAAGACTCAGTCTATTTATAGTATTTCTAAGGTCTCTAGTGCCTTGATATTTACGCGCCTGATTATTTTACTTGGATGGCATCTGTATGACAACAAATGCAGTTTCTCATTGCATTGCTGCAGGGTCTGGTTATGTGTTTTGGTTTCATCCATGAAAACTCCCCCTTCATTCCAAAAGCAATGGAATAGTCCACTATTTAAACTTCCAGCCCTTAGAGAATTCTGCAGTTGCAAAAACTGGTTGAATTTGATTAAACCTTTGGAATCCCTCCAATATTTCCACTTATTCCATCTGTAGAAACACTCTACTGGCACTTGGCACATTTATAGCATTAACTGCCTTCTAAATCAGCAGCAGTTCTGCCTAATAATTTGGCATTTGCACAGGCCTTGTAAATTACAAATGTTGCATCCTTGGGTATGAGGAGTTTTCCCCCCAAAAAACCATTAGCTGTTTGCAGAAATTCTGGAGGAAGAAAATGTCTCTTTGTGAGACTGTCCTTTGCCAAGACAAGAAAAAAAAAAGGCATAAAATGGGAATGAAATTAACTCTACATCTTGTGTCAGAAAAATAGAGACCAACCCAATGAGACCAGCTGGCTGCTAACAGCATATTGCCATGAGGCCCTCTTTTCTGTTTTGAAGCTTGTTAGCTTGCATTATTCAATTCAGAACCCAGGGCTAGCATTAAAGCTATAACTTGCATATTTCAGGAAAGCAGGAGGTGTTGTCTGACAAGGAAGCAGCCGCTCCACTGGCCATACTGTTGGAATACTTACAATTCAGAACATGAAAGATCTTTGCTTTGATACTATTGCCTCCCCAAACCAGACAGAAGGTTTGGAATGACTAGCAGGTCCAAATCAAGTCATAGAACAGTAGGAAGAGGATCAGCAGTTCACCAGTGGTTTGTTGGTTCCTCCAGCATGAACGAGGAGATACAGCAGTCTATTTCTGTCTAAGTATCTCTCCTCTCTCATATACCCAAACTCTTGGGGCAAAAATCACTTTCATCCTTCGGCTCTCTGGGAATTTCACCCTGCTTTCAAACTCCTCCTTCCTCGCTTCCTAGCTCTAGTCATGTCCAGTTCCAGCTCCTTGTGTGACTGATGGGTTCTGTCAGGGCAAAAACTAAGTGTTCTAGAAAACACGTGCATCACCACTTAGAAATGCAAGGACATCCAACAAATTAAGTGCCAGCTCATGTCCCTCTGCAGAGCTTCTCCCCGTCTGAGTATCAAATCTTGTTTACTCTTGGCATACCACACTCTGGCCCTCTCCCAGTCACTGCTGTGGTCTCAATGCTTTTTTATTTTCAGCCATTTTAAGGAACTTTCCACCTGCATCGCACCCCTAAAATATGCCCTATCAATTTCAATATACATTATGACTCTGAGAAAAACATTGTTACAAATCTAGGGCCACTTACGACTCCATGGCTGTCACTGTGCTGCACATCATGAACAGCTGGAATCTGACAGCAGCACTGGGGACAGAAGTCAGATCTTTGCCTGAGCTAGAAAAAAAAAATCCATGTTGGCTCTCCTCTTTCCAGCACAAAGCCAATGACACGCAGCTGAACTACTGTGATTCTATCCAGAAAGAAATGGTGACACACACTAGCAAGTTCATTATTATTCTTAAAAGCAGTGACAAACACTACGTTAGATGGTCTGTTCTATCATATGTAAAGTAACCTCAAGTTTTTCTGGTCCTCTTATCTTTTTTTCCCCCCTTTTGTAGTGTCTTTTATTAAGTTTGGTTTATTACTAAAATAAATACTAACCTACCATTCAACCAAGTAAAGTGGGGGCTGGAGTGGCCTCCCCAACCACTCCACCCCCCAAGCCCATGGTGCGCTGGGACTGGAACTGCTCTGGCTGGGCTTGTGTGCCCCTGCCAGCAGCATGAAAGGTGGAGCAGCCCCCATCTGCAGCAGGGGGCTGCTCCAGTCTGCCTAGTCAGGAGCAGCGTCCCCAGTACCCCTTCTCTCTCCCCTAGGGAGCTGCAGACAGGAACTGCTCTGGCCACACTGGAGCAACTGTGGCAGCCCTGTGGGGCTGGAGCAACCCCCTGCCCACCCTGGGTGGTGGGCTGCTCCAGCCCCTACCAGTTAATCCTAACCCCATTTAGGATGAGGCTTGCAGGTTAACCATTAACATCCCTACCATCAGCATGTTCACAAACAAGAATCCATAATCTCTCCCATGGCCACAGGATCCCTTTTTGTGTTTGTAGTGACATTTATGAACTACGCATGTCCCAAGCCTCACAACATACCACTACACAGAATGTGCCTAAATAGGTATGTCTGCATTGTGAAAACAAGATGCAATTGCATATCCTGTAGACATACCTGAGCTAGCTTTAGTTTACTTACCTTGAATGGTGGGGCAGTGAAGCCACAGAAGTACTAGCTTCAACACAAACTACGTCCTGGAACCTTGAGTAATTAGTTGGACTTCACTGCTCCAACACACTAACTGGCTCAGGTAGGTCTACATAAGCTATTATCACATCTGTAACTGCAGTGTAGACATACCCTAAGCTAGGTGATGCAACGCAGAACTCGCAGCCCAAAGGGAGGGAGGGTTAACATGCCTTGAAGTCGCCTTTGCACCCTTCAGATCCCTGGGCCACACCAGGGGACTCCACAACCCCTGAAGTGACAAAGAGCCCTGGGGAGCTAAATCACAGCAGCCTCCCCAAATTTCCCTGTGGGCCACAATGGCTCCCAAAATGTTTGCAGCACTGCATGCTGAGGCCCGGCCTCTCCTCCCCCTAGTGGAACCCCTTACACCAGGGCTTGTAGGGATATCTTAGGTGGCAGCCTTACAGCTCTTTTTCGTGGTTCCGATGCCAGCAGAATTCTGCTGCTTGCTAGCAAAGCCAGGGCTTCTACATACCCTTGCACCACTCCAGTATTTTTATCTCCCATAAAGGGCCAGAAGCTAGGTGAGGATTTCACCTTATGTGCCTTAAGGAATCCCACTGCACTGAAACTGTTGTGAGAGTGTAACATAACCTGGACTCCGAAAGTATAATAGGAAACAGACTTTGTTGTCCTCAGGGAACACTTTCTTCCATATCTGATATGGGAAACAGACATGTTTCAGCATTACACAGCTATACTGCACTTGGTGAAAATGTCGGCGCTCCCTCTCTCTCTCTCTCTCTCTCTCTCTCACACACACACACACACACACACACAATCTGCAGCTAGCAGTCAGTGATGCATACTAGATGGCTGCCTTCTCAGCATGGGAGCAAAAGGGCAAACGAATCACATTACGCTCCATGAATAAAGACAGAGTCTTAATGCAACAGCTACTTAATGATTTCATTTTCAATACACTAGATACTTTGGCCTCATTTTCAAAAGTGCTGAGACCCACCACTCCCATTTAAGCCAATTGGAAGTGCAGGTTCTCTGTGCTTCTGGGACCCAGAGGGATTGCGAAAGTTCTCTAGCCTGAAAAACAGGACCCCTAACACACACACACCCAACATCAAGGGCATCTATAGAGATGAGTCTTAAGTTCTGATCCAGATCTTCATTTGAACTGTCTGGGGCACTTGAACCTGAGATTCAGGTTCAGGTCCATCTCCAGCAAAATCCCGAAACTGCACTTTGCAAAATCCCCTGAAGCATCCTGCTGCTTCATCTGGAAGAAAAGGAGATGCTGTGCCAAATTCTGCTCAGTTATATCTGTGCAAAGCAACTGACTTGTGACTGGGGACAGACCGGCACTGACTATGTTCTTAACCATGGTCACGAAAAGGAAAGGATTGTGGTTGCAACTTGCAAAAGGAGTGGTTTTATCAGGCTTGGTTTTGGACAAATTAAATATGATACTGTGCACTCCAGTAGAAGCAAACAAAATCACATTTTTCCAACAACTGTGTTGTGTTATTGATAAGGTTTTGTTCACAGAGTTCTTAAAAATAAAAACCTACAGTGTGTAAAGAAGGAACAGGATCAAAGATCTGCATCACTCAGCTAGGACCTTGTTAACACTAAACTCCATGGTATTTGGTTGCTTGAAGCGATGAGGGTTGGACAATGTAATAGTTTGCTTTCCAAACTAAACCCAGCCACTTTGAAAAGGAGGCCTACCCCTTACAATTTGTTTGCTGAATTTGAAGGTTTGACCAGCACTGGACATGGAGTGTAGATTTTGTCTGGGAAAGGTTACCAGTCTGCCTTAGAATGGGGACATTTTAAAAAGCAATCTATTATTATTTATTAATGGCCTTGCCACAGTGTCTGGGAGCCCTAGGTCAGGACTTCAAGGCCCTTGGTGCTGTACAAACAGAACAGGAAGGCAATTCCTGCCCCAAGAGCTTACTGCCAGGTAGGCTGTGTCTACAATAGCCCCCTCCTTTCAGAAGGGGCATGTTAATGAGGGGTTTCAGCAGATGCTAATGAGGTGCTACCATGCATATGCAGTGCCTCATTAGCATAATGGCGGCCGTGCGCGATTCAAAAGCGTTGCTTTCGAAATGCATGCTGCCCATATAGACGGAGGCCTTTCAAAAGGACCCCCTGATTTCAAGAGCCCCTTCTTCCCATTTGGTTTTGGGAAGAAGGGGCTTTTGAAGCCTGGAGGGTCCTTTCAAAAGGTTCCCATCTACATGGACGGTGTGTGTTCCAAAAGCAGCACTTTCAAACCATGCACAGCCACCATTACACTAATGAGATGCTGCATATTCATAGCAACACCTCATTAGCATCTGCCGAAACCCCTCATTACCATGTACCTTCCAAAGGAGGGGGCTAGTGTAGATGTGGCCATACAAAACTAAGGACAACACATAGATAGAGGCAGATGGAAGTGTACTAGGCAAGAATGTGAAAAATATTGGTCAACGTGATGGGCACTGGTCAGTAGATCTTCATTCTAATCCATATCAAGGTTCTTGTAGGTGTTGTGGCAAATTAGAGTTTTAAGCAGGGATCTGAAGAATAATGAGGAGGTGTAGCAGACTTGTGTGGGGTGCAAGGGAGAAAGCATAAAAGTGCCTGTTTGAAAACAGAGTAAGTGGGTGATGGAGGTGGGTGACATGGGCTGATCAAAGGAGGAGTAGACATCTCAATAAGGAAGGAGAGATGATGGGTAGAAAGGCGATAGGCTGTGGCGAGTCCTGAAAGCAAAGACAAGCAGCTTATGCACAGAGACAGGTGACACAGTCAAAGTGATGGGACAGAAAAATGACCTTTGCAGCAGCATTCTGAATGGATATGAGTGGGACAAAATTGCATTTATCAAGGCCAGACAACAGGATGTTGCTGTAATGAGATGACATGACCCTGGAAGACAGTTTTTAGCTGTGTGAGGGGATAGAAAAAGCCGTTTCTTAGAGATGTTAAACAGAAAGAATCTGCAAGATTTAGACACAACCTGGATGTGAGGATCTAGAGAGAAGTCTGAGCCAAGGATGACATACAGGTTATGGGCTAGAGTGACAGGCAGGGTCATGATCATATGATCATATTGTGGTCATTGTGATTGAGAAAGGCGGCAGCAGGGAAGTCTTGGAGGGGAAAGATTAAGAGCTGTTTTGGCCCTGTTGTGCTCCGGCATCTTTATAAGTGTGGACAAGGAGGATGTGTTGCACCCCTGATGACTTAGCACCATTCTTTTCCGTCACCATGAAATTCACTTTGTCAATATTCCCATTTTTATTTGAAAGATACTTAATGGGTAAGCATTCAAAACAAAATCACCCTCTTGCATGTCAAAAGAAGTCAGATGCAAAGTATTTATTGCCAACACTTCTACCCTCACACTAAAGGGCTGATTAATTTTATCCTTTAGGGCGCCTATCATTTCATATCCTATACTACTTTTTCCCTGCAGGCATTGCCTTATTTTCTCCCATCCAGTGAGAAGGTGCAGACACAAACCAATTCACAACTTGGAGTAATTGTCTGAGAAACAAGCAGTGGTTTCACTGGGGTCCTAACAAGTATATCATGAACTGATGCTTCTCATCTCTTCATTATCTTTCCGTAAGAATCAGGTGGTACCACGTGTGTTCTGTGCCTGTAGGTGAGCGACCCTGGAACTTGTCACCCCTTCCATCTGTAACAGACTATTTGGGAGGCAGCAGCCACTTACACTGTAACAATCAGAGGCCCTTGCTAAACTAGAGAGACTTTCAAAAAAACAAAACAAAACAAAACAAAAACATAAGTCAGAGGAGTATTCCGCTGGTATATGCATCATAGCCCCCTTATTTACATGTGTACACTGCTGTGAAAATAAAGCCCTAAGCTGAGGTTTTCAGTGCCTAAATAACTCTTCTGTTTAAAACAGATACTAAATTTTAATCAGCAGTTAAAATCCAAAATCACAACCCTGACTAATGCAATACAGTCCATTAAAATATTTGTAAGTGCTTCCATACCTCCTTTTCAGGGGTGGGGTGGGGGCAGTTTTAGTTTTTACTGTTTGGTTGGGTTTTTAAATTAGACCTTCTGTGCTGGCCTAAAGTTTTTGCATTCAGAGTTACGCTGCAAAATTTGATCCCTGTGTGTCAGTGTGAAACCTTCTAAGGGTTGAGAGTCAGCAACCTTCATGTTAAGGGAACACTTTAAATATACTTGCCTATGAAATGGCTAGTGATAATGCCATATGAATTAAACCACCCTGGCCTGGAAAAGAAATAATGTATCCAGTATGAGGCTGGAAATTTAAAAAAGAATATCAAAAACTGATTCAAGCAGAACTGTTCTCATTTCTCAAAACTTACTGACTGACTAACACACAAATAATAATGCTCAAATCTAGAGAGTGAGATCACAAGTCACTGAAGCAATTAGTGGATGATTTTTATGACAGTTACAAAGGTTAATAAAGTTATAAAGTAACTAGTTGGTGTTGCTAAGAAAAGAGGTAAAAACAAATTTGGAGCGAGTAGGGGTGTGTGTGTGTGTGTGTGTGTGTGTGTGTGACAGAGAAAGAGAGAGACAGACAGACAGACAGACAGACACACACACACACACACACACACACACACAGACAGAAAAATAAATTAATAGGTAGGTTATTGATTTTGATCAACACTTAGGCAACTATACATAATAGCGGTCTGTAATTTAGTTTTTAATTTGATTTTGCATGAAGCTTTTGTTTTGCTAAAGAAAAAACACAACACACACAACTATTTCAGATTTGGCGACGACATATACCTTCAAATCAGCGGCAGAGCTATGGGTACCCGCATGGCCTCTCAATTTGCCAATATTTTCATGGCTGACCTGGAACAGCGCTTCCTTAGCTCTCATCCACTAACACTCTGCCTCTACTTATGCTACATTGATGATATCTTCATCATCTGGACCCATGGCAAAGAGACTTTGGAGGAATTCCACCGGGACTTCAACAACTTTCACCCCAACATCAACCTCAGCCTGGAACAGTCCACACAGGAGATCCACTTCCTGGACACCACAGTGCTAATACACGATGGCCACATCAATACCACCCTGTACCGTAAACCTACTGACTGCTACGTCTACCTTCATGCCTCCAGCTTCCATCCCAGACACACCACACGATCCATCGTCTACAGCCAAGCACTAAGATATAACCGCATTTGCTCCAACCCCTCTGACAGAGGCAAACACCTACAGGATCTCTACCAAGCATTCTTGAAACTGCAATACCCACCTGAGGAAGTGAAAAAACAGATCAACAGAACCAGATGTGTGCCACGAAGCCTCTTACTACAGGACAAGCCCAAGAGAGAAACCAACAGAACACCACTAGCCATCACCTACAGTCCTCAGCTAAAACCTCTACAGCGCATCATCAGGGATTTACAACCCATCCTGGACAATGATCCCCCACTTTCACAGGCCTTGGGAGGCAGACAATTCCTTGCCCACAGACAACCTGACAACCTGAAGCAAATCCTAACCAGCAACTATACACCGGACCACAGTCACTCTAACTCAGGGACCCATCCATGCAACAAACCTCGTTGCCAGTTCTGCCCACATATCTACACCAGCAACAACATTACAGGACCTAACCAGATCAGCCACACCATCGTGGGTTCATTCAGCTGCACATCTACCAATATAATTTATGCCATCATGTGCCAGCAATGCCCCTCTGCTATATACATCGGACAAACTGGACAGTCTCTACGTAAAAGAATAAACGCACACAAATCAGACATCAGAAATGGCAATATACAAAAACCCGTAAGAGAGCACTTCAATCTCCCAGGCCACACAGTAGCAGACTTAAAAGTAGCTATCCTACAGCAAAGAAATTTCAGGACCAGACTCCAAAGAGAACTTTCTGAGCTACAATTCATCTGCAAATTCGATGCCCTCAGCTCTGGCTTAAACAAAGACTGCGAATGGCTGGCTAAATACAGAAGCAGCTTCCCTTCCCTTGGCGTTCACACCTCCAGATCAACTGCTGGTAGTAAGCCTCACCCTTGCTGACTGAGCTAACTTTGTTATCCCCACCCTTGCTCTGGCTTATTTGTACCTGGCCCTGCAGATTTCCAAGACCAGCATCTGATGAAGTGAGTCTGTGCTCACGAAAGCTCATGCTCAAAACTTTTCTGTTAGTCTATAAGGTGCCACAGGACCCTTCGTTGCTGTTACAGATCCAGACTAACACAGCTACCCCTCTGATAATTGGCAAATGTACGTTCTGTTACCACACTAGGGTAACATTCTGTGCAGGTGGTCTGGGAGTCTCTCAACTCTTCTGGTCAGAAATGAAATCACCTCTACCATTAGTTAAACTGCCAAACTTACTCTGGGAGGCAATGATTCCCTAACAAGTGGCCATGACACAACTCGCTCCTTTCTGTACCGTGGAACAGGATTTCTCAACTTTCTTCTTTCTGAGCCCACCCACCTCCAAACATGTCTTCACTGTCTACCTGTGTCACAAATGTTTTTCTGTATTAGGGAACAGCACTGGGGAGTAGCAGGGCCCCAGCAAGGCTCAAGGTCCCCGGCTTCAGCCTCAGCCCTTGGGACTTCAGCTTTCTGTCCTGGGCCCCAGCAAGCTTAATGCTGCCCCTGCTTGGTAGGCCCCCTGAAACCTGCTTGTGCCTCCTGCAGGTGATCCAGACTCCTGGTTGAGAATCACTTCTGTAGAAGAGAGGAGGAGGAAAACGCAGGTCTTAAGCAAAAACTAACAGACTAAAATGGCCTGGAACCTGGTTAGGTAGTTAACATCAGCCAGGAGATTCTTACTGCCTATGTTTGGACTGTGTTCCTGGAGCTGGGTTGTCTCAGAAGAGAGAACTCTCATAAGTTTCTAAGTCTGGCAGCCATCAGGACTTGATGCAACATGCATTTCTACTGCTTACAGGTCATATTAGGATTTTGTTTCTACTTCATGCTTTGGGAAATGGCATCTCTAGGACTCTGCAGTGCTTTGCTATCAGAACTGCAGAATCTAGCAAGAAAAATACCAAAGGACCTGGATGCAAGCATAAGTGTTTTGAAAGTGCCCTTGTCTTGTCCAGTGGGCGTTACTGCACTAAATAGAAATTACCAGCAGAGGATGAATGGCAGTGAGTCAGCCAGGCAGAAAGCCATGAGAACAAAATGAATGGAAAGGCAATAAACCTGCAATATTTCACCATCTGTCTTGAGTTCCTGGATAACCTCAGTGTATGAGTGTTATAGGTGTCTGGTAATGCACTGGAGATGCTGTTTCAGTACATTATTGACATCGCTGATGAAAAGAAACAGGAAAGTGAATGCACTCTCTCTTCAGTGTGGTGAAACCATTATGAGAGACGGATGGAGTTGTAGCTGGAATCCTGGACTGTTTGTGGATTCTGAAGCCCACTCAGATTCTCAAGCAGCTACCAGAGAACTTCCCAGTGAGCAAAGAAAAGGCTGCCAGGGTTGACAGGCTTCCCCCAAAGAAACAGAAATAAGGAAAGTCACCAGGCAAAGCCAAGTATTGATAGAGGCCCCGACTCACAAAAGCATCCCTATTAAGGATGGGAACTTAAGGACTGGCTTAGATCCTTTCCCATATAGGGGTCATGTTTTTAAAAATACTTGGAAATTAGCCGGAACTCCACAGAGGTCTCAAAGCTGAGGAGAGAAGTAAATACCACGTGGTAGAGTATTCAACAAATGAAAAGTTAAGAAATTATGCACCCATGTACACACACACACACACACACACACACACACACACACACACACACACACACACACACACACACACACACACACACACACAGACAAGCACTTCCTGGCAATAGCTAGGTAGCAACCCAAAGTTTAGAATCAGAGAAGAGAAAGTTTAAAAGCAGGGAAGGAGATTTCCCTGCTTCCCCTTTGAGTGAGTGCAGTCATTCCTCAAAAAAATAGTAGGGAGATGACTCACGATATTTAAAACAAGATTGGACGAACCCCTAGAAAACGTACAATAGGTAACAAGTCTGTGCTTGATTTTCCAGAGGACGGACTCACTAGGGACTTTAATGGGCCATAGTTTTAAAATCATCCTTTAAGTTTGCACTCACGAATTACATGATTTAGACATCTAAATAGCTCACCGTACCCAAAAATCCCATAGAAATCCACTACCAATTTTTTGGACCATCGCTATGGCAGCTGCTGGAGGTGCCAAGCATCATGCATACTACATACAGCCACTTACTAGCTTTGCCTGGAAGTTAGTCACACAGTGCTATGTTGTCACATGCCAATCGCTGACCAAATGGAGCCCTGCTTTCTCTTATTTTCTAGGCACTCTTGCATTTATCCCTAAAGCCTACTTGGTGCAAGAACAACTACGACTGAAAAAAACTGATTCCCTAATAAAATCTCAGACAGCCAATTAAAGCAGCGCTCATTAAAGAGATATAAAAACAATATTTTGTATTCAGGTACATGCCACAGATGGCATACCAGATGAAGATTGGTTCATGACTCACATTTCTTAAATGGTATGGCCTACCCTTCCAGTTCCACATCTTCCCTTTTTTACTTGAAGCAGGGATTTAGGTTTCCCTCCCAGCCACGAATTTTTCATGAACAAACACTACAAAAATAGTAGTGATGAAGCACAAAACCAATAACATAAAGCAAAATGTTTCACTTGAGGAAATACAGATACTTGCATGCTCACATCTTGGGTCACCTTTAAAAATTTGCTTTCTAATATTTAAAAACCATTAATCCTAAAAATGCTTTCTAGCAACTTTATTTCAGGCAGCAGCCACATTTACAAAGGCAGAGGTGACAGATCATTATTACAGCTTAATCTTTTTCCTTTCCTGTATAAAGGAAAGATCAGTATACATAAGTCTCTTAAGATGTACACTTCCAGTTAGATGGCATCTTGACCCCATGCATATTGCAAGTCGGTGCCTTCAGTATCCTTTTCACCTTCGAGCTTTTTTGGATGAGCCAGTGACAGCTGATAATTAAAACACACTAATCTCTCCATGAGAAAGAGAAAAATGCATTCATTTTTAGGCTCCTCTGTTAATAAAGCTATCAAAACTACAACAATGGAAGATTTCAGAATAGGAAGTCACAACATTCCACAAAATGCACATAAAATGCTAACAATCAGTTACCTGTCTCGTGTCCAAGTTGCAATGCAAATGGAAAACAACAAACAACAGAACTGTGTACCAAAAAGAGAAGGTTCAAAACTCTGAAGTACCCTCTCTTTGCAAAGGACTGAGTTAAGGTAAGAAAAAACAATCCATTTAAACTACATCACTGTGTTTCTCAGGGAAGTGATTGTTTTCACTCAAGCATCCATCTTAGCTCTACATACAGGTTAAGACACTTCATGGCTCATGTCAATATTAGCCTCCAATAAGCACCAAGGATTTATTCTTTCTTCTAGATCTCATGTTAGATTGAGGAGAGGAAGGTAAAGAGGATAAAAATGCACCACTTACCCTTAAATCACTTCAACACCATCCCACTTTCCCTGCTTTGTTTATGATGTGAGCCTCCCTTTTGGTTATTTTTTCCAGATTTGGTCTTTGGGTAGGTAGAACGAACAATGGCAGGTTTTATACTTGTGGATGAAGGAGACTGTAAAACAAAGAGATGTGATTTAGCGCAAAACAGTCCCTTACATACATAACTTAAATTCAGTTAATGACATCAATGCTTCCTACCGTTTTATATACATACAGTGTCACACCAATCAAAGACAATGCAGTTGTCAGTTATTTCAAGGGGGAGAGGGAAGAGAAATTTGTAAAAACAAACAAAACCCTCAAAACTAAAATAAAAAAATGTTTTTAAAATGCTGGCAAAATAAGCTTCTGCTGCAATTTAGCAAGATGTTGGGTAGGGTGCTGGCAACTGTGTAGAAGAGGGAGTGCTCTCAGAACTTACCCTCCCATAGGCTGGTGTCAAGCTGGATAACTGGAGGATGAGTGGCACTGCTCTTCAGTTTCTCATGCTGGACAATTTATTAAGCAACATGGGTGGCACAAGAAACCCTGTACACATTTTTTGCTGAACAAAGATAGAGGCACAATAGGGGCCACACTGAGGGAGGAAAAGGAAAATTAAGAGCTCAAGAGAAAAAAAAGATGAACAGAAAGGAACTGCTCGTCACTAAGCTAATGATTGGATACCCAGGGCAAGATTAAAACCACCTGTGTCAAAAAGCTTTCATAAACTCTATTCACTGAGCAAAGGTAGGTATGGAAAACTGCACAAGTCAGGCCAAAGGACAGGAGATTCTGGAACTTTTATTTCAGCTCTTTCCTCTACTTCCAACAAATGGACAAAAAGGTTCTTCTATCAGATTGCATTCACACATCAATAGGCATCAAATGCAAGTATTTGTCCAAACCTTGTCACAACAAAAGGCCCCATATCATGGAGTGAAATTAACTATGGATAACATGTTAGGCTCTGCAAGTACCCCCAAAGCTACAGTTTATCACACCATCTGCTATAACTGCAAAATTTCTTATAATTGATTATTTTCCCCAAATATCTACAGACCCATGCATCTATTAAAAACACGCCCACACAATCAGGCTAGAAAAAGTCAGAGGGTAGATAACTGCTTTACAAATAAATGCGAGGTTTTGGGGGGTCTTCTACACAGTACATGTTTGATGTACAACAGAAGCTTCATTTTTATACCTCCACCCTTGTCTCCTGCTTGGCTTGTACCTGCACTCATAACACAACATACTATCTGGAAGAAATGTTTTAGGCTATTTCCTAAGCACTGTACTTCAGCAATCACAATTTATTTTTCCACTGCACAATTTTAGGTCCATTGTATGCAACTGTATTTTTAGATGGTTGAAGGAAGCATGGAGAAATCAAAGCTTTGAGTGTTAAAACTGTCCAACCATTAAAATCTGAGACATACACAGCATCATTTCTCCCCCAACCCCATAATTAAAACACACCGCTTCAACGAAAACTATGACAAATCTTAACTTCAGCCAAAGACTTGTGTAAAGTTCGCTCTAAGGCACAGATAGGAATTATCTTCATTTTCACTGTACAGCATCACAGTTTCTGAGGACTCCGTAAGAAAATATATAATCAGAAATATTGAACAGTGCTCACAATAAACAGTTAATGGTTACATAATACTTTTCAGTAGATCTGAAAGCACTTTTCAAAGCAGGGAAGCTTTCCACTTCCCGTTCAGATGGGGAAGCTCAAGCACAGCTGAAGAAATGAGGTTATGTGCCTCTCCCAAGGTCTGTGCCACAGTTAGGAATCAGTCCCAGACCTCCTGACGTTACCCAGTGCCCTATGTGCTAGAACACACTGCTGAATTACTGCTTTTAAAACAGAAGAGTTATTATGCGCATAGGAAATATAGACTCCCTGCAAATTATAATTTAATACGGAGAATAGATAATTTAAACACTTTAAAAAACTCTCAGCCTGATAACTGCTGAAAGAAGTGACAAAGCTGGTAGCATCTTAGTGCAACTCTAAAGGGGAATGCTTGCACAGTTCAAGCCTCACTAATTCTCCTAGCGAGATTTTAAGGTTGCCTGTTACAATGCAGAATACCTCACAGGGGGCAATTAGGTTGAGAGTGTGCAACCACCTATCAACAATTCAAGGAACTTGCACACCTGCACAGAATCATTTCTAGAGTTGTCACTGAGCTCACTCCTGAGCTAGTAGATAAAAAGGTAAAGTAAAAAAGTAGGTACTTTACATGTACCTACTTTACTTACATTACAGGTACATGGAGAGCAGAAAATGAAAGAGAAGTTACTCACTTTGTGCAGTAAAGATGGCTCTTCGAGATGTGCGTCCCTGTGGGTGCTTCACAGTAGGTAGTGGGCTTACCAAGCACCACAGCATAGAGATTTTTCCAAGCAGCACTAAGTGGGGCTGCGCATGTGCTAATGCAGCACATGCAGTTCGCACCACTAGCAAGAGTGCACAGCGCTGCTCTCCCCTCAGTTACTTCAATGATGCCCTAACTACGTCTATTGAACCAAGTAGAGGGGAAGTGATCAGAATGTGGAGCACCCACAGAGAGACACATCTTGAAGAACCATCGTTACTGCACAAAAGTGAGTAATTTATCCTTTCTTCTTCAAGTGCTGTCCCCATGGGTAATTCACAGTAGGTGACTATAGAGTAGTACCCCGCTATCTGGATGGTGGGTTTTGATTTGGTGTGTCTACTGTGGACAGTACTGCCTCAGCTCCTGCCATATCTTTGTCTGCATGGGACTCTCATGCACAATGTGTCAAACATGTGATCAGAGGTTCACGCGGCTGCATGACATATGTCCTGTAAGGGCACTCCCTATAGAAAGGGTGTGGATGTTGCTATTGATCTCATGGAATATGTCTTCAGAAATGTGGGCAGTAGTTTGTTTAAAATAGAATGGCATTGCATAATGCATGGAGACATGAGTCTCAATATATGCTGGGATGACAGGGGCAATCCCTTTGATCTTTCTGCAATGGATAAAAAATAATCTTTGTGATTTTCTCAAAGACTGTGTCCTGTCTATGTAGAAAGCCCTCCTGACATCCAGAGTATGCAGACTGGCCTCCACATGGGAAGCGCACGGTTTAGGGTAGAAGGTAAGTAGCATTATAGGTTCGTTGCTATGGAATTGAGAACATGTTTTTGTTAGAAAGGCAGGATGGAGTCATAATACCACTTTGTGCTTGTGGATGGTTGTATATCGCGGAGAGCTGGTCAGGGCAGCTATCTTGCTCACCCTTTCATTTGATGTTATCTCCACTAGACACAAGGTTTTCATAGTTAACATAGCTAGGGAACATGTGGCCATTGACTCAAATGGTGGTTCCATCAATGCATGAAGGACAAATTCTAAGTCCCAAGACAGAGGTATAGGTTTGCGAGGAGGCATAATGTTTTGTAAGCCTTTGCAAAAAACCTTTTTACAATTGGGTGTGTCCACACCCAGAAGCCTTCTATAAGGGGATGGAAGGCTATAATTGATGAAAGGTGGATTTGGAGTGAAGACAGTGATAGGTGAATATCTTTTAAGTAAAGAATATAGTCAAGGATCATATACAGTGGGGCTTTTGTTGGTTGTATGCCCCTTTGGATGCAGCAGGATGAGAAACAGTTCCACTTTGAAAGGTAAGTTTTCCATGTTGCTTCTCATTTGCTCTGTAGGAGTACATCTCTCATTTGTTGAGTGTAATGATGTGCGTGCTCTGGGATGCACAGAGATATCAGCCCATCAGATGGAGGTTGTGTGGTCTGGGGTGAAGCAAGGAGCCTTTGTTCTGGGAGAGCAGGTCCAGACGGTTGGGAAGCTGGCAAGGAGGATGACAAGATGGGGAGAGAGTAAAGGAAACCAGATATGTATGGGACATGCTGGACTAATGAGGATGGTCTGTGCTGTCTCTGGATTTCCAGAGGAATGCATAGAAAGGCATACAGGAAGTGAGCATTCCAGGAGAGGAGAAAGGTGTCCACCAGAGATCTGTGCCCTTTGCCTGCTCTCGAGCAGTCCCAACTGCATTTGGAATTCTTCTGTGTTGTGAAGAGATCTACAGCCAGATGGTCCCACACCTGGAAAAGGTGTTGCGTCATCTCTTGGTGGAGCTCCCATTTGTGGTTCAGGGAGAAATGGTGTGTTAGGGAGTCTGCAGGTGCATTGTTCATGCCTGGCAGGTATGATGCTGTGAGGACAATACTGTGACCAATACACCAGTCCCATAGTTTTACAGCCTCTGTGCAAAGGGATTGTGGTCAGGGCCCTCCCTGATGACTGACGTAGAACATTGTTGTGGTATTGTCTGTGAGGATCCAGATGGCCTTGTTTTGAATGTGCGGTAGAAAATGTTTGCAAGAATTGAAGACTGCACTTAATTAGAGTAGGTTGATATGTAACCTCTGCTTGTTTCTGGTCCATCAACCTTGGACATGACATTTTTGGCAATGAGCTTCCCAGACAAGAAGCAGAGAGTCTGTTGAGGTTCGATAGGCTGGTTGGGCAGGACGAAGCAGGACCCCTACAAGAATGTTTTGTTCTTGGGTCCACTAATGTAAGGACACTGCTACCTTTTGAGGTGCCAGTACTTGTCTGTGTATTTGACACTTGCTGGGGGTGAGGTGCCAATACCTGACTGTGTATTTGATGCCTGCTGGGGGTATACAATGACACTAGCCAATGCTGAAGGCAGCAAAAACGTAGTCGAGCAATGGGGACAACGTAAGCAGTGGCCGCTATGTGGCCCAGGAGGTGAACGCATGTAAGCATAGAAGTTGTAGGGCTGATGGTAAATTGTGATATCAGGCCCCTTATAGCCTTGTGACATTGTGTAGGGAGATAAGCTCAAGTGGTTGTGGAGTTGAGCTGAGCTCCTACGAAGTCGACACATGTGGTAGGTTCCAGGGTTGATTTGGCAATGTTTATAATGAACCTAAGGGATTGTAAGAGCTGTATTATGGATTGGACCATGGCTCTTGTGATGTTTTGAGATGGTCCTCGAAGAAGGCGATCATTGAGATATGGGAATATGGTGATGCCTTCCCATCTGAGGTGAGCAGCCAGTGGAGTGAGGACTTTGGTGAATACCCTGGGGCAGCTGAAAGCCCAAAGGGCAGGACTCTGTATTGATAATGGTGTACTCTGAGGGTGAAGAGCAAGAAACATCTACAAGCAGGGTGAATGGTGATGTGAAACAGTCCCCGCCTCATCCAGTGCAGGAATTACAGAAGATAGAATGGTCATCTTGAATCGCTGTTTGCAAATGTATTTATTCAAGTGCTGTTGATCTAGGATGGGTCTTCAGCCCCATCTTCTTTTCTGTTAGAAAGTAGCATGAGTGAAACCCGTTCCCTGGGTATTATTTTAAAACTCGGGGAAGGCATAGCTCAGTGTTTTGCGTCTTAGCTTCCTAAACCCAGGGCTGTGCATTCAATCCTTGAGGGGGTCATTTAGGGACCTGGGACAAATAAATTAAAAAAAAAAAAAAAGATGGTGCTTGGTCCAGCCAAGAGGGCAGGGGACTGAACTTAACGACCTCCTGAAGCTCCTTCCAGCTCTATGAGATGTGTATATTCTTTTATGGATTCAATTTGTAAGAGGTGTAGCACTTTGAGCAGTAGTAAGTTCTCATGGAACAGGATCCCTGAAAACGTAAGGGTAAGGAGGCTGATGTTGGAGCAATGCAGAGTAGAAGAATAGTGTATGTATTCTTTGGTGATGATGTCTGTGATTATTAGCATCCACTGGTGGTAAAAGGGATGTAGGTAGTGATGGCATATTTGACAGTAGTGCACTGGAGAGTGTTAAAGGTTCAAAGAGCCCTAGACCAAAACTTCAAACCTGCTGTTTCCAGGCTGGTGGAGGTGCTGAGTGACCATTCAGGGCTTTGCACCTCTGATTTCTTGGTCTATTGATATTATAAGGTGTGTAGGATTATTTTGCAAATTACTTGTCCTAGTATCTCTGGTATGGGGCGTGTCTTCTTTTACGGAATGGGGGAGTGTACGTCCCCAAAGTGCAGAAAGCAGTTTTTGTGTCTTTGCTGAAGTGTAAAATTTTGCCTGTGTTTGCTTCATATAGTTTAACTTTATCGAATGGTAAGTCTTCCACCTTTGTCTGGAGTTCTTTTGGAACACTTGCTGCCTGTAGCCATGTTGATCTTCGCTTAGTAATGGCTGTGGCTCTGACTCTGGCTGCTGTATCAGCCAAGTCCAGTGCTGTTTTTGCTGCATTGTGACCTTCCTGAACTATAGATAAGTCTGTTGTCCTCAGGCAAATGAGAAATTAATTGTGAAAGCTTAGAATAATTGTCAAAGTCATGATTGGCTAGCAGCGCTGAATAATTAGTTACACGTAGTTGGAACATGGAAGATGAATAAACCCTTCCACCAAATAGCTCCAGGAGCTTATGCTCCTTTTCAGCAAGGATATTTTTGCACAGTGATGATTTTGCTCTGTGATTGGCAGCATCAATCATTGGAGAATTTGGCTGTGGGTTCCAAAATAAGAAGTCCAGGCTCTAGGTTGGGACAAAATATTTTCTCTCAGCCCGTTTGCTGGCGGCTGTGGCTGTGGCAGGGTTTTGCCAGACCCCATCTGCTGCCCCCAATATAGCCTCATCAAATGGTAGAGCTGCTCTGGCAGTTGTAGGAGGTTGTAAATTTTTTTAGACACTTGTGATGCTTCTTAGGTATTTCTGTTAAAGTGATCTCCTGGCTATCTGCCACTCTTTTAAATAGGTCCTGGAATTGTTTCAGGTCATCCAGAGAAGATGGGTAGGGGTGAGACTGCTTCTCTGTGGGAGATGGAAGATTCAGCTGGTAGTGAGTCAGGAGGGAATCATAACTTGATATCATCCTGCAGATGGGTATCATGCAATTCTAGCTCTCTCACATTATGTGAAGAAACTGACAAGACAAGAGATGGTTGGTGCTGTGGCACAGGAGAGGGTGCTCTTGAGTGACTATGAATGGGACTGCTGTAGTGGCAGGGTGAGTGATGTTATCAAAGTCTGGAGTAGTAAGGCTCACTTGTATGGCGATGGTGATGATCATGGTGATAATGTGCCACATGGGCTGCACTCAGGGATGAATGTCACGATGAGAAGGCGCTTCTGTAGTCAAAATATCTATTAGCCCTAGAAGGACATGGTGATAGAACAGCTTCTGGACATTTAGCAGCCCTTTTAGGTGAGCAGTCTCTGTAATCTGCAGAGCAATAGGAGCAAGGTGAATAATAGTACCTCAGTAATTTGTAGTTATGGTGTCATCCACTCACAGTATCCCTGTGGTGGTAGGGTGGACGGGGGGGACTGTAACATAGTGCCCCGTGGTGATTTGGTTAGCTATTGAGGGCTATGATTCCCGAGGGAATTCTGTTTTAGCCCTGGTTTTCTGCAGCGCTGCGGGTGAGAGCACTCGAAGTACCATCTATAATTTCCCCCATGGAGCACCTATGGGGACAGCACTCAAAGAACAACCTATAGTTTCCCACATGTTTTTAAGGAGTGTGAGCTACGTCTACACGGGGATGCTACATCGAAATAGCTTATTTCGATGTAGCGAAATCAAAATAATCTATTTCGATGAATAATGTCTACATGTCCTCCAGGGCTGGTGCCGTCGACGTTCAACGTTGATGTTGTGCAGCACTACGTCGAAGTAGGCGCTGCAGGGGAGCGTCTACACACCAAAGCAGCCCACATTGAAATAAGGGTGCCAGGAACAGCTGCAGAAAGGGTCACAGGGCGGACTCAACAGCAAGCCGCTCCCTTAAAGGGCCCCTCCCAGACACACTTGCACTAAACAGCACAAGATCCACAGAGCCGACAACTGGTTGCAGACCCTGTGCATGCAGCATGGATCCCGAAGCCCTGGGCTAAGCACTGCTGCACACGGTGACCATAGAGCTCCACAGGGGCTGGAGAGAGCGTCTCTCAACCCCTCAGCTGATGGCCGCCATGGCGGACTCCGCTATTTCGATGTTGCGGGATGCGGCTCGTCTACACATGCCCTACTTCGACGTTCAACATCGAAGTAGGGTGCTATTCCCATCTCCTGTTGGGGATAGCGACTTCGACATCTCGCCTCCTTATGTCGATTTCAAACTTTGAAATAGTGCTCGCCACGTGTAGATGTGGCGGGCGCTATTTTGAAGTTGGCACAGCTACTTTGAAGTAGCTGGCTCGTATAGACGTGGCTTCGATGTTTATATGTGAATAGACTTGGAAAATACAAATCTGATGCCCAGAGAGAGGTCTTCTCAAACAGAATTCAGAAAAAAAGCAGCACAGTTAGTCTCTGGTCTACCTCTAGAATTTCTGTAGAAGCCACTGTTAGTGTGTGAGTCATGTTACTGATTGCAGATCATCCCCAAGGGTCACTTGGGATGGGTCAGGTTTGCGGCTTCAGATTAACCCAAAGGAACAATGGGCCAGTGGAGCAGCAGCATGAAGCTCCCATGGGGACTAAAGAATATATTTTTGGTATCTGCTATTTAAATGAAAGGTCAGTACTCAGAGCCCTAAATGAGGGTTGATTTGTGGGAGAGAGAGTTAAGAGAGCTGTAATGATGATTGGAGTTAGTGTGAATGAAGCCAGATGGAAAGAAGAATCTGATATATCTGAAACCCAAGCAAAAATGGCTGAACATCAGAAGATTAAGCAAAAAATTTGATTCCAGAAACTTAATTAACTAGATTCCGATGGCCTGGGATTACCCACCCTCCCCAAACGTTCATCTAGATTTCATAATGTTAGCTTTAATGCTTGGAAACTGGTTGTCTGAGGGAATAACTAAAAGATACAGTCTTTCATCATGAAGTTGTTAGTCACGCCAGCCCTGGCCAGCAGTGACACGACCTAATGGCTGGTCACTGATGTACATGAAGGGAGTGCATAGTCTCAATTCTGTTCTAGTGGACAGGTTTCCAAATAACACACAGTGGAGATGCTAAGGACTGCACAGACCATGGAGATGCAAATCTCTTCCTACTCCTAGTAAAAAACCAATGTGAGCACAAAAGAAGGGCAGATCACAAGCTCTTAGGAGGAGTGGGGCACAGACAGTTTATTTGTTCTATGTCTATACATCACTAGCACAACAGCGTGCCTGTCCATGCTTAGGGCTCTGACGTGCTATGATAACACAACTAAGTAAATAACACGGGAGATATCCGAACAGGTGCCATCTGTGTCAGACCTAGTTTGCAGCTGAATAAAAAATTTCAGGTCTCCTGCCATTCCAGGACCTTTCACCAACATTGAATTAGTTATGAAAATGCTTAGGCTGTGATTCTCAAAGGGGTCTAAATGAACAGTAGATGACCAAATCCCACTGAATTTTAATAGGCTTGTGCACTAAGATTTATCTACATTGGATCTGGAGGTGTGGCCGCAGCACCTTCAGATGTTAGCTTTAGCCAGCGTGTGCACTAAGAGTAATGGGCTGCCTAGCAGGCCGTACAAGACTGGCAGGGACACTTGGTGCTTACTGAGGTGGCTAGCCTGCACTGAAGTCTGTACCGTCACACTCCACTGCTCTTGGTATTGGTGTTTAGGCTAGATTAAAGCTAGCTTGTGTATGCCCATGCATGCTGCACAGATGCACCCCTCCTGCACTGTAGCCATACCCTGAGGCTCCTTTGAAAGTCATGACCTTCAAGTCTCAAGCTGAAGTTTAACTTCCAGTGCACAACAAAACTGCAGTTGAAAGAGTTCCTCAACTTGCTTATTACAACAGCCACAAGCAGGAAAAACATCCATTACAAACAAGCACTTCAGCTGGTTCTTTTATGACCCTAGCTGCAGTCCAACATATAGGTCATATTATGAAAGTGCTCTTTTATCCTAGTTACCACTCAACAGAGAGAAGATACAAATAAAGGCCTTCAAGGGAAATTGGGGTCGGTTATTTTAGTTGTTGCTACCTGTGCTATCTGAGTAGAGTAGCAGGTGTTCTTGGCCTTTTCAGCAGACTGACAGGTCTCAAGGCAGGGACAGCTTCACAGGTTTGGTCCTGTGCACTCCAGTTTAAAAATAAATCTAACCTGCCAAAGTCTGGTTCTGTGCCATCACACCTCCCAGCAAAAATGTGTGTGCCTAAACAAGTTTCCCAGAGGTCTGTTGGACTTCCTTTGTCAAAAGATCATGATAGCATGCTTTCGAAGGATAGCAGCAGAAAGGGTCTAGGGAACTGCAGTACCAATAATCATCCATGCCAAGCCCCATTAGCTAATTACAGAACACAATGAAATTACAGAAAAGAATCGAGCTTTATCAGTGTAGCTGTGTACCTATTTACAGAGCCTGACCTTCAGGCAGATGGGTAATAGGTACAATATAGTTTAAAGGATGGGTGTGATAGGCATGCAGACACAAGGCACGTGATTGCATGTGTACTGCCATATTTTTGACACCACGGTATGCCAGAAACTTTGAACATACGTTATCCTGTACACCAGCAATGGGTAACCACCAATGGTGAGTGGGCACCCTCCTTTACCTCAGTGGGCTGCAGCAGTCCATGGTTCACTGGAGTTCCACCTGTGGTCTTCCCATCTGTTCCCCTCCCCCATGCATCTCCCATGTACTGTGGCACTGGAGCCCTGCATTTCCCTGCACCTTCCTCCCAGCACTTTCAGAGCTGCAAATTGCCTGATTTGCACTCCATGCCCACTCCTACCTCTCTCTCCCAGAGCTGGAACAGCCACAAAAAGCTGATTCATGGAATTCCAGTTCAGGGAGGGAGGGACAGAGCATGAATCAGATTATCACCAAGTTCGGTAAGTACTAGGAGGGAGGAGAAAGAGCAAGGAAGTGCAGGGCATCAGTGCTCCAGTGTGTGAGAGGGAGGGAGGTAGCCAGTGGGTACCTGGGCACTAGATGAAGCTCCAGTGGGTTGCATGCAGCCCACAGGCTGCAGGCTGCGCACCACTACTGCACACTCACCTTCCCATCACATATGCCACAGTTTTCTAACAGTATTAACTCCAGCTGACCGTAGTCTCCTACAAGCTTGGTCAGATCACAAGGAAGAAAGTGTTTAGCAATTTTTTTTCTTCCACAGAAATTCACTAATCTTAACGTTAGTCTCATATAGAATCTCCAGTCATATTTCAGCTTAGTCACTAAATTCAAGTTATTCAGGAGAAGTGGGGTAGATGGGACTGTGGAAAAACAGCAAAGGAAATCTTTGAGTTTTCTGAGCAAGTGCAAAGATGCTGCATGGGAATTTGGTTTCCTGAACTCAGAGGTTCCATGTCTGCTTAGCCTTGACTAACACCAAGAGACTTCACCTAATTTTACAGCACAACAGTTGTCCACCCATTACAGATGAGGTGGTGCAGATTTCTTGGCCAACATTTGAATTTATGCATCTTTCCCCCAATCTTCTGTTCTTCAACTCAGAGGTATCGGGACTTGTTCTGGGGCTCAGCCATGGTGACCTCTGGCAGGATTCCAACATTGTACAGATGGCTGCGATTTGGTTATTCTGTGCTAAATCCAATCTGCATAGGCTTTGCACATACCAAGTTCCAAAGCAAAATGAACATTTGTTCTACAACAAAACACACTGTAAGCGGCCCTTAACCTATTTTAACTGTTGCTACAGACAGATAAGACTATGGTAGCACATCTCTCACACTGTTGTTAGTGTAAGCACTGCACTGATAAACGTATGAGTAGCAATGCAGACAGATCTATATTTTGTATTTCAGTATAAATTATAGAGCAGCATAATAGAACTGAAGAGGCAGCTTTGCTCTTCCCTGCATCAGTTCTTTCACATTTTGAAGCCCATTAAATTTGTTCCCATTTAGTAGCTTTATTTTGTTTTTTGCTGCATAAAATTGTTCCACATTCAAGAAGCAATGAAGCTGAATAAATAATCACAATCTTCCATGCAAAGCCTTCAAGAGCTGCTATGTAAAGCAGAGGGGTATCAGCAGATAGAGACGACTCCAGAACAACCCGAGGTTTAGTATTCTATGTCAGTTCGACACACAAGGGAAATAACCTTTAATCCAGTGCAGTGTATTTCATTTGCTATAGTGTTATCCAGTTCGAAGATGTTATGAAAGAAATCCCCAGAGATATTTAAGACTTCAAAAACATCCCGAGTTTGAACTTAATTCCACTATTCCAAAAGGCTGTAGCAATGGAAGATGACCTTTTATATACCTCACATGCCAAGAGCTGTTCCATCTCATAATGTCATGCCAAATTAGAATGGTCTCCTCTTGGGCCTTTTTTTTTTTTTTTTTTTTTAATTAAAACCATCTGTCACTACTAATGACACAGCATAAAAAAATCAACAACAAACAGAAGTTAAAAAATGATGACGTCAAGAGAGATTGGTAGGCCCAGGGAACTGGTAATCGGGAATAAAGTCTTTGACTTCACCAGGTCAAATGCAAATTCATGGCAGGTCACTGGTGGAACGAATGTTGTTACCGTCAGACCTCAATTTAAGAAAAGAACCCAAATTCTCCATTTAAATCACAAAAATCACCATCATACTTGGCAGCTCAGCTGAAAACCTCAGCAGAAAAGAATCCGAATACTTACTGGAACATAGAAACAAGACTACCGTCTCAAACTTAGGCTATGTCTACACTTGACTAAGAAAGTCGACCACAGATACACAATTCTAGCTATCCCAATTGCATAGCTAAAAATCAATGAATCTGCACTTGGCTAACTTGGCTGTCTATGCAGGGGAAGGTTGATGGGAGAGTTTCTCCTATCGATCTCCCTTACACCTTGAGTCTCGCAAGGAGTACAGGGGTCAACTGTGACTCCTGAGAGGTCGATTTTGCACTTCTCTCCTAGATGCGGAAAACCAAATCTCAGAAGACAGACCGTGAGTGGGTTGATTTTCCGGGGTAGTGTACGCCTGCCCTTAGGGTGATCCTTCAAGAGTTGAGGTTCATTTTAGGAAAAACTGATGCTTCCACAACATTTGCTATACCTATTCTGTGCATGAGGATAATGACCTGAGGCTCAAGGCCTGTTAATTCAGCTACATTCTTTAACAACCCCTAACCACACATTTTAGCAAAAGTTTGGGCAGGCAGATTAGACAGTGCTTTTTGTCATCTTATGTTCTGTATTGCATGGGAAAAAACATAAATCTCAAAAAGCTCACACCCAATGCTTGTCTTTAGTATAAAGTTACTTTGATTTTAAAAAACAGTGATTACATAATAATACATTAGACATTGACAATTAAAACATTAACACAGGTGACAATTATATGACAAATGAATGCTTGCTGAATGGTACTTCATCAACAGTGAATGCTTTAATGAGCAACTGGTATTATTTAATAGTAGACTTATTATTGAAAAGCTTTTGGGAAGCTTTTAATATGGAATATGTCCACTAATTTTATTGTTTTGAATTGAACTGTGATATTTTAGTTTTGATTCAAAGACGGGGTGACCATCCATCTTATTTTTCCTAGGACAGTCCCTTATTTAATCTGTTTTACAGGTGTCCTGACTTTTTAAAGAAAATGTGACAATTCTCCCATATTTTGTGGAAATCTTGTCCTCTGGCACATGGTGTGTCAATGTGGCAGCCTCCACTGCCAGGGAGCTTCTCCACTAGGTGGCTGCCCCATTCCCTGTCACCCCATGGAGGCAGCCCCCACTGGTGGTGAGCATTGCCATGGGGCAGCCTCTTCATCCCCTGGCAGCCCCGTGCTGGGAGATTGTGGAGTTCCCATCCTTCAATCCCCATTATCAGGAGGCTGCAGAGCCACCATGCCTTATGCCTCACCGTTAGACAGCTGCCCCCAGCACTGAGGAGCACTAACATGGAGAAGCAGACCACTGTCCCTGGAGGCCAGTGTCCCATATTTGCCAAAGGGCAACGTGGTCAGCTTATTCAAAAGACCACATCATGGAAAAAATGGTGACAAACCTTTCATAACTGTTGCTCTTGTCCATTCCAGTTCTGTTTTTATTACATGTACATTTATATTTTTTTTAAATTACTCCTATACAAAATAGGCTAGCCCTTTTGCAAAATTCATCGTAACATGAAATTATTTTGCCTGATAACAGATGTACAAATAGCATTACTATATCATTAATACTCAAAAACGTTCAGTCAGCACTGATGAAAAACATAAACCAAATGTCAGATATACATCACTTTCTAGTCTTACTATTTTTAAATGCCTTATTTCACAGTAGATAAGTGAAAAATCTTTACCACCTGACTCAGTGAGAGGCTCATTTACTCATGCAAATTTGAAACCAAGTGTCATAATACAATGAAATTATAAAAACATATCAAAAAGAAGTTAGCAAGTCACTAAATTTAGCTCCTAATGGAGTTCAATCTCCCTTACACTGCTTTATGTTAATGTGACTATCTACAGCACTCTGTAAACATCAGAGTGCAGTTTAGAAATCATTATGTGCTCATTGTATTTTGGAAAGAAGCCTTTCAGGTTTACAGGATCCTACATCTTGATCTAAGTGAGCTGAATTTTGATCCTAGCAGAGATCGGAAATATGAATAGTTAAAATAAATTAAAATGCATTGGAATTATCTCACAAGTGCTCAGTTGTGCATATTCCATCATCCAGACATGATTTTAGTTAACCTCTTCGCAAGTGCTAGTGCCAGAACAGAACATGGAATTATTACATCCTAGATATTTTGCATTAGTATGGCTCTTGTAATTCAGTAAAAAACCTCAGGGCTTGATCTTCTGAAATGGTGAGCACCTCCTGCCTGGTGCTGAACTCCTCAAAAGTCAACGAGGGGACATTCAGTACCTTACAAGTGCCATCCCTAAATGCGACTACAAATGTCAGATGAGAAAATTGTACTCCATGAACGAATTACAACCACTGTGGCTTTAAGACATGATCTAGATTGCTAGCCACTTGCTAAAGCTTTTCTTTTACTATCTTTTTGCTTAGGAAAATGTTATCAGTCAAGAGTGTGGGAGACACCTTGACCAACATAAGTTTCATCTGCAAAAGTGCTGATGAAGACAGTACTGTAGCAGCAGGTGAGCTTCCCTCTACCAACACAGCTAATGCTGCTCGTTGGGGGTGGTTTAATTATGCTGGCAGAAGATCTCTCTCCTGTCAGCCAAGAGCAGTTACATGGAAGATCTTAGCTGTACCACTCTAGCGATAGAGCTGTGGTGTTATAAAGTCTCCAGTGTAAGAATCCTACAGCAGCACTGGAACTCCCTTTGAAAGAAAAAAAAAAAAGTAGTCCAACTATCTTCTATGATAGGATCAAAAGCAACGTTCAGTTAATTTCTATCACTGATAAGTATCAGAGGGGTAACCAAGTTAGTCTGTATCTTCAAGAACAACAGGTAGTCCTGTGGCACCTTATTGACTAACACAGCATTTCCCAACGTGTGGTCCGCAGTCCAGTACTTGTCTTTGGGGGGAAAAAAAATACCGGTCCTTAGAAAATATACAAATTATTGCACACAATCCTATTAATTTGGTACAGTTTGTATTTTCCTGCATAATTAAAGTAATAACAATAAATTAGGCACTTAAGTATTTTATATCAAGATTTATATTATGTGCTATTATTATTGTGAATAAATTCTACACAGTGAAAATTTATTCATTTTCATTCTTTTTTATATGCGTTTATATTTTTGGGCCACAAAAAAAGGTAATGAAAAAAATCAGGTCCCAACGATACAAAGTTTGGGAAACCCTGGACTAACAGATATTTTGGAGCACAAGCTTTCATGGGCAAAGACCCATCTCGTCAATATTATGCTCTATACTTCATGAATACAAAAGGCAAATCTCTTTCCTGGGATTTTACCTCAGATTTAAATAGACAGTTTACATGAGTTCAGAATTTAAATATCCCGTCAGAGACTTAGGTTTGGTTCCTGGCCTCTAAGACTGAAGAGTGATAAGAGCACTAAAAGTTCTGCAGACACAGCATGTCCTCACCACTTATGACTTGAATAAGTATGGAGACTTGCTCTCTATACACGTACTCCTTCTTGGCCTGAAGGATGATGGCTAAAGTCACTGGAAGGGGGAAAATGAGGATCCTAAATGCTCCTCCCAACCTCCTGGAGAAAAATAAAAATCAGGCAGTGTGGTGAGTAGAGGAGAAGGACCTATGAAAATGTACTGAATTCCAGTAAAGACTGGGCCAACAACTGACTGTATAGTGCTTAGAAGTTCCAGAAGATCAAACGATTTACCTATCAACGTACTAGTAAAACAAAAGGCAGTGATAAAAAAATACATACCAGCTGGGATTTCTTCTGTGTGCTATAAATATACATATTCTTTATGCATATATAAATAAATATACAGACTATCTGTAAGAACAAAGTGACTGCCGTAGTTCCGTACTTTAACCATAACATCTTCCATTTCTCCCATCAGCTATGGCATGTACTAGGTGTGGGAAATGAGTGGGAGAAGGAAAGATGTGCTGTATAAATGGTTTTTACACACACACATAATTTGGAGTGTGACATTGCACTACATTCCAGACTATAGTTCTGAATTTTATTTTTATCCTGAGTTAGATTTGAATCAGGGTTTGCAAAAGACAAAACAACACACTGTAATCATCCAGTGTGCCAATTAAGCTAAAACATACCCTGGAAATTAAAATTAAATGCTAAAGCTATGTAAAGAAACAGACAGTTTCCTCCGGGGTGGGGGGGGAAACTAAAGAGAACATGTTCTTGATAATCCAAAAATGTATCCAAATCAGTTATATAACTTACTATCATCCCTCACATCTGCATACTGTGTATCTTCATCAAATGCTGTATGTTTGTGCACATTTATAATCAAGAATTATTGAAGTTGATTCCATAAATTTCATTTAGTTGTTCACTGCTGCTATTTGTTTCCAAGGCAACAAATGTACTTTGCCCAAGCTGCACAGTAAATCATGATTGTTCTGAATTTGGGGTCCTTGCCCCTTGTGCTGTGGAATGGATGCACTTCTACTAGAAAATAATGTGTCAGCACTTAGGCTGCAATAATTAACCACAAATTTGGTTGGATTTTTTTAAATGAAGCTATGCTATGAAAGAAATATGCAAATACAAATACACAGAGTGTGGGCTACTATCTATGGCCAGCTATGCTCTGCTGACAGGAAAGAGACTCATGCAAAGCTTCCATCATACCTAATTTGCACCTATGGTTGTTAGTGGTTGAGAAAACCATTTTCAAATTCAGGAATCAAGGCTAGGTCTGTCAATTTGTCCTTTCCATCACAGAGAATGCAAAAGGATAAAATAAAATAGAAAACCAACTTGAAAATAGAAAGACTTGAAATGGCAACTATGATATATAATATGGCATCTACCTCATTATCTTTATTTGGTGTAAGATCCATTCATCATTCCTTAATTCTCCTTTTTTATCTTCATTTCTTGTGATTGGCTAATTAAATACCCTAGTGCGTGATACTTAGTATTTTCAACTCTCATTAAACTCAAACAGGAACTAAGCACTTTGCAGAATTTTTGTCTTCAGACGGAAAGATTTTGGAAACAGGGCCTCATTTCTAAAAAACACTGCTCAAACTCATTACGCTTCTAATAGAGTGGCAGTTTATAAGAACATAAGAACGGCCCTACTGGGTCAGGCCAAAGGTCCATCCAGCCCAGTATCCTGTCTGCCGACAGTGGCCAGTGCCAGGTGCCCCAGAGGAGGTGAACCGAAGACAATGATTAAGCGATTTGTCTCCGGCCATCTGTCTCCAGCCTTTGACTAAAGGCTAGGGGCACCATACTTTACCCTTGGCTAATAGCCATTTATGGACCTAACCTCCAAAAATTTATCAAGCTCTATTTTAAACTCTGTTAGAGTGCTGGCCTTCACAGCCTTCTCCGGCAAGGAGTTCCACAGGTTAACTGTGCGCTGTGTGAAGAAAAATGTTCTTTTATTAGTTTTGAACCTACTACCCATTAATTTCATTTGGTATCCTCTAGTTCTTATATTATGGGAACAAGTAAATAACTTTTCAATATTCACTTTCTCCACACCATTCATGATTTTATATACCTCTATCATATCGCCCCTCAATCTCCTCTTTTCTAGGCTGAAAAGTCCCAGTCTCTCTAGCCTCTCCTCATATGGGACCCTTTCCAAACCCTTAATCATTTTAGTTGCCCTCTTCTGAGCTTTTTCTGACGCCAGTATATCTTTTTTGAGGTGAGGAGACCACATCTGCACGCAGTACTCAAGATGTGGGCGTACCATAGTTTTATATGGGGGAAGTATGATATTCTTCGTCTTATTTTCTATCCCTTTTTTAATAATTCCTAACATCCTATTTGCTTTACTGACTGCCGCTGCACATTGCGTGGATGTTTTCAGAGAACTATCCACTATAATTCCAAGATCCCTTTCCTGATCTGTTGTATCTAAATTTGCCCCCATCACATTATATGTATAATTGGGGTTATTTTTCCCTATGTGCATTACCTTACACTTACCCACATTAAATTTCATTAGCCATTTTGCTGCCCAATCACTCAGTTTGCTGAGATCTTTTTGAACTTCTTCACAATTTACTTTGGTTTTGACTATCCTGAACAATTTCTTCTGTTGATGCATGCTGCTAGCGGGTGATGGAACCCTACACACTGAAATGCTAATTTAGGCCTTGTTTATACAGAAGTTTTCACCAAGTTCTTCGTAATTTGCTATAGCAAGTGTAGTGCCTGAACTCCACCCTACATAGGTGGGAGTGGCTCTCTGGCAGAGGGATCGAGCCTCTGAGGCAGAAAGCCTCTGCTGGAAAATTTAGGAACAGCTTAGTTGAGGAATTTAGAAACTGATCTTTATTTTTAGTTATTTCTTTCCATATAAAAGAACTCCAACATGGGGGAGTTTGGGCACTAATTCAGATTATCGCTGTTGAGAGATATGAACCAGCGTTAAAAATATGCCCAGTCACAGTGTGATGCAAATATTAAAAATATAGACTGTAACACATACTCCCCCCTTATATACTGCAAAACTGTGGATATCTACTGTCCTGGACATCATAGGTAAAACACAATTTAAATAAATGACTGCAGAGAAAAGAAAAGCTTAGAATTTCAGAAAGACAAGGGGGACCACATAAATTCAGAAACCAAACACTGGGACTTGATGGAGCTATAGCATTTTCATATTCCTGAGAAACTTCAGAAGAAAAACTTACATAAAAAGCCAGTAGCTCAGCATTTTTAAAACAAAAATGGCTTTGTACCAATGTTTACATATCAGGCACACTGGATTTTTCAAGAGAAGCAAAATAATTTATTCTTGGCCACCTTGTAGTAGGCAACATCTCAATGACTGTGGAAATACCGTGTAAGAGATAGTGGGGACTCTCCCTTATCTAACAAGGGTATTGATGATGTTTATAGTCTGCCTCTACTAAAACTGAAATATATGAATGCACTTTAGAGAACACAGGACCCTGAATTTTGTATAAATGGACATTAGAATCTCTGGAGCTACTTCCAATTTACTCTGATGGAAATGAGATAAGGATCGTTCACACTGTTTAATTGCTTGCAAAATTTTTCTCCTTCCTAGTATACTCCCTCTACCATGGATATTACTCCCAATGTGATTAACAGACACAATATTCCTGATGACAATAGCCACTTATTATTTTCAAATACTGACAGGTCTTAAGCTTTCTGCTTTGATTATAATTGTGAATCTACATATAAATGATAGGCACAAACAGTTTGCCATCCCAGACTGGCTCAATGATCCATCAAGCCAAGCATGCCGCCGCTAGCTGTGTGACTGCACCTTCTGAAGAAAGCAATATAATCCCCAAACTGCTCCTGGCCAGCTGCACAATGTGGGCAGCTGTGAGGACACTTCCTTTTTGATCTCTGCAGCAATCTGCCACTACCCTGAAGCATGTGAAATGATTGCTTTTATTAACAGAGTTAATATTGTCCATAAAATTATCCAGCCCCTTCTTAAATCCACAGAGATCACCTGACTCTATTACACATGCCTCACATTGTATTCTAGCCTGTCACATGTCATGTTATTGATTATGCAGCAACTATAAGACTAGAAAATGATCAATAGAAATGGAAACAATATAATTTCATTTTAAGTAGCAGGAAAAAATAGCCCTTTCATTTTCATACTAGCTCAAGAATAGAACTCACATCACATAGTACAGAATCGAAATAACTAGAAATCTTCAGTTTGCACTAGAAAACACTTGAGCCAGAAATTATTATTATTAAATACGTTTACTATGGTAGTGCCTAAGGGCCAACCAGAAGAGGGATCCATTGTGCTAGATATACAAACAGTGCATTAGATGGTCCCTCCTGTAAAAAATCAACTATTATAAAACAAAAACAAGACCAAAATATAGGGATGTATTGGATGATCAACTGAAACCTGAAATAGTTCTGACAGCATAAGTTAATAAATGTAGCGTAAATGGGAGTTACCTTGTGTTAACATGCACTAAGAATAGCCAATCACCTCTCATAACAAATGAAATCCAGTCTCTAAAAAGTCATTTTGAACATGAAACGATATCTTTACACACCTCAGACACCAAAGTGATAAATTGTTAAATATTTGAATTAAAGTAGCTCTTCTGTTTTTCAGCTTTACCATCTAACCCTTTTATTCTTGACTGCATTTACTGAGCAATACATACCAACAGCATATTTTTCATTTCATACTACAATAAATGCAAAGCAGCTCAGAGGATCCACTCCATGTGCAAGACAAATCATCCTCTTTCAGGAGCACCATCAGAAATACATGCTTCAGCACTTGCAAAAGAGTCATACAATATTTTTATATTCAATGATTTTAGCTCCTTAGGAAATGTTCTCTAGCCATTACTACAAAAGCAGGAGGTCTCTTTGAGCAGTTTATTAATAATCATAGGTAACTCTTGTGTCCAGGAGAGGGAGAGAAGCACTAAATTCCCTTTTCACTGTCTTTTGCTTACACTTTCAAAACTGATTCCCTGCACTTCTTAGTCCATGCACTGTGGAGAGGAAGGGAGTTCTTGCAATCAGCTTTTACATACTCTGCAAAGAATGGCATAAAAGTAAATTTCTCTTGCCAGCTGTATAGAAGAGATTATCAAGGTTGAAGGGCCTTAAGTTAAACCCATTGGACCAAATTTCTGGGGATTACACACAAGGTCCCTCGTTGTCTACAATGAGCTGGAATACAATCAACAGAGAGTAGGTTCTGTGTTAATGTTTCCCCCAGCTGTAAAAACTACACGTGCATGCACTCACAAAAATAAATACTACTTGCCCTCTCAAACTGAGATCACAAACTGCCAGCTCCTGAGATGGGTGAAAAAAAATCTATAACCCAGCCATGCATGTGCATGTGCCTGCGTATCACACTCACCCACTGCCTTCCCGCTGTGTCCATTCTTGTGAAGCAGCAGAGATTTGAAATGCTCTCCAAAAGCTCTATTTGTCAAGGAAGGCTATGACATCTATCTGGGCTGTGGAGATTACTTCTCATTCACAGCAGGTATTTTCACCTCAAAAACAACAATACCATAATGGCAATTTCAGTTTTATGAGTCTGCCTATTTTGCCCATGTATTGGTGTCACTAAGTCTGCCTCCCTCCAACCACACAAGTCTGGAAATTTTCCCCACTCCACCAAGTGGCTATCAGAGGAAGAGAGGAGAGACCTGTTTCAGCTGGAAGACTTCCCCGCCCTACTCCCCAGTTCCTTCCAAAACTCAAACAACTAAATTCTGAGGGAAGAGAGAAGCAGAAAACCAAGCTCAGGATCTATTCTCCTGGAGTCACTTCCTTAGAAATCTGGGATTGGGGATAAAGAACACGGCTCAGCAATGAGTAAGCACAGCTTGCTTTTATGAGCCCTCAACCTGTGCACAACTCCCCCATCCATATAGGTGGCATCTCTGACTTCATTAATTGTTATGCTTGTTTTTTTTTGCTTAGACCGTTGGACCTAACTCTCTGCTGAGCAAGACAGACCATTGGCCACCCAACACATCCAACATGTCAGGATCTACACACCTGAGAAGAACGCCTACAACTTAGGCTTCTTGGAAAAAGAGTCATTGTGCTGCAATCCTTGCAGCCCATGGAAATGGAATCTCCAATAGCTCCACGGTGTGGCAAAAATCCTAATCACGCCCAAGTGAAACCACAGGCATCACTGCCAGTGGAGGAGCTGGAACTTTAAGAGGGCCACAGTCATTTCAGAAAAGGATTTTTTAGATGACACTCCAGGAATCAAGTGACCTTTAAAAATATTTCTTTTTGTTATCTAGTACTGATCTTTTGAGAATTCATTTGCACCATCCACCAAATACACAATATAAGACATGGCAAAGAGACAGCTTATTATGTAGGAACATATAAAACACAAAGCATTTTTCTTATTTAAAATTTGCAATACTGTTTATCCAGCCTCCAGAGAGATTATACAAGCGTGTAAAAGACAACGGAGGAAGAAGAAACTGGTGTACATATGGTCACTTGTGAACAAATTTCCACAGTATACAATTGTTGGAACAAGCCCAAAAGTGATAGTTGCAATGTCCTGTCAACAAAAGCTGCTGTGCTTTTTAGTCTTTGAGGAAAAAAAGGGCCTTGGTATGTTATTAAACACAAGAAATCTTATAACAATGGCTACTTGCTACATGCAATTTGTCTGCGTGTAAAACAGAGAAATTATTAATTTCCTGAATGGAATCAAAAGGAAAGAACAGGGACTGTCAGAAATGTCTCAGTTCTAATCCTGGCTCAGGATTATTTCCCTCTTTCTATGGAGATTTGGTTCACTTTTCTTTGCGTTGGTTTCTACATAGGTAAAATGAGGATAACAGTTCTCACCTCCCCCACAGGGTGTTTAAACCAATTAATAGTAGTTAGTATTTGTAATGCACTTTGAAGAAGTGGTAAGAAGCAACACTTAGCAACCCAAGGTATTTCTAATTCAACTCCTCATCTTGGCATCTAGATGACAGTTAATGTTAGAGAATGAGGGTAGGGTGCTCTGTTAACCTGAAAGCCATCCAGGTTGTTGGTGTAAGAGATGCATACAGAATACAAGGCATAACAGGGAACACGTAACAGGAGTATAGCTCAGCGGTGTCCAATGGGAATTCAAAGATCGCCACACTTGTGGTTATCATCCTTCCATATTCGCCGCAGTCCCATTCCCAAGCTAAATAAATGCCTTCCCCCTCCCCCAGAGCCAGGCTCCCCCCAGCTCATCCCAACCCTGAGAACAAGGCACTCACTGCCCCCTCTAAATAAATAAACAAACAAACCAAGTTCTGCAGACAACAAACAGAACTGATAAAAAAGTCATACAAATACATGGTGCCGGGACTAAAACCCCTTGTCCTTTAGGCTATTTCAATATAATCCCATTTGAGCAAGCTTTCCTCCTTTGTAGTATTTGTCTCTCTTTTGTGCACCTATCTACCAGAGAGCAACAATACTCACTCACACACACAAACAATGCTATGACATTATATCTGCATAACTAGGAACCTCAGCATCAAATTTACCATATTCTACCTTACAGCCAACTGAATAGTTAGGACATTTCACTGTTCACAACCTCGGCAAACAAGTCCCTTGATATTTCAGGTATTTGTGAGTATGAATGTATGTTTGGCCCTTCTCCTGAGACACTCGTGTGTGTGTGTGTGTGTGTGTGTGTGTGTGTGTGTGTGTGTGTGTGTGTGTGTGTGTGTACACACCCACCCACGCCTCTGTATGCAACTGGACCTATCCATATTTGTGGAAGAACGAAGCAACTCATGAAGTGTTTTGGCAAGATGGAAGGGTAAAGTCAATTAAAATAAGTTTTAAAAAACATCAGAAATCGTTAATGTTATTCAGATTAGCAGCCATTACACTCAAACTGAAATGGGCTGCCTGTCTTTAGACATGGTTAGCTTTGCACACAAAGCCTTGAAAATGTCAAAACCCATGCCAACTGAATAAAATTAAAACAAGTAAATTCAATACAGTGATTTAAATGATGCAGAACTTCAAAAAAGAGATGCTTCATAACCTTATTTTGTGCAAACTTTCCTCCATTTAGCCTATCAGCATCATTCCCCGAGGCAAGTTGTAATTAATGGAGGGCCTCTTATTTGTGAGTAGGTCTATGGGCACTTCGCCTCCTGGAGGATTTCCAGGTTCAGGCCCTTACACTGCAAGCTCCTTGGAGCAGAAATTGTGTAGAGCATATTCTCTAGTACATTGTGGCCAGTGAGTATCCCCTACTGGCGGAATCCAGACTAAGAACTTGCGTATCCATCCTAGAGAAACTTCTCCCAGGGCAAGAATATTCCTCTGGTCGGAACCAAAAGAAACATTTCTATGGCAGTTTGATTTAAAAAAGAAAACAATAAATGGGTGCTCTTTGAAGCTGTTCATATGTTTGGAATGTTAGAATGAGTTCCAGCAGAGAGAGATTAATGAGATATCCATAGTGCATGGCAAATAAAATTTATCACATGGCCTCTGCAATTCATTACATAGCTATTGCCACTATATATGACAGTCACACACACATACACAAACACCATATATCCTTAAACACATAAATACCTCCTCCCGAGCAATTATTTGGACAGAATTCTAAGCCTTACAAGCCAGTCCTACAACAACAGTGAGAGCAACAGAAAATAAGTCTCTTTACTAGCATTTCATTATGCTAATAATGTTATGTTAATAAAATGTTTCATTACAACATCCCCACTACCTTTCTCCTTTCATTATAGACAGATTTTATTATGTTACACACAGGGAAAAACACCACTTCCTCTGACCTTTCAATAGCTTGCTCTCTATTTCTATTCAATCAGGATCCCTGCTGAGTTCTAAACAGAAAGGAGAGGATATCTGACCATTCTCCTGCAAATTCAAATCTTCCTACAGAACTTCAGTTCTCTGCCAATACTATTTCCTATACTCCCAAACTCTGGTTCCTGAACAATCACATTTATGCACCCTGGCTTTATGCAGCAATAGCATGACAAGGAAAAGATGCGGCATAAGTGGAGAAAGCACACTGTTTGACTTCCTCTCAACCACCACCACCACCACCATTAGGACCTAGTGAATTATCTATACCACCCACCATTAGTTTCATATTGAGTTTTCTTTAGGAAAAAAGAAGAACTGAATCAATTTTTGGGAGGATAAACTTGCAGCTAAAGAGAAAAACTACAATTACACTTTTCAGCCATGAAAAGTAAATCACATGGTGCTGAAATCCCAGCAGAAAACACAGATTAATTAAAGTCTGCACTTTCTAAATCTGTTATTCAACTAAGCACAGCTGTTAAAAATGATGTCTTTGTTATAATTTTTTGTGCCTTCATAACACTGAAATACAGTGAGAAAAAATAGGGGGGATTTGGTTAGCTATTGAAATTAGATAAGAAAAAGAATCATATATATGAATAATTACGACATGGCCAGATTTAACAGGGTGTGAAATAAACTACCTGTGAGCAATAAAAAGAGTTACACAAAGGGACAGATTTTGAAATGAAAGCATTAGGATGCAAGGCAAAGTCCACATTATGACTGACAAAATCCAGAAAGTGCAAAGTTGCAACTTTTCAGATACATATAAAGAATGAATAGGAGCTGCAAAAAAGAGCATAATGTCAGAAGAGGATGGTAGGAAAGAAAATCCAAGGAAAGTCCAAGAAGTAATGGATGGATTGCATCAGCAAACACCACAAGCAAGAAGATATTAATGCTTCCTCAAACAGATAAAAATGGTGGAGGGTACAGAATACCACAAGGGGATGGGAGGAAGAGGAGAAGTCCTGATACTAGTAACAGGGTGGTAGGATTTTGTTGTGTGCACTGTGCTAGCAGTTTTTGGAGCTCAGCATGGAAGTGTTGACTGACCCCTGCTGAATGGCTGCAGCAGGTTCAGCTTGTTAAATCCACTAACAATAACAGGGGATTGCAGGTCTTGTTGGCCTCAGATCACCATTCAAAGCCAGTGGGGGCAGAGGGAAGTGGTGTCCCGATCCATATGCTTCCTGTCACTCCCACTGGCTGCAAATGGTGATCTGCAGCCAATGACAGCTGTGATAGCTTGTTACCTGCAGAGGCGTAGGTAAACATAGCAGTGGCAGCCTGCTGAAGACTAACCTTGGAGAGCTGCTCCTTTCGTATTGCCCATCCCCTGCCTACAGAAAGGAGTACTGGGACAAAGAGCACATTTGCACAATGCATAAACAGTAATATTTATTCAGTCATTACTTGGGAACTAGAGGTATGACCAACTCTAAAATGGAGATATGGCTTACCTATACCATAACAGCAGGGAGGGGATTCATTCATTAACGTACAACGTGCTTAGAGATCCTAATGCTAAGCATACTACAGGTTAAATCTCTCTAATGCAAAACACTCAGGAACTGACCAGAGCCAAACATGAGAATTTGCTGAACCATGAGACGTCAATATTGTCTAGCAGCATTACTTCCACTTCCACTGCTTACCAGGCTCTTAGAAAACATTTAGAGGTAAATTAGAACTAAATAATAGCACAGAACACTGACAGCCAGGACTGGTGGCTGTGAACAAACTTTATGGGCCATGGGAAATTTGGCCATACCCATGACAAGTGGACATCTGATTTAACTAAAATTGTGCTGAACCACTGATGTTGCCTGACCAGAGAATGCCAGACTGGAGAGGTTCGACCTGTACAATGGCTCTCCTACGAGCTTAAATCATGACTTCAGTGGGCTTTGGGTCAGGCTCTGTCTGGGTAGAGAGTCACTTTATTAACCAGGGTTTAGTGCAATCCCTTGGGGAAGCACACTGAGCTTGAATGATGGTATAAGGAAGAGACCTCAGTGCTTTCTGTGAAAACGTCCCAAAACCCTTCTCTAACTACTCTCATCCTATGACTCAATGGAAAGTTTTCCACACAGTATGCAAAACTGGCAGAATACAGCTCCCTGTGACACATTGTCCTGTGTGAAAAAAACATGACATGCTTGAAACAAAAGCTCTCTTTTCTTCCCCCCCCCCACTTTTTTTTTTTTTTTTTAAATCCCAGAGTCTACATCAAGGATCAAAGAAGAGAGCTGCTTGCTCTGTCACTGAGGGAGGTGAAATTGCCATGATTTGAACACAACCTAAAATGCACTCTGCAATTCAACTCAGTCATTATAAACATACTTCACAGCTCTGACACAGCTGTTCCTCCCCTATGGAATGGAAAATAATATTCAAACCTCACTTATTGTTTCAGAGGGAGAAGCATGGAAAAGCCTGGCCTCCCCTGCATCTTTCAGAAATAATTTCAGCTTAATATATAATTAGTATTATATAATACAGCAATATATTAATATTAGCAATAATTCTTTGCCTTTATATTAGCACACAAAGCCCTTCATAATCTAGGCTCACTTCTCCTCAAAACTGTTTCCATCTCATGACCTTTGGATAAGAGCTCAATTGTTAAGACACAACCTCAGTGCTAACGGTAATTGGGCAAGACTCTACTAATATGACAAGTTATGCATTTGTACCCACTCTCACTAGGGATGAATTCGGTCCATGGTAAAAGACTTGTAACCACAGCCTTTTACTGGGACATAGCACTCAAGCAAACCCAGTGTCAGACTGTAAATTCTAAATCATATACTGTTCATGTCTTTATACAAAACCTTAAGTGAAGATTTATGGTGGTCTTGTAAGGCCTACTAATATAACATGTGGTGATAAATTAGATAAGAAACTAGAGAGATAAGTCTGTTAATGTGTTTAGTATTTATGAACTTTTAACCAGCAATAAGATCTGTTTTGAAATCAACAACACCATTCTGAGAATAGCAAAATTTGGAAGAAAAACATTAGTATACATTTTAAGAAGTTGTTTTCATAAAAGCTCTCATAAAAGGTTGACCTGGTAAAATCCCTTTAAAATTCAGTCCCAAGGAATCATGGGAACTTTCAGTCCCCTGTATGGCAATGTGCAGTTAGGTGTGTGTAAAATGTGGATACAGTAGGGCAAGCTATTGTTTCAGACACTACATGGAACATGACAGAGCACTGCTTGACAAATTTTGCTCTTGATGGCTTTTCAACAGAACACCTTAATCACTAGATAAGGTTGCTGTTATCTAACCATCCACCTACCCATATTTAGCATAAAACCCTTTTACAAATTCCCAAAAAAATGAAGACCTAAGGGAAGAACCAAAATTAAACCAAATGTGCACCATTAAAAACAGAAATTATATTATTGTCTGACTAAGCAAATTACTTCCTATAATCACTTATTACTGAGTGAAGATTTTAATAAAAAGAAATATGTAGTACTCACGTTTTTCATCTTTCCTCAGAGCCTGAGATGGTTTAATTAGCTTGGTCTGATTATAGAGACCAGAACTAAAAACACCATTGGAGCAATACCTTCCTGGTGAATTCCTGAAATCCACTAAAAAAAGATTTTCTTGGAGTGTAACCCAGTCAAGGGTGGGCTCCACCCACCAGGGCTCAGGGAAAGGCTCTTCCCCTTCTGGGTCAGTGGGTGGTCATTCTAGCCCATCATGTGCCAGTTCAGTCACTGGCGGGGAATCAGCTGTGGCACAAGTCATGGGGCCCAGACCTATGATCCGGCTGAGACAACAGTCAAACTGGTCCAGGTCCTCAGGGAGAGCAACAATAATCGTAGGCCTAGGGCCTGAAGTCAAGCCAAGCACACAGTTCACAGAGATCAGAACCTCACTCAGGGCGGGCACCAACAGTAGTCCTAGGACTTGGTCAAGCAATCAGGCTGGGCCGATGAATGTAGGTGTTGGTTTAGAGAAGTGAGGAGGAACCCAGCGGCTGAGTGACGGGGAGAAGTGGAGGCCTGCCCACTTCACTGTGTCCCAGCCCAGGGCCCTAACAGCGGCAGATCTGCCTGCCACTGGGTCAGTGGGGATCCAGGCTGCAACACGCTATCACCTGCCTAGGTACTGTTTCCACCAGAATCAGCATGACTATCCCAGGCCCACTTCCAAACTCCCCTCTCCCAGGCATACCTCACTGTAGCAACTGTTGTCCTCTGGGTTCTATGGGACTGGGACCTTCACGAGGGATTGCAGTGCCTCCGCATCTAGGTCTATCTGTTGGCCTGGTGGGCCTGGCCAGTCTTCGGCTTCTGTCAGGTCTGCTGCGGCCTCCCAGTTTGGGAACTCAGGACAAGTTTCCTTCTTCTCCAATGGCTGAGCTGTCACTGAGTTTCTGGGCCTCCCTCTTCCTGTCTCATCTCCTGACTTCCGGATAGGTGATAAGGAGGGGTGGGGCTCGACCCTCCAGGACTCAGGGAAAGGCTCTTCCCTCCTCTGGGTCAGTGGGCAACCATTCCAGCCCATTACACACAAAAAGACTTTTGATAATGATTTATGCTTTTCCACCTCCTCCCCAAATACAATTTATGCACAATTCCATAATGAGCAATTCCCTTAACCTGCCTGGTTTAAATCAGCAGCCTTCTGGATTTCCTCCCTCCCTTCCCACTGCTTGCTTACACAAAAATAATGAAAATAAATCAAATACATGCAAATAAAATGGCAAGGGTCTCATGACATCCATGATAAAGTAAACTCTTTCATGTTCGGCATTCTATTTTCCAGAACTCTACAAATTACCAGCATTTTAGCCACAAGTACATTTTAGTTATGCTTTTCATAAATACAGTATAATGAGAATAAATACAAATAAAAACAGCAAATACTGTATAAGTTTACAGTGTACAATACTGCTATTGCTGGTAAATAAAGTCCTCTGCACACATTTTTATTTCTTAATATCTAACCTTGTTTTTCTTTAGTGTTATGCATTGCTAGATATACCTTTCTGTTATCCAGAATATTTGACTATCCGGCAACCTCCTGGTCCAGGAGATGCTGGATATGAAAGAGTTTACTGTATCTCATTTTGCCTGGGACACACTGGGGTAGGGAAGAAATAGGGGAGATGAATAGACTGATTGAAGTGAAAGGTGAAAACTAATGCCTTGATCAGAGAGAAAGTCTCTTTTGTTTGGCTTTGTACGGGAATTTGATTGAAAGTTGTCTGCCTTAGAGCATGGTGTCATGAACTGAAGCAGAATATCTTTTTTTCAGTAAGCACCAGATACTTTCCAGGCAATTAAGTGCAGTGATAATGTATCAAAGTGCAGGATCCAGCCATTGTTCTATGAGAGGAGACACATACTAGCAGATTCACAAGGCCAGAGTACCAAAACTGTATGATCCATGCTGAGGCTATCACAATAACCTGACACATCTTGCCTCAGTTTCCTTTCTGAATGCATCACCAGTGCAGCTGATGAACAAGGCATAAGCAAATAGCCTAGGAGTTTGAACTGCCATCTCAGTTCAAGGGGACACTGGTTGAATGAGATTCACAGGATAGCATGGGATTCACAGGATAGTTAGCGTTTACTTTGGATGATCTACCAATTAATCTTCCAAAAGAACTTCTGTGTTAGCTCTCTCACCTTCTGGGTTCTCCTAAAAAAGGCTTTGCAGATCAAGCAGTGCACTGAAGCATTGCCTCCCCCCCCCACCCACCAGCACTACAGGCATCGAACGTTCCCATCATTCACAAGCCTTGGTGTGTGGCACGTACCTCTTAAAGCCCCGTGATTTAACATCAGATATTTTATGCTACTATATGGTGGGGGATGGGATGGAGGGGCTTCTAACAGGAGGGGTAAACTACCAGAGAGAGATCCCTTATACAACAAAAGGACTATCACTATTGTGCTCTGAAATGAAGCATTTAAAACCAACTGGCAAAGAAAAACTATCAGCACTAAAGTGATACTAACAAACTTTTCCTAAAAGTAGAAAAAACTGCTCGCTACTGTGACGCCAAGGAAACTCCTGACAGTTGCCACATCTTGAGCTCCACCTAACGTTGAGTAGGCAAAATATCGCCCATGGGTCAGATCCAACCTGCCAAAGCTTCAGATCTACCTTGCCACAAGCCTCTGAGCTACCCAGCAGAATCTTTGGGCAGGCTCCCCGCCTGCTGTTCCCCCACAACCCATACTCAAAGTGGCCAGCTGCCAGGGTCAAGGGCACTTCTGTGCTGTGCACCTCTTGGGTGGGTGTGGAATCTCTACATTTTGCCCTCTGCCCTCAGCACAATTTCACAATTCCCAGAAGCTAACTGGAGCTGCCTGATCCATGCTTGCAGCACAGGTAGGATGCAGAAGCACTCCTACCCCCACCAATGGATGTGCAACACAGAAACATAAGTCCCCAGCAGCCATCTGATTTGAGTAAAATGTGGGGTGCAGCAAGCAGGAAGACTGCCAAGCATCTTCCAGGCAGAGCCTGCACTTGGCACACCACTCCCACCTGCACCCCAGCCCTCTGCCCCACCTCATACACCCCAGCTCCAGGCCACAATGCCCTCCTACACCCAATCCCTCTGCACTCCCACCCCAGGTCATAACTCACTCACAGAACCTGCACCCTTTCCTACATGTCTCTCTCAGGTCAGAATCCTCTCTTGTACCCACATCCCCACACCCGGACCCTGCACCCCCTTCTATGCTCCAACACCCTGCCCCAGGACACAACCCCCTCCTTCACGCAAACTCCCTCTCAGAGACCACATCCCCTTTGCAGTACCCCGAGCTTCCTTCTGCCTTTAACCTCTGTCCCAGACCACATAGCTCCTTAATTAATAGAGTGCAGCCCATGACCTCTTACCATATCCTTGGAATGACCCATCGGAAATTATTGCCCGCCCTGACCTACTGTCTACTAAATCCAGGAACACTCGAAAGCTACTGCTGCACCCAAGACACGACCAAGGGACTTCTGACTGGGGGCTCACCCAGCTCCATCAATTCATCCAACTCTATTATACAAGCCAAGAACAGGAAGTTTGGCTTAGTGACAAAGTGGATTCCTGTTGTGGCTGCACTGAATCCTGCTTGTTCCTGCCTCTTGCACCCAACAATGTCCATGGTTCCTGCTCTGCTACTGGCTCTTGCCTTGTGACTGCCTTCACTCCTGTTCCCGCTGCACTCCTCATGCTTGATCCTTGCCTCTCCTCCAATCCTCAAAGACCAGTCCTTACTCTGACCTTGGCCTCTGACTTCTAGCTGACTGTGGGGTGACCCTGGCTCTGGCATTTGGTATCTGACCTTGGGTCTGACTCTCAGCTTTGATTCCTGATTCTGACTTGACCAATAGCTCTGGTAACTAAAAGTTGAATTTGGTGCTCAGCCTTAGCTTCGTTCTCTAACTTCCATGCTCACTAGACTACACTCTAGCTCTGACTACTAGGCCAAACTGCCTACGTCCCAGTCCATCAGAGCTAACTGTCCAAAGCAAGGAACACAGACATTACAGGGTGCTCACTGACACCACAGGCAAGAGGAAGGAAATTAGTCCAAGTTACAGTTACCCCACCCATAATATTATATCCTCAGCTGTGGGGAGTGAGAAGGTACACAAAAGGCACAACGCCAGAGGAAACAATTATACAAAAGAATCCAATTTCATGTACATTAGGCACATGACAACTAAGAACACATGGTGTGCGGACAACATATCTCTAAAGACCATAATTATCCTGTGATCATCCATTACATAATCTGGAAAAAAACACAATTAAATATTGTCACAACATAATCCATCTGTTTTATCTATCTATCTATCTATCTATATATATTAACAACACATTTGGAATCCAAATACAAAAGTGAGAATTAAAAACGAGGAGTCCATAATGTGCCATGATATAGTTATTAGGCAAGATAAACTAGCCTTAGCATTCAGTACAAGAAAGTTATCTGTGCCTTAATGAGAATGAAATGTAAAACACATCCATAATTTCCACTGAAATATACCACAGAAACTCAGTTCAGTGCATATCACTTTGCCAGCACTGTTCTCATTATTAAGCATGTTTGCAATGACAGCAAAATGCTTCTTAGTTCCAACCCTCAGGATACATAAAAACGTGGTTCAACAGCTATAACAGTACAACAACAGATTAATTTGACTATCTGTTATATAGCGGTATCTTACATACTTTCATGGTTTATTTTATGAACTGAAAAATGGTTGTTTTGGAAACTTGGTTCACTGCAACGAGGTTTAAAACATTAATTCCCATCTTTTGGCATATTCCAAGTACTATTACATTTTTTTTTTACTCTAAGTTCCCTCTATTTGTGGTAATAATGAGCTTAATACTGATCTCAAGTGTCAGCCCATGCTTTAGCTTGGACTGCTACACACACCCACACACACATAGTCAATAAATTAATAAAGGCAGCACAAGCTCCACTGTTAGTAAGAGCTTGCACAATTGAATGTGAGGTGGAAGGTATTGGCTGGCACAGAAAAGATTTTCATCTGGTAATAAGATTACGTTAACAGATTGGAACCCACTGCTCTTCCATTCCGTAATAGCATATAAGAATTGCCAATCAGAGTAAAATGGAGTACACTGTACCAATTAGTGTCAAAATGATATAATTACTAATAAAGACCAAAAGCTGATGAGAAGGTATGGGGGCTGAAGATATAATGGGAAAAAGTTACTATTTCTTCTGAGGAACGTCACTGGAATGGTACCTCTTCAGATACCCAGAGGTTATAACTGTATTTACAATTAAACCTCCTATTACATTAAACTGGCTCAGTTTGAAAGGATCTGAAGAAGTGGGTCTGTCCCATGAAAGCTCATCATCACCTAATAAATCATTTTGTTAGTCTTTAAAATGCTGCATCACTGCTGGTTTGTCTTCTTAGAGTACAGACTAACATGGCTCTCTCTCTGTTACTATTCAGTTTGTAAGGTGGAAGGGAGATGTGATTTTATTTATTTTTTTTTAAAGTTGGTAAACTTTCCTATGCACTTAATCATTTGAACGTGCAGAGCACCTGAGTGAATGAACTGGTTTCCCGACATGAAGAAACACCCTACAGGATCTCAAAAATATTGTCACATTGTTTGGAAGGAAGGGAAGCATTTTTCACTGCTCCCCCTACATAATAGCCTATGCATCAGAAACAACTATGCAGCTTGAAATGATTGTGAGTCATGATCAAGAAGTGGAATAAGTGAAAGGAATTACATGTAGCTCTCCTCTTCCCAGAGGTGCCACCACAATCAGTGGAATCATTATCTAGAGCAGTGGAACTCCAATATGATATATTTGCTATAAGAGCTGTACCTGGTTTCAAGGCAAGATCCCTTCATGCTCTGCCTGACCCAATCCTATCCTCTCTGCCAGTGACTTTCTCCTTTCACTTGGCTCTCCTGCTATTTTCTTGAAAGTGTGTCCTTCTCATTCTCCTGCTGAGCCAGCGGTTGAAAGAATGCATGTCTGGTGACAGCACCTTCTCTTCACTTTTCTGCTGTTGGTGTAACATACTAATGCCACTTGAGACTTCCAGCAAAAAAGCACAAATACTAATTCTACTGAGAAAAGCACAGTAAAAGTACAGACTTGTGCAGAATGGTGCCTCTTGTGCAAATGAAATTACACTCCTTTATCTGTAGCGAGCGGTGTTGTAGACAATCCCTAGATATCAGAGAAACAAGGTAGGTGAGATAATACCTTTTATTGGACCAATTTCTGCTGGGGAGAAAGATGTTTGTGTCCCTTACCAACAGAAGTTGGTCCAATAAAAGATACCACACTCACCTTGTAATGCATATGCTTAGCTAATCTGCTTTACACATTCTTCCTGAGTCAGTCCTGGGATGGTTTATGAGAGAAACATGATTTCTATTGCTACCCTTAGATCATTGCTACAAATCTTACACAAAAGTATGTTGCATAAGGTGCCAGGGGAAAAGTTATGATTTGCCAAATAAGATTATCCTGTTTATATGCATGTATCATCTTTGTATCCATCATTATACATATTAACAATATATTCATGTTGATGGCCCATTAAAGAATACTTAGCTCTTATGAGGAATCATGGAAGCTCACCACTCAGTGAGCCTTCTGTGGACACTTTAGCAGAATATGGGTAATAGACACTCCTGTGAGTCACTGAAATATGCAAGGATATGTGACTAGATCACATGAACCTGAACTCCGTGTTGACAGCAATCCCTTCACATGGGAGAAGGTATGAAAACCTCTGGAAGCATGGGTGACAGATGAAGCCCCCACCCTCCCCCTTTTAGGGAAGCTAGCCCTGACTCTGCACCTTCTCTCTGCCTCCTCCACAGCCAGTGTAGTGCAAAAAACTCCAGTCTGTAGGAATTGCTCATGGGTGGGTGGACCTCAGTCATGGAGAAGTTAGGCCTGCACCTTCTGCCCAAGGCCCCACTCCTTTCACACCCACTGGAGCCCCACACCCACTGTAGCAGCTGGCCTCTACCCCAGGCTACTGCCCACACCCCTCCCTCTTCCAGAAGAGCCAGGCAGCATGCCCACAGCCCTCTCCAGCCCCAGAGCAGCCAGGCAGTGTGGCTCAATCCTCCCCCAGCCCTGGAGTTCCAGACAGAACAACCCCCAGCCCCCCTGGAGCACGCTGCCTGGGCCAAACTCTGGCCAGCATTACCTTCCTCCACCAAAGACCCTTGCTAGCCCCATAGTTTGACAGGCAGCACAGCCAGAGCAGCCGCAATGCTGGGAGATGTGTGGCATGGATGATGTGCTCCCAGCAAGTTTGCTCCAGCCTCTGGCAGGGAACAGCAGGCAGAAGACGGCCTGGAGGTTGAACCTAGGCAAGGACTTGTCAGATGGTTTGGGAAGGTATAGCCTTCCCATGCTTATGATATCCACTGCCCTGAATCTGCTACATCAGAGAGCCCTTTTTCCCCCCCAATACCTTGCATATGACTAATTGCTACAGGTAAAAAATTCCTACAGGTAGCAGCTTCTCAAATTAACTACAGCCTCCTGGTCAGTCTCTATCTGAAAGAGACCACAGACACCCCCACTTCATCTGGAGGAGTCCCAGATCAATGGAAGCCCCCACGTGCCACACTACATCTCACCAGCCTGGAGAAGTCCAGGACAAGTTACAGCCATACCTACACCTCCAGTCCCCAGACTCCAAGCCTCCTGGAGAAAAGAGTCTCTCTGAATTTCCTCTAGAAGAAGCTTTTGATATGTCCCATGCAATTTCTGGGGTGGCTGAGAAGGCAGTATTTGCTGCTGAGCTTCCTGGGGTCATCAATAATCTCCCTGGAGATGCCACTCATCCCTAGAAATATTTCAATTTTGCTTCTTTCCTGCCCTATCTCTGGACTATGGATTTACACTAACATGAGCATTACAACCAATGAACTGAAGACCATCCAATCTTTTGGAAGTTGCCAGAGACTTTACAACTCAGCAATCTGTAAAATCAGTGCTATAGACCTGATCCAGGAACCTTGCAATGAGCGTATGTATATGATTTCTTTGACCATGTTAACTCTCTTGTTCTTTTCTTTTACAAATAAACCTTTAGCTAGTAGACCATGAACAATTGCCAACAGCATAAATATTGGGTAAGATCTGGATTATATATTGACCTGGGATATATATTGACATGGTCATGTGGCTGGTCCTTTGGAATCTGAGGAACCCTTTGTTTGATTAAACCGGTTCTAAATAACCACTTACTGGCTAGTGCCTGGCTGGTGAACTAAGGGTCAGGATTCCTAAGAAGATGGCAATTTGGACTTTTTGTCAACCAGTGCTGGTTTGGTATATCTTCAGGAAGCAAAACCACCAGTTTTGGGATGACTCTGCCCTGTTTCTCAGTAATTTCTCCTAAATATAGTATCGTCCGTGAGACCCACTGAAGCATGGTGACAACTCCCCCATTCATTGCTTCAGGAGACAGACCAGGAAGAGCAAAGAGAAAGAATAATTCAAGGTAAGAATCTGTCTTCCAGACCTAACTCTTCAGAAGCACCAGTTAAATTTTCTGAATGGTTTTGTACCTCAAATGTTAAATTGAGAACCATTCACTATGGATTAGAGAAGCCTACTCCAGCTTGTCAAGAGACGGAAGGAAGGGATGGGGAGAAGAATGTAAAGGGAGTGGGAGAAATGGGTCTCAACCAAAAATATTAGGACTGAACATCCCTCAACCATGGGAAACTTTGAACTCAATTTTGAACTTTGGAGCTTGGACCTATTTTGCAAACCCCTAATGGGGTTCTTATATTTCCTCTAGGACAGAGGTCTCAAACTCATGGCTCAAGCAGTTCAACAATCTGGCCTGCACATAGCTGCCAGCCCATGAGTCCTTTTGGCTCTGGCGGGATGTGAGTCCACTTCTTACTGACCCTGCTCTGCTCTCTCTGCCCCTCTCCCCAGAGCAACCCTTCTCTTAAGACCCCTCCCCTCAATCATCACAGCTTTGGGGACTACTGAGGGGCCAAGCTCTCGGCAGCATCAGGGCCTGGGCTTCCCTACACTCACTGACATTTGGTTAAAAAAGTTAATGTCTAACAGTCTTTTCATGTCCCTGCTTTTCACTGTAGCACATGTCTCTTGCTAGTCTAAGACTTTAACTTTCCAGTCCATTCACAACTCTACACCTCTTTTTATGGATTTTTTTAATTGCTCTTTTCAATCATACAAAGAGTTAGCAACTAGGGAACAAGAGGGGCTTTGCACCTCTATGCTCTGCTGTGTTAAAAATTGATTTAGCATCATGATTTCAGAGAGATTAAAATCCAATTTTGTAAATCAAAGAGGGAACTGTGCTGACTCACCACCACAGAAGGTAAAAATAACCTGTTGGATGCTTAGACCCACAGTAGTACTTCTGATTTATTGACACTATTAATGTAGAGAAACTAATGGAGAAATCAAAACAATATTTTAATAAGCTGTAGTTTACTACAAGCATCTGTTCTTTAGCTTCATACCAACACTGAGATATGATTATTTTGATGTGGGGTGTAGAAGAATCTGAACAAAACAAATACCAGTGCTTGTATTTGTAGTTATGTTTCAAGTGGTTTTTTCAACGGCTCATGGAGCCATTCACAGGGCAAAAACAGCATGAGGTCCCACCTCCTTCAAGTACAGCTCCCCATCTGGAAAAGGACAAATCTGTGTTCTGTTTTAGCCCTCTAATAGGTTCCCAGGTATTAAAAAAGCCCATGGAAAATACAAAAATAAAGAAACAGAAATAGAAATCCCATGTCATGAATACACCCCAGCAAAACCACAGAATATTCTATAGTTTAATGACAACATGAGAACTCTGAGAATCATACATTTGTCTTTTTATACAGAACATTTGGTTCTAGCTGTAAAGATGAAATTCACAAATTTGGAATCATTTACACTAAGTGCCTTTGAGAGTTATAGCTCTTTTTTTTTTTTAACATGATTAATGCATTCATACTCAACATACACACAAGGACATAAAACAGGAAAGAGAGGTTATGTGAAGCAGACAACCTAGTACTCACTAGCTCCATTACACAAAATGTACATAATTTCTTGATCAGCATCAAGTATCTTAACAGTAACTTCTCCAACAAAAAAGCAGTATGAACCAATAGCTCCTTGTGCTTCATGGAAGAGAAATATATACTCCATAGGCAGTAAACTCCTCAGTTACGCAGAGTTGCATTTCTGCAACTCCTGCTTAACCTGAATTTTTGTGAAAGTCAAGGGCAGACAGAAGACAGGTTGCAGCCTGGTTCCCACCTGCCCTGGGTTTGCAGGAGCTGGGAAACTGACCAGCCCAACAGGGCTAGTGAGTTTCCTGGCTCCCAAAGTGTCAGGGAGCCAGAAATCCCAGGGGGCAGCCTGGTTCCCATCTCCCCACCACTGAGGGACCAGGGAAGCGGACTAGCTGATAAGTCCTGCAAGCGGTGGAGAGCTAGGAACCAGGCAGCAGCTTGGCTTTTGGCTCCCCTTTGCCTGCAGAGAGGGCACACTGATCAGGGCAGCAGCCTTGGTCAGCTTTCTGGCTCCAGCTAGTGGAGTGGGAGCTGAGAACCAGCTGTCACCTGGTTCCCAGCTCCCTGCCACTCTGGGGACGGAAAACTGCTCCTTTCAGGGACAGCAGCCTGACTCACAGCTGCCATCCCTGATAGGAGCAGTTTCCTGTCGGGGTGGCAGCCACGAGTCAGGCTGCCATCCCTGATGGGAGTGGGGAAACCTCCATTAAGAAAGACACAGATGCTGGCTGTTACATCTTCCTTCTCCTCACCTGCCCCATTTTTAGTAAGAACATTTAAATGCAAAAATATTCTTGTTCCTGAAGAATTTTTTGGTGATATTTGGTACAAAGGAAGGGAAGTTTATAGAAGCTCTACAATATTTAGTCCCATAGCAAGGGGTGATCTTATTACAGGGCAAAATCTAGGTGGTTTTGGTAACTGGGAAAATAGAGAATGTCAGCTTATCACAGGGGTAATCTCAAAGGGTTTCACCACCAGTGAAGCTGTAGAAAACATTGAGGATGGTGGACTTCGGAGGACTTAATGGCTGGAGTGGTGGATTTGGGCATTAGTGAGATGGTTGAGCACTAATTAGATAATACATTCCAATGAAACCCTGTATCCTCTATAACCACCTTGCAGTGCAACTCACAGAACATGCAAAATTTGAAAGGGGGCTAGTACAGAGGCCACTGGATTTGCAGGAGTTATTCCAATGATATCTGAAAGTTGGCAGAGATGATTATATATGCACTTAAATAGGTACCTTAGCCAAATTTTGCCATGGGAGCCTCTCTGTGTGCTTTCTCCTTCTAAAATGGCCACAGCAAACTCTTTGCACTGCAGAATACCCCAGTGTCAGTAGTATTTTTTTATTTGCTTTGGTTCTGCAGTAACATGTCTCCTGTCAGCTGATACAATCCAAAAGCTTTTCCATCCTTTTTTAAAGCTGAAGTGCAAACAGGAATTTATCCCTAATGGCGTGGGAAGTGGAATCAATCAGGATGAAGCCAGGGACTGAAGGGTATGGTGGACTAACCCAATGAAACAGATTCTCTTCCTTTCCCTCCACTGGTGCCACTTTACAAGGAAAGACAACTTAGGTGGTTGCCTTCTCGGACATGGGCCATCAACTTGGGGTTGTGTCAAGGTTTTGGGATCATGACCACTTTGACTCACCCATAACATTAAATGGGAAGAGTGGTCTGACTAGACAAAAATGACAAAGGTTCCTTAGTAGGGAAAAGATTGTGAACCACTATTCTAAGGAATCGTTCCTGGGGTCATTCCGTGGGAAAGGATGTGGACATAACAGGCAAGGTAAAGGCCTGGTCTGATCTCTGATGGTGACAAGGATCATTTACATTGGGTGTGGGCAATAAATGGCCTGCAGGCTAAACACAGTTTGTCAGGGTTAGCCCCCCAGTGAGTCACCAGATGTTTTATTTACCCATGCCTCCGCAAGTTTGAGTACCTACAACTCCCGCTGGCGACAGATGGCTGTTCTCAGACAACAGGAACTGCGGGAAGTGTTTCTGACCAGGAAACCACTTTCCACAGCTCCCATTGGCCAGCAATGGCAATCCGTGGCCAACAGGAGCTGCGAATAGCTGTAGTTGCAGAGGCACAGGTAACTAAAATGGCATTGGCCCACCAAAGGCTAACCCTGGCAAACCACGTACGGCCCACAGGCTGCTTATTGTCCATTTCCTGATCTACAAAGAAGAGTCCACTACTGAAAATTGTAGGGCCCTGCAAGTGCCCACCCTCTACATTCAATTGCAGCAGTCATGATGAAGTGCTCATAGATGGAATCTCAAAATCTTTATCCTGGCCCAGTGACAGCCCAGAACCTTAAAAAGGACCTAGTACTGATTTGGGAACCAACCTGGAGCATGAAGCACAGACATGATATGATCAGTAAAAGTGCATATTTAATTAAAACCTCCATTAAGACAGACTAATGCTGTCAGTCAATATTCACTTTTGTTTTATTGGGGGGGTGGGCGGGAAGAGATGTACAATAATCAATTCTGTTCTGTTTTAGGATATATTTAGTACAGTATTTATAAAGTACTGCTCCTTCAAAGATTTTTTTTAAATGAAATGCATTTCCTTGTGCAAAGGAGAACAAATTGCTACTTAAACTTTCTTCTATTGTCTATTTGCCTGCAATTTCCACCTCATTTACAGCCTTTTTGTGTCTGCCCTTTTGTTTAGTTTTACCTTTGACATTCTCTTAATTTCTCTTCAGAGATACCTGACACCTTTACATTAAGCCCACAATACATCTAATGCATGCATTTTTGATAGAATGGCTTCTACCACTAAAAGCTTTGAAGCAAAGTTGAGAAACATACTGGTCCTCTGCCAGGAGAATACATTCCTGAAAATAATTTCTCAATTACATACCAAGGATCTCTAACAGCAGGTACTACTGTCAAGTGAAAAAGCAGTCCTGTAGCACTTTATAGACTAACAAAATAATTTATCAGGTGATGAGCTTTTGTGGGACAGACCCACTTGTTCAGAACTGGAAATTCTGAACTCTAATATTCTAACATATTGTTAGTTTTTAAAGTGCTACAGGACTGCTTCTTTGTTTTGTGAAGATACAAACTAACGCTTTTACCTCTCTTCGACTATTCCCAAGTGGTTAGAGCCAGGTGGTTAGGGGTGAACACTTTCAGTAACCAGCTTGTTAAAAAAAATGAAAGGTTGGGTTGAATTAAACTATTAGTGAACCTGGATCAAATTCAGCAAATAGCTTCAGTCAAAAATTACAACAATTTTTTGAAAAAGTTGGGACAGTTTAAGTTTCATTTTTAAATGAAATAGTTAAACGTTTGGTTTTGAAATGATAGTTTGTTTTGAAGTCTAAGTATGTTTCTTTGTTTTTTAATTAAGGGTAAAACGACTGAAAATGTTCCAAAACAAAATAGTGAAGAAAAATTCACTGGAGTCAACAAAAACAATTTCTTTGAAGCAAACCATTTTCCCCCTTTTCTTATTTTTTGTTTTGGCAAGAAAAAAAAATAAAAATGTCAGTTTTGATTACCTCTCTGTGAAAAAGCACAGGACATATTCGCTGCTGTAGGAAGTGACAAGCTCAGCACAGGTGGACACCTCATACTATCCCTATTCGAGCTTATGGTTTGAAAATAGCAATGTGGGTGTAGCAGCACTAGGGGCAGGTCAGGCTAGCTACTCAAGCTTGGACTCAACAGACTGACTCAGCCAGCCCGAGACACTGCCTTTGCCGCGATGTCTGCACTGTTAATTTTAGAGCATTAGCTGAAATAGTGCTAGCAAAGTCAGTCTATCCACACTGGCAAACATCTCCCAGCTGCAGCGCAACCACCCACTGGTATTCTTGTTCAGTCCCTGATGACACCCCATAGCAGGTGCTATACAGCACCAGTAATAAGAACCTCCCCCAACAACTAAGCTTTCACACAGTGCAGAAGTTGGGAATATTCTGCAGTCACTGATCAAGAAAAGAACATTTTAAAAAATGTTATACTGAAAAGTATGACGCATAAACACCACAAGCCCAAAGGTCAGTGCGTCACAAACATTCTTCATTAGCTAACACTCCACTTTGTTTGCAGAACAAAGTAAAAGGGGTATTTTTTTCTTTTAAACATTTGTTCACTCTCTCCAACACTCAGTCGCTTTTGCTTTCTCCCATCCTGATGTCTTATAACCAAGCCAGCTGTTCAGTTTTGCTCCCTAGGCAGGACAATCTGCCGATTTTGCTCGGCTTTTAACAAGAAAAAAGGAAAGAAGGGAGGGTGGGACTAAAACCAAAGACAGGCAGGACTTGGCATTCCCATCAAATGCACTCTCATGTCATTAAAATAAAATTAAAAAAGAAAAAAAAAAACTATTGGCTGAGATAATGGCCAATCCTTGGGAATTTCCAACTGTTTCTTTGGGCTGCAGATTGGCAGCAAAGCCTGGCTAGCTTTAGACTGCAGCACCTGGACCAAACGTGCATTCCTTAGGAATGAATTCCTCAGGTTATGGCACTAACTCCAATTCCAAACAAAACACTTTCTGCTGGGACTAAAGAATATGGACAACACAGCATACATCTTAAAATTCTACAGACGTGTAGATTTGATTTTCACACACCATGTTAAAACAACTAGCAGAAATGTAACATACTTTCTCCAGCAGATTCCTTAGCTTAATTCTGTGTGTGTCCTTTCTGGACTTTTACTAAAGTACAGAAGGAAAATTATATCTATCTACATGCAAGTGAGCTGATTGCTATTGGCATATATAACAAATGCATGAAAGTGGATTTTTTGTTTGTTTTCTTACTGTTTGGATCAAAATTTTTAAATTAATGAAAGCCAGGAGAAATAGACTGCAGTTCTATAAATACTCTGAAGAACAGAAATTGGATGTGGTGTAATGCAGTCCAGTCTTTTATAACAAGCACACTGGAAAGTACAGTGAAAAGTGAAGCACTTGCCCTCAAGTTTAAACACAATAAACAGCTCCTGCCAATTGTATGTTGCAGTCACAAAACAAGAAACAAACACTCATTTTTAAAATCCTCAATGAGCTATAACCATCAAGACATAACACATTTCTACTCTTTTAACATGAGGGATGCAGATAGTGAGCTATATCTCTATGCTACATTCTATACACTATGTATATATTTTCATCATTATCTATTAATATAAGAGAATGCAAGGTGGAGTGATGGCATTATATGTCAAAATTAATTATAATGGCAGTGAGTTATAATTTCACAATGAAGAAAAGATGGTAAAATTATTTGAGTTAGGTTTATAAAAAATTAAATGAATAAGACAACCACTGTGTCTTACAGAGCTGGAGCTAGACTGGAGAAAAGCTGAAATGAAACATTCCTAAACTAATTTTCAGGGCACAAAAATTCACAGGATGCTGTACTTGCATGAGTTTTAACTAGCCAGCTAGGTACCGGGTAGAGCCACATATGCATCAAATACACCCCTCATTTACACAGAAGAGACTTCTGAGCTCCAGAAAGTGGAGACCAATTAGAACAGAAAATATCCTGGTTCTACTTCTCACCAAGAACTTACTAAGATAATAGAGAAGTTTAGAATCAGAGACCACAAGCTGTGTCAGTACAAAATAGTAAAGAATGAGTCCTCAGAGCAAAGCAGTATAGCTTATTATATTTAAAAAGAAGCAAATAATTTTGAAATAGTTTACGATCCTGTTGTGTGAGGTATCCTCACTATCACAATCAGGCACCTCTAGATGAAGACCACTGGAAAAATAGAATATTAAATGCCCTAACTGTGTGGAAGGTGTTGAAGAATCATAAAGCAACATTTGCAAACATCTGGAAAAAAATGAGATGAGAGCTAACGGCCAGCATGAATTTGTGAAGAACAAATCATGCCAGACCAATTTGATAGCTTTCTTTGCCAGGACAAGAAGTCTTGTGGGAAAGGGAGAAGCAGTGGATGTGGTATACCTAGATTTTAGAAAGGCATTTAATATGGTCTTGCATGATCTTCTTATCAATAAACTGGGCAAACACAATTTAGATGGGGCTACTATAAGGCGGGTGCATAACTGGCAGGATAACCATTCTAGAAAGTAGTTATTAATGGTTCACAGTCATGCTGGAAGGGCATAACAAGTGGGGTTACGTAGGGGTCTCTTGTGGGACCAGTTCTATTCAATATCTTCATCAATAATTGAGGTTTTGGCATAGAGAGTATTTTTGGTAAGCTTGCAGTTGAGACCAAGCTGGGAGGGATTGCAACTGCTTTGGAGGACAGGGTCAGAATTCAAAAATTATGGACAAACTGGAGAAATGGTCTGAGGTAAACAGGAGGAAGTTTAATAAGGACAAGTGCAAAGTACTCAACTTGGGAAGGGACAATCAGCTCCATACATACAGAATGGGAAGTGACTGTCTAGGAAGGAGTACTGAGGAAAGGGATTTTAGGAATCATACTGGACCACAAGCTAAATATGAATGAACAGTGTGATGCTATTGCAAAAAAAGCAAACATGAGTCTAAGATGCAATAACAGGAGTGTTGATAGCAAGGCCTGAGAAGTCATACTTTCACTCTATTCAGCACTGATTAGGTCTCAGCTGGAGAACTGTGTCCAGTTCTGGGCACCACGTACCAAGAAAGAGGTGGAGAAATTGGAGAAAGTCCAGAGAAGAGCAACAAGAATGATTAAAGGTCTAGAGAATATCAGCTATGAGGGAAGACTGAAAGAACTGGGCTTGTTTAGTTCAGAAAAGAGAAGACTAAGATGGGACATTATAGTGGTTTTCAAGTACCTCAAAGAGGGTTACAAGGAGGAGGGAGGAAAACTGAACTCGTTGGTCTCTGAAGATAGGGCAAGGAGCAATGGGCTTAAACTACAGCAAGGGAGGTTTAGGTTGGACATTAAGAAAATCTTCCCAACTGCCAGGGTGATTAAACACTGGAATAAATTGCTTAGGGAGGTTGCAGAATCTCCATTACAGGAGATATGTAAAAGCAGGTAAGACAGACATCTATTGAGGATGATCTAGACAGTGCTTGGTCCTGCCATGGGGACAGGGAACTGCACTCGATGACTTCTCAAGGTCCCTTCCAGTTCTAGTGCTCTATGATTCTGTGAAACCATAACTAATGCAACACACTCTGAAAAGAAAGAGTGGAGGAAATAAGAGGTAGTCAATACGATTTCCCAAGCGAAGTCAGTGTGGCTCCAAGAACGGGAATTTAAGAAGAACAAACAAACAAACAAACAAAAGACACTTGCACCATGGATAAAGGGGAAAGAAACCAAACAAAATAAAATACAGTTATTTACATCTCACAGAGAAAAAAAGACAATGCGAACAACAAGATACTGTAGGAGTCAATGCTAGCCAAAAGAATTAAAGGAGTAAGAAAGGTTTTTTACAAATATAACTAGGAAAAGGGCAACAAGGGTGACTGCAACAATTACAGAGGCATCTCGTTACTGAGCATTACAGGTAAAGCATTTGCCCGTGTCATTCTCAAACACCTGCAAATACTTGCAAATCGAGTCTATTGAGAAACACAATGGGGCTTCAGGACTGGCAGGTCAACAATGGACATGATTTTCTCACTTCATCAATTACAAGAAAAATGCAGAGAACAAGGAAAGACATTTTTTGTAACATTTGTGGACTTAAAGGCGTTTGATGCAATACGTATATCAGGACTATACAGAGTATTAACCAAGATTGGCTGACCACCGACCCTACTCAAGCTCATAACATCCTTTCAGGAAAACATGAAAGCAACAGTGCAATATGATGGAGCTACATCAGAACCATTTGCAATGAACAGCAGAGTCAAACATGGGTGTGTTCTTGCCCCTAGTCTCTTCAGCATATTCTTCTCAGTTCTACTGAATTGCATATTTCAAAACTTACGCAGCAATGTATTTCTCCACACAAGATTAGATGGCTCTCTCTACAACCTGGCAAGACTCAAGGCCAAAACTAAGGTCAAGAAAGTCCTCATTAGGGAACTCCTCTTCACAGATGATGCAGCTCTCATCGCTCATAATGAAGACATGCTATAGTCACTGATGGATTCTCTGTCGAGTGCCTGCAAGTTGTTTTCCCTTGACTTAAGCATGAAGAAAACTGTTGTATTCACTCTAGGTGTACCTCAGCAACCCAATGTCACTCTGGATAACGGCCCATTAGATGTGGTTCAACAATTCTGTTACCTCAGATCTACTGTCACCACAAACCTATCCATGCACGAAGAACTGAACATCAGAATTGTGATGGCAGCTACTATTTTTGGCAGACTTACAAAACAAGCATGGAACAATCCTAAGCTGATGGTGAAAACAAAGATACTAATCTACCAGGCATGTGTATTGCATATCCTGCTACGTGGTTCTGAGGCATGGACCACCTACTCAAATCAGGAGAAAAAACTGAACACCCTCCATCTTCACTGCCTCACACATAATTATGAATATTAACTAGCAAGACAAAGTTTCAAATGCAGATGTCCTGTCAAGATCTGGCATACCAGCCTCATAGTGGTCCTCAACAGCAGAAGACTACGATGACTTGGTCATGTGAGAAGAATGGGCGACAAATGCCTTCCCAGAGAAATCCACTTTGGTGAACTGTCATGTGGGTTGAGAACAAGATGAAGACCAAAACTAAGATTCAAGGATACATGGCAAACACCATGAAAAAAATTAATCATTGATCCAAAATCCTGGGAATCTACATCATCAGATCTAAGTACCTGGTGATGATTGCTATGACATGGCACATCATCCTTCGATAGTACATGTGCAAGCCATGCAAAAGAACTTTACCTTTGAAGGAAAAAGTCTCAGACTCAAGAATTTGAAATAGACTGACATGCGGTTATTGCAATCGACCGTGCAAATCCAATATTGGATGGATAAGCCATGAGGGAAGCTGCAGACTCAAACACTGCCCATAGATCCTCACCACCTCTGCTAACCACCATCACTCGAGATGAAAATGGGCCATAGTACTAGGGAAAGGGAGAAAGCAGACCTGCTAATAAATGAGGGGAGCAATTAATGACTGAGATGCTGAATACCTTTATTAAATTTGTTTTTCTAGAAAAATAAATAGGTGTTTGCAACATTAGAAATTGAAAAAAACATAAAAACAGCTATTGTTAAAAGAAGAGGTAGAGAAAATGTTTTGAAAATGTAAGCATATATAAAATCAGCTGGTTGGTGCAATTAGTGAAAGCAATGTATAATTGTTCTTGCACAAGTACCAAAAATTGGAGAAAAGCAAATTTAGTGCATATTCTCAAAACATGAACACAGAGTGATTCCTGGGAACAATTGGCTCAGATATCTAACTGCTAACCCTAATAAAATAACTGAACTAATATTAAGGAAGATATTTCTAGCAGGTCACAGAACCATGATATAAACAGCATTGGTTTACAGAGAATAGCTTGTCATGCAAACATAACTGCTGTTTGTTCTGTTAGACCTACAGAACTAGTGGGTGAAGGAAAAGCAGTTGCTATTATATACTTGGATTATGGTACAGCTTTCTGAGACCCAATCCTGCAAGGCATGTGCTACAAGATTCTGAATTCCCTTACCTCCAGTTGCCTTTATAGAAAGATAAGTTGCTTAATACCTCAAAGGAACAAGCCTAATTGACAAAATATTGTTCATAAAGGGCCTGAACCAAAGCCCACTGAAATCTGTGGGATCCTCTCTATTGACTTCACTGGGTTCTGGATCAGACACAAAATAGTCAGCTTGGATCTCCTCAATTTCAGATGACCTCAAACAAAGGGTTCATTAAAAAACCACGTGGAGACAAAGGAATCTGTATGAGGTTCAGGGTTAATATCTTTACTAACAATACAGAGCAGTAAACAGCATGGTTAACAAAAATTCATCAATTATAGTAACATATATAGAGCTGTGAATACTACAGAGGACAAATGAAGGGACATAAAGGATGACAGGTACACTTTATACATCTTAAATAGTATGTACTAATAATATCATCTTTTCTCTAAGTGACAACTGGTCAATGTCATTCAAAAACTCAATATACCTATCTCTTTAAAGAAAGTTTCCAACTCTCCCAGATTAGAAACACAGACAAAAAGTAACAGTGAAACTTCACTTTGAAAAGCGCATACTTCACTATCATCCAAAACACAGGCTATGAAGAAGAAGGGATGTGCCTGCAGAAGGGATTTTCCCAACATCTGGCCCCGTGTAGACGGGCCAAGTACCAGGAAATTTCTCCCAACAGAACTGCTGGCAGGAAATATGCAAATACATTGCACAATTTGGGTGTATTTTGCGACAGCTCTCTTCAATCCAGATACGGTCACAGATATTCTAGGAGAGGCAGATACCTGGAAAGCAGTAATCTAGAAATGGACTTTGGAAAGGTAGTAGACAGCAAACTAGACATGAATTTGCAATATAATGTGATAGTTAAAAGGTGCAATTTTACGCTGAAAAAACAAAGATCATCTATCATATTGTGGAGTTGGATAGCTCAGTGGTTTGAGCATAGGCCTGCTAACCACAGGGTTGAGAGCTCTATCCTTGAGGGGGCCACTTAGAGATCTGGGGCAAACAGATTAAAAAAAGAATCTGTCAGAGATGGTGATAGGTCCTGCTGAGAGGGCAGGGGCCTGGACTTGATAACCTCTGAAGGGCCCCTTCAAGCACTAGGAGATAGGTATATCACGTAACAGGAAACTATAATTCCTCTCTATCTAGATATAATTAGACCTTGCATGGAATAATGAGTTCATTTCTGGTCACCTTGTTACAGGAAAAAGATTGATAAAGTAAAAGGGGTTCCAACAACAACAAAAATGATTGGGAGTTGAAAGGAAGGAGCCATAAGAAAAAAATGAAAAGATTAAAGGTGGCCGTGTTGTATAAGCAACAGCATAGAGTGGGGGCACATGAAAGTAGTCTACCTAGATTTGAAAGGTATGAACATCAAGCAAAATAAAATATTTCTCTTCCACTTCAACCTCTGTGGGCCTGATCCTCTTTTCATACCAGCTGTATATTTGTCTAACCCTAATGACTTCAATGGAAGTATTCCAGTTTTGTACCAGAGGAGAATCAGGCCCACTGATTTTAAAACAGTAATGCTATGTATGAAAGGCTAAATAACTATTGAACAAAACTTTACACCCAAAGAAACAAATTCTGCTCTCAAATTTTCCACCACAAACTCCAGCCAGACTCCAAAGTTAAGAAGTATTTAAACCCTTTCACTTTCAGATTTTACTGCTTAAAAAAAAATCCCAGGTTTTACAAATAGTATTATTCAGTATTTACTGATTTTACCCAAATTTTGAAAGAGCCAGAACTCACTGGCTACAACTCCCTGCTCTAGAAAGAGAGTTGGTGGCTCAGAATCTGGTCTGTCCAGGCCACTAAATCGCCATCTCCTTTTGAGTGGGCCTCTGAGTAGAAGAGGTGGAGAAGGTAGTGTGAGGAGATGGCGCCTTCATCTCTCCCACCTCTTCTGCTTCCAGGCCGGCTTTGAGAGGAGAGATGGCAGCCCAGGCTACAGAACCACAATTTCTTCATCAGGAGAGGGAAGAGGCTAGTGGAAGAACTCAAATGCTGGCGTATGTATTGCTATCAATAATTTGCTCGCAACATACACATTACTAGATTTACAACTAGCATGGGCAGGTCTCAGTACTGAAAGCAAACAAAAGCTAGTGAACCACTTTCCTTGCTAAAATGGAAAATTGCCTGACTACATTTCAGACCACATGGGGTTTTTGAAAGTTAAAAAAAAAAAAAAAAGCAGAAGAGAATAATATTTAGTCCCAATGTTTACCCAGAAAACAGTAGAGTTATTTTTTTGCACAGATTTCCACTCATTTTCAATTTCTGTAATAAACACTAAAAATTTATAGGAAATCTTAACCAAAATAAAAACTAAATGCCAAGGGCCTTGAAAATGTTGTGAAGACAGTTGACAGAGCGGGGCCAACTACTGAGAACATGAGTATGACCTCTTAAAGGGGCTGCTACTCTCAGAATATCTATCAATAAACATGAGAGATGCTCCTTCTGATCAACTAAACCATAGCCATGCATCTCAGAAGTTAGCCAAACCTCTGGGCATGATCCTGCAGTCCTTACCAAAAGAACATTTTCTCTGAAGTCAATGGGGAGTTTTGACTCAGCAAGGCCTGTATGGCCAGGTTCTGGCTCTCTGTTAGGAAGAAAATAAGTATGTGGCCAGATACATCACCAGCATGGTAGTTAACTCTGTGATTATACTACCTTAAATCAACACAGTATTAAAGGAAGATAATTACAAATTATATTAAACCCAAGACAAACTCAAAACATCTTTCAAAGGATCTTGTCATAAAAATCTGACCTACCTTTTGCCACCTTCTCCCATGTTTTAAATCTTCCATTAAGGACTGAAAAATGCAATTTCCTTCTTCAATGCATCTTTACAGTGGTAAGCAAAAATAAACCTGCCAAGAAATTCGCTGCAACAAACCACTGTACCCTCCACCTCGTGCTATGACAGATCTCATTTTGGCACCAGCTTCTCTTCAGCAAGTGGCACAGCAAGCCTGTTTTGACTGTGTGCTCTTCTAGTTCCCGCTCCAGTAAAGATCAGTGGATAAAATATAAATATTTGCTTTTCTTAAAGGAGAACCTCTCAGATTAAAGCAATGTGGAGGGCAGGCTACAAAGAGAGATGCATAGTCTAGTGGTCTAAGTACAAGCCTAGGCATCGGTAATTCCCAAGTCCTAAACCCGCTCATTGCCAGGGAAAGAGTCCAGATTCAAAAACCTTTCTGAGGTCCACAAACGGTTTCCCTATACGACTCTTCCCCCTGCATTACTGTCTGAAAACTACAATACGAGAAATTCCAAGGAAGGGCAGTTAATACTTAAGAGGATGCACACCGTATGGCTATATCCCCAAAGCAATACTGTCATGTTTACGGGTCATGATATAACTTAATGATGTGCTTTAGACTTGGGTTTGCTGTACATTTAGTACTCTCCCTCTCCTTCAGAATAGTCTGAATTAGACCAAAAGAAAAACACTGCAGTTAGCTGGCAGCTTATGTGCTGCCCAGGCCCTGACTTATTATCATGACAAAGGAAGGTTTGAACATCTTTCAGCAAACATGATGGCTCCCTTCAAGCATCTGTTTGAAAATTTGGCAATAAATGTCTCCAGCTCCTGATAACCTGTTTACTCAGTCAGTGGAATAGCATGAAATGGATTTGGAACTCTCTCAGCAATTTTTGTGGAACTGGCTTTTCTACTTGTAGGAATTCACCCTGCCTCCAACCAACCACACACCCCAACCTCAATATTTAAAGTGGTCTGAAAAAAAAAAAGTTAAAAGGAACACACGGGAAGAGTAGAAGGGTCCAACATAATCAAGGATATCCAGTCAAAACAGATTGGCCTTGCAGTATGCTCTAAAGGCAAAACAGTGACAGAATTCAGCAGACCTCCTTTGAGTGTGCGCGTCAAGGGCCCTTGAATGAGAAATCCCTGGCTTGGTGATAATTAAACACAGAGCATTAGAGCAGATCTGTCCTAGCTGATAATATCTGCCAGGCAGGAACATAATACAAGAGGTGATCATGCTAGTGAAAACCGCATTTGTGGTTTTTGCTTAGCCTCGTCTCTCTGATGTCTGTGGGCCATTCTGCTCACTCAGGCTTTCTGCTTTATTTAATATCAGACAGATTTATCCCTCTATAAGGCCCTAAATTCTTCATTTGCACTACTGAAAGCTAAAGTCATTGGCTTGTCTAATACAAGTGTATTCTTCTATCTGCCTGTGCAATCAGGAGGTGCTGCGCCAAAAGAGAATTGTGGTTTTGGTCTCAAAGCAGACCATAGTGTCTTGCTCTCTGATGAGGCTGAGAAGAATGGCTTCTTAAGTGTCTTGCTTTCTTGGTGGTACCAAGAGCCAACAATACTTTAGTACTTATTTGCACACATTTTCACACATTTTTAAAGGCCAGTTGGGCATTTATTTCCCACCATTTTTACCTCAGAACAGAAAGGTGCTGGATATTCAGCACAACCACTTGCCAGAAGGCACTGCAGATAGTTTACAATCTAATATGAATTTTTACACTCACATAAAAATCAAACATTGCTTGCAGGAATAGAGAGATTCTCTTCCAGTGATTGTGATTCTAAGACTTAATTATCTCAGCATAGAACTGCAGGTATCAATCCTTCAGAGATACAGAACAAACAAGGTAATTATTCCCAGAACTCCTCCTTTTCTCTCTAATTACAGGGGCTACAAACGTGCCAAGGTCAAAAAATGTGTAATAAAGAGATTTATTTTTCAAATGGAATGCACAGGTAACCTTGCACTGAAATAGCAGAAGAGCAGTGGTGTGAAACTTAGTAGAGCCAAGATTAAGCCATGGTTAAAGATGATGCTTGAAACTACAAGGAATAAAATGAATATCTATCTTTCCCAACTCATTTACATGACCTCTTCACTTCTGCTGTATCTGTTGAACTTCATCAGAAGCACCTCCTATTTCTCCCTATTACAACACATCCCATCTATATTACAGATAGCCCCAAACTGCAAAGTTTAGCTATGGATCTATAAACTTCCAGCATTCGTTCAGACAATTCTGGTCCAAACCTGTCTCTAATATGAATGGATTGGGTTACAGCAGTGGGGAAGTATGGAGAGGAGGGGGAAGGGAACCACTACCAATGTTAAGTGAGCATTTGGGGATTGTGGACCCAATTTAGGACAGCACTTGCCTAGATGCTGAAATCCTAGGGACTTTGTGAGGCACTGAAATGTGTCCACATAGCACCTGGAAGGACCAGGATCTAAAACCACATACTAAAAACTCACAGAATATTAAGGAAATGCAACATTGAAGTTCTCATAGCATTACTGTGTCATCCCCGTGGTATATACTTGTTATTTAAAAACCTAACTCATGATATGAAATACTATATGGGGCAATTTTGAGATATTAGCATTGCTTTGAGAACTTTAAACTTGCACCCTTATTATTCCATTAAAGTAATTTTTCACTTAAACTTTCTTGTTTTTTTTCTGTTGGCTTTTTAGTCAAAAAGACCATACAATAAGTTATTGGTCTAAACTGTGTTTTACCCAACTTTGTAAACTGAACCTAGCTATTCCCTGACTCCAGTACAATAGGTCTGTATCGCTCCTGCAACCCCATTACAGTAGTTTTAAATTATGCTGCAACACAATGACAGGAAAAGTATCGATAGCACACTAAGGAGCTGTGCCACTCCTTAATACCATGTTATGCTCTGGCCAAGGATCTAATGGAATGTTTCACCATCACCACCATCCATGTGCTAAAGCAAAATTTTAATTGCATATGATCTGGGCTTCAATACTGCAATAACCACATGCAGGTGAACCTGTGCACCCACACAACATTCACTACAAGATTAATGCATAAATTGACCATAAATTATCTTTAAAATATTTCACGTTGAGCATTATGTAGAGTTTGAAACTTTACATTTTAGCTATTTCAAGGTATATGCAAAATGTCATGATCCTTGTAACTGAAAAAATATATCATTTCCTCCCCTGGCTCATCTTTTTGTACAACTGCTGTATAGATTTTACTCAAGATTCTGCTTCATGTCAATCTTACCTATAATTTTTGCTCTCACTAAAGCTAACTTTACGTTTTATACAGAACGTATGTATGACGCATGTATACTCATATGTACTGAACTGTATTTGTTATATGTCTCTGGCACTTTTCAAACTGAGCATCTAAAAATTCACTGCAAACTTGAGTTAATTAAACCTTCCCAAGTGAATTAAGTTTTACTTGCTTTGTTTTGCAAATAGAGACACCAAGAAAGAAAAGGTAAGTGATTTCCCTAAGGTCACAGAGTCAGTGGCAAAATGAGGAGTTCTGACTTCCAATATCCTTTACCTGATGCTAACAACATCCTCTGCAACTTATACCAAAAAGAAATCCATAGCACCATGTTTTGCAGCTGTCTCCAATCTCCTCCACCTCTACCCTCCCCACCCTTTCTAATAAATTTCTCTATGCAATTCTCAGTCAGATTTTCCACTCAATCTACAAGGACAGCTGACCAAAAATGTAAATTTAAAACATTTGGGAAGACAGATGATATGGTGATCAATCTCTAAGTCATTAGCAAAGCCAGTATTCTTAAAATAAGGAATAGGAACCCACCTGGTACTCCATTCATACAAGGTGCACTTCTCTTGTTCTCTCTGATTTGTAATATATTGTCCACTATAATTCTGCAAATGAGCAAACAACCAACCAATAAGCCAGGTCCTATCTCAAACAGGAAGCAAGACTCACTTTCTCCAGATTCATCTTCTACCTTACAACCAGCCTTGGCAGTAAAAATTGAACTCTCACTATGTTCAAACAGAGGGGCACATTAGCAGAGGTGCCAACTGCAGAGTGAAACCTAGCTGTGTCACACAATTCCCTTCCTACAGACAGTTCCAAGGAAAGTACTCAAGTACAAGAGCACAGCAGTGTGCAACCATTTCACTGGTTGCTGGACTCAGACTCTCAGTGATACTGGAGATTCAGCTGTTTTAACCCGACTAAAACAGCTTGCCTGGCCTGCAGTGTCACGCACAGCCATTCTGAAACAGTGTTCTAGATTAGAAGCCCCGTTCTGCAAGTTCCCCAGGCTCAAAATGCCCTATGTCGTCAACAGGAGTTCAGAATGTGGAAGGCTTCCAGTATTAGATCCTCGAGGTACAACAACTGGTCTACAGTATGGCTCTCAAATGACAATGTGTCAGGCAGACTATAGTAGTGCAATGTAGTTGCAAATCAGATAAATGGCTAATACGGTATAAGTCCCAGGGTAAATATGAGAGAAAGAAAGACAGGAGAATAGATGTGGTGGGGGGGAAGGAGGGAAACATAAGAGGAAAGACAGACGGCTGAGACACAACAGTGACAATCCCAAGATCTCTGCTCAGATTTCCCTATGCAGGTCTCGAGAATTTGCATTTTGCTAACCAATGGACCACCAAGTAACAAATAAATTGGTTCACCCTGAGTAATTAGCATGTCAAGTATGGTGTAAATCATAGGCTACACAGTTTCAAAATGGCTCACTGAAATACAACTGCTGCAGCTGTAGCAGACCTAATGGAATTAGTCTCTGACTCAGAGTGGTTTTCTTTAAGCCAGGGTATTTTGTTGGTAGGCACAGTCCTAGTATGACCAGGGAAACAACAAGATAACAATGCAGGTTGAAACAAAACTTAACTGGGAAATTAAAAGGAGTGAACAGTCTCTTTCTACTGCTATGCTATCATCCCAAATCCTACTGCATAGTTGCCTAGGGAGAGAAACCTAATCCTAATTGTGGCTTCTATATTGCAGTGACAGTTCTCCAACTTTCCTCAAGGATTGACTGTACAGAGTGAGATTTCAGTTGTCATTGTGGTTGATGGTGTCAGTTGTTGGTGTTAAAATGTGCTCATCTATTGATCCATGCCTGAAAAAACTTCAAGAGGTGAGGAGTCCTCTGTTTCTGGAGAGGAATTTTCCATACTCCCTTTAAGCTAAGATTCATTTTGAAATCGTCTATATGACGTAACTGCCAGAACAGAACCAATCATGCCCCGAAGTGCCAGGAAGATGTGAAGAAAACACTAACAAAAAACCGAAGGTTCCCTACTTCTCTAAAGAAAGATTGCTCCTGAATCAAGGAGGAGAGTCGGCTATCAGCACAGGACATGGAAGGCCACGTGAGCCACTCTTGCAAGATGAGTAATAAGGCAATAACAAACCTTATTTCCTCACCTGGTATGATGCTACTTTTGTTTACACAAAGAGAAAAGAAGAATGCCATAAAACAGAATATTAGTTCTCATGTATAGGGGTTGCTGGATGCATTTCAAATGTGAGACACATTAAAGTGAATTGGTTTCTATGTTACAACTATTACTTTTCATACAAACTGAGCCACTCCCAAGTCAGTTTACTAACATTACTGAATATAAAGCATCCAGTAGAACCTTGCTAACTCATCCATTGATTAGAGACAGCTGTACTTCCCTTGAGACAGGGAAAATATCCTTATCACCAAATGTTCATGACAACATTTCACATACCCATAGTACAAATTGTACTTCTGAAATCCAGTACTCTCTAGTCCAGCAACACCTGTGATACGGCAGGACCAGAGCGCCTGGTGGCCAGAGCAGAGCTGGGGACCTGCAGCAAGGAGCAGTGGTCTGGCAGCAGCAGGGGAGTCGCTGCTGCCATTGGGGCTGGGAAACAGCAGCCTGGAATTGGCCAGGCAGCCACTGCTGGAGCTGGGGAGCAGTAGGGGAACCACAGGGCTGGGATAACAGGGAGTCATACCCAGGCTGTTGGGGAGCCACAGCTGGGGAGTGGTGGCCTTGCTCCAAGCCCTGCCATAGCTGGAAGGACCGGGAGCTGGGACCACCACCAGAGGCTGGGGCAGCCCGCAGCAAGGCTGGGAGCCAGGCCACCGCAGCAGGGTTGGGAGCTGGGGCCAGGGCAGCCTGGCATGGGCCAGAGGCAGGGTGCTGACTGGGGCTGGAACTGCTATGGGGACAGCAGTAGGGAACCATCCCTGGTCTGGCCAATTCCCTCACTCAGGACCAGTCTGACCCTGAGAGTGCTGGACCAGGGAGGTCCAACCTGTACATTTCACTATATCTACATCCAAGAAAAATGAAATGCAGGCACCCTGCTAAACTGGACACTGCAAAGCCGTGAAGGTAAAACTATGGCCAATCACCGCACTCTGGAAGGGCTCTTGGGCAAGGGGATACAGCTCTCTGCACACCTCACTCCCTCACATGTCCCCCGGCCCTACCTGCCACCCTCTGATGATTTAACACCCCCTACACCTGGGGACCTGGGACCCTGCTGTCAACACTAGCTGCGCAGCCGTGTAACAGCAGCTTCCGCCTGCTAGCTCTGCACTACTGCTGGCAAGCCCCTGTGGCCTGGGGGAGGTTTCTGCAGAGCTGGGAACCCCAGGCTCCAAGTGTAGGACAGCTTGACGCCCAGCTGGGAGGTCCACTGAAGGCTGACAGCCCCAGGTCTCAATGGAAGCACTCCTGGTGAAGACATGAGCCACAAGCAGGAGGGTAGTGTGGAGGTGGGGGGGAAATAACTCAACATAGGTTGACTGCTTTGTACACTAAGCCATTCCCTCTGGGACTCATCAATGATGATATACAAGTATTCTCCCATACTTCCATACAAGCATACACAGAGGTTGGATTCAGCACAACAACAAATAGACAAGTCCTTCATCAAGAAGGCATTAGGACCCACCCAGAACAAGATGGCACCTCTGAAATCCAAATCTGGTGAAGTCATCGCTGACAAAGCCAAGCAGATGGAGCGCTGGGTCGAGTACTACTCCAAGCTGTACTCACGCAAGAACATTGTGGTCGACTCAGCCCTCGACGCCGTCGAACTCCTACCAGTAATGGACGAACTGGACCAGGAACCAACTGTGGATGAACTGAAGAAAGCCATCGACAACATTGCAGTAGGAAAGGCCCTGGGCCAGGATGGTATACCACCAGAGGTAATCAAGTGTGCCACAGACACTCTCCTGGAACCCCTACATGAGCTACTGTGCCTGTGCTGGAGAGAGGGAGAGGTTCCACAGGACATGCACGACGCTAACATCATAACCTTGTATAAGAACAAAGGAGACAGAAGCGACTGCAACAACTACCGTGGAATCTCCCTCCTAAGCATCACTGGTAAACTGTTCGCTCGCGTCATCCTCGGCAGACTCCAGAAGATTGCTGAGAGGGTGTATCCTGAATCACAGGGCGGATTCTGAGCAGAGAGATCTACCGTCAACATGGTCTTCTCTCTGAGGCAGCTGCAGGAGAAATGCAGGGAGCAGAGGAAGCCACTCTATATTGCCTTCACCGACCTAACCAAGGCCTTCGACTTGGTCAGCAGGGATGGACTGTTCAAACTGCTCCACAAGATAGGATGTCCGCCATGGTTACTCAAGATGATCCAGTCTTTCCACGAAGACATGAGAGGAACTGTCCAATACGATGGCACATTATCGGATGCTTTCAACATCAGGAGCGGCGTCAAACAAGGATGCGTCCTTGCTCCGACATTGTTCGGGATCTTCTTCTCACTCCTCCTTAAACACGCCTTTGGATCTTCAACAGAGGGCATCCTGCTGCACACAAGATCTGACGGAAAACTGTTTAATCTTGCAAGGCTGAAAGCTAAATCTAAGGTGCGGGAAGTCCTCATCAGAGATATGCTGTTCGCAGATGACACTGCTGTCATGTCACACACAGAAGACCAGCTTCAGAAGCTGCTGGATCGGTTCTCCAAAGCATGCAAGGACTTTGGGCTCTCCATCAGCCTAAACAAGACAAACGTACTCGGTCAGGATGTTGCTGAATCCCCATCACTCAGCATTGACAACTATACGTTAGAGGTCGTCCACAAGTTCGTTTACCTCGGGTCCACCATCACTGACACCCTGTCCTTGGAGACTGAGCTAAATAGGAGGATCGGTAAAGCAGCCACAACTTTGTCCATACTCAGTGAGAGAGTGTGGAATAACAACAAGCTGTACACTCACACCAAAATGCAAGTCTACAGAGCCTGCATCCTCAGCACCCTCCTTTACAGCAGCGAGACTTGGACCTTGTACGCCCGCCAGGAAAAGAGGCTGAACGTCTTCCACTTGTGATGCCTCAGGCACATACTTGGAATATCATGGAAGAACAGAGTGTCCAACGCTACCGTCCTTGAGCAAGCTGGAATCCCAACTATGCACACCCTCCTCAGGCAGCGGCAGCTCCACTGGCTTGGCCATGTCCACAGGATGAATGATGGAAGGATCCCAAAAGACATCCTGTATGGCGAGCTAGCGTCTGGCAAAAGATCTCCCGGACACCCCCAGCTGCACTACAAAGATGTTTGCAAGACAGACCTCAGGGAAGTAGACATCAAGCCAGACAGCTGGGAGGAGCTGGCAGACGATCACAGCAGATGGAGGCAGGAACTATACAAGGGCCTTCAGAAGGGTGAGTTGAGGATCAGACAGCTAGCAAAGGAGAAGCAAGCCCACAGAAAGCACAGCAAGGACCTGCCAGACACCCAATACATATGCAACAGATGCAGCAAGGACTGTCACTCTTGTGTGGGTCTTCACAGTCACAGCCAACGCTGCAAATGAGGATGCCAAATGGAACTACGAAGGGCGCGTTCCATAGTCTACGTAGACTGAAGGATGCTACTACTACTACTACATTTAGAATGAGTCATAATGAGGACAGAAAGTAAACTTGGGGAAAAGGCAGCAGATTTACTGTAGACAGCCATACAAAATGGAACATTTTTTTTCCAGTTAGAAAATAGACATTTTACTTCTCATTAAGTTTTAAAATGAAAATAATAATAATAAGTAGATGTTCTAGGTTGCAATCCATGGTAGTTTCAGCCTGCTCTAAATTTACTGAAAATAGACATTTAATACATCGACTCTCGGAGGCAGGCTCTGATATAATAAATAACACAGTTTCCAGAGGGTCTTTTAAGATCATAATTCCAGCAGCATGATGATCTCCTCACCTGCTGTGTGACACAGCATCATTTTCACCTGTTTTATTGCCTGTAATACAGAGAGGAAAATTCCTGTCTGTTCTAAGTCCACCTCCATCATGGCAGACTAGCTATGGAGCAACAGCTCTCCTCCACAGTGATAGGTCCCAGTCCTTTGTAAAAGAAGAATAGAGCACTGCTCCAATCACACACATACACAATCTACACACAACGCACTAGGGTCCCAGATTTGACCTGATGTTCCTAAAAGTGATTGAATACATGCATTTATTTTTCAGGAGCAGTTTTGTGATAAGATGGCCAGCTATCCACAAAACCACACAAAGAGGAGGAATAAGGAGACCACTCCAAAGAGAACATGTGATTATAGAATTATATGCCAAGGCCAGAAAAGACCATTGTGATCATCTTTGATAACACACACCACAGACCTTCTCCAAAATAATCCTAGAGTGTACTTTTGAGGGAAAAAAAGCAAATCTTTAAGATAGCTACTAATGAAGAATTGAACACAACTGTTGAAAAATTGTTCCACTAGTTATTCTCATGGATAAAAATTTACTCCTTTTTTCCTTGCCTGAATCTTTCTAGCGTCAGCTCCCAGCCGTTGGATCCTCAGTTCTGGAATGGTTTAGCCCAAAGACCATAGAAATACTGCAGCATTGGGTGAGCAGAATAGAACAGTTATGGGTCAGAAAAAAAATCAGGATATAAGTGCATTTACTAATTCATTTCTATTCTGTATGAAAGTGTAAATTGAATGCAAAAAATAAAACAAACAGAAAAGGACTAATTATTTATACAGGCATTTTAATCAAACAATGAATAGCACACAGCAACCTTCTACATCAATTAATAAAGCTGGCTTCTGCGAAACAAAAGAGTTACACCATGTGCACTAATTATAAAATCCGGCCTGGAGATGCTTCTTCCACCCCACCCGCACCCCTGTACACCTGGCTTAATAAATAGCCACTGCATTCCTGAGCTGAGGATACTCATTAGCCCCACACTCTACTTACAAATTCATTACTGCACTGCATATTTACTAATGTCTCTGACAGTAGGAGTGGTCGTAATGCAGCACTCTGAGGCGAAACAGCAGCTAATTGAATGCAGGGAAGGAGGGGGAATTCTGTCTCTTTCTCTCTGTACAGGAGGCAGCTGCTTCCACTTAAGCTCAGCACATTTCACTAGATGAGGATAAAACAGGCGTTATTAGATGTTTGCATTAGATTCCAGGGAGCCACCTCTATGTTTTGTACTAACAAAGCATGCTTTACAATGTATTTCTTTCTGTCTTACTTCGGGCTGCGCTTGATCAAACATCATTCACGCACATATGTGACCAAACTGGTTAGTGGTGAGCTATCACCTTATTGACAGATCAGTGCACATGCCTTCTGAAAGCAAATATATCCAGAGAAGCCCTGATACCTTACACACACACACACACACACACACACACACACACACAATGCAGGGTTTTTATGTGAGCCTCAGAAGGACTGGCACATAAGAGAAGGTTCAGTAGTTTCTTGCAGCAGACAAACAATGAGCTAAACGGCATATAACCTGTTAAATGCTATTTTCCCATAAACTGGTGGCAGTGGGTTTTGTTGTCTTAGCAGCAAAAGGCAACATATAGATTGTCACAGCTGTCAGAGTAGCAAATACAACACAGGCTATGATAATCAGTTGCTTGATAATGAAAAAGCCATTATGGGGGCTTCTTTATGATCCACAAATATACAGTTTGAGCTGCAAGGGAAATAAGGGCACGCAGCACTGCTTTGGATCTCCTCTGCAGAGAAGCAATTCCCCTCACAACAATGGGTCCCATTCCTTCATAAAGGCTTGTCTCCACTACAGCTGGGATTGATGCTAAATCGACCGCTGATTGCTCAGACGTCGACTCCAGCTGGAATGAGATTACTAAGGGGAGTCGATGAGAGAGTTTTTCCTGCTGAACCAGAACAGCATGGAACCACTGGTAAGCAGATCTAAGCTACATCAACATAACTCAAATTGCATAGCTTACATTGTCTTTTCCATGTAGTATAGATCTGCCCTCAAAGAATGGAGCACTGCTTCTAACACAGGTGCGTGCGCGCGCACACACACAAATTCTTTAGGGTTCCACATATAGTCCAGCCTCACAAACTTTTTGTTTTCAAAACTCTTATTTTTCTACTTCACTATAACGGTTTGAAAGGTTTTGGGGGGGAGGGGACCTCTGGGGAAGTGATTTGATAATAGTGAAATAGGAAGATGGTGATATGAATAAGACGGCTGTAGGAGCCATTGTGATGAGCTATCACCTTTTCAACAAATCAGTGCACATGCCTTCTGAAAGCAAATATATCCAGAGAAGCCCTGATACCTTACACACACACAATACAGGGTTTTTATGTGAGCCTCAGGACTGGCACAGAAGAGAGGGTTCAGCCTCACAGCTGGGAAGTAGTACTGGGTTCTATTCCTGATCTGTCACCAACTCATTGCTTGAACTAAGGCAAGTCACAACCTGTCTACAGTTCAGTTTGCTCCTCTGTAAAAGGAAACTAATGATGGTTTCCTGTAGAAAGCACTCTGAGTTCAATAGATGGAAAGGATCATTAAGTATTACACTGTATAAACACTAAGAATTTAGACAACAACAAGAAGTCTTGTGGCACCTTATAGACTAACAGATATTTTGGAGCACAAGCTTTCATGGGCAAAGACCCACTTCATCAGATGCATGAGTGGTGGGGGGGGGGTGTTTCAGAGGGGTATTTAAAGAATGGGGTCCCATAAAAAGGGAGGACCAGAGCTGACAAAGTCTATTCAGCAAGGTGGAAATGGCCCAGTATCAATAGTACTTATCAAAAGATGAAAAAACAAGTTAGATCAGACGGGGATATGAGCCACTGTCAGAGTCTAATGGGGGGATCTTAACACCCAGGGCAGAGAAGCTGCCTTTGTAAGCTGCAAGGCACTCCCAGTCTCTGTTTAATCCTTGGTTAATGGAGTCAAATTTGCAAATAAATTACAGCTCAGAGATTTCTCTCTTCATTTGATTTTTGAAATTTCTTTGTTTCAGGACTGCCACTCTTAAATCTGCTACTGAGTGTCCAGGGAGATTGAAGTGTTCACCCACCAGCTTCTGTACATTACCATTCCTGATGTCTGATTTATGTCCATTTATTCTTTTACGTACAGACTGTCCAGTTTGGCCAATGTAAATTGCAGTGGGGCAGTGGTGGCACATGGTGGCATATATTATATTAGGAGGTGTGCAGGTAAAGGAGCCCCTGATAGTATGGTTGATGTTAGGTCCTGTGATGTCGTCACTGGTGTAAATATGTGAGCAGAGTTGGCAGCAAGGACTGTTGCAGGGGCTGGAGCCAGGCCTAGAGTCACTGGTTTGTGATTTGTAGTGGCTGGTGAGGATTTGTTTAAGGTTGGCAGGCTGTCTGTAGGCAAGGACAGGCCTGCCTCCCAAGGTCTGTGAGAGTGAAAGATCATTGTTCAGGATGGGTTGCAGATCACTGATGATGCACTGGAGAGGCCTTAGGTGGGGGCTGTATGTGATGGTCAGCAGTGTTCTCTTGTTTTCCTTGCAAGTCCTGTCTTGTAGCAGGTCGCTTCTCGGTACCCGTCTGGCTCTGTCAATCTGTTTCCTGACTTCCTTAGGTGGGTATTGTCGTTTGAGGAAAGCTTGGTAAAGGTCTTGTAGATGTTTGTCTCTGTCTGATGGATCAGAGCAAGCACGGTTGTACCTTATTGCTTGGCTGTAAAAAATGGCTCCTGTAGTATGCCCTGGATGGAAGCTGGAGACGTGTAGATAAGCATAGTGGTCTGTAGGTTTTCGGTATAGGGTGGTATTTATGTGACTGTTGCTTCTCAATTCACATTGTGCAGCGAATTATGCTTCAAAGAAAAATCACGTTGTACACAGTGTCTCTAATTAAAAATTAACATTGTGAATTGTGCTTTGGTTTTGATTGTGTGTAGGTGCTTTAATTCTAAGGTGACAATCCGTCACGTTTTGGGTGGGACCGCCCCGTATTTCGGGCACCATCCTGGTGTCCCAATTTATTTTGCCAAAGGGGCTAACTGCCCCATATTCCACTTTATAGAAATGCAGGTGGCTGTTCCGGGTTCTGGCTCCCTGCTACTGGAGGAGCTGGGAGCTGGACTCACGCAGCAATGCAGCTACCGCCTGGCTTCCCCCAACTGGGGGAACCAGACCTGTGCAGCTGCTACACGGCTTCCCCCAGCTGGGGGAGCCAAGAGCCGGATCCACCCAGTTGCAACACGGCTTTCCCCAGGTGGGGGAACTAGACCAGCGTGGCTGCCACACAGCTGCTGGGGGAGCCAGGAGCCTAACCTGCACAGCAGCACTGCTGCCGCATGGCTTACTCTGGCTGGCAGAAGCCAGGAGCTTTGATGGCAGGGCGGCAGCCCCGTTTCTGGTGCCCCAAATCATGGGGCAGCCAAGAACCTCAGCTGCCCCCCAGCTGTGTGGCACCTCCCACAGGGCAGCCACCACCTGACTCCCAGGTAGGGTGACCATCTGTCCCATTTTGGCCAGGATGGTATCATTCCCCTGACCCCATATTTGGCCAGAGGAGATGTGGTCACCGCATTTAATGCCGTTAATGCGAGATGCTCAAATTTCAACAATACACTGTTCATCAGTAACTTTAAAAAACACTAACAAAGCACCAAAAGAATATTTGAGTAACATGGTAGGACAAAGAACAATGGCTTCCCCTTGTATCTTGACCCTGGAATTTCAAGGGTTAATGGCAAATAAGAAAAGCCAATGAGGTGCTTACTTCTAACGCCAAAAGATGGAGATTTCTGTAGTGCACACAGATGTCTCCTGACAGTGGTTTCTCTTGACAATAATGTTCCACAGAAGCAATCCAATTAAACATTATTAAAAATAGAAAATGATATTTTTTTTAAAATAGCAGGTTCATTGTACCACCCGTCACAGTTCTCTCTATACCACTTTTCATAGATACCTTCGCTGAAGTGGTTAACATCAGGGATAAGACTCATTCTCTTCTGGTCTAAAAGAGCACAAAAGCTCCACTGAAACTAAAGGACAATCTCTATTTGCTGCAGGAATATTAGGCTTCTACAGCCTTCTACTGTACACAGAGAAGCAGGTCTGGTCCCCTGCAATTACCCCCAACCCCATATTTTGTTACAAAGTTCATATTCATTATTTAATAGTATACTTTAACAATACCAATAAGAATTCTCTAATAAAAATAATTTCGACTTGTCGTTCTTCAGCTATTTAGGAGGCTATCCAGATAATTACAAATGAAATCTACCTTTTAACAGTAGACCAGAAATGGGTATGTTGCGAGCAATGAAATAACACAGTGAATAGATGTATTCCATCTCCAAATATCCCAACGGACCTTTCTCACTAAATGCTTCAATTTCAGATGTACATGTTTAAAATCTCCTTCTGGGCTATGCTGCACATTTTACAAGGAAAGAGAAAGTAACTGCAAACCTGAAATGTGATTCAGAGGAGAGAGAGAGAGACAACAAACAGGGTTGCTTTTTCAGTTACCAGCATGATTTCTCTTCTTTGTGATTTAAAGATACTTAAAAACAAGTAGGTTAATGAAGCAACAATACACTGACTGTGGAGTGCTGATTAACACAAACTTCAGGAGCGTCATGAGGCTATTCTGCACTAAGGCAACATCCAAAAGATTTTCTTGGGATTATAAAACTGGATTTAAAAAAACAAACAAACAATCATGTCTGTTTATTTAATATTCCACAAAAATAATTCATGGGTATAACTATGTGTCAGCATTCAGGATACATTTAAAAACATACTTCTTAATCTATACTGAATACTTTGTATTCCTGTTTACCCCATCGTGAGAGATTTTTTAATTTCCCCCATCCTATCTTTCTTAAAAAACAGCATGATTGAGGCATTAAGATTTTCAGAGTTCAAATCCTGCCCTTGATGCTTCACACCTCTACCTCAGTTTCTTTATCTGTAAAGCAGGGGATAATAAAAAGTACCTCACCACACAGTGCACAACATTCAAAACTTCCAAGAAAACACAGCATACCATGTAATTCACAGCAGTAGTGACTAAGCCATACCAGGTTACTACAGGCATCAGAGATGTCTTGTTTCACCCATGATCTTTACATTACTAAGAAGAAAGACTGCTGTACAGTCAAGAGGCACACAATGGACTTGAACACAGAAGTCAGAGACCCGTGACTTTACAGATTATATCAACTTGTATCCCATAGAAAGATTCAACCATTAACAAAGAATCTCCAGGCCTATGCACCATTAGTAAGACTGAAAATCACACAAGTAAAACTAAAACCACTGACAGCCAAAAACACCAGTAACATTTTCTGGGTCTGATACAGAAGAGGTCTGATATTTCACATATCCTGGCAGCACAGTCAGTACAACAGGTGGAACAGATGAAGACATAAATGCTAGAATAGTGAAAGCCAGATATGTCTTTGTAACACTAAAGCCAATATGGAAAAAACACACATTTTGCCCTTCAGATTAACTTGGATATTTGACACCATTGTAAAAGTCAAATGTACTATATGGCACTGAAACTTGAAGACTTACTAAGACTTTACAATCTAAATTTGTTCTCATAAGAAGCTGCCTGAGAGAAATAGTCAGTATCAGATAGCCAGAATAAAACCTCTAATGAACTATTCTGGAAGAGGACAAAATAGACAGTGGAACAGGAAATTATAGAACAAAAATGGAGATGGCTAAGGCATACATGGAGGAAAGACCCAAATAACATGAGACAGGCATTGGACTAGACCCCCAGGCCAAGAGGCAATGAGGCAGACCAGGTACAACACGCACATTCACAGCAGGAACAAATTAAAAGCTAAGACTGCAACAGAAGACCAGCAAAGATGGAAGACAGTGGTAAGGGTCCTTGAAGAACAGAAATGCATATTTTAAAAACCTTGATACACCAACCAAGGGAAGACACTTAAGTACACACACTTCTGGAGATGAGAAAACACACACAAGCAGCACTGGAGAGACCTCATCTTGACTGACTGTCTGCAATTCTGGTCTCTCATGTTTAACAAAAATGAATTAAAATTGGAACGGTTACAGAAGGCTACTAGGATGATCCAAGGAATGGAAATCGCAGCTTATGAGAAGAGACAAAGAGCTCAGCTTGTTTAGCCTTACCAAACGAAGGCTCCCATGTAAAAATACATAAGAGTGATAAATATCAGGGAGGGAAAGGAGTTATTTAAGTTAAGCGCTCATGTTGACATGAGTGAATAGCTACACAGTAGAACCCTAAGATATGCACACTCAAGTTCCACGAATCTCAGGTTAACACAACTGAGTGGCAAGGAGCAGGCACCTGACTCTGGGCTGTCCACCAGGCAGGGGAGCTGGGAAACTGACCAGTGCAGCAATGCTGGTCAGTTTTCTGGATCCTGTGAGTGGGGGACAATTGGGAACCAGATGCCAGCTCCCCACCACACACAGGAGCGGGAAAACTAAGGAGCAATGCTGCACTGCTCAGTTTTGCAACTCCTGGCAGTGGCAGCAGCCAAGAGTCAGGCTGCCACCCCTGACAGGAGTGGTTTCACACCTCCTATCCGGGTGGCAGCCTAACTCTTGGCTGCCACCACTGACAGGAGCTGGGAAACTGACCAGTGCAGCAGGGCTGATCATTTTCCTGTTTCCTGTGAGCAGCAGAGAGCTGAGAGCCAGGCTCCAGCTCCCCACCACTCACAGGAGCAGGGAAACTGACCAGCGCAGCAGTGCTAAGCAGTTTTCCCCCTCCTGTGAGTGGTGGGGAGCTGGAGCCTGGCTCCCAGCTCTGCAAGGCTCACAGGAGATAGGAAACTGTCCAGTGCTGATGCAGTGGTCGGTTTCCTGGCTCTCCCAAGTAATGCAAAATTTGACTTACACAGGGTTGCACAAGAACACAACTGCTGTGTAAGTTGTAAGCCTATTGTAAAATGGCCTTCAACAAGTTTAGGCTTGAAATTAGATGCAAGTTTCTAACCATCAGCCTTTCAAGAGGAGCAGTAAGGGCAAAATGCTAGCTGGGGGATGGGCTCAAAGGGATACCCATGTTAGTCTGTAGTTTCACAAACAATAAGAAGTCCTCTAGCACCTTAAAGACTAACAAATTTATATATTAGGTAATGAGATTTTGTGGGTAAGACCCACTTCCTCAGATATGTGAGGCTGCTTACAATGGTATATAGAGGATCTGCAATTGCCAGTAGCAAATATCCCCAATGGGTCACAATAGGAGGATTCTGAGTTACTATAGAGAATTGTTTCAGAATTGTCTGTTAGGTAGGTCTTGCTGAAATTCTCACAGTCCAACTGACTGCCATATCTGGAGTCAGGAAGGAATTTTCCCCCAGGTCAGACCGGCAAAAGACCCCGATGAATTTTTGCCTTCCTCTGCAGCATGGAGTACAAGTCACTTGTGAACTTAAATAAGTGTAAATGGTGGTTTCTCTGTAACCTGAAGTCTCTAAACCTTGACTTGAGGATTTCTGCAACTCAGGCAGAGGTTAGGGATCTAGTACAGGAGGGGGTGGGCAAGGGTCCATCTCCTACAATATGCAGGAGATCAGACTAAGTGATCATGATGGTCCCTTCTGGTCTTAAAAGTTAATGAGACAGATGAGTTGTCACCTCAGTGCATTACTGCAAGGTGCTCGTATACACTATGCTGATAAGTGCAGCACGAGATCCAATATAGGACAGAAACACAGGGCAAGGTGCATCCTCTATTGACCTGATGTAGATCACTGAATGTGAGAGGAGTGGACGCTTGTCATACTATTGCCAGAACTGGCTCCTTTGTTTGCAGATTCAGCAGAGAACTGAAAAAAAACCACCATGAAGACAATGCCCCTCATTCTCAAGAGTGGGTCACTCCAAGTACATACTGAGCCATACTGGTAGAATAGGAGGAAGTTTATTCTTCTGCGGACCATGCTGTGCTTGGTTTATGAACAGAAAGCTTTGTCTTCTTCATGGCAGTACCTTTGGCCAGCACAGACTTCACTTTTCTTTAAAAAAAAATTAAATAGAATGTATCTCACTGAATCACATTTATTTCTTAAAAGTCTAGTGTCTGTGTGAACCAGCGTTACAGTTTGTATCCGCAGAGCTGAAAGAATTAATGTGAGTATTTTACTTGAAAAGGGTGGTCACTTCTGTGTGTGTGCAGATGGAGGCTAAGTGGAGAATCACCTCAGCAGCTTACACAGTCTTTCAGAAAATCAGTGGCAGAGTCATAGGTAGAACAGAAGTCCTCTTAACTCTTGGTCCAACAACTTATGCTCAAGACCAGGAATTCAAATACCACGTTGTTGCATATAATACTATATAAAATGCTAGACCATCATTTCTTCTTGGTAACTGCAAGTAATTTTACACCGTAGTTGAGTCCAAGGTTACTGACAAACTTTACTGATCACATGTATACGCATAAGCCTGATAAGTATGCCCAATATTTGGCATAAAATCTGGAATGTAATCTCTGGTAGCAGCCTCTCTTTTGACCATTCAGAAATTGGGATATGATACCCCAAGCAGATTACAATGGGTCATCCAGCAGTTGCTTATTTTTCGTGTTCATCAGCACACATTCAGAAGCAAACTTTCACTGTAACCTTTGCCACTATTTTCCCTAAATATGTAGCATTATATAGGGAACAAGAGGGGTTATTTGTTTCAAGCCTTCTTAACCACATGGCAAGTGTTATCCACTGCTTTCAACAAAACACTCAGCTTTTCTGATAATAGAATAGACAGCAAAACGTAGACACCTCTTACTAATTGACGTGTGGTGTGACCTAGACCTGTGGCTTATTTATCCTCCACATGCTCCCAGTTCACAGTTGTTTGTGAACCCTCATAAGTCGGTTCATTATTGATTTTTCCCCCTACTTGTATGATTGGTGAAAATCTGATTCATAGCTTGGGGGTACTGGGGAAAGGCTGGGTTTGTAAGAAAGAGCACTGTATGTAAGCAGCTAGTGAGATGCAAGGATTTGCAGTGAAACTAAATGCTGAGAAGTGAGACCTTGATGTCAGCTACCCTCAGGAGCACGTCTCATTAGACTCTGTGTAGCAGCCATGGTAAAGCAACTGACTCTGTCATTATGATCATACTTTACTATCTGCTACAGCTGCATTCTTTGCGTTCTTTCTGAGAATTTAGTTTAAGTTACAGCCACCCTTGCTTCATTAAAACTGTTGTCCCTATTTGCCCTGGTTAATCACTGTAAATGAGCTGACACATTTAATAATACAGTACTGATCTACTGTTTGTGATAACAATAAAGTAAGAGCTAATAAAATATTTCATCTTACAAATCTCCCCCCTGCATATTTTTACCTTTTCTGTATATTTGTTTATGTCCCCACCTCTTCTGCTCCACCCCCAATGTGCACCCATTGAAATTTGGGGATTTTCACTTCAGTAAAACCCTGGATTTAACAAGCTCCAATTTAATGGACACTGTCTGCCAGCTCCCTCCTCTCCAAACGAATGCCGACAACTCACCAGAGTCACCAGCGTGGGTGGGGCCATCGGGACCAGAGGACTGCTGGGGGGAGGAGGTGGAAGGAGCCAAGCTGGCATACAGCTCCTCTGATGGTAATTGGGCAGGAGGGGGGAAGGGAAGAGCACAAGAGTGAGTGATGGGCTGGGAAGGTCAGTGCATCTTCATACAGTAAAACCATTTGGATTTAATGGACTTTCAGCATTAACAGACACCCCTTCTCCCCCGTTAGTCCTTTAAAAGGAGAGTTTACTGTTTTGTAAATTTTGTGGATTGTAGTATAAAGCAAGAAGAAGCTGAATAGGTTAGGTGGAAAAGAATACATTCCATCGCTCCTTTGCTCAGTCACACCTCCCTCCTCATGTGCTTGTTTATTGATTAAAGAAAATGATGAAAAAATATACAAATGAAAAAAAAAAAACCCTTGATGGGATATCTCCAGACTCTGGGGAATCTGGGAGCCTAAGCCAAACTGAGTTGCCTTTGCCTTTTTCACTTCTTAACCAGCCTAAGATTAATAGAAAAGAATTCCTTGCTTGACAGGGATGTTGAGAGGCTCAGTTCATTACTGGCAGTAAAGCAATTTTAATTTTAGTAAGAAATTCTGAAGTCAGAACTGTTTGTGGTTCTCAGACTTTTTTAAATGTTGGGCCACTTGAATATTGCTGAGCATCCCCACGGACCACTTTCCAAATGTTGTCTGTACCATTAGCTAACTACTGTAAATGTTTTTGAATAAAAGTGCTTTATAAAAAACTTTAAACAGTAATTAATGCTCTTTTGTTTTACAAATAAAAGCACACAATTCACATTTTAATATCAGCAGGGGTATTTCCCCCACTACAGCAGTCACGGAGCAGAGGATAGGAAAGAGGCTCTCTCTCCCCAGCAGCAGGAAGCCTGGGACCTGGGAAAAGTTGCCTATTTCTGGGAGGCAATGCCTCCCCTGGGTCTTAGTGCTCAATCTTCCCCTTCTTCCTATCCATATTCTTACTATTCTTGAAAGCTCTCACTCAGTGGGGCCAACAACCATGGCAGGCCCAGGGCAAAGTGGGAGGGCACCTGGCTCCCACCCTAGAAGGGGCAGAGCCATTAGCAGAAGGGACAAGGCTTAGAGCAGTCTTCCTGCCCCACCCCAACTCCAAACTCTCCCTTAGAGCAGCACATGGATCAGTGGCACAGCAGCTGCCACGGTGTTTCAAAGGTGCCTGGAGAACTGCCCTTCCCTGCCAGCGGGCCTGCCTGCAGGCTGTTTCAGCTTGCACACTGGTGCCTTTTCCCATGAAGTGGATCTGTTAACAAAAAAGTAAAAAGCCTTCCAGCTTGCCAGACAGCATAACACTGAACCTGTGAAAGAGCCATTAAGTGGTAATGAAACTATTGGACAGATACATACCAACCCCATTTACTAATAAAAATATTTGTGTATTATTCTATGTACAGGATCTTAGCTGAAAATTTGTTTTAAATATTTAATGAGTTTGTGGATGAAGATTACAAAAATCACATCTCTAAAAAATCCTTGCACAGATATTTAGATGCACAATTTGATGAGCGTTAGCCTTAAATGCATAGGTCTTCAGACATAACATTTTTAAATAAATTCTTCAAAAGACCACCCTTACCATAAATACACATTTTCATTTTAATTATTATAGGGCAACAATGTGCTTCCAAAGTCTTCCTGAACTTTCTATGCACCCTGTTCTCTTTTCACTTCCTGTTGAAGAGAGCCTTTAAAGGGACAATATTCCTTTTCTTCTAGGTAGCCAAACAAATGTGTTTCCTTTTTAAGTCTATTTGATGAACTAGCTTTAAGAGAATTCTCCATAAAAATCAGTACCTTACTAAGACATAAAATCCCTGTGTACGCCTAAAATCTTTGGAAGGATATTTTAATGTAAACGTATAGGCATTGTCTGTACACAGTTCTGCCCAGCACCACTGCCAGCAGAGCTGTGCAAAGTGAGCTTCTCAGGATTGCAAATGGCTGCCCATTTGCATACTCATGAAACTCATTAAAATAGCCACGCGAGAGTTTGGTGCCGGCAGGAGGGGGTGCCAGCACTGCAGAGGCAGTGTGGACGCGCTTTTGCCAGCTAAAGCCCCCTCTGTTGCCAGTCCCTTATGCCTCAAGCATCTGGCGACGGGGGTGGGGGGGTGTTAGCCAGCAGAGGCAGGTCCACACGGACTCTGCAGTGCCAGCAGCCAACTCTCGTGTGGCTATGGTAATGAGCTTCAGGAGTATGCAAATGGACAGCCATGTGCAATCCCAAGAAGGTCACTTTGCACAGCTCTGCAGGCAGCAGTGCTGTGCAGAGCTATGTGTAGACCCAGCCATAGTGAAATTTCATAAATATGTCTTCTTACAAAAATCACACAAAACAAACGTGTTCCCTTTTTCTAAAAGCAACGAACTTTGTTACAAACACACTAAGCTGCTCTGACTGACTGATTAATATTTTTGTTTCAGTGAGTTTAAATATGTAGTAATCTGGAATGATTACTTTATGAAGGCTTAAGAGAAACATAAAATCATCTTAGAAATACTGATGAAGAAAATGTAAAACAGACATGGGCTGCACCGATAATATTTAATGTTGTATTACCAGGAGAACGGACTGGTCCTTACTACAAAGCTTTTGCAAATAAACCTCTGAGAAACTCCAGGGTATACAAAACCTGTAATTGACATTTTTTATTCCCAAATGTAATGCTTTTAATTAAATACCTGCTGCATGTCCAGTCTTCCCAATCTGGTATGTAGTGGAAAATATACTCCATTAGAAAGAAATTTGTGATGAGTGCATTTCTTCCCCATATGTTACTTGCTACACTTGAATCCAGGGATTTGGTGGGTGAGCAGAGAGAAAAGGGAGACAGTGGGATGGGGCAGGGGTGGAATATAGGCAGGGCCACAGGCTGGGGAGCTTGCCTTCCCAAGCAGCAGCTTCACCCACTGCCCATGCCTGCATGTCCCAAATGCATATCCCCCATCCCCTCTTCTCACCCCACTGCCCCACCACCTACATTTCCCCCATCTCCCTTACCCACTGCTCTGCCCCTGCCTACCCTATGGCTCCATTAATTAGTTGCCTGGGCCCTGGTCTTATTAGTGGAGCCATACCTGTGAAACTAATTTCATTATCTCACGTGTGGCCACCCTGGTGCATACCTTGAGGGAATGATCTGAATACCACCTGAATGGAGCTCACGAGACACTGGTGGTCCATGGATCACAGTTTGAGAGTCTGCCACAAAGATGGGCAGACCAAGACAGACTGTCTACAATTGTGGAGACAAAATCAGTTAGGGGATTGGTGAGAGAGAAAACAATCTTGGATAACAGGTTCGCAGCCTTGCCAAGTCACACTGGACAGGTGAAAATTGAGGTTCCAAACAAGCCCTGTGTATTCATGTTGGACATTGCATGGTCAAGGCTTCTACACAACAGTCTGGCTGATATTGGGGGACAGTCTCAGAGAGGTACTCGTGTTAGTATGTAGCTACACAGAAAAACAAGCAGACTTTTCTGATGAAGAGGGTCTTACTTCATTACCTCAAATAAAACTGTTAGTCTTTAAGGGGCTACAGGGCTGCTTGGTTTTTAATAAAGGAGACAGACATATAGAGGGACCCACTGTGCTGCATAAATGTGTGCTTCCTACAAAATCTTCTCAAGCGTAAATTATAATTCCTACAATGAGATCTTCTCAAGCATAAAAGGTATAATTGTGTCTATATTGTAAATGGCAGAGATACATACTTGCACTACAAATATAAAATATCTTAGAAAGCCAGTGTTAAACACAATAAAGTGCTCTGATTGCCTCAGACTTAAAGACCTGTAGGTCATGAATACCGCTAGAAAACGTGTCATCTTATTAGGGAGGTTCAACAGGGTCACTGGTATTATCCTTACTGGATTTTTCATGGTCAATATCATACAATTCCACCCATGCAAGTGACAAATCACATTTTAACGCCATTTCTAAGTACACACTTTCCTCCTTGCTTGCAGACGTTTTCTGAGCCCTCAGGAACTTTTTTGAGAATTGGAATGCATTTACCCCCTCAACAAAACTTCATGAAAGAGCACATTTAATCAGCACAAGCTTGATTTATATGTCTGCTTCTTGCAAGGCCCAATCTCCGATGCTGAAATTCTGATTTGCCATCACAACCTTTAAAACCTACAGCCAAAGAACGTCATTTTTAATGCTGGTTATTTGGCAAACCACAATGAGGGCTCACAAATCCAATAAAGGAGATAAAAAAACCCACAACAACTCAGGCCTGCTGCATAGCAATGGGAAAAAAAAAACACATAGTAAATCACCCATTTGACCACTGAGCAAGTGCCAGCATTCACTGGGAACCTGGCTAGAGGCGACACTTTTTCAAATTATTCACAAAGCGTTGCTTCAATTTGCTTTTTAACCGAACGGAGCTTTGACGTCAGTACTTGCTGGCAATATATTCACTGAGAATATCTGAGTACCTGGAGTGTTGCAGCTGCACACATATCTGGAGAGGTTTAAATTCAGTGGAACATTGAGGATTCAAATTCTGACTGGGAGAGCTATTGTGACTGACTGAATTATATGAATTAGCTAGTAAGAGAACAAGCCTTGGATTTATTTAAAAAAAGAAAAAGAAAAAAACCAAGGACACTGCACCACAGCATTTATTAAGACTTGTACATCTCTTACTATGTTTTTTACTCCATCTTCCCTGACCCTCCTCTATTTTTTTCATCTGCCTTGTACAGCCTGTTCCACCCCATCCTGCCCCCCAGCAAACTCTCTGGAGCAGGGACTGTGGTTTATCGTATGCTTATACAGCATCTAGCATACATCAGTACAGCCATACTGGGGCAGACCAAAGGTCCATCAAGACCAGTATCCTGTCCTCCATCAGTGGCCAATGCCAGGTGCTTCAGAGAGAATGAACAGAACAGGTAATCATCAAATCATCACTCATTGCCAGACACTGATGGACCTATCCTCCATGAATTTATCTATTTTGTTTTTAATCCTGCTGCCAGAGGATGTTATGACGACCAAGATTTTAACAGACTTCAAAAGAAAAAAAAAAACTAAATAAATTCATGGAGGATAGGTTCATCTATACTTATCAGCCAGGAAGGGTAGGAACGGTGCCCATAGCATCTGTTGGTTAAATACTGGAAATGGATGTCAGGGAGGGATCAGCCTTTTCCTCTGGGGAACCAGGTATTGGCCACTGCCCGAAGACAGGATACTGAACTAGATGGACCTTTGCTCTGACCCAGTATGGCTCCTCTTATGTTCTCATATTCTTGGCCTTCACAACATCTTCTGGAAAGCAGTTCCACAGGTTGACTGGGCATTATGTTAAGAAATATTTTGTGGTATTGTAGTTTTTTTAAACCTGCTATACATTAAATATGTTCCTTACATATGCTGCAAGCACAAACATGATTTGAGGTCAGTGTGTTCCTAGTGGACTCAGGTTCTTCTCAGTTCACTTGGCATTAGCCTCCTGATTAGAGATAATGCAGGAGGAGGAAAGCATGGAGTGCCATGTTGAAAATAGAAGGGCAAACATGCTAGGAAAATATCTGTCAAGACATCTACACACTGAAGTGATTGTTGTTATACAGTAAACTCTGTTTTAATTGGTATTCAATCAACAGTATTCTCAAATAACTGGCATTAACAGTAACTGCCACCAGGCGCTATTCCAACACATAGTTTTCTCCTTCTGGGGAAGCTGTGCTGCTCGCTGGTGGCGAAAGGATCCTGTTCCACCCGAGCCATTGACGCCGCTTCTCATTCTTAAGCAGGAACTGGAGTTGGGACGCAGGTGGGGAGCTAGGACAAGTCTGCTGCATCTGCCGCTCCCCAACCCTTCCTAGGTCTAGACTGCGGAGGCTCCAGGGCTGCTTGGCAACCACCACCAGTGAGTTGGGGGGGGTGAGCATCCTTCCCCTGCCCCGCCGCTGCATGCCAGCCTGGGGCCTGAGCTGCTGAACCCCTGTGAGAGGGCAGCAAGATGTGTGGCTGGAGCACAGGGAGCCAGCCCCTCTGTGCAGCATCAAGCTGGGGTGTGAGCTGCTAAGAGCTGCTTATTCCCAGCGGGAAGTGAGGCGGGATGAATGGCCAGAGTATGCGGGGGAAGCATGGGCTGGGGCCTGAGCAGGAGCAGCTGACCGCAAGCAGGGAGTGTGGAGCTGGCTGCGCAGGGGGAGGCAGCGCTCCAGGGGACAGGCTGCCAAGGGCTTTGGGGATGGGAGCACTCAAATAGTGCAGGCCCTAGGCAGTGAAAGGATCCTCTACTATCCGCAATATTTTAATATCCAGCAACATCCCGGTCCCGAGGCTGCTAGATATGAGAGTTTCTGTACGCGGTTCTGAAGAGCTAAATCGTTTCATTTTTGTAATTTATGCTAAAATTCCATGATACGCCAACCAAACTGCAGTGCATTTGCTAACAAACCAACAAACAGTTAGAAACAGCATTGCTCTTATCATGCTACTTGCCATGCCACCTCCTTCCCCCCAAGATCTCAGCCATATCCTCCCATTCTACAAGTATGTCAGAGCTAAAGGAATCAAGTCTCTATTGCACACAGTTGAACAGTTCTCATACCATCTGCGAAGGGGCAGTGATGCGAATACTGCAAGGTAGCTCATTCTATACCTTTATCTATATAACATGCTTGAATAATATGAGAGGTCTTCTCTACCTCTATTATTGAGTATTTATTGATGTGTATGAAGGCAACATCCATTTTTCTTTGAATAAAGCATGGGGGATGGGAAGGTTAGCAAAGTTTGACTAACAGCCTGTTCTAATTTTTGGAGATCTGATTTATTTTTAACACCAGCTTCCAGGGGAGGGAGGATGGGAGAATCTGTGTTATATTCTTTTGAACATGAAAAGTGCAAAATATTTTAAAGTCGTGTTCAGGCTTTTGCAAATTATTTCTCTCTTCTTCCCCAACTCTTGGAAGACAACTCCTTCATTTAATCCCAAATTAAAATTATCTGAATGTAGGAGGTGTGAGGAGATGGCAGAAGAAGAAGCCAACGTAGCCATATTATACACTCATACACACACTAAAACAAGGATAAATTAGAGCTGTCCTTATTCTCTAATAACCACAACAGTTTGCATTTTTATTGTACCTTCCACCTTTATGCTTAAACATGCTTTACAAACATTGACCAAGTCTGCTATGATGTATTTTTCCCATTTCACACTAGGGTAAACTGAGGCATCAAGCAATTAAGTGATCAGGGTCATATGATGAGAATGTGGTACAGCTATGGTAACTCAATCCTATGCCATGACCTCAAACCCTTTCTTTCCTTCTCTTTGAGAGGAATCCTATTTTTCATCCCGTGCGCTACCGTTTCTGCCTGGGCATGGCCTTTTTCCTCAATTCCCCATGACTCACCTGAAAGTACACAGGAGGGAAAGGGCTGTTTACAAATAATCTGAAAAACCATGATAGAGGAGCAAGAGAAGACTCTGTGATACACTGAATGGGTGTCCAGGCAGTGTCTATTTGCACTGGTTAAGCTCTTCTTCCCTCTTTAATGCAATGAGGCAAAGGGCCTGACTACACTAGCCTCACCCCACCTTTCAGAAGGGGCATGCTAATAAGCCACATCAGCAGATGCTAATGAGGCGCTGCCAGGAATATGCATTAGGTTTTGGGAAGAAGGGGCTTTCAAAGTCTGGGGGGAGGTCCTTTTGAAAGGCCCCTGTCTACATGGGCAGTGTGCATTTCAAAAGCAGCACTTTCGAAACATGCGTGACCACCATTATGTTAATGAGGTACTGCATAGTTATGGTGGCACCTCATTAGCATCTGCTGAAGTGGCTCATTAGCATGACCCTTCCAAAAGGAGAGGGCTAGTGTAGCCACAGCTGAGGTGTACAGCAGATTGTATCTAACTGCCAGGCAGAGGTCTTGGTATATGCTTGATGCAGGGCTTATTCTTTCACACACAGCCCTGTCATATGCAAATAGTCTTCAATGTCAAAGGGCAATGGAGTCGTTCACCAAAAGGGAAATCTGTGGATGTCTTTGAAAGTTTAGGCTTACAGTGACCAAGATTCCAACACTTTCCAAAATGACTGTTCGTAATTCTCCTCCATCTATTTTCTGTGACCAAACACTGGCAAAGGCCCTGCTGTGAACCTCTAGTTGCATATTATGAGCTAGGAAAAGGGAAGAATTAGGCTGAGTGCCTATTTCTCCCCCAGTGCCCCTAAATTTACAGTGCATCAAGCCAAAAATATATCAAAGTGTAGAGAAAGTCCCAACTAGTCACAGCACTAAGGCACACAGATTTATGTTTTGAACTGAAATTGCCTTTGCACCAAATGTATACATTTTACAGATTTCTACCATAGCATGACTTTCATCTCTTCCTCCTCACAGCTCCTATTTGTCTCATGGTGTGAGATTGAAGTAGACAAGTGTGAAAGAATCATATAAAGCTCAACATCATTAGGCTCATTTTGAAAGCATAAGAGCTGACAGGTCTGAGGAAGCAACTTCCTGCTTCCCTCTGGGGCCCAGGTTTGGGGGCAGGGAGGTTGGGGAGAGGAAGAAAGATCTTTCAGTAAATAAAACCAAGGGAAAGATTTGTTTTTTCTCTTCAGTCTTGGGTCAGTTGCAAGGATAGCAGGCAGCAGGATTACAAAAGATTAAACAACTATAAACCTTCAAGTTAAACATAAAGCTAAGTGACAAAAACACAATAATAGTTCGTCCTAACAGAACTACTTTGTTGGGTGAAATATTAACATATTCACACTTGAAAGTTGCAAAAGGGCCAGAACTCTCCCCTGCTTAAAATGTCACACAATATTTGGATTTCAGGGCAGAACACATCCTGCAGACACACAAAAGAAAATAGCTGAGGAGGTGTCATAACACAAACATCCATTTACTTCCTGCCAAATAACATCTATGTCCTCTCTCCACAAAATAATGCTCCCTGAAAAGTGTTCAAGTGCAACTTGTCCACAGTAGAACAGGCCATAACATTAAAAAAAACCACAGTACAAGAAACAGTGGTGTGTGGTTCATTTTGTAAAATTAACTCAGTTACATCTCTCAGGACAACTTCATTTCATTCAAATATCCAATATTTTGTACTGAAAAAAAATCCCAAATTTAAACTAACACCAGTCCCATCCTTCCCCCTCTCCTCACACACCCTTAACTTGACTTAAACCCTTGTGCTCTCAGTGGAGTATAGGTAATCTACAAGTCTCCTCCATTTCACTCTGTTCGGGACAAAACTTCTAAACTTTCAGCTGACTCCAGGAGTACCCCAGTTGTTGTCCTTCAGTCTCACTAGATTTTCTCCATGTTGTGTGAGGTCGTCTTCTTATGCATTTTCCTTGCGGGTTCCATTTCAGAATTTAGCAGACTATGCTGGATGATGGTTTTCTGAGCGTGTGCCTAGCCATCCCCACTTTCTTCTGATTTGAATGGCAAGTGGCTCTTGTCCTGCTCTGTTCCAAAGCTCTTCATTTGTGACAAAGTCTTGCCATTTGATGTGAAGGATGTTCTTCAGGCATCTGTTTATGAATGTCAGTAACTTGTGATTTGAAGACTTTTTAATCCACCAGGTATCGCATCCATACAAAAACACAGTCTTCACATGCGTGCTGAAGATCCACAGTTTCATCTTCATAGATATTATTTGTGAACTCCATATCGGATGAAGAGTCTTGAGTGCAGCTGTTGCTTTCCAAAGAAAGACAACCTGAAGGAATGCAAGAACTGGAATCACATGTTACTGTCTATTCCAGGAAAAGTGTTCAACAGGATTCTCTTGGACAGAATGAAGACAGAAATTGATAGCCCACAGAACAGGATGGCTTCTGAAGCAAGAGATCTTGTACTAACCAAATAGCATATCAGTGATTATAGAACAGTCACTTGAATGGAACTCCCCTCTGTACATAAGCTTGATAGACTTTGAATAAGCCTTTGCCAGCATTGACAGAAACTTTGTGGAAACTGCTGCAACACAAACACAAAAACTGAAAACCTAACATCTGGAACACACACCATGGCCCAAAGGTCAACCAAACTAGTCTGGCTGACAATTTCAGAGTCAAGGGCCCACCAATGAAAATCCCCTGGTCCCAGTACCCAGATGATCAAACCTAGTGACTGTGAGCTTGAGTTTTGCTAATCTCATCTGTTACTGGAACTCAAGGACGGATGGTGGTGTTTTAGGGCCAGACCGCAAACTGCAGCTCAAAAATCAACACCTTGAACTGCGTCCAGAAATGAAAGGCAAGCAATTACAGAACAAGTCTAATTTTTGTTCCCTGTGGCTATCATCATCAAACAAGCAGGCAGCTACATACTTCACCAGCTGTAGCTTTGAACTGAACATCTAGCATTGCCCTATGTGGAATATACCACAATAATCCAATCTAGATATCACAGAGGCTTGGTTTACAGTAGCAAGGACCACACCCAAAAGGAAAGGTAACCAATGAGTAATCAGGCAAAAGTGGCTCAAGGGCAAATGGGAACCCAAAAGTCCCGGAAAACTGTGAATACTTTTGGATACAAATACACCACTCTACAGCAGAATTGGTGGGTTGTTAGAAGAATTCTAAGTATCAGTTCATCTTGTTAATCCTAGTGCCCTAGCCAAATTCCAAAGGGGGTAAAATTCTGCTTCCAAAATTCCCTCAGCCTTGTCCTCTTTCACTTCCTGTCCTAAATGATGGGGGGGTGTAGCTGTGGAGCTTTTAACCAAAACCAAATGATTTAGAGGACAGCTCTTATGAGGCACTCCTAGCCCTCAATATAGTTTGCATCTCTTCTCTATTCAGCATTAGGGCTCTTCAGAATAGAAAGCTCTATATAAACATAAGATCCTAGCATTACCATTACAGCAACAAATCCACGACAGAATGAGTAAAGATAGTTGCAAACACTATTCAGTTCAGTACCCTATACTATCAACAGTTCTGATGTTTCTAGTAGGAATCTCATGATTTGTTGTTTTTCTTAAAGCCCCAGTTACCAAAAGTGTGAATACACATAAAACCGTTTTAATTTTTTCAAAGAAAGAGTAACTTTCTAAGCCTCCAGGCTGCAGAGAAAAATCTTGAAAACAATATAAAAGAACACCTTAAATAGAAAGCAACCAATTTTTGTAAATTTTGCAAAAATCTCTTGAGTTTGGAGGCATGAGTCATGATTTTTGAAGGCGTGTCAATATTGGGTACAATGGAAAAAAAGATAAAAAATTTCAGTTTGTAACCCAATACTGAATTTCCAGATAACTAGTCAATGGTAAGACACAGATATTCCAGACCAGGGGTCTGCAACCTGCAGATTCCATTGTGGCTCCTGACGTTATAAATGCAAAGTCAAAAAAAAATGGACCTCCCGATTATTTTCGATAAATTGTGAATGTTTAAAAGCCCAACAATGAACAACTCATATCTAAATAGCAAAGGAAGTGATCTCAAAATGCTGAAAAAAATCCCCCTTTATATGTGCACTGCATTGTGGGATATGATACTGTATCTGTGTTTTGATCATGTTGCTAATAAAGTCTTGATTTTGAAAAGGAAAAGAAAGCTTGTATCATTCCTGCTGTGAAGGGCAACATGCATTTTAAGAAAGAACACTGAAATTAAACATGAAGTGAAATGGGCATAACCAAAGTAGGTACAGGAGTGAAAGTCAGGAAGATAGTGCACACACGTAAAGTGTGAGGAAACAGAATATGTAAATAAACATGTATCCCATTACAAATCATTGTGTGCGCGCTGTTCTTAAAATAGAGGTTTCAAAAAGTATGGTGTATCATTTTTTATTAAGGACTGTGTCGTATTCATATGCATTGCAGTTCGAATTACGGAGTTTTTATCAAATTTTAAAAAATGGCCCTTTTTACTATTTTGATTGTCGACTCCTCTTTTTATACCTTAAAAATGTATTTCATTAAAAGAATAAGAGGTAGGGCAAAAGAGGTTACACGTAGCACATCAAGTGGCCTAACCATGCCAGGAATTCCTCGATACTCATTTCAGCTCAGAGTGGCACAGTATGCGTAGTCTTTGGCAAAATTTGGATAATTTTTCTCAGAAGGGATGAGTATTTCTGGATGCCTCAATTTTTAGGTAACCAAAATGCGATCTCGACCACATGATTTCTACAGAATGGACATTCAGCAAACTATGAAATGAAGCCCTTCCTACCTCAAGCTGGAGTCTCAAAAATTGACATAGCCAGAATCATTCATTACTCCTGAAAATCTGAGCCTTTGCCTCTCTGTGTCATGAGTCCCCATCTGTAAAATAGGGATTTTTTTCCCTTAACTACAGTTCTGTAGTGCACAGATGATTGGTTAATACTTGCTAAATCCTTTGAAGTGTTGGAAAAATGCTGTATCTAAGACTTACTAAATCATTTAAAAATCTGTCAGTTGTTGGCCCCACCTGCAACCCAACATGATTGTAAAAAGTTCTGACTATCAAGGAAAAACACTGACAGGAAGCAATCCTGCTATTAGGGTGCTTGCCAGAAAACTCAATCTTTAATAGACCTGTGTAGCAAAGGAAGCCTCTGCAGGAACTGTTTCATGTGTCTTTCTACATGTCAGGCTCCCACTCTTTTTCTTTTTATCTTCAGATTTATATAATTCTCGTTAAAGCAAAGTGGACGTTTTGGCAAAATTACCATAATGTCTCTTGATGGACTTTTAAGTTATCTCCTGTTTGTTATGCAGTACTTTGAATCATGTGTTTTGCCAAGAAATGAAACGTTGTTTATTCTTGTATTAGGAAGACAAAATGTTTCCCACTTAAAGACTGTTTCTTTTAAACATGCAATGCAGCAGCAAGCTGAGTGGCACAAGTGAGAGGATAAGACTCCTAACTGCAATTGAATTTCAATTTCATTGATTACTAGTATCACCAGCGTAAGGAGATTTAATGCCCAAGCTAGTGTAAATTGGATTCAAATTGCTATCTCTGTGTAAAAAGGGGTCTCACATAAAGGATTAAATGAAGGCCAAGGTTTCACAATGAGCCCACTGGCTCACACACAATCAGCTTTATGTACTCATTAGAAAAGGGAGCTAATCACCCCAGTTTGTGCTGGTTTCAGAGCAGCAAACAAAAAAGACTCTGGCCTCCCACTGTGACTCGAAGACAAACTATCCCTTTTTCTCCCATCTACAACTGTCATGCATTTTGTCCCCCAAAAATTTAATGATCTGACTGAACTCCCCCTCCCCACACACAAATAGCTTCAAGAAGGAAAGGGAATTCAGCTACCTAATGACTTGATGCAGTTTAATAGAGAGAGAGGAGAAAAAAAAAACACAAGAAAGGTGGGCTAAGAAAATTAAACATCTGTCCAGGAGAGTGTCTGAAGAGTGACCTAGTTTTGTCACAGTGAGTGGCTTGTTTGTAAATGTACTGAAAGTATGTACAACAGAACAACCACACAGCATTCCAAAGCCATCTCACTGGTAATCAAAGAGAATGTCTCCATTTTAAAAGGCAAGTATAAATGTATTTACATACTTGCTGGCACACCACACAAAATCAAAGGAATTCACGAAATCTCATACAGTAGGAAAGCCAGAGGGTTGGAAGCTCCCCTCTTGCTTTTTGCTGGCAAGGAAAGATACAGATGGGTGAACCACGTAGTGATGCACAGAGAGGGAGGGCAGTAGCTATGCTGCATGCTCTCCCTGGGCTCTGAGACCACAGGAGCTACTCTGCAGCCATACCGCAGGACTTGTGGCTCTGCAGTTGGAAGGAGGCATGCTGTAGACAGAAGATGGAGCCAAGTGAGCCGCCTCTGTACACAGCATGTTCTTCTTCTAACCCATCCGGTTCTAAGCAGAAATCTATCCAGGAACTAAATGGCACCCCAGTGATCTTCAGCTGATGTACATCCCCACACCTATGGAACATTTATTGTAGTCTTTTCATTTTGCAGGTGCAAGTGCTATAAAAATATATATTTTGTATCTAGGACGGAAGATGGCAACTATTCCAGAAGAGCACAGGTGACTGTATGGTAGATTAGTGGTACATCTACACTACAGAGAAGATTGACACTGCAGCAGTCCATCATCTGGAGTTCAATTTAATGTGCCTAATGGGGACGTGCTAAATTGAATTTACAGGGTGCCCTTATTGACTGCGGTATTCCTTTCCCCCTCCCATCTGTTCTGTTTCTCTCCACTGTGAGCAAGGAAGGAAGCCGGCACCATGTGACAAGTCAGTTTCCTGCACACACCTGTGCCACATGCAACCAGCATCTCAGGGGACATTTAACTGAGCCAAAAGGAACCAAGAACATTAGAAATGTAGACAGCACACTGTGATCTAAGATCCTACTGAGTAACTTTTGAAAAATGCCTGGAAGTCTTGAATGACCATTAAATGGGTCTCAGGACCTCTGTTCCTACCACCTCCCTTGATAGAGATGGCATGGAAGCCTGAATTCAGATACCTCGACTTTAGCTGCGTAATTAATGTCCCTGGAATTGCCTACCTTAATTTGACATTCCTCTGTAGAGTAGACCTACCCTAAAGCAGGAACTGAGTATCACCATAGGCCTGGATTTCAGTTCAAACCCCGTTTAACTTATGAAGTTCTAATGATATCAGTACAGCAAGGTACAACTAAAAGTAATTTACCTCTGTTCTTCTCTTGCAACTACTTTTCCACTTTGTGTTTGTACAGTGCCTAACACAAACAAGGCCCAGATCCTGGCTAGGGCCTCTACCTGCCTTCTTCATACAAACAGTAAAAAATAATCTTGTGACAATAGCAAACATTGCTAGTACCTTGAGTAAAAAGAGGAGCATTACCCTGTTTGGCAAAGGAGGCAATGGAAATTCTGACATTCCCAGGTTTGGGAGGACAAAAATTTCCCCCAAGTGGCTTTACTATGGAAGTACCAGGAGGGGTTGTGAAAGGTTGGTGGACCTATATGGAGGATTGTTTCTGGAGCTCTTTCATAAAAGTGCAGCTGTTGATAGAAAAGATTTTATCCATCAGTATTGTCCTTTGTCAGGAAAATAAAATCTGTCAATAGCTGCACATAAAACCTTCACAGCTGTAGGACAAAGTCCAACATAAGTAAGCAGCTCCTGACAGACTGAGTGTGTACAACTGAGAAAATTTCGGCACATAAAATTTCCAGTTGCACGAAAGAGGCTAAAAGTAAATGTAAATCAATCTTCCTTCTTTCTTTAAAAAGCCTAGCCATTACACTAGATCTACTCAAGATAGGTCTCTCTGCCAATTTTTCCATAATTAAAAATGTTTAAATGAAAGTTATTCATTGGCAAAAAGAAACCACCTCAAACTCCCAGGACAAATTTCATCCACGGCCAAATTTCAGCACTTCCTTATGAAAATTTATTAACGAAATTAAACCAAAGCTACAGACAAAATTCGAAGGGCATGAAAACTATCTGTGTGTTACCATACCAATAGCACACTTACATGTACAGAAAAAGCAGAAATATATTCCCCTTTTTAAGCCCATTTCAGAACACAACCTTAACTACTGAGGAGCACCAATTAGTACCTCCATAACATGGATCTGTTTCAAAACAATGTCCTATACACCAAAATATGAATAATATTCGCATACCATGAATTCATAATTTGATAACATAACACAGGAGTACAATGTACTGCGACACTGAATTTGTCTCATTTGTGAGGCACACAAATGAGGAAATTGAAAATGCAAATGAGGAGTAGATTTACATATTTGGCACCTCACTTACATATTCTCCGTTCGAATGAAAAAAACCAGCGTAGATGCAGCTTTTTGGAAAGTAAACCCCATTTCTTAAAGAATCTTATTCCTGAAAAATTTAGGAATAAGGTTCTTTCGAAAGAGCTGCGTCTACACTGTTTTGTCTTTTGAAAGAGCATCTTTCAAAAGGAGAATATGCAAATGAGGTTCCAGAAATGTAAATCTGCATCTCATTTGCATTTCAATTTCCTCATTTGCATACATCTTTCGAAAGCACAATGCTAGTGCAGACACAGCTTAAGTCTTCTGTCCCAGGATCTATCCAGCCTCACTAGCACTTCAAAAATAAATCTCTTTAGTCTTCCCAACTCTACAGTTGTAAAATCCCCAACCAACATGATAAACCTTGGTCTGAACTTATTTCCCACATCATTTGAATTTCTGCATGGTGTACCTGTCAGGTTTTTGGCATTCTGAGCAAGAATAGTATTGGGTTCACTGATCATTATCTTTGTGACTTCAATTTTCTTCTGAGCCTCTTGCAGTCTTAAATCAATGCTTTCTAACTTCTTATCCACTGCAGCATGAATGGCATCTTGCTTTTCTGTAATGTCTGCCAAGTTCTTAGCAAGTCCAGCAATGCTTGATAAGCCAAATCCATGCCTCCTGATGGTCTGAAACTGAAAGCAGTCAGGCCTGACCCTACCAGTGAGGGGAAGTTTGAAAGTGAAACATCATATCCACAGTGTCTCCAATTTTACTGTTTTTTTACTGCAGCATCTAGTGTTATTACTACTAAAAACAAGCAGTAACTAACACAATCAAATTATCAGAATAAGAGTGAGCACTAAGAACCGAACACCAATAATGGTGTCCACCCTCAAGACCACCCAAACAAGCTTCTTTAAGATACATAAGTCAGTCGCAGTAAAGCCAGATTGAGCTTTTGGGTTCTACAGTTCTGGAACGTAAGTGCCAAATCTTATATTCCAATTGCAGACGTAATTTAGCAAGACAAACTGAGAGAAAAATATAATCTCTTTGGCTTCCAGAGCTATCGGAGGTCAGGAAAGACCCTGATTATGCTGGACTGTTTCCTGCTGTGCTTTCAATTGTTTAAAGATCCAAACTATTACCATCACTTCCCTGTGCATTCAGTCATGTAGATTCAAAGTATATAATATATATATTGGATATCAGTAGATGTCTTCATAAGTCATGTTAAATTAGAAAATAAATGCCTGAATATAAAAACACACATGCTATTTTTCTCAGTTATATGTTCACTGGTTTCCTTTTTAATGAAAAAAAATCTTTTTTCCACCACCCTTGGGTGCAGGAAAGGTAACATCTCAATAGAATAAATATTTTCTTTGACATTTCTCTCCAATACTGCCATCAGTCCTAGTACTCGTGTTGATCTCTTCTTATTGTTTTAAAGCTACACCATCATTTGTTAGCGTGCTGTTGGAAACCAACCATTTCTGTCTCTGGAATAAAATGATATCATCCTTAAAACAGGGGGTAGAGTTTTGGGGGCTTGCAGGAAGGAGGGTAAGACAGAAAACATGTTGCATCTTTTAAAAATTAAGAATATGTTTGAGTAAAACATTTTTCTTCCATCTGCTTAATAATACAAGTCAGACAGAACTCATACATACTCTGGAAAACCTCTGTGAGTATTTAAGGAGAGATAAAAATATCACATCCTATCCATTGTCTACTGACAGAACTAGCTGAGTTCTAAATCAGTGTCCCTGTTCACAGCAAAACAAAAGCTTGACGTACCAGGAGGGGAAGAAACTGGAAACTTAGGGCTTGTCTATGCTTACTGGAGGGTCAACACTCCCGAGATCAATCTTCTGGGGTTTGATTTAGTTGGTCTATTAAGGACTTGCTTCATTGAACACTGAGGGCGTCCTCATTGACTTTGTATGGTGACAAGTATCAGAGAGGTAGCTGTGTTAGTCTGTAGCTTCGAGAACAACAAGACGTCCTGTGGCACCTTATAGACTAACAGATATTTTGGAGCATAAGCTTTCGTGGGCAAAGACCCACTTGATTAGATGCATCTGATGAAGTGGGTCTTTGCCCACGAAAGCTTATGCTCCAAAATATCTGTTAATCTATAAGGTGCCACAGGACTTCTTGTTCTCATTGACTTTGGTAATCCTCAGGTGATGAGTAAAAGAAGTCAAGAGGAAAGTTTCTCCTGTCTACCTCACACATAGGGAAGGCATAGAAAATCCTGTGGATTCTAGCTTAGCAATTCACATAGCTGGAGACACATATCTTATATTGATTTTCTCCCCTACTATAGACCTGGTCTTCACCACCTGAGTTCTCCTAAAGATTCTTGCTGCTATCCCCAAATGTTCTTGCTCCTCCAAAACTCCCATGTTGCCGAACAAGTCAGTGAACAGACTTAAAAATAAATACTGGGGTTGGTGAATGGAAAACAGGGGAAGGAACAAGCGCTTTAAGAGCTATTTCTAGACAATGGAACACTATGCTGAAGTGACAATCAGGCTTAGATAGGGTGACCATCCATACCATTTTGGCTGGGACAGCCCATTTTTTGGGCACCAGGAAGGCATCCCGATTTATTTTAACAAAGGGGCTAAATGCCCCATATTCACATGGGGGAGCAGTTGCCACCTGGGTCTCAGCAGCTCATGGGAGCCAGGAACCAGACTGGCGTGGGTGCTGCCCAGCTCCCCACAGTTTACAGGAGATAAGAGCCAGACCAGTGCAGCTGTGCCTTGCTTCCAGCTCCCCAGGACTTGTGGGAGTGGAGCTGGACTGGCGTGGCTGCTGCCTGGCTCCCCAAAACTCGCAGAAGCCGGGAACTGAAGCACTGTGCCTGTGTCTGGCTCCCAGCTCCCCGCAGCTTAGAAGAGTCAGTAGCCAGAAGGCGCAGCTGCTGCCTTGCTCCCTACAGCTTGAGGCAGTCAGGAGCCGCAGCTGCCCCGCACAGCCAGGGAGCACACCCCCACCCCGCAAGCAGGGTGGCAACCTCCACAGGACAGCCACTGCCTGAGTAGGGTGACCCTCCATCCCATATTGGCTGGGCCAGTCCCCTATTTCAGGCACCAGGAAGGCATCATCCACCCCACGCAAGGTGTCCCATATTTAGCTTAGAAGAATATGGTCACCCAGCATTGAACAGGAGTACTATTGTTCTCCCAAGTCACTTAGAAAATTCTTTTGAAAATTCTACTCATCCGTTAAGGTTCCAATTAGCTCCTGATAGAAAGGGATTTTAAAAAAAATGATTATTGGGCCTGCAAAACAGAAGAGTTAAAGGGGTCTTGGACTTGGGTGTTCACCATTCTGAAGGGAACTGTCCATACTGATCACATCCTTGCTTCTAACACTGTCTCATAAAGGCCCTTAAAGAAATTAATGGCAGACAAAATGTAAACCAAGTACAAGGAAACACTGTTTCACACAGTACACCCACTGAACGAGAAACACAAAAAGGCAGAGTCAAAGAGCCTGATTTCTTCTTTAAAGGATTAGATACTACTTCCATTGCCCTCAGTGGGAGGAAAATCAGGCTCAGCATTTGTAGCTGTGCACATGAAGTCAGAAGTAATCAAATCTCATGTTAGAGAGTCAAGGGCTCTATGCTGCAAGGTGCTCATATTCTTGCCCTAATTCAGCAACCAGCTGGCTGGTTCAGGGACAAACAACTAAGCACACTGTAAGATCAACTCCAAAGAGAGTTCCACAGGAGTCAGGAAAAAAATTTCTCTACCTTGCAAAATTGATGGTCACTAAATGCATTATGGGATGGGGAATTCTGCCATCCTCACTGAAATACCAGACACTACACCTTGCTGGAGGGGACAGTATTCTACTTATCAATGGTTTCATCCAGTGTCTCCTTGGTATTTGCTTTATGTTCAGGTAAACAGGTGGATTGTAAGAAATGAGGGTCAGACAGAACCAATTAGGTTCTGAGAGTCCAATCTTCAATTATACCCTTAAGGACTTTAAAGCATTTGTGGCTAGAATTAGTGGACGTCTCATCCTATTTACATAATGTATGACCTAATTTTGTGTTCACTGAGTATTTAATTACAGTAGACTGAGTACAAAAAATATTCAACACACTCTCAGAGCTAATAATTAATGTTTTAAACGTGATTTTTTTCCATGTGTAACTCTCTCGCTTTACATATTTTATGCATAAATAAAAGAAACTCACTACTTCTTTTGGATCCAGTTTTCAAGGGACTATGCCTGATCAACAATATGCCCCCCTTCCCTGCAGCAGTCAAGTGTTTTATATTTCACACTATCCTAAAATTAATAATTCTAGTCCATTTTGTGAACTAGAACCTCTGTTGGTGAACTTATATGGTTCTGTCCCTCTGGGACAGGGCCTTGTCAAGCATTGCAGCATCATCTGTTTGCCTCAGGCAGAACCGAGAAACAACTGTGTTGAAAAGAATTCAAGCACAGCTGCTCAGCAATTATTCTTGCAGCACAAGACAAAATGTCTGTATGAGTAGCATCTAACTATTAATCAGTGTTTATATGATATTTAATGGGAACCTCCTTAATAAGTGTGCATTTTCCACCCATGGGATTACATTAACAGACTGTTCTAAAGAATTATTACTCCTATTCTTCAATATTTCTTGGGGAGATGTGGGAATATCTTTACAAACATTAAACAAAAATGTGATGTAAAGGGAAAGAGCATATGATGAAAACATTTCAAAGTGTATTTGTAAAGAACTGGTTCACTCTTGAAAAATAATTAGAGAAATGTCAAAAACCTATAATTGTAGTATTGCTTTCACACAATAAAGTAAGGTGGCTCAATGTACCAGTAACACTGTTTGCAATACATTACTACTATATTACAACAGAAGAACATCAGTCTTGCTGCAGCTTTTTTAAATATAAACACTGAGTTAGGAAGTGACTCAGATAATGACTGCATGATGCAAATTAAATCATACCAGCATCACCAGAAAATGCAATCCTTTGTAATTAGGAATTTTTCTAGAAAAAAAAACCCCACAGAGAATGCATATTTCAAGGGCAAGAGCCCTTTTTGGTTTATTTTCATTTTTAACAATGTCAGATTTAAGGAATTTTAAGAAGTCTTTCAAGCAGAGGTTTACCATATAATAAGCAAAATATTAGTATGTAAATCACTGCTCCGATATACCTATGTGACACTCAAAACACATTCAATGTGTTAATCCCACCAAAACAAACCACCATGTATTTTCATATTAAACCTAGGAGTCATAGGCAATTAACTCTTCTTTCATGGATTATATTATTTTATTCTGAAATAACCCCTTTCCTTCCAACTCTTTTGATGACAAAAATAATGATTGAAAAAAATCCAATATTTAATGTAAGTAAATATGTGATATTATGCCAAACAAACAAGAAAAAAATTATATATAGACAGTTTTATAAATGGATCATCAGCTAGCTGTCCATGCTTTTAATATCAATAGTCATTACTATACTCAGCACTAATCTCTTTCTGTACATTTATACTAAGTTCACCATGATAGCATCTGAGCACAACACAAGAAGAGAGTGATGCATATATAGAATATTAAATCTTCAGTGTGTTCTATGACCACTAGGTAAAATCCACAACACCTCTGTTACATCTTAGATGGAGAAATTTAAGCACATATGTTAAGTGAGTGACTTCCAGCCTAAGTGCTGCTATCAGAAAACAGGTATTTATTCAATCAGATAGGTAAAGGGCGATGCCCAGTACAGACATAGGGGAAATAGGTTCAGAAGCAATCTCAAATTCGTTGTTGTGGAACTTTGGTGCCGCAGTTTGTTATCTGGACTCCAGAGTGGGGTGAAACAAGGATGGCTACCTAATCTTACTTTCTTTGAATGGAAAGTCAGTCAGTCAATCACTGCTTAGAAGTGGCTACAACAGCAGATGACTAATGGGAAAGAGGGAAGGCTGCGGGTAAAAAATGGCAGTAAAATAAAAGATCTCTTTATACCTATCCACCCGAATGCCTGGAAGACTTCAGTGAGAGACACCAACCACACTGTCTAGAAGAAATTCTTTAATATAGGGTCCTTACAGGTTTGTTTTTTAATTCCTCAGACAAAATTCATCATTATTTTTATTAAGTTGAAATTAGATCTTTATCACCTTGAATGCTCAGGCTACTTTTATCTGTTATACATCCTCATCCTTACCTACTGAGCCTTGCTGGGCTTTAGAGAGGATTGTTTGAAAAGCAGTTGGAATTCAAAGTGTTCTGCTGGTGCTAAGCATGATTAATACACACAATCTGCAACCAATTTCTGATTTTACTTTTAACTATGAATCACCTGTATAATATTATACCTAGCGAAAGCCCAAGGTAGACCCTTCAGAGAAGCTGACCATAAGGAGCCTGATTTTCTTGACCTTTCAGAGCCATAAAATTCCCAAATCAGCCCATTGTTGAGGGTTTTTTTTTGTAAATGGTAGCTACCTAATGATCTATCATTGACAAGCTGCCAAGGAGGACAGGTGTTTTGCCCATTAATTAACCATTTTAGAACTAATTGCTTCTGACTAGCACTCAAGCACCTTTTTCTCAATATATCTGTTGCAAAGCTCTCCGGGCACTTTTGTTTGCAGAGTAGATGCAAGGTCTGTAAGCATTTGTGGGGAGGAATGGAGGAATAAATCAGCTGAACCATTTCACCCAAGAGGTTGTTTATTAAGGGAGATTCAGAAGACAGTAGTTAATGAACAATGAAGAGGCTCTGACCTCAGTGAATCTTGAGTGGTTGCACCCTGATGCCCTGTTGCATTCACCTCAGCTCATGCCTCTCCACTTTAATGATTTAAAGCAATCTTTTTGTCTTCAGCTGGGCAAATAGAAGGTTTTTGTTTTTTTTTTGTCAGTACAGTACATCGATATGACTCATTGAGCACAGGGAATAGATATGATGAGTAACAAGGTGTAACCATGTATATAAGCTAGTGCTTAGAGGCCCCAGTCTCAGCTGGGAGTCCATTGTGCAAAGCACTGAACATAGGATATGTCCACATTAAGAAGATCATAACCATATTGGCATAGCCCCATAACACAGATGCTGTCTACACCAACAGAAGGGGTTTTTCAGTCAGGGCTGGAACATCATCTCCATGAACAAATTCATCTTACAGACCTTGCATCTACTCTTCCATGGACATAGCTGTGTTCACACTTGTGATTATTATCAGAGAGGTAGCAGTGTTAGTCTGTATCTTTGAGAACAAGAAGTCTCATGGCACCTTATAAACTAACAGATATTTTCGAGCATAAGCTTTCACGGGCAAAGACCCACTTCATCAGATGCATGAGTGTGGGGGGGAGGGTGGTTTCAGAGGGATATTTAAAGAGCAGGGTCCCAGTAAAAGGGAGGGCCAAAGCTGACAAGGTCTATTCAGTCAGGGTGGGAAAAGCCCATTATCAGTAGTAGGTATGAAGAGAGGAAAAAGCAGGTCAGATAAGACTGGGTGGGGGGGGATATGGCCCATTGTCAGTCTAATGTGGAGATGTTAACACCTAGGGCAGAGAAGCTCCTTTTGTAACAAAAAGCAGTCAAGTACCACTTTAAAGACTAGCAAAATAGTTCATTAGGTGAGCTTTCGTGGGACAGACCCACTTCTTCAGACCACAGCCAGACCAGAACAGTTCTGTTCTGGTCTGGCTATGGTCTGAAGAAGTGGGTCTGTCCCACGAAAGCTCACCTAATGAACTATTTTGCTAGTCTTTAAAGTGGTACTTGACTGCTTTTTGTTTTGATAGTGTATAGACTAGCATGGCTTCCCCTCTGCTCCTTTTGTAACGTGCGAGCCACTCCCAGTCTCTGTTTAATCCTTGGTTAATGGAGTCAAATTTGCAAATAAATTGCAGCTCAGAGATTTCTCTCTCCATTTGATTTTTGAAATTTCTTTGTTTTAGGACTGCCACCCTTAAATCTGCTACTGAGTGTCCACGGAGATTGAAGTGCTCTCCCACAGGCTTCTGTACATTACCATTCCTGATATCTGATTTATGTCCATTTATTCTTTTACCTAGAGACTGTCCAGTATGGCCAATGTAAATTGCAGGGGGGCATTGCTGGCACATGGTGTCATAAATTATATTAGTAGATGTGCAGGTAAAGGAGCCCCTAATGGTATGGTTGATGTTAGGTCCTGTGAAGATATTAGTGGTGTAGATACATGAGCAGAGTTGGCAGCGGGGTTTGTTGCAGGGATTGGTTCCAGGCTTAGAGTTAGTGTTTTGTGATCTATAGTGGCTGGTGAGGATTTGTTTAAGGTTGGCAGGTTGTCTGTAGGCGAGGACAGGCTGCCTCCCAAGGTCTGTGAGAGTGAAAGATCATTGTTCAGGATGGGTTGCAGATTGCTGATGATGCATTGGAGAGGCTTTAGGAACAAATCCTCACCAGCCACTATAGATCACAAAACAGTAACTCTAAGCCTGGAACCAATCCCTGCAACAAACCCCGCTGCCAACTCTGCTCACATATCTACATCAGTGATATCATCACAGGACCTAACATCAACCATACCATCAGGGGCTCCTTTACCTGCACATCTACTAATATAATATATGCCACCATGTGCCAGCAATGCCCCACTGCAATTTACATTGGCCAGACTGGACAGTCTCTATGTAAAAGAATCCATGCCTGTGGTCTATCACTGCACAATCCAAGTGTAAGACAAGAGAAGGTCACAGACAGTTAGGAAAGGGGATCAAAGGAAACAATGACACAATATAAGAGAGCATGACAATTTGTGGACTCAGCACAGTAGCATCCTGTCCATTGTCAGTTTTTGATGACATCACTGCAAAGGAAAGTTTTGAGGCGGGATTTGAAGGTGAATAATGAGGTCAATTTGCAGATGTTTACAGGGAACTCCTCCCAAACATGAAGGACAGCTTATGAGAAAGAACCAAGCTGCTTGTTTAAAAAAATTAACAAATGGGTGATGGTTTTTGACATCCTATGTAACTGGGGCCAGGAACAGGTGAATGAGAGATACAAGTAAGGTGAGAGTAGGCTGTGAAGAGCCTTGTATGTGAAGACAGGTAGCTTACTGTTTGATGCAACAGAGAAGGGGAGGCAGTGAAGAGATGACATGATCAGAGAAACAGAATAGGAAAATGATATTAGCAGCTGTATCCTGAATGAGAGGACAAGACTGTATTTGTCAAGAGAAAAGCAATTTCCAGAGAGCAGGATGTTACTATAATGGAGTTTCCACATGTTTGCTAGTGAAGACAAACACTCAGGTTCTATCTGCACTGACCCCTCCCTTTCGAAAGGGGCATGTTAATGAGAGAGTTCAGAAGATGCTAATGAGGCACTTTCCTGAATATGCAGCACCTCACTAGCATAATGATGGCCACACGCAATTTGAAAGTGCTGCTTTTGGAATGCATGCCACCCGTATAGATGGGAGCCTTTTGAAAGGATGCCTTTGACTTCGAAAGCCTCTTCTTCCTAAAACTAAAAGTTGCACTTTCTAATTGTGCACAGCTGCCATTATGCTAATGAGGCACTGCATATTCATGGAAGTGCCTCATTAGCATCTTCCAAACTTCCTCATTAACGTGCCCCTTTCAAAAGGGAGGGGGCAGCGTAAATATGGCCTTAGAGTCTAAATGCACAACAGAAAAAGAACAGGATACCAAAGCAAAGTGAATGAATAACACTGAGCAAGAGTTCTGGCAAGTTATTATCTTTAGCACTCATCTGCTTTGTTAATAATTCTGTAAAAGAAAACTCTTCCCTAGGGCAAGGAAACCCTAATCCTCTACTTACAGAAAGACAGTAGAGAAGGTGAAGGCTGAAGGAGCAAATCAGTGAGCAGACCCCAGTGGAGTGAGGCAGCATTAGAGAAGACACAGAAATAAGCACAAGAAGGGTTTGAAAGAAGAGGTTAGTCACACAAAACAAAGAAAAGGCTTCAAATCAGGGTTCCGTGTACTAACCACATACAGAGGCAGACTCTTAATTTGAATTATGGTGAACTATCTGCACTTTTAAATTGGTTGGGTTTCTGTTGAGAAGCTAAATTAGAAGAAACTGGATGTATGTCACAAATCCACAGAGGCCAACCTTGTAGCTTTCTGAACGGATCAGAGAGAAAAGCCACCTTCCCCCCATGAACTTTTGACTTCTAGATTAAATAAGGTGTACATTAGGTGAGAGGTGGGTGTGGGCACAAAGTACATGTAGGGGTGGGGAGGTGAGAAAATTTCTTGCACTAACAAAAGCTCTCAATGGTTTCAAGTAATCCTTTCCCCAGGTGCTTGTCTGTATAAATACCTAAATAAAAATTTATTGAAAATATGCTTGTATTATTTATTGAACATTAACTATATTGTAAAATTGGGGTCTCTGAGGAAGTAAGAAATTCAGCACAATACTATTACTCACCCAGTGCTCAACTTCTGCAGGTAGTACGTAATGCATATCGAAAGATTAATTGTTCAGTGCTAGTCACCATAAACAACTTGCCTAATGTTCACAGTTTATGAATTAAGTCCAAATACTTTCGAAACTGATTCAGATTTTTAAAAATCCCAAAATAACATTTAATCTTGGTCCATAAACAAGCAACAAAAAAACGACCCTTTCCATTTCCAAAATTAAAATGCTGGTGGCTGCTTTAATCTTCCTAGCCAACATTATGAACATTTATTTTTAACCATCTTAGCATCTTTAATCTTCCTGATGTTGGATATATCACATTCCTTTGATAACTAATCCATCAAAGTCATCAGACCTTTTGTAAAGCTGCCACTTCAGTCTCATTTCTCTTCATTTAACAATGGTTTATTTTCTAAGGAAACTTACCTGTTAACACAAAAACATAAAAAGAGGACAGGAAAAGAGAAAGGTAAGGGATGCAGACAGCAGAATACACTGCTACTTAGAGTATCAACAGAAAATCCCTGGCTTCTAGTCAGTGGAGCATATGGTATGTCAAGGTAACTCAGTGTCCAATGGGAGAAACAGAATGAACAGGTCCACAAAATTCTGCTACTAATCAACTTAAGAAGTGACAGTAGCAGCAGCACTATCTGGAATGAATAAAGACAAGAGGCTGCCTTTTCTGACAGAGGAAAGGTAATGGAGAACTGTTTTCGAGACTCACAAGCTGTTGGTTAAGATAAGCATCCCTACAAAAGTGCACCAGCAGAGATAAAGCTGGGATTTCATGACTACCTATCCTCGATCCAGTGGGCACAACCTAGGAAGCTGGCAAGACACACTAAGCAGGAAAAGCATCACTCATTAAAAATGCCATAAAGTGAGAGCAGCAGACCACTAAAAGCAAAGAGTAGCACTATGGGGCAACTCAAAGAAATGCACTTCTCAAAGCCACCTTAAAAATCTCAGCAGATCTCTCTCCAACGCCATACTGAAATCCGTGAAATTCAGCAGCCCTGCTAACCAGAGCCAGGGCCTCCAGTGAAATTCTATACAGCAGACAGGTTGTTCCTTCTATCAAGTTCGGCTGCCCTGAAAAGGATGGAGGCTTTCAAAGAGAGACTGATTTCCTTACCAGAAACAGACTGCACAGACTAATTCCACTATTTTCAATGGAGCAGTGTTTGAAATGTCCATTCAAGTGTAATGGTACCTTCTGGGGGGGGAAAAAAAAAGAGGATTTTTTTTTCTTTACACACACTGATGACTGGCTCAGTAAAAAACAACCTACTAAATTCAATAAATTAAATCAAAAACAAAAACAGGAAAAACCTGGTGACCTAAAATATTTCAGAACCACAGCAGCAGATATTCTATGCGAAAGCCAATTTGGTATCACCTGCCATGTACCCATGATCTTGCTAAATCAATGGCTGCTGCCGCCAGAGTTCTGCATCACCTCTGGAAGTGCCGCTCTCACTGGACATCTGTACCACTAGAAATGACCTTGCATTATACTAGCTAGCTGGCCAACCAGTCCTGCAAGTACAGGTCTGGATGGGTAAGAGGGTACTCCAAGCAGCAAGAATGACATGGCTGAAAGCTGAAGTAGTTAAGCTAAAATACCCACCTACAGTGTTCCTGTACATAAAAGCTACCCTCATGAAACTTGTCCCAACCCACCATTCCATAGTCACAAGAAGAGTCAAAGTATTTCAATTATGGGACTTTGAAACAATTGAAAGAGATGCCAGGGAAGGGAACTTCTGATGACCAGTTGCTGTTAGTCTGGCTGGCAGACATGCGTAAGAGGACATGATAAAATTCTTTAAAACTGAAGTCAAAGGCATATCTGCATATCTGGAACTCCTATGAATACAACATATGATTTGAAGAAAGAACAATTAGATTTTTGCAGAGACTATGCCTAAATTTGGCCATAACTTTCAACGTTCCTTTGTAGTATCTTTAAAGCAGTATTAAACATTTATGATTAGATTTGGGTGGGTATAGATTTTAAGCAAGACTTTCATACAGTGTTAGTGATCACAATTTGTTTAGCTAACATTTCTCTGCTGTGGCAACCGGATACAGCAAACAATTTTTGTGCTGCTTGCAATCTTAATGAATTGTTGAAATCCACCCCAGAGGAGGCTGCATTTCAGTGTCCTTAGTAAAACCAGCTGTACATAGCTTGCAAAATATTCAGTGAGACTTTGAGATAAAAAGCACTGTATACATGTAAGAAATTATTACTAACAATGAAAAGGAAGAAAGCTTTCCTAAAAACACCAAACTCTTACATCCTCATTCTTGTCGTTTATACTCTGAAGTTCTGTTCCAGAAATTATTCCAGTATGGTTTGTAAAAGTGACACATTTCAGTAAAATGATTGTGTTTTTATGCTCAACTTGAAGTACAAAGCTTTAAATGGCAAGCTAGAAAGCAAATGTTTCACCCTAGGATAAAATCCATCCAGTTCCAGATTTAAATACTCTAATTGGTTAAAACTGTTTTCATTTTGTAAGCATAATGTAGAACAGCAGCAGAATTCACAGCATAAAGATGATCAGAGGAGAATGTTAACAGTGACAGATACTATGACTGAGTCACACATACACCTACACCCTGAATACCTGATACCAACAAGGATAAATCAAGAATCTCTCTTTTTGCCATTCAGAGAGAATTTTGATTGGGTTCCTTTACAAGGTTCAGCAGATAACAGATTAGATTAGAACCTGGACAAATTAGGAGAATTACAGATGTTTTAAAATAATGCTCATAAACTTACACAGATAGACACAAATCCTCAACAGACTAAAAAGGGAGAAACTAGCTTATGGGAACAGAAGTGTCCTTAATCAGAAGCAATAAAATAATAGGTATGATCTTATTTCTGGAGTGTTGCACCATTGTACCAGTGGGTACATGTCTTCACAGTTATTTCTTCTTCTACTTATTCTAATATATCTTGTTTACTCCAGTTGTGTGCACCTACAGACAGTAATGGCCCTTCAGCTACTGTACTTTTTATTTGTCCTTGCTTCTGGAATAAGCACTCACAGCACTGAGTGTTTAAAACAGTCCAAAATTCAAAAGAAACTCCCCTAGGTGGTCTATGCATATAAATAAGTATATATTTTGCTTTTTTCATAAAAAGACACCCTGCAGGTTTCAAGCTTCTCTCTGAGAGAGAGATATTCTCAGGCAACAATGATGATTTGGTGTAAGCTGATCCGTATCACTGATTTTTGCCTTTGTTTTCAGCAATCTTCTTTCAAGGTGACTAAATTAAAGTGAAAGTATAATTCCCACCAACCCTGACAGGGGGAGCAGGGAAGGTTGTTTTGCAAAATCTAAAAGGCTAAATAAGATGAAGAAAACCTTCAAGCTAAAACATTAGCTTAAAAAAAAATGATGCCACAACAGAATGTCACTGGAAATACTGGAGGTGAAAGATTACATTAGTCATGAGAAAACAAAACTCAGCTGCTTGAATCAGATTCATTCAAGAGAATCTATTTCATAACTGAGGTTACAAACAAAATTAAAGCTACTTCTTGAGCTCTGACAATATAATTAAACCAATTTCAGAGAAATTTACCAAAAATGTGATGGTGATATTAGCACAATTCTGTACAGATCTTGCTGAGAAATACAATAGGTCAGCAACAATTTTATCAACAGCAGGAAACATAAAGACCAGTCATGTCACAGATCGGAATGACAAAAGCAAGCATCAGATACATACAGATGTACACAAAAACATGTAGATATTCAGGGCCTTTTTTTTCTGAAGGTATGTGCTGGTATGGTGTACCAGGACCTTGTTGACAGGGTTCAGCACCCCAACCAGCTCCCAGCTGAGGGGCTGCTGGAGCCCTGCTGGCCCCACAACAGCATGGGGCCAGGAGCCTCCCCTTCTCAGCCCCCGTCAGTCCCACAGCAGCATGGTGCCAGGAGCCGGAGCCTCTGCCGCCCCATGGCAGTGTGGGGCGGGGAGCCAGAGCTCCCACCCCTCCAACAGTTCCAGGGCAGGATCCTGGTAGCATGGGGGAGATGAGCAGCATGGGGGGCTAAGAGCCAGACCCCCTGCTTGTCTCATAGCAGCAGGGGATGGGAACTGGAGCCCCCACCACTGCCTCTCCAGCAGCCCAAGCCATGGGAACCCAGTGGGGGGAGGCAAGGAGCCTCATTTTTTACAAAACAAAACAAACCCACTGTATATTAGTCTAAGATGTATGAAATCAACAAAGAGCTGAAGCAAAAAATACATAGCTGCAGCCTGTACTTATGTAAAACCTGAAGATGGAGAATGCAAGTGCTCTTAAATACTGCGTATACATATCTATGGGAAGAGAGAGTCCCTACTACAGAAGGCACTGGAGGATGGTCAATGGTCCCATTAAAATGAAAAAGTGCAGCTAGAACTTCAGCTAAGATGGTTCCAGACCTCATTTGCTACATCATTCCCTCAAATTCAGTTTGCCTAACAGCTTTGGCATTAAAATTAAATTGTCAGCTAAAAGCCCCAAAGCAATCTCAGTAGCAGTTGGATCCTCACACAACCGTCCAACTCCAGCAGATCTGTAAATGAGTGCCTCAAAGCAGGGTATCCTCCTCTCTTGCCTGCAGCAAGGCTCTGTGCATTTGGGAGGTTTTAGCAATTTCTAGCCTAAGTGCTTAAAATTGACCATGTTGTCCCTCCCGCTCCAAGAGTGCTCTGCCAGAGAAGCTGGAAAATAAAGCCACGTACTTTGTGAGTACATGGGAATACACAAAAGACAGACCACAAAAGCAGCACATTTACAGGAAAAGCTGTGCATCAATAGCAAGGCTAGAGAGGACACAGCCTTGGCTACCAATGTTGCTTAATGCTAAGGTTTCAGGATCACAGGACAAGCCATAAAGAGAAATTACTCCTCCAAGGGCATGCATTATAGACTTGAAGCCGGAGTAATGCAAAACTAAAATGACTGCTTATATAGCACAAACACTACATATTCAAGATTAGCATAGGGATAATGCTGGGAATGGATGTGCTATATGTAAAAGCCAAAAATCACCAGTGCATTTACAGTTCAATATTTTTCTAACCCCATCTTTATTTCAAGTGCACTAATCAAGTTCATTACAAATGATTTTCTTTAGAAACCTACTTACAACTGGAAAAAATTCACGAATGTTGGTTTATATTTCCTTGATACTCAGGCTATGTCTAGATTAGAGCGATTTGTCAACAGATTGCATCCAGACCACACAGCGTATTGCTCTTTCAATCCACTCTGTCAATAGAGTGTGGCCAGACTGCCCAGCTGCTCTCTCGACAAAACAGTCACCCAGAACCAAAGCAGACATGGCTGCAGGTCAGCATTTCCTTCCTGGGTCCCCGGCAAGACATGCTCTCTAACGGATGTGCCACCCCCGTCCCCACCAACTCCCTGCCCATGCTGAGGCATGCCTACCTCCACGAGGGACAGCACAGCTGCTCGTAGGGCTTTGTGACTCTTCCTGGGAGACGCAGCTCTTTCCAGTGAGCCATGATGTCAGAACAACCCCCGGGCTTGTGCTGGCCCCACAAAGACGTGCTTCAGCGCCTGCTGCATGTCCTGACAGATGTCGTCGTCGTCCTCCTCATGGAGGGCAAGCCTGACACCACCTCTGAGGACCTTGCTGTTGCTGTCTGACAGTCACACCTGCAACCGCCCCGAGTGCACAGGCAGATGTGGAGGCACCATATCAGTTCCAACTGGTGGAATCGGCTGGTCATGGAGCAGTGGAACGACCAGCAATGGCTCCAGAATTTTCACATGCAGAGGGATGCCTTCCTGGAGCTGTGTCTGGCTCCCCCACCCCCCCGCCCAGAGAAGGACACCTGGCTGTGGCATGCCATCCCTGTGGAGACGTGGGTTGCTGTCACCCTCTGAAAGCTTGCCATCCCCAGCAGGTACCACTCGATGGGCAGCCAGTTCAGCATGTGAAAGTCCACTGCTGGGGCCCTCCTAATGGAGGTAAGGCACTCCTGGGCTGCAGACCCTGTGCAGGGAGGAGAGGGCTTGTCCTGCCCAAGGGGGATCCTCGGAAAACAGGACTGGAGGTGTGAGGGGTCAGGCTGGAGTGTGGGGGGAGAATCCCCGTCCCTGGGGGACAGTGTCATCCCACCTTCACACAGGCCTACTATCGGGGGGCAGCATCACGGGGAGCTGGGAGGAACTGTGGGGGGGGACTCTCACGGTCAGGGAATCCCTCCCTCAATCCCTGACGTGGCTGTTCGGTCCCCTCCCTCTGCAGGTCATGACAGCTATCAACATCATTCTGCTGTAGAGGATCATCCGTATGGGAGAAGTGAATGCAGTCGTGGGTGGATTTGCTGCCCTGGATAATTCCCGTGCTGCAGACACTGGTCAAACACTGTGGCCAGTTCACAGACATTAACGTCGGGTGGTTGGGCTGGGCACACAATACCCATGTGTTCTGCAACTCCAGCCTGTGCTGGAGGTGGGCACATTTGTCCCCTCCTGTGAGCTTGTGGCTGGGGACATTCAGATGCCCCCTCATGCCATGGCTAATGAAGCCTTACACTGGCCAGCTGGAAACTCTTCAATGTCCACCCTCAACTGGGCCAGGATGCAGGCCAAGTGTGCCTTTGGCCACTGCAAGGCATGCTTCAGGTGCCTGCTCATCTGCCTGGATGTAGGGAAAGACAATGTCCCCCAAATTCTGGCGGTGTATTATGTCCTGCACAACATAAAGGAGGGGAAGTGGGAGGGGAAGTCCCTCCTTCTGGGGTTCGGGGTGGACACCGGTCACAACTATGAGCAGCTGGGCACAGCTCCAATCCGCCAGGCCCATCAGGATGGGGTGTGGATCTGCAAGGCCCTGAGGGAGAGCTTCTCCCATGACTCCCAATAACCCTCCCCACACCTGCCCCAGCAGGGGCCTCAGGCCCACAGCCCTGCTCTGTCCCCACCACAACCCCTCCCTTCACCCCCCTGACCCCTGCCCAAAAAAGAGAGACATGGGTGTGGTGAACAACTAACTATTTTACTTAACCAAAGAAAAAGGTGTTGAAAAGAACCGGTGTAACTACTATCTATTTACAATAAAGCAAAGTGCAAAGTGCAAAAATCTTTGAACTATGTACAGTAGGGGATGTGTGTGTCTTGGGTTGACAGTGTGGGGGAGGCCTCAAAACATGTAGGGGGTGGGGGGGGGTCATGGCAGGGGAAGCAGAAGTGGGGCCTGAGGAGCAAGGGGGTGGGCACAGCCCATAGACTCTGCAGCAGATCCAGGACGCCCTACAGGATGGCCGGCAGAGGCAGGGCAGCAGGGGGTGGCAGAGACAGGGTGGCACCCATGGGCAGCTGGGTCACCATGTCCCACGGCATGCTGCTGGCAGCTTCAAAGTGGAACATGAGTTGGTCGCAGGCCTGCGTGTTGTCGTGCAGCCACTGCTCCATGAGCTATCAGAGGGTGGCACTGTGGTCCCAGTGGAATTCTCCCTGGATGCACTGATGGCCCCTCTGGATGTTGGGTTGCCCTGGTGGTGGGGTGGGGCTGGCCTGGCCCTCGGATGGTGTAGGTCCAGCTGTAAGGAAGACAAGGACAGAGAGTGAATCATTCATGCAATGCAATGACCAACAACCCCCCAGGCCAGGGGACGGGAATGTCCCAGGAGCAAAGCCATGTGCAGCCTGCACAATGGGTCTTGCTGCATGGGGACTCTGCAGTGCCTCCAAGACTAGTCTTAGCACAGTGATCCCACCCAGCCCTCCCACTCAACAGGCTAGCAGCCAAGCGGGGTGTCCAGCCACAGAGGGGTCCCATTATAGGTGACAGGTAAGCCAGGAGTGGCCTGGCCCTCCCTGGTAACCGCCCCCCCACCACACCCACACACACCTGCAGCTTGCAGTGCTGTCCATGGGAGCAGCCTCTCATCTGCGGGCACACCTCTCGTTGTGTCAGAGGTCAGGCTAACACCCTTGTGGCTAGCCATTTCTGGTGCTGGCAGGGCTCCCTCCCAACCCTCTTGGGCCTGGGGTTCATTCAGTCTCTCATGAGGCTGGCGGCAGGCTGGCACCTATGCCTGGGGACTGTCTGCTGGGTCCAGCTGGTGCACACTACCTTGCACATGGTCTGTCCCAAGCCGGCTCTGTGACACTCGCAGGGAGTAGTTCTCAGTGGTTATATCAAGTGGGGTTCCTCAGGGATTAGTTCTAGGTCTGGTTACGTTCAATATCTTCATCAGTGATTTAAACAATGACAAAAATTACACTTATAAAGTCCGCAGATGATGTCAAACTGGGAGGGGCTGCAAGTTTTTGGAGGACAGGATTAAAATTCAAAATTATCTGGACAAACTGGAGAAACGGTCTGAAGTAAACAGGATCAAATTCAGTATGGACAGTTGCAAAGCACTCCACTTACGAAGAAACAATCAGTTGTCCACATATGAATTGGGAAATCGCTGCCTAGGGAGAAATACTGCAGAAAGGTACCTCTGGGTCTTAGGGGAACACAGGTTAAATATAAGTCAGCAGTGCACAGAGTTGCAAAAAAAAGCAAACATCATTCTGGGATGCAGTGATTAGTGGGTGTGTTGTAAGCAAGACACAAGAAGTAATTTTTCTGCTCTACTCCACATGGATTAGGCTTCAACTGAAGTATTGTGTCAAATTTTTAGTGCCACATTTTGGGAAAGATGGGGACAAATTGGGAAAAGTCCACAGAAGAGCAACAAATGTGATTAAATGTCTAGCAAATATGATCTATGGGGGAAAACTGAAAACAACAGGGTTTGTTAGTTTGGAAAAGAGAAGATTGATAACAGCTGTTAAGTATAGTAAAACCTCCGAGTCAAGAACACCAGAGCTAAGAACTGACTGGTCAACCAAACATCTCATCTGGAACTGGAAGTAGGCTATCAGGCAGCAGCAGAGAAAAACCTTCTCCTCTCTCTCCTCCTCCCCTACCCCCGGCCAAGAAAAGCACAACAAATACAGTACAGTACCCTGTTACATGTAAACTATTAAAAAATAAAGGAAAAGTAGCATATTTCTTCTGCATGGTAATATTTCAAAGCTTTATCAGGAAAATGTTCAGTTATCTTTTAAAAGAATGGCCATAAAGTTTTGCTCAGATAGAAGTACTTCAAAGTTACAAACAAACCTCCATTCCCAAGATGTTTGTAAGTATGAAGTTCTATTGTACATAAAAGGTTGTTTGTTATAAAGAGGAGGGTAAAAGAACAGTTATTTACCTCCTAACAGTTGTTCTTTCCTCAAACTACAATACCCACCCTAAGGAAGTGAGAAAACAGATTGACAGAGCCAAACAGGTACCCAGAAGCCACCTGCTACAAGACAGGCCTCACAAAGAAACCACCACTGACCATCACATACAGCCCCCACCTAAGGCCTCTCCAATGCATCATCAGTGATTTGCAACCCATCCTGAACAATGATCTTTCACTCTCACAGACCTTGGGAGGCAGGCCTGTCCTCACCTACAGGCAGCTCGCCAACCTTAAACAAATCCTCACCAGCCACTACAAATCACAAACCAGTGGCTCTAGGCCTGGAACCTGCCTCTGCAATGGTCCTCACTGCCAACTCTGCTCACATATCTATAGCAGTGATATCATCACAGGACCTGACATCAACCATGTCATCAGGGGCTCCTTTACCTGCACATCTACTAATATAATATATGCCATCGTGTGCCACCAATGCCCCACTGCAATTTACATTGGCCAAACTGGACAGTGTCTATGTAAAAGAATAAAAACGGGCATAAAATCAGACATCAGGAACAGTAATGTACAGAAGCCTGTGGGGGAACACTACAATCTCCCTGGACACTCAGCAACAGATTTAAGGGTAGCAGTCCTGAAACAAAGAAATTTCAAAAATCAAATGGAGAGAGAAATCTCTGAGCTGCAATTTAATTTGCAAATTTGACTCCATTAACCAAGGATTAAACAGACTGGGAGTGGCTTGCAGCTTACGAAAACAGCTTCTCTGCCTTGGGTGTTAATAGCTCCCCATTAGACTCTGACAATGGCTCATATTCCCTGTCTGATCTGACTTGTTTTTTCCTCTTTTGATAAGTACTATTGATACTAGGCCATTTCCGCCTTGCTGAATAGAACTTGTCAGCTCTCACCCTCTCTTTTACTGGGACCCCATTCTTTAAATACCCTTCTGAAACCAGCATCCCCACTCATGCATCTGATGAAGCAGGCCTTTGCCCACAAAAGCTTACACTCCAAAATATCTGTTAGTCTATAACATGCCACGAGACTTCTTGTTGTTCTCGAAGCTACAGACTAACATGGCTACCTCTCTGATAACAATTACAAGGTTAGTAACCTTTCTTCTTCAAGTACTTGCACATGTGGATTCCATGTAGGTGACTCCAAAGCAGAAACCCCGGGAGGTGGGATCAGTGTTCTAACCTTCCACCAAGTGGAGGACAGCCCTATCCGGGCAGCATCGTCCCTGGCCTGATGTGTCAATGCACAGTGATTGGCAAAGATGTGGAAAGAGGACCACATGGCAGCCCTGCAGATGTCCAGGACTGAGACCTGAGCCACAAAAATCTATTGAAGCAGCCTGACATCTTGCAGACTGAGACATGAGGGGAGGCACTGGGAGCCCGTAGTATTCCCTAATGCATGCCACAATCCAGGATGAAATCCTCTGCACAGAAACCGGCTGACCCTTCAGCCGCTTAGCAAAGACAACAAAGAGCTGAGGCAACCTGACGAAGGACTTTGTTGTCTCCAAATAAAAGGCTAAGGTCCACCTAACATCTTAAGCATGCAGCGGCTGTTCTTTACCCGACACATGGGGTTTGGGGTAAAAGACTGCCAGGAAAACGTCCTGACACACATGAACATTCAACACCACTTTAAGCAAAAAGGCAGGGTGGAAGCATAACCTGACCCTGTCTTTAAAGAAAACTGTATGGGAGGTCCCAAGTAAACCCTTAGTTAATACATACTTGGCCAACATGATGGCCACCAACAGGGATACCTTGTAAAGCAGATGTAGCAATGTTCACAGGGGTTCAAATGGAGGTTCCATGAGGTTGGACAGGATCATATTGAGATCCTACTGGGGAACAGGCTGTCACACATGCAAATAAAGCCTGTCTGGGCCCTTCAAAAACCTTTTTACCATTAGATCTGCAAAAAGGGTCTTACCCTTGGCACCTCAGTGTAAAGCAGAGATAGCTACTAGGTGGACTTTAATCGAGGATGAGGCTAATCCCTGAAGCCTGAAGTCCAGAAGGGAATCCAGAACCAGGAGAACTGGGTCATCCAGGGGAACACCCCCTTCTGGATAGACCAGTTATAAAACCACTTCCACTTGGTCATACAATCAGCCCCAGTGGAAGGTCTCCATCTTCCCAGCAGTACTTCCTGCATACACACAAAAGACTGGAGTTCTGCCACTGTCAGCCATGGAGCTTCCGCACCATCAGGTGCAGCAACTGCAGGTTTGAGTGGAGGAGGCTGCTGGAGTCCTGTGGGATCAGGTTGGGGACTAATGGGTGCAAAATCGGCCTTTGGCACAACAAACTCTGGAGGGTGGAAAAACAGTGCTGCCTGGGCCATGCGAGTGCAATAAGGATCAGGGACATCCTGAATTCCCGAACCAGCAGGAGCACCGGGTGCATCAGCAGGAATGATGGTAACACATACCACAGACCCTCAGGCCAGGGAGTCAGCAACAAATCCCCACCCCCCAAGAGTCCCTGTCCAGACCCATGAGGGAACAGAACCCCATGAACTTCCTGTTCTGGCCTGTGGAAACCCCCACCTGCAGAAAATGCCCAGGGCTACATCCTCTGAGGGTTCACTTGTGGCCTGTGAAGGACCTGCTCAGCAGGTCAGTCAAAATGTTCTGGGTTCCTGGGAGATAGGAGGCAATCAGGTGGATACCCATTCCATTGCAGATGTCTCAAAGGGGAAGGGCCTCCCAATAGGTTATGTGAGTGGGCCCTACCCTGCCTTTAGATGTATGAAACCACCGACTTGTTGCCAGGCAGAATGAGAACCAACTTGCCCCCAAGCTGGGGAAGAAAGGCCACACAGGCAAGGCGGACCGCTCTCAACTCCCTGACATTGATGTGCAGGGAAAGATCGCCCCTTGACCACATGCCTTGTGTCTGCATGTCTCCGAGATGGGCTTCCCAATCAGTGTCTAATGCATCTGTCGCAAGCTTGAGTGTTGGTAGCAGCCTGAAGAACGGGACCTTAGTGCAACCTTCTCCTCCCCAGTCCACCAAGTGGAGAATGTTGAAGGGATGGGTGGCGCGGGGGAAACCTTCACCACTCTGTCCCAACCAAGAAAGGTTGGTTTGTGAGTCCATGCCAGCCACTTCTGCAAGGGGTGCATGCAGAACCTAGCATGCTGAATTACATAGGTGCATGCAGCCACTAGGCCCAGAAGGTGCATGCAGGCCCTCGCCATGGTTATCAAGAACGTTTGCATATCCCAAACTGTTGACCTGACTGCCAGGAAGTGGGACCTGGAGAGGGAGGCCTTGGCCTCCATTGAGTCCAGAGTGGTGCCCACAAACTCTGTTTCTAGAATAGGTGCCAGAGTTGATTTGGACACATTCAGGAGTGGGCCCAGTTCCTGAAAGAGTTCCTGTACTACAGTGATATGTGCCCATACCTGGCTGGCAGAGCATCTGCACAGTAGCCAGCTATCTATGTATGGGAACACCTGGATCCCCCACTTCTTGAGGGCAGCAGCGATGACCGACATGCACTTTGTCAAGACGTAAGGAGCCATGGAAAGCACAAAAGGAAGGGCTGTAAACTGATAATGGTCCCTGCCCACCACAAAATGGAGGAATCGCCAATCGTGGGGCACAACAGAGATATGAAAATACGTGTCTTTTAGATTGAGGGCAGCATACCAGTTTCTGGGGGCTAGGTAAGGAATGATGGACATCCAAGTCACCATACAGAACTTCTTTTTGACCATGAAAGTGCTGAAGTCTCTGAGGTCCAGGGTGGGATGGAACCCACCCTTTGTCTTGGGGACCAGGAAAAATCAAGAATACCTACCATCACGAGGGAATCGTCTCTAGTGCTCCCAGGGCGAGGAGCTGAAGCACCTCCTGCCACAGGAGAATCTTGTGAGAGGGGTCTCTGAAGGAGGACGGGGCAGGGATATGGGGGGGACAGAAGGGGTATCCCCCTTTCCCACCATTTCTAGGACCCAGTGGTCCAAGGTGACAGATTCCTAGGCCTGGGTGAAAGAGAAAAAGTGGTCCCGAAAGGGAATGGGCAAGGCTAGTAGACTGCCCTTGAGCACACGCTTGGTGAGGCCCCAAGAACTTACTGAGAAGACCCTGACTCTGGTCCTGGTTGACAGGTGGCAATGTGCACCTATGTAATTCTGTTGCACCAGTGCAAATCGGGACGTGGCCCCTACTGGGAGGACCTAGGGCAGGTGTCTGCAATCTGCAGCTCTAGAGCCACATGCGGGTTTTTATGGACTTCTTTGTGGCTCCCAACACTAACTGCAAAGTAAAAAAAAACCCCACTGATTATTTTTGATAAATAGTGAATATCTAAAAGCCCTAAATGAACAACTCATATCTAAATAGCAAACAACATGTGATCTTGAAACTTTGGATAAGCCCCTCAGCATGCACCAGAAAAAGAGATGGTGCAGGAGTGAAAGTCAGGAAGTCAGCTGTACACATACACATGTAAAGTGTGAGGAAATATAATATGTAAAAAGTTTGTGAATGTCCTGCAGAAACCATGTATTGCATTAAAAATCATTGTGTGTGCACTGTTCTTAAATTAGGGGTCACAGAAAGTGTGGCTGGACATTATTTATTAATGACTGACTATCTCATGTTCACATGAATTGAGGCTCCTGAATTACTGAGATTTTTACCAAATTGGAAAAAAATAGCTCTTCTTGCTATTTTGATTGCTCACCCTGACCTCAGGCATGAGTACTTAAGGCTAATGAATACAAAGACTGAAGAGGTGCCCGGGTATATTTTAGGCTGTGCAGATGTTGATCCATCTGCTGGGTAAATACAGAGGGGCCCTTAGAGGTCCTGAATAGCGGTCTGCAGTTCAGGAGGCACCCCAGATCTTTGTAGCCAGGAGCTTTGTAACCAGGAGCTGATTCGCTATGTGAAAATACAGCCCTCCTGAGGCACAGGCCTTCCTGACAAATAGATCCATTTTCTTGGCATCCCTGCTCTTAGCAGTCAAACCTGATTGCCCCACTTGTCCCTTTGGTTCACCACTTGGACAACCAGGGACCCTGGAAGCAAGTGGGAAAAGAGATACTTATTCCCCTCCTGGGGCACAAAGTACCAATGGCTCAACCCTCTCGTCCATTGGTGGGATAAAGGCCAGGGTTTGTGAAAAGGACTTAGAGATTTTGGCCATTGTCTTGTTAATGGGGAGGGCCACTCTAATAGGAAAGTGCTGGAGAGAAGAGGGGCTCCCGTGCCTGGAACTACCGGGATTGGACACCCTGGACAACTATGTGGACTCTGCCTCTGAGCTGGTAGAATACTATAATGCTAACCATGGTGGAACAGAGGCAGATGCCATCGGTGTGTCTGATGGGGTGTGCTCAGTCATCAGCTCTGGTTTATCCTGGTGTCCATGGGAGGGTGGTGGTCAGAGGCATGGAAAAGCAAGGGCCCAGGAGGTCTTGAGTGATGCAGCCACCCAGGGTAGCCAGAGCCACATTCAGTGCTGAGCAGGACCCTTATCCCAATGCCGCGTTTGGGCCCAGGCTGGAGTGGAGGTTGCCAGTGCCCATGAGGGATAGAGGGACAACTCAATCAGGTTCCTAACCATCTCAAAAGCCTCTGGCATTGAAGGTTCTGGGAAGTCTCCCAGTGGGCTGACTTCCTGGAATGGGCTTGACTGCTTGCCTGATCGAAAAGGCCTAGTCTTGGTGCCTAATGGTGCCACATGCCCCACTTGAGGGCACACGTTGTGGAGGTGATGTGCCCCTGCTAGACCTCCTCTTCTTCTGAGGTACCAGGGACTGGGCACAGTGCTGAGGTCGGCACAGTGCAAGGGAAGCATGTGAATGACCAGACGCCTCCTGCACCAAAACCAGTACACTCTGCGTTGCCAGTGCTGGGTCTGATGCTAGTGCTGGTCATAAAGCCACCTCCATCAAGATGATTTTGAGACATGACTCTTTCCTGCTTGGTCCGGGGTTTGAAAGCCTTACAGATCTTACAGGCCTCAGACAAGTGAGGCCCACCAAAGAACTTGAGGGAAGCAGAGTACAGATCACTACAGGGTATAGGCTTCTGGCAACTCTTACAGGGTTTGAAACCTTGAGGGCCATGCATGCCCTGCTGCATGCACCAACCAAGGACGGCAGTGGGTCCTTCAAATTAACCTAGCAGTACTAAACAAATGATAACTATGGAAACTGGAACAAAGCACGAGTGACTGCTAAAGGGCGCTTGCTAGAAAGAGCAAGAATACATTCCAACGACCACCTTGGGTGGTAAGAAGAAATGGAGAGGGTGAAGGACCAGTAGGGGGTATATATTGGCCAATAGACTGGCGCCACTCCAGTGGGCTCCCCTGCTGGCCCAACAGGTACTGCTGAGGGAAAATTTTCCAATGACGCGTGCATGCTGCATGCACACACATACATGGAATGGACATCAGCAAGCACTCAAAGAAGAACTGTTTTCTTTAACCTCTGAGGATAAGAGTAGAAGCAACGTTGGAATTAAATTGCAGCAAGGGTGGTTTAGGTTGAACAGTAGGGAAAGCTTCCTAACTGTCAGAGTAATTAAGCACTAGACAAATCGCCTACAGAGCTTATGGAATCTCTGTCACTGGAGTTTTTTTATGAGGAGAAGAAAAACACCTGTCAGAGATGGGGTAGAATAGGGAGGGCTAAAAGGAGCCTGTGAGCCACATCTGGCCCACCAAGCCTTTGAATCCAGCCCCCGGCCCACCCTGTCAGACCCCTCAGGCAGGGAACAGCCCCAAGTGCTCGAAGTGCCTGGCTCCTCCATGTGCCTCTCCACACTGCATGCTGGAGGAGAGGCTTTATGCATTGCCCCTGTTCCACAGCACAGTCTCTCAGTTCCCAATATCCAGTTCCCACTGCCCCAGCACAAACTTGCAACTGTCATTGCCTGAGAGGCACATGAAGCAGCCAGATGCTTTTAGTGCCTTGAAGCTGTGGCAGGCAGGGAGCCTGGCTGAAGGTCTTGTTGAGCTGCTAGCTGGAAATCACCTAGGCAAACGCCTCCTGACCAGAGTTGCCTCTGGCACCCCACCCCCTCCCATACCCCAACTCCCTGCCCAGATCACCATCCATACCCTCTGCACACACGCCCAGGTCACAACTCCCTCTAGACCCTGCACTCCCCTCCCACAGCCCTCTTCAGGGCCAGAATCCTCTTCTGCATCCATATCCCCACCCAGACCCTGCACCCCAATCCTCTGCCCCAGGTCATAACCTGCTCCTTTACCCAAACTCCCTCTCAGACCCCACACACCCTCCTGAACCCCAATTCTCTATCCTAAGCTCTCTTTTTCACCCAAGCTCTGTCCCAAATGCCTCATCCCCTCCACAGAAAAGTGTGACACCTGACCACTTGCCAAAACCTTGGCTTGCCCCCCCACCCACACCCAGTACAGAAATTATTGCTCACTCCTGGTCTAGAAGACAACACTTAGTCACAAATACAGTACAGTACCCTGGTGCAGGAGACTGGTCTAGAAGAGGTCCCTTCCAGTACTACGATTCTATGATTTTATAGCCATTTGAAATACAATTCAACATACACAACTGTACAAATGAAATAATTAACTCCTTCAACCTCAAAATAAAACACTAGAGTACATATTTAAGTAATTGAAAATAAAAGTGGGAATCCTATCACTCATAAAAAGATAGCATATAATAGCTTATCATAAGTGATATCTTCTCAGCTTTTAATCATATTAATTATTTCCAGTTTGGTGTGTTGCTAATTGTTTCTAATCTTCTCTGCTAAACTGGCATAGAGTTGAATAAACCTTTTTTGTGCCCATTTGTTCTACCGCATGACATCACAAGATGCCTGCCAATAACACAGAGATGCCTAAAAGCCTTGAAATTCTTGGCTTTGGAACCCCAGGTTTTCTTAGAACCGTTAATTTATTTTGGCTAAAATCCTAGCTTTTGCCTCCACTTGAAAAAAGTCTCTCTTACACAGTAATTAAACTTGTGGTGGACAACACTGAAGCAGTGACAGACAACTCCAAAAAGAATCTATCGTCTAGTCACGTCTTACTGAGGTTTCTCTTTTTGCAGCTATGACAAGAAAGCAGCAAAGGAGATGTGCAACCAGAGTGCAATTTAAATTCTAATTAGACAATTAGAGGAAAAGAAATGGTGTTTTTGTCAGACAAAGCTTTATATATTATTAGAAAATTAGGGAAAGCTTAGCCACCAGCATAGAATGCTCAGCCATCAATTAACCAAATAGTTTAAATTCAGTCCACACAAAATTTCAGTGAGACAAGGTGGCAGTAATCTCTTTTATTGGACCAACTTTTGTTGGTGAGAGAGACAAGCAAGGTTACACAAAGCTCTTCCTCAAATCCTGGGCCCAACCTAGTTACAACTACACTGCATACATAAAATTAGTGTTAAGTCATTAGATTTTATAGCAGCAACCAAATTGGGTATTAAAAAAAAAAAGCTTCATGTGATCTCAAATGTGTCCCTTTGGTAGTATAAATCAAGAGTCAGGAGAAGCCTCACCTCTCACACCTGCCTGGCTGATTCTCCATAGAAAAGAGAAAACTAGAGGACCTCACACAGGCCATTTCCCCAGTTCTCCAATTGTCAAGAATGCAGTCTGGGCCTTTGGCCTGTTCTCTCTCCCCTAGTGTGGCAGTATTTAACTGCATTGCTGTGTCACTTGTGGACCAGGGCAAGGAGAACAAAAATGACACAAAACTGCAAGTTCAAATATGTTGCAAAATAATCTACAAAAATAGCTGGTCTGTTTAAGAAACACAATTTTCCATGGAAACCAACACACTCAATTCCAGCAAAATAAAAAAGTAGATTTATTTGAAGGTTAGAGCTATAAAATCTTAAACAGCAACATTTCCTTCAATAATATGAAAGTAGCAGGCACTGGTCAACTAAAGCATCTCAGATTCTTTCACTTTGTCATCTTTATCTTCAGTAGCTCTGTAAATATTTGCACAATAAAAAGTACTGTACAGTATTTTGTGGGGCACTGTTATTATTGTGTATCTACAATTAAAGAAACCCATGACTCAAAACACCTACACATACAAAGAATATATATACTTCAGAGTATTTAGGTCTGGAAGCACGAATGGAACCAATGAATATTTCTCTAAACAGCATGGCACATTTCAGCATCATTGTATTCCAAAATTATTGTACACAGGTTGAACCTCTCTGATCTGGAACTCTCTCGTTGAGCAACATCCATAATCTGGCATGATTTTAGTTAGCCAGATGACCACCTATCATGGCTGTGGCCAAGTTTCCCATGGTCCCATAAAGTTTGTTTGCAGCCACCAGTCATGGCTCTCAGTGTTCTGTGCTTTAGATGTAATTTAACCCTAAATGTCTTCTACGACCCCAGTAAGCAGTGGAAGTGTTGGTAACATGCTGGAAAATATTGATCTCCTGTGATCCAGCAAATTCTCTTGTCTGGAATCTACCGGTCAGGTCCCAGGGGTGCAGGACAAGAGAGGTTCAGCCTCTACTAGCAATCATCATACTGGTCATTTCTTATTTCTATTTCACCCAAAATAGTTCTCACTTTAGACTGTTTGACTGGGAACTAAATATCTATTAGCACTCCCCAACCTGGAAGATCCACTTCTCCACATAACAGTATCGAGCAAAACAGTAAACAGTTATCTACAGAATATAGAAGCCACAACTCTACAAAAGAACTGAACTGAATATTTTACGTAAAGAAAAAAGTGGTGCAGCTTCAAAATGTTGAAGGGATGAACTACCAAAAAGCAGCCATACAGAGATCAGCTTTAGATATCTAATGGGTCTGCCCCACCAAGTAAGAGGTAGAAAGCAACAAAATGTATTTAAAAAAAAATAAAGCTAGCAAACATGAACCTGACTTTGTTATTTTCACCCACAGGCCAATTTCCTATAACAAATTGAAAAACCATGATGGGTGAAAAAGATGTGAAATATGTATGCTACAAAACCAAAATAAAAACATTTTACATAAGTGACCTAAATCAACTGATACTTCAAGCCTGCTGATTCAGTTTTCTGCTCCTAGTAAAAACCCTGTATATTTCAATATGAAAGCTAAAAATCCACAACCTTCAGTACGAGTATCTGTTTTTCTAAGGCATCTTTTATGATCAAAGGTCAGTCCACACACTCTAAATCCAAACCTGCCTGAACTCCTGGAGAAGGTAAGATTCTGACCTGACCTCCCAATCCAAAGCTCATGATTTGAGATGACCTCTGCTAGTGCCTGCATACTGGCACATTGATCTTAGCCAACATTTCTTTCTACTTACCTATTCATTCACATCTTCTTGGCTTTTTGACTAAAATCAAAAATAGCTTCTATACCCAATAATAAATAATAATATATGGAGATATATATCTCACAGAACTGAAGGAACCTTGGGAGGTCACTGAGTCCAATCCTCTGCCCTTCTGTCAGGACCAAGCACCACTCCTTCCCCCGCCCCAATTTTGCCCCAGATCCCTAAATGGCCCCCCTCAAGGATTGGGCTCACAATCATGGATTAGCAGACCAGTGCTCAAACCACTGAGCTATCCTTCTCCCATGAGCTATCCGTCACCTCCATGATTTTTTCTACTGTATCCAAAATGCATGGTAGTCCCGTCTCACTCAGGTTCATTAAACCAACACCCCCTTTCTTTTTCTAATGTCTCTACAAAGACCATAGAGCAAATACTTAGTGTAAATTGCCACCGAAGTCATTGTAGCTATGAACATTTATATCATCTAAGCACCTAGCTCTGTTTTCTTCCACTGTCTACAAAAAGACCATCAAATGTTTTGAAATTTAAAACCACCACCATGAACTTGCTCCTATGGTCTAACCAGTGCAATCTGTCATAGCAATGAATGCCTTGGAGATTGCACAGCTTGTGACAAGGACCTTCTTTACAGCAGTTTTTGATTGAAAATAAGATTAGGTCATCTGAAATGCCCAATATTGGTCTGGTCAGCAAGGGAAACTACATTCTTTCCTCAGAAATGACTGGATGACGACTTAATAAGGTATTTCTATCTATCTTCTATCTGTTAACTCATAAGACATGAAAAAATGTCTGTTATTCAAACCAAACTTCCAGACAACACAAAACCTGAGTTAAAGCTGAAGTTAAACATTCACTGTTCAAAGTCTGACCCTTATGGACAGCACCACTCAGACCTACATAATGGGTATCTTAATCAAGACTTCAGAATAAAACCTCAGTATTTAATCTTGAACCATATCTATCATCAAAACCTGAAAATTAAGTAATCTGCATGAAAGAGAAAAAGACTTCAGCCTTCCCTCAGTTTGAGAAAGTAAAGGATAACCAACAATGACTAAGAAAATTTTGATGGATTTCAGAAAACTCAAGTTGTCATCTTACATTTATGCTACCCACATTGACTTGTCTCAAAGGTAACACAGACTTGTACAAAAAAAAAAAAGATAACTAACATTTCTAGACTTAAGAATAGGTGTATTTTCAGCATACTTAGCAAATATTCACTGCTGTCTACTTAAAATTTAGAAACAAACAAGCTCAGATTAAGTTTATCCTGATAAACTGATACAGTTCCAATAAAGAAAAAATGTCTATTTGTTTATATATCACCTACAGAAGAATAATTAATAACACTACAGAAGATAGATGAAAATATATGGGAAATGTGCAAATCCAGACAAAATAACAAAGGGAGACCAACACCTTACTGTGCAGAACCAGTTTGTTTTTCAGTCAACCATAAATTCCAAGGGCTAGAGTCTGCCTTGTAGCTCTGAACCTACCAAGATGATGTAGCTCGGGGGGCACTAGCCAGTGTCTTAATGTGCTTGCAGTCTCACAATCCTGTATTATCTGGGGTTGCAGCAGCTCCCAGAGTGATTTGCATAGCCTTGTAAGGATGTCTAAATTATAACAGTCCCTCTCCACTCAGGCTGCCCTAGGCTCAGAATTTCTGCAGATTTGCATACCATAGCTCCACCTACAACAAGGCCCTCCCTTCTCCAGGACACTCCCTATGGAAGGGCTTGCCAGGGTGGCAACTTTGGAAGATAGCGTGTAGTGGTTTGTCTCAGTCTCTGAACTAGAAAAATTCTGCTCCAGCTAGATACATTTACCTGGCATAGAGCAAAATTGAGGATGCTGTACATGCCCAAATTCCATATACTGTAAAAGAATTTTATTTCATGAAATATGTAAGATAGAGGGACACCAATGACTTGAAATCTACTCAGTTTTTTAAAATATAGTTTTAAAATGTAAAATATAGTTTCAGATATTATATCTGCCTCACATCACTTTACCAATTTTTGAACTTTCAGAAGCAACTTTCTTATTTTTTTTAAAATGGTCCTCTGTCCCTCTAATGTGTGAATAACCCACAGAAATAAAAGGCGAAAAATTATACCAAATTCAAGACAGTGACACTGACGGCATAAAAATGCACAAAATAAATGAGAAAAAAAGGTTCTTCCCTTTTAAGCACTTTCAGTTACAAAAACTGCAGATATTACTTGTAACAGTAAATAAACAAAGAGAAAAATTAAAAATGTTAGTTAATTGATCCCTTTAAACAAAACACAGAAGCAGAAATGTAGCACTTAAAGACTAACAAAATGATTTATCCAGTGATGAGCTTTTGTGGGACAGACCCACTTTTTCAGATCTGATGAAGTGGGTCTGTCCCACAAAAGCTCATCACCGAATAAGTCATCTTGTTAATCTTTAAAGTGCTACATTTCTGCTGCTTTGTTTTGTTGGTGTGCAGACTAACACGGCTACCTCTCTGTTACAGATGCCTCTGAAGTAATTTTACAGTTGCACAAGGTAAGGCCCACATATACAATACGTATTTATTGCTGGATGTAGAGTGGTATTATGAATGATATTTCCAGGTCCAAGAATAAGGTAGAGAGAAGAAAATTAGAGGTGAGGATTTTTGTTTTCTGATTTTTTTTATCTTATAAATCGAGATGGCTCACTCTTTAAAATGGTTTTCTAAAGCTCTCAAACCCACACAACCCCCAGCAAAATGAAAGGTGTTGTTATGGGTTTACAGCAGGTGGCAAAGGAGCAGCCCCTAAGGACATGATAACCACGTTGCATCTGAATATTTTTTGCGGAGACTTTTTTGAGCCACAAAATTTGGATTGTGATCTGCCTTTCCCCACAAAAATCTGAGCTGTTCAGAGAAAGATCAAGCTCTTGCCAGTTTTTTGTTGCTGTTTGCTTTTCTGTTTTGTTTGTTTTGCTTTTATGCCAGTCTAAAACCTATTTATTTCTTTATATGTATTTAGCAAAATATCAGAAAACTGAGATTTTCTTTAAAGCACATCTGGCAAAATGCTCTCTTCACCCTGTATTTTTAGAATATAAGAACAGAAGAACAGACAAGCTGGGATAGACCAACAGTTCATCTAGCCCAACATCCTGTCTTCTAACAGTAGCTAGTGCCAGATGCTTCAAAGGGAATAAATAGGACAATTTACTGAGGAATCCACACTCTGTCATCCAGCAGTTACCTCCCTTGCCATCTTTATTAACAGCCATTGATGGACCAATCCTCCAAGAACAATCTATTATTTTTTTAAAAACACAGTTATATTTTTGGCCTTCACAACATCCTTTATCAACAAGTTCCACACGGGAGCTGTCCATTGTGGAAAGTACTTCTTCCTTATATTTGCTGTAAACCTGCTACCTCTCAATTTCATTGAATAACCCCGAGCTCTATCCCCATGGGAAGGGGTAAATAGCACTTCCCTACTTTCTTCATACCATTAGCAAATTTCTTTTCAAAGATGAACAGTCCCAATCTTTTTAATTTCTCATCATAAGGAAGCTGTTACATACCCTTAATCTTTTTATTGCCCTTCTCCATACTATTTCCAGTTTTAATATATTTTTAGGAAGTGTTAAGCAAAACTGCACACAGTATACAAAAAACAGGTGTAACATGCCTTTACATAGTTGTATTGTATTTTCTGTTTTATTATCTATCTAGCCCTTTCCTAATGGTTTCTAGCACTCTATCAATTTGGACAGTTGCTGCAGATCCAACTGGAGTTTTCAGAAAACTATCCATAAGGACTCCAACATCTCTTTCTTGAGAGACAACAGCTAATTTAGAACCAGTCATTTTGTTCATGTATGGGGGAATACGTGTGCCAACATGCAGTACTTTACATTTATCAACATTGAATTTCATCTGCCATTTTCTTGCCCAATCACACCCTTTTGAGAGATTCATTCAGAACCCTTCTCAGTCAGCTTTGGTCCTAACTATCTTGAGTCATTCTGTATGATTGGCAAACTGCCATCTTACAGTTACCCCCTTCTCTAGATCATTTATGAATATGTTAAACAGCATTGGACCTATACAGATCCTTGGGGGACCCCCACTGTTTATCAGTGTGAAAATGGTCTTTTTTAATCTTTTAACCAGGTAGTGGTCCATGAGAGGACTTTCCTTCTTACCCCATAATCGCTCACTTTGCTTAAGAGCCTGTGGCGTGGGACCATGTCAAAAACTATTTGAAAGTGCAAGTACACGCTATCCACTGGACCAATGTTTTCCATATATTTGTTGACACCCCACCCCCACCCCAAAAATTCTAATAGATTGGTGAAGCCTGATTTCCCCTTTACAAAAGCTATGTTGACTCTTCCCCAACATATCATTTTCACCTATGTTGGATGATTCTGTTCTTTACTACAGTTTCAACTAATTTGCCTGGAACTGAAGTTAAGTTCACTGGCCTGTAAGTGCCAGGATTGGCTCTGGAGTCTTTTTTCATAATTAGTGCTACAGTAGTATACATCTGTAACCTGGCACAGAAACTGACTTAAGTGATAGCTCACACACCGTTTTCAGCAGTTCTTCTAGTTCATATTTGAGTTCCTTGAGAACTCTTGGGTGAATATTATTGAGTCCTGGTCACTTATTAGTGTTTATTTTACCAATTTGTTCCAAAACCTCCTCTAATGACACCACAATATGGCAAAAATCTTTAGATGTGTCACCTACAAAGAATGGCTCAGATATGGGAATCTCCCTCAAGCCCTTTGCAATAAAAAAAAATGGTGCCAGGTATTCAGTTAGCTTCTATGAAACAACTTCATCTTCTATGAGTGCTCCTTGGCAAACTAGCTGTTCACTGGCCACACTGACTGTTCAGTAGGTTTCCTGTTTTTGATGTATTTTTTTTTAAAGTTGCTGTTAATGTTTTGTGTCTTTTGCTAATTGCTCTTCAAATTCTTTCTTGACCTGCCTAATTATATTTTTACACTTCACTTACTAGAGTTCATCATGTTCCTTTCTTTTCCTCAGTATGATACTTCTTTCAAATTTTAGATGATGTTATTTTGTCTGCAACCACCTCTTCTAGTCCATTTTTAGCCAAAGCAGCATTTCTCTTTGGTCCTCTTACAATTACACTTAATCCAAATTAAAAAGCAACACAATAAGAATATCACCCTGACCAAACAGCAGAGAAGAAGGGAGTTGTTAGAAATAAAATATATCTAGGTCTGACCCTCTGTTATGATGTTTTTAAAGTTTCCATCCAGCTTGCAGACATTTAACTTGTGACTGTTCCTTTTAATGGCTACGTCTATACAAGAACTTTTCCTGGCAAAACTGCACTTTTGTTGGAAAAAATCATGGAACATCTAGACACAAAACACACTTTTTTGACAGTTTGTCAAAAAAACCCATCACATCTGCAGGCAGCTTTATACCTCTCCCTGTTCAGCTATAACCCCTCTCTCAACAGCGTTCTGTAGACAAAACAGCCACGTAGACAGACAGGGCTTCTAGTTCACCAAGCAGCCCTGTTTGGAGAGCTTCTGGTCAGCTGTTCTGTGAAGAGAGGGCCTGGCAGTCTGGCTGTTCTCTGTCAACAGAGCAGATTGCTCTTTCAATCAGCCTTTATGCATAGGCGCAATCTGTCTATAGAAGTTTTGCCAAGAAATCCCTTCTAACAGTCACTTCTGTCGACAGAGGCTTCTCGTGTAGACATAGCCAATATATGCAACTAACCTCCTTATTTTTTTTTTAGTTCTTCTCCCTGCAGTTAAATATTATTGTGGTGGGTTACTAGGATATTTCCCCCTTTACAAGGATATCAAATCTAACTTTATTATAGTTGCTATTACCAAGACATTCAGCTATACTCTGGTATCAGTTAAGACCGGGGTTGGCAACCCGTGGCTCTTTAATGAGTCTCTTGCAGCTCCTAGAGCTGCCACTGCTGACTCCTTTTGCACCTCCAGAGGCTGCCACTACTTAAGCAATAAAACTAAATTCAGTTCCCCGTTGTTAAAACAACTGGCAGACTCTGAAGCCACTGAGCAGTCAGCTGTAGCAGGGAGCCCTGGAGAAGAAAGCCACAGCAGGACAGAGAGCCCTGGAAGAGAAAACCAGTAGGGCGCGGTGCTGCATGTGGGGGAAGCACTAAACCTGCAGGAGAGGTGAGGGGAGGAGTGGCTGAGCCTGCCCCTGCCAAAGCTGCACAGCTCTGCCAAGAAGGAGGTAGCAGCAGCAGGGAGCAGTGGGGGTGGGGGGACAGCAGAGGAGCTGCACGCGCTGAGGCAAATTAATCCTGGAGTTGTGTGTCGGGGGCACAAAGTTTGGAGTTGAGGCAGGTTAATTCTGGGGGTGGGGGTGTGGTTTGGAGCTGAGAGGTGTTAACCCTGAGGAACAGAGGCAGTTTGGAGTTGAGAGGGGTTAAGAATGAGGATGGGGGAGCAGGTTTGTGGGTTGCGGGGTAAAGCCTGGGGATAGCGAGCAGATTTTGGGGCTGAGGCAGGTTAAGCCTGGAGATGGGGCTAACTTATTTTGTAACTGGTACAGATCAATGTGTGTGCCGTTTTTAAAAGAGGGGTGATAAAAAGTATGATTTGCTATTATTTATTGACTGTCCCATACTCACATGCATTGCAGCTCTTGAAGTACTGATTTTGTAACTGAATTTTAAAAAAATGGCTCTTCTCGCTATTTCAGTTGCAGACACCTGGGTTAGGACTAAACCAAGAATTCTCTCCCCCCCATGTGGGTTTCAAGACAACCTTCTCCAAGAAGAAGTCAATAATGGTACTTAGAATTTTCTTCTCTATTTCCCACCCTGAGGTGATACGTACCCAGTAAATATGGGGATAGTCAAAGTCCCCATTGTTATTGTGTTTTCTGTTTTTACAGTCTCTTTAATCACTTTGAGCATTTCAAAATCACTGTCACCACCCTGGCTCAGTGGTCAGTAGTATATTACTACCGCTAAACTCTTGCGATTAAAGCAAGGAATTTCTAGCCATAGAGATTCTGTTGTACTGTTTGAGTCATATAAATGCAGTACCCAGAGGCACTGACACCTCATCTGGGGTGAGTGCAGTCTCTGCTCTACAGCCTCAGCTGAGAGCCAGCTGGCCTTTAGCTCACATGGTAGAATGCAGGGCTTTAGACCCTGTGTTCACAGGTTCTATCCTTGGTGCCAGCAACCCGGGTCTGTTGGTGTTACATAAGCTTTATACTGTATTTGTCTCTATTCACACTTTCATATACAGCACACCTTTAGCGTGATCTACTTTGCCTTTCCCGTAAATTTTGTACCCTGGTATTACCATGTCCCATGGATTAGCATTGTTCCACTAAGTTTCTGTGATGCCTATTATATCAATAGCCTCATTTAACACCAGGGACTCAGGTTCATCCATTTTCATATCTACACTATTTCACTTGTGTACAATCATATAAAGTGTGTCACTTTTTAGTTGTCTGCTTTGAAGTGATTTAATTCAATGGGACTCATTTTCATTTGACTATTTCTCTTCAGTTCCACACTGTACTTTATCATCTTCTATCAAATTTTCCCCCAAGGACATGTCTGTCCAAACAGTAGGTTCTACCATATCAGCCACCTTTCCCTCAGCCCTTTGGTTAAAAAACAGTTCCATATTCATTTTAATTTAACATGCCAGCAATCTAGTTCCATTTTGGTGTAGGAGAAGCCCATCCTTCATCTATACACTCCTTTTCCAAAAGGACCCCGGTTGCTAACAAACCTAAATCCCTCTCTTCCAACCACTATTGTCTCACTCAGGCATTGAGAGAGTTCTACCTAACTGGCACTGCACAAGGAACCAGAAGCATTTCAGAGATGCCTTGGGCTTTAGTCTCTCACCCAGCAGCCTCAATTCGGCTTCCAGGACTGTCTGCTAGTTTTCCCGACATCACTGATGCCTACAAGTTTCATGTTTCAGAGAGGTAGCTGAGTTAGTCAACAAGTTTCATGACTGACAGCTCTGCCGCAGCACTGCATGTAAATGTCCCAAGATATCTCAAGATATCTACAACCTTTGTGCCCAGCATCACAAATCCAATCACTTCTATTGCTAATAACTGACTCCCACCATCACTATTACTTGTCTGTTCCTAATACCGGGGTCCCTCCTTCTTCAGCGACATTCAATGCAAGATAATACCATGACACCATCTGGAAGACCCAAAGTATGAGACTGTTTCCCTCCATTCCGGTTTGATGGTCTCCTTCCTTGAGATTTTCATCCTTGTCAACAGCACGGAGACTGTCAGACTGGGGACATTTTGCTGCATCCCAGAAAGTCTCATCTACATCTCTTCTTAGTTTCTCCAGTTCAGCCACTCTGGTCTCAAGAACACATTCTTTGTCTGTGAGAGCAATGAGCTCCTTGCAACAAATGCATGCATGGCACCTGCTTACGGGGGAATAATCATACGTATTGCAATCCATGCAATGAGCTGAACAATTCTCACTCTGCAGCTGGACTTCTGCCTGCAGGACTTTTACTCTTCCATTTGTGTTTGTTTGTTTGGGGGAAAGGCATGTATAATTGGTTTTGTCTTTTGCTTGAGTTAGAAGGGGTGTTGTAAGTCTAAGTTAGAGAATGTTCATTAGATGTATCTGGCTGTCAATGCCCCCTGGCTGAACTCCCTAGCTAAACTCCCATTCGCTGGGCCCTCTCTTTAGCACAACTGTGTTTTCAAAAATGCTAGAAGGGTCCCATTATAGATTTACTGCAAAGGAGAAGAACCAGGAAATAGTACACATCAGTGATTTAGGCAGAGAGTTTAGCAAAGAGTGTAGACTTCATCGTTGTTCTTCTAAACAAACTGTCTTGTTTCATTAGCTAGGAAGAACATTGGTTTCACATGGCTAGATAATCATATTCTCTTCAAGCGGAGGGAGATTGTGTAAAATCAAAATACAGCACCTCAGATTTCTCTACATCCATTCAAGAGAAGACAGTTCCACTATATTTTGAAGCGGCTTTTCATCCACAAATATCCACTAAATGGACGGTTTCAATAAAGGAATCTGGCAAATTATTCCAGTCCTTGTCAACTTGAGGAATGGTAATAAGCAGGAGTAAAAGTAAATGCCAGGACTTACCGGTGTGCCAGCATCCTTGGCCCACAGGGTGGTGGCTTCGAGCAGCAGGAAAGAGTGGGGCCTTGGGAAGAAACAGCAAGGATGAGGGCAGACTCCCCCAGCTAGCCCTTCCTGGCTGATTCTGCTGCAGAAGAAAAAGAACACGGGGGCTGGAGTGGCAGTAGCCAGGAGTCTTGAGTTTCCAGTGACAGTCTGAAAGACCTGGGGCACCAAGCCACTGCTGCAGTGGCTGGGAGCCCTGGGCTCTTTTAAATTGCCGGGCCCCAGTGCAACTTTTGCTTTCCCCAGCCCCATTCGCGGCACTGCTGGACCTTACGTCAGGGCCACAGATGGGAAAGGGAACAAAAGCAACCTTAAAGTGCTACTGTGGCATCACTTTAAAGTCGGACACACAAGTTGATATTGGTGGCTCGTTCTTACCAGTACGTTGTACCAGCCCATTTTCACCTCTGGTAATAGTGCTTCTCTCACCACTCCATGCAATTGCAAGCTGGTTATTAAGCTTCAGTTTCAAGGATGTCTCTTAGGCCACATTTATTCAAAATGACTTTAAACCAGGTCTACCCTAGAAGGTAAAATTGATTTTAGATATGCAACTCCACCTTTGAGAATCGCGTAACTGGAGTTGCCTTACCTAAAATTGATTTTTGCCGCCATCCACACAGCGAGAGGTTGATGGGAGAAGCTCTCCTGTCGACTCCCCTCACTCCTCGCGAATGCTGGGAGTACCAGGGTTGACAGCAGTGCCATGACAGTTCAATTTAGCGTGTTCCCACTACACGCACTAAATCAAACTCCAGAAGATTGACTGGCAGTGGGTCAATCTTCTAAGTATAGATGTATCCTCACAGACAATAAAAAAATGACTGGTTTGTCTCCTCTTCATTCCACCTAAAGAAACATACACCCTTTTTTCTCTCTGCTGAGCAAGGCCCAATTTAGCAAAGCATTTTCAAGCACATGTTTAACGCCATCCTTATTATGTAAGCCTTTAAGCATGTGTAAATCCATTGACGGCAATGGGATTTATGCACATACTCAAAATACTTTACTGAACAGGATGGGATTACTCAAATGTATGAAGTGCTTCCCAAAATTGGTGCCCTAGAGCAGGAGGAGAAAGAGGAGGGAGGTGATAAATACTGAATTCCAAGGAGGTTAACACCTAATAAGTAGTTGATATTCATCACATTCCAAGACTACATCTTAACTGCAAAAAGTGAATATAGCACTACAGCTATAGCTCAATGTAAAAATTGAGTGGAAACAGGTAGTCTCTTTCTCAGTGAGCCAGTAGGGTTCAATACTGTACCTACATTTGGGGTTTAAAGTTTTTAACTCCATTTACCTAGTCCTGGTAAAAGCCACAACATAAGGGTTTATAGCGGAGGCAAACTCATTTTCACAGTTTCACGAAAGCTATGTTTATCACAAGCAGTCTGTGCTGAGTAACACAAGACAAGTCATTGGCCACTTTGCAAAAACATTTTGTGTTTGACCATGATTGTAAACATCTCATGGTTAGCATTGGGGCCTCTAAGTCAGTTGTTCACAATCCTATTTCAAACCCAATACATTTTTGCAATGTACACAAGCTCTAGGAAGTTAACCCATAGATAAATATAGTGTTCTCTTTTACAAGGATGGAAAGTACATTTATATACGTTATAAAAACAAAATCACATGATCTTGTTCAGGCAGTGTGGGGAAATTTGATCACGTGGCCTTCAAACAACCCCCAAACTCTCCAACTTCATTGTCAAAGCTAAAGCAAGCTCCCCATAGACTAATACACACAAATTTAGAGTGGTGCTGGAACTTGCCATAATACAGTAAACCTTCGATTTAATGGACTAATGGGGGGTAAAATGTCTGTTAAATCTGACATTTTACTCTGTATTCACCCTAGCGCACAACCTGCTCTGCAAGGCTTCCCAGCCACAGTGTCCTTCTCCCGCCCCCCTGCCAAAAACAAAAAAATTCCGGTGACTCACTGGAGCCACTCCTGCTCAAGGAGCCACAGCTGGAGACTCTGCCCCAGCATGACGTGCCACTGTGCCTTGGAGCTCCGACGCAGCTCGAGACCTCACTGCAGCTTGGGATGCTGCTGTAGCTGTGGAAGCAGGAGCCACCATGACTGAAGACTCCATTACAGCCTGGAGGGGCTGCCACCACTACTGGAGCCTCCATGCGCTCCTCCCACCAGGGGTGGGTGCATACATGAGTGCTGTCTGCCTACGTATGAGCCCCACCCTGGTGGGAGGAGTGTGTGGTGGCTCCTGTAAGTCACCTTACATGCTTTTATGGGGGGTAGGGGACTGGTAGATTTAGGATTTTACGGATCCCTGCAGACTTCAGGAACAACCAGGAGGAGTGGGGTGGTGGACGTTCATTGTTCCTGGAGTCCGCTAAATTGGGGTCCAAAAGACAAGGGTTTTACTGTATATACAAAACCTGCAGTCATATTTCCACTGCTATAATGACTAATGCCCCTCAAACACTTTCCAAGATCCATGAGTCCTATGCATGCCTATCAGGACATGTGGTGTACCTCATCCTATGCACTAAATTCTTCAACAACAACTATGTGAGTGAAACAAATTAATCACTGCCTCTCAAACAAACTCACAAAGAAAAATGATAAAACACAAGAATTCCTGTCAGCCATAGGCAAACACTTTTCATTAAATGATCATTCCACACATGACCGCTCAGTCCTCATCTTCAAAGAAACCCACTACAACTACCCTCAAAAAATGAGCTAGTGAAATTAAACTCATAACTCTGTTAGACAACAAAAATCAAGGACTCCATCCAGATGCCAGATTTCTGGCTCATTACAACAATCTATAATCCACTAACCCTTCTTAGTCCTAGACTGTAGAAGTGTTATCTTTCCACTGCCTCTTGAATAATCTATTGCAACATGGTTAACTCCTCATCTATTTCACTTCCTATTTACCTATGACACTGAGTAGAATTCCCAGACCTGAAGAAGAGGCCCTATGTAAGCTCCAAAACTTGTCTGCTTCACCAACAGAAGTTGGTCCAATAAAAACATTACATCTTCCACCTTATCTCTTTAACCTGTATAAAAAAGAATCAACAGAGATGGCTGAACCGTCCATCAGTTAGAGTATTGATTCATTATTTTTAAAAGTGAACCAACTCGGGGCTATCAAGTTGTCCAGCAGCTCCTATGCAATTCAGTGACCTTATTTAAATTACTTTTAGAGACACGAAGGGTGAGGTATCTTTCATTAGACCAGCTTCTGCTGGTGAAAGAAATAAGCTTTCGAGCACTACAGATCTTTTTCAAGTATCCTTGCTTGTTCAAGATATCGGCGACACCTGACTGCATTACCCGTTTTAACCACGCTCACTTGTGCCTTACCACAGATGAAAAAACAATACACTCCTTGGGACGGGATCCACATCTATCTATACCTCACATAGTGGTACCTCCAATCTTGAATGGCATATGCAGATGCTACTGCAGCACAAATAATACACAATTATAAATTCTGAATCTGTTTATTTATTACATGTTATTTGTTACATTGTTACATGTAGGAGGATATTATCAATTTTTTTTTAAACTGACTAACATGAGCTAGGATTTTCAGAAAGTCGTAGGCATCCAAATGGTTTTTGGATATGTAGTTCCATTAGGATTCTCTGAAGGCCCAGTATTAAAAGAAATCCAGCCCCTGTTGAGAATTCCTCTCAGTAGTAAATCCAGCACTTTTGTTTAAATCCTTAAAAAATGTGTATAAAGGATTTTCCGCTTTTCTTTTGATGTTTACAAAGTCCTTTCAGAAGGGAGAAAATGACTGATTATACAAGAAAACAGTGAAACTGTTATACACAAAGAGCTGTCAAAAGCACAGATTACATGACTAAAAAAATCGCTAATTTCTTTCTATCATAATAATTTCAGGTGTTAGAAGTAACTATAGTGGGTACATAAGTGGGTACAAAATGTGATTTGCATGTTGATGTCTCTTTAACCCCAGTTAGTGAAAATGGAGGAAGATGAACAAGAAATCTCATGCTAAGCTGAGAGACAGGGTGCTATTATGCATGTTTATCATGAGCTAATATCTTTATTAAAGTCCTTGGAAACACTGCTTTGAACATAAAACGTAAAGAAAGAAAAAAGAACTGAGTTTTGACCTTTGCTAGATCTTCACGTAGTAGCAAAACTAATTTAAACTTCTTGTTTCTTCTCTGTCAAGAACAAAACATTGGACACCCTTTTTTCTCTCTGTGGTGGACCTGAATAACACATCAACATGAGGCTGTAACCCAAAGTATGTCTACATTACAGCCGAAAGCATGCTTCCCACACCAGACAAATGGAAATGTGCTATTGTCAGCTCGATACGTATGCTAAAAAATAGCAATGTGGACTTAACAGCATAGGCTATGGCATAGGCTATCCACCACAGTTTAGATTCACGTGGCCAGGCTGACTGACATTCCAGTGGCTAGGCCAGGGGTCAGCAACCCCCAACACGCACGGCAAAAGTGGCAGACATGCTGATTTTCATGGGCATGCAAGGTGGGAATTCAGCCACACTGCTCCTCCCCATGCAGCCAGGAGCTTGCTCAAAGCCATGCCCCCTGTGGATTAACAAAAGACCAACTAATGCTATCAACCCCCACCTAAGCACTAAAGCTCAACATCTTAATTTATTTATTAATGAAGCTGTTGTAAGTACAACTGTTAGTGACTTTAAAAAGTATTGCAGGCACTCAGATCACGCTTAGAGGCTAAAAGGTCTGATTTCGGCACTCTGCCTCAGAGAGGTTGCTGACCCCTGGGCTAGGCCATGTTACAACATCCATGCTGTTATTTTTTAGCTCACTAGCTCCAACAGAACTAGCATATGTCTGTTTATTCTGACTGGGAGGCACACTACCAGCTGTAATGCAGCCACACTCTATGGTGCAGCAATCCCTCCCTCCTACACTGAGAGATTCCACAGGCCCTCCTCTCTAGGGTTGCCAGACTTTTGGGGAACTTTTGCAGGACACGCAGCCCCAACTGGGAGGGCGTGGGAGGACGAGCTCTGCAACAGGGAGGCTGCCACCAGGCTGGTGCACCCTGCTCCCCACCCAGCTCCCAGCCACAGGCCTTTCAGAGTGCCTGTGCCCCCACCCCAGTTGGGGTTCCCATGGCTGGGAGTCAACAGGGGTACAAAGCCCTACCAGCAGCCCCAGCTGCAGGAACCCTGGCCAGGGCCAGGAATTCCCATGACAAGTCCTGCATTTATACAAAAATGTCCTCCCACTCCTCAGAAAGCAAAGAACTAAAATATTACGAAGACTACATTAAAAACACTACAGTGGTGTAGCTGGAGCACTGCAGATCCACTGGTGTAGCACTTCAGCATATACATGCATTTAGCAAGAGGAGGAGGTGTCCCTCCTCGCTGTAGTAATTCACCTCCGCTAAATGCAGATCAAACTACTGCTGTCTCAGAGCAGCTCTCTAAATGCTGCGAGCACAGAGGAAGAGTGGAAGAGACTTCATGTGTTGCCCCAACATGCAGCACAGTCTTGCAGCTCCCAGTGAATGGTTTATGGCCAATGGGAGCTGCCTGTTTTCAAATCCAGCAGCACAGGAAGTGCCACTCCTCCAGGCTCTCAGCATTCAGAGCCACACATGGCCCTTGCAGCTGATGAAGGGGCATGGAAGGCAGGGAATCTGCTGGGCTCCCAGAATCTACACCCACTCCTCCAACCCTCCTCCAGGTCACAACCCTTTTGCAGATATCACACATCAACCCTCTACCCCAATCATAACCCAGATCTTTGCACTCCCGCCCCATGTCGTAAGTCCCTCCAAGATCCTACACCCCATCTTCAGTTCAGAATCCTCTCCTGCAGTCCTACACCCTCCCACACCCTGCACCTCCTTCTGCACCCCAATCTCTTTCCCCATTTCACAATCCCCTCCTTCACTCAAACTCTCTCCCAGATTCCCCACCCTCACCCCCCGACACCTGAATCCCTTACCCGGAGCTCTATTCTGCACCTAACCTCTGTCCGAGATTCCTCCATTAATAGCATGGAAAAGTACAGCCCTTGATCGCTTACCAAATTCCAGGAGTGACCCTTCATCAAAAATTATTGCCCACCCTGGTCTACACTCTGAGTCAGGTCAGCTTAACTGTGTTGCATGGGGTGTGTGGATTTTTCTTATCCCTAAATGACGTAGCTGGATCTACCCAACTTTTCTGAGTGGACGAGGAAAATACAGGCAGAGGAAAAAAAATGTTGAAGAACTGTGTGTAGCCATTTAGATGCAGTATAAAGGAGCAGAAAAAGGCAAATAAAATGTTAGCTTACAGCTTTGCTGTCCATCACTGAGTAGAGACTTGGTACTGAATCTGAGAAAAATCAAGCCAAAGGGAAGAGATGCCAAAAGAAGTGCTCATGTTTAGGTTACATAACAAACAGCTAGGGTGCCCAGTAAAGACATTCAGAAGGCTAGGGGACTACACCACTTAAGACAAGTTTGTGATTATAGACACTGCAAATACCAAACTATTCTGCAGCAGTTTCTTGTGCTCTTTGCCTCCCCTTCAAAATAAAGTTTAAACGTGAGCACAAGCTAACAGTAAGTGCAATTAAACTCTCTCTCTGGTATAAGCTTTAGTTTCCAGAACAAAGTTAAATCAGGCTCGGGAAAACAAAAATTGCTACAATTAACATGGAGAAAAGCTTTGGTGTGACAAACAGCTTTGCTGTTGCATGTACTTCACCAAGTTTAGTTTGGGGTTTTGTCTTTACTTTTTCAAGCTCCCATTTGGGCAGGATATAATGGAACACAGCCTACTTATTCCCAAAGTTCTCTCAGGCATTTCATCCTACTACACCATCCAAATGAAGTTTTAACGTTCAAACATTTCACACACATTTTCCCTCTTCTCCAATCCCAAAGTTCCCCACTGTTTCAACAGTGGAAAATCTCCAGGAAAGAACTCAGAGTAGCACAATGAACATACCCAACATACTTAAGACAAGACTAAGGGTTTTCTTTTTCCTTTGGCTACAACCTAAAAAGCCTCAACTCCCAATTATCTACAATTCCTTTTAGTTACAATTTCATTGCTTAGATCTACAGCTTTTTCAAATATCCAGTAGAGCATGACGAGGTTTATCACAGCTCAGACCAAACTTTATACACTATACATGTAAAATGCCTGTTAAATCATGAGCGCAGTTGGCTATTTTACACACCAAAACAAAATATACACTGCAGAATCCACCCTTCACTTACCAAAGTATTCTAAAACACTTCAGACACACATTTCAATATATTCTATTTTGGCTCAAAAAGAATTAAATGATTTCAATTTTTGACAGCACTGGAAGTTTATTAATTAGGATAATCATCATTTTTGATGAGAAATGTTTGTTAACTGAGGTTGAGTACATTGTTTTATTACTGACTGAATTAAATACAATTTGCTGCCATGCCACTACACACTGGAGTGGATTCACATACACCTCCCTCCACCATGGGAGTGCCTCCTACCACTGCTACTTTCCTGCTCACCTCCTAAGGTGTCTCTGTCGGTAGCTGGGGATGGAGAGTCACTACCACCAATCTTCTAGCTGCCAGAGAGATGGGGGACCCAGATGTTCTTTTAGTATCCAGGAGTGGCCCACACGCCTCCTGTAAAAGCAGAGTCCTTCTCCAACAGACTCCGGAGAGCACACTGCTTAGCCTGACAGCAAAAGGCACACACATACAGCCCCTCTGATCAGTAGATAGTAGGCATCCTTCAGTCTGCATAGACTATGGATCGCGCCCTTTAACGTTTCAATTGAGGACTTCATGTACAGCGTCTATTGTGACTATAAAGACCCACACGAGAGTGACAGTCCTTGCTGCATCTCTTGCAGATGTAGTGGGTGTCTGGCAAGTCCTTATTGTGCTTTCTGTGCGCCCGCTTCTCCTCTGCTAGCTGTCTGATCTTCAACTTGCCCTTCTGAAGGCCCTTGTGTAACCCCTGCCTCCATCTCCTGCGGTCGTCTGCTAGTTCTTCCCAGTTGTCCAGCTCGACATCTACTTCTCTGAGGTCTCTCTTGCAGACATCTTCGTAATGCAGTTGGGGGCGTCCGGGAGGTCTTTTGCCAGAGGCTAGCTCACCACACAGGATGTCTTTTGGAATCCTTCCATTGTTCAGCCTGTGGACGTGGCCAAGCCAGCGGAGTCGACGCTGCATGAGGAGGGTGTGCATGGTTGGGATTCCAGCTTGCTCGAGGACGGCTGTGTTGGTAACTCTGTCCTTCCATGATATTCCAAGGATGCGCCTGAGGCAGCGCAAGTGGAAGACGTTCAGCCTCTTTTCCTGGCGGACATACAGGGTCCAAGTCTTGCTGCCATAAAGGAGGGTGCTGAGGATGCAGGCTCTGTAGACTTGCATTTTGGTGTGAGCGTACAGCTTGTTGTTATTCCACACTCTCTTGATGAGTCTGGACAGAGTTGTGGCCGCTTTTCCGATCCTCCTATTTAGCTCAGTGTCCAACGACAGGGTGTCAGTGATGGTGGACCCAAGGTAAATGAACTCGTGGACAACCTCTAACATATAGTTGTCAATGCTGATTGATGGGGATTCAGCAACATCCTAACCGAGTACGTTCGTCTTCTTTAGGCTGATGGTCAGCCCAAAGTCCTTGCACGCTTTGGAGAACCGATCCAGCAGTTTTTGAAGCTGGTCTTCTGTGAGAGACACTACAGCAGCATTGTCTGCGAACAGCATGTCTCTGATGAGGACTTCCCGCACCTTAGACTTAGCTTTCAGCCTTGCAAGGTTAAACAGTTTCCCATCAGATCTTGTGTGCAGCAAGATGCCCTCTGTTGAAGATCCAAAGGCATGCTTCAGGAGGAGTGCGAAGAAGATCACAAACAATGTCGGAGCAAGCACGCATCCTTGTTTGACGCCACTCCTGATTCTGAAAGCATCCGATAATGCGCCATCATATTGGATGGTTCCTCTCATGTTTTTGTGGAACGACTGGATCATCTTGAGTAACCGTGGAGGACAGCCTATCTTGTGGAGCAGTTTGAACAGACCATCCCTGCTGACCAAGTCAAAAGCCTTGGTCAAGTCGATGAAGGTTATGTAGAGTGGCTTTCTCTGCTCCCTGCACTCCTCCTGCAGCCGCCTTAGAGAGAAGACCATGTCAACGGTAGACCTCTCTGCACAGAATCCACACTGCGATTCGGAGTACACCCTCTCAGCAATCTTCTGGAGTCTGCCAAGGATGACGCGAGTGAACAGTTTACCAGTGACGCTTAGGAGGGAGATTCCACGGTAGCTGTTGCAGTCGCTTCTGTCTCCTTTGTTCTGTTACAATGTTAGCATCACGCATATCCTGTGGAACCTCACCCTCTTTCCAGCACAGGCACAGTAGCTCATGCAGGGGTTCCAGGAGCATGTCCGTGGCACATTTGATTACCTCTGGTGGTATACCATCCTGACCAGGGGCCTTTCCTGCTGCAATGCTGTCGATGGCTGTCTTCAGTTCATCCACAGTTGGTTCTTGATCCAGTTCGTCCATTACTGGTAGGAGCTCAACGGCATCGAGGGCTGCGTCAACCACAACGTTCTCGCGTGAGTATAGCTCGGATTAGTGCTCAACCCAGCGCTCCATCTGTTTGGCTTTGTCAGTGATGACTTCACCAGATTTGGATTTCAGAGGTGCCATCTTGTTCTGGGTGGGTCCTAATGCCTTCTTCATACCCTCGTACATTCCTCTGAGATTACCAAAGTCGGCACAGGTCTGGATGCTGCTGCATAGCTGGAGCCAGTGGTTGTTGGCACAGCACCTGGCTGTCTGCTGTACTGTTCTTCTGGCCTCTCTAAGTGCTTGCTGGGTACTCTGGCTTGGTGAGCGTTTGTACTCCAGGAGTGCAGCGCGCTTCTTTTCAATGACTGGAATCATCTCATTAGAGTTAGCTTCGAACCAGTTGTTCGTGTTTCTAGCTCTTCTTCCAAACACTGACAAGGCCGTGTTGTAAACTGTATCCCTCAGATGTTGCTTTGTGCTGCTGTAGCACAAATACCTGCTTGTGAACAACTGTACATCTTGGGTGACTTCAATGCAAGAGTTGGACCTGTTGGGCCTCATGGCCTTCCTGCTTAGGACACTTCGGTGTGGGAAAAATGAATGACAATGGACAGCGTCTCCTTGAACTGTGCACGTACCACAATCTGTGCATCACAAATGCATTCTTCCAAACGAAGCCACAGCACAGAGTGTCGTGGAGACACCCACGCTCGAAGCACTGGCATCAACTAGATGTGGTCATCACTAGGCGTAATAACCTCAAAAACGTCCTTCTGACACGCAGCTATCATAGTGCTGACTGTGATACAGATCACTCGCAAGTTTGCTCCAAGCTCAAGGTGAGACCCAAGAAGCTGTACTGCTCTGAACCTGCTGGAAGGCCCCGCATTGACGCCAGAAAGACGGCAAACTGGGAGAAAGCTGAAAAGTTCAGAGAGACCCTCCAGGAAAATCTGCGCAGCGGCCCTGGGGGCGTCGATGCAACATTCCCTCTGATCAAGTGGATGGGAAACAATAATTCTCTTTGGCTGCATCTAGACTGCAGGATTCTGTCGGGAGTCTGGAGGTCTCTTGACAGAAGTCTGCCACTCCATGAGCCTTCTCCCACACCCCAGTCATCTTCATTCCATGAGGAAAAAGGGATGTGTTGGCAAAGGGGGTTTTCCTGATATTTGTCCCTATGTGGACAGGCCAAATGTCAGAAAAGCCTCTCCCGACAGAACTGTTGACAGAAGATATACAAAAGCTGCATGCAATTTGCATATCTTTTGCCAACAGATCTCTTCAGTCTAGACAGCCTTTTTGAATAGACCATGGCACACCCAAGAGAGGCCTTAGCATGGCCAAAGATTACTGCACTACAAGGACAAGCTCCCCCAACAGGATGGCTTTTATGGGAGCAGCTAATTTCATCACCCCCTTAACTGGCAAAGCCATGGTGTAAGGGCAGGGGACCACTGCCCTATCTCAGTCCTGCTGATAACTTTACATTGGTGCCCCAAGAAAACAATTCACTTTGGGTAGCAATTCAAGGTGTTGGTTTACTGGTTTACAATTAATACATTTGGCCTTAGAGATCTCTAGGCATTAGGGATATAAAATCCCATTTAATTAATTAACTGGTTAAATATTAAGTTTAACCAGTTAACCAATTAAACAGGGAGGGGGGGCCACCAGAGGAACACCCCTGGTCTGCAGCTATCCTGGGGCCACCACAGACCAGGGCTGCTTCAGCCATGCTGGAGTGTCCCTAACCCATGGCATGGAGTTAAAATCTTCTGAACCGATCTTGTTGATAGTCTTTGGGGTCTTTTTAGGGCCTGGCAAAACTACATCAACTGCACAATGAAAAGAGAAGTGCATGCCAAGGCCAAGGCAGAAGTCCTATATAAAACAAGGACTCTGAAAAAAAACAGTGGTGGACTGAGAAGGCATGAGAACTCCAGCATCGCACAGACATCAATGATACAAGAGGTTTCCTCAATGCTACCAAAGCTGTTTATGGACCAAGAGACCATGGAATCAATCCACTGAGATCAAAGGATGGTGCCCAACTCTTCAAAGACAATGACGCCATTGCTTCTCACTGGAGGGAGCACTATAATGAGCTCCTGAATCGCCCCTCCACCAGACTTCTAGAATCCCTTGACCAAATCCCTCAGTAACTGCCTACGGGAAAATCTTGCAACATCTGAGTGATGTCCAAGTGAGATGCAAGCTGCCATCAAAGCGACAAAATGCAACAAGGCAACAAGACTACATGGAATCCCCACTGAAGTCCTCAGAAGAAGGTAGGCCAGAGCACTACATGCAACTCCATCTCCTGATTCTCAACAGCTGGGATAGGAAGCAGATGCTGTGAGATGTAGTGAGAGTGCCAGTGCCTGAGATGATGGGGTGTCCAGGATTTCCAGGTTCAAAGATCTCAGATAGTAGAGAGAACACCCTGATTGGGGCTCTAGGGGTGTGTCTGTGTCAATTTGTTCTTGTGCTTTTGTAGGGAGGATCTTGAGCAGATGGAATAGTTTCTTTGTGTACTCTTCAGTGGTATAAGAGGACAGTGGCTTGTAGAATGTGGTACTGGAGATTTGCCTGGCAGCCTGTCCGATTTGCCTGGTTGTCTGTCCTATTCATGATGACAACAGCACCTCCTTTGTCAGCCTCTTGGATTATAGTGTCAGAGTTGTTTCTGAGGCTGTTGATGGCATTGAGTTCTGCACGGCTGAGTTATGGGTTAAGCAATGTTTTTCCACAATTTCTGCCTGTGCACACTGGCAGAAGCACTGTATGTATAGGTCCAGTCTGTCATTTCAACCATCAGGGAGAGTCCATGCAGAATTCTTTTTCCTGTACGTAGGTGGGAGGGTATCTGTGAATCAGAGCATTGTTCACTCTCACATTGGAAGTATTCCTTGAGTCGGAGGTGGTGAAAGTAGGCTTCCAGATCCCCACAGAACTGTATCAAGTTTGTGGGGGTAGTGGAGTGAAAAGAGAGTCCCCAAGATTGGGCTGACTCTTCTGCCAGGCTGAGTGCATAGCTAGACAGACTGACAATGTTATCAGTGATCTACAACCCATCCTGGACAATGAACCCTCACTCTCACAGACCTTGGGAGACAGGCCGGTCCTCGCCTACAGACAGCCTGCCAACCTGAAACAAATTCTCACCAGCAACTATAGACCACACAACAGTAACTCTAACTCAGGAACCAATCCCTGCAACAAACCTCGGTAGCAACTCTGCCCACATATTTACACCAGCGACACCATCACAGGACCTAACCATATCAACCACACCATCAGGGGCTCAGTCACGTGCACATCTACTAATGTAATATGTGCCATCATGTGTCAGCAATGCCCCTCTACCAAATACATTGGCCAAACTGGACAGTCTCTACATAAAAGAATAAATGGACACAAATCAGATATCAGGAATGGTAACACACAAAAACTTGTAGGAGAACACTTTAATGACCCTGGAGACTCAGTAACAGATTTAAAAATAGCCATCCTGCAACAAAAAAATTTCAAAAACAGACACCAAAGAGAGACTGCAGAGCTACAATTCATTTGCAAATTTGACACCATCAATCAAGGATTGAACAAAGATTGGGAATGGCTGGCCAACTACAAAAGCAGTTTCTCCTCTCTTGGTGTTCACACCACATTAGCTGTTGGAAATGGGCCACATTCTCCCTGACTGAATTGACCTCATCAGCTCTGGCTTTCCCTCTTTTTCATGAGTCTGTATAATCAGACCTGCCTCCGGAATCTCCACTACATTGCATCTGACAAAGCAGGTCTTTGCCCACGAAAGCTTATGCTCCAAAATATCTGTTAGTCTACAAGGTGTCACAGGACTTCGCGTTTTCATGGAGGAAAAGGAGAACTCAGAATTGCAGAAAAGCTGTTTCAGCTCCAACTTAATTCAATGGGAATTACACTTCAAGTCCAGTGTAAATGCAGCTCTGTGAGCCCAAAGAGATTATTTTAATTTTCTCACTAGACAGACAGACATCACAATAAGTCTATACTTGCATATCTGATGTCGTTCTCTTAGGGTCTGAACCATGACTGCTAAAGCCTGCGAATAGACTTAATGGGCACTGTATCAGGCCCTTATCTTGTTAAGAATCTAAAAGATGCCTTGAAGACTAGGTAGAGCACAACTGTGAAGGCAAGCCTCAGAGAAAGAAAAGTTACTCACCGTAGTAACGGTGGTTCTTCGAGATGTGTCCCCGTGGGTGCTCCACAATAGGTGTCGGGCTTGCCCGGCGCCGCAGATCGGATCTTCCAAGCAATTTTTGCCGGACAGCGCATGCGCCGGCGTGCACCGCTCCCTTGCGCGCTCCTGGCCATGTGCGCGATCCGGTCCCCGCCAGTTCCTCGACCAACCGCCTCGGGTGCCCCTGCAAAACACTAACAGAGATCCGAAGCGGAGAGGATGGGCGGGTAGTGGAGCACCCACGGGGACACATCTCGAAGAACCACTGTTACTACGGTGAGTAACTTTTCTTTCTTCTTCGAGTGTCCCCGTGGGTGCTCCACAATAGGTGACTACCCAGCAGTAACCCAAGATAGGAGGTGGGTAATCGGATTATGTGCAGCTTGTCCCCAAGAGGACCGCTGCAGAGAGACGGGTATCCTCTTGGAATACCCTGTGAAGGGCGTAATGTTTGGCGAAGGTGTCGTAGGATGACCAGGTCGCCGCTCTGCAAATGTCTTTTAACGCAACACCCTTGAAAAAGACTGTTGATGCCGCCATCGCCCTAGTGGAATGAGCCCTGGGAGTGGCCGATAAAGGAGTCTTTTTGAGCTCGTAGCACATTTTATGCAGGATACAATGTGCTTTGAGATTCTCTGCGAGGAGAGACCTTCTCCTTTCGATTTGGGAGCGAGGGAGACTAGGAGTCTATCCGTTTTCCGGAAGGACTTGGTCCTGTCTACGTAGAAGGCTAGCGCCCTCCTCACGTCCAGCAGGTGTAGGCGCGCCTCTTCGTTGGAGTTATGAGGCTTTGGATAAAACGAGAGTAGAACAATAGGTTCGTTAATGTGAAACTCGGAAGAAACTTTGGGAACAAAGGCTGGATGCAGCCGTATGGTTACCGCCTCCTTGGAAAAAACAGTGCAGGGTGGCGTTGCCATGACTGCCGCGAGCTCGCTCACCCTACGAGCTGACGTAATTGCAAGAAGAAAGGTCATCTTTATTGTAAGGAGGCGGAGGGGAACCGTGGCCAAGGGCTCGAACGGTGGTCCCATTAGCGTGGTAAGCACCAGGTCCAAGTTCCACGAAGGTGGAATCGGTTTCCGAGGGGGGTATAGGTTTACCAACCCTTTGAGGAACCTGATAACCATAGGGTGGGCGAACACCGTGTGCCCTTCCTCCTCATGTCTGAACGCTGAAATGGCGGCAAGGTGGACCTTCAACGAGGATAGCGAGAGTCGTCCTCTCTTGAGGTCCAGTAAATACTCTAGTATTGTAGGTATAGGCACCAAAAGGGGGGCCAGCTGTTTGGTAGAACACCAAGCCGTGAAGCGAGTACATTTTTGCTTGTAGGTCTTCCTCGTGGAAGTCCTCCTGCTACTTTCTAGGACTTGCTGTACTTCCACTGTGCACGTGCTCTCTAGGGAGCTGAACCATGGATTAACCACGCTTGCAGTCGCAGGCTTTGGGGGTGCGGGTGCACTATGGACCCCTGGGCTTGCGTGAGCAGATCCGGCGCCACCGGAAGAGGCATCGGTGGACGGTCCGACATGCGCAGGAGTAGGGGGAACCATTGTTGTCGATCCCACGTTGGGACAATCAGGATCATCCGGGCTCTTTCCCTCCTGGCTTTCTGCAAGACTTTGTGGATCAGCACTGTGGGAGGAAACACATAAAGCAGGGGGCCCCTCCACGGGATCGCGAATGCGTCCCCCAGGGGCCCCCATCCCAGTCCTGCCCTGGAGCAGAATCGTGGGCACTTCTTGTTGTGCTGAGTGGCAAACAGGTCTATTTGGGGAAAACCCCATGCGTGGAAAATCGGCCGTAGCAGATCGGGACAGATCTGCCACTCGTGTGTGAGTGCAAAACGCCTGCTCAGCTGGTCTGCCTTCACATTGTGCGCACCCGGCAAGTATGAGGCTTTCAAGATTATATTGTTGGCGATGCACCAGTTCCATAAGCGGATTGCTTCCGCGCATAAGGCACGGGATCGAGCTCCTCCTTGCCTGTTTATATAAAACATGGTGGAGGTATTGTCTGTACTGATCCCGACGACTTTGCCTTGTATGTGGTCTCGAAAGTGTCTGCAGGCGTTGAACACTGCTCTGAGCTCCAGTATATTTATGTGTAGTGACTGTTCCGTGGGTGACCACAGTCCTTGAGTCACCTCTTCGCCCATGTGCGCTCCCCACCCTATGAGGGAGGCATCTGTAGTGAGAAAAACCGATATTTGCGGCTGGTGGAAGGGTACCCCTGTTAGCAGGTTCCTGGGGTTTACCCACCATTGTAGGGATTTGCGCACCCCGGCTGTGGGCGACACCACCCTGTGAACGGTGTGTACTGCCAGTTTGTATACACTCGCCAGCCAGTGCTGCATGCTGCGCACATGTAACCTGGCGTTCTGTACTACAAACGTCGCCGCTGCCATGTGGCCCAGCAGCTGCAAGCACGTCAAGACCGGCACCGTAGGGCTGAAGGTGATGACCTGCACGAGGGAACCGATGGCCCGAAAGCGAGCCTCTGGTAGATATACTCTCGCTGTAACCGAGTTTATGCGAGCCCCTATGAACTCTATGTCCTGTGTGGGGTCTATTTTTGATTTTGCCAGATTGATAACCAGGCCGAGTGAAGAGAACGTGTTTGCTGTGACGCGTATCATGCGCAGAACCTCCCCCTTCGAGGCCCCTTTGAGCAGGCAGTCGTCCAGATACGGGAAAATAAATACCCCCTGTCTGTGCAGGTAGGCTGACACTACTGCCAAGGTCTTGGTGAAGACTCTGGGGGCCGAGGAGAGGCCAAACGGTAGGACCTTGTATTGGAAGTGTTCGTTGCCTACCATGAACCGGAGAAATTGCCGGTGAGCCGGATGGATAGTTATGTGGAAGTACGCGTCTTGTAAATCGAGGGCTGCGAACCAGTCTCCATCGTCCAGTGCTCTAAGGATGGAGGCGATTGTGGTCATCCGAAAACGTTGCTTGCGCAGGTACCTGTTGAGGCTGCGAAGGTCTAAGATGGGCCTCCAGCCTCCTGTCTTTTTCTCCGTGAGGAAGTACCTGGAGTAGAACCCTTTCCCTTGCAGTTGCTCCGGCACTCTTTCCACTGCCCCTATGAGCATGAGATGGTCCACCTCCTGCCTGAGCCTCGCTACATGGGAGGCCTCCTGGAGGTGGGGCTTGGCTGGAGGTCGTGACGGTGGGAGCGACTGGAAGGGGATGGCGTACCCCGTGGCTATGATCTCCAGCACCCATTTGTCTGTGGTGATTCTTTGCCACTGGTCGTAGAATGGTCGGAGGCGACGGTGGAATAGTCGCTTCGGATGACCTTGTGCGATGGTAGTGATGGCGCAGCCCTGGATCTGTATGTCAAACTTGTGGCCTTTGGCCCCGCCCCGAGGACGCACGGCTCTGTTGTGAACGTCGCCTGGGAGTTCTGTACTGCTGTTGATGTCGCCCTTGATCGTAACCCCTGTGGTACTGGGGGCGCTGTTACTGGTACTGGTACCGTCTTTGTTGAGGGTAGTACCTTTTCTTTGTGTATGGAGGGGTGTAAATCCCCAGGGTCCCGAGTGTGGCTCTTGAATCTTTACTGGAATGAAGGACCGAGTCAGTTAATTCAGCAAACAGCTTCTGCGAGTCGAAGGGAAGGTCAACTATCTTCGCCTGCAGATCCCTCGGTATACCCGAAGTCTGGAGCCAGGACTCCCTTCGCATCACCACTGCCGTTGCTGTGGAACGTGCTGCTGTGTCCGCAACGTCCAGGGCGATCTGAACTCCCGTCCTCGAGGCCGCGTAGCCTTCTTGCACTATGGCCTCGAGCACCGGCTTTTTGTCCTCTGGAAGCGAGTCCATGAGGGAGGTTAACCTGGAATAGTTGTCGAAATTATGGTTCCCTAAGTGCGCTGCGTAATTTGCCATTCGCAACGTTAAAGTGGAGGAGGAGTAGACCTTTCTGCCGAACAGCTCTAGCTTCTTGGCATCTTTGTCTGTTCCCCCTGTCCTGAATTGAGATGTCTTTGATCTCTGTTGCGACGACTCCACCACCAAGGAATTTGGCTGTGGGTGGCTGAACAGGAACTCCATGCCCTTCGCCGGCACGAAGTATTTCTTATCCGCTCTCTTTTGGACAGGCGGAATAGTCGCAGGGGTCTGCCATATCGAAGTGGCGGACTCTAAGGTCGCTTCATCAAGCGGTATTGCTACTCTGGAGGAGGCCGGAGGTCTCAAATTTTTGAGGAGCTTATGGTGTTTCTCTTGCACCTCTGCTGTCTGGATGCCTTGTGTGAAGGCCACCCTCTTAAACAGCTCTTGAAACTGTTTGAGATCGTCCGGAGGATGGACGTCCCCCGGGGCCGTAGCCTCGTCCGGGGAGGAGAGCGAGGAACCGCTGGGGTACGTCTCTCTGGACCCTTCCGGTTCCCTGCTGGTGATGGTACACCCTCTCGCTAGAGGTTTGCGAGGGAAAATCTCGGGGTTCCATAACCAGTCCCCCCTGAGATGCTTGAGTCTCTGTCCCCGGTCGCAATTGCCCTCGGGGGTACGAGATCGTCTGTGGGGATCTTTCCCTAGTAGATTGCCGATGGTGTCTATGCCCCGTGTGGTAGGGGCGACCATGGCAGTATAGGCACTGTTCTTGGGAAGGTGACCTAGACCACTCCCTTGGTGCATACCCTCTGCGTCTGGGGGAGGGAGATCGTCGAGACACTGGAGAGAGCGATTTTGCATAATAGTCCAGCGGTTCAAACCCCAGGAAGGGTGAAGGTGGTCCCAGCCAGGGTGAGGCTGGTTGCAAAAATGGAGAAGGGGGCTCCGGGTAGGCTGGGGGGGACCCCTGCCTTCTGGTTGGAGTCTGCAACATAAGCGGAGGGCTGTGAGAAAGCAACTCCACAGCCCTGTCCGGAGAGGGGCTGCAATGCCTCCTCTTGTGTGCAGCCTTCCCCCTCCCTGGAGGAGGTAACTCCGCCCCTGACGCACAGGGGATCCCGGCCCCGTCCGCACCGTGCTAGGCACGCTCGAAGGCGGTGCTGCACGTGCGGTGTCCTTCGGTGCCTGCAGGCTGCGTGCCTGCGCGCTCTGCACCGCCGGTTCCCTGGGGGTCGGTGCTGCTGCCTGCGGTGCTGCTGGTACCGGCGCTTGTTTAGCCGCCGCCCTGCCTGCGGTGCGGGGCGGCTGACTGATTATCGGAGGCTGAGCCGCTTCCACGTGTCTCTCCGTACCGCCGCCGATCAGCTGTTGCTGCGGCTGGGGGCTGCTCGCTCCTCCCGTCCCACTCGCTGTTGCTGCCGGCAGGGATCGGGCTGGGGAGGCTTTCCTCCGTTTTTGCGCTGATGGGGTGAGGGAGGCAGCTTTCCTTTTATGGGCCCCGGAGGGTCCCTCCTGCTGCGGCCGCTCCAGCACGTCTGGCTGGAGGGCCTTATCAAAAAGCAGCATTTTAAGCCGCATCTCCCTGTCTCTCCTTGCTCTGGCTGTTAATTTAGCACAGAAGGAGCATTTCTGTGCAACATGGGACTCTCCAAGGCACCTTATGCATAGACTGTGCCCATCGGACGCTGGCATCGCCTCTCGGCAGGACTCACATTTTTTAAATCCTGAAGAGGACATTGTTGGTGAGTCTTTCAGTTGTTAAACGGGTACTTAGCACCTTCTCTGTGCTGTTTTCCCCTTCCGATGGCCTGCCGCAGCAGGAGGGCTGATGGCCCTATGCTCCTGGCCTCCGGCGCTTGTTACTGGGATTGGATTGAAGCTGTCCCGCTTGTAGTTTGTTTGTTGCTTTTGTTTTTTTTTTTTTTTTTTTGCAAAAATAACAACTGGCTAACTTGCAGTAGCCTAAGTACTTGAAAAACTTTAAAGAAAAACAGTTAAAGTCATTGAATACGCTACTTGGCCTTAGCCTAGTTCGGATTCCGTCTGCAGCCGACGGCGGTTAAGAGGAACTGGCGGGGACCGGATCGCGCACATGGCCAGGAGCGCGCAAGGGAGCGGCGTGCGCCGGCGCATGCGCGGTCCAGCAGAAACTGCTTGGAAGATCCGATCTGCGGCGCCGGGCAAGCCCGACACCTATTGTGGAGCACCCACGGGGACACTCGAAGAAGAAGGTACAGTTCAGCCTCTCAGATAAAGGGGGACGTCCCCAAGAATTAAATTCAAAAGCTACCTCCCCCATAAATCATCATTCGAATTGCAGCACTCTCCACACTAAGGTTTTCTGCTTTTCAGGAAACTCTCTTAATCTGAAGCTTAAAACCCCCTGGTTACAAACACCCCTGACTCCATTGAAATTTCACTCTCTCTGTACAGCAAATACAATTATTAGCTCCCAAAGAAGATGTATATAATGGAACAGAAGGCTCCATACTCATTTTCTTATGCAACTGTGCCTTTCTGCACATGACTGAGGAGATTTTCTGCAAACAGTTTAGCTATCCACCTAATGCTTACTTAATAGAAGTGTTTTCAGAAAAACACTACAAGAATTTCCAAATAGAAACAATTAGCATTCACAGCAATTTGCATCTACTTTTCCCCCATAAAAGCTGTGTGCTCTGCTTTAACATTAACCCCTACATGTTCATCAAAGACTTGCGCACAGGATTCAGCCACACAACTCCCATTAGAGTCCACAGGAGCAGTTAAAGTCAATGATGAAAAGATTATACAGCAAGACTTGAAATTTAGGGGTACCAGTCTTTGTTTTTAAATGCTTATTATGTCTGCAAAATGAGCAGCTCCCTCATGCTATAAGCATTCTCACCCGCGCTCTTTTCCACAGCATTCCCTTATGCATCCACATAGCTATGCAACAGAATGGGGTTCAATTTAACTAGAAAAATTATTCATTGATTCATTCTTCCTTCACTTAAGGCAGGGCTGGGCAGTAAGTGGCTCATGGGGCAGACAGGGTTTGCCAGGCTTGGCCCCTGGAGGGCCACAAGATGCTTTATTTAGCCGCACCTCTGAAGGTTCAGCCTCTCACAGCTCCTGGCAGTGGTTCACCCTTCCCAGATAGTGGGAGCTGTGGGAAGTGCTGCGGACTGGGCCACCTTTCTGTACCTCTCATTGTCCAGGAGCAGTGATCTCCAGCCAAAAAGATCAGTGAGTGGCTGTACCTGCAGAGGTACAGGTAAATAAAAGCTTTTCAAAGCCTACCAGGAGCTAACTGGGGCAAACCATGTCCAGCTTATCGCCCACCTCTGACTTAAAGTGCGGCATATATATTCATTTCCGAGATTAAGTAGCACAAGATCCTCAGGATGCTGAGAACACTCTGGCTTTTCTAATAGCCTCCAATAGCCTGTAGTTTTGGTGGATACCAATTTCATGGTCTGGTACCTCCAGAACTATTACCCTTAGAACCCTAATAGCATGCCGTTGAAAAAACACAAATTGTGACTTTCCATGTTGTAATACAGTGACTTTGTCGGTTCATTAAAAATTAAAAACCACCTCTCTCTTATGTTGGATTAGTCTGCATACTCATTTTCTTCTCCGATCATAAACTATCATCTGACCAAGGTCAGTCTGTTCCTTGGGTACAGGCCAAGGAATCAGCAACCAACATAGCAAGAAGAGCCATTTTTTCCAATTTGGTAAAAAAACTCAATTCAAGAGCTGCAGTGCATGTGAATAGAAGATGGTGCTTAATAAATAACATCAAACCATACATTTTGTAACTCCATTTTAATAACAGAGCACACAATTATTTGTAATGTGATACAGGCTTACTGGACAACATTCACAAACTGTTTACATATTCTATTTCCTCACACTGTGTGTGTGTGTTCATACCACTGTCTTCCTGACTTTCACTCTGGAACCTTCTCTTTCTAGAAGACACTAGTGGAGTTATCCAATGTTTTGAGATCACATATTGTTTGCTATTTAGATATGAGTTGTTCATTTTTGGGCTTTTAGATGCTCACTGTTAATCAAAAATAATCAGGAGGTTTGTTTTGTTTTTTTTTAAACTTTGCAATTATAGTGTCAGGAGCCACAAGGAAGGCCTTAAAGAGATGCACATGGCGCCAGGGCTGCAGTTTGCAGACCCCTGAGACAGGCAATATTTGATAAGCTATATACTATACAAAGCTGAGTGGTTGCAGGGCAAAGATGGGACTTAAAAAATGATTTATGTGAAATGGGACCGCACAGCCAAGAGCCAGAAGGGAGCCCTGCCTCATTCACCATAGCAGTACCCACTCAATGAAGCAAGGCTGCACAGAAGTCCTTGGTGTGGACAGCAGAAATAGAATCTTGTGAAACAACAGCGTTTTACTGCAGCCTAGCAAACCATTTCACAGGATGACGTTTTCATTTGATATATTTTAAAGTCTAAGACATTTCTTACACAGAGAAAATCTATGTTTAAATAATGGACTGTAAAGTGCTCAGAATCTGGCCTTAATTCTGATCACTCGTTTACATGCATTACAATACAGTTTTCACATGATCATATATTACCTTTACTGCAGGATCATTGCCTCTGTCAGTGTGCAGGTTGGCTGGCAAGAAGGAAGTATAGCAGGGATACATAAAAAATAAGAAAGATTTACTCAGTTGTGCTTATTTGGTGCTTAATTCTATTTGCTATGATGATACAGATTCATAGAAAACTGGAACTGGAGGGGACATCGAGAGGTCATCAAGTCCAGCCTCCTGCCCTCACGGCAGGACCAAGTGACGTCTAGACCATTCCGGAAAGATGTCCTACCTGCCCTTAAATATCTCCAGTGATGGAGGAATCCACAACCTCTCTAGGAAATTTATTCTAGTATTTAACCACCCTGACAGTTAGGAAGTTTTTCCTAATGTCCCACCTAAACCTCCCTTGCTGCAGTTTAAGCCCATCGCTCCTTGTCCTAGTCTTGGGGCTAAGAAGAACATTTTCTCCCTATTCCTTGTAACCCTCTTTTAGCTACTTGACAGCCCCTATCATGTCCCCTCTAAGTTTTCTCTTTTCTAAACTAAACAAGCCCAGTTCTTTCAGTCTTCCCTCATAATTCATGTTCTCTAGACCTTTAATCATTCTTGTTGCTCTTCTCAGGATCTTCTCTAATTTCTCCACATCTTCCTTGAAATGTGGTATCCAGAACTGGACACAATAATCTAGTTGAGGCTTACCCAGTGCTGAGCAGAGCAGAAGAATGACTTTTTGTGTCCTGCTCACAACACTCTTATTAATGCATCTCAGAATTATGTCTGCTCTTTTTTTTTTTTTTTTTTTTGCAATACCATCACACTGTTGACCCATTTTTAGCTTGTGGTCCACTATGACCCCTAGATCCCTTCCTGCAGTACTCCTTCCTAGACAGTCACTTCCCATTCTGTATGTAGGAAGCTGATTGGGCCTTCCTAAGTGGAGTACTTTGCATTTGTCCTTATTATACTTCATCTTGTTTGCCTAAGCTCACCATACAGGACCATAGCGACCCCAGTTGCGCTACAAAGATGTCTCCAAGAGAGACCTCAGAGAGGTAGACATCGAGCTGGACAACTGGGAAGAATTAGCAGACGACTGCAGCAGATGGAGGCAGGGATTACACAAGGGCCTTCAGAAGGGCGAGATGAAGACCAGACAGCTAGCAGAGGAGAAGCGAGCGCACAGAAAGCACACTAAGGACTTGCCAGACACCCACTACATCTGCAAGAGATGCAGCAAGGACTGTCACTCTCATGTGGGTCTGCATAGTCACAACAGACGCTGTAAATGAAGTCCTCAATTGAAACTTTAAAGGGTGCGATTCATAGTCTACACAGACTGAAGGATGCCTACTACTACTACTACTACTGTTTGCCTAAGACCATTTCTCCAGTTTGTCCATAATTTTTGAATTATGACCCTATCCTCCAAAGCAGTTGCAACCTCTCCCAGCTTGATCTCAACTGCAAACTTACTAAGTGTACTCTCTATGCCACTACCTAAATTATTGATGAAGATATTGAATAGAACTGGTCCCAAAACAGACCCCTAAGTAACCCCAGTTGTTATGCCCTTCCAGCATGACTGTGAATCATTAATAACAACTTTCTGAGAACAGTTATCCAGCCAATATGCACCCACCTTATAGGAGCCCCATCTAACTTGTATTTGCCTAGTTTATTGATAAGAAGATCACGTGAGACCATATCAAATACCTTACTAAAGTCTAGGTATACCATATCCACTGCTTCTTCCTTATCCACTAGACTTGTTAGCCTATCAAAGAGAGCTGTCAGATTGGTTTGACATGATTTGCTCTTTACAAATCCATGCTGGCTGTTACCTTTCACCTAATCTTTTTCCAGATCTTTGCAGATTAATTTCTTAATTACTTGCTCCGTTATCTTTCCCTGTAACAAAGTTAAACTGACTGGTCTATAAAAACAATGAGAAGTCCTACAGCACCTTATAGAATAACTTATGTTTTGGAGCACACGTTTTCATGGGGAAAGGTGCATCTAACAAAGTGGGTCTTTGCCCATGAAAGCTTATGCTCCAAAATATCAACATATAAGGTGCCACAGGACTTCTTGTTCTTGCGGGTACAGACTAACATGGCCACCCCTCTGTGACTGATCTGTAGTTTCCTGGATTATTCCTATTTCCCTTCTTACAGATGGGCACTATGTTTACACTTTTTCCAGTCTTCTAGAACCTCTCCTTACTTGCAGAACTTTTCAAAGATCATAGGTAAAGGCTCAGCTACCTCCTCTATCAGCTCCTTGAGTATTCTAAGATACATTTCAACAGAACCTGGTGACTTGCAGACACCTAACTTTTCTAAGTAATCTTTAAGTTGCTCTTTTTTTTTTTTTTTTTTTTTTTTTTTTTTGCATTTTATCTTCTAAACCTACCCCCTGCCCAGTAGCATCCACTATGGTAGTCATTTCCTCACCAGACTTCTTGGTGAAGACCAAAAAAAGAAGTAATTAAACATCTCTGCCATTTCCAAGTTTCCTGATACTGTTTCTCCCTCCTCACTGAGCAGTGGTCCTACCCTGTCCTTGGTCTTCCTCTTGCTTCTAATATATTTATAAAATGTCTTCTTGTTACCCTTTATGTGTCTAGCTAGTTTGAGCTTGTTTTGTGCCTTTGCCTTTCTAATCTAGCCCCTGCATATGTGCACTGTTTGGTTATATTCATCCTTTGTAATTTGCCCTAATTTCCCTTTTTATATGGCCCCTTTTTGATTTTGAGATCATGCAAGATCTCCTGGCCTAGCCAAGGCAGTCTTTTACCATGCTATCTTTCCTACGCAGCGGTACAACTTGCTTTTGGGCCCTTAATAATGTCCCTTTGAAAAACTGCCAACTTTCTTCAGTTGTTTTTCCTTAGTCTTGCTTCCCATAGGGCCTCACCTACCAGCTATCTGAGTTTACCAAAATGTGCTATCCTGAAATCCGTTGTGTCTATTTTTGCTATTCTTCCTTTCACCATCCCTTAGAATCATGAACTCTATGATTGTATGGTCACTTTCTCACAAGCTGCCTTCTGCTTTCAAATTCTTAACCAGTTCCTCCCTATTTGTTAAAAATCAAATCTAGAACTGCTTCCCTCTAGTAGTTTTTTCCATCTTCTGAAACAAAAATAATTATTGTCAATGTAGTCCAAGAACTTCCTGGATAATCTGTGCCTCGCTGTATTAGTTTCCCAGCATATGTCTGGGTAGTTGAAGTCCCCCATCACTACCAAATCCTGTGCTTTGGATGATTTTGTTAGCTGTTTAGAAAAAGCCTCATCCATCCATCTGGGTAAGTGGTCTGCAGTAGACCTCTAGCATGACATCACCCTTGGTTTTTTTGCTCCTTTTAATCTAACCCTGAGACACTCAACGCATCTGTTTCCTGCTTCCATCTCCACCTCAGTCCAGGTGTGCACGTTTTTAATATCTAAGGCAACGACTCCTCCCTGTTCATCCTGCCTAACCTTCCTGATTAAGTGGTATCCTTCTATATCAATATTCCAATCGTGCATTTTATCCCATCAAGCCTCTGTGATACCAATTATGTCATAGTTGTGTTTGTTTATTAGGACTTCAAGTTCTTCCTGCTTACCACATATGGCAAATTCTGTATTTATACAGTAACAACTGCTTTTTTGTTTTCTGTATTTATACAGGTGTTAGACACACATTGTTTGGGTTCTCAGTGGATTGGCTAGATGATGTGTTGTAAATTAGTCAGAGGTCCACGGGACCCTGTCTCATTCAATGTAGCATATGGATACTTTGCAATGAATGAGGCTGAAACCCAGTCTCCCCTTAACAGCAAGGACAGAAAAAAATTGAACATTGTCCAAGCAGCTGGCAACCATGCAATTAAAGACCATGTTGTAACAGAAAGTGAATTTAATGGGGTAAGGAACCTAAATGCTCGTAACGTACTGGTATTTTGTGATTTTGGTTTTTGAAAATGGAATGTATCATTAAAACATAGAAAGCAATCAAATAATATTCTTTGGATAGTGTCACATTTCAACAATTTAAGATCAAAACACATAACATGCTGAATGATACCAGTCCCATATAGCCATATCCCAGGCAAGGCACACACATTATTCTCCATCATCCCCGCTTACTAGGGAAAGTCAACAGACTCATGTCCAAAACAGTAAAAAAGTGAATGCCAAAGCAGAAGAACCTCTGCAGAGCATCCAGCTTCCCATCCCCAGAAGATTAGACTACAATGACTAAAAGCAACAATAACCCATGCAATCTTAAATGATACAACTGTGCATAAGGACAGAGATTTCATAGGTAGACAGGACTCAAAAACCACGATAGGGACCTATGCACAAATTAGAGCCCTGAAGATCAGCAGACCACCACTTTATATCCATGGGTAACTGCATCTGCAGAAATGGATGCAGATATCCATGGCTTATTTTTGTGGATACAGATGTTGATGTACATACAAACTTTTATATCTAGCACCCGGTAAATTTTTGGCTATCTGCTTTAGACCCAGATGGACTCACATGTGCAGATGTGAATGTGGATATCTGCCAATCGTTTTTACAAATGCGAATGCAGGTTCCAGTTTTGCACCCATGCAGAGCTCAGGAAATGATTCCCACTCTTAACAGAAATGCCATGTGTGAAAATACTTGAGCAGAACTATTCTCAGAGAAGATATCAGCGCATGCCACTCTTGCAGCATATTTATAAATGTGCATGTATGGTCACATTCTACATATTCCGGCCCTTTTTATTCCCTCAGACCAAGATAAATTTGTAGACACCTATAAAAACGTTAACACCTCTGCACAGCTAGATGTGATAGAGAGAAATGCCATACTTTGCCCACTACTTGATGTAGTTCCTCAATTGGTTCTTGTGTAATAACTTTAATATGGGAAAGATTAGGATGCCCTGTAGTTCCACTGAGTACAGCCACAAAGATGCAGACACTGTCCCTGGAAAGCTGAAATCTAGATCATTGTTCCATTTCTTACCAGCTCAACTACAGACATGCTCAACCTGCTGACAAGCAAAATGCAGTGGTCTGTAGTACACTGAAATGTATTATAATCTGTTTTGTAACTGCTCTTGGAGCCTTAGTATCTTATTTCCTTTATAATGTAAACATTTAAAATCTACGAAGAAACTGACAAGAACAGTCACTGTTTTGCAAGAAGAGCTGCCAGCTGCTATAATACACTGTGGTACATGTATCTTCCTGGTAACAACTTCAATGAAGTTTACACCCAAACAGTGAAACAAACAGGAAAAGGTTGATATATTTATTGCCTTTTTGCTGAAATACAGAAAGTGAAGGACACAATGTATAGTACAAAGTGAAATTCAGAAGAGGAACTTTTTTCAAACTTCAGATAAACAACAGAAAACACATGTCTAAAGTGCCTCACTCACTAATCTGCAAAATACAAACATTCAGAATGTGTCTTCCAGTTATGAGCATAAGCATGGAAAGGAAAAGTTGTACTGTAGTTAATTAAAAGCTCTGGTGTGCAGTAGCACTTTTCTAAGCACTTCCCCAGCATCAACTTATCCTCACAATACTCCTTTAAAACTGATGAAGATTATTATCCCTGTTTTACAGAAAGGAAACTAAGAGTTACAGGTCCAATTATCAGAAGTACCAGGTAGGTGCAACATGGAACTGTGAGTGTTAAGCATTTCTAAGATCCTAAAATGAAGAGGATCCAAAATGTGAACCAATTTCAGGTGTTTCTGGTACCAAAATCCTTTTCTTTTTCTATCTCAGCCCCTGTGCCTTGATTATAATAGACTACCAGCAATATTTTTATTTAATTTGGGCTATTGAAGCATACAAACATGCACATATTATAGAACACAGCCTACATAGATCTGAAAACTACGCACCCTGAACTATATCCCTTAGCACTTAGCAAGAATTTGGCTACTACAACTATCAAATGTGTGCCAAACTCTGGCTATTTTTCAAGCAAAAGCATCTTATTTGACATGCCTCCCCCTCCTTCCTGGTTCTACTGCCAGCTGCAGTACAGTGAAGAAATAGTTTTGTACACCATGTAGAATACTGCTTTTTTATTTTAAATACATCTTGACTGTGAATTATAAAGATCCCATTCCTATTCTGTTCAGTACTTTATTTCTGGTCAAGACAGGGACGATTTCAAAGCCTATACACTTGTTATAAGTTTCAGTCTTCAATTTGTAAAGCTGTCTACCTGCCATGTAGCAGCCTACCTCATTCTGCATGCTAGACACTTGTGATGAATTGACTTTGTGAATCATGAGTTCAGCGCTAGTTTCTTTCTTCATCTCCACCTATAAAAGCCTTTGTCAGGTGACTGACAACTTAAGGAGGTTAATTTTTTTGTTGTTGATGCAGTGGGGATGAGCCATCTTGCTTTCAAGAGCTTTATGTGGGAAACAATAAACAGCTAAATACCTGCATAAATTTCAAAAGTACTGACTGGAGAAAAAGAATGTTGCATTTTTTAAAAGGTCACTGGCTGTGCAATCATACATTTTGCATGGGAGAAAGTGATTCTTGTGACATGGTAAACAGTGGAAGAAGTGACGAGAATGTACAAAATTCCAGTACCAAATGCAAAGAGATGAAATCAGAACACTCCAAGTTACAGGTTTTAGTTTGTTCTAAAGCAACTTCTTACCCGATTACAGATTAATAACTAATATGCTTTTTACAGAAAGGCATCCCAGGCAGATTCAAGCTGTCACAGACTGTATCATTGACAACAAAGAATAAAGACTTAAACAAAAATATATACTAGAATTGTCATCATTTTGATTGGTTGAAGTAATTTACTCTAATAAAGCTGTCATGCTGAGATAATGTTCTTTTGTCTGTAAGCAATATAGAACTATCAAACATATATAATGCAAAAGTAAAATATTTAAGAACTCCCGACACACTGCTCTGCTTAGCCAGGAAGACAGGAAGAAATCAGCATTTATAGTTGTATGGGAGATGCAAATATTTTCTCTCTTCCACCCCCACCCATATTCATATAGAAAATAGCTGTTAATCACAAAATAGTGTTCACACTGCAGAAAGTGTACAGAAAAAAAAGATTTGAGCAAAAGCACAAATTGTTACGCTATTATAAAATCTATTAAAAGGCCATTTCCAGGTGTGTGCCTTGAGCTGCTACTTGAGTCACTCCCATCCCCACATATGGAGGCGGTTCCAAGACATTAAGAATCAGAGCAGTGTCCTCCGAAAGCATTTACCAGACTGTCCTCACAAAGCAAAAGGCTCATGTAGGTTCTTCCCTCCCCCACCCCCCATAAACGGAAAAATAACCCAACCAAGACTAAAGTTCAAATGGACACGCTCAGGAAGGGGTAAACTCAATACAAGACAGAAGATTGAGGGGAGAAAGCAGGCTGATGTCGTTCCCCTTACTATTCTAAGGTGTAACAACTTCTCCATCATGACTTTTTTTAAGTAGCTGTAACACATTCATAACACTAATTGATTTTCACAGGGAAGAGAGCAGATGAGGTCTCTTTGGGAAATGCCTGTTACATTTCTGCTTGAAAGGAGATCGCTGCTACTGTGCCTTAACTCCTTCATAAAAAATTTAATTAACAATATCTCCAAGAACAAAACCACAGTTAGGTCTCCAGCTATCATGTGACTCACAGTACTCTGATGCACTGTGACAAATTAAACCTAAGCAAATGATACCTGTCGCATGTTTGGCAGCCTGTGCATTGCCATCTGAATAGGTTCTTGGGGAGAGGAGTGGAATGTAATGAGAAACACGCACACACGGATCGAGATGCCTGCATCTAAGCCTGGCAGTGACAAGTTGTTTCCCTATGTGCCACTTTCCACTACACATGTTGATCTGTGATGAGATGGCTCTGCCAGAAAGCAAAATACTTAGGGACCCATGAGTCCAGCCGATCTTCATAAAAACTATATTTTAGAAACAGCAGAAATGGCTAATATGAGCTCTTTACTCTTGAATATACAGGGACAGATATGAAAATGGGAACTCGCATGTTCCTTAGGAAAGATGCTGCACCATCATAACTAAATGATGCCAGAAATAGAAAGCCACAATGTGCAGCTCTGGAATTTCCATCCAGCACAGCAATGGAGGGGAGAAGACATGCGTGTGGATTTTTCTGTTCTTTTCACAACCCTTGTACCCTCCCCCACATTAACCTTCCAAAGCCATTATTCTAAAGGGATTTGTTTCTTCAGCAAAAAAGAAAACAAAAACCTAAAAATATCAATGCAGCAACAAAAGATCCAATACTACAGAGCAAAAACAGATTATTAAAATCACTTCTAATGCTAGGTACAAGGTCCACGTTTGCACTGAGATGGTAACCAGAGGGTTACATCAATACCTTTTAAAATTCTCTGAACTGCATAATTAATGCTGCTATAAAAATGTTCCTAGACAACCACTGGATATCATCAGTGATGCATTTTTAGCCCTTGTTTTGTTATAATTTTAAAACCTGTACATTGCATATATGATACCAATAGGCTTGATTTATTATCTGTAATGTCAAAATTGAAAAGGTTAATCATCATTATTAGTCAGTGAAAATTAGGAGAGTCTGAGAGATTATCAGTTGAATACTGAAGACAACACAGGGATCAGAGTCTAAAAAGAAAAATTAGACGCAATTGGGCATCATTCACATTCACCAGATGGTAGCATATATTCCATCCAAGCATTATGGCCTTAAACAGTGTTCCTCCCATTTGTAACTGTATACAATCTTGCAACACAATCATCATTCTGTAGAAAGATTAAAGAAGTAAAAACTATATTGAAAAGCATAATATATATTTATTTCTAAAAAGCAGTATTTCCAGTTTGCCTCAAACCAATGCCACTGCATGATGCTAAGGTATGCTACTAAATACGTCATTTTTTAGATGAAACATAAAACAAAGGTCTGGACAACTTGCATTCTTTAAACATCCCATGCAACTTCAATTATGTATGTAAGTTTAAATTCTGGTGTCCAGTCTAAATTCCAGTTTCTAAGTGAGCAGTTACATTCCCTGTGACTAAAGGCAAGTCTACATATATGGCAGCATGTATAGTACAGATACTGCACGCTCAGTCAGCACAGATATAAACAGCAGTGTAAGAGGTTAAGACATTGCTTAGGCAAGTACAGCAGAGTACAGCCACATCAGAACAACAGGATGAGTGTTTATGTGGCTTTCTACATGGACAATCAGTGCCCCCCATGCCTACACTGATATTTTACAAGTGTTCTGTCCCACAACTGTAGCTTTTTCTCACCCCAGTGAAAGGCTCTGGAACTAATCCATTGCTAGAGTCTTTCCCCACAGTAGACACCTTTCCCTACAGCAATGAAAAGATTAGCAATGGGGAAAGGCTTTGGCTGTTAAGAGGCAATGGTGAGAATCTCCAGCAACTCCCCAATCCCAGAGCCTTTCCCTTCTGCCTCTTCCTTGTCAGAGCTTTTCAGTACCAAGTATAGCCAGAAACCACAGTATGGCCACAGCCTGCCGTTCCCTTTTGGGCACAGCTGCGTGTATCCTACCTGCCACTGAAAGTGTAGACAACATCACACTGCACCCAACAATTTCCATTGGATCCTGTATTCTTCATTTCATGTCCTTACCACTGAGCTGAATTACTGCACACAGTTAAACAGCTGATTTGAGTCATTTGAGAGGTGGCTGCACTTCAGCTGTGGATTGGTTCCTAGGTTGTCTGCTTCTCAGTTAAGTTTGAAAGGTTGTTTTGGGCAGAGAAAACTTATAAGTGTATCATCTTCTGCTAACATTTTTGACACCTTAGTGTTGGCATAGCAGCACTCAATTGCCATTTAAAAATACTAATGGGATCTCTGAACTGTTATACTTTTAGTTAATGTACTCATTATAATTTTCCTCACAGAACACCTAAAAGAGAAGAAGAGGCACATTTTTACCCACAGGAAGTTATTACATCAATATTCAGAATCAGATGGCTGGATAAGTTTTTAAAGAAGGGAGAGAATTAAAAAAAAAATCACTTTGTACTGTCTATAATTTACAATTAATGTTAATAGGTATCACTATTGTAAGTGTCATAACATTTCACTAGAAACCCCTATTTTCAAGGGGTTATAAATCCGTTGTGAACATTTGCTTGCGTCTGAAATATGACATGGAAAGTCAAAGCACTGGACTATATATTGTGATTACAAAAAGATTTTAAGTGAGAATTAAATTGTTTTTACATAAATCAACTGCAAAAAGAAATCCAGACTATAGCTCCAAGATGATTTTGGTTCATTTATAACCCCTAAATTTGTCTTTTTATTGAAGTGGTTAGTCAAGAACATGGGATGTGTGTTTGTTGGTTTAGGAGATATTTGGTGGGGAAAGAGCTTGAATAGGCATAAGAATTATAAAATGAACACTAAAAATGGATGTGACTAATTTTTAAAAATATTTGAAAAAGTTTTGTGCCCCTAACTTAAGGCTTAGTTTGACCATTTTTCATTTGACTAATAATATAATCTACTCATTATTGTGAATTGGTTTCCTTTTCAAGAAGGTAGAGTTAGAAAACAGTGCACTGGATGGGAATGTTTTTTTTTAATCCGCTCCTTTCTCGCCCTGCAATATCTGTTCCCACATAGTTTCTTGCATTCTTATACTGCGTCCGTCAACAAAAACCTTAGATCAGCCAAGAGTGACAGAGACTCCCCCACATGATAACCCCTTCTCCCCAATCAAAAAACCTTCTGGTTGAGATTATTTTACATAAACAGAGTTCCGACACAATTTTTCCATTTTAAAAAAAACTTCCTTAAACCATGTAAAAACACTTTTAGCCCTGTTAGAATGGATATCAATTCTATCTCTCACTTAAATTTAAGTATTAAACCTTTATTTAAAAAGAAAACCTTGCTTTACATTGCTGATATTATATTTATAACAAACTCAGAGAAATTTAGTGTTTTCCCAAAAATTACCAGCGTGTGTTTTTCCCCGCCACCATAATCCCACTTGCAACAAAATACATTTTACCCACAGTCCTATTGTTGCAGTGAGTCCTATGGGATCTACAGATCCCTATCCCACTGAAGACTCTACTAGACAGCCTTTTTTGTTTTCTATTTGTCATTAAATATTTGCTAACATGCATAAACTACCACTCTTTATTCCCTCTATCTTTTAAATATAAACCAATCCTGTGCTAAGGAATAAATAGAAATAAATGTAACACCAAAGATCAGCATAGTTCTTAAAAAAAAAAAAAAAATCACAACAATTAGAAATGAGTTAACTGGTCTCCCTCAGGAAAATCATTGTTAAGAACAAAAGAAACAGCACCACTCTCATCTTCAAAAGCTCACTTTACAAGAAGGCAAGTGAGGTGATCCACAATACATGCTGAAGGTCAGCTTGGCATGCCCAAAATCCAGTATTTAATGTTTTGGATGATCAGCCATTTAAAAGTCATGTAAAAGCTCATAAAAGATTAAATTATATGGTTCCCTAAATGCTCAGTAAAAAATACACATTTTTAAAGTTCTCTCTCTCTCTCAACATAAAAAAAAATGGTATTGGGGGTGGAAGGAAAGAACCATATGCATTCCAGTAATCTTAAGAGATGGAAACTCAGCAATACAACAGTTAACGTAACTCACCCTGTTATATTGAGATTTTGCTGGGATCTCACCGAAGAGCGGGTAATTCTTACATACCATATGTTCTCCAATTGCTCATAACAACACAGAGAGGGGTGAGCAGAGGATGGAATTCCACCTTTATTGCTGAACTTCCTTCTGTTTCTATACAGACTGAGTGTAAATTTTAAAAGAAAGTACAGTCAAGTGGACTGAGAAGGTGTTTGGCAATTGAGACGCCTGAATTTTATGCCTGCATCAGCCCATTAGCTATTTTAGTCACTTTAATGAGGTCTCCTGGCCTTCAAAGTCTCAATATCTCTAGCTCACAGTGGTGTTGTGAAGCAGCAGTAGAATTTTTAGAGGTGTAACATCCAGGAATGAGAGGTGTTATATAATGGCTTGATTCATTTCCCATTACAGTAGTCAAAATAGGAGCTCCCATCAAATTCAATGGGAATAAGACTGGACTCTAAGGCCTTGTCTTCACAAAGTGTTTTCACTAGTACATGGCATCTAACAAGAGGTAACATCCTAGGCAAGGCAGCTTGTAGTTTTTAGCACAGTGGTAGACTAAGGAAGGGTCCTGTGGCACCTTATAGACTAACAGAAAAGTTTAGAGCATGAGCTTTCGTGAGTTAACTCACTTCTTCAGATGCTGGATTCTGCCAGAATCCAGCATCTGAAGAAGTGAGTTAACTCACGAAAGCTCATGCTCTAAACTTTTCTGTTAGTCTATAAGGTGCCACAGGACCCTTCGTTGCTCTACAGATCCAGACTAACACAGCTACCCCTCTGATACTTGGTAGACTAAGGTAAACCTAACTCTTCTTCTCCAACTGCTCTCTCTCTCTTCTCTCCCCCCCAACCAACATGTTCACCTCTACCTGCTAATGCGTGCGATAACTACAAATTGCCTTACCTTCAGCAGGATTTTTCTTTTCCACACAACAGCTAACTCTAGCGAACAAAGAGTAAGAAAGTACCCTTTTATCCTCTGTAGACACACTTTTAGTGGATGTGGTTATTGTTACCACAATCGGTGATTCAACACACACTTATTGGTTGGGATCATTATACTCATCAGTCAAATGTGACTGGCAATATCCAATACCCATTTTAAATTTACAGCCAAAGCCTATATGTACCAAGGATGCTACAATTTATTTCTTGGCTGATGTGCTTTTATTCAAAGGAGAATTCAGTCAACATTACATAAGGCCAATAAACAAGAACGACACAAAAAAGCTCACTACTAGTGAGATTAGTGGACTGGCACAGCAATAAAAATATGCTGAAATAACAAAGAAAAAATCCCAGAGTTTTAAATCAGTAAGCACCAATAAATACTCATGCCCCATCTTACTGCACAGTACTGAGCACCTGAGCACTTGAAAGATTATCACTCTGAAGATTTTCACTATAGAAATTAACTGTTGACATCAAATAAAATAAAGCTGATATATATTTTAATTGTTTGTACTGCATTCATCAGGATAATATCTAGGCAAGTTTTCAAATAAAAGGCATATCACCAACTTGAAATCTAGTCAGTTTAAAAAGAAAGGAATTTCAGACAGTCCATCTGCACCCAACTCACCCAAGGAACTTATGTGGTTTTACAAATCACAATTAGCCCAAAATAAAAGTGTTTCCCCCCGCCTCTACTGTTGTGTGAAAAAAACTTATACAAAACAGAAGAAACTGGATACACCTAGGAAATAAACTGTACCGATATTTTCAAATGGACAAAAATGCCCTGAAGAGATAAGAGATTTTTCTTCCTCCATTTTACCTGTTAATCCTAGTAAGTAAAAATAGTTCACCCAGCAGTACAGTTTTGCATTTAGAAATAGCATTTGTTGCTAACAACTCAACATAAAATATTTTGCATCCATTACCACACCCTTGCCTACGTGTACAATACTTAGAGTAGTAAAAAACATATTAAAGACATAGGCATGGCATTGTGTCTTAAAGGCCACCAGAATCCTGGATGCATGCAGCTGTTTTGCAGACCACAGGGACTGATTCTATCTAAATATTTTTGTCTAGCATGCAGAAGGCAGGCTTGGGGAATTAACAGTGTCAAACGGAGCCATCACAGCACCAGAAATGTGATACAGATTGAACCTCTCTAGTCCGGCACCTTAGGAATCTGACCAGTGCCAAACAAGAGAATTTGTTGGACCCCAGAAGGTCAACATTTTCTAGCACCATTACCAACATTTCCACTGCATAATGGGCTCTTAGAAGACATTTAGGTGTAAACTACAGCTAATTAACAGCACAGAACACTGAGAGCTAAGACTGGCAGCCGAAAACAAACTTTATGGACTCAGGGAAAACTTGGCCACACCCAAGATAAGTGGTTATCCAGCTAACTAAAATCATGCTAGCAAAACAAAAAGCAGTCAAGTGGCACTTTAAAGACTAGCAAAATAGTTTATTAGGTGAGCTTTCGTGGGACAGACCCACTTCTTCAGACCAAGATTATGGATGTTGCCAGACAAGAGAGGCTCAACCTGTAATGTGTTTCCTGCATATTGCATTTCTTCAGGAGGTGTGGGTGTGAAAAAGATAAGGGATTCTGCCTCTATAAATAATCCCAAACTTTGTCTTAATCCCAGATGGATGTTTCTGCTGAAATTGCTATCATTGAATTAGTTAATAAAATTGAATTGCAAGACCAAATTTTTGAAAAGACGTTTATACATGCATGATGGTTTGCACAATTGTACCCCACATCTTCTCTCAGTTACCATGCACACACACTGACATCAGGTGACTGAAAACAGATGGCCACTCTGTTGTCAAAACATCCATTTAAGACAGCTGCTTCATATGCTAAATTGTTGTTAAATCATTGTAGTTTGGAATGCAAAGCAAGGCAAGTTTTATAAGCAAAAAAGAAAATGCATGCTGCAAATGGCTTCTTCTCTCCTTTTTAAAAGTTTGAATCACAATCTGTTGTAACTAGGTTTCAGAGTTAACACACAACTGACAAGAACTTCTCAAAGCTTCTGTCACAATCTATCTGCAAATTCAATCAACTCTACTAAATGGATTTATAATTCATTCTACAATCTCAAGGTCATATTCACAGACATAAGGGCTATAAATTTAATTCTATTTAAAAGCAAATATTAAATCCTGAAGAAACTGACAGGGTCACTGGAAAATTGCTTATATGGAGAAGCACAAAATAGCTGCATCAAATAACCTTTGATCACTGCGACGAAACAATATATGATGATAGAACATCTCGCTGATGCAACACCATGATACAAATATCACAACTCCTAGCAGCAATGCTGCTGGACAAAGTGGCTTCCCAGCTCCATACAGGCAAATAACACACTATCAAAACAAAAAAGCAGTCAAGTAGCACTTTAAAGACTAACAAAAAAATTTATTAGGTGAGCTTTCGTGGGACAGACCCTCTTCTTCAGACCACAGCCATACCAGAACAGACTCAATATTTAAACCACAGAGAACCAAAAACAGTAATCAAGGAGGGAAAAATCAGAAAAAAAATGATCAAGGTGAGCAAATCAGAATTCGGCACATTAACACATGGTTTGAACCGGGATGGGAATTTTCGGAGTCAATATAGGGGCTCATTTGCATAATTGGCTTAATCTAATTCTTGACCTTCCCCCCTGCACTTATACCTTTACACGCTCTGATTTGCTCACCTTGATCATTTTTTTCTGATTTGTCCTCCTTGATTCCTGTTTTTTGGTTCTCTGTGCCTTAAATATTGAGTCTGTTCTGGTATGGCTATGGTGTGAAGAAGTGGGTCTGTCCCACGAAAGCTCACCTAATAAATTATTTTGTTAGTCTTTAAAGTGCTACTTGACCGCTTTTTTGTTTTGATAGTGTATTTGGCTGTATGGACCTGGGAAGCCACTTTGTCCAGCAGCATTGCTGCTAGGAGTTGTGATATTTGTATCATCGCATTGCATCAGCGAGATGTTCTATCATCATATATTGATAGACTGCTTTTTTGTTTTGATAGTATAGACTATCACGGCTCCCTCTCTGTTACTAAATAACACACTATAAACATTCAGCATACACACACACAAAAGGGAACAACAAAGTTTAGACATGTAAAAGTTTGTAAACTGGGACACTGTGAAGCAAACCGGTTGTGGTCTGCTAAAATGTATTCTTCCCTGCAGGAATGTTTCCAGCATAGCCTGAGAATTTCCAACATTCGAGTCTAATGGCAGTCTTTAGTAGTGTCAGTGTTTCATAAAAACAAAGACAGTGGACACTCAGGACTGGAGTACAGAATGTTATAAAGAGGAGATAATACATGCACACAGCATGCACTCCACACTCAAACACTGTTTATCAGATTGTAGCAGCACTGCGGCATCCAGTAGTGTAGATGTGCTGCTGTTCTGTTCACATTTTAATGTGCCATCTTGCAGTAGATGCCTGCACAGCAGAGTAAATAGAATCTCTCTATATTTCTTGCATAGGCATCTGAGGTTATTTCTGTCTTTATTATTCTTCCTTGCCAACTAAAATGTAAAAAACTAAATAACCATCCTCAAAATGATTTAATTCTGATTTGATAGTTATTTCCAGAACCTTTTCATTATGCAATTTCCACTCTTCATTAAAAGCTTTTCCCTTTTACAAAGTTATCCTTGAAGCAAGTCAAGCAAACCAGACACAGCTAAGCCTTCTCCCTTCCCTGCTTTGTGATAAACACAGACATGAATAACATTCAGAACATTTAGCCCCAAGAACAGTTTAATAATAATGCTGCTGCTCTCTTTATATGGAGAAAGCTAAAAAAGAATCTAAAAGGCTTAATAGGTACAAATATTGTGCTTCAATTGCAATATATAAATCATGCTGAACTGGAGAAATATAGTGATAGCAACATTCTGAATGATGTGGGTTCTGGTAACCCTCAAGCAACAGCCGATTAGGTTTTGTTACATAGGTCCTTTGTGTATTTTTGTGCTGCTATACCAGTTAAATTGACCTCTGCAGGCATATGTGTTACTTGTATTGTTTAATGGTTTCACATTTTAGCTTAACTTAAGCCAAACCAAAAAAAAAAAAAAAAATCTAACAAATCCCAGTCTTTGTATTTACTAAGACTATCTGTGACAAAGGAAAGGTAGCTGAACATAAACACTTTGAAATGAAATCCGGGGAACTCTGAGCAATTGGTGAGAAAGCAGAATACCACTTGGGCTGCCAAACAGGAGGCCTGGGCCCAGGTATGGAGTTAGATTTGTTGGTACAGATTGCACCTCCTAAAACCAGCATTTTCTGGTCCAGAGATGTTCCTGAACTAGAGAGCTGGGAGAGGAGGGCAACCAGCTGGCCGCCCTGCAGGGAGCAGCCCCCTGTGAAGTACTGGGGCCAGAGCGGCACCATCCCCTGGCAGTCGCCAGTGGGGCACCAGGGCTGGAGCACCGATGTCCCCTGGCAGCCATCCCCAGGGCTGGGGCTCTGGGGCTTGGGGGATGGTTCCAGTGGCAAGCCACGGATGGAGAGCCAGAGAGCCATGGGTGGAGGGCCAGCAGGGGGATGCAGGGACAAGGGCATTAACCTCCCCTGGTCTGGCACAATCCCTCATTCAGGACACTGAGGATGCTAGACCAGGGAGATACAACCTGTAGTTGTGTATCAGGCAGAGGCATTATTCAGTAGCAAACAGAGATGCCATATTGGATCTATCCATTAGTTCCACTGATGCAGTATCCCACACAGCAGCCAGTAAAGGATGTTTCAACAGAAGACGGAAAGTCCCTAGAAAATTGTGCAATGCTGTCGATTAGAGGGGGCGGGGGAATACCTTCTTCACCTCTTCTTGTGATCAGCTAACACCCCAGGTCTGAGCTATATATATCCATGTAGCGCTGGGGTTACGACTAATATGGTTGTTTGCACAGTACCCAGCCACAGGATGTAATTCATTGACAGGTTTGTGGCATTAAATTCCAGAGTCTGGCTACACATTGTGGCTTTCCCTTATATTATCTATTCTAAACCTGCTATTAATGTAGTCAGCTGACACTTGGTTCTTGTGCTAAGGACAATAGAAAAGGGGCCAGAGCAGATTTTTACTATGCCCCTTCATCCTCTGAAAGAGACCGTAACCATACTAAGTGTACCAAGATCACAAAGCAGTATCACATCAACCTAGCCATTTATTCCCTTATCTGTTTGGAACGAAGATATTGTGAGATCTGCTACTGTAAAGATGGTGCAGAAGAGAAGACGTGAAAAGCTACGTGGAAAAAAAATGGTTATAAAAAGTTTTATGCTGAAACACCTTTATTTGCTCAGTTGGAATGTCTTGACCTTAGGGAAACCTCATTAAGTAGCTGACGGGAAGTTTCAGCCAAGTTCTAAATATGTATTTTTCTCTGGAGCTTCTAAGAAGCAGAATTAGTCAACTTGGCTACAGGCCATAAAACATAATTACTTATGTGAAATTGTTTAAGTATGTAACTACAATTCCTAACAGAAGAGCCTAGCACCACAAATACGAAGGGATTCCGTGGACTAGAAGCCTAGATGCAAAAAGAAAGCTGAAAACAATTCCTGGAGGAATATGCATCTCTTTAAGGGAAGACTTCAGAAAAGAATTTCTAATTAATGGTTATGCAATATTGAAGTGCAATCAGGGTCTGATAAGAAAGGTGGCTAGCAAGGGTACATTTTGAAATGTGGCAGCTCATCATAAAGATTCAGTTTTGGCACGATGCAGAAGAAAGGGAAGAAAAATCTCTATCTTCCTCCTTTCAGGAGGTTCAGTGGTCAGCAGCAAACTAGTTTTCACTGGAGACATACCAATGCCTAGATCTGAAACCACAGAGAAACTCCAGAGACACTGCAGAGCAATAACAAACCTTCAAGATATTAAAATAAAAGAATGGTGTATTAAGTGATGTGGTAAATGCAATTTGTCATTTAGTGCTGTGAATCTATGGATTTTAATGACAGGGTCTCATTTACATTTAACAATCAGTGTACTAGAACATTTCTTGGAAACTGTGGATATTTTCCTACATGAGTAGCAATATATAGAAATTTATTCTCAACTAACAATTGAATGAAGGGATTCTGTCCTTCAATCTTGGTCCTGTTGATTTGCTCCAGAGCTGTATGAATATCAGCTGTATGAATGTCCACACAAGTCAACTTCTCCTCAAACCAGAGATGTTTTGAACCATTATGTATTCGCAATATTTTTCTTCCTGAATCATCTTTTAAATCAACCAACATTTTATTGCTTAATTACCATTTATTACTATATACGCTTTAAAATGTTAAAATATCTTGTTTTTAATAAGACATTTAAGGTGGGGTTTTCCAAAACCACTTGAATTGACCTAGGAGCACAAGTCCCATTAATGTATACTGGGACTTTCGATTCTACATCACTTGTGCTTTCTTCAAAAATCGACCCTTAATTTCAAAGCACTGTGCATATTCAACAGATCACACATACACACAGGAATCACTTCACCAGACTTTGCCATGCCACCCGTTCTAGGTAAATGGAATTAAATGTTTCACACTGTTCATCAACTCTTTGCAGTTTTAGGTCCAAAAATTAAGAAATCAAAAGCAAATGAAGTAGGAAAGAAAAATGAAAGGAGGAAGAACACAATGACCCAGTTCAAATTCTGGGTAAACCTCCCAGACTGCAAAAGTGAAACCACTATCTCTCCCAGTGCTCCTTTACAAAGTTTGCAATAATGGAAGCTGTAGGATAATCAGACCTTAGGAGGGTTCAGGCATTTTGACAGAGTGTAGCACAGAGATGGATAACAACAATCGATGGTAGGGGGCCTCCAAGAATTTGGCAAGTAGTCAAAGGCTGCACTTTTCTATGGAGGGGATGTGGGCTCTAAGATGGAGACTGGATGCAGGAGCATGCTCATAGTATGGGACTGGTGCAGGAGAGAGTGTGGGATCTGAGAGGGAGTTTGGGTGAAAGAGTGGGTTGTCACCTGAGATATATGGCATTGGAATACAGGTTCCAGGATGGGGTATGGGTGCAGGAGATTATTGTGGCCCAGGGAAGAGTCTGGGAGGGAACTGGGGTGCCAGAGGCAAGCTCTGACCAGGAAGCACTTATGCCTCAGGCAGCTTCCCTGACAGCAGCCCCAAACTGCTCACAGAGGCTGGTTGTTCCATGTGGCTCTTCACACTGTGCGGGTGGGCTTTGTGCACTGTCCCCACCTCCAGAAAAATCTATCAACTCCTATTGGGCAGTTTCTGGATTTTTCTGGGGTTGGGGACAGCGTGCAAAGCCTTCCACCACAGCAGCACAAAGAGCCAGAGGATCAGCTGGCTGCTTTGAGTGGCACTGCTCCGTGCCATAGGGGTGGGCCAGATTAAAAGCTTGACGGGCCAGAACTTGACCACCTTAGTGTAGACCTGGTTCCAGACAATGCCCTAATTTCCAAAATTGCTACTACCAGAGATTCTGTGCCCTCGTTTTGCCAGTACAGACACAACCTTGCCAACAGTGACCACATTTGAGCCTTTTATATATGGATTTTTTTCTAAAATTCTCCTACCATTTTTCCATGATCCTAGATAACAGCTAGTGTGGATGCACCTTTAAGTATTAGGGTAGACTGAACAAACCTATTTTCAATAGCATTTGAGCAAACACTGGTTCAGAATTTCTCAAATAGCATGGAGATTCTGGTTCAGGACTGCACAACTGCTGTATACCGTCCTCAGTAATGGATTAGTTTCTAACTGGGCTTCTGTTAGTCAGTCTATAAGGTGCCACAAGACCCTTCGTTGCTGTTACAGATCCAGGCTAACACGGCTACCCCTCCGATACTAGTCTAAGCATGTGATTGGAAACAAGGAATTCCTGACCACCTCTCCAGAGGGATATTAACTCTCTCTGTAATCACACATGGCCCAATGGCAATGGAAGATGTGTCTGCTCAGCACTTTTTAAAACTCAGACCTCTAACTTCCCTTCCTCAGTTTTTCCCAACTTTAATACAGGAATAAAATACTCATTCATGAAGACTGATATATAAAAAGTGCTGTATTATTATTACAGCTGAGTCAGCTAAAAATTGACACACTCAAATAGGAGACAGGAGCTTTAAAAACACTTACATGCAATTGCATAGACATTTGTGACTTTTAGAATCATAAAGGAGAAATAGCAAAAAAAGATTTTTTATGAAGAGCAGCAAATGGAATTTGTTCACAGCTGGTTTGCAAGATGGACCATTCTTTGTTATTTATACAGAACCCAAATGCCTGATAGGCACCATGCAGACAGCATGAAGACACATTCAGGCCCCAAAGAGGTCACAATCAGTTTGCAATCAGGTTTTTAAACATACTTGCTTTCTGACTCCCTCCTCCTCCTCCTCCTCCAAGTAAAACTGTAAAATGATCACCTCTGAATTATGCTGACTTTCTGATTTCGTGTCCATTCCTGGGCATTTAGGACTTGCTTCTACACTAAATCAATGGCAAAACACCCACTGACTTTAATGGTGTAGGATCAAAACAGGGAAGCTTACCCTTTGCCCATCTGCTGTTTTGTTGTTAGTCCCAGGGCAGAAAGTACAGTAAACTCTTTCAGATCTCGCATTCTGTTATACAGAAGTAGCAAATACACGGCATCTTAACCATAAGTAAATTTTAGTTACATTTTCTGTAAGTACAACATAGTAAATACAACTAAACAAAGCATATGCAGTATAAGTTTACAGTATACAACACTACCGTTGCTGGTAAATAAATTATTCCATACACATTTTTGTTTGTTTCTTAATATCCAATCCTGTTTTTCTTTACTGTTACGCATTGCTAGGTAATACCTCTCTTTTATCCAAAATATTTGAATATCCAGCAACCTCCCAGTGCTTGGGCTGCTGCAGACTAAAGCATTTACTGTAGTGGGCACAGAGCAACAAACACTACAGACAAGCAATGGCCAAGCTTCTATATCACAAATGCTGTGCCAATATGCTCATCCCCCCTCTTCCAGTTATGGAACAGCTAACCAAACTATACTTACTTAAACCAAATGAGGTAGTGAGCTTTTGATACAGACACCACAAACTGCTACACGTTCAACCTCTTAAATCCAGTACTCTCATTTGGCAACCTCCGTGGTCTGGCAGGATCATGGACATTGCGGTACCAGAGAGTCCAGGGGTTGAGGTCAGACCCGCATCAGTGGGCCACAGGTGAAGTCCAGAGCAGTTGCTGGGAGCATGGCCCAAGTCAGAGCTGGAACCCCCACTGGCCCTGGCAAAACCTCCCCCTGGAGTGCAGGGCTGGGATTCTGGTATGTTAACATACTTCCAGCCAGCGCTCTCTCCAAACCTTTGCAGGAGTGCTGGGGAGGAGAAACTGGCAGGCCAGTGGATGGGGAGCCAGAGGTGAACGGTAGGGCTGCTGTCACTGGGGAGCAGTGTTCCCAGGGAGCCAGCCTGGGACCCGCACGGCTGGGAAGCCACAGGGACAGGGAGCCAATGGGAAGCCAGCTGGGAAAATGCAGGACCGGGGAGCCAGCAGGAAGCTGGGTAGAGTCTGCTGGCCATGTAACCATCAGGAAGCCAGCTGGGAAGCAGGGGACCACATGGCTGAGGAGCTGGAGGTGCGGGGTGAGCAGGGAGTCAGCTGGGTGCAGTAGAGCTGGGGAGCAGTGGAGCCACAACTGCCAGGGCAAGAAAACCTCAGCTGGGGCCAGAAAGCTGGTGCCCACTGACGTGGAAGCCAGCATCCCTGATCCCAGGTAGCTGCAAATGCTATCAGAAAAGTGGCTGGGGCTGGTGACCAGGAGGGGAGCCTCAAGGACCCTGACATCACCTCACCCAGCAAAATCTCTCATCTGTGACTTCTCAGATCCCAAGGGTGCCAGACCAGGAAGGTGCAACATGTAGCTTCACTTCCACTTACAAGCGGCACTGGCACCATAGATACAAAAATCTTATGCACTTTAACCATTCTGATGCCTGACTACCCTATCAAGTAATTTTTAACTCTTACTTAAAATGGCTATTTTTGATAGTCTCTGTAAAGTAAATTTAGGCCCTTCTCTCATTTGGTTAAAGTCCTGTTCTCCAGATGTACTTGATTCCCTTACAAGAATACACTTGAGCTAGAAAGATTTAAGACCTTTACTGTTCTCACTGACAACATGATGATCAATCCACTCCATCCTTAATTAGGTTATTTACAATGTAAGTCACCAATGAACATTTTAGGAGGAATATGTAATATCAGATGTCACACCAGTCAGGACTTGTATATATACAAAAGTTATACCACATTATCTCAACAAGTATAACCTCACTAATGGGGCTTCAGTTAAACTGTGGTTACTGTAGGGATTACACAAGATTATTTTATTCATGCACTGGAAGGGAATAATCTGCACCAGAGTAATGGACTTTGATACTGCTTGAACTGGGTCCTCATCAGGGGCAATACCAGTATAACTATTTAGATTAAAGAAATAAAATCACACCCTAACCCAGTGTTTCCCAATTTTATTTGGCTGTGGAACCCTTTTAAACTCAAAGAGAATTTTGCAAAACCTCTAACAGTCATATATGGCTTAACCCCTCTCAGCCCCAAACCCACCCCCCTGCCATCCCCTGGATTAGCCCACCTCAGCCCCAAACTGGCCCCCCGGACTAACCCACCAACCCAAATAGGCTCCCCAGCCTAACCCCGCCTGAACAAACCCAGTCCAAGTTAGTTCCTCTCATTACCTCACCCAACATAGCAGACGAACCTACCTTAGCCACTACTGCTCCTCCAACTCTACTCCCAAGGGCCCAATTTCATTGGCCACCCTATGGCAATGTGAGAGGCCAGTCATAGACAATGAAAGGTGAGGATGATGCAGGAACTGCAGGAGTCATTTGGCTCCCCTTACCCCGCCTCCACTTCACGCACACTGGCCACTTTGCAAGTCAAGGTCTCTCTCTGTCTCCCAGCCCTACTGCCACTGAAATAAAATAACTAAATCCAGTTGGTTTAAGGGCTAGATCGCTCCCACCACCCTGCCAGCCGTTAAAACAATTAAATTTAGTTCTACAATTTCAGCAGCAGTAGGGCAGGGAACTGCAGAGGAGTCACTGGCAGTAGAATTCGGAGCCATAAATGGCTCCTTAGAGCCACAGGTTGCTGACCCCAACCATTTTCTCACAGAAAATGGGGATCTTGGGGGTCAGCGGAGGTTCCTTATTTTCACTTTTTGGAACCCTGGGGTTCTGCAGAGCATCATTTGAGAAATACTGCCCTAACCAATAATTATACCACGGTGGGAACCAATCCTAAACATTTGCATCAGAGAAGACCAAAATTTTATTTGAAAGAGGGGCAGGGGGGAGGAGGAGATGATCAACTTTCATTAAAGGCTTGTCTACATAGCCCAACAGTTTGGTATATGCAGATATGGTAACAACTCATATGAATACCGCTGGTGTCCTGTCAAAGGTCAGGTCTGCATCATGGAATAGTTTGAATTAAGATATGCAACTCCTGCTAGGTTAATTGTATAGCTGGAGTTGACCTGTCTTGCTTTGATCTTTGCTGCTGTCCCCATAGCAGGAGGTCAAACAGGAGAAATGCACCAGTTGACTTCCCTTACCCCTCACAACTGAGGAGTTACCAGAGTCAATGGGAGCACCTTCCATGTTTGATTTAGCAGGTCCTTAACAGACATGCTAAATCTAACCCCAGAAAAATCAACCTCTGGAGTGTCGATCCATGCATAAGCATGTATGTGCCCAAAGAGAGGACTAAATTAACGTGAAGTAGACACTTTTCTTTTCATTCCATCAGCATCCACATGTTGTCACTGGAGTGACAAAGACTAGTGCAAATCATACCCAGAAGTCCGAACTTCAGGGCAATGTAAATCTGACCTCATCCTCACTTTATTAAATCTACAAAACCATTTATTTTCACACAAAACAAATCAACCAGCAGTTTCTATTTCCCAAAGTTCTACAGTAAAGACTGCAAACAGACTGTGAAAGGAGGATGCTCAGCACCTTACAGAATTAGGCCCTCACCAAGCCTTTGCTACTTCCACTAAATATACTAAAGCAGCGGTTCCCAAACTTTTTGGCATCACGCTCCCCTTTTGATTTTTGAGAAACCCTCATGCCCCCCACACCTTTTCTTTACCATCATCCAACCCCCCCCAACAAAAAATTAAATTTGTAATTTGAAATAAACAAAAGCTTGATATAAAAACGTTATTTAAAATTAAAAATAAGCAAAAATAATTTTTCTTGGCCCCAGGTGGTTGCCTGGTGCAGCCCCAGCTGGTCAGCTGCCTGAGCCGTGTCTCAGCCTCCAAAGCTGCCCATGCCAGCCCACCTGAGACATGCTCTGCCACAGCCACCTTCCTGAGCCCCATGCCACCAGGGCCAGGCACCTGCTCGCCCACTGGCTGCCCAAGCCCCATGCTGCTGGGACCAGCCACCCGCCCACCAGCTATCCACCCCAGCCACGGGCCAGCCGCCCAAGACATGCACCAAAGCTCCACGCTGCCAGGTCCAGCTGCCCACCTGCCATCCCGAGCTGCCTGAGCCCCATGCTGCCGGGGCCAGCCACTCATCAACTAGCCCCAGCCGCCTAAACCTCACACTGCTGGGACCAAGCGCCCAAGCCCTGCTCTGCCAGGGCCAGCCGCGTGAGCCCTGCACATCCCACAAGCTGGTTGGCCACCCGAGCCCCGCCAGCCCTGCAAGCCGACCACCCGAGCCCCTCCCCTGACCTCCCGCAAAGCCAGGAGCCCCCAGTCCCCCATCTAACCTCATCCTCCTCCCTTGCAATCCACACTCACTCTCATTTGCAGAAGGCAGACAGCTCCATGTGGGTCTTTGTCAGCTGCCTGCTTTTTATAGCGGCTGTGCTGGATCATCCATATAAAATGGAAGGGGCTGAGAGCCAGACGCAAAGGCCAGATCTTTCTTCAGGTGGGGGGAACGATGGGAGGGCTGGGTTGCCTCACGCCACCCCCTGGAACTTCACGCCCCCCAGGGGTCCATGTCCCCCCAGTTTGGAAAACCACATACTAAAGTATATTTACTTGGATACTGTGTAGTACAATCCCAAAGTAAGGGCTAATCTACACACACTGCAAGTAAGATAGGTGTAAACAGATTTAAATGCATCCACACAAGGATTTTCATTGGTTTAACTAATTCTTTTTAAAAACGGATTGATTTTAGTTAAGCCACTGCACAGCTTGCATGCTGATAAGGCCTGAAATGAAGCTGAATTTATCATGCTAAATGAACGAGTATATTGTGTCACAGCATCTTTTATATAATGTGCTTTCACTAAGTAGCAAAATGTTCATTGGTGGGAATTAGAGGATTTTATTAGAGTTTGAATTGTAACTGCCTGAATGGTTTCTAAAAAACCTTCCATGATAAGCAAAAATTTAGTTACCAAAAGCCACACATTCAAATGTAATAAATGAAAAAACACTTAAAAATTACAGGGGCAAAGAAAACTTAATTTTAAATGATAAAACATTCACCCCATTGCAGTACTAAACAGTAACGGTTGTATCTCATTTAATTATTTTTTGATAATTTGCATGTTTCCTATTCTGATGAGATTCTGCCTCTAATCCAGAGCACCTAAAATCAAAGTCTGTCACTGAATTCTTCACATCTGCCTTATACATTCCAATTATCAGAATGTGCAATTAGAAGCAAAGATTCTTGCAACAGAGGGCCTTGGTGTGCTGTGAAGCTCCCCAGCCTTTGTGTCAGAAGAATGGACAAAGGGAGCAGTTAAATCATACCCGTATTTTGTATACAAATCAGATCAGTAACATGTTTCCAGGTCCACTCAACTTGTATATTAATCTTGGACTTCTAAATGTATTTTATCATTATATCTCTGTTCCACCTTCATTAAACAGAGCTGACATTTAGAAAAATCAAGAGTACCACATAACAAGGCATACTTCAATAAATCAAATCATATTCCCATAACAATAACCGTGGTATTGGTATAGTAAATTTAATAATTAACTGTATTATTTATTGTCCTGTTTTATACTTTGAGTTCAGTAATGTTTGTATTAGTTCTAATACTTACAATTAATTGCTCTTATTAGAAGTAATGAATATTGTTTCATTCCCCTTCTAGAGTTTCTCTTTAATGAAGAAAGCATTTACCTGATAATTTGCCCTTAAGAATAAGTAAAAGCATTAACTTGTCTTCTAAATATGAGAAGTAAATTGTTCAAGACATTCTGTTACTCAACCCAGTGAAAGGCCTTCCCTGCATCAAGAGATAACAAAGTTTCTTCTACTTTGTGGAGTAGATGCAATTCGACGTGTTACTCAGATTACATGACAAATGTGTTCTTTGTATATGAACCCTGATATTTATCACTTCTTTGATTTTTTCAAATTTTAGCAAAAATGTCAATGCCTACTATATATTTAGAAGAAAAATCAGGATATAGGATCCACAATCATCCATAGGTTTATATTCCCTGTGGATCACAGCAAACGTATCTTGATGCAAACTTTCCAGGATACTGTTCTTTTCTAGATTTCAGTAGAATTCAATACAGACACAAATTCTGTTCTTGTATAAAAGATTTAAAGAATTTAGGTGCATAGACATCAGGTCTTGGATTCAAAACTTTTGATAAGCCCTTATGTTATCTGCTTCAGATACTGACACCTCAAATGTGTGCAGTGAAATCATCGCTAAATGAAAGCAACTTTACCTTAAAATCTGCTGTATCCCCTCTGTAGTTGCACACTGTGATATATACAAGTTGGCATAGAAATCCAAAATAAATAAATAAAAGCCAGATTTAATGAATCTAGAACCTTAAAGGGGAAAAAACCCTACAAGAATGGTTTACGGTCTGGAAAATAAACTTTACTACAAAAGCCTAAGGAAGAGAAGGCTAAGAGAGGACTTGCACATGGTCAATTACTACCTATACAGAAAAAAGGTTTCTGAGAGCATAAATCTCTTTACTCTGGAAAACAAAGGTGTAACAAGACCCACTAGGCAGAAGCTGAAGACAGAAAAGTTCAAACTAGAAATAATGACTGCAACAGATTATCAAGCAACAAAGCAATTTCTTTAGTATTTAAAACCAAGATTGGATCTCTTCCTAAAACATATATTCAAATCCAAACAAAAGTTATCAGGCCACATTTAGGACTCAGTCTTGAAGTTCTGTCCTGTGTTACACGGGAGATCAGATTAGATGACTATAAAAGCATTTCTTCTAGCCTTAAAAAACATCTATTGATCTAGGTTTTCTTACCATACCCTTTTCACTTTCTAGCAGCTCAGCATTTTTCATTCTTATAGTTTTATATTAGTATCCTGATGTTTTATGTATTTCTTACTGCTCCAGTTCCTGAAGGAACAAGGTTAGGTGAAAATACCCACTTTCCTCTTCTTCTCCCAAAAATAAGTTTCTACCCTTCATATTTGTGGAGAAAAATTTGGAAATGTGAACCCATTGGACCCTAAAGACAAAAATGAGAAGACAAATAAAAACATCCCAACACAAGCCCAACCAAAAAAAACTGGAATTCCATTCCATAAAATTTGTTTTTATGTTTCAATATTTGGTTACCTTCTCTGCTGGGACAAAACTGAAACTTCAATTTTTTTCTAAACGAGATCCATTGCAGAATAAAATAGTCCAGTGATCAGGATATAATCCCAATCCACAGCAGGGACTGGAATCCAAGCCTCCCATATGCCAGGTGATATGCCTTGGTAGCCAGACCAGTGGTTTCCAAGGATTTTTTTTATTGGGTACCCCTTTCAGACCTGCCAGCTGCCAAGAAACCTCTAGCCTTCTCATCAATGGACATGTCATGCTGTCTTCTTAACCCTAACCTGTTTTCAACCATGTGTCCATTTCACTGCTACTTGCAGATATAATTATAGACCAGCATATAAAATGAAAACAAACTGCCTAAACTCTGAGCTCAGCTATACTCAACAGATGCTGGGCTACTGAACCCACACTGTATGGTGACCATTGTTGAGGGTTCCCTATACATCAGTGTCTGTGAATCTGAGTTCTCATTGGTTCAGCTTAATATAAATTAATGGCTATATTTTATATAACAAATTTTCACCTGAGCATCCTACTATGAAAATACATCAACTAAAATAAATTAAAAACACCATTGCATAATTTCCCTACCCCCCCCAACCCCGCTGCAGGTGTCTCGCATATCCCTAGGTGTCTGTGTATCATAGTTTAGGAACTCCTGCACTAGACTGTAGAGTGAGCCTCTCCTATTCAAAGTGGAAACAAGTCCAAAGAGAGAGACAGCGAAAACGTCTCCAAAACAGCCAATAACTTGATACTTACAATGCTCAGCTGTAATAAAGGAAAGCCAAGTTCAAGTCCCTGCCCTGCCTGATATGGTACCCAAACCACCAGGCCTGAAGTGTCCAATATGCTGTCCATTCGCCACATGTGGTGAACTGGACAGCGCAGCGTGGTGAAGCAGCTTGTTAGAGCCACACACATTGAGTGCCCTTCGCCCCTCCACACATATGCCCCACCACTTAGTGGGACAAGCGTTGTGGCTACGGCAGAGGCAGTTCCTCATGTGGCTTGCCTGGGGCTGGGCAGCTCCGGTGAGTCACTGGTAGTTTGTAGAGAGACGAGGGGTAGGGTGTATGGCTGCGAAGATGGGGACATGAGTATTTGGTGGGGGGGGTGGAACCTGGCTTGTGTGGGGGCTGTGGCAATCCATTCAATTGCTTTTGGACACCACTGCACTAGGCTACAGACAATGTGCGTCTCTGGCCCCAGCGCTCCTGAGAGTTGCATGGGCCTGGTGGAAAGGTGGAGGGGGGTCCAGAGAAGGGCCAATGGCAGAAGAGGGAGGCCTAGGGCATTCATCCCTCAGTAACACTGGGCCAGCAACATCCCTCCAGCCACTTCCCCACCAGTAGTAGCACTATCCCTTTTATTCAGTTATATATATATACACACACACAAGGATATATTTTTTAATTTTTGTGACTGTCTTGCAATCCCTAGTCCCTTCCTCATCCTTCCTCCTCTGCAATTTGTACAGCTGCTATGCAGAGAGACATAATCTAATACAACTGTTAATATCAATTCTATAGACCATATAAAGATATTCAAAGCCTGCAAGTGCAAGAGCAATTTTGGAGCAAGACTGCTGACTGAATAAAATGTATAGTCTCTCTCTGCATATATCTTCTAAAAATACTTCAGTATTTTTTTCTTCTCCTACACTTTTTTTTAAAATCACCCTGTCTATCTTTAGTCCTGGGGGCCAATTAAAGTCCCCTATCATAAATAATAGACCCTGGATATGAGAAGCTAGATCCAAGTAGAAATTATTAATGAACTGCTTTTCTTTTCATTGTGAGCACAGACTTATATAAAGACAGTTTCTTACCCATTTATAATTCCCAAGTTATTTATCTAACTCAGACCTCATCTGATTTTTAAAAAGTATTAAGCCTAATTTATCACTGCATTAATATAGTCTTGCACTACTACAACTTCAGCTAAATCAGTATAAAATTGGTGCAACACACAGCAAATCAAACATGTCTTGTAATGGGAGATTTATTCTGACCAGAACAGCAAACACCTCTGTTTTCTCCTACCATTTGCAGAAGATACATTTCCCAGAGTGGAAAAAAATCAATTATTTAAAAAGGAACTTAAAAAATTATTTTATTTTTAAAATGATCAATAAAATACTTTTTCATTTAACATAACTGTTACAATTAAATCTCATCACAAACATGCTATTCATACACCTACACTCATAAAATGAAATTAGCAGCTCTAGTCTGTCCAACCCAGGAGTCGGCAACTTGCGGCTCTTTAAGCAGTCATTTGCAACTCTGGACACTGGTGCTGCTGACTCCTCTGTGGCTCCCTTCCCTGCCACAGCTGAAACAACAGAATTAAATTCAGTTGGTTTGACAGCTGGATCCCTCCTGCCGGACGTTAAATCAACTGAATTTAGTTCTATGGTTTCAACAGCGGCTGGATGGGAGCTGCAGACGAGTCAATGGCAGAAGCCAGGCTGTTCCTTGGTCAGCAGCCAGGATGGGAGGTAGTCCAGAGACGCGGGAGCCCCCTTCCGCAGCATCATGTGGCCGCTCCCTTCTGCCTGGGGGACAGGTGCAGTACCAGCCTGCCCTTGTGTAACCCGTGGTGTGGTTGCTGATGGGGCTGCCCAGCACTCTTCATTTCCTGCACCAGGACTGCTGTGATCCATCCCTTACAGGCACAGAGGACTGCGCCAGTAACAGGGTGCCCACCACTGCAGGTGGGTGCCCCGCATGAGTGGGATCAGGGCAGCGGGGATTCAAGTGAGGTGCTGAGCAGAGAGCCACGCGGCAGCCCAGTGACTCAGTGAAAAGGCTCAGAGAAGCCTCCCCTGCTTTAATGCCACCCGGCTCAGCTCAGCAAGCAGCCAGGAGTGTGGGGAGAGGAGAGTCCTGGTAGTCAGCTCCCCAGCGGGCATCACGCAACTGGCATCACGCAACTGCCCCAAGGCAAGAGCTGTGCACAGCTGGGCCAGCTGCCTGTGGGGAGGGGGCCTCCCTGGCACACTGCCCTGAGGTCCCTCTGGCTAGGAGTTACAAAAAGTATGGTTTGACATTAGTTATTAAGGACCATCTCATATTCACATGCATTGCAGCTCTTGAAGTGTTGATTTTGCAAACAAGTTGAAAAAATGGCTCTTCTCACTATTTTGGTTGCAGACCCCAGGTCCAACTGAACTACTAGTTCTTGTTTCTTGAAAGTCCTCGGCTTTTAATTTATGTTTCTCGGCAGACTAAAAAGTATCATGTGCAAAGAAAGACACGAACGGTACAGGACTATTTTTCTGTGCTTATGTGGTGGTAGACCTTTGCCAGTCATGGCAGAGCAGTTAGTTAAGACACTGTTCAAAAGACAGAGAGACAACATATAGGAAAAGATAGATGCAGCATAGAAAGGAACAGAGGAGTAGATTAGAAAGCAAAAGAGAAAACACTCAACACACACAACTTTCTGTACTGTCCCACACTTTTACCACAGAAAAACTGTCTGGGTATGAGAGAGACCCTACCTGGGTATATTTTGAAGTTATTCATTCCCTAGTTCCAAGAATGAAACATTGTTAAGGAAAACTGCTTATTGGGAGAAAATGATGTGGATATGCCTGAATGGATCAACTGGTTAGTAACTTAAATAATTCACTTTGCAATGCCTTGTTCTTTAAGACTCTCTATGCTGTTTAGTGTAAGTGTGATTTGACAAGTAAAATCCCAAGCTGTTGGCTGTGTTAAACGTTGCTAGAAAAAAAATTTAGCTTAGCTAATCCTTGTGGCTTGTTTAATTAGTTAACTAGTTCTCATTTATCACCCAAATATAACATACAGAAAGCAGCAGTAAGTGAAACCCAGAGTTGTCAAGTTACCTCCAGTCATCTTCTTACTTTATATTTCATAACACATGCCCCTTACTTTGGAAGATCACAGCCACAGGCCATTATGGTGATACCATAAGTCTATTTCCTATTTTACTTCAGGAAAATTCAGCTTTTCAAGGGAACCCTATTCTATATCTGTTTTCTCAAAAATCACATGTGCCAGTGAATTCAATGTGGCTCACTCAAAAATTAAGGGCAATCTGAGGCTACATCTACACTAGGATAAGAAAGTCTACCACAGATATGCAATTCTATCTATGGTAATTGCAGATCTAGAATCAACTTCCCTGTGCTCAGCTTACTTTGCCATCTCTACTGGGAAGAGCTGACAGGAGAAACTCTCCTGTTTACCTCCCTTACTCCTCACATCGTGTGAGGAGTACAGGGGTCAACTTCATGTGTCCATACTAGATGTGCAAAATCAAATCCTGGAAGATCAACCCACTTGAGGTCGATATTCCAAGGCAGTGCAGATGCAGCCTAAGCACACTCAGTCTTAGTTTATTTGGTAACTTGATTTAAATCAATGACTTTTTGGTGATTTAATTTAAATCAATCCATCCTGAGACATTTCCAATAGCAGATTTCTTCAGATTAGCTTCTCACCTTCAATATCTAAATGTAACTTTTAAAGAGAATTTGGTAACTCTTCCCTACCTCTAGCCCTTCTTTATGGGGTCATAAGTACTGCTAATCACCCTTATGTGGTAGAATTAGACACAGCTATTAGAACCAAGGTTTTTCTTATTTCCTCTAATTCTCTGATGTGAACTAAGATACCAGAGAGATGTAACAAGCATAATTTATGTGTGTGTATTAGATAAACTCAGTGAAGAGGAAAGGATGCATGATATTTTCTCCCCTTCAGGGTGAATAAATTACTTTCACGTCCCTAATTTTGTTCACTGCCTCCCCAATCCTTACATTTTACCCCACTCTTACCTCTGCACTTTAGAACTTTATAATCTAAGTAGAAATGTTCTTGATCCTCCACCCAGCTTGAATGTTACAAAAAGAGCAGTTGGTGATAATCCTTTGCTCTCTTAGCATAGGCTGAGAATTGGCTTTTCCCCAGATTATTGTCAGGGACCACTACTGGAAGTTTGTTTTCCTCACATGAAACTGGCTCTGAATAACAGTGGTTATTAAAAGGAGGTCTGCACCTTGAATAGGAAGAAAGAGCTTGTGGTTAAAGTACTTCAACAGTATTTTAGGATTAAGACAGAAAAATCCCTTGTGAGAGCAGAAATGTCTCCACTTTAAAAACAAAAAAAAACAGAAAAATGGGAAGTCAGAAAGTTTTACAGGCCAAAATTTTCAAGAAGCCTTTGATTTTTTAACCCCACTGTTCAGGTGAGAAGTTGAGACAACCCTCATCTGGTTTTCAAAAGTACAGAGTACTCTGAGCTCTCATTGATTACACCTGGATCTGCATGTTGTGACCATAGCTAAAAGTCGTATCCAAAGTGTGTCTAGCTGGGCTCACAAAAATTAGAGCATCTGACATGGGAAATGACTGCTTAGGAAAGAGTACTGCAGAAAGGGATCTAGGATGATAGTGGACCACAAGCTAAATATGACTCAACAACCGTTGCACAAAAAGAAAACATCATTCTGGGATGTATTAACAGGAGTGCTGTAAACAGGACACAAACAGTAATTCTTCCACTTGACTCTGTGTTGATTAGGCCTCGGTTGCAGTACTGTGTCCAGGTCTGAGCACCATGTTTCAGGAAAGATGTGAACAAACTTGAAAAAGTCCAGAAAAGAACAAAAAATGATCAAAAGTCTAGAAAACGTGACTTCTGAGGGAAGACTGAAAGAACTGGGTTTGTTTAGTCAGGAAAAGAGACTATTTAGAAGGGACATGCCAGCTGTCAAGTACCTAAAAAGGTGTTACTAAGAGGATGGAGAAAAATTATTCTCATTAACCTCTGACACTAGGATAAGAAACAATGGGCTTAAATTTTAGCAAGGAAGGCTTAGGTTGGATATTAGGAAAAACTTCCTGTCAGGATGACTAAGCACTGGAATAAATTGCATACGGATGTTGTGTAATAGCCACTGAAGATTTTTAAGGAGAGGTTAAACAAACACCTATCAGAGATGGTCTAGATAGTGCTTGGTCCTGCCATGAGTGTAGGTGACAGAACTTGACCTCACAGGATCCCTTTTCTGATTACTTTGGAAAATGCTGACTTGTATGAGATGTGCCTAAGGTCACAGAGAAAGTTTGTGGAAGTGTCAGGGTTAGGATCTAGATATTCTGACTAGTGTGATAGCCACAAGGATATTATATTTACATGCCTTTTAGCACATTTATTCCTCAACTTTTCCAAAAGGTTCTGCTATCAATGCAAGGCTTCACACAATGTAAACACATTCTTTAAAAAGGCTTACTGTAATATCTATCACATATTCACTTAAGTGAATCTCACTGCATAAATGATCCATGGATAGCACCCAGTTAAGGAATAATAACTATAGACATATCAGCAGCACAGGCTTTTTCACATCCCACTCACCTTTCAATTGTGGTTCACAGACTTCTGTAGTAATGACATATCACTGAATGTTTTGATTTTCCAGCACAGACTTATTACAAATTCATACTGCATACTGTATATGGAAAGAGCCAAAGGATGCAACACAGAAATAACAAGAAAAGGAGAGGAATCAACACTATCATGAGAAAAAAACCAGAAAACTCTTTTCTCAAAAAAAGTAATTGAAAACTGTATATTTTAAGGTAATAGATATATGAGTTATAATACTTGGCACTTAGAGCACTTTTCATCTTCAAAGCACTTTACAAACTTTAACTAGTCTTCGCAATACCTGTGAGGAGTTGGTACACAAGTATTAGTAATCTCATTTTACAAATGGGATAACTGGGGCAGAGTAGGTATGATGCTTGCCTAAAGCCACTGGCACTGGGACACTTAGCAATGGGAGTGCTAAAAGCAATTTTTACATCATATCTCACCCACACCCTCTGCCAATCCCCACCACCACCCGGAGATGGGGCCAGAAGCAGGGCCATGTCTATGGGTGTGGGGGGACCCAGATGGGGTAAACAGGCCAAGACTGGGGGGAGGGCAACAGGCCAGGAGCAGAGCCCTGGCTGCAGAGCCAGCAACTGGAACCCTAGGAGCGAGGCCTCAGGCACAGGGCCAGCAGCTAGGGAATGGAGCTCCAAGCAAGTATGCTGAAGGTAAGGAGCCCCAGACATGTGGATAGTAGCTGGGGAGCAGGATGCCGGGCTAGCCACTGGGACCCAGGCTGGGATGTGGCAACCTGGGTGCACGTCCAGCAGCTGGGGCCCTATGTATGAATGGGAAATATGACAGCCCCCCCTTCTGCCCCACTGCCATTCTATTTCCCACACCTATGCCAAAAGCCACAGAAGAAATCAGTGAAAGGGACAGGATTAGCATTCAGGCATTTCTAGTCCCTGCGCTCAGACCACTGAGTCATTGATTTAAGTATTAGATTTATACCTCCTCCCACGGCCCTCAACAGTTTACCCCCGCTCTGCCTGTCCGATGTATTATCAGAATTCCAGCTCCAGCCTTTGCTCCACCCATGGCACCAGCCTGAATCAACCTACCTCTCCCAAAAGGGAGTAGAGCTTTCTCACTCACCGTCACTCAGAAGTGGGACAAGCTCTCAGTGAGAATACATAAGCCATTCTGGCCCACCTCAAAACTCATCTCTTCTGTAATGCTATTGGAAACTGGAATCTGATAACAGCTAGGCAGGTGGTCAGATGTGATCATTGTTACCGATAGCTAAGAACTGTGCACTTCCTATTACATTATTTGTTAACCTGTCTCCCACACAGAAAGCCTGTCTACCTCATCTACCTATTATGTCCTGTCATTTGGGCTATAAGCTCTTTTCTATTCTATGTGGGTTCTTGTATTGTGCACTCAACACTACAAAGTCAGAGTGCTTTGCAGTAGTGCATTGGGCAATGAGACTAAGATGCATCATGTGTATTCTCTCATACTCTACCCAGGGGAAGAAGCATGTGCCAGGGCATGTCTTGTCATGGAATTTTCATATATATGTAGATACATTGATATGGATTTATTAGAGAAGGCAAGGTTAAAAAGCATACGTTTTGCTCTTAGAAATGAAAGCATTGAGCTGAATTCTACAGTTTTAGGTTAGACCATTAGAAAGGTCTGTCTCCTGAACAGACGAGCTTTACCTTTACTGGAGATTGATCCACTGTGCCAGAGGAGCAAATTGCTGACCATGGTCTTTGTCACAGAGTTTTGGCTCCTCTCTCAGATCAGCGTTTTTTAAATTATGTTCCCTGGAACACCAATGTTCTATGAACAACACTCTCCGGTGTGCCACAATTATCTGACACTTTTTTGATAGCTAAACAAAAAAGCAGTTCAGTAGCACTTTAAAGATTAACAAAATAATTTATTAGGTGTTGAGCTTTTGTGGGACAGACACGCTTCTTCAGGTCATAGCCAAACCTGATATGTTACTTCACTGCTATGATAATTGACTAAATGACTTCATTTTGTTTTTGCTGTATATGTTGTCGGATTTATTTATTTATTTATTTATGGTATGACTACAATTTTTGAGAGAACATTTGAATAGGTTTTCCACATAAATATATTATTGTTTGGTGTTCCATGGTCTCAAAAAGTTTAAGAAACACTATCTTAGATTCTCTGGGCATAGATTCTACTGGGAGCCTTGAAGATAAGGATAGAGATCTTAAACTTCATACCGCATTCTTTAATAAGCTCATGTAGGGAGCAGAGAACAGGTCTAATATGCTTACAGTAGACTGTCTTCTTGAGGAGATGCACTGCAAAATTCTGCATTGGATGGAATTTCCTAGCTGCTGGTACCTTAGTTCAGGCATGTTGCATTGCTGTAGACCAGAGGACAGGTGACAAAAGGTGTGTGTAACTGAAGCCATGTCACTGTACACCTGGAAGAGATGCAGGGGGTAGAGAGAAAGTTGGATGCTGCTGTGTAAGAGTTTAGCATCAGTGAGGGATCCAGGAACACTTTCAAGCTATGAACTGAACTGTATAATTGTGGTTGTGCACCTTTAAGAAAAGGAGACTAAACTCTGACTTAAAACTCTTGAGAATGCTTTCCTCTGCCCCACACTATAATATCCATCTTGCCTGGGTTCAGCATCAACCTTCCAGGCAGAGACTGGGACTCATAATATGCCTACCATAATGGGATTCGGCCCAGCAGGGTCTCTGGGTACTACTGCAATATGAACGTTAAATGAATAACAAACAATAAAACATTTTAAACAAAAGGAGCAAAAATACTGGCCAGGAACCTCAAACTAAGGTTTCATTCACTCTCTAACAGTCAATCAAATCTACAGTTACTGCATTATATCCAACCTTATAACTCCACTGATGTTAGTGTTGTCACATAGGGATGAATTCTGCCCATCACTTGAACTTAGCCATTTTGTTATAAGTATCTAATAAATATGTATGATACACAACAAAAACTGAAATAAAACAGATACTAAACAGATTTGTCAGAAGCATTCCCAGCCTTAGTCAGCTGATTATACACTAAAGAATGATGCTATTAAACTGGATAAGATTGCCCACCAATGGCAATCACAATCTTCCCATGTCCAAAAGCCAAGATCCTCTAATTAATTCTTAAAAAAAAAAAAAAAATCTAACTGCCAATGTAATTTTCAGCTAGCAGGGTTCTCCCAGCCCCTTCTTAACATAGTCCATTCGTGGGTATTCCTTACAGCACCTGACTGCTCAGCAATTTTCGCTCCCTCTCACACATGCCCATACATTAGGTTTTAGATCTAATCCCAACATAGGGCCCCTCCGAAGAACCCTGTTAGGCAACTGTTATTTAAATAAATTCTGATTAGAGTGTTCCTTTGCTCTCTCTCACACCAAACCTTGCCTTGCTCAGATACATAGTCCCACTGAAGTCAGTGAATCCGTTTATGAGAATATTGCCAACAGCATTTTGACTCAATCAGTAGACACCTCTGGCAGAGACAGGTGCTCTCTCTTCACATACATAAGTTTATATCATACAGCACTGAAGCACTTTGGATAGATTTAGACAGGAAAGAATGATTTCCCCACATTTGTAGCACAGTTTTAGCTATTAAAGAGACCGTGAACTTATCTTTAACTCACATTTAAACTGATACAACTTTAATTAAAAAAGTAATTTTGAAAATTGCTTGTGCAGTCTGAAAGGTGGTGTTCAGAAAGCATCGCTGATCCCTGGAGTTCTGCAGCCTTGAGTTTAATAAACTGAATTTTCAAAAAGTAAACACAGCCTCACATGAGCATGAACCTTCCCTTTTAGGGAATATTTTTCAACTACTTCTTTTTTACCCAGGAGATGGAATTTTTGCTCCACTCCATCCACTTCACAATATGCCAGGGTTTGCTACTTATGGGGCAGCTGGACATACGATTACAATAGTAAAAAAAAAAAAAAAAAAGTAAAAGACTGTCAAACTATAGCTTTAGCTAGCTACCAAACAAGGAAGCTCTGTCTTTACCACAATGATACAAGCACTTACGTAGGGCACCATGTACCACATACAAGATCATAAAGTTGACATCCAGTCCAAACCCTGATTATATCTAGAAAGTCTATTGGGACTACCTATTCCTCCCACTCTCCCTTCCACCCAACCATCCCCAGCAGGTGTACAGTCTCTAGGTGCTTCCTTCCAGCCTGCTGGTACCACTATAAATTAATGTTTACATTGCTTTATTTCTTGTTTTCAAGGGCAACAATTTGGATGGGGAAAATAAATTTTAAAAAGATATTTTGTTCCATGTAATAGCTAGGCAAAAATAATTCCTGCTTAAAGGAGAGCTTTTGTTGTTTTTATCATTGGTTATTTTGCTTTGTAAGTATTTGTAAATAAATCACTTTAATTACCTCTAGTGCATCAAGAGTGCAAAAGGAGGTTTACTGAATGAAGGTTTATTTTTGCCATCAATTTTTAATAAACAATTTAGGATAGGGAGTATAGCCAACAAACAGAATCCAGGATTGGGCAAATCAAGACTTCAAGGTCCAAGTCATCATAGTGCAATTTTGAGTAAGTCACTGAACTTTTCAGTGGCTCACTTCTCCCAATAACAAATAATATTGGGCTGCATGCTGAGGCTTACTTCATTTGTGTTTACAATTTGAAAATCTCTGAAAAGTGCTGAGCTGGAAATGCCAAATATTTAGTTTTAAAAAATAAAACAAAACATTGAACATTTTCACACACTTTAGATTTTTATTAATCTTATAAACTTTTAATGGTATTGAAAACACAAGGAAAGGACCTTTCAAATCTGTTCCGTCTGGCAATTTCAGAACTGCTGGTAGTTTTAGAACCCCGACTGAAACTCACTGTATTTTAAAAGGGGTATTTCTTAAGTCAAATCCACAGTAAGTAAGAAACCCTTTGAAAGCATTTACGTAGTTTTTTTTTTTTAAATGATAGACCCATGTATGCTTAAAGTTCACTACTTCAAATTAGCAGTAAATTTATTCATCCTAAAAGTAACTTAAACCTCAGTATCAGAGAGGTAGCCGTGTTAGTCTATAGCTTCGAGAACAACAAGAAGTCTTGTGGCACCTTCTAGATTAACAGATATTTTGGAGCATACGCTTTCGTGGGCAAAGACCCTCTTCATCAGATGCATGAGCGGCGGGGGTGGTTTCAGAGGGGTATTTAAAGAGTGCAGTCCCAGAAAAAGGGAGGGCCAGAGCTGACAAGGTCTATGCAGCAAGGTGGAAATGGCCCTACTACTACTACTACTAGTTTACTACTGCTGATAATGGGCCATTTCCACCTTGCTGCATAGACCTTGTCAGCTCTGGCCCTCCCTTTTTCTGGGACTGCACTCTTTAAATACCCCTCTGAAACCACCCCCGCCGCTCATGCATCTGATGAAGAGGGTCTTTGCCCACGAAAGCGTATGCTCCAAAATATCTGTTAGTTGATAAGGTGCCACAAGACTTCTTGTTGTTCTTAAACCTCAGTAGGATTTCAGAATCTGCTCCAAAGTTTGCTTCAGACAACACCTTGCAAATCTTAATTACATGTTCTGTTACTATGTCCTAATTCAGAACAAAGAAGTCCTCTTAAGCATGTGCTAAAGGGACTTAGCATTTTGCTGAATTGGGACCTTAAGTCTCCTGGTAACAGATGCTATACAGCTCTTAAAAGATTACACAGTATATTGACATTGTTTATGCCTCACAACCCACGTTACAGACCAAAAAAAAAGGTAGCTCGCTCTTTCAGGAGCATTATTAATAATTATTTTTAATCATCATAGTCCTGGGAGTTGTAATCATGAATGAGGACCCCACTGTGCCAGGCGCTGTAGAAACAGACATGATAGCTTTGCATATCAAGCTCTTTAGATATTAAACCAGCTGATACTTTATCAATTTAAACTTGTCTAAGAAGTACTGAATCCTTCCCTCCCTCCCATTTTTTATATACTACAGGGATTTAATATCTGAGAGTTTGAGATTTAATATCTGTCCATACAATACATATATATTGTACTGTATAAAGTCAATAGATTTAATTATTATGCTGTTCTATGGACTATAAAAAGATTAAATAAAAATGCAATCAAAACTAATGAAATCCAGGGAATTTTCAAATAATTCATTTTTTGTTTGTTCTCCACTACATTTACGGCCCTAAAAAATTCACGGCCATGAAAAACAAATCAGGGAATATGAAATCTGGTCTCGTCCCCATTAAATATGATATTTTACCCTGAATGACACAAATTTCATAGGGGGGAGACAACAGTTTCTCAAACAGAGGGTCCTGACACAAAAGGGAGTGGCAGAGGGTCATAAGCAGGCTTCCTGCTAATTTTCTCCACCCTTCATTGGAATAAATTTTATGCACAACCATATGGAAGTGATGCGCAATACATCATTTGCATGTTGGTGCATATTACAAAATTCATGTGGTAGGGTGGGGCCAGGAGGTTCTGAGTACTGAAGGGGGCTCAGGGTTGGGATGCAGAAGTATGAGGGCTCTGTTGTGGGAGGAGGGGGTTAGGGCCAGGCCATTGCTGGGGAACTGCAGGGCAGGACCACTCCAGCCACAGCCTAGTATAGTCTAAAATGTTATTTTAGGGAGGATTACGGTATTGCCAGCCATATTTTTGCACTGCTTTCAGAGATGAGCAGCTCAAGTGTGGCAGCTGTTGCTCTGAAGGCAGCACCACACCAGTAGCAGTGCAGAAGTAAGGGTAGCAATGCCATACCATGAAACACTCACTGCTGCCTTCAGACCTGGGAGCTGGAGGGTGGCAACTGCTGAATGAGGGCCCGCCCAACTGTGCAGAAAGCTGTGCAAAAGGCTGGCAAGGACATACCATGCCATCCTTGCTTCTGAGCTGCTCCTGGCAACAGCTCTGCCTTCAGAGCTGGACTCCCAGCCAACAGCTGCTAATCACCAGCCACCCAGCTTTCCTCCCACCACCAGTTCCCTGCCCCGCATCAGATGCAGGCAGAATTTGTCTCACAGAGAAAAGAATCAAGGAAATAGTCTATTTCATATTATTATTTATATAGCCAAGGATTCTATGTTAGGCGCATCAGAGGGTTTTTTAAAGAACCCTTCATTTTATAGACTACAAAACTGTTCCTCATTGGGCTTACAGGATGATCTTTATCAATTTTGTTAATATATTGTCATGCCCGTTATCATGTGATGCATAAAACTGCAAGAAAAGCACAGACTCATCTTCTAGAGCAGGGGTGGGCAAATATCAGGCCATGGGCCAGATGCTGTTTTCCAGGGTTAGTCCCTGGTAGGCCCCCACATCTATATTCGCCAGTGCCTCAGTAGCTATGAGGTGATGGTAGCTCTTGCCGGCTCCACATCACCGTTCATGGTCAATGGGAGTGGCGAGAAATGGTGTCCCAGTCTGCAACACATCCCACCATTCCCATTGCCTGTGAATAGCAATCCACAGCCAACAAGAGCTACAATCACATGATACCTGCAAAGGTAAATATGGCAGCAGCAGCAGCCCACCAGGGACTATCCCTGCCAGGCCACTACTTTATTCTTGCCTGCCTGTGTTCTAGAGGAGTACGCAACACAATTATTCTTCAATGTGAAAGACAATATTCCTCTGGTTCCAGTACCCTCTAAAATTTTAAACAGCGCATTGTCTCCTATCTACATAACTTCTCCAGTCTTTAATGCTAAAAATTTTCAGATCTCATACAACAGGATGCCTTTCTGCCCCTAAGCACAGCAAAAGTGTATTTTGAGAGCCTGATGAAGCTACAGATTTACAGCAGCAGACAGACTATGGGTTACTTAAGGATTAAGTGTCACCACCTTGATTTTTTAATTTACTTGTGTTTGAGATTTAAATGCAACTTTACAAGTAGCATTCAAGCATGTGCACAAGCTTACTGCATTTGAACATACTGAACACTATAACATCCCCTCTCATTCAAAGGTAATTGAACAGAATATTGGCGCCAAAACTCAAATGTGGCACACTGACAGCAGCAGTTTTGTGGCTTATTTCAAAGGTTGAAATGGGGAAAAGCAACCCAAACGTTTCATATAAAATTAAAATATGGTATAATCTATAAGCATTTGGAAGAGCGTGTTTGTGCTCCACCTTGCACAAGCTTATTGATTAGTGCACAGATGAAGAGTTTCAGTACTGCATTGTACAATCAGTTCTGAAGGGTAGCATGCACTATTTCCTTCTTCAGCCCTGTCACTAACACTGAAATTTCTCACCAGCTACCTCCTTCAAACCGCTCCACTTATCTCTTTCCAGTAGTGGACTTTCTCCACCCTATTCTTGCATCTCTCCTCTTCCTATAGTTTCAGAAAACAGGTGGCTGGTCCTGGATGCCTATGAAGATCAAAAGTTCATCTGATTTTTTTCTCAAAATCTCTAGACTTTATGTAGCAATGATAACTTCCAAAACCTAAACTGATTGCTGTGATTGAATGTTTAAATCATGGCCTTCCTTAATCTGTCCTGGACTAGTGTTTGAAATTCAGAGCCAGTGGTCTCTATAGCTGAAGACGAGGAGCTGGAAAAATTGTCTAGCATAACATCTCTCAACTTCCTTCCTGAAAAGACTATGTGGTTCTTTTTATTTAACAGTAATAAAACTCTATCAGTCGTTATTGCAAGGAAGATTGGGATACCACAGAGTTTGCTTCATACATTAATCAGAAGTCAATAATTCCATGGAACAGCCAACATGTAATGATCAATAAGCCAATCACAAGCTAATGCTATTTACAACTCTTCATCACTACTAATAGCAATCTACCTCCCAGAGCTCCTAAAGAGCGAATCTTGCATCATATTAAGCCCTATTTTCTATCCCATCTATAAGATGTAAGTAAGACTGTACACAAGTCACAAATTTATATAAATGTGACATTGTATAAAATACAATGTCTACATTCATTGCAGACTAGTAATATGGAAATCGCCACCACGTTCAACATCATGAAGCTAGATGAATTAATGTATATGACCTAAGAACTTACCCTTTTACAGATCTTTTCAAAACAGATATTTTTTCTGCAATACAATGATTATCTAGACATTCACTTAAACTCAATAAGGCTAGTGTTTATAATAAAATAGGAAAAGGACAGATATAAACAACTTTGGCAAGGGATTAATATAAATTAAAGAGAGACAGAGGCACAATAAGAATAATCATATTGAAATATTTTTGCTAGACCTGTCAAATGACCTGACCCGATGAGTAGAACAATAAGGTAGGTAAAGACTAACTGGGATAGAATTTATCTACACAGCTGCTTTTCCAGGAAATTCTTTGAACTCCACTTTATGGATGAAGAAGACTAAGACATTGGTGTAATTAAAAACTCATCAATTTACACAGTGGTTGCAATTGAGGTGTTTTAATGCATTTTATCAGGATTGGCAGGATTGACTCTGTATGGACTCTTTTTTCCTTTACTTCCATTTACCTTTGATGTTCTAAGTTATTAGCAGTCATAAATTTTGATATGATATGTTAACTCATTTTTTGGTATCACACAGAGTTTTCTATATTTTTGCCTACATCAGCAGTGTCAACTTTATGTTGCATCTCAACGTTCATCTAATTCTATCACAAAAATGTACAACACGCAATTACATAATGGATTTCTTTTAAAATGACAGAAGAGTTCAATGTGTAATACAGGGTCACTTTAAAATAAAAATATCCAACTAGACACTATTAAGTCCCTCAAATTGTTCCATAAAAAATGCAACTAAAACTGTGTGGTCAGCAACAATTTTTTTTTAAATATACATACACAGAGGACTAGTGGCCAGAACAACAGAAATACCCCCTTCCTTTGTATTTAAATACAAAACAAAAAACATAGTGCCACAGCATCTTTTGCACTCAGAAAATTCCGGCATTGTCCCTTCCAAATCACTGATGGCATATTAAATACCAATTATAGATATCTGTCCATGCAATATTTAGATTTAATAAACTAGTTTTATGTAACTATGCTATCAAATACTCCCACAATTATTTATACCAAAAATATTCCACCCCTACTTTATTATTTGCATTAACAAATCTGAGATGCCTCTTAAAAAAATCAAACCCTTAATTTTTACTTGCTCAGCTAAACAGAGATAGTCAAGAGGGACTTACTTCTGTTTGATATCTCATCTGCAGGACAGCAGATATAATCCTGACTGGAAAAGCCCATCAACCCTCAAGGCTGCATATGTTTCTGCTTGTGTTAGGCACAAACTACGGAGAGAAATCTACATCAGTCACTGAGGAAATGGTTTCTAAAAGGCAGCTAAAATAGAGATTTGGAAGGAATCTAACTGACCAGACCAGAAGACTTGGCTGTTGCAGCAGATGGGGAAAAAAACACAATGTGCAAAACTAGTAGTTTCAGTTAACATGCTAAAAATTAAAACATTAAAAAACAGCTTCAGTAGCACTTCTGAAGAAGAAGAAAAAAAGATTTTGGAAGATTTAGATTTGAAGCCTCACAAGCTTCTTATGAAAAATGAAAGCTTTGAAAAAACCTCTGAAGATTTAATATTCTTTCTTTAGGTTGTTCTACTGCAACTAATAAAAATAATTCCAATAAACAGGTCTTTCATAAGGCCCCAGCTCTTCTTCCCTATCACAGATTCTAAGTAGTCACTTGTACGTTGTACAGGAGACAAAATCTGTGGACTTTTTAAATCTACTTTTGGCCATTTTGTTCTGTGACTTACATGTGAAAAATGTCTCTGGGGGAAACTCTGAAAAGTGGAAAAGATAATTTGGCCTTTTCCAGGCTTGTGGCTCCAAATCCAGCTCAGAAAAACTGGATGTGTAACAAAACAGGAGGGTTCTATAATACTGAGGATTTTACAGCCCACATTTTCAGAATAGCTCAGATCTAAACCTAAGCAAATAAAGTACACAGATTATCAAATGAGATCAACCAACATTCAGCAGCTCTCAGTGTTCCACACAGAAGCTGCTGGGTACTAGATACCTTTGCAAATCTAATCAAACAGTGCTGCACAAATTCTTCGGAAAATCAGGATGTCTGCATGTCATCACAAGTGACACTCTCTCATGCCACCTTCTCTCTGAGCGCTTACAGTGGTCCAGAAATAATTGCATCATGATGGTAAAACACACATGTAGAACTGTTAAAGGAGAAAAAGACTGGAAATGTCTCTCAGTTCTAATCATATTTCCAAAGACCCCACTGCTCCCTTCCTGAACTCCTTCATTAAGGAGCTACACAATAATTTCAAAGTTCAACCATAAAAAAAAAAAATCCCACAAAACACTAAAGACCACTTTCATAAAACTAAGTGGTAACTCCACCACTATGGAAAATATCTCATGAGATGAAGGGAACATGAAAATGTTCTGTATACCAACAGTAACAATGTTTGTAATTATAGAGAGGGCTAAACCTAAACACCTTGTACATAACCACACCTTTCTTCCAGTCTTAGGGAAGTTCAGATCCTCCTATGAGCTAAGCTTTGCAACTAAGGCTAATATGTAAGAACCAAACTCTTATACCTTTTAAGAAAGTTCACATCTGAATTCAAACTTCAATTAGGACAATGAAACATTATTACCACTGTAGAAGACACTGCTGAGACATCACCTGGAACACTGTATGCAGTTCTTGTCTCCCATGTGTAATAAAAATTAACTCAAAGTGAGGAGGTGTAAAGAAGAGCTACTAAGATGATCAGAGGAATGGAAAACCTCCATTATCAGAGCAGGGAGAGGTGTTCTTTACTTTAACGGCCAATATTAGTGCAAGGTCAAATATAAACTGGCCACAAACAAGTTCAGATTTCAAAACAGGGAAAGGTTTTTAACCATCAGAGAAGTGAAGTTCTGGAACAACCTTCCAATGGAAACAGTGGGGCCAAAAGCTTGTTTCAAAACTGAGCTTGATTAGTTTGTAGAGAAGATGGCATGAGGAGGTTGTCTACTATGATGTGTAGCCCAACCCCAGCTTCTATTACGAAATATTTTCAACTGTCTGAGTGGACACTAGATGGAGAGTTACTACAGATAATTCTTTCCCAGACAGTCTGGCTGGGAGAGCTCACCCTTGCTTAGGACCCTCTCTGGGATCAGGAATGAATTTTTAACCCAGATCAGATTAGTAGAAAGTCTTGGAATTTTTTTCTGCTTTCCCTTCCAATGTGGGGTCTGGGTCACTTCCTGCTTTGAATTGGATTAAATGGAGGATTTGCTTCATCTTATGCCTTTAAATCAAGATTTAAGGACTTCCGCAACAAAACAGTTAATCGTATGAAGAGTATAAGCCAACTTCTACCTATTTAGGGCAAGAAAGAAACTTTATGGGATGGTTTTTTGCATCTTCCTATGAGGAAGCTGGTTCTGGCCATTCTCAGTGGCAGGATAGCAAACTGGACAGATGGACCATAGGCCTGGTATGGCAACTGGTTGAGCTGACAAATATGCTGGATGAAAGATATCCTTTGGTACATGCTCAGAATGAAGACATTGCTCCAGAAATATTAGAAACTGGTTGGTCTAGCCCAGGAGTCAGCAACCTATGGTTCTGGAGTTGCCTGTTCTTTAAGGAGCCATTTGCAGCTCTGGACTCTTCTGCCGCTGACTCTTCTGTGGCTCCCTGTCCTGCTGCTGCGGAAATAACAGAACTAAATTCAGTTGGTTTAATGGCCAGATCTCTCCTGCTGGCCATTAAACCCAGTGAATTTAGTTCTGTTGTTTCAGCAGCAGCAGGACAGGGAGCCACAGAGGAGTCAGCAGTGGAAGAGTCCAGAGCTGCAGTAATTCCATCTGGGCCCTTGGAGAGAGCAATCTGGCCCCAGAAGGGGAAACTAGAGGAGGTGGTTATATATCCTCCCTCCCCCACCCACCTGCATCTTTCACATTGGCTGGCTCTGTCTGCCTGCCCCTGCTGTTGGCTACAAGCAACAAGCACCCCCCAGGAAAGGCCTGGCTGCAGAGCTTGCTCCCAGGCAGGCCCCATCCCATGGGGCAGGGAGGAGGCAAAGCATGCTGCTGCCACCTAATGGGTGGGCAGGGAGCTATGCTGGGTCTCACGCAGAGCAGCTGCTGCTCCTGGGAGTGCAGAAATTCGGGCTGCCTTGAACCAGCAGCCACTTCAGCTCCTGGGATGCCAAGCAGGGCCAACAATTCAGCTCTGGCTGCAAAAGTGAGTATAACACTGAGCACCACCTGCAGGGAACTTGCTGCAGTTCCTCCTCCTCCTCCTCAGCATGGAGGGTTGATGCAAACATTGCTCCCTCCTGCATAAGAGACTATCCCCATGTGCAGCGTTTTCCTTGTCCTCATTTGCTCTCCAATCCAGGGGTAAAAGTAACTTAAAATTTCTAACTGGTGCAAATCAGTGTGTGTGCACTGTTCTTAAAATAGGGGTTACAAAAAGTATGGTTTGACATTACTTATTAAGGACTGTCTCCTACTCACATGCATTGGGGCTCCTGAAGTATTGATTTTGTAACTGATGTTGAAAAAATGGCTCTTCTTGCTATTTTGGTTGCAGACCCCTGCTCTAGCCTTTGCTATCCATTACTCAGCAGACATCAGTTTGCAAGAGAGTCACACAAATGCAGTCTTACCTAGACTGTATTATTTCCCTGGAATTGCTAGCAAAATATACCTAGCATTACCTAACTGCCCAAAACATTACTCACCAAAGGCAACTCTATTTTGTTGTTTGTGGGAATGCCCCATTATACATAATTTATGGGTGCAGGTTCAAAACTGTTTTATGGAAATGACTGGCACGTCAATAACTTTCATGCCAACTCCATGTTTATTAGGTATCAAAAAAGCTAGCAAAGATGGTGGGTGTGAAACTGAGGTTATCAACACATTTACAATGACAGCTTACCCTAAATTTATGGACATTGCATGCAAACTCCATGTATGATACCTGGAAACCAGAACTAATTAACTACTTCAAACACTTGTTAAAGTTAGCCACTCCATATAGGAGAAAACAACTTATTGCATTTCAGTAGCAGAAGATGAAGGCCCCATTGTGTAAAGCAACATTGTATAAAGCAGCATTTCTTAACCCATGTTTCACAGAACACTAGTATTCCACAAACAACGTGCAGGTGTGCTGCGAGCATTTGGAAAAATACACTGATGGTATATGTTTTCAGCTGTTTAAACCAGAAACATTATTACTTCTTCATTGCTGTTATAGCTGAGTAAATTACTTCATTTTGTTTTTGCTGTATGTTGCTGCTCCTTAGTCCGACAGGTGTTCTGCATAAAAATATTATCGTTTGGTGTTCCATGGTCTCAAAAAGTTTAAGAAATACTGTTGCAAAGCACAATATATATAATAAATAAGACAAGCTCCTACCCCAAGAAGCTTACATTTTATTAATAACTAGAATGGTGGGAGTAAGAGGTCTGACTAGGTATCAGTGAAACCTGTTTGTTTTTTTTTGTTATTTTTTGTTTTTTTTGGCAATATGGCTTCTTTATTCACTGTTGGCCAGTTGCACAAAATCAAGAACGTCCAGCATCTGATTAAACACATGGGTACTGATGCGTGGGTAAAACCAATCCCATACTGCGATAAACTACTCCACAAATATTTTACTGACTAAATATGCAATCTTCCCCCATTTGAGAATATAAAAATTTGCACTAATTTAACTATTGCAGAGTTATTAATCTTTTTCTCCTTCTTCTTCATATACCCTATATAACCCTGAAACTGTAATTACTAATCAACAATGGCAATATGACTTTGTTTTTCACACAGAATACCTTTCTACATTGGGTTTTAAACTTCAGACCACCACAGTAGTATCTAAGTACCCTCTACATAAAACAGACTGGGAAGAACAAGGTATTAGAGTACTTCCTGGGATCCCTTGCTCATCTCCTGTCATGGAGTATGGGATTTCTGCTTCAGATAGATTTTTGACTGGCTCGTTTGTCTCTTTAAGGTTGGTTGCTATTTTAGATGTAGGGAGGCAAAAGACAGGTGCTGCTCCTTTGCAGTTTGTGTTTGGTTGTTGGGGGCACAGGGTGTGCTGGTTTTGTGAATGTCAGTCTTCCAAAGTGGATAAACTTTCTCTGAGTGGAAGGTGTTTCAGCATGCCCTAAAAATATCTGGATTCTAGACCTGTCTGTTCTCATCCGGAAGGTCATTTAATCAGCTGATCCTCTAACCTGATAATTCTTTGCCCTGTTCTTGCGTGCTTCGACCTGGGCTTTGCATGGACACAACACTATTTTCTTTCCAGGCATATTTTGGATAGATCAAAACTGAAAGATTAAAACATGCACAAATACCCAGCAGGAGTAGTCCTCTCTGAAAGGCAATACTCCATAGAAGTGCAGTCTAACTTATTTTTCATCTATGTACCTACTACTACAGGTTGAACCTCTCTAGTCTAGCAAACTCAAGACCTGACTGGTGCCGAACAGAATTTGCCAGACCTATATTGTCTAGCAGCATTACCAACACTTCCACTGCTTCCTGGGCTCTTACAAGACATTTAGGGGTACATCAAAGCTAAATAATAGCAGAGAACACTGGGAGCCAGGACTGGTGGCTTTAAACAAACTTTAAGGGACTACAGGAAACTTGGCCACACCCATAGCAATTGGTCATCCAGCTAACTCAAATCATTTCAAATTATGGATATTGCTGACCAAGAGAGTCCAAGCTGGAGAGGTTCAACCTGTACCTACTTTGCACTAGCTTGAAAAATTAGTGTTTGTCTATCAAGACTTTTCTTCACTGAAAAGACACCTCCCAATCGAGAACCACTGGGAATGTTAGTTAAGCTACTGTAACAAACAACTTGGTAAGGCACAGAAATGGAATCTTCTTTGGTTAAAGATGAGTAGGGAAAAATAGTGATGCTGGCTGGTTTGTTACCTTTTTATATTTCTATCGTTTGTAGAAACACCTGACCTGGCACTTTATTTTCAGACAGATACGCAATTTGAAAGATATTGTATTGCTGGGTAGGCCAGCTATGGTCTGCCCCTCTTTCTTAGTTAGCACTTTGGGAGAAATAATTATTCACAAAAACTACCATCATGAACGGAGAAACTAAAATCAATGTTGCTGTATATGGACCATTGCCACCACAAAGCAAATACTCAATCAAGACATGGATCAGTGAGAATTATATCACTGGGAATCCTTAAGCATATTTTTAATATTTATGTTATCACTTGCTGATCTCTTCCCTCTCCCCCCCACTTTGAAACACATACACACACCTTCAAGACCTCTCTCATCAGAAATTTGGACCTGAGATTGATATACATAGCAGGCAAGATCTTAAATGCACAACTAGGTTTATTCCCTTTTTTAAAAGATAAAGCATTGGTGCATAGCAGATTTATTCATTGAACAGGTTGATTTATTTAACAGACTTGACATACGTCAAACCCCACTATGTGCTTACATAATTGTTATCCATTTAACAGGTCTGTTCTTTTGTCAAATATTTGTTTAAAAAGTGGTTCACTGAAGATTGTTGCCTTTGTGCACAGTTCACATATTTTAACAAATGTGTTCTTGTATTAGATATCAGCTGAAGTAACTCAATTGCATCTTCCCTAGTTGAGTGCTGTCATTTTTCCCCACTACCACCTCTTAGTATTTTCCTCTTCCAAAACAAAAAAAGTGTGTGCAAGTGCGTATATACACACACACACACACACACACACACACACACACACAGACGCACGCGCACACTTCCTACCAGAGATATTTTGCTGTTGGCACAGTGGTTACTGCATTACCATACTGTTCCACTGATAACAGCAGGTACCTAAAAACACAGCAAACGCAAATCTGAATACCAGGATGTTGATGGATGTGCATGGATTGCAAGCAAGCTGACCAGAGAGGCCAGGAAGGGGCAAAAAGAATGAACAGACCACAAAACAGAGACCAGGGGGGGAGGGCTCAGAACACATTCCAAGGCCAAAGAATATTTTTTAATACCAGATTTACGCGCACACACTTGTCCTCTTCATCCTTCCTGATACACACACAAAATCCCTTCACCTAGTGAACATGTATACCATTTTTTTTCAGCAAGGGGTAAAATACTAGGTAACATTTTAAAGCCAAAATGTATAACCTTTGCTACAGTTACCAGTCCACTAAAACTGGTTTGGGTTACTATAGTGTAAACATGCCATTTTCAAATTGCATGATTAATTTTGAACATCAGGGATAAATTTTTATAAAAAACAGGTATTAAAACACACATCATACTTTACGGTTAGTAAACAAAACACATTAGTGCTGTCAGTGCTGCACAAATGCACAAGCAGTTCAGAACTGAAGATATTGAAATAAAAATATGAGACCAGTTTTAAATTGCTCACTAGACAGATGGTTAATTATATTCACAGCCGCATTTTTCACTGGGACAGAGTTTCAGACAATGAACCAGTTTTATTTGATTAGTCAGTTTTCTAGTTTAATGTGTGAAATGACAGTTACTTTAATGCTTTTTTGTCCCTTGCTCAAAATCAAGTTTTAGTATAAATCCTTCCATCACTGAAAACATAATTGTTATAAATAAAAACCTGATCATGTTACCCAGTGCCTAAGTGGTGTAAAGAAGACACAGAGAAAATATAAATGGCCTACAGTAGTTTGCATTGTAGAACCTTTTTCCTCCCACTATGGAATATTTCAGTTCCCATCCAAAATCTCAGTCAGTGTTGAAATGCACAGAGTATCCTCCATCCAATTTTTCCCATAGTGCTTTAATGCCATATTTTTACCAAAAATTAGTTTACCAGAGCTTTCGAAACTAATGAAATACTAGAATACCCAACACCAAATCAATGTGTCCAACAGTTCTCCATGAACACACACAGGACATGTACTAAACAAATAACAGGAGGTGCCCAGAAACAGAAAGCCTTACAACTAGGAGACTGAAGTGCGGTTGTTTTATTAGCAAAAAACAAAAAAACAAAAATAAAAAAAAACTTCTGCAAGTATTCAAAAACCCAACCGGCACCTTTGGGGCGGACAAAAACACAAGTCTCATTTCAGTCCTCCAGGAGGAGATTCCCCAGCAGGAAAAAGTCTATTCACGTGTGAGATTCCCACACTCTCTGTGTCCCAACGAGCCTCGGACAATCGGATCCAAGTCCCTCTTTTCTTCCCCCTCCGAACATGTATTGAAGCAACTACTGGCTTCCTGCGAGCCGCTGCCCTCCATTCCACTGCCAGCGTTTTACAGCCCGACACCCGCGTCCGGGGCAACACGAGGGAGCCCCAAATTCTCCCCCCCCCCCCCCGGAGTGACTGGGGGTGGGGCGGGTTAAACTGAACTCCTGCCCCGCCGCCCCACAAGTCGCCCGCAAACCTTCCCCGCTCGCCCGCCGCGGCGAAGGCGGGAGGCATTTGATTGACACAATTTAGGTTTCCCTCCCGGCGGGAGAGGGCACCACGGCGGACCTGGCCTCCAACGCGCAATGCCTCCTCAGCAGCAGCCCACCCGCTCCGACCCTAGCGGCGCCGGCCGGAGCTGCGGTGCCTGTGCCGCGGCTGCCTGCAGATGAAGAGGCCTTGACGGGCTGGCCGGGCTCCGCGGGGGCGCCGGGTTTCCCGCCCCCCCGCAACTCCAGTCAGCAACGCCCGCCAGGCTGCCGGCTGCGGACTTACCTTGGCACCAGGCCTGCGCGGGGGGCCGGGGAGCGCGGCGCGGCGCGGGGGCCACCCCCCCTGCCTCCAGCGGGCAAGGCTGGGGATTGCGGCGGCGGCTGCGGCAGTCAGCGTCGCTCCATGAGCCCGGCTCTCCCGTGCGTGCAGGTGGACGCGCCTGGCTCCCTCCTGAGGGGAGGCGGGGGGATGGAGCCAGCGCTTCCCCGCGCCTCTCAGCGCCCGGCGCGGCTCACGGCAGCCCCCATGGCCCCGCAGCCATGCCGGGCACGCCGAGTCCCCCCGCCCTCTCCGGCTCGCAGTCACCCGGCGGCCCCCCTGCTCTGCTGCGGGGGGTGGGCGGCTGCCTCCTCCCCTCCGCCGCCTCCTCCTCCTCCTCCTCCTCCTCCGCCGCGGCTGTTTCTTCCTCGCCGCCGCCGCCGCCCCCACCCGGGTTGCTTTTTCCCATTCAGAAGGTGCCTACAGCGCTGCCGTCGCCGCTGCCATTGTCTCCTCGGCTGCCGGACCGGCTCTCAGGCTCCCTCTCTGCGCCCCCCCCACCCCCTCCCACCACTACCTTGCTTTCCCCGGGAGCGCGCAACGCGCGGCCACCTGTCATAAAGGGCGCGCACCCCCGGCGCTGCGGAGCGCGCCCGGGCGCTGGTGCACGCAGCTGAGCCGGAGGGAGGGAGCCCGCGCGCGCGCACACACGCCCGCGCGCCCGACTGCCTCCCCCGGCCGGGTGCGTGAGCAGGGAGCGTGCCGGGCCGTCCCCCGGGGCAGCGCGCGGCGACTCGCACCTCGGCTGGGGGCTCCAAGTCCCCCTGCGACGGAAAGGGGCCCTGGGAGAAGAGGCGGCCGCTTTGCCACACATGCGAGCGTGTCAGGGTGGCACGTCCCAGCTGCCAGGGGATTATCCCTCCCTGCCCTCGCCGCCACGGGCCGGAGCGCAGTGTGCCCACAGCCCCAGGGGGAGGGACCCTCCCCCGGACTGGCTCCCCCCACCCCCGCTCCGGAAGGGGGCGAGCACACTTTGGGAAGGGCTGGCCTCCTCTCGGGAGGCGCCGGGCAGTGCAGGGGCTGCCGGGCCGGGGAGGAGCGGTCACCTGTCTGGCCAGGCAAAAGAGCAAGGCAGGTTCTCCGCAGGGGGACTTGGTGCCGGTTGGTATCACCCTCTCCTGTCCCGGCTGGAGCGCCCTCACTACCAAGTCAAAGCCTCTCGCCCTCAGCCCCCGCAGAGCCACTTCTAGGCCTTCGCATGCTCTGCAGCTACCATCCGAAAAGCTGAAGAGCGCTGCCTCCCCTTTTCCAGACTCCCCATCAACTGTGCTACCGCTTCTCCTCCTGAGCTCACCTTCAACCTCCATTTCAGTTCCCACCCTCCCACTGCTACAGCCCTCTCAGTACATCACAGTCCTAATTTGCAGTACTCTCTCCTATTTCAGTCCTGGGTTCCCACTCACACATCTGCCAGCACAAGTGAACCCTTACTTGAACACCCATATTGTTTTTCCAGTTACACTATTCCCCCATGAACAAAGACTGCCACACAAGTAAAGTTCTGCCAGACTTCAAAGTGGGCGAATTGTTTTTCCATGTGAGAAAACTGAAGAGTGTACATTCTTGCGTCCCCATATTTTTTATTCAAAACTCAGAAGCAAAATTGGAATATTAGCTATAAACTCATATCCAGCAGCCCCAGAACCAGGATTCAAATATTCTGGATAACAGAGAGGTATACCTAGCAATATGGAATACTAAAGAAACATGAGATTAGATATTAAGAAAAACAGAAATGTATGTACTTTATTTACCAACAGTAAACAGTGTATTTGCTGTATATATGTGTTTATTTCAGCATACTGTACTTACAGAAAACATAACTAAAATGTACTTGGGGTAAAATGCCAGTTATTTGAGAGCTTCAGATGATAGAATGCTGGATATAAAAGAGTTTACTGTAATCTGGTGTCAGAATAGGATGACCGGATGTTCTGCTTTTACAAGGATAGTACTCCTACTCAGGGCTTCTGCTTATATGGGTGCCTATCGCCCTCCTTCCTCGCCCCACACACACCCCATCCTGACTGTTCATACTTGCTGTCTGGTCACCTTACATTAGAAGAAAAAGGATCTTTTAAAAGAAAACTAACTGTAAAAAAGTGTATTTTAGGCAAAATAAAATTCTAACCTTAATATTCAAATGGAAAAATTAAAGATGCTGACCGAGCCAAAAGCAATTATTTGCAAACAGTCTGAATCCTGTATCTTTGTTTTGCTGTGTTGCAGATGATCAGTGTTGGCATCACATGTAGTTGAGGAAAAGTTGCAGACGTGACTGCTGTTCTATTTATCAGCACAAATGCTTTGGAACGGCCCTATGAGCCTGCCTCACCTCTGGCCTATTGGGACCCTCCCTATGGAAATTCTGCATGAATTGACCTGTCTGCTGAGGCGGACAAGGGAGCTAACTGTGATGATGGTCTTTGAGATATGGACACCTGTTCACTGGGGTAAGTGCATGGCCACATCTACACAGGCAGCCTCTGTTGACAGAAGTCACTGTTGACAGAGAAACTTTGGCAGTACCTCTGTCAACAGATCACAGCTACACATAAAAGTGGCTCAATAGAGCACACTGCCCTGTTGCCAGAGAGCAGCTGGACTGCCCTGCCCTCTCTTGATAGAACGGCTGACCAGAAGCTATGCAAACATGGCTGCCCAGGACCTGGAAGCTCTCCCTGCCAACAGAAGTGTCTACATGGGCACTTTGTTGACAAAGGCTTTATAGCTGATCGGGGAGAGGTATGACACTGCCAGCTGAACAGCTGAGTTTTGTTGACAAACTCTCAACAGAGCACTTTAACTGTGTAGACGCTCAGCAAGTTTTGTCAATGAAAGCTGCCCATGTAGATGTAGCCTGTGCGTTGGGGGGAGGGAGAGGGTAGGTTAGTTCAAAGGTATAAACACATATACTCCTTCAAGTCAGTGCAAGTAAGATCAGTGGAGCCAGACCCTAATAAAGAGACCTATTGCATCTGTCGATTTTATTACAGCAAGGCTCCTAGCTCCTGTTATTGCTAAATATAAAAAGAAGTTTACCAGAATTGACTTAGCCCTCTCCTTCACATATTGCAATATCTGAATTCAGTGGAGTTATTGATAACGTCATCCTCATATTGCATGTGCCCTATGCAGTGCATCACTGCAAAGGGAAAGAAATGAATATAGAAAAATTGCATAGAGAGGGTACATCAAGGTTTAAATTAAAAAAAAAAAACACTTTGCAGTAACTGTAGCTGTGGATCTTCCAGTAAGATAATTTGGATAAAAAGGGTTTGGGAAATGAAAATCCATTAGTCTACCTGCCAAAATCAGGAGGGACAACATGTTCATGAAGATAGATTTGAAACTAAATTAGGGACCTCTTGAAAATCAGGAACAGCAAATTGATGATATAATTATTATGGTACTTCTTGAAAGGGGTGGGAAGGTGGAGAGAGAAATCATTCTCTGCAAAAATGAAAGACAAGCATTATATAAAAATAGGTAGGGAGGTCAATATTTCATTTGTACAAGTCAACTTTTATTCTGCAGTAGTTCTTCTGCAGGAGAAATTAAATGACACTGTCAGGTAGTTTACATTGAACATTTAAGCACTGCAAATGTTTATATGTGGGCAAGGGAAGGTTATCCATTTGGAATAAAAGCGTTATGTTGGGTTTTTTTGTTTGGTTGGTTTTCTTAAGTTTTATACATTCTCTAATAATACTATAAACCCAAACAAAAGCATTTTGCAAACAAATGAAATCTATCAATCTAGTTTCAGCATTTAAAGGCAGATAAATGCCACAAGAAAGCAAATCAGATAAATTGTGGAAAATATTTTAAGACATTTTAATTATCCAATCATTAATACACAAAAAATTTCATATTTTACCTTCACATGTTCATTAAACTTAGGTGGTTACTTTATTTTCACAATTATTTGTCACTATTTATTTATGTACAATTATGAGACACTATCCTGTTTCTGACTTTGTCATAGGGGACAGATTTCTAATAACCTTGCTAACGTTGGATAGCATCTCTTTCTACAAATGGCTCCATTGATTTCATTAGGCCCCTATACAGACTAAGGTTCAACTCAGTGGAAGTAAGGGCATTGGTCCTTTATCGGAGGGACAGGGGGGTCACAAACAACTGGTTCTGCAGAGTGGGGGGATGTGATGACATTCTAACCTTTTCATATTGCAAAATGAAGGAGGTGTCAACAGTATGGAAGAAGCTGAGAACCACTGAGATTCAGAACATGGCCCTATATATTTAGTTAATTTAAAAATAGATGCATCTGTTTTCACATGCCCATGTAAATAGCTTCAACACTATTAGCACTCAAAGTATGTGCAGCACTATTAGCAATGAGACATCTGCAGCACTGCTAGACTCATACACACAGCATAGCTTGTAACTAAGGCACTGGGAAGTGAAGCAAAGATGACTATTACAATTTCTTACCCACCTAGAAGTTTTAGTAGGTGGAAAATAGGGTTGGAAGTAAGCATTTTAAATGGAACTAATTATATAATAAAATATTCTCCAGGTTTAATTAAATCTTCTATTATATTTGATAGTCTGTCATTACCAACCTGTTCCTTATGGGAAATTCCCAAATACCTTATATTTCTACTTTTTAGTTTTCACAACATTCTACTGCCATTTTCCCACAATAGACAATGCAATATACTAAACCAAAACATTATATTTCTCATCCTTTTAAAATGTGTTCTGGTTGGTTTTCAAGCTTAATCATTCCTTCTTCTGCCTAACTCCTTCATTTCCCCCAGCACAGTCACATACTTGCTGCTACCTTCCAAGTGGCATTGGAAAGAGACAAGCAAATCTGGCAGTTTCTCCGCTAGGTCATGCTGCCAGCAATTTCACATGCGTTGTAGAGACACATTGCATGCTGGGATGGTGCACTTCACCAAGCATGGAAGATTTTCAAACAGCAACGCTGGGTAACCAGTATCAAATATGACAGTTACTGAACAACTTCTGTTGCCTTTAAGAATGAGAGATAGTGATGATATGCAGGGAAAGGCAGGTAGCATGGTAATTAGCAGAGTATAACCAACTAGATGAGATTAGAGGCATAGTGAGAGCTTTCTTGCAGATGAAGAGCTATGTTCAATTAAATAAATATTCTACCTAGATCCAGTTTAGAAAATGATGACTCAGGTATTTAAGTATTCACGTATTTACCAAGAACACAAATACAAGGCTCAGTGGTTATCCTCTGGCTGTGGATTCAGTGTGGCATCTTGGGTTTCATTCATCCACAGGCTAATAATTTAAGATACTTCATTTACAGTGTTACTGCAGTATTAGCAAATCAGCAGCATCTAATTCCACACAGCAGTCTGAGCAATCTTAAAAATTAATAATCTGTGGACTGTGATCTTTTATGTACTGCCATAAACAGATGTATAAAGTGCAGAGTCTTGCTGGAAGCCTTAGCTGGATATTAATTTTCCAGACTGTCAAATAAGAGACGCGGGTGTGAGAGCAGGGTTCTGAGAACACTCTTCTTGGCAGGAAGAGACCAATGAAGTTCGGAGCTAGGAAAGGTGTCAGTGCCATTCACTGCTTTGCTTTGCCCTCTTACACACGCTCACTGCGCACCCGACCTTGCCAGTTACCCTAGAACTTCTTAAATCCGGCAATCCTGGCAAACAGGATAGTCCAGAATATAGAATTTTTCAGGCCAGGGAGGGCACTGCGGGGTCTGGACCTGAGGCAGATGGAAGTGGGGTGCTTACCTGGCATCCTGCTCCCAGGTGCACCTGTGGCTCTGCTCCCCTTGCCACTATGGAAGCGTCTGGGAAAAGGCTCAGAGAATGCATTTCATTGTGCTGCTGTTCCCCCAGCTGTGGAGAAGGGACAGTGAGCAGCAGTGCACAGAACCACTTCCTTCTCCTGCTGTCAGGGTCTGTGCCACAAGTGTTCCCAGATCAGGGACACCTGAAGTATAGAGGTTCAAGTGTACTATGTAGTTGTAACATATATAGTAGCTAGTAGCTGTAAATCAGACTTTTACATCTGTCTTTGCCTAGTTAATGGTACCATGCAATTTTAAAATAAGTAATGTTCCTACTCATGCTGATTTAAATGCATGATATGGTGGAATTAAGCCCCTTAACTTCCATGCTCACTCACAAAGCCAGTAAGGTTGATAGTGGAATTACTTTGCCTTTCAAGAATTCTCCCAAAGTTCTTCTAAATTGGATAGAGGATGATTGAAATTCCCCAGAAGTCCAACTCCCCTCTCTCCGGTAATCCATCCTCTTCTCTTGTGTCCTTCTGTGTACAGTGATAATCCCTAGAGTTTCAGAATCATTGTCAATTCTCACATCACCAGATTGAAACAAATCAGACTCTTTATTCAACAGCCCTGGTTACCACTAGCACATTTCCCCCAACTAGCTGTGACAGAGTGTAATATCAGATTGTGGCTGCATTCTGTAGTCTGTGTCGAACACACATCTAAGATTACTTTAGGACAGCCTACTGTAATGGCTTACGGATTGACAGCATATTGGAATCACTAACTACATACAGATGCTTCCAGAGACTAAACAGGTTAACGTTCTGCCTAAACGAGTTAGGTGTACCCTAATGTTTCTTCAGAATTTTCAACCAAGCTGTGTTGAGACCCCTTTTTCCTGAAGCAAAAGCACTGACCTTTTTATTGGTCAGCAAAGGGCACCTCTTTGCCCTCTAAATATATTCAAACAAACTTTTGACATGCATCCATCAGCTTGGGTTTCCTCCAAGGTTTACTCTAAGCTGCACGGCCACACAGCTGCCAGATAAGCCCCATGCAGGGACTCAGGGCTGCTACACATGGAGCTGCCACGCATGGAGCTACCGTGGCCAAGGGAAAGGCCTCCCTCCGCCAGCTCCTTACTGAGTCTGGACAAGGACACTTCTCCCTCAGCCACAGTAGCTCCTTGCTCCAGTCTGAAGAAGTGGGTCTGTCCCACGAAAGCTCATCACCTAATAAATTATTTTGTTAGCCTTTAAAGTGCTACTGGACTGCTTTTTTGTTTTGTTAATATAGATCTGTGCAGGTTACTGCACAATACAAAGATACGGATGGCATTGGCCATGCTATCATCCAAACAGTTTTATAGTCAATGCTACCTTGCCTTCAGCCTGCCTACTACATTCCAGTACCCTGCCACCATCCTGCAACAGCTAAATGTGTAAATTAAGCCTTCTGCCAGATACCAAGTGTAGTCTCATAAACCAGGGCAGTAGAGGGAAATGGGGTCCCATGAAATGACAAATGGCATCAGCTTATGGTTGATAACTATGTTACCTGAACAAAGGAAGATCTCCATTTGTTCCTCTAGATAAATCTCAGATCTCAGCACCCTGGTGTCTCATCACTGGTGCATCTGTTGCGGTTGTTCATGAACTGGTCTTCATGGTCAAACTAGTTCTGCAGAATGGTGCAATGTTACCCTTTATGTGACTGATGTTCAGGTGTTCCTTGTGGCAGACAAATTATGGGCACAAGCATGCCAGTGATGGCCCAAGTATAGTTCTGGAAACCCGGTCTCTCAAAATCAGGAGTTTTTTAAGGCACATTAACTAGGGCTACTACCTATGGGTAAACTACAGTATTAATCCCTTCACAAGCCTCCACCACCAACACTGACAGTTGATTTGAGATCAGCAAACTGGATAGCCCTGGCCATTTGGCTGTCTGATGGAGCCAGCTTCCAGCTAGCAAGAGAAATCTGTTTCTGGGCTGGTATTGCCTCCCTTAGTGGCATGTCGTGGTGGTGGAGAGTTAGATCAAGCTTCTCATAGCTTCATGAAAATGGCCTTCCTCATACAGAAGCTCTAGAACTGCTTCTGGGCACCCCAGATCTGCAAGACCATGTGATCCAGCTACCCATCATCTCCCTTCTGAAATGCACTGCTGCCTTCCAAGGGTCAGAAGCTGCTGCTGAAATGCCACCACTGCCTCTCATTTCCTGACTCTGGATCCTGGTGCAGTCATAAGCATGAGCAGCTCATCCACATATTCTGACTTTACAGTTAGCCACAGCTGTAACGGACAGATGTGAGAAGCACATAGAGACAAGAGTGCCTAGGGAAATATGTTGATGGGCTAAGTACATGGAGGGTTGGGAGAGAAAGAGAAGTCCTCCTACAACACACAACAAAGTCTACATAGCTGGATAGTTTGGTAGGAAGGGTGCCAATACCTGAAATGATAGGATGTCCTGGGTTTCCAGGTTAGTGGATTTTAGGCAGTAAATAGAAGAATCTAGGTCAGGGCTCAGATGGTTTGTCAGAGTGAATTTGGGCTCAAGTAGAGACAGGGAATTCCTTAAGTAGATGGTGTTGTTTCCTTTGGAATTTTAAAGTGGGATCAGAGGAAAAATGTGTTAGAGAGTTGTCTGCTTCCTGTTCATAGTCTGACTTATTCATAACGACAGCCCCCCCTTTGTCAGATGGTTTGATAATGTTTGAGTTATTTTTGAGACTCTGGACAGCATAGAGCAGCTGAAGTTTCTGAAATACTAAGAGCCCTAAAATATACCCTCAGAAATCCTAGTGTCAAACATTGGTAACTGTGGAGCTAGCATGGACATGGCCACAAGGGTAAGGATCACATGCAGGTCAACTTATAAGGGAGTTCGGTAAGATCAGGTGCACATCCCCAGTTATACCCAGTGTAGACACAACTACATCAAAGGCCCATTACACTTAGCACAGTTACAGGCTTTAATATGTCAGCTTGGCAACAGCAGACCTTTGTTTAAGAGAATTGGAACACAGCTGTTGCTAGCACCGTTTCCTCCACACCTTGAACAGGGCATTAGTTTAGTATGATTAGGATGGTGGCGGTACTGATTGGGATGGTAAGGCCTATTTCCCAAGATGCGATCAATTTTGTTCTCAGAGACTGGGTAACATGTGTCTTCAACAACAGTTCCCCAATGCGATTTTACAGAAAGACTCGTCTTTGAATTGTTATCCTAAAACACTGGGATAAAGCTCATTTTGCAAAATGTTGCTATAAACAAAGCTGAAATGTTGCTGTAAATGAAGCATTGCAGCCACTTCTAGAGCCTGTGGAATTCCGCCTTGTCCCTCCTCCACATTTAACAACAGAGGCTGCTGCCCCACTGTCTCAAACCACTTAACTTAGACAATCAATAAAAGCAAAGGAAAGCAAGTCAGTCTTTGTTGTTTTAAGCCTTGTTGGGGGTGTTCTAATTTACAGCCAAGCAGATAATTCATGGGCTAAATGATGTGTGGAAAAGGAGACATTTCATGCACCAGGCAGAAACTTGAGTCCCCCACACTTTGTCCCTGTGTGCAATGTGCATGCCCCTCGGTACTCTTGATTGGAGGGTTTGTTTTTTGTTTTATTTTGTTTGCAGTGCCAGTGGGTCCATGCCTGCACCTTGTACTTCCTCACGCGCTGTTACAGGAGCACATAATGAGGTGCAGCCCCACACCACTCCAGTCAGTGCCTTCTCAGCCTCACAGCATGATAGGTTGCAAAGCAGAAGGTAAAGTAGGATGGGCAGTGGAGCACAAATAGGGACAAAATGTCCTTAAGAACTCCATAACTTAATAGTCCATATGCTTTATGGAAATATGCTTCTGATATCAATGTCATTACATATATGCTTTATGCAAGTTGTAATATAATTGGAAATGCTGTGATTTACTGAATATGATTATCCCATTTGTGTGCACGTATAATTTTTGTTGATGAAGTTAGGAACATTAGCCTGTGTATGTGTAGCTCATATTTTTTCCTTTGAGTCACTCCCACTGCTGACACTTTAGGTGCTACAAGTGGGTTTTACCCACTTCAGCTCATGACTTAATAAATGCATTAGTCTCTAATGTGCCACAGGACTTATTGTTTTACAATGGAACAGCCAGACAGGGCTTAATGATCCATCAGTTACAACAATGAACTTGGCCTTGCTGGGACGTGCCAAACGGCAACTGACTCAGGGATGCTGTACAGTCAGGTGACCTGGTCACCTGAGATTAATCTTCTTGGACTGATGAACAGTTCCACAGTAGAGTGAGGTTTCTTGGCTTTAGGAAGTTCTGTATAAGGCAGGGAAAGGAAACAATTGTCTGCAGCTGGCTTTCACCTCTGTCTCGCCCAAATGATATTTGAAAATACCTGAGAATAAAAGATGGACTGGGTGAGGGAACAGCTGCTGACCCAGGCTAGAAAGATTTGCCTGACCTGTGAAAGAATCTGCCTGGAACAATATTTAGTGTGAGAAAATACTAGATTTAGAAGGGCCATCCCCAGGGAGATACAGGGCCTGGGACACCCTCTTTCTCTGCCCCATGTCAGACCCCACCCCTTCCTGCTCTTATTCCATCCCTTCTTCCAAAGCCCCACCCGAGTAATGTGGTGGGGGAGTGCCAAGGGAGCTGGTGCTGGCAGTAGGGGTCAAGCCCATCCTCACACTCACTGGTGGCAGTAAGGGGATGTAGCCAGACAAAGTCTCCCCCTTACAAGCCAGCTTGCTCGCTTTCCCCCGCCCCTAGCCTGGGAAGCACACAGGGCACGGAAACGGCTGCTGACAGCACAGTCTTTGATGCCCTCATTGAGGCCCAGATGTGCTAGCTTATCGTGACCCTGAGAAGCAGAAAGTACAGATAGAAGGCTAACAGGCCAAACTGTCAACAAGAGGAGGGGGGGGACCCTCAAGCAATCACCCCCAGCTGGCATTGATGGATATGATGCACACACACAGCCATCCCCGAAGATTAAATCTCCGCCCACACAAAAAGAACGTCCTGTACTCCTAAATTGCTTCTCCCCTGTCTTACAAGTGCAAATTAAGTAAGAATTGCCCTTGTAACAAACTGGTGTCACAAAGACAGGCCAGTATAATCTGGCACCTTAGATAAGAAAGAGAATACGTAACCCAAAAAGGGGTATAAAAAGTGGGCCCAGCAGAACTCTAACTTTGAGTGCATTCCACCAACTGCCTGCTGGTCGGGTCAGGTGATTGCCTCCCGAGGTCCACAACTGGGGACGCCCAACCTCGTATTCGTCTTTCCGCGGAATTGAGTGACCGATCCGGCTTGGCTACGCTGGTATCGAGACACACAGAGAGGGTAAGATATACCCATGCTAGGTCTCCGTTTTTTTGTGCACAGCTAAAGAATTAGAGCTCTGTAACTAGACGTCTTTCGTCGTGGTATCAGGATATCATTGTGTTAGATGGTAACAGATATCTTTGTATTGGATTGTAACGTAACTTGTTAACACCTGTACTTTGCTAGCATATAAGAAGTAAACAATAGCCTTTTGTAACCACACGCTTATAACTGTAGCTTAATAAACTTGTAACTAGTTAAGCTCTGAGCCTGACTGCTGTTAACCCTTTTGTCACTGCAACACAGCCAGCGCAACAAAAAGAACTTTAACCGTTTGGGTACTACAGCCTGGCCGTAGGAGTGCTAGCAGCTCCCTGCTCTAACCATAAAAACTGGGTTGCTTAGGACCCAGGGGAGTACCTCACCACACATTACCTGGCCACCGGCTAACAGGGGAGTGAGCCAGTGTGACATTATTGGATTTTGAGATAATATGCAAAACATTGTTGCAACAGCTGTTCTATGTTTGCACGAAATCTTGTGCAAAGTGGGCCAAATGAGCTGTCTATTGAAAGCTTATGATTTGCTGAGTCTGTTTATGCTGCTCACCTGAATGTATCATTTTTATATTTGAAGTTGTAAGTACTGGCTGTGTACTTGTAGTTGAAATATTTGGTTTGGGGAGAACTTAACAGGAGGCTTGGCAACCTACTGCGAAAGGGTGACTAGTCAAGGGAGTCAGTGCTTGAATGACAAAAAGCCTGATAGGCCAGCAGATAGGCAATGGCTGGTTGCCTAAAAAGGACAGACAGGTGACTTGCTCATGGGGCACACTCCATCTTAAACATGCTTTCACACAGCAAAAAAAAAAAAAAATCCAACCACATGGGGTGGTGGGATTGTCTTCAGTGCAGCTCATCATTTCAGGAACATCTTTGCTATGAACTTGGACCCAGAAGGATTTATGACACATCCCATGCCCAGAATGTATTCCAGAGACTTACTAAGTTAGCAACCTAGTCCATCTCTGCTGCAGCCTGCATCAAAAACAGTGATTGGTGTATGTAATTTGATTGGTTTAGCAATTTTACTCTCAACCTATTTCTTCTTTCTTCCTTTATTAATAAACCTTTAGATTCTAAAGGAGTAGCACAGCCTGCTCTTTAGACCTGAGGTATAAATTGACCTGGGAATGTGGTTGGACCTTTGGGATTGAAAGATCCTGTTTGGATTTGGCGAGATTGGTTTTCAGAACCTCTCATTTGTAAGAATGGTCCTGATTGTGGCACAAGAGAAGCTGGGGTATGAATTGTGTGACTTCTTGCTGGTCAGTGTGGCAACAGAAGTGCTCTTTGTGACTGTTTGGTGTGTCTTACAGTGGAGGAGCCCCAGTGCTGGGCTGTAAGCAGCTCTGTTCTAAGCAATTTGCCCTGATTTGGCCCTCTGAGGGGTGCCCCAGAAAACCACCAAGATTACACCCAGCCCACTCACTCCACAGGTTCCCAACCACATCAGTTTGCTTCCCAGCACCAGTTCCACCCCTTCACCCAAACCCCTTCTCCTGAGCACTGTGGCTGGGAGGTGAGGAAGCAGAGAGGGCTGGGGTCTCATTGCTCTGCTTCCTGCTGCCAGCAGCAGTGACTGCGGAGGGCAGACCCAACCCCAGCTGCCCGCACCAGGTCTCCCAGTAGTCTCCCAGGTTGTTCAAGGCCTCCCCAAAGCATTGGGCTTGCAGGGGTTGTCCTACGCATCTTATGAATGAGATGCTCTGAGTTGTAGCCAATTTCTATAATGTATGAATAGCAACCATGTTGCTTATTTATTGACCTAACCTTTCTTCTGTTTGCTACCATTTATGCTACATCTACCCTACCAGATAAATTCAATTTTATAATGCTGGGTTTCATAAATTCGATTTTGAGTATCCTCACTTGTCCACAAAGTCAAGTTAGTGCTGCCACACTGAATGGCCAAACACCAACTGTTGCAGCAGTGGAGTGTAGGAAACTATCCTACAGTTTCCTTGGCCCCACATTCTGCACCCTCCTGTCAGGCCCTGCTACACCCCTGCTGCTGGCAGTGCTCACCCTGCTGCCTAGTTCCCACATCCTCACAACCTGGGGGAGCTGGGACACTGAATAGCACTGCTGTGTCTTGCTCGCTGGAGCTGCGAACCAGGCACAGCTGCACCAGTCACTTTCCCGGCTCCTCCTGCAAGTGGCAGGGAGCTGGGGGACAGGTGCAGTAGCGCCAGTTAATTTCCTGGCTCCCCATCACTTGTGGGAGCTAGGAAACTGACCAGCACTTTCCTAACATCTTCTGAATAAAGATGGGGAGTCAGGACTGATGAGGGGAATGGAGTTTGCATATATTGAAGTAAACAATTTAGATCACTTCCAGTAGCCATTTATCTGAGGCGATGGCAACATGCCAGGATACAATCCAGATTAAAATGTACCTGCATCATCTCTACCCTGACACCTGTCGTACCCTTCACAATGCCTTGCTGCTGTAGCCTCCAGCCTGGACTGCTCACCGCCTTCAGCAGGTCAGTCAGTCCCAGCTATACCTGGGTGGGCTGCAGCCAGATAGTCACACCTTAGCTCTCACCAGCCTAAGTTACACTGCCGGGTGACCCCAACACCCCCTCAGGTCTAGATTTTCCCCAGAAATTTAGCTTTTACAAATTATATCTTACAGGACATAACTCTGCACAAAGATTATGATGATGGTGTGTAGGGAGTGAATACAGGGTATACAGTGACCTGCTCCCCAGAATGGAGGAAAAGGATAACAAGTTGTGGTAGGGCGGTTGGATGGAAGGTTGTTGCAGCTGAAGAGCCAATGGGGAGGGCTCAAGAGCCTCAACCAAGCTGCTGAAATGGTCATTAGATGAAGCAACTGACTGAGAAGGGGCAGTAAAGGATGGGCCTTTCTTGTAGTAGCCTGAAGCTCTTTTCTGGGCAGTCCAACAGTTTTGGACAGGAGCACAGCCCACAAATTCATGTTGTTTTGTTTGTAGATACGTAAATGCTGAGAGTGCAATGTCACCCTGGAGTTCTTCAGCATATGCAGAGATGTCACTGAAAAACTTAGGCCCTTTGAAAGGCAAAGCCTGCCTGGTGTTCTGCACCAGCCTGGGCAAGCCAGTGAATTTGTAGCCAGGAGGTCTAGCACTTGAATATTGGGGATGCTGAGGGCCACTGAATGGAACTGTAAACCCTGTACATGATGGGAGCCACTCCAAGTCAGGCTCAGCAGCACCCCAGCACATCTAGTTCCAGGAGCCATGTCTGGCACATGACTGTAGCAGTGGCCACAGACTGGAAGTTTGTGTCCACCATGTGACAGGAGCTCATTTGGAGGTTCTGGCTATTTTGTGACACTCTGTAATTAAGAGCTTGAAATTGCTCTCTTGTCCTGAGGCAAAAACTCAGTAAAACTGAAACAATTTATTATAGTTGGTGAAGTCATATTTTGCTGTCAGGGCTCGATAATTGGTGACTCAGAATTGATGAGTAGCTCTTATGCCCTAGGAGGTCCAGATGTTTAAGCTTCTTGTCAGATGGTGTTGACTTGAAGAGATGCTGCCTATTCCTGTTGTTGCTGGTACCGATGACCAGGGACTTACGGTGGAATCAAGAAAACAATTACTCTCAGCTGCCCAGGCAGTGCTCAAGCCCTGGAAAGGGGAGGTTAGCCTCAGCCCTGCCCCTTATGGGGTACAGTAGCCAGCCCTGCCCTGCCATGCTCAGGGCTCAATGAAGCAGCAGCTCCTGCGTAGAGTGAGGAGCATACTGAGTTGGTGAATGAGTTTTCTCTCGTGTGAAGTCACCCTCCAGATGTGGCCCTCATAAGAAGACCAGGAGTAAGAGGAAGCCCATTACAGACAAAGGAGCTGGACCCTATGAATGCTTTCACGAGGGCTGGCAAGCAGCATTCCCTCCAATGTTTTCCGTCCATGGGCAGAATATATTTTGTCACATGCATCAAGACGTGCAGCTATGCACTACCAATAGAAACACGGCTGCCCCCTACGGGTCTTATGGGCGCCATGCTGATCAGTTGAGTGGCACCTGATTCTCTCCTGGCTGGCCTCCTAAGCACGCAGCTTACAGGGCACCCTAGGCCAGGTCAGTGTTTGTTAGCTGCTGGGGTCTGCTCCTCAGGGAAGACCTTGAGGAGAGGGTGGTGGAATGGATGGGTGACAGAGGACTGAAGAGAGACCACTGAGGCAGAGAGCACGTCAAAGTTTAAGGCCAGAAGGGGCCACTAGATCACCTAGTCTGACTTGCTGTATGTCACTGGCCATCAATGCTACCCAGCATCCAGACACTAAACCCAGCAACAGACGTGTGACCAAAACATCACAGAGCTGCCCCCAGGGACAGGCTACTCTGTGTCATAGGAGGAAAACTGAAGGGCTCTTGATGCGCGAGTTCCTCAGGCCCCTTGAATGGTGATTAGAGAGATTAGATTAGAAGTGGTTAGAGAGAGCTATACCCACACAACTTTGACAAGAGATGTGTACCCACGTGCTGCAGGGGAAACATTCCCCCAGGTCATTACCAGCGTAGCCAGCCTTTCCCAACCTCATGTATTGCCATTCGTTAGACCCTGAGAACGTGAGCAAGAACCAGCCTGTCCAAGCATCTGGGAGGTGGGGGCAAGAGAGAGAGGATGAATGATGTTTGGCGACACCTCAGAGCCCTGGTCCTCCCCTCCCAATATCTCATCTCCAGCCATGACCATCCATAGTGCTTCAAGGAGGGAGATAAAATCCCACCTGGAACACACTGGTGAAAAAAAAATCCTGTCCTGACTGGCCAGTGACCAACTGAAGTCAGAGCATTACGAACATAAGACCAACTGGAACTGAGCCCGAGGGCTGTATGCCTTGTTCTTTAACATCACAAGAAACCTCATCATTGCAATGGCTCTCACAAATTTATCCATTTCTCTTTTAAAACTAATCAAGTTCTTTGACCCTCCACAACTCCTGCTGGGAAGCTGTTCCAAAAACTAACCCTCTCTCACATGTAGTGGTGGAGCTAATGTAGTTGATCCTGGGGATTACATTGATACCAGCTTCCAAGGAAGGTCCAGCCCTTGTGATGATACTGGTGGAAAGATCTTTACTTGAGGCAGCAGTGGTACCCATGAGATGTTGTGTCAAGGTGCGAGACAGTCACTGGAAGGAATGTTCTCCTGGTGCTCCTTTGAGTGGGGGGGAGGAGGGAAGGGCTCTAGTTCCTTCATAACACAAAGATTCTCCTGAGAGAGGAACCTGAAAGGTACTGGTGAGTATGGGGAGATTTTCTCCAGATTAAAAATGTCTAACCATACCAAAAGGCAGCCTCATTCATCTTGGAGAGACCAGGGTGCTGATGGACAGTACTGCATAAGATAACTTCTTCAAAGAGTCTTTAGTATTTAGTGAGTTTTCCTGTCTGGAAGAGTCTGATCCTTATACTGATGGGTCTGTAGCTCAGGGATACTTGAGGGGGTATGTCAGCAGTGTTTTATTTTTTTTTATCTCTGGGTGGAATAAGTTGTGTTATGTGCACAAAGGCATGTGTGGATGTTGTACCACCAACAGAAACTCATGCAGCCCATGGTGTTTGACTGTGGGCACTCTGCTAATCAGCTGGACAGAACCTGTATCTCTCACAGGCAGCCGCCCAAGCACTGATCTTACAGGGAACACTACCTGTCAATAGACAGCTTCTTGGTGTATGAGTTCATGAAAGTCTTCTTGGTGGTGCTGAGCAGTGCCTAGAGACAGCCTTGGTGGTATCCCACAGCAGGGTATGAGGTATCCATGTAACCACATTCTCTCCTCCTAGACTAATCAGAGGAGCGGGTTCTCTTATATTTGTCACCTTCTGCAAGACTCACTTCATCCCCTGGTTACTGGAAGCTGGAGCTGAAAAAGTCTCTGGAGGACTCTGTGTGACAGAGTCTGATGAACAACAGCGATGGGTGTTGGGCAGAAGAAAAAAATTTAGATTCCACAGAGGTGAGGCCATCCGGCTGGAGCAGCAGTGTCAATTGGACTTGCCTCACTTTCTGAGACCTGATCCTGAAATCAGAACAGAACTTACACTTAGCTGGGACACAACTGCAGACAGCTGGGTAGCAGATGCAACTGGAGTGCCCATCACAGAGGGGGAAAGACTGCTGCAGGTCTGGCAGGGCTTGACCCCTAGAAAGCTGCCAGCTGAGAAGGTCTGAGAAAACAAGGGGCCTGATTCTCAAAACAGAAAGACAAGAAGGGGACCCTCCAAAGCACAAACTGCTATAAAAGGTAAATTAATAAAATATCTGAACATACACAATAAAACAAAACTCAAGTGTGATAAAGGGCCAGGGAAGAACAGTATGACAACTCCATCTTGAGACTAAAGCAGCTGAGAGGGAACCAGAGTGGTATGTGTCTGCTCCTCTCTAATGCCTTCAGGCTGCAGCACAAGGCATATGGCACAGGCTTGGCCCCACAGGCACTGCCAGCAAAAAGAAAATCTCTGCCAGAGTGTGAGCATGTGCATATCCTCAGATGGAGTACCCACAAGGACAAGAACTTGAAGAACCAGCTCATCTGTCTACCATACCAATTTGAAGATGAAGAACCCATTTACATGCCACACAGGCGTTTGTCTCAAGAGACACGCACAAGCCTTATCGGTTTTTCCTGTATATTTTTCTCCAGAATCCTTGTTTGTTCACTATTGTTTCAACAATAGGTTTTAATTAACAACTTTCCAATTATAATTCTCACTACAGTCTTCAAACTAGGGATCATTTATTGGAAGTAAGGACAAAGTGAACAACATGTTTTTTTTGGTTGATGCACAGGCCTGATGCACTATAGTTTATGCCCTCAGCCTTGTATTTTTATGTCAGAAATATTTGATATTACCGCATTTTTCATGATTATTTGTAACACAAAGTACTACGGTGCACAGTGCCAGATGGCTTATATTCAGAATTAAAATAATGCAAGGCCTGCATGAGAAAGGCTCAGTGAAACTAACAGCATGAATATCCTGCTTCCCTAATGCACATAGTTAAAACATTAGACTTAAAATCTGGCTTTCCCTGTTAGAAGTAAAATAGCATATTGTGGAAATTATTTATGAATTCAAATTTATTTCAAACATTATCTGTATGTTTGTAGAGTCTTGGCATAACAGAGACGCATATATTCTTTCACTCTGTGGAGGTTATTTTGCATTTTAGCCCCAAGTTAAGAAAGCTGAATTGTTTTAAAATGCATTAGGAACAGAAGCAAAAGCCTTTTTGCAGAGATTGTTATTGGGAAAAGCCACTTTTTTTAAAAATGTATAAACAGCTTGAGTTCTAAACTTAACCAGATGGAAACGTGCCTACAAAGAGTTGGATGTAATTCAGAAGAGACTGACAGCCAATGGATGAGCCAATTCAGACCAACATATGCCAAAAATGGTCAATCATGTTATCTTAAGTGTGACTCTGCTGGGGCAGATGCCAACTCTATCCAAACAATTTAAGTGTCTTTTTGGAAGAAAGGGTTATTTTACACACATGTAAAAAAATCATCATGATGCTTGATTTTTCTGGAAATACTCCACCTAGTTTCAAGCATTTTCTCAGAGGGTTTTTTGTTTGTTTGTTTTTAAAAAGGATGATAAATCCTCTTATGGCCTTCTAACTAAAATTCTTTAAAATCCATCACACCCTTTAAAAAATAACACTGTAGTTAAAAGTCCCAATTTAGTTTAATATCTACTACAAGGAAAGCTTTGCACTCATACAAATCAATTTAGTGTCTGTCTTAAAAAATGCTTAATGTGGAAAGCCTTGAAAACAAGACACTAGTGAGACAAAGGTAGAGTACAGATTAACTGTGCTCCCCATTCCTTGTCAGCCCCTTACAAACAGGCTAAAATCAGAATTAAAGAATCTTTGTGGGGAATGATCCAGACTAGAAGAAAAAGGTTCTTTTTTACACAATTGATAGTCTATCAGGAAATCTTCAGATTATGGAGGATTACATCTGACCTTCCACAGATGCTCAGGTACCTTGATAGTAACCCATCTCAAACTGTATCAGAGAAGGCCTCTCTGCTGCCTTAATTATAAGGATTCTTCCTCTAGTAAATGCAACACTAGCACAATTTTTTTTGCCTCTCATGTCATCTAACCCAAATTTGTCCAAAAGATGGAACAGACCTATGTAGTCATTAGCCTGTCCTGACAGTGCAGATTTGTCCCCTTTGATGTATTTCACAGTGCTAAGCATCGGATTGGTTTTAGGCCCTGACTGGGCTCAAATCACAGCCAGGTCACTGAACCCAGTTACATCTCAATTGTCTCATAATCTTACCAACTTGGTGCCTAATGTGACCTGGACATGAGCTGAGTTACCAAAACTAAGATACACAGCTAAGTAAGCTAACACCACAGGTGACCTATGCCAGCTGCTTGGGTAGATTTGCTTTATTTTCTGGACTCTTTTACTAGGTGAACCTCTTAAGCCATTTCTCCTCATTGTCCCCCTCCTCCTTTTTCTGCATTTGGAAGGACAAACAATAGGGTCTATGGGTACCAGAAGTCTCCATGCCCATTCAGTCTTTGGCATCTCTTCTTCAGATCACCAACATATATGCCAATTATTGCCCCTGCTGATGGGTTTTGCAAACACCTAAATGATTACACAGACACTTATTTACTCAGAACAGGGTTCATTTCAAATAGACCAACCAGCAATTGATAACTGCTGGTTGCTACTGTTCAGGTGTGCATTTGAACCACAATCCTTAAAATAATGGCTAATCCTGTCATTAGTTTCCACACTGATAAGTTCTTACATAGATATTTTAATTCCAAACTCTCTCGGTACCTTCTATTTTCACAATTACATATGTGATTTGCTGTAAACTGTTTTCATGTGGTTGCATTGATTAACTATGGAGTGCACTGTATTTTATATATACAAACATACTCAAAATACACGATGGTGGGGAATAAGTCTTTATCAGCATGAGTTTGGGATTTTTGGGCATTACTCAAGATGACCTATAGAATTCATTCCCAGAAGTTCTGATATAACATTAATACCAGCCCCACTCTCCCAATCTAGGTGTCTATGTAAGTCATATTACAGGGTATAATAGAAGTTTGCCATGGGGAAGGGGGGAGCTCCAAACAGGACAACTACTTGAGGGCTCTGTAATTCAGAAGGGCCTGCAGCTCCCCGCTGCTGCTACTGCAGTAGCAGCTGGAGTTCTGGGCCCTTTAAAGCACTCCATGGAGTTCCATGCGGCACAGCCCAGATGGTGCTAAGAACTGGTGGGTGTGGGGTACACAGCATGGTCCAGGCGGCACTGAGGGCTGGCTGCCCCAGGCCTGCTCCTTTTGCTCAAGGCCCTTCCCCTTCTGGGCAAGTTGGAGGACAGCTGTGCACTCCCAGGGGCCCAGAAAATTGGTTGGCTTCCCTAGTGCTGCAAATATAAAGATTGTAAGGTGCTCAGATACTGCAATCACAGGGACTAATACCTCAGATAGATGGATGGGTGCTTTAATTACTAAAATCTAACTGCACAGGACATAAGAATGGGTTTAAAATATACTTAATAGCCCTGGAGTCCAATATCTTGGAGAAGTTTTACCACGGACTTTTGTGGGAGCAAAGTTAAGCCAATACTGAATGCTCTTGAAAACCCCTGCCTTAAAGCTATCAAACCTGCTACTGACCCAGAACTGAATCCTGCCTATTCTGAACCACAAGCTGATGTAATCTGGGGTAAAACTCCAGTCTGATGAAGAAAGATTTCCCTGGCAGGTTAGTTCTAAAATAACAGCTGTTTGGAATTGTTCAGGAGTTGGTATGTCAGAATTCCAGGAAGGTAGATAGCAAAAAAGTTGGTGACATGGCCAGAGATGTATATTTAAATTTACTTATAATGGAACTTTGCAATTTAGCATACAAATAAAGCTTCTGTGCGTGCATATCAAGAGCAACACTAAACCAACATGTGGCGTTTTTATAGGAACCTAGTTTTCTATGGGGCATCATTCTGCCAAAACAATTCCTTTCACAAGAATTGTTTGGTGCCACTTTTAACAAAGCTACGTTTGGCCAGTCTGGAATTGATATGCAGTAACATGATCCCAAATGTTTTAAATTAGGAACCTACATGGCCCTCACAATGCATAAAATTTAGCATACAAAAGACAGCACTGAAGAAAATGCCATAATTAGCTGCTTCGGATTTCAGTGTCTGCTGCCTGAAATGGAGAAAGCGAACTGCAGGGCATAGCTCACTGAGCAGCATTTTGTAAAATAAACCTCTTCCCACATGAATGCAAAGTCTGCTACATGAGAAGCACAAACCCAACACAGGGTCCCATTGTCCAGCCTCCCTTCCCAGCCAGGTCACCTTATAGATGATTACTTTGAGAGACTGCACTCTTTTGTAGAAGGCTCAAAAGAATCAGCCCTGGGAGAGAAGTTGGTAACATTTCTCCAAGTTTCATAGGAAACCTTGTGGGGAGGATTATATTACTGTCTAGTTAAGAGAGAAAAAGAAGAAGCAGTACAAAGGTATAGAATATGAGTAAGCAAACAACTCACCCAGGGCAGTCTATAGCAGGGTGCATGGCCTGGGACAACCCCCACAAATCCTCCCACCCCTGCTTCTCTCCTGCCCAGTTCCTTTCCACACTTGCAACACCCCATCCCCACTCCACCATTTTGCCCAAGCCCCTCCCCTGAGCAAAGTGACCAGAGGGGGTGGGGGAGAAATCACTGTGGTAGCACTGGCAGGAAGCAGAGCAACCCTGCCCTAGCCTCCTCTGCTTCCCTGGTTCCCAGTTGCATTGTTCTGCTTCCTACTGCTGGTGAGTGCAGAGGGTGACCCCACCCCTTCCAAAAGCCCCCTGCCCTGAGCTCTGTGGTTCAGACTGGGCTGCTCCACTTCCCACCATCACTGGCGTGTGCAGGAGCAAGCTCAACCTCTGCTGTGGGCACTAGGACCCCACTAGTTCCCTGGGCTATCTTGGCCCCCATGGGGCCCTCCCAAAGCATAGGGCCCAGAGTGGTTGCCCAGAAATGTCCTATAGATGGGACAGCTCTGATCTCACCATTGGCAGTAGCTTTAAGGAAGAGACCTGCAAACTAAGACCTATTCCACTGTTACATTCAATATCTACCCCACAGTGTAGGAAATATAAGTATTATGGCAAGAGACTACCTTGGCCTACCCAGGAGATACTGAATGAGCTAAAAATAATCTTAAAAAAGCCTTATAAAAAGTGGAACTAGGTCAAAAATAGAAAGGATGAATATAAACAAATAACACAAGCATGTAAGTGGAAAATTAGAAAGGCAAAGACACAAAATGAGCTCAGTCTAACTAGCGACACAAAGGGTAACAAGAAAACATTCTACAAATGCTTTAGAAGCAAGAGGAAGCCCAAAGACAGCATAGGGCCGGTATTCAATGAAAAGGGAAACAACAGATAATGTGGAAATGACAGAGGTGCATAATCACTTCTTTGTTTTGGTTTTCACCAAGAAGGTTGGTGGGTTTTGGATGTGTTTAAATGGGATAGGTTCAGAAGCTAAAATAGGGCAAGTTAAGAATTACTTAGACAAGTCAGATAGCTTTAAGTCATCAGTCCCCGATGAAATTCATCCTAGAATACTCAAGGAGCTGACTGGGGAGATATGTGAATCACTACCTATTATCTTTGAAAAGTCATGGAAAACAGGAGAGATTCCAGAAGACTGGGGCACATATAGTGATCATCTATAAAAAGTGAAATAAGGACTACTCAGGGATCTACAGATTAGTCACCTTAACTTCTGAGCCAGGAAAGATAATGGGACAAATAATTAAGTAATTAATCTGCGAACATCTGGAAGATAAAAAAGTGATAAGTAACAGTCAGGATAGATTTGTCAAGAACAAATCATGTCAAACCAACCTGATAGCTTTTTTGACAGTAACAAGCCTAGTGGATGGGGGGAAGCAGTAGATGTGATATATCAGATTTTACTAAAGCTCTTGATACAGTCTCACATGACCTTGTAGGGAAATACAACTTTGCTGGAGCTACTATTAGGTGGGTATGCAAGTGGCTGGATAACCATACACAGAGAATAGTCTAATGATTCAGTCACGCTTGAAGGCATAACGTGGGGTTTCACAAGGATCAGTTCTGGGGCTGAATCTGTTGAATACTTTCATTTGTAATTTAGATAATGGCACAGACAGTACACTTGTAAAGTTTGCAGATGATACCAAGCTGGGGCAGGTTGCAACTGCTTTGAAGGATAAGATGAAAATTCAACATTACTTGGATGCACAGGAGAAACGGTCTAAAATTCCATGAAACTCAAAAAGGACAAATGCAAAGTATTTCACTTAGAAACAACCAGTTTCACACATACTAAATGGGAAACGACTGCTGAGGAAAGAGGACTGTGGAAAGGAACCTAGGGGTCATAGTGGACCACAAACTAAATATGAGTCAACAGTATAACACCGTTGCAAAAAAACCAAAAAACCCCATCATTCTGGGATGCATTAGCAGGCACATTGTAAGCACGACAGAAGGATTAATTCTTCCACTCTACTCTACGCTGATTAGGCTTCAACTAGAGTGTTGTGGCTAGTTCCAAGCACATTTCAGGAAAGATGTGGAAAAATTGTAGAAAAAAAACAGAGAAGAGCAACAGAAATGATTAAAGGTGTAGAAAATGAAAAAGAACACAAAGGGGACCTTATAGCAGTTTTCAAATATCTAAAAGGTTGTTGCAAGAGGAGGGTGAAAAATTATTCTCCTTAACCTTTGAGAACAGGACAAGAAGCAATGGGCTAAAATGACAGCAACGGAGGCTTAGGTTTGAAGTTGTGGAATCTCCATAATCAGAGATTTTAAAGAGCAAGTTAGACACCCCTGTTGGCGAGGATCAGGGTTGCGGAACCTATGACCCATGGTTTGCCCTGATCCCGCCTGTGGGGCTGGAGGCTCCCTCACCCCCAAAGTGGCATGAGGTTCCGCTGGCACTCCGTCCCTGTGGCAACTCTACTTAGCTGGAGTGCCAGCATCAGCTCCCTGCTGCAGTGGGAGCCCAGAGCCTTGTGGGCCAAATGAAAGCAAGATGGGGCTGGATCTGGCCCCAAGTCTCTGCCTGGCTTGGGGAAGGAAGCTTCTCCGCGGGCTGCCATTCCCCCTCCCCCACAAGGTGGGGGAATGGTAGCACAGGGAACTGCTCTCCCAGAAGCTCTTCTTGTGCGTCTCCCATTGGCGGGAATGGCAGCCAATGGGAGCAATGGGTGAGGGGGAGTTCCTGGAGACTTGTGCCCTTGGGGAGCTGCACAGGTAAGCACATCGTCCCCATTTCCCTTTCACATCCTTCCTTGTTCCCAGACACCCGCCCCACCTCAACTTGCTCCTGCACCTTACCTCCTGGACAGATCCCCAACCCCCAGCCCACTCCCTGGCAGCTCACCCCACCCAAGTTCAACACCTTCACCATGCTCCTGCATCCTCCCTCCCTCCCTCCCTCCCAGACCCTGCATCCACCCTTCCACCCAGATCCTGCACTCCTCTGCCACTCCCTGGCAAACACCTCCCACACTGAACCCCAAATTTTTGGCCCCACCCCACAGCCTGGGAGGTCTCACAAAATCAACTAGCCCCAGGCTGCCAGAAGAGTTAATCTGAACTGGGGAAAGCCCTGACCCTGGGTCCCCCCTCACTCCCCCAACCCCTCTGTGGGGCTGGAGTGCAAGAAGAGTGAGGTATCTTAGTTGGGGGACACTTCAAGGGTCTGATTTTCCTGTGGGTCAATGGCACTCGACCCAGAAATGGCTGCCCACCTCTGGTCTAGTGCTTGCTTGGCTCTTGGGCTGTTTCTACACAGGCCATGGTAATGAGGTGCTAATGTGCATATTCAGTGCCTCATTAGCATAATGGCAGTCATGCGAATTTCAAAGCGAAGACTTTGATTTGCAGATTGACACTGTAGAGGGGGGCACCTTTGAAATAAGTACCCCGCTTCGACATTCCCTTACTCCTACAAAACTAGATGAAAGTAAAGGAATGTCCAAGTGGGGCACTTATTTTGAGGCTGACCCCATCTATACTGGTGATCTGCAATTTGAAATCTGCATTTCAAAATTCACATGGCTGCCATTATGCTAATGAGATGCTGAATATGCACATTAGCACCGACGGGAGGTGGCATGTGTGGAAGCAGCCTCCCATGAGTGCAGAGGACTGGACTTGATCTCTAGAGGTCCCTTCCAGTGCTAGGATACTATGGCTGGTAAGCATGTGAGGCAGATAGAACTATGCCCAAATATGGGAGATTTCCCTTTTTTGATTTCAAGTTGTACATTTTGAGTTTACAACAACTACACAAGATTTCATTACATTCTGAGAGATGAGCTGTGAGGGAGTGAAGAAAGAAGGGCCTGGCATCCAAGGGGTTGAAGAGAGCTTCTGGGCCCAGCCAGTTCTGGAGGAAGGGGAAAGGCAAGGAGCCTGGCTCAGTTTGGGGCCAACAGGCAGGGAGACTGGAGAAGGTTCAGCAGAGGCACCACAGTCTGCCTGCTTAGCAGCCAAGGAGCACATAAGCTCCCACCCTATTCCTCTGGGAAAAGCTGGGGGTTGGGAACCCCTGACTAATGCCAACTAAGGAAGAATTTGGACTACTGGAGCCACACCCCAAGCTTACAGAATAAAAAGGGAGGGGTTCAGGTTCCATAGGCCAGGACCACAGAGGGCCCCCACACCTCCATTCTGGTCTGCTTACATGATCATCTAACCACTAGGCTACCCAGCCACTTGGGGCCCAGCCACATGAACCGTAAATTAAGTGGCATTACATTGCTGCAGTTAGAAATTAAATTTTGCAAATTGCACTGTTTTCTGAAATATGGATGAAAGGTTTTCATATGATCTCTGAATTATTCTTCCTCAGCTACTTATTATTTAAACCATTAATTAGGTTATATAGCTTACTTTCATACTGCTGTTTTGCAGCTATAGTTTATCTCTGGTGAGGTGCATGAACTGTTTGTATTAGGCACCCTCATCACTTCCCCACCCAACACACCCTGCAGAACTCAGAGGGAGAAAACTTGTGGTGCTCAAATTTTGAAATTGGCAAATTTAAATATTTCCACTGGCTGATAGAAGAAATAAAGTTAAATATTTTGCAGGGCCTGATAAATTCACCCTAGGTTTTGTAAAGAATTAGTTGAAATCATCTCAAAACCATTAGCAATAAACTTCACAAACTCAAGGACTACATCAGGTCTGAGGCAAATGGGGTACCTAGCTTTAAAAAAAGGAACAAAGAAATCTGAGGGAACTATTAACCAGCCAGCTTAATTTCAATGCCTGGAAAGCTACTGCAACAAAATTTACCAATCAGTGTGCAAGCACCTTGAAGATGCTAGGGTTACAAACAACAGTCAATGTGGATTTGTCAAGGACAAATCACACCAAACCAACCCAATTTCCTTTTTGGAGAGGACTACTACTTTAGTACATAGGGAGAAGCTGTAGACATGGTAGTGCTTTGTTACTACAGGCTGCACTTTGTTAAACTGGCACACTTTGGTCTGGCAACATCCATGGTCCAGCAGGACCACAGATGCTCCTAAACCAGAGAACTTTGGCAGGAGTGTCAGCTGGGGCCAAGGACAAGAGCCCATATGGCCCAGCAGGGAGCAGTGTTGGGCTGGGGTCAGAGGCCAGCTGTCCCCTGCAGCAGCTAGGTGAGCAGCCCAGTGTGTGGGGGCAATACAGGGTGTCTACTGCAGGCTTTGGGCCCCATGGCAGAGGCCTCCAGGATCCAGCCAATTCTCTTGTTCAGGACTGGTCAGTTCCTGACCATGCAGACCCAGGGAGATGCAACCTGTAGGCTTTTGCTGACAATCCCTCATGATGCCCTCATAAGCAAGCTAGAAGACAGTGGTGTAAAGGAAATCACTGTAAGGCAGATGTTTTTCAACTAGTTATGCGTGCTCAAGAAGCATTTATCATAGTTTGCTCATAGACTGTATTTAATAGGTCCCATAAGGATTTGTCTTGGGTCTGGTTACCATTCAATATTTTCATTAATGACTTGAAAAATACAGTGGAGAGTATGCTTATAGCATTTGCAGATGATGCTAAACAGAGGTGTTACCAACACTTTTGGAGGATGGGATCAAAATTCAAAATAACCTTGAGAAACTGGAGTTTGTGTCTGAAAGCAACAAGATGAAATTCAACAAAGACAGGTCCAACATACAACTACAGCAATCAACTCTTCTCCATGTCCACTGAAAGAAGTGGGCATAGGTTAGATAAGAGGAAATGCTTTCTAGTCATAAGTGTAGTTAAGCTCTTGAGTAGGCTTCTAAGACAGGTTGTGTAATACCAATTTTGGAGGTTTTTAAGTATAGGTTAAACAAACATCTGCCAGGGAATGGTCTAGCTATATTTGATCCTGCTTTAATGCAGGGGAGCTGAATTAGATGACCTCTCAACATCCCTTCCAGCTCTACATTTTTCTGAGTCTATGAAACTTAAAGAGCATGTCCTGAAAAACTATTTCCTTTAAAAGGAGGACTGGGGAGGACAGGAAAAGAAAGGACTCCTGGTTTTTGTTTCAGTTGGTCATTTGGCTGAGTAGTACCTACACACCATCTTTGTCATAGCTCCAATGCTCTGTGCGCACTCCTGCCCACAGCCTCTTCAATTTCAGCTTTGCTGCTATTATTGGTAAAAAGCAGTATAGGTGGGGCATAAGTCATTAACAGCAAATTGCACTATATACAAAGCAGTGTCAAAGTGCACAGTCGTAGAACTGAGAAAATAATAATTTCAATAATATTTTTCACTTATAGTCCTCCATAAATTCACACAGTAACACAGGAAACCATTTTCAAAATAAAGGTTTTTGGTGGGATGTTGATAGTTGGCAATCCCTCCCATGCCTCATTTTGGGTATTTTTCAGATGTGCCAGGACATCACATTTTTGTTTGAAACTTTCTAGCAGTTAAGGCCAAGATCTGTTTATTGAAATCACTGGGTTTAGTCAGCAGCACAATGTAGCAGAATCTGGCAATTCCTTGGATTAAAATTGATTGATTTGCCACGTGAAATATAAATTTGGCTCAAGTTGCTCCTTCTACCTACTTGAAAGTTAATAAAGATTACATAAAAGCAGTCTGGACCCTGGCTTAATTAAGAGAGGCTTTAATGAAGGCAACATAGGCCTTAAAAAGGCTTCTGTTTGTTCTTTGGTAGTGCATTACATTCTCTGATTAGCCAGCAAATGTCTGACACTATCCCAGGAAGCCAAAATCATCCTGATCTGTTAAGACTGAAAGGAATGATATTAGGAATGTATGTGTAAAACCCACTGAATCCAGTGCCTTTTTTGTAAAAAAAAAAGAGGAGCCTTTATTGAGCCAGCTCACTGCTCCTGCCCTCCCGCCAATCCTGCAGCTGGAGTTGCTGAGGTCCCACTACTCAGTACCGGCAAGTACCAGCACAAAAAAGTACTAGGCACATCTATTGTGGGAGAGGAACATGCATTCACTTACTTCTGATGCCACCTTTTCATACAGGAAGAATTATATTAATCCAATCTATCAAGTAAATATCATTTACATATACAACAGCTTCAGATTTTAACAGCATAGATTTTAGTGCTCCTGACAGAGCAGTAAGCTTTTAACAGGTTTATAAGTAGTCACTATGCAAGTACAATTTAAAATGAAATTTTGCTTACATTTTAGGTGAGATGCTGCAATCCTGTGTCCAAGCATCCAGAAAAATCTTGCTACCCTACTAAAGCTCAGCGTGGGCCTAAAAAAATCAATTCAAAGTTTGCATGGGGTATAACAAATAGTAACTCCGGTCTGAAATACCAATGTTCCCGCCAACCACAAATTGTAACATTCCTGAAGTACATGGAATTAATGGTGTCAATAAACCATGCTCTTACCTTTTAAATGGTTGGCAAACATCGAAGTTATCAATAAGACATTACAGAATTTGGCCTACGATTAAACCGTTCATCTGATTTCTCTTTATCTTGTATAGCCTCCATGAGCTATAACTTTGCAAATAATTGGAGAAATAAAGCCATTCTTAGACTACTGAATGTACATAGGTGAACATGTATTTTCTTTTTTAAAAAATAAGCTATTTGTTTGAATTTATAAATGAACTATGCACTGATTTGCAATGTGGTTTCACATACAATTACAGCTGAGACTGACCTACATACTCCATTTTCTGGATTTGAAAATGAAAACTTTTCTTCTTTTCACACCATACTTTTCAAAACACACATTAGTTTATAACCAGGCCAGTAAACTCACTACAGTACTTTAGAACAGGAGTGTGCAAAGTGAAGGATCCCCTCCAAGGGGTGTGAAATTTCCAAAGGGGGTAGGTTCACAGCACAATCAGATGCTGGGTCTCAGGTTCACCCATCTCATTAAAAATATTGAAATATGTTACTGTTTTTATGTACATGTAATCACCTTTATATACTGATTAATAAAGTTATTACATTCAACACACTTATTTTCTTCCACGTGCCAAAAGTTGGTTTGGTTTTGTTTTGTCATATGAACACAGCTGAAATTTCCATCAGTTTGGATTAGACAGGTTGGGCTGAGGGGGGGATCCCGCTAATTGCAGGGATGAAAAGTCAGGGCCCAACCTAAAGTTTGCTCACCACTGCTTTAGAACACATTCATACGCTGTAACAAGCTGGTGTACATCATGCAGACCTATTTTTCATTTTAAACTGTAGGTAAAATCTCCATCCACCTACCCTGCTGTGCTCTGTATGACCAGGTTGAAAGCTTTACAGGGCACATTTTAGGTTGGTGTGATCTAAGTGTCTTACCTGACAATTTTATTAATGGCTACAAAGCACTGACAACCAGGAATGAGCAAGGATGGTACATCAGTCTTTCAGCTCTTGAAATCCTTCTTTAATTCCTTCCTGAGGTCACAATTGAAGATTTTGGTTCTTCCTGTTCATTCACATCATACAGCCACCATGCAATTTGGTACAACTGGCTGTCACGACTTAAAACAGCCCTAGCACTGGAATGTGATGGGGGTACCAGAGGTCAAGATTAAATGGGAGAGCTGTTTGTAGAGAAACTGGTACAGTGCCTCTTTGCACTCTCCTAGCAAGTTCCATAAATCTCTTAGAGTTCTCAAGTCACTCACAAAAGTGCCAGCCTGGAAGACCATTTGGAAGTTCAACTAGAGCAGAATGCAACTGTCCATATGACCGGTGGCATACATGGCACAAACTGGATTTGTTCTCTATTTGTTTTCAGTGGCAATTCAAGGTGCTAATCTCTGCAGTCCTCCATAGCTTGAGTCCTGACTATAGAGAAATCCATCTCTCTTTGTGCCACCACGGTCAGTGTAATTTGCAGGCGCTCTCAAGCTATTGGAACCTGCTGTTAAACAGGGTGAGGCCTGGGTGCGCCGACTGGGAAGATCTTCATCACTGCAGCAAAAGGAGGCTAATCATTTCCAGATCAGCCCAAGTCTCAGCCTCCTTCTCAGGCTTTTGTCTGAATGAATAGCATGCATACAATTTAGTGCAGGAGTAGCCAACCAGTTAGGTACTAGGAGCCAGGTGGATAGAAAGTGAAGAGCCACATTATATATTTATTTTTATCTATATAGATATCTATTTATCTATACAGCTAGATAAAAATAAACAAATAATAGATGACTCAATGCCCTCCCCCTGAGCCAGGCATCCCCAACCCTCTCTACTCCAACTCAATGCCCTTCCCCTCCCCCAGAACCAGGAACACCCAGTCACCTGCTCAAACTCAATGCCGGCAACTCACTGGAGCCACTGCTGTGCACTTCTCCCACAAAGCATTGGTGTGTGCGTGCAGTGCAGCGGATGGCATTCCCAGCATGTGGCTCTGAGCAGGAGCCGCATTTAATTGCTCACAGAGCTATGGGTTGGCCACTCCTGATCTAGTGGATACTTCTCCCATATTGACATTGTCCAGCGAGCTATGAAAAGTGCCAATCTTTCATGGCTTCTGCTGTTACAAGCTTAATCTCAACTCTTCTAGACACTAACAATCGTGGACTGAACAGATACATTAGATATATGGCTTATTACAACAATCTAGAACCCATTTAACCCCACCCCTAATCAGTGGAGAAGAGTCAGCTGGCCACTTCACCATGACTGGTCCCTTGAAACATGCTAACTTTAAACAATCTGTTCCACTTTGCATTTAGTTGTGACCTTTCAGTTACATTTTCCAAACCTGAAGAAGAGCTCTATGTAAAGGAACTCGAAAGTGTACCGTGAATAGAGCCAAGCACACTGATGACTGAATTGTAGTTCTATACAACTTTCAGAAATGTATATTTGTCATATACAACACTACTGCTGAACCTTTCAATTCAAGCTTTATTATGTGGCTTTTGAAAGTAAAGATTCAACTTTCCCTCTGACCTCCCTATTAGAAGGCATTAAAGATGCACATGGTGCCAAAACCCCAGTAACCAATGTTGGCGTCAGCCATAATGCCTAGCAAAACAGGTTAAAAAAACCTGTAAACTTTTCAGGTGCTCCAACAGACCGAGCTACCATCTGATAAACAGAAGATGGAGGACACTGGAAATTCTCCACAGCAGAAGAATCAACAGAACATTAAGCAGACATCTCTGTAACCATTGTTTAAATGCAGATGAAATACTAAGTGAGAAGCATGAAACTCACAACAATTCCCCATTTCTGTGACAATCCAGCAGTTTATAATCTTAAATTACTGTTTTCTTAGATGTATGCATGTAACTCCAAATAGCATTAATAGAAGTTACAAGGCAAGAAAAATATTTTAAACATCCTCTACAACGCAGGGCAGCCAAGATATGGTCTTCAGGCCGGATCCAGCCCGCCAAGCCTTTTAATCTGGCTCACCCGCGCACAGAGTAACTCTTCTCAAAACAGCTAGCTGCTCCCTGTGGCTCTCTGTGCTGAACAGGGGTGCAGGGGCAAACAGACTTTCTGCGTTGCACCCACCAAAATCTCTCAGCTCCCATTGACCAATACCTGGCTAATAGGAGCTGAGTGATTTTGCTGGGGGGCGGGGAAGTGCAGGACAATATCTCAGCACCCATTGAGCGATTTCCATCCAAAGGAGCTGAGAGATTTTACTGGAGGTGGGGGCAGCACGTAAAGGACTTGCCCATAACACAGAGTCACACGGAGTGGTATAGGGCTGCTAGAAAGCCTGGAAGCCTGCTTAAGAGCGTTGCTAGATGGGAGATGCTTCAGTAAGCGCCTCCGAGCCAGTGCTTGCTTCTGGCATACTCTATCCTGAACCCCAACTTCCTCCCAGACACTGCACCCCTCCCCAGGCCAGAATCCTCTCCTGGACCCATTTCCCCTCCTGGACCCTGCATCCAAACCACTGCCCCAGGTCACAACACTCCCCCTTCACCCAAACTCCCTTTCAGACTCCTGACTCTCTCCTTCATCTCAGTCTCCTATTCCAAGCTTCCTTCTACACCTTATCACTGTCCCATTCCCCCTCCACAGAAAAGTATAACCCCTGACCACTTACCAAATCCTGGTGTAGCCCTCCCCCCCATCAAATATTATTGCACACCCCAATCTACAAATTAACCTCTGCATTTTTGTCAGTCAACATTTACAAGATGTCACTGCATAATGTCATTAAAAGATGTGGCATGAGAGTCCTATAATCAGACTCAACTAAACAATCCATTATGGGATGCTTCTCATTCACTCCAGTAATATAACACACTCTCTGCAAGACAATGCATAGCTCAAAACATACTAACTGCATAATGAAGTGACACCATGAAATGTTGCTAGTGCAGCCCAAGTGTGTGCACCGTAATACATCAGCACAACTTTATGATAACTTGGATTGCAGTAAGTGTATTTCATACTTCAATTTCCCCTGGGAAAACCAGAATGATAGATAGAAAAATCAAGAGTAGAGAAATTTATTCTCAAAAATGTGGCTCAAAAGCAAAATGTAAACAATACGTTTGTGCTGAGAGTTGGTGGAGAGGTGGGAGTATTTAGCTGTATTTGTATGTAAAATGTATAAACAACGTGTGATTTCAAATTTTAAAAAAAATAGCTTTTTTCTAAGAACATGGATATTCTTCAATAGGACCTAGCCAATACAGAACTCTTTATGGAGTCAATCAATCATTTTGTTTTTCTTCTAACACTGAATAAGTATGTCTGTTGAAGTGGTGGAGGAAAATCTGGGTGCACAATATCAACCTATCTTTCTCTGATTATTTAAAATTTCTGATTACCTAATGCAAACCTAAAGCAATATATGTGATTATCAGTGCCACTGAAGTTACTGAGCACTGCAAACAATTCTTTTTACTAAAAAACAAATTTGAAACTGGGTGGATCCAGTGCATACTCCCCACTAGTTGCTATTAAAATCATATCTGTTCTTATTCTGAACACATTACTGACAAAACATTGGTTTCTCGTGGGAAGGGCTGCTTCAACAGGACACACATTTCTATTCACAAGATAAATCATTTAATTGGTTATAATTATTTATGCACAGCTTAACAATGGAGTTATGATAGGAAGTTTTCCAGGTAAGTGTTTATACAATATGGCTTTGACTGGCTTTTGGGGTACACTGGGTATATTTAATGTATAACAAATTTTATTTTCTTACACTGTAAAGAAAACTGACAATTTCAAATCTGAATTTCAAATATGAAAATGCTATTATGGATCAGTAGTGACAGAACAGCTGAGTATAAAACTGTGAAGCCACCTGCACTAGTGAATTATATAGTCGTATTTGTAAAACACTCAGATTTGCTAACTGTAGCAAATTATGTATTTATCCTTACATTCTGTGTTGAGCCATTTTCTGTTAAGAATTAAAAAAAATCTACACTGAAGATATTTAGACTTGGTAGACATATTTTGAGGAGCAGTCATTTTATGTAATCAATATATGCATCTCAAATGAGCATACGTACATAGATATAATTAAACAAGTATTAGAGAGCTATAAATTCTTCTAGAAACAAAAATGGATTTAAATAGCATTATTTAGTCCAGAGTTCTTCATGCGAACATGGCAAGCTTTGGTTTTTTAAACTGTAACAGACGGGTTTAATTTTTAGCAGTGACCTGCTCCTGGTCCACAAGACTTACAAACATTACGTAAAGATGTGGGTTTCGTCAGTTCTGCCACCCTATGTTAACAGCAACTACAACTGTTCAGAGCAACCATAAGAGGGCTTTAAAAATGAACTGATTTTTCCCCATGAGACACCATAAATAAGGGATTCTAACAGGACAGCCCCATCCCCAAAACTTGTCACACTTCTATGTATTCAAGTCCTCCTAAGCTGCAATCCTCCACGTCAGGAAATACTCTCAAATGCCTGTTCAGAATAGCCTATACGCCTATAACATATGAACACACAAATCCAACCCTAACAAATTCAGTGCCAACGTTTTACATCTCTGACAATCATGAAAATCAATAAGTGAAGTGCTGCTACTCCTTTGACATTACTGCTCATGAGGCAAGACGCAATACTGTCTCGTATCTTTTTGATGGAGTAAGGTAGAGCTGTAGCAGTGACAAAACCAAGCCCATATATAAAACTCTCCAGATTTCCAACATTTATCTGCTTCTAAGTAAATTCTCTTTTTGTAGTTACAGGATAAAGGGAAAACCCCAGTTATTACTAAGATCAGTACAGAAGCCTTCCCAAACTACATTCCCCACCCTCTCCAAAACTGATCATAATGTGATGTGTTGGCTAAAAAGATGACCCTCTTCTACAGTGGTAGTAACACTCCAAGTTCTGGAGTACACTGTACACACAAAAACTTTTTGTAATTAAAATGCATCAGCTTCATTTCAGCACTTAGTGTATCATGTAGTCTAGCAAAGAAATTACTGGTTCACTTCTGATTATTTTCAACATAATGCTAGTGTTAGAAGTATTTACATAATGAACAGAATGTATAAGCCTGGTACTGCTAGGTAGGCAATTGTCCATTCAGAAAAACTTGTCACCACAGCTGTATTCATGCAACAAATCACTAAAACATGTAAATATCAAGTAACGTGTCAAAGCAACAAAAATGCTAAAGAATATTTTGAAATGTTATTAAATACATTTTGTACATAATTTAGTAGATATAGCGGTAGATAGAAGTAAATTAAATACTTGAAATTACATCATACCTGAAATGGAAACAGTCTCAAACTATTGCTAACTGGTTCTGGCAGTTGAGATTATTATATTGTTTATCATCTTTGTACTGATAAGGCAAATTTAAAACCAAGAGATATATTATGAATTTATTATATATTTATAAATTTACATATAATATAAATTTAAAACCAGGTAAAATAAAGGGAGGCCCATAAAACAAAAATATTTGAACTGAAACTGCAAATTAACATGATTTTACCTTACTTCTGCTTTTCTCTTTACTGTAAATTTTAATTTCAGAGATGTTATCTATTGGCATAATTATTTTCTTTTTACATAGTTTTAATAGCAAGACTGAGACTAGCCAAAAAGGAAGAAATCAAAAGCTCAACCTCCTTTAATTTGACAAGATTTTTGTAGATAGTTTGATGACCAGTTCATGAAGTTAAAATGAAGGTAAAATGAAGGTTACAAAATCAAACAAAGTAAATAATTTACATTTGCAGCCATATTTTAGTAAGTGTTCAGTAACTGGGGGTTTTTCAATTTCTGGGTGTTCTCACAGAGGTACCTGTGTGTCCAATTTTCACAGGTAAAGAGGACCTCCAGCTCCCATTCACTTTTAAAAAAACAAACAAACAAACAAAACACCAAGTACAAATCAGGCAACCAGATTAGTAAAAACTGAAAATTCTGGCTTTGGTCTTGTCCTTCGTCTTTTTTTACTCATTTGGAAGAAGTTACTTTCCTGTTTTATTAGAAAGTAAATACCTTAACAAATCTTTAAAGGTGACTGAAGCATTTTACTGACAGGATTTGAGTTCAGCATCCAAGAATCTCCTCCAAACAGTTAATTACTAAGGGTTTATATATATAGGGAAATTTACTAGCATAATTATACTGCATATTGGTATGATGCCCCTTTTGGAGACATTCATTCTACTAGTGACAGAAGCTGAACCAGGAAAAAAAAAAAGTTTTCCTATTTTGTAACAGCAGTACCCATACAGATTTTATATACCAAGGGTGAAACTAGAATACCAGTATATAATATGCTGATAAGTCTCCCAGTGCAGATAAGCCCAAAGAGATAACAATTTTAGGGACCACTCATATGAGGTCTTGCAAGCTGTAGAGGGATTTAAGATTTCGCAGAATTTTATAGGTTTGGGGGTGGGGTACAGAAACCTATATGGTTATTAGGACAAAAGCCCAAACAATATTTTGGCTGATTTCTCAAATAACCATGAAAAAATTACAAAAATATACCATTCCTTCACAAGCTAATCTTACTGAACTTTAAATGCTCCCTAGGCATTTAAATGCTTGAAATAAAACAGAATGGAGTTGTTTTACAACATATGTCAAAGACACAGAACACTGCATGTTCATCTTGGCAAGTAAATAGAGGGGAAGCTATAATTTATAATGTTTTGCATTACAACATTTATGTTATGTCAAATTATATTCTGTTAATTAGGATTTTAAATAGTCCTTAAAAATATGTATTATTTCCTCTTTAATGGTACAATTATGAAGTTTTCCAGACAGAAAAATACAAAGTTGTTTTGGAGGAATGAGCAGGGGTGCTCTGAATTTGAAGTTGCTACTAAAGGTTTTTTTATTTGATGTTCTTTAAAACGGAAACACATTATTTCAAGCCAGAGAGTCATTTAACAACTAAGTACATCTTATTTTATAGCATACAAATTCAAGTTTACTGAATCACATTAAAAATATAAAACATTTTTAACCAACCACTCCTGGTGGAAAACAAAATACGAACAAGTCTGTATACCACTTAATGATAGAGCTCAAACAATTCCGTCTTTGCCAGCTGAAATAATCTAGCTCACTTGACAAGTGATTGCCAGTAAAAGAGATACACGTCTGAAACAGCCTTAAAAATATGTATTGTTGATTAGCAATAAAGTGAGAGTTTTTCAAAAGCTCTCATACACCTCATTAAATATTAGCGATTCTGACAGAAGTAGAAATAAATCCTTTGGTTAAGGAAGTTATGCTGTGCTGAGATACTGTAAAAAAACCAAGACCAACCAGGGAAAGTCTGAATTGTTTATGTTTTCAAACCAGAGCTGTGCTTCAGTGCAATCTTGTATCACCCTTTGAACCAGCAGCAGAAATTTAATCACACTCTTAGCATGAACAGTTTCCACAGCCCTTTACACTGTTAATAATTTCCTCCTGAAGTTTCTTCCTTTCTTCTTCTTTGGACATATGGTTATTTCCTTCTTCCCATTTCTGATTGTTATTACTATTTAGTATTCTGCTGCTCTGTGTGTGCCACATCTCATAGTAGAGACTGCTGGGACTGGCAAGAAGATCTAAATGACTACCACGTTCAGCAACTTTACCCTGTAAAACATATATAAAGTTAGTATTTAATCACTGTCAGCTCTCTTGAGTATGTAAGTGACAAAGGTATGGCCCAGGCAGTTTTGCAGTGTAGCTCACAGAAATCCTCCTCTTTAATTAGGAGGCGAAATCCACAGGGACAGGCTCAGAGAGAGGAACTCAGTCTCCCTAGAGAGCTGAAATCTTGTCTGGGTTATAAAAATTAGGTGCCATCCATGGCTCTCAGTTGGACAAAGCTCACAGCTTGGTACGCAAAAAACAATGTCAATTTAAATTAATGGTACAGCTTTATATATAGTACTAATCCTATTTTAAGAGTTAAGATTTATTATAATTATTAAACCAGGGCAAAGACACAGTGATGTTCCAAAATAAAAAAAAAATCTGCCTTATCTTGAGTGAAGGTGGACTAGGAATAAATTTATGCTAAACTGAAATAAACTATTATTAAACCAAAAATAAGAATGTCCATGCTGGAATTTGCACAATTAAACCAAATTGGTTTAAAACCAGGATTTATGTTCAAACTGGTGCAAACCCTATGTTTTGTTCCTATGTCAGAAAATTCAGTAACCAAAATTGTATTGGGGGCGGGGGGGGAAAAGAGAGAGAGAGTGTGTGTACACATTTCCATGAGTCCGAAAAACAGATAATTTATGAGACTGTGTAAAAGCCATAAATGTGTTATTTTGGTTACTCATTAATATACGGAGAAAATACTAAACTTTGTGATGTAATATTTACATCATGCAGCAAAGTGACTATACAATTTTCCAGCTTCTTTTCCTTTCCTGATGTTTACTTGATTGGCTATTACTAAGGTCCCCTTCACAAACGCATCAAATATGCTTCATGAACCAGCCTGCCAACAGGGAATCATACATCATGTTACCTGACCGAGCACATCACTTGGTTTCTACTGAAGCAGAAGCTTGGAAAAGCAAGACCAGAGATGAACCTAAGCCTCCCAGATGTTCAGCTAACACTAATGAACTAGTTTAATTCTGCTTTTTAAAAACAACAAAAAAACCCCCCCAGCAATTATGCTTTAATTCAAAACACACTCTGACTGTGTTGTGATACATTATGTAATTCACGGATTGGCTCATTATATACAGTTATAAACGACACTAAATGTTGTGCTAGGTATGGCTTTTTATAGAAAAAGTAGAGGTACACGAATGTATGCTATTTGAATATTTAGCAAAAGCAGCAAACAGACAGGTGGGAAGTGAGTTTACCCCATTATCTAATTTTGTCTCTGCCATCTGAATCTCAATGATATTGAGAAATACCGTTAAATCACTTTGAAAGTTTCATGTTAAGAAATTCCAGAAATCATTTAACATACAAAAGAAACAGGTTTTCTTTTACATATATAATTTTAATCACTGAAGATTCCAAAGCATTCAAGCATATGAAGAGTAAATAAAAACAGATGAACAGCACACAATACTACCTTTCACAAATGTAAAAAGATCCATAATCGACACACTAAATCTACATCACTAATATCTACTGAGTTAAAAATAACTGATTTTTAGCAATATTATTTTATTTTTGTTACACACATTGTAACAGAGGGGAAGGCAGACATAGGATAAATTGAGTATAAGGTGATGGCTGAACAGAGATGTTAAGCAAATACTGAAAGGGTCTCTTTTTCGGGGTGGAGAGAAAGACAGAGAATAATTACAATTTTCTAGAGCTACTGTCCGCAATAAAGAGTGATGCTCAGATTTCTACTGTAATTATACTAAACAATCATGCAACAGTTTTATCTGCAAAAACACAGACCACGCTACCCTCTTTTTTCTATTGAAAATGAGGAACAAAGGGCGTATCTGAAAAATGGCTACTCTCATTGAGCAAGGAAAATGAAACATAAATTGGGGCAACACATTATGAATCCAGCATGACAGATATTCATGAAAGAGGTAGGTCATACACTACCTTAAACAAATATCAGATTGCCATCTGAATCTGACTTACAGTAATCCATGGAAACACGAGTAAACTATGAGTAGTTAAGGTATTATACAAGTGCACTACAACATACAAAAGTAGAGGCACACGTGTGTGCTAACAACACTTCTTACCCATATTGTTCCAAGAAAAAAATATAACTTGAAACAGATTTTTCAAACATGGCTCATTTTCAACAAAGGCAGTTTGGTTCTGTATACTCAGAAATAATTTGTAGGTTTCAAACACACAACAGTCACTAAAACATTCACATAACATCAAAGTTGCATTAAACAAGTGATTTCTTACCTGATCCAGGACAAGGATTTCATCCGCATCAACTACTGTTGATAGTCTGTGTGCAATGAAAACAGTTGTTCTGTGCTTCACTAGGTCTCTCATGGCACTGAGAATGTTCTGCAAAATTAAGAATGCACATGCATGTTTACATGTGTGTGGGGGGTGTACACCCACACACATGTTCATGCACCTGAGCAAAAACAAAATCTGGTCATGTAACATGTCAAACAAAGTTTTAATGAAAGATGAGTAAAGGATTCAAAGCCCTACACTGAGAAATAGGTGGGACTACTTATGGAAGAAGCAACACAAACACCTAGAATAAGACATCAATAGCTCTGTAAAAGTCCTCAAAGTGGAGCTTCACAATGTGAAGGAAAGCCAAGAAAGATGACATTTCTTTGTGAAATATTAAACATTTCAAAGTAACAGAGGTGTTTGTTCACCATCAGCAAAAAAAACCCCAAACCCACACTTTCGTAGCTTGACTATACAAGAAACAGCACTGATAGCAGTGGCATGGTATTTTTTCTCCAAATCAATAAATATTAAACAACAGCCAAGACTGTGGATATGCCTACACGAAGGAGATTTTACCAGTATAGCTGTGCTATGGAACCCATGTTGGTATAAACTGCCACAAGCATGCAGCCTGTGCTAAGGGAAAGAGATATTCCACTGATGCATAAACACCATCTCTCCAAATAATGGCACCCAGGTTGACTGAAGTATTCCTAAGTGACATAGCATCATCTAAACTGGGGGGCTAGGTCAAAAATGCTATGTCAACTGAGGAGTGTGTGGATTTTTTACACCCTGGGCTCTGACAGAAAACACTGTGATTACAAGATACCCATTTCTGGAAAGAATTCATTTTTGTTTGCTGCCTTTAAAGTGCAGCTGTAATGTGCAAACATTCAGCTTTGCTCAGCAACCTTGTAATAAATATAGCAAAATGAGAGGGAAAAAAGTAGTACTCTTCAGAAATCTTTGTTACAAATAACAAAAACACCAGTTCAGGGAAGTGGTTTACTTTAGACAGGGGGATCATTATTTCTATTATACACCAGAAGCATGTGCAAAGTGTACATTAAATGACATCCCTATGTCTGTAAAATAAGCGCAATCTAGTGATCAGTGGTCAACGTATGTCAAATAATCCACAGAATGGCAAATAGAATTATTTAGCTCTGGTTTAGAAAATGTGCTTAGTTCACGAAATTACTTTTACTGCTGAGATTTCTGTATTTAGAACAAAGTTGTAGTTATTAAGTCAGATGCAGCTGCTGTGTTCGTGTCATGACACCTGTGCCACAACATCCTGATGTTTCACAGCCCTTCCAATGAACTGAATATAAATTAATACCAGCAGTGCAGGTTATGCATACCTGACTTGCATCTCAGTGTGATGCTCCACAATGCGTCAATGGTTTTCTATTTTGCATTGTCACAATCATTTAAATGACTTATATTGTAACCAGTGTTGAATAGCACCTAAATTCCTCTATTAAAAATGGCCTATAGGCTTCACACACCATGATTACATTAGCAACTGCAACAGTTAGGCTACGTCTACACGTGAAGCCTACATCGAAGTAGCCTATTTCGATGTGGCGACATCGAAATAGGCTATTTCGATGAATAACGTCTACACGTCCTCCAGGGCTGCCAACGTCGATGTTGAACATCGACGTTGTGCAGCACCACATCGAAATAGGTGCAGCGAGGGAACGTCTACACGCCACAGTAGCACACATCGAAATAAGGGTGCCAGGCACAGCTGCAGACAGGGCCACAGGGCGGACTCAACAGCCAGCCGCTCCCTTAAAGGGCCCCTCCCAGACACACTTGCACTAAACAGCACAAGATACACAGAGCCGACAACGAGTTGCAGACCCTGTGCATGCAGCATGAATCCCCCGCTGCAGCAGCAGCAGCAGCCAGAAGCCCTGGGCTAAGGGCTGCTGCACACGGTGACCATAGAGCCCCACACGGGCTGGAGAGACAGCGTCTCTCAACCCCCCAGCTGATGGCTGCCATGGAGGACCCCACAATTTCGACGTTGCGGGACGCGGATTGTCTACACGGTCCCTACTTCGACGTTGAACGTCGAAGTAGGGCGCTATTCCGATCCCCTCATGAGGTTAGCAACTTCGACGTCTCGCCGCCTAACGTCAAAGTTAACTTCGAAATAGCGCCTGACGCGTGTAGCCGCGACGGGCGCTATTTCGAAGTTAGTGCTGCTACTTCGAAGTAGCGTGCACGTGTAGACACAGCTTTAGTGGCATAGGCTTACTGTTGCAACAGGATGTCATACTATTAAACAGGTCAGAAGTTCAGATGCAGACATGACATTTCTGGCTCTAATTCTATCTTGGTTGGGAATTTCAAGGTAAAATCTACACTGCAATAAGGAGCAGCTTGCAAATCCAGAGATCTATTTTATATTTGCAGTTATGGATATAGACAACATTTTTCTATCTTGAACCCTGCAAATGTGTGAATATCCACAAATATGTGCAACTTATTTTTGCAGATGCAAAAGAGGACACAAATTTTGTATCCTTGCAGTGCTCTGGCAGTAAGAGGCCTGTGGCATGAGTATAGCTGGCCACGTAAATTCAAGCTTTGCAGGGCTCAGGCTCATGTGGCTATAGGCTTTGGGTGGAGCCCAGGACCTCAGACTGTGCAAGGGAAAGGCGGGGGAATCTCACAGATCAGGCATCAGCCCCAGCCTGAATGTCAACACTGCAATTTTATAGCCTTGTGAACCACAGCCTTAGCCGGAGCCAGAGCTTGAACCAGAACCAGTTGACCTGGGCTCTGACAGCAGTGTCATGGTCTTTTTTATCTCAGTATAGACATACCCTTAGCATTTCTCTACTTTTGGTCTCTGGGGAAAAAGAGATTCTTCACTTTCTAGGACTTCTCATTTGACAATATTAAAAAATGGCATTACAGTAACTACATACAAAGCAAGCTATGACAGAACAACTTCAGAGGACGTTGGAGGGCCAGCAGAAAAGGCGTTAGAGTCTTTATCCAAATTTACCTCTTCTGTAATTGAATCTAAAGATGATGTGGCTTCATCGTAGAGAATAATAGGAGGATTCTTTAAGATGGCTCTAGCAATAGCAACTCTTTGCTTTTCCCCTCCTGAGCAAAAGAGAAGGAAAAAAAAAAGGTTATTTTTGCCTTGCTCACCGCGGCATGGTATTCTAACACCTGTGATGAAGAGAGCTGCATCCTATTTGTAGGTCTCTGAAGTCATTTTTCCTTCATCTTTCCCATGCAACCATTTTATATAAAAAGAGAAGGGATAACAGCCACATTACAAGAAAGATCCGCTCATTTTGCTTATCAGAATACTGAAGCTTACCTGATAATTTACACATGGAACTAAAGTCCATCTGAAGTTGAAATGACAACTGGATTTACTAGACCTTTTGCTATCACCAGCAGCAGCCATTTTCTGGGCAGTGACACCAAAAGTGTTAGTCAATGTAAGACTGGTTACAATTTTAAAATCAATGTAGAAGTTGGACAGAAAGTAACCACCAAAAAGAGAAGTTACTCACCGTAGTAACGATGGTTCTTCGAGATGTGTCCCCGTGGGTGCTCCACGACAGGTGTCGGGCTCGCCCCAGCGCCGCAGGTCGGATCTTTCCAGCAGTTTCTGCCGGACCGCGCAAGCGCCGGCGCGCACCGCTCCCTTGCGTGCTCCCGGCCACGTGCGCGATCCGGTCCCCGCCAGTTCCTTGACCAACCGCCTCGGATGCTCCTGAAAAATACTAAACAGAGATCCGAAGCGGGGAGGATGGGCGGGTGGTGGAGCACCCACGGGGACACATCTCGAAGAACCACCGTTACTATGGTGAGTAACTTCTCTTTCCTCCTCAAGTGTCCCCGTGGGTGCTCCACGACAGGTGACTACCCAGCAGTAACCCAAGATAGGAGGTGGGTAATTGGTTTATGTGCAGCTTGTCCCCGAGAGGACCGCTGTCGAGAGACGGGTATCCTCTTGGAATACCCTGTGAAGGGCATAATGCTTGGCGAAGGTGTCATAGAATGACCAGGTCGCCGCTCTGCAAATGTCTTTTAGCGCAACGCCCTTGAAAAAGGCTGTTGATGCCGCCATCGCCCTAGTGGAGTGAGCCCTAGGCGGGGCCAGTAAAGGAGTCTTTCTAAGCTCGTAGCACATTTTTATGCAGGATACGATGTGCTTCGAGATTCTCTGCGAAGAGAGACCTTCTCCTTTTGATTTGGGAGCGAGAGAGACTAGGAGTCTATCCGTTTTCCGGAAGGACTTAGTCCTGTCTATATAGAAAGCCAGCGCCCTCCTCAGGTCCAGGAGGTGTAGGTGTGCCTCTTTGTTGGAGGTATGAGGCTTTGGATAAAATGAGGGTAAAACTATAGGTTCGTTAATATGAAACTCAGAAGAAACTTTGGGAACAAAGGCTGGATGCAGCCGTAAGGTTACCGCCTCCTTGGAAAATACTGTGCAGGGTGGCGTTGCCATAACTGCCGCAAGCTCGCTCACCCTGCGAGCTGACGTGATTGCGAAAAGGAAGGTAGTCTTTCTCGTAAGGAGACGGAGGGAAACCGTGGCTAAGGGTTCAAACGGTGGTCCCGTTAGCGCATTAAGCACCAGGTCCAAGCTCCACGAAGGTGGAAGCGGTTTCCGAGGGGGGTATAGGTTTACCAGCCCTTTGAGGAACCTGGTAACCATGGGATGGGCAAACACCGTGTGCCCTTCCTCTTCATGTCTGAAAGCCGATATAGCGGCAAGGTGGACCTTCAACGAGGATAGGGAGAGTCCGCCTCCCTTGAGGTCCAGTAAATACTCTAATATTACAGGTATTGGCACAGCAAGGGGGGCTAATTGCTTGGTAGAACACCATGCAGGGAATCGAGTCCATTTTTGCTTATAGGTCTTCCTGGTGGAAGTCCTCCTGCTACTTTCTAGGACTTGTTGCACTCCCTCCGTACATGTGCTCTCTAGGGAGCTGAGCCATGGATTAACCATGCTTTCAGTCGCAGGCCTCGGGGGTGTGGACGCACTATGGACCCCTGGGCTTGCGTGAGCAGATCCGGTGCCACCGGGAGGGGCATCGGTGGACGGTCCGACATGCGCAGGAGTAAGGGGAACCATTGCTGTCGATCCCATGTTGGGACTACTAGGATCATTCGAGCTCTCTCTCTCCTGGCTTTCTGCAAGACTTTGTGGATAAGCACTGTGGGAGGAAATGCATAGAGCAGGGGGCCCCTCCACGAGATCGCGAATGCGTCCCCCAGGGACCCCCATCCCAGTCCTGCCCTGGAGCAGTACTGTGGGCACTTCTTGTTGTGTTGAGTGGCAAACAGGTCTATCTGGGGAAAACCCCATGCGTGAAAAATCGGTCGTAGCAGATCGGAATGGATCTGCCACTCGTGTGTGAGTGTGAAGCGCCTGCTCAGCTGGTCTGCCTTCACATTGTGAGCGCCTGGTAAATACGAGGCTTTCAAGGTTATATTGTTGGCGATGCACCAGTTCCACAATCGGACTGCTTTCACACATAAGGCACGGGACCGAGTTCCTCCTTGCCGATTTATATAAAACATGGTGGAGGTATTGTCTGTACCGATCCCAACTACTTTGCCTTGTATATGGTCTCGAAAGTGTTTGCAGGCGTTGAACACTGCTCTGAGCTCCAGTATATTTATGTGCAGTGACTGTTCCATGGAGGACCACGGTCCTTGCGTCACCTTTTCGCCCATGTGTGCTCCCCACCCTATGTGGGAGGTGTCGGTAGTGAGAAAAACAGATATTTGTGGTTGGTGAAAGGGCACCCCTGTTAGCATGTTCTTGGGGTTCACCCACCATTGCAGGGATCTGCGCACCTCTGTCGTGGGCAACACCACCCTGTGGATGGTGTGTGCTGCCGGTTTGTAGACGCTCGCCAGCCAGTGCTGCATGCTGCGCATATGCAATCGGGCGTTCTGTACCACAAATGTTGCTGCTGCCATGTGGCCCAGCAGCTGTAAGCACGTCAGAACCGGCACTGTAGGGCTGAAGGTGATGACTTGCACGAGGGAACCAATGGCGCAAAAGCGGGCATCTGGTAGATAAACCCTTGCTGTGATGGAATTTATACGTGCCCCTATGAACTCTATGCCCTGTGCGGGGTCTATCTTTGATTTTGCCAGATTGATGACCAGGCCCAGCGAAGAGAACGTGTCTGCTGTGACGCGTATCATGCGTAGTACCTCCTCCTTCGAGGCCCCTTTCAGTAGGCAGTCGTCCAGATATGGGAATATAAACACCCCCTGTCTGTGCAGGTAGGCTGACACCACTGCCAAGGTCTTGGTGAAGACTCTGGGGGCCGAGGAGAGGCCGAACGGCAGAACCTTGTACTGAAAATGTTCTTTGCCTACCATAAACCAGAGAAAGCGTCTGTGAGCCGGGTGAACAGTTATGTGGAAATACGCGTCTTGTAAGTCGAGGGCTACGAACCAATCTCCATCGTCCAGTGCCGTAAGTATAGAGGTGACTGTGATCATCCGAAAGCGTTGCTTGCGCAAGTACCGGTTGAGGCCTTGAAGATCTAGGATGGGCCTCCAGCCTCCTGTCTTCTTCTCTGTGAGGAAGTATCTTGAGTAGAACCCTTTCCCTCGGAGTTGCTCCGGCACTCTTTCCACTGCCCCTATAAGCATAAGATGGTCTACCTCCTGCTTGAGTCTCACTTCGTGGGAGGCGTCCTTTAGGTGGGGTCTGGGTGGAGGTCGTGGCGGTGGGAGCGACTGGAAGGGAATCGCGTAACCCGTGGCTATGATCTCTAGTACCCATTTGTCTGTGGTGATCTTTTGCCACTGGTCGTAGAATGGTCAGAGGCGATGGTGGAATAATAGCTTCGGATGACATTGCGCGATGGTAGTGATGGCGCAGCCCTGGATCTGTGTGTCAAACTTGTGGCCTTTGGCCCTGCCCCAAGGACGCATGGCTCTGTTGAGAACGTCGCCTGGGAGTTCTGAGCTGTTGGTGCTGTTGATGTCACCCTTGCTCGTAGCCCCTGTGGTACCGGGGATGCTGTGGTTGATACTGGTATCGTCTTTGTTGGGGGTAATACTTTTTCTTTCTGTATGGAGGGGTGTAAATCCCCAAGGTCCTGAGAGTAGCTCTTGAGTCTTTACTGGAATGAAGGACCGAGTCGGTTGATTCAGCAAACAGCTTCTGCGTGTCAAAGGGGAGATCAACAATCTTCGCCTGCAGATCCCTCAGGATACCCGATGTCTGGAGCCAGGACTCCCTGCACATGACCACTGCCGTAGCTGTTGAGCGTGCTGCCGTATCTGCTACGTCTAGGGCGATCTGAACTCCTGTTCTCGAGGCTGCGTAGCCTTCCTGCACGATGGCCTTGAGCACCGGCTTCTTGTCCTCTGGAAGCGAGTCCATGAGGGAAGTCAGCCTGGCGTAGTTGTCGAAATTATGGTTCGCTAGATGAGCTGCGTAATTCGCCATTCTCAACAGTAGGGTAGAAGAGGAGTAGACCTTTCTGCTGAACAACTCTAGTTTCTTGGCATCTTTGTCCGTTCCCCCTGTCTTGTACTGAGAAGTTTTCGACCTCTGTTGAGACGATTCCACCACCAGAGAATTTGGTTGCAGGTGGCTGAACAGGAACTCCATGCCCTTCGCCGGGACGAAGTACTTCTTATCCGCTCTCTTGTTTATAGGCGGAGTGGACGCAGGGGTCTGCCATATTGTGGTGGCGGACTCCATGATTGCTTCATCAAGCGGAATAGCTATTTTGGAAGAGGCTGGAGGTCTCAAGTTTTTAAGGAGCTTATGGTGTTTCTCCTGCACCTCTGCTGTTTGGATGCCTTGCGTGAAGGCCACCCTTTTAAACAGCTCTTGGAACTATTTGAGATCATCCGGAGGATGGACGTCCCCTGAGGCCGTGGCCTCGTCAGGGGAAGATAGCGAGGAACTGCGAGGGTAAGCCTCTCTGGATCCCTCTGGGTCCTGTTGACGGTGATACATCCTCTCGCTAGATACTTGCGAGGGAAAATCTCGGGGTTCCAGAATCAACTCCCCCTGAGATATCTGCGTTTCCGTCCCCGTCCGCGATTGCCCTCAGGGATATTGAACTGTCTGGGGGGATCTGTCCCTGGGAGTATGCCTATGGCGTCTATGCCCCGCGTGATAGGGGCGACCATGGCAACACGGGCACTGTTCCGGAGATGGAGACCTGGACCACTCTGGAGGCGCATACCCCCTGCGTCTGGGGGAGCGAGATCATCTGAGTGATTGAGATAATGGAGAGACTGATTTGTGGCAGTACTCCAGGGGTTCAAAGCCCAGGAAGGGCGATGGTGGGCCGAGCCATGGTGAGGCTGGCTGTAGGAACGGGGATGGGGGCTCAGGGTATACTGGAGGTGATCCCTGCCGCCTCGTTGGAGTCCGCAGCATAAGTGGAGGGCTTAGAGCGAGGAACCCTGCAGCCCTGTCTGGAGAAGGGCTGTGGTGCCGGGTTTTCTGTGCTGCCTTTCCCCTCCCCTGTGGGGCTGGCTCTGCCCCTTTCCGCGTCGGGGATCTCGGCCCCGCTGTCTGTGCCGCGCTCGGCACGCTCCGCTGCGGTGCCCCACGGGTGGTCTCCCCCGGTGCCTGCAGCCCGCATGCCTGCGAGCTCTGCACCGCCGGTTTCCCGGGGGTTGGTGCCACTAGCTGCGGTGCCACCGGTTCCGGCGCTTGCCTGGCCGCCGCCCTGCCCGCAGTGCAGGGCGGCTGTTTGATTATCAGAGGCTCAGCCTCTGCCACGTGCGTCTCCACGCCGCCGCCGCTCAGCTGTGACTGTGGCTGGGGGCTATGCGCTCCACCCGTCCTGCTCGCTGTGGCTGCTGGCAGGGATCGGGTTGGTGAAAGCTTCCTCCGTTTTTGCGCTGATGGCGTTAGGGAAGCAGCTTTCCTTTTATGGGCCCCTGCGGGTCCCTCCTGCTGAGGCCGCTCCGGCACGTCTGGCTGGAGGGCCTTGTCAAAGAGCAGCATTTTCAGCCGCATCTCTCTGTCCTTCCTTGCTCTGGCTCTGAGCTTTGCGCAGAAGGAGCATTTCTGGGTGACATGAGATTCCCCGAGGCACCTAATGCACTGACTGTGCCCGTCGGAGGCCGGCATCGCTTCGCGACATGACACAGTTTTTGAATCCTGAAGAGGACATTGTGACGAGTCTGAGTTGTTAATAGGGTACATAGCACCTTCTCTGTGCCTGTTCCCCTCTCGGACTCAGCCTGCCGTGGTAGGAGGCCTAATGGCCTTACGTCCCCGGGCCTCCACTGCTCTGCTTGCTACTAAGGCTGTAAAACTTTACTTTTTACTCTCTCTTCTTTTTTTTTTTTTTTGAAAACAATAACAAGGTAACTTAAGCTAAAAGACTGAAAAAGAAACTCTAAACACTTTAAAAACATTAAATATGCTAACTCTGGCTGTAGCCTGAGCGAATTCCGTCTGCAGCCGATGGCGGTTAAAGAGGAACTGGCGGGGACCGGATTGCGCACGTGGCTGGGAGCGCGCAAGGGAGCGGCGCGGTCCGGCTCATGCGCGGTCCGGCAGAAACTGCTGGGAAGATCCGACCTGCGGCGCCGGGGCAAGCCCGACACCTATCGTGGAGCACCCACGGGGACACTCGAGGAAGAACATAATTTAGTGGGGGCGACAGTAATCAAGAGTAAAAAAGAGTGCCCAGCAGACAGTTAAAGTAATACGTCTTCTTATGTACACTTTTTATTTCATATAAATATCTTAAAGTGTATTAAAAGGAAGCTAAGAATCATTATTCCCATTTTGCAGACACAGAAAGAGATGCAGAGAGGTAAAGTGACTTGTGCAAGATCAGACAGGTCAGCAGTAAAGCCAGGAATACAACTCAGACTCCAGTGTGTAGGGTACTGGAATGGTTTCATGCTTACTCCTCCTGATTCAGGACTATACAGTCATATACAATGTTCATTGCCTGAAATGCCCCCCATCATCACATGAACATTTCAACATCACTTGCTGCCAACCAAATTTCTAAAACCTCACTTAGAGCTAGCCTTTCACTATTCGCCTTTACTCAGGTGCTTCCTAAATGTCCTTTAGAGCAGTGTAAACATCAGTCTTAAATTGCTCACAGCAGCCTGAAGTTCTTGCATATACAATACGTAACACCTCCCACTCCCAACATATGATCCCCTTAAGTACCCCCTTTTCTATCTTGTAGTTCTGTTGTTCACTAATCCCTACCATCCTGTGTTGATGCATCTCTTACTCAATGTAATCCATGCATATTAGAATGTGGTTAAGATGAGCAATGAACAGCAGTAGCACTATTTGCCCAAGATGTTATTTTTACTTCTCTCAAGAAATATCTAGCATGAAGAACATTACTATTTGCCAGAGCCTGTGCTTTAAATATACACAGTGATCCCATAATGGTGGCCTTCTCTTTTGTAGATGGTTTGCAGAATATACAGTTGCTCCACATTTTATTTTGTGCACAATCCAGCAAAGCAATGTTTGGTGAATATTTTAAGATGATTTTGTATTTGCAATGCTTAAAACTGTAGACAAATATTTAAAAAATTAAATTTATATTGCCAGCATAGGCTAAAACTGGTTTTCATATTTATTGTTCACTCTCTATGTAAACTGTTAATTTTCACAATGTTTACTGTCGGGTGAGCATTTTACTGAGTGCAGTTAATTGATAAAAGTTTCCATTTAAGAAACAAAAACAAAAAAAAACCCAAAACACTTCTCCCCATTGTACCCTTTATTTCAGCATTATAGTAGTGAGGAGAATCATCATGCAATATTTCTGCTTTTTAAAGCTAATTTACTGACACCAGAGAAATGAGAGTTCACTGATTTGACTGAATGTTGCCCACATTAAGCAAGGCCATTTAAAATAAGTTTAAAAACATGCAAGTGCACTGTTGGCTTGCTACACCTGACATCCCACAATTTGACAATGATCACCACTACTTTACTTCAACAAAAGGAACTTTTTAGAATAGCAATTGGGAGCTGGGCAGGCAGACAGAGGCTGGGTTTCTCCCACCTCTCTGCCCACTGGGTTCCCCCATCTTGGGGTCATCTGCCCTACTTCCCCCAGCTGAGGGGCTGGAGCACTTTCAATTTGCACTTAAGTCGTGTTATTGCAAGCTAAGCACAAATCAAAATCATGTATAACAGGGGATTACCGTACTTCTAAAAGTATGGGCTCAAGCCTCCCTTTTATCTTGATCAGACTAAGTAGTTATGATACATGTTTACTATTAATGTCCACTTTGTAATATTCATCTAATTTAGTCTTAGAAGTGAGTGACTAGAGAAACAAACAAGGGATGAAGCTACAACAAGGTAGGATTCGTAACTGGTTGGAAAAAAAACATCTCAGGCAGTAGTTATCAATGATTCACCAGCAAGATGGAAGGGCATATTAAGTAGGGTCCCACAGAGATCGGTTTGAGATTCAGTTCAGTTCAGTATCATAGAGCATAAGCGTAAATTTTGCAATGATGTCATGGTGGGAGGGGTTACAAATGCTTTGGAGGAGAGGATTAAAATTCAAAATGATCTGGACAAACTGGAGAAATGGACTGAAGTAAATAGGATGAAATTCAATAAGGACTAATGCAAGGTACTCCACTTAGGAAGGAACAATCCATTACCCACATACCTAAAAATGAGAAATGACGGCCTAGGAAGGAGTACTGGAGAAACAGATTTGGGGGAGGCCACTGGACCACAAGCTAAATGAGAGTCAATAGTGTTATACTTTTACAAAAAAAGCAAACATGCTGGGCTATATTAGCAGGAGTGTTGTAAGCAAGACATGAGAAGTCATTCTTCCACTCTCATCTATTCTGATTAATCCTCAACTGGTACCAGTTCTGGGCACAGCATTTTAGGAAAGATATGGACAAATGGGGGAGGAAATCCAGAGAAGAGCAACAAAATGATTAAAGGTTGAGAGAAAACAGCCTATGAGGGTAGAGTGAAAAAACAGGGGTTATTTTGAAGAGATGACAAAGGGACACAACTGAGGTATATAAAAGGCTGTTAACAAGGAGAAAAATAGAAAAAATGCACTCCTTAACCTCTGATAAAACAAACAGCAGTGGGCTTACATTGCAGCAAGGCCAGTTTAGGTGGGACATTAGGAAAAACTTCCTAACTGTCAGGGTGGTTAAACACTGGAATAAATTGTCTAGGGTAGTTGTGGAATCTCCATCATTGGAGAATTTTAAGAGCAGGTCACACAAACACCTGTCAGAGAATAATGAATTCTAGCATGACTGTAGAAGACTGGATTAGATGACCTCTTGAAGTCCCTTCCAGTCATAAGACTCTGTGATTGGAGCTTCTATTCACTACACTACCAAAGCACATCCCCAACTACTGCTTTGCCAACTAGAGAATTCAAATCGCTATGATTTTCAGTGATACAGGTTGAACCTCTCTAGTCTGGCATACTCCCATCCGGCAATGTCTATAATCCATCAGTTTTAGATAGCTGGATGGCCACTTATCACGGGTGTGACCAAGTTTCCCATGGTCCCATAAAGTTTGTTTACAGCCATTGGTCCTGGCTCTCAGTGTTCTCTGCTGCTATTTAACTCTAATTTACCCCAAATGTCTTCTAAGAGCCCAGTAAGCAGTGGAAGAGTTGGTAATGCTCCTAGACAATACTGACATTCTGAGATCTGGCAAATTCTCTCATCCAGCACTGGTCAGATCCTGAGGATGCCAGACTAGGGAGGTTCAACCTGTACATAATTGTTCAAAACAAACCAGCAGTCATGTACCACTTTAAAGACAAACAAAATAATGTATTAGGTGATGAGCTTTCGTGTGGCAGACCCACTTCTTCATATCTGGAGGTATCTGAGGAAGTGGGTCTGCCTCACGAAAGCTCATCACTGAATACAATATTTTGTTAGTCTTTCAATTGCTACATGACTGCTGGTTAGTTTGGTTAGAATACAGACTAACAAGGCTACCTCTCTGGAAATAAAATTTTTTCAAACATATTTTGTGTTTCAACATGAAAGCCTTAAAACAGGCCAAATAAATTTTAAAATTGCAGCGTCAACCTAATTTAAGTGCTTCCCTCATAAAAAGTGTGTTGTGTGTGCAGTCAAAATCACCATGGTGACAGTGCAAAGTGAAAAAATGGAGTCAATGTCTCAAACTTTCAAAAAGGCTTAGTCAGAAGACACTCAAGGTTAGAGAGGTAATAACTTCTTCCCAGAACTAATGGGAGATGTGTGCTTTGAGACACAAAATTTTACAACAGGCATTTCTGACCATTGGTGGGGCCACTGTTTGGAGTTACAAGGTTTGAGATATTAGCAGTACGGGAGAGAACAGTGTAAGAATACAGCCAGCTTGCATCCTGCAAGTCATATAAAACATGTGATGCTGCACATCTATACTTTTATGGAAATATGTTTTTGAATAGGAAGACCTAAGTCATATATACTTTATGCAAATTGGGGCATGTAGCCTATCTTTGAAAAGTTTGTCATCCTCTGTGTAACCCTTTATTTCATTGATAAAGAGAATGAACAACTTTATGAGCTTGCTCTGTGTGAAACTTCTAAATAGAGTAAGGCCTTGTCTACAGTATGTCCCCCACGCCCATCAATCCCCAACATGGGGGGGAAGGATAGCTCAGTGGTTTGAGCATTGGCCTTCTAAACCTGGGGTTGAGAGCTTAATCCTTGAGGAGGCTATTTAAGGATTGGGGCAAATAGATGTTAGGGATGGTGCTTGGTCCTGCCAAGAGGGCAGGGGACTGGACCAGATGACGTCCTGAGGTCCCTTTCCAGCTCTAGGAGATGTGTACCTCCAATTATAAAAAAAAAAAAAAAATTAAAATAAAATGAATGACATAGCTGAAGTCAACATACTGCAGTGTCTTCCAAGCAGTAAGACTGGCAACCGACACTTCCCTGTCAACTCTACCTACTCTTTCCCTTCCTGGTGGAGGGCCATAGTCAACAGGAGATAACTCAGAAGTCAATTTATCATGACTCAGCAAACACAATAAATCAAAGGCCAGAGGATCGAGCACTGCAGCATGAATCCACCATGTAATGAAGATAATCCCTACAATGGATTTATCTAGGGCTTTGATCCCATGGATGGCTGCATACCAAGGTGCTGTGTTAAGTTCCTGCAACAGTCTTCCCAGATCTGAGCTGTTCTCAGTTTCTGTGTTGCTTTGCTAGGGGCTGTTATCCCAACTATCTGCCTTGCTGCAGGAGACAAGAGATTCTGGCTCAGCAGGACAGGACGCTGGGAACCCCCAGAATTTAGGTAGGTAGGCTCTGTGGTATGATCTTCCCATTAGATAACAGGCTTAAGGGGATCTCTGTGACCCAATCTGTCATACAAGGTTATTGGCCAAAATGTTTTTATCCCTATCTACAAAGTTCTACACAGTTCTGTCTTGCTTTATCTCATCTTCCTCTACTCCCTCACTAAACCCTATGGCTATACAAATTCTGCTTCCCTTCAAGTGTTAACAAATGTCTCCATGCTTGCTCCTACACCTGGAACATCTTCCCCCAACCATCTACGCATACAGCCTTCATCCCATGCAATTACTCTTCTGATAACCCACTTTTCTCCACCACCTCTTCTAGACTGTCACATGAATGAAATAAAGATGTTTTAAAAAAAGAATTAAACACTCCTTGTGAAATAAGGCAACTGCCAAAAATGCCAGTTTTTAGATATTGACTTTAAACTTCTCATATATTTCATTTAAACTTGCAACTTTATCAAGTGGCTTTAGTCATGGACAAAAGCACTTAAGAACTTTTACACTTTTAAGATAACAATATGCTATAAATAGGAAAATTGTTTTCTTTCAACATGTACTTTAAGAATAACGTAAACACCTTTATACACATTGCCTTATAGATTTGGTGAAAAACAGGTGGCAGCCTTACATCTTTGAAACCTGGCACAGAAAATGGATTCACGCACCTATGCATTTTATCATCACCACACTTTCTACAATATCTAAACACAGAAAATCAATTCAATTAGTGAAATACATGTAGTAGTACTTCATGAAATGAATTCTACTTTCATGAAGTTATATGTTATAGAACATTTGTAAGAACCATAAGAATACAGACTACCACCTAAAATATAACATTTATTCTTGTTAAAATTGTTTCATCCCACAAGATGAACATTGATCACAGTTTGCATTATTCAACACGTAAAATTCATAGGTTAATGCTGACAATGTCTTGGCACACAAACCTAATAGCTTATTTCTCAATAAAAAACTTTACTTTTAAGAGGTAGTTAAGGTTGAAATGCTCAATCAAAAATACATACATGTGCATACACACATCAGTAAAACCCACAACATTCTACATCTTTAACCCCCCACGTCCCACCACCCCAAAAGTCCTACTAATGGGCAAGACAGCCAAGCATTTCTTAACTGCTATGCAATCAGCTGTCCATCATTCACTATCACCCACTTAATTCTGTCCTGTAAGGATGTCAGCCTTCTATCTCCTATACTTTCCTCTAACATTCATACGCATAATCGTACACAACTACATAGCAGGGGCAATGGTGGGACTAGAGAGGAGATAGTCAGGTCTGACTGTTGAATGGAGGTGGAATTTTGGAAGGGTGATGTTGAAATGCTGGCCCTTCTATGGAATTACACTTGTGGTACATTCCCCACAGCATATAGTGGTTGTGCTGCTAGGTGAGCTGTGTGCCTCCGCGTGGAGCCTCATAGGGTATATTAACTTTTTATTTCCTTGCTTTTTAGGTTTTGTATTAGGCATGTTATATAATCAGCAACCTTAACTGACAGAATGCAATGCATGTTGTGACAGATTACTGGCCACAGACCCTGCAACAAAGCTCTATTATGTCAGCCCCGCCCTAAGAAGGTCATTGGAGCTGACTGAGCAAACCCAGGCCTGATGGTTGGCAGCTGTGAGCCCCTGAAGCAGAGGAGTTATTTAAGGCAGCTGGTAGAGTGTAGAGGGCAGGGTAGGGGGGGAGGAAGAGGAAGAGGAAGAGCCAGGATGTGGTAGGCTCTGCTCCCCTGTAGCTGGGGAGCGAGAGGGATTTCTGTGATCAACTGTCTATAGAAGAGTGGGGGGACTTTCACACATAATAGAAGTACGGGTTCCTGGAACTGGAGTGGTCTCTGCTGTATTTGTGGACAGAACAGGGCCCTGGGGGCCCAGGATCATGAGAGGCCACACTAAAATATGTATTACATTTATACCAAATTCAAAATAGCAAGTTACCATAAAATCCATTTTACTATGAGAAGGATCGATTTTCACTATGCTGTACCAACAAACTCCATAATACTACTGCCCCACCCACCCGCCCCTCCAAGCAATGTTAGACGCTGCACATTTACATTTAAAAACCCAAACTCGGAAATTCCATACACACTTGGGTAAACCTTTAATACAACCTAAGTGTGCAAAATTACCTGGTGACCCTTAAGTAAACGGCCACACTCGAGCATGCTAGGGTGAACTGTATGGGCACTTGAACAACACAATGAGGTACGTGGGGTGGAGGCAGGGTCCAGAGACCCTTTTAAATTGTTATACGGAAATATGGCTCAGCACAAGCAGGCTAAACCACTAATCCCACACCAAGAACTGTGGAACCAAGTGAATTGGGCAAGTCTAGATCAGTCAGCAACGGAATTTACTGAATTGCTTGCAGACTGCACTATCTGCAGCCTTCCCCACCCCCGTCTAAAAGTGACAAACATGAAAAACCTACACAGGAAAGATCCATGGCCTCTGACCTAGCAGCCCAGAGGGCCAGCTGCATACCTTAAAAGGAAAAAATAAGCATGAGATGTATGGTTGTGTAAAATGGTGAGGGGGGCTGAGAGGGGCTGCAGGCAAAGAGAAGCAGAAGCAACCAGGATGTGATGTGTCAGGCCTTGGGTGGAGCCAGCAAACAGCAGGACCATAAAGGGAGGCAGCAACATAAGGAGGGTGAGGAATTCCCAAATTCTGTAGAGACCGGACGCTGTCTGCGACAAGGACTGATCATCCTTCGCTGCTCCTCCCGCCTGCGCGCAAGTTAAACAGAGTAGTGCGTGAATACCTATTGGTACCATGAAGAAATGTGTAACAGTATAGCTTAGATAGCCAGATGCAGTGTTTTGTTCCTGTACCTGCTCAGCTGCGTAAGTACAAGTTAGCATTTGCATTTTTATCTCTGGTTTTCCTTTTAGTACCCTGCCATAGCTATGTGTATTACTGTGTGCGTGTCTTTAGTTTCATGAGCCTGTAAGGGTCACGTGTAAGGCTGAGGCAAAGACGTCCCAGAACCCCTGTAAGGGTTTTGACCCAGTGACCAGGAAGTTCTGAAAGCAAGCTGTCTCAGCTGGGAAGTGTGGTCCACTGAACCTCTGTGTTCTACAGGACAGTTTGTTTGTTTGTTTGTTTGTATCTGTACGTCACACTCTCCTATTAACCCTTAAGCCCTATCCCCTAAAACTCGAAACTCTCACTTCCTGGGGATAGATAACAGCTCTTAGAAATCAGGATAAACAACAGCCAATGAATTCCACCAACCCGTGGGCTGTTTTAGATAACTACTGGGAGTCAGAAAAACCTCAGGGGGTGTTTCTCTTTCTTTTGGGTGTAATCCTATTCCTCCTGTTAGTAGCGTCGTGTAAGCCACGGCTATAACACCATCAGTTTCGTAACAGCAAAATCAATCCCAGTGGTGCGGGTCATCACTGAGACGCGGCCCTCCTTTTTTTTCCCTGTTCAACACTTCACCCACCTCTCACCTCCACCCTTATTTAGGACTTGGAGCACAGCATATTTGCTCCTCACTAAGCAGCAACATACATCATCCAAACACACACATCAGACATTCCAATTCTATTCATACATATTTTTCTACTACCCCAAAACATCAGACCAGAAGGAAAGAAGTATATGTAATTCTGACATTACAGGTTGAACCTCTCTCACCCAGCATCCTGGGGACCTGACTGGTGCCAGATGAGAGAATTTGTTGGACCACAGGAGGTCAATATTTTCTAGCACATTGCCAACGCTTCCACTGCTTAATGGGCTCTTAGAAGACATTTAGGGATAAATTACAACTAAATAACAGCACAAAACACAGAGACTGTACTGGGAGCTGTAAACAAACTTTATGGGAACACAGGAAACTTGGCCACACCCATGATAAGTGGTCGTCTGGCTAACTAAAATCATGCCAAATTACAGCGTTTGCCAGACAAAAGAGTTATGGATTAGAGAGGTTCAACCTGTACTTAATTTTCCCTGAAAATATATTCCTTTAAATAGCTTCTAGACTACAGAGGTCTTGAGCTATTGTTATTAATATTTAACTGTACACATTTTACATGCCTGCTAAGAACGTCAAAATAATGACAACTCAGCGATTGTGTTAAATGCATACATAGTTTGGAGCCAGCAAAAAGAGTGCAAAGAATGTGAACATTTATGGATTTACCAGAGAGCTTGAGTCCCCGTTCACCAACTTGTGTGTTGTATCCATTGGGCATTCGAATAATGGCATCATGGATTCCTGCTAACTTAGCTACTGCATACACCTCTTCTGCTGATGCACCAATGTTACCATATAAAAGGTTGTAGTAGATGGTGTTATGGAATAGAACGGCATCCTACAATTGTAAAGAATACTTTAAATATGAAAACACGATTGATACCTCATGAGTGCAAGTTGAAAACAATCAATACAGATTAGTTTATACTCTTCTACTGAGCCCTGAAGGCAAAAATATTTCTGAGAAAATGTCATCAGAAATAACTGTATTTTGAACAGATACAACATTCATGTGGAGTGACATAATTAAGACCTTTACATACATGCTCTAGTTTTCCTACCTTGCAACAAGTGTTAATGACTATGCAAAACATCAGGCAAGAAACCTCTTCAATTTTGTTCGTAACATTTCCTTGATGTTTCAAATACAAAAATTACAAGATTTCCTGAAACAGCAACGAAGGGTCCTGTGGCACCTTATAGACTAACAGAAAAGTTTTGAGCATGAGCTTTCGTGAGCACAGACTCACTTCATCAGATTTCCTGAAACACTAAAGGAATAGAGACTTTCACACTAAGTCTGATGATGTCACTGTGTTAAGCCTGTTTTCCATTTGACCTAGAGTTTTTGAATATCTTAAGTTATACTACCAAGGACAACTTCTGGGATATTATAAAACACTATACCTGAGGTACAACTCCTATAGCCTTCCTCAAGCTTTCCAAGCTGACGTCTTGTATATTCTGACCAGCAACATATATGTTTCCTTTCTGGGGTTCAAAGAAGCGGAATAGTAATCTTACTATTGTGCTTTTTCTAAAATTGAGAGAAGGTGAAATTTTAGTGTCAAATTTGTAAACTCAATCAACATAAAAGCACATCAGAAAAAACGTTCAAAGCAGAATAAAATCATATGTTCGAACGTCAATCAATGATGCAGAATTTCGCAAAGTCCATTTACCCACCCTGACCCACTACCTCCTACAATGGCCACTTTCTTTCCTGCAGGGACTTCAAAAGACACTCCATTAAGGACTTTCTGCCCCTCAAGGTATTCAAAATACACGTTATCAAAGGCGATGGTAGCAGTCTGTGGCGTGATGTGCAGCGGTGGAGCCAGCTCTTTGTCCTATTAAAAAAAGAGTGCCATTTTATAAACTGCCCAGAATGTATTTCAAACAGCTCAACAAGCTTAACAGTCAAATTCTTAATTCAAAAAGTGAAAGACAGATGCTTTAGCTTTAACAAAGTTATCTATTTTAGCCATACATGTGAAGATTATGGTTCATTCCTCTCCTCCCCTGAAGGTCAAAAACTTCCCCTCTAATCAGTCAGCTTCTAGGCAGCTTTTTCGTGTAATAAATTCTGCATCATTAATTACAACTAAATCACTTAAGAGCATGGTACAAAACACTAAAATAAAAAAACCTCAATACCAATACAACTTCTCTGTGAAATAATATTCTCTTTTACTAACAGGCTTTGTAAGTTAAAAGCAAAAACTATTCCACTAACTGCACTTAAAGCAAAGAATGTACAGAGCTACCTTATACTGCATCACCTTGTAGAACAGAAATGAGCACTAAAAATTAACAGAGAATGAAGCAAAAACATTGGCACAAAATTTTATGAATGAAGTATTGAAGTACTTTCTAAATCACTTACTTTAATTCTTGTGTCTATGCTGAGCAGGGTAAACAAGGTGTTCATATCTATGAGAGCTTGCCTGGTCTCTCTGTACACTGTTCCCAGGAAGTTAAGTGGTAAAGAAAGCTGGAATAACAATCCATTCACCATCACCAGATCCCCAACTGTCAAGTTCCCTTAAAATAAAGATAGGGAGAGACAGCATTCATCTTAAATATTTTACCAGTACGGAACATAAATATTTTAGGCCTGTTAGTGGCAAATCCAGCCTAGTCTGCACTATGCTACGTTTACAACAGGACAAAACTGTTTAACAATACAAAAGAAAAGTCATTCTTGGAGCAGCAGAGTTTGTCCAATGAAATGCCATGGGCCTCTCTAATGCTAATTTAATTAAGAAACAGATAGCTCATGGTATTACAGAACATTAGATGATGTTGCAAACTCCATTGTTTTTCTCTTTTCAATGGGTTCTAAAAAATCTTAGAAATACAGTTAGGCTTAATCAGAGCATCATTTCTTGGATAAGAGAGGGAATATTAACTTTCTATGCGACTCTAGTAAGATCAGACTTAAGATACTGTGTGAAATACCACAGTACTGTGTGATACTGTACTAAATACAATTAGCTGGAAGATATTCAAAGAACAGCCTAAAAGACAGACTGGCCCAAGCTATGAGGAAAAACTATTTGGTCAATCCTCAGAGGTTTTCAATTTACATTCAGCCGAGAAGAACAGATATTAAAAGACCTCCAAACCACTCTTCTACTCCCCTGTTTACAGGCCAGCTGGGACCTGACCTAGGTTACACTGGCTGCAATAGTCAGATACTTCACCAGCCAAGGTTCTGTCACAATGCTGTGTACTCTACTACCTTGCCTTCCTTATTCTGGCCTATCCTTCATGTGTAGAAAGAAGGGCAGGCACACAGACAAAATTATGCCAATGTCGGTCACGCAAGAATTCCCATGTCAAGAGAAATCTTCGTTTACCACGTTAGGGCATCATTCTGGTGCTTTGTTATGCCTGAGATATTTTCGTTCCACTTAATTAATATGACGACCAAATGGGATTATTCTGCTGTCATGTTAGTCTACAAATATTTAATGGTTATTCCATCCCATTCCACGATGGAAGAGGCATTGTTTAATATGGTAACAGAGAGGAGGGATGGAAGTCAGTAAAGAAAAATAAAACATGTAGACTTTTTTTTTTAAAACTGGAATTCTAATAAGATTGGAAAATAGCCACTTGAAACTAATGATGGAGCTTCACTAGAATAATTTAAACTACATATTAGAGTACAGTACGTCGTGTAGGGAAACAATCTTGCACAGGTAAGCGATGGAAATGATTACCTAATCGTAATAAAATGCCCAGCAAAAAGCCTTGTGTCAACAAGTATAATAGTCATTTTTATATATATTTTTGTAATTCTTCAATACATACTATGAAAGGCAAGGCGTACAAGTGTGCTGCTAAGTTATGTTTCCTACTGAATCTTTTTCTATTTAAATGTCTGATTCCTTAGATTAATAGCTACCATAACGTACCACAATAATAAATGAGTCTAGATAAGTCTATCAAGTAGAAGATCTACCTCCAGAGAAGGGCTTTTTAAACAGAGCTAGGCACTCTAAGCCAACAGGAGAGAGCTCTCCCATTGAAAGAATTAATTCACCTCCCAAACCTGGAGGTACTTATCTTGGTAGGACAAACAAAGGGAGACGGGCTACTCATACCCCTGAGTGACGTAAGTGGTAGTGTATGTATAGTTCCAGTATTGTCTCAGAATGAACAAGCACAGAAGAGCAACTGACTGGTGGAAAGACTTATTTGTAATAAGTTTTCATTATACCCGTCTAGTTCCACGACCTTACCATCCTCAAAAAACCAAGAACCCCATCAACGATAGTCTTTTCAACATGAGTTACTTTGCCATCTGCAAGTCTTTGAACTACCACTGCCCATGGATCTTTTGTAACAATTAATGGAGCTTTTCAGTGTAAGGTGCATCACCATAACATTTTCCTGACCATTGTAAAATATTTGATTTCAATTTAAACTGTTGCCACAATTAATTAAAATATGTTAACGTCAATATTCTTAGGTATACTCAAACTGGAAGGCTTCCCCTCCTCCATGTGCACTGCAATAACAGCAAATTAACATTTAAATTCATGGACATAATTTTCAATGGCGCAAGAGTCTGACGATTAGATGGAACATTTCTGTTGCAACGTAAACAGAACAGAGTTTTCATACAGTTACCACTCTTAGATGACTGGGATTTTTAAAATACAAGTGTTCAGCAATTATCTTTCCTAATTTAAAATGTCAGAGACTCACGAAGTTATTCATCTAGAATCAGTGAATTTGTAAGTGTAATATGTTTTCCTTTAAAGAGAAGAACCAGTTTCTTCTAAAGCATAGGTCTCACTATCCCACACATATGCGACAGAATGGCCGTGTCCACACTAGCCAAAAAATGGCCATTTCGAAGTTTACTAATGAAGCGCTGAAATACATATTCAGTGCCTCATTAGCATGCGGGCGGCTGTGGCACTTCGAAATTGACGCAGCTTGTCCAGACGAGGCTCCTTTTCGAAAGGACTCTGGCCACTTCGAAGTGCCGCGGCCGCCCACATGCTAATGAGGCGCAGATTATGTATTTCAGCGCTTCATTAGTAAACTTCGAAATGGCCATTTGTATGGCCATTTCAAAGTTTTTGGTTAGTGTAGATGTAGCCAATGAAAATATAATGGTATCAAATGAGAGGGCAAATACTTCATATCAGCCATGTCCAACAAAATATTTCAAGGGTGAGATAAACAGACTTTGAAGAACTTGTGTCATTGTGACAGAAGTTAAAACTAAAACAAAGTGACAAAAATTGCATTTAATAAAAATGCCTGCCATCCAGTAATACAGACAAGCACGTAATATATCTTATGCTCTGATACATCCAAGTTTTATTTTGATCTGCTAGTTTGTTTTACTTCTGGCTAGGACAGCTCAGTTGGAGCATTACCTACATGAAAAAGCGAAAAACCAAAAGAAAACCTCACCACAAAGTTACACCCAAACATCCACTCCTAAAACAACAATAATTTAAAATTACAGCATCAGAAGCTGTAGGTAGATCTGAAGAAGTGGGTCTGTCCCACAAAAGCTCATCACCTAATAAATTATTTTGTTAAGTCTTTGAAGTGCTACTTGACTGCTTTTTTGTTTTGACAGCATCAGATGCAGTAGTATCACATTTTGGGCATGTCTATATTATAAAATTAGGTCAATTTTATATAATTCAATGCTGACCATATGATTTAACAAACGCAATTTTACACCCCCCCGCTAGACGGCTGTGGTCCACGGAGCACATCCTCACTGCGAGGGGTTGCACAGACTCAAGGAGTAATGCATTGTGGGTAGCTAGCCCACATTCCCTTCAACAGACTGGAATTTTAGACTAGGGTCACAATGCCTCATGGGATGAAAACCTTGTTGCAGGTGGCTATGGGTGCATGGTGTCAGCCTTCCATGTCTGTGGCTCAGAATTTGTCTTGTCCTCTGATATGCTTCTTTAAGCTCCTTTATTTTCACACAGCACTGCTGTGTGTCTGTGGTGTGCCTCTTGTCCACCACTCCTCGTGAGGTTCTGGCATAAATATCAGCATTTCTTTTACTGGTTCAGAACTGTGCCTACCCAGACACTTATTCTCCCCCACTTTACACCCACTTCCCATCCCCAGCAATCAGACCCACAATCTTCTCAACCAGCGGAGAGCAAACTTTTTACATCGGGCCCCACTTTTTGTCCCTGCAATTTAGCAGAGCTCCCTGCCCCAAAAGTCCTGGAAGCGAGCGGTGATCTTCTGGAAGTGCTGTGCTGTGCTCCCTCAGCAACGGTGGAGGTGGAGGCCCTGGGGGTGAGCGGGGAGACAGCAGATAAATCAGCTTTCTGTATGCCACTTTCTCTTCTGAAAAGCTTGGCTTTTATTTTTAGTTCATTCAAGGAAGACACACCAGCAAAAAAATTTATACATCTAGTTTTTTATCAGTTGGACCCACGTGATCATTTCTCTGACCCAGGCACTTAACAGAAAGGTGGACAGCAATTGAGCTAATTTTGTAACTTATTGTAAGGGATTCTCAGCAGCGATGAAATGCTCAGGAGCTTTGAAGCAAACCCAGTTCAGGTGCCTCAAGGAGTTAAGTATAAAATAGAATTAGCACTTGTAAAGCAAACCACTGATGGACCCAGAGCCCACAGCCAGTATTTGGGAGATCTGAGCACACTGTTGAAGGGGGACTTAGTATTCTTGAGGGCCCTGCCAAGTGGGAGTAGGGAGTAAGTAGCTGGTAGTTGCTGATCTGGTCTGGCCTGGGAGCCGAGCTGTTTAGTCTTCACAGCGTGTAAAGCCTGCCTGCTTCTCTAACCACACTCTTCCCCCAGGCTCTCCTTCTGGGCATGGGGTAGGCTGGGTGAAGCTGAGCCAGAGTTCACCCATACACTCAGCTCCTCCTCTCTTTCCTGCAGGAGGGTCATTGATTCATTAATGAAACGGCTGTCCTGCAGCAAGGCCACACCCTCCTCCCTGGAGAGACTCCCAGAGTGAGCTGTTGTCTCTGGAAAAAGAAAGCAAGCAGCCATGAGATGGTTCCCTGCAGAAGTCAGCACAACAGGAGCAGAGTGGCAGGGGAAAGGCAATGGAGGCTATGTTGCAGAGGAGGGCAGCCCAATCATGCTGTGCCCCCTCCCCCCCCCCCCCCCCCCGCTTACAAAATTTCACACCTGCCACTTAGTGCATGCCTGTCCTAAACCCTGCATGGTGCAGGCTTTTGACACTGGGCAAGCATGCTCAGCTGTGCTCATGAGCTCTCCATACAGCTCCTAAAGAAAAGGAGCGTTCAAAAGTTCCTGGGACTTTTCCTGCTGAGCTGGCTGAAGATCAGTGAAGTTCAAAGTGCTCACTAGAGCAGAGCATTCACAATGGAATACTCTAGATCATCACCTGACTCTCTTAACTCCAAATTAAAATACAGTGTTTATACTGCCCTAATTTACTATGTGAATGTCTCCTCAACCTTTACTCCACTCATTCATATGGAGCACAGGGGACAATTTTCAAAATCCTTTAAGATGGTGTAGATACACTCAAATTCGACCTAATGATGAATACCTCAACCTAATCTCACAGCATAGACAGCCCTCTCTAAAATACCTTACTCCAATCCTACTATTAATGCACAGGGGGACTTGTGTTTTACTTAGAGGCAAATCATTTACCTGCAACAATTCCCTGACTTGCAAGTACCATAATGGCTGTTAAGCCAATGCTGAATATAGCATTTTGCCCAAAGTTCAGCATAGCTAAAGTAGAGGTAGTCTTCAGTGATGCATTTTCATAGGTCTTCAAAAATCCATCATATCGCTGGGCTTCATATTTTTCATTATTGAAATACTACAGCATAGACAAAGGTAGAAAAAGTATGTCATTCTTTAAAATGTACTGGGGTTGCAGTACTTTAGCTAAACATAAGATTAATTGTAACATTAATTATGCACGAGTCGGGGTTCAAAAGCATACTAGATACCTACTCATTGGACAATTAAACCTAATACCCAAAGACAATTCTAAAAGCCCAGCCAGCAAAGGCCAGGGCCATGACCTTGTTAGATGACCAGAGCCCACCTGGTATCTGCACCAGAGTGCTCTTATTGGACCTAGCTTGAGTGATTCATCTTTTGTGTTGATTAACAATCTTATCTATCTTCTGGAACTTCCCCAAATGCTCTTCAGATGGCAAGGTCCTCATGATTTTACTCTTCATCCAATCTTCATTTTTAGATCCTTCTCAACAGAAAACTTCACTACTTGTGCCTTTCTACTTACAGATTTCAGAAGCAGTGGAAGCCTAAAACTGATATGTCTCTAGCAGTGTCGGGGTTGCTCACAGCAATCAGTCCTGGTCCCTTTCCACTGCTGATATTTAGTCTTATTTCTCATATAGATACAGTGGCTGATGTACAGAATTAGAAACAACACTGTCCTGCTGCTGGCTCAGAAAGATGGCACGAAAATGGTTTATATTTAGAAGATGGTCTTCAACAACCATAAGGGGTGAGGGTTGTTTTGTTTTAGATAAACTTTGAAAATTTTGCAGAAATTGTCAACGTAGGGTCAAGCACTCACTAGAAAAAGCTTCCCACTGCTTACTGAGGAATGGCTGTATCACCATCCCCTGCATGCAGTTTTCACATTATCTAGATTAGACCATTATCCATTTTCAGAGAACTACATTTTTTAACATATAATTGATCTGAATGTCTGACCATAAAGCCTCACTTCACCTAGGCTGGAAATGAACACCAAAAAAATAAAATGCCTTCCCCCACCACCTTTCTGTTTCTACTAATGCCCAAAGAACCATTTCTTGCACCTTAGCTTAGAAATTAGCTTAGGCATCTGTACTGATATAAATCAGTAATTCTCAGACTGTGGTCCATGAACTACCAATGGTTTTCATGTCCCTTCTTGACAGTCTGCCTGCAACATAACACTTTAAGACTGTGCATAGGGATGGGTATTATGACAGGACATAGTCCATATGAGAATCTCTCTTCTACAAAAGTGCTACAGAGACAAGAAACACTGGAAGACAGCTGAATGGTAACAGAGAGGTAGCCGTAATAGTCCGTCTCCTTTAAAAAATAAACACATTCATGTAACATTTTAAAGACTAACAAAATATTTTATTAGGTAATGAGCTTTCATGGGGCAGACCCACTTCTCTAGATCTGAAGAAGTGGGTCTGTCCCACAAAAGCTCATCACCTAATAAATTATTTTGTTAGTCTTTAAAGTGCCATGACTGCTTTTTTTATTTTGTTTTGTTTGGAAAATAGCTGGAATAAGTTATTCATCAGACTTTATCATTTGCAAACAAGATATTGTTTTAACTAAAACTACGCATCACAAAACGCATGACTTCGAGTTGTGCTTCACTTGCGTTAATGCAAGTTAAGTGCACCTTGAAGCTGCCTTCTGGCTGGGGGAAGCCAAGTGTGCAGCCGTGGCAGTGGGGCTTCTCCCTGGCTTTCCCCGGCTGGGAGAAGCCGCACCACAGCTGTCTGCCTCGCAGTGGCTTCTCCAACCTTGGGGAAGCTGGATGGACAGACAGCTGTGCCACTGCAGCTTCTCCCCGCTTCCCCCAGCTGAGAGAAGCCGAGCCTGGCTCCACACCAGCTGGAGCAAGCAAACTGACCAGAGATGAAGTGGTCAGTTTCCTCACTCCTGTCAGTACAGGGGAGCCTGGAGCCACGCTGCCACCTGGTTCTCAGCTCCCCTCACGGTGAGAGCCTGGTAATTCACCAGCACTCGTGCTGGTCAGTTTCCCAGCTCCCGCAAGCGGAGGGGAGCTGGAAGCCAGGCTGCCGCCTGGTCCCCAGATCCCCCTCGACTCCTTGGAGCCAGAAAACTGACCAGGGCTGATGCTCTCATCACTTTCCAGGCTCCCATGCTTTGCACAGGAAATCTGACTTATGCAGGAGTTGCGAGAATGTAACCCTCACATAAGTCAGGGGTCTACTGTTTCAGGAAATTGAGCTGAAGTTCCAAAAAGTGAAGGATTTTGTAAGACAAAAAAAATGGAAAACAGGGATTGATGCTAAAAGATGCTCTCTTGTGTAGCACACCCCTAAACTCACCTGCAATATATAGATGTTAGTGGATAACTATATCTTATATCACAGTGTTAAAGACAGCAAAAGGAGATTTGATGTCTTACCTTCACAGTTTCATAATTTAGCAGCGAGTCAATTGCAGCATTACCTGCATCATTATCTGCTTTGTTCATTTCTATTCTAAATTTAGTCCTGTAAAATAAAGGTTTTCACAGTCAAAGAGTATTGGTTACAGTGAGAGGAATAATCTTTGAATCCTGATTTGTTTTAAGGAATGCCTTACCTCCATTGTGTAACTCCTATCGTGAATGCTGTATATGTGCCGAGTGTCCCCAGGGTTACAAATGCAAATTGTGCACCGCATTTATAATACTGAAGGAGAAAAATACTAATCTTCAGTATGACTCAGTATACCAATATTATTTCAAAAGTATCATAGCATCCAAAAACTGGGTAGGTCCCTCCCAAAAGAAATTAAAAGACATGGCCCTTACCCCAAACAGTTTATAAACTAATAATCAGCCTTGATCTAACTGGGTTAGAGAAAGGGTGCTGGCTAAGGAAGGACAGAGGTAATATCAATGAGATAATGAAACGACTCAGCAACCACTAGTACACAAAATGGTGAGAAAAGGCTTTCAAATTTTTTTTAAATGATTATTTTGTTCTAAGCGTCTTAGTCTGCAAATTTCTTCAAAGCTTTGCAAAAAATGGTGAGTCTTAAGTGACAGAGTAGTGGCCTTACAGATGTGCCTTGGAATGCTGTTCCCACTGTAATCCACTCTGAGTATACATAGCTTTTGGAGACAGTGTGAAAAAAGCTGTAGGAGGCTGAGTGAGAAGCAGATGAATGGGATACCAAGGCTGGCATCTCTGACAGGGTCATCATCAAATGATACCAGGACACAAATTTACATATTTTTAGGCTGCTACATTTAATCAAATTATTTAATCAACAATGTTTGTGAGGTGTAAAATCAAATTTAATGTAAAAATCCAAGATAAGGGACAACACAAACAAAAATACTCATGAAGACAAGGGGCTAAAAATTAATTTCAAACCCATAGGATTTTTTCCTATATTCATCCAGTTTATTAGCACTTCACACACCAGACATCAGTTCATGTATAGTCATTTTGCCCTTTTGACATTGTTAACTTTTCCATACAACATTCGAGAGAGATAAAACATTTAGAATACCATATAAATATAACCGTAAAAACTGCAAATTAGGTTACCCAGCAGCATGTATTGTACCTAAAGTTAGCTTAAAATAATGAGTTTTAAAATAGCTAAGTTTAATATTAACAGCGTGCGCTCTTTTATGCTTTCTGTACTGGTATCTTCCAAATGCTATGTTTTGTAAGTTTTGTTGCAAAGGAAATTCAATGTTAGATGATGTTAATCCCAAAAAAGTGAGACCTGATCCTTCAATTTACAGGATGCTTCATGAATAAGTAACACTTACCAGAATTCCACTCACAAGTGCCATTTCAAAAACAGTGGGTCCCAGATTAAATACTAAAGCACTGAGCACAAAGCTGATGCCTCTTGTTCCCCTGTCAATAGCTTTTGACAGAGCTCCCGTTTGTCTGTTCAAGTGGAATCCCAAATCCAGGTTATGCAGATGGAGAAAGACATTCTTTGCTATCCTTCTGATAGAATTCTGGGCTACTTTCCCAAATACTGCATTTCTAGCTTCATTAAATAAGGCAGCCCCAGCTCTTGACACACCATCTGAAGAAGAAGAATATAAGATTCTTCTTAAGTCACTTATTTTACTCAACTTCAAAACAGCCTTGATAAATAAGTATGATAGAGGGAAGAGGTTGTTCCTCCCTTATAAATGGCTATTTTTATACAAAGGGTATTTGTAGCACTTACTGCTCCAACGTGTACTTTTTTGATTTATTCATTTTTAATTTGGCTTTTGTTTGTGGCTGTTTACTACAAACATACTGGTGGGTCAACTTGTTAGAGGATTCATTATTAGAAATTAATTCTATAAGGAACTCTCCCCCCTGCCCCCGAACTGGGAAACAAAACTAAGGCCACAGAAAGCTCAGTATCAACAGAAGTAGGAAAAAAATATTAGAATAACCATCTTCAATGCTTAGCAGCAAAAAAGGTCATGAGCTCTAATATTCTAAAACCTCACTGCAGAAAGTCAACACCTGTTGACAGATTAAGGAATCACACTTACAGCCAATCAAAACAGCTGTTGCCATGGTTGCCACTGTATTTGGTGCATCACTCAGGTTCAGCATGTTTCCAGACATCTGGTTGAGGTTGTCTACTGCATATTTAAACATGAAGGGAACAACTATATTCATGGCCTAAAAGCATAAAAACAGCAATTATCTAGGATGTGCTAAAATATTTATTTATAAAGTATAAATATTTCCCCTGAATTAACTACAATTACTGCATTTTGTTATTAACCACTTAATACCAGTGAGATGGCACTCCTGATTTCAAAAATACAATTATCTGCATTAGGAAGTTTGAACTTCTGTGATAGAGGGATTACTTCATGCTTCCCACCGGTTCGTTTTAAATATCACCTTTCATCCTAACTCAATAGCTCACTGTAATTCATTTTGAAGACTCATTCAAACAATAGCAAGACAGTTGAGCAAGTATCAATGGTCTGCACAGTATACACTTACCAGTGCCATTAAGCTATAAAAGGTCAAAGCCTGCCCATTGTAAGAATTTTAGCTACAAATACTGCCAGGTAAAACAATGGAAATGGTTAATGCAGAGAGCTACTGATTTTAAAAAAAGGCCAAAAACCCAATATATTAACTCTGGGCTGCGTTCTGAGAGGGCTTAAACACCAGAAAGTCCAAATGACTCAAAGAAAGTTGAGAGAGTGGTTGGCTCTTTGTCTTGTGTAATAGTAGTATTACTTCTCATTTACAGGGTGCTCTCAATTTTGAAGGTGATTTCAAAGATTAACCTTTTTTACCTAGGTTAATCACACAATTCTCCACAATAATGTAACATAGTTCTTTTACAGTCTATACAGCAATATGAATTACTTGTTACCTGGACATGAAATATAGCGTGGTTCCCAACCTTTGAGATGGTGACCCATTTTGACAATTCAGTAAATCTCTGACCCAAGGCAATTCAAAACGCTGCCTCCCACACCCCCAGGCTTAAAACCCTCACAGTCCCAAAATGTCCCCTGCCACCTCACACAAGCGACACTGCTGCCCCACGCTGCTTCTTTGCTGGGCTGCTGCCTCCTCTGTGCAGCTCTCCACAGCCCTCTTACTCCCTTCCTTCCCCCACTTGCAGCACAGGCAGTTCCCTGTCCTTCTGCACTGAAATAGGACTCAATTTAATTGGTTTAACGGCTAAGCCCTCCTGCTGGCCATTAAACTGAATTTCATTTCAGCACAGCAAGACAGGGATTGGGAACTGAAGGAATGAGCGGGAGCAGTGGTGGGAGCTGCAAATGGCTCCTTAAATAGACACATGTGGTTCAGAGCTGCCCAGCCAGTAACCCTTAGAAAATCTAACAGTGACTCATGTTTGGGTCCCAACCCATACGCTGGGAATCCCTGAGCTAGACAGTACTAAATAGTCTATAAGAGAGGGAAAACAATAGAATTGCCTGCACATATAAGAAAGAAGAAGCCTGGTTAAGTTAATGAAGGATTTATCTTGAAAATTTTCACTTGCATACATTAAGAGCAAAAACACGTGAAGATTCTGTAATGCTTAAGAAAACAAATATCCCAAATCTTGTTAATGTTCCATTATTATACCATTCATTTATACCAACTATGAAGACGCAACTGTCAACAGCTTTAATTTTATCTCCGACTGATAAAATTATTCAGGGATTTAAACTCCTTTTAACAATGAAGGTTTCAAACTAAGGCATATGAGTTTCTTAGCAACTGAACAGATGCCTTACGACTCAATATCTTTAACATATACCAGATGTTAAAATACCCTTACAATGAACTGACTTTGTATAGATGCTTTGCAATTAGAAAAAAGGGAGATAAAAAACGAATTAGTCCTACAAGAAGATCACCTATCAACTTTCAGTGTGTTATCTACTTAGCATCTGGAGAGGATATTTGTAAATGACGTAGCCCAGCCCCTCTTCAATTACAAAAAGGCCAGATTACACCCCAAATGAATTCTACTATAATAGCACCTAAAATCCTTAATCTTGATTGAGCTCCATTGGGTAAAGGCAGGCCCACCAACCACAGTGGGAGGAGGTGAAGGAAAGAGGACAGTTGCCCCAGAGCACTAAGGGACCCAAGGCATCAGAGGACAGAACTGTGAGCTCCTTGGAAATACTTCTACTGGGCTGCTCCACACAGCTCTAAGATCGAGGGCGGCCATGTGGGGGGGGTGCGGCAGTGCCATGGTCTGAGCAATGGTAAGGGCTACCTGCTCTAGGCTCTGCTCCTTCTGCCCTTGGCCCCACCACATTTGAGGCACAGAGCCAGGCGCCCCTTTCCACCTTGCCCTGGGGCCGATGGCGGCTGTTGGTCCCCGAGTAAGAGACTGTTTAGTTAATCTGAACATCCAAACAACAAACACTAATGTTTTCTGTGAAAAGGAATAAAATTGAACTGCAGCAAAAGTTTAAGAATAGTTTTTTACAACATACACTAAAAATATCTGACACTGCAAAAGTCTAAAATGATAAAAAAAATTGTTCGCAAACAGAAGCAGCTGACAGGAGCTTTGCAAGGGAGTTCTCTAGGTGAAGGAGAAGTGATTAAGTGATCCTTCCAGTAAGAGGTTCTCTCTAGTGCGTGTGTTTGTGGTATGTTTGTGGCTTGCCTCAAAGATACTGTGCTGAGCTTGTTTGTTTGTTGGACCATGTGTTAAGGCTAGCAGCATGCTAGGCAAGGCTCAGAGCCTCTTAACAAGGTTTTGATACCTAATCCCTTTAACACCCATCAAGCCTTAACCAGAGGCATGGCTACTCAGTAAAGCCAGGGCTTTAAAAAGCATGCTGCTAAGTGACCAGAGGAGCTAGAGAACAGGAGTAGCTAATGGGGGAGTTTTGTGAGAGAGTTTAGAGGGGAGAGCTTGAAGTGGGGGGTTCAATACCTGTAACATTCTTTAAACTAGACTAATCCAAACTCATGCAATTTAAAAAACAAAACAAAACACCTAAAATAGGAAAGAGAGAGTAGGAATAAATGGTCAGTTCTCAGAAGGGAGAGCAGTAACTAGTGATGTCTCCTGGGGCCCATACTGGGACTAATCCTATTCAACATATTCATAAATGTCTGAAGAAAGGGGTAAACAAGTCAGGTGGCAAAATTTGCAGATGATACAAAACTACTCAAGACAGTTAATTCCAAATCAGACTGTGAATAGCTTCAAAAGGTTCTCATAAAACTTGGTGACTAGGCGAAAAATAGCAATAAATTTTAATTTTTATTAATTCAAAGTAGTGCATATTGGAAAACATAATCCCAATTGTATGTCTAAAATGATGGGGACTATATCAGCTGTTATCACCCAAGAGAGAGCTCTTGGAGTTATCACTGATAGTTCTCTGAAAAAAAAAATCAACTCAGTATGCAGTGTCAGTCAAAAAAGCAAACAATGTTGGGAATCATTAAGAAAGGGATGGAGAATAAGGGAAAGTGCACACTAAAAGGGAAGGTCAAATTAAGATACGCAACTCCAGCTACATGAATTACATTGCTGGAGTCTACCTTAATTCGAGCTCCATGCTGTGTCCAGTGTGAGCAGTCGATGGGACCAAACCTCTTGCTGATTTCCTTTACTCCTCATGAGGAGCAAGAGTACTGGCACCAATGGGGTACACTGCGAATTTGGTTCCCTACCAGGCATGCTAAACCAAACTCCTGAAGATCAGCTACAGCAGTGTTGATCTTCCCTGTAATGAAGACAGAGAGTATTTCATTGCCTCTATATAAATCCATTGTATGCTCAGATTTTGAATACTGAGTGCAAATGTGGTCACCTCATCTGAACACAAAAAAAAAAAAAACAAAAAAAAAAAGGTTGTGGCATTAGAGAAAAAGTTCAGAAAAGGGCAACAAAAATTATTAGGGGTATGGAATGGCTACCAAATGAGGAGAGATTAAAAAGACTAACTTTTCAGCTTAGAAATGAGATGACCAGGCCCAATGAAGGGTTGGGGAGTAGGCAACTGGCGTGGGTCCCAGCAAGACAAAGTGCCCAGAGCTCTCGGCTGCCAGAGCCCCAAGACCCTTAAATCACTGTCGGAGAACTCTGTGGCTTGCTCCAGGTAGCCCTGAGGGCTGGGGTGAGCACCATGGTCCAGGTAGCTCTAAGAGTTGGTGGCCCCTTGCCCTGCTCCTTCCACTTGAGGCCCTGACCCTGTTGCGGGGTGCAGAGCAGGACCCTCCATCACCCCTTGCCCGGAGCACAGAGAGTCTGTTGGCAGCACTGGAGATGACTAAAAGGGGATCTTCTTGGATGCCACTTGATAATGAGTAGGACATCTTCATATCACCCTCCTATTTGTTAGTCCATCGATGGCTGATTAGCCCAATTCTGGAGTCAGAGGTCTTATCGCAGAAGGGACAGGTGTTGGTAGCAGTTAGAGGGGCACGGGGCAGTTTTTGATACTCTTCTTCTCCACCTCTCCTCATCTTCACTGAGGCGGAACTGCTCAAATTGTGCCACCCCCTTAATGGATTACTGCTCTCCACTGGGAATGGTCCTAGGCAAGGTTCTCCCAAGTGTTGACACCAATTCTGTACTTTTTCCATGTGTGCCTTCAGAACGTCCTTATATTGCTTCCTCTGGCTCCCAATGCTCCTTCGTCCTTCCTTCAACTCGGAAAACAGAATTTGTTTTGGGAGGCACTGATCTGAAGCAGTCCAACAAAGTTGTTGGTGAACAATAATGGCTTCAATGCTGGTCACGTTCAACTCTTCCAGGATGCTAGTATTCGTACTCCTATCCTCACAATAGATATTTAGGATTCACCTGAGGCAGCGTTGATATTGTTCAAGTGCCTTCAAATGATGCTTGCATATTACCCAGGTTACACATGTGTACAGTAGCTTTGGAATAACCACTACATGGCACGCAAAGAGCTTTGTCTCGGCATAGATGTCCTAGTTTTCAAAGCCCTTTTTGTTGCAGGTGGGCAAAAGCAGAGCTTGCATAGCTCAGATGGTGCTGGATTTCCATGTCCATGTCAACTTTAGCAGAAAGATGATTTCCAACGTATGGGAAATGCTCCACGTTTTCCAGCAGTTCTTCGTTGACTTCAATAGAAGGTACATAAGATTGTTCTGCTGGTGAGGGCTGGTGGAGCAGCTCAGTCTTTTTCATATTGTGTGAGGCCAAGATTCTCGTATGCTTTATTGAAGGTGCTTAAGATGGTCTGAAGAGCTCTGTGAGAAAGAGCAACAACCATGTTGTCATCCCATGCATTGGAGCTCCATGATCAAGGTCATGGAGGTCTTGCTTTTAGCCTTCCGTCTCCTGAGACTAAAAAGTTTCCCATTTGAGTTATTGACAATCTTCATGACATCTAGAAACTTGCCGTCAATGAGGGGAAGGGTCATGGAAATGAAGATGTAGAACAACGATCGGGCAATGACACAGCCTTGTTTGACTCCTGTTTTGACCAAAATGGGGTCACTTTGGGATCCGCTGTTGCTTAATATGCAAAAAGAGAATATGATAGAGGTCTATATAATCATGACTGGTGTGGAAAAAAGTGAATACAGAAGAGTTATTTAACTACTGCCCACAACACAGGAATGAGGGGTCACCAAATGAAATTAATAGACAGCAGGTTTAAAACAAAGGATGTACTTCTTCACGCAGCACACAGTCAATCTGTGGAATTCTCTGCCAGAGGATGTTGTGAAGTCCAAGACTATAAAAGGAGTTCAAAAAAAGAGTTAGATAAATTCATAGAGGATAGGTGTAACAATAACTATTAGCCAGGATGGGCATCAATATTGTCCCTAGCCTCTGTCAGTCAGGAGCTGGGAATGGGCAATAGGAGATGGATCACTTGATGATTGCCAGGTTGTTCAGTGCATTCCCTCTGGGGCACCTGGCACTGGCCAGTGTCAGAAGACACTGAGCGAGATGGACCTTTAGTCTGACCCAGTATGGCCATTTTTAAGTTCTTCGGATAATAGTAACTTGTTCTCTGAAAGAAAGAATGGAGCTCTGAAGTTGTCAGTTTTTGACAAGACTTGAGTAAAATTATTCTAAAATACTTTGTTGGGGGTTTTATTCTTCTTTCTGAAAATAACCACATAATTGCCTAAAAATTAACTGTGAAAAGCTCCCACCAAATACAGCATGATTTAGATAAGCCAGACAAGAGAAGATATGAGTGTATCTCGATGCATTTATATTGGTTAGCTCATAAATTCTGAAAGAGTGTTCCATCTTAAGTAGTGCCTTTTTCTGTAAAAAGATGAACCAGTACTCAGCTGGCTCCTCACCCACCATTCCCAGCCTAACTCATGGGAAGAGATGCAAGAGCAGGTGTGGGATTTGGAAAGGTAGAAGGGTGCTGGAGTGGGCTGGGGCACTTACCTCTGATCATTGCCGCCACCACACCACTTCCCTGGATAGGGAAATGGCAATGGCAGAAGAAAACCCTCTCCAGGCAGCTTTGCCTCCCACCATTGCCAGGCACTGTCCAACTCCTGCCCCCTGCTGCTCTGCTTGGCCAGAATATTGGCTAATCAGTGAGGCAGGGGAAGCCCGTCTACAGGGAGCACTAAGCTGCCGTTTGTCCAACAAGAGGCGGCTCAGGGCTCCTCACCCCACTTTGGGATGCTAGCTGGAAGATGGGGAGGAGAGCCCAAAGTCTCAGGGTCCAGAATCAGGCCAGCCATGGTCTGAATCCGGACTGCAAGTTGGCAGTTCCCCACCCATCTGAGAGGAGTGGTAGCTGTGATACAGTGCTGCAAGTTAGGTTTAAAAACAGCAAAGAGGGGAAAAAACATGGGCTACTTGAAGCTGAGGTCTTTGAAACTTCTCCCTTTCCAGAGCAAGGGACAGGGAATTAATCCTGAAATAATTTCATTTTAGATGCCTCATATACAAGGAAGAAAGGGGTTAATGAAACCATCTGATTACAGGTAACATCAACAGATGCTGAGATACCTCTATAATGAGGACCTTATATGAAGGTAATTTAAAAGGTAGAGTTATATCATGCATTGTAAGTTCCATCAGCTTGCGGCACTTATTCCTTGCCCTTTTAGCCATATGAATTTTCCCCAAACACAGAAAATTAACAGTCAGTAGAAATACAGATCGTGTGAAAGATTCCTCCAGCTCATGAATAATGCATTTTGAGTCCACAAGCAAGAGGCCAAAAAACTGTAGATTTGACAGAGGTGACAAGATTCTTGTCAAATCCATGAGTTTAATCTGGCTCCTAAAGATACTTAATGCATCTGAGATGAAGAGCGAAGGAGTCGGCGGAGGAAAGGGAAGCGAAAAAGGAGTCAAAATAAAACACACAAGCCAACAGAAGATGGAATTGGGAGAGCAAATGTGTAGAATTTAATGCCAGACTACATAAAACCTTGGACAAAGTATGCAGCGTATCTAAATTTATTAAGGAACTCCCCTCACTTCCTGTTGCACCTTTCTGGCACTCGTTTAGATATGTTCTAAAGATTCAGAATTTCAAACATAACAAAAGGAGTATTCAACAATACTTCTGAAAAAAGACAAAAATACATAGCCTTAGAGCAGATCTTTGTCAGCCCTTTTTCAGTCCTCCAGTCATGAAAAACTGCACAAACAATTCTTTTTTATAGTAGCATTTAATATAAGGCTTTAAACTGAGAAAAGTGGAGAAAGAACCAAAACCAAAGTAATTTTTCCAGTGACAAGCAATCCAGTCCTAAGATAAGGAGAGAGAGGTTTAACTATAAGCTCTTCAGTAGCCACAGTGCAACTTTGTCTACTTGGTCTTGTGGCTCAGTTACACTGAACCTGAATATTTCAAAATGAACAAAACTGGGAAAACTCACAAACTTCTCCACTTTCCCACTCCACTCAACTGACCTTTATAAAATATACAATTTAAGGATACAAGCCCTCTGGAAGCAAACAGTTTATAGTTGATAAACTGAACCAGATCTTAATATAATGGGAATCAGACACATCAGCATTCCTACTCTAATACAGTTTTGTAACAATATGAACAATAATCTGTTTCATCAGAGGTTAGCAAACACAAATAACTGGTCACGAGAACAAACAGGACAAAGGGCTCTAAGGCAGTCTAATTCAAAGGTTCCACAATTTTTTTTTTTCTATACAGGGTTCAGGGAGGTTTCAGATAAGTTGCATGCAAATTGACTAGAGGAAAAGGTAGAAGGATTTAACAGTATTGGAGGAAAAGGCAGAAGCTAAGAAAGCCCGTACCATCTGAGCTATCACAGTGAGAATCTATGTATGAGATAGTTTTGGTACAGACAGAAAGTGGCAAGTAGGAAGAGTACTGAGAACAAGAGAAAAATTGTTCAGGGAGTCTTTTAAACTCGCTTACTCATAATAACTCTTCTGTTCTCATCAGACAGCCTGAGCTGGGAACCAGAAAACTAGAGAAAACTAGATAACTAGCTCCACCAAAGACCAAAAAAGCAGTACAAGAATCTTCATGAAATAAAACACAACTCTCAGCCGATGACTCCATACTCAAAAACCAGCCATTGGACTTCTGTGGCTGAGAATGTGGACAGGATAATGCTTTGTGCCACAATGAAAGAACAGCCTTGGAAACGTTTGTTAAGATTTTTCTTTCTACTCAGAAGCCACTCATTCTGAGAGGTGGTGGTTACTTGTTACTGCCACTGCATGCTTCATTTGATCTCGGATTGCAAGAAAGACAATATTTGTGGAATACTTATGGAAAAGGGAGCCCAGGCTAGTCGAATGCTTGTGGAAAAGGGAGCCTATGTTAATATTTATTTTACACACACACACACACACACACACGGCCCCTTTTCATCTCAGAGAGTGGTTAGCAGTGGTGGTGAGGATCTATGGGCAGTGTTTGAGTCTACAGCTTCTTTCATGGCTTATCTGTCTGATATTGGATCTGCACGGTCAACTGCAATAACCACGTCAGTCTACTTCCAAATTCTTGATTCTGAGAGCTTTTCCTTCTAAGACCAAGCTCTTTTGCATGCCTTGCACATATACTATCAAAAGGATGATGTGCCCTGTTGTAGCAATCAACACCAGGTATTTCGATCTGATGATCGAGATTCCCAGGATTTTGGAGCATGACCGAATTTTTTCATGGCATTTTTGCCTGTATCCTTGAATCTTAGCTTTGGTCTTCCTCTTGTTCTCAACCCACATGACAGTTCACCAAAGAGGATTTCTTTGGGAAGTTAATTGTCACCCATTCTTCCCACATGAGATCTAGCTATAGTTGAGGTATGTTAGTAAAGAGTGCATAGTGCTGTTTGGAGACTGTGTTAGGTTGCATACATGGATTTAACAAGAAGGGTGCATAACACTCAACTAGTTATAATGTTGAGGCATACTGGGCATCACTTCATCTCACTGCATACAAGAAGCTATTTGCAACATCTCATATTGAAAAGCCATTTCTAGAAGCAGTATACAGTGCCGCCACATGGGGGAAAATCAGACTTACCACTATCATACTGAGCTTTACAAGTTGCAGGTGGTTAGACTATAACCATGATGATCCCTTCTAAACTTAAAATCTATGCCTTGGAGCTGGGAATACTTCAGATTACCTTCAAACAGCTGACCTCTGATTGGAATTTCAAGCACGATTATGAAGAGATTTTAAAAGGAGTTACAACCTGCTTTCCTCAGATGTAGGCAGAGCCTTCATGACAGATGTGTAAGGGGGAGGCTTCACCAGAATAACCCCCTAAACAACAACAAAAACAACATGTATGCCAGATAGATACCAGTATGTGGGCTTCTCTCTTGTTCAGCCTGCAGCATATCATGCCATCTGCTACTGGTATCGGTATTTGGAATGAGTTGTGAACACAATTTACCAAAGTTCAAAGCACAGTTTCAAATATTGTTGCATGTTATGTACTGACGTCAAAAACAGGGGTGGAGGATTCTCAACGATACGTTTATGCCATATTTTACACACTGTTAGAGGGGATGTTAGCAACTTCCTGCACAACAATTGCAAAGCAGAACACCTACTGTAGAAAGGATCAAGCTATCATTTCAGAGAAAGATCACCAGTGAGACAAAGAGCTGCAGGTCAAGATATTATTTAATTGAATTGAAGTGGGGAGGCAAACATTCTTTTATCACCTCTAGGCCTGCAGTTTGTTTCTTCCACCCCTCCTTTCAGGTTGTTGAATGCTGATAAGACAATACTTGGTTCAGCCAGTTATAGCACTGAACTCATTTCTCAGTAAGAGCTCCTCTCAATAGGGAAACTGATTGGAATTATTCCCCTCATTGAACACTCTTATTCTGGAACAACTATTGCAGAATAGCTTATTCCAGTCAATATTTAATGTAGACAAGCCCTGAAACAGACTTTCTGCACAGCAAAACCTTTTCTTTCTGTACTCTCATTTGCTAGAATTAAGTTTATCTCAGCTGTAGCCTAGTTTTAGCCTTATGTGTGGTAAATAATTGCCCCGTCATTAGGTAGCCAGTTAGAGCTCCTTGTTTCAATTAAAAGATTAGAATTTGCTCCCCAACACTTACAAATCAAAGGAGATTTATATTTTTCTATGGAAAGAGAATGTGTATATGCAGAGAATTAAGCATGTGTTCTTCTGCCTTATTCCTACAAAATCACTGCCAACTGAGCGTTGTACCCTCCAACAATCTGTACACATTTATAGTGCAAATGCTTCACACAAAGATTCTAAAAGGGGATAAACACATTCACTGATAAGCACACAAATTAGTCTCTCAAAACCAGAAGTAAAACAAAGGTGAAATCATTATCTTTGCCTTGGAATGGAACTGAATGTTTCTTCTTTAACTTTTATTTATTTTTAAGTAAGGGCCAGTACTGTAATCAGCACGAAGACAGCAATATTTTTTGTCTAATAATACAAAGCGAAACAAATTCAGCAGCATCAGCCTTCTGGGGCTGGAGCAACGTCTTATCCTTCCCACATGTCAATCTTCCTACTCTGCAGACACCCACAGCTAAACAACAGGAAAAAACTGGGTCTGCATGTTGCCTTCCTTCCAGTTTAGGAGGAGCTGACTTGGGTCACCAGGATGCCATTACTTCTCTCAGCTTCCTGGCGAGGCTAAGCCAACAACTTTCTAATGGCGGTGGGTAAAAAATGCCACCTACCAGACACTGCACTATGTCTGCAGTGCTCTCCATTTGTAGCACATGAATGCACTACTGCCATCCTCCTTCCATTTGCATTTTCACATCGTTATCACAGAGCAAAACCTGCAAGGATTCAGAGGAAATTCCTACTCTTTTTGAAATGCCCCTGCAAACGTCGAAATGCCCCATTCCTATCACCTGATTTTGACATTTGCAGGGTCCTTTCGAAAAGGACCTTCATGCCACTTGTGACTGAAACACGGCACTTCCGAAGTGCTGTGGCCGGCAGCATGCCAACATTCATTTCAGCGCCTCATTAGTATTCTTCGATTTGGCCATTAGCATGGCCATTTCGAAGTTTTCCCCTAGTGTAGACATGGCCCATGAGTTTCTCTGTTGCTGGCTCACCCTCCTTTCTTCCTCTCCCTGTGCTCCTTCTACACCTTTCACTGTGTCTGATTCTTTTACTCATCTCCCGTTCCCACACTTAAGACCCTTCTATCATAATTTAACTGATTAAATGGTGAGTAAATTGTGCAATTGATTCAAATTATATGATTGATCTTAATTAGTTCCTCCCAACTCTATAACCATAGTTGTTTTATCTGCATAATAGGAGCACCTCAACACTGAGAACCAGTACACCTATGTGTTGTACAACAAATGGTAAATTGCCATAGGCCTACTTGCAAAAGTAATAGCAGAACAATGCTCCCTGGTTGCAGGGGCCATTATAGTCGTCACAATTGAGCTTTTCTTACCTTTGCACCTGCCAAAAATCCCAAAGAGATGGCAACTCTGGCTCGTAGGTCTGGTCTGTCTTTGGGCCATACATAAGATAACATTGCCCGGATAATCTTCCCGGCATCTATCTCTTTCAACTATTGAGAAAAAAAAACCACATCATATTACTAGAGATAAAGAAATATATTTCAAAATGCAGCATTTAAACATCAAAATGGAAAAAAGCAAAATATAAACCCAGAAAAATGTTATATTCACTAATCATGGTGAGTTTGACAAAACACTTGAAAAAACTACTCAGAAATTTTAACACATAAGGAAATTACATATTTTTCTTTTAAAAAGCTGTCCTGACTGCACTAACACCTATAAAACCATAAAAACTAGATGTCAAAGTACTGAGAAAACGAACTACAATCTATATGTTCAGAAGCAGCTCTAAAAGGGTTTACCATTTAACACCACAATCTTAAACCAAAAAGTCTCTCTTCCCATCTTGAATCCTCTACCTTTAGAGTACCCATTTAATTACCAGTGCAAAAAAAATTTAGACATGACAGAACTGCATTTTAGCCAAGAAATATTTTACATATGAATGATATGAAGGAAAACTATTTCTGTACTCAAACATTTGATATTTATAAGCTGCTGAACGACAAAAATTTTTTTTCTGTTTTTTCATTTTGACTTTTCTAGAGGAAACATAGGTTGCAGTTCCCCATTCCTGACCAATGGGAGCAGCAATACAGTGCTTGCCAGTGAAGACAGCTTGTGGAGCCCTCTACCCTTGCCTTCAGGGGCTGCAAAGTCATGCTGACACCTTCCAGGAGTAGCACAGAGCTAGGGCAGTGGGTAGCCTATGTTAGCCCTACTGCACCACTGGACTGATAATCATAAGGACCTAAATAAAAAGCCCTGAGGGACCAATGTGGCCTGTAGACTGCAGTTTGCCCACCCTGCTGTACGGGGCTAATTTATAGAACACCAAAAACTTTTATGAGGCTGATACACTAAGGCTATGTCTACACTATGAAATAAAGTCAAATTTATTGACATTGACTTTTTACTGCTAGATTTTATAAAGTCGAAGATGAGGGTCCACAAATGTCCAAAAAGTCGACATAGCGCGTCTCCATTGTTTACCAAAGTTTGACTGCATCAGCAATGCATTGTGGGTACCTATCCCACAGTGCCTGTTGCATTCTGAGCTTTGTGCCAGTAGCTTATGGGAAAAAATGGGCAGCAAGTGCTTGTGGGTGTCTGATGTCATAATCACAGAGTGCAAAGTACCTCCCATTGGAAAACAAATGGATGGACCAAGGAATTTTGTGCCATTTTTCCAAAGCCTGCCCCAGCTCACGGCGCTAGCATGGATTCTGAACAGTTTATAGCCATTCCATAGTATGTTATGGCCACTTCCCAAAGCGGCATGCAGTATTTTATTAGACAAAGCCGGGGGAGGATGAGATGGATGAGGATAACTCGGATGATGATACTGAAGAACTGGAGAACAGAAATGCAGAGCTACTGGCTGCCCTAGAGGCATTGCTTGCAGCAGAGTGCTGATTCTGGAGATGTGAAACCAGAACACACTTGTGGGACCACATTAATTTTCATGGTCTGGAACAGCCAGCAGTGGCTGCAGAACGTCCGAATGCACAAGACCACTTTCGTGGAACTCTGATTTGCTGTCCCCTGCCCTGAAGTCCACCAATACCAGAATGAGACCTGCTTTGACCATTCACAAACCTGTGGCAATTGCTCTGCGGAAGTTTGCAACACCCGACAGCTACCAGTCAGTGGGAAATCAATTTGGGGTGGACAGATCTACAGTGAGGGCCACAGTGATTCAGGTAGCCAATGCAATCTGTGCCCATCTGACGCAGAAGACTGACTCTGGGAAACATGCAGCACGTAGTGGATGGCTTTGCTGCTATGGGCTCTCCTAACTGTGATGGGGCAATAGATGAAACACACATCCCCATCCTGGCCCTGGACCACCTGGCCTCAGAGTACACAAACCACAAGGGATACCTCTCCATGGTGTTGCAAACATGGTGGATCACAAAGGTTCTTTCACCAACATCTGCGTGGGATAGTAGGGAAAGGCGCATGACCCGTGCATCTTTAGAAATTCAGGTCTGCACAGAAAGCTCCAGGATGGGATTTTCTTCCCAAACCAGAAAATCAACATTGGTGAAGTGGAGATGACTATAGTTACACAGGCCGACCCTGCTTACCCTCTGCTCCCTTGGCTCAGGAAGCCATACACAGGCACCCTAGACTGCAGCAAGGAGAACTTCAATTAAAGTCTGAGCAAGTGCAGAATGTGACTTCGGCCATTTAAAAGCCAGATGCAGGTGCCTTTTGATGTGTTTGGACCTTTGTGAAACCAACATCCTCGATGTGGTTTCAGTGTGCTGTATTCTCTGTAACATTTGTGAATCAAAGGGGGAAAATGTCACGCCAGCCTGGGTGGCAGAGGCAGATGCCCTGGGCAGTATTCATGAAAAGCTGGACACAAGAGCAATCAGCAGTCTGCAGGCAGAAGCAACAAAAATCAGGGAGCCTTTGAAAAACAGCTTTATGAATGAGCAGACAGACACATGAATCTGCGGCATTTAACTATTGTGATACCACCTCCACACTGACATAACTGCGTGTGCTTGACCTTTATGAAAGCACCTCCAACTGCATCCCACCCAATGTGAACCAATAAACAACACTGTGGTTTTCACAAAAAGATTCTTTTTATTTAGAGGGGGGAGGGTTAAGGAGTAGGAAATACAAGGGAATCCTGGCATCATGTATGGTGGTATTTGAGACTTTTGCAGCATAGAGAAGTCCTATGGCTAGAACGCGAGACTGTCTTTGGCCTCCCCCAACCCCATGCATTCAGGGACCCCAACAAAGGGGGTGTGTCAAGCCATATCAAGGGGAGGTCACGCAACAGGGTGTAGAGGCCACATTATGAGTCCTGCAGTGGTTGTCCCTCTGCAGCTCCAGCATGGAACGCAGAATGTCAGTTTGCTCCCCAACAGCTGTCAGGAGCTCCGCAGAGTTCTCAGTCCTGCACTGGAGCATGCTTTGTCACCACTGCTGGGTCCATCTTCTGTCAGTGGTAGCTTTGGTTCATTCCCATTCTGTCTTTTCAAGCTGCTGTAGGATAAGGTCCTGTTTAGATCTTTTCTCGTGACTCATCACAGAAACCTTGTCCCCCCACTCACACTGCCTGTTGAAGACAGTGATGGTCATAATTTAGATACAATTTTTCATTTGACACAAAGCGTTTTTACCCATAGAAACGCTTAGAGGGTTTCTGTTTCACTATCAGGGTAACTTTTGTTTTCCAAGGCCACTTTTGGCTTCTTAAAAGATGACAATAAATCAACATCTGCAGAACAGAAGCTAATAGTTGTCCAGATCATTTCACTGCAGACCTGGTAAGATGTTGTTGACTTAAGGATGTAGGGATGGGACAGGGGTTTGAAACAAAGCCCTGTAAACTGTAAAGCTCGGGGGTGAGGGGGACCAAACACTTTCTTGGTGGCTCCTCACAAATCTTGTGCAGGGGAAAGGCCAGCAGCATGGTCGGAGACGAAAAGGACCTGCCAGCCACATGGGAGGGGAACTGGAGAGCCTGCCACTCACATGATGTGGCAGGGCAGTCCTGGGAAATTCAAATGGCCAGGGAGCAATGCGATAATGTTAAGGGGACAAACCCTAATGAAACTTCCCATGCTTCTTCTAGGCTGCAAAAAGAGACACTAGCCTCCTAAGAATAAGAAAGTGAAAAAGAAAATAGGCTTATGCTGTGTGAGCACAGGGCTGAAAAATTTGCCAGAATGCTGTGTGGTGCCATGATGCCAGATTACATACTAGTTGCCTGGCATGGCAAGGTGTGCTATTGTGGAAGCTGCAATAAATCACACCTCCCCAAAAACCTTGTGCAAAAAATTCAAGAATACCTAGCTGAGACCTTTATGGAGCTCTCCAAAAAGGATAAGTACTCCACCTGCGGAAATATTAAACAAGCTGTTCTAAGGGGCACAGATTCACCATGCCTGATCTACAACCTACTTGTAATAGTTTAAAAAATATGCTCAGCAGAAGTAAACCTATACCTCAACCCAAGCACAACCCACCTACAGCACTCTAAAAATGTACTCACCGGAAGAGCCCTATCCAGTGTTTCTGGACCCCGAAGCATCAGGTGTTAAAGGGATTGTTCTAGGGTGATGAAGATCCCTGTCAGGATCAGCTTTTTTGGGTGCCTACTGACTGTCACTCCCTCCTCTGCATCGGCCTCTGCCTCCTGCTCACCCTCTCAGCTGTCACTGTAGTCCTGAGGATGTCCTCCTGAAGAGTCCCTGATAGCCTCAGGGAGGATGGTTGGGTCCCTACCAAGAATGGCATGGAGCTGCTTGTAGTAGAAACATGCCTTGGGAGAGGATACAGATCACTCATTTGCTTCTCTCACTTTGATAATTCTGCCTGAGCTCTTTTATTTTGACCTGGGACTGCTGAGTGTCCTGGGCATTTCCTTTCTCAATCATGCCCCGTGAAATCTTCCCATAAATGTCTGCATTTTGTTTGCTCATTCACAGCTCAGCATTGATTCTTCACCACACACAGAAATGAGATCCAGAATCTCATTAGGGATCCACGCTGGAGCTCTTTTGCGACCCCAAGAATTCATACCAGAAGACCCCTATAGTCGTGATCGCTAGATGTGGTAGCTAGATGCAAGGATGGCACCTGAGGTGTGCTCCTGAGGTTCGATATCTATGGTGGTCAGGAAGAAAATGAATTCCAGTCCCCAGACTTCCTGTTATCCAGTTCCTGTGCACCTGGAGAGCAGTGGAGGTGAAAGTGGCCAGAATGGACACCTGTGGGGCACTGTGGTATACCTCTGGAGGCCAGTAAAAAAAAAAAATCGATTTAGAAAAACAGTTTCCACACTAGTATTAATTCAACCTTTTAAATTCAAACTTGGCATTATGCCACATTGGAGGGTTGGGGCAAGAAAAAAAAAAATCAAACTTAGCGTCCCTTAAAATCGATCTAATGGTATTTGCAGTGAAGACAGTCACATTGTAAAATCAAGTGAAGTGCCTTAAAATCGAGTTTCTGCTGTAGTGTAGACATACCCTAAGTAAACTGTGTGGAATTCATACATGGCTCCAAAGAGCTTAAGGTGTAACTACACAAACAGGTACAATACACAGAAGAGTGACATGTAGTTATTTCAAAGACTTGTGAATAAAGGGTGGGACTTGGCACATATTTCTGGGAGTTGGGTCCAAGTACCTTGGACATAATAAAAAAGCCAACAAAATCACAGATGGGATGAGACAAAAGGGATCAAAGCAAGACAGGGGTTTGTATGGATTATAAGAAACATGAGAGTAAAACAGCACTATGACACATATATAAATGCAGAAATTTAATTTCTGAGCATACAGGAACTCAAATGCATCTGAAATTTAGTATTTCTGCCAGAAGTTCAAAATTTGTAAACATTCTTATTTTAAACCAGTGATTTGGAAACCCATTTTAATGGGGTCTGCAGGGCTGACAAACTTACTGGGGGCCAGGGCTGAAACCTGAACCCCACTATATGGGGCTGAAGCAAAAGCTCTAGGGCTTCAGCCCTATGTTTCAGGACTCCGGTAGCAGGGCCCTTGTCTGGGGCTGAAGCACTTGGAATCTGTCCCCCTGCCAGAGGTGGAGGGGTTTGGGTTGGCTCATGCTTCAGTCCCTTGTCTCGGGTTCATGTTTTAATTTCTGTTGTCAGAAGAGGGTTGCAGTACAATGAAGATTGCGAACCTGTGTCTTAAGAATTATTTTAGTTAAACATCTAATTTAGACACATTGCCATAAACTGATATGTTTCAAGTACTTAATCATTTAACAAGTATGTTACTTACCCTTCTTTACAGGATAGTGACAAGGACTCTTGCTCTGCCTAAAAAAAGTGTCTGTTTTCTTTTAGGATATTCTACAGTGTACACTGGTATTCTTTCAAAGAAAACCCTCCCCCCCAGCCCTGACCATACCCCCAACATTCCAAAACTGGTCTGGTTGGTTTAATTGTGTGTAAAATGTCACCACTTCATTTAATGGAATGGTCTCTGAAGTTGGGTAATCATCCATTATAAGGTCAGTGAGCTGTACATGACCAGAGTTTAAATAGGACCGTAAATTTTTGCCTGTCTTATTTTATAACCTAGTCCCACCCTGAAACCTCTTTTTAAACTAAAGATAAATCCAACATTCTGATGAAAGAATAAATTTTTGTTTTTGTAGTGAGATAATTTAATGGATTAAGAAGAATTATTTTCCTCTGACTTGCAAAGAAGTCCACATGCTGTACAAAATCATATAAAAACATGTGCCTTGGTTCACACTAGAATGTAACACACAGTATTCACTGACAACCAACAACTCCTTCATTGCTGGACACCTGGGGCAATCTTGAAAGACAGAAAGGTTATCTGAAGCTGAAGTGAAGCCAGCAACTAGCAAGTAAACTAAATTAGCCATTACCTCGTGCATGTTAATCTTTCCATTTCAGGTAGTTTGCTGGAAAAAGTTTATTTGCCCTTTTCTGGATGAATTTTTACTAAACAGAAGATCCATGACAAGAGATGGATTTTACACAATTCTGTATTTCCCACATTGGAGCTTATTTTATGCATTCACCCTGTTGTCAATTTCAGGAGAAAGACGTAAGTTAGTTTTAAAATTCACCGTGAAGCCAAATTTGAATTAGAGGGAAAAGGTAGGGGCTTTTTTTGTTAAGAGAAAAGGCACATGAGATTCAAAACACAAGAGAGATGGATTTTTATGTTAAAGTATAGGCTTAAGTTTGATACTGGTGTCCCTAGGTTGCCTCAACAGCAAGAAGTTAACAAGACACTGACAGCTGCTAGCTGCACATACAGTAACTGACCAATATAAGTTATAAATACCCTTCATATAGCATTTAACAAGTGGATATATCGACAATTCATAAGTCAGAAGATGTAAAATTGCATTTCTGCTTGTCCCCAGCTACACAGATGTGAAGAGATGCTGGCAAAAGCACAACCGTGAACACTGCCCTTTGTAGTGAAGGGTATGCGTAAATAGCCTTGCATTTCAAACAAAAGCACTTTTTAAAGCACCTTTAATGGTTTTGAAGGAACAGACTGGTGTCATGTTAATAAAAAAATCTAGTAGAGTGACTGGACTGGTTCTAATTATATGTTGCTGTTGGCTAGTCAGACACTGTACAGAAAAGCTATTAGAGAGGGGAAAAAATGAGAAGAAAATATGAAGGTGGCAAACGAGGAATTCAGTCTGGCTCGTTGACGGCTACGAATGGTTTCAAAACCAGAACAGTCTATTCAGAATAGTGAGAATTCAGCAAGTGCTTTGCACTGTCTTGCAACAGATCAAGAAAAAAATCAAAGGATGAACAAAATATGCATTACATCAAAGTTCAACACAAAATGAGTACAGATATAATGATAGATGTGGAGAAACATGAATCACAATGCAGAAGACATAAAAGCCACAGGATTAGGGTGGTGGTTTTTTTTTTGTTTTTGTTTTAATTAAGTCTGTTAAAGGTGACCTGTAAAGAAAAAAGAAAAAAAAAAAAAAAGACTTGTGTATATGTTTCCCCTTTGCTGGGCATCCAATGAGATTCTGTACCAAAATATGTTGTATTATTAATACAGCAAATTCTTCCAAAAGGATGGTATGAGCAATACTTAAAAGAAAGCACTTTGGTGTCAATGGCAGAATTACCTGCATAATGACTATACTACTGGAGAAAGTAGGAGGGAAGAGAGGCAAAGTATCAGGGCTTTATCGTGCATTTGAAGCAGTCTATGAGAAAGACTATGAAGACAGACTCCTTAAAAATAGGACCAACATTCAGAAGCCATAGCTTTACATACAGTCTTATCGTAAATTCTCAAAAAGTCAACATTAACTTGAAATCTAATACATTTTAAAACTGTGGTAGAAGTAGTTTCAGGATCAGTACTATACAAACCTTGACATTCCCTTTCCAATACTGTTATACTGTATAATCACACATCCTTTAATTATTTATTCCTTGTATTGCTTTGCAGTAGACTCACCATACAGAGAAATTGACAATAAGGAGAAAATTATTTTTACTTGCTGGTGTCAAGTAATACCTAAGATGACTAATAACAAAAATTAGGGAGAATTACTTTTCTCTAATCTTTCAGTTATCAGACATCTTAGGTATGACTTGTATCACTAGCAAGTAAAAATAATTTCTAAAAAGGCAGTATTACTTTAACCTCTTTCTGAATCTTTGTAAACACCTGTAAAATGGGGATAATATAGGATAAACCTCTAATCCAGCATCCTCAGCGTCAAGCCAGAAAATCTACTGCACCAGGGGAAGCTCAATATTGTCCAGCAGCATTACCAACACTTTCACTGATTGCTGGGCTCTTAGAAGATATTTAGGAGTAAATTTCAGTTAAACAACAACACAGAGAGCCAGGACTGATGGCTGTAAACAAATTTTATGGGACTGCTATGGGGTCCAGGGGATCCCAAGCTCTGAACCCTGTCTGCAGGCAGGAGTGACTCTCACTCAGCAGGAGAACAGCAGGTTTATTAGCCGACAGGGCACAGTGTCTTTCAGAAGAGTCAGTACATCAATCAGGGACAGTCACTCCAATCCACACTGGGGAGAGGAGGCCCCGAGGGGCCCCCGGAGCCAGGACCTTGCCCCCCACTTTGTGTCTCTCTGTCCCAGCCCAGACTAACTGCTTTCCAACTTCCAGTTCCAATTCAAACCCCTCAGGCTCCACCTCCTCTTTTGTCTGAAGTCCAGAGGTGTCACCTGGTGGCCTAGTAACAGAGAGGGAGCCGTGCTAGTCTATATACTATCAAAACAAAAAAGCAGCCAAGTTGCACTTTAAAGACTAACAAAATAATTTATTACATGAGCTTTTGTGGGACAGACCCACTTCTTCAGACCATGTAGTAGTAGGCATCCTTCAGTATACGTAGACTATGGATCGTGCCCTTCGTAGTTTCATTAGGGATCATCATTTGCAGCGTCGACCGTGACTGTGAAGGCCCACCCACATGAGAGTGACAGTCCTTGCTGCATCTGCATCTTCAGACCATAGCCATATCAGAACAGACTCAATATTTAAGGCATAGAGAACCAAAAGCAGTAATCAAAGTTGACAAATCAGAAAAAAAAATTATCAAGGTCAGCAAATCAGAGAGCTGGGGGTGGTGGGGGGTGGAGAGAGAGTCAAGAATTAGATTAAGCCAAAAGTATGCCAAAGAGCCCCTATAATGTCCCAGAAAATTTGCATCCCAGTTCAAACCACGTGTTAATGTGTCGAATTTGAATAAGGAAGAGAGTTCAGAAGCCTCTCTTTCCAAAGCAGACTGAAAATTCTTCTTCAATAAGATGCAAACTCTTAAGTCATTAACAGAATGACCCACTCCATTAAAATGCAGACTAACTGTTTTGTGGATCAGGAATATTTTGATGTCTGTTTTGTGCCCATAAATTCTTTGAGAGAGTTTGAAGTCTGTCCAATGTACAAAGCATCTGGGCATTGTCGGCACATGATGGCACATATGTTGTTAGTTGAGGAACATGAGAATGTGCCCGTGATTCTGTGAATAACCTCATTAGGTCCAGTGATGGTATCGCCAGAATAGATATGTGGACAAAGCTGGCAATGGGCTTTGTTGCAAGGAAAAGTCCCAAGACTGGTGTTTCTGCAGTACTGTGGCTATTGGTTAGAATCCTCATAAGGTTGGGAGGTTGTCTGTAGGAGAGAACAGGCCTGTCACCTAGGGCCTTCTGGAGTGTGGCATCCTGATTAAGAATAGGTTGTAGGTCTTTAATAATTCATTGCAGTGGCTTGAGTTGGAGGCTGTAGGCAATGACCAGCGGTGTTCTGTTCTTTCCTTTTTTGGGCCTATCTTGGAGTAGCTGGTCTCTGGGTATTCGTCTGGCCCTGTCAATTTGTTTTTTTATTTCTCCTGGTGGGTAATTCAAGTTTATGAATATTTGGTAGAGAGCTTGTAGTTTTTGCTCACTGTCAGTTGGATCAGAGCAAATGTGAGTGTATCTAAGGGCTTTACTGTAAACAATGGATCTAGTTGTGTGTGCAGGATGGAAGCCAGAAGCGTGTAGGTAAGTATAACGACCAGTGGGTTTCCGGTACAGTGTGGTACCGATCTTGCCATCCTTGATTTGTACTGTAGCATCCAGGAAATGTATCTCTTGCGTGGAGTAATCGAGGCATAAGTTGATGGTGGGGTGCAGATTGTTAAAGTCTCCGTAGAATTCTTCTAGAGTCTATACCATGGGTCCAAATCATAAAGATGTCATCAACGTATCTTAAGTAGAGGAGGGGTAATAGGGGACGAGAGCTGAGGAATCGTTGTTCCAGGTCAGCCATAAATATATCAGCATATTGTGGGGTCATGAGGGTGCCCATAGTAGTTCCACTAATCTGGAGGTATAAACTGTCCCCAAATCGGAAATAATTGTGGGTGAGAACAAAGTTACAGAGGTCAGACATCAGGGATGATATTCCTGATTGCCTGTAATCTGTCTTTGTGTGGAATATTAGTGTACAGAGTCTCTACATCCATAGTGGCAAGGATGACGATGTCAGGAACTGTTCCAATGTTTTGTAATTTCCTCAAAGTCGGTAGTATCTCGCAGATAGCTGGGATTGTTGGTGTCATAGGGTTTGAGGAGGGAGTCAATGTAACTGCATTGTCCGGTGGTAAGGGTGCCAATGCCCGAAATAGGGCATCCAGTGTTTCCCAATCCACAAACCAGTTAGTCTACATTTTAATGGAGTGGGCCACTCAGTTAATGACTTACGAGTTTGTGTCTTATTGAAGAAGAATTTTCAGTCTGCTTTGGAAAGAGAGGCTGCTGAACTCTCTTTCATAGTCAAATTCAACATATTAACATGTGGTTTGAACTGGGATGCAAATTTTCTGGGACATTATATGCTCTTTGGCATACTTGGCTTAATCTAGTTCTTGACCACCCCCCCAACCGCGATTTGCTCACCTTGATAATTTTTTTCTTATTTGTCAACTTTGATTACTATTTTTGGTTCTCTATGCCTTAAATATTGAGTCTGTTCTGGTATGGCTATGGTCTGAAGAAGTGGGTTTGTCCCACGAAAGCTCACCTAATAAATTATTTTGCTAGTCTTTAAAGTGCTACTTGACTGCTTTTTTGTTCTGGTGGCCTAGGTTATCCTCAGCTGGAGCCCCACACCCTCTGTGAGCCACTCACATACACACAGGCATCTCCCACTACATCACATCTCTCCCAACTTCCAGACTGAACTGAGCAGGGTCACTCAGCCGGTGACTTGGAGAAGTCTGGGGCCCTTCCTGCATGATCGGGCATCAGCTGTACCCTCGGTGCTGCCCTTGATGTGTACCACATCCATGTCATAATGCTGCAGAGGGAGGCTCCACCTCAGGAGCTTGGTATTGGCCTCTTTCATATGATGCAGCCAGGCAAGTTCCTTTAGTTGCCTCGGGTTGGTTGGTCTCTCTGCTTCGGCCTGCAGTCCAGCAGTCATGTTCTCAAGACAGGCAGGCACAGCCCATACAGCTACTGCAGCACCAGCAGATCAAACAGTTCCTCTCTGGTTGGGGCCTCTGCCCCGTTTGCCCACCAGTCATATAGCTGCTCCAGCAAATGTCTGGAATTCAGTCACTGCCCAGTAAATGAAGATAAAAATGCTTTCTACCCTTGGCATTTAGCCATATCACCAAAATGGATGTGCGCCTCAGTTCCCCCTTCCATGCCACACAATGGCCGTTTCTACACAGGCCACTTCCTTTGGAAGTGGGATGCTAATACACAGAGAGAAAGATGCTAATGAGGTGTGGATGCAAATTCCCCACACCTCATTAGCATAATGTCATGTGATTTGGAGTCTGGAAGACTGTTCTTCTGGACTCCAAAACGCTGTGTAGAAGCGTGGCCCCCAAGGGGGCTTCTGGAAGGATGTCCTTCTTCCACAGGCCCCTTCTTCCCGAAAATTTTTGGAAAGAAAGGGCCTCCGGAAGGAGGACTTTTTTCTGGAAGCCCCCCCGGGTCTGCACTTCTACACAGCGTTTTGGAGTCCAGAAGAATGGTCTTCCAGACTCCAAATCACGTGATGTTATGCTAATGAGGCACTGGGAATTTGCATCTGTGTCTTATTAGCATTTTCGCTCCATGTATTAGCATGCCACTTCTAAAGGAAGTGGCCTGTGTAGAAACAGCCAATAGGTTTGGAAAGTTCCTTCTCATGTGAGAGGCTGCAAGACTAGTTACAGGGAACAACAGTGACATTTCAAATTACAAACTCCTTCAACATACAGTTCATGCTTATACATCAATGTCAACACATCACATGGCTCTTTCCAAACATTCAGCACGTGGTACAATACCACAGCTTCTGGTAGCACCACCCACTGGTTACAGCAGTCAGTGTGAGTAACAAGAACAAACCCATTGCAATTATACATTTACAATGCTCTTTGGTATACTGCAACCTTTGTGTAACATCCTTGAAAATCTGGCATTTTGGGGCTAAATGGTTGAGGCCTTTCTTTGCACCATCACGTTCTAATCTTCTCCCTTGCCCCATGGGGTGGAAATCTGATTTCTCTGGGTGTGCCCTTCCTTCTAGCAGTGTCTAGGCCATTAGTGATCCTCCTGAAAACCTCCTCCTTCTAGCCAGTCTGGAAATTTGCATATCAAACTGCTTTCTGAAAGTTGCTTAGTGAGTCCCAGATGCAGAATTCACATGAAAAAATCCCTGTTTATCCCTTACTGGCCCACCAGGCCCAAAGCTCCTTTGTCCTTCCACCTCCAACTTCTGCCTCCCCATAGAATCAGAAGTAGAGTCCACTATGAGAATATAAGTGTTTCTATCATCTGGAGATCGGGAATTGCTGGCCCTCTCCTGCATCCTACAGAGATTGATTGTGCAGCTGTTTCACTTGGTTATCACAGGGCTGCTCACATTCCTGATAGCTTTCACTTTACTTGGACCAACTTCCAATTCCTGAGAAACCTTTACACTGCCTGCTTTGACCTTCAGGAGCTGAAACAATCTTCTTCACAGGCAAAGGGCTGGCTCTGGCTCTTACAAACAAGCACCTTTCCTGTTCACTCTCCTTCATGACACTTCCATTTTCCACAGCCCCCAACACTGCTCAGGAAAAGTTTCACAGAAATTGTCTTACTCAAGAGCTCCCCGAAACAACTCACCCCTGTCTGGTTCCACAGGGGCACTGCTCCTTTCAGCCACAACCAACTCCTGGGTTTCATCTATATCCAGGATCACTTCTGGCCCATTGGGCAGATTCCCACATAATCCCCCTCCAGGCAGACAGCTAGTACCACCGGACAGAAGGGTAGGATCCCTTTCCTCCCTTCTGCTACCAGCTTCTTTATCTTCATCAGGCAGCATAACTCCATTGCCAGTCTGCTCTTCCTGTGTCCTGGCTAGAGGATGACTGATTAGACAGAGAGCTCTCGCTCCCTCCCAGTAACACCTCAGCATCAGGCAAAGAACAACTACCAGAATCACCTGGTCTCTGGAATTCCCTGATGATACTAACTGGATCAGATGGAGTTAAAGCATCTTCCTCCCTGAGACACACAGAGGTAGGCCCACTTCCCAGTTGGGCTTCAGCTGCACTCAGATCCAGCTCTGGGATCTTGGCCCCATTTTGAGCCCCCACAGGCTCAGACAAAGGATTCACTTCCCTAGAAGCTGAAGTAGCCTTTCTTGCACCAAGGACGAGCGTCCTTATCAGGGATACTACTGCCCATCTCAGAGCCATTCCCTCTGTTCCAGCCCCCATGGCCGGATTCAGAGTCACACCTGGAATGCTCTTTCCTGGTGGTTCCCTCTCCAGCCACCCCAGGCTGAGGAAGCCTCCTCAGACAATGGATTAGTTTCATCGTTGTTGGCACCTTTTTCAAATGCAGGCTCTGCTCTCTCCCCAGGCATGCTGCTGCTGCTCAACACAGACACACAAATCGGATACACTCTCTCCTTTGTCTCAGCCCCCCTGGCTGGTCTCGACACACGCCTAGAAGGTGAAGCAGCTTCTCTCACAGACAACTTGCCATTCCCAGTGGACAAGATGCTTTCCTGCACAGACACACAGGCACCCTTCCTTGGCCCAGGCCTAGAAAACTGTTTGCAGGCCTGTCTTGGCCACTAGTAGACGGTGGGTTGAAAACACTCCTTCCTTAAACTGTGGCAGGCCACTCGATTCAGAGCTCCATGCAGTCCAGGGCTCCGTGCCCCGATCTGGGCTTACCCCTGCAGGAGTTTCCTTAACCCTCAACTCTGCCATTGTACATCCATGCTGCCTTGTCCAGCTCCTTTAATCTCAATTCAGTTTCCAGGTGCTGCCGCTTCACAGTGGAGCTGCCGAGTGTGGTTGCAGGCTCACAGGCCGATGCCTGCTGCACCCCACGATTCCTGGAAGAATCCCTTCAGTGTGCCAGACTCCTTGCGGGTCACAAGCTCCCTGGTGTTAGGCTGTAGGCCCCTCTGCCCTCTGGGACCGACTCCAACAGACACCCAGAAGAACCCCTTCTTCGATGTAACACCCCCTCTCAACGACCATGAGCACACTCTCTTGGGAAGAACTCATTCAGTGTGTCAGCCTCCTCGCGGGTCACTTGTTCCTGGGGGTTGGGCCCTCAGCCCCTCCATCTGCTGGGACTGACTCCAATGGACTCCCAGGAGTAACCCGTCCTCGGGCATGACACCCCCTCTCGAGGACCACGACCACAGTTGCTTGGGTTCAGCCACAGGCCCCTCTGCCTTGGGGAACTGCACCTCACTGCCCGTCAGCACACCAGGGTCTCAGTGGCCCCCCTTCTTCCTCCTGCGCCCCAGTCTCTTACTGCCGGCTGCTCCATCCTGAGGGTGCAGTACATCCCACCCTGACACCAGTGTGATGGTGTTCAGGGATTCCCAAGCTCCGCATCCCGTCTGCAGGCAGGAGTAACTCTCACTCAGCAGGAGAACAGAGGGTTTATTAGCCGACAGAGCACGGCACCTTACAGAAGGGTCAATACAGTGATCAGGGACAGTTACTCCAATCCACACTGGGGAGAGGAGGCCCCGACGGGCCCCCGGAGCCAGGACCTTGCCCCCTCCTCTCTCTCTCTCCCCCCTCCAGCCCAGACTAACTGCTTTCCAACTTCCAGTTCCAATTCAAACCCCTCAGGCTCCACCGCCTCTATTGTCTGCAGTCCAGAGGTGTCACGTGGTGGCCTAGGTTACCCTCAGTAGGAGCCCCACACCCTCTGTGAGCCACTCACAACACACAGATGTCTTCCACTACATCACAGGGACCATGGAAAACTTGGCCACACCCATGATAAGTGATTGCCTGGCTAACTAAAATCATGCTGGACTACAGACATTGCTAGATGAGAGAGTGCCAAACTAGACAGGTTCAACCTAAACATACTTTTCTTGCATACTGAGCTAATTTTACTAAGAACGTCTATAATAACTTCAGAGGACAGGGAGCAACTTTAGCCCCCATATAGACAAAGGCTAAACTTCAGTCAGCCTGGGTTTGTAGAGAAAGATGAATATAAACTTTGAGAAAGCCGCTGCCACCACAGATTCTTGTTAAGAATTAATTGAAAATCTCCACTAACTTACAGTGGAAAGAAAGATGGCTAAATCTTGGTACTTCCTCTGGTATTTCAAGGGGCTCACAAACACAGTATTCATAGCCATACAGTTTTTGCTATCAGAATAGATCCTCAAGTGATAGTAACTTAGATTGCCAGGATAGATGTTTGTGGTGAGTGCAATTCCCAGCTGCTTCTTAGGAGTCATTACTAGGCAGCAGAAATTAGAGTGGCCATGAACCTAATTTAATCCTGACATGTGCTAAGGGACAAACTGGTCCCAGTTATCTGATGTACACACTGCCATGCCCTCACAGTTACTGAGACTTGCCCATAATGGCTTCTTCAGGATGGAGGGGGGTGGGGGCCTGGGAACTAAGAGCAGGGATCTGTCTCTCCTGTCAATGACGACGCTTACCCAGTGCTTTTTTTGTGCCAGTACTCGCCGGTACTGAGTACCAGCACCTTGGCAATCCCAGTCATGGGATCGACTGGTGGGGTGGGGGCAGAGAGTGGAAGGAGAGAAACTGGCTGAGTACTGGTTCCTCTCTTTTTTAAAAAAAGAAAAAACTCTGCTCTTACCCCTCTGCAGCTTGGTAGCAGAGGAAGAAGCAATATAACTCAAAAAGCAAACTGGAAAAAAAAAATAAAAGCAGAAATTATACCCAAAGAATCAATGTTAAAGTAATAATCAAATTGAAATGGAAAAAGTTAGGAAGTCAGAATTAAGGTTGCCCATGATGCACATTAGATTAAAGAGATGATGAATTTTCAAACAAAACATTTTTATTGATGCAGTGAATGCAGACAGATTGAGTGATGCACTGACTTGCACCCACAAACAAATTCCTTCTCCACCAAATATCAAGCCCTAGAAATGCCACTGACAAGCAGAAATAAGAGATCATATTAAAGTCCAGCAGAATAGATCTGTCATGAAAAGCCTAAAGTACCTGAGGCTAATTTCAAGTTAACATTTGTGACATTTCGGTAACTCTTATAGAAAGCCAGAGAATTTGTGGCAAAATAAGCAGATCAAATCATTACCAGTGCTACACAATTTACAATCTACTAATCCATGGCTCACAACTCACAGGATTTATTAAACAACAGTCTAAAAACTAAAGTAGACATCTGTTGGAAACATTTGCGATTTTCAGTTCTTAAATGTTTGAAAAGGCTGTACACATTTGATTTCTATAGCATCTTGAACAGAGTTTGAGTAATGTTGTTTAATCAAACTTTTACCCCTTGCTTTGGATCTGTGTGGAGTCCACCACCTGCATGACCGTGCCAACATGTTCTCTTATTTATCAGTGGCCACCTCTGGAGAGTCTGTGTGAAACATAAATATCAATTATATAGTTACTTCAAGAACCTTGGACATAAAAATTATGAACAAAACTTAAATTGGAATAGAACTGAAAATCTAGTAACAAAATGTTATCACTCAGCTGAATGGAGATTATGCCTCAGGAACCATACCTGTCTCCTGAAGCTGGCATGAGAAGGCAACAGATTTTAATAGCTATGTCAAAATACCTTAGAGCAGAAATTGTTTAAGGCTTACAGAAGGAGATCTTTAAATCTTTCAAGTACATCTCTAGTGTAAAAATTACTCTATAAAAATGTCACCTTCTTATTTAACAGATCTACTTCCTGAGCACATTATCTGTGGATCTTAGAGACAAAATGTGTATGTTTTAATGATTTTGTTTTCTGTTAACCTTGCCAAGAACTTGTATGTACATAAAGTGTGCCAGTTTAAATTGTCTTTAAAAAAAAGTTTTAAAAGTTTAAAACTTTGAAAAAAATAGTAATTAAATCCATGCAAAAGCCTATTTGGAAACATTTATAAGCCAGGTGTACACCAAAGTATCAGTGTAGTTTGGTAAGCAACTGATTCAAGATAAGTTAAATTAATAAAAGCTAGCGGCAAACCAAATTAAGAACACTCTTTAACCTAACTGATTTGTGAACAACGATTTCCTTAAACCAATGCAACTTTTGCATTTAAATAAGGTTTAACAGGGAGTGAAGTGCATTTTGTTGTTTTAATGTGCAAAAAATAACTAGTAAATGATTTCATCTACAGATTTGGAAATCTACTAATGTTATGAACAGGCATAACCAGAGGAGACCAGGACAATGGGCAGTTGTAAATGAGGGCCTACATCACCCTGCACAACCTTTACTGTGGTGGTGATGCAGGAGGAGATAAAAAATCAAGTCTGACCTTCAGAACACATGTGGAGTTTGCAGGGCTGGCGATTAGAAAAGCCATCCTTACTTGTAAATTGAGGAAATTTGTTACAGAAATCACTGCAAAAAAAAAACTCCACCCACAATGAATCCCACTATGTCATTAAAAAGTCTCTCTACAAAAGTATAGTAAAAATAAACAGATCACAAACAGGGCCATTATTTAATTACATTGTAAATTAAATACATACATTGCAATTTACTTACATCCAATTAAGTTAACCAAATGTCATCTGATTTATATCTAGCTACACATACCTTCCCTTGATGGGAAAGAAAATGCATTTTTACTAATACATTGTTTAAGCAAAATGGAACTTTCAATGAAATGCTTAAAATTACTGCATTACACTGGAATGTCACCAGTTTGGCAAATATCACAATAAATACAGAACTTTACAAGTGGTTCTAAATGCTGTGCAAAGAATTAACCCACAACACCTCTCTGAAGTAGTTAATATTACTATCCCCACTTTGTAGTTAGGACAACTGAGTAGAGAGGTTAAATAACCTGCTCAAAAGGCATGGGAGTCAGTGGCAGAGAAGGAACTGTAGATCAATAGCCCCTGAACTCTAGTCCACTTGACATTTCCTATTAGAAAAATCTATAGAAAAACAGTTAATTAGATTGCAAAGCCACACACCTGAAGGTGAATAAATGCCAGATTTAAAGTTGCCCATGAAACCTTAATTCTGTCCTTTCACATGTACAATCTCTGCAGAGAATGAGCAGGTTTCCTGTGTGAAAACACAGTATTGCATATGTAATAGGGAGCATAATTAAAATTGCATGGGCAACTCCAAGTGTTATTAGCAAGCCTATGAATGCTTGAATCTACAACCAAAACACAGCTTTTCTTAAAAACTCATTGTTAAAACATCTAGGAAATGACAGTCAGAGGTACAAACAAGGTTACATACAGCTAATCATCTCCCCAACTACGTATCCTCAAGGTTTGAATCCTGAGACTTCAGCATGGCAGCATAGACTTCTACCCCTTCAGTTACATCTGGTGCTTACAAAAGAGGAGATAGGAAGTAGGGGCCACATGCCAATTCTAGGAGTGCATTCTGAGGCAGTCAGCCTGATTCACTATCTTGCTGCTCCCAGATGTTGCCAAGACGTGCCGCAGCAGTGGGATTAACCCTGCATTTTTTTGTTTTTTTTTTAAATTGTATTCAGTTATTTTAGCATACTACCAAATTTTTCCAGGCGAATACAAGTGAGAAAAGGGAAATGATGATTTGTTTGTAATTCAGATAATCTGAATGAAATTTCATGGGACAAACACATCACTTTGCTAATCACACTATTTCTCTCTTACTTTGAAGGCTTGCTGCTGAAAACAAAAGTGGAGTATCTAAAAAAGTAGCAAGAATCTTTCACAGTGGAAAAAGTAACACAACTTCAATATAAGAGAACATAATCAGGCATTATGATGGAATTTCATATACAGTATACAAGAGAGGTAGCATGATCTAATATACAGGTTGGACCTTTCTAATCCGGCACCCTCAGGACCTGACCAGTGCCAAACAAGAGAATTTGCCAAACGATGGGAGATCAATATTGCCTAGTAGCATTACCAATACTTCCACTGTTTGCTGGGCTCTTAGAAGATATTTAGGGGTAAATTATAGCTAAACAACAACACAGAACACTGAGGACTGGCGGCTGTGAAGAACCTTTATGGGATCCTGGGAAATTTCGCCACACTCACGATAAGCAGCTGTCCAGCTAACTAAAATCATGCTGGATTACAGTTGTTGCTGGATGAGAGAGGTTCAACAGGCATTAGAATTCAGGCATACCTGATTCACAATTCCATTTCTGTTATTCACATCTAGAATCTCAAAGCATAAAATTAAAGCGTAAATCGCTGAGTAACTGAACATCAATGGGTTTTAGGCTCCTAAATCACTTAGACACACTTGAAATGTTATCCTTAAATAATTCATTGGTATTTAAAAAGGAGACATATTGTGGGATATAACTTTAAAATTAAGACATGAGAATTTAGGTAAATTTCCTGCCTGTAATCAATCCTATAGTTTCACATATTTCCTTGTTATTAGCAGATGAAGACTACGAACAAAAAACACCATATGTTTACATTAGCAACACAGAAAACAACCTTCAGACAGTTAAAAAAAACAACTGGCATAATACTTTGCCATTGATGCCAATAAATTTTCAAAGTTTCTTTATGTTTCATAAGCTAAGCATATTTTGGAGTAATAATGCTCTGCATATTTGATAATTTAAGGCAATCTCAGTTTTCTCAGGCATTGAACTCCAGGATAAATCTGAGTGTCAACAAGCCACAGGTACATTTTTAAAAGCTTTCTGAAAACATTACTACGCTGGCATTGATTTTTAGCTATTTAGCAAGACATCTCAAAGGGAAAAGATTATCCAGATTTCAGCAGAGATTGTTTCACCATTTCCAGGGGCAGAAACAACTTGCCATTCATCTGGTAGCACTTAGAAATCATAAAAAAGGGAAAATTAAATAAAGGATCTAAAATACACAGCATAAATTGGAAGAAGCTCCAAGGGCTTGAATTTTTCCCTGAGACAGCAGAAGGAAGAAAGACAACTTAATCCTACCTTTGCAACATCTAATAATTGTCTTGAATAGCCACACTCCAACCGCTGCCATGTAGCTTGTCTGACTGTCTGTGGAATTTACAGGATAAAAGAAAGAGAGGGAGAACTGAGTAATTAAGAGAGTATACATCATGTTCAGAGAATATTTCATCTAGTTCAAGTAAACACACATAACATGAGAACTGAAAAAGTTTTTGACAAGTGACCAAAGAAGAAAAATAAGATGAAAAAACTGATGGGAACTATGTACAAAATAAACTGAATCCTACTATTTAAAAAAAAAAAAAAAAAAGTCAAAATGTCAACACACCTTTCATCCAATTCCACCCACACTTTCACTTGACTCCTATTCTTTATTCCTTGAAAGTCATACCTCCCCCTCCCCTCTTCTCAATCTGTTATGTCCTTAGATGGCCTTTGCACTATTTTCAAATAGCCCTTTTGTTCTACTTCCCATTATGGTTTTACTCCTATCCTTGTCCTCCCTGTTTTTGTGTCTTCTTGCCTCAATCAATATTGTGCTTGTATGTTAGACCAAAAGGCTAGCAAAAGCTACAACTCTGCCTTGGAAATGCTGCCACTGCTATGAATCTAAAAATAAATGGGTTGCAGTTTTTTTCAGGTGGAATATAAAACACACCAAATTTACAAATAAGGGACTCTGCCATAAGCATGAAATAGAGTACTATCAGATGCTCTTGCAGAATTGAAACACTATAGTCTAAGCCATGGTTTCCCAAACTGGGGAGGTGTACCCCCCCCGGGGTGTGTGAGAAGAAATTCCATGAGGGGTGCGAGGCAAACCAACCCCCATCACCTCCTCCCACTACAGGAAAAAGTCAGTCTCTGCTTCCAGCACTCAGCCCCTGCCATTTTATGTGGGAGACCTGGCGCAGCCACTATAAAAAGCAGGCAGCCAGCGAAGTCCCATGTAGAGCTACCTGCTTCCTGCAAAGGAATGTGGGTTGGGTGTGGGGAGGAAGATGGGGGTCTGGGGAGCCTGGCTTGGGGGAAAGAGAGGGAGAGGGGGATGGGGTAAGAGAATGGGGCTGGTGGCACCTGGGTTTTGGAAAGGGGAAGGGCAGAACGGAGCTTGGACAGGCAGCTCCCGGGGCTCGGGTAGCTGGCCCCAGTAGTGTGGGGCTCGGGCGGCTGACCCGCAGTTTGAATGGGCTGCTCAGGTGGCTGGCAGAGAGCAGGCAGCTGGTCCTGGCAGCTGGTGGGCGGGCAGCTGGCACAGGCCGCTCTGGCAGCTGGGGCTGCACCAGACACTCACAAGGTGGGGGCTGTTACCATTAGCCTGGCCGGTCCATAGTTGCCCTCCATGCTGGGACAGGGCCTGAACAGTGTCTGGCACCCCGGCAAGGACTGCAACTGGTCTCTACAGGGCCCAGGCCATGCCTGCAGCTCTGGGGCCATGCCAGCTGCCCCTTTGGGGCGGAGCTGGTGCCCATGGGGCCAGGGCCATGTCCAGCATGGGGCTGGAACCAGCCTTTGCAGCCTGTGGCTGGACTGGTGTCAGCCCAGCAGGGGTCAAGGTCCGGCAGGAGGCAAGGGGTCCCCAGGGGGTGGGGAGGCACTCAGGCTCCAGCATTGGCACACGGCTCAGGGCAGGGTGGCACAGCTCCATTTGAGTCTGTTATCTGCTATTTTCCAGACAACTTTTCTGGCAACCCCATTCATAAATCAGTACGCAATCCATTCAACGATGTCGATACATTGTCAGAATTACCGCAAGAACAAGCACTTGAAATAAAATATGATTCAAGTGCAAAAGATAATTTTGAAAACTCAAGCTTGGAGGAATTTTGGATAAAAATATTTCCCAATGTACTTGAAATCTGGAGAAGTTCTACATATTAATCTTCCATTTTTGTCAACGTACTTCTGTGAAAAGAGCTTTTCAAGTTTAGGCACGTTAAAAACGAAACAAAAATTGACTGGACGTCAAACACGATTTGCATTGCACACTTTCATCTTTCAAACTTAGGATTTCCCAACTTGTGCAGAAAATGCAGCATCGTCCTTCACATTAAATTCATTTTGTTTCTGCTGTTAAATTACATTTTTATTAAATTTTTGGGCCGCGAAAAACTATTTGTGCTTATTTTTACTTTAAATAACATTTTTATATCAAGTTTTTGTGTTTATTTTAAATTACAAACTGAATTTTTTGTTAGAAGGGGCATTGGATGATGGTAAAAGAATAGCTGGGGGGCGTGAAGGTCTCTTAAAAATTGAAGGCGGGATGTGATGCTGAAAAGTTTGGGAACCACTGTTCTAAGTGTTATAGAACAGATCTTGTCTGCCCAGCCTTCTGAAGTTCTGAAAATCTTTGGGATGCTACATAAGTAGTAGCAAAGAGTCTTAAACCTGGATAGCCATTTTCATTACACTGTTCCTTTCAATAAGGATAGGGACCAATTCCTTCTAGCAACAGCAGACAGGGGGCACTCAGCATGCTTTCATAACATAACCGGTAGAGTGCTATCCAGAAGCATGTTCTTTACCCCCAGTACAGGTTGAACCTCTCTAGTCCGTCACCCTCATGATCTGACTGGGGCTGAACCAGAGAATTTGCAGTCTAGTAGCATTACCAACACTCCCACTGCTTACTGGGTTCTCAGAAGACATTTAAGGATAAATTAAGCATTAATAATAGCACAGAACACAAAGCAAGGACTGGTGGCTGTAAACAAACTTTAGGGGACCACAAGAAATTTGACCACACTCACGATAAGTGGACATCTGGCTAACTAAAATCATGTCAGTCCACAGATGTTGCCAGACCAGAAAGTACCTGACTAGAGATTTCTAACCTGTAGTTAAAATAGTCCTGATACTCCTAAAGCACCTAGATAACATTTCACCATAAACCAGTCTTCTACAGCTCTGTTACAATACTAGCTGCACAATATAAAAAATAGTGTCCAGTAGAACAGCAAAGGAGGAGCTCATCAGCCCAAGGCATAGAACAAATGTCAAGACAATGAACTCAAGAAAAATATTCTTAACCTTAACAAAGAGCAGCACTGCCTTTGTATATTTCCTATGCATTGCCTAAAACTTTCTTTCTATCCTTGTCCTAAGTCATATAGTATATTAGAAACTGCTGATGAAATATAATCAAGTGAAGCTAACTTCTTCACAACATAATGCCAGTTTTAACATCTTATTGTATTATACCCTGCATGTAGGATAGAATGAAGTATTTTTGGAATAAAACATTCTATTACCTCCTTCTCAAGATGAATCACACACTCCTGGCACTTAATGTAGCAATGGCTTTCTAGTATCAGAATCTTGATCAAATGGCACAGAAACATGCTGGTCTTTGAGCAAAACAGTTTTTGCAAACCATTTCACAACTACTGCTTAGCATGAAGGGTATGCTAGGCACCCTCCATTTATCAGATAAGATAAAAGGTAAAATGTTCAGAAACATGCAAGTCCTAATGACATTTACAAAGGTTCCCCTAAGTTATACTGAAAGTGCTTCAGTGACTTCGAAGCTCCTGTCCCTGAACAGAGCAACTTGCAGTCTTAAAAATTAATATTTCAAGGAGTTCCCTGTAGTATACCTCCCTCCCACCCCTATTTTTATATAACAGTATGCAGTTGTGTGTACATCTTTTGCAGACACAAGCTAACAAATCTGATATACATGACGCCTAATGCGGTACTGGGAATCCTAAGCACTCAGTTATACAGGCCAATGTTTTCAAAAATGAGCGCCTAAAGACTCCCAAATAAGCGGTCACGTTTTCAGAAGTGCAGAGCCTCCTTACAGTTACCACTTAAGTCAACATTCACAATCAGAATTTTTCACTTTTTGTTTCAATCGGAAGAGAAGATAGTAAGATCATAGAAGTTTGGGGACCGAGGCCCTTGCGGCAGTAACATTTGTAACTGATTTTAAGTCTTGTTTTACACCGGTGGTGGGCAACCTTTGGACCATTGGGATTCTGTGTGTGGTCCAAGAGTCATTTTCTGTACTGTTGTCCATGCACAAGGTTACCAGATTCTACTGGTTTTCATCTATATAGTTTTTTTCCTCTACCAATATATAAAAAGAAGTGACACACGCTTAAAGAAAGGCCACGTCAAGTGAGGCGCATGCTGACTGCGCACAACATTGACTGTCAGAGCCCTGCACTCCCTACGCAGCCTTTTGAAGTTCTGCTACAGTTCAATTGGCACACCCCACAAATTTTGGGTACGCAAGTGTAGTCAGTGAAACTACCTTATCCTGGGAAATCATCTTGATGATGACAGTCTTGTGCCCCATTAGCCTAGATTGCGCCTCTCTCTTTTAAACTGAGAAGGTTGCAAGTTGACAGTGGCTCATTAAATAATCCCAGTATAACAAGCCAAATCATGTCCAATACTTAGACCTGTGGTTGCATATACAACTGTCTTTGAAATCCATTCTTTAAACTCAAGGTGCACAAAAGAAGGGATATGAAATTTCATAGGGGAAATGGCAGCACAATCAGCTACTGGGTCTCCGCCTCATCCACCTCATTAAAAATATTGAGATATGTTACTGTTTTTGTGTGTGTGTATTCACATTTATACACCGATTAATGAAGTTTTTACATTCTACATACTTATTTTCTTATACATCGGTGTGGATTACATTAGATGGGAGGCGGTTGCCTTGCTAATTGCAATGCTGAAAAGTAGGGTCTGACATAAAAAGTTTACACATCCTTGCTCCTACGTCCCCTAAAAAAAAAACAAAACACTCTCCACTGTGATCAAGAAAACAGCATTAGAAACTTATCAAAAGTTTTGTTCAACCAGGGTCATAGGTAGCATAATTCTGATCCCACTGGGAATGAAGTCTTCAGAAGGTCCCATCACAGTTGCAACACTGCAATACCCTTATATAGTTAAGAGACTGTTTGGTTTTGCCAATGAAGATGGACTTTTTCCACCATAGGTGTGATTTTACAGTGCAGCTGAAACATGTTACTGCTACAGCTGCAGGAGAAAGAATTCATATCTTGGCAGATCTTTGACACTACTTTAGATTTATAATAAACTCTTTACAGAGACAGCCACCATTCACAAAGAACGCCCTCCAACTTGCTCCCTTATATTTATATTGACAAGAACTCAAGCACTTCCACAGATCACCCAAGGAAGCATGGCTTGAGAACAGAAATTTTATGATGACCATATATTAAACCATTTAGGGCTTTATAAATTGATACCAACATCCTGAATTCCACCAGATGGTCTACAGAATTAAGAGCAAACCCTACTGCACTGATACGGTGTGCCCTCCATGTGAGCTCCACCTCATAAGCGGGACATGGCAATCCATATTAGCTTCTGTTTCCAAGCAGCCCTGGTTCACAGTCATAAGTAAAGAGCACTGCAGCCACCTGATCTGTGTCAGAAACTGGAATAAAAGTATGGATATCTACACTGCAACAGATGCTACCTGGGCATCCAACAGAAGACCACCTCTTTTAATTGTATATTTATGTTACAAATTGCAGCTGAACTCCCTACTTCAGATGCAATGACTTCATTAGAAGATCAGTCATGACTGCTCCTTCCAATCTGTTAACGGTGCCTCATTCTTGCCTGTTAGCTTTTGTACAGGGCTGGGAACAAGCTCCACTTCTGCATTCTTAAGTGCTACAGGAAAACAAAATTAAGCTCTAAATGAATATAGATTGAGTTACTCATTACACTACTCCAGTCAAAACATGGAAATAGAGTTCTGCCTTCAGCATATTACATTCACCAGATACATGCTGAAGATTAGAGAACTATGTTATCCTCAGTGCTGAGACTCAATTGTCTACTATGGATTCTCTCTGATTCTCAGAGTGAAGCTTCACAGAAGTAATGCTCTAGACTCTTGTTTAGATCACTAAGAAGCATGTCAATTAACATTCAGAGTGATCAAGCACATGAATGCTCAGTATTAAATCCAGAATGATTTTGCATGAAGAATGTTCTTGGAAGTAGCGGACTGTTGAGCTTTGAAGACGTAAGGGAAAAAAGAATTCACAGCCCAGGGCAGACTGATTGATTTACATCACTGATGTAAATCAAGTTTCCCACTGATACTCCGTCGCATATTTCTTAAACAATGCTGCAAATTTGATGCCTAAAACATCAATTTACAACTCAGTACAGCAATTTACAACATCAAAGAAGGTATAGTTTGTGTAATTTTCTTAGACAACTTGATTTTTTATTAATTTAGGAAAGAGTACATGATACTTACCTGTGTCACGCTGCAAATGCAGCAGTATCAGCACATTAAAAATGGTAAGAACTAAATTACACACAAACACAATGGCACTTGTATTTTAGCAAACTAAATATTAAATGTTATATAAATGTTTCATAATTGCAATTGCAGCAGTCTTGTGAGCTGCTAACTTCCAGCCGTCCTTAAAAAAAAAAAAGTTTGGACAGCAACAAGTTTGAAATAAGTTAACTTGAAATAATTTATGCAATTTGCATTACACAAATTGCTAAGTTATTTCAAGTTACAGTAGCCATACTGATTATTTAGTTTTGCATTATGTGATTACATTATTTGAGGTGTCCATAGCATAGCAGCATCTTCAGAAGTTAAGCATCCACCTTTGTATCTGGAGTTAAAAGAATGTTTGCAAGAAAATCCATTCACTTTCATCCATTCACTTTTTTACTGCCTGTAGTTTAACTTTCTGGTGAGGTACTTTTTTGGTCAATGTCTCCTGAAGTGCCTTCTACATTTTGAAAGCATCAGCATCTCTGAAGTTTGTTTAAGGCTATGGTTAATAGGTTTCAGTATACTGGGTATAAACTCTTACTTTTGAATCCAATTTTAGACACTTTGGATGAGATAGTTCCATTTAATCACAGTTTTCTTCTCAAGGTTATGAGAATAGGTCCATTTTAAATACATTGCTCAAAACAACTAATCACAAAATTCCATTGAACTTTTTGAGGGAGAATTAGTTTGGATCCTCTTGCTCTGTTCAGTGAAGCTAAAGCAACACAATTCTTATGAAAGTGTTTACTGACTTCAAAAACATTTCTTTTATTCCGGGAGAAGACATAATTAAGTCTTTGGCTAAAAAAAAAAATGCATTAAATGGGCACTGCAGCTTGATTATTCAGGAGCATACTTCATTTTCTTCTTTTAAGTGTCTTCTCATCTTTGGCATGTTTGCAGCATGTGACTGACATGAAAGTTGAATTTTTATTTAGTTCATTATAACTTCACTGTTGCATGGGGATTTCCCAACAGTTTCTGAAAGATATGCAACCATATCTCCTGTTGACACACAGGCACATATTAGTGGGTCATTGTGTACACTGCTCCACCCATCAAGGCTTAAACTGATAAATTTCCCCTCAATATTTCTGTACACTTTTCAGTTTTCTTCTCATATCTAGCAACCTTCCATCAATGTCTATTCTACCACATGGAACAGAGCTTACTCAAATGGACTCAACCATGTTAATGAAGGTTTTTCTTAACAGTGCAAAAAGGATAATCTGAGGCATAAATGGACTAAGCAATTTTTCATTTGTGGTGTCTTGTTGTTACAGGTTGAACCTCGCTAATTTGCTACCCTCAGGACCTGAAAGATGCTGGATAAGAGAATTTGCTGGACCGGGGGCAGGGGGGTGTCAATATTGTCTAGCAGCATTACCAACACTTCCACTGCTTAGTGGGTTCTTAGAAGACATTTAGGAGTAAATTAGAACTAAACAGCAGCACAGAACATTGAGATCCAGGACTGGTGGCTGGAAACAAACTGTACAGGACCATGGGAAACTTGGCCACACCCATGGTAAGCGGTCTTCCAGCTAACTAAAATCATACCAGATTACGGGTGTTGCTGGATGAGAGAGTTCCAGATTAAAGAAGTTTAACCAACATTTGCTGGCCTTTGCCACAAACCCATCCATGATACTAGTTTTACTGGATGACAAATCTTTTGCTTGTTACCAACACTTCATTTTCTGAAATATGTTTAGCTGAACTGGTGCTAAAAATACCAATGGATGACTCTGAAGTTGTTGCAAATAACTGCTCTAAGGGTATGTCTACACTAGGAAACTAGGTCAAATTTGTTAAAGGCAATATTGGAGGACCCAATTTTGTGAAGTTAAAGATGCATGTCACACTGGCACATGAAGTCCCTGGAGTGCATCCCCATTAGGGCTGGCAGCTTCGACTTATGTAAGAACATAAGAATGGTCACACTGGGTCAGAAAGGTCCATCCAGCCCGGTACCCTGCGTGACAACAGTGGCCAACGCCAGGTGCCTCAGAAGGAGTGGACTGAATATGTAATGATCAAGTGATCTCTATCCTGTCATCCTTATCCAGCTTCCAAAAAACAAAGGCTAGGGACACCATTCCTTACCCATCTTGGCTAATAGCCATTAATGGACCTAGCCTCCATGAATCTATCTTGCTCTTTTTAACCCTGTTACAGTCCTAGCCTTCACAGCCTCCTCTAGCAAGGAGTTCCATAGGTTGATTTTGTGTCGTGCAAAGAATTTCCTTTTATTTGTTTTAAACCTGCTGCCCATTAATTTCATTTAGTGTCCCCTAGTTCTGATATTATGGAAATAAGTAAATGTATTTTCCTTGTTCACTTTCTCCACACCATTCATAACTTTATATACTTCTATCATACCCTCCCTTTGTCTCCTCTTTTCTAAGCTGAAAAGTCTTGGTCTCTCTAATCTATATTCATATGGGACCCGTTCCAGGCCTCTAATCATTTTAGCTGCCCTTTTCTGAACCTTTTCTAATGCCAATGTATGTTTTTTGAAATGAGGAGGCCGCATCTGTATGCAGTATTCAAGATGTGGCCATACCACAGTTTTATATAAGGGCAATAAGATATTCTCCGTCTTATTCTCAATCCCTTTTTTAATGATTCCTAATATCCTGTTTGCGTTTTTGACTACTGCTGCACACTGCATGGATGTTTTCAGAGAACTATCCAAGATCTCTTTCCTGATTAGTTGTAGCTAAATTAGCCCCTCCTTATACTGTATGTATAGTTGGGGTTATTCTTTCCAACATGTATTACTTTATATTTATCCACATTAAATTTTATTTGCCATTTTATTGGCCAATCACTCAGTTTTGTGAGATCTTTCTGAAGTTCTTCACAGACCACTTGGTCTTAACTGTCTTGAGCAGTTTAGTATTGTCTTCAAACTTCACCCGTTTCCTCCAGATCATTTGTGAAAGAGGTGAATAAGATTGTGTGAATAGGACTGACCCTTGGGGAATGCCAACAGTTACCTCTCCCCATTCTGAAAATTTAGCATTTATTCCTACCCCGTTTCCTGCTTTTTAACAATTCTCAATCCATAAAAGGATCTTCCCTCTTATCCCATAACAACTTAATTTACATAAGAGCCTTTGGTGAGGGACCTTGTCAAAGGCTTTTTGGAAATCCAAGTACACTATATCTACTAGATCCCCCTTATCCACATTTGTTGCCCCCTTCAAAGAACTCTAATAGATTAGTAAGACATGATTTCCCTTTACAGAAACCATGTTGACTTTTGCCCAACAAATTACGTTCTTCTATGTGCCTGACAATTTTATTCTTTACTATGGTTTCAACTAACTTGCCAGGTACTGACATTAGACTTACCAGATCGGCTCTAGAACCCTTTTTAAATATTGGTGTTACATTAACTATCTTCCAGTCATTGGGTACAGAAGATGATTTAAAGGACAGGTTACAACCACAGTTAACAGTTCCATAATTTCACGTCTGAGTTTTTTCAGAACTTTTGGGTGAATTCCATCTGGTTCCAGTGACTTGTTACTGTTAAGTTTATCAATCAGTTCCAAAACCTCCGTTAATGACACCTCAATCTTTGGACAGTTCCTCAGATTTGTCACCTACAGAGGACAGCTCAAGTGTGAGAATCTCCTTAACATCCTCAGTTGCAAAGACAGAAGCAAAGAATTCACTGAGTTTCTCCACAAAGACTTTGTCAACTTTCAGTGCTCCTTTTGTATCTTGACCGTCTAGGGGCTCCACTGGTTGTTTAGCAGGCTTCCTGCTTCTGATTTACTTAAAAAACTTCTTGTTATTCCTTTTTGAGTGTTTAGCTAGCTGTTCTTCAAACGCCCTTTTGGCTTTTCTTATCAAATTTTTACATTTAATTTGGCAGTGTTTATGCACCTTTTTATTTTCCTCACTAGGATTTGACTTCCACTTTTTAAAAGATGCCTTTTTAATTATTTAAATTGGGCCTCTATTATGGCATAGTTGAAATGTTTCCATGCAGCGTGTAGGGATTTTACTTTAATCACTGTACCTTTTAGTTTCCGTTTAACTAACCTTCTCATTTTTGTGTAGTTCCCTTTTCTGAAATTAGATGCCACAGTGTTGGACTGCTGAGATGTTCTTCCTGCCACAGGAATATTGAATATGGCATTATGGTCACTGTTTCCAAGTGCTCCTGTTACAGTTACCTCTTGGACCAGATCCTGCACTCCACTCAGAACTAAATCAAGAATTGTCTCTCCCCTTGTGGGTTCTTATACTAGCTGCTCCAAGACACAGTCATTTCAGGTATCAAGGAATTTTATCTCCACATCTCGTCCTCAGGTGACATGTGCCCAGTCAATACGGGGATAACTGAAATACCCTACTATTATTGAGTTTCTATTTTAATTGCCTCCCTAATCTCCCTTAGCATTTCATAGTCATTATCACTGTCCTGGTCAGGTGGTCGATAGTATATCCCTACTGCTGTATTCTTATTAGAGCATGGAATTTCTATCCCTAGAGATTCTATGGAACTTTTTGATTAAGATTTTTACTTCATTTGAGTCTACATTTTCTTTTGCATATAGTACAACTCCCCCACCTGCACAACCTGTTCTGTCCTTTCAATATATTTTATACCCCGGTATGATTGTGTCCCATTGCTTATTCTCATTCCACCAGGTTTCTGTGATGCCTATTATATCAATATCCTTCTCCAATACAAGGCACTCTAGTACACCCATCTTATTTATTTAGACTTCTAGCATTTGTGTATAAGCACCTTAAAAGCTTATCACTATTTATTTTTCTGCCCTTTCCTGATTCTTTTTATGTCATTGTTTCTCTTTTGATCCAGCCCATATTTTATCCTCTTCCATCCTCTCCTCCTGACTAAAACCTAGAAAATTTCTATCAATAGACTCTTTGCTAAGGAGTCTCTGTCTGATCCACATGCTCCTCTGCACTAATCAGCTTTTCCCCATTTCTTAGTTTAAAAGCTGCTCCACAGCCTTTTTAATGGTAAGTGCCAGCAGTCTGGTTCCATTTTGGTTCAGGTAGAGTCCATCCTTTCTGTACAGGCTCCCCCATCCCAAAAGTTTCCACAGTTTGTCGACAATGCACTGTGGATACCTATCCCGCAGTTCCTGCTATATCCCTGCATTGTAGGTTAAGCTCTCAGCATCTAACAATACAAAAAAAGTGCAGCGGGTGTTTCTGAGTGGGTACTTATTTCCTCTTCCTCTCCCCTTTGGAAAGCAACAGAAAAAAGTGGTTTTTGCGTTCTTTTTTCACTGGCTATCCATGAAGATGTCACTGCAAGGCTGGCATGGAACCTGTATAGCTTCAAACTGTTGTGGTTAGTATTATGAATACCTCATGCATTGTACTGCAGTATGTGCAGAGCCTAAACAGCCACCAGAGTGGTGATGACCGAGGGGGACATGAACATACACTAATATGAAACACTGCAAAGGAGGAATGAGGAGATGCTAGCTGTACTTTATGGTTTGTATGCAGTGGAGTGTCAGTTTTCATGCTGTGAAACAAGCTCAGACTGGTGAGACCTCACTGTTATGCAGGTATGGGATGATCAGCTGTGACTACAAAATGTCTGCATGTGCAAGACCACTTTCGTTGAACTTTGCAAATTCTTTCTCCTGCCCTGAAATGCAGCAGCACCAGAATGAGACCTGCTCTGACAGATCAGAAGTGTGTGGCAATAGCTCTGCGGTAGCCTGCAATGCCAGATAGCTACTAGTCAGCAGGCAATCAATTCAGACTGGGCAAATCTACAGTGGGAGCTGCTATCATCCAGATAGCCAAGGCAATCGATACCCTTCTGCTATGAAGACGGTGACTCTGGGTAATGTGCAGGACATAGTGGTTGGTTTTGCTGTGATAGGGTTCCCTAACTGTGGTGGGGAGATAGATGGAATGCACATCCCTATTTTGAAAGCTGACCAACTTACCACAGAGTACATAAACAATAAGTTGTACTTCTCCATGGTGTTGCAGGCTTTGGTAGATCACAAAGGCCGTTACACCAACATCAATGTGGGATGGTCAAGAAAGGTGCATGACACACGCAACTCTATGAAGTCTGGTCTATTCAGAAAGCTGCAGCCTCAAACTTTCTTCCCAGACCAGAAAATCACCATTAGAGATGTAGAAATGCCACTAATGATCCTGGGAGATCCAGATTACCCTTTGCTCTCATGGCTAATATACAAAGACCACTTGGTCCGCAGTAAGGAGCAGTTCAACTACAGGCTGAGCAAGCACAGAATGGTAGTAGAAAGTGCATTTGGTCATTTAAAAGCCAGGTTTCAGCAACCTCCTGACCCAGACCTCAGAGAAAGCAACATTCCTCTTGTGGTGGCAGCCTGTGGTGTGCTCCATAATATATGAGAGTAACAGGGAAAATTTCAGGCCAGGCTTGAAGGCCAAAGCAGAGCACCTGGCCACTAATTATGAGCAGCCAAACACCATGTCAATAAAGAAACCACACAGAAGGGCACTGGCAATCAAGGAGGCTTTGCATAACAGCTTTTATGAATGACCAGACAGTGACATGACATTCATGTCTATTGCTATTCTGTAGGTACCCCTATATGATGTATGCTGACCTGTAAACCCCCGCTCTCCACACAACATGAGCAATAGAGACACTTTTTGAGATCTTAATTGTTTTTATTTCGGCTACAGTAAAGGAGTTCACAGCAGGGGCTTTGGAGGTGGGATTAGCAAGAGCAAGAGGGGTTTTGCTATCACATGTGGGGTAATGTCAGCCTTCTGCTCTCAGAAACATCCCTGGGCGTAGAATCCAAGGCGGCCCTTGACTTTCCCCCATTCTGAGAGGCCAAAGCAGGGACGGTATGAAACATGGTGAGAAGGGCATGTGATTCATCATGGGCTGCAGTGGGGCTCTGTGCTCCTGTACTAGGCACCTCAGGAGTCTGTTTGCTGACCCATCAGTTTCAACATCTTCTTCCTGGGTCTGGACTGCACACTCTGAGCGCTTTCCTCTCCTTCCAATCCACCCTCCTGTCTGGTTCTGTATGCATTTAACTGTGCCACATCTGCGTGGTCAGCTTGCATGTGCTCTAGGAACATATTTTCTCACGTCTGTGCTCTCCTTTGGATCCATGCCAACCTAACAGCTGGGAGGCTGGAGAGCAGTGGTCTAAGAGCCTGATGTTGAGCACGCTCCTTCCCAAGCTTCCTCTAGGCTACAGTGTGAGATATTAGCCTGCTCAGAATAATATGCACTGATAAGGAACAGACGCTCAATGAATGTAGGGAGAAGGCTGGTCGGTGTGCTGCACTGCTCTGTGGTGCAATGACACCAGATCACTTACTGTTGGCTTGGCATGGAAAGGATTAAAGAGTACTTGTGTGAGAGATTTATGGAGATGTGCAGGGAGATTAGTGCTCTATCCTCAGACACGTTTAACAAGTTACCCTGGGGGAGCCCAGGCTGTGCAGGTACTATGCCAGCCACAGATCACACCCAATTGCCTTAATGCACTTTTAGCATAATTAAAAATGAGAACTCAACAGAGGTGCTCTCCTTGCAATCAGGGTCCAGCTATGAAACATCCTAGGAGGAAGGGATGAAATCCTAAATTAAATAAAGTTGCTGGCTATCTGTGGGATCAGCTGCTCCATTCGCCTGTTAATCATTGTCCTTGTCCCCCTCCTCCTCATCCACCATGCCCCCTGCTGTTGCCCGTAGCTGCCTGAGGAATCTCTTGGGCCATGGACCCTTTGGGGACAGTGGCTGGGTCCACCCTAGAAACCCATTCAGCTGCTCTTAGAAGCAACATGTTTGTGGTGATGACCCAGAACATTCCTTTGCTTTTTTTGTCTTCTATCTGAGTTCCTTTATTTTTACATGGTACTGCTGGGAAACCCTGATATATCCTTTTACCACTGTACCCTGTGAAATCTTGCAATAGATGATGGCATTTCTTATGTTGCTTTGTAGTTCTAGCACAACTTCATCCCCCTATACAGCAATAAGGTCCTGTATCTCTTGCACATGGCATGCTGGAGCTCACCTGTGACTTTGGGAATTCAGGGCCAGATGTGCTGCCAGCTCCAATCACTACACTAGCCAAATGGGAAATGAAATTCAAACTTAGCTGGGTGATTTCCTACACACCTGGAGAGCAGTGAAGCTGGAAGTGGTGGCCAGGGTGGTCACACTGAGGCAATGTGGGACAACTCCAGGAGGCCAAGAACATCAAATTTAACAATGACCCATCTACACCACCCTAAATTGATCATACAAAGTAAAATTTGGCATTAATCATGAAAAGCAGAAGTACCAAAGCTCACCTTAGGAGCCATTAAAGTTAGCAAAATGGACCATGTAGTATGGACTGATTGACTTAACATCCTAGTGTACATGAGGCCTAAGTTTCTTAGCCTTAAATGGGATACTGAAACAAAACTAAAAAACGATTTTGAATAGTCATTCTTCTCAATTTACTATTCAGTTAATCTTTTTTTCAGCATAGATGCAGATCCTACTCCAAATTACCAAAAAAAGCTAAGATTAATTAACAAAAAAAAGCTTACAATGCACTTAATTTTGGAGTAAGCCACATTGAACTCACTGTCACTTCTGTTTTTTGAGAAAACAAGTATAGGATAAGGTTTGCTTGGGCACACTCTTATGGCTTCATCATCATCATCTGTGGCCATGAGGTTCAAAAGTAATCAGCATGGTATCATTTAATGCAGGGAAATATAGGAAGCTGTGTGTGTGTGTGTGTGCTGAACAGCCTCTCTTTTTCTTTCCAGCCCTCTTTACCTACCCTTTCTGTGCTGCCTCAGTCCTTTCCTACATATTGTCTCTCTGCCTCAGACAATCTCTTAACTAACCTCTCAGTCATGCTTGACCCAGGTCCAGCACTATCTAAGCACAGATCAAAAACAATCCTATGCAGACTGTGTCTTTCTTTGCACAGGTTACTTTAGTCTGCTGAGAAACAAACTGAAAGCCCTGAACTTTCAAGAAGCAAGAGCTGGCAGTTAAGATGCAGAGACTAGAGCCGTTAATTCATTTTTATGACATGAAGAAGATATGTAGCATGTTTGTGATGAGATTTAATTGTAGCTGTTGTTTCTAAACAAGAAATTTAGTGTTGTATTGATGATTTTTTTAATTTAAAAAAATCCTTCTTTAAAAATCATTGATTTTTACCCACCATTCTGAGATCTCTATTGTTTATATAATGCTGTAAATGTGCATATCTTAAAAAAAATCAATTTCCTATTCCGAAAAATATAATCCAAGAATTTTAATGAGCTATATAGGAAAATAAATGTTTTACTTAGACTAGTAAATCTAAAGTAGTCGAGGTTATTTGACTTTCTCTACAATATTTTTGGATTAGGGATTTTCTTCCCATTACTCAAATTTTAAAACTCTATTGTTGAATATATGTGAAGTTTTATTGCAGCTCTATCAGATTACAAACCCTTGTATTAAGGGAATGTAACCTATTATTGTTAAAATAACTAGCATGTGCGCTGATGCCCTGTTTCAGGACAAATCCCACATTCCCTCAGTTTGGACTGTTGAAACTGCAGTCCCTATGTGTATACTGACCGTTGGAAGAAAATATTTTTTGTTTTTTTAAACAAGCCATCTGTTGCTTTATCTAAGCTGCATTAACACACATGGAGGGTGGAAAAAGGTGGCTCTACGGTTACACAGCTTTCTTTTGCCTCCCAGCACTGGTCTTCTCTTCTGCCCACTCACCGTAGATTGAGAAAAATTGCTCTCTCTTACAATCATTTAAAGTCACACAACACTTTTCAATTAAACATTGCTTAAATAACTCATGCCACACCTCTGCAATCATGGAAGGCTCACAATGTAAAAATTAAGGAGTGGAAGCACAGAAATTAAAGGATTTGTCTTAGATCACACAAAAATCTGTGAAGGAATCTGGGTGCTCTTGAGTCTCAATCCTATGCCTTATGGACAAGGTTATTCTTCCTCTCATGCTTCTCTTCGAAATATCTTTTATCAACAGGGAGCCCAAACATTAAGCTAACATGAGCAGCCCAACATGCAGACTGGAACAGACAGTGGTGACGCAGCCTAAGGCTACATCTACACTGGGAGATAAATATGAATTTATTAAAAATCGATTTTATAATGCTTTTTTTAATTCAATTTTGAGTGTCCTCACTTCCCATTGGCTCCCAACAAATTTGACATACTGCTTCCACACTGAAATCACCAAACATCAGCTGTTGCAGCAATGCATTGTGGGAACCTATCCCACAGTTCCCTCAGCCCACCATTCTGAGCCAGGTGCAGCAGTACTGTCTATTTCCCGGCTCTCACTAGTACAATAAACCCTCCCTTTAATGGACTAATAGGGGAGAAGGGCCGTCTGTTCCTCCCGACCACCTGTTAAATGTGAGGGTTTATTCCCCCTCCCCGCAGACTTCCCTAGTAGCCAGAAGCTGGGAGCCAAGTGCAGCATGCATAGCTTTGTGGGATACATAAGGGACACTTCTGGATGCTAATAAATTCGATTTTAAGACCTGGCACTTCCACACTGGCCTTGAATTGAACTTTTGAATTTGAGCTTGACGTTATACCCATCAGATAACTGCAATATTAGTGCTTCCAAAATTGAGCTAATGGTATTTATAGTGAAGACAGTCATGTGGTACTAACAAACTAACTGCCTTAAATTCAAATTTATACCATAGTGTAGACGCAGCCTCAGACATAATTTGGTATTGCTGTTTTCTGAGCTGTACGTGCTCCCTAGACAGCAGACTTAAGCGTCCACTGCTGTCAACCAACAGATGTAGTCCACTAAGAAAGAACTGTAAAAAGACGCAAACACATTATTTAAGAGGTACAAAGATGGCCCTTCTTTGTTTTTGACTATTCCTGCTTTATCTTCATTTCATAGACTGAACAGGCAACCTTAATTATGTCATTTCTTAACTTCTGACTGTTTGACTTTGAAATCTTAATTTACTTTTATTGCCTTTCTAGTATAATACTATATTTTCAAAGATAAAACATGTTTAGTATGGTATTGAAACAAAAAAAGCAGTCATGTAGCACTTTAAAGACTAACAAAATAATTAGGTGATGAGCTTTCGGGGAACAGATACACTTCTTCAGATCATAGACTTACCAGAACATGTTTAATATTCATTGTACTTGAAAGCTATCTATTTCTACAGCACGACTGTTGATAGTCGAATATTATAAATATCTTATTTAACACATCAGAGCACTGAATGTTTAAAAACAAAAACAAAAAAAAAACACCACTCAAGATTACCAAGAAGCATTTGTTAAAGGTTAAATCTAATGTTCAGGCAGCATTTGCTATTCTGCCACTTCTGACCAAGTTTCCTGCGTAACTGCAGTATATTAGGGATAAAACAAAATAATGTGGAAATATAGGAGAATCTTACCCCTAGTTTTACTGGGGAGCTAGACTATATCCTTAAAAGCAGGAAAGAAAAAAAAATGTAACAGGAGGAAGGAAGCATAGCAAGTATGTGAATGGATGGGAAGAAGAATGTGAATGAGGACAGAATCAAAGGAAAGTGTTAAAAGAAGCATCTGAACAAAAGAATAAATGTCAAGTAAAACAATGAATGAGAAGATAGGTGGGAGTAAAGAAAAGTGGCAAAGGCACATAGAAAAGAAGAGTGCATAATAGCTTAATTGAATTTCAGCAGCAGGAATTAGGAGAATGGAAATGGAAGACAGTGAATGAGAATCAATGAGGAAAGAGAAAGAAGGGGAATGGGGAGAGGTCAATTGATCAGACTGGGCTCTTCAATACGTTAAGGTCAGTTAAGCAGTTACTTCAAGCAGGAAAATAAAGCTAGAGAGACATTGGTTAAAATCAGTCATTTTATGTGAGTATAGCTTGACCTCCTCATTTGATTAAATTGTATTGTTCAGCAATAATTATAAGAATTAACTAACAACTTGCCTTGTGATCCCTCTGGAAAGGCTCATCTAAAAAGACTGATCTTTGGAGTGTTGACTCTCTGTAAGTATGGACAAGCCTGAAGTGTGCTCTGCTGCAACATGCAGGCAATTCTCCTCTATCACAAAAACTTTGCTTCAGAGTACATAAAGGGGAAAAAAAAATATTTTTTCATGGTTATGCAAGAGTTGGTGGGGCAAGTTTCACTGATGGTAATTCTGGGTGATCAAGAAATGCATGTGAGACTTGCACCTTTAATAAAGGATTTTTTGAAGAGATGCAAGCACAGATTGGTATATTCAAATTGTCAGTGCTAAAATGCAAAGTGAGTTTCTCAGATACCCATTCTATCAAGATGACAGAATGCCAAAGATGAAAGAGTTTACTGTAATGCTAGTGGAGGTGACATCTCTTGCAGACTTGCTACAACATGCATTAACATTTTAATTTCAATGATACTGACCAAAACTGCTTCATATTTTTTTTCAGTATCACATGTGTATCCATCTCTTGCCTCTTGTCTCATAGTTGGATTCTAAACTCTTTTATTCTGTGTTTCTACAGCATAGACCAGGGCCTCAAATGTGGATTCCTTGGCATTACTGTAACAAATTATTATTACTAAGAACAAACAGCAGCACAGTGCTTTAGAGTACAGTCATTCCTCAAGTTATGCGAGGGCTGTGTTCCACGCAACCTCGAATAACTCGAATTATGCGTAAGTCAGGGGGCTGGCTTTTTACCCTGGCAGAACATACATTCTGCAGCTGGAGCACCAATGGCTCTTTTTGAAACTTACGTCCTGGAGTTGGCGGGGAGGGTTAAGCCTGGTGATGGGTTGGGGCTGCGGTTAGCGGAGTTCAACCAAGGCTTCACGGCCCTGCAGGGGGTTGAGCCAGGACCGTGCGGCGGGGGGAGTGATTCAAGGGATTACTGTAAGTGTTCCTTTGTTAATTAGTTATCCATGTATCATACCAATTGCCTAAACCCAATCTTATTCAACAGACCAAGGGTCAAAATTACAATTTTGGGTTCTTTTGAACAGTGGTGTACTGGTTAGAAACTGAGAAAATGACAAATGAAAATCTGACGAGGTTCCTCTACGCAATATATAGATGATAGTTTCATTTCATTACATAACAGAGGCTTTTGCAAGATATCATGCCACATCGGACTCATGAAATACAAATTTATACCAACCTTCATTACAAAGCAGGCAGCCTAAGACAACCAAAAGAGCAAGAGCAGCCATTTTTTTTTTCAAATTCAGTAAAACACTCAGCAATTTAAGAGCTGCAATGCATGTGAATACAAGGTGCTCTTTAAAAATTACATCAAACCATACTTTTTGTAACCCCTGTTTTAAGAAGGGCACACACAATGATTCGTAATGCAATTACTTGTTTACTGAAGGATTTCACAAACATTTTATATATTCTATTTACTCACACTTTGTGTGTGTCTTTGTTCCACTATCTTCCTGACTTTCACTCCCAAACCCCACTTTAATTATGCCAGTTTTAGTTCACATTTAATTTCAGCTTTCTTTCTTAAAATGTGTATTGCCTTCCAGGGCAGGAATGCCACAAGCTTCCCTTTTCCTTTTTCAGGACAATCGAGACTATTAGCAACACAATCAAAACACAGACACAGTATCATATCCCACTATGCACTGCACATATTAAGGATGAATAGTAACAGAGAGGTAGTCGTGTTAGTCCGTACTCCAACAAAACAAAACAGCAGAAATGTAGCACTTTAAAGACTAACAAAATTATTTATTCAGTGATAAATCATTTGTTAATCTTTCAAGTGCTATACTTCTGCTGTTTTATTAAAGGAGGGAGTTATCCAACATTTCAAGATCACACATCATTTGCTACTTAGATATGAATTGGGCTTATTGTTGGGTTTTTAGACATTCACCATCTATCAAAATAATCAGGAGTTTGTTTGTTTTTTTAAACAAGTTGCAATCATAGTGCTGGGAGCCACAAAGAAGTCCTTAAAGAGCTGCAGGTTGCAGATCCCTGATTTAAGACAATGTTCCCACTTATGCATCACTCTCTGAAATCATCATCTTCTTAAAAATCATCTAAAGATAAATCTTTTCAAGATTGTTCAAAACAGGCCAACAATGAATGTTTCAAGTTGAGGAACTCATTTTACTTTAGTTCTTTTGTTTTAAATCCACTATGCATAAATATTGCATGAGTTTTAGAACAGTGCTGCAGTACCTAATTCCAAAAGTGCAAGGTAAGTCAGAAACTTGGTCTTTATCTCTGAATTTCTTGTCTCGCATGCATTTAAAAACAAGAACCTATCATGTGAACAGTCTTTTCTTCTTTAATTTATTTTAGTCCTACCATCTTACTCATCTAAACAAGTAACTACATTCTGGTCCTTGATAGAATTATGTCTGTATCAGGCATTTAATCAGAATCAATGGTAATGAAAAGCTAGTCAAGCAATGTACTTCTGCAATAAATATAGCTTTAAGATTATCAAACTGAAATAACAGCTATTCAAGAGTTTTTCAAGAATCGTTCATTTTAACATTCAGATGCAGTAACATCTGAGATGTGTTTACAACACCCTCTTCTTTAACACTGTAGCAATGCAAAGCATAGCTGTGATGGTAACAGAGAGGGAGCCGTGCTAGTCTATATACTATAAAAACCAAAAAGCAGCCAAGTAGCACTTTAAAGACTAGCAAAATAATTTATTAGGTGAGCTTTCGTGGGACAGACCCACTTCTTCAGACCTTATTCAACAGTTCAAGGGTCAAAATTACAACAATTTTGGGTTCTTTTGAACAGTGGTGTACTGGTTAGAAACTGAGAAAATGACAAATGCAAGTCTGACGAGTTTGCTCTATGCAATATAGACCTGGTCTGAAGAAGTGGGTCTGTCCCATGAAAGCTCACCTAATAAATTATTTTGCTAGTCTTTAAAGTGCTACTTGGCTGCTTTTTGTTTTTATAGTTGTGATGTTTCTATTTAGGAGCCAGACTACCAAAATTTTTATTTGGGAATTGACAAAAAAAGTTATTTTGCAAAAACAACTGGAATATATTACAAAAGATATTCATAGCTGACAACAGGAATTCTGAATTGTATATTAATAAAATAACTGGTACCTCTATATGAGAGAATTATTGTCACAGTTGTCTTTGGAAAACAAACGTAACAATATTGCAAAGCATTTTCTGCCCCTTTCTGTTGTTCCTGCACTCAGAGGGTAGGGAATGGGAGGAGAAAATGGTGGTGTCCTTCCCTATTATTGTGGTGTTCATTATTTCAATTGAAGGGAATTTTCATTAAAGATTTTCCCATTAAATTCCGAGTGAATAAAAATTGTTTGGACTTTAAAGGTGACAATGTTTAGATTTCATCTTTTACATTATGCCTAGGGCAAGTTATGGATTACTGTACTTTTAAAATATATAAATAAATAAGTGTTGGAAAAGAGAAAGAATTACTGAACAAATGTCAGGAAAGAGATAAGAGCAGAAAATGTCAAGGAAAAAAAAAAAAGACCAAAACAGAAGCAGATAAAATGGAGTAGACTGCTGACCAATTCAGAAAAAAAAGTCAATGCAAGTTATTTGCTCTCTGAAAAAAAAGTCTGAATTATCCCAGGTAAAGTACTTCTCCAAAACATATGTATTCTAGCACTTAAGAAGTGCCTAGAGGTGAACTATGCAGTAGAATTATCAATGCAGATTTCTTAATCCCATGCTTAAAAGGGGAATTTTATTTCTAGATCAGACAGGTGTTTCACTAGTATCAAACGAGGAAGCCTTCTCTCACTTCTACTGCTTGGCATTGCTATTGACTTCATGATGAGAAAACGTGTAGACAGACACCACCAATGCATCACAATGCTCTCAAATACACTAGATTAGATTTTACTGAGGACATAGATCTTTTAAGCGACAGCAAAACTACATGCAAGCGAAGACTGAAAAACTGTCTCAGGTTGTAAAAAACCCAGTTATGAGGAAATTAAGAAAAACAACAACAAGAAAAAACATGAGAACTCCCAGCAGCTCCCAATGCTAATGTTACTTTGGAAGATAAAGGAATATAAGAGGTGAATGAACTAACACACCTTGACAATAATGTTCAAGCTAAGGGAGTATCCAGAAGGAAATCGTATCATAAACCAACAAGAAAGCAGCTTCATTATCTTAAATAAGATTTGTGCATAAAAAAAATCTACAATTTAAAGATCAAATTCTGAATCTTCTGCTCAAATGGTATTTCTGTCTCAACTTATGGACTACATCTACACTAGAGAGTTTTGTAGACATAAAATGCATTCTTGTAAGTTCTGGGCTTTCAATTTCTGATTTCCAGAAGATTAACTAGTAACACATGAAAAGGAAGGCAAGTTGGATGGGATTGGTTTTGTTCTGTGCTTATGCAGTGGTGGACCTTGGCCAACCACAGCAGAGAAATTAGTTAAGTCTCTGTCTTAAAGACAGAGACAATATATAGGAAAAGATAGAATCAGCATAGAAAGGAACAATTGAGTGGACAGGAAAGAAAAAGGGAAGACATTATTCAGCATGCACAGGTCCTATGTTCCTCCACAGAGCCGAAGTTCCTGGTGATTCTTAGAACAATACTACAGGTGCACCTCTCAAATATGGTAATCTCTCAAAGGGCAACAGCCCAAGTCCAGCAGGAACACTGATGTTCCAGGGTGAGAGTACACCAGGCTGGGGATGTGCCCCGTACAGGAGCCCCTACCTATACGTTGGCAGCATGAGATCAGGAACCAGAGTCCCTTCCTGCCCCATGGGTCCAGGGGACAGAGCAAGAGTCCACTGGCTTCCCCGCAGCAGCCAGGGGACAGAGGGTGGGGCCAGAATCCCAGGGGTAGGGGGGCTGGGGTACAGCAGCTCTGGAAGTGCAGGGCTGTCTGGGCACAGAAGCCCTATACCTGCATCTCGCCTGACAAACTCCCTTGTTTGGGACCTGTCAGGTCCCAACCATGCCAAACAAGGGAGGTGCAACCTGTACTGTCAGTCACATACCAGTTGTGCCCCTTTTAGTAGACAGATGCCTTTCCCCCCTGTCCCCTTTTTATACTTGTTCTGGCTTCTACTAGATTTAATCTTTAACACTGCAGTTCAAAATTCTGAATTAAACTGATTTAACAGTGGCAGGGGATTCGACTGTAAATAGGTTTTAAGCCAGTCCATTGCAGAAGCCTTTTTGATTAAGACCTTTAAAAAAATTATAACCAGATCTGCTATGATTTGTGTTACAGTATTTTATAAATATCAAAAATAAATTTATGAAAAATACATAACAATGCTATATAATTCAAATGATCGCAAAAAAAGAAGGGAGGTGTACAATAGCATTTGGCAAAATTTCACCATTAAATAAAAAAATTATTGAAGTAATATTTACACAATATTCAGGCAGTTTCACACCTGGCCAAAGACAATACTATCATATAATACATTAAATCAGTATTTTCCTACTATTTTTCAACAAGCACAATACATTTTAAAGTGTGTTAAACAAAGTTGATGGTTATAATACTATAGCATATAGTGTATATTGACTGTTATACTCCTTTTAGAGTACGAGTGCGGTTTGGGCTGGTAGCACAAACACATCTTAACCTATGGCCTAAGAGTGAAAGGATCAGGTTTTTGTTTTAAATAGACTCCTAGAAATGGTCACAACTAGTTACACATTATTTATTTATTTATTTATTTCTGAGCTACAATTCATCTGCAAATTCGATGCCCTCAGCACTGGCTTAAACAAAGACTGTGAATGGCTGGCTAAATACAGAAGCAGCTTCCCCCCCCTTGGTGTTCACACCTCCAGATCAACTGCTGGTAGTAAGCCTCACCCTTGCTGACTGAGCTAACCTGCTTATCCCCACCCTTGCTCTGGCTTATTTATACCTGGCCCTGCAGATTTCCAAGACCAGCATTTGATGAAGTGAGTCTGTGCTCATGTAAGGTAATGCATGTTGGAAAAAATAACCCAAATTACACGTACAACATGATGGGGTCAAATTTAGCTACGACAGATCAGGAAAGGGATCTTGGAGTTATAGTGGATAGTTCTCTGAAGACATCCACGCAGTGTGCAGCGGCAGTTAGTAAAGCAAATAGGATGTTAGGAATTATTAAAAAAGGGATAGATAATAAGACAAAAGATATCATACTTCCCCTATATAAAACTATGGTACGCCCACATCTTGAGTACTGCGTGCAGATGTGGTCTCCTCACCTCCAAAAAGATATATTGGCATTAGAAAAGGTTCAGAAAAGGGCGACTAAGATGATTAGGGGCTTGGAACGGGTCCCATATGGGGAGAGGCTAGAGAGACTGGGACTTTTCAGTTTGGAAAATAGGCGATTGAGGGGCGATATGATAGAGGTATATAAAATCATGAATGGTGTGGCGAAAGTGAATATAGAAAAATTATTTACCTTTTCCCATAATACAAGAACTAGGGGACACCAAATGAAATTGATGGGTAGTAGGTTCAAAACTAATAAAAGGAAATTTTTCTTCACACAGCACACAGTCAACCTGTGGAACTCCTTGCCCGAGGAGGCTGTGAAGGCCAGGACTCTATTCGGGTTTAAAAAAGAGCTTGATAAATTTTTGCAGGTTAGGTCCATAAATGGCTATTAGCCAGGGATAAAGTATGGTGCCCTGGCCTTCAGAACAAGGGCAGGAGATGGATGGCAGGAGATAAATCACTTGATCGTCTTCTGTTCTCCTTCTCTGGGGCACCTGGCATTGGCCACCGTCGGCAGATGGGATGCTGGGCTGGATGGACCTTTGGTCTGACCCAGTATGGCCATTCTTATGTTCTTATGTTATGCTCACGAAAGCTCATGCTCAAAACTTTTCTGTCAGTCTATAAGGTGCCACAGGACCCTTCGTTGCTGAACAAGGCATGGCACAGATAGCAGAACAAGCCTTTGTTTGTGTCACTAGCCATAAAACAAGAGTTTAGACAGTATAACTTTGGGTGTGAAAGTAGTAATTGGGGCTTATCTTGAATTTTCACCTCAAAATTAATTGAAAAGGGGCTTGGAAGTCTGCTCTCCAGTTGGAGAGATAACAACCTAAGTACTCAAACAACAGCCTAAGTTCAGGAAAAGGTCTAACATGTCAGCATGAGCGATGGCGTCTACTCTTCACAGATGCCAATCTGAGCGCAGAATGGGGCAGCATTGATAATTATTGCCAATTATATACTTATAATTATTGTCCCTTTATGTCTCAAGACCACACAGGAACGTACTTACAGAGGGGCCCAACAGTGAGTGCCACCTGTCATTCCTAAAGACCTGGCATTGGAATTTAATCTGATCTATCATCTACAAGAAAAAATGTAAATAACAACACCTTTGTATTCAAATGTAAACCTGAGCCATGGGTGGAGCACTTATCTTTTAGACTATTGGCTTATTGTGCTCATTATGCCTTGCTGCTAGCATCTACCTAGGCCAGTGGTGTCCAAAAGAAAATCAACTGATCATCACATGCCCCCTACCCCCCAGCCAGGCAGCACCTCCCTTCCCCACCCCTCAGCCAGGCACTCTACCCTCCACACCCCCGATGACTCACTGGATCCACTGTCGGAGCCACCCAGGCCCAAGCCGCACACCCCAAGAGTGACATGGCACAGCGCAGCACCAGCTCCAAGAGCCACACAATGCTAGCCCTGAGAGCTGTGCTGTCCAAACTGTGCAGCCCCAAACTTTGCCGCAGCCCAAGCGAGACACAGGAGGAGCTGCCTCTGCCAAGGCCACCATGTTTGTCCCACCAAATGATGGGGCGCATGCGCAGATGGTGCTCCAGGTGTGCGGCTCTAACAAGCTGCATTCACCACAACCACGTTCTCCAGTTCACCACATGTGGTGAACAGACACCATATTGGACACCGCAGATCTAAGGGTTTGGGAAATACCACCCCATCATTTGCCTCTGCCCATTGGCACTCTCTATAATTCATTGTAATCAGCTGTTTGTCAGTCTCATTGAGCCAAACAAGCGAAGTGACACACTACCAGCTGTGCATAATAAAGGAGTTGTGCTTGAATCTACACGGTGTCACACTTCTACTTCTGCTCCTTCACAACTAATTTAAAGATTTACACCGAAAAACAAATATTTTAGAACAGCATCCCTGCAAAAGTGTGGCACCACCTAACACATGTGCAACATGCTCTTCAGAAGCTGAAGCTTCAGGGCAGTTATCTTTGTAGCCTCTGTGCCAAGGTGAGAATGCTATTACCACCAAATCTGCTAGTGGCTTTTTGACATGGACACTGTCCCCATTAGACTGGCCCATGACTATAATGACACTTCCTCCAATACACTTAACAGCCTGCTGTTATTCTTGGTCAAATCTAAACCAGTACTTTTAATATAAAAATACTGTCTCATTCTTTATTACATAGATAAACCACAATAACATAAACTCTCTCATGTTATTTTTTTTAATTATAAACATTTCAAATTGAGAGACCAATTATTTAAAAACGCTTGCAACTTTGTTTTAAACACATCAGAACTAAAGTCAAAGGCAACCAATGTGGAGGCTATAGGAGACACTGGCCACATGTCCCTATCCCACCCGCCACTTCCAGAGCATGTGGGGCAGTCTCCACCCCAGACCCCAGAACACTATGGCCTAGGAATAGCACAAGCTAGGAAGCTCACGCTGCACTGCTCTGGGGGAGGCCCTATGCTCACTGGAAGCATCACAACGCTGGCGGAGTGTGTGTGGAGGGTGGTGATACTGGTGGGTGCATATAGCCCCCGTCCACTCCCACACATTTCATACACTTTAGTCATAGGCAAATTAACAGCCATAGATGTAAATGAAATAGAAAGAATAATATTAGCCTGACCCCCTTACATTCCATGCTATAGCACCAGGGGGTTCCCCCCTCAGTCAGCATCACTTAAAATTTCCTCACCAGAATAACCTTGTGAAGTGCAATAACTTGATAACATGATGGTTGTAGGTGGAGCATGGGAAAGACTCAGAATTGAAAAGCTGGAAATGGGCAACAGAGGTTGGATCAACAGACCATTACTTGCTTTATTCATTCCCTCTGTGGCACCTGGCATTGCCCACTGTCACAACACAGCATACTGGGCTAGAAAGAACTTTGGTCTGGCTGTACCGCCACTCTTCGTAAATTCATCCACTCAGTTTTTTTCCCAACAGAATGAGATGAAGAAAAAAAAGCTATTGAAAGCAATAACAGAGCAAAGGAGGCTCTAAAGGAAAAGTACAAACTACACCATCCCACACTAGCCAAGGTATATCAGTAAAAAGAGGCAGAAGATACACAAGGCACTAACTCCCCCTTAAACACCCACCCCCGGCTCCTGCCTGTACAAAAACTCCTGTAAAGAAACTCAGTGCCTGCTTGGCTCTAGGCTTCCTTGGCCGTGCTGCCCCCATGTTCTCAGCTCCGCTTACCCCGTCCGCGGCAACCCTGACCCCAGCGCCCCTTAGCCGCGGGGCGCCACGCAGCAGTCCCTGGCGGAGGAGCCCCCTTGTCCCCCAGGAGCCCTGCCACACTGGCCTCATTAGCGCCCCAGCTCCTCACTGCCGACAACGCTTTGCCCCCGCCACATACCGCGGAGCCTCCGGGTGTATCCTGCCCTCACTCCCAGCTCTGCCTGCCCCACACGGTCCTCTCACCCTTTGCCCAACACTACCCGCCCCGTGTCCTCCCGACAGCGCCCGGTCCCGGCAGGAGCGCGTGCTCCCCGCCGCACCTGGTAGGTCCGCGGAGGGCACTGTCTCCGCTTCTTCCCGCCGCCGGCTGTCCAGCCGTGCACGCCAGCCGCCGGGTGCCGCAGCAAGGAAGCTGCCAGCAGCCTTCTCCGATGGAAGGCAGCCAGAGCCGCTAGGCTCCGTGGAGCCCCCAGCAGCGCCATCTTGGAAGAGAGACGAAAGAGAGGATTGTGGGATACTGGCGGAAAAGATGGGGGTGGGGGAGAAGGAGTGAGGGCAAAGTGTTCTCATGTCCCTTGACCTGGCCTGGCCTGACACCGGAAGCGGAACCTGCTTTAGATTACTGCTGCTCAGAACCTAGCCAAGGGCTTCCCTCCATCTCCCTCACTTCTTAGTGCCACTTAGATCTGATGAGAAATTTCTGGGCCTGCGGCAGAGCCACAGTTCACCCCACTGGTAGAGTTCCTAACTCCACTAGGGAGATCCATCTGAGGCAGCTCTGCTCCCAGTCTAGATGGCGATGGGGCACCCCAACAGGGATCCATCCAGGGCACCTTAAGCAGGGATGGGGATTCACCCAGTGTGGGGCTGACATGCCTGCATGTTCCAGGAGCTGCCAGTACCACTACCAGTTTTCATTTTCACAAGTTTTGTAACCCAGCAGCCACCATGGTCTGTGGGCACCTGAGCAAGCCACTGGCCTCCAAAGCTAATGGAACTGATCAGCTGCTTGAGCACATTAACACTCACACTTAGCTACGCTCCAGCCTCCTCTTTTCGTGTCCTGGGGAATAGGCTATTTGAAGACACAAGGAAATGGAATGTGATAGGTTTTAAGGGCCGTATTGTTCTCTCAGATTGGTGAAGGATCAGGGAGAGAGTGCATGTGTCCTGTGCTTTAAAGAACCTCTCCAGTGCACACCCAAGATCCAGCATGTTCCTCTAGCAGCAAAAGACAGGGGGTCTTTTCCTCCCATCTCCCAGATATTAAATCCTTCCAGGGTTGTTTCTTGGCTCCTTCCCTAAACTGGTCATCTTGAGTTACAGTGTCCCCTGTTCCTGGAAGATAAGGAATAACTGGTTTTACTCTAAAACTCTAGTCATCCTTTCTAATAATCCTGTTTGTGGAACTGGGTCATCTGAATAATGAAACCCTCAATACCAAATACATCTGACTCCAAATATTAGTCTTATCTGTCCCCAATAAATCCATCACTTTGGGATTGATGTTTTAAAAATTTTCAAAGTATCTTTCTATTGTAAAGAGGGGTATTTGTTTCAAAGTGACATTTAACAATCTAACTTCTATATTCAAATTCTTACACAGATTGATGGCTCCAGGAGTATCCAGAGTCTGAGACATCTATCCATTTCGGGCAATGTTTGTCAACCCTATTGGGCCCACTTTATTGACTGCAGTAGTTACCTTGATTGCAGCTGGGGATCTCCCATAATGCAACAGTCCTGAAAATGGAAGTATAAAATGTGGACTGAGAAGATACTGCTTGGAGTAAGATGGATAGAATCATAGAACATTAGACTGGAAGGCACCTCGAGAGCTAATCGAGCCCAGTCCCCTGCCCTCATGGCAGGAACAAGCACCATTTAGACCATCCCCAACGGATGTCTGTCTAACCTGCTCTTAAATATCTCCAGTGATGGAGATTCCACAACCTCCCTAGGCAATTTATTCCAGTGTTTAACCACCCTGACAGGAAGTTTTTCCCAATGTCCAACCTAAACCTCCCTTGCTGCAGTCTAAGACTATTGCTCCTTGTCCTATCTTCAGAGACCAAGGAGAATAATTTTTCTCCCTCCTCCTTGTAACCCTCTTTTAGGTACTTGAAAACCACTCTCATGTCCCCTCTAAGTCTTCTCTTTTCTAAATAAGCCCAGTTTTTTCAGTTTTCCCTTATAGCTCATGTTCTCTAGACCTTCAATCATTCTTATTGCTCTTCTCTAGACCTTCTCAAATTTCTCCACATCTTTTTTTAACTGTGGTACCCAGAACTGGACACAGTATTCTAAGTTAGGCCTAAGGAGCGCTGAGTAGAGCGAAAGAATTACTTCCCGTGTCTTGCTCTCACCACTCCTATTAATGCATCCCAGAATCATGTTTGCTTTTTTTGCAACATCATCACGCTGTTGACTCAGATTTAGCTTGTGGTCCACTATGACCCCTAGATCCTTTGCTGCAGTACTCCTTCCTAGACAGTTGCTTCTCATTTTGCATGTATGAAGCTGACTGTTTCTTCCTAAATAGAGTACTTTGCATTTGTCCTTATTAAACTTCATTCTGTTTTCCTCAGACCATTTCTTCAGTTTGTCCAGACCATTTTGAATTCTGACCCTATCTTCCAAAGAATTGCAACCTCTCTCAGCTTGGTATCATCTACAAACTTAATAAGCATACTCTGTATGTCAATATCTAAATCATTGATGAAGATAGTGAATAGAACCAGTCACAAATCATACCCCTGCGGAACCCAACTTGTTACGCCCTTCCAGCATGACTGGGTCATTATATATAAGTGACCTCTCAGCTCTGTTGAAAGCTGAGGCTATCGTCAAGATAGATTTAACTGTGAACCATGTAACAGAACTCCTTGGGCAAGTGAAACTTTGTTTACACCAACACATCTTTGGTTTCTTCACAACAAATCAGCATGGTAAGAATAGGTCCCTAAAAGTGTTCCCTCTAATTTTTTCTCTTCATGGGCAGAATAAATGTTGTTATGTGCATTGAGGCTTGTACGGATGTGCACCACCCATACAAACACATGCTGCCCATTGTGGGCAGCTGTTGGCACTCTGCTAATTGGCTGGGCAGCACCTGAATCTCTCCTAAGTGGCTGCCAAGCATTCAGTTTACACAGAACACTGGTCCCTAAGTTACAGCAGTCTGAAAGTTGAGGAAATTCAGGAATGTGCCACGGATTACAAAAATGCACATATTTTCAACTGATTGGCATGCATAGCCATGATGAAGCTGTAACTCAGTGTGACATTATTAATCACCCAAAGATCTCTTCAAGGCTACCGGAGCTTGACTATTGCTATTGCTGCCTTCAGGGAGAATTGTGAGCTCAGTTAGGGAGACAGCCTGACAGGAAAAAAAAAAAAAGAGGCCTGGCTTAAAACTGATTTTAATGAGGTAGGTTTCTCAGGAATTGCTAGGCTGCACTATGACATTCAACATTGCTTCTGACCAAGGTTCATTTCATACTATATAGGTGACATTTCTCTGTTACTAATCGGACTCTTCATTGTAATCACATTTGACAGTATTTGGTATGAACAGTGCCACCTAGTGTAATCCTGGAAGAAAATAGGTTTTAAATTAGCAACAGAATAAAATAACATTACTATATTACCAGACTACTTTGCACAGCTCTAGTACTTTAAAACCAGGAATCTAAAACACTTGACAAACTGAAAATATTCAAGTTTCACAACTCCCTAATGAGGCAGTGGTATTATTAGACTCCTTTAACGTATACTGAAACACAGAATAAGAAATTATTTGAGGTTATATGTTGAGTTACTGGCCTATCATGTAATTTAGGAGAACCACTGAAGTTAGAGATGGAAAGATGCATGAGATCATCCAGTTCATATTGCTGCCAGTACAGAATTTTCCCCTGCAGGCACTTTCTAGGGTTTTGCCCAGTTCTAATCCTAAAATTCCAAGGCAAGTCCTAGTTTGTAAGAAATGTTTGTAGCTACATTCAATATAAGGCATATGTGTGAGAATTCAGAGTGATTTCACTGAACCTCCAAGACCAAGGTATAACCCTAGCTCTTAGCTCAATAATATTTGGAAACTGGAGAGATTAAGAGAACTAAACATTCACAGCTTGATTACAGATAACTATGGGGATATAGTGAAAAATAAACATTAAAGAAGGAGAGGAATTATTTACAGTGACACATGAGTGAATCACACCATGACATCATATTAACGAGAAAAATTGAGACTGAATAGTAGGAGAAAACTTTTATGATGGGAAGTGAGACACAGAGGAATGGAATCTTAAGAAAACTAGTGAAATCCCTATCAGTTGGGAACAGGGTAGACTGATTCAAAACTAAGTGGAATAATTTGATTTAAGTAATAATTTTTCATCAACTTTTCCATTTTTAGTTCAGTTATTTTCTAAAGAAAGGTGCATTCTCAGTGGTTGATATAGCATTAAACATAATGGTTTACACTAAATTGTGCCTTTATAATAGATTTGGTATATTTTGGTTACCCAACATGGTACTCTGTAGCTATATACATTTATTTAAGCAATTATATAGCTTAATATTTTCAGATTCTTAATTACACAATTCTAATGTTTTAAAACAGTGATATCTTACTTATTTATGAGATAATTGTGTTTGTGTTCATAATGTGTGTAAAGGTGCATTAGAATAGTGATTAGCATTTAATTAAATACACCAGCAGTTCCCAAACTTTTTCTGGGAGTGGAACACTTGGATACCATGGCGCTCTCTGCAGAACACTTTATTTCTTTTATATATCACACTAACTATAAGGAACATTACTAACAGGAAATATTTCATAATAATATTAATTAAATTATTGTATGGCATATGCAACTTAACAAATAATAGTGAAAACAGACATTAACAAAACACATATAAAATTGGTTACTGTATAGTCATTTCCAGAAAACTGTAAAACTGAGAACATTCCATCCCAAAATTTATTTTTTCCCCTGAAAATGGGGAAGAGACCACAATTACTCAATTTCAATGGCGGAACACTTTGCCATCACTCGCAGAACACCAGTGTTCTGCCGGAACATAGTTTGGGAACTACTGAAATACACCAATAAGCACATAAAATGTATTAAATAAAACAACCTTAAATGTTTTGAATACATAAAATTCCTTTATCAAAACATTTTTCACACTTACAACTAAATGACTGATTAAATGGACAGATTATATGTAGCCAGTGAATTAAACTGATTATTTCAGATCACTTTGGGAATTTTTGCCTCAGACCAATGATCCCTCTAGACCAGTATCCTTGTCTTCTGACAACGGTCATGTCAGATGCTTGAGAGGGAATCAACACCATAGAGCCATTTATCAAGTGATCCATCTCCTGTCATCTCCCATCTTACCAGATTTGCACAGTGAGATGTGCAGGGATACCCAGAGTGTGGTGTTGCATCCCTGACCATCTTAGCTAACAGCCATTGGTGGACCTCTCCTCCATGAACTTAGGTAATTCTTTTTTTCAATGCTCGTGCTATCAGACATCCTAGTGCCTGGCTGGCCTGGCAGATTCTGGCATTCAGCACAATACCTGACAGTCCACTAAACTGAAAGTGTACAAGGCTGTAGTCCTGACCAATCTCCTGTATGGTTGTGAAACCTGGACCTTGTACAGAAAACATATAAAACTGCTGGAGCGCTTCCACACACACAGCCTGAGGTCAATACTGCACATTCGATGGCAGGACAGATTTATGAACCTGGAAGTCCTGGACAGAGCAGGAACCACGAGCATCGAAGCCATGATTCTGAAAGCCCAGCTTCACTGGACAGGGCATGCCAGACGAATGGCGGAGTCAAGAAACCCTAAGCAACTCCTCTACAGTGAACTCTCTCAGGGCAAAAGGAATCAAGGCAGGCCTCACAAGAGGTATAAAGGCTGTGTGAAGGCCAACATTGCTGATGCTGGTTTAAAACCAGATCAACAAGAGCAGCGTGCAAAAGACTGAACAGGCTGGCGTGCTCTTGTACAACATGCATATGACAACTTTGAAGATCAGTGATGCATATGCCTCATTGATGCTTGTGAGAGGAAGGAAACAACAGCAGCAGCCGCACCAACAGAACCAAGACAATTCCCTTGCCCCCACTGTGAACGCCCATGCCGTTCAAAGCTTGGACTCCTCAGCCACATGTGAGTCCACAAACGATGAACCTGTGCAAGCTCAAGATGTCATCGTCAGACACGACGGACTACCTAAATACTTTTTTTGAACTCAGTTATGCTTTTGGCCTTCATAACATTTCCATCAACGAGTTCTACTGGTTGACTATTGTATGAAGAAGTACTTCCTTGTTTGTTTGAAATTTGCTGACTGTTAATTTAATTGGGAGCTTGTCTACACTTGCCCCCAACTTCGAAGGGGGCATGGTAATCAGGGTGATGGGAGATTACTAATGAAGTACTGCAGTGAATATGCAGCACTGCATTAGGCTAATTCTCCCCCGTGGCACCTTCAGAGTATCAAACTTTGATGTGTCCGTGCAACTTCTAAGCACCTTTACTCCCCAAAATTTTGAGGAGTAAAGGCATTTTGAAGTGCCTGCAGCTACATGCATGCTGGCACTTCGAAGTTTGACACTTTGAAGTTACCGCGGGGGAGAATTAGCCTAATGAAGTGCTGCATATTCACTGCAGCACTTCATTAGTAATCTCCTATCACCCAGAGTACCATGTCCCCTTCAAAGTTGGAGGCAAGCATAGACCCAGCCTGAGTAACTCTTGTTTCTACTGTTACATGAAGGAATAAACAACTGTTCTTTACTCACTTTCTACACATCATTCATGACATATAGACCTCAGCATATTCCTTTTAATTGTCTATTTTCTAAACTGAGCAGAGCCAATCTTTTTGATCTCTCATCAGATGGAAGATGTTCTATGCCCCTGTTAATTTTTCCCCCTTCTTTGTATTGTTTCCAATAATATCCTTTTTGAGATGGTTGTGACCAAAACTCCATTTAGTACTCAAGGCATGGGCACATCATGGATTTACATTGCGGCATGATGATACTTTGTTTTATTTTCTGTCCGTTCCCTAATAGTTTCTGACATTATTTGCTCTTTTGACTGCTGCTGCACACAGAGTACGTGTTTTCAGACAGCTATGTGTAATGATTCCAAGATCTCTTTTGAGGGGTAACAATTACTTTAAATTCCATTATTTTGTATGTATAGTTGGTATTAGGGTGCATTACTTTGCATTTATCAACTTTGAATTTCATCTACCTTTTTTGCCCCATCACCCAGTTTTCTGAGATCACTTCACAGTAAGATTTGGACTAAACTATTTTAAATAATTTTGCATAATCTGCAAACCTTTCTAGCTCACAATCCCTTTACCAGATCATTTTTGAATATGTTAAAGAGCATAGTTTCTAGTACAGATCACTACAGGGGGGACGCCATTATTTGCTTTTCTCCACTGTAAAAACTGATAATTTATTCCTGCCTTTGTTTTCCATCTTTTAAACAACTACCTTTCAGTGACACGACCTGCCCTCATATCCCATGACTACAGGTGGAACCTTTGTAGTCTGGCACTCACAGCAGCATTTGTGGTCTAGCATGATTGTAGTTAGCCAGATGTCCACTTGTCATGGGCGTGGCCAAATTTCCTGTGGTCCCATAGTGTTTGTTTAAAGCCACCAGCTCTAGCTTTGTGTTCTGTGCTGTTGTTTGGCCTTAATTTACCTCTAAATGTCTTCTAAGAGCCCAGAAACCTGTGGAAGTGTTGGTAATGCTGCTAAACAATATTGACCTCTCTTGGGTTGACAAATTCTCTGGTTCGACACTGTTAAGGTCCCAAGTGTGCCGGACTCCAGAGGTTCAACCTGTATGTACTTTAAGAGCCTTTTTTAATGCGGAACCTTGACAAGGGTTTTCTAGAAGCCTGAATCATCTTTGTCCATGTTTATTAGCCTCCTCAAAGAATTGTAATCAATTGGTGGGGCATATTTTCACTTCACAACTGCTGTGTTGACTTTTCCCCAACACGTTGTGTTTATCTATTTACAATAATTCTGTTTTAAACTATAGTTTCATCCAGTGTGCCTGGTACAGAAATTAGTCTTACCAGCCTGTAGGTCCCATAGTTGTCCCTGTAAAAATCAGCATCACATTAGCTATTTAGCAATTATCCTTGTACAGGGTTTTATTTAACCAAGAGTCTACATGGCATAGTGGATAGTTCTACAATTTCATATTTGAGTTCCTTCAGAACTCTTGGGTGAATATGATCTGGTCCTGGTGACTTACTACTGTTTAATTTATCAATTAGTTCCCAGTATGTCCTAGCCAAAGTGACTGGAGTTTAAATTCCTACTTGCCTAAGTCTCTTAAAATGACAAATTCTACTAAGGCAGGAGTGCACAAAGTGGGGGGCACACCCTCCAGAGGGGGATGTGGCATTTTGTACAGAGGGGGCAAAGTTTGATAGACACCCCCCTGCAGCTCTGTTGCCTCCCTAGCCATCTGATTTTCCCACTTGGCCACTGTTGCCAAGGGATTCCCCCCCTCAGTCCCCTGCCGCTGGGCCTATCGCATGAACGGAGGCCCTGAGTCAAGCAATAGGGCAGCTGGTGAGTTCCTGGATTGAAAAGGTGCCCTCCTGGGGTCCTATCCCCAAGCACCCCTTCACCCTCAGGGCACTCCCTGGAGCCTCCCAGCACCCCTTTCCCAAGCGCCGCCCCCCGCATCCCTTTCTGTGGTCCTACCACAGGCTGGGGGGAGGGGTCCAGCTAATTGTACGGACAAAAAGGAGGGTGCAGCCTAAAAAGTTTGCTCACCCCTGTCCTAATACACTTATGCTGTCCTTCAGATTTCTGTAACTGGTAGATCTCATCCTCAGCCACTTCATTTTGATTTATAGACTGGAAGTGAAAGACAAGTTTTCCTGTTTTATCAATTCCCATTCAGTTTCTCAATTGTGAATGAATTAATCCAAATAAAGAAAACAGTCTTTCTCTGCCTGAAGAAGAGTCTGCTGCTATCAAGAGCTGGTTAGCACTTAAATACTGGTTCCAGGTGCTTAGCTTCTAACTTCCATCAGTTCAGTAGTGGGACATTTTTTTAAAAAATTGGGAAGTGAGGCAAGCAGAGCTCAGGCAGAGAAAAGCTATAAAACAGAAGTAAGATATCACCCACATGGGCTGAGTGGATGATCATGTTGAGATACATGACCACATCTCCTCTAGTCAGAGGCCAGTTCCAAATGCCTGCAATGATTTGGCAGACTCTTATGTGATGTAGCATGGCACCTGGATCCCCACAGGATCAAATCTCTGATACTGTACATGACCTATTGTGACATAGTTATAAAGCTTGACCTCGAAAGTTAGATGTTTTTCCTCTGATTCTTTCTTTATATATAAGTTTAGTCCTTACCTGATAGAAGGTCATGGATTCAGTATATTTATTTATTAAAATTTTTAAAAATATTTCAATAAATTTAGGCCCCAACATATTTTGCATTATGTGCAGATTTTTACAAGAAAACTATAACTGAAGTAAAATAAAATATCCAAATTAAATAAAAAAATTATTTTTAAATAATCTAGTTTTATCCACCTTGTTTAGAAACTTTCATCACTTAGAACTTTTAAAATTCAAACTGAACAATGCACTAGAAAATGGCATCTAATGAACAGTCTTGTACAGGGAGAAAAATTGCGCTGTTTTTTTAGAGAACATTCTGTAATCTCAATAAATTTCCTATTGTATCACCAGATACTGAGCTGCTTCAGAGGTCTATAATTTCCCTGATTCTATGGTATGAGTTAAGGTATGCAACTGAATATATAATTCTAAGGGGTATTATATTATTTAACACAGTTTAAAAAAAAATCTCAACTTGTTTTCTGTAGCTAAGGTTCTTCCAGTTCTGTTCTGTTTCTCCTCTATTTCTCCTCTTCCTATCTTCTTTGATCAGTTCACCAGTTTTGTTTTTCTACATTTATATTCCTTTCTCCTACCCTTATGGTCCATTAGCAATTATTATTTGTATTAGAATATCACATCATTGGGCTAGGCATGGTACAGACACAGAGGCTATGTCTACACTACCTCAGAAGACTGACCCACTCAGGGGTAGGAGAGTTGATCTTCCAGGGTTCAATTTTGCATGTCTACTATAGACATCCGAAATTGATCTCACAGGGGTCACAGTCGACCACTGCACTCCTCACAAGACACCAAGAGTAAGAGAGGTCGACAGAAGAAACTCTCTCATCACCCTTCCCCAGTGTAGACAGCCAAGTTAGCCGAGGGCAGATACATTGATTTTAGCTATGCAATTGCCATAGCTAGAATTGCGTATCTGTGGTCAACATACTTTGCCAAGTGTAGACATAGTCATAGAAGAAGTCAATTCCTACCCAAAATAGACAAGACAGGAGAAATGGAGATCCAGAGAGGTGAAGTGGCATAAATAAGACCACAGTGAGAATCCTCAAATAAGTACCGTGATATTCTGAATAATAGGTCTCTGGACCACATTGCCTCCCAATTCAGAGTCTATTAGATAAGGAGATTATTTTGACTCACTGCATCCCCTAGGACAAGAACTAATGAAGAGGTCAACCCATGGGGACCATGCTTCATCTGTGATTACATCTGATAGAACAAGGGGTGACATGGATAACATCCACTGAATCTGTGATGGAAGAAATATGGTGTCTTTGGAGAGAGCTGATACAGGGAGGATAGCTCGGCATTTTTGGAGACCCACACAAAAAAGGTGAATCTCGCTCTTGAATGTATTTGACTGGACTTAGATATGACTGTCCCTTCTTTTTGTACATTTAATTTGACTGTTAATCACAGTGGATTGCTATGCAACAATGCTCACCATTTGGAGACACATTAAAATAAGTATAAAACAATGAGACAGGACTAGATTTTAGCCTTATCACTAAATGTTCTCACGTCTGTCAACTTTTCAGACCCTTGATATTATTGGACTAGTAACACGTTTCTTGTGCATCTGGATTGCTCTACTACTCCTTTTCTGTATAACTTTGGCTACGTCTACACGTGAAGCCAACATCGAAATAGGCTATTTCGATTAATAACGTCTACACGTCCTCCAGGGCTGGCAACGTCGATGTTCAACTTCGACGTTGCGCGGCACCACATCGAAATAGGCGCTGCGAGGGTACGTCTACACGCCAAAGTAGCACACATCAAAATAAGGGTGCCAGGCACAGCTGCAGACAGGATCACAGGGCGGACTCAACAGCAAGCCGCTCCCTTAAAGGGCCCCTCCCAGACACAGTTGCACTAAACAACACAAGGTACACAGAGCCGACAACTGGTTGCAGACCCTGTGCATGCAGCATGGATCCCCAGCTGCCGCAGCAGCAGCCAGAAGCCCTGGGCTAAGGGCTGCTGTCCACGGTGACCATAGAGCCCCGCAGGGGCTGGAGAGAGAGCATCTCTCAACCCCCCAGCTGATGGCCGCCATGGAGGACCCGGCAATTTCGACGTTGCGGGATGCGGATCGTCTACACGGTCCCTACTTCGACGTTGAACGTCGAAGTAGGGCGCTATTCCGATCCTCTCATGAGGTTAGCGACTTCGACGTCTCGCCGCCTAACGTCGAAGTTAACTTCGAAATAGCGCCCGACGCGTGTAGCCGCGACGGGCGCTATTTCGAAGTTAGTGCCGCTACTTCGAAGTAGCGTGCACATGTAGACACAGCTTTTGTGAGAGTCACTTAAAGACTCTCAATTGCCTCAGCAGTAAAATGGGGATAATAATCGTATGCAATGTAAGAAGTTCTGAAGACTAATTAATGTTTTCACATGACTTTTAAGATAGCATGGATCATAAAGGCTATGTCTACACTAGCCACTTCCTTTCAGAAGGGGCACGGTAATAAGTGAGTTGGGAAGATGCTAATGAGGCACTGCCATGAATACGCAGTGCCTCATTAGCATAAAGGCAGCCATGTGCTATCTGAAAGCGCTGCTTTCAAATCATGCACCACCTGTGTAGAGGTGGCCCTTTCGAAAGGACCCCCTGAACTTCGAAAGCCCCTTCTTCTTATTTTGTTTTAAGAAGAAGGGGTTTTCAAAGTCTAGGGGGTCCTTTTGAAAGGCCGTCTACACAGATGGTGCGTGATTTGACAGTGGCACTTTCAAATCATGCGTGGCCGCCATTATTCATCTTCCCAACTTGCTGATTACCATGCCCCTTCCGAAAGGAAGAGACTAGTGTAGATATAGCCAAAAAGTATCATGACTGAGTATGTTGACAGTATCCCTTATTTAAGAGCTATGAATCAGTCCATATTACAGAACCAGCAAAATGCTAATAAGGTTGTATGTATTAAAACTCCATGAAAACAAGATACTTCAAAAACAAATAGCTGGATTTCATTTAGTTGATATATTTTGAAGTAGAAAAATAGAGAAAAGTGAGGCCAGAAAGGTAAAGAGATTAGAAGAATAAAATGCACTGGTGAATATGAAGACAGAAACACAACAGAAGTAGACTGGGTGAATCTGATGTCAGATAAAGCAGCAGGTTGTCAAGAGCTTTACAAACAAGGCAGGTGATTGGAGATCTGATCATTGGACACATAATTAGACCAAAAAGGTTTGGATCAAATTATTATTGTGATTACATTACCCTATTGAAGACATGAAGTTGCACTGGTGTGACTGAAAATATGTACCTTTTTTTGCAACTAGTCTGACTCAATACCTGACTATATTGGGTACTTGCATTAAAAATTAGTAGAATTGTTCTTAGATCAAAAATACACACTTTTGCTGTATACCTGACAGTCTTCCTTCAGTTTTGCCCTCTTAGTTTCAGTAGACTGGCACCTAATAAACAATTTGGCTTTGTCTACAACTTCTCCTATGAAGAAAACTTGAAGAAATTTCCAACTTCCTCTCCGAATAGGGTTCATTTTAAAGTATTCCAAACCTTCAATAAAAATAAGGTTGAACTATATACATGCAGGACATCAAAGATTTTTACCATTATGTTCTCAAATCTCCATTTTCGTTGTTTCTTTAGGGTGGTAGCTCCAACTTAATGCTCATATTTTTGACATCTCTGCACACAGATACATGAAATGGCTTAGTAGTGTATGTAGAATAAAACCATATGTGTAAAAATTCATCAAGGCTGTGTTCAAAGGAGATTTGTGCAGTGACAGGGAAATACTTGACTTGAAATGTGCACAGGCTGTGAAATCATAAGATTTACGTATAAAATATCAGGATCGTGAAAATGCACACTCTAAAAGTGCTGTAGAGTCAGGAGTCAAACAGATTACGTGCTATATCAATTGGGGATGGAGAACTGTTAACAAAAAGCATTTTAAAAGTGCATTTTTATAGTTGAACTTTAAAATATTTTAAAAGATTGATATTGACATATAATCCCTTCCAACTCTGCTTATTAATTCTCAAAGATGTAAAGGTACAGAGTGGAGCTTCAGAAAGAAGACTGAGCTACATTTTAAGTATAAAGCACTTTCCAAAATGAGCAGAAATTAGTGTTGGAGTTATGCCAAAGACTGACTCCTATAGTTCAAGAAGTGACCAGGTACTTCTAATGATTGCAATGCTCAGATTGAATGAAAATGTTGTTGTTATTATGGCATCTGAATTATAGGAAGGAATCAGAATGAGAGGGTAAAAAGTAATAGCACTCAATTCAAGAGTCACCCAGCATCCATGAATAGCTGGATTCTTGTAATAGTTATAAGATTTAATATTAGAATTGTCATTGTTAGGCTTAATAGTTAACATCCCACTGAGATTATTGGTGGGATTTCACACCTCACAGAGCTTTTGGGCCACCTTCACTCCTAATATAACCCTACCTGTTTCTATGGGTTTACACCAGACCAGAATGGGAACCACTGTTAACTGTATTTGTTTGCAGACTCTGTGCAGGAACACGGCATCAACTCATACTGGGAAAACTATTCAGCCACAAAATATGGGTTCAGTGCGGGTATTACTGAATGAACTATAGCCTGTGTTCCACAGGAGATCAGACTAGAGGATTGGAATAGTCCCTTTCATGAAATTCTAAAATCCTTATGAACCAAAATGGAAAAAAATAATTAAACCTTAAAAAGGAGCAAAATTATGAATGGATTTAACAACGAGTAGTGGAAAAAATTTAGAATGGGAAAATTAAAAATTATCAGAAAAAATTGAGTGTAATTTAGGAGGCATTAGAATAGTTCTTTATGAAAAGTGATGGAACTACTTCTCTTGCTTGGGATTTTCAGAACTAGCTTGGACAAAGCAGTACAAAATGTAGGAAACAGTCCTGCACTGGAGATAATGACCACTAATATTTTTAGAAAATTGTGTAATCTATTAATCTTTAGCCCATACTATTATGTGCTGAATTATTATAAGAGAGGCTGTGTGATTACATATTTGAAGATATTGGAATTATATTAGCGTAAAAATGGTGTAATTAGCAATGAACCAGTCCTGTTGTTTATTTTAAACATCTGTATGATTGTCATGGCCAGCTGGCCATTATGCACAGTTCCTCCGTTTCACAAATTTGAGCCTATTAAGTTTTCAGCATGGTTAAGTTTGGGTTCTTATTGGTTTACAACTGACATGATTACATTGTTTAAAATATATTTTAAACAATTGTTAGGGTAAGTAAATAGTTGACTTTTCCCAGAGTTTCCCCATACTAAAACATGATAGTAACTAGAATAGTCAGTGCCATGACCATTGTTCTTTTAAATAAACTGAATAGCTTTCCTTTTTGGGAATTCTCATTGTAAAATGGGTAAAATATCTTCCTCTATCACAGGAGTGTTGCAAGGATAAAATTAAATTAAAATTATGGGGGAGGGTTGATTCCATAGGGAAAGAGCATATACTATAATACATGATCAGTAAACTGATATGTGTTTAATTTTCTTCCCATTATTGATCCAAGCAGCTAGTTAAATATCAGGACCCTGAAATTTTCCATTTGGAAATAAAAATAGAAGAATCTGTAGTCTTGTGTACTAAAGAACAAAACCCCACACAACACAAGTCATGTATGTAGTCCTGCTTCTCTGAACACACAAGGAGCCAAAATAAAAAAGAGCAATCTTCTTAGCTTATGGCCTATCAGCCAGCCAGTATGAAGATAGTTTAGCCTAATGGTCAGTGTGGGTAACAGGCTTAATGGCTGGAGCCAAAGCCAAGGGTCTACCCAAAAGATAGACTCTCAGAACCAGAGCCAAGGATCTTGCCAAAGTCCACAGGCACAAGTCAAAGCTAAGGATCAAAACTAAGGACTAAGAACAAATGCATATGGGGTACCAGGCAAAGCAGCAAAGTTGAAACATGCACAGCAGTAGACCTGAGCATTGAAGTAAATGGGGAACCTACTGTGTTGCTGGATTAAGAGCCATTCTGCAGACAATCAGGTTACATGGCTAATCAGACAGCCTGCTCCAGGCCAGTTGTGTTGATGAGACTGACTAGAGAGTAGCTCTGCTGCTGACTTATTTGGAGGGGAAAAAACAAAACAAAACAAAAGAGGGAGGCAGGCACAAGCTTCTTTGGTCAATAAACCAAAAGGTCCCTCTCACTTTTCCCAGGGTCACAGTGTGCTCATAAGCTACTGGATTTTTTTTGCCTTTTGCCTCTCTGTTCTTGTCTGTTTTCTGCATTCTACCTCCAAACCATACTTAGGAAAAGCCCTCTGCATTTCGTCCACAAACACCACAATCCTTTTGTCTTAGATTAATGTATTGTCTTTGAACAAAAGATATGGTTTGAACAGTCACTACATTGTCCAATAAACTGGAGGTTCCTAAACTTTTTAGTAAGGCAACTCACCAGCTGCATTCTCTCTCTCTCTGCATTACACCAGGGGCCAAAACTGGAGATCCAAAATCATAGGTCAGTGTCCTCATTCTCCTCCAGCAAGTGTGACCTACCCTCTGATGCAGCTCCTGTCCTGTAGGGCTGGACCTGACCCAGCCACTCTTCCATTATGCTGGGGGTTGCAGCCAAACAAAATTTGAGTGGCATTATGAGCTGGTGCAGTCACAGCACCACTCAGATTTGGTCAGGTCACTACCTCAAACCTGTGCACCAGGCTACAATACCCAGAATAAGGATACGTTCAGATTCACTCTTCAGCCTCCCTGCCCTGCTGGTTCTCCCCTCCTTAACAGACCCACAACTTCTCTACAACCTTCCCAGGATATCCCTTCCCATACATAACTATAACCAGTGAATTTCTAATAGACCCAGTCTTGCAATCCACCCCAACATAAGTGTCTTTAAAAACAAAATTTGCACCTCCATTTTTACACCAATGTGAGGATTTTCCAGCGTAGATACACAAAGGAAAAAAAAAAGCATTCAGTAAGCTCTTGTATGAATTAGCCTAAATAAAAAGCAGATACTTTTAATAGGCACAGAGAATTCAACAGGGTTGTGGTGTCCAAACTATAGAATGTCTGATGTCATCTGGCAATAATAATATGCAATAGACTCCATTCCTAAAGTCCAGTGACAGGCTGGGTTGCCCAGGTGCAGTCCTTAGCACCCGTTAAGACATCTTCTGGGGTGGTATGGCGTTCTTAGGCAACTGGAGAATAGTCAAAGTGCAGTATTTCCCATCATAGCCCCAGAACTGTGTTTGTGGATGGGTGGGTTGCTGGGAGGAAGGGAGATTAAAGAAAGCCCTATACACCAAAAGGAATATTTCTGGATAAGAGATGCAATTGATTGGCTGGTAACAATTGGCTGCAGAACAACTATGATCTAGGGCCATTGAAATTAAACAGAAGGAACTGCAAAGTGTGGGATATTTTTTCCCTTTATAAATATATGAAAAACTAGGCAAAAGAGTTTTCTATTTTAAACTTTTGCTTCATTCAGAATGAATTTAAGAAACAGTCTGGATGATAAAAGAAACACTCAGACAAACTCATCCCTAGTACAACTCCACTACGAGCTGACAGCCACCAGAGCAGAATTTTGTATAGTGTTAGCAGTCTTCTTCTGGGCTATATTTTCCAGTTTTTTGCATGTTCTGTTAGCAAGTTAGGGCTAAATTTTCAAAAATACATTGTTTTTCTGGCTAAAATAATTTACTTTGCATACCACTGGAATGCAAATACCCCTGGAATACAATGTAGCAGCTGTTTATAAGCACTCAGAAACACTACACAACTTAGGGCATGAACTGAAGCAAAATCCAGTAAACTACAGAGCAAATATAGGGATGCTGAAGTTAACTAGCTGAACTTCAATTTGGTCATGACCACCAGGTTAACAGCTGTGTTTTTTTTCTCTTTTTTTTTTCATTACGTCATATGGTTAGGACTAGACATGGGCAAATACTGCAAACAGTTTGCATATCAGATATGTGAATTTGCCTCAGCAGTATTCAAAAGCCTATTTTTGCTGTTTGCTAACATTGGGAAGTACAAGGTTTTGTACAAATCTTCAGGGGAGTTTCATAGTCATACAAGCATGTGTACTCCCACATGGGAAACGATAAAAAATTATCACAGAGAGGTAGCCATGTTAGTCTGTATCTTCACAAAACCAAAATTGCAAAAAAGTGCTATGACACTTTTTTGTTTTATAAAAATGATGTTAATTCAAACACAGAGACAGAACAATATGAAGTAACTTTCTTGATGACCAACCACCCTGCTTGAATAATGAGCAGCGAACTCCAAATGAATCCTCGCAAACAAAAACAGACAAATAAACAAAAAAATAGTTTAAAAACAACACACAAGCTAAAATATGTTTGCATAAAGCAGTGGTGGGCAACAACCAGTCCACAGGCTGGATGGAGTTCACCAGGCTTAGACCGTGGCAGGCCACCGCCACTGTATTTACCTGTGCCTTCACTGGTACAGGCGCTTGCAGCACTCATTGGATGTGGATTGTTGTTCCTAGCAAATGGAACCCGTGGAAAGCACCACAGACTGGGACACCACTTCCCACAGCTCCCATTGGCCAAGGGTGATCCTGAAACTACTGATACCTATGGAAGTGCAAGTAAATACAGGGCTAGTGGACCATCACAGGCTAGTCCTAGCAAACCACATCCATCTTATTGCTTAACCCTGGCATAAAGTGTTAGTTGAGCAACTGTAACTATTTGTAAGCTGGATCAGAAGGAATGCTTCCATTATAGCTAGTGGGATGGGAGAGAAAACCTGGGTGTGTTTATATAAACAGTTTGCTCCTGCTTTGCTAAATTTGTTAGCTATTCAGCTGATGGAGTGGTGTTTTGCTCGTTATAACCAACTTGGCTGGCGTGAGGTCACAAATTCTATTAATAGTAAATGCAGGAATTGAGAAATGTGATCACCATTGCTTGCAATTATTGTGGGAATACAGAAAGGACTGTGTGTAACTTATTTCAAAAGGAGAAAGATGTTGTCAAAGGACCTTGTTGGATGGACAAGGAATCCCGTGAGGATAAATGGGGAAGGCAGGCTTCTCAGGTAGTTGTCTAGATACCTACCAAATGTGAGCTGAGAAACTGGTTTGCCCTGTTTCTCCACACTGTTTCAATGATAGAGCTCAAATAGGCTCCATGAGGGGTCTCTTTTATTATTGTAAATTTATTCCAGTGAATGCTGAAATTTCTTGTGGCTGTGTTGTGCTCTGAGCTAAGAGCTGAAATCACTGGGTTTTGCCCAGACAAACCCACTGCAAGCCATGGGCCAGTGGGAGCAAAAAGGTAGCAGTGGAAATAAGTGGCCAGCAGGGAGGTGGCAGAAAACAGTAAGCAGGCAGACAGCAAGTGACCCGTGGAGAAAGATGCTCCTTTACGTCCACTACTCAAGATAGATGAACCCTTCAGATTCACCTCTGAACTCTGGGTCTGCCATGACCGAGGGCAGCAACTGTGAGTGGGGTGCAGAGAAAGGTTGGGCATACAAGGGGGATATTTAGGTTGTTAGACTGAAGAACCTGAGAGGAAAATACACTCCACAAACTACTTGGGGTGGGACTTTCACTTTCAGTTTTGTTTATGAACCCTGTTTGTGGTATTTCCCCCAAATTAATGCCAAGTTATTTCCCTCCCTTTTTATTAGAAGTGTATTTTCTACACTCACTTTGTGCTTGTGAATGGGGAAGGATTGCCTCTCAGAAGTGACCAGGTGCGATGTGTGAATTTTACATGTTACTGAGCAGGGACTCAAGGCAGTTTCATACTGGTTGGATGGAGCAGAACCCCTACATATCGAATCTGGTCCTAGCTACTACTGGCTTTATCTGGAAGAAGGGTTACATATTGAACATTTTTATTAAAACATATGGCAGTTTGCATGCAACCATTTTGAGCCAAAAGAAAAAGCTGACTTCCTGAGCTAAATTGTTTCCTAGTAGGTCTAATAAAAATCTCAGGTGTTATTTCTTAGTACAAAATGTTCTTTCCCAATTCTCCCCTTACCTTTAATGTTCTGCGCTTTCTGAGCACTGTATCTTTAAATGCCCAAGAATTCTGCGTGTGGAGACAGCAGTCACTTTGATGTCAGGATTACTGCAGCATGTGCACAGGTGACACTCCAACACAATGCTCTCACATGTAGGGTTTACTCTTGTTTTTTTGTTTACATCCTTAATCTAAATATAAAAATAATTGTAGATTGGCAGAATATGTTTTGCTTTTTCTGTGCAGAAAGATAAGAAGTCGCAGTTTAATTTTTGTTGGGTTTGAAGCAGCAATGATTTTTTTTTCTTTCCTCCTCATATATGCGTTTGCTTCCCTTTCATTCCCCACGTCCCCTCAAGGGACCTGGAGTATTAACTGTAATTATAAAGTCAGAAGTAAACATCAGATTCACTGATAAGTATTCCTGGCCATGACTGTAATATAGTCCAATCAATGCTTTGAAATTTAGGAGTCTCATCATTTAATCAACAACCAGAATTCAGAGAGCAATGACTGTGGTATGGCACACTTCACAGGACTTGGAATTTCTGAGTTTTGTCAGTTAACATGAATTAGGGAAGAAAAGTTGTGGGACCTGATTAGGTAGCATGAATTTCCAGAGGGCAGACTGATAGAAAAATTTAGAATGACATTTTAGAAATATCACAATGAATAGACAATTAACTTGATTTTTCTGTCATACACATAGGCCCTGTTTTTGTTTCCCCTTCCACAAGCTTTACACTGGTTAACTTGTACTTTATTTTACTCACTCCCAGTTTAAACCTATGTAAGAGCCTATCCTGCATTAGCTCTTCTAGCAGGGATCATGCAGCTCCCACGTGTGTTGCTTGGCTATGGCTGACAAAAAACAGTTGCACTGTGAAAGCAATTCCTGAAGATGCCTCCCCTAATGGGACTGGAACCTATTCACGGACTTCATGCCAAGTTCAACAGCTGATGTGACATATTTCTTTTACTGTGGCCTCATAATCTAATTCAGACTACTTTTCCCAAAGGAAATAAGACAAGTGTACTGCACAGTGTATTATCTTGCAACCCACTCCAACTTCTTCTGAAGCCTGTAACAAACCTCTCACTGTCTGCCATGGGGACAAGGCTAGGCCTTTAAGTTGAGCCAATACAGCAACCATCAAGCTCCTTTCTTTGGCATTAATATCCTTATTTGTATTGTTGTAGCATTCAGAGGCCCAAATTAGGGCCCAAGACTGTGATAACAAATTTTGTTTAGTCTTTGTCCCACAGGGCACATAATTTTAACATATAAGAGACAACAGGTGGATACAACAGGTAGGGAGGACAAGGTAGAAGTGAAAAGCTTGTAAGTACAAGGAGAAGCACAGGTTCAAATGATTGTAAAGCCCCCAAGCAGAACTACATTAGGGATACACACACAAGCCTTGATTTTTGTGGATTCTGGTTTGGAGTAGAGTTTGTAAGATGTTGATGGTTATCAGCTTCTTGAGATCAGACTCCCTTCTCTTTTGAGCCTCCTATAATTTTTTCCCTGCAGTAGTCTTCACTTCTCCAAATTCACACAGGCCTTCTGTTATGAGATATTTGTCTGGCAGCCTCTCTGTTGGGTTTCTGGGCTGCTGTTCATCTTAAAATTCTAAAGCACACAATCCCAATGCACACTCCATTCTAAGTAAGCTGATCTAGCAGACAGGCCTGTAGTTCATTTTACAACACTGTAAATTTGCTGCACATAATCAAAACGTTAAATCATCAACCTCTGATTGTGTTCAAAAAATGCAATTGTGAATGTATAAACATTTAGCCACCATCCCCAGAGGTACATACAACTTTATAACTGCACATACCTGTACATATACTTTTGGGAGAGTAAAAGAAGAAGCCTGGTTTGATGTTCTCTAAATTTCAGCCCTACAAATTCCTTCTATGGTGCTCATTTTTGGTGGTGCAGTCTTTCATCCAGTCCTAGCTTGTCTGCTCTCCAATGTATGCATATTTAAAAGCATTATAAAAAAAAAATCACACAAGAAGTTCTTACAAAATGCTACTTTACGAATAGCAATATTACTTCATATTTCATTCTCAGTTAAATGGTTTGACAAGATAATTAAAATGTACCAAGATTTTGCTTGATTTTTAAAAAAAAATCCTATATTCCCTATTAGGCACATGCCTACAGAGTTACTGTTATGCCCCCCCTTAATTACTGCAGAATCAAAATTTTCAACTCCAATGAAGGTTCTATGTTTGTGCCTATCAAGTTCAGACTCTGCCATTATAAACCCCTTTCCCTCGAACATTTACCAATTCTGTTGAAAAATACCATACCAGAAATTTTGTCCACAACAAGCGCACCTGGGATTTTTTTTTCATATATGTCAAAATATTACCCCTGAAGAATTAGTACTCATAACAAGCAAAGCTAGTTAACAATCAGAAAAAGAAAAGACCTCCCTCCCCCTAATTAGTCCATTCCCCTGATCTTGAGGGCAAAACGGTAGCGCATGGAAGACATTTTCCTTCCAGCAGCACTGAACACCCGGGGGCGGAGATTGGCGCTGAAGTTTGTCCACAGAGAGATCGAGCTGGTTTGCCCCTACAATAAATTTTTTTTAGCACGTCAGGAAGCAGATGAAAAAACAGCCATGTCTGGATGCACAGGAAGGCTGGAGGGATGTGGGTCAGAGACGAATTTACCCAATACCATCTGATCTCCCCCACATTAACAAACGGTAAATCAATATACAAACCTTAGAAGTTTAATACATGCCTATTTCTATCCTTACCGTTGGCCAAACCCTCAAACAACTGTGGCCATTAAACTGACCTGGCAACCCCTTTAACCGGCCCAGCCTAACCTTGCACGTGCTGAAATAAAGAGGATGAAGTGGAGGGTTTGCTCCCAACACCTACGGAGCTGAACTCCCGCTCCTCATATACAATACACTAAGGCGACCCCCACAAGCGCAGCGCCCCCCTACGCCAACCCAGAGAACCCAGGCTGGCGCCTGCCCACGCCCGGTGGGCTCAAGTGGGTGCCGCGTAGGGGGCTCAGCCGCCTGCGGCCTTTGGGAAAGGTGAGGGGCGCGCTCGCAGGCGGGTGACTGCGGTGCCCCAGTAACCGCGCTGAGCAGCCCGTGGCGCCAGGCACCGCACGACAGGCAGAGCGCGCGGAGGAAAAAGGAGACGCGCGCAAAGAGCCCGGATCCCTCGCACTCTTCAAGCCCGAACCCGGCTGCTCCGTACAGGAAGGGGGCGGGGCGGGAACTGGGGTCGCTAAAGCCCGCCTAAGCGGTGACTGACAGTCCAGAGAGCCAATGGGAGCGGGTTGGGGGCGAAGGGGCCTGGGCGGCGCGCGGACGGCGGGTGGCGGCGCGCGCCCCGCTGCATGGAGACCATGCCCTGCCACAACCGGCCGTTGGGCGCGGCGGGAGGCCCCCGGCAGCAGGAGGACCAGCCGGCGGCCGGGGCAGGGGGCGTCTGTGGCAGCACTCGGCTGATCCGCTTCGCGGAGCCCGGCCCAGACAGCGGCCCCAGTCCGGACAGCGGCAGTAATGGGGTCCCTTCCCAGGAGGCCGGGCCGCAGCCGCTGCAGATCGGAGCCCAGCTCAAGCTGCTGCCCATGAACGACCAGATCCGCGAGCTGCAGACGATCATCAGGGACAAGTGAGCGCGAGGCCCGGCCGGGGCGGCGGGGGGCTCCGTGGGGAGGATGTGACGGGGGCGGGATGCGGGGAGGAGGAGCCGGCTTGGGTGCGGGGCGGGCGGGAGGTGGGAACCGAAGGGACCGGGGGGGGGGGGGGGCGCTCAGGAGGCAGGTGGGAACCAGATGGATGGGGTTTGGGGTTGCGGGAAGGGTGGTTCAGGGACTGCCAGGGAGGAGGCTGGAGCAGAAGGGATCAATGGGGAGGGTGTCCATGCTGTGAGGGAGAAGAGAAGGAGGGGTTTGGGGGACTACGCTGGAAGCGTGGGACTGCGGTGGGGGGTTGGGCTGGGGGATACGTGCCCTCAGTAACTGTCCTGAGTGACAGGACTTGGCGCCGCAAGGTAGGGCTGTGAAAAGGGGCACTCCTTCAACAACTAGCCTGAGTCTGGCAGCACCGTAGCTGGTCACCCAAGGGTACCACTTTCAGGCTTTCCACTGTTTTGGAGACTGGATGCTGCATTTCAAGGGGCAAGTAAATGTCGGAGGGTTGGGGTTATTTTGGTTCTGGATCTTGGACTCTTGCATTTATCCGCAGCACCCCTTTGCCACATGGGGAGCAGCCGGTCACACAGTGCTGCAGCAGCACTATTACTGTGTCTCCAGCTGGTTCTGAGGTAAAACGTGAAGCACCAAGTCCCTGAGCCTGAGTCAGCTTGCCTCAGCCACACAGGACACCAGCTGTGGAGATAAAAGTTCTACTGTAGACTTTGGGGCTTGGGATGGAGCCAGGGCTCTGAGACTCTCCCTCCACACAGGGTCTGAAGAGTCTAGTTTCCAGCTTGAGCTCCAGTTGTCTGCACTGCAGTTGTATAGCCCCTCAACCTGAGTCCCACAAACTCAGCCAACTTAAGCCAGCTGCAGCCATGCCATGTCTTTTATCACAATCTAGAGTAGTGTTTCCCAAACTTAAAACATTCATGTGACCCTTTTGGGACGTCAGCCATATCAGCATACCCTCTCTCCCAGTGCCGTCCCAATGCTTACCTCCTGATTTTGAGTAATTTATTTTCTGTCTCGTACCCCTTGAAATCTGTCTGAGTACCACCAGTTGTACATGTACCACATCTTTGGGAAATGCTGGTCTAGAGGTAGCCTACAGATTCATCTACATTGCAGTGTGAGCCAAGGGTTCAAATTCAGGCTGAAGCTTAAATGCCCCCCATGTCTGCATACAGATTGCCCTAACCTGGGGCTTGGATCCAGAATCCCAAGAACCTGTGGGAGTGGAGGGTCCAAGACATAGTTCAGTTGTAGCTCAGGGTTCATACCCAATTGCTTTCCAGCTTAGAGGCAGCCTCCGGGAGGCAGCCAAAAGTATTTTTCAATTTCATGGGTTGACTTTGTGTCCTCTGGACAGTCAAGCTTAGTGGACAGTCACATTTTCCATACTTCATAGGGCTGGAGTGGGAAGGTGCTCGGTCAGACTCTGGTGTTTATAATATTGTATAGATGCTGGAACTTCAGGTTGGGATCTTGGGTTCAGTGATTCCTGAGCTGTGGTTTTAAATGAGACATTCAAGTCCTAGCTTAGCAAACCCAGGGTTTGCTAATGAGTTTTACTTTACCAAAGTTTGGTGCAATCATATGGGTTTATATCAATATTTCCTGTAACCTGAACACTTGGACAGCCACCCAAGAGAGGTTTAGGGGCTGTCCAGCTGAGTAGCAGAGCACCCACAGCTGATAGAATGAGTTTCTATAGGTGTTGCATATCTGCATATGCCTTGGTGCATATAACAACATTTATTCCTCCCATTAATGGAAAAAATCAGAGGGAACACTCATGTACACTGGCAACAAATTTGAGTCGTCTGCTGCTTTCTAGCATTAGGAATGTTTTTGTGCTCCTTCTCAGGATACAAACAGTTGTAAGTGCATTTAAACAAGCTGTCCATGTCCTCACATATGAGCAAATTAGATTCCAATATTGGATGGGGACAAGCTCTCTGAGACCAATCTGCATTCTGGCTGAGGGATGTCATGGAATCCAGTCTGTGAATATGTCCATTGAATTTGGCATCAGATTTCAATCTTGCATGCAGACTTTCAGTGGAAAATGATTAAATGAGTTGTCAGTAAGGCTCAGCATAGATAGGAGGCCTTGACATCATCTTTTCTGGATATGTTAGTGCTTGTACAAATACTGTTATATTCTGAAGTAAAAGTCCAAAGTCTTGGTACGTGTTGCCGGATGTTGTACCTGTATCAGGTGATTTATGGGCATGGATTACCTCAAAATCCTTGGGTTGGCCAGGGGAGAGGCTCTGATTTGGACAGTTTCCAGCTTCCTTACAGCCTGTTCTCTCTGTAACTCTAAATAATTAATACCAGAATGTGGAATTCTGGCTGTGAAATCTGCTTCAATACCACTGATGCTAAATAAATTAATTCCATGACTTTTAAAACTTCTTGTACTATCTTTGCACTCCTTCATTTGAGTCTTTTGCTACCTGAACTGTAGCAGCTTCAGAGATCATTGGAGCCTTTGAGACAAGAGAACCCAAGACTTTGTGATAGTAAGCGACAGCTTCCTTTCTTTAGAGTAGTGTTTGTCATCCTTTTTGATATCAGGACCAGTTTTCCATTAAGGCCTTCTCAAACTGCCTGAGGAAGAGCTCGAGACCAGGAGTTCAGAAATATGGCTCTAGAGAACATCATGGTTTGAGAGCAATATAGTGGTGGTGAAACTCAACTCCTCGTTGGATTTTTCATGAAGTGCATAGGAAGAAAACTGAATGTGGAGTCGTAAATAGTAGCTGCATGAGGAAGGTGTGAGGCATCAGCTTGTGCCCTTTTGCATTTGTTGGGAACTGGTCACATGGAATACACCCACAGGGTCTATTTTAGTTGCAAGTTAACTGTCTTCAATTCCGATGCAATCTCTTATGTCCAGACTTGTTTAACTTTTGAGTATGACAAAGACAGAAAATAGTTCCAAATAAGGTACATATCTTGTAACCCACTTCATCTGTCTTGTTTGTAGACCACCCACTCCTGGAACACATTTTGATCCAACCAGTTCTCTCTCTTCTGATGTCAGCCATCACTTTAAGTAAGGGATGCAGTGCAACACCTTGCTCATTTCTGCGCACAACAGAGTCCCTTTATTTCTCCACTTCAGAACAGAAGGCTGGGATTGAAAACTGGAACACATTTTTAGTACAGATTGAACCTCTCTAGTCCAGTACCCTTGAGACCTGACTGGTGCTGAACAAGAGAATTTGCCAGCCCAGGGGAGGTCAATATTTTCTAGCACATTATCAACACTTCCACACTTTATGGGACCACAGAAAACTTTACCACACCCAGGGTTAGCAGGCATCCAGCTAACTTAGGGTTCTGCAACCTGCAGCTCCAGAGCCACATGCAGCTCTTTAAGGACTTCTTTGTGGCTCCCGATGCTTATTAACTGCAAATAGAGAGGTTCAGCCTGTACTATAGGATGCGATCAGTCTGTCACCAGTTTGGCCAAAGAACTGACTTCAGAGTAAATCATCTACCAGCTTGTTCCTTCTACTATTTTGATTAAGACTAGAAGTTCTCTCTCACACATAGTAAACGTGAAATCATGACTAACTGCCCAAGCTTTGTAACTAGTCTCTTGTCATTTTATTTTTTTAATAGGACCCTAAGGTTAGGCACAGTAAGGAATCTTCACTGGTGGAAAGACCTCGTATTTGTAAAAAAACCTTTACAGTTTTAGTTAAAACATTGCAAAAATGTAACAGGCTTACACTTCCCTTAATGTAGAGTCAATTATTCTTCTTGCCTTATGGCTAACAATTGTGTTGTAGCTTTCATAGTGGGCCTCCTTTTTATATTATGACTTTGCTTCCTGCTTTACGTTTTAAAATGTATAGTATGTGCTCAGGAGGTAGTTACATGCAGAGCATTGAAAGCAGCACTATATTGGTCCTGTGCTTCAGAACAAGGAGAACTATTACTCACTGGCTTTGATGTCAGGTTTATTGTACATGCATCTATTGGTGTCATTGGATAGGTCACTAGTTCCATTACAATCCCCACTTCTCTGGCATTTAGCAGTTTGCTTTTCAAATTCCTGCTACAGGTTGAACCTCTCTAGTCTGGAACACTCTCATCTGGCATGACTTCAGTTAGCTAGACAACCACTTATCACGGGTGTGGCCAACTTTCCTGTGGTTCCCTAATATTTGTTTACAGCCATCAGTCCTGGCTTTCAGTTTTCTGTGCTGTTATTTATCTATAATTTACCCCTAAATGTCTTCTAAGAGCCCAGTAAGCAGCGGAAATGTTGGTAATGTGCTAGGTTAGTGTTCTTAAACTTTTTGAGACCATGGCATGCCAAACAATAATATTTTTATGTGCAACATCTATGAAAATTTTTGTAAAAATTGTCAGATCAAAAAAGAACACCCCCCCAAAAAAAAAACCCTGAACAACAACGTATACAGCAAAACCAAAATGAAGTAATTTAATCAGGTATCTTTGCAGTGAAGAAGTAACATGGTATCTGGTTTTAGTAACAGAAAATATATACCAACAGTGTATTTTTCCAAATGCTCGTGGCACACCTGAGAGTTGTTCACTAAACACCCATATTCCACAGAACACATTTTAAGAAACACTGTGCTAGACAATATTGACCTCCCATGATCCAGCAGATTTTCTTGTGCAGTACCAGTCAGGGTGCTAGACAAGAGAGAATCAACCTGTACCTTGAAACTGCCCTCCCATTCATTCCTTAATCAAGGAGAACCTTCTTTTTTGTAAGCTTGTTTTTTTTTTTTTTTAATATTCAAACGAAGGCCCTAAATCAGTGCATGGTATATGTTATAGCCTCATCTGTTAAACAAATGTTGAAATAAAGCATGTAAGAATACCAAGAAGACGCTAAAGCAACATGTGATTTGGAGTCCTAAATAGGTTGTTTGCGGTTCTGCTACTGACTTGCAGTGACTGAAATGTGTTCTGTGACTGAACAGGACAAGGGAACAGCACCAAATATGACTAACATCCCCTTATCCCCCAGCAGCTGATAGATACCTACCTGAGCAAGAGAAGGAGTAGAGATAGTCCTCAAGTGCTGGATTTCCCAGAAAGCAATTGTGTAAGAGAAGAACAGAACAGGGTGGACAAATTTAAATCAAGTTACCAAAAAAGCTAAGACATTGTGCTTAGAGTGCACTTAATTTTAGAGTAAGCCCCAGTGAACTCACTGGTGCTTCTGTTTTTGAGAAAACAAGAATAGATGAGGTTCCCTTGGAAAAGCTGAGTTACGCTAAAGTAAAGTAGGGAATTGACTTATGGCATCACCATTATGGTCTGTGACCATGATGTTTCAAAATAAGGGACATGTATTGCATAATGTAAAATAAGAAAAAGACAGTCAGGCCAACTGGCAACTCTAGATATCTCTTAGTGCAGCTTTCTGTATGGTATGCTTGAGTGATAGATTCTAAACCTACTTAACTAATTAAACAGCCACAAAGCTAAACTTTTTTTTTATAGCAACATCCACACAGCAAACAGCTTGGGAATTTACTTGTCAAATCACACTTACATTAAAAGGCACAGAGAGAGTCTTTAAAGAATGATGCATTTCAAAGTGAATTATTTAAATTACTAACCAGTTAATTCACCCAGCCATATCCACATCTTCATCCACATCGTTTTCTCTCCATAAGCAGTTTTTCTTATAATGTTTCATTCTTGCAACTAGACACTGCATCTTTGTCTTGCACGGCTGACACTTGAGAAGTTTTCTTTTCTTTTACCTATGAAATTAATTTCCTCAAAATATTTTCAGATAGGGTCTCTCTTATGCCCAGAAGCCATGACAGTTTTTCTGTGCAAAAGTGTGGGGAGAATATAGGAAACTGTGTGTGTGTCTGCTGAACAATGTCTTCCTCTTTTTTCTGGTCCTTTTCACTGTTCCTTTCTATGCTGCCTCTATCCTTTCCTATACACTGTAGTGTTTCTTTGTCTTAAGACAACGTCTTAACTCAGGGGTGCACAAGTGAGGGGTGGTGTCATTTTGTAAAGGGGTGCACAGTGTGATTGGCCCCCTCCGCAGTTTGTGCTGCCTTGCCAGCCATCTGATTTCTCCCATGCGATGGCTGTGTTGCCAAGGGAACGCCTCCCCTCCCCCCCAGACGCTGGGCCAATCAGCATGCACAGAGTCAAGCAATGGGGCGGAGTTCCTGAATTGAAAAGGTACTTTCCTGGGGTCCTCTCCCTGAAAATCCCTTCCCCTCCAGGGCAACCCCCAGAGCCTCGCAGCACCCGTTTCCGTGTCCCCCCACCCTGCATCCCTTCCTGTGGTTGTCCCACAGGTTGGGGGCCCCAGCTAATTGGAGGGCCAAAAAGGGAGGTGCAGTCTAAAAAGTTTGCTCACCCCTGTCTTAATTAACCCATCTGCCGCGGTTGGTCACAGTCCACCCCTGCATAGACACAGAACAAAACCAGTTATATCCAGCTTGTCTTTATTTGCACATGTTCTGCTTTGTAACAGAAATTGAAAGCCTAGAACTTTGAAGAAGCAAGAGCTAGTAGTTAGGCTGGACAGGCTAGAGCCATTAATTAATTTTTATGAGACCAAGTGTACACGTAGCATGTTTGTAATGAGATTTAATTGTAATGGTTATTTTGAAATGTAAAATGTATCTTTTTAAAAAATAAAAAAATCGAAATTAAATTGAAAAACAGTGTTTTTTTTTTAATCACTGACTTTTATCCACGTGGAACAGAATGAGGTTGCCTTTGGAAGAACCGTAGGGGAAAGAGTGCCTTTGATCATTTTCTCAGGTTTATGAAAGCCATTGAAGAGCAGCATGAAGCAGACAAGACTATTGCTAGTTTCCTGCCTGTTATTCAGACCTGGCTGAGCAGCAGTGATATTATCAGCTGTGACTTTGGCTGACTAGGAAAGCTATGAGTAGCAGACTATGGCAGCAATTTCCACCAGGCACTCCCAGGTGCCCTCCCTGATCTTTGTATCTGCATGTGGTTGGGCTATTGACGGTTGGTGTTGTGTAAATTTCAGACAATGGTTTAAATCTTCTATATCCGGGCAGTACTTCCCCTCTCCAGGATACTGCATGCTTTAAGTAACCTTATCTTCTAAGCAAAACAAAGCAAGCAGTCCTGCAGCACCTTAAGGCAGTGTTAGTCTTTAAGGTGCTACAGGACTGCTTGCTTTGTTTTGTGAAGATACAGACTAAAACAGCTACCTCTCTGAGACTTATCTTCTGTGGTTTAAGATATTTTATATTAGGGTTTTTCTGTGCCTAGTTTCTCTGTGTGCTGGAGAATAGTCTTATCACAGGCACAGAATGCATGGAGCTGCTGCAATCTCTGTATAAAAACAAAAAGCAGTCAAGTAGCACTTTAAAGACTAGCAAAATAGTTTATTAGGTGAGCTTTTGTGGGACAGACCCACTTCTTCAGACCATAGCCAGACCAGAACACACTCAATATATAAGACACAGAGAACCAAAAACAGTAAGCAAGGAGGACAAATTTGTCCTCCTTGGTTACTGTTTTTGGTTCTCTGTGTCTTATATATTGAGTCTGTTCTGGTCTGGCTATGGTCTGAAGAAGTGGGTCTGTCCCACGAAAGCTCACCTAATAAACTATTTTGCTAGTCTAAAGTGCTACTTGGCTGCTTTTTGTTTTGATAGTGTATAGACTAGCACGGCTTCCTCTCTGTTACTAATCTCTGTATAGTTGAACAAGCTGTGCAGGATCCTTATACAGCCACTGTACACCTCCGAAACACTCCTTTACAGATGTCTCCACTCCAGAGCAAAAAAAGGGGACTTTGAGAGTGAGCTGTGTGAAGGAGGATTAAGTTCAATGGCCTTCCACTCCCTTCCCCCATGGTGTAGTCATACCTAGAGATCTGTATAGATACACAACTGGGATCTGCAGCTGCAAAAATGATCCACAATATAAAGCAAATATTTGTAGGGCTATTGTCATGCCCACTCAAAAGTTGGTGAGAAGGATTTCACTTGTAAAGAGTTCCAGGCTAGGAAAGAAAAATACATAGTTTTTGGTATGGAGGGAAATATTCCACTCTGTGAATCTACACAGATGTCTTTCTTGCTGCAAGTAAAAAAGTGTTCAGCTCTTCCAAGTGTATTCAGTGTGATTGTATGGTTTGGTAGGCCTACAAGTCACTGGCTGATTCTTCCTTTCAGGAGATTTACATATAAGATTCACTGCAATGCTGTGTTGTTTTGTTTAGAGGAGGTGGAGAGTGAAGGTGGAGGCTCATAAATATGGATCACTAACAAATACTGAACTGATGACAAGCATCAGAGCTGCACTTGATCCTGAACATGGCATGATGACAAGGCAGCAGAGCTGTAACTGACATTGTGAGTTTTTCACTAAACACTTACTAGAGGAAACATTACTGTGTAAGAAGGAAGAAAACCCACAGAGGCTGTTCAGAAAGGCAAGTAGGCTTCCAATGTAACATAGACTTTCACCTGTCATTTTGCTACATTTTCACAGGGGGAAAATAGCCACATTCCACCTGAGATAGATAGCAGCTTTTCGGTGGTAGAGGAAGAGATTCCAGGGTGCAACAGTGTCTTTCATGCTGGAAGATTCTAATATGTTCACTGCTAAATCACTTAAGTTAGGCACAAGGTGACTAGAACTTGATGTGATGATCTTTTCTGAGAACAGCATAATTCATATTGTCTAGTCTTTTTAAGCAAGTGTAGTGCTGAAAATCCTCTAAAAAAACATTTACATCATTCGTGGGCATGGAGTTTTATAGCTAAGACTAGTTCCCTGCATCCAAGAAGGTGGTCTGTTTCATATGGCTATCCTAATGAGACTAGTAGATAAGGCAGGGAAAGAAAGAAAATTGGCTCACTTACAAAGTATCCAAATCACACCTTGTTTCAGATCTCTCTCCAGGTAGAAAGAAGTCTACTCAGAGCAAACAGCATTATAGTTTCAAATGTTAGAGGGGAACAGTGTGTACCTAGTATACCAGAAGACAGATGTTTGAGGTAAACAACTCAGGAGTAGGGGTGAGATAGTCTCTTACTCTGACACAGATTAGTTCTGTATCATCCTGTGGACAGTCAGGACTAATGAAGAAGTGGGACAGCAGGGGGCTCTGTATCATCCCATGATGGAAGCTCCATGTGGGAAAGTGAGAGCTCATGCAAATAAATCTTTCTCCCCTCTCTCCAGGAATCAGGGAAACAGATGTAGCCCTACTGTTGCAATAACTATAAGGCATCTGCTATAAAACATGACGGGGAAAAATGAGGCAAAATCTGAGGTACTTTAAAAAAAGTTCTTCCTGGTGTGAATTGGGTTGCATTCCATGGGTTCCCCCATTTAGGATACTTATAAAGCTCCATGTCCATGAAGTTATTCGGTTTGATTGAGAAGTGATTACCCCTGGATAAACCTTGAGTCTGCAAGAGGAGATCTAAATACACTTTATCACCACAACAAGCTTAAGGTATTTCTCTCCTTTCTGTTCAGGTTCTTTTGCAGTCACCAAATTGTTATCCTGATATTATTTGCAGTACAACCCCTGAAGCCTCAGGATGTTAAAACAACAGGCATTATTACTAGTCCTTCTAATGCCTCCTAGTGGATAAGATTGTATGTGTTAGTCCAGCAAATCATTATTACTTCTCTCTGCAGGGCTCTCCATGTTCCTTTTGCTTCCTTTTTGTAGGTGTCATGCCTGTTAACAAGAGCTGGGCAAGTGTCTAGGGGACTGGCAGATAGGATAAGCTCCCTCTCACTTCCTCATCTCTACATCTGCAAAACTGGTTGCCCACCTCAAATGTTGTCTACTGCAGTGGTTCTCAAACAGGAGCTTGGGACCCCAAAGTGGGTTGCGATCCCATTTTAATGATGTCGCTAGGGCTGGCTTCGATTTGCTGGGCCCCAGGGCCAAAGCTAAAGCTCATACTCAAATCTGATCACCCTGGGTGGTGGGGCTTAGGTTTTAGGCCCACTGCCTGGGGTGAAGCCCTTGGGTTTTGACTTTGGCCCCTCACCTAGAGCAGAGGGACTCAGGTCTCCCCTGCCCCAACCTGCAGCAGTGGGGGTTGACAGACTTAGGCTTTGGTTCTTCTTCTCAGTGCGTATCCCCCCAGATTGTGTAATGATTTTTGCTGTCAGGAGGGGAAGATGATGCAGTGAACCTCTGGTCTAATGGATGTAAAGTTTGAACCTTCTAATGGAGTGCGTACTTGTGCATTTTAATATTGGTTTTCTGGGAACACACTTCTGTCGTCTTTTGTTTTTAGTTCTGTGCTCTGAGACTATAAAATCATCTCTCAGAAGTTCATTCATTCATGGCAGGGTTAGACTAGATTTAGTGATCAGGAGGCTAAAACCTATACTACCTCAATTTGCAATAAAAACAAGTCTAGTGAACCCAGTGTCTCAGGTTTCCTTCCATTGAAGCAACTTCATTAGCTCAGCTCAGTGGTGCGTCGTATTGTTTAACATCCAGACTTAACACTGGGCAGGATTTAAGAATAGGTTTTTAAAAGTTATTGTAGCTTTTATACTTGATCATTTTATTATACAGTGGACCCTCGAGTTATGCAAGGGTTCCGTTCCATGCACCCCTGTGTAACCCAGATTTCGTGTAAGTGGGGTCCAGCTTTTTCCTGGCAGAATATGCGTTCTGCAGCTGGGGAAGTAGCAGAAAGATAAGTCCTGGGGGCTGGGCAGTTGGGGAGGGTTAAGTCTGGCGGTGGGTTGGGGCTGTGAGGGTGGGTGTGGGGGTCTAAGCCTGGTGTGGCTTACGGCTGCAGGGGGTGAGGAGTGGGGTTGAGCCGGAGCCCTGCTTTGGTGGTGAGCTGGGCTGTGGGGGGTTTGAACCCGGGCTGCACATGGCAGGGTTTGAACCAGGAGCTGCGTGCGGCGGGTTTGAACCAGGGTGGGGGTGTTGAACTGGAGCCACACTGGAGGGGAGACCCTGAACCAGAGCTGCACGTGGGGGGTTGAAACCGGGGCAGAGGTGGGTTGAACTGGAGCCACACATGAGGGGTGGTGAGCTGGAGCTGGAGCCAGAGCCAGGCAAAGGTGTGGGGGGTGAGCCGGAGCCATGTGCAGGTGGTGGGCCAGCGGGGGGGCGTTGAACCAGGGCCAGGGAGGTTGAGCTGGAGTTGCACCTGAGGGGTAGTGAGCTAGAGCCAGAGGCGCGTGTGAGGGGTGAGCAGGAGCTATGTGCAGGTGGTGAGTGGAGCTGCAGGCAGGGGCTGAGCTGGGGGTGCGGGGTGTTGAGCCAGGGCTGGTGGGGAGTGAGTTAGGCACAGCTAGAAATTGCGCATTTCCAGGGTTTACTGTAGGAATCGGGGGCAGTCACGTAAGAGCAGGCTCACGTATTCTGGGTTTGTGTACTCTGAGACCTTACTGTATTCTACTGAGGTTTTTATCCCCTGAGGTGTTTAGAGTGACGGAGTATAGAACTGAAGACAGTAAAGCAGCAGGGTATAGGCTCCTGACTGCTATACAAAGCAGGATGACTCAGCAGTGCATAATGCCGGTGAGATGACTTCACTGGTGAGGGGGCAGTGGAGGGTGGCATCCCCTGCATGTTTCCCTTCGAGTGGGCAGAAACTTAAAATACACTAAGTTAGTGTTTCCCAAACTAATTTGGCCGTGGAACGCTTTTGGGCTTGGAATATATTGATGGAACACAAACATGCTGGTTTGTGGGAGCGGAGGTTTCATACTGAAAACGTTGCTGTACGTAATATTCAGAAGTTTATTTAAAAGAGTTAGGTTTTTTAGATGTCTTATTTTACAAAGAACAAAAGAAAAGTGGTGGTGGGGAAAATAATCTGAATGAACAATTAGTGGCCTTCTGATAGGAGGACGGTTAGCAATCCTATAATTACGTATAAAAATTAAAAATTAAGTAGAAACCCAAAACAAAACATCAGTAGAACAGCCAAAAGGAGGATGGTTAGTGTCATTCTTTTGTACAAAAGCAGAAAGGACAATATTGTTCAAAAAAGGACTGTCTATCTGTAAAGCTTAAAAAACATTTTTATGAAAAAGAAACACAAATTAGGACAGAAAAATATTTTAGAATTTTTAATTGCTAAAAAATTTATTTTTACAGAAAACTATTGGAGAATAAAAATAAGGAATATTTGACAGCTATTTAATGGGAAGAACATTTTTGCATCTTTTGATCACAAATTTGCTTAACACTAAGAACAATGCTGGAGTGTTGGGTCCTCATATTGGGTGCAGCATCACGTGATTTCTCTGAACACAACTCATGCCGAAACAATTTGAATTGACTCTGTTTTGGAACTAGTTGCATAATATCTATACTATTATGAATTCATTATAAATATTAATATACCTACAATCTAAATATTATTCAAATACCTTTAGTATTTTTGATACACACAATTTCATATTTAATATTTTAGAAGGAAAAATGGTGCTAGCATCAACATTTTTTCACAGAACACCTATTTACATTGGACAGAACACAGTTTGGGAAATGCTGGTCTAGATGCCCTAATTCTCATTTGACAGCGGAGGTACTGCCAATACATTTTCTCTGCTTTGTGATAGTTTCTTTAATACAAAACAGAACTGAAAAATAGGCTTGATAAACGTTTCCATGACATTTCACTGAAATCTTATCTGGATTGAATCTTCCACTGTAGTGTTGTTCGTTGTATTCATCAGTAAGAGGCTAAAAGCGACAGATGCTTAAAAACAAACGTGCCAGCGTATCTGAAAACTGCTTATGCTTATTAGGAAATGCCTGGGTTATCTAACAGAGATTAGAAGGAAGAGTTCTTCAGTTTGAGTATACACGCTGATGTCATATAACAAACAGTCCTGTAGTAAATGTATTGGTTCATCAGCTTTTGTGGGTAAGACCCCCTTCTCCAAATTATTGGAGGAGTGATGTCATATAATACTTTTGCACAGCATTGAGGGAAAGAAATGTAGGAACTGCCACATTGGCTCAAACCCATTGTCCATCTAGTTCAGTAGTCTCTCAGGCTGGGTCTACACGGAACGGCTCTCCTGGCAGCTCCATGCTAATGAACAGCCTCGAAATTGCAGATGGCTGCTCATTAGCATGGTCTTGCAGGTCATTAGTATAGCTGCATGAGAGCTTGCTCTTGGAAGAATGGGATGCCGTGAGTAAAGAGGCCATGTGGACATGCCCCTGCCAGCAGAAAGCCCCTCTGTTGCCATCCCCTTATGCCTGAACACAGGGGCACATCCACCCAGGTTCTTTACTGCCAGCACCCTCCTCTGCCAAGAGTGAGCTCTCGTGCGGCTATGCTAATGAGCAGCCATTTGCAATTTCAAGGCTGCTCATTAGCATGGAGCTGTCTGGAGAGCCACTCTGTGTAGACCCAGCCTCAGTGACAGTTACACCAGTGCCAGATGCTTCAGCAGAAATATGCAAGAAACCTTGCAGTAGGTATTTAGGGATAGCATTCCGCCAAGGAAGGTTTCCTCTGAATTCCCTCTCCCATATTAGTTACTGGTTGTTTTACGCTCTAAAGCTAGAGACCTATACCCCTTCAGAAACTCTCGTATATGTTTTAAGCTTGTAAGAAGGAGGGATAGTTTCGTTATCCAGATTAGTCACTTATCTGCTTTGAACCCTGCAGCTTTCAGTCAGAATGTTATCATAGGACAATCTGTTTTGAACTTGCCGCTTCACAAATTTCCTTAAATGTTCTTTTGTTCTTTCACTCCCATATCCCTAATAACAGTTGCCAATCTACCTTTTTGTGCCATTCTTTGTTTCGTGTACCTTCATCTTTGTATTGTACTGTTAGGTAAACAGTCCCAATCTTTTCATACTTTATTTCAATGCCTCTAATCATTCTCTTCACCCTCTCTGAACTCCTCCCTAGTCTGCTTTCTTTTTTGACATCACATGTACTCTCCTTGAATGAATGTATTGAAGTTTATCAACATTATTGAAATAAAAGTTATTATTCAATTTAAATTAGCACTTTTGTTACCTTTTTCAGGACTGCCAGTAGAGGGGACTTCGTATTTTCTGCTGATCGTCTGGTAGGTGGAGAATTTCTTGTTGCTATGCTTTGTGACGCATGTGTTAAACAGGACTTTCCTGCTGGAGCAGCCACAAGATGGGAGTGACTCATTCCTATACAAAACGAATTCTGGTTGTAGTAATTTTCTTAATGGCTTGTTATAAAATACCTTTCATGCCAAAGGCTTTGAAAAATACCTTGAGCCACCTGTGGAATGTAGCAGCTGTTTAACAGCACACAGAGTTATGTTAGGACAGAAGGTAATTGGGAATGCTAGAGAAACTTAGGTAAGAAAGATGTGCCCACCCCAACGTCAGTTTGAGTAACATCCATATTCTTGTTATAAGTGCCATGGGATCTTTAATGGCCTAAGCATGAAATCCTGATCCTGATCCAAGAATATATGATATGACAAATAAATAATAGTACAAGTTGGACCTCCTTTAGTTTGGCAGCCTCAGGACCTGACCAGTCCCGAACTAGGGAATTTGCCAAACCAGGGGAGGTCAGTGCTGGCCCTTCTTCTTCTGGACTCTGGCCTCTACTCCTGCCGTCAGGAGCAACTCCCAGTCAACAGCACAGAGACGCTGGCTCTGACCCTCAGCTCCCTTTTCCACCACAGCCTAGGTCTGTCTGCTGAGCTCCAAGACCGATGCCAGTTACTGGCTCCCAGGTTCAGCTCTCGGCCTCCAGCCCAGCTCTCTGGTCTAGCAACATCCATGGTCCTACTGCGCCAATTTTACCAATGAGTGCTCCAACTCCGGAACACCCCCATGGTCCTTGATGATGCTGGACCATGAATGTTGCCAGAGCAGAGCCCCAGGTTAGAAAGGTTCATTTTGTAATAATAATCCATGAGCCTGTACCTCCATTAATACATATTAGCCAGTCAGAGTATCACTACTGTGGAGCCTAGGGTTTCTACTTCAGCTGCTAACACGTTAAAACTACAGCTTATTTGGGGTTTACTGTATGTTAGCTAACACGTGAAGAAAACATCACTTTTCCTAATGAAGACAAGGCTTAAAGAAATACTTACTAAAGCCACTTCTGAAAGCACGTAGACTTTCCTTGGAGAACCCAGTTCAAATACTGACCTGATCCGCTCTTGCCCAGTTAGAGATCTGACATGCCCAAGGAGTTGTGATTATAGTGCCTTTTACCTGTGTAGCCTGGTCAGCTTCACCATCTCCTTTTCCTGAATTGAAAGTGTAATCCTGGTTTTGACACCTCCCCAGTCACTAATAAAGATAAGTGATAGAGGTTACAAAACTAATCATCCTACTGGATCAGATTAGGGAGTGCTCATGTAAAGTACTTCATAAAATGTAAGGACAGAATTCCTTCCCGAGCAGCTTAATTTGCAATAAAGATCTCCAATAAATGTCATTTGTTTTAAGCACACATTTGTGACAGTTAATAAAGCAGATAAGGACAATCATGGAAAATCAACAAAGGATGTCAAAGACTAATTTCTTGGTCAGCTCCATATCAAGGTTCTCAAAATCTGTTCAAGAGTTGCAGACAATAAATAAATTAAAGCCCAGATGACCAACACTTGCAAATCCAAACACTGTTCAACCAAAAGAAAGGCAAACATAAGCCCTACTGTACATTAACAGAGCTTGGTTCTCTGAGTCAAGGCTAGAGATACTCTCTCTACCAGAGTTTTTACTATAATGAGCTCCTTCTGAAAGCACTTTATCTTTTACTCTGGAGAAGGTTCCCACCATACCCTACTCTGAAAGAGGCATTCTCCCTCGTGATTTGACTCTCAACTCACTTCAAAAAAGGAGATAGGGTTAATTAAGGTTATAGACTGCCTGTCTTGCAATAGCTATTGCTTCCCTTCTATCAAAACTTTGACAGAGTTTTTGACTTAACTTACATAGGTGCAGATGCCTGGCATGAAAGTCCTCACCCTGGGCCCTCACACATTTTCATGGCAGCCATTGTGCCAGTCTCAGGGATGTACTGACTGCTCTATCACTGCTGCAGGCTGCAACTTTCCAGTCACTGACCCAGACTCGGGCATATGCTGCTGGAATCCAGTGTTGCTTGACCAGCACACATACAGATCTGGAGCTGGTGCTGCTCACAGGAATGTGTCTGCCTGCTGGTCATACAACAGGCTTGATACTTGTTTGAGAGAGAGCTGGCCGAAGAAGAAGAAGAAGAGGGATGAAATGGAGAACCCTTGCCTAGGACTGTGGGATGTCTTGCTTTGTACATTTTATTGTGTGATTTGTACTTTTGTAGCACCTAGAGCTCCAGGTAAATTGGGGCTCCATTGTGCTACGTGTTGTTCAAACCTAATAAAAAGCCAGTGGCTTCCCCCATGATAACCTGTTATAGGTGGATGAAATAAACAGGTGGGATTGGATGTGAGAACAGTTTAGTTTTTGCTTGCCTGGCACAAGCTATTAAGTAGTGGCCCAGAAGGTCACAGCACGTGTGAGTCATACGGAGAGATTTGAAGGCTAACAAATTAGTGCTATAGATATTTCTGTGGGGCTTGTTCCATGCATAATGAGTAGTATGAGAGTATGTGCAAAGGTGCTCACGGGAAAGAAGGGGCCTAAGAAGTGGAAAGGCTGGCAGAGGGAAGGTGGCTGCTATTGATGAGCTAATGAATTTGTGAAGGATATGTCAGGCAGCTAAATCATGATGGTGAGGACAAATCTTGTGTTTGAGGAGAAGGGGAAGCTAGTGGAGGCATGTGGTTAAAATAATGGCCTAGGAAGATCCTGTGAGTGTTATAAAGACATGGATTAGAGCTTTGGTAGTGAAATATCAAAACATTGGTATTTGGTTTTAAGCAGTGTCACAGAGGCTGTTTGAAAAGCCTAGGGAGCAGATGAGTAGCTACTGGACAACACTGTGGTGCTTTCCAGTCTCTTTCACTAAAGTTGGAGACACTGGACTCATACAAAGTAGATCCATATTTCTGTCTGAGTGAGTTGTGGCAGCACAGTAAACGTGAAAGCAGCATTCTAGTGGGTACTTTCCATATCTGGTCTAGATAATTTTCCTCTTTTCTGTTCCGAGTCCTCCCTATGGACTTTTGAAGCCTGATGCATCTTGGTTTAGGAAAACTAGAAGTTGCATCTTTTTACCAACAGCCAGATACAAGTGATAATTCCTTCATGCTGTGAGGATCAGAATGTGCCAGTAAAGAGTGAGACAGAAAACTTCACATTAAAAAAGGGAAAATTTGGCAGTGACTACTTCCTGTGACTTGGAACTACCAAGCTAGAGATGGACACCTAGGCAGAATTCCCAGGGATGTCACTGGAGGTGCAGGACTCAATTAGACCCACTTCGTGTTATGCAGTTTGGGCTCATTTATGTGCTATAGAGAAAACTGAATGTATCCATCTTTCCTGATATTTACTGCTAGTATCTTGCTAATTGTTTGTTTTGTCTTCTGGCGCCCGTGTGTGTTAATTATACCAACTCTGACACACTCGCTGTCTGACATAACCTGTCCATCACCTCTGTACATGGCCCACTATACACTCTTCTCTAAATAGAAGTTCTTGAGGTTTCAACTTTGATAACCTTCAAACATTTTCCTACCAATAAAGTTACTGAAATTTCTTCAGTGACAGTAAACTGAAAGGACTTTGGCACTGTCTGCAAATGAATTTCTCTTAAACAGCTGTCTGTATTGGGAGCTGGGTTCGGGAAGGATGGAAAAGATTCCAGTGGTAGCTTTTGCCATGTCCCTAGAATGAGAACAGCAGAGATAGACCTTAACTTAATCATTGACCAGAGAAATATGTGATCAGTCCTGTGAGAGATTGCCTCACTTCTTTCATTATACAGCGACTTTTGCTTAGTAGGTTTTCATCTTTGCTTGAGTTTTTCTAAGCATTCTGGCCTTTGAATCGCTGGCTTGCTCTGCTTTCTAAATCTTTAATACCTGGAGCTCCTTCATGGGAAATCATCCCTGGGTCAGATTATCACATTTTAAATAACCTTGTCTGGGCTATAGCTGTAGAGCTATCAGTATCGTAGAACTAGAGGTTTTCAGACCACCCCATGCTGTGCTCTCTCTCCTATAGAGACATCCCTGATGAAACTGGGCCATCTTTGTGAGGATGCAGTCTCTTTTCAGAGCATCCCATAATAATAACTGACAGGTATCAAAGGGCAGGTTGATATTTCTCTATTGACTGACTTGCTATGGGGAACTTGGCTTTGCATTTATAGTGCCCTAGTTCAGGCTGTTCTGGACAACCCAGTGCAGCTCCTGAATAGAGACAGGGCTGTGAAAATCAACAGGCAAGGGGAAAATCTTATTGACATATCCACTATATGTTAGTAAAACTATTAAAATATGGTACCTTATCTTGATGGGTAAGAAATCTTTCTAAACTGATACTTTCCTTTGGTTCTACAGATCAGACTTGTGGTTGAAGAGGGATTAAATCAGCTGCCATATACAGAATGCACAGTGACCACTCCTACAGGTAACTGGAAGTTTACTCCCCAGCTGGTAGGGCTGGCAATAGAAGCTTCATATTACATATAAAGTAGAACTCAGAATCTTTGTGAGGCTGAATCATCTGAACTTTCAAGATTCGAGTATGAAATTAAGGCCCCTCTTTGTGACATTTAAAAAAACCCAAACCTAAATGGCTCACACACTTCACCAAACACACACGAGTTATTCTGTAAGAGTTTAAATCAGCCTTGTAAAATCATCATGAAAATTTACCAGTCCAGTTGCCAGATCTGTTTGTTTGCCCTTAATGTAATGATAGGGAAAATAAAATTGATGACATTTTACTTACCCATTAAGGAGAGTAGGGGGGACTTAGGCAAATAAAGAGGTCTTGCGAAATTCTCTGTGCCTTGCCAGCAACCAGGGACCAGTTGGCAATGATGACAGAGGAGTAGGAGGATGGTTTCTTCATCTGTGTATGAACACTAGAGAGAACCCACTTGAGTAATTTTGGCTTGTTCCTGTTGAGGGGAAATATGGGGTTAGAGGCAAGAAAGGTTGAAACAAGAAATAGTATACAATTTAGCTAGAATTTGTGAAAGTGACCCAAGTAATAAAAATTAACTTTGGTTTACTGGTTTAAAAGACATGTTGCCTTTCTCATCTGGAACACTGGGTTCTATCCAGTCCACATCCATCAACAATTGATACTACCTGAAGGCTGTTTAAGTGGCTTCTGTGGAAATTGTTTGCTGCGTTCCAAATTGCAGCTTGCAGCTCCTTTGCATGAAGGATCAGAAGACTGCCCCAGCATTCCTAACCAGGCCATTATCATTCTTATAGAGCAAATTGGGCCTTAGGCCTTGTCTTGAATGTTCCCGTTAGGTGACAGACCTGCATTCTGATAGCCTACTCCAGATGGCAGCCATGGACCCAGCACTGTCATACCAGATCTTAGAGCTGCAGTCCCTGCATTCCAACTGTGTTAATTGTGACAGACCCAACAGCACCTGGCACCTCTAAGTACTTGGACTCTTGCACCTTGTCACTAGTTAAAGGAACTAAACACCAGCTCTTCCAAAACAAAGCATTAAGTATTCTTACACCCACAGGAACATGGCACCCGGAGCAAAGAGTTGATGCAATGGAGTCCTATACACACATTTCCCCTTACCTGTAGTGTAATCTTTCTTTGCATACATTTGTGAGTAATTCTCATCTCTGGCTGGGAGAAACTGGCTGTACTGCTTGTTGCATGCCTCCCCTGCTCACCATTGCCCTGGTGACAGCCATTGCTGATGTTCCCTGCGCAGCCTTTGACCACTCCGTCAACCCTCCCTCTTGCCCAAATGCAGCATCTTTAAGGTTTAGGATTCCTTTTGATCCTAGGCTTGTTTACCCACTTCTGGCTTCATCCAGGCTATTGCCCAGGAAACAGCTTTCCCAGAGTTTCCTCAAGGACATTATTTCAATTTTTGTTTCTCTCTTACCAGCCTCTCTTGATTTATCTCCTCGCAGACAGTCTGGGTAACATCACACAGAGAATTAATTCAGGGCTTTTGATATTTATAACAAGTAGTACACATAATTCCCTCTTCTCCAGAGGCGTGAACTGAACTCTGCACCAGCCTTAGTATAAGGACTGAAGTACAACATTTGAGCATGGGACTTTTCCCTGCCGTCCAAGCTCTTCTTTACTTAAAGAACTTTATTTCCCAGGGCTGTTACTGTATCCGTGCCTCACATATAGTATTTGCTTGTTATTCCTTGCACAAAACAAGTAACTCCAATAGTTTCATATTTCTGGTTCTGTCCACAGCATGGTATGTATCTATTGTCATCTTCTGAAGTTATCTTGCAGCTTTATTTTGCATGGCATCTGTCATAAAAAGTGTGCCCAAAATCTGCAATATTAAACTAAAATCGGAAAAGTCTTTGGTGTAAATCCCACTTTATCAGCCCTTTGTCAACTTGTGAAAGGCAGAGGAACAAAAGCATTTTTGGCACACAGTCAAAACTACTGCTCCATGCAGAGTATGGCATACATCTGTAGCTAGTTACATTCATGTGAATATCATTTGACTATAACTTAAAGGGACATCAAATAGGTTAAAAAGGGAGAGTGAATTCCATTGATCTTCAGGTTTGTCTTTCCCTCCACAGGGTACAAGTACGATGGAGTGAAATTTGAAAAGGGAAACTGTGGAGTCAGCATAATGAGAAGTGGTAGGCCGTGGTTTCTTAATGTGCCTATATGTGTAAAGCTCTTTAAATGTCTTTACCATCTTGCTTTTAAGAACAGCAGTAACCCCTTTTACTCTGATGAACAAAAGACAGGTCTCCAAATAAACTGTGGTTATTAGTAGAAATCGTGTGCACTTTGGGGAATGCAGGTAGGGTCTAACTTCATTAGCACCTTGATAGCAACAGTTCTTAAAGATTTAATGGTGAGAGGCTGTCATGTTTTCTGTCCCCGATATTGCATCTTGATGTGCCATCGATATCTGGAGAGTTGCACGTTAGTTTTGTTATCGGTGCTGAAAGATGCTTTTCAAACCGATTAGGAATTATCAAAATGTTTGTAGGCAACTTGGCTGTATTTTAGATTTAGATACGCTATATCCTGGAAAAGTAGCCTTGTGTCAGAGCGTAGAACCAATAAGTAATACTGATCAAGCTTACTTCATTGTCTAAGCAAAGTAAAAACTTCCAGTTACTAATCTGACTATTTTAGTCATGTGGTTTAATAATCTTACCATAGTTAAATATTCAGTAGTCCTTTGGTAGAAGTAGCTTGCGGTGCTTTCTTTTTTGATGTGTAATAGGGTTGTTGTTGTTCTTGTTGCTAAACTGGAGGAGAGGCAATGGAACAAGGCTTACGGGATTGCTGCAGATCCATCCGAATAGGAAAAATCCTGATACAGAGTGATGAAGAGACTCAGAGAGCCAAAGTGTACTATGCCAAATTTCCACCAGACATTTACAGAAGAAAAGTTCTTCTCATGTACCCAATACTGAGTGAGTGTCTAAGAGAATTGTTTGTCAGATTAAATACAGTTTGAGTATTGGCTACTATATGTTAAACCTCTCTATTCCCGCACTCTCTCTGGCGACATTCATTATCCAGCATGATTTTAGTTAGCCGGATGACCACTTATCATGTGTGTGGCCAGATTTTCCTGTAGTCCCCTAAAGTTTGTTTCCAAACACCAGTCCTGGTTCTCAGGGTTCTGTGCTGTTAGATAGCTGTAATTTACCCTTAAATATCTTCTAAGAGCCCAATAAGCAGTGGAGGTGTTGGTGATGCTGCTAGAGAATATATTAATCTCTTGTGGGCTGGCAAATTCTCTTGTTTGGCACTTGTCAGGTCCAGAGGGTGCCAGACTAGAGGGGTTCAATCTGTAGGCTTTTGGCTTGCCTTTGAGAAATAGCAAAGAATTTATCAGGCTCTGCCAGAATAAGTGTTGTTCAAACTGCACTATTGTTCAAACATTTTTGAGAGAATGGTTCTAAAACCATTAGAGCCACATGTAAAATAAATGTGGTACAGATTCCTTGAATATGATCCAATGTGTATGTGGAGGCTATTGGAGAAAACTGGGATTTGCTGTAAATTGACTTTTAGTATTTAAGTGCAGAAGTAGTTTAGCACTATTGTTGCATGTTAAACACTAAAATTTAAATTAAATACATAGTAGTTAATTTTAAATTTTAAAATTAAGTAGAATGAACAACAGATTATATTCAATTATTTAAAGTTTAAAGAGCCATGGAAACTGATAGAGCATGTGTCAAGGTTAAGTGAATTCTCTCATATATTTGGTCTCAAACTGCAGTTCCGGCCTTGCAGGTGAGCTGCCGACTCAGGGCTTGATGTGTCCCCCCCCGACTCCCTATATCACCTCCTTAGTGGGGAGCCTGCTGTGGTGAGGATGAAGCACCAGTGCCAGCTTCCTGCTGTGAGCACGGCAAGAGCCCCAAACCTCATGGGCCAGATCTGGCTTGCAGGGGGAATGATTGGCTTTGCATGCTTCAGATTCCCCTTTCCTCAGCTGGGGGAATGGCAATGTTGGAAACCACTCCTGGGAGGCTTTCCCTGCTGCTTCCATTGGCCAGCCAATGGGAGCAGAAAGGAGCCAGGTAAACACCCCCCCATATCCCTCAAGTCTGTTATCTCCTTTGCATGCCCCCTTGACCCACAGACCTTTCCTGCACCCTCTCCCTTCCAGAACCCCTGCCTCATCCCTTTATGTGCCAGACCCCCATCCCCTTGTCATTTCTGCACTCTCCCTACAGGCCAGACCTCCTAAACCCAGCCTGCTCCTGTACCATCCCATGCTCAAATGGCCCCCTTCTTCCTGCCCACCCCACAGTCCACTGCTGTACCCTACCTCTCAACCCAACTCTGCACCCTCACCCTTCTGCCCAGACCATGGAGCCCCATCACTATCCCACTCCCCAGAAGCCCCCGCCCCCACACACAATGAATTCCTCATTTTTGGCCCCACCCCAGAGCCTAGGGGTCCCATAAAATCTACTAACCCCACCAGAAGAGAATCAGTTCTCTGGGAAGCCCTGGGTGTTGGTCCTCCCTTCCCCTCCCCACTCTTCTGGAGCATGAGGGCAGTGAGATGTCTCAGTCAGGGACCACATCTGTAAGATTGGTTGTCGTTTTTTTTGTTTGACTTTTGTGCGCCCTGGACAAATTTTCTGGGGGTCAGTGATCCCAGCCCAAACAAGGTTCCCCACCCCCTGCCAAAAGTGAAATGTTGAAAGAGTTTGTTTTGAACATATTTTATTTATTTCAAACTAAATTTGGTAAACATGATATACACAATAAGATCTAAATATATGCCTTTGTGTTATGTTATAGCTGCCTATCGAAGTTTCTATGCTCCAGTAGTCTAATCTGAATAATTTAGTATTTAGGGTATTTAGAGATAAGTGAATGCATTTGGTCATCATGGGTGGTTGTCTGGTGGGCTGCAGGCCACTGCTCTAATACTTAATTGTGCTCCTTCACAGGGAACTCTTCCCTTTTTCTCTTTCATCTGATTTCTTGCCATAGGGACTGGTCCAGAGCCCATTTATATCAATGGGCTTTGGGTCAGATCCTTAATAAAGTATTATAATTTGCGGATGCAGTAGCATCATCAAGGGGCTGTACATCCATAGGTAACAAAGTGAGTGGTTTGTTCTAAAAGGGATATATTCCTTCCATTAACTTACAGGCCAGTCCTAGTGTCACGCTAATCCCCTCGCAATGTGAACTGTGTTTAACCTAGTTCCAAATGATCTGTTCAGTTTTTCTGGTAAGTACAGTCTTGTTTTCTCCCTCCCAGGCACTGGCAATACAGTCATTGAAGCTGTAAAAGTTCTTATAGAACATGGCGTTCAACCAAGTGTCATTATTCTGTTAAGCCTATTCTCCACCCCCCACGGTAAGTTGAAGAAATGGAGAGTAGGTTACACAATACAGTACTGCATACAATGCTTAGGTTTTAAAGGGCTCCAGTGAGCTGATTTCAGGTAGTTTTATTTGGTGGCTGAAGTGAGAGAAGAGTTATACATTCAGGGGCAGAATGGATAAAATGTAACTAAAGCAACAGATGGTCATTGTAGTTTATAAAATGTGATGGGAAAGACATTGGGTTCAGTTTGCTGTTTTCCTCTCCACTCTGATAACAAGCACATTGTAGGACTTCATAGCAAGCCCTTGTGAGTAAGAGTGGCACAGACTAGTTAAGAAAGGAATTCAGTCCCATCTTACTCTGCTGACTTTTGGTTTCTGTTTAAGGGAGCGATAGAATAGAGCAATTCCAGTGCCTGTTGGGGTACTCATGAAATTCAGAGCTAGCCAAAAAGCCTTCTTGCTCTCAGGACTGAAGGAAGAACTGCAGCTGTGAACAACTTTACGGAAAAGGAATTACATGCTAGCCAGTTACACAGAATGCGTCAGTGGCCTACAGAGCCCTTCAAAGCCACCTTTTGTTCATGGTCTATAGTGCTCTCCACGGGGGAGAGCATCACCAGATACTTGTTGTCAGCTTCCCAATCAGTTCTCAAAAATGGAAGCAGCACTTCTATAAACTGCAGGGAGGTATCTTCTGTAATTTTCTGCCACCACAGATTTAACACTAGCAGAAATTCTTGCCACTGCCATGCAGTTAAGAGATTCAGACCTGAATAATTCACAGCACTGTGTAACTAATTTGTTCATCAGAGTAGGATTATACATAACTCCTTATCAGTTACAGCCTTTCTGAGAGCCAGCTAATCAGCTGCACAAACAGGTCTAAATGTAAAAAGTGGTTCAAACATGAGAGGTAGGGTGCCTGCAGGAACTACATCTGCTCAACTGCTTATATATCCTATAGGTGCAAGACTGAACTACAAAGTGTCATTTCAACTATTTTTTTTCCATTTTAAAAGGTGCCAAATCTATCATTCAGGAGTTCCCAGAGATCACAATTTTAACTACCGAAGTTCATCCTGTTGCACCAACGCACTTTGGACAGAAGTATTTTGGAACGGACTGAGACTAACACAAACTGGTTATCGTAATATGTTACTGTATGACATTACAGTGGTGTTTTTTTCTACGTTTTATTATTTGTAGCAGGGCTGGCTGTGGGCCTATTTATAATATTTTCTGGCCAGAGGGGGAACATATTTGACCTACATTCATTTTATTTGGTTACTTTCTGAACATTGAATCAGATGCAATAATGAAAGACATTATCAAGCCAGTTTAATGATGTGCATTTGGAAATTGCTACACACTCAGTGCTTTAACTTATTTATTCTTTCATAACCCTATTCCGCGGCTGTTTGCTATAGCAAAATAAAATCAGGCTGTAAAGCGTACCCTGTAGATTTCAGTTCATGTTGGTAGTACAGTTCGCATTGTGCTGGTGTCAATGAATCATTACAGCTCATTTTAATCATTCAGAAATCATGATGGAACTTTGAACTCTGCATAGATATTATTAGCACCAGTGGTAGACTTCTGGGTCCTGGAAGGTTCCACACTCATGGATTTCAACTCCTTTCAGGCCACTGTGTTCTCTATGGATTAATTCAAAATAATCATTAAGCTCTGTGGTACTGAGAAATAAAGTAGCCTTCCTCCATAACCCACTTACTACTGTAGTGAAATTGCTCAGATGGCTACTGCTAAAGAGGGAGAATAGTAGTGTAGTGCTTTAAAAAAAAATCCCAAAACTTAAATGGTATGGTGTGGTACAGTGGTAAGCTTCCTACCTGTAATATGGTGGAATGCAAACTCTTCTTTAAAAAACAAGCTGATGCAGGTATCCCTTCCCCAGGGCAAAGGAAGAAGGAATTGACCACGTCACTTTTGCAGCTCCTGCAGTGAGGCCATCTCAGACCTCTATGTGGGAATGGGCGATCCCAGTCTCCTATCCCCAAGACAGCTGTCTCAGCCTTGCAAGAGTACAAGCTCTTTAGTGCTCTCAACTAACTTATGACCAATAATCAACATCAATATTAAGATAAAACAAATTTTAATGCAGTTCTTTAGTGCAGTACAGTATAAACCATGCAATTTGCTAGTAAAAAACAAATAGAAAACAATGCATGGTATACAGTATTCAACAATAAAAATGCCTTTAAAGTGCCACTGAAACTTCCTCACACAAATAAGAAAATGTTGGCCAATAAAAATGGTGCATTGTACAGAAAATTTTTGTAAAAAGGCATTTGACACTAAAAACCAATGCCAGCATTGCTAATAAAAACTCTTGAAACTACACAAGAAGACATTCCCAATGCTGTCAGACTTTTCATAACCTCCCGGAAAACATTTGTGCACCTCCCTCCCCCCACGATTAACATAAGTATGTATGTGAAAACATATATAAAACCCTCATGCAGTTCCCAGCTATCACAGTCTTAGTTGAACACTCCAGTAATCGCTGCTTTGTGAAATTCATCTTGCAGATTCAAAGAAAATATACTTATTAAGGTGAATGCAGGCCTTAGTGTCTTTGTGCAATGCAGAACTAATTTAAAGCAAATGGAAGTCCTGTTAAAGTTGCTTGTATGCTATGCCTCACTATACTAGTTTACCCTAATGAAAAGGAAAAGTTCTCTGCGCTGGTTGGGTAAATTTTTTACCCGAAATTTACCACTATTTTTCTCTCCCCACAAAACTTTATCACTAATTCTGGATAGTCCAGATAAAACTTTACAAAAGCACGGACAGAAGTTAAAATGGAAGCTCCCTGCTTAAATGAAGCATCTTGGATTTTTATGGTACTTGAGGCTTGTCTACACACATGCCATTCTGGAATAGCCACTGTACTTTAAATTCATACCTTACATAATTCTAGAATAATTTCCTACATAAACTAGCTCTTAGATTCTGGCTTTTTCACTTATACAGGGAGGTCCTATCTGCATCAGAACCAGGATGGATTTTACACAGTTAGCATATGAGATACCTGAGCCATAACTTGGCATCATTTATAGGTACACCATTAAACAGCATTAGGGCTCACTGAACACCAGTACCCAGGGAAGAAAGAGAAACACTGATATATAACCATGAAGAACCTTGCAGGGAAGGAAAGAACATCAGTTGTAGTACATTCTGTAGTGAAAAGTAAGTGCAGTTTTGCGAGTGGGGAAAAGACACCTCTGTCTGTCCAGCTGTAGGATTGGTCACAAGTAAATGCAAAGCCAGTTACAAGTAGCAAAAACCTTTGCATTACCTGGTCTGTTCAATATTGTCACCCAGTGCAGAAAAAATGCCTTTTTCTAAATACAACTGGAATAAAAGCAACAATGGCCCTGTTCTCCATTTGAGTATTTTAACATCATCGTGCAATTTTCCAGTACTCTAGTTGCTGCTGCAAACCTCAAATCCTAATACAGACTGAATACTTTTAACCAGGGGTGAGCAAACTTTTTATGTCTGGTCCCACTTTTCATCCCTTCAATTAACAGCCTACCCCCCCCCCCGCCTATCCAATGAAAACCAAACTATGAAATGGAAATTTTGGTTATGGTCATATAAAAAAAACCCCTTATTAATTTGCATATAAATGTGAATACATGTACATAAAAAGGTAACATATTTCAGTATTTCTAATGAGCTAGATGAGTCTGAGACCCAGCAGCCAATATTGCTGCCCCCCCCACCATATCAATGTTCACACACACACCCCTACCTCGAGGGGGCCTACCCCCTGCCTTCACTCACCCCTGCTTTAAAAAGTATCTTTTCTGACAAAGTAATTTTGGTCTTATCTGCAATAGAAGCAAACCCCAATAACCAATTTTTAAAATTTCAACATGTACCTTCCAAAGTGTACCCAGAAACCAATAAAATATTTTTAAAAATATATTTAAGCTTAAGAAAATATAGACAATTGGATCTTGCTACAGTGAACAAAAACCTAAATCAGAAGAACAAGGGTGATGTACAGAGACCCATAATCAAATAACTGACCCTGCACAACATTTCTAAAGAATTTTTTTCCATCCACTCCCTGCTAGAATAACTAAAGGAAAAAGTGAAGCTGGCTGAAAAATAATCAGTTTGTAAGTAATCTGTATGTGATCAGAAAGAAAAAAAAATACATGAGAAGACTTTACAAAATGAAATAAGAATTTCTGTAAAAACTAAAATAGACAAACTGATACCATCTTGGTGGCCTGTAAATTATCAAAAATGTGAAACAATAGAGATGAAATAAAAAGAGGAAAGAATCAGACGAAGTACATAATTAATGCCCCATATCTGAATTGTTTGCCACCCTCCAAGCTGCTGACAGAACATTAGTTTTAATGAAAAAGCAACTCTGCCATGCAAACGCTTTGTGAGGAGAAACATAAATCTGAAATGTTCTGCAGCAGAACAATTGAAATATACCAGTAAGAACAAGACATTTTTCAAGTAGATCTGTTTCAAACCACTGTACCACAGACATAAAAAGAAAATGTGTAACTTTGCATTGGCTCAGGCCTAAAAGGTTAGGGTTCAGCAGTGTTAACCTGCTTACAATTATTACTGATCAGTTCTATTAACACTTCTGTCAAACAGTTAGTTATGTTAACTGTGCTATGCTGGCCATATTGAGTGTACTGAAGGCAGTTGTTCCCTGAATGAATCTCTAAAATCTCAAACACTCCCACCCACCATGGTTAGAAAGGACCTACTTAGATAGAAAGGACCTACTTCCTGACATGGGACATTCATGTTGTGTTACAGACGTTATGCAGCTAGTCCTGAAAGTGGTACAAAATTGTGCTTTCAGCCTGTGCCAGGGTACACAAGTCCTACAGTACGAATACATTACAGATTTTGCTGAACCACAGCTCTGGCCATGGAGAAGTAAACATTCATCACACTGTCATGCTAACAGAAAGCTTCCTAGTCCTTATTGATTACAGTACACCAACATGCAACAAGTACATTCTATTAAAAATGTACAGTACGGCTTGTTGTTTAAAGGAACACAAATGTTACTGTATTCCAAATGCATCTTACACTGATTCAGCAAGCGTCCATATTATAAAACAAACTGCAGAGCAGAGATGCTTTCAAACACTAATTCCTTGTAGAGCAATTCACTGACCAAGGAGAAGCTCCATCACAAGACACCCTATGCAGACATAAATATGATGCCCTACCTGCTTGTTAGAGCAGGCTTCCTGGAATGTAACGGCGTAATTATCAGTGTGATATTTTGGATTTTTATTAATCAGAGACAGGCAGTCTGCAGAATGATTCATATTACAGTAAAATCTACCCCAAGCATTCTGTATACACGTGAGGTTCACTGCAGAAAGTGTTTACGGTCATTTCTATGGGGAGAAAGGAAGAGGAGGATAGGACAAATAAATGATTCTTCTCTGATGTGAACACCACAATCAGTATAAACTGGAGCTGGGAGGAGAGGAGAATGTGCTTTTGCCTGGAGGATTCAATACCCAGGATTTTAGACTTTGAGCTAAGTTGATGAAAACAATATTTAGTGTTTAATATTTCCAAAGAGACTTTAGGCACCTGTTAAGCTTTTCATCTTTAGGTCTCTGGTTTGAATTCAGTTCAGGTGGATTGTGACTAAAAGTTATACTCTGATGGCTATTTGGTGAAATACATAAATTGAATGTAGTGATTTTAAGCCAACACACAAAAAGCCACTGCAGATCACACTAACTGGCAACTTAGGTCCAGTCAAGCCTTCATTTCTCAAAGCAGGCTGCCAACTATTGTAGCTCCTAGAGCTGTTCTCTTCAGGGAAGCTCATATTGCTGCCAACAGCACTGTGCCCAGATTGTGGCTAAGTAGTACAGCGTGCAGAGCTATCAATTTAGCACCTTTCAGTAGTACAGTAAACCCTCAATTTAATGGACCTCAATATAATGAACTTTGGAAATAATAGACGCTGTCTGCCAGTCCCCCCGCGCCCACTCCCTCAAATAAATGCTGGAGAGTTACCAGAACTGCCACTGGGGCTGGAGGAGCTGCTGGAATAGTTCGGGCTGTTGGGGCCACCAAGGCCAGAGGAGCCGGGTGACAGGCAGCGTGTGTGTGTGTGTGTGTAGGGGGGCGGTTGCGGCAGGATGCAGGAGTTCAACTCCCCCAGCCCTGTGTGTGTAGAGCATGTCAGCACTCAGCTGCTGCTGCCTGCAATGGCGCTGAGCAGCGGGCATGATGTTGGAGGCTGCTGCCCATTGGCAGGCTGGGGGCGGCCTTGCTTTACCTTCGCGCAGGTGGCTCAGAGCTGGGGGCTGGAGGAACCACAGCACTGAGAGCTGCAGGAGGTTGAAGGAGCCAGGCTGGCGTTCAGCTCCTCTCCTGGTAACTGGGAGAGAGATGGAGGTGTGAGAGGAAGAATGGGGCAGAGGACAGGAGTGAGTGATGGGCTGGGAAGGTCAGTGCATCATCATACAGTTACAACCATTTGGCTATAACAGACTTTGGGCATTAATGGACACACTTTCTCCGTTATTAGTCCATTAAATTGAGGGTTTACTGCACTGCATTTGCACCATTGAAAAATAAACATTGGGACTTGCTAAGATTGTGCTCCGACCACTGAACAGAGCTTTAACTCCTGTTTTCTGGGATTCAGTTTACAGGTGTGAAGCCCATTCTTTTCCTTGGCAAGAGAAGAGAAACAACTGACTGTCATAACATAACATAAATGTCTCTTTCTGTAATACAGCATAAAATATGCCCAGCAAATAGCACCAGTGGAAGGAAAAATGCACATTTCCTTTAAATGTAAAGGGTTATTGTAACATTAAAAATCACACTCCTGGCTGAATATTTTACCTCCTTTTGTCACCAATCACAATGATTAGAAAAACAGTCTGGTTTTTTTTCAGTGCATTTATGTAGTGCTTTTGATAGCATTATGTGCATAGTGCATTTCCCCTAATTTTCACATGCAACTATCCTGCAGCAACAGGGAAGAAAGGGGAAAACAATGTTAAAAAATAATAGGAAACTGACTGCAAAACTACACAGGTACTGTGGAAACTAACTCAGTTTTTATGGTAATTAGATTTCAAGCTGACAGAATCCTTTTGAATTGTGAAAAATACTGACAAAGTGTTACACTTTTTAGTATGTCATCATATGTGATGTTAGGTGTAGTCACAATACACAATCAAAGCAGGGAAACTTCAGTAGAAATATTTCAGGAGGTGCTAGGGTTTCCAAAATAATTTGGCTATTCATCTACACACAGCCTTGAAGATGGCAGCTGCAGAATGTCCCTAGAGAAGGAAATAAAGACAAACTGTATCCCTTCATTTTTGGAAATAACTGTGTTCAATGCTGATTTCTGTACTCAGCTTCCCTCTTGGAATATAAAATTTTGACACAACTCCACTCAATTGTATTGGACTGCAGCATTCACAAGTTAGCTTTGCAATCATAGTATGATCATTTCTTCTGGGAAAGCAGGTTTATCTTGGAAACTGATTTATTCTGTTACTCAGACACTCCTGTTCTGTTCGTTATTTGTCACAGCTTCATTTAATTGATCTTAAGCATTTATTTTTTTTCCCTAAGCAAAATTAGTTTTGAGCCTGTTAAAAACTGATTGCTGTGAATGTTAGGTTCTGATACCTCTACGAGTGTTTTGAACCACTAAGAAACAAATTCTTTTTGAACAGGAGATAGTTGGAAAGTTTCCTTAAAAAGGAAACCTGCAGCCTGACCAGGCTAGAGAATACTTTTTTTTTTTTTAAGTCAGCGTATGTATGTTAACCATGAACACTTCAAAACAATATTGCCCAATACCTGCAGTTACTTCAAACTAAACAGGACAGCAGTGTAAACACTGCCTGCCATTTTAATGAGAACTGCTCCTGGAAAAGCAGCTTGATGTCTACCAAGAGAAGAAGGTCAGAGCTGCAACCAATGAGCAAAGAGGAGCAACTACTATAGTTCCTTGTAGATAACTGCTACCATTGTACAGTTAGCGTTGGCAAGAAATGAAAGAATTAGATGGCTGTAAACAAAAAACAGAGATGTAAGAACCTACCAAAAAGAACTCCAGGAACTCCATGAGGATCTGGCTACAGAGCTGTTCTTCCTGCCTTGAAGGACATAATCAAGCTACAGGTTGAACCTCTCTTGTCCAGCACCCTCAGGACCTGACCAGTGCCGGACAAGAGAATTTGCTGGACCATGGCAGATCAGTATTTCCTAACACATTACCAACACTTCCACTGCTTACTGAACTTTTAGAAAACATTTAGGGGTAAATTATAGCTAAATGACATCACAGAACACTGAGAGCCAAGACTGGTGGCTGTAAACAAACTTTATGGGACCATGGGAAACTTCACCACACCCATGACAAGTGGTCATCCGGCTAACAAAAATCACGCCAGATTATGGAGTTTGCTGGTGGAGAGAGTTCTGAATTAGAGAGGTTCAACCTGTAATAGACAATATGGCATCTTCCTGCTTCAATCCTTATCTACATTTTTTATACACCCAGCATTTTAAAAATTCCTAGTAATTTAGGAGATGTTAAAAAGGCACTGATTTTCAATGGAGTTAGAAACTTAACTGCCATTTCTCTCTTTGAAAAATCTCCCTTTAAACACATTTTGCATAAGATTAGGTAATTACTTTGATATCACTGCTATCTTCCCTTAATATTTCTCAAAAATAATGTAATGAAAGGAGCAAGTCTTAACAGAAGTTGACCAAGGATGTATTAGAAGTACTGATGTAATTAGATTAGAAGATGTAATGGGCTTAAACTAAAGATAGGCAGATTTAAATTTGACAAAAAATTTCATGCTGCGCAGGAGCCATGTGATAACAGAACAGCTATCAAAAGAGCTGTCCTAACAGTTGTAACATGTAAAAATTAATTAGCTAGCACACACAAAAAAAGAGATGAGAGAGGAACCTTCATTAAGGTATGGATGTACTCTGAAGTCCCACAGCCCCCAGTTTATAGAAGTTAAATTGTGTGTTTGTAAAACAGGTTGCTGATGAAAGCAAGAGTTCAGTTACCAGCTCCAGAATTTAAATACAGAGATGAAACACCCAAGTATAAGGTCTCTTCCAAAAGCAGTGGTTTATATCTGACAGAAGATAATAGGAGTGTCATCTCCATGAGGTTCTTTTCCCTCCAATTTCCAGTTGCTGCTACTACTGGTGAATCCTCCTCTCATAGCGGCAAGAAAAACCTCAGGGGAAAAAAGCCTGTTCTGTAGACAAGGCCTTTGTCACTGTCCTCAAGCAGTTTCTCATCACATCCACACGTGGTGTTTCAGGGACTGTCAACCAGAAAGTAAAGACTGATACTACATAAAAAGCTGTATCTAAAATGGCATATAATAAACATGATTGATCTTATGAACTAAGCGTAAAGACTAACAATAATATTGTCCATGATTATTAAGAAACAAGCATCTAACTTCCAACATGGATGATGATGGAGCTACCAAGCATGAATGGTACAGGTGGAAAGAGAAAATTAAGACTTAGATCTAAGACCTGCGTAACATCTACAAACCAAACTCCCAATTCCATTAGCTAGAATTAAATTCTTGATTGCAAAACTAGTTTAAAAAAGTCTAGAACAATGCTGTGCAAAGGATCACAAAGTAACTGGAAAATCTGACCACAGCGTGATGCTGGAAAAGCTTTAAAACGCCAGGTAATACATTTAATCAGGCAGAAGTTTGAACTAATAAAATAGATCAACTGCCTTATCCAGCATTATAAGGCTAAAACCATCTTAGCTGAGGCTGGGCTCCAATCACTGCTGCTGGAGCCATACATTCAATGCTTATGGTACTGAAAACAGTGACTAAAAACTTTTGTAAACACGTCTCTCAATGGGAAGGGGAAGAAGAATGTGCTCTGTCTGAACATTAGAGTTCCATACTTTAGGCCTAGAAATTCAATTAAGTCATTATACTGTCTATGATTCCCTTTACCATTCGAGTAACTGCTACAAGGCTGTGCTTTAAGGCTGATAAACCTTAAAGTCCTACTGAGGATGACACATTTCTAGACGAACTCATTAGTGGCCTTCGCATATCCTTTAACATTGATTATGCTAGCATGAGCAGGTATTTTATGCATGTACACAGTTGCAAAAGTAAATATACATTGTATATACATACAAAGGATTCCACCAGTTTAGGCCCTGATTTGGCAAACCTGACTCACACTGAATAGTACTTAAGAAAGTCTGTTCATTTATGCGTCAATTTTACTCACCCACAAGTAAATGCTGAAGCATCAAACCCAAGACAAACAGCCTGCCAGGGAATATAAAGGCTTGAACTATTCTGAGAGTTAGAGTGCCTGATGTTTGCAGCAGTGGAAAGGCCCTTGGAAATGTACTGACACCAACACTTTCACCTATTCCAGATAAAATTATTTACACATATATATTATCTATTAAAAGGGAATGATTCATGCCAGTCTGTCCTGGCCCATTCTCTATGAATCTGCTCCAGTCAAACATAAACTTTAAAACACCCTGAACTTGAAAAGCCCTGAAAGATCTGCCCAGCCAATATTTTGGACAATCAGTCGAACGTGTTACAATTCCAATCAGACAATACTTCATGATGTTTTCTTATCCTGACGATCCTTTTCCTTCAGTTCTGAAGCATGTGCAAATAGAAGATGCTGACTCCTGAGAAGGAAGCTGAAATGAAAAGAAACAAGAAAATTAAACTAAGCATTGTTGACACCAGTCTGCTTCACTCTTTATGCAGGGTTCAGTATTCTTTATTTTAAACCATACCGACAGAGGAAACACTGGTGCCTCAGTGGCACATTCAATGCGTATAAACCAGCAAGTGGCTTTCAATAGCTAACAAGATTCACAAAATTTCCTGCCCTGGCTGGTAGCATTGTCCTGCAGGGCTAGCAGTGTTCCCCCCCAGAAGTGAGTGGATGTATATTCAAACAATGTAATCTGAGGGCTTGTATTCATGTACTACATTATCACAATGCAGCTGTAGAACTTCAGTGAAGATGTTGCTACGCTGTCTCCACAGCAAATCCACTTTCCTGAGAGGCAGTAGCTATGCTGAATGGAGAAGTTCTCCCCCCAGCACTGAGCTGTCAACACTCAGTGTTAAGTTGGTATAACTATGTCACTCAGAGATGTGGATTCTGGCCTTAAACCTCTTTGAAGCACTGCGCTGGGTTGTAGATTATGCTGCAGTAGCACAGAGTTTACAATTGCTCAACATGTTGAGCAAAGTAAGGATTAACTGCCCTCTGTCTACCAGCTGCCCTACCTACAGAACACAAAGAGAAGTAGATCTCTGTCTTCTAGGTCAGTGCTGCTTCATTGCATGGTTCTTTTACAGAGACTTGAAGAGGACGTAGTTCATAACTGAATGTAGCTATGACAGGGAATCTTCTAACACAGTGAAGGCCAGAATGTATAGGAGCTGAATTGATGGGTCATTGCTGTTCTGACACACACGACTCGACTCCTCTCCCAGTCAATGCCATCTGCTGCTATACCCGTGCTCCTTCATGGTGAGGCAAATCCAGATGGGAGAGTCACTGCTGACTTGAACACTGTAAGCTACTTTAATTTAGTCTTGGGTGCATAAAAGGAATTTCTAATCCCAATTCCTTCCCTATTCCACAGACCCCTCCTGCCACTTTTGGAAGTACATAAAATAGATCTTCATGCCTGTGGTCACTTAAGGGAGAGAGGTGTGATTAAGTTTTATGGGATACACTGCCCAGCTACACTTCACCACATACCTCAAAACTGTTTGGTCTTTACCTACAAGTTAAATGCTTTTCAGCACCCTTCTGGGGTGTGTAAATGGAGGGGAGCTTTTATGGGCTCTCTTAGTGCTCACAAATAGGCCAGAGTTGTAGAAAATTTATTTTCTGCATCGCTGAATGAGAAGAGAAAATACACTATGTACCACTCCGTGCTCTGCACTGACAATCCTTGGACATTTATGCACCATAGAGAGATTGAAAAAATAAAAATTAAATCCCCTCAAACTCCAACCTCCATTACCTTATCTCACATACTTCTATTCAAAGCTCTGTACAAACATGCTATAATTCATCCTCAGGGTCCTTATCGGGCATTATTATCCTAGTTTACAGGAGCAGAAACAGACAAATAGGTGAAATGGCAAGGCATTAGAAGAAGTCTAATATCAGAGCCAGACTGTCACTTGAGTCACTTGAAAATAAAACGCTGACCTGTCTAGAGACTTTTGTACCATCAGATTTGCAAACGGCTATGTTTCCATTTCTATGGCAAGAGATGAACCTTCATGGTAACCTATAAAATTGAAAACAAAATGGTTAGAGATAAATAGAATAGTAATCTGGTCATCCTTATGCTCCAAATACACCTTTAGCTATTGAATGTCATAATTTTTAAACAGCATTTTAAACAAATCAGACATCCATCCCCTGCTGAGTTCTAACCTAAGAATTCATTTATTGACATCATCAGATTCACAATCCATGACACAGGCTTTAACAGCCACTTTGACAACTGAAGATCTTCCAAGTTTAATGGCATGTTTCAGGTCCAACTAGTCAGAAAATTATACTTCATGATGCTATTGCATGAGATGTAATCCAAATACACAGTTACTATAGCACTTTAGGTGTTGGTCTATCAATAGGAAAGAAAGAGATGGAAAGAAAGTGAGAGACTGCAAAGCAATATCAGTTGTGTCTCAAATACATTCACTGCCTTCTATCACATGGAAAGGGCTCACTTGAGTAAACGTAATATAGCAGGTGATATGTTTTTAGAGCTCCCTGAAGAATGACTGATAATTTTATTGGTATGGTAGTACTGAAAATTATCAGAAAAATTTTAGGCAAATTACGGTTCATTCTTATAGCACCTTTACATGCAAAATAAAATCCTCATATGAATATGGACATACAAAGGTTCAAGGCAAATCACAGCGGAGGCAGGCGCAACACAGCAGAATACGAGGAACAAGCAGTTCTGTAGCACCTTAGAGACTAACAAATGTATTAGGTTCTGAGCTTTTGTGGGTAAAACCCACGTCCTCAAATTTGTTAGTCTCTAAGGTGCTACAGGACTTTTTATTATTTGTGTAGCTACAGATTAACATGGCTACCCCTCAGAGAGTACAATATGAGGTTCGACATGAGTCCCAAACTACTGAATATAGCAGAGGAAAGAAAGAAATGGTCCATGGTTCTGGCAGCAGGTCTGACAGCAGTTTACACCTATGGTTCAGAGGAAGAACAAAAAGTAAAATCCAAGGCACTTTCTTGCTAACTGACAGATACCAATACAAATGACAATACTTAGTCTTACTTGAGAGCAAGATATTACTACTATAACACTACATATCCATGGATTTCAAAGCAATTTACAATCCCTACTTTACAGGCAGGGAAAGAAGTACAAGGAGGTAAAGTGACTTGCCCAAGGTGCAAGCTGTGCACAAAGCTTGCATTTTGAGGTTTCCCCCATGACTGAAATAATCAGGGCACCAGAAAATGCTGAATTTTACTGTCCTTTGGCTCTCCCGTGCTTTTTCCCTGAGCCGTGTAGATTTAAAATGATGTGTCAGTTCTACAGTCCCTGATGGCTAAATGCAAGATAAGAATAGAGCAGACCTTTAGTCAATGATCTTTAAGGTTTTCCAGGTGAGTTCTCTCTGTGAGGGGATGTTTGATAAGGAAAATTCTTTCACAGCTCTCCTCTTTCCATCCCACAGACAAACACTGAACCCTTGTGAATGTTGCAACCCTACTGTATTCAACACCATAGCATCTGAGCGAACCTGCCTATTTTAGACATTTGACTAGTTTCTAATATATCTGCACGGATTGAAAATTAATCTCTACAATGAAAAGATTTACTTTGTTTCAAGAATTTATACAAATTAACCAATGATTTCTCAGGACAGGGAAGTTTCTCTTTATTTCATTTCTCTAGGTCAGGAACTACAGTAACTTCCTCAACTGCAGTCAGTTTCGTTCTCATACATACAGTATTTCTAGTAACAGAGAGAAAGCCATGCTAGTCTATATACTATCAAAACAAAAAAGCAGACCAGTAGCACTTTAAAGACTAACAAAATAATTTATTAGGTAAGCTTTCGTGGGACAGACCCACATCTTCAGACCATAGCCATATCAGAACAAACTCAATATTTAAGGCACAGAGAACCAAAAATAGTAATCCAAGTTGACAAATCAGAAAAAAATTATCAAGGTGAGCAAATCAGAGAGTAGAGGGTCAAAAGAGGGGAGGACCCAAGAATTACATTAAGCCAACTCCCCCCCCCCACTTCTGTCCCTCTACTCTCCGATTTGCTCACCTTGATAATTTTTTTCTGATTTGTCAACCTTGATTACTAATTTTGGTTCTCTGTGCCTTAAATATTGAGTCTGTTCTGGTATGGCTATGGTCTGAAGAAGTGGGTCTGTCCCACGGAAGCTCACCTAATAAATTATTTTGTTAGTCTTTAAAGTGCTACTTGACTGCTTTTTTGTTTTGACAGTATATCTAGTGAGCAATATTTAAATTTTTAATCAGATGCCTTCAAACATTTGAAATGTTATGTGATAATCAGTGTTCATCAGCTTCCAACTCTTACATAGACTATAGCACAGTCTGCCATATGCTGGAAAGATGTACTTTAATAGAAGATGACAGATACTGATCATTTCAGCAGGAACGCCCCATATGATCATGCTGCCAAATTTACTGATTCCAAGTACTACCTTTGAGTAAGTAGACCTAGAATTTTAACTTACCTTGAAAGGTACATTTAAATTACATGTGTAATTAGTATTTAATAATACTATTAGTAATTCAGTATTAGTATTAGTGTTAGTATCATATACTACACAGCTATTAACAAGATGTTCACTGCATTATCTTGGTTCTACAGATTAAACCTCTCTAATCCAGAGCTCTCTTCTTGGGCAAACTCCATAATCTGGCATGATTTTAGTTAGCCGGATGACCTCTTATCATGGGTGTGGTGAAGTTTCCCATGGTCCCACAAAGTTTGTTTACAGACACCAGTATTCTGGGCAGCTGTTTAGCTGTAATTTCCCCGTAAATGTCTTCTAAGAGCCCAGTAAGCAGTGGAAGTGTTGGTAATGGGCCAGAAAATATTGACCTCCCATGGTCCGGCAAATTCTCTAATCTGACACCGGTCAGTCCCGCAGGTGCCAGATGAGAGTGGTTCAACCTGTATTAGGGCAAACAATCCAAGCATGCACTGCACCAATGAACTCAGGGTTCGGTCATTAAGTAATTTCCAGATGAATTTTTAGAAAACAATTAAAAGATTATAAAATAATCTGCCACCACATCATTTGAGGAAACTTCCCGACTAGACAGATTAGAGAGATAATGTGTTTGTGAATAAAGGACAGTATTAACAAAATCTTAAAAATATCATAATTTAGAATTAAAGTGCATTTAGAAATGGGTATTCTTGGTTTCTCATTGACTAAAAAGTTCAATGCTTTTCATTCTAACTGAAATGCTGCAATCCTTCGCAAAGCTACACAGAAAAATGTCAGAGAAAAAGTCAACGCCCATTTCAAACTGAGAAGGGCACAATCTTAGTGAGGATAACTGCAACAGAATATTTGCTTCCATAAATATTCTAGTGCAGGTGATGGTGTTCCCCGCCCCCGAATTTCAGTAAGGCATATCTTGTACTCACAAGTCTCCTAATTCCCACCTAACATGGATTTTAATTTGCAATTTTTGGTTTTGGCTTTAAGATTATGCTGTGCATTTGCTTTGTATATGTACAGAAAAATCAATCACAGCACAGACAATCTTGAGGGGAAAAAAGAAGAACATTATCCAGCAACACTTGTGCAAGCATTCTTTTTTTAAATCTCTGTGGCTTGTCATTTCCTCCTCTGCATTTGCCTAGAGGAGGGACTGATTACGAGAACAGCTCTTAATACTTCTCTCATAAGGTGCAGGTGCACGAGCACTCTCAGGTGAGAGCTGGACAAGTTCTAAGAGGGGAGGAAAACTACTTAAATACATCAGGAGAGAAATCATTCTGCTTTTGGTGTAACTAGGAGTTCCATTTTCTAAGATCGCCTGATCAAAGTAGCTGGATGTACATGTTCTATGAGCTCTAACTTTGGCACTAGTCAATTAGTGTCTTAAGCAATGAGGAGAAAAGCAAGAACAAAGCCTCACTATCTCTTCTCATCTCTTCCTCACAAACATATTAGTATCATTAGCAGCTATTAGCATACAGACATTTGCTATCTACATTAACGGGAAGTGGTGCAACAGTTCAAAGTCTGGAGAAAACATGCCTCTCAAGAGATGGAAATACTCCAGGGCTGAAGGCTGCTCATCCAACAACAACCTTTCAACTATCCGTTACAAGGTAAATACTGACTCCAGTTGTCATGGAGAGCCAGAGGCATCGTGGACCTGATGCAGTTCAGCCGCATGGAGACTAGATTTGAGCATCATTGCATGATGTGGAGCTTTTTTATGCTCCCTTCAGCACAGTGTATGGGAAACTGGGAGCGGACAAGACCATCCTGGGCAGTATGCTGGTATAACCATGACTATAGTACTCCACTAATTACTCAGTCTTGGTACTGGGAGAGAGGATTTGCTCTTTTGGGAGAATGGTGGATGGCTGTGTACTCCATGCACTTTCTAATTCAAGCAACTCTATTCTGCTGTGGAGGCACCTGTGCCTCTAAAACAGTACTGTCAGGCACACAGGTCTTTACAAAAAAAGACTTTGATTTACAGACCCAAGACAAAGCTTTATTTGGATAACTTACGAAGAGCATGAATTAAAACCAAAGACTATGGGTACATGACATTCCCCTTTCAGAGGAGGAATGCAAATGAGGGAGATCGAAAAGGCAAATGAAGCACTGATTTACAAATCTCGCACCTCATTTGCATAATCTTGTGCAATCGTGTTTCCAGAAGAGACTTTTCTGAAAGCAAAAACAGCCGTGTAGATGGGGTCCTTATGGGGAAAAAACCCTGTTTTTGAAAGAACACTTCTTCTGAAACAAAAGAGGATGAAGGGTTCTTTAGAAAGCAGGGTTTTTCCCCCAAAGGAACCCCAGTTATACAGCTGTTTTTCCTTTCAGAAAAGTCTCTTCCAGAATTGCAATCGTGAAATTATGCAAATGAGGAATAAGATTTGTAAATCAGCACTTCATTTGCATTTTCAATCTTGCTCATTTGCATTCCTCTTGCAAAAGGGGAATGTAGTGTAGCCATAGAGCTCACCACTCACAAAACAAGCAAGGCACTAACCTTCCAGCTCTAATGACTGAGGATCTAACTCCTAGCATACTGAGCTGCACAATGCACCCAGTTTTGGGGGATCTCCTCCATTTTGATCTTTAACTCTGTGATAACCTTAGCTTAGATTTTGAGTTCTACGAAGGAATGAGAGTCCAATGGGTAAGGACCTACAAATTCACAGCCAGGAGAATCCCACCACAGACTGTGAAATCAGACCTCCCTGTGTCGCTAGCTCTTGGAAAGGAGGAGGAGCAGGACTGGGAGTGCGCCAGCAGGGGTGTCTGTGACACCAGGTTCCAGCTGCTAGGCTGCCAGGTTAGGGAGGGTCAAGACTTCTTCTTCCCCTACATGGCTGCTCTTAGGGGGAGTTGGGGGAGATCAGGCCAACCTTCAACTACCTCCTCTGGCTGCAGTAAGCTCTGAAGGCAATGCAGAAGGCTCCCTCACTGGCGTCAGCTGGACTCAGAAGGTAGTGCAGTCATGGCGCTTCCAGCAGCCTGGGGAGGTACCCAGAGGTGGGTCTGATCTCGCACACTCCCCACCTACCATAAAAACAGCAACTGTGAAAGGGAAGAGGGGATCTCCTCCCAGCCCAGCCAGGACTGGCAGCCAAGAACCCCCAGCGGTACAGGGGAGATGCAGGGAGCCAAGTTGTTACTACCCCACAACAGCCTTACATCTCCCCACAGCCCCTTTTAAGTCAGGGCCTGCAGTTTCAACACCCTGAAGTTTCAACTGTAAACATGTGAAACTGTCCCATTTTAAAACCCTCTGGCCATGAAATTAAGCAAAAATGTCCCTTCCTACTGGTGCTGAACAACACTTCACAAAGTTTCAGTGCAAGATGATCACACGCCATTTTTTTCACGGGGAAAGAGCCTAGCATAGGTCACTGATCATTTTATGAGCACTATAATCATAAAAATTCAGTGTAAAGGCTCGAAACTCAGCGTTTGAGAGCTGACTTGGCAAAAGCTAATCTTAATTTTATGTATGTTCATGCTCATATTTAGAGAGCTAAGCAGACTTTATTCAGAGTCCGTTTTACCAGTGTTTCTCAACTTTTCTTTTCCACAAAGTACCCCCTTTAAAAAAATTGTACACACCCTCAGACTTCTCTCACATAGCCCTCCAGTACACATACCCCCAGTTGAGAAACATGGTCCTAAAGTAATCTGAGGCCCTGAAACAAGTGCCATTCAACCTTTCCAGATTACTGTACCCTTTTCAGGAGTCATATCTGTTTTGCATTCTACCAAGTTACACCTCACTTAAAAACCTTACTTGCAAAAATATCCCAGAAGATTACTACTGACAACTTGCTGACTTTCTACAATGTTACCAAATAAACAAACTGTAACAGAATCATAGCACCGGAATGGACCTCAAGAGGTCATCAAGTCTAGCCCCTTGCTTTAAGCAGGATAAACCCCCCACTAAGTAATCCCAGACAGGACTTTGTCAAGCTGGGATTTAAAAACGTCTAGGGATGGAGATTCCAACACCTCTCTAGGCAACGCATTCCAGTGCTTCACCACCCTCCTGGTGAAGTAGTTTTTCCTAACATCCAGCCTACTCCTTGTGTAATTTCAGACCATTGCTTCTTATTCTGCTGTCTGTCACCACTGAGAACAGTTTCTTTCCATCCTCTTTAGAGCTCCCCTTCAGGAAGTTGAAGGCTGCTATTAAAATCACCCCTCAGTCTTCTCTTCTGCAAACTAAATAACCCCAAATACCTCATCCTCTCCTCATAGGCCATGTGCTTCAGCCCCTTAATCATTTTCATTGCCGTCTGCTGAACCAGCACCAGCACATCCACATCCTTTTTATACTGGGGGGGCCCAAAACTGGACATACTACTCCAGATGTGGCCTCACCAGTGCCAAATAGAGGGGAACAACAACTTCTCTAGATCTGCTTGAAATGCTCCTGTGAATGCATCCCAATATGCTGCTAGCCTCCTTGGCTACAAGGGCACAATGTTTACTCATATCCAGCCTTTCATCCACCATAATCCTTGAGTCCTTTTCCACTGTACTGCTGCTTAGCCAGTTGGTCCCCAGCCTATAACAAGGCTTGGGATTCTTCTGTCCCAAGTGCAGGACTCTACACTTCTCCTTGTTGAACTGCATCAGATTTCTTTTGGCCCAATCCTCCAATTTATCCAGGTTATTCTGGATCCTATCTCTACTCTCCCCTAGCTTGGTGTCATCTGCAAACTTGCTGAGGGTGCAATCCAGTCCCTCATCCAGGTCATTATTAAAAGATAGTGAACAACACTGGCCTCAGAACAAAGCCTTGGGGCATTCTACTTGAAATCGACTGCCATTCAGATATTGAGCCATTGACCACAACCCATTGGGCCGGACAGTCAAGCCAACCGCCTGTCCATCTTATAGTCCATGTATCCAATCCATACTTTAAGTTATGGGCAAGACTGTTGTGGGAGACTGTTCTCACATTTCAGTGTAAGGCATATGAAGCAGTAGAAACAAGTCATTGTCTGGATGAATTTTTAGATCATATTGACTTTACTAGTTGTTTTTACGTAGCCTGTTGTAAAACTAGGCAAATATCTAGATGAGTTACTGTACCCACTGGAAGACCTCGGTGTACCCTCAAGGGTACACATACCCCTTGCTGAGAAGCATTGCAATATACTATGTAAAAGGTGGTGGAGATGGGGAACCACTCTTGAAGGGAGTTACTGATATTTTTCTGTGTATTATTTGTGACAATTAAAAAAAAAAGTTATTTTTAACAGGCCCTCAGCAGTGTACCACCACGTGAGTCTGATTCGCTGCAGTTAGCTGCACTAAAATTTATGCATCTGAGCAGAAGCAGACTTTTTTCTGAAAAGATGTACAAAGGCCACTTGAAGTCACTTATCTGAACCAATGTTGAAATGAACCTCTTCAGCCCTGTTCACGAAATCCTGGAGTGTCTGACATGTGCCTTGGGCAAGGTTCTATTTATTTACATCCCCTCCACAATAAAGCTTTAACACAAGCTAACGTTACACTTTAACACAAGCTAACATTACACCAGGGAACAGTAAAGCTGCAGAGTCAAATATGAATAATAATACTCAGATTTTACATTGCAATTTTCATCAGTAGATCTCGAAGTACTTGACAGTCTAACATATTTACCCTTCCAACATCCCTGTGAGGAAAGACAGTTCAATCATCTTCACTTTACAAAGGAAGAACTAAGGAACACAGAGGGTAAGTGACTTGCCCAAGGTCAGACAAGAAGTTTGTGGCAGAGCAAATTACTGATTGTGGATCCTAGGCCCTAACACTGGGCCATTTTCCCTCTAGCTCTTTTTCCATATTCTGTACAAGACAGCACACGTGTATAAAAACCTGTAAGTGCTTTATTTTTTAAACAAAGCCATTGCTTCCCCAAACATACACTGTCCAAAATGACTAAAAGGGTCTTTCTGAAAATGAACTTCAGTAAGAATTGTCCTAAGTCTGGAATGTTAACCCGATACCAAAGCTGAGCTCCTAATGAAAGCCTGGTCTATACAGCATTAAACATCCATTAGTAGGCTCTTCATCTGTTCTTGCTTAATTCACAAGTTATGATTAGAGCACCGTTGATTATACTTTCACCACTCCTATAGAAAGAAATCAATTCCATTCTTTACATAGAAATCTGCTCAGCTTTCATGCCAGGATGGAATCTCAAGGTCTTTATTGCTATTTTTTTTTAACTCATATGCATGTGGCTAATCTTGTCCCACACACAAAGCACCTGCCTCATGACACGCAAGTGACAATATTTTGGAATCATAAAACTTGGAGGGCATGGAGCTTTACAGGGCATATGGATGTATTGATGCTTATCATCATATAGAAAGGCTAAACTTTGGGGGTTGAAAAGTGGGGGAAAAAAAGGAAAAAACCCCCACTGGGATTCAATAGACAGAAGCTCTACATTATTTTCAAACTGATCTTAACCAGACACAGACAGAGTGGTTGGACATACTGGGAGGGGCTATTTCATAGGAACACTATAGCATAAATAGTGTACATATATGTTTTAGAGGTCTATCAAGTCTTATTTCCATTAATCCAAAATTAATTTTCAATTAATCTGAAATTATAATTGTTGCACTAACAAGCCTAGGGATGTGCCTACCCAGCATGCGAAGTCAGTTCCGGAGGACTGGGTGGAAGAGATCATTTAGATGCAACGGCCAAGAAGGCAGTTCTGCAATGCTTTGTGGAAAGTGAAGGGCTTGACAAGGCATGAAAGACGTCAAGGCCATCCACTGCAACCAAAGAAGTTACCAGTCGTGACGATTCTACGTACCACTGGTGCCTGGCTTCCAAGGTCGAGAGAGTGGGATTGCTCCCATGCAATGGCTGTACCACTTAAAAAGCTTTCATGCACAGGTCCTGTGCAAATCATCATATCATCAATAACAGATGATCTGCACAGATCTGTCATCATTGGATCGATGGACTACCATTACTAACAAGCCATTTCACCTACAATTGCTGTAGGCACATACATGTCATTAACACCAATTATAACAACATGGACAGGTTTGTTTAGGTACAATCCAATGTTGTAGTTTTACTTTGAGGCAAAGCACAACTGGACATCCTTACTAACTCTGATTCACATTGATGAAATATGCATGTGCAAACACACTGGGTGTACTAGATAAAACTTCTCATTGTACATGCACAGTTTCATGTCCCACAAATAGTGGGTGAGGTAATATCTGTTACTGGAGTAACTGCCGTTGGTGTGACAAGCTTTCAAGCCACACAGAGCTCAGAAGGTGGTCCAATGAAAGTTATTACTTCACCCACTTCTCTGTCTAACATCCCAGAGCCAACATGGATACAGCTTAATTGTGTACATGGTATAAAAAGTAGCATTTACACATCTATTTCATTTGTGGGAGCCATCAGATAGCTTGATGGGGGAAAGTCACCACTGCTGCTTGCAACTTCAGGGAGAAGATCTCCAAGTCCAATTATTTGTAGGAGCAGAGCACCTCCTGCAAAACTAAACTCATTTCAAACCTGGGTCTTATATTTGTTTTCTGTGTTCACTAACCAAGTCAGAGCTGTCAAAGAGCTGATGTGCTTTTCCGTAAGAACGGCTATCATAGAAGGTTCTGAATGACTAGTTTTGAATCCACCCAACAGTTACTTTAGTTCAAAACAGTTACATTTCCTTTTGTGTTATCTTACCATGGTTCTCTTCATCCAATCCATCGTCTCCCCACTGCTCTTCGTTTGCTAGCAGTGGATTTTGTGATTCACACAATGTTCTCATTGGGAAGGAATGTCCATCACCCTGACTGGGAAGACAAACACAGAAATAAGCTAATTCGTATTTGCTTCAGCTGAAGAATTAAATGAAAGTTTACTGCATGTTTTAGGTTTGACTTAAACCCACACCAAATCCCTGAATTTCAAGAAATTAGTTTAAAAGACTAAGTTCTGTGAAACCCTAGGTTTAATTTTGAAACCTTGTTTTGACAGAAGCTCACAGACCACTTTTTAAAGTGACTTTGGTCTTGAATTCTTGCAAAAGATCAGAGGGATAAAGATGACAGTCCAAACTAATTCCTGGTATAACTCAAATGGAGTTGAATTTAGCCCATTCATTTATTGAAATTGATGGTTAATTATTATTGGTCTAGACTTTACAGAGAGAGAGGCAGACACTCTCACTCATTCAGAGAAGGTGCGGACCACTGTACAATAGCATGCTGTGCTCTATAACATGGGTGAATGAAACTGCTAACAGGAAGTCTTAAGAGACAAGGCAAGGATGTTATCTGGGGGAGGTGTCTACAACTGCCTAACCATCTCTCAGTTAGTGAAGGTGGAGGCATAGCAATGAGGTTACAGAAGCTGTTGCTTAAGAGTGATCCCCCAGCCATCTCTCACACTCTAGATGGGAAGACACCAGTTCTTCTTGACCCTTGCAGAATTCCACAATACACAGCTGGCTGACACTCAGTATGAGCCAGGAACCATGATTTGGCCCTCAGTTTCATGGTAAGGGCCTTTTTTCCAATGTTTTGATTACCACGTACCTGGATACAATGGGTAGTAACCACAGCCTCTTCTCTTCTCCAAACACTTGCTGAAGATTCTTTACAAAACCCAGATTGAATCCATTTTTATCTGGGCCATTTTGGAATACTGGAGTTGAGAACGCCTCTATGGACAGATACCATTACATGAAATAAATGAAAGATGCACATTTTCAATAAAATTTTATGCTGATGCTGCAACATAAACATGTCTAATATTTTTCTAAACCTTGCTTTGTTACACATTAAAGTGATGGCACTGTATGCCCATGAGAATTTGCTACAGACAAATCCAGGGGTCTCTTCCTCATTCATGAACTTCATCATAATCACAGGAAGCCCATTTAGACTATTAGGAAAATAATATATATTTTAATTAGTGCAAAGTAAATTAGTATATGCTACCCAGTAGCCATCTTTGAGTACACTATGCCTGTGGTTCTGAACCCTGAATATGCATGACCCTGCGATACGCAGAGGTCTTCCAGGGAGTACATCAACTCATCCAGGTATTTGGCTAGTTTTACAATAGATTACATAAAAAATTTCTAATGAAGTCACTAAGTTGTGAGCCACTGAAGTAAGCAATGAAACATACAACCCCCAAGAGCAAAGTGGAGAAGTTACAGAAATGAATGTGAACATCAGTCTTTTTTGTTCTTGCATGTTTATAAATATTTACATTATTATTTCTCTTATCTTAAAATTGATGGCATGATTTTGCAGATGAAACCCACCGAATGATCAAATGGTCAATTAATGTTGTTTTAATTTAATCCCCCACAACAAAAAATATAGCATAAAGTTTATTATTTTGTTTTTTCACAAGAATCCATCTGAATGTCACTGGAAACAGATTGGAAATTCTCCAATTTTCCTGTGAATACTGGATGCATAAAATGGAAATAAACTCCCTTCTACAACCCATGTCTCAGGTGTGGAAATTCAGATCAGTATTTAATAGATAAGCGTTAGGGTAGGCTATACAGACAGGCCCCTGTGTTCAGAGATAAAAACGGTACAGGGAGAAAAAGATAAAATGGAAGGTATTAGAGTCAGTATTTTTAAAGTTACCTTCTACATTGTTGTGCAAAGACCCAATGCTTCAAGTCAGCACAGAGGCTGAGTATGAGGTATGAGTTCTAATCTCCTCTGAAAATGATTTTTTAAGGCACACCTGATTAGGTTCCACTTCTCAAGCCACCTTTTTTCCACTCAAACAAGTCACACTGAAACACTATGACGTGAAACCTGATCTTCATCCAAAAGCAGTTTTGAATTCTGAAACTTGGGAATTTTTTTGGTTGAATAAGACATAGAATTTCATAGGTTATTTACAAAACTGGTCTAATTCAACACAGTCCTACCCTCACTCACCATCAAAAAAGATGAATATCTTCTTGCTCAAACTCACATATTGTTTTAGGACCTCTCCAGCAAACACACATACAAGTAAATTTACTTTAGGTAGTCCCACTGACTTCGGTGAGTAAAGTAACACATAAATATATACAGGATCAGGTCCTTCTATTTTACAGTCCTCAACTGAGCTTTTGTCAGATAAAGGGGAAAACCCACAGCAGGTATGAATTAAAAATCTTTTCATTTAAATGCTTTTTTCAAATATTTGCTGGTATACATAGAGGTGAAGAGCACATGCTTTTTCAGAACATTAAATCTTACCTAAAGTAGACCTATTTCTACTGACAAGCCAGCAGTGGTAGCCAAAGAGAAACATCAGGCTTAGAAAGAACATGACTGCTACAAAAAGAAGGAAAAGCACATGGAACTTGGAACGTCCATTGGTCAATTCGTCCTAGAAAGAAAAGAAAAAAAGATAAGAGACATGACAAATAGAGGGAGAAATGGGGGTACCCAAAGGACTCAGATGTTACTCTGTATCTACTAAGAATAAGTAGGATGGAGGTTTCAGACTTGAAGAGAAAAAAACACCTTTCACCTCAATGAACAAATAAGATTAAGAAACAATCTGTCTTTTTCTCCCCTCACTTCCAACACAGAAATACAGTAGTTTTTTGTATGGAACAGGGCCAGTATGTTTCAGAGTCCTCCATATGGGCATTGGAAGCGTCTCCTATGCCCACAGTGAATTTGGCAGGCAATAACAAGTGCTTTAAAAGCCTGTTCACATTCTGCTCAGTTTCCTTTAATCTTCACATTTTCCTGGATTCATATTAATATGCTGCCATCTTTTCCAATAGCTACGTGCCAACTAAAGAGTTCAGAAATTTGACCTCCCTCTTTCTCAGTTATAACAGCAACAAGTAGTAACAGAGAGGTAGCTGTGTTAGTCTGTATCCTAATAAAGCAAAAACAGCAGTCATGCAGCACTTTAAAGAACAACAAAATAATTTACTAGGAGATAAGCTTTTGTGGGGCAGACCCACTTCTTCAGATCTGGAGATAGTGCTGTACTGGGAATGCAGGTACAAGTAGGTATTATCTACAGAGTTAGTAAAAGCCAAGAAAATTTTACAAGTGGCTGAAAGTGCTTCCTTTCACATTAGACCGTGTGAGCTCAAGGACCCCTCTGGCACTTCACCTGCAATTTAGAGACAGACTGTACATGCCCCCTGCAAGCGAGCAAACGTGGAAATGCCTTCCTGCACCTTGCAAGTCCAAAATATCGCCTTTGCTTTCCTGATCACATGTACTAATTCCCTTTAGTGCCCCACAGGGGTGTTTGGGTCAGAGCTAAGGTTTACAGCACCACCTGTTGGGAACTTGAGGCCCAGAGAGATTAAAGGTATGTTTACACTGCAGTAAAACACCCACAGCTGGATCACACCAATACCCACCTGCAATTTTATAGCCCCACAGCCTGAGTCAGCTGACAGGGGCCAGCTGCAGGTGTTTATTACCCTAAAATGACATGGCCAAAGTCAAAAAGTGAATCAGCAGCAACAGGAGACATTAAAAATGAAGCATCTTGATGCTCCATCTCCTGTTTTGTCAGCTGACATTGCCTCCATTTAAACCAAATGTACAGTAAACTCCTTCATATTCAGCTGTTGCCAGATATTAAAATATTCTGGATAACAGAGAGGTATATCTCGAAATACATAACACTAAAGAAAAACAAGTTTAGATATTAAGAAACAAACAAAAATGTATGCAGAGTAATTTATTTACCAACAACATTAGTATTTAATACTGTAAACTTACATTGCATTTGCTGTATTTATTTGTATTTACTTTCACTATAGTTTACGTATGGAAAACAACTAAAATTTGCTCAGGGTTAAAATGCCAGTTATTTGAGAGTTCCAGATGATAGAATGCTGGATATGAAAGTGTTTACTGTAACATAAAGTAGTGCTCATTATTTCAGTCTGACTTTTAAGCCAAGGAAATCAGAGCTGCCATTGGTTGCAGTTTGCTGTTCACGGCCAATGAGAGCAGTGGGTGGGTGAACCCGTGGACATAAGAGAAACAACTGTGTAGTGGTCCATGAATGGTTTCCCTGAAGAAACGCATGCAACCTATGGACTGTGGACAGTCCACTATCGCTATAAGGAGACAATGAATGTCAAAGCAGTTCTTTTACATGCTATATACTGAAATCAATGTGTGTAGATCAACAGTATAACAAAGCTCTTTATATTCTCAGAGAAGAGAACAGGAGGGTAGGTGTACTGCAGAAACTAGACTTGTGGAAACAACCAGGCAAGTAAAACCATGAAAACTAAATTAAATCTACTTTGGTGTTACTCTTTCTCTCACTTGCTCCCTTAACACAATTCACTTGATCCACAGGAGCAAGCATTCAGAAAAGGTTTGGAAAGTGGGTCTGGGCATTATAGGAAACAAAGCCTAAATCACAGAAAAAATATACTCCAATTAGGCTGTGTCTACACTAGCTCCCTACTTTGAAGGGAGCATGATAAGCAGGATGTTGGGAGATTATTAATGAAGTGCTGCGGTGCATAGGCAACATTTAATTAAGTTAATTCTCCTCTGCAGCAACTTCAAAGTGTTACACTTTGAAGTGTCAGCCTGCGTGTAGCCGCAGCTCACCTGCTGGTACTTCAAAGTGCTTGGGCAACTTCAAAGTCCATTTACTCCTCAAAATTTTGAAGTAGGGAGCTAGTGTAGACACACCCTTAATAATTTACTGTAATTCTAGTGAAAATGTCTATGTGATGATTATGTAGCCACTTAATACATTTCAAATGTTATTACCTTGCTAATATTTGCCCAGGAGACAACTCTCCCCCCGGGGTAATATAAGCAGATAGAAATGGGATGACATAACTTTTCAGTAGTTCCCAAGAATAGTAACATGTGGATATAGGAAGATTCACCGTATTCTGTAGCAAGATCACCACAAAGATGTACAGATTCTGACTTGCTTCATACTTCTACCTCATTAGTCCTGAAGATCACTCCAGACATGATTGATATTCCTTAGTGATTCTCTTATATATCTCTCTGCAAGTATTTACATTCCCTTTACATGATATATAGGGAAGGTTAAAAAAATTATTCTAAAGCTGCAACTGGCAACGCTGACTTTCCGTGCTATGTTGCTCAGGTCAGTTCTGGGACACTGTGTGCTATAGTTACCTTCATTCTCTCTCCAACATCTACACCGTCCTATATTTTAATCATACTCATTTGTATTTGTGTCTAAAATTAGGCTGCAAGTTCTGGATCCTAAAGACTGGCTGAAAATGTGTCCCTTCATACAAATCTTTGGTAGTATTTGCAGAAAACAATTACTCAGATTTAGCATTTTTCAGCCAAAACTTTTCTAAAACTGAAGCACATTTTTCCTTCAGCCCACTAGTACTGAAATCCAATATATCACAGGAAGAGTAACACAGCAGAATTTAAAGCCACAAAAAGAGTAATAAAATACGTAAGAAGGTACCATGATTCTAAAACTTACTGTCCAATACTTGATTACATACTTGAAGACTGTTGCAGCAATATACATGCAATACAACAAAGAATACATTAAAAACAGCAGGAAGAATTTGTAGTTAGAAAATCCAACGCAGTTATTCACCCTAGAGAATTAAAGCAAAATTGAAATCAGGATACTTACAGCACTCGTGGTCCAAATACAAAGAATATTATAGTGACTTTTAATTTAGTTTTCAGGTGCTTGATATTACAAAATAACCTGTTCAATGAACAGCTCCCCTTAGTGTTAACAATGAAATGTAACTGAGTTCTTGTTTACTTTTATATTTAAACTGAAAGCAAAAGTCATACCAAGCAATGCCTGATACATGCATTTGATAACATTAAAAAAAACCAGAGCTCAATCAATTTGGCCCCATCAAGGGTTTGTCATAGAGAGGGGGTTGTGCTGCAAAATTAATATCTGGATCTGGATTTCAAATATCCCAAACTCTAAAGGTGTTCAGAATTGGCATTTTGATTTGGCGTGTATAGGCCATTTTGACCTGATTCATCAATGACTTCCACATGTGCAAAATGAGTACAAAATGGTTGTAAAACATAATTCTCCATTCACATTGGGGGTAGAGTCCTATAACCTCTTTCTACATGTGTAAATCTCTCCACTAGGTTTAAATCAGTGGTGACGCAGACTCACATCTGAATCTGGGTTCAAATTTAAAACCTCCTAAATTTGGGAATACAATATGAGAGCATGCTTCACACGCCTGTCCGTCTTGCCTCTGGTTCCTGAGATCTCCCTTCTAGTAAATAGTGGAGAGCAGCAGAGCTGGGAATACCCAATGACAGTAACTCAAATATCTCAGCTCAGATGCTTCTGGGAAATAAGTCCATGGGGTCCAACTTTCAAAGTGAGACCTTTAGTTGTTCATACATTATTCTGCAGGTATTATCACATAGGCTCAAATGACAGCATTTCCTGTGTACACTGCATGCAAATACTACTAGTGGGAGCAATTACTAACTGCTCACCCATATTATTATGTATCCAAAATGAAAGGTTGAGGCATCTTTACAAATCGGTAATAATTTAAGAGTAGATTAGTTTATAATAGCTTCTAAACATGCAGTTAATAGAATAGGAATGTTCCTTATCTGTTCCACAAAAGAAATTAATGCTCTAAGAGGACAGTCATTTCTTACGGTGCCAACACAAAGAAAGATGCATCCTTTGTGCCAAAAGAAAGTGACATGCAGACCCTGTACTAACAATTGCATTTTATACAGCCTTCACTTTCAGAAAGTTACAGATCAATATCCTAGACATACCACGGGCAATGATGATCCATTTTTAACACACACCTGCAAAAGAAAAAAAAAAGAAAAAGAATACAGCATTGAGGGTCTTCATGTTTGGAACTTAAACAGACTTATAAACAAGGATTCCACCAACTATAAGTCAGCAACAAGTCTTCTGTTTTCTGTTGGAGTTCTATAAAGAGACATATATAAGGTGACTGCTATCTTTCCATCATTCACAAGGCAGCCACCATTTTAAGGGGGACTGTTTGTTGTTGTTATGAGAACTACTGATGCCCTTGGTGCCGTATAAGACATAAAATGAAGATGTTTCCTGCCCTGGGTTTGTTACAATCTTTGCGCTATCAGTACATGGCAAAGGCCTGACATATTGAAAAAGATGACATTATTATTGAGTGCACTGACTGGCTAATGCTCTTCATAAACTGGCATATATTGGAATCCAGTAGATCAGATTCACAGCCAAGCAGACACAAGTGTAGGGAAATGTACCACACAACTTAATAGGGACAAGTTTATTAGGGACACACAGCATTCTGGGAGTGCAAATGCCAACACTTTCGTGCATGTAGGTTCTGGCACACATACGTGCACAACTACAAGAGAAGACCTAGCAGAAGCCCTTTGGACAGTCTCCTCCTCAAGCTACCTCTACACAAGAGGGTTTTGTCGACAAAACCTGTGGGCGTCTCGACAGAACTCAGCACTTTTGTCAACAGCCTCCTGCCTCTCCCCCATGAGGCAGAACGCCCTTCTCAAAAGAATCTGTTGACAAAAAGGCCATGTGGATGCTCTGTAGGGCCCTACGTCCACCGACAGGGCTTCTGGGTCACCAGGCAGCCCTGTCTGCTGTGGTTCCAGTCAGTCGTTCTGCTGACAGCAGGCTGGGCAGTCCAGTCACTCTCTATTGACAGAGTGGATCGCTTTTTCGATCCACTTTTGTGTGTGGACATGATCTGTTGACAAAGGTTTTGTTGGAAGATCACTTGTGACGACGTCTGTCAACAGATCGCTGTAGTGTAAATGCAGCCTTACTGTTTGGCTGTTCTTAAACACAGGAAAACTTCTGGGTCCCTCCGTGGTTATAAATACATGTTCAAGAAACTCTCATTTTTGTTGCTTAGCGGTGGCTCAATTCACCAGTATCAAAACGTTCCTGTAACTTACACAGCACAAACAGAACAGTGATGACAACGGTCAGGCTTGATCAGCTGGCATCGATCACAGAATCGAATAGCTAAAATCAAACACATATGTGTTAGTATTAGTAGTTAGTGTTAAATAATGAGCAAGAAGAGAACACACTCTTAGCACTGTTCATGTTCTCATCCTTTCCACCATAACTGGTTTCCTATACAACTTTACAGTTGATTTAGGCCCTGAAGCAAAAAACGATAAATGGTGCTCATAATAGGGTTTGGAGTTATGGGAAACGTACATCTAGCTCACAGTTAGTCAAAACAAATGAAGAAATAGGGCGTGTGCATGTGTACACACATGTACTTGTGTTAGGGCTCTGAAAAACTGTTTAAACAACAGTCTAGAGCAGAAGTTGCTTACCTCAGATCCTAAGATTGTTGACTAAAGAACATACATGTCTGAAAGCTGCAGTGACATTAACCATAGACTTCCTACAGGGTTCAACAGGATTTTCATGCATGTATGTGAGTGCAGACGTAGGTTGATGGGGGACAGTAATGGTTGACCGCATTCGGGGACCCTGTCGTTCAGTGTTTTCTCCATCTAAATCCTCTTTGGAGAGAGACTCTGTCTGTCTGTCTGTCTGTCTGTCTGTCTGTCTGTCTGTGTGTGTGTGTGTGTGTGTGTGTGTGTGTGTGTGTGTGTGTGTGTGTGTGTGTGTGTGTGTGTGTGTGTGTTTTGGGGGCGGCTACAAGGTTGGGGGGAACCTCACTCAGGCCAATGGGCCATATGGGGGGATGGGTCAAATTCCAAGCCTTCCTGAGCCTTGTAGTTTTTTTGGGGGGAGGGAGATGGAACACTCCCCAATGTCTCCCAACTATGCCATCATTCTACATTAATTAGTATAATTTGGGAACCCAACTATGGGCTCCAAACTATAAAGAAAGAAAGGAAGACAACATAAGGCTAGTAAGCACCCAACACTCTACTTGGAAATTGTTAAGTATTCAAGAATTTCTCATTTTCCCCAATCAGGAGAGTTGGAGGAGGAAGCCAGGAAGAAAATCCTCCTAAATTAACATTATTTCCTCAGCATTGAAGTCCTCAGCACCAGAGTCCTTTAGCAGTATGTCTTGGCATTGGGGTTTGCTATTACTTGCCAGGATAAGCTGGATTGCCAGCGTACAATACTTAGCATGATTAATTAGATTTACATCAACAAAGCCCTCTATTTGGCTGACCTCCATTCCCCGTTCTTGTGTACACTGGCAACTTCCTTGCAATTTCAACAAGAATCTGCCTCTGCACCTCAGGTCTCTCTTCATTTTCATAGCGTTCTTTGTCAGCATAGGACATGTGAAACTAGAAGCAGAAGTGATGAGAGAACCAGTTATCCACATGTACTAGAGGTAATATTTCAAATGCAGGCCAGGTTGGAAAAGCCATTATCCCCCCACCACTGCCAAAGCACAAACATTAATCACACTTTGAAGGGCTTTTATTTATGAGATAAACAGACACGTAATCACCTGGACACAGCAAACACTGGGAAACTAACTGGTTCACTCTTAAGAGATACAAAACCAAAATGAGGGTCACAGTGTGATATATTAGCTTCACTACTACATGTTGCTTTAGACGTTCTCTCTTCCTCAAATAACTAAAATAATAATAACAATGATAATAAGAGCTGCATGTATGTTGCTCTTTATGAGACAAATTCTGTTCTCAGCTACACTAAGATCAACTCTGGAGTATTCCACTGATATAAATTTATATTTTTGTAAGTGAACTTCCTGCCATAATGGTCCAGGCATTTGGCTTCTCTATTCTTTGGGGAGGGCCCCTGGAAACTGTCTCTCCCTAAGGTTCACTGCATCAACCACTAGGGAGCTGGGGGACGGGTGAGCAAAAAGATGTTAGTGTCTCTGGGAGGGGACAAAATAATGTCTTTCATTCCTCCATGCCATAGGTGAGGAGGAGACTGGCATTTGCCAAACCTTTTTTGCCATATTGGCAATTGTTTTAATGATGGGCAGGGCCCCCCTCTTTGGACCTGAGGAAGATAGGACGGCCGTTACAGGGTCTGTCTCATCTCTAACTCCTCTGTCTGGACACCCAGGCCTTTGGCCACATGGCACAATAAATGCTGAAAAGCCCTGCCATCCTCCAGAACCGGGGATGCTGAGGCCCCAGCCACTGCCTCATCCAGGGAAGAGGAGGAGGAAATGCCCACCACATCCATTTGTAACAGTAAAACTGGCAGGCCGATGTCCGTCCCCACCCCCTCGCAGCCCTGATAGCGCCTGCTGTATCTGAGACATTGTGTCTGACATCAATGGTAACGCACTCAGCACTGGGCAGACTGCACTGAAGTCACATTTTGGGAGGACACCTGGCTTGGCAGCTGGTCTGGCGGTACCATCAACAATGGTGCCAGAGGCCCTAGGGTCGATGAAGGAGGTGCCCATAATGGAAGAGACGGCGGCCCTGCTGATGCCAACAACATTGGGAGCAGTGATGCTGCGTCACCAATGAGGAAGCCTCCAACCTGCAGGGTGGATCATGCAGCTGTTCTGGTGGCGGTGCACCCAGCGATGCTGACAGTGCCAAGCACGGCACCTGGGGAGCTCCCGGCACCCAAGACAGAAGTCCTACATCCTGCGCCTGCATTTTATGAAATGCCCAACAGGTCCAAAAGGGACACTGCATTGCTCCCTGTATGGCTGGTGGCCACCTGTCATTGTCTGAGCTGCCACGTCTATGACGGTTACGGTGCGATGATCGTGTGCTCCCACTCTGCGCCGAGCTGGAGTAATAGGAGTCAGATTAAGACGCTGACTCTGATGTGGAAAACCATGGCGGCACCATAGGTTCCAGAGCCTGCACTGACCCCTGCTGGATCGGTGCCCGTGCCACTGCTGCTGAACAAGGTATGTGGAACAGAACTGTCGTCAGTGCCCTAGGCTGTTAACTGCTCCAACACCAGAAAAGACAACGAAGACGTCAACAGAGAAGGCACCTGCGTGGCACGCTGGGTTGGTGTCGATATCATGGGCAGCACCTCATGCACGGGAATACTTTCCTCTGGCAGCAATGGGCCCAGCACTGTTATCTACCGTAAGCCCTGCACCACGCTAAATACCTCTGGAGTCAAGGGCAGTTCAGGTGAATGCGGGCTTCTACCTCATATTAGCGTCGACGCATGCACCCTGTGCTTTAGACCATGGAGTGGCAGAGCAGAAACCTTGAAGACATCCTGGTGCTTTGCCCCTGCAGGGGATCGGCCCCTAGCATGCGTCTTTTTCTTCTGAGGCACCAGAGGCTGGCTTTTATGATGCCTTGGGGCACTAGGTGCCTGTGAATGTTCATGGCGCTGAGAGTCTTTTACAGCTGTTTTTAAAACCTAGAGAGCCAGGTATCCCCTGGCGCTGTGGTACTAAGAGGAGAAGAATCTCCTGCCTTGGCTTTCACAATGGAACAGTAACTACTAAACACTATGAAGTATTTACACCTAATTACAAACTTGCATGTTGAATAGTAACAGAGAGAAAGCTGTGTTAAGTCTATATACTATCAAAACAAAAAAATCAGTAAAGTAGCACTTTCAAGACTAACAAAATAATTTATTAAGTGAGCTTTGATGGGACAGACCCACTTCTTCAGACCATAGCCATACCAGAACCGACTCAATACTGAGTCTGTTCTGGTATGGCTATGGTCTGAAGAAGTGGGTCTGTCCCACGAAAGCTCACCTAATAAATTATTTTGTTAGTCTTGAAAGTGCTACTTGACTGTTTTTTTGTTTTGCTAATTACAAACTATTTACACTATAAACAAAGGCTACTAGCAAAAAACTAGAGAGAGAGAAGAGACCTCCAGCAACTGACAGCGTGACAAGAAGGAACTGGGGAGAGTGGGGGCGGATTAACACTGCATACATCGGTCATCATATTGGCACCACTCCGACCCGATGGCTACTGGCTAACGCAAAAAGCTTTCTGGCAATCAGGCATGAGCCAGTGCACACCTACTCTGGAATGCACATGAGCCCCCACTCAAAGAACCTCAGGATTCGTTAAATGATTAGGGATGGAAGACATTAAAATATGTAATCAATAACGAATCCTGTTCCTCAACCATTTAAAATCCTGTTAGCTCCTGAAACACCTGAAAATAAAGCAACATCATGCCTGCTTTAAGCTCCCTACACAGCTTAATTTAAACAATTTTCTGAATGGTTCAACTGCACTCTTTTTTATGGACAGCCATGGACACCTTTCCATCTAACCAGGCAGATGGAACAGTTGACCCAGGCCAGTAGTGCAGATGGATTTCTTGAATTCTCCCTTTAACTTTGCTTTTTTCTCTTTGTTTTAGGCTGGCAGTGCTTGAAAACAACTCAGGCCCTTACCTTTTTATCTGGCGGCAGTGGGAGAGTAAAAATAGATTTCCAGTATGTCCACACAAAGAGCACAAACAGGATGTGGAATACTATGAGGTAGACCACTAAGAGAAGAAAAAAAGTAATGAATCATAAGCAGAAACAGTTGCAGGATACCCTTCACTGCTCAGAGTGCTTCATTTTAAAAATATTATGCTTGCATGGAATTTTATATCACTGGAAAGATCAAATATTTATGAACCCTCAACTACAGCTGACAACGCTCATGTGAAAAAACAAAACAGGAGAACATTTATTTTGAGCAGGTATGGAAAATGGAAACAATCACAGCTGTGGGGCAGGGTTCTAATTTATAAGAGATGTAATTATCATATGAAAGACAAGCTTCTTTGGAGAATCTTATTTTTATATACAAATTTCTTTATTTGAAAGAATTTGGGAGGACATGAGGACATTGATATGAGACCTATGAAGATGTGCAGAAGGGCAAGGGGAGGTTTACATCATCTTTGAAGAGAGCTCGGATATCTTTTTAAATGCTCAAACTCACTACGCTATTAACTACCATTACATCTGCAGTCACTAGAGAGCTTTATTTACGAGAGTGTCACCTAAATAGGGAAAAAGACGCATTACATTTTATTATGTTGAACTCAGAATTAGAATGACCACCGCAGGAATAATCAGAAGGTTATAATCCAAGGAAATCCTGATTCCTTACTCAGATTTCGTAGAAATTTCGCTACTGTAAAGGCTGAGAACAGACTTGAAAATTTGGCCCTTTCAATGTGAATAAATTATCCATGTAGGGAGGGTATATATTATTATTATCTTAAGTTTGTTTATTTGAAGTGTGCTCATTGTACTGCCTCTGGGCACACTAATGAAAAAAAAACTCAAAAAATATTACCAAGCAGAAGTCTATTGCATTTCTGGGAACAGAACACAGGACTCCTGATTTCTGGCCTTGTTCCAAGACCACATGATCATCTTTCTTCACACAGCTTGTTTGCACAATTCTGTGCAATACAGTAAACCCCCGCTTTACAGGATTTTGATATACACATTAATCATACTAGCGTGAATGTCAAAATCCTGGGCTCCAAATGCCTACTTCCCCCAGCTCAGGGAACTGGGTGGCTGGAGCCTGGGGTAGGGGTCACGGCTGGGTGAAGTTGGGGGAAGCCATGGAGCTGCTCCTTTTAGTGCTCCCTGACTCCAGCACTTGGACTCGGCCGTGGAGAGCTGAAAGGACCAGCCCCATGGCTTCCCCCTGGTTTTGTTGAGCTGGCGGAAGCCAGAGGGACATTGCTGCTGGGAGGAGGGAGAGAAGCCCCTCAGCCCCAGGGAGCTGGGAGCTAGGCAAAGCAGCACCCTGGTCAGTTTCCTGGCTCTGCAAGCAGCAGGGATTCGAGAAACTGACGAGATGCTGCTTTGCCTGCCTCCTGGGGGCTTGCAAGAGGAGGGAGAAACCCCTCAGCCCTGTGGAGCCAGGAGGCAGGCACAGCAGCACCTGGTCAGTTTCCCAGCTCCTGCAAGCAGTGGAGACCCAGGAAACTGACCAAGTGTTGCTGCGCCTGGCTCCCAGCTCCCTGTGGCTGAGCAGGAGCCTGGAAAGCGACCAGGCACTGCTGCTCCTGGCTCCAGGATCCCAGGAGCTTGGAGGAAGAGGGATGGGTCCCCCTCCTCCAACTTCTGCAAAATTTGAGTTACATGGGGGTTGCGAGGAATGCATCCCCCACATAACTCAGGGTTTTACTGTATGAGATTGCACCTTCCTCTGAAGCGTACATGTTGCCCACTTTTATAGACAGAGTGCCTTGTTTGGATGCATTACTGATCTTTCCAGTGTATCATTCACTGTACATCTAGACCTAGTACACAGTACTTTCAGAAGGAATGTAGGATTTTCTGTGCATACCAATAATACACATGGTATGCACACATGCTGAATACAGTTTGCTGAATCATCATTAACTGACATTTCCTCTGTGACGAGGGGTGAGCAAAGTGGAGGGTGAGACCCCTCGAGGGCATAAAATTTCATAAGCGGGGCACAGCACGATCAGCTGCTGGGTCTCAGGCTCATCCATCTCATTATACCGTTGAGATATGTTACTGTTTTTATGTCTGCATATTTACATTCATATACTGATTAATAAAGCTTCGATATTCTACATACTTATTTCCGTATAGGTGCTGAAAGTTTTTTTTTTTTAAAATATGAACATAACTGAAATTTCCATCAGTTTCGATGACATTAGACAGGTTGAGGGAGTGGCCCTGCTCATTGCAGGGATGAAAAGTGGGGCCCGATGTAAAAAGTTTGCTCTCACCTGACTGAAGTTGCTGGCACAGTACTTTGCTGAAAAGAGAATTTGCTTAGTGCAACACCGGAAGAACGGGGCATCAGGAGTGAGTTACAGATCACCAGTTCTCTGCTTTGGATGCTTGTATGTACTGGCTGACATAGGTTCCCAAGGGCCAGTCTGCCACACAAGAATCACCAAACCGGCTACTAACCCCCCATCCCCTGGGTTGGGCTGCGTGAGAGCTATGCATGCCAGCTGTACACCTGCTGGGGACTCTGCCAGGCTTTGGACATCTCTAGCAAGGGACACAGTGCCAGACTGCATGTCCTTTATACTATTAAAGTAGCATGAAAGAGATGGAGCAGCACAGAGAATCTGACTCAAAAGGCCCAATGGCAAAACTCACATTGACCCCCTTTCATGGGGATTGAATTTACCTGACTGACAGTATGTGCCAACGGTAGCTCTAATCTTGCCTGATTTATTAAGTGACCTTCACGAGACACACTTTCACATTACTGGCGGAACATGGAAAAGGTGCAAGCCAACAAGGAGAGTGCAGTGGTGAACTAGGAACGGGACATAAAACCTTTCACTCCTAGGCCACGAGTCACAATTCATCTAAAGCAATGGTAGTCACCCTCTGGCCTGGGGGCCACACCACTGGGGCTCCACCTGCAGCCCATGGACCCCCTGGCTGTTCCCTCCCCCTTGCACCTATCACACACTAGGGCACTGGAACCCCTTGCTCTTCCACATTCCTCCCAGCATTTTCGACGTATGCAAATTGCCCGATTTGCACTCCATTCACACTCCTCCCCATCCCTCATGGAGCTGAAACACCCCTACTGCTATCCAGCTCCCTCAGAGGACAGGGCGATGTGGAGTGGGCTTGGGGGATTGGGACGGACATGCCCCCCACCTCCTCCTGGCCAGGACTGCCAGGCTGGATTGTGGCCACAGACCATGAATTTGAGACTCTTGGTTTAAGACAGTATGTTTACAGGAAAAGTAGGATACTGTGTGTGAAGGTGTTGGGGAGCATGCCCTGTTGCCCACGTTGTCCTTGTTCTGAGAATAAACAGGACTTCCAATTGGCACCTTTCAATATCAGAGAGACGTAAGAACACTTTTCTTGATGCACGCTGTATACAGCCTGGAAATCAGGGGAGAGGAATACTGTAAGAGTATGATGGTTTAATGGAATTCTACAAGAAGTTATTGGTTGTAGTCTGCTGGAGAGTAGAAAAGTTTGCCTTTGAATTTTCTAGTTACTGAAGTGAAAGACGCTGCTATTTGGAGATTCAGTGTGAATCCCCCTTCTCTACCTTCCCTTGAGAGCTAATCCTTATAAATACTGAAAAAATATTTTCAATTGCTGTCTTTAAAATAGACATCCATGCACTATTGGGAGGGTGGACCACATGCCAAGGTATTTAATACGAGTCACCTACCTTTTTCTACAGGATTGGTTAGAGTCACTGAAAAAGAAGAAAACAAGTATATGGTTTATGCAGCAAATGAAATTCCAAAGCAGTCTATAATTTTCTTCTGAAACAAAATCAAACTTAAAAAAAAAATTTCAATATGCTACAGATCAAAAATAAATGATTTCCAAATTTGCTCATTAAACCACACTTGCACATAGTGCTACACCTGGGAAAGCATTTCTTTTCATTTATTCACTTGAAAAGTCTCCATAATAAAATGTTCAAACACCTTAGTTACATGGTACTTTCCAATCCTACAAATTATAATTTTTCTCAGAAGTCCCAATGGCATTGATGCCTGCAAAATAATCAGGGCTCCTCTAACAGCCTGTCCACATAACATCTTATTTACTACTGTTATACCTGTTTTCAGATAGTTTCCAGCTGCTTTTATTTCTACACTGGTTATCTTGTTTATTAAGGCCAAGGAATGCATAATCAATTTTACATCAATGTAAAATTAAAGTAGACAGTCATGGCCGAGCCAGTCAGGCCAATCAATAGACACAGGAGACAACAGTTTGATCCATCTAGCTGCAATCTGGATTACATGGGCAGGACGGAGCTCACTGCTTCAACCTGCGGGGCGGAGAAATACAATGCTCAACAGGGTGACCAGATAGCAAATGCAAAAAATTGGGAAGGGAGCAGTGGGAGCAAGTAATAGGCACATATATAAAAAAAAGCCCCAAATATCAGAACTGCCCCTGTAAAATCAGGATACCCAATCAACCTACTCAACAGCTACTCTGAGTGAAGGAGGCGAGGACACCAGCTTTGTGTTGCCCAATAGCTGCCTCCCCAGGTTGATTTGTAGGTAGTCCGTTGTATCCGACAATGACGTCTTGAGCTTGCACAGGCTCATTGGTTGTGGACTCCTGTGTTGCTGAGGAGTCCAAGCTTTGAACGGCATGGGCATTCACAGTGGGGGCAAGGGAATTGTCCTGGCTCTGTTGGTGAGGCTCCCGCTGTTGCTTTCTTCCTCTCACGAGAATCAATGAGGCGTACGCATGGCTGCTCTTCAAAGTTGTCATACGCGGGTCGTACAAGAACACACCAGCCTGTTTAGTCTTTTGCATGCTGCTCTAGCTGATCTGGTTTTAAACCAGCATGAGCAATGTTGGCCTTCACGCAGTCTTTATACCTCTTGCGAGGCCTACCTTGATTCCTTTTGCCCTGGGAGAGTTCACTGTACAGGAGTTGCTTAACTCAACTCAGGTTGGATTCTTGACTCCTCCATTCGTATGACATGCCCTGTCCAGTGAAGCTGGGCTTTCAGAATCATGGCTTCAATGTCCGTGGTTCCTGCTCTGTCCAGGACTTCCAGGTTCATAACTCTGTCCTGCCACCGAACGCGCGGTATTGACCTCAGGCTGCGTGTGTGGAAGTGCTCCAGCAGTTTTATATGTTTTCTGTACAAGGTCCAGGTCTCACAGCCATACACGAGACTGGTTAGGACTACAGTCTTGTACACTTTCATTTTAGTGTACTGTTGGCTATTGGGCTGATTCAATACTTGCACTCTCAGACTTCCTAGTGCCTGGCTAGCCTGGCAGATTCTGGCATTGATTTCTTTTGTCAAGGGAGCCATCATTGGCTATCACACTGCCAAGGTACTTGAACTCCTCTACTGTTTTTAACTCTGTTCCTTCAATAAAGATTGAAGCGGGGAGAGCAGCAGATCCTGGAGCAGGTTGCAACAGTACCTCGGTCTCTCCTAGGCTGATGGTCACACCAAAGAGGCGAGTGGCATCAGCAAATTTTTTGACGATGAGCTGGAACTCAGATTCCTTGTACGCCATCAGTGCACAGTTGTCAGCAAAAAGGGCTTCAAGGATGAGTCTCTCAAGCATCCTGGTTTTAGCATTCAGATGACGAAGGTCGAAAAGCGACCCATCAAGTCTGTATTAAGGAGTGGCAAAACTGGCAAGCTGTAAAAGGAGATCTACTCTATTCTCAGCTTGTAGTTAAAGGCTGTGACGCTGAGCCTTGGTGGTGGACAAACACCACACATTCTTGGGAAAAGCACAAGTGGCATCAGCTACAAATACATTTTTGTCAAAGAAACTGAAGCCCAAAAAGATCCTGCCATTTTAGCAGATACTTCTTCCTCTTCCTTCATTTCCAAATTTGTCTCCTCTCTCCCTCTTTTTGGAGTGGAAAGAAGATTGAAAAACCTCTGTTACAGAAATGTTAGTGTTTTTGAGCCTGGTTACAAGTACGGCAAATACTTTGGACACTACACTCACTCCGCCTGGGAAACTGAGGTTATAAGATCACACAGGACATTTTTTTTTCTGACTCATCAATTTTCATCCACCCTGGCGCATCTGATTTTTCCTTAAGCGTAGTGGATCTGCGCTTGGTTTTATTGAATTTTGTCTTGGTGACACCAGAGCAGGCCATTCCGAACTCTAATCCCGTCTTCTAAATCACTTGCAATCCCTCCCACTTTGGATGCATCCACAACTTTTAGAAGCACTGTCTCCATTTCATAATCCAAATAATTAATGAAAATATTGAACAGCCCTTGACCTAGGATTGACTGCTGCAGGACCTCAACAGATACACCCTCTGTGTCTGACAGAGAACCACTGACTACTATGAGCATCTTTCAACCAGTCCAAATGGAAAATACATATTAGAATAGAAACTGAGGTGTACTGCTCATGTTGATGCACCTGGCTTTTGTTAATATCATTCTGTCTGGCACATCAGAGTCACACTAGGCTATTTGAAATCAGCTAAGTAATCAGATGTTTACAGAATAAAAATACAGCAAAATTTATCATGTCTATGTTTGGACACTTACTCACATTTGAATATGCAATATCCCCTTCCCCTTTCTTTGAAAATCTGTATTACAAGAGCTCTCGAGCATTACTCAACTGCTGCTTGGCTCCTACTGAAATTCATTTTGATGCCCACCATAGGACACTTCCTGGCACTGTAAGCTCAGGGTTTTGCTTTAGTGAGAGTGGAAGCTTTGGCCGTAGCTACACAGGGGTCCTTTTTGAAAGGACATTCCTCTCAGCTGAGAGGAATAAGGGGATTTTGAAATGTGCAGGGTCTTTCGAAAAGGACCCCCATATAGCCACAGACATTCGAAAGCAGCACGTTCGAAGTGCCACAGATGGGCAGCGTGCTAATGCTAATGAAGAGTTGAATATTCAGTTCAGCACCTCATTAGTATTCTTCGATTTGGCCATTAGCATGGCCATTTTAAAGTTTTGGTCAAGTGTGGCCACAGCCTTGGTATTGCAACAGTTTGCTCTTTTCCCTCCTCGACATGGGAAAATAGTCACACTTTTTGCATACTCTTGTGCTATCATTGTCATCCTGTGGCAGCATACACCAGCCAGTCACTGAAACCACACCCGCCACCAAGCATGGCTTCGTATCCAAAACAGGCAGCAATAGCTGCAGTGACAGTAGCATGCTATCTTCTCCTTGGCAGTCTGTTGTGTCCGATGATGACGTCTTGAGTTTGCACAGGCTCATCGGTTGTGGACTCACATATGGCTGAGGAGTCCAAGCCTTGAACGGCATGGGCATTCACAGTAGGGGCAAGGGAACTGTTTTGGCTCTGTCGGTGCAGCTGCTGCTGTTGCTTTCCTCCAGGTGAGTGCTCTAGTTACTGGGCTATGGACTCAATCTAACTCTTTCTTTGGCCCAATTACTATTTAATTAATCCACTGTTTAAAGTGAAATGCCTTCAACTGGAGAGACCAAGGAAGACCCACATCAGGATATTCCACAGTCTGATGGTTGGGGCACTCATCTTCTCTACCTCTGGAACCTAGAGAAAGGCTGCAATGCACATGCCCAGAGAGGCTGCGTGAGTTTGGGCATATATTAAGTTAGGTGGCAGTCAAGCAGAAATTTTAAGGACTGCAGTGGTGCTTACAAACAGGACCCAAGCCCTTATAAATGGGACATAAGCACTTAATTACCATCATGGAGTGTACCTAGACATCCTGACACAAAGTGCTGTCGAAATGTTAAATACAACTGCACGGATTCTATTATTTTAAACTTGCCTACAAATTTATTAATCACCACTTTAGCCTTTTCAGTAATACTGCGCAAAGCAATCTACTGCACACAGCACTGATTGTTCTTATGAGTTGGGTCACTGATGGCAAGTGCCTAGGTTAGATAAAGAGACAAACGCAAATTGGTCTGCATGGCAGAGCAACACTATCCTTTATTTAATTTAAATGGAAAGCACTTTAAATATGATTCAGAGTCCATCAACATGAAATGTCATTGAGGTCTCAATTTTATATTTATATTTATGAACCCACCACCATGGCATCTGAAAATATGAGCTACAGCTTCAACTCCACATTTGACACTCAACAATTATCGAAAAAAAGAGCTCAGTCAACAATCTGGGATAGTGTGACGCTCTGTGCACCACAAAAATTCCCCAAATTAATCCCATCCTGGAACTGGCATGCTAGCAGGAGCCGCAAATATATCTGTCATTAGAACAAGTCGCTGTTTGCATCTAAGGCTACATCCCCTGCTCATTTACCCATGTTCCCCACTGCTACTGCAGCTGTGTAGACATAACAAGATGCAAATAGCAGAACCACCCCCCTGCAACTCTTCTCAAACTCATACTAAATTGCATTCCCTGTGGACCCAACTATGTCAACATAAGACCAGATAAATCATCTAATTCAAACTCAGGAATACCAACAGCGAGAATCCCTATCAGTAATGGTGTCTTGTGAACTACTGTTCTTGTAACTTGACAATACAACCCTAAAGTTAGTCATTATTACCCATTGTCTTGCACTTCCGATTCAATGTAAAATCAGTGGTGACAGGCAATGTGTCCAAGTGACTGCAGGTGTTGACTAACTGGTCTGTACCTAGAAGTGTTTCTTTTCTTTTTAATCTACCCAAGAAGAATTTAAAGGGTGAAAGAGCACAGAATTCATTCACCGATAAACATGCAGTGCCATACAAACATTGCTGCTCTTGCTCTTTGTATTAATACCAATTTTATTACCATCATGGTATCATCAACTCTCATGGTACCACAACTCTCAAAATATTCAGTGGTTTTGTTAACCCAAGCTCACGTCAGAATCTCAGCTTCCATTCATTTAAAAAAGACTCTAGTGTTTGCTGTTGAGAGAAAAGCTTGAGAACATGACCTCCTAAAGCAGCGGTGGGCAACACGTGGGTAATTCCCTGGCAGGCTGATAGACAATTTATTTACATTGGCTACGTGTACACTACAACAATCTGTCGCCAGAAGTTACTGTCGGAAGAGATCTTCCTGCAAAACTTCAGCCAACAGATCACATCCATGCACAAAAGCAGATTGAAAGAGCAATCCGCTCTGTGGACAGAGAATGGTCAGACTGTCCGGCTGCTCTTGAGAGAGAACGGCCAACTGGAAGCTCAGCAAACAGCTTTGCCCAGTGAACTGCAAGCCCTGTCTGTCGACAGAGGGCCCCCCGGCGCGTCTATACCAGCAATGTTCAAAAGAAATTGAATAGATCACCCCATGTGCCTCACCCCTAAGCCAGGAATCGGCTACTGCACCCCAGGTTACTCACTGGAGCTGCTGCACGGCTTCACTGACCCACGAGCTGTGCAAGAACCCTGCGGCTCGAGTCACCGCTGCACAAATTGCATCAGGCTACAGGAGCCTGCAGCTCAGAGCCACCTCCACTGCTGCTGCCATGCGCTTGTCTCACCATGTGGTGGAGTGCATGCATGGAGCACTTGGAGGGGCGCCTCACATATGCAGCTCTCCTGAGCATCATTTTGCCACATCCCGCTGACCTGTTAACCCCATGTGGCGAACACAGAGTGCATTGGACACCGCAGGTCTACATAGCTTTTGCTGATGGAAACTGTAAACAAAAGCTTTACTCCTCATGGCGGAGAAGCAGAACACTGTCACTGGAAGTGCTGGGTTTTGTCGACAGATTGTTGACAAAAGAAATTTTGTGTGTAGATGCTCCATGAGTTTTGCTGACAAAACCCTCTAGTGTTGATGTAGCCAGGGTGGCTGCAGGTACAGCCCCCCCACCCCCCCCCTCCCAGTTCCCACAGGCCGCAGTTTGCCATTCAGAGCCAATGGGAGCCAACACATCACTGCAGTCTATTTTGCTTCTTGCACTTACTATTGACTAGGTATGGTGAACCACAGCCCCTGGGAGCTGTGAAGGGCTGTGCCTGAGGATGCTCAATGTAAGCAACATGTCTCCTGCCCTGCTGGTGGATTACCCTGAAGGTCTGTGTGTGGCTTACATGTTGCCCACCACTGCCCTAAAGATCAAAGCACAAGAAGGCAAATAATAGGCATGTAACAACTGTTATATTTGCAGTTACCATGACTCTGGGAGATGCAGTGTGATTTTTTAAAAACAGCTTAGAGCCAACAATTCTGCTGCCATCATTATAGGACGGAATATTTGTCTCCCCATCCTCTCCCTCTGCCCTTCCCCATCCGGAAGGCAATGAACCCTGGGAGGGGGAGGGCGAGCGCTAGGGCCAAATATGTCAGCCCTACCCGATGCACGACTGGGTTAATACTCCTCCTCCTCCTGGGAGCCCCCACCGCATACCCACCCCGCTCAGATATAAGCTGGGGGGGGCGAGGAGAGGGAGGGTCAATAGCTACCTCTCCCCAGGTGACTGTCGCTGCTGCTCCTCACGCCGAGCGCACTTATTCACCCAGCGCCCCCACAACCCTGTGCCCCAGCCCCCGAGGCAGAGCCTTGCTCCCCGCTCCCCCCCAACTCCAGCTTCCAGGCGAGGCACAGCCCAGCCCCGCCCCTCCCCACTCACCGAGACAGAGCTCGCACACGTAGGCGTAGTAGGACCACAGCACCACGAGGGTGATGATGACGACCGGCACCCAGGCGAGCACGCGCTGGCAGCACCGCAGCCCCCTAGACAGAGCCATCTTCCGCTCGGCCCTCTCCGCATCGGGGCTCCATCGAGCGGGGCTGGCGCAGGGCGGGGAAGTCGGCGGTTCGGTACTCCGCTGAGGAGGCCTGGCAAGCCGCGGCTGGCGGACGTCCGGCGGCGTTGGCCCTGGCGGGGGCTGCGCCGACAGTGCACAGCTTTCCCTGGGAGCGGGCGGGGCAGCCGGCCGAGCGAGGGGTGTAGCGAACCTGGGCGGGGCCTGACTATGCCTAGCCAGGGAGTGCGCGCAGAGGGGAGCCCGCGGCGGCTCTTCCTGGGCACTTTCCCCGTTAACGCTGCGGTTTGTGGCCAATCCGGGCAATTTGCAGTGTGCTGGGGGCCCTGCGGGTTGCATGGTAGGGGAGAGACAAGGTGGGCGTGTAACAGCCTTCCTCGGCTGGCCCAGCGAGAAACGGGGCTTCACTGGGCCAAGGCAGAGCTCAGTGAGGGTCCAAACCTCTGTCTCTGTCTCACTCCAGCAGCAGCTGGGACAGTGGCATGTGTGCTTGTCTGCAACCTGTAGCAGCATGTGCTCTCGGGAACGAATACAGCCGAACACAACTAATCCCCACGGTGTGCTGTGACCCGCTGAAATAACCACGAGCCACAAAAGCCCCTTTGTTTAATTGCGTCCCGCCTTCTCCTTTTTGAAGCAGTTTAAGGGGTTTGTAGCAAAGAAATATTTAGAATATTAGCAGCAGCAGCAAGGAAATGCATCTTCCCCCTGATTTACAAGAGAAAAATCCTATGAGGAGAACAGGTCTAACGGAAGAAATGAAATGGGAAAAAATACAAAAATTGTGACGCAACACAGCTTAGACAGGCTCTAGACCATGGGTGTCCAACCTTTTGCCTTGCCTGGGCCGCATTGAGTGAAGAGGAATTGTCTTGGGCCGCATATAAAATATATAATATAGTTAATGTATATAAATCACATAATAATGTTAAAAGTTTACAATCTTGTGGGACCGCATTACTAGCTGTCCAGGGCCGCGGGTTGGACATGCCTGCTCTAGACCACTTTGAACGGCTTTGGGTGAAAGTCTGTTAATTAGCAACAACATAGAAAAACACCAGTGATTGGGCATTTGAACCGCTGTTTACTTGAATGTAAATTCCTCTGCAAATTATTCCATAAAAGCAAAATGATAGATTTTTTGTAACACACTAATATTAAATTATTCCTTTGAAAAATTTACACCATAGTCCCATATTGTCTGTATTCTAAGGACTGGTATAAAGCCATATGTGGCACCAGTCAAAACCAGTATGTTTTTCACGTTTTATCAAGAAATATAGAGAACAAAATTTATTTTCTAGAATAATTTATCCAGTCTGCACAAATCAGGAAATCAATGTTAACTTCATCCCTCAAAGTGCTGTATTACCCATGAAAAAAGGTCTGAAGGAAATGTCAGACATTAAAATGTTTTCAGTCATATTGCCCTTTTTACAGTCACACAGCAAACTTCAAATGACACTTCTTGCTACAAAATGCTATAGAAAAAAATCAAGCTGTGCACAAACTAGCCCCAAAGAGAGAAGTTTTGCAGACTATTTTCACCCCTATTAAAATCATAGACTACTAGAATACTAGAACTGGAAGGATCCTGAGAGGTCATCAAGTCCAGTCACCTGCCCTCACAGAAGGACCAAGCACCATGTAGATCGTCCCTGACAGGTATTTGTCTAACCTGCTCTTAAATATCTCCAGTGATGGAGATTCCACAACCTCCCTAGGCAATTTATTCCAGTGTTTAACCACCCTGACAGGAAGTTTTTTCCTAATGTCCCACGTAAACCTCCCTTGCTGCCCATTTGTTTAAGCCCATTGCTTCTCATACTAACATCAGAGGTCAAGAACAATTTTTCTCCATCCCCTTTGTAATATCCTGTTAGGTATTTGAAAACTACCCCCTCTGTCTTCTCTTTTCCAAACTAAACAAACTAGCATGAAGATACCAACCCCCAGCCACATACGGGACATGGGGGCGTCCTGCCCAAAATGGGACGGATGGTCATCCTACCTGGGAGTCAGGTGGTGGCCACCCTGTGCAGGCTGCAACCGTGCTGAAGGGGCTGCCCAGGGGCACCAGGAACGGGGCTGCCACCCCATTAGCAAATCTCCTGGCTTCAACCACCTGCAGGAAGCCGGGCAGGAGCCACACTGATCTGGCTCCTGCCAGCTGGGGGAAGCTGGGCAGGACCTGCATTGATCTGACTCCCGCCAACCAGGGGAAGCTGGGCAGCAACTGCACAGGTCTGGCTCCCCCAGCTGGGGGAAGCTGGGTGGCAGCCCTACAGGTCTGGCTCCCGGATCTCCCAGCCAGGGGAAGCTGGGTGGCAGCCACATGGGTCTGGTTCCCACAGCTCGGGGAAGCTGGGCAGCAGCCACGCAGGTCCAGCTCCCAGCTCCCCCAGCTGTGGGGAGCCAGAACTAGTGGCTGCCATCTGCTAAAAAAGCAGAATATGGGGCAATTAGCCCCTTTTGCAAAATAAATCGGGATGCTGGGACAGTGCTTGAAATACAGGGCTGTCCTGCCCAAAATGGGATGGAGGGTTACCTTAAAACAAACCCAATTTTTTCAGTAGTCCCTCACAGTTATTGTTCTCTAGACCTTTCATCATTTTTGTTTCTCTTCTCTGGACCCTCTCCAATTTCTCCACATCATTTTTGAAATGTGGTGACAAGAACTGGACACGGTACTCCAATTGAGGGCTAATCAGTGCAGAGTAGAGCAGAATTCTCAAGTTTTGCTCCCCACACACCTGTTAATGCATCCCAGAATGTTGTTTGCTTTTTTGCAAAATCTTTGCAAATCCGAGATCCCTTTCTGCTGTACTCCTTCCTAGATAGCCACTTCCCATTTTGTATACGTGAGCCTGACGGTGCCTTCCTAAGTGGGGTGCTTTACATTTGTCCTTATTAAACTTCATCCTATTTACCACAGACCATTTCTCCAGTTTGTCCAGATCTTTTTCAATTATGACCCTACCCTCCAAAGCACTTGCAACTGCTCCCAGCTTGATAATCTTCTGCAAACTTTATAATCATACTCTCTACACTGTTATCTAAATGGTTGATGAAGTTATTGAACAAGAACTGATCCCAAAACTGATCCGCTGTAGAACCCCACTTGTTATAGTCCTTCCATCTTGACTGTGAACCATTAATAACCACTCTGAGAAGGTTATCCAGCCAGTTATGCATCCACAGTCACAGTCGACGCTGCAAATGATGATCCCAAGTGGAACTATGAAGGGCACAATCCATAGTCTACGCGGACTGAAGGATGCTACTACTACTACGCATCCACCTTATAGTAACCCCATCTAGGTTGCATATCTCTAGTTTATTGATAAGAAGGTAATGCAAGACCATATCAAATGCTTTCCTAAAGTCTAGGTATACCATGCCTACTGCTTCCCCCTTATCCACACTTGTTATCCTATCAAAAAAAAGCTATCAGATGTGTGTGACACAATATGTTCTTTACAAATTCATGCTGGCTGTTACCTATCATTTTATTGTCTTCCAGATGTTTACAGACAAACTCCTTAATTATTTGCTCCATTATTTTTCTTGGAACAGAAGTTAAGCTGATTGGTCTGTAGTTTCGTGGGCTGTTTTTATTTCCTGTTTTATAGATACGCACTGCATTTGCCCTTTTCCAGTCTTCTGGAATCTCTCCTGACTTCCATGATTTTTCAAAGAGAATAGGTAATGTCTCAGCTTATATAAATCAGCAAACTTTGATGTATACCAGCTCTGGATCTGGCTGGCTCTATAAATATGGATAGACTTCTGTTTTGGGGAAGTTGGCGTGCCTACCACTAAAATGAAAAACAAATTAGAATAGGTACACTTTCCCCTTTGGAGGTTCACCGAATCACAGAATCACAGGGCTGGAAGGGACCTCAGGAGGTCATCTAGTCCAGCCCCTTGCTTCAAGCAGAATCAAATGCCACTAAGTCATCCCAGCCAGGACCTTGTCCAGCCGGGACTTAAAAACCTCAAGGGATGGAGAATCCACCACCTCTCCAGGCAACGCATTCGAATGCTTCACCACCCGCCTGGTGAAGTAGTTTTTCCTAATATCTAACCTACACCTCTCCCTCTTCAACTTCAGACCACTGCTCCTTGTTCTGCCATCTGACACCACTGAGAACAGTTTCTCGCCCTCCTTTTTAGAGCTCCCCTTCAGGAAGTTGAAGGCTGCTATTCAATCACCTCTTAGTCTTCTCTTCTGTAAACTTAACAAGCCCAAATCCCTCAGCCTATCCTCATAGGTCTTGTGCTCCAGACCCTTAATCATTTTTGTCGCCCTTCACTGAACCTGCTCCAGCAAATCCACATCCTTTTTATACTGGGGGGCCCAAAACTGGACACAATATTCCAGATATGGCCTCACCAGTGCCGAATAAAGAGGAATAACTACTTCTCTAGATCTGCTCGAAATGCTCCTCCTAATGCACCCTAGTATGCCATTCGCGTTCTTGGCTATAAGGGCACACTGTTTACTCATATCCAGCCTTTCATTCACCATAACCCCTAGGTCCCTTTCCATCATACTGCTGCTGAGCCAGTCAGTCCCCAGCCTGTAACAATGCTTGGGATTCTTCCGCCCCAGGTGCAGGACTCTACCCTTCTCGTTATTGAACCGCATCAGATTTCTTTTGGCCCAGTCCTCCAATTTATCCAGGTCCCTCTGGATTCTCTCTCTACCCTCCAATGAAGCTACCTCTCCCCCTAGTTTTGTGTCATCTGCAAACTTGCTGAGGGTGCAATCCAGTCCCTCATCCAGGTCATTAATAAAGATGTTGAATAACACAGGCCCCAGAACTGAGCCTTGTGGCACTCCGCTTGAAACAGACCACCATCCACATATTGAGCCAGTGACCACCACCCATTGGGCCTGACCATCAAGCCATCAAGGTTAGAAAGAGCGAGGTTTTCCCAAAGCTTTAGTCTCTCTCTTATGCGTAAATTCAAATTACTTGCACTGTGACTTCTTTTTAATTCTCTTTTTGTTTCCTGCTCTTTCTGAGTTCTCAGTCCTCTCATTGCCCACTTTAGAGTTCATAAGAATTTGACTGTAATTCAGGCCAATAAAATGAATTGCTAGTTCTTCAGGTTTTGTGAACATCAACTGTGTGTAAAACTGCTTTGGTTATTACAAATTTCCTAATTGGGACCAACTGGACAGGTTTTGGGTCTCCTAGGCCATGTCTACACTACCCCACCCTTTTGGAAGGGGTATTTAAATAACAAGGATTGGAACCGGTTAATGAAGTGCTGACATAAATATTCAGCACCTCATTAGGACAATGGCAGCCAGTTGCACTTCAAAAGAGCTGCTTTCGAAATGCAAACTGGCCTTGTAGACATGAGCACTTTGAAATAAACTCCATACTTTGAAATTCCCTTATTCCCCATTCCCAGTTCCAATCTGTGTGATTTAAATACCCCTTCTAAAAGGGACAGGTTGGGGAGACATGGCCATAGTATACAAGCATGGTCATTATGTCTGTAACTGTAAGGGAGACAAGGTGAGAACGGTAATATCTTTTATTGGACCAACTTCTATTGGTGAGAGAGACATGTTTGTGAGCTTTCTGGAAAATTGAAAACTCATCTCTCTCACCAACAGCAACTGATCCAGTAAAAATTTTATTTTACCTACACAGTTATTCTAATATTCTGAGCCAACATGGCTAGGACCATACTGCATATGCAGCTGTAAGGAACACATGCCTAATAAAAAATACAAGAACAGACCTTCAGATGGTGCTAGAGTCCACACAATGTTGTTTACTGTGAGAGTCTATCCTAGCCCAGTACAGTACAACTTCAGAGATATGAACAGCTAAACAAAACATTATGGTTGTTCTTTGAAAAGCTGGCAGCTGAACACTGGTTGAATATGGCTTTGAAACTTTACTATGCAGAAGAAATCTGCTGCTTTCCCTTTTCTAAGTACTTTACCTTTAACGCAGTACTGTACTCTATTTCTTTCCCTTGTCTGTGTTGCGGCCTGATTTTGTACTTCTGGTTTCAAAAGAGGTGTGTGGTTAACTGGTCAGTTTGTAACTCTGATTTCATAACTCTGAGGTTCTACTGTAGCTGAGAGATCTCTTTTGACATAAAATTTATATATGCACCTTTCAGTGGTGGTCGGCAGTAAAATACCCAGTGGGCACTGAAAAAGATCGCATATTTTATCATGGTTTATAGGATGTATACCTGTTCCAACTGATTATTCTCAGAAGAGTTTCCCCATGATTGTTGTTGTCATATATTCTTGGGGTTTAGGAAATCTGCTTAGAGACATGTGCAGGGTACCTGATTATTCTGCCCTGCTGGATGGAAGCTCTGGTCTTCCCCATCCAATCATAGAGCTGGGGAAACAGCCCTCCAGCAGAGTGTTGCCCCGACCCTGTGCCTTGGCTGGGGAGACCAGATCTTCTGGTCCAGCAGGACAGCGTGTTGAGACACCTCAAAGGACAGGTTGGGAGACTCGGGATAATCCTAAGGAGAAACCTGTGATTCAACCCATGACAGGGGATATAAAGACTCAGCAAATTACAACCTTTTAAATGACATGTCACATGACATACTTTGCATAAAGTATCTTTGAGTTATGCATATTCATAAACCAGTTTTCATAACTGATGTGGCAAGCTCAGAGGTGTAGAGCCTAAAGGTGTTGGAACTCAGGTCCGGCATGCAAATTAAGCACTGTCTCACCCACTGAGGGAACAATGTAGGACCCAGGTAGTGCTTTCCTCCCTCCATTCTCAAGATGGTGCACTGGAGGTTTGTGGATGGGGCAAGAATGGGAAAAGGGTCAGAGTGGTGTCTGGGACAGGGCCTGATATGGCCAAGAGATACAGGTGGGCAGGGAGAATCCTCTTACAGGACCTGCTCGAGGTGAGGTAAGGTAAGGAGCAGGGTGGCTTTCAGCCTTTGATGTACACAGTAGGGGACACAACAGGAGGACAGCCCTATATGCTATATGAGTGCTGCACAGGTCTGGCACTAGGGCAAGGCAAGCAAGGTGGTTACCTTGGGCCTTGCACCTTTGGGGCCCTGCGCTCCAAGTGATTTCAGAATCCACCAGCAACCACCCAAGCCCGCTGTCAGCATGCTGCCTGGGGCCTTGCCCACCACCTGGGCCCCACTGGGCTGGCTCTGGTGCTGCAAGGTCCAATCAGCCCCACAAGCCATAGTCCAGGGAGTCTCCAAGGCTCTTTACACTAGCCAAGACCTAACTCTGGCAAAAGAGGACCATCCTGTCCTCCATCTGTTCACTAAGGTAGGGATTGTACAGCAGGGGCTTGAGAAAGAGGCCCATACATTCAGCAGCTCTTAGGAACTGGACTGAAACCAGGAAACTCAGTTCACACGGCTCATCAGTCAGCCATCAGGTACTAATGACTTTACCCACTGCTTATTTGGAATGTAATCATGCTGGAATTCTAGAAGGAGAAGGTTAGCAGATTTCATTATCAGTGTACATATTCCCATAAGTGGTTCATCAGGGTACGCCACTGGTGGGCTGCTAGAAAGCTTGTTTAGCTTGTGTTTGTAGGTACAGCCACCCCACAGCTCCCATTGGTCAGTTTGCTGTTCCTGACCAATGGGAGCTGTGGGATACAGAAGCCAGCAAGCCCCTACAGGTTGCCTACCACTGCCACAGACAGTACATATCCTTTAAAATGTAAAAACTCAAATCTTCCAGGCCTATATACTTGTCTGTACTTACTTGGGAAATCTGTAAACTTCCTTCTGATTTTTCCTACTTCTTGCCATTATTCCTCTTCATCATTGCTACTCTGTACAAAACCATAAATTTCACACAACATGGTGTCAGGAAGACTTGATCCACTATAGACCTCAAAGCTCAATTTTTCTTTTGATATTCATACCGTCCTAGGCGAAACCCCATGGTTTCACCCTAACTCATTCTACTGCCTTCTGAATATTCACAACTTTCAAATATTCAGAAAAGACTACCAACTCCTTTTCATTTTCTTTTTTAAAAAGTCTAATAATTTGTTTAGGAAGTTTTAACATGTTAACCAATCATTGCTACATAAATATCAGAGACAAAAGAATAATCATTACAACAGTGAGCTTTTGTTTAGAAAAATGTTATACAATACTATCATCAGATCTCTGCCTATTACAGAGTAATACTCTCTAACCTACCTACGACATGTTGTTTCTTTTGATTCCAGAAAATGTTAATATTCAGAAAAAATGGACATTTGTGTTTTTGTTTCTTTAGGTTAATTATCTTTGTCTGAATACTGAAAAAACATGGTAATGAAATATCTATGTATTCTCTATTTTACTGGGAATGTAATTTGTACATTGATTTTTCCATAACAACTTGCCCAATTTTAGAACTATTTCTTTAGATTTGGACTATTTTTCTTTTTCCAATGAGCGGCCATCAGTGGTCTAGCAGCTATTAGAATCTACAATTAATTTTTAATTTCTATTTAAGGGGGATTACCAAAGAATCATTTGGTAAGGGATATCCAACAGTTTTAATATCTGGTTAAGAATCGTATCCCAAAACTCTAAGGAGTCTACATGGCCATGATATATACATAACATCTCCTCTTTCACTATAACTTCCCCACCATTTATCCCCATTCAAACTATATCTTTACTTTAATTTGATTGGTGTGAAGTATCCTAAAGAAATATCCTTTTATGTACCAGTCCCCCTTTTCCAGGTCAAATCCCTTCCTCTGAGGTAACGTGTCTTTTTTCAGCATATCACATATGAACATTTTTTAGTAAAGTTGTCTGAAAAGTTTGACATAAATCTTTCTGGTTTTTTTTTTTGTTTGTTTCCTAATCGACAGGATACCAGATACCATAATTTGTATTAACATTAGCTTTCTCTATAAAACAACTTTTGCCGAAAGCTGAGATATAAAATTCCTAGGGATGGTGATATGTCCTGCTGTGACTGTAGGTGACTAGCCTCGATGACCTCTCAAGGCCCCTTCCAGTTCTGTGAACTATATTTATATCTCTAGCATGAAGTTACTGGTACCATGGGAGAGCTGGCTAGTTAAAGTTAGTTCTGACGTCCTAATATAGTAAATTGGAAAAGTTTCTTGCTGAACAGCTGGCCAACTGTCTATTCCATGGCCTTCTCATCTTTAAAACTCCATGGTTTGGGATTATATGCAGTCAGTGTCATTGGCAAAGGAAAATAATTTATTCTTTTCAATTCTTCCAGTAAGTCATCTGCGAGCTTCTTTCTGCCATTGCCTGCTGTTTCAAACACATTCATTGTTTTCACTCGTTTATCCATCTCAGCTGGGAAGAATGTAATTTGTATGCTTGGGACATTACCTAGTTGACATGTCTTCTTCAGAAAACTTCTATAGTCCTAAAACCCATTCAATTAATGACATTGTTCTTTACCTCTCTCACCTTTCTCTGTTTTAATACAGCTGTCCAGGTAAACCATTCCAGTTCTTTATATTTATTCTAGATATAGTGTCCACTTCATTTATTCTTTTGTATTCTTAAGGTTTCGAACACATCTGTTTTGTTCTCCTTAAATGATAGAGACTTGGCATTTGTAGTTGCATGTAGATTCTTGGTTTGTGAGCACTCAGGAACAAAGACAATATGCTCCATGTAGTCTTAGTCCTGAATTTTCTTTCCAACATCATGTCTTTGTGTGAAATCCAGTGATGTCAACAGCAGAGCTACGTCTACACGTGAAGCCTACATTGAAGTAGCCTATTTCGATGTGGAGACATCGAAATAGCCTATTTCGATGAATAACGTCTACACGTCCTCCAGGGCTGGCAACGTCGATGTTCAACATCGACGTTGCGCAGCACCGCATTGAAATAGGCGCAGCGAGGGGACGTCTACACGCCAAAGTAGCACACATCGAAATAAGGGTGCCAGGCACAGCTGCAGACAGGATCACAGGGCGGACTCAACAGCAAGCCGCTCTCTTAAAGGGCCCCTCCCAGACACACTTGCACTAAACAGCACAAGATCCACAGAGCCGACAACTGGTTGCAGACCCTGTGCATGCAGCATGGACCCCCAGCTGCAGCAGCAGCAGCCAGAAGCCCTGGGCTAAGGGCTGCTGCACACGGTGACCATAGATCCCTGCAGGGGCTGGAGAGAGAGCGTCTCTCAACCCCTCAGCTGATGGCCGCCATGGAGGACCCCGCAATTTCGATGTTGTGGGACGCAGATTGTCTACACGTTCCCTACTTCGACATTGAACGTCGAAATAGGGCGCTATTCCCATCCCCTCATGGGGTTAGCGACTTCGACGTCTTGCCGCCTAACGTTGATGTTAACATCGAAATAGCGCCCAACACGTGTAGCCGTGACGGGCGCTATTTCGAAGTTAGTGCCGCTACTTCGAAATAGCGTGCACGTGTAGACACGGCTCAGAAGTCCTATCAGCTTCAATAGTGTCATGATTTTGTCCTTTGTCTTTATTTCCCACCATGTTATTTTTCATGAACAAGATAGTGGCAATTTGATGGATTTTTATATATTTCAGACTATGTTCCTAGCATAAGTCTTCGTTCTTTCCTCTCTCACTGTCTATATGTACAAAAATAACCTGTCTCAACTTTCTCTCAGAGTAATAGCAACCACTAAGTAATGGGCCAAATTAATCTCTGGTGCAATCTCAGCAAAAACAATGAAGTTACACTGATGATGACTATTCCTGTTTCTCTTTACACAAGGTCTTTAATCCCACAGTAATCCTTCATATAAGCACAGTACAAGCATTTAAAACAATGGGGGGCAATCTCTGGCATTTGTCAGGGTAAGCGGCTTGTGGGCCAACAAACAGGCTGTTTACGGTTTGTCTGCTGGTACAGCTGCACACAGATTCCATTGGGTACAGTTTGCTGTTCCCAGCCAATGGGAGCTGTGGGAAGTGGTGTAGTCTGCAGGGACTTGCAAGCCATTGTTACCTGCAGTTCCCATTGGCTGGGAATGACAATCTACAGCCAACAGAAGCTGTGGGCAACCACGTCTGCTGACACAAGTTAAACAACCTGTCTGGAGGCCCACCAGCAGCCTGGCCTGATGAACTGCATGTGACCTGTGAACCAAAGGTTGCCCAACACTGCTTTAAAACCAATTACCATAAGTCTTCAGAGTGTAGAGATTCTGTTATCGGATCAGTCTCCAAGACAAATTAAAATTTGTCTTCCACATATAGAATTGTAGGACTGAAAAGGACCTTGAGAGGTCATCAGGTTCAATCCGCTGCACTGAGAGCAGGACCAAGCATAATCTCAACTGTTGGTGGGCAACCTGTGGCCCATGGGCTGCACACAGTTCATCAGAGTATCCACTGGCAGGCCACCAGACATAGCTTATCTGGTATCTGCAGGTCTGGCTGCTCACAGCTCCCACTGGCCGCTGTTCACCATTCCCACCTACTGGCAGCTGTGGGAAGCAGTGGTCAGCAAATCCCTGATGAACTGTGTGCAGCCAGTGGGTTGCCAGTGCCTACCACTTATTTAGACCATCCTTGAAAAGTGTTAGTCTAACTTGCTCTTAAAAATCTCTGATATAGTAGATTGGTGTGCAGCTAGTCTACAGAAACTAAGCCACTCCGCAACGGACAGGGAAAGATGGAAAAGAATAGTGAGAGAGGCATCAGACACCAACAGGCGTTGAGCCCATGGTTATTGACGATGATGATGATGATGATGATGATGAATGATGGAGATTCCACAATCTCTCAAGGCAATTCATTTCACAGGTTAACCAACTTGACAAAGATTTTCCTAATGTCCAACCTAACCCTCCTTTGCTGCAATTTAAGCCCATTGCTTCTTATACTAATTAAGCAGAATAATTTTTCTTGCTCCTCTTATAATAACCTTGAAAGCTGTTATTATGTCCCCTCTCAGTCTTCTCTTTTCCAGACTAAGCAAACCTTGTTCTTTCACTCTTCCCTCATGCATCATGTTTTCCAGATGTTTAATAATTTTTGTTGCTCTGTTTTAGATTTTTTCTTAATTTCTCCACATTTTTCCTGAAACACGGCAGCCAGAACTGGACACAATATTCCAGTTGAGGCCTAATCAGTGTGGAGTTTAGTGGAAGAATTGCTTCTCATTTCTTACTTACAGCACTCCTACACATACATCCCAGAATACACTGTTGACTGGTATTTACCGTCTGATCCCTTTCCACAGAACTCCTTCCTAGGTAGTCATTTCCCATTTAGTATTTGTGCAATTGATTGTTCCTTCTTAAGTGGAATACTTTGTCCTTATTGAATTTGTCCTATTTACTTCAGACCATTTCTCATATCATCTGCAAACTTTATAAGCATACCCTCTCTGCCAACATCTAAATAACTGATGAAGCTATAAAATAGAATTGGACCTAGAAGTAATCGTTGCAGAACCTCACTAGCTCTGCCCTTCCTGTGTGACTGTGAACCATTGATAACTACTAAACTTCTGATTGATTAGATTCTCACTACTAACAATATAATGGACACTGCATATAGGTCTAAAAAAAGGTACAACTTATTACCAATTGAGTTATAATCTATGAAAAAACAGAATTTTCTAAAAATGCTGTGTAGTTAACAAGCTTTGGTTTGAAAATTTCAGAACATTATATAACTCACAAGTTTACATTTTTTTCTCCTGTTGATGAGCCCCAAGCATGCTCATAAATACTGGCAAACTAAATTAAGTCATATTTTGCCAACTGTTATTCCTTCTAAATTGTAGTTAGTTTTATTAACATGGTTATACATTACAACACTCTTAATGCTATTAACTGCAATTTCACCTCTGAAATTCTGTTTCAGCTCACTATGATCCATGGACATATTCATCAGCTAGCATTATGACTGCCAGAAAACAGTTACTATACTTGCTAATGGACCCAACAAGGGAAAACTTATGTCTGCAGCTGCATTTGACTCATGACAGAATGAAGGAGTCTCTCATTTTTGGTCCTTCTAAGTTTTATTCATGTTTGTTTTACATAGTTGTACATGTATATGTGCAAGAGAGATTCTTCTTCTAGCATATTTTTAAAAATCTGGCTTTGGTTTTGAACAGTTATATTTTAAAACAGGAAACAAGGTAAAGATAAAAAATAACGCTTCACTCTGTCCTTTTTATTTGTTTCTGAAAATCTCAAAAATACTAATAGTACTTGCATCAGATTCTATTTGTAGATTCATGCCAAATAAACTTGGAACAACATATATAGTGCACATTTCAAACCAATTCCTAGTTAGACTTCTCATGTGTCTATAATTTTCCTTTTATAAATTATGCATACTCAGTTACAGCTACTCTGGAGGACCACTAACTCACTGTAATCACAAATCAATATTTGCCTCTTGATCTTGGAGCATACATGTTAATATTCACCTAAATAAAGGTACTGTGTACTGAGAAAAGTAAGTATTTTATGGTAACTCACTCTATTACTACAATCGTGTGCTTTAGAATTTCTGATTACTTTCAGTCTGGTGTCTTGCAAATCAAGTCATTTACTTCTTCTAGCTCAAATCTTACTTTATTTTTCCATCACAGTCACCAAATCACTGAAAAGCATGTTTCTTTACAGCCTCTACTTGTTTAGGAATGCAGGTACGGAACTTTATGCAAAGACTGTTGGTACAATTAAATGGATGCATGCAAGAATGGTTGCTATACTTCAGTAAGGACTGTAGGCCCATTGTTGGCATATCGGATATTGGGGTGACTGGGGAGGGAGACACTGGGGACCACAAGTCATGTGACCTCTCCCACCCAGAGAAGGCCTGGGACACTCCCCTTCTCCCCAAGCCCATCCCACTCCCTTCCCTTGCTCTGCTCCCATCTCACCTCTTCCTCCAATACAAAGGCAGGGAGGCAGCACTGATGGTGGAGGTCCATCTCCCCACACCCACCAGCGGTGGTGGAGGGAAGCAAGGCAACATGGCCCCAGCTTGCTTTGCTTCTCTGGCCATGTCACTCCGCTTCCTGCCAGTGAGTGTGGGGCGGTCCCACCCCTCCCCTGAGCTACGCACCGGGAAGCAGAGCGAGCTGGGGCTACATTGCTCTGCTTTTCCCTGCTGCAGTCACCAGACCCCTGTGCTAAACTCTCCAGAAGTTGCTGGCCAGTCCCTTGCCCCTCTCACTCATGGCATTGGATGACACGCTCCCCCATTCTCCCTGATTTGCTATATTAGAGATTGTGAGGTTCTAAGGCATTGTCATTGACATGATGTATATACTTTAAATAGATAAATATGACATGACATAGCAATGAGACATAAGTACCATCAATGCACAAGTTTGGTTTCATTATCACAGTCAGCAGTCACATGCTTACAATATGAGACTCTTCACAGTTGCTGTTTTATTGGGCCACTCAGACCAGCTAGCTCATAAATTATTTTCCTCTTATGTTCTCAAGCCTTCTAGTTTGGTAGGAGATAGTTTTTCAAACAAACACTTTCCATCTTGGGTTAAAACCATGGTTTTCAGAAACTTATGAACCATTTATGAGATGTGGCAATTATCATCCTCCATAACAGTAAGCTTGATTCTCGGAAGATATTTGTCTTCATGTAGTGGAAATTTGAGAAAACATATTTTGACTAATGATATTACTCTAGAGAAAAACCTACTTGTAAATAAGTTCCATTGCAATTGTTGGAAATTAACAAAATTACCATAGAGAGACCTTACATCAATGTTCCTGCTTGACCTATTCAAGAGAAAAAAAAAGTAACTTCTGGGACTGCCAAACAAAACCAAAAAAAAAATGGAAACAAAATAAGTAATGCAGCTCTTTGTTTTCTCAGAATTTAGCCATGATATAGCTGCTTCTGCTTAATAACAGTTCCTTGAAATGATTCACAAAAGCATCAGATGTAAAGGTGACTGTATATTTGTCTTAACAAAAGTCTCTGCAGGAAACTAAGAATCCCTTAGGCAGTGGGTACAAGACTCTCAGTTTTCAGACTGACTAACGTTCAAAATTCAAATAATTGTTTTGGAATGGATAAGCTGATCAATCCCTTAACTTTCAAAAATAAATGGTTACTTAGGATAACTATGGTTCTTGGAGATGTCATGCAGATGTATATTTCACATACTTGTGCTCATACCTTGTGCACCAGAGTTGCACAAATTTGCCTAGCACTCATTGAGGATCAGCATCCATTACTTGTGTCCATAGTCCCTTCCTGGGTTACATTAAGTATTGCTAACACTTCCTGTGCTCCTTGGCACCAAATGCCCAGAAATGAGACCCCCATTGCAGAGGAGATGAAAAGTGGGTCATGGAATACATGTCTGCATCTCATCTTGAAGTACCACAGTTACAGTAAATAACTGTTTCTTCTTCTTTGAGTAGATGCAGCCCAATATTCCATGTTGGCAAGTCAGACATAAAACCCTGCTCTCCTCCCACAGTAGGCAGGGTTCAGAGTCTACCTAAACAAGGGCTGCAGGAGTGCTCTGCACAAGTTTGCATCCACCAGGAAAGACATTGTTAAGACATAATGGTTTGTGTCAACAATCCTGTAGCAGCCCTGAAAATGTTCGATATGGAAACATCTCTGCGGAATATTATTTATTTCGCTTGTGCCCTGGCAGAATGAGCTCATACCTGCTCATGGGGGCATAGCTGAGGTGACTTCATATTCAGCCTTGAGGCAGGATGTTATCTATTTGGAGATCATCTGCAAAGAGATTGCTTGATCTGCATATAACACAAACAAAACGGTTTAGTCCTGTCCAGATAAATGCTAGACATTGCCTGGCATATTATGCAGTGGTAGGCAACCTGCGGCCCATGTTCATCAGGGTAAGCTGCTGGCAGGCCACCAGACAGATTGTGCATCTTGTGTCTGCAGGTATGGCTGCCCGCAGCTCCCATTGACATGGTTCCATGTTCCTGGATAATGGGAGCTGCAGGAAGTGTCAGCCAGCAAGCATGATTTTAAAGTCACTTGTCTTTGGAAAATAGTGTGGAAGGAGGCTCTGTCATCAGAGCCTGCAATTCACAGACTCTCCTTGCAGATGTTATTGCTACCAGAAATGATGTTGTCTGACACAAAAATGGAAAAGGACAAGATCCCAGGGGTTTGAGTGGAGGTCCCATTAAAGCCAGTAGGCCTGACTTAAGGTCCCAAAGAGGAACTGACTCTCATCTTATAGGACATAGCTGAAGTAGCCCCTTTAGAATTTTGCTATCATGGCACTGGAGAAGACTGATCTTCCCTGAAAGGAGGGTTGAAATGCCAATATAGCTGCTACTGCCAGATGCATTTTCAATTGACTGCATGCAAGTCCCAGTGACTGAAGGTGTAGCAGGTACTCCAGAATATTCTGGATATTGGTCAGCATTGGTTGGATTCCACAGGCTAATGATCACACCAAAAATCACCACTTTTATTTTGCTGAGCAGGCCGCCCCACTGCAGGGTTTTCTATCTTTAAGAGGGGCTTGATGGACTGCTGATGAACACTATACTTTTTCCTCATTTAGTCATGAAACAACCATGCCTACAGGGAGCAGGATGCAAGGTGCAGCCTTGTTCTGAGTGAGTAAATCAGGGTTGGGAGGAAGTGGCATGGGAGGCTGAACAGACAGTGAGACAGTCAGAGACCCAGCACTGATGTTGCTTTACCAAGACCATAGGAATGGCTTTGGTCCAATTTACTTTGAGGTTGAGGATGACCTTAGAGACAATTGCAGGAAAATGTCAGGTGAGCTAACTGCCAGCTGAGGTGGAAAATACTGGGCAAGGACCCTGGACTGAGGCAGAACAGATATTTCCTCTTGTCTCATGTAGCAAACCGATCAAATGTTGGAGTGCCCCAAGCTGCAAAGTGATCTGGAGGACACTTGCCTTCAGGGACCACTTGTGTCTCAGGGAAATATACCTGCTGAGATGGTCAGGGAAATGATTCTGGCCCCCAAGCAAGTGAACGGCTAGTGCAGTAATGTTCTTTCTATGCAGAACTTTCACAGCTTGGTTGCTTAAAGGCACAGACACCTGGAATGAGCTCCCCCTTTTTTTTTCAACTCGTGCATCACAATGGAATTGTCTGTAATCATGGACTCTAAACAAATGATTGTGGTGCTGACAGATCTGAGGGTTCACTAGGCCAATCAGACAGTAGGACTATAGATGAAGCAACCATGGCAAAGTCTTGGGCCAAAGGAGAGGTCAGGACCAAAAGACAGAGGAAGACTATAGCTGCCTGGTATGCTGATGATGCGGAAACAGTCAGTACTGGCATCTCCCTCTTCAATACTGGATGCAGTGGATGCCAGGGCTGGAACGAGTATCCATGGCACTGGATTTCTAACCTCCATTCTTGATGTCAGGGAAGTATTAGAAGTTACCCATAGCATCCTGTGTGCTAGCATCAGCTCCATTCCAGTCCACACCTTTTACTGGGTGAGAGGATCGTCCAAAACCTGGAATAGTCTCAGCTGGTCTCATGTGACCTTTTCTTTGTCACAGTTGGCAGGGAGTAGCTCCCATTTCTCTGGAGATGCATCTGCTCTGGAACGTGAAGCAGAAGCATTCTCATAACCAAAGGGCTATCTCCCACCTGTGAAGGGCTTTGGAGCCAAAGCAGACTGCACAGCTTGTGTGAGTAGGTGCTTCTTTAGGAAAGATTCTGAGCCACTTGAGTCCACTTCTTGAATGAGCTTCAGCTTGCACAGCACACTTTAACATGTGCCTCACCAAGACAGAGAAAACACTGTTTATTGGGACTGCTGTTGTGGGTCAGTCTCTGATAAAGGGTAATGTATAATCTCCAGTGAGAACATCACTGGGGAAAACTAAACTTGTACAACTAACATAACTCTGCCTCACCTTATGGGTACAACGAATTATATGCAATAAAAGAAAACACTAAATCAGATGAAGGGTTGTGAGGTGAAGACCATGCTGAACTCTGACTCCAGCCATGGGCACTAATGAGGAGTAGAGGGAGAGGAACCACCTCACGAAATCATGTGGCATGGACATTGCCCCTCTATGGGTACTGGTAAGCAATGTCTCTGGCTTCAGAGTGCAAGACCTGCACCTACCTAAGTGGAATACACTGCAACATCTACTTGAAGAAGACAGGTGCACTTCCTTAGATGACAGAATACTGGATTTTTATTTCTTTACATTCTGCACTTAATTACTATCTTCATATTTAAGTTCAAAATTCAACTGTCTTCTGTGAAGAACAATTCTTGCAGTTATGTTCAAATATTACTCCAAGTCACCTCTTCTTTTGTATTACTTGCATAAGCCTCATGAAACTACTCTATAACAGTAGTCTCCAACCTTTTTAAGCACAAGATCACTTTCTGAGTTTAAATGCAATCCACAATATACATCATACCCAAATACACTCGTCTTGAATCCTTCCCCACCTGTTCTGAGACACTGCCCCTGCCCCACTCCTTCTCCATCACTCTCCTACCTCCCTCACTTTCACCAAGCTGGGGCAGAGGCTGGGATGTAGGGGGTGCAGGCTCTAATCTTTGGCTAAGAAGTTTGGAGAGCTCTGGGCAGAGGCTGGGGCTGGGAGTTGGAGTGCAGGAAGGGTTGAGATTGCAGGCTCTGGGAGGGCATTTGGGCACAGGTGGGACTTGGGGCTGAAGCTGAAGGTTGCAGTGCAGAAGAAGGTTCAGAGTTCAGGCTCTGGGAGAGAGTTTGAATGAAGTGGGGTAGGTACTCAGGATGCAGGCTCTGGCCAGACACCTTACTTCAGGCACCTTTTGGGTGGTGGTGCAGTGGAACTAAGGCAGGCTCAACCGAAGCCTCTCTGGCCCTGTGCCACTCTTGAAAATGTCCAGCATGTCCAGCAGGGCTCCTGGTGGGGAGAGGCAGGTGGTTCTGTGCACTGCCACTCATCTACAGGCACTGCCCCTATCTGCTGGCCCTACCCCAACAGCTCCCCACTGGCTGCAGTTCCCTGTACTCTACCAATGGGAGCTGTGGGAATGGTGTCTGCAGATAAGGGCAGTGAGTGGCCTCCCACAAGGTGCACAGGGATATGCTGGCTGCTTCCAGCATTGGCACAGGTCTACAGCAGGGGGAATTTGCTTTAGCCTTGCTGCGGACTGTTAGAGAGACAGAGATTCACATTACCCCTCTAAGTATGCTGAGCACAGTCACACATAAAAGCAGCTGCCACCAAGCTCCCTCCATCCCTATCCTGCCCTCCCTCTCTGTGGCAATGGAGTACAGGGGTGAAGGGAAGGAGACACCCCAACACCAGTGCCATCCTCCTCTCTGCCACTCTGCACAGCAAGCGAGAGGCTCTTGGGGGCGGGGAGCAGCTCCAAGGCAGAAACAACACAGTGGCGGGGGAAGGGGGTAGGAAATGAGGAATGTCTGAAGTGCAAGCACTTGATAGATTCCCAGCTAAACCAGTCAGGATCATCTATCAGAGGCTCCAAGATTTACCAGTAGATTCTGATCTACTGGTTGGTGACACCTGCTTGACGGAATCATGTTGTAATAGCCCAAAACACCATATTACAACTGCTAATCTGGTGTCTTTTGGACAATTCCTGTAGCATGTTGTAGTATGTTCTCATAAAGGAAGCTAGCATAAAGATAGGGCTTGGTGAAGCTGCTGCTACACATGATCTTTTCTCTGCATCTCCTGCAGCAATGGCACTCCCCATTAACTGTTTTACAGAGAAATAGGAACCTATCGTGGCAAACAATACAAAACAAAACAAAACAAAACAAAAAAGCCTCACACAATTTAAGTTCTCTTCAACCACTTAAAATTCATCTTTCTCAGATATTTATATACCAGTATTCAAGCACTGAACACCTGATACACCAGTGTCTTGCACAGCTAGAGATATGGCATTGAGATGGACTTTCCCCTACCCCGTTCCCCTCCCAAGAGGGGAGGTGGCACTACAACCATTATCTCTCTCTCTGGGAGTGTCATTCCAGTGTGGAAACACAGCTTTAAAAATCTATCTGGAGGTCTACTGGCAGAGATGCCAATTCAGTACATTTCTGTATGGACACCTCATACTTTGTGGCCTGTGCCAGCTGGCTCCAGTCCCCATGGCAGAGCAGAAGTTGTGCTGCTTCACCTAACCCTTTTCTGACCCTTTGAATATGAAAAAAAAATGCCACGGTCAAGAAAATCTCATTTTCTCCAGAACATGGGTTAGATGGCAGGGTTCATGCAATGGTTACAAAATGCTTGATGAGATCCTGAAAGGACATCAGAAGATAGAATTATTCCTGTTCCACTCTTCCCCAATTCCTAACCCCACCCTACCTCCACATACATTTAAACCATTGTCTGTGTGGTCTTAACACTGTGAGATCTGCACAAATGTTTCTAATCTCCCCTCATTGAACTTGAACAAATAACATCTGAAAAGGGAAATCTTACAGCCTTGCTGCAGCACATGGAGATGATTTACAATAGCAGTTTGATAATGTCATGAGCTATTAGAAATTGTCTACTTTATCCTGAAGGTACTAAAAGCTAGCTGCCTCAGTTTCATAGGGTAATGTTCTTCTTATGACCCACAAGAAAGCAATTCTCTGGGTTGTGAAATATGATGTTTGGACCTCCCTTTGGCAAGATACGTACAGCATGGACAGTGCAGCTTGTTTCTTCTGTGTCACATTATTCTGCTGTGCACAGCTACTAAATTCATGGATAATAAAATGCAAGAGTTATCAAATTAAACCTATTCCTACTCCCCCGCCCCCATCTGAGGTAAGCCTCTGAGGCAAAGTTAGTTCCACTGGGTATAACAAACATCTTTGCAAATAGCACCAGATAAAGAATTGGCTTTATTAATGAATAAATCGTGCAGACAGAAAACGGAAAGAACTGTCTGATCTGTTCTGTGAGTTCATACTAATGCTAAGTGTAATGAAAACACATAATCCTACAAATTTACCACCAGGCCACCTCTCCTGTCACACATGTAACTTTTTGCACGTTGCTGAAGGAAACTGAAACTATATGTTACTGGTCTGATTTTTTTCCATGCTTTTCTTGAGAAGTTACTGCTGCAAGTGTACTTATATTCACAGTTACCTCTAAATAATATTGTTTGCTAGGATCTGGCATGATCAACACATTATTGCTTACTTTAACTTGGAAAATGCATTTATATGCTCGTCAATCCAGACCCAAGCAACTTCCTTTTTTAAGAGAGTGTAGAGTGGACCTGGAATGTAGCCTTGATGGTATCCTGCTAAACCCGAATTGCATCCACTGTCTGTAGTTGTGTTGTCCTCCCTACTTGGGTGGATGCAAATATGTCTCTAATTACAACTGGTACATGGATATATCTAGGAATTGTAGATGCTGTGAAATTCATAACTCTGTTGGTAACTTCAATAAAATTGATAAAAGACAGTGGATTCCATTGTTACTTGTGGATGGTTTCATGTGTTCCTATGAGCTCTAAATCTAAAACAAGCAGAGATCAAGTTTTGAACTTGAGACTGCAGCTGCCAAAGCCAGCCCTTGGAGGCATAATGTAACATCAGTAAAATTAATTTGAAATAAAAATAAAGACTACAAACCTATTGACTTAGGCTTGATCCTACTCCTGGCAGGGGTGAAGTGTAGCATATAGTTTCATAAAGTAGACAATGATCAGCAAGAGAATATGAAGGCGGGCTCAAATGAGACTTAATGGGAGTGCTGTCATGGGGCTGCCAACTCAGTCCTGCCTAGTAGAAGTGCAAGCACTGTTAGTTTATAGAGGGCACTAATGCTACTTACTGCTAGTAAGATTGTGAGGAGATCAGCAGTTATGACAGCCAAAGGATGGGACAGTTCTGTATCTGTCTATGCATTCTAATCAGCTTCCCACTCCACAACTCAAACAACTCAAGGGAAACAACTTAAATGCAAGAGGAGGCAGGGGTGTTCTGTGTATGTCTGGGATGCTTCTGAGTTCCTTCCTACCTTGTCATTTTTACACCCATGTGCTTCCCTAAAATTGAAAATGTTTTCAGATAATACTGAAAGGAAGCCTCCCATTCCTCAATGTCTAGCTCATTCCTTTCAGCCAGGCTTTCACCACTAATATGCTCTCTAGCACCTGTTCCTCTTCTTCCTCAGCAGTCTGGCTTCCCTTTTCCCACAAGAGATAGCATTTAAAACATAATAATCAAACTAAAAGGAAAGAAAATCACCATAATTTCCACACCCCATTCATGACATAAAGAAAACAATATCCAGTATGTTTGAACCCTTATCCTCTTCTTTACCTCACTGTCTATTGTTATCACTCACTGTGTTATTGTTATTCCTTCAGATCAGTTTTTAGAAGTTCCTAGCCAGGGCATGAGGTGCTTGAACTCACATTACAAATATACAAAACACATGCTTCACTTAGACCAGGCACTCAGGTCTGGGATTATATCCTCTACAGTAAACTCAGCACACTTAGAGCATGAATAAATCATAAACAATAGTAATAAAGAACCACTTGTGCCCTCTTTATGACTTTGGTCTGTGAGGCTGCTCTACCAATGACCCTGAAAATGATGGGTGAAACTCAGGGTGGTTGAATTTTCTCTTTTTTAATTGAGCTATCCTCCTTTCCATCTTTGTTCTGAAAAGTTTGATTTCAAATCCCAGGCGAGGTGGCACAGAGCACCCTTTTAACTTTTGATTTGGATGGGAAGGGAATTTGGCTTTTTATAGCACAGCTAGTTGGGGAGAAGAGGTGGGTGGCCTTGGAAAAGAAAGCCATGCAATTATCTGCCTTGGTTTATCAGATATGCCCATTTTATACGATTTTTGGGACACGGAATGCTCTGGAACATGTGCTAATGTGATTTCTCTGGAGACCAACAGATGTGTGCTGAACACTCATCAAATAACGCTGGGGGGGAGTGGAGGGGGAAAGGGGAAGTTCCTGTTCTAAATGAGAACACTCTTGTCTGCAGGATTCAGTACTGGGAATTCTGACAGTGTTTTAAAAACAGAGATTATTGTGTAGGTTTCAGAATTCACTAGAGGTAAAACAAAAGCTCAGGGAAAGAGTTATCTGTGACAACTTATCCCTTAGAATATTGTTCTCTATCCTATTCTCTTTCTTCTCACTATCTCACCATGTTCATCTCTGTCTTCCTCTTAGCTGCTGTTCCCTCACCTCACAACCCTTTCTTACTTCTCCAACCCTCGTCCCATTGACCACTCTAATATATTCCCCTTCTAGCAAACCAACAGCCTCACGCTGCCCACACACTTTTCACTGCCCTTAGACCCACTTCCCTACACTCCCTATGGCTGGTTTCCATGGTTGTTATTCATGTAGGGCCAGCCTGACCAGATAGGCAAACTCCTAGGCTTTAAAGTGTGCCAAATTAGAAAGAAGCAACTTTTTGCTTTATTTAAAAACCACATTAATATATTATGTCTTATAAACAAAGATATCAAATATTGTACTTGTAAAACAATGCATCATTGCCATGTCAGAAGCTGAGTTATATTATTTGTTTCACGGTGTGGAGCGTGGCTGTGTATATAAATACAATTACTATGAGCTATGGCATAGTTGCAGAGGAGTGCTGCCTCGCAGCAAGGTCTGGCAGATCAGTCATTCTCAGTAGCCCAGTGTTGGCCACTCATACAGTCAAGTCAATGTGACTCGCTGCTTACAGAAGGCCAGTCAGATGGAGAATGGCGTTTTGGGACAAGAGGGCATTTGGGACTTCCCTTGTGGTAGAGAAAGCTCTTCCCTGTGAGGTATGTACTTGGCTTGCTACTGGTAGTGGTAGACCATCTTTGAGCACCCCTTACAGTACCCCTACAAACTGATACTAATTCTATTCCTTTCCATCACCTCCAATGATCTGGATTCAATTTCCTCTGCCTCTGTTATGGTTTTGGGCTTCCCACCTAGAATGTATCTTTGCATCTTTTTAGGAACATCCTCTAGGAATTGTTCCATTCTCAGTAGGAGAGCTCTCCATAATCTTCACATTTGTGCCTGATATCTATGCATCCCAGTTTTTGTCAATATGTTAAGCATGTTGGGTGAATGTCACATCTGGTTTCCACTTTAGGGCTCCAAAATGGCAATGGGCATGTTGGGAGGGAAGCCCCATCCTAATTCTGGCCTTTTGTTTAAAAAAATCATAATTCTTGTTTTCATTAGGCATGTCAATTGCCTCTTCCACTAATGGTCCACTGAGTTGTGGCCTCAGCTCCACTATGTATGGTCTGTGAAGATGTTGTACCACAGACAGGCCCTCTCAGAATTCTCTGAGAAGGCCTCTGAATCACCTCCTACTTTGTACACTCAGTATTTCTTGGGTTGGAGATCAGTAGCCAGAGCAGGATTGCTGTTCATCGTACATGCAGTGCCCTGCTTCTCAGCTTTCTCCTGCTCAAACCACCTCTGTCTTTCATTCTCCTCTGTCTGAACTTCTAAGTGCCTGACCTGTAAGAAGAACTCCATTTCACCAGTAGTTAGAGATCTGCCAGTCTTAAGGACATCCTCCCACCTTTGTACCTGTGGTATGGAAGGGACATGGATGGCACTATCTGCTTCTGCACCCATAGGGTCATTACCCCCTGGTCACACAGGGTCATTTTCTTGTTTCTTATCTCCTCTTCACTTGTCTGTCATGAAGGTGGATGTCTGGGCCTGCTCTGGGGCTGTTTTCACCTTAGTGTGACACTTCTGGAATGTTGGCTGCTCTTGGGCTACTGTGCCCCACCAGAAATGCATGCACTGAGCTGCTTTCCTGTCCTACTCTAGCTTAAATATCCTGTTGTAGCAAAAGCTAGAGAAAAAAGATAAACTGCTTGCTTTGGACTCCCTCTCTTTGCAGGCTAAGCCCTTCATGTGCCTTTTCCCACTTTGGACAATACAAGAAAAAAAATCTCCTGGGACTTCCAAGCACACAAAAAGTTAAAAATGTGTCCTTTTAAATCCTGAAGTTTGTGCTTCTGATTCAAAATTCCACCAGCACTGCCACCATGTCAAGGCTCTTTCCTACTCTGGGACTCTGAGTTCAGAAGGTGGGGGCTCAAAAGCTACTTCAAAATACCCTGCCGCTAAACAATTGCATTAAAACTCCCCAAGGTCACAGGTTCTCTGGACTTGGATTGGTATCACTGCCACCACCAAATGCAAAAGCCCCTTTGAAAACCCAAGAAGGCACATTTAGGAATGCATTCTTGTGAAGTACCATCAAGCTCTTTAAGCCTCCCTCTGAAAAGAGCTTTAGTTTCTCTTAGTAGTTTGGCTGTTCAGTCTTAGGAATGTGCAGGCAGAACATCCTGCCTCCTAGGACAGAGGAAACAGACTATGTTGGTGAAAGGCTTATTTAAAAAGAAAAAGAAAACACATTTGGTGAAACATTGCTTGGTTGCTGAGCGTTACAGAACAGCTAAAAAAAGATTAAAAACACAGAGGACTGGGATTCAGCTTGGAAAGTTACAGCATTACATGTACTCAGCACAGAGAAGTCCAACAAACATGAAAATAAAAGAAAATAAGCTGATCACATCTGCATAAACATTCCCTGTTTTTCTCACATATCTGTAGTTTCAAGACCTAGTCCTGCTCTAAGCATGGATGTTGCTGGTTTCCCTGGTTCCTCACTAGCTCTTCCAAGTGCTCTGTTCTGGCCACTTCATAGGAACAGAAAGGGCCAATGCTTTCAGTTCAAAAGCCCATTGGCTCTCCTGGCCTCATGAGGACCCACTGTCTATGGTTTTAACCCTTACAGGCAAGGCAACTAGGGTGAGGTCTACAAAGTTAACAACCACCAAGAAGAGATTAGCTAACTGAATGTCTGGAATGTCCAGAAAATAGCATTACTGCCACATTCACCACACGTCACAGTGGTCAACCAGCCTTCGAATACCATGGAGCAATATTCCTTTGTTTATAAATGGTGAGCCCTGATTAGCTACGTCTACACGTGTATGTTACATCGAAATAGCTTATTTCAATGTAGCAACATCGAAATAAGCTATTTCGATGAATAGCGTCTACACGTCCTCCAGGGCTGGTGCTGTTGATGTTCAACATCGATGTTGGGCAGCACTACATTGAAGTAGGTGCTTCAGGGGAGCGTCTACACGCCAAAGCGGCCCACATCGAAATAAGGGTGCCAGGAATAGCTGCAGACAGGGTCACAGGGTGGACTCAACAGCAAGCTGCTCCCTTAAAGGGCCCCTCCCAGACACACTTGCACTAAACAGCACAAGATCCACAGAGCCGACAACTGGTTGCAGACCCTGTGCATGCAGCATGGATCCCCAGCTGCAGCAGCAGCAGCATCCAGAAGCCCTGGGCTAAGGGCTGCTGCACACGGTGACCATAAAGCCCCGCAGGGGCTGGAGAGAGTGTCTCTCAACCCCTCAGCTGATGGCCGCCATGGCGGACCCTGCTATTTTGATGTTGCGGGATGCAGATCGTCTACACGTGCCCTAGGGCGCTATTCCCATCTCCTGTTGGGGATAGCGACTTCGACGTCTCGCCGCCTTACATCGATTTCAACTTCGAAATAGCGCTCGCCATGTGTAGACGTGGCGGGCACTATTTCGAAGTTGGCATGACTATTTCGAAGTAGCCGGCTCGTGTAGACGTGGCTATTGAGTCAAATAATAGGCATGTGAGTCCCATTAATTGCCCCTGTATAGTTCAGGTACCTCATGCATGTGAAGCTGTCAGTGTCCTGAGAGCTACCAGGCTTCATAACCTAGTGCAACAGGTCCTTATGTATGGCATCATAAACCTGCATGACAATGGCCTGAACAGTAAATTGCTGGCTGGCTATGGACTGGTAGCATTTGGGAATGACCACCAACCAGCTCAACCAACTTCTGCCTAGGTATGGGGCACTCTACATTGCTGCTGCAGCTCTGGGGCTAGTTCAGCATATATGTAAAGAAAAGTTGCCTTTGCTATCCTGAAATTCTCTAGCTATTGCAGGTCAAATTATTCCTTTCCGCCAATCCACACTGGTTTCCTGAGCCTGGAAACAGTGATGCATGATGTGGTGCTACTGTGGGAACGGCTCCTGTAGTAGTAGTTGTTCAGAGTCATGCTCTTTCTTGTCCTATTTCCACTTCCTCTGCTGTCACTGAATCTACTCCTGCTGATGGAGGAGCTGCTGCTTCTGCCACACCTTCTACTCAGTGGTACAAAAAAGCAAAGTCCAAAACCAAAATCACCTGGATATGACAGCTGAAATACAACTCAAGTCTCTGCATACTTGTGCTTGCCAATACAGTGGAACAGAGCATTGGTGGCTCATTTAGCTGAAAGTAGGATTGCCAGATTCTCAGAAGGTTTATGCAGGACATGCCCCAGCTGGTAGCCCCAGTCGCAGGATCCCTGGCCAAAGGTGGTAGTAGGTGGGGGGAGAATCCCCAGCAGCCTGTGGCTGGGAGCCATGTGGGGCACTGAGCCCTGCTGGCAGACCCAGCTGTGGGAATCTTGGCCAAGGGCAGGGAATTTCCCTGAAAAGTCTCATGTCACCCATTTACACAAAGATGTCTGATGGGACATTTTTGCATAAATGTGGGATGTGGGACTTGTTAGGGAAAGTTGGGACTGTCCCACAGATTGCAGGATGTTTGGCAACCCTAGCTGAAAGCAATTTGAAATTGGTATAAACCCCTCTGAAAATGAAGCAGAGAACACTGGAATTTTAGGATTTTAAAATCTGAGCACACAGCTTGTGCTGTGTGTGCCACTATGCAGAGGAAGAAAAATCCCAGAATGCACACTGCTTTGCAAAAAAGCAAAGGAGCATGGGCTCTCTTTCATGAATGTCACACACTTGGCACATAGCAAGTAGCTCTTGTATCTGCACAATGATGTGCACTCCTCCTATTTGCCTGCTATTAATACTGTTTGTGTATTGTGTGTTAACTAACCTGCACTAACTCAGCCTGGGTGAAACCCCTTTGAAGAGAAGCCCTGCAGATAGCTTCGCTGTAGTCTTTAGAGTCATACAAACACATAACAAAAAAGACAGTGCCTGCCCCAGAGAGCTACAACAATTTAGTAAGTGCGCCAGTAGCTTTTAACATTATGCTGAAGCATTGGTTCAGTAGAAAGAGAGAGGAAAGAGTACCACCTGTTGAAGCAACAACCTCCTTTTTGGATGGGGAGGTCGGGGGGGGAAAAGAGGATGAAATAGATGACCTGTTAGGTCTTTTACACCTCTGTTTTCTATTTATTATTCAAGTCTTTGTCCGTAAGTGAAAGAGGAAATGATTTGCAATTCTTAAAACATGCGCGCATACACACATATATGCCCAGTCCTGCTCCTATTGAAATCAATGACACAGCACCCATCTCTTCAATATGAGCATAACAACTGGACCCCACAATTGAGGTAAAACCATTTGTTGCTGACTGTTCTTTCCATCATCTCTGATTAACAAAAAAAAAAAAAAAGATTTGTCACACCATAAAGACAATGCATTGCAGGATGGTTGTATCTGAAGCATTTAATTCAGGGCTCTAGCCAAATTCTTCTGCAAAAAGTTAGACTGGGTCACCAGTTCCTCTTTGGCACATGCAACACAGAACTGCCAAATAAATAAAACAAACTTGTTGCCAGCATGGCCTCTCATCCAACAGCTGTGCAGTTCTTGTTCTTTTAGTCAGAGGAGAGATGATATAATGTATGTACAGAAGATGACTAAATTTAATTTGCACCAGTTGTAGTAAAGAAACATAATCCACGCCACAGAGTTGAAATAATGTGGATGGTACCATCTGTATATAATTGTTAGGGTTATATTGTCCATTACATTTTCTTCTGGAGGAAGGGGTGGATATACAACAGGGTAGCAATCATAACAGTCCCATGCATTACAAAGCATCAATCAAAAATCCTACTTCCATTTACTACAGAGTGATTTGCATTTCATTCTGACATGTACGAACGGTCTATTTCTAAACAATGTCACTGAAAATTATATGAAATTAAATTTTTTATTCCAAATATTGTAAAGCTATAGGCCAAACAGATGGACAGGTATGGTATTACTTCATTTGCAGCATGCTAAGCTTGGCTACAGAGCACAAATGTTTCAGTAGTCCTTAGGGGTTAACAGGCATTAAATTCAACGAGGCCCAGAAATTAAGAAATCTGGCAATTGTTGCTTTTTGTTTTAACCCTGGAAGAGACTCTTGAAATAGGAAAATAGCTGATCTTGATTAATCAATGTATTATTTTCAGCTTTTCAAAATCCTTTCTTTAAAGGGGAATGACATAAATTATAACAAAACCAAATATAAAGCAAAAAACAAAGCAAAAGTCACTACAAAAACTGTTTAAGAGCTGGAATTATGTGTCTTTTTTATTGTAAACACACAATTACTACAAACATATACAGATAAATACTTCAGACACACAACTCTAACATCACCTTTCATCACCTGAGTAAATCCAGTTAAGTGCGTGCAAAAGTGTTTGCCAAGACCGGAGATTAAATCTGCAGATTAAAATAAAAATGAAAATCTATGTGACAACTGGCTCCTCTTTCACTTACCTGCTAGTTCCGCAGTTTGGGTTTTTGCATTTCTCCGCATGAATTACTGAAATTTCCAAGATCTGCGCTCTGTATCACTCCAAGCTCCTTAAAGCCCTAATTAGAGCTAGCCTTGAACAGAGTATTTTCCTTTTAGAATCCTTGATGGCAACACCTCCTGCAGCAGAAATATGGACTTCTACCCTGGGGATTTTAGCAGGGAAGCAAAAGAGAATGTGATTTTTAAAAATACATTTCTTTTAAATATATGTATTTGGTAGTTTAAAAGTATTGTTATGGGTGTGTGTAAAACCTAGTGATGGGTTAAGTTAAAACCAACTGAGACTGATAGGTGTAAGATGACCCCTCAATTAAAGGAACTTAAGTATAATCTCCTGCTCGTAGGACAAAGGGTGTGTGTGGACCCACTCAGGAGGTTTGGACTGAGCATTGTTTTGGGTCATGTGTATGTAGGAGAAAAACACACTGAAACTGAAAAATACAGGTGACAGAGATAGGGGCAAGAGAAACAAATAGGAGCCTGTAAGAAAAGTGTAACACTGGCAAAAGCTAGAGAAAGAGCTGAAGAGGCACGGGGCTGTAAGAGAAGAAACTGCTCCTTTAGTTTTTGGTTCTGGTTCCTGCTGCACTCAGAGGCAGGACTTTGTACATTCCACTGCCTAAAGGAAAATGCTTGACACTATCAGTTTCTACTTGCAGCTGGAACATTCCCAACAGCCCTGAACTTTGACTAGTCATTTGGGTCACAAAGGGGCAACAGTACAAAATAGAGCACAAAATGTCAAAAGCATACCCAAAATTGCCCCCAGAGCTTTATGCAGCCACGCTCTCAGTGATCACTTCTTCTGTTTGCAAAACCTTACATTTGCACATGCCATCCACATCTATGCTCTGCAACTGGGTAAGGGACTAACCACGTGGTTTTCATGAGCCAATGCAATTTAACTAGGCAACCGCAAGCTTTTAGACATAGAAACAGTTGGATGTGCAAAATGAGGGTGCAATGTTAGGTTAGGGACTGTCTTCTTCGAAAATCTGAATCTTAATATTTTTCTTTCTAATCTGGGAAGGTGAACAGTCTGGGGAAAATTATTCTGAATAGCATTTGCAGTTCATCTTCAAAACTACAGGGAATATTTGTGGATATATATACCTGTATCCATATGGCACTTCTGTGATATCTTTCAAGCATACAGCTACAGCCAGTTACTGCAAAGCAAGGAATAGTTAGAAAAATCTACATGAAATAAATTTGCCAGCATTTGCAGATCCATCATTTTAAAGCATGAAATCTCTGGAAAATTGCTCCAGATCAAGACTTTGATGGATAGGAACTGGATGCCCTTCCAATGAAATCAAAGAACTAAGCTTTAATTGGTTTAACTATTAGAAACTGATCTAGCTTTTTGGCAAATGATGTTTATGAAATGCTTCAGGAAAATCATTTATTGGCTATCATTTTGATGTGCAGGATGAAAATATTTTTTAGGATCCCTTCTGAACCTTCAGATGCCTAGGATGAAATTCAGAGCTGCCATACATGGATGAAGTTCTTGTCCCTTGGTTCTCAAAATGTTAAAATACTCTTAAGCTTTCCACAGAACTTGGAACTACAACTGCAATCCATATTGAAACTAATTGGCAGTGAAGTGTTGCTTTAGGCTTAAAAACACGGTCTTTTTCACTTCTGGGGCCTGGGTTTAGTCCAGCTTAATCCAACTAAAAATTGTTGTCTTGCGAAGTCTGAGACTGTCTTAAAATGGGAGAATTTGTAGTTGCTTGTCAAAACATTTTCCCCTGTCAAAGAAATTGGTCCACATAATCTCAGTCTGGGTTACAGCCTTATGCAGCTGTTAGGGCAGAATCAAAGCGGACTGCAGAGTTGACTAGGGACTAGCTCTCACCTTCTGGAGATGACCTCAGAGATGCTTCAAAAGCTACTACCCCTGTGTTCTGTAAAACAAAAAATGACTCTCCCATCTGCTTGTTCATATTCAACAAGATAACACTATGAACATCTAACTACTGTAGAAAACTGGAACAGTAGGTTAGACAGAACTCCCTTTTCAGGGAGGGCTGGATCTAATCCTTTGAAGAAGGGGAAATTTTTCCCTAAGCAATCACAAATCCACCCATTCTCTCCTCAAATCCACTATGTGGGATTTTCTCACTGTCAACAAAATTCCCTGGGAGGGAACAAAGTAATGTCACTGGCAAGGATTCCCTCACCCTAAGGAATCACCATGGTGTGCAGAATGCAGCTGCCAAAGGCAGCCTCAGCTGAGTACTGAGTATCTATCTCGTGAAACTTGGTGATCTTTGCACACATTTTACCAAGTCATACCTTTACAGATTTAATTGTAAAGAACCTGCCCTTTCTCTGTTTGTGATGTTGCCAATGCTCATACTGAGGGAGCTCTGGTGAACACTGGAGGGTTAAATCCTTTGTCTCACATGCCTGTAAGGATCTGATAATGCAGGTCTAACACATGTGGCTATGGGCATCTAGAAACTCCCTCACTCCCTTGTTGCCAACTGGGAAGATGAAGCATCTTGGTGAAGTAGCATCTTGCCAGTTGAGAAAGCTCAGGCTGCAGAGGAAGTCCTATGAGAGGTCCCAAGGCTAGAAGTTGCCTGAATGACTTGCTCCCAGTACAGGAAATGAGCCACAAGGGCCATCTGACCAATTGTGCAGGCAGCTCCCATTAGCTAGTTTCCTGCTGCCAGATTTTGCAGGAGGAGGAGCCAGTGTGAAAAGTCCCCCTCCCCTCAGGGCTCCCAGCATTCATAGAACCCTGCAGATGGCTTTTCTGAGCATCAAATAGGGCAAAGCAGGAAGGGAGCTGGCTGAGGCTCCCATGGACTAGATCCAGCAGCTTAGCAGGTCAGATATGGGTCATGTTTTGCCCAGCCCTGAGCTACACAGAGCTCTTCCTCAGATCTAGGAAAAGTGCTCAAAGTGTCATAGCTAAACAGAAGGTTGAACAGATACTTTGGTATAAGTAGTTAGCACATATTCATAGGGGCCAGCAGGATCTGTGTAGCCTGAAAGCTTGTCTCTCTCATCAACAGAAGCTAGTCCAATAAGAGATACACCTACCTTGTCTCTCTGATTTCCTGAGACCGAAATGGCTATCGCACCATTTCACACAACTTTAGGAGAACTTGCGAATTAAAGACTATGCTTTATACAAGAGTATATGTTGAATTTTGAACCTTTATAAAAGATCTAGGTAGCAAACAGCCAAGCCTCCACGTTGTATCCAATGCTTATTGAAGAAAGCAAGATTGAGTGAAGCCAGACATATTTGAGGATCCATAGATACTTTAGGGCAGGGGTGGGGAATCCTGGGAGTGTGTTCTGAATCTGCAACACTGCTTGTCTGGATCCAGCTCCTAAAGCTTGGGACTCCCATCCCCAGCATCCAGCAGTGGGGCAGGGGTGGGGATCTCTGAGCCTTACAGGCCATATCAGGCAAACTGTGGCTAGATCCAGCCCACAGGCTCTTCCTGGTGAGGACAGGAAGCAACAGCGCTACCATTGCAGCTCCTGCTCTCCCTCCCCCAGCTCAGGGAATGGCAGCTCACAGTTCCTTGGAAAGGCTTTTCTCCCCACCTTTCCCATACACTGGCTAATCAGAGGAACAGGATGGCAGTGCCTGGAAGGGGCAGGAAAAGAAGCCCCTCCAGGGAGCACTTCTCTACATTGCCATTCTGCAGCTGGGAGAAGAGGCGGCAGTCTTGATGCGTGGAGGTAAGTGCCCATCCCCATTACTCAGAATCCCCCACCTCAGCCCACTCCTTCCCCCCTCCTGCCCAGACTGCCACCCTCAGTCTGTTCCTGTACCCTGCCTGCAACCCACCCCATTATACACCTGACCTCCTACCCAGAGCCCCCTACCCCAGCCCTCTCCTGCATTCTCCATCCCACCTAGACCTCACAACTGCTCCTGGGCAGCCCCTTTCCCCACACAGAATCCTGAACCCTACATTTTATTTGCTTCTCATTTTTATGTGGCCCTGACCCAAAAAAGGTTCCCCACCCCTGCTCTAAGGAATAATATATGAGATTAATGATGGCAGAACAATTTCAATTTCAGCTGGTTAAAGAAGGAATATATTTAATATTACTGACTGCTTGCTGACTTCAACCAAATTAAAATACCATGACCTCAATCTGTATTCCTTGCAATAATAATTCCATCCTTTTTTGCTCCCTACAATACTTTTTGCAAAGAGGATGCCTGAGAGTATTTGTTTGAAGGGCACTTTGTGTCTGTAAACTCCTGATAGAAGTATTTGCCCTCAAAATACGCTTGTGATTTCAGACCTCCTGGACACACAGTAGTTAGTCTAAATGTTCACCTTACAAAATATAGGATAGTATGAAAAATGTACAACATTCATTCTTGGTTGGCCAATCTGTTTCTATCACAATGAGCTGTCAGCAACAGTGGATACAGTATTACTAGGTTAAAGAGGCAGAAGAATCATTTTAACTACACAATTCTAAAAAATATCATTGAAAATCACTTAAAATACAGAATTTAACTGTCTGTTGCCATCCAGTAGATGAGCGTTTGTAAGGTAACTTTAATCCTTCAAGTGCCCTTAAAATTCCACTTCTTCCAAAAATACCTAGCACGCTCCATCTTCTTTTTCTGTCTGTTCATTGTCTAATTAGGATACAATACTGTAACTGTCACTCATGCTGGCTAGTCATTAGTCTTGTAAATCATAGAAGATTAGGGAAGAGATCTCAGGTCATTAGTCCAATCCTCTGCTCAAAGCAGGACCAAATCCAACTAAATTATCTCAGCCAGGTCTTTGTCAAGACAGGCTCTCTGAACCACTAAGGATGGAGATTTCATTGTCTCCTTAGGTAACCCATACGAGTGCTTCACCACCCACCTAGAATTGATTTTCCTAACATTCAAGCTAGCCCTACCACACTGCAACTTGAGACCATTGCTTCTTTTTATCATCTACAATCACAGAAAGCAGCCTAATATCAACCTCTTTGTAACCTGTCAGATAACTGAAGGCTTTTATCAAATCCTCCCTCACTCTTCCCCTCAGCAGATTAAATAGGCCCCATTTCCTCAGCTTTTCAGAAGTCATGTGCTAAAGACTCCTAATAATTTTTGTTGCCCTCTGCTGGACTCTCAAATTTATTCACACCTTTCTGTAGTGGGGAAGGTCCCAAAACTGGATGTAATACTCCAGATGTAGCCTCATCAGTGCTGAATTGAGGGGAATAATAATTTCCTTCAATCTGCTGGCAGTGTTCCTACTAATGGAGCCCAATGTGCCATTGGCCTTCCTGGTAATAAGGGTACATTGCTGACTCATATCCAGCTTCTCATCCACTGTAATCCTCAGGCCCTCTTCTGCAGAACTACCACTTAGCCAGTCACTCCCAGCCTGTAGCAGTTCCTGGGATTCTTCCAGCTTACGTACAGGACTCTGTACTTGCCCTTATTGAACCTCATCATATCTATCTATCTACCTGTTTTTTTACCCAGTCCTCCAATTTGTCTAGGTCACCCTGGATCTATTTCTACCCTCCAGAACATCTACCTCTCTCCACAAACTTACTGAGGGTGCAATCTATCCAAATCATTAATGAAGATGTTGAACAAAACTGGCCCCAGGACTGACCCCTGGGACTCTCCACTTGATAGTAGTTGCCAACTAGACATCAAGCCATTGATCACTGTCCCATGAAGTTTTCTAGACACCTTATAGTCTATTAATTCAATCCACACTTCTTCAACTTGATGGCAAAACTACTGTGGGAGACCATATAAAAAGTCAAGGTATATCACATGCACTGCTTTTCCCATATCCACAGAGTCAGTTATCTCACCATTGAAGGCAATCAAGTTGGTCAGGCATGACTCACACTTGGTGAACATAAGTTGACTGCCCCCGATCACCTTCTTCTGCTCCAAGTGTTTCAAAATGGATTAATTGAGGACCAGCTCCATGATTTTTCTGGGGACTGAAGTGAAGCTGACCAATCTGTAGGTCCCTTGATTCAGTTAGGGTCTCATACTGTCCCTCACTTTCTTGTTGCTAACATACCTGTAGCAATCCTTCGTGCTACCTTTCACATCCCTTGCTAGCTGCAACTCCAACTGTGCTTTGCTTTGCTGATTACACCCCTGCATGCTGGTGCAATATTTTAATACTTCTCCCTAGTGATCTGTCCAAGTTTCCATTTCTTGCAAGCCTCCTTTTTGTGTTTTAGATCACCAAAGATTTCTGAGTTAAGCCAAGTTGGTCACCTACCATATTTGTCATTCTTCCTGTACCTCAACATGGTAGGGAAGATAAATAACCCCACTCATAATGGAAAGGAGATAAATTACACCTGAGTGCTCGGCGTTCATGCTAAAACTAGCCTCCTTGAGATGAATGATCAAAAAACACAACAGTCTACGTACCAGTTAGCATCCATTTTGATGACTATTAATAACTTTTAGAACTGTATAGCTATTTTACATTTTCAAAGCACATTAATAATAGTATATATATATATATATTTTTTTAAGCTAACAATATGCCAGGCATTTTATAGAAACAGGCATACAATGTAAATGAGTGCAGCATAAACAACATCAGACAGACAGACAGACAAAAGAGAATTCCATCTCTGCTCTGAAGAGTTCATGTTCTAGGGACCTGATTCTATAACCCTTATGCACTTTGGATAGTACTCAAATGAACAGTTCAATAATGATCAAGGAGTCAGATTAATGAACTGTGGTATTTTTCAAAGGGTTTCTTTCAGAAAGCTTGCTTCATTCTAAATGTTCCTGTGGTTTTGTTAAAGATTAGAATGAGGATATGCTTTCTCCTGGCACCCAGGAGTTAGAAGGGATGTAGTATGCAATGTGCAAGTCCACAAGAATTCCTTTGCTACCAATTAATTTCCATTTGTTACTAAGTATTACCAGAAATTAGTTATGGTAAAGTATAAACTGTTTCTTTAAGGTTTTATACTGCAAATGATGTCAGGATTTTGAAGGACAAAAGTACAAAGAGAATTCTTAGGCGATGACTTCAGATTTAGTAAACCAAATATGAAACTAAGAAAATATGGTACCAATGAATTTGCATAATTGTATGCTGATCAAAGACCTCCTTCATCTTTGATATGCCTAATGAAGGGGAATGTAGTGCAAACAGCAGTTTATTTACAATTTAGGAGATTTTGGCTGTGAGGTAGTCATTTGGTAGAAATAGTCAGGAGGTTGCATTTACAAAAAGTTCAATGAAAAGTGTATAAGTAAACTAGAAATGACAGCAGCCTTACACAGAACTAGATGCAATTTAGATAGTACAAAAATAAAGACCCAAACTTGTCTGTTCTGAGCTCCTACCACTTTTATTTAACATTTACGGTAGTGTAATATGCTCAGCACCTCAAAGGAACAGGCTGCACACATATTCCAGATTAATCCTGCAACACAAAAATGAGGGTGGCTGCAGAGAATTTTAACCACTATGTTAAATTTGTAATTAGAGCTAAGAAGACAAGATCTTAACTAAGCAAATCAATCACAATGAGTAATTTATTTCACAAATTTAGTTTCCTTTTCTGCTTGTAGACATTTGCAAGGAGATGACTATCCCCTTACATGCATTCAGCACTCAAAGTTTTTTGATAACCACCTTCTCACATTTTTGTGCAAATTCAAAATTTGATTGTGATTGGTCAAGCAGGTAATATGGCATTTTTTCTATTCCTTGAAGAGGCAAATACACAAGCACGCTTCTGACAACAGTACTTATACATGCAAATTTTAAAATTGGTTTCTGTGACTACTAACATACAATATTGAAATTCACTTTTCAGGGATGTTCTTGTCAGTAAAATTTGATTGTCCAAATGTTTATGAAAAGCAGCAGAGCATGAGAAACAGGAACAGAATTGAAGGTAATTAATTTAAATGTACAAAACAATATTCATACACTTTTCCCTCACACTACTAATACAGAGCTTTGCATTTTTTTAAAAATTATTTTACTTCAGGACTGGATCAAAGAAAAGTCACCGCAACCATTAAATCACACACTTATAATGTATAAATTAAAGCTGGCACACCTCTACTGTTTCAATTTAGCTGTGACTAGATAACACCAGTATATTGGACCTGAACTCACTGGAAGAAACGCTGAGGACAGTTAGCTATGGACTCAAACTTCATGATTCAGTCCACCTCTGGCTCTAGGGTTTTAGGCTGAAGGAACCCTTTTAAGATTTAGAAGGTAACATCCAACAAGGGAGGTACAAAAAATTGGAACTCTTTTCTGAACTTCATGGAGGAACAAGTGGGGACAGGCAACTCCAGATTTGGGAAGTCAAACACGTGGCATTCACAATATTTTATCAGCAATGGTGCAAAATGTATCATCTGCATAAGAAAAGGAAAAACCAGTTTGAGAGTCTATAAATCTCTCAGCCATTTGGGTTTGCAATGCTAGTTTGAGAAATCCTTTGTCCCTCCAAGTTAAACCCATATTCCCAAACTATATTTACTTAACCCTACAACTCCCCCCGCCGTCTCCGTAATTAAAGGAATATCATTGCTGTGTATTACTTTCCTTAATGGCTGTCACTAAGACTCACATGTACACACTTAGCACTTCATGGCAACAGAATTCAGATCACAGTGTTCCAAATGCACAAGTTGCTAGCACTTCAAGTGGAATCTTTGTTAGCAGTGTAAGACCTCTGACAAACAATAGAGAAATTCCTATCAATCCATTAAAGGGCACAGTTCTGCACACACATTGACTCATAATTCTTATGTAACACACAGGTATTTTGAGTCTATTTTTAGTAAGTTTTGTAAAAAAGCTTCTTGATTTTTGGGTGGAAAATGCTACAGAATGGCAAATTTTGTAAATGTGGGCAGTTGCTGAATCCACACTTAAAAGTAGTAAAAGCAGTTGTGAATGAACTCCATAGAAAATCTGGCTTCTGCAGATGAAGTATCTGGGTGAAAGCATGAACTCCCCCAAAATCAAGCCAGGGAACAAATGTAACCAGAGAAATAATAATAATAATAATAATAATAATAATAAACTACCAAGAATGTAACAAAAATAACAGAATCTCTGTAGCTAAATTACTGTAGTGTTTCATAGCTGAACGTAATGCTAAAACCACCCTTCCACAGCCTGGAGAAAAACTGTGCGCTTCAGCAATGAGAACTCGATGCACTGTATTTTCCAAAATGCCGTGAGCCAAGAATAATATAACATCACCAAGCAGACTTCAAAGCCCAATCCCTCCACTCACTCCTCGCTCCTGTGCATCCCTCTAGTGCCAAAGCACACAGGGATAGGAGGGCTCTGCTCAGCAGCTGCTCAGAATGTTTGACAGATTTCCCAAACTCGTACAGCGCTTGTAAAAGAAGTTCCCAATAAAGGCAGCAGTTTGACCATACCATTTACAAGGACAAAAAAGCATGAGAGAAGTTTGTTTATTGACCGAATGATGGATTTTGTACTTGGTTCTTGGAAAAATTTATCATTGCAATTTTGTAGGATCCTAAATCAAGATATTTTGTATGGGACTCTAGCTGTTTATAGGAACCACACTGGGAAGACTATCATTAACCTAGAAGAGAGTATTTAAGGACCCATTTAGTTGGCCCCGCAAAGGCATGAAATCAACAAAATAATTGCCTCACTTTATGAACTACTGTAGGTTCAGATACCTTAATGTGTCACAGTATTAAGAACTTCTGTCATTAAATGCCAGTAAATTCACACAATAGTTACCACATTTATATATGATATTGTTTATTTATTTATTTGGAATAAAGAAAAACCTTGTTACTATGGGACTGTAGACAAGTATCAAGCACCACTTATGCGTACAGTAAATATTTAGAAAGTGGATTTTAAAAAGCATTATTTTAGGATGTATCTCCCAGTCAGCAATAGGGCCAGTATGATTTTCTGTCGTTTAAGGGTGAAATTCTTCATTGTGAATTTGAAGGACACTTATAATGTACTAGTTTTGTATGTATAGGTGAGAAATTGGTGTTGCCTTCTTACTCCACTAATCTTCTGGCTGTTCTTTCAGCTTTCTAGGCAACAGCTAAGAAAGCCAAGTTTAGTATCAGGTGAGGGGCACAGAGGAATCACGGCAAGCAGTCAGTATGCTAGCAGTGGAAGGGCATGTGCCAATATTATTCTATTATTCAAAACCATACATAGTACACATTCATTGTAAGGAGGCTGGTACTTATGTCTTCCTGTGGAATTATTTTCTATTTTGTTTGTATCATTTTCTTGACTGGATCAAGAACTGTTGTGGTTATTTCAATGAATGAAGCCTGAGTTCAAAAATCAAGTGAATACCACATCATTTGGAGTTTTGTCATAAAATATCCATTTCTATCTCCTTCTCATTTTATATTACTTCACTCAGAGCTCTCGGACAGGAGTTTCCACTGGAGATAGTCTCAAATGACAAGATTCAGCTCTTGACCTGAATTTCTAACATGCCACAGTGCAGTTTTGTTCAGTCTTCTAAAATTAGCAATAAAATCCATATTCATCTACACCATGTATAGCCAACAGCATCCTTTGTACAGAGGTTCTGGAGACATGGCCACAGCTCCATGAAGGCAATAGGTCAAATGGTGCTCCATACCCATCATTCAATGGTTGGTATCAAAGTTTGATTGGGTTCTCATCCAGCAGTTAGGTTCAGCCCCATCTCTAGTTCACTGATGGTCCAATTGTATACATTTGCTAGACATGCCTGAACTTGGCTGTGGGTTTTGCCCCTTTGGAGGGGTTTATAACTCAGCCATAAATACATGCATTCTGGCCTAAATGTGCAAGATTGTGGTCGAAAATCAAATTTGTTAAACGGAAGCTCACAATAATAAACTTTTATTTTTCTTCCTATATTAAAAGTGTTTAATATGTGAACTACTTTAAATAATAGAAACCACATGATCTGTGGGAATAAGGAGGAAAAATGAAGAACCCTAGAGTAAGCAGGAGGCAGCTTCAGCTAAAGAAAAATGGGAACTGAGTCTTTACCTCAAGATTGAATTTTTGGTTTTTTACATGCACTTTACCACAAATTGGAATAACTCTGATGAAAAGATGAGAATATACCCAAAGGGTTGTGTTTACAGTACAGTCCCCTTTTGAAAGGGGAATGCAAATGAGGCTCACAGGAGACAGAAAACTGATCAGCGCTGCTGCACTGGTCAGTCTACTGGGTCCCCTGAGTGGCGGGCAGCCCGGAGCCAGGCGCCAGCTCCCCGCCACTCAGAGCTGCATTAACCCAAGATTCACGCAACTTGAGTGTGCATATCTTGGGATTCTGCTGTATTGAAATTGGCTAACTAATAGATCTCAAAATGTAATAGGAAATAAGGAATCATTATAGAGCAGGTATTTTTCTAATGGAGTCCTGCAGGCCAGCTATCCCAAGAGAAGTTTGGGCTGGGACAGCCTCTCCCCAGTATCCTAGCACAGGGCCTGGGGTAACCCCCTGCACATCACAGGCCCTGCCCTTCCCCAGCTCTGCTTCCTCACTGCCCCACCCCTCCCTGGCCAACCTGCAGATTACCTGGGGTAAGGCTCTGCATGGGTGTCCATAGTGCACAGCATGCAGGGGGTTCAAGCAGAAGCCTGCTCCATTCTGCCATGCCTTACCCTCCCAGACTGGTGAGCTCTGCTTGTCTGTAGATGGCATGGAGCAGAGGCTGCTTCCTGCTTCCCCCTGCTGTGAAGAAGCAAGGCTCAACAGGCTGGGAGGTTGCAGCGCAGCAGAGTGGAGCAGGCTGCCACTCACTCTGACCCCTAATAAATGCAGGGACAAGGGAGGTGACCCCTTGCTCCCGCCACTGCCCACCGCTGCTGCTGTGCACTGTCCAGGTATTCCTTCACCTTCCAATCCATAGGATGTCTCGGGTGGCAGCAGCAGGCTCCCCAAAAGCATGGGGATTAGGTGGCCTCCCCAGTTTGTCCTGTGGATGGGAAAGCTCTGCCTGCAGCATCTTTTAATATTTAACATTTTTATGAATGACCTGGAAGAAACCATAAAATCATTACTGATAAAGTTTGCAGATGACACAAAGTTTGGGAGGATTTGTGACTGCTGCCTGAAAAGCCTCCCTGTTTTGATGGATTAGGTGCGTCCAGCTTTGTTGTATATGAACACCACATGCAGCACCTGCCTGCCAAAGTTTGCATCAGCTGAGAACTGAGCAGCTATGTTGTAAAACTTGGTAAATGTATGCTGGGAAGCTCAAGTTATAGCATAGGTTTCATAGTAAGGGGTCTGCCTGTTCTCAGATCACAATGATGCTACTGCTCAAGCTGTATGAGTTCTGGTGCCCATTGGAGGACCGTTTTGTTTTGCTTTATATGTTTTGCCAATGCACCAGTATATCCACCATGAGACTGATGATACAAATGCCTCAACACCTCTTTTTCTTGGATGTAATTTAATTAGTAAAATGTTGTTTGTTTTATGTTATCAGTTATTTTCAGATTAAACTGTAAGGCTCTTAGTACATTCAGGAAGTGGTAGCCTCTCCTTTTGGCAGAAAAGAGGGGGACAGAAACAAAGCAATGAGAACTATTGCTCAACAAAAGATCTACCTTTTGGAATAAAGATAGGTGCCATTCTCAAAACCACCTTCTCCTTCTCAGTGACGCAGCAGAATGGAGTGACTCAAACTGTTCTTTCTAAGTTCAAGAGATCAAAAAGGTCTTTAAGATGGACAAGTAATACAATGAAACAGATTTTATAGGTTCAAAGGGCACCAGCATTAAGGAACTGAGCACAATGTTCAAATGCCCAGATAGAGCTTCATGCCCCTTAGGACAACGCAATAACTGTTCTGTGCTAATGAAGCAACAACTATCCTCATAGCAGGAAATGGAAGATTATCCAGATGCTCTCAAAATTGCAGAGAATGCAAAAGCATGCACTTTCCAGGTCTTTCGCATGCAACCTGATATTAAAATCATCTTGCAAGAACTCCAGAATATGAGATGCTTTGCCTACATCATTCTGAATAGGTCTCTCTTTACACCAAGCTTTGAATTTATATCAAATCCTTGAATAAGCCTTGTTTGTTGATTTTCTCCTCAATGCTAACAGAAGTGCAAAGTAATCCTTTTATTCCATAAACCTCCTTTCAAATGATAAGACACTAAATTTAACTTGCTTTGTGCCTGGTGAAGAACTGGTCCCTGGGGTAAAAAATCTGGACTCTGATTCAGGAACAATTGTGGCTCCACTGACATATTCATGAGGTCAGGAAACTAAGATGCCTAGGCCAATGGGAGACCACTTAGATCTCTTCCTCGTCTGTCTTTCTGGCTTCTGTATTATCCTTAGTGATGAAGGGCACTGGGGGAAAAATAAGATCTTTGGCCATCTGAGCACCACTTTTGCCTAACAGTCCTGCCCCCCGTTTTTCTTGCAAAGTATTGTGATCCTTCTTGTTTGCCTTGGATACAAAAAGAACCCAAATTAGAACTTTGGAGTTTTTTGATGATTAACAAGAATGATTAATTGTGAAGACTCCATTTTTTCCCGTTGCTCACATTTCTAGCTTTCTTGTTTCTAGTCTATTGATGTGCAAGGCTGTTACAGACTGTAAATGAGCCTCTCCCCACTGCTGCTTACTTTTGAGATCCTGCAAGTTCATAAGTTTACGTACCTGATCTGTGATGACTACAATCTGACCGTTGGGCAACACTGGGGCCAACTGTTGAAGAGTACACTTCATTGCCCTCAACTCTAGAAAATGTATGCCACTCATTTGCTCTGAGAATACCTGTGCCCCTGAGCCATCAACTTCTTGGAGAACACTCCCATCCATCTGGTATTATGACAGACAACACTGGCTCTGCTTTGACTATCCCCCTCCCTGTAATCTATCTTTGGAATCATCCGTCAAAATACCAGAAAGAAGACCAAGTAGCAGTTGGAGTACATCTCCAACTTGGGAACTCTCTCTGCCTCAACGATTCACAGAAGATGATCTATGGTCTTTAACATATGTTTCCTTCTTAGTAGATTTCAGAATACTGTAGAGGTGGAAAAACAATGATTTGGAATCTTTGAAAATTCTATCGTTCTTGTAGCATAGTATCAGGGACTTATTTGTACAACAAGTAAAAAGACCACTGGTCCTTGAATTTTAATAGATTCCCACCTATGCATTGCACCTTGGAATTCTCCTGAACATAGTCAGGTACTGTTTTTAGTACTGGAATTGGCATTGCAAGAAAACTGGTCTCCCTCTCTGGGTTTAGATTTGCTCCACTTTCTTTTACTGTTGCCTAGCCTTCCATGCATACAGGAACAGTCATGAAAAGGTTATTCAGACTTGTAATTATGACAGATTTCTCTTTCCCCTTTTCTGCAAGGTTTTTGTTTTGTTTTGTTTTGTTTTTTGATCATTCTGAGGTTACGGGTTGGTTCCACAAATGACTGGCTTCTGGAATATTGTGAGGATACCAATATAATTCTGGCCTATATATTCCCTTTTTAGCATAACAAAGACAAGATTTATGGGTGACTTGATCACAGTCTATAAGCACTACATCAGGAACAGAAATTTAATTATAATAAAAAAAACTTAAATTTTGCGACAAAGGTATAACAAGAACCAATGGCTGGAATTTGAAGCAAGGCAAACTCAGATTTGAGCTAAGATGATCATTTTTAGCAGTGAGGGTAATTAATCTCTGAAACATTTTCAAAAGGCTGTGGTGAATTCTCCATCACTGGAAATTTTTAAATAAATATTAGATATTTTTCTGAAATATATGCTCTAGTTCAAACAGAACTGATACAAGAAAATCCTATGACCCGTGTTATGCAGTAGGTCAGGTTAGATGATCACAAAAGTCCTTCACTTCTGGCTTTATAATCTATGAATCATTTTTACACTATGTGAGAATTAAAGTGAAACCATCCAGGCTAGTTTTTAAAGTCAAACTCTAAGTGAAATGCAATATTTTTTAAACCTTCAAATGGTAAAACAGTAAATATGATTTTTAAAAACATGCTTTGTTTTAATAATCTGAACTGCTCTTATTACTAACAGATGTAATGAAATACTTTAACATGATGTTTATGTGGACGACACACCCCTTCATCTACCATGTATTTGAGAGTTTGTCTGTCCATCTGTCTGTTCAAGAACTCCTCTCAAACGGTAAGACCTAGGACCACAAAATTTGCTATACAACTTCCTCTTCTCATAACTTAAAGTAAGGTAAAGGTTTGGTTGTGCCAGGAAAATAGGATGTGCTCAGAATGTGATTGCTTCTCATAAAACCATACAGAAAAGAGACAGAATCACCAGGCAGATGAAAGGAACTGACTGGGGATGCACCATGTCCCATCCAGGACTGCCCCATCCCCAAACCTCCTACCTCCCAGGCACCCTTTAGAGAAGGCCATGGGGGGCTGTAGCTCCTACTCCCCAGATTCATATTGGGCTGTTGCTGGCTGTTCCCTTCTCCAGAGAGCCAGGGAAAAGTGCACAGTTTGCTGCATTCTTCATTCTGGCTGGGGAGCGCAAGGGGCAGATAAATCTGGACATTCCCCAGCCAGGGTGAACATCCCTCCCTCCCCTGTAGGTGTCTGCTGGAGCTACAGTGGCCAGGGAGAGGCACTTTTCACCTGGCCCCAAGCTGTGGTGAGAAAGGTTTGGGGTATTCCACTCTCCCAGGGCAGCCTGCACACTGAATCCCTCATTCCCAACCTCCCTCTAGAGTAATGGATTAAATGACGCGTGTACATTTTCATTTTATCTTCCAAAAAACCAAAAAAATAATTGAGCTAATGACCTGAGCAACACCAGGTAAATATTCTAGGAGCTGGGAGGCTGAATTTCTACCCTAAACTCACACAAAGGACAGAGGGAGGGCCATATTTTGGAATTTCCTGGCTGTCATCAAGTTCTGTCACAACTGTAACATTGTTTCAACATGTTTTCGTCTTTTAATTTTTTTCTTCTCTTTGATATAGTCTAAACTAGACATAATATGGAAAAAAATACTATTTCCACTGAGCAATGATAACTTTGACATCTGCTTCCAAGTGTTATTCATCACCACACAATGCAACAATCTGAGAACAAGTACAATGTACCTTTTGGAAAAAGTGACTCTCTGTAACTGCCTTTCATAACAAAGTCTGCCTTTTGCCCTAACTATTAAGGCTTTATGGACACTTACAAAAGAAAAACATAACAGGCCACCTACTCTTCCTAGCAAGTAGCAGGTCTGCACTGTTTGCTTTTTAGGGTCCAACATTCCACCTACGTTCACACATGGTGAAAAGGGATAAGTAACACACACCCAAACCCACACCCCTTCATACTTTCCCATCCACTCCTATGCCTGTAAGAGGCCATTTTATGGTTGTGAAAAACTTTAACAGCAGGTAAAAGGAAATCACAGAATATAACTTTTGAAAGGCAAGATGTCACTTAAGTGGTCTTGCCACCCCTTATACTCTCTTTTGCTCTCATTAATAACAGAGTGGTATGTTAGTCTGTATCTTAACAAAACAAAACAGCAGCCATGTAGCACTTTAAAGACTAACAAAATAACTTTTTGCGTGATGAGCTTTTGTGGGGCAGACCCACTTCTTCAGATCTGGTAACAGTGCAGTACTGGAAATAATCTTGTAAGATGGCTTTGGGCAAGTCTCTTCACTTCTCTGCATTCCTGTTTCCCTACCAGTAAAATGGGGTTAATAATTTATGGACATGAAAAGAACACTGCAAACACTGAATGAAAGATGCTCATATCAGTGCAAAGCATCAGTTCAAATACTGTGGAGTACTTACCCAGCCAAATTCCCAGAGAATTGTAGCCTGGATATAGAGACTGCAGGGTTTAGCCCATGATTGTTACAGAGACTTGTGTTATTGGAAATAAAATTAAACGGGAAAAGAGCATGTCCTTTCCAGCAGCAGACACAGGGCTGAGGACAGATAAGGAAGGCTTTAACAAATTCAAAAGGAGGGTGAAACAAATTTCACTGTTTTGAGAACTGTCTCCAGGGCATACGATGAGAGATATGAATGGCAAAAGGGTATACTTGCCTTACTGCCCCACATGTTGTGTCATGTTTCTGTGCATGGTTAAACAGGTACATTTATACTTACATTTACAGTTTTAAAAAGCACTTTGAGGTCCTTTGTGATGAAAGATACAGTTATCTTAAGACCGCTTGATGTGCAGTGGTAGAGGGCACAGGGGGCTTAGGGGTTTCGGGGATCTCAGAGGTCTGGTATTTACATTATATTACACTAAGGAGTGTCATGAAAGGTTTCTGTTGAGAACTTGTCTGCCATTGGTCATCCTAATCTTTGCTACCTGTACATGTGGATAGTTTGTAGGGAGATAATGCATACATGTTGGAAATCATGTTCTTAAGATGTTGAGCTGAAAGAGCGTAGTGTGCCTTGAGACAGCCTTCTCTGGACAAGAGGTGGGTGACACTTATCTTCCTAGCTACCCATTGTGACTTGTGTGTCATACAATAGAATGTTATTAGCATACTGAGCCCAATGCCAATGAAGAGCTTGCGGGGGTGAGAGGAGAGGGGGGCTCAGAAAGAAAATTAACAGGAAAAGGTAACCACAGGAGACAATGCCAATGATACAGTTTTTCAGGTAAAGATCAAATGTCTGGGCTGATCTATGTGTGGTGATGCACATAGACCCCCAGCACCCTACCTCAGGGAGAGGTTTGAACTCATGATAGAAGGGCCTCAGTTGTGCTGATTGAAAAATGTCATAAGGACTTTGGGTTAAGCAGTACCTTATCAGACAAGAGGCAAATTGTTATTTGTCATGAGCTGCAGTGGACTGTTCCTTAGAGGTTGGAATCTATCTCTAGCCTGCATAAGAGACAGTGAAACAGGTGTTGGCTGATAAGGGCATGTTTGTGTTGCCTGTGGGGAAGAGTCAGAGACCTCACCCCTGGCTGGCACGGAGAAGGCTCCCTTACGTTAAGGGCAGAAGGTAGCAAGGGGGCTAAAAGCCTTGGGTACCCTTAGGAAAACAGACTGCAGAAGGTACTGCAGTGGTGAGTTGAACCCCATCACAAAGTGTCACAGATGTACAGCACTTGGACCTGTTACACCACTGTCTTCAAACCTAGTGGAGTCATTTACAGCAGTGCAAAGTGATATTGAATGGTACTAGATTAGAATGGGAATGTTTTACACTCACTTTGTACACGTATAAATAACTCCAGAAAGTGCACAGCCATAGAAAATCAGATCCAATAAATAATATTTTATTGTCATTTTATTAGCTATTAAACACCAGGGAAGTGGGCAAGCTGGTTTTAATGTTTTGAAAAGACTTAATATTGACAACCCCACCAATTTTACACACATTTCTTCCTGATCCTAGAAAATGTTTCATCTGCCCTTTCAGAGCTCTAACACTAACAATAGCTTATTTGCTTTACCATGCAACATGCTCTGAGTGCTGGTTATATGATGATGGAGTCCTGCCCAGACCTTCTGCTCTGTTTGTCTGAGCTGGCAGGGTTCTGAAGTTTAGAAGAATACAATCCCCTTCGTCACTGGAATGTTACCTTTCCCTCAGGTCACACCCTTTTTATATTAATTAATGAGAGGTTTCTTGCATTTTGCATGGGAGTCCAGAGGAAAGCCCCAAAGAAACTTTAATAGCTCACCCCTGAAACTTTAGTGATTTATAATCCTTTGTGAAAGGATCACTGGAGCACCAGAAATTAGGACCACCATTGTTGTTTCTCAACCCATCCTTTTTCTCTGTGATTTTGTGATCCTCAGCTCTCTTAATTTCTCTGCTGATGTGTCCTTCCTTGTTTCTTCCTACATCTTCAACTTTTGCCTTTTGTCTTATTTCTTGTCTGCTTTCTTTTTTCCTTTCTCTTTCTGGCTTTACTTCTCTTTTCCAGCTGTGCAAACCAAGACAGGAATGATTATGCAATAGATGAGAAATTAGCTTGAGACAGAGAGCCATTTTCTGCTTGAGTCGCTACAAGATGGGGAAAGCTGGATAAAGAATCCTGCCATAAAAAGCAGAAATGATCAGCTATACAAATGGATACAAAGCTTTAATTCCCAAACACAAACCTTGCTTCTGGAATAAATGTACCTATATCTGACTGCCAAAGGGAGTCTGTCTACTTCAAATTTGGTCTCATGGGTATTGCTCATCATGAGTAAAGTACTAATGCAGTACGTTGTTTCTTACAATCCATCACTCAGCACATGTCAATATTCATTAGCTTTGTGAGGTAAAGACATCAGAGGGGATTTTTGAGAGAGGCATGGTCTATTGCTCCAAGCATCAGAATGGGAGCCACTCCCAAGCAGCTTCACTCTGAAATTTTGGGCACACGATTTATTTTCTTTTGGCCCAATTCAGTGCTGATGTAAGCTGACCCAATACCCACTGGCTAAAATATGACTTCACAGACCTTGTGGCACCTTTCACTAGGGCTGAATCTGACTCTTCGTCTGTTTCCCCAGAAGACAGCGATAGTGATATTTACCTGTCCGACACAGCTCTTTGAAGAACACAAGTGCTATTCAAAAGGTAAGTATTATTAGTCAGTATAACATTCCAGTGTGGATGTTCATAAGGGCACTAGTTGTCTCACAGTAATTCATTGGTGGGTAAAAGTCATCAGGGCAACAGACAACCAATAAAGAAGTGTGGTACAGATCAAAAGAAAAAAGCAGTCACGTAGTACTTTAAAGACTAACAAAATAATTTATTAGGTGGACTTTCATGGGACAGACCCACTTCTTCAGACCATAGCTATACCAGAACAGACTCAATATTTAAGGCACAGAGAACCAAAACCAGGAATGTAGGTGGACAAATCAGAAAAAAAATGATCAAGGTGAGCAAGTCAGAGAGTAGAGGGGAGGGAGGGTGGGCGGAAGTCAAGAATATGATTCAGCCACATATGCAATGTGGTACAGATGTTTATGGAAGGCGTGGAGGTTGACTTGCTATAAATAGTCTTGGAGAAACACTGCTGAATTATGTAGTTTTAGAACAATCACAACAATTCCTCCCCACCACCACTAGGATGTATTTGTGGTGATGCAGGATCATGATTTCTGCCAGTTTGGTTTGCTTTGTGTCTTGTGTTCTGTTTCATGGGTGAATGAAAAAGTTGGGCATTTTGTACGTTGGAATGCCTTTAAAATGCCAGACAAAATGAGAACTTTCTGATTGTCTGGTAATGAAGTTATAGCCATGTTTTGACCGTACAGTAAATACACAGGTGATGACAAAACTGAGCAGAGTAGCTAACTGTCTAACTTATTACCACTCCATGACAGAAGTATTGCACTTCAGGCCATGTATTTCATGGCAATGATTATGTTTTTCGGTTGGTTAAAGTCATTAATGCTGGAGCTCATGTTTTATAACACTATACAAGGTGTGCTCTTTTCACATAGAAAGGCAGTGCCTGTCATGTCTAATTGCTAAATTATAACCTGATGTCTAGTTAACAATGGGACAACTGTTCCATACGATGCAGGATAATGCTGTCATTCCAAGACACTACTAGTCTAATTCTCTTTCTGTCATTTTGAATAATAAAATCTTAAATTGACCTGGTCAAACTATTAAAGGTTTTTCACGACTGCTGAATACTAAAATAGTTTTAATTTCTTTCCTCATGATGGTTGCCAAACAGATGGCCAGAGAACTAACTTTACCAAACTTCCAATGACATCACAATTTTGTCCCTGCCAATAGGAATTCTGAGCTAACGTTAACATGAAGAACAGATGAAGAACAATAAACACCAAGTGAATGCCTTAGTCTTTTGATATTTAACATTATCCTGTTATTTATAGATGCTTAGGGTTGAACTGTCTCCTTTGGTCATAAGTAGATGCATTCAGGAGGATTAAAATGATCAGGAATTGAAGCCAGAATAAAAGTGACTAGGACCTGACACATCAAGGAAAGGAAAGTCAAAGAAGCTCATAATGAATCTGTCTAATTATACAATGCAAATACAGTATACCCATGTAACAGACACACACATGAAACATTTCAGTACTAGCTGAAATAAAAGTTTCCTTCTAATTATTTGCACTTTCTGGGAGCATTGTTCAAGTTTTTTGCCTTCAAAATCACTTTCTCATACCTGAACAAGAGCACTGGATCTAAACATTTTTGTCTACACCTAGTTTATAGAAAATCAGATTTGCATGTGTCTAATCACAGAATCATAGAATCATAGAACAACGGAGCTGGAAGAGACCTAAAAAAGCCACCAAGTCCAGCCCCCTGCTCTAAGCAGGACCAAACCCATCAGATCAGCCCCGCCAGGGCTTTGTCGAGGTGAGACTTAAACACTTCCAGGGATGGAGACTCCAATACTTCCCTGGGTAGACCATTCCAATGCTTCACCACCCTCCTAGTGAAAAATTGGAGGCTATCTCTAAGGTCAATAAAGGACTGATACTTCATATTCATTATTTTGTCTGCACTGTTTAGACAAATAGAGATAGCCAGGGATAGGAACTAGCTATCATGCTTGCATAAGAAGATAACGTAAGAATGACTATATTGAGTCAGACCAATAGTCCATCAAGAACAGTATCTTGTCTTCTGACAGTGGTCAACACCACATACTTAAAGGGAATGAACAATACATGGCAGTCCTCAAGCAATGCCATCCCCTGTTGTCTAGTTTAAGCATTTGGCTGTCATAGGCATAGGGAACCCACTGCATGGGGCTGCATCCCAAATCATTTTGGCTAATACCTCCATGAGCTTGCCTAATTGTTTTGAACCCATTTACAGTTTTAGCCTTCACAAAATACCCTGCCAACAAGTTCCACAGGTTGACTGTGCATTGCATGAAGTACACCCTTTTGTTTGTCTGTTTCAAGTCTGCTGCCTATTAATTTTATTGGGTGACACCAGTTCTTAAGTTATGCAAAGTGGTAAGTAACATTCCATTATTCACTTTCTCTACATCATTCATAATTCTGTAGACTTCTATCATATTCCAGCTTAGTCATCTCTTTAGTCATTGTAGTGGTCCACCATGGTCCCAACAGGAAGTGATTTACTAGGTTTTGTTTGTAGCCAGGCCCACAGATGGCGTGGGGGACAAAAGGGACAGGTGCATAGGGATCCTAACAAAGGGATCCAGAACTCCAGCCACCACCACTGCTACTGTGGCAATGGTGGCTGGTGCTCTGGACCCCTTTGAAAAGCTTCCGTAGTGCTGTTCCGCTGCTCCACGTGGCTGACGGAGCAGGTGTGGGGCAGCCAATGCTGCAGTCTGAATGGTTCTGACTGTCATAGCTCCCGCCCCTTCCACTTTCGGCCTTGCCCCTTCTGAGCCAGACCCCACTCCCACTTTGCCCATGGTCTGTGGTGGCTGTCAGGCCTGCTGTGTGTAGCTAAATTCCTAGTTAGCTGTCATACATACTTCCCACCATCAGCACACACTAGCTCAGAAATCTTGTGCTTATTCCACTGCACACTAGGGCTCCGTGGATGAATACCAAGAGTAGCTCAAGTTATAGCACCAGGGTATTGCTAAACTGCATTCTCAAATATCAACCCAATGAACAATTACAGTCCCCTGGGAATTTCTCGCATTGTTTCCTCACATAATAAGTTGTCCTTTATGTTTAACTCAAGCAGTCAACATAAAATCCATATCAACAGCAAAATCCAAGGATGCCGTTCCTGCTCAAATTCCTATTAACTCTGTATTTCAAGCCTGTCTTACAGTAATTCTATACATCATTGTAAGGGTCTTGACAAAGGTGAAGTAACTTTAGAATAGACAGTGATAGTTTTTACTGATAATTATTTCTTTTGGAGAATTTGCCAATAAACACAACACATTTCAAATTATTTTCACTTTAAGTTTTTGGATTAATTTCAAACTCAAAACTCAAAATGTAACATAATGTGAAGGATCAAAATCCCTGAAAATATCCTGATAGCCATCTGTCAAGGGAAAGCAGAGGCTTGCCAGGTCCTAGCTGTCATGTCACATGAGGAGATGAGTTGAAGAAAGTGATGGACTCTTATTTTCTTTAGACTAAAGTTTGTGTTTCAAGTCTGATGGGCATACGTTAGTTTCAATAGTGCCAAGATCTCCTGCACTCCCAGACCCCAAGATTTCAGCCTTGAATAGTGGATAGTCAAAAATTCCTTGGTAGTGTGTAGACTAGAAGATTAGATTAGAAGTATGTAGAACAGAAGACTCTCCATCCACTGAAGACGTAAGTGAGTAAATGATTTTGAGCAGAAAGGGCCTGAGGTCCACCCCCAGTGTCAGCAAGAAGTTTGGAGAGGCCACAGTGTACAGTATAATAAAAACGAAGACATTTTGATGGGTTTGGATTTGTTGAGGTAGCATAAACAAGTAATAACAATAATCAATTGTGATTTAGCTGGCTTTAAATTAACAAAATGGATTTAGTGATCAAATGAATTGAGATCTTTCAACAATTAAGTCTATAACAAGTCATAAAATGGTTTTATTAATACCTAGCTACCATGACTTCTCACTTGCTTCCAGTATGATACTCACACTTTTTTGAGCTTCCAAGAGCTGAATATAGATTAAGTAATTTACAGAATCAAACATCATGCTGCATATAATTCTTCTGAAGAGATCTGAGCTCCGGCCCATGTTTGCAAGTTAACATTAGCATATTCTTTAAAAAGTGTAGACATGGAGAGACTACTGATTTCTTGTACAGCAAGGGTGACTGGCATGGATTATTAAGTACTGTTGAAAAAGACTATGATTAAGGTTTGTTGTATGTGAGCTCAGGTAACAAGTATCATGAATCCAGGAGTTCCAAAGAGAAACTACAAATATATTTCTTATGTCTTCTAGAAGTGTCTCTGTTTAAAACTTTCTCACAATAAAATGTTGATTTCTCCATTGCTTTCTGCATGAAGAACACCCCCTCTCTGCAAAAAAAAAAAAAAAAAAAAAAAAAAAAAAAAGTAGTTATATATGATTAATTTACCTGAAAGGGATGTGTATGTGTGCACGAGTGTGAGAGTGAACCTAATCTTTTACTGGGCTATAAACAATTTTAAGTACAAATGGAAAGTAATCAGTACTACTGAAGGAAGTGGTTGACTTTTAACATTTGGTCATTTTTATTTTTGAAAGGGTGCAGATGGAGATTAAGATGACAAAGAGAATGTCTTAGAGGACTGAAAACCACACTTATGCACAAATTAGCATTTGTAGAGGAATACCTCTATTTGTGAAGTTGTTAAAATTATTTAGATATAATCTTACAAGGAAATCTATATGAATGTTAGCAAGAAGATTCTTGCAAAGATCTGCTATAAAATTATTAAGAAAAGTGGCAAAACTAATCACTCAAGAAGTAATTTGTCATTAGACGAGCCAGGTGCAAGTGAAACACGGCACTTTTGAAGTGCTGCGGCCGGTGGCATACTAACGAGGCACCGAATATTCATTTCAGTGCCTCATTAGTATTCTTCGATTTGGCCATTAGCATGGCCATTTTGAAGTTTTTCATAAGTGTAGACATGGCCTATATGTTCATAGAATTTTCAAAGTATTGTGCAATGTTTTGCAATGAAAGATACAGGATGAAGATATTTTGTTTAAAATGATTATTCCCACTGTCTCTTATGGGTTTTTTTTAGCTAGTTTGATTGAGCAGGTATTAGATGCAGATGCTATACAACTATGCAAAACATCTATAGGATTGGTAACGAAAGAGCAGACAGCAACCAGCTGTCCATTATACATACATTTTTCTACTTTGCCCTTTTTGGAAATTAACTCTTTGTTTTGTGATACAGCTTGATCCAGTTTCAATTCTGTGGCAAGGGCCCTTCTTACCGAGACCAAGCTTTGTTCAGTCTCTCACCCCTTTCCCCTAGGGGCAGGGGTTTACACGTCCCTGGGGTAGGAAGCCCAGCCACTACTCCTAGAACTCCCTCCTTTGCTGTTCCTTATCTGCAGCTGGTATACCTTGCTCTGAAGTTCCACTCTCTGTCTCTCCTGCACCTCTCCAATTCCTCTTCTATTCTCTCCTCCCCTACCTTTCAACTGCGGAGGTTTCTAAAGGCCTCCATCAAGCTAGCAATGGGGAGTCAGTTGGCCCCAATCTGCCTGAACCAGGCCCCCCCCCGAGTTGCTACTGATTGCTGTGCTGCCTTCTGCTCCTATGTACCAGACCTTTTCCCCTCTTTGGGCTGCCTTTCTCCCATTCTCAAGGAGCCCTCTGGCTTGACCCTGCCATAAGGTCCAACATATTTTCAGAATGTGAGATTGAAACACTGATCTAAAGCCTCCTGTTGTTCTGCAGATTTCAGAGTTCTGATTTCCACAAAGGATTTACATTAGCTGGAGTAATGACTTTGTTTGGTCACCTTAGAGATTTAAGTAAGTTTCTAAATGTATGGATAATAAGCCTCCAAAATATCCAAAGGCTTGGTCTCAGTCACATATGGCAGAATCACAATAAAAGAAATCACATAAATTTGATGCAAGGTTTAGGGTTCTTGGGATAATGAGTACAGTATTTATAGTCCCTTCCAAATGAGGATCTCAAAGCATTTTATAAATGTTAATCCTTAGAATTGCCTTTGCAGTACATAAATATCACCCTCTTTTAAAGATTAGGAAAATGAAATACAAGGAGGATAAATTCCTAGAACAAGACACAGAGAGGTAGCCATGTTAGTCTCTATCTTTGCAAAACAAAAAAGCAGTCCTGTAGCACTTTAAAGACTAGCAGATCTGAAGAAGCGGGTCTGCCCCACGAAAGCTCACCACCTAGTAAATCATTTTGTTAGCCTGTAAAGGGCTAAAAGACTGCTTTTTTGTAAAGAGCAAGCCAAACAATGTAAGGAGCAGAGTAAGCAGTAGAACTCAGATCTCCTAACTGCCGATATCTTGATCTAACTACCATATTTTGGTACTTACATTAAGTTGCAACCACATGTTGTTAGGCTAACCTCCTCTCCCTAGATAGCTGCTGAGTGTAGGAATACTTAGGAAAATCTAAAATCTTGAAACCACTTTAATTTGTTTAAAAAGTTACTACTGCATGGGAATGAGGGAAAACTGCTCAGGGAAGTGAACCAGCTGCTCTACTGGACAAATGACAATATGCTCTCACTAACAAAATCTATTGTGCCAATATCAAAAAGTTCATTTTAAATCAATTCTTTTGCATCTGGTAACTAAAAGAGATTTTTAGTGTTGGTTTATCCCCCATTTTTACCTTCATGTTACAACCTACTTTACATGCTTGATGTGGAGAAAAATGCTGAGGATTACTGTATGTTTTTACTGAGCCACTTGAGAACAAGATCATATCCATGACCGATAATGATATCTTTAACTGAATAATCTGTAAAAGATGTGGGAAAGCCACAGTGCTGTTGCTCAGTGCCTAACCCTATGTCTCTTTTGCCAGAAAAGAGAAGACCTGCAGCAAAAGCTTAGAAGGTAATTCAAAACTTTGTTTGAGTTAGTTTTATTTATGTGACTTCTATAACAATAACTAAGAAGCAACGTAATTCATGAGCTGAAACATCTGTTCCAAGGCCTCTTCATAAGCATGGTTTTCTGGAATATCCCTTTAGAAATGTGTGTGTTTTTTTAATTTGTTAAAACAAGTCATGTCTGCCCACCCTCATATGTCCTGTTTGATTGGTTTCTTTCCAAGTATGACACGATCATTCTCCATGTGGTTTAAATCAGGGTGAGGCTTTTTGCAATTCTGTGGCAAAAAAAGGTAAGTCATAAGAAAGCCAACCAACTGCATTCGCATGTTTAACAATACCACAGATGCAATTACTTAATTCTACAGATTGGAGCCACATTAAGAAAAACCACAGATCAGATCCTGTAATGGCCTGTGAAATATTTCCCACATCATGAGAGCTGTCAGTACATTCCTTTGCCTCTCCAGTCCTTTAAGAGTTAATTTATGTTCAGAATTCGTAAACATCTTTGATGCTGCCGCTTAGTCAATGAAATGGTAAATGTTTTGGCAGCAGCCAAATGTGTTTAAGCTGCTTTCATCTGGTAAGTACATTTCAGGCTACCTAAGCTTTCATGTCTCAAGTTCTGAAACGATTATGTAATTTACTGCTGTCATTTACAGATGCCTCCAAATTCACATAAATTGAAGAGAGTATAATTGAGAAATTGCAGAGTTAATTAATACATCTGAAGGACTGAATATCTTCTATTGACAGCAATGGTAGTAACTGCTGAGAACTTCAAGAACATGATTATTACAACAAACTATGGGCCTTATTCACAAATGGCTGAATCTTGGTCCCATTTAAGTGAATGGGAAACAGCGAATTCTGTGAAACTAGGACTGACTTAAAAAGGAACAAAACTTGTTCAGGCAGACACAGGTCCACAAAAAGAAGGAGATGCCCTGAATATTTTGTCCACAGATGTCTGTGAAAAGGTGGCTCTAAGGCTAGTCTAGGAAACTTTGGTATAAATATAAAAATTATTAGCATTTACCATGGGAGAGGACCTCTCGGGCATGTCACAAGGGAATCGTGTGTGACTACATACCAGAAACTATGATAGTTTGTAAATTTTAATAAGAAGACTGGCATGAACTGAGAACATTGTCATAAAGTAGCTCAGAAACCTGTCAGTAGGTTTAACCATGTCACAGGCCCAGAGTCCATTTTTACAGATTGCCAGCAAAATTCCATGTCAACATTTCTATGAGGCCAGATACTAGCACTGGAAAGGATCTTTATAGCTTGGCATTGTTTGCTGCCCTCAGAAGAAGAACAGTATGATGAGGTGGGAGAAGCAGAATAGCACCACAGCTTAATGGATAAAAAATATGGGTAAACTATTTTTAGATGAAAGAATTCTGCTTATATTAAGCTCAGACCCAAATTTTAAAAAGCAAGACTAAGCTGAAGGGAAACGTGAAAAGATTTTAGGAGAAAAATATGTATGTGATTTTTTAAAAGCAGAATGTTAAGCATGTATCTATTTGCAGGCCTACATGGAGTAAAAACAACAACCAGCATCCACTCCCACTGAAGCTGATCGGCTTTTACCAAACAGTTTAAACAACTGCAGGATTGGGTGCTATGAGGCAAATTCAGAGGTGATGTAAGTGGCATTGTGAACTACATATTGGCTAGCTGGAGTACGTAAATGCAAGTGAGGGTATGTCTATACTTACAGGAAGATCAATGCACTGGTGGTTTGACTTAGCATGTCTAGTAGGGATATGCCTCATGCTAAATCAAACTGTCATAGTGTTGCTGTCAACCTCAGTACTCTTGGCAGTTGCAAGGAGTAAGGGAAGTTGATGGGAGGATTTATCCCATTGACCTCCCACTGTGTGAACAGCAGCAAAAATCAATTTTAGATAGGTTGAGTCCAGCTATACAATTCTCGTAGCTGGATCTGCATATCTAAAATTGATTTTACCTCCTAGTATAGACTTGGCCGGAGTGTAACTCACACGCATAGAGTATTGTTTTAGCAACACCCATCTTCTTTTAACACTTTTGGTTGGCTGCTTTATTGTCTAAGTCCTTGCCCTTCTGCATGGATCTCTGAATGTGGTTCTCTACCTTTGCCAGACTACTCTCCTCCTTTCAGGACTCTGTTTTTTTTGTATACCACCAAGTTTCATCACACTTAGAAAATACTCAAAGATAACCATAAAATTATAAAAGTGTCAAAGCACACTATTACTTAAAAATGGCTTACTTTCTCATTTTCACCGTATAGTTATAAAAAATCAACTTGAATATAAATATTGTACTTATATTTCAGTGGATAGCATATGATGATGGTGATTTCTTATTGGTGATCATGGTCATCTTCCACGGGAGTTATGGATCCTCATATGACAGATAAGCCTTCTCCTTGAACTACAAGTTCTGTTACGATGAGGATAGATATTTCCAGGCACAGCAGGAGGCTGTTGACTATTATTGGAAACCAGCCTCTCCTTCCTCCTTTAGCTCTTGTCCTCCTCAGCTTGTTGGTGGGCAAGTTCAAAATGCAGAGGACCATTACCTAGAACTTATTTCCATTTTGAGTGATCCTAAGCGAGTGTCTCCCAAGTATCAATGTCAATATTGCACTTCTTTAAGTTATGCTTCAGCAAGTCCTTATACGGATTCTATCATCCTCTAGTGGTACCCTTCTTTCAGCTGAGAGAACAGGACTTGTTTTGGCAGGTGATTGTCAGGCATCCAGAAAACATGACCAGTTCAGTGGAGTTGCTGACAGATGATCATTGCCTTGATACTGGTGGTCTTTGCCTCTTCCATAACACCAATGTTGGTGCACCTGTCTTCCCATTTGATCTTCAAGATCTTGTGCAGACAGCATTGGTGATGCCTCTGAAGGACTTTCAAGTGCTGCTTGTAGGTTGTTCAAGGTTTCAGACTCATACAACAATGTTGGGAGAATAATGGTTTGATAAACAAGAAGCTTGGTGTCAGTTTGAATGTCATGATTTTCAAAAACCCTGCGCTGTAAATGAGCAAAGACTACACTGACACAGCTCAGAGGTTGTTGGATTTCCACATTGATATCTGCCTTGGATGAGAGATGACTTCCAAGGTAGAGGAAATGGTTGACATTCTCCAGTACTTCTCCACTGATTTCAATGGATGGAGCATATGGGTCCTCATTTGGAGGGGGCTGATGGAGCACTTTAGTTTTCCCAATGTTGAGCATGAGACCAAGATATGTGTAAGCATTGGCAAACGTACTTAAGATAGTTTGAAGATCTTTCTCAGAGTAGGCAAAAACTGCATTGTCATCAGCATACTAAAGTTCCATGATAGCTGTGGTGGAAATCTTACTCTTAGTTTTCAGCCTGCTAAGCCTGAACAGCTTTCTATCCATTCTTTAAATGATTTCAATGCCATCTGGGAGCCTCCCAGCAATAAGGTAAAATAATTACAGCAATAAAAACTGTAAACATGGTTGGGGCAATAATGCAGCCCTGTGTGACTCCTGTTTGTCCTTTGAAAGATTCACTGTGGGAACCAGTACTGCTCAGAACATCTGATGAAGTGAGTCTGTGCTCACGAAAGCTCATGCTCAAAACTTTTCTGTTAGGCTATAAGGTGCCACAGGACCCTTCGTTGCTGCTCAGAACAGTCACTTTCATGTTGTTGTGAAGCAGCTTTAGGATATTGATATATTTATCAGAACATCCAATCTTCTAAAGTACAATCCAGAGGGCTCAGCCATTCATTAAATCAAAGATTACAGTTAGATCAATGAAAGCCATATACAGTTGTCAGTTTTGCTCTCAACACTTTTCTTGCAGCTGCCATGCTTTGAAGATCACATCCACAGTTCCAGGACATGGTTGGAAACCACTCTGTGACAGGTAAAATTTCCTCTGAAAAGTACAGAAGGTGAGTTGCAAGGATTCATACCACAACTTTGCCTACAGTGGCAAGGAGAGAGTTTCCCAAGTTCACTTTACCCCTTTTCTTGAAGAGAGTGACAACCATGGCATCCCTCATTTCACTGGGTATATCCTCCTTTATCCAGATTTTAAGAATGAGCAGGTAAAGCTGTTGAATTATCTGGGGGCCACCATCTTTAAAGATTTAAGAGGGGATCCCATCTGGACCTGCTGCCTTGTTCTTCATCTGCTTAATGGTATTGTACACATCATGCAAATTGGGAGGGTCTTTGCGCTCATTGCAAAGAGGTCATTGGGGGAATTTGCTCAAGGACTTCATCTGCAATCATGGAGTTACAGTTAAGAAGATCTTTAATGTTCTTTCCAGAGAAAATTGATGGCTTCATTGACCTTCAGAAATGTGGTTCCGTCCTTAGAGTGAAGATGATTCATGCCATAATAAACTGGCCAGTAGAGAGCCTTAATGGCACTGAATAAACTATGTATCTTGTAGATGTATGTGAGACGTTGAAGTTCTTGCACTTTCTCAGTCCACCATTTGTTCTAGAGTTTTCTGATTTTATGTTGGACTTCCACCCTCACACTAGCATGAGCTTCTCTCTGTGTATTACAATTCATGCTGTTCTGCCAACCTCAAAATCCTATTCTCTTCTCACTGATGAGTTGCTCAACTTCAACATCTTTCTCATCAAATCAGTAGTGATTTTTTCTAGTTTGGTAGCCTATGGTTTTCTGATAGGCACTGATGATTATTGATTTCAGCTGGCTCTAGTGTTCCTTGAATTCTTCTCGAAACTCTGGTGGAAGCTTTTCTTCTCAAACTACTTGGAAGTTGCCATGCTTCATGGGGTCCTTCAGATCTTGAACCTTCATCTTGCACCTGACCTTCTTCTTTTGCAGCCTCCATATGGGTACAGTTTTAATTTTCATTGTGGATTGAATGAAATGATGATCAGTCCAGCAGTCATCAGCACCTGTCATTGCTCTTGTAAGAAGTACATCACTGAGATTTCAGACATGAACTATGACAGTCAAGAAAGTGCCAGTGCTTTGACTATGGATGTCTCAGTCTGTGGCCTTGGGCATGTTGCATAACCAACTGGGTTTTTTTTTTCTTCTATAAAATGGGGTAATTTGTACCTATCTCACATAGGCTTTACAAAGATTTTAACTGACTTTTTTCTGAAAACTGAAAATGTTAAACAATTTTCGATTTATTGTCTCTGTTCTTGTGTTGTTTGCTTGTTTTGTCAAAAACGCAGCCACAATTTTGACCAACATTAAAAATTTCAGTGAAAAATTTCATTTTGTTAAAGCAAAAGTTTTGACAAACAAGCTGTATAGTTGCAATATGATTGTTTTTTAAATTCCACCTTAACCATTGCAACAGTCAACTGATGCTCTCTTCCAAAGCCCACTTTACTGTGCCTACCTGTAAGTGTGACTATTTTAGGGAGTAAAGGCACTTTGAAGTAGCTTGGGCACTTTGAAGTGCCTGCGGCTACATGATATGCCGGCACTTCAAAGTTTGACACTTGGAAGACGCTGCGGAGGAGAATTTGCAGATGTATATGCAGCACTTCATTAGTAATTTCCCATTGCCCTGATTACCATGCCCCCTTTGAAGAAGGGGGCAAATATAGACATAGCCATAAAGTTATAACAACACTACTTTTCTCCAGAATCTTTCATTCACGGATCTCAAAGCACTTCACGAAGTCTTACCAACACTATGAAGTAGGTTTCAATATTTCCATTTTTACATATGAAGAGTTAGTGACCTGCTCAAGGTCACATGGAGTGAGAACAGAAACTCTGGAGCCCAGTCGTTTGCTTTCCCCACTGGATACTGCTTCCTCCAGTATTTAAATATCCGTTTACACTAATTGGGCTCAATCTGTAGCCCCACAGCAGCCTTGTTGTGCATCTCTGATCAAGAGGTATTGCCAGATCAAGCAACAAGCTGTGGATTTTCCCAGTGTCAGGAAATACATAGCAAAAAGCCAGCATGATGGACGCTGTGCTACTCCCTCCTAGTCACCGGCATAGTGGGTATGGCTGGAGTCCTTTGTGCTTTGATAAGCAGTGGAGAGGCAGCCAGGGTACACTTCAGAGACGTCTAGGTACCACAAAGCTCTGACCAGAAAAAACAGCTCCTCTGTGTGTCCCCCAGTCTTTGATGTCTCTAGTGGAGTCTAGATGCAGGAAAGGACTCAGCACGTTGCTTGTGGGGGGGGGAGGGGCAGGGGGGTTAAGGAAACCAGTAAGCGATGTCACTGCCCATGGGCTCATTGGTAAATATTATTAGTAGGAAGAGGCTCTTAGGTAGAGAGCACGACTAAATGCTTGTTTTCCCCTGACCCTCACTGTCTCATGTAAGTAAAGGTAGGGCATCCAGATACGTTCTCAGGGATACCAAAAATTGAAAAGTATGTGGATCCTTCACCTTCTTTGAACACTGTATACACTTACGTAAAGAGGATTGCAAAGTGTCATGCATCGTGTGTGATACTCAGGCATTTAGGAACTCTAGCCATGCACTCCCACAACCCAACTGCATCTTCAGGCAACCAGATGAGCTGTAGATGGGGTTGCTGTTCCTCTTGCTAGGAGCCATGCTGGCACCTTGTCTGCAAGCTCCCTCCTTGCTCACTGTTCCTGCTCCTGGATTGCAGAAGGGAAAGACCAGCCAGGCAGTAGGTGCCAGGAGCTGCTAGGGGAGTCCATGGCCATAGATCATAGAACATGGGATTGGAAAAGGCCTCGAGAGATCATTAATTCTAGTCACCTGTACTCGTGTTAGGACCAAGCACCATTGAGACCATGGGAGGGTAATAAAATGGCAGCAGTTTGGTGACAGGCTGCTACTACTATATTTACTTGCATTTTTGCAGGTACCGGTGATTGCAGATCCCATTGACCAAAAATCATCACTCTCAGGCAGTAGGAGATATGGGAAGGAGTAAGGATTGGGCCACCACTTTTCACACTCCTGTTGGACACGAATACTGTTCTGCAGCCAATGGGAGCTTCAATCACCATTGCCTGCAGAAGTTCAGGTAAATAAAGTGGCAGCAGCCAGCCAGGAGCTAACCCCAGGGAACAGCATGTGGCCCATGGGCCAGTATTTGCACACCCCAATCTAGACCATCTAAATGGTGTGGACACAAAGTAAAGGAACTCACTGCTGGTCCCATTAAGTTTCTGGTCTCTCACTAAGTCCCAAAGTGATTCCAGGTATCAACCTCCAAGCAAGGCTCAAGGCACAGTCCTAGAAAGTGTTCAGAAACCACAGACCTTCTATTCCTGACACCCTAGGACCCAGCCAATCCCAGAAATCTCAGCACTATTCAGACACCCCATGTCCTATCCAAACCCCCTCCAAAACCCCAAAATGAATTCAACCAACTAACCCAGCAACTCCAGACAACCTCTAGTATCTTCCTATCTACCCACAGCACTTAAACTCCCTAGTACTTACTCACCTACATCAAGTTGTCAGATATTGTTTATCTCAATAGTATACTAACAGCACTTCATAGGACAGAGTACTAGCTATAAGTAGAAGTTTAATATATGCAAATTATCCACAGATCTGCAAATAAGTTCATTAAAATTATATAAAACATCACACATGAAGCTGCACAACACTTAAGTGTTGGATATAGATATAATTGAACTAACTGTATATGCAAACAAGACATGGGTCCACAAAAGCCAATTAAGACATTTTGTTATACTGTATTTAAAAATATACCTATACGCACTATAGGATGGGATTTACAGTACCAAATTTGAATTCCTTTAAGACATGGTTCCACTGAGATCTTGTAAGTCCATAAACACTGAGTATTTCTTATGGGCAATTTTAGCCTAGTGTCATCATTGCAAGTAGTTTTTTAAAATCACACACGTGACTTTTTACAGCATTGGTTGTCTAGGACAGCTGTGGCTTTGTTTTAAGGGGGATGGGAATAAAAGCTTGAGTTTTAAATGGGGTTCAAACTAGTTCACCATCCCTACTAAAAGCAAAAGGTGTTATAACCTTTTGGCTGTGATTTATTGTTAGAGTGCGTACAAATTTTGAAAAATCTCAGGAGGTCTGTAAACTGCAGATGTAACCATAGATTAATGCCCATAATCCCTGGTAATAGTTCTGCCCTAACACTTTAGCTATAAGTAAAAAAAATAGTTTCTCAACTACTATTTGTAATACTGGTTTCATTGTATTTTATGGTACTTTTGTGATTTTCAGTCATTCCCATGGTAGTTTGAAACTAAACAATTTTGATGATTGAACTCAGCTGGTTTTCACCGCCAGACTGTAGAAGTTTTATTTTATTTTATTTTATTTTATTTTATTACATACATACATACATACATACCCACCCCTCATGCTGCCTATAAATCTTGAAAAAATGCAAAGGAAAAAGAAAAGACAAGAGAAGACAAGAAACTGACTTGACTGTTCAAGATTTTCCCACTACTGTGGATCCATTTGGAAATTTTTATCCATTGTCAAGTGTTTGACAATAGATCATAGTGCTACTGATCTAGCATCACACCTGCTACTCCACACTTGCCAAGACCATTTTGGGGGGAGAGGCGCCTCCTGTTTCTTTTTCCCCTTGACTACATCAGACATAACTTACTCTTTCTTCTTACACTGAAAAGTTGCCAGTTTTCAAGTGTCTCTCGTTAACTTTTAAAACCTATGTTCTGCTAAAGAGAAGTTATTACTTTTTTCCTGGCACTGACTGAAATTGCAATGTCCACATAAAGGCATACAATCTTAATAACAACTCAAAGCAGTCTGGGAAACAAATGCTAAACATGACACATTAAATCAAATCTTTGTGCGCAGGAGTTTTAAGTTGTAGATACCAGTGTGTGCTTTTAAAATGCTGAATAGTAAAGCTGTTTAAAACAATAACTTATAAGAGTCCAAAACAGGAGAAAAGGTATTTACAGTAGAAGCTATTTTAAAAGAGGTAGCTTTTCATAATAGTTTAAACAGATTACAGAAATGTCAGGACTTTTGTGCCTCATCTTTGGGCAACTCACTCAAATTCTCTGTGCTTCAGTACTTATGTAGTTCACAAGGTTGTTGTGAGGTTAAATTACTTAATATTCATATTGTCTTAGGAGATCCTTTGCTGAAAAGTGCTAAATATAAAGTATCTGTATTAGTCAAATATGATTAGAATATAATTTTAACGTAATTTGAAACAATCAGATTCTCAAAATTCCAAGGTGCAAAATTTCTGACTTCTCTTCAAGGATGACATTAAACTTTATCTTGAAAGAGCCAGTCCCCCTGAAATCCCTATTTATAGAACCCATTACTACCTTTTCATTTAATAACCAAATTTCTTCAAGGCATTTGTCTTCACTAAGGACCAAAGGCCAGATTTTTTTCTCTTTTCAAATATAACTTCAGAGTAACGCTATTGGTGTCAGAGTATTTGACATCAGAATTTGGCACTATGTCCGAGAACGAAATCCAAAAGCTAACCTCTTCTGGAGGTATCCATGTACAATAAAGCTTCTTAAATTTTTAATGGCCATTTACAGGTTGAAAGTTTCACTCCAATACATTGTTTTCCCACTGTTATGCTGAGGTAAGTAAAACAGGAAATCTCCCTTCTGTAGCATTTCCCATTGATGGTCAATATCAAAAGAATCCTTTTTCTGACTTAATGCATGGCAAAAAAAAAAAAAGCATTAATAGGAGGCACCACAGCCCAAATTCTATGCTTATTACACCTGCGCAACCCTAGTGCAACTGAGAAAGAATTTGGCCTCCTACCTCCACTCTGGGAGTCAAAGATTTGCAATGATGCCCTCTCAGGGCTGGGAGAAGGGCTGGAACATAACACCCTAATTAAATCTGATGCAACTCATTTGTGTTCATTTGTGTTCAGTATGGCAACACTTGCTGCTCAGGTTTTTAATCTCTCATTGCCCAGCTCATTCTGGAGTTGGAATTTTAAAATGAACAATTAAGAAGTGCGTGAAATAGATGAAGTCTAATAAGCAGCTCTTCAGGGGGATGGCAGCAAACAAACAGATGAAGACCATAGGCTGATTCATACTAACTGAATGTAGTCCCTTCATCAGTGTAGTTAATGCACCTTGCTAGTCTTCTAAAGCTACATCCACACCAGCAGGTACATTCAATTTTATTAAATTTGATTTTATAACTCTGGGTTTTAGAAATTGATTTTGAGTATCCTCACGTCCCACAAAGAGCACACAAGGTTGAGTTAGTGTTCCCACACTAGAGTGGCCAAACATTGCCTGTGGCAGCAGTGCATTGTGGGAACTATCCCACAGTTCCCTCAGTCCTGCATTCTGCACCCTCCCCACAGGCCCTGCTACACCTCCACTGCTGGCAGTGCTCACCCTGATGCCTTGTTCCTAGGTCCTTGCAGCTTGCGAGGAGCTAGGAAACTGTGCTGCTGTGACTGGCTCACAGGAGCCAGGAGCCAGGTGCAGCAGTGCCAGTCAGCCTTTGGAAGCTAATGAATTCGATTAAAAGACATGGCACTTCCACACTAGCCTTCATTCAAACTGTTATATTCAAACTTGATGCTACCGCCACCTGGTTCCAATGATATTATGCTATTGATATTAGTGATCCCTAAATTGAGCTAATGGTATTTACAGTGAAGACAATCACTAGGTACAATTGAGCTAACTGCCTTAAATTTGAATTTATCTCATAGTGTAGACAAAGCCTAAGTCACCTGGTTGTCTGGTACCATGTACTCTAAAGATATACTGTTAGGTAGACTAACCTTGACGTTTAGGCTTTGTGAAATGACCAAAGAAAGTTTTAAAAGCCTGAATACAACTCAAAATGTTTGATTTTTAAACATTTTTGGAATGATAAATATTCCTCAGCCCCATTTGCAGGACAGCACAGCAACATGGAGGCTCAGTATTAGAATAAGAAAAGAAAACTAAGTTTAAATAAAAAGAGCAGACAGTTTTATTGCCCAAGCCATGAGCATATGCAAAGTACACAGAATAAACGGGCTTTTTAACACATTAGGGGCAGTTGCTTACCTGGTATAAATCAGCTGAGATTGGGACCTCATTTTTTAAAATGTCTAACTGTTCTTACAAACACAGATAAACACAGCATCTTATTTATCCTGTTAAAGCCAGAGCTCTCCATTACAAATTTTAACATACTTGTACTTATAAACAGCCATGTATATTTGCATCTGTGAATGATTTGAAGTCTCTGTTGTACTTACGGTTTTAGTAAAGGCCCAAAGCAGATGGTGGCAGTCTTCTTCCCTCACTTAAGATGTATGGTAATCCCTTGAGTTACATGAGGGTTGTGTTCCCATGCACCTTCTCATAACTCCAATTTAGCGTAAGTTGGGGGCGGTTTTTTTTCTGAGTGCAATGCACAGACTGCAGCCAGGGAAGCAGCAGGAGCACCTGGAGCTCCTTTTGAAAGGTAAATCCTGGGGTTGGGAGGGTAGTTGAGGAGGGTTAAGTTTGGCAGTGGGTTGGGGCCATGGGAGTGGGGCAGGGAGGTTAAGCCTGGGGTGGGTTAGGGCTGCAGATGGGGGATGGGGAGGCATGGAGTTGAGCCAGGGCTGCATGGCCTTGCAAGGGGTTGAGCCAGAGCCAGGCAGGGTGCGGGTGTGAGCTGGGGCCACACAGAGAGTGGGAACCGGGACCATGGGGTTTGAACAGGAGTTGCACAGAGGAATTTGAAGTGGGGCTGTGGGGGATTTGAACTGGAGCCACGCAGGATGAAGATGAGGGGGTGTTGAACCAGGCTTGGGTGGGGCCACGTGGTTGAGCCAGGGCCAGCAGGTGCGAGATTTTGAGTTCCGCTTAACTCGCGTTCATGAACGTTAAGCGCAACTTGAAATCGTATATTTCAAGGGATTACTGCATTGATGCCAGTGAAAGAGGAATTGTTGGTACTTATCTCCAAACTCAACAAAGTGGGGATCACTTAGACATATTCCTTGGCCCACTTCCCAGACTGCCTCATCTTTCTTTTTTCCTTTTCAAGACTGTCCATCTCTATTTACTTTCTTCCTGATCAGGTGAAGTCGTCTATGCTCCTGAAGATGAGGTGGTAAGCCAATCTTCTGCCCAGAAACCCTCTTTCTACAGCCAACAATTTGGGGATGGGCTGAATGTGAGGTTCTTCTGGTACCAACCAGTCCCTTTCAATTGCTCTAATTATGAAGATGGGGTTCAATAGGGCCAGATAACATCTTCATATTGCAGAATTTTTCCCAGAAATTGAACATTGCTCAGAAATATGCACTGTAACAGTTGACTGTCTAGTTTATAACTAAACCTTCCTTTCTGAGCAGCAAAAGTAATACAAGAAATGTGAACTTAAAGTCAAATGATCACAGGAGATTGCAGATGACAAAGGAAAGTGTATAACCAGATCATAATAGTTCCTTAAAATCCACATTGTAGAATTTGCTTCTGTTTTGATATGGACCAGCTACTTCTGGTAGATTAAAGGAAAGGCTAAATTTTTTGAGCTGTGAACTAGCCTAGACTGAAATAGCAATCATTTTTCCACAAATGTTTATAAAAAAATGTTCTTTTCATACCATGCTAGTTATTTTATATAAACCAGTATTCAGTGGAGTTAAATCAGTAGAAGCTCTGCATAAATAAGGTTTCAGTATTTTGCCTTGCTACAATTATATTTGAGAAACTTGTTTTCTTCTCATTCTTCATTTTGTCTTCTGCTGCACTAGACTTTTGTCTTTTGGGGATGGGGAACATGATCTTCTGTTAGCTCATTAGTTGCTTACTCTGATTGCTTCATTTAATGTATTCAGCAACTATTATTGAGTTTTTTTCATTCCCTAACTGTGAAAATACAAGATTTCCTGTTTCCTTTCCCTTCCTTTTTTAAAAACAGAGTTTTACAGATTTGCTCTCAGTTTCCATACTTCTTAGGCTGTTGCCTTTCTCTCTTAATGCCTGTCCCTTAGATTTTATAGGCTGCAAGTTGGCAATCATATATTTCTCTTATTAGAAAGGCTTTCCATCTTCTTGAATGAACACTCCAGGCAATTGAATTCGTGTCTTAACCTTATTAATGTCAAGTTCTATAGTCTCTGTGGTAACTGTAAGGTAAATTAAACCACTTTTTTGTTTAAAATTGGATTATACGCTAAGTACCTGTTAGTGATGGGAGTTCTTAAAAAAAAAAAAAAAAAAAAAAAAAAAGCCAGGCCGCAGTGCTGTAGTAATTTATTAAACATAATAGGGAAAAATTGGCCTCTCCAGTTTGAAATCAGATCAAAGTATTGAAAGGGTGTCATTGCAAAAGGTTAAGGCCTATTAAAATGTTATAATTTTGCTGCCTTTACTTAATGTTATTAGTATTTTCCACTTGATGTTGCCAGATAATAACTAACATCTACAGCGCACAGTAAACATCCTGCCTTCAGCGTCACAGCATCTGTAGAAAATATACTCCACCTTCAAAAAACTCGCTAAGCACGAGGCCGTGGTCCCAGTTGGATCAGCCATTTTGTAGCTATAGTGATAAAACAAGTTTTACCACAATGAACCAGGTGCAGCCCAGCATACTCCTTTCCCTAGACAGCTAGACAGCCGGGCAGACGTTATTAACTGTGCCTCATTTTGCCTTGCGGTGTTGTCAGTCAGGAAGAATTGGGATAATTTCAAAGGCAAACAATCAGTAGACTGCAGTTTAACAGTTGAGTTTTTCTCCCCTATCCTTTTTTAAAATACACACACACACACACACACACATTTCCACCCCCCTCTTTAATTCAAACCTGGCTTCTGCTTCTTTTCTCCCAGCTCACATATTGTTCCCTTGGTCAGTAAATAATTTTGATGAGTGCTCTCCCCAAAATACAAGCCAATGAGTGAGTGAAGAGGTATGACAGATATCCTGCCAACCAGCTGAGCAGCATATACTTGGAAATGCTTCTAACTTAATTTCCAAACTATAGGAAGCGACAGCTTGACATTTGAAGAGGTTATTATTTCCACAATGATAGGAAAGTTCATCAGCATATGTGCTCAAAGCTGCAGGACATCAGAGGTGCACTGGTCTGAGTAATTTTCATGGCTTTTGCCCTACGATAATGAAGCCAATTTTCATCTCCATCTGGATGGCTGTGGTGCATGTAAGCATCCTCTGACCAGGCTTGCTGTGAAAATTGTTTGTCGCTGTTCTCCAACGGTCCAGTCTAAAGGTTTTGCGTTATCTGTTTTGTTAGCACAGGTTGAACCTCTCCAGTCCAGTGCCCTTGGGATCTGACTGGGGCTGAAGGAAATTATTTGCCAGACCACGGAAGGTCATATTGTCTAGCAACATTACCGATACTTCCCCTGCTTAGAAGACATACTTTGTCACCTATGTCCACCTGTCTGCAGGCATATCCCTTCCTTCTGCACCCTCACTTCCTCTCCAGCTTTCACTCTGGCTGATGCAGACCTATGCTACTCAGCTCCCTCTTCAGTTCCACATTCCTGCTGCTCCCCAAGCCATGCAGCAGCATGTGGGAGGTGGCTGACTTGCTGGTAACTGTACATATGCAGAACGACAACAGTGAAGGTTATACTCTGTTCAGCTATTTGGCTGCAAGGGAAAGTGCTTGGGGACATTAGGGTAAGTGTCTGCCCTCTCTACTATTTAAACTAATTTTTAAATTAAATAAATAAATAAAATCCATGGCCCCCAAAATGTTTGAATAAATGGGACTATACTATATATATCTGCTTTCATCCCAGGACTGCAAATCTTTTCACAAATAATTAAGCTTCACGGGCCCCTGTCAGATAGGAAGGTAGAGAACATAATTTGCATGAAGCCACAGAAAGACCAACGTGGGGAACCAGGAATCCTTACTCAGGGCTGTATTCTATGCACTACACTACACTTCCACTGTATCAAGTATACAGTACTACAACAATCTGAAAGGTATGTACTGTCACTGGCAGACTGGGGAGAAGTCAGACGAGGGTTTAATGGTCACCCCAGCTTCAGTATTCTTTATCCAGCAACTTTGGAATGGAGTATTCAGCATCCTAGTTGAGAAAGGAAAACCAAAAAATGTAGGAAGGGGAATACTGGCAAACCATAATTTGAAGTCATTTGCAATGGGTATTTTGAATAATTGAGTTTAAGATCATGTTCTTTGTACATTGATTTAAAAATAGTTGGGGTGAGGAATCATCCACCTGCTATCACAGGCAACTGGTAAGTCACCATTTGTGACTGTGATAAATGCCCTTTTGCAGAAAAATAAAAGTTGTCCAAACCTCAGCTTTTTTCCCAGTGCTGGGCCATATTGAAAAGTTTCCAAACAGATTTGTAGCAGATTTCTTTGAAATTGAGCCCCACAGAAAGATTCCCCAAAGAGCAGATGGAGTTCAAGAGAGTGAATTCAGTTCTCCCTATATCAGACTGTAATTCCTCATTGGATGCAATTTTAATATTAGAAGGTTATTTTGCATACTTGAGTCCTGGTCTTTTCAATTAGAATGCATTTGGATTTTACACACTGTGAAAGCTTATCCAGAATAGCTTTCAAAACCTAAGGATAAGGTCAAAGCATTGTGTACACAGTGGGGTTTTATCCAATGTGCATCTTGATGTTTCCAAGTAGTATATTGTGGTAAAGAGAGGAAAAATGACCCATTTGAAATGACGTCTTTTTATACATCTTGACAAAAAGTTACCTCTGGCAACCTGTCTATAAATGTGAAAGGTTAAACACTGTAATTTGGAAATTATTAGGCTAACTTCAGACCAAACAGCCTCTCAATATTTGTACCCAGATTCCTCTAGAATGTCTTCTAACTGGGGAGAGATGAGACCCTATTTAGTCAGTATCAATTATTTTTCTCCCTTTATAATGGCTCTCCAAGAATATAAAATATGGATTATTATTTTATCCCCCATCTCCATTATTAAGAATGGGTGCCAAAATGGGCTGTCATTCATAAAGAGTAGAGACTTGAGGAATATAGATATGTTTTCCAAGTATATGCAACTGGACTGAATTCCCCTCTGAAATACAATTCCCCCTGGAATACCTCTCCCAATTTTTTTGAGTGTTCTTAACTTCATCCAGGCTGCTATGCAGGCAGACTAATTTGGGGAATCATGACAAAAGAACAGTCCAGTAGCACTTTAAAGACTAACAAAATTATTTATTAGGTGATGAACTTTCATGAAATGAATACTGATAAATCAGCTACAGAAGAGTGGGGGGAAGGGTAATTAACTTAATTTCTGTAGCTGATTTACTTTCAATCATTTTGATTTGTCAATTTTCATTACATTTTTTTCTCTCTCTCTCTGTTATTTTTTTTGTGCCAGTTTACTTTCATCTGAATTTCCAGATCAGAAGATGTGGGTCTGTCCCATGCAAGCTCATCACCTAGTAAATAATTTTGTATTCTTTAAAGTGCTACATGACTGCTTTTTTGTTTTGTGAAGATACAGACTAACACAGCTACGTCTCTGTGACTATTCACCATTGGGGAATCAAGTATCAGACAGGTAGCTATGTTAGTCTCTATCCTCAAAAACAATCACGAGTCCTTGTGGCACTTTAAAGACTAATATTTATCTGGGCATCAGCTTTCATGGGCAAAAAACCCACTTTGTCAGATGTGAAAGCTGATGCCCAAATAAATCTATTTGTTTTCAAGGTGCCACAGGACTCCTTGTTTTAGGGAACTGAATGCAGTCCTGGTGCATCCTGATGAAACTACATTAGTTTAATTGAAGTTTCACCTTTTTATACTAGGGATGGATTTGGCCTCCCTTGAATACCATATCACCATAGGGTGCTGTTATGCCAGACCAGAAGACTGGAGACCATGGTCTAGATTATTAAAGATATGAGCTATCAGGTCTCCAGCACTTTTTCACCAACTCTTTCACTGACTACAGTGAAACCTTAAAAATAATTTAACTTCTCTGTGACTCACTTTTACTTTATTTCTTAGTGGGTGTGAACTGTAATAAATATTTACCAAATATTTTGAGATCTTTGGAATAGTGGTTCTATCAGAAACAAGTGTAAAGGATATTCCTTCTAAAGTGCTGGCTGAATGGACAAAAAAAATATAAAAAATCAAGACTGCAGTTTGGAGATGGGTTACAACAGTATCATTAATAGGAAATTTCCTCTCCTCCCTGTCTCCCTCGCTTCATGCTTTCAGAATTAGATTACTCCAAGTCCAGGCTATGTCATATTCTTTTCTTTTCAGGATGTACTTATTTTTGTAACTTCAGGAGATGAGGTCAAGAAGAGTTTACTAAAAGGTTCAACAGAAAATCTAATCTGGTTTTTAATAGGAGTTCTGTGGCACAGCCAGGGGCCTTAATGCTCTTTCCTTAAAATGTATACCATGCTGCATTTTAATCCAAAGTAACAGTTAACAGCAGATAGGCAGTTAAAGTAGGGTTTGTCTGATATAAAGAAATGCAAATCTGTAAATGATCAAATATTCACTAGTTTACATTAAGAATCTATTCTTTGCAAGACTTCTGCAGATAATCCACTGCCAAACAAATATACGATTTTCAATTTATTGATAGGGTATAATAAAGGCAATCTTCATGAATAAAGGTATTGTTGAATATTTTTCACAGAGTATTCTGGTAAGTTCTACTGTGCTGCTGTGAGTCAAATCTTTTCAGTGCACTGCCCTCCTTCATGTTTTATGCACCAGTTTTTTTTCTGTGTCCACTGCAGTGAGATTATTTTGTGATGCTAGTTCAATATGTTATTGTTTGGGTGTTTTAGTGTTGTGTTACTTCTCATGTCACTCAGACATCTTATTATTTCACTTCCTTCTGCTGAGATAATATATGTTAGGATGGGGGAGGAGCTAAAATATATTTTGATTGGGGGCTGGTCCTGAGGGATTTACCAGGATTTACACAGAGGTGCGAGGAGTGAGTCTATCTGCAATTATATATATATATTTTCAAATGAAATAGTGGCTTTGAAAGAATATAGACTTTAAGAAACTGCAAATATTATTTTTGAGTGGGCTCTGTATACTCTGCAGTTCAACAGGACCAAATTCTTATGTCCTTATATTCTACATCCTTATGCAATGTTAATTTACTTTGATCTCCACAGAATTCCTTTCATTCACATCCTCCTACCCTGAGCACACATCTCCTGGGTCATGCCTGAAAACACTCACTAATATAAAATTCTTCAGTGACTATTTTCAGCAATGATTATTTCAGAGAACAGGGTTTTTTTTCTGCTATGTTCTCCTTATGCACTTGCAGCCCATCAGACACCCTCAGGATCTCTTATGCCATCACCTACATGATAGAAAAGGCCAGCTTTCAATGTCTCAGCTCCTCAGCACTCAAACTTTAGCTCCTATGCTGTTTTCCAGGAAGCCTAGGCCTGGTCGACTCTGAGAGATTAAGTCAAATTTAAGGGTTTAAGGTCAATTTTATAAACTGTCAGTCTATACAACAGTGCTCAATATGTCGATTTACGGGGCTCTAAGGTAACAAAGGCTCTAAAGGTCAACTTTTGTAATGCCAAATTCCCCAGAAGTAACTCCTAAAAGTCGATTTTACAATGTCAACCTATACAAGTGCACATGGCAGCATCCCACAATGTCTGGCCAGCATGGTGAACAGACATCTGGAGCATACCTCTGCAGCACACCTAGCAAACGTAGTAGCCATGAGTTCTCAGGATTGCAAAAGAGCCCCAACATGGAGCCATGAGGAGATCTTGGACCTCATCACAGTATGTGGGGAAGAAATGCCAATATTTATGCCAAGATATTGCATGGCACGATTCTGAAAGGCTACACCAGGGATGCTCAGCAGTGCTGTGCTAAAATCAAGGAACTGAAGCAAAACTACCAAAAGTGCAAAGAAGCAAATTGTTAGTCTGGGGCATCTCCCCAGAAATACTAATATTATGATAAACTTAATGCTCTTCTGGGGACAGACACAACTTCTACCCCCAGTAGATGCATATACACCTCATCAAATCGCCATGAAGTGCAGCCTGATTTGGAAGAGGTGGACGACAGCAGGTTCCAGTTGACTGCTGAAATAGATCCTGCAAGCCAGGACCTGTTTCTTGACTTGGAGCTCATTCCCTTATCTCAGGAGCTGGCTTCAGAGGCAAAATGGAATGCTGGAGAGGGCAGACTGAGTTAATTGAAGTAATGCTTGAAAAATCCAAATCAATGAACTCTGCACCCCCTATCCAACACATGCCTCATTCTGGGCCACCCCATTGATACACATTAGCCAGCCCTGCTCAGGGCTATATGTCCCCCAGGCACTCCAGGCCCCCACTTTTCAGACCTTCCTTAATCCAAGCAGTCCCCTCCCTTGCTTAGGCCTCTGCATCCCCATCCAGTCTAAGCCCCCCTCCAATACCTCCTCACATTCCACTCCCTCCTCTCGTCAGGGACCCAGAATGAAGGGTGGGGAGGTAATGGAAATCCCTTCACTTTACCCCCGTGAAATCACCCACCAGCGAAGGCTAACATACAATAAAACCACAAGTTTACTAACCTTCTGTTTTCCCTACACCCAGAACTATGCTATTAGGGCCCCCCTAAAAATGTAGGTTGGAAAAAGAAAGTTTAATTTATTAGTTTACATGCTCTGGGGTCCCTGCTTTGAGTGTGGTGGTGAGGTTTGTCGTGGTTGGAAGGGGGTTTCATAAAGAGCAAGGAAACAGCATGAGTGTGGGAGTGGGGATGCTAGTTAATACCCTTCACCCTTATTCACAAACTTGGTTTTCAAGGCATCCCTGATTTTCACTGCCTCTTTCTGTGCTTTCCTGTTTTCTCTTGGGCTCGATTGCTGATAATTTCTGATCAGGATCTCTGCCTCTGCCCACCCTACTGGCATGAAGTTCTCCCTCTCCACCTCATAGATGTTATGAAGAATACAGTAGGCCCCAATGACAAAGGTAATATTTTCTTTAGTGAGATCTAAGCAGGTCAGAAGGCACCTGAGCCTGGCTTTTAAATGGCCAAAGGCATGTTCTACCACCATTCTGCACATACTTAGTCTGGAGTCGAAGAGCTCCTAACTGGAGTCCAGGGCACCTGTGCATGGCTTCATGAGCTAAGGGAACAAGGGATAAGCAGGGTCACCAAGAATCATTATGGGCATTTCCACATCCTCAGTGTTGATTTCCTGGTCTGGGAAGAAGGTTTTACTCTGGAGCCTTGTAAACAGATCAGAATTCCTTAAGATTTGTGCATCATGCACCTGTCCTGACCACCCCACATTGATGTCGGTGAAATGACCTTTGTGATCCACCAATGCCTGCAACACCATAGAGAAGTACCTCTCGCGGTTAATGTACTCTGAGGCCTGGTGTTCTGGTGCAAGGATGGGGATATGTGCTCCATCTATGGTCCCACCACAGTTAGTAAACCCCATGGCAGCAAGTCAATCCACTATGTCCTGCACATTCTCCAGAGACACTGCCTTTTGCAGGAGAAGATTATTGATTGCCTTGGCTACCTGGATGACAACAGCCCCCACTGTAGATTTGCCTACTCCAAATTGATTTCCCACTGGCTGGTAGCTGTCTGAGATTGCAAATTTCCACAGAGCAATTGCCACAAGTGTCACAGCTGTCGAAGTAAGTCTCATTCTGGTATCGCTGCTCTTCAGAGCAGGAGACAGCACTTCTCAAAGTTTCAAGAAAAAGGCCTTCTGCATGGAAGTTTTGCAGCCGCTGCTGATCTCCCATGACTGCAAAATGAGTCAGTCCCAATGGTTTTAGCAGATCCAGAACCTATGCTCCATGCTATGCAGTGACTCCAGTGCTGTCAACAATTCCACAGCGCTACTCTCCAGAGCTTCATGTCCATCAGTGCCCCTGGCATCAATGAACCAATAGCGCCTGGGCATTACATTCAGAATATACTGCACTGCAGTATGGAAAGTCATCACAAAATACTCCACCAAACAGTGAAGCACCTCTGGATCCATGTTATCATTTGTAATGGTGGGTGGCAGTCAGTGTAAAAGCAGTGTGAAAATTTCCTTGTCTGTTTCTTTTCAGTGTGAAGTGGAAAGTGAGAGATGACAACATCAGAAACCCAGAACCACCCATGGTAATTTTTTTCCCTACAAGACACTGAGACAAAATTCCAGAATTAAACAGGTTTTCAGAAAATGTGGGATAGGTGCCCACAATGCACTGCTGCCACAGTCGAACTTAGGCAACCTTGTGGTGACAGATTAAATTAAAAAAAAACAAAACAAAAAAAAAAACAAAAGCTGATGTTCTACAGAACAAACATGCAGGAAGAGATTAATTCTGCAGGCACAGATCACAGAACATATGGTGCTTTGGTTTTTGAACTGCTAGTTCTAGGTAGTCCCTTTGCCAGCCTGTGACCAATAAGCCTCGCATTTCACATGATGATCACAATATATTGTCATTAAATGCATTCCTTAGTAAAATTAGAAACTAATAACAATGGTTTGAGGTAGTCTATGCATAAAAAGGAGCTACGTGAGCTTTCCTATTCAGCTCTGCCAGTGAACTTCCATCGTCACCTGCAACCTCAGCTATTCTTGTACGTTGCTGGTACTAAGCAAAGATCACCAGTCTTATTAAACCATGTGATAGTGTTGTGACAAATTGGAAAATGTCTAAAGGCACTGGTTTGACATTACCAAGTTAATTTCACTTGTGAATAACACAGGATTTGAATTCAAGTCTTCAGTAAGTGACAGAAGAATGTGTTAAGTCATCATACAGTCTAGCTTTTGATCAGACTCAAAATCAATAGAAGCTTCCTATTCTAAAATCGAAGACCAAACAAGCAATGCTGGTAACTTGTCTTCTGTTGTAATCAGTAACCTGATCTATTTACAAATTAATACATTTAACTGTATTAGCTTTTGAATCCAGAGTTTATTATAACATTAAACAACAGAGCAGAAGCTTTAAAAGGCTAAAGTCAAAAGAATTCTTAAATACAGATTTGTCAACCTTGAGAGTAAACTTTCTTTACCTCATTTGTAGAGCAATATCATTTTTGGATTTAGAACGATTTACAATTTATTCATCTGTGAAACTGACATACATAGCAACATGCCCTTCTTAATTAATGTTGTAGAAACTTATAAGCCTGATCCCATTCTGTAAAAATGAATTGCTTTCTTTCTTGTAACTTTGTAACCGTGTTAAGAGACAGAAGAATTGTTTGGGAAAAACAAGACAAAACTTGACAAATCCTAAAGTAGTTTCTGTGTTTTGTGCTTTGAGGTAGCTGCCACCACAACAATCACCATGTAGCAGTATTTCACGTTTCTATATTGTCTTCCATCAGATGATTTCAAACTCCTTACAAATACTAATTTTAAATTACTTTTACCCCACTGAAAATTCCATAGTGTATGGCAGCTTTTTAATCTTCAATTGGAAGGTGCTATTTACGTGTAGAATATGTTATCATTACCTGATGGTCTCCTTCCACAGGTCTTTGATCTTGCGGAATGGCTGCAAGGTAGAAAAGAGAGGCATTAATAGCTCTATTTTATAAAGGGGTACACTGTGGCACAAAGACACTTAGCTACTTAATTAGAGTAGCCAGTCATCTTTAGGCTAACTGGAGAACCCAGTAGTCCTGACGAATAATTACCAACTAATTACAACACATCATTGTCTTGGAATCAAGAATATTAATGAAGCTATGTACTGTCATAGGTATCAGGAGTGTAGACGTGTTAGTCTGTACCTGCAAAAACAATGAGAAGTCCTATTGCACCTTACAGACTAACAGATATATTGGAGCATAAGCTTTTGTGGGCAAAGATCCACTTGCATCTGATAAAGTGGGTCTTTGCCCACAAAAGCTTATGCTCCAATATATCTGTTAGCCTACAAGGTGCCACAGGACTCCTTGTTGTTTTTGTACTGTCACACACACTGCTTCCAGAGAGGTCAGATGCCTTCAGTTCTATCCCTCCCACGCACACATACCCAACTACTGATTTTAACAATGCTCATTTTAGTCTTAACAAATCCCTATTGCTAATGTCAGCTGCATATTGCAGCCCATTGGTCTGCAACCTGTGGCCCCAGAGCTGCATGTGGCTCTTTATGGCCCTCTTTGTGGTTCCCAACTCTAAAATTGCCAAGTAAAAATAAAACAAACCCTCCTGATTATTTTTGATAAACAGTGAATGTCCTACACTAAACATGTATTTTAGTACAAATCATTGTGTACACACTGTGCTTAAAATAGGGGTTACAAAAAGTATGGTTTGATGTTATTTATGAAGGACCTTCTAATGTTTACATACATTGAGGCTCTTGAATTATTGAGTTTTTTACTGATTTATTTTTAAAAGGCTCTTCTTTGTATTGTGGTTGCAAACCCCTATTGTAGCCATTAACAGACTGTTTAAGCATCATGATAAGAGTAATCCTAATTCTTAAACGTAATAAAGGGCAGCACATGTCTTTCAATTTGAATTGAATTAAAAGGGAAAATGGCATCTAGAGAAGCAAGGCAGCCCTCACGCTAACCCAATTTCCAGACCCACAGGGAGGCAAGGCAGCAGCCAAGGGTGGAGCCCAGCCAAGAGGCAAGACAAGACGCCTGAGCTGAGGCCAGCAAAAAAACCAGCCACACGGATCCAAAAGTGTTGGAAAAAATATTGTAGATTCTCATGTCTGGGACCTGCAGCTACCAAGAACACCCTAAATGACTGGACAGGGGTGTTGGCTCAAATGAAGCTGCACAGTGAAGAGAGCGAATTGGGGAAGCAAGTTGGACTGGAGTTATATAACATACCAACCGGCTTTGTAAGTACATTGTTATTTGGAAGTGTTCATGATATGTCTACAAAAACACAACCACAGTATTTCTCTATAGACGCTTAGGGAGGTAGAAGTGGTTATAACAACAACAGTGCACGATGAGTAGGGTTTCTGGCATGTAGGGCCTTTAAAAATTTCAAGCAGATAGTGTTTCTCAATGCATAATGTTTGAAGGTAAACTATTCTGTTCCATATAGGTTTTTATACTATGCTAGTCACAATAATATCTGAATACCTTCCAGCAGTACAATAAGCCATGTGACTACAACTCCGTCATGTTTTTGCTCTCTCTCTCTCTCTCTGTCTCTCTCTCTCTCACACACACACACACACACATAGAAGACAAGTCTTGCACTTCAAGCAGAAGGAAGTGAGGTTTGCATTGGTCTTGAGTTTTTGGAGATCTTTCCACAGTCTCAGAACACTCCCAGAGAAGATTCTATCTCCAGAATAGACGGATTTGTACTGCAGAGAGTTCCACGGCACCCACGGAGTGTAGTTGTCAATCATGGCCTTTGTCCCAGAGCTTTAGATGATCTTTTAGGCATTCTGGGCCCAGGCCATGGAGTGCTCTGAAGATAAGGATGAAGACTTTGAACCGGATTAATATACTGTAGGAATCCAGAGTAGAGAACAAAGGATAGGTCTGATTTGTTCATTGTCGCCTGCGGTGCTAAGGAGAGATCTGCAGCTATCTAAATGCTGAAGGCTTTTTATGTGGATATATTGCCTTCCTGTAATGCAGCTGAGAGATGATGAAGATATGGATAACTAAGACCAAGTTCTGGTATGCCAAGATGGGACACAGTTCTCTAGCCTAGCTGATACGGTAGAATGCACTGCTCGCGGATGCTGCCGGGCCGCCCCCAGGCCCACTGACGGGGTGAGGTGAGGGCAAAGAGGACAGCTGCTCGTAGGCCCAGCATTTCAAAGGGGCCTAGAGTTCCAGCCACCTCCACTGCTACTTTGGCAGTGGCAGTAGCAAGAGACCTGGGCCCCTCTGAAACACCACAGTAGCACTGCTCTGTCTGCACGTGGCTACGAGGGAATGCAGTGATCCAGTGGTACAGGCTGGGCAGTGCTCAGGGCAGACTACCCGTGGGCCCACCCCTTCTGCTCTTGGCTCAGCCTCTCCCAGGGTGTGGAGTTGGGCTTCTCTCCCACCTTGCTCCAGGGCACACAGCAGCTGCCAGTGCCACAAGGCATCCCTAGCAATGCTGGTGCCCTATGCAACCCAGCACTAACAGCCTCTATATGAGGGGAAATCCTGCTCTATGGGGAGTGCATGGGGGCTGCCAACATTCCCAGACTGAGTGGACCAGACCCAACAGGTTCTAATGGCATCCAGTCCATTGGGTCTTGGAGAGTTGGCATCCCTGAAGCAGGACAGACAAGGGGGTTCATCTGACAGCCTCAGGGGAGCAGGCAGGAGGTTCGAGTGGCAGTGAGCATGGGCCAGAAGATTCAGGAGGGGCAGCAGGTGACTGAGCAGATGGTTGGCGAGATGTGGTGCATTAAAGGGAAATCACTGCTACTCTCCAACAGCCAGCTGTATGGCTGCCCCTGCTCCTCCTGAGTCTTTTGGCCTGTATTCAGGCTGTTCACCATCACCTGTTGAATGGGGTCAGGATGCAGCCCACAGTAGGGAGGAGGAATCTGTGGGATGGGACTGGCAGCTGTCAGAGCCCATGCACAGCATGTGGCTGGAGAGGGCACCATGAAATATGAATTTTGAAATTTCATGGTACCCCATATGGCTGCATGTTTTGTGTATGGGTAAGGACAGCCCTGAATGGTGCTATGTGATAGTTGGGTTCAACTAGCTATCCAAAACCACTTCAAAACTATGGACCACATTGTGCGCATCCTCTCCCAATAAAGACTGCACCATAGCTTCATGTTCTTCCCAATACTTACCTCTGCCTAGCAGCATCACATCTGTCTTTAGGTTCAGCTTCAGACAGCTCCTCCTCATCCAAGAGCTGATTTCATTGAAATACTGGGTCATCCTGGTGGTAGCAGTGTGCACATAGGTGGTTAAAGATCATTAGAACAATGTATCATCTACATATATAGTTCATGTTCACATAATGGTTGGATGCAGATGTTGAAAAGGACAGAAGAGAGAATGAATTCTTGTGGAACGCAAGTGAGGAGTCTGGTGCTGAAGATGCAGTTTGTCACCACTAATCATTGCTGGCATCCTTTTAAGTAGGTCTTGGACCATCTTAGCACATTACCCTGGATTCCTGTAACTTTTCTGAGTGCCATCGGGGGAAGGATATTAGACAGAGACAAGGAAAAGCATGATAAGTCAATGGAAGTTACCAGTTAAGAGGCCACTTTTTAAAAAAATCTTCAATAATAATACTAATTAATTATGTATTTTACAGAGGGATGGTGCAGATGTTAGGGCATGTAAGAGTCAAGAGATGTGAGCTCTAGTTCCAGCTCTGACATAGATAGCGTGATCCAGGGCAGTTCACTTCCCCTTCCTCAGCTTTTTCCCTATCTGTAAAATGGGGTAAATAGGCTGTGTCTACACTACAACGATCCTTCAAAAGAAGTTCTTCATGAAGAGATCGCTTCCACACACAAAAAAAGTGGATCAAAAGATCAATCCACTCTTTCAATATAGAGTGTCCACACAACCCCTGCTCTTTGGAAAGAATGGGCCATGGCTTGAGAAGTCCAGCACCAAGAAGACTGCTCTTTCAAAAGAAGGGCCCACAGAATATCTACACTGGTTTTTTTTTTGAAAGAGTCATTTGGAAAAAGGCACTCTTCCTCATCTGGGAGAGGAAGAGAGCAGCTGGAAAAAGGGCTATGTTCTTTTGATTTCAGATTGAAAGAGTGCATTTTGTATGTAGATGCTCTGTGGTTTTTTTCAAAAAAGGCACAGTTTTTCCAAAAAAACCTTGCTAGTGTAGACGCAGCCATACTTTGTGATAACCTTGGAAACCTAGGGATGAAAACTTCTGGGTAAGTACTAAATATTGTTATCATTGCATAGTATTTTACACATTCAAAAGAGAGGACCAAGCAGACAAGGAAGTGTTTATAGATCTTTGGTTTGAATTGGCTGCATTTAGGATTTTATCCTAGTCTGACCCTGTATTTAAGGAATACATTTATTAAAGGCCCAATTTTGTTGAAGAGAGTTGCTTTCTCTATATTCCATCAAGCTTGCAGAAGACTTTTAAATTAATTTATGTATAACATGAGTTGGATGAGTAATACAAGAGTTTTCCCATTACTTTTTTTCTGAATTTTTAAGTAAATTAACTTTGACTGAATTGTCTTACTATTTATTATGAAGAAAATCTTTGAGAATGACTATTGATTTTAGAAGCACTCTTTGAGAAACCTTAGACCTGACATTTAGATCTTTAAAAAAAATTCTATAGCCCCATGTCTAACAGAAATTATTGGGATCTTCAGGTTTCAAGCACTTTTGAAAAAATCAGTTATAAGATTCTGATGTAACCTAAATATTTCATTTGGACTTGAAGTATCAGAAGTGATGGCAATTTTTGGGAAGTTTTCTCCCTAGGGCATTTTGACAAAATATGTTTTGTCATCTTCATTTTAATCGTCATTTATAGTTGAAGAAACTGAAGCACAGAGTGTTTAAGTGATGTAACTCTGAGAACGAGTAGTCCACCTGGGATTAACACTTGTTTCTTATGGTTCCAGTCCTGTTCTTTAGCCACATGGTCAATCTTCCATTTTAATTATGGACATAATGATGCTTTGGTTTCTGCACTGTACGTAGTGGCTGACTTTAAGGCAACAGAACAAAACTCCACTACCCTTTTTTAAAATGATGTTGATGTTTTAAGATTTCATCAAGGTTTAAGTTCAAGAGGCAAAGAGTCATGGGCTAAAGAATGGCAATAGCATTCATGTGATGGAACAGAATTTTTTTCATCATATGTGTATCACAAGAACTCTAAATATTAGAACTTAGGTAATATATATTTAATAATCTTGCCCTTAACATTTTCATGCTTGTCTTTCTCAAGAAGATGCAGTATATTTTTGTGTATGTCTTAGATAAGGAAAATTTTCTATTCAGGTGTCATAAATGCTTTTTAACCATTTTTACTTTGGCAGCCTCCCCTCCCCCAAATATTATATTCCTTTGAAAGTCTGATCTCTTCTGCTTCAGACCAAATAAAAAACAAAGGCCAAGCCAAACTCTGACAAGAATCTGCACCAAAATAAAGTTGATTGTTAGGATTGAAGGATCATAGCTCTCTAAGTCATGCGCCATAGCAGCCACTGGAGTAACATTTGGATAAACACAGGCAACTGTTGCTTTAGTACAGAAGATTCTGAAAAAATATAATTTTCCACATTAGCACTGTTTTCTTTTCACAAGCTTGATGAGATCATGACAGCACCAATTCACATGTGCCTCTTATTCATGTCTGACAGGAGTAAGGCATAGCCAACAGAAGTATAAAAGAACAATGCACATGAAGCAGCAGGAGTTTGTGGAAAAGAATAAATGCTTTTTCTTTTACCACATACACTTTTTCACACTGAAAGGCAGATACTGAATGTATGTTACTGCTTTATCAGGCTGTTAGGTTGTCCTCTACAGAGAGGCAAAAGAACAGGCAAGATGTTGATGGAACCTGATAGAGCTTGCTGGGCAATGTTTGAATGCCAACTGGGGTCTTCAAGAGACATTGAAGATCCTCTGGATTTTTTGGATTGTGCTTGTTCATAAATAAATAGTACTTGTATGTATGTTTATTGTACTTTTTGTGGGAAATAGCTCAGCATTGCTTACTGATTAGAAGTACTTCATACTATATGAAAATTAGAGTTAGGTCTTAACCAAGTTTCTTCAGATTTGCCAAAAGCTGAAGAAATGGTTACTGAATCTTATTGTAAATTGTCGCTCTTTGAGGTGCATCATACATGTCCATTCCATTGTAGGGCATGCCTCATCCAATGTTGTCAGACAACATTGAACCCTCTGTGGTTCCCATATGAACAGCTTGAGTGCCCACTGCCATCCTATGCCACTGCAATCAAGTATAAGAGAGCGGAACTGCCCTGACAGCCACCTCCAGTTGCTTCTTACCAGAAAGGCTCAGAGAAGGGAAGGAGAGTGGATCACGTAATGGACAAAGGCAACACACTTAAAGGAACAATTATGGGAAGGTAGGTAACCATTTCTTCTTCTTTCAGTGATTGTACATGTGCATTCCACTGTAGATGTCCAATGAGCAGAAGAAAGTGGAAGCTGGTACAGAGTCTATCTGAAGAGCAACTGGGGAACAACCTGTCCAAAAGTAGCATCATTCCTGGACTAACGGGAAACTGGCATAATGAGCAGCAAAAGTGCAGAGTGGATTGATGAACAAGTCGCCACTCTGCAAATGTCTAAAGTACGTACATGCACTAGGAAAGGGGGTGAAGCTCCCTGTGCTCTAATCAAATTAGTAGAACACTGCAAATCTGTGGATATGTGCAGGTATCTGCATCCACGGATGCACATGAGTATATGGACAGAGATAGATACAGATTTTGTATCCACACAGGGCTCTGTGAATCAGCCAACACTCTAGGTGGTGGCATGACTTTAGCTATCTAGTAGCACCAGGGCTAACCTTAGGGAAAATGGCACCTTGTCTGCCTTCCAGGTATAGTATCTCCCATATCCCTTTGCCCTCATGGGCTCCACAACCCCTGCACTCCTGTCCTCTTTCTCCTTTGCAAATTAACTCCTGCCCCTTCACTCCTACACTGTGCCCCCTGCCCACTAACCCCCACATTTCTCCACCTTCATCCCAATCTCTATGCAGTGCCACCTTTTCCCCCAACTCCTGAACTTCCCTCCCTCTTGTGCCCGAGACCCCAGCCCTATGCTGCCACTGTACCTACCACATCGCTTCCCTGCCCAGTTCTCCCCACTCACTTATGCCCAGTAACCCCCATGCCCAGTGGTCTGTCACTCAGAGAACGTTACCAAAGACCTCTGTGCCCAGTGCCTTCCCACCCACAGATCCCCCCACTGCCCAGTGCCCCTCTCATGGCCCACCTCCCCACAACTGCCCAACACCCCACATTCAAGAGGGTGTTCAGAATTCTGTAAAATTCTGCAAATTTTATCTGTCCATACATGTGAAGGCTCCAGCATGGCAATGGCAAGCACTGGAACTGGCTACTGGCTGCATGGAGGTGGGAGATGACACTCAGTTTTCCCCGGTCCCATTATGCTAGCATAGGCCAGTGAAATACCTCTGTGTGCATGTCAGAAGGCCACAGAGAAGTGTTTTACATGATGGCCGAGATATCAGCCATGACCCAAAATCCATTTGAAAGACAAAAAAGAAATAGCTGTTACCAATGGTTGAGTCCAGCCTTCGTCCAGGCCCTTGCCTGCCATGGCTCTGGGCTATCACCTCCCAAATCCCTGGGGCGGATTTAGAGTTAGTGGGGTCCTGTGCTTAGCTTCATTTTGGGGCTCCCCCAGGCAAGAAAAAGAGCATTTGCTCTTCCTATCCCTCACATTTTTCATTTATTAAAGTTCATCCTCCAAAAATAATAAGTAAATGAAAATAAGGTGAAGTACCTTGATTGTTTGTAGTCTTTCTTTTCACCAACCACCTGAAAATTGCTGAGGTTCTGGGTAGACCACTTCATGATCTTTCCAAATACCGCTTGTACCTTTAGCTAACTATTGTAAAGTGCTTTGGATAAAAGTGCTTTATTGAAAAAAACAGAATAATCTTTCCTCAGTCCACCTAAATGGAGTTCTTTGGAGCATAGTTTGAGAACTTCTGGTCTAGATGAAAGCTTGTATTTGCATTACACTAATGTGAAAAATGTGTAAAACTAAAATGTACAGATGATGCATGAATGGAAAAATAAAAGTTAACTTCCTCTGAAGAAACTTATTCATTTGGGAAAAATTATTCAGATAGTTTTCTTTTTATACTTGTTCTTTACAAATTCATCAATTAAGTCATCATAACTAATATTTTGTGAAGAGGAACTTTGAACTGTCAATATTGCTGAACTTGTCAAATATTCCTAGATCTTCACATTTTGCAAATGTACTTTAGTTCCTTTTAATACAGAAAAAGAACATTCACTGGAAGTGTTTGTGACAGGTATTGTTAAAAATATTTTCAGAATGGTTTCTACATTTTGGAAAAGCTGCTTGCAAACCATCATGTGTAAGTCTATACTAGTCAACTGGTGTTCAAAACACAGATCTTACAATCTTCGATAAAATGAACGAAATGTTTCACTTCATCTTCAAAAAGATCTGTGTCTATGTCTTCTCAGAAGAATTCACTTAATTTCTTACTGTACAGGTTGAACCTCTCTAATTCAGAATTCCTTCATCTGGCAACATCTGTAATCCAGCAAGATTTTATGTAGTTGGACAACCATTTATCATGGGTGTGGCCAAGCATCCCGTGGTAGCATAAAGGTTGTTTACAGCCACCAGTCCTGGCTCTCAGTGTACTGTGCTTTTATTTAGCTGTAATTCACCTCTAAATGTCTTCTAAGAACCCAGTAAGAAGTGAATATGTTGGTAATATGCTAGAAAATATTGACCTTCTGGTTGGGTTCTGAGGGTGCTGGATGAGAGAGGTTCAACCTGTAGTGGGTTTTAGCATTTTCATCCATGCTTCTGTCAAAAGCATGCAAAATAAATCATTGGTTTTCTTTAGGGACTCATCTCTACTCTGCAATTGGGCTATTACTGTATCACAAATAACACTGAGGATTTCAATTATGATCTTCTCTTTCCCTTTTGAATTTATTTCATTGTTGCTAGTTTCATTGAAAAATTACTTCCTGATTTTTATGCTTCTCATCAGATATATCAGAGGAAGTTGTACTATTGGTAACGTTATTGCCTCTGCTTCCTTGGACCTATAATCATTTTGAACTTCCACGACAAAACCTATAACTGCAGCTGGCAACGGTTCAGCATTCAATACATTTGCATCAACTTTTTGCAGTGATTTCCTGATGGCATTAATTCTTTGACATAAATGGTTCCATAAAATAGTAAAAAACAGCTATATCATACTTTTCAAACTTTTCTGCTAAGGATTTTGCTTCAGTTTTTGCACATAGTTTATCAGAATTTGACATTGCTATGTCTGATAAGGTTCTCTTTATAACATCAGAGCTCACTTTCAAAGCCAAAATCGCATCTGCAAAAGCAGACCACCTGGTGTCACAAATTCTTTTGACTATCAAATGTTTTCCATTTGCCTCTTCCAAGCGTGATCATAGCATACTCCACGAAGGTGTGGAAACACCTCTCCCCCCCAAAACCCAAAGCATACATGTTTTGAATAAAGTAAAAAAAAAATATGTAGCTCCCTCACAAGATGCTGCTGCAGCATTGCAGATTAAATTTAAGGAATGGCTGGAATATTGTATGAATAAAACAGAGGGATTTGCATTGCTCATTTTTGCCTGTAAACCTGAATATTTTGCTTCCATATTTGCAGAGTTATCAAAGCTCTGCCTACAACAATTTTTGATGTCCCATCCTAAATTTGCAATGATTTTCAAAACTGTTGTCTCTAGATATTCAGAAGTGGGGGCCAGAACAAAAAAAATTTCTATATTGCCAATCACATATCATAAATTTAATTTTAAGTGGTCTACATGACTCACATCTGGTGTTCAATCAGCTTCCATGGAATAGTACTTCGCATCCTTTACTTCTTCAGTTAATTGGTTTTTGAGCTGCTCTGCCCTTATACTAATGTGTTCATTGTAGGTTTGATGCACTAGAAAATTGGTCTTTCCTGAGCAACAATAAAGATAATTTTTTAAATGTTGAGAAAATGGTCAAATTCGCTAAAATATTCAAGGTAAATTAAAAACTACCTTTTTTCATTTGACAATGATGACTTACTTATCGTGTCCTCTTATAGGTCGTCTCAAAGAAGACAGCAGTTTCACTGTGGCAAGAAGACATCACAGCTCTTTCCTCCAGAAAGAACTCTCCTTCTCAAACTGAGCCAGTAACAGAATAAATTCTTCCAGATAATTTACATCTTTGAACAAACTTACACATAGCATTAATATGAGCTTTTGAAGTTTTATGATCGGCAATATCTCTTGTGACATTTCTCTTATTGGCATGCTCATTTACAAATATTTGTTTTCCTTTAGTATGGTCAGGGAATAATTTGCAAACATAACAATAGATTGCCTTGGTTATTTCTGAAAAAAACAAATTCTCATTTCTGTAGTCCCATTTTTCTTCATCCACAGAAAATGGACTCCTGAAGACTCTAAACTGCTTCGTTCTCCAACCTCATGATCTTTTCTCAAATTTTCCATATTACCTATGTTTTTTGGTGTATTTACTAAGAAATATTCTATCATATCAAAGAAATGGGTTTTGACCATAATGCAATGTCTTCAGGACAGGTTTCTTCCCTTCATTTGACAAAATTACCAATATTGTGTAGTTCCATTGCCACTTCGGAGTCCACTTGTTCAACTTTTGTAGTCATGGTAACTGATAATTGAGATGTTTCCTCGCCCATACATTTTGATGAATGCCCTCTATTGAATAATTTAAGACTTTAAAATAAGATGACAAACTGTCTTTCTGCTTACTTCATCTTTTGCCTTGCCTTTTTTTTTAAGTTTTATTTTTGACTTCCAGACTCATTGTATCGCTTCATTATTACTAAAAAACTGACCTTGATTTTTAGGCAGATTTGAAATGTCTGGAAGAGCAGGGGTGTAGCCACAGATGGGCCATAATCTGGACCACCTAATTAGGTTTAACATCAATGGCACTGAAATGTTTTTAATAGTGGGGTGCTGAAAGCCAGCCTCTGTCTCTCCTAGGTGCAGGTTCAGACCTGGGTGCATGCAGGCCACAGGCACAGGCCCCTTACTAAAAACTCAGTTGAGTTTTGGGTTGATTAGCTCCCTGTCTCAAAAAGAAAGAAAAGCTTCTTTGAGAAATCAGGACCCTGAGACTGACAGTCCCCCAGGGACAATGGGAAGAGTCCAGCTGTCCAGCTGAGCCTAACTGATGGGGCAGAGCAGACCAATATGGGAGTGAGGAGGCTAGGGAGAGTCCCATCCTCCGAATGAACTGCATGTGCTTGGGCAGAGACAATGGGCCAAGCTGCGGAGACAGCATGTGGCTGAGCTGAGCCATGCCGGCAGGAGGGCTGCAGTCAGATATGACACAGCAGAGAGAGTGCCCAGGACACAGCACAACACAGATTCATGTTGTGGAGGACAGCTAGACCCTGAAGTGCAGGAAAGAGGGCAAATCCATGCCTGCACCCACTCAGAACCTGAGACTCAGCAGAGAGCCACAGCCTAGAAGCTGGATGTGGCAAGCTGCAGGGGAGGTCATGGGCAGAAGCAGAATAGGGGGACTTCTCCAGCCGAGAGGCCTAGCTGATCAGACTTGGAGAGGAATCATAACACCAACTGTGGGGTATGACTCTGGGGAGAAGGGTACTGACACCTGAAGCAAGTATCTGACCTGCAGCACACCCAGAGTATGAAGAAGCCTGGGTCCTAAGAGGAATAGACTGTGACCTGTCCTCACACTCCAGACACTGTGCATGACATCTTCAGGGCTTTGCTGCCAGTTTTGCTGGGCAGAGAGGGAAGAATGGGTCTGCCAGAATGTTCTTTGTGACTCACAAATTGCTTGGTTAATCAGGAGCACCACCCTGGAGGGTCCTGCTGAAACTAAGGTGTCCGCTATCTTGTGAGGTTTCTTGCTGACCTCTTCTACATGAATATTGAGTACAGCCACCATCATTTTTAGTAGCTTTTGGTAAGCTTTGAGATCTTCTAGAATCAGTAAATCATCATCTATGCAGCCTTATAATGTGATGAAGAAGATGCATGGAGATGCTCAGGCAATGTCAGGCACTGCAGTGGAGGAGCTGTCTGAGCAACTTCCAGCCTCTCAGCATCAGTCCCAGTACTGAGTGCCAAAGAAAATTGCCTGTGGTTTTGCTGTTCTCAGCGAGCCCTCTAGGAATCCAACTGAGGTAGGCGAGAGGAGGTCTAAGCATGAGGGAGCATAGGCATAGGGTTCTGAAGGGCCATTGACATGAGTCTGGGGGCCATTTTTTGCATGGGGCGTTGCCCCTTGAGATGGGCCCACTACTGAGACTGCTACAAGAATGCCGGGCACCAACACTCCAGTGGCGGGTACCTGTCCCGCCTTAACTGGGACAAAAAAGAACTCACCACTGAGCATGTCAGATCCTGTCTGAAGTGGAGACAGGTAACCGAACTTCAGGGATGGAAGTACAAAGGATAAGATTGGTAGTTCGCCCCTCAACTATATTGTTTTTTGCAGTACTGACTGTATAGAAGGGGCATTGGTACTGCCTGTTTTTGGGGAACCAGAGCAGAACTGCGAGCATGGGAGCCAACTGAAAGCTTTCCTGATCCCTGGATGTTCTGCTACCGAAAGGTTAATCAGTTCTCTGGCAGCTGTGTAGGCCTCTAGTCAGTATGGGTATTAAAGTCCTGAGTTTAATGTCTTTCTGTGGAAATTGGGGTTGGCCTTGACAGGCCTGGAAGAGGTCAAATGTAACATCTGTCACTGATGTGATACTCCACCAAGTGTTTTTTGGCAACTGGCTTTGGGTAGCTGACCATCAGTGACCTAGTACACGACTGGCAGGAAAACCCCAGAGAGAGTGGTGTGGCTCCAGTCCCAGACCTGAGATTACAAAATAGCCTAAAACCCCCTTAAATTGAAGACTTTCACTAATATTTACAATACTCTGTGTCAGACTAACACTAAGTGAATAAAACAAACAAGACCAGAGGAGGGCGAAATGTTATGGCTTGCAGGGCACACTTGGCATCTCAGACCCTTCAGACCAGCTCCCAAGCTCCAGCTGGGAAGTAGGGTCAAGACACCCTTGCTGGGAAGAGTCAGTCCAACTCTCAGGTATTCATGGCAACCCACCAGCCACATCCCTTCTACCCCTCCTCCTCTTCTGCCTCTGCTCCCTCAGCGCCTGCCCCAGTGCTCCAGGCAGCCTGACTGCAGTTCTGCCAGTTCTGGTGCTCCAGGCAATGGGGTCAGGGGGAAGGAGGTTTAGATGGTGGCAGGAGGTCCTGGAAACACAGTCAATGGGTGGAGATAGGAAGGGAGGGGCTAGATAGGGCAGAGATTCCTGGGAGTCAATGCCAATTGGATGGGAAGAGGGGGTGGGATTGGAGAAGAGCTGGGGGCTGGGCCCTGATGGCCTGGGCACAGCATTCCCTACCCAGCCCTTCTTACAATTTCCTTACCTGATGTGGCTCTCAGGCCAAAAAGTTTGCCCACCCTGGAACTAGGTACAGTAGCAATGAATGGCCGTGTCTACACGTGCCCCAAACTTCGAAATGGCCATGCAAATGGCCATTTCGAAGTTTACTAATGAAGCGCTGAAATGCATATTCAGCGCTTCATTAGCATGCGGGCGGCAGCCGCGCTTCGAAATTGACGCTCCTTGCCGCCGCGCGGCGCGTCCAGACGGGGCTCCTTTTCGAAAGGATGCTGCTTACTTTGGGCTACGTCTACACGTGCCCCAAACTTCGAAATGGCCATGCAAATGGCCATTTCGAAGTTTACTAATGAAGCGCTGAAATGCATATTCAGCGCTTCATCAGCATGCGGGCGGCAGCAGCGCTTCGAAATTGACGAGGCTTGCCGCCGCGCGGCGTGTCCAGACGGGGCTCCTTTTCGAAAGGACGCCACCTTCTTCGAAGTCCCCTTATTCCCATGAGCTCAGCCTTCTTATACTTGCCCACTGTAATACATGATACCAGAGGGCATTTGAGATGCCCCTACTGATACCAATGAGGTAGAAAATTCTCTGACAACTGTGCACAAGGTGCACACACTAGGAGTGGAATGAATATGTGTAATCACTTAATGAAAACCAGGATGAGTTTTTAGATGGATCTGCCAGGGTGGGACACTGACTCCTGGGAGCAGCCGCATCACATCCTTCACCTTTGGCTGCTGCATTTCCCAGGAATAGAGGTCTGTGGATGAGCAGATACAGATTCTGTCCGTGGATATCCACATCCACAGATAGAAATTTGTATCTGCACGGGGCTCTATTAATAAGTAGTTTCACATTTTTGCGGACACTCTGAATGGCCTGTAAAAATATCCTTACAACTGGCTTGCATACATTCATGGAGATTTTCCCAGTGTTTAGAATACCAGATTTATTAGTTGGGAACTCTTAGCTAGTAAGATAACATATTGGTTTGACCTACATACATGCACTTTGTATGGTGTCACTGATGTGCTGTCCATTTCAATGACTGTTCAACCTGCTCTGGTAATTATGTACCAATCTTTTAATGCTGGCTTTCCAGCTAATTATATTAAACATTAATGATGATGATAAATCAAATCACAAGACAAAGAATGTTCCAAAACACCAGGCACATTATTTTCACATGGGACTTTAAAATACACGTTACAGAAGATTAACAATCTTAACAACATTTATAGAGTTAAAGTGATGAAACACAATGACCAAAATTGCAAAGCCATAAATGTCTCTGTGTTTAAATCTCCCTCAAGCTTATGAGCTCCAAAGGTCACAGGAACAGTGCTTAGAAACTCACTCCATTCTCTGGAGGTTATTTATTATCGTTATTAAACAGAAAGTTAAACTATAATATCAACACGTGTTTTTCTGACTTTTTGTAAAACTTAGTGTACATACGCTGTACTAAGTGAAAAACAGTCTCTTCATAGTATGTTCAGCCAGCTAGTCTTCACAAAGGCACTTACCAGCCTGACTGGATTGATTATGGACTGATAACTTAAGAGTCACTATACAATTAATGTTAAAAGTGTTGAACAGTATCATCTTGCTATGTGTTAAATAATAGTTGGAGTTAATAGTACGAACATTAATATACTCTAACAATCACACCATCTGTGGATTGAACTTCTTGCTTACCTTTTCAGTTTGCTGTTAATTATTTGGCAAAAAAGAGTTTTTGATTAAACAATTTCTTCAGTGAAGGTATCAAAAATTTCAAGTTTTTTCAAAAAGAATTAAAACTTTTGGTTTTTCAACAAAAGGTTGAAATTTTCCATGGGAAAAATAAACTGTTTTCCAACAAATTCTATATTTTACCAAAGTTGGGAGTCATTTACTAGTTCTAAAATGGTAAGTGTAAGTTGCTTTTCAAAATGACATTTGCTTCATTTAAGCAAAGCACCAAAAGTGCTTAAGTTTAACATCAAAGGGACTTAAGTACATGCTTAGAGTTAATCAACGATTTAAGTACTTTGGGGAATAGGGTACTTTGCTGAATTGGTGGCTTGAAGAAGGCTATATAAATAACTTTGTGTTGGGCAATCACCTGTCTTTACAGATCCCTAGATTTCTCTGCCAGAAGGGACCACTGTAAGCATCTGTGATTTCCTGTGTAACATAGGCCATAAAACTTCCCCAAAATAATCCCTAGAGTTGATCTTTTTAAAACCCACCAATCTCAGTTTTAAAATTGCTAGTGATGGAGAATTCACCACAATCCTTGGAAAATTTTTCCAGTGCTTAATTGCTGTCACTTTAACCCCTTAACTTTCTCTTTGTTAAAATAAATAGATTGCACTCTCTGAATCAATCATCATAAGGCCAGTTTTAATGCTTTATTATCCTTGTGACTGTTTTTGGAACCCTCTCCAACTTTTCTTGAACTGCGCATGTCAGACCTGGACACAGTATTCCACGAGCAGTAGCATGAGTATCAAATAAAGAGGTAAAATAAATTCTACTACTTCTATTTGAGATTCCCTGGTTTATGCATCCCAGGATCCCATTAGCTCTGTTAGATACGGTGTTATACTGGGAGTTCACATTGAACTGATTATCCATCATGGTCCCAAAACCTCTTCTCAGGATAGAGTCCCACACTTTGTATCTATGGGATACCTACAATCTTTATTGATAGGTGCACATTTACATTTAGCTGTATGAAAATGCATGTTTCTTTCTTGTATCCAGTTTACCATCCAATCAAAACACTTATGTATGCGTGACCTTTCCTGTGATTATTTACCACATCCCAAATTTTTGGGTTGTCTGCACACTTTATCACTGAAGATTTAATTTTTTAATTACAGGTTGTTGATAAAATAATTAAATATAGTAGGGCCAAGAATCTATCCATGTGGGACGTGACTGAAAACACATGCATTGGATAACCACTTCTCATTTACATTTGCACTTTAAGACCTATCATTTATCCAGCTGTTGATCCAGTTAATGTGTGCCCATGTAAATTTTCTATTGTTCTAGTTTTTTAATCAAAACACTGTGCAGTATTAAATCACATGCCCTACAGAGGTCTAAGCATATTTCATCATCACTATAACTTTTTTCAGCCAAATATGTGATCTCATCAAAAAAAGGATATCAATTGATTTGATGTGATCTATTTTCCATAAACCCAGATTGATTTACATCAATTACATTACCCTCCTTTAATTCTTTATTAATAAAGTTCTGTATCAGCCACTCCGTTGACTTACCCAGGACATCTGTCATGCCAAAAGACCTACAATTATCTGGATTGTTCTATGTAGTTTTTTAAAAATTGGCACATTGGTGTTTTTCCTGTATTCTGGAAGTGTCCCAGTGCTCCAAGACGTATTGAAAATCAACATTAAAAATCCAATGAGCTCCTCATCCAGCTTCCTAAAATCTCTTTTATGTAAGCTACTTGAACTGGTGACTTAAAAATGCCTCACTTTAGTAGTTTCTGTTTAACCTTCCCCAAGCAATCTAGTGGAGTGGCAAGATTTATAATGAAGCTACATTTGTCCCTCCCACTCCTCTTCTCCCCCAGAGAATTTCTAACCATATTGGACCTGATTCCGAGCTCATTTACACTGACATAAATCTGGACCCCAAAGGGATTACACAAATGTGATCAGAGTCTGGCCTTCACTGTGGGCTACTGGTATTTCATTTCCCTTACTTTATCTCTACTCCGCAGTGCATGCTCCAATAATTTTCTATGGCTATAGCTGAAAAAGCTAATAGAGTCTCACCTTTGTCTAGAAAATGAAAATGTTATTACTACTGGTCATGGGCAGTAGGTTAATACTAGCTGCACCCACCATCAGTCTCCTCCAGAAGACTTCTAAGCTGCCTCCCAGCCATCCTCTGCTACCCCTCCAATGGAAAGAAATTCCTGGGGCACCAGGACTCTGCTATCTGGTGATACAGTTGCTTGCATAATGGGCTGAACTATCAGTGTGGCTTTGGCTGTTTCTCTGGCTAAACTACATGCAGATTGCACATCCAACCAGCTGTGTAAAGGCATCATGGAAAACTACAACTACGCCCATACATGAACACTAGCAATGAATAGGCCCTAAAGGATTTGATGAATGAAAAATACTCAGCTTTTAAAATTCACATCTGAGTCCCATTGTTTGGGAAATAGGGCTGACCTTTTGGTTACCATGGAACTTAGGAAAGTGGGAACTGAGAAAGTGTGCATCATCCCAAACAAAGGCTTGAGTCAGATATTGTTCAGCATCTTATGGACTGTCAACTACGTGCTATTTGGATGCATGTCCTCCTTTTATAATGGTCCCCAGGCAAGAAAATATAATAAAGAAGCCTGACTATTCTTTCCTGTTATTATAATTAAGGAAAGATTGTGTCATCCTGAGACATCCCACAGAAACAGTACAAATCATTTGTCCCTTCTATTATATAGACATATGTGGGGTCCATGAGAGAATCTGACTTCTCTACCAGTAGAATAACCATTTCCTGTCCAATCACAGGAATCCTTTAAGTACTGCCACCACCTCAAGTAAAATCAGAGAAAGAGAGAGAGGGAGAAATGTTGTTGCAATTGCTGACATCAATTACATCCATGAGAGGTGAAGCTGAGGAGTTACATCAATCTCAAAAGCTATATTTTTTAAAGTACTAGAAAGCAAGAGATAAACCCATGAAGTCCTACATGCTGGGCTACCTTCATTCTCCTTTATGATGTCACTAAGATGAATGGATCTACCTCACAGGTAAAGTGCCAATGACTTCAGAGTTAATCCAGGCAGAGGCTTACTGTGGCAAAGAAGTGATACAAACAGGATGCATATAATATCCACACTTTCAACAATGCTTTAATCTGGTCCTATGTGTATATTTTCATGAAAGGAATTTTTCAATAAAAGCTTTGTGCACACAGAAACTTTTAACTGTGCACATACTGCACTTGCAAATTGATAGGCCAAAGCAGTACTAGGTATCAATTTTTATGCATAACAGACTTGCAAAGTATATGTTACATATGCATGTGCAAATCCATCAAGGATAAAAGTCCAATATTACTGGTAGTTGGTTACTCCTCTAGCTCATATCATATTATAGAGATCTGTGATGAAGATTTTTGAGATTAAACACAGAAGATAATTTATGTCAGAGGCTGTTATATGAGTAAACAACTTCCGAATGTATGTAAAAAAACCTGAGCCATGAAAACTGAACTCAAATTTGCATATCACTTGGAAAACGTGTTTCAATTAATGTCAGCTAGCATTTTGGTGTCTTTTGTGAGCATATACTACTTAGTCCTTGACTGTGGACATAGAGCCAAGTATGCAGACGAGTCCCTATAGTGACTCAGAAAGTTCCCATCACGATTTAAACCATGCGTTAATTTGCACATTAACACATGCTTTAAATCGTGATGGGAACTTTCTTTGTCACTAAAGGGGCTCGTCTGCATACTTGGCTCAATCTAATTCTTGACCTTCCCCCCCACCCCTCCACTCTCTGATTTGCTCACCTTGATTATTTTTTTCTGATTTGTCCTCCTTGCTTACTGTTTTTGGTCCTCTGTGCCTTAAATATTGAGTCTGTTCTGGTCTGGCTATGGTCTGAAGAAGTGGGTCTGTCCCATGAAAGCTCACCTAATAAACTATTTTGCTAGTCTTTAAAGTGCTACTTGACTGCTTTTTGTTTTGATAGTGTATAGACTAGCACGGCTTCCTCTCTGTTACTATTCAACATATTTTTTGTATGGCTGTTAGCTTCCTCAGCCATTCAGAATAGGGTAAGGTCTATTTACCCGTTTCTAACACATTCATCTGCATGAAATCAAGGCATTCTCTAGCTCTGAATCTATGCAGGTTCCCAAAGTGAACCCTTTTCAGGTTCCAGAGCACATGAATGCTGATGTCAGCTGTTACATATGTACATAGATATAAATACGGGAAGAATGACTGACATGAGAGTGAAAACTTCATATTACAAAGGATGCCATGCTGACATACCTTTAGGCAATACTTTAGATTTTGTGTCGATTTAATATTTACAATTAATTGAAATTTCACACTGTAATTACATATTACATTCTTCCCAGTAAGCAAAAGCATAGGTCAGGTAACCAGAAGATGGCAAGATTCCACTAGATATTATCTTTTGCATCACAATTAATTTGCATCGATGCCTCATAAACCCCACTAAAAATAGTCACGTCTCACTTTGCGTGCCTACAAAATTCTGATTATGTAAAGCAAGGTTTGTGCAACAGGATGGAAGATTTAAAAGGCTCTAGCTTTCATCTGAAGAAACCTGAGATGAAATAATAGCATTTTAAGTCTACAAAAGTAAAAGGTAAAAAAGTGTTTTTCCTTTAACATACAATATAAAGTTAGTGACAGGTGAGCCCAAAGGAACATAAACATTGGATTCTGTTCAGTGACGATATTTAGGGGTGATCCTAATTTGATGAGGCAGTCATGTATCCTGCAGTCTATTTTGTAGGATGTTGAAAGCTGCCAAAAGACCTTTCAGCAATGATACTTCATAACAATGTTGTATAATGATACTGAAATGTTAATAAGCTGCTAGAAGTCATAGAACTGACCATCTGAACAGTCCTTCTATAGGAAACAAATGCCAAAGTTAAAAAATCTTTCTTGCAACACTTTGGGACTTTCCTCACCAGATGAGCTGAAGTATCAAAGATGAAAGGATTTGAGGAAAAGGGACTCTTTTTTTTTTCTTTTGGTTTAGTAATAGCAATTGGTTTTTCTGAACCAATTTTTTCCCTTCCTCATTTCATATTCCCACTTACTGTGTGGAGTCTTCACAAGCAACAAGCATTCTCTAGGAAAGCACACAGAACTCAGGGAGGAGAGAGGAGAGGAGAAAAGATAAATTACCTGAGGAAGATGTTCATCAGAGCTGCAAGAAGTGACTAACAAATTATCATAAAGCAAGCTGCACATATGCTTTTGCACCTAAGAGCAAGTCTACACTATGGGGATAAGTTGATCTAAGCTATGCAATTTGACTTATTTTAGTGATGTAGTTCAGATTAACAAAGCTTGGAACTACTTACCACATGGTCCACAGTGTGCTGTGTTAAGAGAAGATGTGCTCCTGTCAACTCCCCTTATTCATCTCCCTCTGGTGGTGTACCAGAGTTAACAAGACAATTGATGGTTGATTTAGTGGGTCTTCACAAGACCTACTCAATCAACCCCTGGTGCATCAACTGCCACAACATCAATCCACCCGGTAGTGGAGATATACCCCGAGCAAATCCAAACTCCACTTAGGGTTAGACCCTTACATGAACACTGCATATAAATGGGGAAAAACTATGGAAGAGTTACATTTTCCTGAATCACCTTTGTTGGCAGACTGGTTTTTCATAATCTTTTATGCAATACAATCTCTGCTTTCACCACATCTACACCACAATTTTTTAGTGGAGCAGCCCAAAGCCCATAAGCCCAAGACAGCTGCTATGGCACAGCCACAGGATTTTCACTGCAGTGTAGACACATCTGTAAAGTGATTGCAAAACCATAATAACGTATGAGAGAGAATTTCTGCCAGAATTTCTGGTGAATTTATCAAAATATGAGTTTTCCAGAGCCCTAAAATTAATTTGGTCTTTTAAACTCATTACTCTTCTCTTTTTTAATCTGAGAGTTATCTGGAGAGTGGGCCTGAAAATAAATAACAAGGATATTTTTTCAAACATTGTTTTCCATTTTCCCAGAGGAAAATTAATACACTCGTGTCTCCCCCTGCTGGAAAAAGATTAGAAGTATTTTTCTATTTAAATAACAACCAGAAGAGAAAAGAAAAGTGAAAAACATTATAATGGAAAACCATCATTCTGGTGAGTTTAAACAGAAGGAGTATCATTACTTGATAGCTATAATAAACTTCAACCTATTATTCAACTGCACTAAGTACAGAAATGATTTTTAAAATGAAGTACAGTAAGAACAGGATGATCCTGGAAAAAATACAACATATAAATCTAAGATAGTTATTGCAAAATCTGGCATCATGTATACCATTTAAAATATGTATAAAGGAGCGGGTTAACAGCATCATTTAGACATTGCCATTACTCTGATCCTGGGTCTGGCTGACCACAACTTAGTACACAACCACAAGAGTGGGAGAAAGGTGACTTTATGCAAGTGGGGTCCACAGTATAAATTCAAACAACCTGTGCTTTCATTTCTTTCTTCTTCCTCCATATATTCTTTCCTCTTTATTCCGACTAGAGTTTATTACTTGCTGCTCTTTTTGTTATCTAACTACTTTGGTATTCCCATTGCTGTAGTGAATAAGCACCTTACAAATGTTATTGATTTTATTCTTACAACACTTCTCTTTGATAGGAAAAATTGTTCTTCCTGTTGTACATGAGGAACTGAGACAAAGAGGAATTAATACCTCAGCAGGACACTTAAACATGCATAAAATGGTGGACTGATCCCTTTAAGAGGGAACTAACTTGGTCGACCTTTAAGAGGGACCTGATACAGATGGTCATAATAAAGAACCAGAGGTGAGCAGGAAACAGAAAATCATGGCAGAAAGGATCAGCAATGAATATGAGGTTCCTGCTCAATCTAGCTTGGAAAAGAGTTTAGGTCTTGAAACCAGGGCCAATAGGCCAAAGAATGGTGAGGGCCAATGCAATTGGGGCTTGCAGTTGCTGAGCTCTCAATACAGAACAGAGAGCACCAGGAGCAGACTGGAACTTTTTCTGGAGGAAGAAAAGGACTCCAGCTAGGAAGAATGGGGAGTCCCTGTTGGGAAGAGCAGGGAAAGACCCCAGGTACAGGGGCCTGGCGGAGCTCTTTGATAAAAAAACCTGGACTGAAAAATAACCCTGGAACTAGCAAAGCTGAATTTATGCTATATTGATGGATGACATTGTGTGTCGACGTTTGGGGACTTTGAAAATGGTTGGAATTGTTTATTTCCAAGGAGGGGTATTATTGTTCATAAAAGAGTCTCTCGCAGTTCTGAGGAACTCTGATGAGGGAAACTAGAGACTAGAGTGCCCTCTGGTTACAGGGGAGCACAGAAAGCAAGCTGCCCAGATATACTTTGACTTCAGTGGGATACCCAAGTTCTTGAGCACTCTGCTGAATCAGCACCTTAAGAATTTGCCCAAGGTCACGTAGAAGTCTGTAATATAGCTGGGAACCAAGCCAGGTGTCTTGACTATTTAATTTAGTGCCATATCCATTCATCCTCTCCTGCTTTTTGCTTCATTTTTATTCTCTGTCTCTTGTGCATGGAGCAGTCTTCCACTTTTTGTTCAACAGCCAATCACCTTCCTTTTATACAAATTTTTTCTTAAAACAAATGTCTTCCAATAATCTTTACAATGATAACTTATTACAATCATGTTTGGAGAAAAGAAACGCTGGTACCAATTGATCTGTCTGTCCTACATTGTCTAAGCCTCTCGAATGGGAGCAGAAATCACATCTTCTATGTTTACATAGAAGAACCTGATTTGGGAGGTGATGGTCTGGCATCTGGACAGCATGGCCAGTCTAGTGGAGGTGCTGATGGATGACCATTGCCTCAATATTGGTGGTCTTTGCCTCTTCCAGAACGCTAATGTTGGTGTATCTGTCTTCCCATCTGATCTTCAAGATCTTGTGGAGGCATTGTTGATGATGCTTCTCAAGGACTTTCAAGTGATGTCTGTAGGTTGTTCAGGTTTCAGACCCATACAACAATGTTGGGAGAATAATGGTTTGATAAACAAGAAGCTTGGTATCAGTTTGAATGTCATGATCTTCAGAAACTCTGTGCTGTAAATGAGCAAAGGCTGCACTGGCACAGCTCAGATGGTGTTGGATTTCTACATCAATATCTCCCTTGGATGAGCGATAACTTCCAAGGTAGAGGAAATTGTCAACATTCTCCAGTACTTCTCCATTGATTTTAATGGATGGCTCTTATGTTTCATTTGGAAAGGGCTGATGTAACACTTTGTTCTTCTTGATGTTGAGTGTGAGACCAGGACATGTAAGCAATGACAAACATTCAGGATAGTTTGAAAACCTCTCTCAGAGAGGGCAAAAACTGCATTGTCATCAGCATACTGAAGTTCCATGATAGCTGTGGTGGAAATCTTACTATTAGCTTTCAGCCGACTAAGCCTGAACAGTATTCCATCCATTCTATAGATGTGTTGTACACCTTCGCAATATGCTAGGACTTCCCTCTGATTTACTGATAAGAAATCTAGTTTTGCATTTTGAGTACTTGCATTCTGGTAGTATACTTTGGAATGAATTTTAATGCAGTTTAGTATTTTTCATTGCTCACTAAAACATTCATGTGGGAAGAAGAATTTTTGGTACACTGCAATTGTTCACCATTTCTTAGTCGAATCAACTTCTTGCAGGAACCCTGGTTTGACCTAGTTATCACAAATAATTCATTCTTTAATTACCCCATTTGTTAACTGTTCAAATTCACATAGCTTAGTTTTATGAGTTTTGTAGAGTAATGTCTTACAGTTCTACCTGGTACCTGCTCTCTTGTAAAGAAAACATACCTTTCCCAAGTGTCATTTTTGCATGGATCAAACTGTTCTTGAAATGATTCTGCAGTCCTCATCATTCTCCAGAGAACATACTGTAGATCACAGTGCCTCTTGGCCTCTCACATGTAACGGACTGGAGGATTTCAGACTTTCTGATTTGTTTTCAAAACCATGGCTTCAAGGAGGATTTGATAGTAGCTCCCCCCCCGCAACACACAACTCTTCAATTCTCTGCCACAGGAAATAGCTTCATTTGTTCAATGTTTGCCAAAGATTCAGTTTTCTTCTGGCACCATGTAATAAAGTATAGTATACAGGAGTGCTGATAAAAGACTGGTTCTTATTTCCTGGCCCAGTTACATCAAGTCGGTGTTATATAAGATTACAACCTCTGCCAAGTAATAGGGGTCAATATCCTTTGATTCCAAGGGTACTGTTACAATAGACTTGGGAGTGCTCTAAAAACAGCAGTTTTAAACCAGCTAGAAACCTAATCATAAATTGTTGATAATCAATTACAAACTTCTGCTGAATTCCATCTACAGTGGATTTTTCTGAAAGACAGCATTAACTTTTAACCTAGATGGGACTGGGTCTGTGAAAGCTTCCATATAATCCCACTGTTCGGATACCACATCAGTTCAGAGACAGAGCTGACAACTTTGGAAAGATCAGATACCTAATTCCTCATATAGCTCCATAACACACTGCAATCCAGGCAATATAAATCACACATGAATGACAGTATTTCTGTTTTACTCTCTTCCCAGGATTATTCTTAATTAACCTGATCATATGTATGTTTTAAGTGTTCATTTCAGGCAAAAGCTATATTTAAGGACTGATTTTGCCCTATTCAGATTGTAACTGCTAGAACTGGGGTCTGCATGATAAGCAAAAATGGTGATATGTCAAATGACAGCAGAAATCAAATGAATTCTTTGCCAGCTGTTTCCAGTGATTCCACAACATACAAGAACCAGTGTGGGAAATAAGGTTACAGCTGACAATCAGTGCCAAAAATGTAATAAAAAAATAGAGGGTAACTGGCCACTTGGAATGTCAACACTCAGTCATGGTATTGAATATATAATTTTAATAACTACTTTTTGCCTTTTTAGGCATTTCTTAACTTTTTCTTCACAACAAATGATAACAATCTCTCAATCCTGCAACAAGAACTTCTAGCGCTTGTTTTAATGAAGGTTTGCTCATACAATGGGATAAGCAGATTGAAATGCTGGATCACGGACAACTATATTCAATATCTTTTGAGAGCTGGTTCTTTATGTTATTTGTGCTTGATAGGGAGGCAGACAACCTTTTGCAAGCTCCTGTGTAAAGTGTGTGTGGTGGTGGTGGGGTGATGGGAGAGCAGCTCTGTAGCCCTGGAAGGGGTGGGGCCAGGGTATCATAGAATCATAGGGCTGAAAGGGACCTCAGGAAGTCATCTAGTCCAGCCCCCTGCATTAAGCAGGATCAATCCCAAATAAGTCATCCCAGCCAGGACCTTGTCAAGCTGGGACTTAAAAACCTCTAGGGATGGAGAATCTACCACCTCTCTAAGTAATGCATTCTAGTGCTTCACCACCCTCCTGGTGAAGTAGTTTTTCCTAATATCCAACCTACTGCTCTCCTTCTGTAGCTTCAGACCATTGCTTCTTTTTCTGCCATCTGTCACCACTGAGAACAATTTCTCTCCATCCTCTTTAGACCTCCCCTTCAGGAAGTTGAAGGCTGCTATTAAATCACCCCTCAGTCTTCTCTTCTGTAATCTATATAAGGCCAAATCCCTCAGCCTCTCCTCCTAGGTCATGTGCTCCAGACCCTTAATCATTTTTGTTGCCCTCCGCTGAAACTGCTCCAGCACATCCACATCCTTTCTATACTGGGGGGCCCAAAACTGAACACAGTACTCCAGATGTGACCTCAGTAGTGCCGAATAGAGGTGAACAACTACAGTAGCAGCAGTGGCAGCCAGAGGCCCAGATCCCTTTGAATCACCAGGCCCTGGGGCAACTGCCCTCCTTTTGTGCCCCACCCTGGGGCCAGTGGGCTCAGTGCTTGTCTTTCGGTCTGTGGTTCTCTTATTGTCTCTTATTTGTCTTGTTTTTACTTGATGAAACAAGTTTTGAGGTGTCAAGATAATTACTACTCTAAGCAATATATTACTTTTTTAACAAGACAGCAAAATCCAATCCAGCAGCCTCTTACTAGTACAAGTTTACAAGGTAGGTAAAGAGCTAATTATGTTACTAATTAATTTTATATTTTTTCTGGCTACGCCCTCCCTCCCCCCATGAAAATGTTCCTGTTCAACATTCCCCTAATGATGTTTTTGCCAAGAATTCAGGTATGCTTTTAACAGGACTAGCCAGAATAGCTGAGGTCATGCATTCTATAATGCAAAGACCAAAAAGGAGAGAGAGAAAAAAAAAGGATGTCAAATTCAAGACAGGCAAATATTTGCTAAATAACAAAAACAAAAACAAACAAACAAAAAAAAGGCATACATGGAAATGAAACTGTTGCCACAGCAAATGAACAACAGCAGCCAGACAGGCTCAAGGAAAAATGACAATTTTTTTTTGCCAACATTAGTATTGCACGACAGAGATACAGAAAATGAAAAGTTTAGTGAGACTAAAAAGAGCAGGAATTCCCTGCAAAAGATAACATTAAAAAATGAGTGAAGAACTTTGGTGAACTTGCATGTATTTAGCAGGAGATGCTATGAATGGTTTCTACGTCACGCTACTTCAGAATGATTAACGTGCGATTTCAATTAATTTTCCATAATTGAAAGCAAGTGCATGGACCCAACTTTCAAGCACTGAGTTGTGTGATGTCCTGGATAGAGAAGGAAAGAGAAAATGAAAATAAACTGCAATACAAGATGGAAGGATAAATGGGTTTATAAGATTAATTTTACTTTTGAACGTCCTTTCTTTCTTGCTTGCTTTCTATATAGGCTGTCTTTTCCTTCTGAGCCCGTAATTCAACTAGAGGTCTAGGTATTACACTGATAAAAACTCTGTAAATACTTCAGACATAAATGCAATGGACAGTTATTTACCTAGTAGATAAGATAGAAAGAAATCAAGAATCACTTGGTCCAATCCCTCATTTACCTCATTTACCTCAGCACATGGAGAAATGACAGCTAAAACAGTTTTAGTAGAAAACAGATCAAGATATAGATAACATAACCCAATATTTAATTACTTAGTAAAGGCTCAAAGTTTCACATTTGTAAAGTAAGTTCTCTGCTTCAAATTATTTTTATCATTTAAAAGTAATTTGATTACAGTGGGGCCTCTACATTCGTGAAGGTTCCATGTTAAGAACTCTCGCGAATACTGGAGGGCAGCCGCTCCTCAAGAATGTTTAGACCCTACTGTACTTATTTATTTTTGCAGCAGGGAAACCAAGGATTGAACAACACTGAGCAACTGGTAGATATTCAGTCTACTTCCTTGGATGAAAAGTTAAAAGAACTGCATTTAATAAAATATCAAAGAAAATATTCAAGTTGTCTGTCCTTTTCAAAGTTAGCAATCCCAGGATTATTTTTCTTATCAAGCTGTAATGTTTAGACTCATTGTGTTTAACTAGGCTTGAATCTTATCTCAGGTAACCTGGTTTTAAACTTGTATAACCTACACTGACTCATAGGTATTACTCCTGATTTAGATTCCCATAACGGTTCACATAACTGGTAAGTAACTGTACAGCTAGTCAGTAGGCAAATCTACAGTGCAGCAATCAGCCACATAGTACCATCTTTGCAGACACTGATACAGAGTATAAGAAATCCCAAAGCATACCATAACACAGATGTGCCCAAACTGTGGGACCACCCACCCCAGGGTGCCTGGAGGAATGTTCTGGTGGTGCAGCAAGGCCTGGGCCGGCCCTCATGGAGGCAGCAGAGCCTCCCACATTGGTCCTCCCACAGTGATGCTCCAGCTCCCTCACCTTTGTTCTGCCCAACTCCTTGGTTCCCAGCCACAGCCATGCTCCCAGCCCCTGCCCAACCCTTGTCCCCAGCCTTAGCCCCTGAACTGGAGCTTCTGCTCTGAGCCCCACCCCTAGCTTCAGCCCCTGGCTGCAGTTCTGCTTCAGCCCCAGCTTTGGCTCCCAGCTGCAGCTCTGCTTCTGGATCCAGTCCTGCTGTTAGCTGCAGTTCTGTCTCAGCCCAAGACCTACAGCTGTGGCCACAGCCTCTGTCCATTTGCTTCTATCTGCACCCCACAACTACCCCACCACTGAAGCTATGGCAGAGGTAAGGGGGAAAACCATGAAAAGTTTGGAGACCACTATCTTATCACATTGAAAACTTATTATAAGACCCAAGATAAGAAACAGGTCCAACTCTTATCTCTCTAATTATTCCAGAGTCTTCTTCAGATAATGAATCCAGGACTATAGTTCCCTATAATTTGTTCATGGCTTACAGGTTCTTTGTTCACATTCCAAATGCAATAACTTCAGTATTCATAGAACACAGCCCAACCAGAGGTGTTTAAAGATATGAACAGCCATCTGCACCAGACCTTTTCGTCAGGTTGCCCCTGACATTTACACACTAAAGGGAAAAAGTGAAGTTGTCAATTGAAAACAGAAAACTGCTTTCTGGTCCCTAAAGAAATGGAAATAAATGTGCAAGTGTACAGCACATTTGCAGCTATTTCCTGTCCATGATCTGTTACATTGCAACACAAGTCTGGGTTTCAGGAAAGCATGTACTCATGCCAAAATTGTTTGGAATGTACGAAAAAGGTCAGGATGAGGAATTTATATGTTTCACAGTTATTTGGGAATTACGGGAAAGGAACTTGGCTACTCATGGCATTGAGTCAAACACATCGGTCACACAGGTGTAATAAACCTAGAGTGCTCTGTGGCACATAGACTTTCAATCCCAATTCCACTTTATTAGAAGGAAAGCAGCACATCTGTCTAATCATTGGAACTAGATAGATGAACTGATTCTGAGGGAAAAATTCAAGGATCAGTTCTAAAACTCTTCTCTTTTTAGAACTAAACCTGGCTAGATCAATTATTTAGTTCTGTAACCACTATGACTTTGTCTTACATGAATGTGTATTTAAACCTTTCCTCAGCACCAAACCAGCTGCCGGGACTAACCCAGCTGTGGCGCTGGCTAGGGAGCCTGCACTGGGTGGCCACATGCACCCAGTTAAAGGAAGGCTGGTGTAGAGTTGTTCCGCTGGTGGGGGTGAGCTGAGCCACGCCCACTGGAGGGGAGAAGCCACTCAGGTAACAGGGCTTTCTTTCTTGGGGACACAGCTCCACTGAGGGGAGGGAACAGCAGCATGATGAGCTGCTTCCTCCCACCCACACAAGGGCTGGCCCAGAACACAGGGGCTGTACCAGCTGCAGCCCAGAGCTGCCGCAGCCTGGGGCCACAGCCCCACAGTCCCTCTCTGAAACTGGGCCTGTGCTGGGGCCAACAAGAAGTGGAACCAGCTCAGCATTTAGTTGCTGGGGTGTGGAGGCTGTGGCAGCTCTGTGTGCAGCAGCTGTGCAGCCTGGAGGGGTGAAAAGCAGGGCGAGTGAGGGGCTGTCCGCAGCTCCCTGCCCTGCTGCTGCTGAAACAGTGGAATTAACTTTAATTGGTGTGAACTGCCGGATCCCTCCCACCACCCTGCCAGCCATTAAACCAATTAAATTTGGTTCCACTGTTTCAGCAGCAGCAGAGCAGTGAGCCATAGAGGAGTCAGTTGTGGCAGCGTCCGGAGCCACAAATGACTTCTTAAAGAGCCGCATGCGGCTCCAGAGCTGCAAGTTGCTCACCCCTGCTCTAGGGAATCCAGACAAGTGGAGCCAGGAGTCCCACCTCATCATCACTGCTGTGGCCAAGGAATGAGCTGCAGTGTTGGCATTGTCCAGAGAGGCTTGGAGAGCTGTTCTGGCTATCAATGATCCCTCAGCCAAGTTGGGAGCAAACTTCATGGCAGTTATTCAATAAAAATGTTCACGTCCTGGAATACGTTGTATGTGTACTTTGCTAAGAGGGCTGAGTAGTCTGCAATTCTGAATTGTAGAGATGCCAAAGAATAGGATTTGTGACCCAGGAGATCCAACATTTTCCAGTCTTTGTCATATGAGTACAACAAAATTGGGTCTGTTTACCCCTGTGATGGATGGCATCTCTTATAAAGGAGTTGGGAGCGGGATGAGTAAATAGAAATTCTGCTCCCTTTGGTGACACATAATATTTCCTATCAGCCCATCTGGCTGTGGGTCCTATGGCTACTGGAGTTTGCTACAGCTCTTTAGTGGGGTCCATTATGGCATCATTTTTTGGGAAAGCTACTTTAGCACTGGGAGAAGGATGCAATATGTTGGTTAATTTGTATTGTGGCTCAGGAAGTTCAGAGAGGGAAATCTCCATGGAATTAGCCACTCGTTTGAATAAATCCTAGAAGGATTTGAAGACATCTGCCATAGTGGGGGAAGGTGGCATGATTGTCTCTTTAGGGAATGATGAGGAGATGCTGGAGGGTAACACACTATCCTGTTCAGTCTGATATCCCTGATCTTCTACCTCCTCGTCCTCAGATCTCGTTGAGAAGAAGGAAAAGGAGTGGGTGTTTGTGTGGTAGCATGTTGAGGGGGAAGCTAGCCTTGTTGTCTGAACTGCACCCAAGCATCCCAGGATGGCCAAGGAAGAGGGATTGGCACTGGGGCATCCAGGAAATGAAGGCCATTGCTGTGTGGGTACTGACAAAGGTGATGCTGACTGTTTGGGAGATGAATGCCTAGGTGTCAACAGTGCCAGCTGGATATCCTCTTCATCATTGCAGAGGTAGGGTGGCACTGAGCTTGCAGGTGTGGAAATCAGCACTGGAGCATGGCACATTGGAGTTGTGTTGGTGCCAAAGAATGGAATACTGGTATCAATTTAAGTGTGAGGTTGGTTTGGGTGGTAAGAGACGGTGGTTTGGAGACCATCAGTACCGATGGTTTGGCTGGCATCAATATCTAGGCACCCATGGGTAGTATGGGGTTGCACTGCTGGTGGTGTTGATCACATCTGTGGAATTGGAACCAGTGGCGACTTACACTGTGATAGCTTTTGAACACTCGGTGCCATCTTTCACAGTGCCATGGTCTGCATGTTTTCTGGCTGCACCACAGGAGGCAGATTTCTGTTTTGCTTTGTCCCCTTGGGGCATCTGTGTACTGGATGGGCCCAGTGCCTCAAGGTCTGGAGCGGACTGCACAGATCTGTGCGCCGGAAAATGCTTTTTCTTTGGTAATTCTTCATGTGGCAAGGCAAACAGCCTGTGTAATGCAGCTAACTTAGATTTAGCCTGTAACTGACCAGAGGCTGCTGCAGGTGAACGTTGTCTTGGTGGGACTTCACTTCAGGGTCCAACACCAGTTCTGAGAAATTTTTCTATGAGAATCAATTTTAGCTGGAGGCCTCTCACTTTTAAAGACCTTAAGGATAGTTTCTTGCACTGAGCGCACTTCTGAAGAATGTGGGTGCCACCTAACCAGCATATATATTGATCAGTCCATCTGAAAATGGCACAGAGAAACAGAATGAGGAACACATTCTGAAACAAGGAGAGTCAGGCATACTTGAAGGAATGGCGCCAACAGTCACTAAGTCTAATAGTAAATTGAAGAATTTTTTAAAAATCTAACTAGAACTAATAAACTACCTTTTTTTTTTTTTTTTTTTAAAGAAAACAGTAAAAACTAGGAGAAAAAACTTTCTATTGAAGGGATGTAACCAGGAAGCGATGGGGTTCCAACCAAAGGCAAACGCAGTAGGGAAGGAAATGAAGGGTGGCAAATGGTGAACGGTTGCTAATGGCCACTACAGGCACAAGCTGCATACTGCATATGTGCTGCCACTGAGGGTACTGCTGCTTCTCTGTGCCTGGCTGAAGAAGGATTTGCTTCTGCTCTACTAGTGTTTTTTTTAAAAGGGCAATTTTAAGTTATTCATCAGGGCAGGGAGAGCTCTTGGGTAGGTGTCTTTTTGGTGTTCAAATAAAAACAAACCAACTTTCACCCTCACATATAAGTGGCAGTTGGGATGACCACAGAGCAGCATGGATTATCAATAAGGTGGTAAATAGATTAAGATAGTTTGTTAAGATGTGGGGTTTAAACTTTCCCTGTTAGAACCCCTTCCAATCCTACCTGCTACTTAGGAAGGGCCTTACTACAGAGAAGAGATCTTGCTGAAACCCACAAAAATGAAGGACTTTAACAGAGACAATGTGGGTGAGGTACTATCTTTATTGGGCCAATTTCTGTTGGTGAGAGAGACAAGCTTTCATGCTTACATAGAGTTCTTCTTCACTTCAGAAAGTTTATAGTTAATCTGGTAAGTTGGTTTCTTTCCCCACTCTTGTGGTTCGCTCATTTCTTCATGCCTATGTCTGGGAGAGATCTCCACACAGTGGGTGATCCATCACAAGTACCATATGTTCCTCAGTCCCCACATGTCTTCCATTCTTCACCATGAGCACTGCCAAAGTAGCATCAAGTCACAGGTGCACACCACATGAGCACATAATAAACGGGTATATGAAGGAGGTGATGACAGTCTTGTATCCATAACACATTTACTCCAAGGCACACTTGTGCATCTGTTACTTATTTATGGTTCTGTCCCACCCCCCAGTAGCTTTATTAACCATCAGGCAGGTGAGTGAGCTTCCTTAAAGAAATGTGTGTGTGCCCTTGGGGTGGAGTAAAAGTTGAAATAGACCCCCACATAGGAGGTGATGTGTGGGTGACAAGCAATGATGGAAGTATATTGCATCAACTGGGAGCATAGGTTAGAATCAGAATCTGTCCTGAATTAGTACCTAACACATTAGTACCTCACTTCTCCATGTTCACAGCACTTTACTAACATTATATAATTAGTCTTCAACAGCCCTGTCAGATAGGTAAGTTATTATGATTATCTGCACTTAATATATAGGGGAAGTGAAGTACACAGAGGTGTGAGTGACTAATGCGAGGCCTCAGAAGGCATCAGAGCCAAGAGTAGTATTCAAGGGTTTGAGTACCAGTCCTTTGCTAGTTTCAGCAGAACAAGCTCTTCTGAAGAGTTTCAGGAATAAGAGGGTCCAGGAGAATGTGCATCAGCCTCGATTACTTATCCTCTCAAAAACTGAGCAACCAGCCCACAACACTCTGGATGCAATGTAGGCAGTACTACGCTGGTAGGTGTAACTAGATGTGTATTTCCATGTTCACCGGGGCTGTACACAAAATGAGAACAGCCTGCATTCACACTATTTTCATTACACTCAAAGGCCACATCTACACAGCACTGTCCTTCTGGAAGGGGCATGCTAAGGAGAAAGAGCAAAAATTCAAATGAGGTGCAGATTTACATATCTCTCACCTTATTTGCATAGTCTCTCATGATCTCGCTTCCAGAAGAGCCTTTTCCAGAAGCAAAAACAGCCATGTAGATGGGGTTCTCTCGAAAGAAACCCCCCCGCCCTTCTGGAAGAACCCTTATTCCTCAAACTTTTGAAGAATAAGGGTTCTTCCAGAACGGGGTGAGGGGGGTTCTTTTGAGAGAACCCTGTCTATACAGTTGTTTTGCTTCTGCAAAAGGCTCTTCCAGAGGCAAGATCACACAAAAGTATGAAAAAGAGGTGCAAGAAATGTAAATCAATGCCTAATTTGAATTTTTTTTCTTGCTCATTACCATGCCCCTTATGGAAGGGCAGTGCTGTGTAGATGCAGCCAAAGACAGCTCTGCAGGTTGATCCTGGAAGTGAAGATGTAGAAAACAATCCTTCACAAAACTGTATTTGCATTACCCACAACTGTTGCTATATTGCTTCTGTGAGTGCAGGCACACACACAGTTTTTCTAAATTAATCAGACTTTTTTCAAATTCTAATTAGAAACATTTGTTTTGATTTTCTGGCAAACCTTCTGATTAGATCTCCTTTAATTTGATGTAGGATTCACCTATTGCTCTATTCTATGACTTAGTCCCAGATTGTTATTCTTGCAATGCAGAATATAACAAGAACACTGACAGGAAAGGGTCCAGAAAAGAGCAACTTAGATGATTAAAGGTCTAGAAAATATAACGTATGAGAAGATTAAAAGAATTGGATTTGTTTAGTTTGGAAAAGAGAAGGCTGAGATGGGACTTGATAGCAGCTTTCAAGGGTGTTACAAGCAGGAGGGAGAAAAATTATTCTCCTTAGCCTCTGATGATAGGACAAGAAGAAACGGACTTAGATTGCAGCAAGGGAAGTTTACACTGGAAAAGTTTCCTGTCAAGGTGGTTAAGTATGGGAATAAGCTGCTTAGAGTAGTTGTAGAATCTCCATCACTGGATATATTTAAGAGCAGGTTGGATAAATATCTAACAGGGATGATATAGATGGTGCTTGGTCCTGCCATAAGGGCTGGGAACTGAACTTGATGACCTCTTGAGGTCCCTTCCAGTTCTAGTATTCTATGTTTCTCTGAGTCTATGACACTTAAAGCTAATTAAGGTTTGGAGATAGCATGTTCCAGTGGTTAAATGCAGGACTGAGAGCCCAGAAATCTAGTTCTAGCTTCAGTTCTGGCACTGAAGACTCACTTAAGATTACATAGGAAGGAATTTCAAGCACACCTAATGGATTTTAAGCATACGAATCCCAAACACTATTCCCTGTCTGTAAATGGAGAATGTATAACTTTAAGATAGACTTGGGACTGTTGATTAAGGTTTGTAAATATTTCAAATCCTTGGGTGGAAGGAGGACCACCAGTGTGGTAGAGGGGAAGGGCAAAAGGGGTAGTTGCCCATGGGCCTGGCATTTCAAAGGGACCCAGAGGTCCAGCTCTGAAGGAGCAATGGGGGAAGTGGGAGGGAGCAGTGGCTGACTGGTCTAAGCCTCACCCCTTCTGCCCTTGTTCCCACCCTTCTGCGGGGCAGGGAGCTGCCTCCTCCCAACTTACTCCAGGGCCCATGGTGGCTGTTGGAGCTGCTGGGTGGAAGAAGCTATGGAAGTGCACAACTAATAGTAACTGATCATGTACCCGTTAAAGACTATGAGAGCTCCTAGTAATAAGGCTGATATCAGAAGCCTTTGAATTGATAAGGCATATTGGTTGAAATTCTGAACTCCCCTTCCAGGGCTCCTCATGCACCCAACTGCAGACACCTTGGTTGGCATTGCAGAGGACTGGCATGTTTTAATTTGTTATTTAATATAAATAAGCTTACTACCACCTTACTTTCTCCACTCTTATCTAGGCACAGGCATTGTTATTTGATGGGTGCTCATGCAGAGAGGGGGCGCCTATCTAAGATCGACTTGACCATTTTAGTTAAATGAACATGCTGCAGATTATCTACCATGCAATGCAGAAATGCCATACTGTTTTCATGCCCAATAGCTCATAAGATGCATATACTGTGTGTCACCATCAAGCTGCTGAAGCATTTTCTTAAAAGCTAGCCAGAGCCCTTCCCATCTGCTCTGGCTGCTGCGTGACCCAGGACACAGACTACTAGAGCTTTCCATGATACATCTCCAACAAATTACACCTGGTTTCAAACAACAATATCTTGGCTCCTTCATGATCAGTAAGAAAACAGCTAAGGCTTTCAGTTATTTCAAGGGCAAAAATGTCTTCATAAATTAAACAATAGCAAAAGAATAATCTTTGCATCTCTGGGTTTCTCAGTCCATGATTTAGTATAATGATGTGAACTGCTGATTTATCTTCACTGCACAGCGAGTGGTAAGCTTGCAAAAGATGAAGCCAAAACTTTATGTGGGATCAAAGAATAGGATAGACGGCAATGTTATAGTCAAAACTACAGTTCTTGCATATGCTGGCAACCTGCATACTAGTTAATTCATAAACAATTTTTGTTCAGGACCTAGGCCGGGTCTACACTAGGAGGTTAGATCGAATTTAGCTGACTTAGGTCAACTTTCTAAGCAATCAGTCCACAATACAGGGTCTGCTCCACCAACTTTAAGTGCTCCTAAGGTGGATTTTGGTACTCTTGCTTTTCACAAGTAGTAATGACAAATTCAACCTTGCATGGCCAACTTTAGGGTAGTGCAGACAGGAAATTGTGAAATTTGATGTTCTTGGCACCCTGGAGGTGTCCCACAGTGCCCCAGTGTGACCACTCTGGCCACCACTTTCAGCTACGCTGCTCTCCAGGTGTGCAGGAAGGGTTTGAATTTCATCTCCTGTTTGGCCAGCTCGGTGAGCAGAGCAGGCAGGACAGCTCAGCAGCACATCTGTCCATGAATTCCCAGGGTTGTAAACGAGTTCCAGCATGGAGAGTATAGGAGATGCAGGGCCTTATTGCTTGCAGGGAGCGGGTGGGGGGTGGATGGATGGGTGAAGCTGAGATGGCAGAACTATGAAGCAGAAAAAGAAACACCAACATCTAAGCCAAGTTCTTACAGGTCATGGTAGGAAAGGGATACATCAGGGATGCCCACTAGTGTCACATGAAAATAAAAGAGCTCAGGCAGATGTACCAGAAAACAAAGGAAGCAAATGGACATTCTGGGTCATCGCTGCAAACATGACACTTCTATGGGATACTGGGGGGGGGGACCCAACAACTGTCTCCAAAGAATCTGTCGATACCCCGAAGAGATTCCTCAGGTAGCCTCTGGCAACAGCAGAAAAGACATGGTGGATGAGGAAAAGGAGGAAGATGACAATGGTCAGCAGGCAAATGGAGCAGCTGATCTAACCAACAGCCAGGAACTTTTAAAAACTTTGGATCTCCTCCCCTCCTCTCAGGACATTTTTCAGCTGGACTCTGACGGTGAGGTGGGCACCTCTTGTGAGTTCCGTTTTTAATCATGCTACTAGTTACAAGGCAACTGGGTGTGATCAGTGGTGGGCACTGTACCTACATAACCTAGACCTCCTGGAACAACTTATTAAAGTGCCTGGGGACAGACCTGCAACTCTCCCTGTACATCTCTATAAAGGCCTCAGATAGGCACTATAATCCTTCTCACTAGGTTTCTTGGGAGACCTGCCTTATTCTGACCTCCACAATAGGACACCTTTCCATGCCAAGCCAACAGTAAGTAGTCTGTCATCACCGCAGCACAGAGCACTGCAGCATACCGACCAGCATGCTACCCACATTCAGTAAGCATCTGTTCCTTATCAATGTGTGTTATTCTAAACAGACATATCTCGCATTGGAACACAGAGGAAGCAGGGGAAGCAGTATTAACCTATGATACCACAAGCTGCTTGGCCATGCGTGGACCACCCTTCTCCCAGCTCCTGGGGTTTGGGAAATTTTCACTGCCCCAGCCAAAGAGGACAGGGGAGGAATCATGAGACAACTGCAAGAGCCACACACACAGCCCTGCAGAGGAAAGTACAAGCTGCATTGCTATACTTTGCCCCACCCACTCCCTGGGCTCCTGGGGGAAGTAAACTTTCACAGTCCCTGCAGAGTGGGAAGCAGAAGCATGCAGTGTGTGCAAGATCCACACAGCCCTGATAGCACAAGCTGCATTGCAATGACTGTCCCCATCCCTCCCTTTCCCCAGGGTCATTGGGGAAAGGGAAACTCTCAATGTCCCAGCAAAGTGGGGAGGGGAGGCACGTGGTGACCACAACTGCCACAGCCCCGAAAGCCACCATGCTCCCCCACACCTTGCAGCATGCACAACTGCAGAAACTGCTTTTGGAATCACTGGCTTGAAAGCATGCCTGAATCTGTGCCTTACCATGACTGGAAGATAACTGAGTTAAGCAGATCCCTTAAGAGCTATGTGTAGTATCTGCAGCACTGAGGATGATTAAAAGCAAAAGCTTGTCCCTGTACACAGCACATCCCTATTGTTTACCACGGAGGCTCTTTCATGAAATTACTTTGTGTGTCGTGAAATTTATCTCATCTACAGTAAATGTATCTCCCTAAAGTCTGGCCTTCACCTGTGTTTTGTTGCAGTGTGCACACCAAAGGGCTGTTTGACCACTGTTTCCACCCACACCCCCAGCTGTTAGACTGGCATAGATCTTAAGGAGAAAATGAACCTGGGAAGATATGTTTGTAGAGTATATGCAAGCTGTTCACGTGGACAGGGTACAGTTAAATGAATGGAGGAGAATCACACTCCAGAAGAAGAGGGTGGATCAGAAGGACACAAGGGCAGATTGGAAGGAGAGGAGAGCACTCAGAGTGTAAAGTCCAGATGCAGCAGGAGATGTTGAAGCTGAAGGTTCAGCAAGCAGAGTTCCAGAGGTACATGGTAGAGGAGCACAGATCTCCACGGGTAGCCCGTGATGAACGACAAGACCACCTTACCATGTTCTGTATCCTACCCTCTCAGAATGCAGGGGGACTTGCAGGGAGAAGTTGAGGGAAGCCTCTCTTTCCACTCCCAGACATGCTTCTCAAAGCAGAAGGCTGACATTCCCCAACCTGTGGTGGCAAAACACCTCTTATCCCTGCTTACCCACCCCCGAAGCCCCTGCCATGAACTCCTATACTGTGCATTACATTTTGTCCCCTAAATAAAAATTATTAAGTTCTCAAAAACAGGGTCTTTATCACTTGTGTTACATGGGGGACAGGAAGGTGGATCTCTACATGGTTTAAAGGCCAGAATACATCAGACAGGGGGCACCTCCTTACCAGTAACACACATGATTGTTATGTCGCTGTCAGCTCATTCACAAAGCTATCTTTGAAAGCCTCTCTGATTAGCTATGATCCCCTCTGTGTTCCCCTTATTGCACTGATGTCTGGCTACTCATAATTAGTAGTCAGGTGCCATCTGCGTTGGTCCTCAAGCTTGGCATGAAAATTTCCTCCTCACTCCCATGTAAGTTATGGAGCACATAGCAGGTTGGCACCATATGGGAAATGTTGCTTTTGCTGAGGTCTAACAGAGTCAGGAGTCTCCTGAACCTGGCTTTTTAAATGGCACATTCCACCACCTTTCTGCACTTCCTCAGATTGTAGCTGAACTGTTCCTTACCAGAGGTGGAAAAAGTACCCAAAAAGTTACTTGAGTAAAAGTACATCTGCTTTGAGGGGAATGTACTTAAATACAAGTAACCTATGTCCTTCTGGAAGACTACTTGAGTAAAAGCACACACACACACACACACACACACTTGTGTGCATGCGCACTTGTCACATCTTGATTGTGCTCAAGCACCCAGAAGTGAAAGCAGCTGAACTTTTACTCAAGTAACGTTTTCCATCTCTGCTTTCTGTAGTCCAGGCTGCCTGTGTAAGGCTTCATGAGCCAAGGGAGCTAGGAGTAAGCTGGATCTTCCAGAATCACCGTTGCCATCTCCATGTCTCCAATGGTAATTGTCTGGTCTGGGAAGAAAGTTCCAGCTTGCAGCTTTCCAAACAGACCAGAGTTCCTAAATATGCGCTTGCAATGCCCCTGTCCCAACCATCCCACGTTGATGGTGATGAAATGGCTCTTGTGATCTACCAATACCTGCAACACCACAGAGAAGTGCCCTTTGCAGTTTATGTAATCTGTGGCAAGGTGGCCTGGTGTCAAGATAGACATATGTGTTCCATCTATCGCTCCGCCACAGTTAGGAAACCTCATGGTGGCAAAACCATTCACTATGTCCTGCACATTTCGTAAAGCCGCTGTCCTTCATAGCAGAAGGGTATTGATTGCCTTGGCTACCTGAATCACAACAGCCCACATTGTAAATATGCCTGTTCTGAATTGATTGCTCAGTGACTGACAGCTGTCTGGAATTGCAAGCTTCCAGAGAGCTACTACCATTTGCTTCTGAACTGTCACAGCAGGTCTCATGCTGGGAAAGCAAGTTGTAAAGTTGCATGAAGGTGGCCTTATGCATGTTGAAGTTTTGTAGCCACCACTGATCATTCCATACCTGCAGAAAAAAGCAGTCTGAGCTTGTTTCACAGTACCGGGACCAGTGCCCCACTGTGTACAAACCACCGAATACAGGCACCTTCTCCTGTTTCTTCTCTCCAGTGTTTCACTTTTGTGTACCTCTATAACTTCCTCAGTCTCTTCATCACTCTGACAGCTGCTCAGGCTCTGCACATACTACAACACAAAGTGTGAGGTGCTCCCAATACTTGCCACAACAGTTTGAAGCTGCATGGGCTCATGCTAGCCTTACAATGGCATCTGCATGGATTCCCAGTGAACACTGGATGCAAAAACACTTTTTGCTATTGTTTTCTAAAGGGAGGGGGAAGAGATAAATGCACAATGGGAGGTTGATGCTTAACCCACAATGCAAGGTGGCAGCAGAAACCCTGTAATTGGCACCCACAGTGCACTGCTGACAAAATCGAAGCCGCCCACCCTAAAGCCAGTGTAGATGTCCACTCTCAACTTTACAAAATCAGGCGCTAAAAAAATCGGTCTTAACAGATTCTACCTTATCTGATGGTGTAGATGTACCCTTATTTACATGGAAATGCTACTAAAACAAAAAGTGTAATGGAAACCTGTCTCCTGATTCCAAGCTGAATACTGTTGTTTGCCACACCATGCTAGATTAAAACAGCCAACAAACTTTGAATTAATTCCTATTTGATGTGATATGATTTAGAGATTGACCTAAACCATGACATTTCAATAGAAGACCACCATTCATGAAATGTTGAGTCTACTACTGTGCCTCAGATAATTTCTGATCAGGCCCATCTGCTGCAGTCTTCACATTTACATTTGAAATAGTGACAGACAGTCACAAAAGATTTGGAAGTTCTGTTTGAATGAGAATCCAAAAACCTCAGGCATTTATCTAACTTTTCTTGCCTACAAGTTCATCCAAAAATCTCTTTCTTGGTCAGGCCAGAGCAACTGTGAATGCTGTGTTCCTCCATACATAAAGATCAAATAGAAACTTTTAATTAGATTGACACAAAATGAGCAGAAACAAAGCATGAACTCTGCAAGAGAAAGAACAGTATGCCTCCTATTTGTGATAGTTTGCACTGGTGCAAACACAAAATGACTGCTTGTCTCATGACAGCAGAGTCCACAGAAATGTTTAGGTGTAGTGTGAAGAAAACAGGCATAACAAGAGACACATCACATGGTGCAATAAGGAGAAATTCTCTTTCTGGATTTCCATACTTCCTTTTCTTCTACCAAGCTGGGAAATACATAAACAATCTGAGTGTCCAGGTGCAGCAATATGTACCCTGGTTTGATAACAGAGCCCATAATTATATACATTTGAAAGAGGGAGAGAAATGTTAGTGACTAGAGCATTGGCTGGTAAAACTGAGGGTTGTGAGCTCAACCCTCTAGGGGGCCTTTCAAGGGAATGGGGCAAGTTACATTAATGGGACAGTGCAAAGTCCTGCTGTGAGTGCAGGGGACTGGACTCAATGACCTCTTGAGGTTCCTTCCAGTTCTGAACAATTATTACTACAGTGATAGGTTCAGTGCATCTGTAATTTTCCAAACCACAATTATCCAAAAAATACTTTTGATCCAAAACTAGGCTGTGCCCCTCAGCGTTACTGAAAATTCTCATGTCCTTAGTATTCACTGTACCTCATGCCATGAATATCTGAGATTGTGCTGTCTATATATAAATCATACAAGCTTTCAAGAGAAGATCTCTTACAGAATAAAAATAGAGACATGTATATACGGTACATTACCAGCAACTGAAAATGTTTAAATTCTTTTTAGCAGCATTTTGTTTTATATAATTTCTTCTTTCCTCTGTGTCCCTGAGCTATAAGAAATTAACTGTGTGAATTATCGTCAGGAGGCTAAATTCATTCCTGGAATAAGACTTTAAATCTGATTGTGTATAACAGAAATCAGGTGAATCCCTCCAAACCCATATTAAACATCATATTTAAGAATGTGCCTTTCTCTTTCATAACCCTATTCCATTATGATGTACCTGTTTATATCCTGTTACCTGTTCAAACTGGCAGCTGTCTCATAACACATTCGCACCAAAGCTGCTTACTGGCCTTCAAGGCTAGGACTCAGTATAACATTGCCCAACAAATTCATCATGTAAGCCAGTAGATATAAGCTTGGCAGGAACTAGCTTCATCATTATCAGTTCATTTTGTACTTATACTACCACTGATCGGTCTATACACTCTCGAAATAGTAGTCTACTCAACTTTCATCTCTTCGTGCAACAAGGCCAGCCTACTGCCATTTTAGTTTAAACCTTTAAGATGTGCTTCAGCTAAATACTCAAATGTCACCTCTTTTTACGATATGGATCAGACATCTATCTATGAATACCTGCCAGCATGATTGTTGGCCTCTGAACATTGTAGGATGGTCATAAACCTTTTTTCTGTATCAGGTTATCAGGCTTTTGCCTTCTCTAACACCTCAAAAAAGATAATACACTCCAAAGTATGTACTGCTAGCTAGTAGCACACCACTGACTATCGCAGCAAGGAATATTTAAGTTTAAATTATTCCTGGATAATATGGATCAAACCTTTGAGAGGGCTTATATTTTTAACACACATACAGCAATAGGTTCAGATAGCCACGCACAGATACATTTTAAACACAGATGGCCCTGAACCAAAACTCTTCATCTAAACATCCAAATTCTGGGAAAGTTTAGCTCTGGACATGAACTTTGTGTCTCAGGTCCATCTCTAGTTTTAAAATTCCTATTACACTTGGGAGCACCATAAAGAGAAACATGGCTGGCCACTGGAAAATGGAGCATTTCACAAAGTCTGTTGATTGAACCCTCTAGTTGGCATAGGATCACAGCAGAAAGCTCCCAATGGAAAAAATCACCACAATCTGGGGCTTGGCATGAGGTTTTTCTTAGATCTGAGCCCATGCATTTCACTTTAGACATTCAGCTTGTACTAATCAGTAATTAGTATAAGGCTGCTTATCAACCATTACATTAAACAAACAAGCTAAGGCAATAATATATCACATTGCAATCCATGCATCTATGAAATCATATGTTTTCATAGAGGTTTACCTTTTTAATTACTAACAAATGGACCACTTATATTTGTTCCAGTTTCTTTAAACTCTTATTAATACATATTTTAATGATTCATTCCCCCATCAAAACTCACTTCATATGCAGCATCTGGTGTTTGGTGAAGTATTGCTTTTATCTACTTTTTACGGCTGAGCTGACTAAAACAAAAGATGGCTGAGTGACTTACCCAAGGTCATCGGATGAGTCAGTGTCTCAAACAGGATAGGAATCATTAACACTCCTGCCTCCCAGTCTCAGTCCCTGTCCTCATTATACCACCTACACTGCTTTTTATTTTCTTTCTTGAGTAATTTCAACACTTAAGAAAATGAACAACTGATCAGAGCCAGACATAGTGTGAGTGGGAGATGGGCAATTTTTACTGCATGCAGCTGTGCCAACCCATTCAGTCTTGACCTGTAAACAATCTTAAGCCCCAATACAGCTCTGCCAATATATCTCAGTTCTGGCCCACAGTACCATTGGTATTCCCGCTCTGGGCCTCTGCTGAGCAGAGACTGCCAGTCGGGCCAGACTGAGCAACGGTTGTGCAATGTACACAAAAGAGGTCAAAGAACTCATTTTCACTTGTGACCTAAGCCCTTCAGCTCATTAACACCACAGAAAATTGAAAAAGAATGATCAGAGCAAGACAGATTCAAACCAGCATCTGCGACATACAGGATTAATTCACATAATATTTAGACAACAATTCAAATGAATGTATTATTTAGCCTATAAACAAAAAAATCATAGGAGAATACGTTACCTGCCATATTAAATGAAAGCCAAATCTGAGGCATAAAGCCCTCTCACACTGTGTATACCATGACATTAGACTATAAATATACTGTACGAGGAACTGTACAGAGAATATAGTACACAAAGGCTACGTCTACACGTGCACCCAACTTCGAAATAGCTTATTTCGATGTTGCGACATCAAAATAGGCTATTTCGATGAATAACGTCTACACGTCCTCCAGGGCTGGCAACGTCGATGTTCAACTTCGACGTTGCTCAGCCCAACATCGAAATAGGCACAGCGAGGGAACGTCTACACGCCAAAGTAGCACACATCGAAATAAGGGAGCCAGGCACAGCTGCAGACAGGGTCACGGGGCGGACTCAACAGCAAGTCGCTCCCTTAAAGGGCCCCTCCCAGACACACTTTCATTAAACAGTGCAAGATACACAGAGCCAACAACTAGTTGCAGACCCTGTATATGCAGCACGGACCCCCAGCTGCAGCAGCAGCAGCCAGAAGCCCTGGGCTAAGGGCTGCTGCCCACGGTGACCACAGAGCCCCGCAAGGGCTGGAGAGAGAGTATCTCTCAACCCCCCAGCTGATGGCCGCCATGGAGGACCCCGCTATTTCGATGTTGCGGGACGCGGATCGTCTACACGTCCCTACTTCGATGTTGAACGTCGAAGTAGGGCGCTATTCCCATCCCCTCATGGGGTTAGCGACTTCGACGTCTCGCCGCCTAACATCGATTTCAACTTCGAAATAGCGCCCAACACGTGTAGACGTGACGGGCGCTATTTCGAAGTTACTGCCACTACTTCGAAGTAGCGTGCACGTGTAGACGCAGCTAAAGACTCATTACTTTCTCATGTGGAAGTATAGCTACTTCAAAGTAAAGCTTTATATAATGTTTGTGATTTGAATAAACTAAGTTACCACCTTAAAACAAACAAACAATACACAAAAAGTTATTTTGGTTGACACTAAGGCTGTACGTACACAATGAGGACTATTGTGACATAGCTGTGATGGTCTAGCTATGCCAGCATCATCTAGTAGTTTAGATGCAGCCTACGGCAACAGAAGGTTTTTTTTTTCCAGCACCAAGGGAACACTGTCTGCTTGAGTGATGGTAGCTAGAGCAGCCGAAATATTCTTCTGTCCACTTAACTGTGTCTTAGCAGCGGTTAGGTCATTGGTCCACAACCAAAATAGCAAAAAGAGACTATTTTTTTTTTATTTAGTAAAAACTCAATAATTCAAGAGCCGCAATGCATGTGAATTCAAGACGGTCCTTAATAAATAACGTCAATCCACACTTTTTGTAATCCCTATTTTAAGACCAGCACACACACAATGATTTGTAATGGGATACATTATAAACTTTGCAGGACATTCACAAACCTTTAACATGTTATATTTCCTTATGTGTGTTTGTACTACTATCTTCCTGATTTCCCTCCTGAACCTACTTTAATTATGCAAATTTTGCTTCACGTTTAATTTCAGTGTTCTTTCTTTAAATGTGTGTTGCTCTTTACAGCAGGAATGCCACAAGCTTCCTTTTACTTTTCAATATCAAGACTTTATTAGGAACACGAATAAAACACAGATACAGTATCATATCCCACAGTCGATTGCACATATTAAAGGGGGAGTTATCCATTGTTTAGAGATCACATATCATTTGCTATTTAGATATGAGATGTTCATTGTTGAGCTTCTAGACATTCACCATTTATTGAAAATAATCAGGAACATTTTTATTTTTTACTTTGCAGTTATAGAGTCAGGAGCCACAAAGAAGCCATTAAAGAGTCACATGTAGCTCTGGACATGGTTGCAACCACAGGTTTAGGTCCACAGGTACAGTGCTCAGAAGTGTAAATTTTTCACACTATGGCTACATCTACACGTGCACGCTACATCGAAATAGTCTATTTCAATGAATAACGTCTACACGTCCTCCAGGGCTGGCAACGTCGACATTCAACTTCGACGTTGGGCAGCCCCACATCGAAATAGGCGCTGCGAGGGAACGTCTACACGCCAAAGTAGCACACATCAAAATAAGGGTGCCAGGAACAGCTGCAGACAGGGTCACAGGGCGGACTCAACAGCAAGCCGCTCCCTTAAAGGGCCCCTCCCAGACACACTTGCACTAAACAACACAAGATCCACAGAGCCGACAACTGGTTGCAGACCCTGTGCATGCAGCATGGATCCCCAGCTGCAGCAGCAGCAGCCAGAAGCCCTGGGCTAAGGGCTGCTGCACACAGTGACCATAGAGCCCTGCAGGGGCTGGAGAGAGAGCGTCTCTCAACCCCTCAGCTGATGGCTGCTATGGTGGACCCCGCTATTTCGATGTTGCGGGACGCAGATTGTCCACACGTGCCCTACTTCGACATTCAACTTCGAAGTAGGGCGCTATTCCCATCCCCTCATGGGGTTAGCAACTTCTATGTCTCGCCGCCTAACGTCGATTTCAACTTCGAAATAGCGCCCAACACGTGTAGCCGTGACGGGTGCTATTTCGAAGTTGGCGCCGCTACTTCGAAGTAGTGTGCACGTGTAGACGCAGCCTATGAGCACAGTAGTTATGTTGACCTATATTTTATGTATAGACTAGGCCTAAGACCTTGAAGCTCACAAGTCTGGTAAATTCAAAGTAACTGGGACTGAGGGGCAAATTCATCTCTGTTTGATCCTACTGAAGCATATGGAGTTACAAGGGGGTTGAGTATGGCCCTGAAAATCTGCAGAGCAGATACAAGTAGGTCAACCAAAGAATGCTCCCATTGACCTAACTGCCATTGCTCAGAGAGGACATGTTGCTACAGTAATGGAAAAAATCACTCATCATTGTAGGTTGTGTCTATGCTACAGGATTATGCCAGGGTAACTATGCTCTTCGAGCCAGGCTGCTATAGTCCCTGTTACACAGACCCATGTCTGCCTCATCCTCTTTCTTGCAGATGCCACACAGACTCCACCGGTTGTGCTCTCAGTGAAACTTTATTTCAATTCTCCTTCATGAATATGGCCACAGTCCTTTGTGTGCCTACCTATTTACAATATTTGCTGAGCTTTAGGCCTTCCCAGCAGGACCTGAGGAGAACAGATGTCTTTCTACTCGGATGCCTCTGTAAGACTAGACTCAACTGTGTTTCTCTTTCCCTCCCTCACTGTACTTCCTTCATTTTCCTCTTTTAACAGCCCTGGAAGGATGTGGGGCCAATTACATTTTTTCTCAGCTTCTCCCAGAGCATTAATTAACATCTAAGAGATCAGTGCGTGCTCACCTCCTTACTCTCTGCACACTTTTACAGATCCCATAGTGCAGGCATGGCCTTATTTCACGGTAGGATGTATCTGTTCAAAGCAGAGATGTAACAGGGATCTCTGTAAGGATTTAGCTGTCGCTAAATATTAGCGCACTTTATGTATTTATCCAGATAAGCCTTTTGTATAGCAATGCCTCTAATCTCCCCCAGCTAAGCAGGAAGATAGAAAGAGAGCTATACGGGGAATATAGTAATAAATCTATGGTCAACTACAAAGTATCATGGCTACAGTCTTGCAAAACTTCACTGCCTCCTAAGACTCCACAGTAACTCTTGGGTGTAGTATGACATTATCTGATTAAAATGAGGCCATATGGATCATTACTAGAGGTGACTGGTGTGGAGATTGCAGGTGAGGCCAAGGCACTTAGCCAAGCGCCATTGGCCCACTGCTCCCCTGCCCATACCCCGCCCCCAACCCCTGCTATGCCTATGGCATGCCCTTTCCCAGCCCCTGCTCCACACCTACCCATTTCTTCCTGCACAGAAGCACTGTGCTATTTCTGGTGGGTGCATGGGGAGACCTCCCCTCTCCCTGGAGTGGCACTGCCTGAAAGTAGTGCTTTCTGGCCACACCAGCTGTGGAGGAGGGATTGCCCCCATACTCATTGGAAGCGATGCGGTGCTCATGGTGAGTTCCAGGGGGTGGGGTGGGGAATGCAGGGGATTCATGTGCCCCACTGTGAAAACTGCCCCCCATGTGTCATCTATGATCATTGCTACAAACACTAATACACCTGAGACAAAACTGGCGTCAAATAGGACATATGGGCCGTGTCTACACTAGCCCCAAACTTCGAAATGGACATGCAAATGGCCATTTCGAAGTTTACTAATGAAGCGCTGAAATACATATTCAGTGCCTCATTAGCATGCAGGTGGCTGCAGCACTTTGAAATTGACGCGGCTCGCCGCCACGTGGCTCGTTCAGACGGGGCTCCTTTTTGAAAGGACCCCGCCTACTTCGAAGTCCCCTTATTCCTATGGAAGGGGACTTAGAAGTAGGCGGGGTCCTTTGAAAAAGGAGCCCCATCTGAACAAGCTGCACGGCGGTGAGCCACATCAATTTTGAAGTGCTGCGGCCGCCTGCATGCTAACGAGGTGCTGAATATGTATTTCAGCGCTTCATTAGTAAACTTCGAAATGGCCATTTGCATGGCCATTTCGAAGTTTGGGGCTAGTGTAGATGTAGCCATGGCCAGAAAGGTTTAAACAATCCCAGGCCAAAATGACATAATCAACATATAGAGGCATGTGAGAAAAGTATATTAATGGTAATTAAGGTCATTCAATGCTAGCTAGGCTGCAACTTTGAAACGCAAACCTCCATTGTTAGAAGTCAGAAACATGGAGATATGCACATCTCATGGAATTGGAAGGGGCCTTAAGAGGTCATCAAGTCCAGTCCCCTGCACTCACAGCAGGACCTTTCACCATCCCTGACAGATTTTTTTTAATCTAACCTGCCTCAGAACTATGACAGGCCAACTCAGTGATTGAGCTCACAGCCCTTGGTTTGAAAGGCCAATGCTCTAACCACTGAGCTATGCCCTCATTCTCTCCTCTGCATATATTTCATTTGAAAATTTTTTGATGGAGGGATAGGTCAGTGGTTACAGAATGGATCACCAGCAGTGGTTAGAGAATAGAGTTCACCAAATGAAATTAGAGGTAATACTAGTTATATCTGTTTACTTACAGATTCTCACCATGTAAATAGCTATTTCCTGGCTATCACTGCACCTATTGATTCAGAGATCAAAAGGCAATATTAACTTTAGATGAATCTTGGGTTAGATAATGTCATTGTCAAGATGCCTCTTTAAAGTCTGTAATAAACTGCTTAACGGATCAACTACCTTATATTAATTATCTGATGTTTATTTACCATGAGGTTACATCAAAAGTCTATTGTGTTCTCCCAGGCCAAAGGGCTGCTGGAAAATGTACAAAGGCACTTGGGTCCTGATCTTTTTGGTCTCATAGTTGCTTGGAAGCTCCTAGGAAAAGCTGCATGCCATAAGAAATGAGCAGCCAGATCTAAAAGGGAACTTGCAATACAGGGCTCGTGAATTTATTTGAACAAGAAATGTAAAAACTATATATTATAGGTTCAGAGGGGAAAAGTACTGCAAAGCTTGTAAAAGTCTGCTTCATGAGATTCCTAATCTGATTTTACAAGAAGTACGGACAAGGCTGGAATCACTACCAGTTATTTTGGGTGCTTTTCTCAAACAAGACTCTAAATAGCTATGGCTTATCCCCCAGTACTTTTATAATGGCATTAACCACATCCAACACTAAAGCCCTCCCTCCCTGACAACCAGAATTGACCTCAGTGTACTGATTCTCTGCCAGAACCTTTCAACTGGTCTTTTGGATCAGTGACACTTGTCAAGCAACGGCGCTGTGTGTACAGGATACAGTATTCACACTAAAATTTTTCAATACACCACTCCATGGCATGGAATTGTGCCCAGAGATCCAGAAACCAAAACCAGATGTTAAAAAATTATCTTGTGCTTGAATTGATAACTGTTATTTTAACCTACACCATTTCTTAAATTTCATATAGGAGGCAGTTTATTTTATTTTTTTTTATTATGGACATTAAAGCTGTGTCTACACGTGCACGCTACTTCGAAGTAGCGGCACTAACTTCGAAATAGCGGCCGTCGCGGCTACACGCGTCGGGCGCTATTTCGCAGTTAACTTCGACGTTAGGCGGCGAGACGTCGAAGTCGCTAACCCCATGAGGAGATAGGAATAGCGCCCTACTTTGACGTTCAACGTCGAAGTAGGGACAGTGTAGACGATCCGCGTCCCGCAACGTCGAAATTGCCGGGTCCTCCATGGCGGCCATCAGCTGAGGGGTTGAGACGCTCTCTCCAGCCCCTCAGCTCACTGGTGGCCGCGTGGAGCGGCCCCTTAAAGGTCCCCTCCCCCTCCCTGACTCTGCAGGAAGCTGAGGCAACGTGCAGGCTGCAGCCTGCACACGCGGCTAGCCTGCACAGCCCTCAGCCACCCAGCCAGCGGCAATGGCGAGCCAGCAGCCCCCCCAGCGCCCCCAGGGGACCCCCCCAAGGGGAGCCAGGGCAGCCAGCCCAGCCAGAGGGCCAGCCAGGCTGGGAAGCGGCAGCGGGGCCCCTCCTGGACAGAGGACGAGCTGCGGGACCTGCTGGGGCTCTGGAGTGAGGAGGAGGTGCTCCAGGTAATGGGGAGCAAGAGGCGGAACGCGGATGTGTTCGCTCGGCTGGCCGATGGCCTGGCTGCCCGGGGTCACCCTGCCTGCACTCCGGATCATGTGAGGAGTAAGGTGAAGGAGCTGCGGCAGGGTTATGCCCAGGCCCGGGATGCGGCCAGCCGATCTGGGGCCGCCCCCGTCACTTGCCCCTTTTACAGGGAGCTCAGGGACATCCTGGGCTCCCGGCACACCTCCTCCCCTCCGGCCACCCTTGACACCTCGGCTGACGAGCCCCAGCAGGCCCTGCAGCCGGAGTCCGCCCCGGAGGCAAGCCCCGCGCCCCGGGGGCCCCCCCCGGAGGCCATCCCCGGGACATCGCAGCAGGAGGAGGAGGAGGGGGGCTCCTCCTCTGCAGAATCCAGCCTGCAGATCCTCCTCCTGCCATCCCAGAGCAGCAGCAGGGCCTCCGACCCCCGGGGATCTCCGGACTGTGGGAGCGGACCCACAGGTAGGTACTCCTCTCTGGTGGACACCCCTGGGCTTGAGGGGCGGGGGTAACAGATGTGTCCAGGGCCCCCCACACGCTCACATGGCCATGGCCCCAAGGACACCAGGGCCATGGCCCTCACAGCACTGCAGCCATCAGCCCCTGCCCCTCGCCCACCCTGCATGACAGTGCCATGCCCCATCCCTGGGCCAGGGGGGAGCGGAACCTCGAGGGGCCCCTGGGCGGAGGAGGTGGGACACCCCGCAGCAGCAGCATGTGATGGAGTGGGGGGAGTGCCAAAGGGAGACTCAGGCTACATATGAGCCACAAGAGCTGAAGAGCTCCCAGGGCCAAAGGAGGATCCTGGCGCTACAGCTGGCAGGTGACACCTCTGCCCTGAACAAACAGGAGGGAGGAGCCGAGCTGGCTTGGAATTGGGGGGCGAGGGCGGGGGCCACAGGTAGAGGCTAGGGGAAGGGAGAGCTGGTAGGCAGCCAGCCAGAGGAGGGGGAAAGCTGCATCCCAGAGGGGCCCCCCTTGGGGTCTTCTCCCCACGACGGGTTGGAAAGACTGTCTCTTCCGACAGCTGGTGCTGTCACCCAGCAGGCCAGCCCCTTGGTGGAGCACCGACCAGCCCCAGGACGGGGCCACCAGAGGACGGCCACGGACCCCAGCTGCTCGCGACCCTCCGGCATCAGCTGGAGGTGTCGGAGCAGCGCCTGCGGGTGGAGGAGCGGCGGCTGGAGCTCCAAGAGCAAGCACTGGCCTGGCGCCAGGAGGCTTGGGGGGCCTTCATGCGGACCTTCGAGCGCATAGCGCAACACCTGGTCTCCCATGCCGCGCCGCCCGCTGCTCTGCCCGCCGTTCCGCCTGCTGCTCCACCCGCCACTCCGCCCGCCGTCCCTCCACTGTCCGCCACCCTGGGGCCTGCCGCCGAGGGGGACCTGGGGCCTGTGGACACCGGCCGGCTGTATTTGCCGGTTCGCCCAGCCCCCACCCAGCGTCGGCCAGGGCTCCGGCCGAGGCGAGGGTCACGCCCTCCAACCCCGGGTGCCGAACAGCAGGGATCCGGGGCCAAGGACATGGCCCCCCCCCTCCTTTGTACATATCCCCCATTTGTACATAGTTTGTGTTTGACCCCTGTTCTGTTCTGCTACCTGCCCCCCCATGTAAATAGTTCCCCCCTTTTTTTATACATATATATATATATATATAATTAATAAGAGATTGCACTGTTTGGTTTCAAACATGTCCATTTATTTGCAAGAAAAGTGTGGGGGGGGTGTGCTCTTGGGTGCTCTGTGGTGTTGGCGTGGGGGCAGGGAGCGTTGTGGAGGATGGGGGGTGCAGTGGGTGGCCTGCCAGCGTTCACCCCGCAGCCTGGTCAAAATGGGCCCGCAGGGCCTCCCGGACCCGGATCCCCTTGGGGTCGACCTGGCAACTGGGGGCAGCGGGTGGCTGCATGTCGGCCCTGCCAGCCTCCACAGCCCAGCCCTGGAAGAAAGCCTCTTCCTTGCTCTCCACCAGGTTGTGGAGTGTGCTGCACGTGCCCACAACCTGGGGAATGTTGGTGAGCCCTCCATCCAGGCGGGTGAGGAGACACCTCCAGCGCTCTTTGAGGCGGCCAAAAGTGCGCTCAACCACCTGGCGCGCATGGTTCAACCGCATGTTGAACCGCTCCTGGCTGGCTGTGAGATGGCCCGTGTAAGGGTGCATGAGCCAGGGCCGGAGGGGGTATGCCGCGTCTGCGACGACACAGAGGGGCATGGTGGTGTCCCCCACAGGGATCTCCCGCTGGGGGATGTAGGTCCCCGCCTCCAGCCGACGGCACAGGCCCAAATTTCTGAACACCCGGGTGTCGTGGGTGCTGCCAGGCCAGCCAACATAAATATCCAGGAAGCAGCCCCGGCTGTCCACCAAGGCCTGGAGGACCACCGAATGGTATCCCTTCCTGTTGAGGAAGCGTCCTCCGCTGTGCTCCGGGGCATGGATGGGGATATGGGTCCCATCCAGAGCCCCAAAGCAATTTGGGAAGCTCAGGCTGGCAAACCCTGCAATGGCAGGATCCGGGTCCCCAAGCCGCATGAGCCCGTGGAGGAGCAGGGCATTGATTGCACAGACGACCTGCAGGGGAAGGACATGAGAGAGCACCAGTGACAGGTGTCCAGGATGTGTCTGGCCCTCCACCCCAGGGCCCCGCACCCGGGCTCCGCCCCCAGGGCTCCCCCTTCCCGGGCTCCCCCCCCAAGGGCTCCCCCCTCCCAGATCCTCTTACCTCCATGAGGACAGCCCCGACAGTGGCCTTGCCCACGCCAAACTGCTGCCCTATGGATTGGTAGCTGTCTGGAGTGGCCAGCTTCCAGACAGCGATGCCGACCCGTTTCTCGACCATGAGGGCACGTCGCATGGAGGTGTCCTGGTGCCGTAAGGCAGGGTGAGCCACTGGCAGAGCTCCAGAAATGTCTGCTGGCTCATGTGGAAATTCTGGAGCCAGCGCTCGTTGTCCCAGTCGCCGAGCACCAGCCGCTCTCACCAGTTCGTGCTCGTGGGGTAGCTCCACAACCAGCGGCGTGTGTGGCGGGGGGGGATGGCGGAGGGCAGCAAGGTCTGGGGCTGCTTCCTCATCCCCTGGGGGCAGCTCCTCTTCCACAAATAAAAGGTGATCAGCTGCCTCCTGCATAGCACTGAGCAGGGCAAGCACTGCTCCTGCAGGGGCGGGTGTGCGGACCTCTGGCTGCTGCTGCTGCTGGGGGTCCATACTGCTTTGATGAGGTGTGCGTGCCTGTGGCTCTGCAGACCGCGTGCTGTGCAGGCTGAGTGTGTCTGGGAGGGGCCTTTTAAGGGAGCAGCTTGCTGTTGCCCTGGAAGTGCTAGTCCTCCCTGTGACCCTGTCTGCAGCTGTTCCTGGCACCCTTATTTCGATGTGGGCTGCTGTGGTGTGTAGACGTTCCCCTGCAGCGCCTACTTCGATGCAGTGCTGCCCAACATCGACGGGACCAGCCCTGGAGGATGTGTAGACGCTATTCATCAAAATAGCTTATTTCGATGATCAAAATAGCTTATTTCGATTTCGCTACATCGAAATAAGCTATTTCGATGTAGCTTCCCTGTGTAGACGTAGCTATAGTTTGGAATCAAATATGAAAGGACAGAACTAAGTCTAGGGAACCTAATTTTAGCAACAAAAATTTTAGCAACAAAAATGCCACAAATGAGAACAAAAAAGCAGTCTAGTAGCACTTTAAAGACTAACAAAATAATTTATTAGGTGATGAGCTTTCGTGGGACAGACCCACTTCTTCAGACCATAGCCATATCAGAACAGACTCAATATTTAAGGCTCAGAGAACCAAAAATAGTAATCAGGGTTGACAAATCAGAAAAATATTATCAAGGTGAGCTAATCAGAGAGCAGAGGGGCAGAAGGGGCGGGGGGAGTCAAGAATTAGATAAAGCCAAGTGTTCATAAGAGCCCCTACAATGACCTAAAAAATTCCCATCCTGGTTCAAACCATGTGTTAATGTGTCAAATTTGAATATAAAAGAGAGTTCAGCAGCCTCTCTTTCCAAACTGCTGTGAAAATTCCTCTTCAGTAAGATGCAAACTTTCAGGTCATTAACAGAATAGCCCACTCCATTAAAGTAGTGACTGACAGGTTTGTGAATCAGGAGTGTTTTTATGTCTGTTTTATGCCCATTAATTCTTTGTCTAAGAGAGTTTGAAGTCTGTCCAATATACAAAGCATCTGGGCATTGTTGGCACATGATGGCATATATGATGTTAGTGGAGGAACATGAGAATGCGCCTGTGATTCTGTGACTAACCTGGTTAGGCCCAGTGATGGTATTTCCAGAATAGATATGTGGACAAAGTTGACAAGAGGCCTTGTTGCAAGAAAAAGTTCCAGGACTGGTGTTCCTGCGGTATAGACTGGGGTTGTTGGTGAGAATCCTCATAAGGTTGGGAGGTTGTCTGTAGGAGAGAACAGGCCCATCACCTAGGTCTTTCCGGAATGTGGCATCCTGATTAAGGATAGGTTGTAGGTCTTTAATAATGCGTTTTAGTGGTTTGAGTTGGGGGCTGTAGGTAATGACCAGTGGTGTTCTGTTACTGGCTTTTTTGGGCCTATCGTGTAGTAGCTAGTCTCTGGGTATTTGTCTGGCCCTGTCGATTTGGACATTTTATAGCGTAACAATCCCACATGCACGCACTATCAGAGGATTTTATAAACATTGAGATTTGGGTTTGATATGACAGAAAGAATGTGCCAACTTAAGTGAACACAATATATAACGATAAGAAACCAATGGGAGGAGAATTTGGTCACTGGAGAATGTGTTGTCCCACAGAGCAGAAGACAGAATTTAGCAGAAAGCAGTGCCTTTTGTGTAAAAAAAGAGCACCCAGTATTCAGCTGGCCCCCCATCCTCCACCCAAGCCAATCCATGGCTGGGGCTGCAGAGGTGCTGGTACTCAGTACTGGCAAATACCAGCACAAAAAAGCACTGGCAGAAAGTAATACCAAAGTGATTGTCTTGTGGCTTCTGTACACAAGTTGACCCTGCAGAACTTGGGGTCACCTAATGATATTAATGGGTAGCAGCTTTAAAACCAACAAAAGGAAATTTTTCTTCACGCAGCACATAGTAGGCCTGTGGAACTCCTTGCCAGAAGTTTTTGTGAAGACCAGGAGTTTACCAGCATTTAAAAAGAACTAGATACATTCATGGAGGTTAGGTCCATCAATGGCTACTAGCCAGGATGGGTAGGAATGGTATCCCTAAGCTCTGTTTGTTAGTGGCTGGAAATGGATGACAGGAGAGGGATCACTTTAATGATTACCTGTTCTATTCACTTCCTCTGGGGCCCCTGGCATTGGCCTCTGTCGGAAGACAGGATTCTGAGCTAGATGGACCTTTGGTTTGACCTAGTATGGCTGTATGTTCTTATGCAGTTGTGTCTAAATCTCTAGATTCCTACTAAGCACAGCCTGTGCTGCCAAATATCACCACACAAAGTCTCTCTCTAGTTTGGGTTGCGCTAAGCTCACTATACCTCAGAGGAATCCAATAGGAGGTGTGCCAACACAGCAAACTAACTTACCTGCAGTTATTCCAAGTATAAGGGCTGCTGTTTGTTTACCTTCCACTCTCAGAGGTACTGTCTTCAGAAGGCAGTACTTGTCAAAATGACATCAACCCCATGGCTAGCACAGAGATGTCATTCTGCGTTTGTTACTTGAGGGAACAGATAGTTCCAGAAGGGTCCAAGTCCACTCAGCAATGCTCACATACAGCTGAGGATACAAAAGCTATCACCAATGCACTTATGTAGCTCTGTCTGTAGTGAAATCCTTTGTATCCCCAAATCCAGTAAAACAAATACACATTTAATGTAATTTCCTCAACCAGATCAAGAACACAAAGAAAATAATCTAACAAAAATGGACCAAGTTAAAACAACGAATGAGTCTATTTACAAGGCACGTCTGTCCACATTTTATTTTTGGATTCAGCTTCCTGTACAGCTATAACTTTCCCCGACAAGCCTTTTGAACTCTCCATCCTACAATGCTCTTGGGGTTTAAAAATACAGTAACTACACAGCATTACAACAGTTCTTAAAACTTCATGTACCGCACAATGAGTTTCACAAACTTTACAAGCTATGGACTACATTATTTTTTCAGTCATCACAGATTCTCTCTATATAAAGGAGGTTCTGAATGAAGAATGTGGCTAGGACACGATCTTATAAAACACAAGCAAGGATTGCTTCACTGTGATAGAAGCCACTTCTGGGATGAAAAGAAAGAGCATTTAATGAGCCCCAAAGCAAAACTAGACAACACAGGGGTCGGAAACTTCATTTCTGACAAAAATTACTGGAGGACTCTTTATTTGACCAGACAGAATGTCAATACCTAGCTGAAAACTATAGAAATACCAGTGTGGTATCTTTACATAAAGTAGCTTTACCTAAGAAATAAAACAGCCAACTTATTTGATGTTAACCTTATGGCATACACCTGTTTTTCCTCAATAACAGGCAGTAAAGTTCTTCATTGTTAGTTGGGAAGTAGTTATTTATTTTGCGTGTGCGGGCAAGTACTTAGAGACAATACTTATAGATAACTACACACTGGTAGAAGCAGCAGCTCTATGTGAGCTCAAGAGCTTGTCTCTCTCATGAACCGAAATTAACTGAAGATTTTGATCTCACTCAACACATGACTGGTAGATGACATTCTATCTTTATTAGGAGAAACTAGTTCTGTATGCTGGTAGTACTTCTGACCAATAGAATATGTTCCATAAAGCTGCTAGTTCTTTAGTTTAATACAGAGTTTCCATTGATTCAGACATTCTCAAAACACCTGGTGACTTGAAACACAGCAAAAGGGGGTTACCAATTTATAATACTAATTAATATTCCTGCAAGCAAAGTGATGAATTGTCTACAGATTGCATAAAGACAGATTTTAGGATCTGTTTCATGATCTAGCAGTGAACTAATTCATTGCTATGCAAGAAACCTGATTTCAAGACTCAAGTCCTTGTGAGAAAGTAGATACATACACAGAATGGGGCAGGATAGAACACCTTACATCTCTCTACAGAATTAATCTGGATATATGCATATGGAGTAAGGCACTGATGCCTGTATACTTTTTGGCCTGGGAAATATCATATGCTGCTCTGAAATTTACACAAGCTATGAAAGGGTAAAGAAAATAGATAGCAAACAGAACAAATGTGTAAAATGTTCCTTCCACAATAATACACAATCTCTTAGTCCACTGGACTGCAATGCAATAAACCAAATACATATACACTTTCATATTTGGCATTCTATTATCCAGAACTCTGTAATAACTGGCACTTTAACCATAAGTAAATTTTAAGTTACATTTTCCATAAGTACAGTATAGTGAGAGTAATACAAATAAATACAGCAGATACAGTATATGTTCACAGTGTACAATACTACTGTTATTTGTAAATAAAGTACTCTGTGCACATTTTTGTTTGTTTCTTAATATCTAATCTTGTTTTTCTTTAGTGTTATGCATTGCTAGGTATACCTCTCTATTACACAGAATATTTGAATACCCGGCAACCTCACGGTCCCAGGGCTGCTGGATATGAAAGAGTTAACTGTATGATCAATGCACATGTACTGTGTTTTTGAATTGTTCTCCAAAAATAGAGATAGATTTTTATATTAATTAGCAGTAAACAAGGTCAAATACTCAACTGTTTCTGCAGTGACTTCACTATGGGCTTGTCTACACTTGCCCCCAACTTCAAACAGGGGCATGTTAAACATGGAGATGGGAGATTACTAATGAAGTACTGCAGTGAATACACAGTACTTCATTAGGCTAATTCTCCCCCACGGCAACTTCGAAGTGTCAAACTTCAAAGTGTCGGCATGCGTGTAGCCATGGGCACTTGGAAGTGCCCGCAGCTACAGGCATGCTGGCCCTTCAAAGTTTGATGCTTCAAAGTTGCTGCAGGGGGGAGAGTTAGCCTAATGAAGTGCTGCATATTTACTGCAGTACTTCATTAATAATCTCCAGTCACCCTGATTTACATGCCCCCTTCAAAGTTGGGGGCAAGTGTAGACAAGTCCTATCAATCTTCAATATTTAGCTTTCTTATACTGACAAATGAAAGCTACAGCACTATGCAGTGAGTATGACAGCTGGACTGAAGGGGAGTAGAGTTCACTAAAATCACACAGAATTCCAAACCTGGGTAAGTAGATGCTTACAGTCAAGAGAAACCATGATGCCAAATTTAAAAGTTTAGTTTTGCTGCCCCATAACTTTGTTGTGAATCATACAGGCAAGTGAGTTATAAGACTTACACCACTTTTTTTCTTATTTTTTGTAGAAAGTTTTGATAAAAAAAGAAAACTGACAATTATGACATTATGGAAAATATTTAAAAACAAACTGTATAATTTCTGGCACCCTGGGCTTTGAAAGGCTGCACACAGTCAACACTCTTCTGAATTGTGCTAAATGGTTTTACAGTAACTCAAGGGGATACATCCAAAATAACACGAGAGATTGAAACTCTTCATCAAGTCTTAAGCCAGGCTGGTCAATCAGGTGTAGGTCAGTAGTTTTCTTAGGCCCATAAGGGAAGCAAAGCATTTGTCTGCAAGTAAAATTTTAAACTTAAAAACATAATCAGTGCTTTCTAAAAACACTGTTTTATTGTTTTAAATTACAGTTGCTTTTTAATGTAATCTTTTAAACACAAAAATTCAATTTCCCTTGCCAATGGATCCCATGCTAGTGAATAGTTCCTGATCCGTTACAAGATGTGATTTCATAAGGTACCAAGGAAAAATCAGCACATGTTGGAATCACCCTTGTTTTTACCACTTTGCTGAAATAAAATGAAACAGGGATGAAAGTGGAGTGGTCTGAGAACTGGAAACCAGAAAAACTGGTCTTTGAGTTTTTGGCCATTAACAACTTTTCTGATCTTGGACAAGTTCATTCACTTCTACGACTTAGTTTTTCTATCTATTATATGAGGACAGTAAAAAAGCTCCTATGTCAGTGTAATGATAAAGATGAATTAATGCTTGAAAGGAAAAATGCCACATAAAGTGAACAAAATAAGAACTATTTAGGAATTTATTATTTAAAGCTGACACATGGGAGAATCAGATTTATTAGACCTCTTCTGTAACACAAAAAAACCTGCCCAAGTGATTGGAAACCAGTCCATCATAAAAATGCTCTTACGCTATGTGTGACAGACGGACACAAAGAGAATTAAGAACTGTCTGTCTTTAATGCTTCCAATCTGCTGATTCAGAAAGTGGTACTTTAAAAAGCCTCCCCAAAAGGATAAAACATGAAGAATAAAAGGAAATCAGAGTAGTGATGAGCAACAAGTGCAGTTCATACACCCCATCATAAATCTTTATCCAAAATTCCAGCTGAATACAAACCAAACCTTCTCCAAACTTACTCACCATTATTAATAATCATTTCTACCACATTTGGATTTTGTCCAGGAACAGAGGCATTAAAATATCCTACAGCTGTCACTGTAGCTGTCACCCAGTAGGAGTGTCATGAGAAAGTCCGTTCAAAGATGTCCAGCCCAGTTTTCAGACACTGACAATTCAGTTATGCAATGAAATTTTGAGTGTTTATCTAACACGAATCGCACCTGAACTCTGAACCTTTTGAGGTTCCAACATAAGCCTGAACATCAAAGAAATCACTGACGCACATTTGCCAAACTGGGATTGTTCAGGAGGAAAAATCCTTGTTTTCTTCACCCAGATTCAGTCCTCTCTGTCCTCTTCATGAACCTTGGGGAATTTTGGATCCAAGGATGGATCGTTTCATAGCTTGGGCCCGTTCCTAATAAACTAGACATATGCAGTATATTGCAACTCAGTAATCTGCTTAATAAATTTTGAAATGTAGTGGTTCTTTTTCTAATAAAAATAAGAAACACTTTAAGATCAATCACTAAGGCAACAACTACAGTGAAAAATCACTAAAAGGGACAGATTATATCCTGCATCACAACACAGCCTTGAAAAGGGACAGTGAGAGAGCCAATAACATCTCCCTGATTCTCAAGCAAAGTAGGGGCACTTTTAATCACATAAGCCACATCATCAGGGACTCATACACTTGCACATCCACTAATGTGATATATGCCACCAAGCACCAGCAATGCTCCTGTGTCATGTGTATTAGCCAAACTGGACATTCTCTGTGCCAAATGTTAAATGGACACAAATCAGACATCAGGAATGGTAACAAACATAAAGCTGTAAGGGCACAGTTTAGCCTCCCTGGACATTAAACAATGGATTTAAAAGTAACTATTTTTCTACAAAAGAATTTTATCACTCAATTACAGAGGGAAGCATTTGAACTGGAGCTCATTTACAAATTTAGCACCACCAACTTAGACTTGAATAAAGATCTTAACTGGTTAATGCATTAAAAAGGCAATTTTCCCACCTTTGACATTCACATTTCTACATCATATGCTATGAGGCACATTCAGCTTGACTTAAGTTGCTTCATTATCACCTGGTCTTACAACTGACAGGTACTTCTTTGGCTGCTATATATACCCTAGATTCCGTAATTTCCACTCCAACTCATCTGATGGAGTGGGTTGCACCCATGAAAGCTCATGACCTAATAAATTTGTTAGTCTCTAAGGCTTCACAGGACTGTTTGTTGTTTTTAAAGTTACAGACTAACATGACTACTCCTCTAAGACTTCGAACAGCTGGTTCTAGTCAGCCCCTAAAGGACCATAGGTGATAAGACTTGACAGAGGGGCGGCTTCCTGGTTGTTAAAATTGTACTACCTGCAGTGTAAGCGAGCATGCTAGAGGCTGTTCTAACTTATGACATTTGGCTATGGATCCTCTCTATGGCTGAAAACTGTACTGGGGAGCGCCACTCCACTTTGACCTATCACACTCCTTATCTGGATGAATGTGTGAGGCTGGAGTAGGGAGTCAGCTCTGCCAACTTTACAGTAAATTTGAAAAGTCCCATCTGCTAGGCTGCTCACATGCCATAAAGCAGATGGAGTGGGACTGAGAATCTGCTCTTGATAATTCTGATAATCTTTGTTAAATAAATATGCCAGTCAAGGACATGATGTACCAACACAGAAAGCACAGGCTATGTGTTCTCCGTTTCCCACTTTTCTGAGTCTTTATGGAAACAGGAGTTAGCTAACAAGCAATTATGGTTAAGCAAGGATTTAGTTCCAAATTTTTGCAACTGTTAAGATACCATTTTGCATTAACATCTGGATCAATCCATGTTCAGAATCTATTCAAGCCTGAAATTGATCATATTAATTCTATTCCTGACAGTGACAATAAGTAAATATTGTCCACATGCTGAACAAGAAGAGAGAAGTAAAGCCAGCAAGTTATCTGTTAAAAAAAATACCAAGGATTAATAAATCACATGTTTTTATCTCTTTAGGGGAATGCTTATAATACAAAGCAATTCCTGTAAGAGCCTTCTGTGCCAAATCAAATACTAGTAATAGCAAGGAAAGAAAATTCCTGCCAGTTTTGATGTCCAAAAAAGCTTTAAAAAAATTGGAAAAATGAAAATGCTTGCCCTCTTTCCATGAAACTAAGGGTGTTAGGCATCATGAAACATGATGTTCCCACTGATCTCCAACAACAAAAGATGAATAATAGTAATTTCAAAGCATGAGAAGTCACTTGATGCATTCCACAGAGTCCAAAAAATTAGCAGCGCCCTTTTGTGTTGTGCAGACTGCCCAATAGATAACCAAGTCAACATTTTATAAAAATTTAGAAGATATTGCCTATTGTCCAACTGAGGATAAAGCAGCTTCATCATTAGTAGAGCTCCCCTATATGAGCAGTTTTAAAATACAGAAGCTAAGTTATATCTTCTGTGCATCACAACAAAACACCCAGAGCTGGCCTAGTTCAGCTGATTCAGGCTGAAGCTTCAGGGTTATAAAGCTGAAGCACAGATGCGTGGACTCAGGCTGGGTCCCAAAGCCTGCTCTCTAGTACAAGCCCTGAAGTCTACACTGCAATTTTATAACCTCATAGCCCAAGCCCCAGCAGCCCAACTCAGCTGACACAGGCCAGCCATGCGTGTGTCATTGCAGCAGAGACAAACCTCGTCAGGCTTCTCATATTTTTTGACTTGTATAGCACCCACGAGTGGCTGATGAAGGAATGGCAGCTTATCTAAATCTTTCATTTAAAAACAGATTTCAGTGAGGGCAGTTAGCTAGGTCCATAGATACAGCATAAAAGTAAAATCTTCAGTGCAATTCTGACCCAAAGCTGAATCCATCAGTTACTGAAGGGAACACTGTAGTTTTCACGTTTTGTATCTATCAAAACAAAACTTTAGAAAGTCTAAAAATTTAAAGTTAATTTAATCTTACAGCAAACCAACACAACTTCTCCCCTAACAAACAGAAAACATTGGTCACCTTGCTAACAACTTTATTTCCATACTTGGCCTCCCTCACAATCTAGAGACCCATTGCATCTTGCATGAAAAGAAAGACAGGTTGATGAAGAAAATGTAAGTAAGAACTTAAAGCTATCAGCCTTAATGTCTGAATAATTGGGCCTTTCTAAATCTGATTTTACTTAATTGTGGAGTCAAGGACTCTACAGTATGTGGCTTTGTTTTTTTGTATACACAGATGTAATTTCCCCGTCACTTTGAGCTTCAGCAGGTATATAATCTACCTAATATTTTATCTGCCACTTAAAAGGCGTATAGCCACCAATTTCACAGCTACATGTTTGTGCTATGGTCTTGTCTTTACTGCACTATCTGCTTGACCATTGCCCTTAAATCCACTTCTGCCCCCATACAAAAATTTATAGCTCAAGTTAAAAGGTGCTTTAATCTCACATTAGCTAGCTCATCAGGGGGAATGAACTGAAACTCCTGAGGGCTCCTGAACTGAAACTAATAATGAAGTGGATGTGCAGCAGTACATATTACGACTCATCAACTGCTCATCTAATCACTCAGTGCTGTTAAGCAAATCACTGTGTAGCTCGCCTGTTGTTTCAGTGTAGCCAGGAGCACCCCTTTCTCACTAGACCTGTTTGAGTGACAGCAGACTTGCCCAAGTAGAGTAACTGAAAGGAACTAATTTAAAATAACACCATATAACAACACTAACATGAAATCTGTACATATTTGGGAATGTCCCAAATTACAATACTGAGGATGGTGGTTTCTGATGAAGCTATGTAAGACACTGTCTTTTTCCTGGCTTTAAAGAAAGGAGAATTTTTTACGAAGATGTTGCTCCTATGACCTTGCTTCTCCATCTACCCTCACCAATCATGGGGAGTGAGCTGCATAGGCTAGAGGATATTTAAGGTGGAATTATTTTTGGACAGCTGAATGCTGGTTCTTCCCTCCCAAGACCAAATCCAACTGATTTGCTCTTTACCCATCCACACTCCACAACTTTCTCCTGTTTCCCCAGACAGGTCCTCACAACTCAATGTGATTCCCTAACTGCTACTCCACCATTATGGCTTTCTATATTGGATGTCAGATGGAGTTTATAAACTCCATACTTACAAGCAGAGACTGCTTTTAATAATGAATGATTGCATGAATAGTTCCTTCAAATTAGTCAAAGGCTAAATCCTTGCCAAAACCAACAGATTAAAACAAATTTGGTATTTTTAGGTTAATCCATTTTGATGATAACACAAGCCAAAAGAAATCAACAGGGGAATGTTCAAGTGTGAGATCATTCTGTCTCCCAAATGCCACACACTTTCAGAAAAATTTTACTTTGGCATAAAATCCATCATGTGAAATATCACACAAACTGGTTTAGTTTTGGCAAAGTTGATGGTGAGTCTCAAAATTAAGCTTATAACAGAAGGCTAACTTCAATCTTACTGAAGGAGAAACTAGGAACTCTTCATCATAGACTAAAAGTGCTAAGTTGTCATCTCAATACACAAAGGCTGTGTCTACACTACAAAAATAAATTCGAAGTTGCTTACTTCAGAGTACAACTTCGAAGTAAGCAACTTCAAAGCTGAGCATCTACACACACCCTACTTTGAAGTTAAACTTTGAAATAAGGCACTACTCCATTCCCAGGAATAGAATAAGGACTTTGAAGTCGGGCTTCCTACTTTGAAGTTAACTTAGAAGTAAAGGAAAATGTGTGTAGACTCTCTGCGTATCTTGCATAGACATACCTATATGGGTAAGTATCTTGCACAGACATACCTATATGGGCAAGTACTCTACCTTATTCCGGTAATTAATTCCAAAGTTAAGGACTGTTTATCAAAACAACTTGTCCCCCAGCCACTGTGAATTAAGGTCTCAGTTCCCTCACATACATATTTTTAGAGACTACAGCTACTGGGTTGGGGCATGGAAAGGGGTGATCATTTTTATGATAACACCTCATCCAGTGAGGGCTTTAAAGCCATAGATCACCTTGAAGTGGACCCAGTGTTAGATTGCCAGTAATAGAGCATGAAGCAACTCAGTTGATTTGTGGAATAAACATTTGTTATTTTGGAAATGTCAAGTCCAGATGTGTTACTAACCCCTTTACAAATCACACTTCTCTGGATTGTGTCATGATGCAAGATAAGTCAACCTAGCTGGCCTTATGCAATGGAAAAATCATTTTTAGTACATCATCCAAGAAAAAGTTAGGCACATATCTCTATGCCAACAGACCAAGTGGTTTTGGCTTTGCTAGTCACATATCTCACTTCTCTTTTTTCTAGTTCATTGACTTCTTATCCTTCTCCTTTGATGCTTTAAAATTCTTACCCAAACCATTACTACCCTTCTTACCCAACTATTTCCCACATTCTCACATTCACTTTAGCTCTCTTCGTTCATCTTTTCACTACAATTCCTTCTCCTATTCCCATTCTAAGTGCCAAAAATATTGGACTTTTGCTTCTTCTATTCACAATTCTTTTAAAAATCTCCTATGTAAAATTACTTTTTTTCTATTTTAAAATTTTCTCAAAACCTCTTTTCTTCATCGTCATTCCACCTCCAATGGCATGAGTTTCTTACTCCTAGCAATATTGGCTACATAACACTAACAGATCAAAATCATTGAGCGTATACCCCATACCCATCTACGTAGTTTTTTAGACAACTAGGTCACAAATATGTAATGCAATGTTCCAAACAACAGTAATGAAAACACAAGAGTGTTTCTTCTATCTTTACAGTAACCCACTCCTTACGGAATACTTTGTTCCCTGAGATGCTGTTAGATTCCACTTACAAAGGTCTTGAGAAAAAATTGGCAATTACTTGGGTTCCTCTGTATGTTGGAATAAACAAGATTTAATTTTTCACTATGAAGATGCTTTATCACGAAGAGAGGCTGTTAGGCTTAGGTTGGATAGTATTATTTACTAATCATTAGGGATGGTAATCAGGCTTAAGAAGCCTGATTTGTATTCTTGGTCATGTCATTGATTGACTGTGCTACTTTGGTGGACAAGTCACTTCATCATGCCTAAATTCTCCCATCTGCAAGATGGCAATACAATTTACACACACACACACACACACACATCCTTTTAAAGACTTTAAGAGCCAAACAGGAAACATAAATGTACAAAAATACACAATCCACTTTGTGTAGTTGCCAAGGGAGATTTATAACAGTTCACCCACCTTCTAAGCTTTTCTGTACCATCTCTCAAAGTCTGATCATCAGGGGCCATCTTATAGCAGCTATATCTTGATTGTACACTTGTGGTTGTCTTGAAGTGGGAAAAAGTTCAATTAAGATTATATCATAGATGCCAGAAAACAGTCACATTTGTTGCAAGATTTTTTCCTCACCCTTTCTTTTTAGTAGTTTATGCCTTACCCAGGATACACTGATTACAAAGACAAAGCATATTCTGGAGAGCAAAAACACTAACTGCTAGGCATATAGCAAAAGTTTCCACGAATCTATGTTGATGCTGGACCGGCACTTGTAAAACTATACTGATTCAGGACAAAAATAGGCCTTTGGCTGTGCACTATGGCTTTCCATAGATATCTACTCTTCAGCAAGCCAAAGAAAACTGTACTACTATTGAAAATATGCCATTTTGAGCAACTAGACAATACTGAGCTTGGAAATGGCTGCCACTTCAGGGTGAACATGTCAACTACAATTAGGACATACTCATGGAGCATGAGATTCTCCTTTGAAATTCAAGAAAATAAAAACAATACAAAACTAACATACCTTGGATTGAGGAAATGAGAAAATATAATAAGCCACTGACAATCTTGACAAGCCATTTCTGTTCAACTGCCAGAAATTAGAGGATGAACCAATGAACCAAATCATCAATGACTGTGTAGAGAGTATTGCTGGGGCATTCACTACTGCCAACCTGCCCACTCTCCTGATTCTTCATTTTTCTTGGTTCTACAAGTTCTCTCTCTAAAGCTACAACACATCAACATGTTCCCTAAGCAATCTTCCACACTTCCTGAGGAAGTTACAAAACACTGGAAACCTTCCTGACAATTCTATGCTTACCACCATGGATGCAGAGGCTCTCTACACCAATATTCCACATGAAGATGGACTACAATCATCCCTTATGTTACCATAGCAAATCTGGTGGCTGACATATGTAACTTTGTTCTCACCCACAATTATTTACAATTTGGGGACAATTTATACCTCCAGATTAGCAGCACTGCTATGGGCACTCACATGGCCCCACAGTGTGCTAACACTTTTATGGCCCACTTAGAACAATAATGTCTTACCTCTCATCCCCTGCTACCCCTCCTTTACTTATGCTGCATCAATGACGTCTTTATTATTTGGACCCATGGTAAAAGACTCTGGAAGAATTCCACAGAGATTTTAACAACTTGCACCCTACCATCAATCTCCATATGAGAGATTCCACACAAGTAATACATTTCCTGGAAACCACAGTACAAATCACCGATGGCCACACTGACACCACTCTCTATTGGAAACCCACTGACTGCTACACTCACCTACATGCCTCCAGTTTCCATACAGCACAGACCACACAATCCATCATTTATAGTCAAGCCCTTAGATACAATCGCATCTGCTCTTATCCTACAGACAGAGACCGAAAACTTCAAGACCTCTGCCAAGCATTTATAACACTTAATTACCCACCAGGAAAAATAAAAAATGGCAGATTGACAGGGCCAGATGAATACCCAGAAACCAGCTACTTCAAGATAGGCCCCAGAAGATCAATAACAGAACACCACTTATCATCACCTACAGCCCCCAGCTCAAACCGCTGCACCGCATCATTAAAAACCTACAACCTATTCTAGATCATGATGCTACACTCCAGAAGGCCCTAGGTGACAGGTCTGTTCTCTGCTATAGACAACCTCCTAACTTAAGATTCTCACTAGCAATCACAGGCTACACCACAGTAATACTAATCCTGGAACTTTTCCTTGCAACAAACCCCACTGCCAACTTTGTCCACATATTTATTCTGGGGATAACACCACTGGACCTAACCATGTTAGTTACAAGATCAAAGGCACATTCTTGTGCAGTTCAAGCACCATTATATATGCCATTATGTGCCAACAACGCTCTGTCACTATGTACATTAGACAGACTGGGAAAAACCTTTGCCAAAGAATAGATGGACACAGAGCAGACATCAGGAATCTCAATACAGATAAGCCAGTCAGGGAACACTTCAGTGGAGTGGGCCATTCTGTTAAAGACCTGAGAATTTGTGTCCTAGGACAAATAGAATTTAAAAACATATTACAATGAGAAATTTCTGAATTGGAATTCATATTCAAATTTGATACCTTAACACATGGTATGAACAGAGACACCAATTACCTCACACATTACAAGGACTACTTACCTTCCTTTGATGCTCGTAATTATCTGAGGCAGGACACTTAACATCATCCCTCCCCAGCCCTCCTCCTTCAGTTCTATGTACTTGATTGGTCAGTTTTTATTGCAATTCTTTTTTTGTCCTCTGTACTTATAAATAATCAGTCTGTACTGGAAAGGGTCCATCCCACAAAAACTTATCACCAAATAAATCATTTTGTTAGGCTTTAAAGTGCTACATTTCTGCTGTTTTGTTCTGTTACACTTCCATCCTGTGAAGTGAATTTTTATTGCTATCTACTACTGGCCTACTACTGGCCTCATGCTAGTGAGTTTTCCCCACAGTAGCTCTCTTGCCCTACACCAACTTTCCCTTTATATAATAATGCCCTTCTATTTATCCCCTGGGGCTTTTTGAAGCCAATATTTGAGCAAAATGTTAAGCAAGTGTTATGTTTTAAAGTGGTTGTGTTTTGAATTATATGTCAGACCTGAAGACCTATCCCCACATATGAATTTATGATGTTAGGATGAACTCTTATCCCACCTTCCATCCCCATTTATTGTTATTAAGCTTTCAAAATAAGCATGAATTTTTTTTCTGAAGATTAAACTTAGTAGCTGGATAAAATTCATGACATTTTGCATACATGATGTCTGTCATCCCAGCTCTCTAGGAACATTTCAATTTGGTAATTATTTTTATTTGCCTATCTGACCTCTCTAGATTCACCTTTGTGGCAGGGTGGGGCCAGGAGATGAAAAAGCAGGAGTGAAAACAGTAGAGATGGATCTGACAATCGAAGTGGGAGCAGCTGAGGAGTAGGCTGCCCTCAATCAATTAGGGCTGGCTGATCCCACTCAGGGCTACCTTTATAAGCCCTTTGCCATGCAGGGCAAGGGGAGGGTGATTAAGGAGAGTTTGGAAGGCAAGGGAAGAGAGGGAAGGAGACTTGGAGGAACACTAGAGACCACAAAAGAGGAGAGGGGCCTCAGCAGCCTGGGGGCCTGGACTGCAGCTCAACCAGAGACTGTGAGGAACTGGTCAGCTGGAGGAGCCAAACAAAGGACAGGACTTGCTGCCATGGCTACCACTAGTGGAAGGACGTACCAGGGGAGTTGTCTGGGGAAGCGGCCCAGGGAGAGGAGTTGCAGGGGCAAGGACAAAGGGAGTCAGCCCTTGCTGGTAGCGGCTATCCAGGGTCCCTGTGCTGGAACCTGGAACGAGTGGATGGGGACCGGGTTCCCCCCAGACCACCACCCACCCCAAGCAAGGGTAATGGGGCTCATGGTGGGGCCAGTGGACTGAAAAGAGGACCTGGGCCCCAGAAATGAGACTGACCCTGCCACACCTTGTATATATTCTTAAGTTCTTGTGCTAAATTAATTAGTAGATTTGCTAGGTGTTCAACAGCTGCTACGAAGCACTCAGGCATCTGATGAAGCAGGTCTTTGCCCACAAAAGCTTATCCTCCAAAAAAATCTGTTAGTCTACAAGGTGCTACAGGACTTCTTGTTGTTTATAAAGCACTTTGGGATCTTTTGCTATGAAAGAAGCAATTTTACGTGTAAGATAGGGCTGCTCTTGTTTTACTTGTTAAACCGTCAAAATGAAGCAACACAAAATCCACCTGAAACTTAGCTGTCCTCAGGTTCCCACAAGGCTGTTTAGTTACATATCGCTCCCCTCTCTCCAGAAAACACACATATACTTCCCCTGTATATGAGAGAGGATAATGAGGTACGAAAATTAGTCAGCAAAATCATTCCCAGCAGAAGCATCACCTATAAACAGGATGAGGTTTTCCAGCAAAAAACTGCCAGTTTATTATAGGATTTTAACCTGAACTATGCAAAAATATTTAAATGCAGCCAAAAGCTGGAATTTCAGTTCATTCTGCAATTATTAGTGGAGGGTATTTGCATAACCATGAAATTCACTTTTCTCCATCCCCCATGAAAATCTTAAAAGTGCACCACTTGGCCACAGAAAACAGTGAAGAAGGGGGTCAGTTCAGCAAGCTCCCCTTGTGAATATGCTGAAATTAAGCAGAGGGAGTCATGGGGTGTGGTGAGAATGAAGGAAAGAAAGCAGAGTAGGTGGTTGGAATGCAAAGAAACAAACTTCCATGCAAGGACTTGCTCATTTCCATTTCCCATAAATCAAAGTACAGGGTTCTTCTGTTCATCAACTGCATCCCCATCTCTCTCATTGTCCATGGAGATGCGCCTGAGGTGAAGCCATTAATCCAAACACCTCTGAAATATGGGAAAGTTTTAAAATCCAAATCTGCATCAACCTTTTGAACTCTGCCTCTCTTTCTTCAACTGGCCAACCCTGAACCTGAACAATCCTGAACATTAGAGTGTGTGAAAACTGAATGGATTTTTGAAAAAAATACAATTATTGAGGAATGAGTATTAGGACTACCACATATAGTCCTAAATTCAGACCCCCACATAATGAGCAGTATACACTAGAGCTCCCTGTGATTGGGACAGTCTCTGCTGAACTCTAACATCGACACAGAGGGAGAATAAAAAGATTCATTACTGATGCTGATAATGCTAATACAAAAATTCTGGAACTTGATAGAGTGACCTTTTCACTGGGTATGATGTGCTGAGATGAGTAAGTCTGAGCTGCTACTATGATTCATTTACTTGTCTGACAGAGCAGGGCCTAGCTGCCATGAAGAAAAGCAGTTTTAAATGTGTAACTTGCTGTAGCTGTGGTGGGGTTATTCCAAAAATCACACATTCTGTTATGAGATGACTTAGCTTGTAACATGACATGCAGACCTATTTCATAATCCTTCCTGGCCCGACCTGAAGCAAGGATGGGGGCAGAAGGAATGAAAAGTACTCTCATGGCCTTGCATTTGGTTTGCATTGCTCCTTGCTGGCACTTCTTGTTCAAAGGGCTGGTTCCTGACTGACTTAAAGCTAAAGGAAGGAGACCGCATTTACCAGGCTATTCTTCTCACTGTGGATGCAGCAGAAAAGAAAAACTGCTTAGAAGCTGAAAGATGATTTTCAAAGTGCCACCATGCCACTTTGTTTTCAGGCACATGGACCTTAGAAATTGAAAACCACAGAAAATTGCACAGGCTGGGAATTTATTAAGTTGGGCTAATTACCTCCCACACCCCTTCCAGTTAGACCTCTACCTCACTTACAGATTAATGGGGAATTTCTCCCATTTTACACCATACTAATCTTCAGGACTAGCATAGAATACCTTTTGGAACAAATACTACTCAGGAGAATTTGGTGTTCACTTCCACTATTATTATTTGTATTACTGTAGCCTGCATAGACTTCAACGAGGATTGGAGTCTATTAGGTTGGACAGCACGCAAACACATAGGAAGTCATGGTTCATAACCTAAAAATCTTAAAGTTTATTTCAAAATAATTCTTTCTTTACCACAAGTTGTGCAAATTGCCACCACAGCACTCTCAAGCGCTCACTGGTTCAGCAGGAGTAGCTAGGTATCTCTCCTTCATTTCCTGTCAGATATTTGTGAGAGCAGTACCTTGTAGGCTGCAGCTTGGCCACAGTTTTTGACGTTCAGTAATGTGCCAAAGCAGAAATACCTGTAAGTTATGGACCAGGTACTCAAGTGAAAGAATAGTTTACAGGTTATTACAACTTTATTAGGTCATGTGCTTTCATGGGTAGGTCCTACTTGGAGGAAAACTTATAACCCAACAATTTTTTTAGTGTCTATGGTGCTACAGGACTACTTGTTTGTGAAGCTACAGACTAACACCACTATCCCTCTGAGATTACTACAAATTAGATCTCTTATCTACCTTAAGTGTTTATAATATACTCACCACTACAGTATGTAGGCATCCTAGAATGTACAGTACATATTACCTTCCATGTAAGGATCTCAAACACTTAAAATATTAATTAATTCTATTCTATTTAGATTTTTATATATTCCATCAATGCACATTCGGGCAGGTGAATTAACTGTTGTATAATTCAAGCTAAAAACAAACTCCCAAGTTCTCACTCAACCAGACATGCACTGATGAGGTTCAAAAAAGTTATGTTAATTGTATTCACCTGATTTAGCAGCTCCTGATTCCAACAGAACTAAGCAGTGGAAGTACCAAAATACTGTGAGGAACACTGTAGTTGCCAGAGTCAGGGATTAGCTTTCAGATTCTCACTTTCATCTTAACTGAAGTTTTGCAGCCTGATTCTCCTCTCACTCAAACTCATTTTGCATCAGAGACACTATCCTGAGCTCTTCATTTACACTAATATTTGTGAGAGGAGTCTCAGATCTGTTAGATTCAACCTATCACTACTCTCTACTTGTAAATGCTAACTCTCTAATTACTGTATGCAGAGTCTTGAATTTCACTCTGAAAGCTCCCAAATTCCATCACATTTGGGGTAGAATGGGATCAGTTCAGCTACACTTCATTTCCCTACAATATCAGCCTGTGAAGATCAAGAGTCATTCACCAACAATCAATTATTCTTGGTACATGCAGCAGGCTTTCCTTGATAGTGTCAGTCATTGAAGCAGGCAAGACAGAAACTCAGTTGCAGTTATGTTGTGACTATTGCAAACACTAGATGGCACTCTGGCATTCAGGTAATAGATCTCTTGTAAAGACAATGATGCATTTCTTTACGACATTTTCTTAGTCTGCTCTTCCAGTTTAATAGGCACCTGTTTCTGGATTGGGATTTTCATTTAAGCGTTTGGTTGAAAAAGTAATAATTTTTGTTTATGAAATGTGGCACCTAATCATATAATGATTGTTATTCTTGTAAAAGGCATTAGTTCAACTATTGCATAAACCAGATTTAGGAATTTACCCTTTCCTTCAATCTTTAATACTGTAGACCGTCTAAAAGTTGTCACTAGAACAAAGTATTCTGAAATATTTTTCCTTCTTGCCTCTAATCATGATGGATATTGAAATTAAAAATAGATTTATAACAACCTTCTTCACTATATTTTACTGAGTTTTCTGCTTTAGCTGAAAAAATGAATATCCATGATATGTTATTAAAATAGATCAAGACAGTAGTAAGGTACCATAAAATCAGAGCATACCTCATACATTAATCTAAGCTCAGTGTTGCTGGAAGGTAGAGAAATATTATCATCTATGATTTCTACATTGGAAAATTGAGGCATTGAGAGATTAAATGACTCGCCTAAGGTTACACAGGAAAATTGTATCAGAGCCAGGACCAGAACCCAGATAATGTGCATTTCAAATCAGTGACTTAATCACAAGGTATATTTTCTCTATCAGCTACAGCAGGTGTAAAGCCACAGGATCGTGACAAGTGACTGCTATCAAAAGAGCAGCACTCAAGATTTATTCAGAAGAATAAGGTAGTGGAAATAGCACCTCCTAAGGGCAATGCACATTACACCACCTCCTCCAACACATTCTTATGAAACTGACTTCTCTATTTCTGAAAAATGGGCAGCGCTGAATCTTTACAGATGGACTACAAGCTTTGCCACAAATCTTCACAAAGTCCGCAGAAAACCATGGGAATAAAAGTACTTCAAGAGAACAACATCATACACACGACTTTGCATGAAATTTTGGAGGTTTTCCAGGTCATTAAAAGAAACTAAAACTATTTTGTAATTTGGAAAAAGAAAAGGCACAGAGAGCTGTAATAAAGTATCAATACAGAGAGCATGACCAATAGATAAGCTATGGATGAGGAAATTCAGGAGAAAGAGAAACGAAACCTTTATTCAAGCAAAGACAAATGTGCTAGATATATAATTTGAAGTAGTAAAATGCAAATGTGTAGATGTGAATAAAGTTTCAATTAGTCACTGGGATCTTCAAGTTTATTTTATTCAAAAATAATTCTATTCACATCAGTCAAATCACACCATTGCATGTAAGGTCAAACTAAGGTGCAAAAAACTAATAGTTTTTGAAACCAACAGATTAGCAGACGCTCAAGAGAGTCAATATGGAGAATGGGCTCACATTTTCATTGAGACAGAGATTAATCTTCCACTTTTGCAGACCTGGATTTAAAGCTTGTTTTAGCTCATGAACTAAAATTAGTTTGGTGTTTTCAGTCTAGTCTCCATTTGTGCTCATCAGAAAAAGATTTGAAATGATCATGATTGGCAGTTGTTTAAGACAAGACCAATTCTAGAATAGCGGGAAATATTGTAAATTAGGATTGAGGCACAGTAGCACAGCTGTGCATGGAATTTTACTGTCCCTGTCCACACTATAGCTGACTAAAGTCTAACATTATTACTGCCCCACATTCACAGGTGCCTAATTCATATAAAAATAAAATAAATACAGAATCAATTATTAAAGTCAGTAGACTTAATTCCTGCTGCCCTGATTCACACTGTGCAATCCCAGTGAAGCCAATGGAGTTGACAGAATGTATTTATACCATACTGTTGGTTTAAAAAAAGCAGTCCAGTAGCACTTTAAAGACTAAAAAAATAATGTATAAGGTGATGAGCTTTCGTGGGACAGACCCACTTCTTCAGATCATAGCCATACCAGAACAGACATTATCTTGTTAGTCTTTAAAGTGCTACTGGACTGCTTCTTTGTTTTGACTAGCACGGCTCTCTCTCTGTTACCATCCTGTTGGTTGTTTTACAGCCTATATCCTGTCTCACAATGATTCACTAAGACTTCTTTACCCACAACCTCTGCTTATGGATCAGTTAAGTCTAGAAGTTATTGAGCCTGATCCTACTTCCATTTATGGCAGCTGTACAGGATTGTACCTCTGGTGACCAAGTTTGGAAATGTACTTGAATATGTCATTATGGCACAATAATTTAATGTCGCTCTCCAAAGCAAAAGTACACTGGACAAACTGCAGTCAGATAGAAAGGAGATAGTCTACCAGGTGACAATAAATGGAAAGCATATTTAACTGAAGAGGCCTATACACTCTTCATCTAAGTGGTAACAGAGAGGGAGCCGTGCTAGTCTATATACTATCAAAATAAAAAAGCAGTCAAGTAGCACTTTAAAGAGTCTGAGGAAGTGGGTCTGTCCCACGAAAGCTCACCAATAAATTATTTCATTAGTCTTTAAAATGCTACTTGACTGCTTTTTTTTTTTTTTTCCATCTAAGTAGGCTGCCTCATTAAATAAAGCCAAAATCTAAAATAGCTGTCTGGTCTGAACACGCAAAGATTTTAGAGCTGGTGGGGTGAGAAACAAGTGTGGTTTTGTGAGCAAGACTTATTCATCCTGGCAAATGCCAGGATGTGCAGCTAAGTAAGGTCTCAGCAACAAAAAGGGTGTTGCAAAACTTGGAAACATCGTGACATCTTAGAGAAAGGAATGGGAGGGTGTCAGGAAATTGAATAGAAAAATAAGGGCATCAGCAGACTGAGCAGCTTAATGAATTTTCTATTTGACAACTAACAGCCATAAATAACATGGCTGCACAGATAAGACTAGCTGAGTGGAATTAAACAAAAGCAGGAGTAAATATTTTTGCCAGCAAGGACACAAAAGCCAGTTAAGAGTAGCAGCAGCATGTGTTCTTACTACCAGGAAAAAAGTTATCCTCCCTTCTGCAAAGCAGCCATTCTCCCTGAGAGTGATTCTCACTTCCAGACAATGCTAACGTTCAAATACAGCAGAAAACAGCCCTCTGCCCTCGCAGGTTACCAACCTCCTCAAACCCATGAAGTGTACTAACTCCCTGTGTGGTGCAAATTCTGGAATCTGCTGTTGACGCGTACTAACTCTGATTCACATCAAGTTATTGTTTATGCAAGGCAAATCAAGCGTTTATACAATACAGCTGGGCACTACTCTGGGGCTGTGTCTACATGGGCACATATCTTCGAAATAGCCATATTTCGAAGATTACTAATGAGGTGTTGAATTGAATATTCAGTGCCTCATTAGCATTAGGACGCTTCTGGCTGCCATGCTTCGAAAGCGCCACTTTTGAAAGCGCACAGCTCAGCGCGACTACACGGGGGTCCTTTTCGAAAGGACCCCACACCTTTTGAAATCCCCTTTATAAGGGCTAATATAAGGGGATTTTGAAAGGTGTGGGGTCCTTTCAAAAAGGGCCACTGTGTAGCCGCGCTGAGCCACGCACTTTCGAAAGCACCACAGCCAGAAGCATCCTAATGCTAATGAGGTGCTGAATATTCAATTCAGCGCCTCATTAGTAATCTTCCAAATGGCCATTAGCATAGCTATTTTGAAGATTTGTGCCCGTGTAGAGACACCCTGGAAGTCCTGCACGAGGTCTCTCAGGGTATGTCTACACAGCAAAGTTTATTTTAGCCCTTATTTCAAACTATCTTGGCTAGCGACTACACAACTGTTATTTCAAAATAATTTCAAAATAACAGTTGGCTTATTACTCATTCCACGAGGAATAGCACCTATTTCAAAATAGCTATTTCAAAATAGGGGCTGCGTAGTCAGGCTGTGCCTACATTAGCAAGTTCTTTCAAAATATTTTTCAGAAGAACGGGCTCTTGCAAAATACCCAGCAGGTCGTCTACACATGAAAAGCATTCTTTCAAAATTAAATTGAAAGAATGAGGTGTTCCTTTCGAAAGCAGTCTTCTACTTCCGTTTCAGGAAAAGCGTCTTGAAAGAAAACGTGCATAGACACTCCATGGTTCCTTTTTTTCGAAAGAGGAGTCCTCATGGTGCTTGATTTTTCGATCCCTGGTCTGTTCTTTCAAAAGAGTGGAGGCTGTGTGAACACTCACTTTAGAAAGAACAGATCACTCTTTTTATCTGCTTTTTTGTACGTGGACCCACGCTTTCGAAAGAAGTTCTTTCACAAGAGTTCTCCCAGAAGGACGTTTTTTGAAAGATGGCTATAGTGTAGACGTAGCCTCTGGGAATAGAGCCTATTATGAAATAAGCCATCTATTTTGAAATAGAGCACCTACACACAACAGAGCCTATTTCAAACTTGCTGGGGGCTATTTTGAAATGTACTTTGTGTGTAGAAGTGTTATTTCTAAATAAGCTCTTCCAAAATAGCTCTTCCAGAATAGCTTCTTTCAAAATAAGGCTGCTGTTAGTATCTTCACAGGCTATGGTTACACTGACCTGAAGAGCCCACAGCAGTATGCGAAAGGACAGTCTCAAAAATGCAAATGGCTGCCTGGAAAAAATCAGGCATAAGAGGCTGCCAACAAAGGTGTGTGGGATGGTTCTTTGGCAGAACCATATTTACACAGTATTTTTTGTGCTGTGGCAGTGTCTCCCAGCAAGCGAATATGCACATGAGCAGTCATTTGCATTTTCAAGACCGTCCATTTGCATACTGCTGCCAGTTGTTCGGGTCAATGTAACCATAGCCACACTGTTTTGTGGGCATCTTTGTCTATCACCAACCGTTTTATCTGTTCTCCCTTCATTACCCTGTTGACTTGATGTCCCATCCCGTGCTTAAAATGGGTGCAGGGCCAGGCTTGGCTCCTTTGGTCCTGGATTTGAATATATCAACCTTACAGCAATATTACTGCAGCAGCCGTACAACATATCTGGAGTACCAGCTTGGAGCCATTGTGAGATCCTTGATCTCCTTACCATCTGGGGAGAAGAAATTGCGTTGGCAGCTCTTGTGACCAAAACACTATTTAAGGATATCACAAAGTATATGCTGAAGAAGGGTAACAGCCAGGACACCTTCTTATGCCTTATCAGAGCAAGCAACTAGGGAAAAAGCACACAAAAACCAAGGGATGGCAAAAACAACTATGGCAGTGCTCATTTAACCTCTTTTAGAAGGAGCTGGACAGGATGTTTTGCCAGCATGCCACTTCAGAACTTCACACCACTATGGACAGTGATACTGCTGCTGCTATCACCATTAAGGAAACTCTCCCACCACCCCAGCCCCTGCTCAGGGATGGCTGCAAGTCAATGGAAGATGATGACAACATGGAGGTCAGTGAAGAGATCTCTCTGAACAATCAGGATCTTTTCAAAACTCAGGGTGTTCATTTGGGCACCCAGCCCACTTCCCAGCCCCCAGCCCAGCCTCTGACACAGGAAGAAGATCCTATCCAGGGCCTCATCATGTACAGATCTGTCTTTGCCATTTGTCATGCTTTACTGTCTTGCTAACTTCTTTTCTGAGTGCTCCACAACGACAGCCCTTTTTGGTGGAAGTGAACTAGAAGGATTTCTGAGACTCCAGCTCCTGCCTTTTTTCTCTTTCTCCCTCACTCATTGCTGCCTCTCTTCATTCTGCCCCCAAACACATTTTCAAAATGGTGATCACTTCTGTCTCAAGGTGAAGCCCTAACCATGGACTGATTTAAAAATCCATGCCATGGCAGGTACATACCCATCTAGTAATTTTCTTCTCCCCTCCCATATCTCTCAGACTTTGCTTCACCTCCAACCCCATGTGGGTCCTCAAAATGGTGAAAACATGGAGCACTCAACTGCACACAATGTATTCAAATAATAATACTATTTTGTTATGTGAAATTTAGAAACCATTGGAACAATTGTTGCAGGAAAAAAAAACTTGGTTAGTGCTCACAGTTGTCATGAGGTATGTGTAGGCATGTGCACTGCATGCTTGTAAAACCTGTAACATTACTTCTGTAACAGAGATTTGCACAGGGAGATAAATTTACGTGCGGGATAGCATACCTATACAGATCTTAATGGCTTTTCACAGAACACATATTTCACAGAAAGGCTGGGAATGGCTAAGGCCTCTGCACTTTCAGCATGTCTTTAGGGGACAGAAATTGCTTGACTTTAGATATTCTGTGGGACAGCCGTATGTCATTGCCCCTTGCACAACTCACAATTCCATTCTACTCCCGCACCATTGCTTTCTTCTAATGTCCTCAAAACAAGACTCTATGTAAAAAAACTGGCCACAATGCTGTGTACCATGACACAAACTGATAAAGGAAGGAGCTAGCATCACCATCTCAGCAATCATGCCTCCATCTCTGAGGACTGAGATGTCTACTGTGACATGGTTGTGCCTCTAGCATCATGACCTGAACAGCTGTTCTGACCAAACCAGGTCAGAAATGGGTGCCTCCATCAAGTCCAGCTGCATCCCAATCACCAACTGCAGATGTGAAACTGTGTCACTAATCTGTCTTCTTTTTCTTCCTCACTTCATTTCTTCTCATTTCTGTCTCTCCCCCTGTGTATTCTTTCTAATAAGCATCTGGCTAAGACTGCTGTAAACCTGTGCCCAGAAAGGCAGCTAATGTAATGCCCTAAACAGCAGTAGGCTGGTTCAAGTTTGCCACCTGTCAGAGTGTCTGATGACACCATGTGTGTGTTCTCCAAGCAGTGGGCCTGCAAATGAAAGTCAACACCAGAGACAGAAACTGCATTTTCTGTTTTTTCTGTTCTTTCTGCTTTTGCATATGTTTGTCTTGTTTTGCCTGTAAGGAAAAGACACTGGATTCTGATAACAGCAATAACAGTGACAGCTACGGCCCATCTCAGTTAACTTCACCTTTTCCCTGAAAAGAACAGCTATCATCATTTTTAATACCATTTAAGAGAATAGTGGACAGGTTTATTTTTTTTCTTCCTAAAGACTCTCTCCAGTGAAAGGGAAAGGGAGCAAGGAATATTACAAAAATAAAATCTTTGTTTAGTAATTTACATTTCAAATACTTTAACTGATTTTCCTTTTTCCCCTATATTATTAATAAAGAAGTGAAAATGACCTTTAATGATGTGTTTGCCATAGCACTTGTCACTATGACTGGAATGGTTCATGAATGTGAATGCCAACCTTGGGGCAGACTCTCAAGAAACAGGACAGAGTCCCATAAAGGAGGCAAGTAGATATAGTCTATGGTTATAAAAGATGACAGAGTTGTAGTTATCTCTCAGCTCTGAATGTCTTCTAGGGCTAACCCAAGCAAATCTTCAGGATCTCTGCTTCTGTTTCATAGCTCCAGCCCTGTGGGTGTCCAAACAGCAAAAGAGACAAAATTTTCCTTTTTGTCTATTTTTATTTCCATCTTCCAGAATTTAAGCTTTGGAATGAGCCCTTTTACGCCTACTATCTTCATGCTGTGAAGGGGCAATTAATAAAGGCTTTGCATTGTGAGTGACACTCCATACGGGCCCACTAAGTTTTGACAGCCCTTCTTGACGTTTAGAAGATGAACCCAGTCAGACGGATCAAATTTCAGAGCAAACATTTTTTTACAATTATAAAGCAAACTTAAATATTACTTTATGGCTTGTGACAATTAGGAGCATTCAATCATGCAACAACTTACAAACATTTTGTAAAATCAAAGCCAGGGCTCTCAAACTCCCAGCTCTGGGCCAGGCCCAGACAAAGCCCTGTCCATTAATGGTCACCAAGCCCCGCACCTTCCTGTCATCACTCCACCCCCTCCCCCCCGACATGTCAACCCCAAGCTTCTGGCTTTGGGTCTCACTTGGGGGGTGTGGGTGTGAGGGGGAAGCTGGTGTTGCATGGCAACAGGAGTTAGGCTCCCGCACATTCCTCACGGCCCCAGCCACAGTGGGGAAACTCGGTGCAGCACAGTGAGCGAGCCCATTCAGTGTGCTCCACTACCCCATGGCTCCTGCCAGCGCGTGGAGTGCAGGGGCAGCATGACTGATGCCACTGTGTGCTGCTAAGCCCTGCCCCCCACATGGGCCCCAAAGCTCCATGCTTGGGGGGGGGGTACCCTGGGGGAGAGGCTGGAGTGATGGCAGGAAGGGACAGGGCTTTGGAGTCAAGAGCAGACAGACGCCCCCCCCCCCCCCGCCCCCTGGTCTGCTGGGAGTCCCAGGCCTTATTGCGCAATCTCTTCAGATGGGACTGGCCCACATGCTGGAAGTTTGAGACCCCAGTCTGAACACACTGTTATGAGTCTAAAGCTCTTTTTAACCACATTAACACAGCTGAAATCGACCTCATTCCCCGCAATGAATCTAGAAGTCCTTGGCTGAGACCTATAGCCTTCGTGAGAGCTGGCACCTGGTTTGCCAGGATCACGGTACTAAGCAGATTGATGTCTCTGTGTACCACAGTCCACATCCTGTTTATAACTATTTAATGTTGAACAGTTACAGGATCGTGTTAACAATTTTGATACTTTTAGTCCCTTTGTGCTCTGTAAATTAATAGAACATGCCCTTCAATGTGAGCAAGAAAAATCCCAGAATGCACACAGCTCAGAAGTGAAGCAAAGGACTATGAAATATTACATCCTTAGTGCACACACTGAAAAGTGAAAGATGCCACAGTTGTCCCTCTTGCCTGCTGTTAATATGGCTTACGTATTGTGTACCATCATGTGTCAACTCTGTGCAAACAAAGTTCCTCATGTTAGCAAGCCCTAAGAATGCAGAATAGATTTTTCCCAGAAAGAGGTCCTAGCTTTCCATGTTAGATAATACATTATAGTAGCAGAGTTTTAATAAAGCCCTCCTAAAATTTAAATATGTAAAACATCGACTGGCGGGCTAAGTTCAATCATTTGATTTATGAACAATCAGAGACACAACGTAAGCACCAGCTGGCCTGTAGTCAGATTTTCAGAAAAATGAAACACTCCTGAGTGAGTCCAGCAATCTAAAAGCTTGCAGCTCCCAACACCTGGTCCGAGATTCTAAACTAGACTCCTGATTAATTTGATTCCTTCTGGTCTTCATATCGTCAGAGTACACTTGACTGTGAGAAGTCTCTGGAAAAGCTACTGTAGTAAGAAAACTGAGAATACACCAGAGTAACAGAACATACTCTGTATGTGAAATAACGTAATGAACTAAGTAGTGTTTGTGAAGCGCACCACCACCACTGCTGAAAAGAGAGCTTCTGTACTGTGTCAAAAAGCTTTGTATTGTTACACTGAGATTCTGCTTTATCTTGAGTGGTAGGACATGGACCTTTGGTTTTAGAGCATGAGAAGGCAGGCTGTATTTTTATTGTTGATACAAAAATCAAGTTGACAAGGGTGTGTAACCCAGTAACAGGAATGATGATTTGGTTCCCCACAGATTTGTTACAAACACATAGCCACACAAGTCTCATACTCCATGTTTTGTGTTCTCCCTGAAACTACTTATTTTAGGAGACCATGAAATTAAAGTTTACTTTCACTGCCATGATTACAGTTAGACTGGTGGGGAGTGGGGATTGTCATATAATCTCATCAGTGCACTCGCACATCTAAGGACTCTTGATAATTCTTCACACAATTGCTCTTCAGAATCATGTTTACAAGACGACAATCTGTCAGTGCACAAGTGTATGGCATAAGGAAGAATGGTATGACATTTACAAACTGATAACAAGTTACAGTCAACAAATCTGGGCTGAATTTCATAAATCGGGGAAGGATTTATGGTTTCATGTGCAAATTATATTAAATTTAGCAGTTCTACACAATTCCAACCTCCAAATATAAGGGGAATTTGCCAGCTTCCAATGAGCTTCACTTAGAGATTTGGGATTCATTTAAGATTCAAACTCATACTGAAACTCAGAAGTTGGAACCCCTATGAGCAAAATCTTAAGAATACTTCAAGCGCTCCAAAGTTCAGGGTAAGGGGTTGCTAAGCCTAATTTAGATTCAAGGTCAAGAGGTAGAAGACAATGTCTCCAGAATTTGGTATTGCTCTGTTCCGCTCTTTTTATCTATGCACTGTACAGCAACTTCTATGTTACTTGGCATGCAATAAAAATTAGGTTTCAAAGGTTTGTTCTTTTATTTTTATCATTTTTAGATGATATAGCAGGAAAACACTGTAGAGGACCAGCAAAAACTTCCTTGTTAGTCACATTGATGAAGAACAGTTTACACTCAGATCTGTAGTTTTTGGCTAATTCACACCACTTTACCTCAAATGCTTACACAGGTGTGAGCCACTGAACCTGGCTCTTTGCAGACCTATTCAACAGCTGTAAGAGAAAAATGTAACACACTCAGACCCCAGAGCAAGAGCAAAGGCAAAGCAGGGAAGAAAGGGGGAAAAATCAATTTACTCCTGCTACTGAATAAAAACTTTATAGCTGTTTTAAAAGGCTACTGAGCTACCAATTTGCTTTTCTATCAAGCCCATTATTAAGCACACTTGTGGCTTTAACAAAAGTCAGCTGCTCCATGCATTTCTGTAAAACAGACAGGAATACAGGGTAAGTGAAAATTTATTTAATTACAAATGCTGCTCACCAAAAATTCACAGCATGTTATATAATATCTGCTTCACTATAACAACACCTAATCAAATGAAAATATACTTGCAATAAAATGTATGTTCTATACATAAGGCACTAAAATTCTGCATGCCCAAATATAGCTGATTCAAGCAATATTTCTTCTCTCTCTCAATGAGATACTGCTTTTAAAAGTTTTTCCATCCAGAGCTATCTGTTCTTATCACAAAAAAGCTATGTAGATAGCACTCCTACACCATGAAATACAAGTATTGTACATGGCTTGATTCCAACTCAAATTCAACAGAATACACCAGCTTTAACTCCAGTAAAGTGAGAACAGAATCCTTCCCATTAATAAATTATAATGAACATAACATTACTGACACTAGTCCTCATCTCACAAAAAAGTGTTTTAAAACATACAAAATGAAACTACCATAACAACTGGCTGATAGTTCCATCCCAAGGAGCACCCCATAATCTAATGTGCTGTCTATTTACACTGTAGTTCTTTGGGGCAAGGTTTCTGGATAAGGGCAGCTAGCATAAAGTTATAAAATGTATACGTATGACTAATCTGTTCTTCTGGTATCACTATAACGCTAGGTGAGTTTTTAAAAACCAAACATGTTAGCAGTTCAGGTAAGAGAAGATGTTCTCTCTCTCCCCCTCCTCTTGTTTGTTTTTAATCTTTTAATTTTAATTGCAGCTCCTAAAAAAAAATCAAATCCCGGAAGGTCAACTGTGGCAGCACTGATCTTCCCCTTAGTGTGAGCATACCCTCACATACTTGTGAACAAACTGACATGGATGAAAGTTGTTCCCTAGAAACTGAAAAAAGAATTCAGGTCATTATAATTAACAAACGCTATTTGCAAATTAATTTTAAAATTACTGGCAAGCAGCAGAGGTCAAGTCAGGGCAGACTGTATGATATTGATCAGCAAGAAAAACTTTATACATTCAAGACACTGGTTTCCAGTTCAGTTCAAGTGTTTAGTGCTATAGCTAAAAATTGTTCCTATGATAACTGATAGGTAGTATATGAGAAATAAGGAAGGGATTTCAATCCAGTCCCTTGTGGACTGCCATCTAGTGTTACCTTTGCAGATAGTTCCAACACAGAGGTTAAGTACTGCATAGGCACAGAGATAGGGCCATCAACTATCAGCCATCTAGTCCAGCTCTTACGCGGAAGTGCTTTCATTACAAAACCCACCCATCTACTTGGCACTATTCAGCCCTGTTGTTGACTGCCTCAGTAGAGAGGCCAAGAACTAAATGACCCATAGATACCACATGTCCATCTAACTGTGTCATGGTTGAGGCACACTGGCTGTTCAGTAAGGCTATGTCTAGATTACAGTGATTTGTTCACAGAAGTTTTTGTTGGAAGACATCTTCCAACAAAACTGCTGTCAACAGATTGCAGCCGAATTGCCAAGCAGATAACTGTCTCAATCCACTCTGTTGGCAAAAAGCAGCTGGACTGCCCAGCCGCTCTCTTGACAAAATGGCTAACTGGAAGCAGAGCAGATAGGCTGCCTGGTGTGCCTGAAGCCATGTCTGTTAACAGAAAGCCCCAGAGAATGTCCAGACTGGCTTTCTGTCAACAGATCTCTGTCGACAGAGGCACTATGCCTCACAGGGGCCGTGTCTACACATGCCCCAAACTTCGAAATGGCCATGCAAGTTTACTAATGAAGCCTTGCCACCGCGCGGCGCGTCCAGACGGGGCTCCTTTTCGAAAGGGCCCCGCCTACTTCGAAGTCCCCTTATTCCCATCTGCTCATGAGAATAAGGGGACTTCAAAGTAGGCGGGGCCTTTTCGAAAAGGAGCCCCGTCTGGACGCGCCGCGCGGTGGCAAGGCGCGTCAATTTCAAAGCGCCGCTGCCGCCCGCATGCTAATGAAGCGCTGAATATGCATTTCAGCGCTTCATTAGTAAATGCCAAATTTTGTCAACAAAACCCTTTAGTATAGATATAACTTAAGAGGGAAACATACAGTTCCCTGGCATATGCTGTTTGAACTGAGCACCTTGTCCTCAGATTATGGGCTTGTAGAATTTCACTAGTGCATAGAGGCTGCTGCACTGGACTTAATTTCACCCTAAAAGAATATTAATAATGGAGACTAAAACCACCCGCTAAACATACACTATTTTTCAAAACGTTGAGAGAGCAAACATCTTTTGCTTTCATGTCACTTATTTCTGTTTAGGAGTATTTGTTAGAATTTTCCACTAGGGGTTTCCTAAGACCACCCACAGAATGAATTGAATGCACTGGAAAAAAATAGAAAAAAAAGTGAATTTTTCACTTTAATTATAGTGGGATGCAGGGCTTGAAAAACAAACATTACAAAAGAACTACTGCAAAATGACAAATATTAATATGATATTCCATAGAACATTAGATTTTATGACTATTTTCCAGCTGAAACTTATCCAGTGTTTCTATGAGGCTTTAGGCCAGGAAAATTAATGATGAAAATCTAGACACTATTACATTGTATGATCTATTGCATACATGCTGATAATTCTCCAGCTGATGCTGCCTTTGGCTTAGCCACTTCACAGGATTTAAATTATCTGAATTCTGGCTAGAATCTACCATTGAACATGCAAACAGTAAATCAAACTTAACACTGCATTAGATAGTTGAAAGTCTGTTTTCCCGGAGAACTGGTGTAACATATAATGCAGTCACACATATTTTTAATCGAGCACCAAAAAATGTGCTAAAAGCACCACAAATAGAGGTTTATAAATAATGGGATTTTTTGGTCTGGTAGCAAGTCCAATTATTTTTTAAAAAAAGAATATTTTTATTTCAGGTTGAATTGAGAATGAATTGCTTTGAAATGTTAAGTAAATGAAAAAGTAAAAAATATAATCCTTTTAAAAAAAATTAACGCAAACTAGTATTAAATTCTTCATTTCTACTTTGAGCTTTTTACATGTTGAAATGTTTTTAAAAAATATGCAAATTTTGAAATAGGTCTTCAAATTAAAAAAATACAATACTTCCCACTGAAACTTCACAACAAAACTTTTTCAGATTATATTTTGGTTGTTTGTTTAACATACAAACTGCAGCAAAACAGACACGAATTTGTGAAATATCTTTGTGCTACTAAGTGGCATTTTTCACTGAAAAATATTTTGGCCAAAAATATTTTGCCCACTTCTACTCACAAAGCCAATACTCCAGCAAAAGTTTACACTGTAAAATTAAAACAAGACACAGTCATGAAGATCTACATTGGAAATAGTTCTGGAGAGCACAAGGGATACAAAGTAAGAATATTTAGTGGCTTCTTTGGTTAAGGCCTTCTATGGTTTTATCTATCAAAGTTTCAGATGCAAACAGTGACATTTTTCAACTTACACAGAGCATTAACTATTATGGGGGTGTGCTGGCCTTGGATCTTATGAGAAGAAGTTACAGTTAGAACAGGTCTGTATACAGGAATTTCTGGGAAGGGGTGCTTTTTTTGTAAATATGGACCACTACCACCCTCCCACCACAGGCCCTGCCTTTTGTCCTGACCTCTCCAGGGGGTTAACAGAGATATACATGTCTAATGGAGCTGGAAGGGACCTTGAGAGGTCTTCGAGTCCAGTCCCCTGCATTCACAGCAGGGCCTATCACCATTGCTGATGGATTTTTAAAAAAAAATCCGTTTTCCCCAGGCCCCTAAATGGCCCCCCACAAGGATTAGGACTCACAACCATGGGTTTAGCAAGCCAATGGTCTAGCCACTGAGCTATTCCCCTCCTGCAAATGTTATCAAATGTTGCCTTTGTAGTATGAGTAAAGGGCAGCTGAACTATACTTAGCCTGTCCTGGTGCAGGGACTCACCCTCAATATTTAATGCTTGCCAGGGCTGAGCCCTAGCATATCTAGATTTGACAGTTCTGTACTCCTAGGACCTCTGGGCTTGCCACATCAGTTATGAAAGTAAAAAACTTGCTTGAACCGTGGAACCTCTTTCATTATAAATTAGGCATTTGTCACCCTCAGCTGAATTGTATTTGCTAAGCAAGAGGGTTGGATGGCAAATCCCAGTATGGGAAAGTGAAGGGGACAGAGGTTTTGCTCGGTGGTCTGGGCCGTGCCGAAGAGTCATTGTCACCATTGGAGTTACCCCTCTCATTTGGAGCCTTTTCCATCATCTTAATCATTTTAGTGGCCCTTCTCTGTACCTTTTACAGACCCAATATATCTTTTTGAGATGGGTTGACCAGAATGTCACAATATATTCAAGTTGTGACCATATCGAGGATTTCTATAATAAACATGGAACAGATTAGTTTGCCAGACCAATCAGCAAAGCCAGTGCTGACAAACTATGTGAAAAGGCTCCAAAACACCAATCCTCTGGACTGCACTGACATGTGGAAAGCCTTATAAGCCAGTCATTGTCAAAGACAATTTTAGAATTAGTTAACAAGGTTGCTAAAAATGCTGGAGATGCTATTTATCCAAACGAACATGGCTGTCATATCTTGCTTTCTCTTTAAGCAAGAGATACCACACACTACAAACTGGAATCCAAGGTTAAGTGCATTGTCATTTGTTAATCCTGAAGTTGGACAGGGGATTTGACCAAGACCAACAAATGCTCGCTATCTTTCTGCAAGAAACTCAACTAATTGGTTAGAAGCTTGCATGGCAACAGTGAAATACTCAACAGTTGAAAAAGGTAAAGAACTCCCACCACATTTAGAAAATGCATACAGGGCCAGTGAATGAATGGATGCAAATGGGTGTCAAGTATTAAGTCACTGTCTATGTTATCTTCATGTCAATGTTAGGCCAGTAGATGAATTTCCAGAATTTCTAGAATTTCAGTTTGAGAAAACACATCGGCTGTATCTCTGACAACCCACATCTTAGAAGAGTTAAATGTTTGTAAATTGAACTGCAAAGAAATGATTGCTTGCACATTTGGTGTAGCTGTAAACTTCTCTGGAAGACATAGTGAAATATAAACTTTGCTCATAGAAAAGAAGTGTACCTCTAAACTCTCCCATATGCACAAAGGGGCAATATACTCCAACAAGCACTATTGCAAGCTGCAGAATCTTTACCAGGCACTTTAAAAGCTCTAAATTTAATTATCTTCATTGTATTACAGGGGTTGCCACTTCAGTTTGTATCCACAAAAACAACGAGAAGTCCTGTGGCACATTATAGATTAACAGATTTTATTGGAGCATAAGCTTTCATGAGCAAGGACCCACTTCATCAGATGCATTGTTTTCATTATACTATTTTATTCAGCTAGAGTCTAAAAGAACTGACCTCTTGGAAAATATAGAGGATACATGGGGACTGAAGTTCAAATTAGTCCAACCTGGGAAAACCCAGTGGCTTTCTCATAAGCGATCCTTGGCTATTGTTTTAAAAATTACTGCACCCTTTAATATTGGCTTTGAAAAATATCTATCAAGATGGGATGGATCTAAGTAGCTAGGCTAGTAGAATACTTTTGCTACTAAATTCAGAGAGCACAATAGTTATTCTCTCTTGTACGTCTAGTGTAGAAAACACGTGTGTTTAAACAATGCAATCCAGGCATATGCTACAACAGTACTGGATCTCAACCCTGCAAAGAAGTAACACTTGGATAAATCAGATAGCTAGCCATTGAAAATGCACCTGTAAAAGCAAAAACTTCAATTCAGGAGGTAACCTATTAGGGCACTTGTAGTAACTCCTTCAATGAAGAGGACAAAAAGTGCATGATAAGCCAGCTGAAAAAGTAAAGTATGCAGATTTGATTCTTAAAAATCTACACCATTAATTTCTGGATTCTATCAACTTATATTTAGCTTTCACAGATGCCTATCTTATAAAACACTGACAGTTGACTGGAGTGAGTAGTATGTGGAATGGGGCTGCCATGCGATCAATACAGCTGAGAGAATTTTGACACAGTGTGGAATATAATATGATCAACAAATGAAGATTTGACTTCAACATCTTCTTTATCATTACTAGTGGTTCAATCCAATTTTTGGGCACCTTTTCTGGGACAAAAGAAGCAGGACTTCATCTGTTATTATTCCCAGTCACAACAGCTATAGCTACAGTACAGTTGAGCATTCTTTTTCCTCATTCAATAGACATCACTTTCTGTGTGATCATGAACATATCATGGAGGACAGGAACTCAATGCATTTGAGCAGCTTTTTGACAGAATTGTGCAAAATTAAAACAAGAAACCCAGATGGATGTAAATATATTGTTCCACAGTAGACTTGTGTGATTACTTTTAATTTCTGTGGTAAATTAAAAACATGAGTTAAATCTAATAACATGGTCGTGATTTTTTTTTGTTCATTTTTTAAGATGGTGCCACATAACAACATTTTCATCCCTACTCAGTCCTCACTCCCCTTCACCCCATTTTTTTAACACTGCCTCATCTCAGTTTCTGGGAAAAACACTAGTTCCACAGATGCCCAGAGGGAAACAGACAACAGCATGCAGGAAACAAATTCCACACTAGCCGGGGTCACAGCATCAGGCTATTTCTCCCTCTCCATCCCTGGCGCTAGGGGGCGAGGAGGAGAGGTCTGGGGTCTGGGAGTGGCATGGCTGGGCTCTGGGTGCATGTGCAGATAGCTGGGTAAGAGGGGGCCATGTGGCTGTGTTCTGGAGTAGGAGTTCATAGATTCATAGAATTCTAGGACTGGAAGAGACCTCAGGAGGTCATCTAGACTAGCCCCCTGCCCAAAGCAGGAGGAACCCCAACTAAATCATCCCAGATATGACTATGCCAAACTGGGACTTAAAAACCTCGAGGGATGGAGATTCCACCACCTCTCTTGGTAATGCATTACAGTGCTTCACCACTCTCCTGATGAAACAGTTTTTCCTAAAATCCAACGTATACCTTTCCCCCTATAACTTAAGACCATTGCTCCTTGTTCTGCCACCTGTCATCACTGAAAACAGTCTTTCCCATCCTCTTTAGAGACCCCTTTCAGGAAGCTGAAGCCTGCTATGAAATCGCTCCTCACTCTTCTCTTCTGTACATTAAATAAACCCAAATCCCAAAGCCTCCCCTCATAGGTCATGTGCTCCAGCCCTGTAATCATTTTCATTGCCCTCCACTGAACCCTCTCCAATGTGTCCACATCCTTTGTATACTTGGGGGTCGGGGGTGCAGAACTGAGTGCAATACTCCAGATGTGGCCTCACCAGTGCCGAGTAGAGGGGAATAGTAAGTTATCTAGATCTACTGGAAATGCTTCTCCTAATGCACCAAATATGCCTTTAGCCTTCTTGGCTACACAGGCACACTGTTGACTGATATCCAGCCTCTCATCCACTGTAATCCCCAGGTCCTTTTCTGCTGCACTGCCACTTAGCCAGTTGGTCCCCAGCCTGTAGCAGTGCTTGGTATACTTCCATCCCGGGTTCAGGACTCTGCACTTGTCCTTGGTGAACCTCATCAGATTTCTTTTGGCCCAATCCTCCATTTTGTCTAGGTCATTGTGTGTATCTGGGTTGGGGCATGCCTCCAACTCGTCTCTGGAGAAGAAGGCGGTTTGGGTGTATTGGCCGTGGGGAGGGACTGTGACTGGACTCAGAAGGGTAGGGATTGTGGTTGCTTGGCCCACTGGTTGGCGTGGGGGAAAGATGTCAGAGAAACAGGAACTGAGTTGCCAGAGGGTTTTCTCTCTCTCTCTTTCTTCAGCGCTAACCCTGTGGGAATTTGTTTGTGTGTCTGTGTTTTTACTAGAAATGCCACCTTCCATCATAGACAGAGGAGTGAGCAAGAGGCCATAGGCTCAAAGGGCAGGTTCATAAGCCTCCTGAAGACCAAGTTAAGATCCCATGTTGGGAGGAATGGTTGTGAATGGGAATAGATCCTTTCCAAACCCACAGAAACTGGCGTGAGTACACAGTGCGATCACATAATAAAATTTTTAAATATTGTGCACAGAATTTTTAATTTTTGGTGCAGAATTCCTCCAAGTAATGTTGTGGCTTTCTTTAGCTTTCCTTTTTTCTCCTCCTCCCACAACAGGTCCAACAGGGCCTGGACCTCTGCTCCAGTCTAGGGTGGGGCAGGGCGGGGGGCAGCCTCTTGCTGTCCCGTGGTGACTCCTGGGACCACCTCAGACTGGTTCCTTGAGAGCCTGGGGGGGTGGGTCACAGGCTCCCAGCTGGTCTGCCATGGGGACTGCTGTCTGAGAAGGAGTGGCTGCGAGGGCATGGGACACAAGTGTGTATTGCTCTGCTGTTCACATGCTCTCAGCTTCTTGTCATTGTGTTTCCAGGGCTGGAAGCAAGCACCGTAGAGCACTGATTGCTGTGGACAGGGTGTCCCCCAGGGCACCTGTGTGGCGCCTTGGAGGCCTTTTCTGTTAACAGAAGTCCCCCCAGAATGGCTGATCCTGCCTTTTGTCAAAAGATCAACAGAAAGGGGCATTCTTCCTCGTGGTGAGCAGGGTAGGGATGTCAACAAAAGTACTGCGTTCTATCGACTTACTGTTGACAGAACACGCTTGGGAATCTGGGTACTCCATGGCTGCCAATCCCTCCCCATTTCCTACACCAACTTCCAGCCTCATTCTCCTTATCTAGCCAGTCCAGGCTTCTACTTCTCAATTCCCACTGCCTTCTTCCCCGGCTTTCGTGCATGCACAGTCCAGTGAGCTCTAGCAGCTATGAAGGGTTACAGCATGCTCAATCATTACAGACTAGACTTAGATTTTAGCCATTAAAATCTTTTAATGAGCACATATGAACTGAGTTTTTCAAAGACTTATAATCAAGTCAAAATCTGAATGGATTTTCAGAGGGATAGTGAAAGGCAAATCCCAGATACAAAAGCAACCACTCTCCAAATTAAAATACAAGGCACAGGAGTATTATACCTTCTCAAAACTAGCCTTAATCTTTAATACTGAAAACAATGTACTTTCTTCTAACCTTGTTCTCAGAAACAGCCGAATCTTTTTGGCTGAAATTTTAAAAAAGCCTGACACAGACAACAGCCATGGAAAATTCGAGCCCCAATAATTAGTTTGGCAAAGTTATAAGCAACTGGAAAAAAAAAACATTATAATGAGATGTGTTGGGCAACCTTAATAATAAGTGTTTCTACCAGCCCAACCTATGATAGAATAGCCACCCCTTCAAAGTTCCACACAGCCAGCAGGATTTGCCCCATGTGGAAATTTCTAAAATACAGCGCTCCATATTGAGATAAATTTACCTTCAAAACACAGGACATTAAAGGACATAATTGTAAAATTAAGCAATGGAAACTTAGATCCAGAAAATAAGTTTTCTTAATAAAGGTAAGATTTTACACATTCTAATCTTTTAATGAAGTTCCTTTCTAAGTATTTTATTCCAAACTGCTTTTCTGATGGATTTAAACATCCTCCAGCACCACTTTAAATTGTAATATAATAGCCTAAAGCTAGCACAAAAGAAGAAGAAATAAAACTAACCAAGAGACAGAAAGAACATCTCCTGTATAATACTCTGAAATCTGTAAAAGCACTACTTAAGTAGAAAATGTATTAGAAACAGAAGTATTACTCAACAGGCTATTGTATTTTCAGTCACACTCCACAAAATGCAAAAATGAACCAATACAAATAGTAAATTGAATTTTATAATTTTTTTCCAAATTTAATAATCCTAAAGCCTGACTGTGCCCCTTACTTAAGCAGTCAAACTGAATTCAACCTGCCTAAAGATATTATAAGACAGGTATCTAATTGTATTAGGACAATATTTTTATTACCAAAATCAGAGAGCACGGAAACCAAATTTCAAGTATGGAATGGAACAGCCTCTATCAATAATTTTGGGTCTGATTCTGAAAATTCTAATAAGACTCAGTCAGATTTTGACTCTAATCCTACTGTAAATAGTAAGTAGTGCCAATGAAGTCAATTATGTTATTCCAGCATGACAGAAACCAGAATCCACCCCCGCTACATTCTTTGCTACTTATTTAGTTCTTTTAATTTTTGCTTTAAACACCAATACCATGAGACTGGGCTCAATAGTCAGGAAATGGCGTAGAGCAACTGGTGTCAAAAGGGTGATGATTTTAAAAGGTAGCAAACAAAGCAACTTGAAATAGAGCAAATACAAACAATAATCCACCATCTAACCTACATAGGAATTAAATGTACTAGTTCTGAACTGGATATTCTTTTCAATTTATAAAGATCAGCTAACTTGGACTCATTCTTTGATCATTTCAGTGGAATCTAATCTTTGTCACTTGGTACTTTAGAAGTCAAAGGTATGTGCACATTACCAAAGGCTTGGACTGAAATTAATGCATTTCAGGTCTTAGAATCAGCTTTTACTCTGGCAAAAATGAACACATTCAAAAAACAGCTGTTACTCTGCATATCTATTAACTAAATATTGCTGAGCGTATGGGGAAAAAACAAAAAAACAGCAAGGAATTGTCACCACACAAATTAGTGGTTGTATGTCAAAGATACAAAAGATAATGTTTCTTTTCTGATAAAGCTTATCTTTGTATTCTCATTTCCCACAACTTCACTAGGAGGCAAGCAACACCCAATGCTGGCAACCATTGCTCCTTTATCAATTCAAGAGATGGACCCAGATGATAAACACTATGCACAATATATAAGAAAAAATAAAGGCCTGTGGGTCCCATGTTTAAAAGTGTGTATGGTTTATTACCACCAAATGATGTGTAAAAAAGCACAGATCTCGTTTGGCTAAAGTTGAGAGGGACACTAAGTGCCCTTAGACTTGGCCTGCCTGCAGAAATCAATTCCCGCTGTAAAATAACAGACTTTAACACATTCTGCAATGACATCATCCAGTGAGGCTTGCCAAAAATGTTACTTTTACATTTCTGCAGCAACAGAAGATTTCCTTTCACCACTTTGCATTTTTTTTAAATTAAGGAGTCAGTCAATCGTTCAAAAATATGAAGGTCTTTAAGTATTTCCAGGCCTATATATTAGCAATTGTTCATAAACGCAAGTGAAAAATGGAGAGCTGCAGGGGAGGAGGGGAAGGTTAGTGAATGTGTATCTTTTTTCTGGTTCTTTTAAGAAGGTTTATATTTGTGATCATGCTGAACTAAAATAATACAAGTTGATGCAATTACCACACTGAAATGGATTTTTACCCACATGATTTATCACTAGCCTCATAGATGAATCTGTGAGGTGAAAGTATATGTATCAGTTTAGGAAAATGTATGTAATCCACTGGAATTTACTGAGCATTTACAAAAAAATAATATGATCAGCTAGTGCAACATTGGGATTTCTGCATCATCAAGGAAACGGTAAAGCCAGTCCCTTAAGCTTTGGATGAAACAGGAGATTTTATTTCATCTCAAGGAACTTCATTTGAAAACTACATGATAAAAAAAAATAGGGTACTTACCTTATTCCGTTCTCATTGTTTAAAGCAAATAACCACATTCTCCATCACTGAGCTCTCTGGTTTGAATTTTACGTCCCCCTTTTTTGACTTGTGATGAAAGTTTTACATCTGACCTTTGTTCTTGGCAATGTTAGAGTGCCCCAGAGGTCCATCTTTAACCCACTTTTTAAGAGGTCTTATGGACAGCTTTAACCACAATAATTTCCATACAGACTACCTCCAGCATTACAACTAGTAGAAATGTATTTTTGTCACCTCTGCCTGCCGACATACTACAGTTCAGTATTAGCTAATCCTTCAAAGACTTAGGTATTCTGTGGACTAGGATTGGAACTGGGAATCAAGCACTCTGCATTTAAATCCCAGATCCATCACTGTCCTGCTGTTTAATCCTGGGAAACTGCAATCTGACTCATTTACCCACAGATACATATTGGAAAGAATAACACCTCACCAACAATGATGGTGTAAGAACTGATAATTCCCCTGTACTTTCTCCTTGACACTTAACCTTTGCAGAGTCAGTAAGACTCAGTTGCAGACACTCCAACTTTTGAATGACTTTAGTATATTCCACTGTACTGCACATTGCTTAATTACATTTGCTACTGGAGCCACATAATAAGAAACACCTTAAATTGATAAATTCAACATTTTTAAAAAACAATTTTACTTTCACTGATTTTATGCTCCACTCTTTACATTGCACTTATATTGGGCAATGAAACAAGAGTCTTTGGTTTCCCTTTCTAGTTTTTGCCCTCCAGCACTGTGAGGCTGAATTTAAGTTCAGAACACTTAAAAGAGGATTTAAAATAATGTACAATTTCATTAAAACATTGTATTCACATCATGTTTTAGAAAAAAAGTATTCATTTTTAAAAACCCTGGGGCCTAAATTAAATTGAAAATAATTTGTTTAATTACAAAAAGCCATGCAATAACCATATCACTTATGATTACCATGTAATTATTTGTAACCCTAGCTTACAATCAACTGATTTGAAACTTGAGTTTTACTTTATTTATTAAAATATAATGTACCCTATCCACTCACACTTAGGCTTCCAACTTTTCAGTGTAAACCAGAGCAAGCACACAATCCAGTATCTTCCTAAATCCTGTCCCCAACATTCACTTGTACACACATAATCCAATTTCCCCTCCCACCAAGGCTACGTGTACACTAGACATAGAAGTAGACTGCCGATATGCAATTTTAGCTACACCAATTGTATAGCTCAAATTGAGTAATTGGCTGTCGACGTCATTGTCCATCTACATGGAAGAAGGTCAGTAGAAGCATTTCTCACATCAAACTTCCTTATTCCTTGCTGCTTGTGAGGAGTTCCGGGGTTGACTTTGACCCCGGAAAATATCATTTCATGCATGTGTGAAGTGAAACCCTGGAAGATAGATCCTGAGCGGGTTGATCTTCTGCGGTAGTGTGGCTGTAGGCTTATTCTCCCTTTGCTTCACAGATATACATATATCTGCTTCACAGAATATATATCTATATATATGTGTGTGCGTGTATACATATATATATATCACTTCACCACTTCTTCCTGCATTCACAGCCCATAATCACCAAACAATACACAGACTAACACATCTCCCTGTACCCCCAGTAGATTTCCCCATCCTGCCTTTTGTAGTTAGTCTGGTGCAATAACTTGCAGGGAATTTTCTGTTTTACTACTTTTCTCCTCAATTAACCATCTTGGATTTATGGAGTTTTGTTTCCTCCATATTAGATGTTCCTCTTCTTGTTGCTCAATTTGGCACCCTTTCTGACAAAGGGGGGAAGATATGGGTCACTTGACCCTCTAATCTGCCTGACAACAAGAGAGTATTTACAGGTGAGCAGCACACCCCTAAAGGGCTGTCCAAATCAGCCAGTACCTATCACTGTTAAATCTTCTATTGTACTACACCCACTCACCAGACAGAATATCCTGTTAGAGCAGCATCTGCATACCACCACATAGGATGACACAAAGCATCGGAAGTCCTCCTATAAGATCTGCCTACCTGAACACTTATTCTTACCCATGAAAGCTCATTACCTAATAAATTTGTTAGTCTTTAAGGTTCTACAGGACTGCTTGTTATCTATTTACCTGTATTTCATCAGAAGACCCATCCTATTGCGTCCTGTGTCTTCATCAGGCCCTGCCTCTATGATATCCCATGCTTTTGTCTCCTCTCCTACATCTGTGTGATCCTCACCTGCAAACATGGTAATATAGTTAATCTTTTGTTACATTATTTTATTCCATGGTGTCTACCTTTGAGTTCCTCTCTTCCAGTGTTTTGTTATTTCAATGATTAGTGGTTTGTTTATCTGTTTTTTTAACTTGGGGATCTTTGTTTTTCATAAAATCTTTGTGTTTGATGACATGTGGGACGGAGGGTTCAAAAGTATAATTTCTTGGGGAAATTTGTACCATCTAACCTATCTTAAGAAAACTCCCAAACAAACTAGTTTTTGAAAATATTTAGGAAAATGGAAATTATGTATTACCGTTAACTTTCACAATCGAACGCTTATCTGTTGGAAGAGGTTGATATATTTTTTCCTGCTAAACTCACAAAGACTTTCACACTTTCAAAATTGCTGTCAACAACTACTGCTTTGATTAGGCCTGACACCAAAACCTGTCCTCAGTTAAGATAAGCTTTTTATAAAAAGCCACCACTTCCCATTATTTCCAATATAAGTGAAGCCAAACTGCCTTAAAAGATGGTGGTGGTTCTACATGCAGTCAGGAGATGGATCAGAGTGCTGTCAAGAGCAGCTGAATGGAGGCAGTGGCCATCTTTGCTAAGCACTGTCTCTAACCTACTGCAAATAATGGGAAGTACTTGTTGTTTCTAAAAAGGGCACTTTGAAAGAGATCATCTTGGGATTTTAGTCTTATTGAGAATGAAGGGGATGGAACCTGTTTTGGAAAAAGGAAATTGTGGAATTTGCAGAAACGCTTTGTTGTTTAGCGTCTACTCAAGACAAAAGTTTCAGTTGGGCAGACTAATAGCAAAACAAACAAACAGCAGACAAAAACCCTTACAAATACTTTTAAAAAATTCATTATTTCAGTGAATTTTAATTATAGAGAAAGTTTAGAAAGTCTGTATCATCTCATTACTAAGATCATTGAGGATTTTAAAAAAAATCTGCTACCAGGTAGGAAATTTCCTAAAGGGCTTATTTAAAAAACTAAATTTATCACAGATTAAGTTATTGTACATGCTCAGAAAATTCACTAGTGCTCGAATAGTAATTGTTATAATTGGGGGAAGATATGTTACATTCTTTATACCTAACAGATTAAATGAGTGCTGTAAGTGAAAACACTGCTTAGTCTCAACTACAGATCCACGACTAGCATGTTTCTAATACATTGAATTCAATGTATCACACAAGTCCGTGAAAAATGAAAAGAAATTATTTCATAAGTTTGACATTCCTGAGAAATTACTAGCTTTTGTAATCAAACTCTAGAATAATTTTGGGTTGCAACAGACCTCTAGTAGGCTATGTAGTCCTTCCTATTTCACTTGTGGATTAAGTATACCTCATTAATTCAACACTGCAAATCAGAAGAAAGTAGCATCCAATATGATATCTGCACAGACTTCCATCAATGCAAACATCCCTGAGCAACCTAAGTTACAGCTATCTTTAAAAATGTATCTCTTTTAAACATCTATACCACACTTAAGCTACGGTTACATGAACAGGACTTGCTGACAAAACCCATGGAGCATTTATACACAAAATGGTTTTTGTTGGCAGTGTGTCGACAAAACCCAGCACATTCACTGGCCGCATTTTGCCTCAAAGGTATGAGGCATAACACTTTCATCAACAGCTCCTGTTGACTTAACAAATGTGTAAACAGCCTATGGAGGTGCAGGGGGAAGCTTTGTTGACAGTAAAGTCCTCCATGGTGCAGGCCAGCTGGAGCACCAGGACGCCATCCCCACAGCACTCTAACCTCTATGATCAGTGCTGACAGCTGCTTTCAAAGAGACAGGCAGCCCCAGAAACCCCATGGCAAGAAGCTGGCCCACACAAACAGCAGATCCACACCCTGCCAGCTTCACATGCTGTCAGCCAGAAATGTGAGCCAGTCCCCACAAGACCTGCCCCAGCTTCCTCGCCCTCTGACTTCCTTTGTGTCATCCAGGTGGCCGGTGTACAGCTGCATTAGCCATGGCATGAGGGGGTACGTGGAATCCCCTATGATGCACAAGGGCATCTGGCTATCTCCAATGGCCACACTGCATTGTCGGGGGAGGGGTGCATATGTGTCCATTGTCATCCTACAGCACAAGCTGGAGTTCCTGAAGCCCAGCCTGCCCACCCGATGTAGATGTCGGAGAACCGACCGTGGTGGTCCACCAGTGCCTGCAGGATGATGGAGTGGTACCCTTTCCTGTTTATGTAGCGTGCTGTGCTATTGTCCATAGCACAGATTGGTATGTGTATCCTATCAATTGCCCCCAAACAGTTCGGGAAGCCCAGGGTCTTGAATGCGGACATGGTTGTGTCCAGGTTGCCTGCTCAGACAAGCCTCCCCAGGAGGATGCTGTTGATAGCCCTCACCACCTGTCAGTGGAAGAGAGTGAACGCAACATGAGGGCCCACAGGAGGTAGCCGCTGGGCCCTGGTGGCCTCCCCACCCGCTTCCTGGCTCCTGACCCCTGGCCCCTCCCAGCATCCTGCCTGGGTGGCAGGCCCCCCCAGCCATGGGTCTCTGTGAGGGTGGGACAGACCAGGCATCAGGGATGGGGCTTTCCCAACCCCCACACTCTCCCACCTCCATCAATGCTATTTATTGGCCTTAAGCAGTTTTGTTCAAAAATAAGAGCCATGACACTGAGATAAAATTTAATTTGCTTTTTATAAATGCTTCTGTGAAGAGTATTCACCAGAGGCAATTAGAAAAAGACAAATATTGTGGGAAGTCACTGGAATAGCATCCATTCATAAGCTGTTTAGCATGTATGGGTGTTATGAGTTAGGTGAGGGAAATACTCTCTTAACCAAATGTGAAAGCAAAATAAAACTGCTGGCTTTTGCTGAGGAGATTCCCAGGGAATTTATGGCATACACAGGAGGGATAGGGCACCAACTGGTTGGAGATGTTTGAGTATACATGTATGTGTGTGTGTGCACATGCATATGAAGCAAAAATCAGTTAGGAAGCAAAGTGTGAGCTCAAGAACCAGTCATGATCATGGCCCTGAGGTAAAGTAGAGGACAGAGCCACGGAACTTGCTAAAAAGATAGGCTTGGAAGTTGCAAACAAACAAACAGGCTACTGTGTTCAAGAAAACAAAACTCTGTGTATAACTTTTGTAAATAAACAAGATTGCACCAAAGAAATACCTGACTCATATCAGCGATTTCTTCCCTTAATAAAAACACCCTGGCAAAGAACCAAATATTGTGTAAAGGCTCAGGAAAAAGGGCAGCAGAATGTAAAGAATCATCACATTTTACAAGCTCATTTGATCACGCTCATAATTAAATCAGAAGCATTTGCTTTCTTCTACTATGAATCATTAACTCACCAGATGGTCAGCCTTCCTGTAGCCTGCAACCTTCTTACGTGTTTGTGTTGCTAACATATCAGGTTTTTGATCTCTTAGACCTAGAATGTGGTGTGTACAGATCATTCTTTCCTGATGAATATTCAATTTGGACTTGGGCTTACTTCTACCTATTAAAGAAAAGTACAAAGAGAAAACAAATTTCTGAGAACTGGGCCAAAAATATTTGGAGTTGTTTATAAGTCAGTATCACCTGAAGCAGTTTTCAGTTATTAAGATCCTTCAACTGGTCCCCATTCAGCCCTTTTGCTCATAACACACCACGATGACACAAACTACATGAGAGCTGGTACATAAGTTATGTGCTTAACTTCTTATTAACATGTCAAAAATATGTATTGTTATTTGAATTACAAAGGCATTTAGAAGCCAAATATGGACCAAGACTCCCTGGTACAAGGTGCTGTGAAAAGTTAAATTATGTAATTTATTAACCATGTCCCTAGATAAATTTAGAAACAAAAGAGTTCAAAATCAAATGACACATTCCATCGGGAAAAATAGTTTTATAAATTAACATTTTCACTCTCCCACTAACAAAAGAAATGCCACAAATGAAAAGTAATGAACATACCTATTCCTTCTATAACTTCACTGACCATAAAATTGTTACATCAGGTATCAGTATAGCCCAGTGTGCGTTTATTCGTCTCAGATAAAGAGAAATACACGTCCTTGAAAGCAGAGAGATTCCATTTTTATTTTATTATTTATATTAGAAAATAATAAGCTTAAATTGTGGTACCAGATGAACTCATCAACCTTAAGAATGGCCACAAGAGTCTAACCTGGCATCCTGGCTTTTCAAGTGGCCCCTGCCAGAAGCTTTAGAAGGAATGAACAGAACAATTTTGAGTGACCCATCTTCTATCTTCCAATTTCAGCTACTAGCACTGAAAGTTTAGAGATGTTCAAAAAATGATGTTACATCCCTGATCATCTTGGCTAACAGACCCTGATGAATGTATCCTCCATGAATTTACCTGATTCTTTTTTTAACCCAGTTATTCTCTTGGCCTTCACAATGTCCCATGCCAATGTGTTCCACAGTTAGCAGTGTTTTGGTGAAGAAATAATTTGTTTTGTTTGTTTTAAAATTCAAAAGGGCAATTATGGTGATGGCTAGCATTATAAGAGAGTTAACTCATGATTTTCAGAACTATAAATTAGAGGAGAATGAGGCTCATAATATGTATGAGGAAACAAATACAGCAATTCCACTCCTTCCCCACAAAACTGAGTCCCTCCAGCAAATAGCCAAAGAAAGCTAATGGAATAGAGGGACCAGACCAAAAGCATAGAAGTAGAGTCATTTTTTAAGATTAAGAGACTGGAGCTGCTCTCATAAAGATTGTAATAGAAGTTGATATTTGCAGGGGAGGGAGGATGGCAGAAGGTTGAAATACCCTCCCCCCAGATATTGGCAGGTGGGTGTTAAACCTGAATACAATGGCGATGCACCTGTTGAGAACGGAAAGCTTTTCTAGAGATTTTGGTACTAAATCTCCTTTCACAGCTGGGGGATTATATGTAATCTGAGCTGTCAGCACTGACGTTCTTACACTGGCATTGACAAAGATTTGGGAGCAAAAAAAGTTCCCTTCTTCTAGAGTTAACACTACAAAGTGGTCTTTTATGAGGTTTGTCTTTCATCTTACCCTGCTGTAGTATCCTTCTGAGAAGTGCCCTTATGAAGAAAAAGAGGGAGAAAATTACTGCAAGTGCAAAGATGTTTTCACTGAGAAAGATAGCTGTGAGTTTACCCAATTTTGCACAAAAGCATACGTACCATGGGGCCTCAGTTGGCATTTTTTCCTACAACATGCCTGACCTTTAGTCTTTATTTCTAAAAACCCCTGCATTGAACTATTACATTTACTATAGTTTGATCCATTACAATCACGTGAAATAGTTCATTATCAATATTTAATAATTGGAATGATTTATGCACTAGTCTTATAAATGATAACATGCAGAAGCTCACTCAATTCAGTGATGTTCTGCATAGATGCATGTCTACCCATATACTAGTCAGTGCAGAACTGGTGCCTGATACACATTTAAAAAATTCGTGACACAAGAAAAATAGAATGCCACCAATGATCAGATTCAGGGCGTGCGTAAGGTGTTTACAGGGATCCCTTGAGTCAGATATATGTACAATATTCATGGCAAGATGATTATGTTTTGAGGCCCTAAGGTATGTCAGGTGTAAGAGGCCCCAATACCATAAAAATGAACTTATTATTTTCATAGAAAGGATACTGAATATACAAACCCATAACGTTATGTTCAACACAGGAAAACATGAGAGGATATATAATTTTTAACATCATGAATAAGGAATAGCATCCTTTCATATGACTACATGACAAACTGTTTGATTAATTTTGTCAAAGAAATACAAAAGTTATCCAGACTATATATAAAACATATTTACAAATGTTTATTCCCATTTAATTTTGGCTACCAAACAATGAATTGTTAGAATTTCTCTTTTACCAGTCTATAAAAATACAGTAAAGGTTCCCAGAACTGATGGATGGAAGCCAATGCAAAGTTAGCCTCCTTGAGATCCACTCAACCTAAGTCCATACGATGATCACCTAAAAACTCATTGATGTAAGGCACAGAAAGTGCATGAAGCAGAAAGTGATTTGCATACTACGATACACAATTGTACTTAGGTACAGATCAAAAGACAAAAGGACACACTAAGACTTACGAAAATGAATTAAAACAGGAGTGAAAGCACTGTATGACTAAGCATGCTGGACCATAAACAAAAGATGGTTGGCTTCCAACTATTACTAGCCAATGGGGAAGCTATTCATGACATCGCTCCTAGGATGAGTCTCCTACGAGTATGAGCTTGGCAGGATTGCTTCACAACACTTCCCTTTCCTTCCTCACATTTTTCCCTATTTTATCAGCAGTGAGAATATGTATGTATGTATGTATTTAAATAAGTTATGAAGGCACAGTCAGAATTTTACTAGAAGCAGCTGGCCAACAAACACTGCTTTAGGAGACTGATAGCAGATTTACTCATAGAAATACTATTTTTACAAGTGCAATTATTGTTTTTTCCTCAACCCTGGCTTCCTGCCTGTCAATAATGAACAATTAGTGAAGGGTAAGGGTAGTGTAAGGGTGTTTGTGTAGCCACATGTATATATTTTTGTCATAATTGAATGAAAATGTCAAAATTCAGAGAGAATCCTGGTTTTCCTATATTTCCTTTGTCAACTGATATTAATAAAATTTTAAATAGACTCAGATTTTTAGAGGCCCCTCATATTTTGAGGTCTTAACACATAGTTTAGTTATCTTGTGTCTTATTCTGGCATTGATAATAGCTAACTGAAGGATAGCAATATGAGGTCTCTACCGAAAGCAATGAGCCCACTGAATATCATAATTCAAAATACAAGTACAGATAATATTTAAGGAGCTACATATGTATACTGAAAATTGTGTTATTAAAGTCTTGAAGTTTTAAGGCATGACGTTAGGGCTATGGTTACACTAGTGCTCTGTCAACAGAAGTCACTGTCAGGGGAGTTTTCCCAACAAAACTTCTGTTCACAGAGGATGGCCACACACAAAAGCCAGTTGGGAGAGTGCTGAGCTCTGTCAACAAAGCAGCCAGACTGCCTGGCCGCTGTCTTAGAAAAACAGGCATCTAGAAGCACAGCAGACAGGGCTGCCCATTGTTGTGGATGCCCTGTCCGTTGAGAGAAGGCCCCCAGAATAACCATACAGCTTTTTTGTAGACAGAATCAGTTGACAGCAGCATTCTGCCTCAAAGCTTTGAGGCAGAATGCTGCCAGCAAAAGTTCTGAGTTTTGTCCAGACACTGTTGACAAAATGAATTTTGCGTGTGCATGCTCCATGAGTTTTTTTGACAAAACGGGGGTTTTACCAGCAAAACTTGATAGTTTAAGCATAGCCTAGGAGGTTATATACCATGCCACTGAGCTACGTGCTGTTCAAAAAGAGAACAAAAGGTGGTCCCTGGCCCCAATTATTTCAAATAAGATTAAGACAAAAGATAGATGCAAACATACAAAATGGGGAGGACAAGGACATGGTGAGACAACATTAGTTAGCATGATAGTCAGTGATCTTGGTACAACCAAGTTCTGACTTTCTCAAGTTATTTTGTAGGCATCACTGCAATGGAAATATTTAAGAATTGAAGCACAACAAAAACGTGCTCTGTAGTTTTTTATGCCAAGGGCAAGGGATGTCATGGGAGAAAACACAAAAGGTGCTTTGTAAAAATGTGGATGACGGAGGCTAGCCTTATGGCCCAATCAGAGGGAGAAGATGGTTCAGAGAGATGACAGGTGAGATATGAGGTTTCTGAAGGGCCTAAAAGTGAAGACTAGAAGCTTATGGTTGGCCCAATGTTCTTAGCACATGTGCAATATGCCGTGGGGGACATATGATCAAGATCCCTTGCTGAATTTGGTCCACTGCTTGGATCATTAACTTCCTCAGTTCAGGACGAATATCGATGGGGAGTGTGACATGAACACTGAGTCAAAGACATGAGACCCACTGGGCATATGCAAAGAGTGGATGACATGAGTAAAATAAAGAGCTAGAAAAATGGAAATGATCTTTACAGCAGCATTCCTAATAGATATGAGCAAGGCAAAAATTGTATTTATCAAGCCAAGAGCAAAGGACGCTGCAGTAATTGAAAGGGGGTAATGATCAGAGTCTGGATGAGAGTTTAAACTGTGTACAGACAGAGAGGTTGAAACCTGGAGATGTTATGCAGAAAAAATCTGCCAGACTTCAACATAATCTGAACATAAGGGCCTAGACAGAGTCCCAAGCTGAAGATGAGGCCCATGTTATGAGCCTGAGTGCCATGGTGGATGGTGTTGTTATACACATGATTAAGAAAAGGAGGTAGTGGAACAGTCATGAGGGGATGGGGAAGGCGAGATTATAGGCTATGCTTTGGTCATGTGGTGCTTGAGCTGATGATTAGATGAGGAGATGTTTGAGGTAGAGAGAGGTGCCAAGATATCAGTTTGGACAGAAGAAGAAATATAGATGGTGTGTCATTTGCAGAGGGCGTTGAAATTTATGCTTGTAGATGAGAATACCCAGAAAACTGATTCAAGGGGCAACTAAACAGAAGATCACTAAAGTACCTCCCAACAGTTCTGCTAGTTGTAAAATGATGTAACCAAATCCTGTTGCTACTGTGAAGTTCTGAGGGTCCCTAGTGTTCAGCATAGTGATGACTATGGAGTCCTAGATAGCTTTAGATTTGTTACGGTATGGTATGTTATGGTGTATTGCAAATAGGATTCTCATAGTTAGTTCAGCTTAGTGAAACCAGTAATTGGCAGAAGTCTCTCATTAAATAGAAGAGGCTGAATTAACATAATCTTGCTAAATTTACTTCTCCTAGTTATACAGCACAGAATAAACCAGCAGTCAACGTACAAACATTGATTCTTCACCCACCTCTGTATTTCACTAAACAATTTGAGTCCAACAGCATTAATGACAAATATATTTGTGTTCACTTATCATTCTGCTACGTCATTACTTCCTATACTGTATGGAAGCCATACAACTGTGCATCCTTCTTTTTATGTCTTTGCATCACATGCCTACTCAGAATTGCTGTAGGCATGCCATCTGAACCTAACTAACAGCATTTGCCCCTCAGGATTTTCCTTGCAATACACTGTTTTCCCTTCTGCCACCCAGTACTTTTCTTTATTTCCAAATGCACATCAAAATGACTTTCTGTGAAGAACTCAGCCCTTCTAACAAAAGCCCAGATATGCTAACCTAAGTGTCAGGGTTTCTTCTAGGAACCACTAAACTTACCCCGATCCAAAAAACCCTCTCCCTTCTCCTAAAACCTTCCAGCCCCAACATGTCTCTTTCCTCAGGTCTAAATGCCCACCTGCTAATCACAACTTTGTGTTATTAAGTGCTCACCTACCCAGAATATAAGGTCAGATGTATTGATCACTACCAACACTAAAACATGAATACAAGCTGAGTTTTTAATTTTCATATGAGGATTTTACTGGTACATTTCCTGATTATTCCATTGGATTTTCACTTTGGTGAAGATGAACTGCTTGTTTTATAATAAGGCTCAGCAAGGGGGCAAAATACACAGTCATTTCCAAAACTCAATTAAGGTTATTGACACCAGGTTTGATACATTCCTTACCAGTGACATCAAGCAAGCAATTTCTTAAGCAAATAAGCCCTTTAACACAGGAGTAAAGAGAAAAATAATTCTCAAGAAAGTCTTGAAAAGTTAAAACCATGAAAAAGATTGAGAAAATTCTAGAGGCCAGTTCTATAGAGAAACCAAACCCCTTTATATCTTTAATTTAATTTAAGCCATAGAAAAGGAAGCAATGTTGCAACCCTTTTTAAAAACACAATGTATTTTGTGTTGAAATGTTTTGTAATACAACATACCATTAATAATTTACGTTATGAGCTGGATGATACCTTGTTGAATTAGAATCCCACTGAAACTGGTAGATGTGGACTCATTCTCTGAATAACATAAGTGTTACACTGTTGCAAAAAATGCAAAGATGATTCTGGGGTACATTAACAGGAGTGTTGTGAGCAAGACAGGGGAAGTAATTCTTCCACTCTACTCTGTGCTGATTAGGCCTCAGTTGGAATATTGTGTGGGCACCACATTTCAAGATGTGGAGATTGGAGATGGTCCTGAGAACAGCAAAAAAAACCGATTAAAGGTCTAGAAAACCTGAGCTATGAGGGAAGACTGAAAAATTGGGTTTGTTTAATTTGAAGAAGAGAAGACTGAGAAGGGACATGATAGCAGTTTCAAGTACCTGAAAGGATGTTATAAAGAGGAGGGAGAAAAATTGTTCTCCTTGACTGCTGATGATAAGAAGAGAAGCAATGGGCTTAAATTGATGAAAGGGAGGTTTAGGTTGGTTATTAGGAAATCTTTGTAACTGTCAGGGTGGTTAAAGACTGGAATAAATTGCCTATGGAGGTTGTAGAATCTCCATCATTGCAGATATTTAAGAGCAAGCTAGATAAACATCTCTCAAGAATGATCTAGATGGTGCCTGGTCCTGCTGTGAGGGCCCAGGCCTGAACTTGATGACTTCTGGAGGTCACTTCCAGGTCTAGTATTCTGTGATTCTATGATTTTCCTCGCAATACTGTGAGCAAAAGAATCTGCTCCTGGCTATTTAACTTCTGCTGCCAGAAGAAACAGAAGACTTTGTACGTTCTTTGTAAATAAGCAAAACTGCACTAAAGAAAAACATGACTATGAACAATTTCTACTCCCTAACCCCTGGAGTTACAGATTTTGACTAGTTTTTTGGATCAAAAAGGGGAGACAACATTTACATAATGTCTTTTATCCCAAATGATCTAAAAGCATTTTGAAACATCCCTGAAATGCAGGAAATTCTGGGGAAAGCAGCTAACTGCCTTATATCATCTGCTGCTTAATATCAGAGGAAGGGAAAGTTATGGATTGAAGAATTACATAGGGAAGGAAAATATGGAATTGAACATTTAGAACCATTCAGTATTTACCAACTACTACAACATTCAACACATTTCAGAAATAAGTGGTTATTATTCACAGTTTTCAAAATTACTTTCTGATTTTTTATTCCCTTTCAAATCATTTGTAGTGGATCAAGCTGTTAACATAGCACACATTAGTTATATTAGTTAGATATTCCTCCTTTCATTCTGTAAGGGTGGTCAACTCGCAGCTGCACCACCTCCTCCTGGTCACATCAGGAATTAGCTCTGTCTGTGGAGTGTGCCACCTTCAGGCCAGTCTCTCACATGTCATCTGTTCCACTTTCCAGCCTGTCTCTGTGGTCTCATGTCACTACCTGGAGTGCAGTGTCCTCTTCAGGACACTGCCCTTCATTCCCCCGTCTTCTAAGGGTGTATGAGAAGTCCTCAGTCCTGGCACCTGTCTGCACAACCAACTGGAGACTCAAACTCTAGCCCCTTGCCTCAAGTGCAAGGCAATCTTTACAGGCTATGCTGCACAGATGCTAGCAGCAAGTGAAAGGGGTAAGGGGCCGCAGACCCACCACCGTCCTGGATGTGACTCAGGGACCCTCTGGCAACAGCCATCTTATGCCCTCCTTTTCTCCCCTGTACTGCTCCCATTCTCTGGACCACTTTCCTGTAACCATTGCACATTCTTGACCCTTGTATCAAGGCCACAGTCTGGGAGGTAACAGGCAATATCCTCTGTCTAGCTTCCCTGAACATACACAGCTCTGCTCCACCTAAGATGCTTCTCCCTAGGAATCAGTCCTACCCCCTCAGGACCCAAATGCACATTACTCTGCTGAATAGCTCCTTATAAACTGGGCTGCCACAGAAAGCTGTCTTTTGATTAATCCCTGTAAGCCCTTTCTTGGTTAGCTGTGGCTCTGTTCAAGTTCCCTCCAGACTGCTTTAATCCAGTCCAGTCAGGGTGGGACAACTGCTACACTACACAGCCTCTTTTAACACCCTTTGTACAAATATTCACTAAAACTCATAAAGACAGCTCGACATCTACAGTGTGCTTGAAAACAACTGCTGTAATCTAGAGGCCCAGTTTTCAGACACTCTTAGCACTGACAATGCTGCTTACATCAGTGGATGCTGCATTTCCCCAGCATCTTTGAAAATCAGCTTATGCATAGATCTCTGTTTTAAAAAATTGACATCCATTGGTACTGACCCATGGAAGGAGTCAGAGAGTTATTCCTACCTTCTAAGCATTGTCTATGTGCTGTTGGGTGTGGATGGAGCTAGCTTTTGAAACAAACATAGCACATGTTTTTCCCCTTCTCTACATGGAGGAAATTCATTTGGCTGAAACCTTTGGAAATGGTCTTCGTGCAGAATGTCAAACAGGCTTCCAGTATTGCTCCACTAAGACATAAATTTCAATCTTGTTTGTTCAGAAATGACGCCTGCCCCCTTGCCAAGAAAACCCAACTCTGTGTGACGGTCAGACTCTATTTATTAGAAATTTTTGGCTTCTTTTAAACACTGTATTTTGTTTTCATTTATCAGAATGAACATTGGTTGCCTGTATAGTGAACCATTCTGTGACCCCTGATTCACTCTTCCACCAATTCTCTTCTTATCTCTTAATTGTCTTGATTTAACCAGAGTTCTTCATGGTAATTAATACTGACATGAACTTTTAAATTAAAAATTTTAAAATGACTAGGTTCCTGGAGGACTGAATGCAACACTAGTCAGATGTAGCAGACTACACATAGATCTGGAAACTAAGAACTGCTGACTTCAAATCTTGCCTCTAACTGGATACCCTCTGTTTGTACTTTCCTATCTGAAAGATCAGGATCACTATCCTTATTCACCTACCTCCCAAAATGGGTGAAAGTGACTGAATACTTAGCATGTGATGTAAGCGCTGATGAGTAAAAAGAGTTTTTTGTTTGTTTTTGTACCAGTAAAAGGGGGTTCCCTGTTCTCTGGATTCAACTGCAAATATCAATCAATAATGGTTTAAAAAGGTTGCAATCAGCAGAATTTCTGATAACGGGAAACAAAAGACATAAAAGTATTGAGTATGTGCTTTATAAATGCACAGGATGGCATGCTTTCTATAATGCTACAATCAAAACTGGAAACTGGCACTTTAGAACTTTTTTATATTTTTCTCTTGTAAGTAGTAAACATAGGAATTGCCTAGACCCAGCTACAGGTCTTCATGTTCAGGGTCAGGTCTCAGTGGTGACAAAGTTACAGGATGGGTGCACACTATAGACCTGCCTAACTTCAGGCTTTTAAGGGATTTCTCTGTTTGCCACCACTTTGAATGGTCCAATTCACAATTCTAATTATTAAATAACAATTTTTGAAAGTGTGCCACTGAAGAAAAGAGCAGAGGATCCTTAGCATGCTCATTCTCTAAAAATAATAGAATGATATATTAATATTGTTCTGTGAAAGACACAGGTAAATAATGGATGGAGGGGGGATAGACTTGAAGCTTCAGTGCACAGTTGAATGGTGCTTTTATATGTTGCAAATGTCAGCCTCTTTTTCAAATTCCTAACAAGAGCAGAGTTGGCTCCCAGCAGGCATTTTCCAAAATATTAGATCCCTAAATCCCAGTATCACATATACAGGGTTACTGATATAGCATAAAACCAAAATTTTCCATTCATAAAGACATCAGCGCCAAACCTTGCCAAAATATCGACCTTCTCAGCAGAAGAGTGATAAATGATGCATGAGTCTAGCTTTATACTCAGACAGATATATGGAATAAAATTGTAAAATGTTTTAGGGTCACCCAGGGAAAATGATAGCAAACATGACTGGAAAAATGTAATCTGATTCAATGAGAAGTGATGATCTGAAGTTTAATCTCTTCATAGAACTAAAGTGGAAAGAGCTGTTGGCAGACGAAGGCTAGATGATTTGTCATTATAAGGGGTTATGTTGTTGTTTTATATTGCTACTGATGTGAACAGCAGGCCTCCAGGAAGTAGGCTTTTAAGGCAGTGAATATGGAAACTTAATTTTTCTACATTTAATTTTTTTAATTATATAAAGACTACTGATACCAGATATATTAAAACATTTTTATCTAAATGGGAGGAAAATAACCCAATAGTAAATGAGTAAGATTTAAACTGTCTCTTGTGATTTCAGCAAGTAAGTTGGCCATGTAAAATACTGCAAGTTATGTTACCCAATTAACATACATCCCCAACAGATTCATCAACTGACTTGTAAAGTTGGGCAAGAAGCTCAACACTTATGAGGCTGAGTTTATCCATTTGTAAAATGGGAACAATACAACCTCTTGCTATTATAATGCACTTTGAGATACTTGGATGAAAACAGGTACAAAGTATTAGGGTGCTAGATGACTTAAAGGATTGGTCATGAGTAATGTGCTGGTTGTTGCTAATTTAAATCCTTCCCGATTGATAGGACACCAACATTTTTACACACTTGTGGCTGTTAGGCAGCTTCTGTGAAATGAATAGTGATCTCAGATCATTATCTGATGAACAAGTCTCCATCTCACAAAGCTGTGACTACAATTGGCACTAACTGGTCTCTTTGTTTATACTTCTGGCAGAAAGACCTAAGACTGAATGATAAGGGCAAAATTTTATCCCCATAGGTGGTGCCTTCAGGTCAGGGCTAAGGAATGTTGGCAGGGCACTGTGGCAACTATGTACTGCTGTGCCCATGATATATTTACTGGGTGAACAAAAAGGACCTCCGTCTCCATCTCCTGTGCTGTCAAACCGGCTTCTATCAAGAACATTTAATACTACACGACACTGCAAGGGCCAAGAGATTAGCAGAATTAAAAAAAAAAGATTTGAAGATTACATGGATAATGTTTGGCATGGGCAAGGCCACCGTCGGGGCTGTCCTCATGGAGGTAAGAGGACCCACGGGGGGGGATTCCTGGGGGGGAGGGAGCCCGGAGGGGGAGGGCCAGACACACCCTGCCCACCCCTCACTGGTGCTCTCCCATGTCCTTACCCTGCAGGTCGTCCGCGCCATCAATGCCCTGCTCCTCCACAGGCACGTGCGGCTTGGGGACCCGGATGCTGCCATCTTGGGGTTTGCCAGCCTGGGCTTCCCAAATTGCTTTGGGGCTCTGGATGGGACCCATATCCCCATCCGTGCTCCGGAGGACGCTTCCTGAACAGGAAGGGCTACCATTCTGTGGTCCTCCAGGCCTTGGTGGACAGCCAGGGCCGCTTCCTGGACATTTATGTTGGATGGCCTGGCAGCACCCACGACGCCCGGGTGTTCAGGAATTTGGGCCTGTGCCGCCGGCTGGAGGTGGGGACCTACATCCGCCAGCGGGAGATCCCTGTGGGGGACACCACCATTCCCCTCTGCGTCGTTGCCGACGCGGCGTACCCCCTCTGGCCCTGGCTCATGCACCCTTACACGGGCCATCTGTCAGCCAGCCAGGAGCGCTTCAACACGCGCCTGAACCATGCGTGCCAGGTGGTTGAGCGCACTTTTGGCCGCCTCAAAGGGTGCTGGAAGTGTCTCCTCACCTGCCTTGATGCAGGCCCCATCAACATCCCCCAGATTGTGGGCACATGCAGCGCACTCCACAACCTGGTCGAGAGCAAGGGGGAGGCATTCTTTCAGGGCTGGGCTGTGGAGGCTGGCAGGGCTAACATGCAGCCACCCGCTGCCCCCAGTCGCCAGGTGGACCCCGAGGGGATCTGGGTCCGGGAGGCCCTGCGGGCCCATTTCGACTAGGCCGCGGCGTGAACACTGGCAGACCCCCCCACTGCACCCCCCCATCCTCCACAACACTCCCTGCCCCCATGCCTACACCACAGAGCACCCAATAGCACCCCCCCAACTTTTCTTGCAAATAGAAATGGAGCTGTTGTTTTTGAAACCAAAAAAAACAGTGAATTCTCTTATATTAATATTAACTCTCTCTATATATATATAGTAAGAACAAAAGGGGGAAACTATGTACATGGGGGGGCAGGTACCATAAAAGAACAGGGGTGTAACACAAACTATATACAACAAATATATGATGGGAGATATGTACAAAGGAGGAGGGCGGGCCACTTCCTGGGCCCTGCACCCCTCTACTGTCCGGCGCACGGGGTTGGCGGGCGCGACCCTCGCCTCAGCCTCAGCCCTGGCCGAGGCTGGCTGGGGGCTGGGCAACCCAGCAGGTATGGCCGGTGGGTGTCAGCAGGCCCCAGGTCCCCCTTGGCAGAAGGCCCCAGGGTGGTGGACGGCGGTGGGACAGCGGTCGGAGCAGCAGGTGGAGCGGCGGGCAGGGCGGGCAGAGCGGTGGGCGGTGCGGCATGGGGGGCCAAGTAGTCCGCTATGCGCTCGAAAGTGCGCATAAAGGCCCCCCATGCCTCCTGGCGCCAGGCCAGCGCCTGCTCTTGCAGTTCCAGCCACCGCTCGTCCACCCGCAGGCGCCGCTCCGACACCTCCAGCTGACGCCGGAGGGTCGCGAGCAGCTGGGGGTCCGTCGCCGTCCTCGGATGATGGTGGCTCCGCCGTCGGCCCCACCCTGGGGCTGGTTGGTGCTCTGCTGAGGGGCTGGCCTGCTGGGATGGCCCCGGTGGGCTCTCCGGGACCACTGACACCTCGCCGGCACTCTCCGGGCCCTCCAATTGTGCAGCTGCGGAACACGGGGGGGGGAAGAAGAGTGGAGACAGCCGTTAGTGTGGCCCCCGAGCCGTGGCCCTTGTCCCCCCACCCCTCTGCTGCTGGTTCCCCATCCCCGTACCCGGGAGATGCTGCTGCTGCTGATGGGTGTCCCACCCCCTCCCCCCATCCCCAGGGATGGGGCATGGCACTGTCCTGCTGGGGGGGCAGGGGCTGATGCACTCTTCTGAGGGACATGCCACTGCTGTCCTTGGGGCCATGGTCCTCTGGGCATGTGGAGGGCCCTGGTCATGTCTGTTGCCCCCGCCCCTTATCCCCGGGGGTGTGCACCGGGGGGGTACATACCTGACGGTCCGCTCCCACGGTCGGGGGACGCCCTGCTGGAGCTCCAGGACGGTAGGATTATGTGCAGCTCCCCGTTGCTGGAGGAGGATTCCCCCTCCTCCTCCTCTGGCATCCCAGGGGTGGGCTCCTGGGGGGGCCCCCTGGTGTGCGGGGCTTTCCTCCAGAGCAGACTCTGCCTCCAGGGCCTACTGGGGCTCGTCGGCTGATGTGTCAAGAGTGGCTGGCAGGGAGGAGGTGTACTGGGGGCCCAGGATGGACCTGAGCTCCCTGTAAAAGGGGCAAGTGGTGGGGGCGGCCCCAGATCAGCTGGCCACATCCCAGGCCCAGGCATAACCATGCTGCAGCTCCTTAACCTTACTCCTGACGTGGTCAGGAGTGCAGGCAGGATGACCCCGGGCAGCCAGTCCCTCGGCCAACCAAGCGAATGCATCCACATTCTGCCTCTTTCTCCTCATTACCTGGAGCACCTCCTCCTCACTCCAGAGCCCCAGCAGGTCCCAGATCTTGGCCTCCGTCCAGGAGGGGCCCCGCTGCCTTTTCCCAGGCTGGCTGGCTCCCCTTGGAGGGGGTGCCCTGGGGGCACTTGGGGGGCTGGTGGGCGGCCATCGCAGCAGGGGTTGTCTTGGGGCTGCAGGCAGGCGTGCAGGCTAGCCGTGTGGCAATGCTGCTGCCTGCACGCACTCTCAGCTTTCTGCACAGGAAGGCAGGGGGCGGGAGGCTTTAAGGGGCCGCTGCACATGGCGACCATAGAGCTCTGGGGCTGGAGAGAGCGTCTCTCAACCCCTCAGCTGATGGCCGCCATGGCGGACCCCGCTCTTTTGATGTTGCGGGACGCGGATCAGCTACACGTGCCCTACTTCGACGTTCAACATCTAAGTAGGGTACTATTCCCATCCCCTGATGGGGATAGCGACTTCGACGTCTCGCTGCCTTACGTTGATGTCAACTTCAAAATAGCGCTCGCCCCGTGTAGACGTGGCGGGCGCTATTTCGAAGTTGGTGCGGCTACTTTGAAGTAGCCGGCACGTGTAGACGTGGCTATAGTGTCTGTTCATGATAATGTGAGAAGTGCCATGGGGTAATTTTATGACTGCAATAAATTATAATAATTACCATTACTACATCACAGAGACTTCATATCAGAGTCCCACTGGGAAAAGCAGTATTACAATTTATTATATTTATAACCAGTGTTTCCAAGATTTGGTTGCAAAATTAATTTATTCTGATCAGACTATGGAACCAAATACGTAAATAAGTAATAGACATATTTATCATTGTTGTGGTACAGTATAAACATATCCAGTTTTTGTATTTGTAGTTTTCTAAAATATCTCCAATTTACCTCCTTCCATTTTAATATTTAGTGCCCAATTTTAAAATAATTATTGGATTCTGAAGAAAATATACACATTGACACACAATGCATATTACATGTGTACATATACAAATAAATACTACTTAACACAAGTATACACATATATTATGTCAATTCCTGAGGCAGCCAACAAAAATGTGGAGAAGCATGATTCAGTACATATCATATCAAAAGCTTTCAGAAAAGTCCAAGTACAAGATCCCTCACTATAGACTCTTAGGCAAACTAAGCAGTTACAGGATAAGAGGGAATGTCCTGTCATGGACTGTATTAGTTAAAAGACAAGAAATAAATGGTAGGAATAATTGGTCAGTACTCAGAATAGAGAAAGGCAACTAGTGGTATACCCCAGGGATCTATACTGATACTGTATTCAGAAATTATTTGGAAAAGGGGGTAAATAGTGTGGTGACAAAGTTTTCAGATGAAACAAAATTACTCAAGATGGTGAAGTCCAAAGCTGAATGAACAATTCCAAAGGAATCTTAGAAAACTGGGTGGCTATGAAACAAAAGGGAAGATGAAATTCAGTGTTGATAATTGCAAAGTAGTGCATGTTGGGAACTATATTCCCAAATATACACACAAAATGATGTGGTGTAAATTAATTGTTATCACTCAAGAAAGACCTTGGAGTCATTGTGGATTGTTTTCTGAAAACATCCACTCAACATACAGCAGCAGTCAAACAAGGCAAAAAGAATGCTAGGAGCCAGTAGGAAAGGGATAGAGAATAGTATCACTATACAAATCCATAGTACACTCACACCTTCAATATTGCATGCACCCACTTTCCAAAAAGATGTATTAGAAATGAACATAGTACACAGAAAGGTGTCAGAAATTATGGGTATGAATTGGTTTCTTTATGAGGAGAGATTAAAGATTGAAACTATTCAACTTGGAAAAGAGACAACTAAGAGAGATATGATAAAGGTCTATAAAATCATGAATATTATGGAAAATGTGTTATTTACCCTTCCACGTAACACAAGAACTAGAAGTTGCCACTGAAGTTAATGAACGGGTTTCAAACAAACCAAAGAAAGTATTTTTTCATACAGAACACAGTCGCCCTATACTACTTGTTGTTAGGGGATGCTGTGAAAACCAAAACGCTTGAAAAGAAAAAGGAATTAAATAAGTTCATGGAAGAGAGCTCTAGCAACAGCTATTAGGCAACACAAAGGATGAAATCCCACATTATGGGTGTGCCTAGCCCTCCGACTGACAGTTTCTGGGACTGGACAAAGGGGGCAGGATGACTTACTGGCTGAAGCACTTGACATTGGCCACTGCTGGAGGATAGGGTATTAGATTAGATGGACAAGTGGTCTGACTCAGTACAACCATACTTACATTCTTCTGTTATATTCTTATTTCACTTAGTTATTACATTCAGCAATAGGTAGCTGCTTATTAAATTCTGCTACTTGCTACCAGAGCAGAATATACACTGCATGCATTGCACCATTCTTATATTTCCCAGTTTATTCTTATTAATCAGAGTAAAATAAGTATGTAATTTACCATTTGAAAACAATGCCACATATACTGTTCGAATGTGGTCACTGATCTTCTCAACGGTTTAAGCACTTACTATTTTGTACTTAAACCTAGACTTGAGGTGGCTGGTAGTCTAGATACATAACTAAGCCAAGAAACAAAACAGAAGTTGGCCCTACTTTGACATTAGAAAAAGGAGGTAATGATTGTGTACTTAAAACAGAAGTGACAAATTGATTTTCCATATCATCAGTCATATAATATGTTTTCGTTAAACATATTGTGTTTTATTTGAATAGTTTGCCGCTGGTTTCTACTTTAAGACACCCAAATTACTCACATCTGACTGATATTAGTCCTCTATTCAAATGAGCAATTCCATGTGTTTGTGCTTTAATGAAAATACCAGTTGTCTAATTCAAAATCAGACATTCACAAACAGGAACCGATACAATCATTTTGGACCTGGAACACTGAAGTGATGATTAATCTTCTCCCTGTGCATTCTTGTCAAATGCTTACTTCACCTCTCACGTTATACGATTCTCGAAGAACATCTGGCCTACAGCTATTTTCTTCTACATATTGGCTAATTTTTTTTGTTAGTCATAAAAAAACTAAAACTAATGATGATGTGACTGCACCAGGTGCCTGGTATGACATCACTGTACAGATTATCTAGCAAAACAGTGAAACACTTATTTTGGCTGGTGTTACCCTCCCCCTGCACACACACAACCCCCTCTGAAAGGCCTGGGCCTGGGTCTTCTTTTTTTCCACCACTTACTTTATCTCTTTTTTTTTAAAATTGACTTCAAGAGAGGTGTAGTGGGGAGAACAATCAAATGATAAGGAATATCTTTTAAAAACAAAAGAGCAATTTAATTCTGTAGAAAATGCAATTGTCAGCCTTTCTTCTGTTATCTTCATATATCAACATGGTAAGAGGAGTTAAGCCATACATAGCCTCAATTCACGTATGCTACTCCCAGTGACATCACCCTGCACACGGCAAATACAAATATGGCTCAGTCTGTGTGAAACAAGAAGCACTATTCTGTGAAACCTATGTTGTAAGAACATGGTAAGTCTCAATGTTTAGAACAAAAGCAGACAAGAGATGGAGAATAAATATTGGTAGCTTCTCAGCTCTCAGATTAATTGATCCATCCAAGTTAGAGATGAGGCTCAAAATATTTTGCAGAAACTATGCAGTTATCTTTTTAGTAATTCCTTAAGGAACAATGTTAATCTGTTCTAAATTGTTGTCTACATGGGAAAGTATTATCACTTATATTAATGCATTAATACTGATATATTGGTACATTAATACTGAATTAATTATACTAGTATAACTCTCCATGTAGGCAGCCTTACTTCAGAAATATTACTGTCTTTTGAGGAAGGTTAGATTAAATGCCTTACAAAGAGAAATAAAATGACACTGGAAAAGGTACTTATTCCAGAATAAGGCTGGGTCTACACATGCCCCTTCCTTTTGAAAGGGACATGTTAATAAGCGGGTTCAAAATATGCTAATGAGGTGCTGCAATGAATATGCAGCACCTCATTAACATAATGGCGGCCGCAGCAATTCGAGAGTGCAGCTTTTCAAATTGCGCGCTGCCCGTGGAGACAGGACCTTCCAAAAGGACCTCCCCAGTTTTTGAAAGCCCTCCTTCCTAACACCAGATAGGAAGAAGGGCTTTCGAAAACTGGGGGGGTCCTTTTGGAAGGTCCCATCTCCAAGGGTGGCGCGCGATTCAAAAAGCTGCATTTTTGAATTGCCGTGGCTGCCATTATACTAATGAGGTGCTGCATATTCATTGCAGTGCCTCATTAGCATCTTTTCAAACTGCTCATTAACATGCCCCTTTCAAAAGGCAGGGGCATGTGTAGACACAAGGTAAGAGTTTCTAAATAGAAGTTTATGTTGGTATAACTATATTGGTTTAAAATCACACCTTGCTTTTTAACAGCGTAAATTTCTTGTGCAGATAAGCCTTATGATTAATGACCACAAAACTGTTCTAAGGCTAAGTGAGGCCCAAAAAGACTTTCAGTTTTGCTGCCATTGTAATTATCCTGTATTGGCAAAAAGTGTTCTTTTGAAAGTAAACTAAAAGAACACTGGGCTCCTTTCAAAATCATTCTTCCTTCCCTGTTTCAGGAAGAGTGCCTTCTTTCGAAAGAAAATGTGCATAGATGCTCCACAGGGCCTTTCTTTCAAAAGTGCAGTCCTCATTTTCGATCCCTGGCCCATTCTTTCAAAAGAGCAGGGACTATGTGGATGCTCTCTTTCAAAAGAGCTGATCACTCTTTTGAGCCATTTTTTTGTGTGTGGATGCTTTCTTTCAAAAGAAGCTCTTTCGGAAGGGCTTCTTTCAAAGCATCTCTGTAGTGTAGACATAGCCAAGGTGAATAGCTCCTCCCAAAACTCAATTTGCTGAGGCTATACTTCTATTTTTAGCACACTAGCGCAATCAGAGCTAGTGCACGTCTCCTCAAGGTGGAGTTTACACTTTCCTGTTCTAGTATAAAAATGCCTAAGATACTTCATTTGAGTTGTATAGAGCTATGTTTGGGAGTAAAAGTACCAATGTTCTATCTCTACTGACAGCTCTGGTGTCTATATATTGCTGGATTAATTATTATAATTATTTATACTGCCATAGCACCTAAGTGCTGCATTCTTCCACCAGGACTCAGTTGTCCTAGAATTTGTAGCAATACAGAACACACATAGAAGCAGTATATACACATTTTACATAGCTGTATCTTTGCCTTAGAAGTTTCCAAGATATCTATGTAGACTTTGAAACCATGTAAAGATCAGTATTTTATCCTCAAGGACAGATAGCACCCATGTTAAGATCTGTAATGCCTATCAGCTTTACTGAACCAACAAACTTAACGATCAATGCTACACTTTCATCTATGCAAATAGTTCTTAATACAGTAGGGTTGCAACATTCACGAAGGTTCGGTGCTGAGAACCCTCACGAATGTTGAATTTCGCGAGTACGGCAGGCTCCGGGCAGGTCTGGGCAGCAGTGGGGGGAGGCAGAGACCAGCAGCCACTGGCGCGCCCAGCCCCAGAGACTCAAGGAAGTGGTGGCTGCTGGTGCTCCTGGCCAGGAGCCCTGGGGAAGTGGCGGCTGCCAGCTCTCCCAGCCCCAGAGCCCCAGGGAAGCAGCGGCTGCTGGCACTCCTGGCACCGGAGTCCTGTGGCTGCTGGCACTCCCAGCCCCAGAATCCTGTGGAAGTGGCAGCTCCCGGTGCCCCCAGCCCCGGAGCCCCAGGGAAATGGTGGCTGCCAGCGCTCCCAGCTCTTGAGCCTCAGGGAAGCGGCAGCCAATTGCAAATAATTGAATTCGCAAATGTCACACTCACCAATGTCATGAGCTTGCTTTACTAACTATATACAGACATGATAAATATGCATGTACTGCTTTTATAAAGATTCTTGTAGTGCCTGAATCGAAATCTAGATCATAATTTACCTCTTATCTTACCTTGAAATGCCAAGCAGCTTTGTTTTCATATTATTTATCAAGCTAATCCTGTTAAATAGCTTAATTGATAATAACTTTCAAAGGGTTCAACGGTGATACAATAACATTTCTACATGAAATCTGAGATGCCAGTGTCATGACAGACACCATTACATGTGAAGGTCAGCCCTGAGTTCCAATGTAGACCTGATTAAAATAAATACTTCCACTATCTTTTTTCTTCTCATCTTTCGCAAACTTTGTAATGTCCGACATTGCACACAGATATGTGAACTATGCCACACCTACAAATGTTGTTAGGTTTGTACTACAGGTTGAACCTCTCTGGTCCAGCACAGTCCCAAAACAGGGAATTAGCCAAACCAGGGAAGGCCAATGCCAGTCCTTCTACTCCCTGTAGCTGGACAAATACTCTCCCAGCTCCAAGACTTCTCAGCTCCACCCCCTGGGGCACCTTTCTTCCTTAGTCTGGCAGTGCTACTTGCCCCAGCCTGTTCATTTTCCCAGTGAGTGCTCCAGTGACAGAGCACCCACAGGATCTGATGATGCCAAACTACTTAAAGCAGTCTTACTGGCTGAAGTCCCTTCAGTCAGGATTTTTCCGCCATCTGTGATGCTTCCTTTGTCCTTCAAGTCTTATCGATGCTATGAGTAGACATGAAGAACAAGATGGTCACCAGCACCTGCTTAAATGCATCCTAGAACACTCAAGGAACTGAAAGAGGAGGTATCTGAGCCACTAACTACAATTTCTGAAAAGTCATGGAAGACCAGAAAAGGGGAAAAAAAGTAATTATCTATAACAAGGAAAATAAAGACAACCCAGGAAATTACAGAGCAGTCAGCTTAACTTCAGTGCCTGGAAAGATAATTAAGGAATCAATCTGCAAACATTTGGAAAAGAATAAGGTGATAAGTAACAACATGGATTTGTCAGGAATAAATCAAATCAAACCAACCTGATAGCTTTTTTGATATGATAACAAGCCTTGTGGGTAAAGGGGAAGCAGCAGATGTTGCATAACTAGACTTTAGTAAAGCATTTGATACAGTATCACATGACCGTCTTATCAATAAATTAGGGATATGCAATCTATGTGGGGCTATTACTTGGTGGGTGTATAACTGGTTGGATAACTGTTCACAGAGAGCAATTATTAACAGAATAGTTCATAGCCTGGCTGGAAGGGAATAATAAGTGGTGTTCCACAGGGGTCAGTTTTGGGGCCAGTTCTGTTCAATATTTTCAATAAGTTAGATAACAGCATAGAGAGTACGCTTATCAAGTTTGCAGGTGTTGCAAGTATTTTGGGGGATGAAGTCAGAATTCAAAAAGACCTGGACAAACTGGCGAAATGCTCTGAGGAAAACAGGATGAAGATCAGTAAGGACAAATGCAAAATACTGCACTTAGGGAGGAACAATCAGTTTCACACATACAAAATGGGAAGGGACTCCCTAGGAAGGAGTACTGCAAAGGTGGGTTTAGGGGTCATAGTGGACCACAAGCTGAGTATGAGTCAACTGTGTGATACTGTTGCAGAAAAAGCACACGTGATTCTGGGATGCATAAACAGGAGTGTTGTGAGCAAGACACAAAAAGTAATACTTCCACTCTGCTCTGCACTTATTAGGCCTCAGCTGGAGTACTGAGTCCAGTGCTGGGCACCACATTTTAGGAAAGATGTGAAGAAATTGGAAAGGTTCCAGAGAAGAGCAACCAGAATTATTAAAGGTCTAGAAAATATGACCTATGAGGGAAGATTAAAGAATTGGGTTTGTTTAGTTTGGGAAAGAGAAGAGTGAGAGGGCACATGATAGCAGCTTTCAAGTACCTGAAAGGGTGTTATTAGGAAGAGAGAGAAAAAATTATTCTCCTTAGCCTCTGAAAAAAGAACAAGCAGCAATGGTCTTAAATTGCAGCAAGGAAGGTTTAGATTGGACATTAGAAAAAAAAGTCCTGTCAGGGTGGTTAATTACTGGACTAAATTTCGTAGGGTGGTTGTAGAATCTCCGTAATTGGAGATTCTAAGAACACTTTAGATAAATATCTAACAGGGATGACATAGATTGTGCTTGGTCCTGCCATGAGGGCAGGGAACTGGACTTGCTGGCCTCTTAAGGTCTCTTCCAGTTCTAGTGGTCAATGATTCTATTATTTGGGCCTCTGTTCTTCCTTCTTACATTTCTCCTCTTCTTTGAGAATCATCTCCAGCTGAGTTTCAGGAGACAGAAAATCCACATGGGTGTGAGCTCCTAACTATTTTCATCAAAATGTAAATCTTTCTGTGTGCTGTTTTCTGCTAGAGAATGTCCACTTATTAACCAGGTAATTGTCCATTTAATTTCACTGATATCCAGTTGAGGCATTGGTGAGCTGATTTGTGGATGCTTTTAGTAATATAATAACACAGAATTCTATAACCTTACATACAATATTGTCACATATATTAATGGGACACTAATGATCAGCAGATTGTGAGTTTTCAAATGATACCTCACAAGCCAGACTTTGCACAATATTTACCAGAGTCCTAGAGAAGGGCTGAAATTGGGGGTACAGACTGTCACAATTGTGAAAAGTAAAGGCTTTATACTTTGATACTTTATCAGCAACAATAAGCAACAATATTTTCTAACATTGTAAATCTGTGCTCTGTTGCTGAAGAACATTACAGCTGTCTTGTGTTTCAGAAATACAGGATAAGACAAAGCAGTAGCATAACAAATCAATTAATGTCTTACCTGCCCCTTTACTAATTAGAGACTCAGTCTCCCTCTCTGCTCTTGATATTTGAAACTTCTCAGAAGATGAAGATGAAAGTAGCGGAACTCAGACTTTTTAATGGCATTTTTAAAGCTTTTCCTTCCTTGACAAGTCTGAATTCTACTGAGGTGAAAATACTTTTGAGGGTTTCCCATCTCTGTTGCTTTTATTTTCTTTTTTATTCACCTTCTTAGTGAAATAGGTATCAATGCTACAAAATAAATTATTTTATAGTCTTTCTAAATCCCTTTCTCAAAAATTCAGAGGGTCTCAGACATCTACACTGTTCCGTATTGCTACAGAAAATAGTCACTTGTACAGTGCACCTCATTTCACATCAACCTATTAATTTCTCCACTCTTTATATTTATTGAATCTTGATCTTCCCTCCCTTTTGCAAATCCCATGAACTTGAGGCTCACTCCTACAACTGTGCTGCTTATATTCACTTTCCAACTTGGACCCATTTCTACTTGAAATTAATATGCAAAATGCTTATATGCAATACTGTTACACCTCACTGTAGTGTTCAGAGACGCAGACACTATGCGGAAGACACTATGTGGAAATAAATTGAAACTGAAACTACAAAGTCAAAAGGACCTGAGCTGAGGCAAAATCTCAGACTATTTAATGAATCGTCTGACAGAACCATCAACATTTAATTACCACTCCAGTTCCTTTTGAAGCAGATTGCCACTGGACTAGAATGGGAGCAGAATTGGATCTTTTGGATTTGTGTAGAAAGGACTAGTACAAACCAAACGATTAATTTAAAAAATAATTCTATGCATACATTTTTCTCTGTGGGGGTGAGATACAAAGGGAAGATTTAAATACAATGGTTAAATGCTGGTGTGTTCTAACCACCACTTATCACACCAATCATATGATTTTGTTTCATTGTGTTCCTACATACGATTACTATATCCACTTATTGTCTCTTGTTTTACATGTTGCTTTTAAGTCCTTTTGTGATAGTGATTGTACTTCCACTATGTCTAAACTCTGTCTGGCTCTGGTCCATGAACTGTTGCTCTGGGCTCAACCGCAATACTACTGGTAGCAGTAATAACAACTTTCCTGAACTCAACTATTGCTGGAAACCCAATGCAAGAACTGCATGCTAGTGCATGAGAACCAGAGAAAGAAACCGAGTATACACATAAGTCAAAGCTTATTTTCCTAGTGCCATAACAACCTATTTTGGCCCTGTGCTCTTTCCCAGCATTCTTAACAGTACATGAGCTGTAGTCACACTGACAGGATTTTGAGTTCCTGGTTTTATTGGCTCCTTTGGAACCATTACTAACAAAGGACAGTAACTTCTTCAGAGGTTTTACCACCTTTTGAATCAAATGTAATTATGTTTAGTAGCATAATAACTTTTATAGAATAATTACAATCTGAGTAAGTAATATACATTTTCTAAATTATCAGTCATAATAAAAGTGGTATTTTATCTGGTTGTTGAATAAATAATTTTAATACCAAAATAAATATTTAACCAGGAAAATAATGTGGCAGGAAAGAATTTTTTCCACTGTGTTACTTCAATGCCTCAATTTTATTTTCAATGCAAGTTTTATAAAACTTACATACATATTTACATATGAGAGATCAGAGTACACCAGGCACTCTCACACTCTCTCTGGTGTTATGTAAGAAGTGTAATATAACAGGGGTTATATAATATTCTATGAAAGTTTTCTTCAAGCCTACCAACTACAACAGGACATTTTGACTTCAGTGTTTTTGGTGCAGTCTCTTAGACCCAATATCATCTTCCTCCAATATTTACCTACCAATTGAGTATGGGCTGTAACATTTTTCTTCCATAGCACTAATTAATTTTCCTCATGGCTTTTCCTTTCGGGTCAGTCATCCAAGCTCCGGGCCAAAACCTAACAACAGCTGTACACCTGCAACTTCCATTGATTGCAATGGGAGTTGCAGGTGCTCAGAAGTTCTCCAAATTTGGCTCATGATGCTCCGTCAACCCTTATTAAGGTATTAACCACACAAGACTTCAGAGGCTTTCAATAGCACCTTCCAAATGTTCATATTTAACTTAAGTATTTTCCCCTCTTAATCTCAAAAAGAAAAGGTTGAAAGCTGACTCCTAGTGCAATGTATTGCAATTACTTTAAAAGGTGTTTTTCCCTCCAGTATTTACTTTGCATCTCAAATACTAGCAGGTTCTGAAATAGGCCAGAGCTCCCAAATATTGAATGTTGGTACTGAGCAATGTACATATACCCACAGCAAAAAAAAGTAATACAGGCTTTTATGCTGTAATAACATTTCTTTCCTCTCACTTTGCTTCAAACAAGCAACTGTCAGTTCAAACAAGTTGACTTTATTTTCTAGTGCCACCTGTGAGTCCTAGATGTACAAGGAATGTATTCAGGACGATCAAATTTTCGTTCAGACTTTACCCCTTAGTACATGCAGACAACATAGATGGTTAACAACCACTAGAGGTCAGACCTGGATATCTATTAAGAATTAACTGGCAGTTTATGAATAACCACTTTGAAGATATGTCAGCTAAAGCTCCTTCCCATGCATATAAAATTAGTTGTCACCTTTAACTTGACACAGAGGTGTTTTCTGGGTGGTGCTGTTACTTCAGTGTTGATTTTGTGTTGTGAGGGCAACGGGTATGATTGTTCTTCCACTAGTTAACTACATACTGTCACTGGTTTTTATTTTGACCATCTAAAACCATAGAGTTTTGTGCACATATAAAGATCAACAATACCTAAAGACCTCATCAAATAACAGTAATCAGCCATCCCAATACCCTGCAGCTATCCCTCCTGAAAAAATCTGAGAGCCCTACCATGAATGTAAATAAATCTGGTCTTTCCTTAGCTCACGTACCACTGATAGTCATATCTGCTTCTGAGCAAGCAGTTGGGGAATGCCTTAGGATTGTCAGGGCCTAAACCATTTGAGATGTTACAGAATCTTAAATTTCATGAAAAAAGTTACTGCTGAATGTTACTGGGACTCATCAAGAGCACTATTGAACAGTAGTGACACTGGAGTCACATGTGACAATGACTGTTAAGCAACCGTTTTTGCAATATTTTTTTTTTTTTTGTTTAAATCAGCCAAGATCCTCACTGAACAGAAGTAGAGCCAGTTGTCTTTAAAGTGGGTTAAAGTGCAGCATCACTTAATAGGTGGAATTCTATCTCATTCCGAGTCAACTCTTGAGCTGAAAGGCAACAGATGCCAGCTTCCAAGCTCAGAGATGAAGTGTGTGTCATTTATGTTATTACTATCACAGATGCAAGGATTCATAGAACCATTAAGAGAGAAGCAGCTAGCACAGCTTTTAGTTCCAATTCCAAAGAAAAAAAATATCAAGTTCTTGGATTTAATTAAAGAGAAAAGTGATAGGAAAAGGAATGGCACTGATCATCAGCCAAGCAGTATTTCTAAATATGTTCTGCTTTTGGCTTGGAATGTGAGGAATTCACCTACAGTGCTTGCAATTCTCTTTAGAGAGGCAGGCATAATAATCAAGAGAGATAGTACCAGATGAGTCCCAGAATAAGAACTGAGAAAAGCAAGAATGGAAAATGATAGCTGAGTCCTTCTCTTTTGCTAAAAGTTTGAGAAAGTAATGCTTAATAAACAAATGGATCAGATGACCTATGCACTCTGTGCCAAACAGAGTGCAAAAATTTTCGAACTTAAACATCTGTCCCCTTCTTCCCCCAAATATGAGTGAAAGTGTTTGGGACCTTTTATTCAATTTTTGTCTAATTTTCATATTATTATTGCTAATAAAAATGAGGCATGAAATTCAGCTAGCTTTTATGAAGTAAAATATATCTGGTAGAGTATCTTTGTTAGGGTTTAGATCCTAGTATCAATACATACACGATTCTTCCATCTAGACAACCCTATACACCTCAGTCTTGACCTGGAGAGAAGTGAGAAAGGCTTTTAATCTGCATTTCCATTCACTCCTAAGGCACTTTCCTGAGAGTACCAAGAGGATGCCACCAATTAGTACCCATTGGTTTTGTACCTTCTCTTTTGTAGCATCATACTGTAGTTTATTCTCTTAAGACAGTGCTCCTTCTGATCCAGTTTTCATGTCTTGGGAGTAGCTGATCCTAAAACCATTTTCAGACATAAGTTAATGTTTTCTTAACCTGAAGGTGCCCTCCTGTAAGCACATTCATTGTGCAGCTGCACTTAGTCAAAGCCTCTTGGGAAGGTGCAGTGATTACTAAACCGTTTCACTAGTAGAACTAACGTTAGTACAGTGCACCCTGGTGGAATGATGGGAAAAACCCACCTAACTTGTCCCATAATCACTGATCTTGATTAATAGCAGGATAAGCCAACAATAAAGTTTCTGCAATAACTTACTAGTTATCACTGCTGCTATGAATAGAGTTCACTCTTCCAAATCTATAATTCTCTCATATTTACTTTTATACTCAAGTGCCATTTTGCCAAGTCTCCTTCAGATTAACATTTTATTTTCAAAATAATGAACTTTTGTTGTGAATTTATTTATCTTTTTCTACTTCCACAGGATCACAGTAAAGATGGAAACAGCCTATTAATGATTGAGTCAATTTCTCTGGAACCTACTTCAGCTTGATTTCTTCCAGGAGAGGTCAGATCAGATACTATATTTAATTTCAGCCAAAACTTTCTCCAGGTAGACATTCGCATCATACTCCCTCTGTTCGTCTCTATCTCAAGCATTTCTACTCCTGTTTGGAAAACTAATTTTTGGTATCCTGATAATACAGAGTCCATCCCACAGACCAAATTTGTGGAACAGCGAGCAAGGGTCCAAGGGTTCTGTTATTAAGATTAACAGTTTATAGTTTGTCATTAGTTTATTTAATAAGTTAATGATACTCAAGTACATAACAAGAAATCCTGAAATAGTTCCCCCAAATGAAACTTCTTAATTGTATTCAACTGTTTTAATTGTAGTGAGGTGTTGTGGCCTTCCCCAGCCACTGAAGCAGAGGAATCCTCCCAGAGGCCTTGGTGGCTGAAGTCAGAGCCCCCGCATCCCCCCAGAGATTGACAAGTGATGCAGGAAGTGCCAGAGGTGGGGCACAGAGCTCATTAAAAGGGCAGCTCCTGAGCCAAGCAGAGGGCTGTGGACGAGCTCCTGAGAGCAGGAGCTGAAGAGCACATGCCAGACTGACAGACTGGCTGGACCAGACAGACAGCCACCCTGACCTGGCCCCAGAGGTGTATCCAGCCTGCTACTTTCCCACTACGCAGAAGTTCCTGATCTACCTGGGCCTCTGCTCCACTGCGGGCTTGCTACCTGGAAGGCCCTGAACTGCCTCAGCCTATGTACCTGCCAGAGGATGCAGACCTGCCCAAGCCTAAGGACTAGTAATCAGCCACCTACCCCAAAGATGTTGATTTTCTATGTAAAATATTATATATTTATATTTTTATATATTTATATGCCCTAGTCTCTGGTCCTGCCATCTGCCACTTACCCAGAAGATGTGGACCTGCATGATTGCCCAGATGACCCTGAGTGGGGCCCCACAACAATGAAATAGGGGAAGGAAGTAGCCCTGGTGATGACCTGCCAGCAACAATGTCCACGTGTTGTGGCCTGGATCTCCACTGAACAGCAGCAATGGCTGCTGTCAGGCCCCCGGGCTGGGGCACAGTGGAGTGGTGGGCCTGTTTCCCCCTACCTCTCCCCATGGCTCAGACCCTGACTGACTTGTTTGGCTACTGTGCCGCCCTTCTCCAGCACCATCCATTTACCTGGTCAGCCCTGCAGTGAGGGGCTGAGCTTTGTACTGTCACTGCCCTTCCCTGCCCCAAGGCATGGTGATTACATAGTGGTTGCCTGCTCAGCCCTGTGGTAAGGAACTGAGCTTTGGGTTGACTGCTGCCCTGTGGCTCAAATACCATTTGTTTGCTCAGCCCTGTTAAAAGGGAGCTGAGTCTTGCACAGACTGTGGCCAAGCCCTGCCACAAGGCAAGCCCCTATGTACTGCTCAGCCCAGTAAAAGGGGAAGTGAGCCCCACAGAGATTGCTGTCCAACCCTGAACTAGGATGCTCTGAGACTGTAACGAGGTGTTGTGGCCTCCCCACTGCCCAGGAGGGTGTGAACCCCAACACACAACCTCTACAATACATTTTAATTGTATCTGCATTTTTTCCTCAATGCCATTCCATTGTGGCACCTCTAGTCTCACAAAACAAGATAATATGAAATGAGTGGTCTGAACAACCTAACTGTATGAATATATAAAATTCAGTGTTCCAAATGACAGGGAAAAAACCACCTTACTAGAGAGTTAAAAGTCAATGCTTCTGGGATCTTAATTGACATATTCTAGATTTAAATACATAGGAAGGGCCATAATGGAACACTGATATGGCCCATCTATTACAGTATCCTGTCTCTGTCAGCCAACTTTAGATGCTTCACTGAAAACTATAAAAAAATCCACTAACCCAATTATGAATCATCCTTCCAGACACCCAAGTAGTAATCACCTTTTGCCCAAGGAATGGAAACCAATAGTCTTTACAATTTTTATCCTACCTAGAGTAACTTGCAGATGCTATTTGTTGGTATTGGTTAAAAATAGGATGATTGAATCAGCTGAAACTGTTAGAAATATGAATAAATGGTAACACTGTACCTGCTCCTTTTTTGTTTTCAGCGTCCTCCTCTTCATCAGCCTCCACCTCCTCCTCACCCTCTTGGCTCTCAACTGAGCACACCATGCAATCCTTGGTGACCATGGTTGGGTCCTTCCCAAAAATCACACTGAGCTGCTTGTAAAAGTGGCATGTTTTGGGATATGTCCCACATTGCCTGTTGGCTTCTTTCACCTTCTAATATGCATGTCTGAGCTCCTTGATTTGGACCTGGGCACTGCTGAACGTCCCTGATGTACCCTTTCTCCATCATGCCCTGGGAAATCTTCCCATAAATATTCTCATTTATTTTGCTGGTTCACAGTTTTGCTCAGCACAGATTCATCACCCCACACAGAAATGAGATCCTGGATCTCCTAATGGTTCCAGGCTGGGACTCTTTTAAGACTCTGACAAATCTGATCCAAATTAGAACCCTGAGAACTCATGACGGCTCAATGCGATCACCCCTGAGGTGTGCTATCCATGCTGGTCAGAAAGAAAATGAATTCAAATTCCCAGGCTTCCTGTTACCTATTTTCTGCACAACTGGAGAGCAGTAGAGGTGAAAGCAGCCTGGATAGACATCTGTGGAGCATTGTGGGATAGCTGTGGGATACCTCTGGAGGCCAATAAAACTGATTTAAAGTGACATTATTTCCACACTAACATTAATTCAACCTTCTAAATTTGAACCTGGTATTACACTACCTGGGAGGGACAGGGCAAGAAAGTCAACCTAATAGTATTTGCAGTGAAGACAGTCACATTGTAAAATCAAGCTAACTTAGTATGGACATAGCTTTTGAGAGCAGAAGAAGCCATTAGGAAGTAGAATAAAACTAAGTTCAATATGATATTTTCTGACACAACTAATCACATGTAATTATTATTTTAACATCTAAATTGTTTTGCCAAACACCGAGGAAATTTTCTGCATTAAAGAGATAAAAGCTATTTTTAATCATAATGAAATTACTTTTTCTCACCCTTTATATCAGGGATGGGCAATAAAAAAGGGCAGCCTGCCAGAGTAAGTCCCCTGCAGAGCACCACTTCTTTATTTACCTCTGCCTTTGCAGATATTGAGTGTTTGCTGCTCTCGTTGACTAACAGATCCAACCCATGGGCAGGTATTTGCCCACCCCTGTTTTATAGTAAAATGTATTATATTTATATAGTACTTTTTTTTTTATCCTGAATGATCATAAAGCTGTTTACAGACTAGTGAGATCGAGTAGCCCCTCACTGACCCACAAGGGAAGAATCTTTTCCCATGGGCTGCACAGACATTCTGACTTTTGCATCCTCAACAGCTACAAAGCTTCCTGAAGTAGATATTTTGTAGCAGTTTCACTAGGATACACCACAAAGAATAGACCCCTGCTTTCTCTGAGTATACAGTACTAACACAAATGTGACGTTGCTTATCTCACTATAATAAAAAGACACCCTGGAAGAAGATTTGTCACATTAAATGCTGATATTTTTTCTAACTGTAGCTGGACTTCAGGAATGAACTCTGCACTCATTGACTTTTATCGATTTGTGCCTGAAGTGAAGACAATAGGATTAGCCTCTTTAAATAGTATCTTAATTTTCTTTCCTTATGAAAGACTGTATTAATAGGAAATAAAAGCCAGTTACATTTGAAAGTGCATCGATAAAATTAACACAGAGAAGTGCTTGGAGCTAATTTATGGGGTAGGAGAAAGATCACACTGTCGTTGAATCATGAAGACCTCCACTGTTAAAATGAAATTGTGGTTTACACTACTTGGGGTGAAATTAACTTACATTTCTAATGGATGCTGTTGTGTTGCACCCCCCTCCCAGCCCAGCAGAGAGCTGAGGAGCCTGCAATATGACAGAACCTATAAGACATTTAAAACAAAAAAGCAGCAATGTAGCACTTTAAAGACTAACAAAATGATTTATTATGTGAGCTTTTGTGGGACAGACCTACTTCTTCAGACCATAGCCAGACCAGAACAGACTCAATATTTAAGGCATAGAGAACCAAAAATAGTAATCAAGGTTGACAAATCAGAAAAAAAATTTCTGGTTTGTCAACCTTGATTACTATTTTTGGTTCTCTATGCTTTAAATATTGAGTCTGTTCTGGTCTGGCTATGGTCTGAAGAAGTGGGTCTGTCCCACGAAAGCTCACCTAATAAATTATTTTGTTAGTTTTTAAAGTGCTACTTTACTGCTTTTTTGGTTTGATAGTATATAGACTAGCACGGCTTTCTCTCTGTTACCAATCAACATATAAGACATTTAAGTGTGGGCTGTAGTGCGGGGCTGGGGGGGCAGGACAAGGGGTTGGAATGTGTAAGGGAAAATTGAAGGCAGGGAATTGGTGTGTTTAGGGAGGCTCTGGACTTGGAGTTGGTGTGTGTAGAGTATGCAATGAGGACTGAGTTCAGAATCTTTGTTTTGCCTTCCTCTACCTCCAGTGCTGTCTGGGTAAAATATGTATGCGGGAGACACTTTGGAAAGTAACTTGTGTTCCTTGCTTTAATGTCATAGGGTTCCCAAAAAGTTAAATTATAATCTAGCAAGTCTGTGGAAATAGAAGAGATAACAAACGTCTGAGTCAGCCTGGGAGATTCCGAATGGGTGACAGGGTAGAGGGAAGTTGGTATTTTGCAATCTTCATGCCAAAGATGAGTGCCAGAGACTGAATTTGCAAAGCTACCCACACAGCTCCCTCCGGTCTCTGCCCTCTGTGGGCAATCAAGAAGCTGCTGGCCTGCCCAAATTGGCTGTGTGCCCAGTATGGCTCCCTTTCCCTGGAGAAAGGCTCACCTGCCTACAGTCAGAGCCAAGCTGGGAACTGCAGCTATTGCATGCTGCAAAAACAAATGAATTCTGACCAAACAGATGATAAGGGAACTCAAACTAAACAGCTGATTGACCAGATGGCGAGAGTTGATTGGCTGCAGGGTCTGGAAACATCTGAGGAAACTGTGCATGAAAACAGCTGATCTTCCCTGGGTGCTGAACATGCCAGCCCCTTTCTTACAGGAGCACCAGAGCTCACTGCCCTACTCCCACCTTTGAAACCACTGCTTACATAAGTGGGACACAAGAAGAAGCTGCAAACTTGCAGCAGATCCAAGCTGTAATATGTTTCAGGCAGTTACAGTGTCACCAGGAGTGTAGTGAAGACTTCTCAGTAGCAATGTCTGCTGTACACTTTCTTTTACAAAAAAGTTACCTCCAAGACACTTGTGACAGAATGACAATATCCGGGACAAACCATACTTACTTAAGTTAAAATGTATTAAATTAGGTTTAATACTTTTGTGTCCATTGCATTAAAAATGCAACTGTGTATGTGTTACTGTGGAACTGTATGGAACTCCTCTAGGAGGAGGGGGATGCTAATCTACTTCTTCCATTACCTGCCTTTTGAAGCCACTCACATAAAGAGGTGTGTACATATACCAGTTCAAACTGTATCCTTTAAAGACAAGAGATAAAGAGAGGATTTTTGGATAAAGAACATAGATTGAAACAGGTTCAGAGCCTTCTTCCTGACCCAGCAAACAGCCAAGACTCCTCAGCCATTGAGATACCCACTCCTTAAGGAAGGGTAGGAAAGACCGGGCCTACTGAGGCACCATAAGACTCTGGGTTTGCTGTGAGCTAAAAGTGAGATAAACTTGAAACCACAAGGAAACACTGTAATTAGGGTGTCAGATTACTCCTTCCAGAGCCCATGTTATAGTTGAGGTGGTCTGTGGTATGCTTATTAGCAGGCATGTAGATTCCTTTATTGCTTTTAATCATTTATTTGTAGTGGTATCTATTAGTAGGCAGTCATGCTGTTGACTGTCTCTGAAGTGAAAACCAGCAGATGCGCTTGCTTGGGCAGCCTGTCTGTGCTAAGAGTTATAGTGAAGGCAGGAAAATGTTCCTCAGAAATATCCCAACTACAAGGCAGTGTGATGCAGGTTTTCACCCATAAAAAGAAAAGGCTAAGTAGTATGAAGTGCTGTTGCCGGAGAGCAAATACAGCTGCAGCTATCCCACGCTGTGACAGCACATATATATAATTTTGTATTCTCACTATAATTGAGAAATTTAAGATTTCATTTATTTGTGGACAGTTCACAAGTAAACCACTGGATTAACAGACTTATAGACTGAAGTCTGCTCTGGATCACAAGATTAGATATTTCTCTTGACTTTTTGGGAAGAGACAGAAGCTAGAACCTTGTAGGAACTCCTGAGCACATAGTAACAGGCCTCATTTGAGTAATGTAGCATGACTGCATCCATTTTGATTACTGATTTGATAAATATGAAGCGTCTATCAATTATTAGGTATCTTGATGAAACAACTGAACTGCTCAGTTTATATAGCTTCCCTCTTTTCTTTTCCACAATTCAGCTTGAGCTTGGATTTTGGCTGCAAGCATTTCAACAATGATGATTCACTGGTTGAAGGACCTCCAGGGAAGTCCTAAAGTACCTCCAAACTAAGTTCTCTCCTCTTCCTTCTCTTGGCCTTCTTGCAGGCTTATTACCCTCCAGAGAACTTAGCTTTAGAACACATCCAAATTCAAGTGTATTCCAAGGCTCATAATTGTGCTGATGGACCCTGGAGCTCCCAATTGTTATTACATACTCGTATCAGTTGCTAAATTGCAGTCTCAGTCCCACACTATGCCTCTCCACAAAGCTACAGCTGATGTTGATACTCAAGTGTAAGTATGGGAGGGGAGCAGGAAGTTCCAGCTGTTGGTCATTTGACAGAAGAAAGAACCCACTTATTTTCTGATACAAAAAATAAAATGAAATATAGCATGCAAAATAACATTTTTCCACTCCTTTATTTAAAGATGGTCGATGTCTCCAAATACTGGCCCAAAATCAAACAGACAATGACACATTCTATTGAGAAACACATTTCTATTTAAAATTAAATATTCCTTGTTTTTCTCAATTACTACACATTTTTCAACATTTTTCCTCCTAGAAAGTTTGGCAGAAAAATATTCTTAAAGCTAATTTCTCTCAGGAGTAAAGAGGTTGATGCAGCATTACACATTTATGCTTCAGTCCAATTAAAAAAATGTTGTTACTATAGCAAAAAGCATTGTTGCAAGGACAACATACAAGGTATATTGAAAAGAAAAAAAAGTCTTGCAAAATATTTCACATACCCAACCACAATGTAGGGTTTTTTAAAATTACACAATAAGAAGAGTTTTTTTCTGCTTTGATGGACATACACAGATGACATAGCCTGGAAACTTACAGGAACATGGAAAACTAAAAAGCATAATTTTTCAGAATGCCATCTGAGTGCATTTCTAGACCATTAGATCTTGCAGATTAAGATGGTTCCTTCCTTGTATAAAAACTCTGCCTAGTTGTCCCAATCAGAGATAATTGCTATGCTGTGTTAGGTGCTGTACAAATGGCATTCCCTGCTCCAAAGTTTTTATGATGTTGGCTAGAGACAAGAAACAGTCAGATGAAATAATAAATGAGGATGAGGGATGGAAGGGAAAAGGAAAACCGTAAAGTGAGTACAGCTGGACATAGTTTAATGCCAGACAGATGTCAAACTGTCAATTAGTGTTGTTCCATAGGAATTATGGCAGCAGGTACTTTTAGAAAGGATTTGAATAGAGTAATACCTTTATAGACTTTTTAAAGAGAATTGTACAGTAATGCCTCAACATACGCACATTGAACATGCGCATATCTCACTTTTACACAAGAGGGTGGAGGTGGGGAGTATGTGGGGTGGGGAGACCCTACAGAGCCAGCCATGGGAGACGGGGAGACCCACAGCCCCACAGCTGGAGCCTTCTCCCTCCCTTAACCCAGCTGTATGGCTGTCTGACAGCCGCACAGCTGGGGGAAGGGAGGCAGAAGGCTCTTTAGCCTGATTCCCAGCTTCCGCTTACAGGAACCGGGAAGCTGACCAGCCATGAGCTGGTCAGTTTCCTGGGCCCTGCAAGCAGTGGAGAACTGGGAACCGGGCTTTGGGAGCTGCTCTGGGGGCCAGGAAACCGACCAGTCCTGGTGGGCTGGTCAGTTTCCTGGCTCCTGCAAGCCCAGGGGAGCCGGAATCCAGGTGGAAATTTGAGTTATGCTGGAGTTGCAGGAATGCAACCCCCACATAACTACAGGGTTACTGTACACACAAAGCGTGGCATGCAAAAATAAAGCATGTCAGTGTTTATGGGACTAGATTAGTAGGTTGTGAAAGCTGGCATTGTTGGCAAAGCAAAGACAGAAGCTGATAAGGTAATATCATAAAGCTGACAGACAAAACAGGACTAAAATGAAAAATATAAAGACAAGCAAATGGAAGGATTGAAAAGTTGTGTGTGACATAGGGAGAACTGTGGGCCAGAAAGATGATCTAAATGGCAGAGTTTTGCATGGACTCCAGAAAGGCAAGGTTGCAGAAGTCAAGGCCACAGAGAAGGGAATTGCATTAGTTAAGGTATGAGGTATGCACTATGAGGTCCGGAAAACATGAGATGAGTGAAGCTGTCAGATCTTTGATATGTAATGAAGACACAGCATGATTTACATCTGATGAGGGTGTGTGGGTTTACAGAGAGGATCAAGTTAAAGATGAAGCCCAGATTATGGGCTTGGGCAACTGGGAGATAGATGTGTTGTTCACAGCAATAGAACAGAAGAATGTAGAGAAAGGTACAGATTCATGGGAGGTGGGTATCTTAGAAGGGGAGAGGAAGAAGCATATGCAGAGCTGGTGGGAACTGAAGGAAGAGGGTAATAGAAACAAGTACATTTAGCAGGTCTCCGAAGAGGAGGAGGATGAGTAGTGGGAAGAAGACAGTCTACAATGAAGAATAGGGGTGTAGCACAATCCATAGATGAAGGGCAAACAGACATGATTAATAAATAACTAAGAATTTAAGCCACTACACAATAAATAAATGAATGAGCAATCAATTAAGTAGAATATTAATTGAGTCAATAAATCCATAAGGGACCACTTTGACCATCTAATCTGAGCTCCTGCATAACACAGGCCATAAGACTTCCCAGAATTCAACAGCAGAAATAAATCAATGTTAATGATTTAATCAAATCCATGAAGCTGGCAATCATGCAATTATCCACATTACTTCACTATAGGACAGAACGTTCCAAGACTTCCTTATCCTATGGCATTCTGTATTCTTGCTTGGAGCAGAAGCTGAACAATTTACAAATGCCAGGCACCATACTGTGGTTGGAACCAACAAGGTTGAGAAGGTTCAGTGCTTCTGACTTCCTGTCCACAATGAGAGAAACCAATGTATAGTGCACTAGTAACATTACAGATTGGGTGCTACCATCAGTTTTCATTTAAGATAGTTGTTAAGAACCTGCTTAAATGAGAAACTGGGCCAGCCAGATAATAGGGTAATATAGAGCACTTACAACACTTTTTTAACCTGTTTGATAACACATATGCTAAGTGTACACTACAGTGCAATTTCAAAAGATGAGCTTTCATAAGCAACCTTTCCAAAGATTGCCTTTCAAAAGCGAGCATCTGCACACAAAAGGCGGATTGGGATCACACACTGCTCGTTCGGCAGACTGCTCCACTCTTTCAAAAGAGGGTGTCTACATGGCCAGGGGCACTCTTTTGAAAGAGTGGAGCAGGAAACGCTGTAGACAGGGTCTCATGGCTGACAAGCCCTCATGGGGCCCACAGCTGGCCATCCCCTTAAAAGGTCCCTCCCAAACACCCATGCCCTGCATATACTGAAGCCTACAGAGCCATCATAAGCCCCGCAGAGCCCAATGGTGCCTGGAAGCGTATCCCGATGGACCTCCAGCAGCAGCTCCTCCTTGTCGAGCTGGCCATCCCTGATGCCATAGTCAGCCACCTGACCATGGTGCCCACAGCTACTGTCCACCTCCTCCTGGGGGTGATCCCCCCTGGCAGGGCTCTGGGGCTCCTTGACCTAGGATCCCACTAGTGTGCCTCATCTGCGAGAGCCCCGGTGCCTCAGGAGCCACCCTAGTAGCTCTGACTGGTGGGAGCAACTGGTGCTGGGGGACTGGGATGACATTGTATGGCTCTAGAATTTCCAAATGAGCAAGCAGATGTTCCAGAAGCTCTGCCAGTGGCTTGCCCCCACCCTGAGGCACCAGGACACCCTCATGAGGCCTGCCCTCCTCCTTCAAAAATGGGTCGCAATCACCATCTGGAAGCTGGCCACCCCGGACAGCTACCAGTGTGTGGGACACCAATTTGGCATGGGCAAGGCCACCGTTGGGGATGTTCTCATGAAGGTAAGGTATGCTCGGGTTGGGCATCCACCTCTGTGGGCACCAGCCCCCATCCAGCGGCAGGTGGTCATGGGGTATTGCATGTGCCACAGGGGTCCCAGGCTGTCTGGGGCAGTTTCTGGCTGCAGTCCAGTCCTCCCCACCCCTCCCCGCATGTGCCTCGCATGGCACTGTCTATGGGGGTGGGTGCTGAGAGTCGCTAGTGGCTGTTGCAGCATTCTGGGAGCCAAGGCCAGCTGGGTTGTGCCTGGCCCAGGTAGGCTGAGCATGTGGGTGGCCCACTGGCAGCTGTGGTGCCCCTGCCCTGCAAGCTGGGGTGTGCGCCCTCCTGTATACTTTCCAGAGGGTCTCTCACCAAGGTCCAGTGACGCCCGGCTGGCCATTGCCCAGCTCAACAACCAGCATAGGAGGTCTGTCATGAGGTTCCCTTCTTCACTGGAGACCTTGGTGGCTGGTTCCAGCTCCAGGTGTTGGGGGTGGTCCTCTGGTCCCAGCTCCTCCATGTCCCTGAGGTGCAGCTCGTCTGCTGCAGTGTCCAGGATGGCTGGTGGGGGCGGGGCAGCTGTCCCTGGGCCTGGGGGTGCAGGCAGGGTGTCCATGGGTGGCAGGTCCATTTGCAAGCTGGGCAAAGATGGCCACATTGTGGTACTTGCTGCCCATCTCCCTCAGGACCTCCTCCTCCTCCCACAGTCCTAAGAGGTCCCATAGATCTAGATTCATCCACGATAGTGCTCGTATCTTTGAGGGCTGGCTGGGCTCCTGAGAGCCCTGTGAAGGCTCTGAGGAGAGGTCCTGGGGCACCTGGGGGGCTGACTGCTGGCCATCTGGAGGCTGGCCTACAAGGATGGCCGTGATGGTGTGCTCAGCACAGCTCATGCTGTCCCTGCCGCTACCACGTTCTCAGCTTCTTGCCACAGGGTTTCTGAGTCCATGTGGTTTTAAACACAGCCAGACGCAGGGAGCATATAACTCCACTGCCACAGGCCAGGAAGTCTCCGCACCCAAGCTGGCCAGATCCATGGAGGACACCTCTTTCAAAACAGCAGCCTATGGAGCATCTACACATTTTCCTTCGAAAGGATCTTTCTAAAGAGGGCGCTCTTCCTAATATGGGACCAGAGGAATGCTTTCAAAAGAGCACGTTTTGTGTGTAGACACTCTGGACACTCTTTCAAAAGCGCACCGGATTTTCTGAATGTACTTGCTAGTGTAGACGTGATAGGGACTTTGGAGGAGAGAGGTCAAACTATTCCAGCTCAAATAATAGCTAAAATTCCCTGAGTCTTGTGTGATTTCTTGTCTGAAGCCAGCATGTAGATCTAAACACTGTGGGAGGGGGGAAGAGATCCCCACCAGTGTTCTCTGTTGATTGTGTGCTTGTGTGGTCACTCAGGAGAAATTTTAATGCTGCTGAGCTGATTAGAAGAGTGTCTAAGAGTGTTTTGTGTTTCTATAGGTGGTACACATTTGCACATGCCTCAGAATACATAAAATTGTATCCTTCACATGGACAGAAAAAATCTGCACAAGGATGGAAGTGATTAGTGGGAACATTGATCGCCATCTAAATTGGCAAAGGACCACTTGTATTCCCAGCATACTGAGACACCAGCGAGGACTTGGGGATAAATTGGCAGTGGAACAATTTACAGATCCTTAGCTAGATTTGGATTGGTAAATTAAGTTCAGTGAAAGGAGGCCAAAAACCCTTCAAGAGACTGTAGAATTAGCAGCAGTGCTCCAGAAGAGAAAGCAGTCATAAGTGAAGAAGATGGAAGCTGATCACCAGGAGCCCTGTAAGTACAACTCTGTAACTAATATGTACTATGGAAAAAGGTATTCATTTTGAATGACCAGAAGAAAGGGATACATTTGGAGTGTAAACAAGACTGTTAAAAATGCCAAGCTGGCCAGAACACAGCATCACAACTCCCTAGTGAACTACCCACTCCTAATTTGGAAAATGGTCAAGCTGAAGGGGCAAAGCTTGGAGATGCATGGATGGGCCCCAGAGTTTTTGTTTAGATCTGAAAAGCAATAAAAAAAGTGGAACAGGGGAGTTTGGTTGCTGAATGTGTAATAGGATCTCTGAAATGCATGGAAATAGTGGACACCAGCTCAAACATAACAGTCATTAGATCAGACATACTAAAAAGGGTAGGGAATAGGGGATTAAAAATTGAACAACCTAATTGGTCTCAAATGGAGACAGTGACTGAAGAATGTGCACCTGTCCAAAAACCAAGAAAATTGTGTTTGAAGATTGGACAGCTGAGAGTGGACAAGCTAATGATTGGTTTGCATTTCAGTGTGGCTAATAACGTCGTAATAAATGCCAAAGAACTTTCACATTAAGTCTATGTAACTTTCATTTACAGGTCATTTCTAGTTTAACATAGAATTTTAGTTTCACCTAAGGAAGAAGATCGTGCACTGATAGGTTTCTATTGGTACACCTCTGTAGGTACTGTCTGAAAAATGATCAAATCTTCTATAAAGTTTTTTTTTTTTTTCCTGCTGTTCAGTGGCAGACAGAGATTTTGTGAATTCAGGATAAAACAGATGCAACTCCAAGATCCTAAAGGGGAATCTCTGAGTAAGCTGTACAGACTGAATGAGGAGTAAGCTCTCAGATGATGATCCAGATTGAAGTCAAGTTTAGACTGAGACTGCGTCTACTCTAGACAAGTCGACTGCAGATGCACATTTCTCGCTATGACAACTGCATAGCTAGACTCAACCTGTCTTCACTCAGGTTACTTGGCTGTCCCTACTGATCAAGGATGATAGAAGAGTTTCTCACATTGACCTCCCTTATTCCTCGTATCTGGCAAGGAACACAGGGGTCATTTGTGACCTTTAGAGGTCAATTTTACACATCTAGTAGATGTGCAAAATTGAACCCCGGAAGATCAGTCTTCAGGGGACTGGTATTCCAGGCTAGTGTAGATGTAGCCTGAGGCTCAGTCTCTGTCAAAGGAGCAATTTACGTTCAACAAGACCAACATTTTGCAAGCTGTTCTTGTGAGACTTTATACACAATCGAACCAGAAATCAGTCCCTTTCCAGCCCTGTACTCCATCCAGAAACATGAATAAAGAGGTAGGGTTTAGATCCAGGAATCTGAAATTTACCCTTCATTCATATAGGGCCACCAAAAATCCTAAGGGGCTGGATTAGACGTTGCAAGTGTTGGTTTTGCTAATGAAGATGATGTTTTTATACTGCTGCATGCTGATTATAGCTGTACCTTAAAAGCATGGATCTTCACTGGGTCTCAAACTCACCTTCAACTACAAGAAAAAAAATTATAATCATACTAAAAGCCAACAAAATCTGAGCTGAGAATTGTGATTGGACTGCTAATAAAGTGCTTTGGTGTGAGACAGCATAAAACTACATGCTGTTTTGACAGCATAATCAGGGCAGCTTGAAAGCCCTGCTCCATGGCAAACTTAATTCCACCACTTCCTAACTTTCGAATACTTGACTTTGCAACCTTAACATTCTTTTAATATCTTTTACTATATATTGTGATGCAATTTCCTAAGCTTTTTTTTAAACAAAAATGAAAATATATCAAATGGAATCATAGACTCTGCAGTGTGAGTCATCCACAGGGTTGGGATCTTAAGATCTATTACAATCTTCTTGACCTGAAGGAGTAACTGATAGAAAGTGGTTATGTTCTGTGTGGAGCTGCCATTACAGGAGACGGACAAACATATTTTTCCAGAGGGGTTTCAAATACATTTGCTAAACAGTGAAGGAAAACTAAGACTAAGGAACGATCGGTTCATTTCCATATTCTTTATGGGAGTGTCATCTATTGATTAGGGGGCTGTATCCTCTTCTCCTGTTTCTCCCAGCAACTTCTTCTGCTCCTATCTGCAATTATACATGTACTGCCTTTCCCCTTCTGCTTTTATCTGGAAGCAGGATCTGGAGGAACGTTTCCCTTACAGCTAGATGGAATGGGAGAGAGACCATGGGTGTATATACGTAAATATATTTTACTCCTGCTTTGCTTAGATTTGCCAGATATTCAGCAGGTGGAGTGGTATTTTACTCATTGTATGCAGCTTAGTTTGTGATCCGATATGAGTTACATTTCTATAAAATATAGAGATAGTTAAAATCTGGTTTAAAAGGTTTGTAATTCTGTGGAACTACGGAAAAGTAGGACTGTGATAAATTATTCCAAAGGAAAAGGCTCACAGTTAAAAGAAAGAACCCTGTTAAACAGGGGCTTGACTTTCCGAGTTCTATGAGAGGGAGGGAATGAGTGAAGATTAGTAGGAAATAATTTCAAAATGGTGGTTGGCGTATTTCAAAATAAGCAAACCTCATTCCACTAGGAATAGCACCTATTTTGAAATAAGTACTGTTAAGACAGGGAATAAAGCCTATTTGAAAATAAGCCATAATACATCCAATGGATCCATTTTGAAATAGGCTCTATGGCTATATCCACACTAGAGATCTTTCGAAAGAAGCTCTTCCGGAAGATCTCTACTGAAAGAACTTCTTTCGAAAGAGTGCATCCACACACAAAGAGCAATCTGCTCTTTTGAAAGAGAGTGTCCACACAACCCCCACTCTTTTGAAAGAACAGGACAATGATTGAAAAATCAGGCCCCATGAAGGGGGAAAAAAGGGCCTGTGGAGCGTCTACACATGTTTTCTTTCGGATGAACCTGTCAAAAGCGGTTCTCTTCCTGAAACGGGAGAGGAAAAGTGATTTTGAGAGGAGTACCACATTCTTTCAATTTACTTTCAAAAGAACGCTTTTTTGTGGGTAAACACTCCGTGGGATCTTTCAAAAGAGCCCCCTTCTTTTGAAAATTCTTTCGAAAGAACATGCTAGTGTAGACGTAGCCTATGTATGTAGATACTGTATTTTGAAATAGCCCAGTGCTATTTCAAAATGCATTTTTGTTCGTAGCAGCCTTATTTCAAAATAAGCTACTCCAGAATAGCTCTTCCAGAATAGCTTACTTCAAAATAAGGCATTTGTATAGACATACCTGGGACTTTTCAGCTTAGAAAAGAGGAGACGAAGGAGGGATAAGATAGAGGTCTATAAAACATGACTGCTGTGGAGAAAGTGAATAAGGAAGAGTTATTTACTCATTCCCATAACATAAAACCCAGGGTCACCAAATGAAATTAACATGTAGCAGGTTTAAAGCAAACAAAATGAAGTATTTATTTGTGAAATGCACAGTCAATCTGGATAACTGCTTGCCAGATGATGCTGTGAAGACCATGACTTTAACAGGGTTCAAAAAAGAATTAGATGAATTCATGGAGGACAAGACCATCAATACGTATTAGCCAGGATGGGTAGGAAGCATGTCTCTAGCCTCTATCAGAGGCTGGAAATGGATGACAGGAGACGGATCACTTAACGATTGCCTGTTTTGTTCACTCCCTCTGGGCTACTTGGCATTGGCCATTGTTGGAAGATAGGCTACTGGGCCAGCTGGAGTTTTGGTCTGACTCAGTATGGCTGTTCTTAAGTTCTTACGATGAGTGGATCATGTTGTCCCTTGTCTGGTCTGGTTTGACTCCCTGCCCCCACCCTCAACTATTCAAAATAAGGCATCATTAAAAGCTTCTTTATTATTTTAATTATGTTGAAGTTGTGTTTTTTCTATCTGTTTGCTAAGAGTTGAAATCACTGAAAGTTGAAATTGCTGGAGACTGATGGGCAGATTGCACAAATGGATGGTGACTGACCATCAGCAAGGCAGTGGCGGAGAGATGCAATGAGAAGTCAGCAAAGCCGTGTCTGAGAGATGCAATGAGCAGCCAGCAGGGCAGCAGAGAGAGCAGTGAGCAAGTGGGTGGCAAATGACCAGCAGAGTGAGTAAGATGCCTCTTTTCCTCTTCTGCTACCCAGGATTAAAGGTCAACTCTGACAAGGCAGCTGTGAATTCTGGGTCTGCGCTGATCAAGAGCAGCAACTGTTGAGTGGTGTGCAGAGAAAGGCTGAACATGTGAAGGGGAAATTTAGATTGTTGCACTTAAGAAACTAAGAGGAATAGGACAATGCCCAACCTACTTGGAATTAGACTTTTATTCATGGTATATGTTTATGAACCCTGTTTATGGTGTTTTCCCAAATTAATGCCTAGCTATTTCCCTCCCTTTTATTAAAAGTTTTTCTTCTCTCAGACTCTGTGCTTTCATGTTGGGAAATATTGCCTGTCAGAGGCACCCAGGAGCGGCATTTAAATTTCCCAGGTTACTGGGTGAAGCCCTACATTGGTTTTGTGTTAGATAGATGAAAAAAGAGGAACCCCTAGATATTGGACCACCCGTTCCGGGCTGCTGCTGTCTTCACTTGACAGAAGGTTTACACCTCCTTCCACTCCATGACTCCTGTCCATACTCTCCTTCTCTTGTTCCTAGACAGCCTCCAAGTCTTACGTTCCCCTACCCCATCTTGTTGCCCCTTCCCTCCAAGGCTTCTATTTCCCACCACACACACACACACACACACACACACACTGTGGTTCTGCTCCTACCTATACTCTGTTCTTCAGCCCTCTACTTTCAAGTCAAGCAGATTCTTCCTCTTCTTATTTTCCATGGCACAGGCACCAGGGTCATTAACATCACAAGACAGACAATCATCTTACTCTTCCTTCCTATGCTGGATGCCACAGCAACATCTAGCAACCAGGAAAGCAATTGGCCCCTGTAGTCACAGGATGGAACATGCTCAGTAATTCCAGCTGATACATAACAGCAGTAAAGATATAAAGTATGCCAACTGCAGATGGACCTTCAGAGAAATTGTCTACCAGACTCTAACAAGTCTCTGAGCATATGAAAACTCATTTTTTACAGTTGGTCAAACCTGGGTAAATGTTTGTGTGTGGCAAAAGCTGCAACCCTGACGCTATTGCAACTCTCCTACTAAATTTCAAATTCCTGCTTTAAAAGGATAGAGGAATTAGAGCTTCTCCAGGAAGCAGTTGCAAGGTTTTTACATGGGCAAAATAATTTAATTATCCCTAACCTCATTCTCTTTCTGAGAAATGGTTGAACAACTCTTAACTAAAACTTTCCAAAAATATATTCTGAGGCAGACACCTGGCATGGAAAATTTCACCCTAAGTGGTGTAAGTTTGGCAAAGGTATAAGCAACTGAAAGCAGAATCTTATAATAGGAAAATGTTGGACATTAACTACAGGCATTGCTACCTGTGCTGCCTATAATTCTTTATTTTCTTTAACAAGTGTTGCATTGCAGGATTGCAGTACCCTGGGGCTTCCTGTCTTTAATCTCTTTCAGATACAATCCTGGTCGTAAGCCTTCCTTCCTAAATAACCTCTGTCTTTAATTATTTTTTAAACCAAATTACAATTTAACAAGCATGCATTCCCATAAGACAGAGCCTTTAATTATCATGATGGCAATGCTTATGAAAACCTAAATTTCACAGTGTCTCACTGACCAATTCAATAGGTAAGCAAATAATTATGCATTCATTGTTGCCAAAAATAGTTACTTACCATTTTTAATAACTTTGTGGATACCTTTTTGTGGTGTTAGTCTGCTGTATCAGGCCAGCAACTGCTATGGTAGGGGTATTCATAAAATGAGAAGCAGGATACAGCGTAGTACAAAGTGAGTTCTTGGCTGGCTAAAATATTCAATAGTCATATCAAGTTATTTTTATGAGGGTACATTGGGAAGTAATTTCTCAGTCATTATTCAGGCAAAATTATCATTGATGTCAATGGAAGAGACATCAGGATCTGTCTCACCACTATTAGTAGAGCCCTCCAAATTCCAATGTATCTGCATACACGGATATGGATGCAGATATCTGTGGCTCATTTTTGCAGCTACAGATGGGGATACAAATTTTGTATCTAGAACCCTGCAACCTTGTGAATATCTGATTTATATCTATGCATGTCCACATGTGTGGGTGTGAACAGAGATATCCATGGATCACTTTTTTAGATGAGGATGCACATACCAATTTGGTATCCATACCAGACTCTAGCTATTAAATACAATGACTAAAATACCTCACTGGCAATTGTTTCCAGACCTGAATGACAAAGACAAGCAAATTTTAAACACATCCTTAGGTCATCATAGAGGATGGTTTTATTTTGTAGGGTCAGAACTGAGATACCCAAACTCCCAGGACTGATGTACTCCTTTGCCACTCCCAGGTACACAAATTGAGCTCTATATATTCTGTATGTATGGTGTGGGTCTTCCGGTAAAGACCTAAACTGAATTTTCCTTCAGTGACTTCAGTCAAAATCTCATGCTCCATGTCTGTTTTTAAGTGGATTTATAGTATTTGCGGATATTAGTTTGTTGTCTGCTAGGTTTCTGCCCTATGGCTCTATTATGTTGTGCTGTTATAACAAGGTAAAATATTATTATGACACTGATTTCATCATACTAAATACATAATATATCTGCAGAGAGTAAAGCTATGTGTTTAAAATGAATTTGGGACTCTCTCTTAGCTGCTAACAGACTGCAAACAAAGATACTGGTAATAAAAGAGAGCGGACTGAGACTGAGGCCTCAATTAATCCATACAACATTTCAAGCCTGAAGAATGGCAGTGTAAGTTCCCCACTCTACCTTGAGAAATGTGCCTCAGTGCTTACATAAAAGCAACACCATTATGAATCCAGGTGCAGCTGACAATTACTGTACTGATCACACGTTCACCAAAGAGGAGATGAGACAAACTCTGATCCCTCACATCCACAGACACAGAACTGTACTATTTGAGCTACAGGAAATCTCTTAGCTGTTACTAGTTGCAGGGTCACTTATCTGCTCTGAGGGCCAAACGCAGAAATCTTGACATTTTGCTCTCTTCTCCCCCATCTCACATGGACATGAATATGCATATACATGCAACACATTACATTCCCTCTAATAGGTAGAGAGTAGTTTATTTTAACTGACCTATGCAGTCCTTGCCTCTCTATTGAAACTAACCGGCTGTGCTCATCATTTTTATGTATATGGACCCTGACCCATTAAAACTATTTGTGAGGCAAACATGCTCATTTCACATATGCCACTGAACAACCTCTGTGCCTCTTTACCAAGCTCCCTAAGCTATCTGTTCAGTTCCTGAACTCCAGTTTTTGAATTTTCCATTTGGTATTAAGGGCTTCTACAAGTTAAAAAAATACTGTGTTATGTCTTTCCAGATAGACTAGCAATTTAACAAAGCAACGTTTTTCAAAGCCACAAGAGTACTGTCTTGGGAATAAAGAATTACCAATTGTTTCCTCTGTAGCTTGTACTCAGATAAAGAAAAACAAATCAAACATACAATCTCTCAATTATCTGCAAAAAATGTATATTTTTTTAATGTTCATCTTTTACATAAGAGTGAACATTCCTGAAATAGTTTAATTACCTTACTCAAGGTAAAGACCTGACTCAAAGAAAACTAATACGTCTCAAAAGCAAAATGAAAAAGGGCTACATAAGTTTCCATGCGTGTTATGCTAGTCTAAATAAAATGATGACTAATATCACCCTAGCTTGAACTTTCCACAGCAATTAGCTAATGTATCTCAATTTGTCTTTCCTGACAGCTTATGATTTTAAGGAAATTTGAGATGTTTGTTTTTTAAAATGGACATTTTAGCACCATCTGCTGGTGTTAAAATTAGCTGTTGAAACTAAACACCAGCTACCTACTTCACTTTTACACTCTCAAAGCCTACCTCTGGCTCTTATTAGTAAAGGTTAATTGCTCGCTTTTCTGCTATGGATTTGGGGATTGCTCTAATAATTCATTTGCATGCATCCGGATAGAATAAACTTGCTAGGGGTCATATGTCAAGAGCAACACAATATTAAAGAAATACCTTATCTAAAACTATTTTTAAGTTTAGGAAACAAAACAAAGGAAACTTTCAGTATTCTATGGGATAATCAAACTTTTTTCTTGAGTTATTTTGAGCTGGTATCGTTATTTGGGCTATGAGATTATGATGTGGAGTACAGGATTTGAATCCCGAGACTCTAAATCCAGAACAGATTTCAAAAATTAGTTCTCTTGCCCTATCAGACAGCATTGCTTCCCTTATTCAAACCCTTCACTAGTTTCCTCTTCAACACAGCATCACTTTCTTGATCAGATTCTAAGGTGCAGCCAGCCTGCACTTGAAACAGCTGAGGAAAGGAAGCACAGATAATCCTTCTGCCATTTTTTTGCTACAATACTGGGGGCAGCTAGGGCCAGTTAGGCTCAGTCAGTACATGTAAAAGTAGTTTCAGTGCTGGTCTAAATTACACTGCCTGGGACAGCCTTTAAAGACAACTAACACCATCCAAGGATCCCCTCTCACACTGAGTATTCCAGCCTCAATGTTTCTCTTCCACTGCACATTGAGAAGAGGCCAAAGAGGAAGTGCCATACAGAAACATTAGCTTTATGCCACTCAGAGGTTCCTTTGTGCAAGAGACATCTCAAGTTACCCTGGTAGGACAGCTCTCCATCCCCTATGTACTACTGGTAAGGCATGAAAGGAAATGACCAGGCACCAAGGGTTAGGCTCCTTGTTTTCATCTTCACTGTCCAACATAAATCTGCCCAACCCCCCACAGCCAAACCCTGAGTTTTGATGCCCCTCTCATTCACTACTCCCTCAACCCTCACAGTCCTTCTGTGCTGCTTCCTCCTCCCCATTCTAATCCACTCATTGCTCTCATTTCATTCACATCCTCCTCTAACTTTGCTTCTGAAGTCAGCTTTCTCTTTTGAGGGAATGATTTCCTCCCCTGAGAATGCCCTCATGTCTGCTCCCACAAACTTAAATCTAGGCTCTATCTGTTTCTCTAGGTCCGCTGTTTGAACTGCATTTGGAGTGTAAAGTGAGAGACAATCTCGCCAAAAATTTGGTCTTGTTTCACTTAAAGCCAGGCTCTCTGACACATAAGAAGTCAGAATACACAATGCAAGTTTAACCATGTGATATGTGTAGTCCTGATGTGTTTGCAGCAGGGCTAGGAAAATGATGTGAGGCTCTTTCATTGCCAAAGGTTTACATACATTCTTTTTAACTCGCAGATGTGATCTAGTTTGGATGCAATCTCCAGAATAATAGTGTCTTGCCATGGTCAGCTTAGGCAGCAGCTTCCCCGAGGGAACTCAATGACTATGAAACCAGTAATTGCCTCTTGCTTTTCCTCCCACCCACACAGACAAAGTAACTTATGTCCACATACTTCCTGCCAACAAATTCTGTATCCCAAAGCATGGTGACTGAAGAACTTTTCAGATGCATGTTCAGAGGTAAGTTTTAAAGTGGTGCTCAAGACTATCAAGTCAGAAATAAATCCCATTATTTGTTAAAAAGATTTGTGTGTGTACCTCCCACATTCACTGCTTTGAAATGTACCCCTTAATGTCTTGAGGGAGATACAAGGCCTAGGGGCCTTCTAAGGTTTCAGCAGGAGGAAGAAAGTCCCTGACCTTTGAGAAAGATAAGGCTATAAAAATAGGACTATTTGCCTTTGTACATTTTTTTTTACAAAAGCCAGCTGACAAAAGGTGCGACACTGTAACCTAAACCAATTCTTTAAACAACTGTGGAGAATCAAAGAGCACCTTGGACATCTTTGGGGGGTTGATGAACAAACTCAAAAATGTAACTGTAAGAAATTCATTTTTTTCACTACTTTCCCATTTCGAAAGCATTCTGAAAATAGGATTTAAAATTATAAACTTGTTGATTTTGACATTTTCAAAATGAAAAAAAATCCATTTTTAGGTCAAAATGACTTTCAAAATTTAAGTTAATTTATAGTACAAAATTAAAATCTGAACAGAAATAAGTTTGCAATATTGAAACAAAATGTTTCAATTGAGCCAATCTACTTTTTTTTCAGACTTCTAGTTTGTAATTTTGATATCTCAACTTTTTGCCCTGATATGGGATGGGAAAAATGATTGAAATATCGAAGATTCTTGCAGGATGGGAAATTAGTCCCTCCCCATTCTGTTATCAGGATATGATTAGATTATACAGATTTTAGCAAGAGTCTACCATTCTTAAATCCTCTCTTGCCTTATGTGTGTCCATGTACCTTCACACTATTCAAAGGATTCTAACCATATTTAATAAAACATAATAAAGGAAAGCAAAGAACTCTTACAGGGAGGGGTTAAACTAACGATCTGAATACAAGCTCTCAGTATTTAAAACTGGCTTGGCCAAATACAAAGACATATATCACTTACTAAGAGGTTTTATTTTCACACCTCTTGTGATATACTCACATAACTGTGGCCAGGGGAGACACTAGAGGTGGAAACCCATTGGTATAAGGGTGGGAGCACTGGTAGGACAGCTCCTATCAGGGCTCTGGATGTTTGGGACTCAGTTCTCATATTGGTCATTAACAGCTTGAATGTGTTGATGTTCAGAGAACACTGCAAAGCACAACTCTTCTTCCTGGCCCACAAAGAAATGGGGAAGAGTGGGACACAAATGATTTGGGACTGCCAGAGATTTTATGTTTTGTAAAGTGAATTAATATTTACCTTGGTCTGATATTGGGAAAACTGATGGGAATCTTTAGATATTAATGTATTTTTAAAAGATTGTCAAGAGCACCCAGAGCACTGAATGGGTGTTCTTTTTTTGTAGAATAGTGGAACTACATATGAATGAAATATTTATTTTTGAAAGCTAGATATGAGTTTTGTATATCTCAAAATTCTGTGCTGTTCAGATCCGGAGGTTTGAATCTACAGCTTTCAAGCCCATCTTTAGTTAGTGATCACAAAACAAAGTTGTAAAATCCAAGAGAGAACATTCAGAAATCAGGCCTTCTACCTTGCAAGTACCTGAGCAGCTTTCACTTCCATTTCCTCACTGCCAAAAACTCTTAACGGTCTGTGTACTCTTTGTACTGAGACACAGAAAAGGTAGTGGCATCACTGTTGATACCTAGTAAAAATTGTGTATTTTTATTTTAAACTGAGTTTGAAAAGTTACAGTGCCAAATTAATAGCTTCTACTGAATCTATTTTTATTGTGGAGTGGGTGCAGAGCCTCATCCCTTGGAAGAGATTGTTTCAGACTTCAGGGTCTTTTATGTTCATTTGAGACAGGCATGTAACTCCATTCTTCTAATGAGAATAATGAATACAGAGGGATAGGCAAAATGACCTTTTAGTAAATAATAATTTATTATTTATTGAACACAGACAGTGTGCTCAACATTGTACAGAACCCAAGGAGAAAGTGTACTGGCCAAAGAAACTCACAGTCAGGGAAGTCAAACGTAGGCAACAGTTAGAAACAAAATAAACATAGGCACAAATACTCCCTGTTGGAGATACATTGCAGGACAGCAGCAGTTTGGTTTTGTCTGTTTTTTAACATACCATAGCATTAACCCCTCCCCAGTAGACAACTGATAGTGTTCATAGAAGAAGTGTGGTCTCTGGAAGAAATAAAAAGAAGACGGACTGAAACTTGCTGCATTAGGATGTTTCCTGGTTTAAGGGAAGAATGGGCGATACCCAGAGACTAAAGCAGAAGAATACAAAGAGTATGTCAACACAGCAGCTTGGAGGTGTGATTCCCAGCTCAGGTAGACATACACACACTAGCTCTGCTCAACTTAGTAGGCTAAAAAAAGCAGTGCTACTGAACTGGCATGGGCAAAGTCTTGCGCTAGCCATCTGACTACATACCCAGGCAGTTGGGCAGGTGTGAAGGAAAGTAGCCGGGACTGTAGTGTTGCAGAGAGTGAAGGGGACAGAAAGTAGTAAGATGAGATTTAAGATGCAGGCAACAGCACAGTTATAGCTAATGATCAGGGTGAGGAAATTAAAAAGGATACAGGTCATGGAAAACCTGTGGAGCGCCAATACAGACAGAGCAGTGACAGAGATAGATTGTGTATGTTGCAGCATTTTGCGTGGTTCACAAACTGAAGGGGAATAGGTTGGATATTGGGATGGCAGAGGGGAGAGAGTTTCAGGTGAACAGTGGCCAAAGGCTAGGCCAGGGTATTACCTGAGGAGATGGAGAGGGAGTTGGATTTCAGAGGCTGTTTTATGGAAAACCGACACGTTTTGCTAAGTATATTTTATTAGCCAACTACAAACCTAATTCATTTCTCAAACATAATACTTTCCAGGGAATTGTACAGAGTAAATTAGGACAAATGTATCTGGTTCATGGAGAACACACACAAATGGGATAACAGAATTGATACAACATCTTTAAAGACAATCATAGATTTTTTTGGGAATAAACAAAGTGGCCAAAGGAAAACAGGGAGTCAATAATTATAGTAAAAAGTGATGTCCTTAACCCTGATAGAAAAGTGGAGAACTGAATTTGACTCTCTCTATTTTGTTCTCTGCTCTTATGCTTCTGTTCCTGGAATGACTGCAATATACCTTCTGCCAAATTTAAATCCTACACAAAAAAATGGATTCTAGATTTAGAGCAGACTAAAAATTTGAGGTCAGAATTCCACTCAGTCCTAACAAAATACAAGATGGGTTGAAGATCCATGGCTGGTCAAGGAGAAGGTCAGAGAAAAGAAAGGCAGAACTGGAAAGGTGGAAAAACTACATGCATTGCTTCCCTTTGTTCCTCCTAACTGTTAAAAAGCTTGCGGAGAGTTAATACACTCAAGGGCTGCATCAACTCTAATGCAGTCCCCTCTGTGTTACAGTAAAGTACTTTAAAGGGATTACAGAAGTAACTTTATCAATTTAGGCTTCATGGGTTTACAATATTAAATCCACTGTAGATGATAAACACAGTTTTGCTCTAGATTTAAAGTTTCACAAAATTAAGGGAGATTTAAATGTGGGCATTAGTCCAAGAACATTTCCACTGAAAAGATATTGTTGGGAGAAAAAGAAAATCTCATGTTTTCTGCCAGAGTCATTAGTATTATCCTTAATTAAAGCATACGAAAAATGTGAAGCAAATTTGTCCAAAGACCAGTGTATTTTAATGATGTTTTTCCATTCTACATTAGTGTTGACAAAAATTTGCCTTTAAAATGCATATAATTCAGCACAAAGTCTTAACAACAGAACATGGTTTGATTCTGTTCCTTAAAGAAATAGACAACTGAAATAAAGGTAACACTCCAGTTATATACCTAGAGAATTTTGGTTCCGGGTTCATATTGCCTCCAAAGAAAATTCATGATGTAAGTTCAGATACCGTGGATCAGATAATTGAAAAAACCTGTTATGTTTGCTTAATCAAACCATCTAACCAGTTAGACATAGAGAAAGCTTTGCATTTTAAAGGGATTAGCAAAATTTAAAACATGTGATAGAAACAGACTTTCAACACATCTGTTAGACCTACTTTTTTTAATCGAGTTTTTCATCCATTATGTCGACTGGTAACCATAAATGTGAAATTCAGAAATAAAGGAATCTGGACTGAAAACACAAACTACAACAATGACATAATCAGACTTACAACAGTTGCTGAGTTACTGTTGCAGTTCCTAGTTACCCCATCTCCTCTCAGCTTTGAATTCAGACTTGGTGACTTTGGAGAAAAGAGAAACTATATCTGACAAATGGTCCTGAAGTAGCAGCTTATTTTTCACATTTTGGAGAAGAAAAAAAGAAACTGTCTGAAGTATAAAATATTTTAGCTTAATGACTAACTCCTGGCTTGACTGTAATTTTTCTGTTGCAGAAAGTACAAACTTCCAAGGCTTCAAGGCTTTCATGGGCAGTACAAAAGAACTTCAAAGGGCAGGAAAGACAATTTATGAGTTGGATGGGTGCTCTAGTATCCTTTAACCCATCTCTTTCCTCTGAGCTTTTGTGTTAGTTCACTCTCTCTGCCATAACATTAGGCCAGGAGGAGATCAACCAACTAACAGTTAGAAACAAAGGTCAGATGCTGGTGTGCTTAGATTTCCCTCAGTCTCGCCAAGTATTACTTTCATTGTTGGAAGATCAGGGATTGCTTCTATCATAATGGATCTACAGCTAGCAAAACTTGTAAGGAATCAAACTCACCATCCTGTAGTTATTCTCTTTTATATTGTGCCTATAAAAACACAACAAGTGTCAATTTCATCACATTTACACAGCCTTGTAGAAATGGAGTATTCATCTGAAGAATCAAGCACTTTTAGCCACTGTTAGAGGCTGGATAAATTACCCAGTAGTTTGCACTGCTATAGCAAAACCTATGTTTCTTCTTGTCACTAATTCAATGTGCTGTCAAGTTGGCATGCCTCAAGTTTAGACAACAAGTGTCAGACCTCTGACAAAGGCTCTGAGAATGCCATGTGGATACTGAAGTTAAAGTAACTATTCACTTCCCAACCAGCATTATATCTTGATAATCTCTCTACCTCGAGTATAGTACACAAATCTCTGCCATTTACTATTTTTAAAAAAAAAAATATTATATGTCTATTACGGTAGATGTCTGGCCTAAAGACCCATGCTTTTGTTGCTGGAGATCTTGAGTTTTGTCCATGCTAATGATGATGGTGTCAGCCACCATTGTACATAAGCTTGGACAGAAGGTGCTATAAAAGGGCACAATAGCGTTATGTTGGTTCCAATCATTTGGAAAACTCAAATCTAGATTTCAAAATCTCACAAAAATCAGAGATATTTGCAACCAGAATTGTGGCTCAGGTCAGTCTCTGCTTCCAAAAAATGTCTTCTTGCCGGGGATCAGTGTCAAAAAAGAAAGCCCAAGAGTAGCATGTATATCCAAAAATCAGAAAAGAAACTGAATACTTTGCAATGAAGCCATACTTAAGGCAACAATAAATGTATTAAAATGATTTTAAAAAGTTTGTTTATTAATGTGGCACAGTCTAAAGGCAAAAAACTGGCACCCAAATGCACAGGTAGAGAAAAAGTAAACCATTAGGAGTCTACTCTCAAGCCACCAGGAAAAGGTCCAAGCATATCCTCAATGCAGCGCAATGAAATTAAAAAAGATGTCAGGTAGCCATGTCAGCCACATCTGTGACCCATATGTTGCATGTAACAAGAGCATATGCCTGTACCTACAGAGAACATTATAAGTTGTATAAGATTGTGGCAAATGCAAGGGTGAAGTAGAATACCTACACATTACATACAGTTTGTTGTTTTGTCACATCAAAGAAAGAGTTTCTAGGAATTATTGCCCTCATTTAGTTATAATTAAGTGAACTAAGAAGTGGTGTAAATAGTGTTTTATACCCCTGTGAATTAAAGTATGAGATTTAGCTGAGGCAAATAAGATTTATGGACAAAATTCATGAAAACTTAGAGTAATTTCATGACACGTTTACTACTAACATAGCTGTTAAGGTTTGAAACAATAAAAAATACACAAGCAAATACTGTTCATTGGAAACTTATAAACTATGGACAGAACAGAGAATAGATTGCTTCTTGACTGATTTAATGCACATATCAGTTCCCTGTCCACTATAAAAGGAGCAGGGATAACTCAGGGAAAAAATTACTTTAAGGTGTGTTTCATTTTGGTTTTGCTTTTGTGAGAAAGAAAAACCTTGTCACACAAGACTAAACACAAATCTTTCAATTTAACCAAAAGTGGTCAGAACAAAACTTTCCTGTTATGAGAGGAGAACCTATGGCCAATCCCAGCTCCTATATGTTGGAGAATATGTTTGTTGTGCTGAGACCCAAACCATGAAATCTTGAAGTTGATGGGTACATGAGCACCTCATGAACTTTGTGAACCTTCTTGCTGTAAAGAGAAGGGGTCCAAATATTTGCCTGCAAATCCTCTCAGTGTGTCCAGTAAAGAGACGAAATAAATGTCAACAAATTACATTTCACAAATTTTCCACTTGAAAATAAGCTTTTCTAGTGACATCTGTTATTTCTTTCTCCAGTGACTATGTACAAAAGTCTCCAGAAGAGACAGAGCTGAATTGTACAGACTGCAGTAAACTACTCTAATTAAAGAACAGAAAGCTGGCCAACCAAGGACTGTTTGTGTTTCCAGAACAAGAAAATGAAAGCTCCAGGTGGGAAACAAATGGGCTGTGTCTATACTAAAAATTTCTTCTGAAAGAGTTTTCAAAAGAAGGGGGCTCCTTCGAAGATCCCATGGAATGTCTACACACCAAAAGTGTTCTTGCAAAAGTAAATCAAAAGAATGCAGCACTGTTTTCAAAAGTGCTCTTCTACTCCCGTTTCAGGAACAGCATCTTCTTCTGAAAGTTTCTTTCCAAAGAAAACATGTAGATGCTCCACAGGACCTTTCTTTCGAAAGAACCCCCTTCTTTTGAAAACTCTTTAAATAATTTGCTAGGGTAGAGACAAACTTCACGACACATGATTTTTCGATCACTGACTCATTCTTTCAAAAGAGCGGGGCTGTGTGGATGTTCTCTTTCGAAAGAGCAGATCACTCTTTTGATCACTTTTTTGTGTGTGGACACACTCTTTTGAAAGAAGCTCTTTCAGAAGAGATCCTCTGGAAGGGCTTCTTCGAAAGATCTCTGTAGTGTAGAAATAGCCATGATCAGAAGAATACAGGTGAATTATGAAAGCTGTAGAAATAAAGGTGAAATCCGAGTCCACAAAAATCAGTGGCAGTCACTTCCCTTTGTCTTTAATAGGACCAGGATTTGGCCCCACAGCAGTTTCAGGAGTTGTAAACCAGAAGATCTAATTTTCAATTGACCTCCAGAAATGCATGTATAGTATCTGCAAGCGCAACTAATTAGTGCATAAAATGTATGTACATCCATAAAATGGGCACTTCTAAACAGACATTTGTTGTGTATGATACCCATATATATTTGCACAAACCCATCTGCCTGTAAGCAGGATTGGTATACTCACAAACCCGAACATAACAGTTTTGAGCATACAGATACAAGTGAGTGCATTTGCAAATATTCTATGTGCATTTTCAGAAACCTTTATAAATGTAGGCCCAAATTTCCAAGAACCATTTTGAATGGGAAAGGCATGTAAGCAAGGAAGCAGTTTATTTTCAACTAGCATAATCAGCTTAACAACCTATACATACTGTTAGGGATAAAAATAATAAGTGCTGCCAAAAAACATATGTATATAAATTTCATACTAAAAAGACATATACTATAACCAAGGATAAGATTTTGTCATGGAAATCGTGGAACCTGGGACTTCCAGATAACTCTATGATATTTTTCCATTTCAGACAGATGTAGGTCATGGGCTTTGGTGAATTATGTTTATAGTCTGTTACTTGTCCTTGACTTTTAATAAAAATATCCATGACAAAACCATAGCCTTAAATATAAAATCTTCAGCAGATTTTGTGTTCAAACCACAGTTCAGTCCACCAGATTTAGACACAATTTCTTTATAAACATCATATCTTTGATTTCATTAGGATGCATGTAGAAATGCCATCCCAAAATGATGCTGATGGCACTAGTCTACGACATCTTGAGCCTGCCACTTATTTTATCTGGAAAATTTCCTTATCCACAACTACCTAACTTGAAGGCATACATGAAGATCCTGTACAGTGGAACAATCCTGCAAGGCCTCTCCCATTTCAGTTTTGGTGAGTTACGATAACTCTGGAGCCACCTATGTTTATCCCAACAAGTTCACTTTCTGCTGGACTGTTTTATAATTGTTTGAATCTCACCTAAATATAATTTGTGAAAGTGCAAGTACAGTATTTACTCTGCAAGTCTGATCACAAAAAGTGATTTGTAATTGTCCTGTTCCTCTAACCCACCTATGATAATTTATCATAGTCACACAGACAATCATTGTCTCAGTGGTCCCAGCAGTCTAGAACAGTGGTTTCCAACCTGGGGTCTGTGAGGGTGTATTGCAGGGGGTCCACACACACACACACAAAGAAAAAGATAAATAAAAATGATCATAGAAAATAAGGTTTAAATGAGTTGCAAAGTTACAATCAATTATTATTTTTAAATTAAATGTCTTCCAAGAATGTTATTAATTGCTGTTCAAAAATCTACGTTGTGGTTTCTTTTCTGATTTAATGAAGTGTACATAGCAACTAGAATTGGCTTAAATGGGGGATCTGGTTTGGAGGGGTGACTGGAGAGTCTGTGAACAGCTTGGGGGAGGTGATTGCAGTTCCGCACCTGTGAAGGAGCTGGGAACTACTGTTCTAGAACATCTTTCCTGAATCGCCACATTTTCCTTTGCTTGCAGATCTTTGTTTCTGTCTCCTGGCATTTGCTTTCAGCTCTCTGGCTGTATCCTCTCTAAAGCACTGAGGGAACGCTTTTACTACAACAAAGAATGTGACTCTCAGTTCAGGTCAAGATGTAAGTTAGAGCTGCTCAAGCTGATGTTCTCAAATTACTGTTGTGGGCATTGCCACTCAGACTAACTACCCAAGCTCAAAGCCCTTCTGACCCCGTGAGTCCAAGCTCTAGTGGCTAATTCAAGTTGCAACCAATGCCACAACATCCACATTGTTCTTTTTAGCATACTAGTTCAAGTAGAGCTAGTGCACGTCTGTCTACAGAGGTGGGAGGCCTGTTTCCAGCTGCACAGTACACAAACCTTGCAGATGTCATTTACATTAAAATCTCCATAAAATAATAGATTATGTCTGGATCACAGCAATTTGTTGACAGAAGCTTTTGCAAAAGATACCTTCTGACAAAACTTCTGTCAACAGATCGCATCCAAATTGCCAAGCAGATCACAAGAGTGACCCGCTCTGTCGACAGAGTAGTCAGACTGCCCGGACACTCTCTTGACAAAACAGCCAACCAGAACCACAGCTGACAGGACTGCTCATTGTCCCAGAAGTCCTGTTGACAGAGGACCCCCAGGAACATCCAGACCATCTTTATGTTAACAGACCTTTTTGATGACAGAGGCATTATGCCTGATGGGGAGTGGGATAAGACTATCGACAAAAGTGCCGTGTTCTGTTGATTTGTTGACAAAACCCTCTAGTATAGACATAACCATACAATTGGATAGAACTAACAGATGAAATTGCTTCTTCAGATAACTCTTATAATAAGGAATAGCACCTGGAAGTGGTGGAGAGAGGTCAGTGTTGGTACTAGAACATAGAACCTTCAAAGTCAGACTACATCACTAGTGACCAAACTTGCTCATTAGGGTTGCCCTTAAGTGACTGTTCTAACAAGAGTTGATGGATTATCAGTAGACCTGTGTTCAAAATCACCATTATAGTCTGGCTTCCATGCTGGTATTTAGTTAGAAAGACCAAGGTTATAGGATCCAAAGCACTGTTGAAGGCAGTGGGAGTCTAACAACTTCAGTGGTTTTCAGTCAGACAATAGTTACGAAAACTGAACTCCCCACTGTAAAATAGGGTTTAGGCATGCTGTGAGGGAAGTCTACTTTGTCACTGCTCTTAATGAACCTGTTTCTTTAGTCTAATGCTTTTAGTCTCCAGGGCCAGTTGTCCATGTGCCCCCTTTAACAATCATTACAAATTAAGTATTTTCATCAAAGAAAATCTATAAACAGATTTTATTGTGAAACTTTATCTTTTAAAAGTATTATCAATTTGCCAGAAAGCAGGGTGGGGGTAAAGCAGATTTTAAAAAGATTATTGCAAATTACACAAAGTAAAATTGGCCCAAACCTAAACCCCAGATCCAAAAAACATGTGGTAAAGTTTAGAACCTGATCTGAACTTCCTACTCTGCCAGTTGCATATTTAAGCACCATTAGTTAAATTTGATGTACAAAAGTGTTATGCTGGCACAAAAAAGGGTTTTTAATGTCACTATTTCAACAATTCTGAACTGGGTTTAGTAACCATGCAAGTGAATGGAATGTGAATACAGGCATGTCTGGTGCTACCCACTGCAACATAAAAGACTGATAGCCAGACTTCTCAGTCTCCTAAGGCCTAGAATAGTAACAGTGAGATAGTCGTGTTAGTCTATATTCTATCAAAACAAAAAAAGCAGTCCAGTAGCACTTTAAAGACTAACAAAATAATTTATTAGGTGATGAGCTTTCGTGGGACAGACCCACTTCTTCATACCAATTAAGGCCTAGACTATGGAACATAAGAGCCAAAATGAAGGATGTGCATTTAGGTAAGCAACTTTTTGTTTTCTATACTGCATCTTTAAATATATAGTTTCAAATGTCTCCAAATACTTGTAGACTTATGTTTAATTCAATGCAGCCTGTCACATGAAAGAGATACATACACTGTTGCCTCTCATGGAATCTTTACTTTTGTTTTTTCTTGTTCATTAGAAAAAACAGAAAACAACACCACAACTAAACAATGGAGTAGCAAAAAAGACATACAGTAGAATCCTGATTATCCAGCAACCCTGGAGAACAAGGGTTGCCAGATAATCCAAATGTCCATATAGTTCAGTGGGGTTGCTGGCCCCTGCTCTGTTGACCCCAGCCAGGCAGCCAACATCTTGGCCTCCAGAAGCCAGTTAGTTGAGAGTGCTCATTATCCAAATACAGGGTAACAAGGCTTTTACTGTATTTTAAACATTGGAAGCTGCAGCCCATTGAAGAAAATAGATAGGAACATGCTCTGGCAAGTCAGATGTAAACGTACAATTAGGAAGGCCAAAAAGAGAATCTGAAGAGCAATTAGCAGAAAAGCCAAACATTTTTAAGTACATGTTAAACTGAAAACGAGCCAATCAGTAAGGCCATCTGGTGATCAATGTGCTAAAGGAGCACTCAAGAAGACAAGGACCACTGGGGAGAAACTAAATGAATTCTTTGCATCAGTCTTCACTTCAGAGCATGTGAAAGAGAGTCTCACACCTGAGCCATTCCTTATATGTTACTATTATGAGGACCTGCCCCTGACTGGGGTGGCAACAGAGGTAGTTTTGGAACAAACTGATAAATTAAACACAAATAATTTACCTGAACTAAGTGGTATTCACCCAACACAGTGAAGGAACTCAAATATGAAATTGAGCAACTACGAACTATAATATGTAACCTATCACTCAAACCAGCCTCTACACCAGAAGACTGGGAGATAAATTAATAAAAAAAGAGTAACATAAATGGTCGTGGCAATTACAGGATGGTAAACCTAATTTCAGTGCCAGAAAAAAATGGATGAAACTATAGTACAGAATAGAATTATCAGACAAATGAACACATTATGTTGGAGAAGAGCCAACATGGCTTCTGTAAAGGGAAATCATGTCCCACCAATCTACTAAAATTCTTTGATGGTGTCAATAAACATGTAGATAAGGGTCATCTAGTATATATAATGTACATGGACTTTCAAAAAGACTTTATAAAGGTCCCTTATTTATGGCTCTTAAGCAAAGTAGTCAATCAGGGGTAAAAAGGAAGGATGGGTCAATAACTGGTTAAAGCTAGATAAAAAAGGGTAGGAATAAATGGTCAACTTTCAGTTGAGAGAGAAGTAACTATTGGGGTTCCCCAAGAATCTGTAGTGGGACCATTACTGCTCAATACTGTACAACCTCTGCGTAAGTCAAATTTTCTGCACAATGCAGGGGAGCCATCCCTGGTCAGTTTTCTGGCTCTAGTGACTGGAGCAGAGCCAGGGACCAGATGGCAGCCTGACTCCAGGATCGCTTCTGATGGCAAGAACTGGGAAACTGCTCAGCACCAGTGGTTCCTTGGAGCCAGGCACAGCTTCTCCCTGGCTTTACCCAGTTGGTGGGGAGGGATAGCTCAGTAGTTTGAGCATTGACCTGCTTAAACTCAGGGTTGTGAGCCCAGCTCTTGAGGGTACCAGCTGGGAGCAGCAAATAGATTTAAAAAAAAATGTGACAGGGATGGTCATAGGTTCTGCTGTAGGAGTAGGGGACTGGACTCACTGACCACTGAAGGTCCCTTCTAGATCTATAAGATAGGTATATCTCAATATTTAAATATTTTGGGCACAGACTCATTCTGGCATGTGGGTATGACCGTCCCCTGCCTGGCATGCTAGTTGGCTAATCAGGCAAAAGTTATACCTAAAGGTGTTCTTTCTACAAGGGAAAAGGAGCTGAGCAACCACTTTATGGCTGTTTCTACACTACCACTTTCCTTTGAAGGAAGGATGGTAATTAGGGTGTTGGGAGTTAACTAATGAAGTGCTGCCGTGTACAGGCAGCACTTCATTAAGCAAATTCCCTCCCTCTCTCCCTCCTGCCCCCACAGCAACTTTGAAGTTTTAAACTTTTACGTTTCAAACTTTGTCAAAGTTTTAAAAATTTTGAGGAGTAAAGGGACTTTGTAGTTGCCCCAGGACTTCGAAGTACCAGTGAAGTTGTTGTGGGGGGGTGGAATTTACTTAATGAATGGTGGCACTTCATTAGTAAAGTCACAACACCTTAATTACCATCCTTCCTTCAAAGGAAGGTGGTAGTGTAGACAAGCCCTATGTGATTCAGTCACCATCTGAAGCCAGCCTATTTGGTTTTCTTCTGCTTGGGATTCCGTGTTTTTCCTTCTTTCTTTCTGAAAAAATGGCAATTTGCTTTCCACAGGAGGGGAATGAGAGCAATGCAATGTGGGAAGATGACATTATATACCCACAACCACTTTTGAGGCTTTCTTTTCCCAAACTGCATCAGTGAAAAAACCCAGAATGCTATCAGCTGAGGGAACTATGGGATGGGTTCCCACAATGCAATGCTGCATTAGTTGATGTCTGGGGATTCACTGTGGCAGCACTAACTTGACTTGTGGGGAGGTGAGATTACTCAAAATTGAATTTATAAAACCCAACATTATACAATAAAATTTAGTAAAATCAAATTTATATTGTAGTGTAGATGTGACCTTAGACAAAAGGCATTCCAATGCACCTTTTCCATACATATGTAGCAGCTGCTCATTCCTCTCTGTGAGAGTTTTGGAAAGAAAACTCCTCGATTCCCCTCTTCCCTTCCTCAGTGTTATTGTTTTCCATAGCAGATTTCTTCACAGCCTTCATTAAGCCTGATCCTCTTGTTCATTAAACAAAGCCAAAATGCTTTACATTTGAGGCTTAATATCACTTTTTGTTTCAGTGAAAATACAATTCCCTATGCAAGTGATTTAATTTATCAGGTCTGCAACTGCACAGTATCAAGAAAAACACAGCTGAGAAATAAAAATCATGTAAATAGCTGAAAAGATAGGTAAAAGATTGGGCACTTATCCAGAAACATTAAACTATAGACTCCCAACATCTGGTTCAGGGTGGACTCCTTAGCATTTACTAAGGAAAGATGGGAAAGAAAGAATGAAAGAAAGAACAAAAGAAAGAAAACTATTACTCCACATTTTTCATTGAAGGTTTTTTGTTTGTTTTTGCCTTTCACTAAAGAATTATTTGCAATTGTTACCATTAGTTATTCACTCTTGTGAGATGCCATTCAAATTAATTAAAATGGAGGGAAGGAAAGAGTTCCTTGAAAAGTGATTCTGACCACCCCAGAGTTTTATATTTGTATTTTTATTGGGATAAATCAAATGATGTCTAAAGAAATACAATCGTTCATATTACCTATTTTCTTTTTTACCTGGTACTACGTTGATAATAGTATTTGTATGAGTAGTGCTATACTGATCTTTGCAGGCCTCCAGGACAATGCCCTGAGAGGGACAAATCCTGTGAGGTGCCAAGTATCCTCAAGTCCTGCTGACATCAGTGAAAGTTAAGGGTGCTCGGCACTCTACAGGTGGCATCCATGATCTCACAAGGGTAGAGCTAGCATAGTTTTCTGGTTTCATCATTTTTCTGAGAAGTTCCACTGCTTAATGAGTCCAAAACCATGGGAGTGGGAGATTTCAAAAGCACCAAAATGACTCACGCAAAAGTCCCATTGACAGCAGCTTTCAACAGGACCTGAGTGTTTTGTCTTTTTTGAAAATCCCACCTATAATGACTAATGAACTTGTCATTTTAATGTAGAAAACTCTCCACATCTTTCCGCTACACAATATGCCTCTGAGCTGCATGTACAGACATGTACACACACGGTTCTGGTATGTTCAAAATACTTCCACAGAGGTCTGGATCCTCTAAGTTTTAGTCAGGCAAAGCAATTGTTGACCTATGTAGGTGACTTGCCTCTCTAAAAAAATAGTTCCTAATGTTATTATAAAGGGTACCACAGTCCATCTTAAACAAGGGAAATTTTAACTACATCCTATAACAGATTTCCACACAGCTGTAGTCTCAATATCCCCGTAAATGTCAGAAAGTTTAGAAACTTTAACGATTTTTAAATGGTACCATCATATTTGTCAGCCCTCATCTGATCACAAACTGGTTCTTATGCACTTCACAAGTGATATCCACAAAAAATTACAGCTTTGGCTGCCCAAAATCTTCCTTCCCACCTAAAGTATAATTCTCTTTTCAGTTAGGCAAAATATCTCTTCTCCCACCATCTCCCTCTCTCCCATAATCAGAAAAGGCCTGGTGCAACAAGGATGATCACAAAAATTGTCATTTACTTGCTCTGGCAAGTTATTAAAAGAGCTGGAAATAAAACCCAAGTCTTCTGGTTCCCATCAGTACCCTATTCAGTGAGCGCCATTGCCTTTGCAATAGTATTTTGCTGATATCAGCATTTACTTCTATCAGAATTTCCTTGACTCTGACTGGTATTGAATTTTTTCCAATTTTTCCAACTATGTGGTCCTTCCTCTTCCACCAATAAATGATAAGCCACATGTAATTTCCACAAAGCATAAGTAAACCTAATCTGAATATGAACATGAACTGATACATACATATAAATACATTAGTCAAACTGTTCAATCTCATCCAAATCTAACACTTGTTCATACATGGCCATATATCTTCATTAACGATTTAGATATTTACATAGAAAGTACACTTATTAAGTTTGCAGATGATACCAAGCTGGGAGGGGTTGCAACTGCTTTAGAGGATAGGGTCATAATTCAAAAGGATCTGGATAAACTGGAGAAATGGGCTGAGGTAAACAGGATGAAGTTTAATAAGGACAAATGCAAAGTGCTCCACTTAGGAAGGAACAATCAGTGTCACACATACAGAATGGGAAAGGACTGCCTAGGAATGAGTACAGCAGAAAGGGATCTAGGGGTTATAGTGGACCACAAGCTAAATATGAGTCAACAGTGTGATGCTGGTGCAAAAAAAGCAAACATGATTCTAGGATGCATTAACAGGTGTGTTGTGAACAAGACACAAGAAGTCATTATCCCACTCTACTCTGCGCTAGTTAGGCCTCAGCTGGAGTATTGTGTCCAGTTCTGGACACCGCAGTTCAGGAAGGATGAGGAGAAATTGGAGAGGGTCCAGAGGAGAGCAACGAGAATGATCAAAGGTCTAGAGAACATGACCTATGAAGAAAGGCTGAAGGAATTGGGCTTGTTTAGTTTGGAAAAGAGAAGATTGAGGGGGGACATGATAGCAGTTTTCAGGTATCTAAAAGGGTGTCATAAGACAGAGGGAGGGAACTTGTTCTTCCTTGCCTCTGAGGATAGAACAAGAGGCAAGGGACTTAAATTGCAGCAGGGAGGTTCAGGTTGGACATTAGGAAAAAGTTCCTAACTGTCAGGGTGATCAAACACTGGAACGAATTGCCAAGGGAGGTGGTAGAATCTCCATCACTGGAGATATTTAAGAAGAGGTTAGATAGATGGCTTTCAGGGATGGTCTAGAAAGTGCTTGATCCTGCCATGAGGGCAGGGGGCTGGACTCGATGGCCTCTTGAGGTCCCTTCCAGTCCTACTCTTCTATGATTCAATGATTCTATGGCCACTTTGATATGCATACTTAATAAAAGGAACAATCTCAGATAAAAAAATCTTTCAAATAAAACAATTTTCCCCCTTTAATGATATTTTATAATAAAAATAAGATTGTAAGTCAGAAGTTACATTTTATCAATTTTGCTAACACATTTTTTGTAGCATAAGCTTTCATGGGAAAGACCCACTTAGTCAGATGCATCTGATGAAGTGGGTCTTGCCCACAATAGCTTATGCTCCAAAAAATCTATTAGTCTGTCAGGTGCCACCGGATTTCTTACTGTTTTTGTGGAAAACTTGTAGGGCTACCCCTCCAATACCTGATATCAATTTTGCTGTTCATTACTTTGCACTTAGCTTGGAAGAGTCAATTCTATTTTCATTTCTAGTCAGTTTCATTTTTGGATTCTCATGTACAGCCAATGCTGCAATGTATAGGTTATAAAAACCAGAATGGACTGCTTAAATACAACCCCCATCACATTCCTCATAGGGGACAAAAATCTCACTGGAAAAATTCATAAAAATATTGATAGATTTGGTAAAATCATACTACTACACAAAATGTACATTTTCGGCCTAAATTACCCAAGAGCATCACTTCAGTTCTTTCTGAATTCATCTTTTTCAATCACAACAGTTAAACATATCCTCACTTTGCAATTATAAAGTGGGAATCATTATATTTATGTAACAAACCAACCAAAAATTTTAGGCAAACTGGCAAATACAATGAAAAATAAGGCAAATAAAGTAAGCTGACTAACCTAAAAGGAAGTTAACTTTTTAATGATTCTTGGACCACTGTTTTTCACCACCTGGACCCCAGTTCTAATGGGATGACCTCACCATTTATCATTTTACCTTTCAGTCCTTTGCTTAATACATGACCTGTTCAGAAAAATATTTGCAGACTTGGTGCTCTGGTACTCTATCCCATTACAAAGGCACGCATAACATTTCACTTCTCTTCCATGCAGGTGGTCTTCTGTTCTAACTCAAGGCCAAACAGAACATAAAGTTAGGCTGGTTCAGCAGTATAGGGGAAAGTATCTGAACTGAAAAGAAAGAGTACGGTAACTGCAGATGCCAAGCTTGGCTACACATTTCAAAGATATCGCTAATTTATTTATTTGGCTTACACTGACCGAATCCATCTGTCCAGTACAAATTATCAACCACAAGCTGTTTAAGAATCAGCCTTTTTTTTTTTTCATTAAAATTGCTCACATATGTATCAAGGAGTAAAAAATGGTCCAGTTCTTTCAAGCAATTCCACTCCATTAAATTTTATGAGTACACATGTCTGAGAAGGAGGAGAAAAGGGGAAAGGGAAAAAAGAAGGGGGGAAAATCAGATACTTTAATGTTTCCAGTTTATTTTTAGAATGTTTAACAGTGCAAAATGATGTCTTTTCCATTCATTTCTTCAGTTCTCTTTATTCCAACAAAATATTTCCTGTGCTAGATGATCTCCCTCTAAATAACTTTATGCTAAATAATCTGGTTGTAAATATATTTATACATGACCATTTTTAACAAGCAAACAGAATACATCAGTGTGAGAACCTAGACAGAGAAGATACATGTCAGCAGCAGACTCTTTCACCTTGCTTAGATAACACATTTGCACAACTGTGGGTTTGGGTTGGGTTTTTTTTTTAACTTTATTTTCCTCTAATGTAGATGTGAAATTTGGTGATTATAGCCCTCAGTCCTGTTAAGGGCAAAGCACACTGAAGTAAAGACTCAGAGTTAAGCAAGAATACCAACTGTCACAATACATCGCTCCAAAAGCTCTCTGACACCTTTACAATTCTAGTACAGGGCCTGCATGAAGAGGATTGCTGAATAATTCAGTATGGGCATGAGTTCCAAAAATGCCCAGAGAGCAGGACATGGGAATCAGTGACAGCAGAAAGTGTTTTCAGAGCTAGGCCCATATATTCAGGAGGACTTTGAAGCCTATGGTTCTCAATTAGGAGTATGTGTGCTCCTGGGGAATAAGAAGAGGTCTTCGAGGGGATACATCAACTCATCTAGATATCTGCCAAATTTTACAACAATGGCTTGTTTATACTGTGCTATATACTATATACTGAAATGTATATACAATATTTTTATTCCTATGAATGCATTTTTATTTCAGATTTTGGAAGTAAGTAGTTTTTAAGTGAGGTGAAACTTGGGGGGCATGGAAAATAAATTAGGCTTCTGCAAGGGGTATGGGAATATGAAAAGTTTAAGAGTCACTGCTCTAAGAAAACCATTACGCCCATATTCAGTATGACCTACATTTTCAAAAGGTGCATCAATTTTAGGTTCTCAACTTAACACACTTTAAATTTCTGTTTCATAAAAATAATAAATAATCATTTCATTCTGAAATGTGCTGAGCACCAATCATTCCAACTAACTGCAATGGGACTGACAAGTACATAGCACCTCTGAAAAACAAGTCCAACATGTCTCAAAATGATTCATTCCTGAAGGACTCCCAGCAGGCTCTGTTTTTTTCAGTGTTTAGCATCTTCAAGAAGAGACCTACAAAATGAAAAACTAGCTTGGTCTTTGTCTATTTCCTACTTTCTAATTAATAAAGATGACCTGAAAGGATTTAAATTTTCTTTTTTAAAGGCTACATCTACACTAGGAGACAAATGAGAATTTATTAAAATCAGTTTTGTAACACTGGGTTTTATAAATTGGAATTTGAGTATCCTCACCTCCCCACATGCTCCCCACAAAGTCGACATTGCTGCCACACTCAATCAGCAAACATCAACTGTTGCAGCAATTGAGGTGTTCTCCCTGGGTGGTAGTTGCTGTAGTTCCTTCTTGTCAGCTACACTGAAGCTACGTCTACACTAGCACACTATGTCGAAGTAGCCTACTTCAAAGTAAGAACATCAAAATAGGCTACTTCGATGCGTATCGTCTACATGTCCTCCAGGGCTGGTGCCATCGATGTTCAACGTTGAAGTAGCGACAGAGAATGTCGAAAGGGGCCGTCCCAGAAGGAAATGCAGAGTGTCCACACACACAAGTGCTCCCCGTCAAAATAAGGGGCCAGCAAAGCCCCAAGCCGCTCCCTTAAAGGGCCCCTCCCAGACACACTCGGCCTGCACAGCACGAGATCCACAGAGCCGACAACCAGTTGCAGACCCTGTGCACGCAGCATGGACCCTCAGCTGCAGCAGCAGCAGCAGCCAGAAGCCCTGGGCTAAGGGCTGCTGCACGTGGTGACCATAGAGCCCCACAGGGGCTGGACAGAGTGTCTCTCAACCCCTCAGCTGATGGCCTCCCTGGAGGACCCCGCTATTTCAAAGTAGCGGGACGCAGATCATCTACACATGCCCTACTTCGACACTGAACTTCAAAGTAGGGCACTATTCCCATCTTTGGATGGGAATAGCGATTTCAACGTCTCACCGCCTAACGTCGATTTCAACATCGAAATAGCACATGGCGCGTGTACATGCAACACATGCTATTTCGATGTTGTGCTGGCTACTTTGAAGTAGCCAGCTAGTGTAGACGCACCCTGACAGAGGGGAGACAGGTGAGTCTTTGAATGGAGATGAGAAAAAAACCTCAAAGAAAAACACTTAACAAAAGGTAAGTAAACATTTCTTCTTGGAGTGATTGTTCTTGTTAATTCCAAGTAGATGACTCCAAGAAGTACTCCAGAGGAGGAATCAGAGTTCAGTGAGTTGCAGACTGAAGCACTGCTCTACCCTACTGCAGCATCATCTACAGCCTACTGAGTGACAGCATAGCGTGACATAGAGGTGTAGACTGATGACACCTCTATGTCAAAGGCAATATCCAGCTGAAGAGTCAGCACTGTGCAGATGTCCTGAATGGGGGATCTGAGTCAGGAACACCTCAGAGGAAGCACACACTCTTCTGGAGTGCACTGTCAACTGTGGAACTGGTACCTTTGCCAGGTCATAGCACATCCTGTTACAAACTGTGATCCAAAAGGATATTTTCTGGTGAGACAGGAAAACCTTGCATCCTCTTGGCAATGGCAACAAAGAGCTTTGTTGACCTTTTCAATGGTTTTGTCTGTTTGATGTAAAAACTAAAGCATGTCGAACATCCAGGGAATTAAGTAGGCATTCCCTGCTATTAGCACCTGGGTTGGGGCAGAACACCAGCAGAAATTGTGAAACTGCCTTTGGGAAGAAAGTTGGGTGTGGTTGTAACTGCACCTTCTCCTTAGAAAACACATAACCTGGTTTGTACACCAGAGCCTGGATCTCAGACTCTCTTCTGGCAATGTTATAGTTACTAGGAATGCTACTTTCCACAAAAGATAAAGGAGAGAGCAAGTTGCCAGGGGCTGAAAGGGAGGGCTCATCATCCCATGAGGGAATTGGTTGTCTGACTTGAGGGTAGAGTCTGTCCAGATGGGGTGGGAAATGTTTTCCCTACCAAAGGCCACTGATTCCCAGGAAAAAAACAAGTTGTGGGCCACACACAACCCCATGGAGCATGGAGGCTTGGGGCTTCCCTCAGGATTTGGGATTAGGGCTGCCAACTTTCCTGACTGGATGGACTGGACACAATTGTCATTGCATCAATGGTGTCCAATCTGTCAATTCAGGAAAACTAGCAACCCTATAATTGAGGTTGAGCCAAAAATTAGGAGTTCAGGGTATGGGAAACTGCTCTAGGCTTGAGCATAGGGTTGGAGTATAGGTGCGGGTTGTGGGCTGCGACTGGGAATATGGGGTCTAGGTTGGGCTGGGATAAGGGAATGAGGGTGCAGATGGGAACTCTGGGCTGGGGTCAAAGAATTAGGGTGCTGGAATGGGATCAGGGCACACAATTCCCAGCCAATAAGGGTTGTGGGGATGGTGCCTGTAGATGAAGACAACACACAGAGTTTCCCAGACTGCTGCAAAACTTGCTGTGGGCTGAAAAAAATTAATCAGACATATGGCTGCTTCCATGTATGCTACACAGGGGCTTTGTCCCCTTTTGGATTGGCTTGCCAGAGATCACAGGCCAAACTCAGACACTTAGGATGATTGGTCACTTTTACCTTTCAGGTGCTCAAGTACCTCAAGTGGTGGCTCAACCCACAAACTGAATGTGTGACTATCCTTCTTTAAAACATAGCTGACACTCATAAGAACACAGGAACAGCCATGCTGGATCAGACCAAAGGTCCATCTGGACCAGCATCCAGTCTTCTGACAGTGGTTGCAAGATATCCAGAGGGAATGAACTGGACAGGTAACAATAAAGTGATCCCTCCCCTGTCACCTATTTTCAGCCCCTGACAAAGGCTAAGGGCACCATTCCTACCCATCCTGACTAGTAGGCATCGATGGACCTATCCTCCATGAATTTATCTTTGTTCTTTTTTGAACTAGTTGAAGTCCTAGTCTTCAACATAATCTCGCAAGCAGTACCACAGATCGTCTGTGCATTTCACAAAGAAATACTTTCTTTTGTCTGCTTTAAGCCTGCTACCTATCAATTTCATTTGGTGACCCCTAGTTCTTATGATATGGGGAAAAGTAAATAACTTTTCCTTATTCATTTTCTCCATACCTGTCATGATGTTGTAGACCTCTATCATATCCCTACTTGATCTCCTCTTTTCTAAGCAAAAAACTCCCCGTCTTTTTAATCTCTCTTCATGTGCCACTCGTCCCAAAATCCTAATCATTGTTATGGCCATGTTTTTGAACCTTTTGCAACACCAAGGTACCTGTTTGGGGTGAGGCAACCAAATCTGTTCGCAGTATTCAAGATATGGGCATACCATGGATTTATACAGAGACAGTAAGATATTTTCTGTCTTATTCTCTATTCCTTTTTTAAGGATTCCTAACATCCTATTTGCTTTTTTGATTGCTGCTGCACACTGAGAGGATGTATTCAGAGAAGTATCCACAATAACTCCAAAAACTCTCTCTTGCATGGTAATAGATAAATTAGTCCTCATGATTTTGTATGTATAGTGGGGATTATTTTTTTGAATGTGCATTGCTTTGCATTTATCAATATTAAAATTAATTTGCCATTTTGCTGCTCAATCATCTCAGTTTTGTGACATACTCAAGTCACTGATGCACAGTATCAGATTTACAAAGGTACCATTGGTGTCATGGTGCCAGGTCCACACTAAAAAGGGCACTGGCCTGCCCCCCACCCCAACCTGTGCTGCACCCAAAGCAGCTGGTTTCTCTTCATTCTTCTTCTCCCCACTGCCATTCCCGCCTTTCTTTGACTGGCCAGGGCTTCACTTTGGGGTGGACTTCAGTGTCAGATTGGGCACTGGGCTCTGAACCTCTTGGAAGTTCCCTCACCATTGAGGAAGATGAGGGGCCCTGTCAATTGGAGGCTAGGGACAGGGCTTGGAGCTCAGCTCCTGGGCTTGATGGTATGCCCAGGAAATTCAGAAAAACCATTGAGTCAGATCTTGGCTTTGAAAACACAGAACATCATAGGAACCTAGTATTACTCCTGTCACTAGGAATGATGAGAATGGTGCCAGATCTGCCTAGAGATATGCAACTCCAAGGTCAAGTTCATCCTTGAGAACTACGGCTGTGCCATGCAAGATGGTGCCAGAGAGTGGTGCCAAGGACAGCCGTGCTGCTAAGAGTGTGCCCAGGTGATGGAGACACTGTTGAAGCATGGTCCATTTGCCCATGGAAATAACTGGTTCCTTGTGCAGTGTCACTTCTGGTGCCACCAGTGCCAGAGACTGCTGGGCTGTCACCTCGAGGAGGTCCCTTGCAGCCTCAGATTGACCATTGTAGATAGCAGCTCCAACACCTCCATCTGGTTCTTCCACACCAGGGATTTCAATGGGACTGGACTCAACAGGTTCACCTACAGCTGAAGTCAGCAGTATCACTTTCACCTGGATAGGAGCCAAGTATTCTGGCATGGGACACAATCCATGAACACCATCACCCTTCACTGCTCTGACTGTTGGGAAACACCACCCCCCGTCCCCACCTGCACCCAGCTCTTCTTCGCTTCTTATGCACCACCTGTGAATGAGACCAGTTCCAAGAGGCTGCTGAACTCATCATCAGTGCCCTCAAGTCCCTTCTCCAACTGATGTGGCCCAGGAGACTAATGGGCACCTGCCACCTGCAGCAGGAGTCAGACTCCTTCCCCTCCACCCCCTCACTCACCAGCAGCTGCAGAGGTGTGAAATGGAGCTCCATTTCCTTCTGCCAGCAAATGCGGGGATGATGGGGGAGGGAGTAGCAGCACCACCCCTTTCTCCAAGCTCCAGACAGTGAGCAACTCTACTGGGAGCCAGGAGAGCCAAGCACACAGGGGCTGGATCACTCAGCTTCCCAATGCCACCAGTGAGTGCAGGGATAGACTCCAGCCATTACTACCCACACCAAACTCCCTGCTAGTCCCCACAAAAAGATCCAGTTACATTTATAAACATATTGCAAACTTCATGCAATTTTAGAGTATCACCTGAATCTCCAGGCCAAAAAAAAACATTCCATTACAAAACACTGTTGAGAGATGCTCTGAATAAAGTACTTCAACCACATAGCTCCACATTGGGCTCTTATGAAGGCCCTTGTTTCTGGCTGTTCAAAAACAGCAGACAACTTTTACAACTCTACTCTCCCTGCTAACAACTTCCCCCCACCATACACACACATTTTGCTTCACAGAAATTATGTGAGACACAACAAGAAGCTGTAAGCATTGTGACATTTTTCTAGGGATGTTAACCTGTTATCATATTGGTAAGTCTAAGCTGTACTTGTATGCTTACCAGTTAACTGGCCATTGCCAGTTTACTCCAGTTTACTCCAGCAAGGCCACAGGCCAAACAGTAGGTCTCTGGATCCGATGGGGCCAACAGCAGGACCTAGGTTAAAATAGTTAACCAGTTGTGCCCTATCATTTAACTAGTTAATGTTTTAACATCCCTACCTTTTTCCTCCTGGATATCCTGTCTAGAGAGTTAACAGAGCCAGTTTCCCTTCAATCTACCAAAAGCAAATTTAAAAGTCATTTTGACCTTTCTGAGCCAGTACTTGAAACTTTTCTTGGTGCTGTGCAGGTGACCAATGTATGACTTCATGCGTCTGGGAAGGAAGCATTTAAATATCACAAGAGGTAATCCTCCAGTGAGGAAAGAATTTCCCTGCATGCAGCTTTCTGGACATTCTGCAGTTTTAAAGATGTAAGTTTCATACATCTTCCCTAACCAGTCCACACTGATATTGGTGAAGCATCCTTGATGACCCACCAAAATTTCTGTAACTACAGAGACAGAGCCCTTTCTGTTGATATATTCTTTTGCAAGCTGGGCTGGTGCCAAAACAGGCATGCATTTGCCATCTGTCACCCTACCTGAGTTTGGGAACCCCACTACTGCAAATCCATCCACATTTTGGAGAGTTATATACAGATGATAGATATGTCTAACCACTTACATGACCACTTTCCGCACTACAGATTTCCAACTCCACAAATTTCCCAAACTGGTCACAATCTGGTGTTGGAGGTGTCCAGAGTGCAATTGCCATTCACATCTCCACTGACAGTGTAGCTCTCATTGTCTGCTTAGATTGGTGGGCTGCGGTAAGCTTGGCACACAGGTCTAGGAATGTGGCATTTCAGAAACAAAAATTCTGGAACCTCTATATATTGTCCCAGTCTTGCATTACTATGCAATCCCACTAGTCAGTGCTAATTTATTGGGCCTAGAAGCAGCACTCCATCACCTGCAGCTGCTCTGAACATCACCAACAGCCTTCAATTGTTTTTTTTATTTCCCTTAGAAAACTGTCCTCAAAGAAATTGTTGTCATGTTCCCTTTAGTTACAATACTTTCTGCAGGTCTGCAAATGCAGAAGTCTCAGTTCTCCTGTACTTGCAACAGTCATGATAACTGTGCCGAGTTCCATGGGCTCCATTCTTCTATCACTGATAGCAGACGCCAAGAAGATGGATGGAGAAAATTGCATGATGGGAACTCTAACCCAGGGTTCCCTGAGCGAGAGCCATTTCTATTCCGTAACACACTGAGAAAATTCCTGAAAAGTTATTGAGTTAGACAGTGACATGAGGCACATGGATACCTGCCCATAGTGCACCACTCTTTTCATCGACACAAGCATACCCAGTTAGTATGCACATGCTCCCAAGCATTCATATGCCCGAGTGATATACCAGCTCTGGCTTATGTAACTTCCATCCAAAGTATTTACTATAGTGTAAATATTGCCTGAGTTTTTAACAGTAAACTGCATTGGGAAGAAAGATTAATATGCACAATCACACTCAATTCAGTAAGTCATAAGCAAATATTTAAGAGATCTCCTAAAGAAACATATTTTCCTGACCTGGGGCCTTAATGTTTAGCTATTTTAAGAGTTACAGAACAAGAAATGGAGAATGAATGTGCACAGAGTAAGCCCCACGGGAGTGATAAGGATAAGTTTTGTGGGGTAAGTGAAAGAAACCCGCAGTTTACCTATTAGGGGTGAGGGAGGTAATGTAGTTAAGGTTATATAAGCAAAGGCACTTGTAGAATGTGAGGAATGTACACAGAAGGTATGTCCTGAGCAAGACAAGCGCATCTAGCTATCAGGAGCTCAGGAAAGAATCTGTAGTCTAGACACATGTTTTACAAGTTGTTTGATTAAAAGAGAGAGAGAGAGCACTTTTACAAATGCAACTAATGTGCTATGTCCTCACAGAGAGACAAGGTGGGTGAGGCTGTATCTTTTATTGGACCACTTTCTGCTGCAGAGGGAAGCTTTCAAGTTGCAAAGAGTTTTAGTAATCTAAACTAACTGCAACACAGCTCAAATGTTACACATCCAGGATCAAACACTTAAAGGAAAATATGAAATTGTATTCATAGAATAAATCTGAACAAACACGATCAAGGAAAGTAGGATCTGCTCAATTAAAAGCAAAGAAAGAGGCCAGATATATTAAACAAATGTATTTTGTTTCTAATTATTCTCTCAACTCTAATGCGGAACCTTGGAGCTCATAAATTCCCTGCTCACATCAGCACAAAACCTTCTTCAAAAATAAACAAATAAAAGACAGTACTTGAGGTTTACTGACAACAATCCAGCATGATGTATAGTCTCAAAGTACAGGTGCTCCCAACTTCACCATGAGGACCACCATTAGGAAGCACTGAAAGCAATATGCACATACTTCTGCATTACACATACAGACTCTGCCATTCCTATTCGGGACCAGTGCTGTGGCCATATTATCATCATCAGATCCACCACTCCCTTATCTCTTCCTCCCACCAACCAACCTTCCTTAGCAGGCCATCCAGTCCTAATGCTATAGTATTTGTTCTTCAGAAATAAACCTTTGCCAAGATTGCAATGTGTGTTTAAAACAAACAACCAAAAGAAACACAGAGATAGTAAGACCAAGGAGTTTTCCGGAGGGCACTGGAGAAGTGAACAAAAACGGAGTCACCCTTTTTGGAGCATATCCATTTGGAACTGAGCTTATGAGCAGTGACCACAGAGGCCCTTGGGCTATGACAACATTGACTTAACATCTGACTAAGGTCAAATATTTCCCATTGTGTCCCCAGTGTTACTCTCTGCAAAACAGAACAAAAAAAAATGTGGCAAATTCTTCTCTCCAGGCTATGGTACAGTTGCCAACTTTCTGCTCACAAAAAACTGAACACACTTGTGCTGCCCCCTGCCCTGCCCTTCCTCTGAGGCCACACAGTTGGTCACTCCCTTTGTGAGGCTCTGCTCCCCTCCCACTGGTGCTTACGCTCACTGTCTTTATTCACTTGTTCATTTTCAAAAGGTTAGCACAGGAGGTTGGAGTGTGGGAGGGCGTGAGAGCTCTGACTGGGAAGTGCTGGCTCCAGTATTGAGCCAGAAATATGGAGTTCAGGGTCTGCGAGGGGGTTCTGAGCTGAGGCAGTGAGTTGGGATGTGAGAAGACATGAAGCCCCTGGCTCGGGGTAAAGACTCTGGTATGGGGCCAGGTATGAGTGTTTGGGGTGCAGGCAAGGGTTCAGGACTGGGTACGCAGCTGAGGAGTTCAGAGTTTAGAGGGCTATGGACAGAGGCAGCAGGTTGGGGTGCGGGAGAGAGTGGGCTGCGGGTATGGGCCCCAGGGTGCCTCCAGAAATGAGGGGCTCACAGTGTGGAAGGGGTCTCTGAGGATGTGGATAAGGAGATGGGGTATGGTGAGGTGAGGCCACTGGCTGGGCATATGGGTTCTGTGCTGGGGCTAGGGAAGAGGGGTTTGGGTGCAGAGGGTACTCCAGGCTGGGACTAAGGGCATAGGAAAGTGAGAGGAGGATCAGAACTGGGGCAAAAGGTTGGGGCACCAGTAGGAGGTGTGTCTCAGGAGTGCAGGCTCCTGGCAGCATTTACCTCAAGCAGCTCCCGGAAGCAGTTGCAAGTTTTCCCTCACCCCCACTCCAGCTCCTAAGCTTAGGTGCAGCCAGGTGGTTCCATGCACTGCCCCATCCACAGCTGCCATCCCTGCAACTCCCACGGGTCATGTTTCACACATAGGAGCAGCATGCATTACCCCTTGGCTACCTCTATACATAGGAGTCAGAGTGTGGCCATGAGCTGCTTCTAAGAGAAGTGTGGAGCCCTGGCAGGTAGGGAGACTGCCTGTGCCCCACTGCGCTGCCAGCTGGTGCTAATCAGAGCACCAGGGTCCCTTTTCAACTGGGCATTCCCATCAAAACTCAGACATCTGCCAGCCCTAACTTATGGAGACCATCTTCTGCACTCATATCTGATTCAATGGGAAATCCACAGCACAGGGACGAGCTTGGCATTGTGGCTAGGAGAGGAGTATTTTGCACAGTATCGCATTTGGTTGGGGAATCAAATTAGTTCAAAGTGGAAAAGACTGACTATATTATCCATTGTAAACTCCAACACTGCACAACATGGAATCCAAAGAAAGGGTATATCAGACATCAAACCATTTCTCAGACAGTTTACAAGTGGGATATTGTAATGCTTTAGAGGAGAATTTTAAGGTTGAAATATCTGTTAGTCTATAAGGTGCCACAGGACTTCTTGTTGTTCTTGAAGGTTGTAACAGTTCTTTGAAGAGCTGCAAAGTCCTTTCCATCATAAACCTGAGCGTCAGTTGTAGATTCAGGGGTTCTGTTTGATGAAGAATATGAACGGTGATCTTGTGATTTTTAAAAATAAAAGACATACGCAGAGTGATGGGGTGTGTGCCTGCACTGGCCTGGCGAGGGTTAAATCCAGTCCTGGGAGAGGGCTGAGAGTGTGGAGCCTGCTGCTGTGGCATGTATCAATCAATTAGGGCCCAGCTGAGGACTGTGTAAATCAGGGATCCTGGAGGGAAGGACAGAAGATTTGCTCCAAAAATGGAGCAGGAGAGACATAGCTGCGAGTGAAGCTAGACACTTCCTACCACGGAGCAGGGCTGTAGGAAAGGCAAGCAAAGCTGGGGCAGCTCTGGCCAGGCAAGCTCCCAGGCTGCAGAACCTGATACAAGGCCTGAAAGTACTAGGACTGCAGGAGACAGCCAACGTAGGAGAAGGCAACAGGTCCAAAACACCTTTGACAATGATGAATGACCCTTTCAGACTGCAGTTTGCCCCTGAGGTAAGGAGCTAGATGATGACTGGGTCACTGAGGAAAGATAAGTAACAGAGAGGAAGCCATGCTAGTCTGTACACTATCAAAACAAAAAGCTGTCAAGTAGCACTTTAAAGACTAGCAAAATAGTTTATTAGGTGAGCTTTCGAAGATGGGGGTAGAGTGAATTCCCTGAGCAACCAGCAGGAGGCGCTGCTGAGGCGAGTCCCACCCAGTTACACACAGCAAGATGCCAGAACAGTTTAACACATTAGAGCCCTGTCTACACGTGCACGCTACTTCGAAGTAGTGGCACTAACTTCGAAATAGCGCCCATCACGGCTACACGTGTTGGGCGCTATTTCGATGTTAACATCGACGTTAGGCGGTGAGACGTCAAAGCCGCTAACCCCATGAGGGGATGGGAATAGCTCCCTACTTCGACGTTCAATGTCGAAGTAGGGACCGTGTAGACAATCCACGTCCCGCAACTTCGAAATTGCGGGGTCCGCCATGGTGGCCATCAGCTGAGGGGTTGAGAGACGTTCTCTCTCCAGCCTCTGAGGGGCTCTATGGTCACCGTGTGCAGCAGCCCTTAGCCCAGGGCTTCTGGCTGCTGCTGCTGCAGCTGGGGATCCATGCTGCATGCACAGGGTCTGCAACCAGTTGTCGGCTCTGTGGATCTTGTGTTGTTTAGTGCAGCTGTGTCTGGGAGGGGCCCTTTAAGGGAGCGGCTTGCTGTTGAGTCCGCCCTGTGACTCTGTCTGCAGCTGTGCCTGGCACCCTTATTTCGATGTGTGCTACTTTGGCGTGTAGATGTGCCCTCGCAGAGCCTATTTCGATCTGGTGCTGCGCAACGTCGATGTTGAACATCGACGTTGCCAGCCCTGGAGGATGTGTAGACATTATTAATTGAAATAGCCTATTTCGATGTCGCCACATCGAAATAGGCTACTTTGATGTAGGCTTCATGTGTAGACGTAGCCTAGGACACATAATGAACAAAGCTGTCCGTGTGATCCACCTTTATATTACTTTTTGAAAAGAAGGATAAAACAAACACAGGAGTTTGAAGTTAACAATGAACTTTGAATGCACACCTATCACAGATTTAGAGAAGTCAGAAATGCAAAAATACTTATTAGGTCAGTTAGTATATCTCACCCCTCCCATCCCAGTGCAAGATTACCACAGACCTCCCTCTAACCTGGCAAAAGCCCAACAGACTAGTTTCCTTTGCTAAGGTTATATGACAAAGTATTCTGAGGATTCCCTCTGAGTAGCCTAGTGACTCACAAAACTAAATTGGTTCTTCTCACAGAGGATTCACATTTCAGATGCTTCCTTGATTTATTTGATTTTCCTGTACTTTTGGCTTTAGTTCGGTATCTTCTAGAAGGCTATCCAGTGCTGCAATACTTAGTAATGTTAGGATTTTGCACCTTTTTTAACTCATCTTTACTATTTAGAAAATCATTGCTGCCATTCCAATGTCTTTTTGAAAGATTATAACTAACCCCCTTGAGTGCTGAAACAGAATACACGGTAACAACATATGCATTTGTATAGAGTCTTTCACCCCAAAATGTTCCCCACACATCAGCTCAATTACAGGTGAAAATGTAGCAGAATATTGTACAACAGGTGCTTCCAGCAAACCTGCAACTAGCATGAGATAGATGTGTCTACCACAATCTTGGCTCCCAGATATGCATAAAGATGTACCTGAGGACCCCCTACCTGCATTACAAATTACTCCTGCCAGGATCAGAAATAATCAATGTACAGGTACTCTGTGCAATAACCAGCTATTAGTCAGGATTTGGGCATATATTTACAATGCTTTTGAAGCACTTTTTGCTACCTATTTAGGACACATCTGCATGTTTGGACAATTCATACTTAAGTTTGTATTTACTGGATTATATACTGTATTATACATAGTAATCGCCTTACTCAGCATTGACAGGCAGCCACCTCTGAAGCAGGATAAAATGACTGTTTTACAGCATACACCAGCACTACAGTTTATAAAAGGAAGTGAAGAATACTGTATTTAGATGAAACAGTATACTGTATATTTCAAGTTATGACAATGTCAGTCATTGTTTTCATCCTAAATCCCACATTTTAAAGATTTATAAAAGACAGCATTTCTAATGCACAACTGAAAATCTTGCCATGCTGGCTGTCAGAATGCAGACATACCTTTTGAACAAGGCATGAGCGCTAACTTTGGGGTGAGTTTGCTTGGCTATTTGTGTTTTTCTCTCTTTTAGGTTATTTCAAGTTGCGATTGTGTGTCTGAGGACTTTCTGAGCCTTTGTTCCCTTGATCACTCTGGATCACTTTTTGCTAAGCCTCAGTCAGCCTTGTGAGAGCATCCTCCCCCTGTGTAGTTAATGGAGGAGTAGGGGTGACCTCTGAGGACTAAATGGCGAAGATTGCAAACAGAGGAATTGTGAAAAAGGAGTACTAACAGTCACTATGGTTAGGAATGACTGCATCACCTACCAACATTACTCCTGTCCCTTCTACCTACGCCTGTAACCAGAAAAAAAAAAACTGACCATAGATGCATCTACCCAGATCCCAGTGGTGTTTTGTAGAGATTGTAGCCTGCCATTCCTTGTTACAGAAAAGCAGGCTGGGGGTACTATCCAATGTGAAAGGTGCCTGCTGGTAGAATATCTCAGGAAACAAATGGGAGACCTACAGGAGGACATGGCTAAGCTGCAGGCATCTGTGCCCAGGAGAAATTCCTTGACATTATTCATCTGGAGACAACCAAGGCTAAGGTATCCAGCTACTGAGAACTATTCACAAACTATTGAGGAAGGATGAGATGGCTTTGTCACAGTGTGGACACTACCAGCTGGTTACTTCTGGCAGCAGGCAGAGCTCCACTCCTGCTCCCAACCCACCCAACATGGAGATGGAGAGTCATTATGCTACCCTGGAAAAAAAGGTGAGGAACCATCTCTTAAGGCAGAGGAGAAGTCAAATACCCACTACTCACAAGAGGAAATGTAGGATAGTGGTGGTTGGAGATTCTCTTCTGAGGGGTTTGTGGCACCTATTCATCATCCTGATATTGCATACCAGAAGTTATGCTGCCTGCCAGGTGCCCATACTCAAGATGTTTCGGGGGATTCTCTAGGATCAGCCAGCATTCTGACTCCTATCCCACGATGCTCATCTATGTGGGGACTAATGATACTATGAAATATGCACCTGTGCAGATCAGAAGTGGTGTTCTTTTAAATCCTTGCAGTGAAAGATAGGGACCCAGGTAAAGACAGATGAATCCTGGAGGTAAATGCCTGGCTGTGAACATGGTGTCACCAGGAGGGCTTCCTTGACCACAGGATGCTATCCCAGAAAGGAGGACTGCTAAGTGCAGATGAGGTCCACTATCGAGGAAGGGGAAGAGTGCATTTGGGTACAGACTAGCTAACCTAGTGAGGAGGTCTTTAAATGAGGTTCTTTGAGGACAGGTGACCAAAGGCCATAGTTAAATCAAAAATATGGAGACCTGGGAGATGGGTCAGAAACTGAGGAGAACATGGACTATAATAGCTGAGATGAAAGGAGACAGAACCGGTAAGTGAAATCAAATCAGTATCTCAGTTGTCTATATAAGTGAGAAGTATGGGGAATACACATTTAGAACTTGACATACTAGTAAATAAACAAATCTATGACATAGCTGGCATCAGCAAAACTTGGTGAGATAATATGCTTGACTGGAACATTGGTATATAAGAGCACCTTGTTCAGGAAGGACAGGCAGAGAAGAAAGGGAAGAGGTGTTGCCTTATATATTAAAATGTATACACTTGGACTGAGGCCAAGATAGAAATAGGACACAGACTTGTTGGGAGTCTCTAGGTAAGGATAAAAAGAGTAAAAAAGCAAGGATTACATCATGGTAGGGGTCTACTATGAATCACTTAACCAAGAAGAGGAGGTGGATAGGGCTTTTTTATTTTATTTATTTTATTTTTTGAACAACCAACACAACCATTGAAAGCATAAGACTTGGTAGTGAGGGAGGACTTCTACTATCCAGACATCTGCTACAGAAATAACACAGCAGAACACAAATTATCCAACAATCTCTCTGAATGTATAGGAGTCATTTTTTTTATTTAAGAAGGTAGAAAACGGTATGGGGGTGGGGCCTACCCTAGACTGCATTTTAAAAATAGGGTGGAAGTGGTTGAGAATATGAAAGTGGAAGGCAGCTTAGGAGAAAGTGATCATGAAATGACAGCGTTCATGATTCGAAGGAATGGTAGGAGCGAGAACAGCAAAATAAAGACCATAGATTGCAAGAAGGCAGATGTTAGCAAATTCAGGGAGTTGATAAGTAAAGTCCCCTGGGAAGCAAGTCTAAGATGAATCACAACTGAAGACGAGTTGGTAGTTTTTCAAAGAGACATTAAGGAGACAATCCCACTGCATTGGAAATATGGCAAGAGACCATACTGGGTTTACCAGGGGATCTTGAATGATCTAAAAATTAAAAAAGAGGGAGAGAGAGAGAGAGAGAGAGAGAGTCCTTCAAAAAATGGAAATAAGGTCAAGTTATAAAGGATGAATGCAAACAAAAGTATGTAGGAGCAAAATTAGAAAGATCAAAACGAGCTCAAATTAGCTAGAGATATAAAGTATAACAAGAAAACATTCTACAAATATATTAAAAGCAAGGAGACGATCAAGGACAACCCAGGAAACTACAGATTAACTTCTGTATCAGGAAAGATAATGGAGCAAATTATTAAGGAATCCATTTGCAAACATATAGACAACAATAAGATAAGTAGTAATCAGCATGGATTTGTCAAGAACAAATCATCCCAAACCAAACTGATAGCTTTGATAGGATAACAAGCCTTGAGAAAAGGGGGAAGTGGTAGATATAGTATACCTAGACTTTATTAAAGCATTTGATTCAGTCTCACATGACATGCTCATTAATAAACTAGGGAAATACAACCAAGATGGGGCTACTATAAGGTGTGTGTGTTCCCAGCTAGTGCAGGGTTGGTCAATTTCTCCTCAGAGTGGCTTTGCAAAGCTGAGGGAGGGAAATTGATGCCTCTGCCTGGCACTCAGGCAGCCTTGCTGGTTGAGCCCCCAGCTGGTGCAAGCTCATCAATCCCCCCAACCTTCCCCCACTGACTCTGCAAAGAGCTGGGAGAGGGGAAATTGACCAACCCTGGGCCAGCTGAGGGCTAAAGCAGCAAAGGCTGCCTGATTCCCAGCTAGTGCAGCGTTGGTCAATTTCCCCTCTAAGAGGTCTTTGCAAAGCAGCTGAGGGAGGGAAATTGATGGGCTAGCTGGGACTCAGGCAGTCTTGCTGCTTGAGCCCCCAGCTAGCATTAGGTAGTCAGTTGCCCTCCATATACACACTGCAAAGAGGGTAGAAGGGGAAATTTCAAACCTCTCTAGTAAGACTGTAACCGTTGTAAACATAAGTCAACGTGACATTTATGAGTAATCCATTCAGCCAGAAAAAGTAGTTTTGCCATGGAATATTTTGTGTCATTGAAGCGAGCCATGTTACTGAAAAGGTTGGGAACCACTGGTCTAGAGACGGAACTGCCATGAGTGCTAGAGATGAGACTTGAAAAACTCTTGCAATTCTTTCCAGTTTTATGACTCTATTATTCTTATTTCTTTTTATTTAGCTTAATCTGTTAAACACATTTTCAGTCCTAGAGAAGTAAATAATTGACTAACAATTCAATTTTGAAAAAGTCAATATTGCAGATATTTAATCCTGAATTTTGTACCTCTATCTATTCTTCACTATTTTAAGATGGGCCCTAGAGTTACTTTTCATTATATTTTTAAAGAATCCAAAAAGAGCGTTGTCAGTTTTTTAATTCTTTTTTTTTTTAACAGAATTCTCTAAAACCTTGTCAAGTCATTTTACTTGTACGTATATGTATGTTTGATCTTGGTGTGTAGAGGGGAAGACTTCTACCATTTACAACAACAAACATCTAGGAAAAAAAAAACAAACTTCACAATACAGCACATTTCTACATTAGGAAGTTTTCCAAAGAGTCTAAGACACAAACAATGCTAATAAAAATAAAATAATTCCACAGTCATGTGTCTAATATTGAGGGCCTTACCAAATTCACAGTCATACAAAACATGTCACAGACCATGAATTCTCATGACCTCTCATGATCTGGCTTTTTGTGCACTTTTACACTCGATACTACAAAGATTTCACAGGGGATGCAAGTGGTTCTCAAATTTGGGATCCTGACCCAAAAGGGAGTTGTAGGGGGACCACAAGGTTATTTTAGAAAGGTCCTGATATTGCCACCCTTACTTCTGCTCTGCATGCTGACAATGGCTCACATCCCCTTGTCTGATCTGACTTGTTTTTTCCTCTTTTGATAAGTACTGTTGATACTGGGCCATTTCCACCTTGCTGAATAGACCTTGTCACCTCTGGCCCTCCCTCTCACTGGGACCCCACTCTTTAAATACCCCTCTGAAACCACCACCCTCCCCCGCTCATGCATCTGATGAAGTAGGTCTTTGCCCACAAAAGCTTATGCTCCAAAATATTTGTTAGTCTATAAGGTGCCACAAGACTTTTTGTTGTTCTGGAAAGCAATGGTTGTAATGTTGGCCATGTGTTCAGCTCTGAGAGCAGCAGGGCAAAAGCAAGGATGGTAATGTTATACACGTCACTTCTGGGCTGCTGCTTTCAGAGCTGGGTGGCCAGAGAATGGCAGCTGCTGACTAAGAGTCCAGCTCTGCAGGCAGCAGCACAGAAGTAAGGATAACAATACCATACCAGGACATTGTTACACCTGTGCAGCTTCTGGGGGTAGCACGGCTTTAAAGCTAGATTCCTGGCCAGCAGCCACCATTCTCCAGATCAGGACAACAGCCACCACTCTCCAGCTCTGAAGACAGGGCTGCTGCCAACAGCTGTACAGAGGTAAGAGTAGCAACACCACAACCCCTGTAGAATAACTTTGCAACCCCCACAAAGTCAATTCCATTTAACATCCCTTTATCCTAATAAAACTAATAGATGTTGCACTAATCACTGCAAATGCAGGTTGAACATCTCTAATCTGGAACTCTCTCCCCTGGCAAACTCCATAATCTGGCATGATTTTAGTTACCTGCATGACCACTTATCATGAGTGTGGCCAAGTTTCCCATGGTCCCCTAAATTTTATTTCCAGCCACCAGTCCTGGCTCTCAGTGTTTTGTGCTGTTATTTAGCTGTAATTTACCCCAAAATATCCTCTAAGAGCCCAGTAAGCAGTGGAAATGTTAGTAATGTGCTAGAAAATATTGCCCTCCCATTATCTGGCAAATTCTCTCATCCCAAGAGTGCCGGATGAGAAAGGTTCAGCCTATATTTCTCACCCTGAAAAGAACTACAGGTTGAGCTTCTCTAGTCCAGCACACTCTCATCTGGCAACATCTGTAATCTGGCAGGATTTTGGTTAGCGAGACAACCACTTATCGTGGGTGTGGCCAAGTTTCTCGTGATCCCATAAAGTTTATTTACAGCCAGCAGTTCTGGCTCTCAGTGTTCTGTGCTGTTAGTTAGCTGTAATGTATACCTAAATGTGTTCTAAGAGCCCAGTAAGCAGTGGAAGTGTTGGTAATCTGATAGGCAATATCCTGTATTCCAGCAAATTCTCTTGTTCAGTACCAGTCAGGAACCAAGGGTGCCAGATTAGAGAGGTTCAACCTGTATCATATCATTGGACATATGTACACCCCACTTATATCAAGACTTCATTGATCGCCAGGTGTGTACATCATTGCATTAGGAGTCATTTATATTCTTGTTCAAGTCTTATAATGATCTTTGCATTATCCCCCAAGGTGTCCAAGACATACACACCCCAGCACTGCAGAAAGAAGACAAGGACTGGAAAATCAAATATAGGTCTCCTGAGTGCTATTTAGAACCTAATGAACTCTGTCAATGCATCTTTATTCTCATTTCCCCCTACTTGTTACTTATTTCATATGTTCTTCCCAGTCCTCCCTCCTCATTGTTTCTTTAGTTTCCTTTCTCTCGTACTTGACTTTATCCTTATACTTATCTTCTTTCCTATGCAGGAACAGTATTGCACTCAGTGTCTGTCAAGTACCCACTTACTGACCTAACATAATCTAATATTGCTGGTGGCAGTGTCAAGTGGGGGTGTTGGAAGAAAACAAAGCAGCCCACCCTGGTAGCATTTAATTTCAGAAAGGGGAACTATACAAGAATGAGGAAGCTAGACAGAAATTAAAAAGTGCAGTGCCAGAAATGAAATCTCTGCAAGCTGCATGGAAACTTTTTAAAGACACCATAATAGAAGCTCAGTTTAAATGTATATCCCAAATTTAAAAAACAGAGAACCAAAAAAGAGCCACCAGGGCTACACAACAAAGTAAAAAAAAGCAACTAGAGGAAAAAAGGAATCCTTTAAAAATATAAATTAAGTCCTACTGAGGAAAATAGAAAGCAGAATAAACTCTGGCAAATGTAAATATAAAAAGCAAAGGCAAAAAACAATTTGAAGAACAGCTAGCTAAAGACTCAGAAAGTAACAATAACAAAAAAATTAAGCACATTAATAGCAGGAAGCATCTTATATAACCAGTGGAGCCACAGATTGATGATAGATGAGGCAATTGTGGAGAAACTAAATTAATTAATTTTTAAATTAATTAATTAATTTTTTCCATCAGTCTTCATGGATAAAGATGTGAGGGAGAGTCTCAAACCTGAATCTTTTTTAGGGAACAAATCTGAGGAACTGCCCCAGACTGAGGGGTCCTTGGAGGAGGTCCTTGAACAAATAGATTAATTTAACAATAATAAGTCAACAATACCAAATGGTATTCATCCAAGAATTCCAAAGGATCTCAAATGTGAAACTGCACAACTACTAACTGTGATATGCAACCTATTATTTAAATCAGCTTCTGTACCAGATAACCGGAGAACAGATAGTGTGATATCAATATTTTTAGAGGCTCTGGGGGCGGGGGCTGATCCTGGCAACTAAAGGCCATAAGCTTAACTTCAGTACCAGACAAATGGGCTGAAACTATAACAAAGTACAGAATTAATAGACACACGGATGAACGCAATATGTTGAGGAAGAGTCACAGTGGTATTTGTAACGGGAAATCATGCCTCATCAACCATCTAGAATTCTCTGAGGGGGTCAACAAGCAAGTGAAGAATGGTGATCCAGTGGATACAGTGAACTTAGACTTTCAGAAAGCCATTGACAATGTCCCTCACCAAAGACTCTTAAGCAAAGTAAGCTCTCATGAGGTAAGAGGCAAGGTATTTTCATGGATTAGTAACGGGTTAAAAGATAAAAAACCAAGAGTGGGAATAAATGGGCAGTTTTCACAGTGAAGAAAAAGGTAAACAGTGGGATCTTCCAAAGATCTCCAGTGGGACGATGGCTGTTCAATAAATTTATGAATTATCTAGAAAAAGGAATAAACAGTAAGGCAGAAAATTTGCAGATAAAATAGTTGCTTACCTTTCATAAACAGTTTGTTCTTTGTGATGTTTTATCCATAGATATTCCGTATAGAGGTATGAGTGCCCATGTACAGGGTAGCAAGAGACTGTTCCCTTAGTTGTATCTGTAGAACCAGTTCTGGTGCCTCCTGGAGCCCCATGCTCATGGGGTACCAGTAGTTCCCTCTTGCCATCTACTCTGATGGCAGGACTGGAGAGCAAGTCATGGAATAGAAATGAGCAACACATCTCAAAATACAGCAGTTAAGAAAGATAATTTTTTTTTATCTTTGAGTGCTTGCTCATGTCCATTCCGTATAGGTAGTTCACGGCAGTACCCTTGGAAGTGTATCTGGATTTCACTTTTGTGCAGCTTGCAACACAGCTCTATGAAAGCCAGCATTGTCCTGAGCCTGTTCAGGGACAGCAGAGTGGGATGTGATGTTATGGCCTGAAAACCAAAAGGTGAGTCTCCATATATCCTGAACTGGGATCTGTGCTAGGAAGGCTACACTCTAGTGGGGTGAGTGATGACTACGGCAGGTGGGAGAAACAACTCAGGTCGTGAAGCACTAAGAACACTTGCAAGAATGAGCACCACTCCAGGTATTGTCACTGGTGGTAAGAAGAAGCTACAAGGGTGCAGGGCACATAAGCTTGGAGATTTAGGTGGTAATAGAGCCAAACCTGTGGACACCGCCAACATAAAGATCTCTGGCTACCATGCATGTGGAATGGACATGAGCAAGTTCTCGAAGAAAAAAACACATATTGCTTAAGATAGATAAGTTCAAGCAGACTGCAAAGAGTTACAAAGGTATCTCATGAAACTGTATTATTGGGTTATTAAATAGTAGATGAAATTTAATGTTGATAAATGCAAATCAATATGCATAATGCCCACTATACATATAAAATGAGATGTAAATTACCTGTATAACCCCCTTTCTTTCGTCTCTGGGTTACTTGGGAGAAGGCAACACTTACTTGTGTTTCTGTGTGCCTGATAGGTTTAATATTAATAGAAATTCTCAGTGTCCCAGTGGTGATGTTGGACAGTTGGGAATCTCTTTCCACTGCTTATTTCTAAATGTATATAAAATGGCCATGGCTCCACCTGACCGGCCCCGGTACATACTTAATGGTGTGCTTTAGGAAACCAGGAATACTTATTCCAGTTATAATCTAGGTTTAATGCCCAAACAGCAATTATAAATAGTGTAAATCTAATGGATCAAATTAGAATTAACACACACCTTTACTTAACTTTAGGAAACCAAGCTACAGTATAAACTTGAATAAGATCAATTAACAACATACACATAAATAAATGAAACTTATATAACTAGCATGTTCACTGCCAGTTATCCCACCCCAGAGTGTACACTCCTCAGTTATCAGAGTTGCAGACGCTTGCATTGGTGTGCTTACAGATGTTCTACTGGATTGCATACAGCTCAGTGGAGGTTCTCTGTGTTGCTCCAGGCACAGCAACAAGCTGACCAGCCTCTCTGACATTGGAGCTGGCCTCTGCAGCACTTTGAGTCACAGTTACAGTCCCATCTCTGCAGGGCCTCTCATCAGCATGTTATAGCTTCCCAAAGCAGTTCCTTACTGGGAAAAAACTCCACACCTGCCCTGAAGTGGTCTGTTCAATCACAAGCCGTAGTGTGCCTGAAGCAGCAGCAGCAGCCTTAACTCTCCAGAAACAAGCAGACCACCCTCTTCTCCCTGCCTGGTGTTCCTTTTCCCAAAGTATCCTTTCCTTCTTTATCTTGCAAAGTATCATGAGAGTTGTGGTCTCTAGAGCCAGATTGCATCACAAAAGATCCCTCCCAATAACAGTCAAAGGTTCCTACAGACAGAAGGGCCTAAACCTGTTGCCACTCAAGAGAAAGAGTTTGGGGTCACTGTGGGTGGTTTTTAGAAAACATCGCCTCATTGTGCAGTGGCAGTCAAAGCAGCTAATAATCTTGGGAATCATTAAGAAATTGATAGATAACAAGATAGAAAATATTATATTGCCCATATACAAATCCATGGTATATTCACTTCTTAAATACTGTGTACAGATCTGGTCATCCCATCTCCCTCAAAAAAGATACATTGGAAAAGGTACAGAAAATGATAAGGAAAATTATTAGGAGTATGAAATAGTTTCCATATGGCTAAATTAACAAGACAGGGAATTTTGAGCTTGGAAAAGAGACAATTAAGGTGTAAGTCTATGAAATCATGATTGGTGTGGAGAAAGCAAATAAGGAAACATTTACTCCTTCTCATACCGCAAGAGCTAAGGTTCACCAAATGAAATTAATAAGGAACAAATTTAAAATAAAGAAAAGGAAGTACTTCTTCACACAACACATAGTCAATCTGCACAACTCTTTGCCAGGGAAAGTTGTAAAGGCCAAAATTATAAGAAGATTTCTAAAAAGATCTAGATATGCTCATGGAGAAGAAGACCATAAATAGCAATCATGCAGGATGGGCAGGGATGCAAAATCAGGTTCTGGAGTGTCCCTATCCTTTGTTTGCCAACAGCTAGGAATGGGCAATAGGGGATGGATCACCTGGTGATTTGTTCATTTCCTCTGACACATCTGGCATTGGCAAAAAACAAGAATAGCGCGGCAGATAAACAATTGGTCTGACTCAGTATGGCCATTCTTATATTTACTCATCTGTTAGGGCCCTCCTCAAGACAATTTCTTCCAAGGCCTCTTCCCTATCGTCAGCAAAAACTTGCTCTGAACAGTGGGACAGGGCCCTGAGGTCCATCCTGAAGACTAAATATACTATGTACTGTACTAAGGTATCAAGTATTGTATATTCCTTGACATATAGTTCTTTCTGTACACAACATGCCCCATACTGAACTGTGCACTCCTCAAACTACACCAACCAAACCACTCCTCAGAGTCATATGCTGAGTGCATCACACAATGTCTTTTTTAAAATGATATATTTAGTGAGATAAAACAATGAAGAAACCAGACACACAAGAAAAGGAGCTTTGTCTTAAAGTAGTGCTTCCCAAACTTTTCGGCATCATGGCCCCTTTTTGATCTTTGAAAAAACATCATCACCCCCCACCTCTTCTTTACCACTATCCAACCCCCCCTTTAACAACAAATTCAATTAATAATTTAAAATAAACACAAAAATTTGATATAAAAATTGTATTTAAAATTAAAAATAAGCACAAATATTTTTTCTTGGCCCAAACATTTATTAAAAATGTAATTTAACATCGGAAATAGCAGAAAAAAAACAAATTTAATGTGAAGAATTATGATGCATTTTCTTCAAGAGTTGTGAAATCCTAGGTTTGAAAGATGAAAGTGTGCAACACAAATCGTTTTCGACATCCAGTCAATTTCTTTGTTTCATTTTTAATGTGATTAAACTTGAAAAGATTTTTTTCACAGAAATACGCTGACAAAAATGGAAGAATAATGCGTAGTGTTTCTTCTCCAACTTTCGAGTACATTGGGAAATATTTTATCCAAAATTCCTCCAAGCTTGATTTTCAAAATTATCTTTCACACTTGAATCATATTTTATTTCAAGTGCTCGATCTTCCAATGCTTCTGGTAATGAATCGACATCAACGTTGAATGGATTGTGTACTAATTTATGAATGGGGTTGCCAGAAAAGTTGTCTGGAAAATAGCAGATGAATTCATCAGCAAGACAGTCCAGATGAAACAATTTTCTTCTTCAGATCCTCTTCACAAAGTTCTTGGAAACCTTCATTTTCAGCGAGTGATGAAAATGTCGGAAAAGATGAAAAGTTAGGCATCTGAGCTTGTGTTTGATGTTTCCAAAGCTGGATTTTTCTTGTAAATACTTTGATGGCATTGTGGTGTGTTATAACGTTTGCAGCATTGTTTCCTTGCCGCTTCAAACTGAGGTTGTTCAAAGACTCAAAAATGTCCAGGAAGTACGCCAGTGAAAGTTGAAACCTTTGGTCCATAAACACACAATATAACTCTTCTTTTTTCTGTTGCTTGAGGAAAATTTCCACTTCATCTTTCAGTTCAAATAATCTCACAAGCATGTTCCCTTTGGAAAGCCATCGCATCTCCATGTAAAACAAGAGTTTTATGATCTGCTCCCAAATCTGCACAGAGAGCTGCAAAAAGTATTGTATTTACAGTGCTGTTCTTCACAAAATTGACAACTTTGATGGCCAAATTCAACGAGTCACATAGGTTATCTGGAAGGGTTTTAGGAGCCAACAATTTCTATGTATGATGTGGTGAGTTGTGGTTACAGCTGGATTTTTTTCTTTTACCAATGTCACAAATCCAAAGCGAGAGCCAAGCATCACTGAAGCACCAACAAATTTTTCCCAGGAAAGTTTATTTTCTTCAAAAAAAGTCAGAAATTGTTTCCATAATATCAAAAGCTCCTCACTCCCCACAGCAGCTGTGCATTGCCTGAGCAGGTGGGGCTGGTGTGAACCTGGGACTCCCTCTTCCCCCCACACAGGAAAGTGGAAGGAAGTCACCATTGGTCATCAGATGCGGCTTTTCAGGAAACATGCCATCTGTTATGGGAAGGGAAGCAGCACACATGCTTCCTGAGATGCCAGCTCTGGCATGCAGCTGCAGGACTTCTCTCTCCCCATGCCACAGGAAGCTGGAACTACCTCCATTTTTGCAGGAGATAATGCCAGCACAAGCTCTTCCTTGGGGTGAAGGGAATTGACAGGGGGTGACTGGGTCACCTCAAGCCCCCCCCACCGTAATTTTTTCACATGCCCCACAGTTTGGGAACCTGTGTCTTAAAGTGTTCAAAAAACATGAATGCACTTGTCATTAGTTGACATGAACTCCTTTGACATTTCAGACATCTTCAGTTCATGTCCAGTTGTTTTATGCAAAAAAAATCATTGTATAAATCAAATGTTCTTGGGCCATCATTATTCTGACAACAATTTTAAGTCTTCGTAGTGCCAAGGAATTTTGCTCCGATTTAGCAGTGGATATTGGCAAAGAAACACATCACGAAAGTGAATGAACTTCAGAGAACAAAATGACAGAGGATTCGACAGCACTCAACAAATCAAAGTGCCCATCTTCATGATGTAACTGGTGTTCTGTGTTGGAACATTCTTACTGGCTTTAGGAATCAAATAAGCTCAAGCTTACAGCAGGTTTTGTGAATGAGTGAGATCCAAGTCTTTTGCATACATGTGCTGAATACCTTGAGACAAAGTTTTCACTAACTTGCTACTGACTTTTTCCACCATTAGCACAAGAAGTTTGTACGTTATTGACTGTTCGTTGTGGTTCCAGAACAGTTTCATCAAACTGCCATCACAGTTCACCCAAAATAACATTAATCACTTCAAAATATTGCTTTAAAAGACTTCTAGTGTTCAAATTGATGAAATCTGATCCATTATATCAGTTCTAGGGAGTGAAGTCTCATTTGTTAACTTTATCCCTTCTGTGACTATGATCTGGTAAAATATCTTACTGCAGAGGGGAAGATAGACTCTCAGGGCCATGCCCCATACTAAGACCACAGCCCGTAGGTGTGAGCTGCAGACCTACACCCTGGGCCTCTAGGCTCCACAAAGGGCCTAGCCACTAGGTACCCTGCCATGGGGGAATCCCTTACACGTGGTAGAGAATCTGGGCAAAGACCCTCAGTCCTGCTGAAGGGCCATCCTACTGTGACAACCATACATCCAGCAAGTGCAAACCACTGAAGAACAATGGAGCCCTTGCTGAAGTGGATGGTGGAGCAACAGGCCAGCCAGCAGCAGCAGCAGCAGCTGCTTCAACAGATGGCCCAGCAGCAACAACAACTAATCAGGGAATTAGCAACCCACCAGCAACAGATGATGCAGCGGGTGACTTCCCTGCTATGACTCAGAGCCCCAGAGGAGCCACCAGCACCTGCATCAGCACCAATCAGGCTCACAAAGATGGGCCCAGGAGATGACTCAGAGACATTCCTAGAGATGTTTGAGTGGGTGGCCACCGTAGCCCCATGGGCCTGAGGGCAGTGGATGGCCGTCTTGGCACCATACTTGACAGGGGTCTCTCAGACTGCATACTGGCCTCTGGACACTGTAGCCACTCAGGACTATGCCCAGGTCAAGGCTGTGATCCTGGATGCCCTGGACATCTCAGAAGATACTTTCCAACAATGCTTCCAGAGGGAAGCATTCTCTTCCCCAAGGAGCCCAACCCTGCCTCATCGCCCAGAAACTGTGGGATGCCATCTGAAGATGGCTGAAGCCTGAAAAAAAGACCCCCCAGGTCCAGATAGCCGAGCAGATCCTGCTTGAACAATTCACCCACATTCTGCCCTCTGGGGGAAGGGAGTGGGTGATGCAGAACCACCTGGAATACATAACCACAGCCATCCAGTTGATGAAGAACTATCTAGTGGCCAAGTCCCCCGGGTGACTCCTTCTCTAGGCCCCAGAGTAGCCAGAGGCACCCTGGCTCAACTGGCTGAGAAGAGTCAGGGGTCACAAGGCTGGAAGGGACCACATCACCTCCTGCCCCTCCCTGGGCCCCGAAAGACTCGGGGCTTCTGGACTAACCCTGGGCTCCAAACTGTGGGCCTCGGACCAGCCCACCTGCTCCTCCATGGGGAAATCAGTTGCCCCTCAGACAAGGCACCAGGACCCCCACTCATCCCCCAGCCTGGAGAGACTGCTCCACACACGTCCCCACCCTGGAGACCTCAAGGAGACCCCCCAAAGTCCACCCTGGAAGAGGATGCCTGCTTTACATCCAGGGGCTTTGGGCACTGGTCCTGAGACTGCCCATACATGGAATGCAACTTTGGGAAGCTCTGGATCCCACAAACATGGGCACGCCCCCAGGATCCCGCCAAGCTGACCATCTCCATGTGCATCAATGGGAGAGAGGCAATTGAGCTGATTGACTCAGGGTGTGCCCAGACCCTGGTTTGGCAAATACTCGGGCCTGACCCGGGGTCCCCTCAGCGCACCATCAGACTTCAGTGTATCCACATGGAGGTGAAGGCCTATCCCTGCATCCAGGTAACTCTATGAGTGGGAAAGCACAAAGAACCATTGATGTTTGGCTTGGCCCCAACCCTTTCCTATCCAGTAATACTTGGTAGAAACTGGAGATATTTTGGAGAACTGCTACCGGGACTTGAGAAGCCATCAGCTCGGGAACAGCAACCCCAGCTGTTGAGAACTGCACAGAAGGAAACCATGACTCTTGCTGGGGTGGGGGAAGTGGAAGATCCAGGGGAAGGGACTTTCCAGAGGCCAGCACCAACCAACATGGGCCCAGACCCCAGTCAACGTGAGATGGAGCCACCCCCACTGCCCAAATCTGCAGTCCTAACGCACGCCTCAGACTTTGTGGGGGAACAGCAGGCGGATGAGACGCTGAACTAAGCATATGATCAGATAACGGTACTGAATGGGAAGACCACTGGACCCCATCAAGTGAGAGCCTTCCCCCATTTTGAAATCCAGGAAGACCAACTATACCATGTAGAAAAGGATCTGCAGACAGAAGAAGTGACCCATCAGCTCCTGGTTCCCTGGCTGTACCAGAGGTAGGTCATGTGGCTTGCACATGCCATACCCATGGCAGGACACCTGCGAAGAGACAAGACCCTGGCCAGGATCCTGGCCCACTTTTTTTAGCCCTGGGTCCACAGGGAGGTCACGGACTTCTGTGCCTCCTGACCAGAGTGCCAGCTCACAGCACCCCATGCTATGGAGAAAGCCCTGCTAGTTCCCCTCCCACTCATGAGTATACCCTTTCAATGAATTGGCATCAATATAGTTGGCCCACTGGAGAAGAGCACAGGAGGATACCAGTTCATCCTTGTGGTTGTTGACTATGCAACCTGGTACCTGGAAGCCATGCCACTATGCTCTATAAGTGCCAAGCAAGTGGCAAAAGAGCTCATGAATATCTTCACTCGGGTCGGGATCCCTTGGGAAATCATAACAGACCAGGGGACAAATTTTATGTCCCAAACGACACAACAACTCTGTCAGTTGTTAAAAATGAAGACACTCCGGACGTCCGTCTACCTCCCCCAAACAGATGGACTAGTAGAGCGCTTCAATCGGACTTTGAAGGCAATGCTCCACAAGTTTGTGCTGACAGATGTACACCTCTGGGACCAGCTCCTCCCAGCCCCCATGTTTGCAGTCCAGGAAGTGCCCCAGGCCTCCACCTTTTGAACTCCTATATGGGAGACAGCTGTGGGGGATTTGGGACTTAGTCAGGGAGATGTGGGAGGAATAGCCATCCTAAGGTAGTAATGTGGTACAGTATATGCTTAACTTATGAGAGAGGCTTGAAGCCCTAGGTATATTTGCCCAGGAGAACTTCCTCCAAGTACAGCAGGCCCAAGAGGTGACATGTAACAAACAAGCAAGACTCCATGAGTTTTAGCCATGGGATCAAGTGTTACTGCTACTACCTAGTACAGACTCCAAACTCCTCATCTGCTGGCAGGGGACTTACAAGGTCATTCAGCGAGTGATCCCAGTGAACTATGAGGTGGACCAGCTGGGTAAGCACAAGGGGTGACAGATTTACCATCTAAATCACCTAAAACTCTGGAGGGCACAGGTAGGGTTACTAATCACTCCCTATCTGCCAGACCTGGAACTGGGACCCCAGGCAGAGGAGGCAGCAAACCCAGGGGAGGTCCAGATGGGGCCCAACCTGACCCTGGAACAGAGGCTCCAGGCCCAAAAATTAATTGCCAACTTCTCCTCAGACTTTTCCATGAAACCTGGTCAAACCTCAACTGGCTGTTCTTCATATGCAGACTGAACCAAGGTTTAAGGTCTGGGAGACTCACCATCCCCTTCCCCAGAAGTTGAGAGAGGTAGGGAAGCAAGAACTTCAATCAATGCTAGCACTGGGGATAACTGAGGAGTCGTTCAGTGAGTGGAAAAGCCTGATAGACCTAGTCCCCAAGCCAGATTGGAGAACCTGGTTTTGTATCGACTTCCAGAAAGTGAATGCAGTCTCTAAATTTGATGCCTACCCAATGCCCCGGGTGGATGAGCTACTCAACCAGCTTGGAGAGGCAGAGTACATTACTGCCCTCAACTTAACAACTCTGTGTGTGTGTGTGTGTCTATATATATATATATATATATATATATATAAAAACTTAACAAGGGCTATTGGCAAATCTCCCTCACACCTGAGTCCAAGGAGAAGATGGATTTCTTCACTCCCTTTGGACTCTTTCAATTCCATACCATGCCCTAATGGATCGGATTCTACATCCCCACAGCCAATACATAGCGGCGTATTTGGATGACATAATAATTTATAGCTGCAACTGGCAAACCCATCTACAACATGTGCCCACTGGATTGCAGTCCGTGAAGGAAGCAGGGCTGACAGCAAATCCCACTAAATGCCACCTTGGAAGGGATGAGACCACATACCCAGGTTACACCTTGGGGAAGGGCACTGTAGCAGTATGCCACTCCATCCTCAAAAAGACAACTACGACATTTTCGGGGGTTTGCAGCGTACTATCGCTGCTTCATCCCAGGCTCCTCCTCTATCAGTGCCCCTCTTACCGACCTCCTCAAGAAAGAAAGTTCAAGCCATATCCAGTGGACCCCAGCTTGCGAGTAAGTTCTCCAAGCCTTAAAGGCCCAGCTCTGCTGAGAACCAGTCCTGCATAGCCTTGATGTCTCAAAGGAGTTCTTGTTACAGATGAATGCCTCGGACATTGGAGTGGGACCAGTGCTCTCTCAAGTTATGGGAAGCGAAGAACACCTAATTCTTTATATCAGCAGGAAGCTCTTTCCAAGAGAGAAGGCCTACTTGGTAACAGAGAAGAAAACACTAGCAGTGAAATGGGCCATGGACTCACTCCAATACTATGTCCTAGGCAGACACTTTACCCTTGTCACTGATCCCTCTTTGCTGGTAACTGGTGATGAAGGAGACGAACTTCAGAATCATGAGGCAGTACCTCTCCCTCCAACCCTTCTCCTTCCAGATCCACCATCATGCGGGAAAAGATCATGCAAATGCTGACTTTTTCTCCAGAGGAGAAGGAACACAGCTGGGGGAGGTTTTTGAGGGGGTGTTTGAAAGGGAGTAGGAGGAAGGCTGGGCAAGGCAGGAGTTCAACAGAGCCTGTTGCCCAATTAGCCCCACTCCAGTTCACCTGCAGCCAGTGTCAGGCTTCGATGGAGTATAAAAGACGAGAAGTCAGCCCAGTTTGGGGCTGACCAGCCAAAAGGAAGGAACTGGCTCTGGTGTGTGCAGGGCTGGAGGCAGAGCTGCCACCAGGTTGGCCATCAGGGGAAGGAGCCTCTGAGCTCTTCCGCAGGCAGAGAGGGGGAAGAACCCCAGAGAACCAACTCCCTGCAGAGGAGAAGATAGACTCACAGGGCCATGCCCCAAACTAAGACCACAATCCATAGGGGTGGGCTGTAGACCTACCTCCTGGGCCTCTAGGCTCCACTGGAGGCCTAGCCACTAGGTATCCTGCCATCAGGGCAACCACTTACAGCCCCATTTCAGGAACTGGCTATATTTATTTTTCCTTTTTCTTGTATACTGCTGAGGTCATGGATGATGCTTAAATAAGGAATACAATTACCATCTGAACAGTGTTTTCAGCAATTGGAAGGACTGTTGCAACAGAGGATATGGCAGGGAGCTGTGAGGCCCTCTCTGGACAATAAAGTAAGAGGGTATATGAACACAGAGGTAATCAAGTTCATAAATGGTGGGCCAGATGGGTGCCAATTTTTCATCTGGACATAATATCTGGGACACCAGAATTATTCTGGGAGGATGGGGTCCACCTGTAAGACTTGGAATTGGACACATTTTGGTTGATCTTGAAATAAAAAAAGCACTAGCAGATGTCTGGGGACTTGGATAGTTATGGCAGTAGACACCCAAGCTAACTGAAGGCATCCCATTGTGATGGAGATCCAGTGTGGGTACCCTCTAGGAAAGGGATATGGTCATCAGCTAAAATGGAATGATAAAGGGTTTAAAAGTAGGTATTCTTTAAAGGAACAGAAACAAGCAGAGTTCAGGGTTCTCATGTTGTGTGCATCAGGGAAGCACCACCCCCTCTTTTATAGACTCACCCCGTTTTAACCCTCATTCAAAGAAAGAAGTGGCAGGGACCCCACAGTGAGCTGGCAGAAAATGAGTATGGGTAAAGGGAGAGTGCTGACAACAACCCTCCAGCCCTTGTGTCTATGTAAATGATTATGAAATTACCTCCACTGCATACTTCTATTTGCGGACATTTAGGGGGAGAGCTGTGGCATAATTAAACCACGTTGTCTCCTGTCCTTCCAGCATAGCTGGGCAATATTATTTTCTGCTTCCTGCTTCTTTACTGTGATATAAATATTCCTTCCCTGGGGTGACAAAAGGATTGGGGGGGAAGATTAAGGATGAGATAATCTAACTGATGACCTGTGTGGATAAACTAATGGTCCTGCAAACATAGCGTACAACATTTCTTGACTAAAGTCAGTTTGATTTTTCTTATGCGGAAGAAGAAATTTGTATATAAGCTACAATAAATTTTCACACAAAAGTCATTACCATCATGCTAAGAATGAATGAACGTGATGATGGGTTAATGCTAATACAGCTCTATGAATAGGTGAACTACAGTGTTTTGGTGGGACTCAAACTAAGATTTGCTGCTTCCAGTTTATTTAAACATATACAAGACAGCTAAGAAACAGTTCTGTCCTCTTTTTTACATAAGGCACAGGATGAGTCTGGGAAGAAGATGAAGACTGGAGTATCCAGAGTAGTAAGGGCAAGCTGATGGTCAGTGCTTTTCATCAAAGGTAGGGGCAGTCAATGGCCGTATCTACACTAGCCAAAAACTTCGAAATGGCCATGCAAATGGCCATTTCAAACTTTACTAATGAAGTTCTGAAATACATATTCAGCGCCTCATTAGCATGCAGGCGGCCACGGCACTTTGAAATTGACGCGGCTCACCGCCACATGGCTCATCCAGACGGGGCTCTTTTTCGAAAGGACCCCTCCGACTTCAAAGTCCCCTTATTCCCATCTGCTCATAGGAATAAGGGGACTTGGAAGTAGCCGGGGTCCTTTTGAAAAGGAGCCCCGTCTAGATGAGCCACACAGCTGCGAACTGTGTCAATTTCAAAGTGCCATGGCCGCCTGCATGCTAATGAGGCGCTGAATATGTATTTCAGCACTTCATTAGTAAACTTTGAAATGGCCATTTGCATGGCCATTTCGAAGTTTTTGGCTAATGTAGACATAGCCAATGTGTCAGGACCTGGAAGGGAAGCTAGGGTGGCTACTGGGGGAATAAAGGGAGCCTGAAGAGCTTTGGTGGGATAAGCATTTAAATCCTTTCAGCAAGAAAAGCTAGCAATCAAGAACTTTTTGGCAGGTCTGAATTTAACTTAAGAGCTACTGAACACATCATCTGACACAGCTTCAAATCCTGACCAAATCTTTACTGGAAATTACAGTAGCAAAACATAGCAGATCCCTTGGGAAGAGGAAAACATCGAAGCAAACACTTATCAGAGAGGTAGACATGTTATTCTGTATTTTCGAGAACAACAAGAAGTCCTGTGACACCTTATAGACTAACATATTTTGGAGCATAAGCTTTCATGGGGAAAGACCCTCTTTGACAGGTGTATGAGACTCAAAGTGGGTCTTTGCCCACAAAAGCTTATGCTCAAAATATCTGTTAGTCTATAAGGTGCCACAGGACTTCTTGTTGTTATTGAAGCAAAGACTGTTAATCATCTGGCAGTTTACAAGCATTCATTTTACTTTAAAGGGAACATTCAAAATGATTGTAGAATTTGATGGAAAAGTTTGCTGAACACAATAGCATTTAAGATTCTGGCAGTAACAATCATGATCAAACTCGCTGAGCGCAAAATGTGATTTTTCCTTAAAAGATTGTTTTCTTCTTGTAAGGGTTTAAGTCCATAAGTGGTTCCAACCTACACTTATTCTTTGTGAAACCAGTCCTTCAACTAAGCCAGAAGTTTCATAAAATCAAATCCAAGCAGTTAATTGTAGGGGCCTATGATAAGCAAAGTTACATATGAATGCTATTGTTACTGCAAAAGCTGCAAAAGTTTCCTGGAAACTCAGCTCTGGAGTTGCTGGACAGCACAAATCAAACTAGATATTGTAACAATGTAGCCATCAAGAAACTTTGTGGTTTCCACTGTACTATCCCCAGGGCTCCATGTATGTTTCATGACAAGAGAAAGACTGAAATACCCTGTTCCAAAAGCACAAGTCTGCTGCTTGCCTTAAGTTACAAAAAAATCTTCATTAGCCACGCAATGCTATGAAATTGGGGAATGGACTGGATTTTGTTCAGCACAGGGCAAGGGTGTCTTTCAAATACAGCCACTACATTCAGACTTACCTTTGTCATTAATAATCTACCAATGCCATCCAGTTTAAGGTAACTAATTTAGGGAGATGCTAACTTCTCACTTACATTATGATAGATTCAGATAAGTCAATTTTGGGGTCTAATCCATTTTGATAATATCCTATTAAATAAACATATTGAGATTCTAAACATCTCAAAGGTTCAGAAAGGCAAACTATTATGGCTCTCTTACCCCCAATACTCTGTGAGGTAGCTAAATTGCCTAGGTAAACAAACATAGAAAAAAATCCAAAAGCTTACAGATGTAGGCAATACAGGCTACACTACAGCATATACAGCTTTAGGCTCCTGTTTTTTAGTCAACGTACACCAACATATTTGTTTTCTAACATCATTGATGAAACATAGCTATTGCTTTCAAAGTCAGAGAGATTTCACAAAGCTCAGTTTTAATGATTTTGACAGTTTACTATTCATGTTAATTTTTCTTACAAAACAAAGTCTTGTCTGCATTAGGCAAAATTACAGGGGTTTTGATCTAGGCACCGTATAGCAGTTCTCTGAAACAATAGCTTCCTAAGTGTCTCGCTCTGTAATTAAAACAGGACAATGGAATAGGAAGATTGAGTGAAGAAAAAAAGTCAATAAATGAGAGATAATTCAATTAACTCTCTGTTTCAAGTCATTTGAAGAGCGCTGCACCCCAAGGCCGGGGCACAGGGGGAGGAAAGCAGTGCAGCTGTACGTACCAGGACACTACTTCCTCTTCTTCCCATTCCTCTGACTACCAGGGAAAGTACACCAATTGCACAGATTATTCCTCTGCTCCCTCCCCTCACCAGCAGTGTTCCCTCTAATTTTGTCCATCCAGGGGCAGAATATATTTTGTTATGTGCACCAAGGTATGTGCAGATGCAAACCATCAATAGAAACATATGCTGACCACCATGGGTGGCTATAGGCACACTGCTAATCAGCTGGGTGGCCTCTGAATTGCTCTTGGGCAGTCGTCCAAGTACTCAGCTTACAGGGAGCACTGCCCACCTGCCTGGAGTGAGAGGCATGCACATATGCCATGTACTTTCCCCTCACTCCCTGACAGTCAGGGAATAGGAAAAAGAAAAAGCAGCATCCTGGCACACCGCTACTTCTCCCTCAAAGCATGTACACTCGCCCCCCTGAAATAAAACCTTTGGCTGTTCCTGGCAGAGTCAGCTAGATATACTAGGGAAGCCGAATCAGTCCTGGAACCTTTCCTTGCAACAAAGCCCGCTGCCAGCTTTGTCCACATATCTTCTCTGAAAATACCATCACTGGACCTAGCCAGGTGACTCACAGAATCATGGGCACTTTCTCATGCTCCTCTACTAACAACATATATGCCATCATGTGCCAACAATGGCCAGATTCTCCCTTCCAGTCAGAGTATCAATATGTCCAGGACCTGAACTGAAACCCATGTAGTCACTAAGTAATGTTTCCACAAGATAGCTTCTTCTCTAAGACCTTCCCTTTTCAGTTAAGTCAATAAATTGTCTATTAGCTTATCTCAGCTAAAACTACTCTTTGACATCTTCTACAGTGTCTGGATAATAAATTATCCCTTTTTAATTCCATGAGTAGAAATGCTTATAAATACATGATACATGTCATGTTTTGCAAACACACTCACAAAAATGTATACAGTAAATTCTTTCCTATCCAGCAGCCCGGGGACTAGGAGGTTGCTGAATATTCAAACATTCTGGATAACAGAGAGGTATACCTAGCAATGCATAACACTAAAGAAAAACAAGATTAGATATTAAGAAACAAACAAAAATGTATGCAGAGTACTTTATTTACCATCAACTGTAGTATTGTACACTGTAAACTTTTACTGCATTAGCTGAATTTATTTGTATTTACTTTCATTATACTATACTTATGGAAAATGTAACTAAAATTTACTTATAGTTAAAATGCCCGTTATTTGAGACAGAATGCTGGATATGAAAGAGTTTACTGTATATGTCATATACTGGTTTGTATATACATACAGAGATACATTCAAACCATGCTTGTATTTCCAATGGTGCTCTTGCCAGCTACTTAAGATTCCAAGATTGTCATTCTGAAGCCTAGAATGCCCATTGAGTCAGTGTGATGAAAAGGAATACAAGCGTGTCTGAGAGCTCTTTCTGTTAGACTATCACTAAGTTCAGACATTACTAGAATATGTGGTCTGTTGTCATGCACTTTTTAAGATCTCAGCCATTTTGACTATATGTATTACACTTATGTGGTGTACACCTACAGTGAGGCATGTACAAGTAGTTTTCAACAATGTGTTATGTGGGCTGCATTTACTACTACCTGTATGGATCCGAGGCTGTCACCTGGCCATAGTTGTGTGCAGACTGGGCTGCATGTCAAGAGTCCTCATATAACTCAATCAGATATCACAGATAACTCAATCAAATCACTGCTCTTAATCTACAGCTATTTTGCAAGCAACAACAGCAATTTTTTGCATTTGGGAAACTGCACATATGATGTATCACTTGTCCCAGCTACCACAATTCTCAAACACCCAATACATAACAGAACGACCAGCACACACACTAGCTCCAGACATACACTGCCTTCCACAGCAGCACACACTTACCTCTCACACAAATCTCCAAGAATACACACAACTACTCACCATCAGTCACGTATTCTCTAAGGTTATGTATACACCAGAGGGTTATGTCACGAAAGCAAACAGATCTGCCTGATCACTCTGATCACTCTTAATAGATTTAAAATTTTTCATGAAATCACATAATGTGTATGCAATAGATGTTGAGGTGGGGGATATAAGGAGAGGAGACACTGATTTGAATGCTGTATTTATGATGATGCACGCTCTCGGATATGAACATTAATGTCACTAGTCACATCTTCCTTTGTAGTAGCCTAATTGTCTATCTCAGCAAAAGGTTACATATGGCAAATCCTGTATTCCTTTTTCAGGCACAACCCAGTAGGCAGGCCTATTAACGCTTTCTGTTATTTGTAGTGTTATTCTTCCCCCAACTAAATATTTTTCCAAACATTTGCATTATTCCCAAAGTGTTCTTCCCATCAGATATTCTTTTCCTCTTTCTTTTGCTTGTTTATGAACTAACAACCAAGCCTCAGTTTGAAAATGAATCAAAATTCCAACAGAATGTAAGAGAAATCCATTCTCTGTGCTTCTTTCACATCATGTTTGCAAAATACTCAGATCAAAACAGGTTTTTGACACACACAGCCTCTAGGGTCCCACTCATAACTATTGGTAAATATCATTTATGAACATTCTTTTTGCTTCAAATATAATCAACATTATGATCACAAAGATGCACTTCCCAGTAAGAATACAAACAGATGGAAGCAGAGGCAGTCAAATAATGATAAATTTAACAGAACAGCCGAGCGTGTTCTGATTGGATAATTTCAGTAATAGTGGCTCTATAACAAATCTAGAAGTAGCATCTGCATGATAAACTATCTGTCTTTTGTCTGGGAGGTAAATATATTAAACTCTGCTGGGAGGACAGGCAGAGATGAGACAGACATATAATTTGCAAGGTGTTCATTGATCCCAGCATCTAGCTGTTTGATCTACAGACAATTACAGGAGTGCCTGGCTCTGTCACACAGTGGGTTAGGATGCCATGAGCCCTGCATTTCACCTATCTTTTTTTATCATTTTACATGAAGAATCAGTCATGTTATGAGCACTGGTGCACAGAACACTCCTGGAAATGCTGGAATTTATTGGATGCGGAATTCAAAAGTTTTGACATGGCAGACAAAGAAGGGCCATCAAGCACAATGAGCATATGGCCTCACAAGCTTAGCCAAAAAAATCTTAATGTACATAGATGGACGAGAGAGTCAAAAAAGGAATAAAACAAGTTCAAGAAATCCACAATCTGATTATGGATATTACACACATACATAAAATAGAATGGGCTCAACTTGTGATAGAACATGAATTTGGTTCTATAATCACCTCAGCCAATGTCTTAATGTTGAGACATTTTCTTGCTTTGTGCTTCCAGGACTGAGACAGGAACCAAAAAAAAATTCTCCCCTGTATCCATTCAATCTCTTTCCCTGTTGCAGGACAAGCATGCCCATGCTCCTCAGGGGGCTGATGACAGCGTTACTTGAGGAAAAGTACAGCTGCTTGGGGGAAGATGTATTTAAGTACAAGTCACTGGTGTCCCTCTGGAAAACTACTTGGGTAAAAGTGAGCATTCATGTGCATGCACACATGACACATCTGGATTGTATTCAAGTATCCAGAAGTGAAAGCTGAGAAGCACTTTTCCTCAAGTAAATTCTGGGGTACTTTTTCCACCTGGTTCCAGCCCAGGTCCCTGCCAACAACAGTATGGTCCACCACTAGCTGGACAGGGAATCCTTCCAAAACCTGCAGAGCTCCCAGGGTTAAACTCCCCTCACCCTGGGCTACTTCTTACCAGTCTCTTCAGTAAAGTCCTCCTTGGCTCTTGCCTCCAGACTTCGGGGGACAGGCCTCCATGTCTTGGTCCATCTGCAGCACTCCCTCAGGGGCTCTAGTGGCACCATCTTCCCCATTAGCCGTCAGCCCTGACTGAGCGGCTCCCCCAGCCCTTATACTTGGCCTCCAACCAGTGCATGCCCACCAAGGCTTTGTGGGGTTGGGGCCTCCTCAGCCAGGTGAGCAAGGTTAATCCTCTCAGTCCCTATGTGGGATTGGTACACCTTGTCACATTCCCCTGTCAACCCGTGGTCAGCAAAAAAAAAAAAAAAAGTAACAAACAACATAAGTGCTATAGAAACCAGAAGAGACCAAAAAACACCGAGATAATAACAAAAACAAAAGCACTGGGATAATAATTTTTTTTCTCCTTCATTCTTCATCCATTTAGATAGGCCCGTTAGTTATGGATGATGTTGTTCATTGGCAGTTTTGTGAGTATTTGTGTCATGAAACTAACAAGGAGGTTTACTATATTACTCCACAGAAACCGGAAACTAATATTTGATGCTGTTGTTGAGACCATGGAAAAGACTCAAGAGGAATAAAGAGGAACAAACAGGAGACAAAAGCCTTCACCTTCTTTTGCAATGTCTTTGGAGTGTTTCATCACACATAGATGGGACTTATTTCTAAATATGAACCTGGAAATTCAAAAAACTCCCTTTTTGAAAATGAATATATATTGCATAGATGGGTAAATACTGACGCATTGTTCAGCATGTGCATTTTTATGCATTTTTAGTTATTGGTGAGCACCATTAAAATGGATGCTAATTATCATACAATATTTACTTCTGCCAATGGTTTTTGCAGTCCTTCATATACTTCAGCTATAAAATAACAAGCATACTCCCAAAGAATTTACATATTCCGCTTTCTCTTCTACGTTTGTTCTTTGACTTCTTCCTATTCTCTACACCCAAGAAACAGACAACTAGACTAATTAAACAACTAAATTCTTGGCTAATTTTAGGTACCCAATTCCAGCCCATTTGGATTCTGATCCAAAGGACACTGAAGGGAATACAAAGGTTTCCAATGACTACTGTGGATTTGAGATTGGGTGGGCACCTGGTGTCAAAATATATCACAAAGCATAAAACAGGCCATAACATTTCACCCAGGAATTTCTGCTTCAAGCATGTAAATAATGGTTAAGCTACAGAGTGAAGGTTACATTTTTCAAATTTAACTGCCTGAATTTAAGCACCTAGAACAATATTAGGCAATTAATCAAAAGAGACTTTATTTCTAGAGGTGATGAGAACCAGAAGCTTTATTGAAGTTAATGGATTAAAAGCAATAGAAATACATGAATATATTAAAAGCAATAGAAATATACAAATATCTACAATATTTTTATATTATTTCATTATATTTTAGAATCAGACATTATAGTACATTGTATGAAATTCAGAGATAAGACACAAAAGATTATATTGTTTAAGCCTACAGAATGTTTGATAATAATCAGTCTCTGTATCAAGGTAAAGAATCAAATATTATAGCCACATGTCTACTATCACAAGTTTGAGCTTGTGTTTGGCAGATGTTTTAATATGTAAAATGTTTACCTACAATTCACATGGACTTTACATTGTCGCTTTTGCAAACAGAGTACTGCTAAAAGATACTTATTCCCAGAATTTTTTAAGAATCTGTCTAATCATTACAAATACTAGATAGCTGTTGACCCCAGAGAGAAAAAGAGAAAAAGCCTGATTAAGGGGTCCTCATGTGGCAAGATGGGTTTTGCACTGCTTTCTGAACAGCCTTTGCTTTCTTTGTATATACAGTAAACTCTTTCATATCCAGCAACCCTGGGACTGGGAGGTTGCCAGATATGCAAATATACCAGTTTATCAAGAGTAGCTGAGAGGAGACACAGGCAGGGGTCAGTGCCCGTCCCCATAAGAAAGTTCAGCTCCTCCTGATCCCCAGCACAAGCTCCTCCCAACCACTGTCTTGTTTACCTTTTGGTGGAGACAGCAGGTGCCACTGGCAGGACTTGCACCTGGCTGCACAGCTTGGAGAAAAAAACACAAGGAGCCCCTGACTGCTGCCCTGCAGCCAACCCCCTGCCTGGACACCAGGGACCTGTGAGTGCCCCAGCTGCCGCTGGGTGGAGCAGCCACAGAGTAACAGGTCTCACCTGGCAGCTCTGAGTGGAGAGATACCAATAAATCCACTCAGCCTGTGGGGGTCGTGCAGCCCCTGGGACTGTCTGGGAAAAAAAGGGAGGGGGAAGCCATTCATGGCTGAGGGTTTGCCAGAGTTATGCCAGTTATCTAAGAGTTCCAGTTGATCAAATACCAGACGAACAAGAGGTTACTGTATTGGGTACATTTTTCAAAGCACTTACATGACTAAAAAGCCCAAGTCTCATTGAGTGCCAAAATATAGTGAAACATAGAAGAATAATTTGTGTTACAAAGGCCATTTCCATCCCATGTACTACCTGACTGAAGCCTAATTGTTATCAGTGAAGAATATTGGCAAGGTCAGGCAGAGACAACCTATGCCTGCTGATAGGGTGTGGTGGGAGACAGTGAGGGCAGCCAGGTCCAGCAGTGTTACTGAACATGCTCAGTCCAATCGAAGTAGCAAATCTGTGGAAAAGGGTGGGCATGTGATCCTGCATGTGCCCCCTCACTCTTCAGCTCTGATCAGGTCTTATTGGAGCTTGATCATAATGTTCTTGGCGATTTTACTCTCGAAAAATGAGGTTGGCAAGGCAAATGACATCAAGGGTTGGTTTTAACCCTAATCTTTTTATAAAGCCCATGAGAAAGTTCGTAAGAATAGTACATGAGCGTTAGTCCCTACCAAAGTGTCATAGTCAGATTGATGGAGCTTAGTGTCTATGGCGTTTTTGTATTTTCTGAATAAATTCAGTGTCTACATTTATGTTTTCAGCATCTGATCACTTATTTACATTATGGCAGTGCCTAAATCATCAGCTGGAATGAGAATCCCACTAAGCCCTTTACAGTCACCTAATAACAAACAGTCATTTTAAACCTAAAAAGATTTTAGGTGAGAGACACGAAACCACTGGTTCTATGCTTTCCTTTTTAAGGGAAGAATATCCTTTAAAGGTGAATAAACGTGAATAAAACTTTTTCTTCCAGACAGCAGCAAAAAAAACAACCAAAAAAAAAAACGGGGATTGGTATTCTGTACCACCCAGTGCCTGCCCATTTCTATGTTTGATTACCACAATAAATCAGAAAACCTGTGTGTTACAGGCTTTCCTTCCATTACAGCTGTTGCTCTGGTTAACATCTTCTGAATCATCCAATTCATCAGGATCACATATATAGAGATTTAATCCTTTGATTTTTTCTAAGTTACTTTGTTCTGAATTTTTTGCCTCATCCCCTCATTGACAGAGGAACTGGATAAAGATAAATAATTCAGAGAATCATTGTTTTTCTTTTCTGCTTTTTATTTTGGAGGGCAAACAGGGTAGTTCTCCATTTCACAGGTCTTTAGTAGCATCACTCAACACTGACGCTGCAGCATGAAATTCAAAGACAGTGTAAACGAGTACTGAACTTCTGAAATACAGTTAGCCCTATTGTGTTCTCAAAGTCATTAAAATGGTACATTTGACAAATGTTTATTAAATAGGACAACAGGCTGGCTACTATGGCGGGGTCCTTTATCACTGCTATGGCTTTCAGGGCTAATTTTTCTACAAAGAGCAAAACTGGGAATTGAGTTACAACTGATGTGTAATTACTACATAAATTAGACAGCAAGTCAAGGGTGAGAAAGGGAAATAGGGGCCTAAATAGATTGAGTGGATTGCTAATGGACTATGTAGTCCTTCACCTGTTCAAATCTAGACCAGGATTATGTACAATCACTGAGAGGCTATGAAGTAAATATGTTGCCCCACACCTCTGCACTGTTTCTCTCAAGGTAACTGTAGGACAAATGGACTCCCAAGCCCTGGCCCTTCATTTTACATTGCTACTTCACTGCACTTCAGTAGCAATGGAAAGGGGTTAATAATTTATGACTTATGCAATGACTTGTGCAGTGAATTTGCCAGTCTCTGTCAAGCTTCCAGAGTCCAAGTCACTTAGAACAAAACCAATTACAAATCAATAACCAAATTAGTAATTAGGATGCGAGACCTGGTATACTAAAAAACTTTCAAACCCCAAGTTACAAACATTCATAAACAGATGCCTGAGGTACATCCTTCACATCAAATGGCAAGATTTTGACACAAATGAGGAGCTTTGGAACAGAGCAAGATGAGAACCAATTGACATTCAAATCAAGAGAAGAAAGCAGGGGTAGCTAGGCTACACTTCAGAAAACCATCTTCCAGCTTAGTCTGGAAAGCTCTCACATGGAACCCACAGACAAAATGCAAACAAGGAAGACCTCAGACAACGTCGAGAAGGTCTATTGAGACTGAAGGACAACTGGGGTACTCCTGGAGTCAGCTAGAAGTTTTGTCTCAAGACTGAGTGAAGTGGAGGAGACTGGTGGATTACCTACACTCCACTCAGAGTACAAAGGTTAAGTAGTAGTAATTAATAATCTTTGAAGCAAGGCCAAGAACTGACTGAGCCACAAAAACCTAACTCTTAAGCCAGGACTGAAGCAGGATGGAGGACAACATACATTGCACTGCATACGCATTGTGAATTGACATTTAAATTTATGTTATAAACTCTTTGGGGCAGGGAATCTCTTCTACTACACTTGTACAATATCTAGCACACTGGATTCCTAGTCCTGGTTGGGAGCCACTAGAAACTACTATAATATTATTAAAAATTATAATTAGCCAGACAATTTCAGTTTCCAATGGTTTCAGTCCAGCCCCGTTTCATGAGCACTAAATTCACACAAAATTATTTAAAAAAATACTAAGAATTGATGACTGAACCACAGAAGTCTCCAAGGTTCTGATATTTGTCTGAAACTCTATTCTCAAGTCATATCAGACATACCATAAGAACTAGCTCTAAGGAGATTTCTGGAATTATTTGTTTTTGCCAAATCAGAATTGTCTTTAGAACAGAAGGTTTTTGAACAAATCTACGTTACTTATATACCCATTAAAGAGCTTTGGTACAGAAGGGACATACTTCAATATTTTAAACACGTGAATTATAACTTTTCTTCCCATCTTTGTAACATACTCAGTAAAAAGTGTGGAAAAATACCAGTCTTCTGGACATCTCCCCACCTCTGCTTTGCTCCCTTTTTTGTGCTTTTTTTTTTTCAGTACTTGCAAGAGCTTATAGATTTCCAAGAAAGTAGTTTATTGACCAGTATAAATCGATTCAAGTACTGAAAATGAGGTTACTGAAAGAAAGAGTATCTGTCTAACCATATTATGTCAGAGGCATTAACAGAAATACTTGAATTTTTTTTCCTAAAAATATGATTTAGCATTTTGTTTCAAATCAGTTTGCTAGTGACTATTAGGAATATTTGGATCTGAAAAGAAGAATGCATGGTAACAATAGAAGTACAACTTCTGGCCTTTTTTCTTATAAAAAAGTTAAGAAAAGAGAAACCACACACAAAGCTTCCTTAAAAATCTGTTTGGTATTTTCTACGGAAAGATTTAAAGAGCTGTTTTCAATTGGATTTATCTGACATACTGTGAAGGCATATAAAATACTTGGTATTAAAGGCTTTGAGCTCTTGCCCTGCACTGGCATAGTTGCCTAGCATAAATCTCTCTATTAATGGAAAACACTAAAATACTAATCTTGAACAGAGAGAATTTCATGAAGATCCACACAGAATGCAGTTTTAGATTATTCCCTATGAATTAGGGCCCTCCATCAAAGATATCTGAAGCATCGAAAATAAATATAGGATGCAATCTGGCAAGACACTGAAGTCAACGAGGCGCAGCTCATGAGAGGAATTCAGCACTTCACTGAATTAGGCTTGTGCTCAAAGTAAATGCTAACTAAACAATTTCCTTGAACAGATGATGAAACCCATTAGGTTTTGCACAGAGATAATTTTTATTATTAAGATAAGGGAAACAGTGAATAAAAATATCAACAGAATCAATTATCCCCATAGTATTTGGCATTTATCCTTTCAGTAAAGGATTGACAAGCATTTTACAAACACTGGTTACTTAAGCCACATGATTGCACCTATGAGGGGGTAACATTATGCCCATTTGTAAGATAAGTAAGCTGGGGCACTGAAAAATTAATATCATTTTCAAACACAGACATTCAAAAAGTTAGACACTTAAAAAAATGGCCTGAATTCCAAAGGTTTAAGTATCCATCGCTCCCAGAGCTTTGAAATACTAATAACACGAGTAGTCCTTTAGAACAACTGGACCTATGTGTTAGTAAGAACTATAGTCAATACTGTTTGTAGTATCAGGCTATGTCGAGACTGCAGGAAGATATCTTGTGACAAAACTCCTGTCGAAAGAGAGCATCCAGACACCAAGACACATCGAAAAAGTGATCCACTCTGCTAACAGAGAGTAGCCAGACAGCCCAGTTGCTTTCTTGGCAAAATGTCCGTGCAGAACCACGTCAGCCAGGGCTGCAGATCAGCAGTTCCTTCCAAGAGCCAATGCGGGAGCCCTGTGCAAATTCACACTTAAAGGGACCCCTCCGGACAGCCATTCCCTGCCCCTGCTGTGGCTAACCTACCCCTGCAAGGGACAGCAGAGTTCTCGCTGTGCCCGCTGTGCTTGCTCTGTGTTTGTGAGCAACACAGCTGGTCCCTGGGTGCCATGCTGCTGGAGCTGCCCCTGGGCTTGTGATGGCCCCACACGGTCATGCTGAGGTTTGTGCTGAACTTTCTGGCAGCTGCCTTCCTGTTCCTTGGTGAGGTCAACCCCGAGATCAGCTTTGGGACCATCAACCTAGCTGCAGGAGCTACACACCTGCTGGTGGGAGGTGGCACACACTACCCCTGCATCAGCAACAAAGGGTCCTGTGGCACCTTATAGACTAACAGAAAAGTTTTGAGCATGAGCTTTCGTGAGCACAGACTCACTTCATCAGATGCTGGTCTTGGAAATCTACAGGGCCAGGTATAAATAAGCCAGAGCAAGGGTGGGGATAACAAGGTTAGCTCAGTCAGCAAGGGTGAGGTTTACTACCAGCAGCTGATCTGGAGGTGTGAACACCAAGGGAGGGGAAGATGCTTCTGTATTTAGCCAGCCATTCGCAGTCTTTCTTTAAGCCAGAGCTGAGGGCATCGAATTTGCAGATGAATTGTAGCTCAGAAATTTCTCTTTGGAGTCTGGTCCTGAAATTTCTTTGCTGTAGGATAGCTACTTTTAAGTCTGCTACTGTGTGGCCTGGGAGATTGAAGTGATCTCCTACGGGTTTTTGTATATTGGCATTTCTGATATCTGATGTGTGCGCATTTATTCTTTTACGTAGAGACTGTCCAGTTTGTCCAATGAATATAGCAGAGGGGCACTGCTGGCACACGATGGCATAAATTATATTGGTAGATGTGCAGCTGAAAGAACCCACGATGGTGTGGCTGATCTGGTTAGGTCCTGTAAGGGTGTTTGTGGTTCCTCGTGCTGGGACTGCAGCGCAGTGTCCTGCTTGAGCTGGCTTAGGTGACTCTTGCAGCCTGCCCAGTCTGTGCCCACCTCCCACATCCTGGGGGTGCAAGACATGGGGCACTCACCACAGGAACCCTCTCTAAGCTCAGAGAAGGCCTGGTAGGCATCCTGGCTGCTGAGGACTGGGTCCAGGGCAATGACCAGGCTGCTCACTTCAGAGTCAGGCTCCTGCAAGGGATGACCCTCTGGTGGCTGGTCCTCATCATCCAGGTCCTGCTCCACCAGGGGCGCTTGCAGTCCCACGTCCAGGCTCAGCCCAAGGGGTGAGGTGTGCCCCCCCCCCAGTGCCCAACCACCGGGAAGCAATGGAGCTCTGAGTAACATGGGCAGGATGGGGTGGCCCATTGCATCCTGGGCCCTGAAATGCCCCTTCCACAGCTCCTTGACCTTCGCCCTCACTTGTTCCAGGGTGCAGCAGGGATGGCCCTGTTATGCTAGGGTGTCAGCCACGCAGCTGTAAATGTCTGCATTCCTGCAGTGAGCCTTGGGGTCCTGGAGCATTTCCTCCTCTGCCCGTAGCTCTAATAGGGCCTGGATCTCAGCCCCACTCCAGTAGGGGGCATACCTCTTGGACCCCCAGGATGAGTCCTGGAATCACGGAGGCTGCTCCCTTGAGAATCCAGGGGGTATGAGGCTGCCTGCTGCTTAGCCATGTTGCTGGTGTACAGCGAGGGTGCGGCTGTGAGGGCTTGGAGGACTGCAGTGTGTTGCTCGGCTGCTCCCATGATCTCAGCTTCCTGCCACAGGGTTCCCCAGGCTCACTGTGGCTATAAGAAGGCCCAGAGGCAGGAACCACAGAGCACTGATTGTTGTGGACAGGGTGACCCCCAAGGCACCTGCACGGCATCCCAAAAGCCTTTTCTGTCAACAGAAGCTCCCCCGGCATGTCCAGACCCACCTTTTATCAACAGACCTCTCTCGACAGAGGAATTCTTCGTCATGGCAAGTGGAGTTTGGCTGTTTACAAAACTCGCTTCACAATCTGGATGCTCCCCAGGTTTTGTCAAAAAAGTGGCCATTTTGTCGACAACACTCTGCTGTCTAAACATAGCCTCAGAGTATGAGGTGCCTGACATATTAAAGTGAGTCAGCAGCAATCTGAAGAACAGAACATGAAAATCCCTCACTACTAAAAAATGCTGCCTATTTTAGTAGAACAAAATTAACTCAAGTCAAAACAAATAAAAATCTTAAATGAAAGACAAAAAATGAATTTCATGCAGGGTTGTGAAAGATTCCACCATTTGGGCTTCTTTCATGAGAAGGGACCGAGCCTCAGGTGACCAACTCAGAGCTAAGTCATTTTACATCATCTAGAACCTGGCCCAAAATATATACATTACAGGCAGACGGATGGATGAACAGATAGCTAGACAGAGAACTCGAAGGGACCTCAAGAGGTCATCAAGTCCAATCCTCTGCCCTCACTGCAGGACCAAAGACCATCATCCCTGTTAGTTATTTATCCACCCTGTTCTTAAATATCTCCAATGATGTAGATTCTATAACTAGCCGAGACAAGTTATTCCAAGTTTATCAGATGCTGATCAAGTAGCTTAACATTTCACGTAAGAAAGACTGCAAAGAAATTAAAACTTGGGTAACTGAAGTGGCATTTCTCAGAAAACAGCACACTGTCCTCTAAAATTCCTCATTGAAAAAATACCCAAACAGCAACACATCCCTGAATACTGGGTTTTAAAAATAGGATTTGGAAAAGGTAAATGTCACTATTATTCTCCACTAAACAGGAAAGACTTTTTACTTTTAAATCTATATTTATACTTCAATGGAAAGTTATGTTGTAACTTGAAGAAAATTGCCAAACTTTCAATATAATTTGGAGAATAGCATAATCTTTACCCAGTTCTGGTCTGAACACATATTATGATTTTAACAAGTGCTTTGCACTGGAAAGGTTCTCAGTCACAGCAAATGTTTAGTACCATTGGAACAGGTTTCAAAATATATAAGAAAACAGATCATTGTAAAAGAGACATCAAAAGTTTTACCTTGAAGCTCTCAACAGTATCCAAGTATAACAAGGATGAGTACACGGAAGCTTGACTGCCTACTTCCATTCCTCCTCCCCAGCACCCTGTGACAAAGTTTATTCTGCAGTCTTTCATTAAAGTCATAGGGTCCTTAAATCCTCAGTGGACAATGGTTCCTCATCACATAATCATCATAACTTTGTACATTTGGCAACATTTGTTCCAAGGAAATAAAGAACTGAGTTTGCTCAGAGATTGAATTTCCTTTCACTTCTCCAGAGTACAGTCTTTCCAGTTCAGGGTTAAGCTTGTTGGCAATGCAAGGGGAAAATGGATTGCTGTCATATGCACTGTACATGGCTTGTGAACAAAAGACTTCAGTTTCTAGGGCTCCTGCAGCTCTTTAAACCGTCACTCCCTACATGAAAATAGCCTGAAATCAGAACTTCAGATAGGAACTTCTTCAAAACTGGGGGCTGAGAAGTTTGGATTTAATTCCCCGTATCAAAAGAAACTCCCTTTATTTTTCTGCTTTCTCATTACCTCCAAATCCAGGAGGAGCCAGTTCTACTTTGATGTGCCCAAAGCCCCAAATCTCACAACACATTCTCACAAAATTTCAGCACCATTCAAGATGGAGGAAGTTTCACAAAAATTATTTTTTCTTTGTAAGATTCCTGCCATCTTTGGCCAAAATTTTGTGAGAACTAAAGTTAAGATTTAACCATCAAATAATTCCAGTCCTAGTCCAAATTCAGCCTGAACGCTCACATCTTAATAAAGAGCTGAACTTCCTTATCCTATTTCTGCCTACATAAGGACCCTTGCATTGAATATCAGTAAGATTTGAGTGGGGGGCCTTTCAGCACTGCAGCAGAGAATGCACCCTTTAAGCTAAAGGACTAAATCCATCACTTAGTGGCAATAGAAGGTAGTTCTCTAGTTGCACATTCTTTATCATTGAATATTCATATTCTAGGTGCCCTTAATCCAGGAATGCCTGTGGCATGGAGGAGGAAGTGGTTCTGTGCTCTGGCACTCTCTCCCCCCAGCCTGGGAACAGCAGCACAGCAATGTGCTTCTCCTGAGACTTTCCCCATTTCTCCCATTGTGGTGGGGGACATGGAGCCACTTTTGCCCCCAGAAGCAAGGCTCCAGGTAAGTGCCCCAACCAGATCCCCCTCACACCCAGACCCTGCATCTCTCTCCCTGATGTGGCAACATCTTTAATTTATCATACTTTGTTTCCCAGGGTTGCCATATTAAAGAGGTTCAAGTGTACAGACTCTTCATAAACAATTGATTCTCCCCAAAACACTTTCGTTAACAGAGGGTACCAATAGGTATAAAGTCTCTAATTCCATTCCCTAAGACAGTCTCAATTTTCCAGGCAGACAGGGATGACAATGTGCTGATGAAATAGGAAACATCCTTCACTGGCATCTCTGTCTTCCTCATCAATGAAAAAGATAAACTTGCGTAGTATGTTTCATCTGACATACACAATGTTTTCCCATTTCTTGAGGGTAAATTGAATCACCAAAAAGTACAGTGGTTTCTCTTTGATCTTGCAGTGAAAACATGCCTCTTGACTAGCAGAATTCTAATCACCAGATCATGCTTCATGTCTTCCCTTACCATGCCTTTTTTAAATTGAATGCAAAATAAAAGTGCTCCTCATTATCTAATTATGCTGTGCATGTAAGTGTTACTGTGTGTAGGTTTGGTGGATTATGGGCAGCATTTAGAAACGCCTGTCTTTTCTGTTTCTAGTTGTATTTGATTCCAGCTAGCTGTTAAACTCCATGGTTTAAGTACATTATTTGTCAGTGTAGGAAATAGCCTGTATAAAACTTCTGGCTGCCATCCTAATGACGAGGTGGATCCTCCTTTGCTGGCTACGCCCAACACCTGTTAAGGGACGCTGACCTCATAACTAGGGGGTACATTGAGTCCTGGCTCCAACACTCTTTAAGCAAGGCAGTTCTCATTGTGGTGTGGGGAGTGCTCTTAAATGCAGCACGTCACCGTTTATCTAAAGAATGCTCATAATAAAAAGTCAATGGAATAAAGTGAGAAAGAGAGTCATTGTGTAAGTAAATTAATTACATTTTATTCACTGTTGATTTTTGTGCCATTCTAATACTTTTTTCAGTTAAAATTACTCTCTTTTGTGCACAGGATGAAATTACTGGACGTCAATGAAAAGGAAAACTCATCAGGCACTGGACTGCTAATATGTCAGATGTTTGGGCTCTAATCCAAAACAGTTTAGTTAAATTGAAAGGGATACCCATACATTTGCTATCACAGTACCCATTTAACAATCTCTCTGCATTACAGTCACATCTATGTATCTGAGATGACTGCCAGTGAAGAAATTCAGTGCCATGCCTCTCACTGGAGAAAGGTCATGGTTGGACACAGCTGTATGAGCAGTGGTACTAATATTCTGCCTCCCATCATCCTCACATGCCAGAGTTCTATTTTGGTGGTACCACATCTAGTGATAAAAAGTAGCTCAGCCTCCATGGTCCACTGGCCTCTAAGTCTCCTTAGAGACTCTGTCAACAGTTGAGCATATTGCGGTAGTACCTCCCCTACCACTCCCCCCAAATTATTCCCATTTCTCCCCAAATAAAAGGATGCGGTGACCAATTCATGTCACATAATGCCCAGAAAAGCCATTACATAGCAATGATTTGTCACCAAAAGCTTTGGACTGGGCTCAAGACGATGACCTTGGGCTGACATATAAGCTTGAACTCGATCATGGGGGGGAAAAGTGACGCTGAAATGCATAAAAAGGTCTATTTTGAAATCAGTTCTTTTGTATCTGACACTTTATTCTGCTGCTGAAAGGCATGCTGGCCTTGAGGCTTGCAATTATGTCTGAAATTACCATGTCAGCAGCACAGAGATCCAATCTCAGTTTTCATCAAACTATTGTCAAGCCAGGTATACAATGCCAAAACTTCAAAGTAACTATGTCTCAAGCTTATCAAAGCAGCAGAAAGAAGTGACATACCAAAGGGCCTATTCACTAAACAGTGGCTTATGTGGATCAGCCAACCATGTGAAGGTCTACTTTTCTTCTTGCTTGGGTGACAGAAAAATTACACCACAAAGTCTCTGAATACAAGTCAGGTGCTAGGTAGGTGTGTTCAGAATAGGAAGGGATGAACTAGTTTAATTTACTTTCAAATCCACTTTGAATATCATGAGTTAGAAGATTTGACTCAAAATGGTATACACAAAGCATTATAAAGTCTACATTCTGTTTACCAGAGACAGGGAGAAATAGAACAGAAAACAGCAAATGGAACAAAAAGACTGAATTAAAATAAAACACAGATAATCACATAGAAGGCATATTACTTTGTGTCAGTCTAACTTTTGTAGAATTCCTATAGTCCTCAAACAGAGAACAAGATACCTTGCAGAAATCATCGTTGGATTTTTGAAGTACATTGGAAAGGGCGAGGAGTGGAGGGAAAGATTAGAACTAGAAGAAACAGCTACATAAACTTAGAACCAGAAAAACTGCAAGACAGGGATTATACCTCTCTTTGTTCTTATACTTACTAGACCCTTTTTTCAGTTTTCAAAGGACACTAACTGCATCTTTATTTGCAAAATTCATTTACTGCTGCTGTTTTGTTTCAGGAGAGGCAACATACAAGATCCTGCTGTTGCTGACCTTCAATAAAAAGGCAGCACCTATGCACTTATGTCCCTAAATCTGTCACCCTGGTTCCCAACCTTCTCCTTCCGTTTTGCTGCTTTTGTTGCCTATTAAATTTTAATAAAGCAATTGCAACTTATTTGATATATGGATTAAGTGTGATTAAGTTTGGCAGTTTTCATGGGACCTCAAGGCATCTTCTAAAATCTGTGAGGTTAACATTGCACCTCTAAGTCTGCATCTGCCAACCATCCAAAAACTCAGCACGTGACTAGAAAAGGCATTTGTCGCTTTAGAACAGAGGCACAGACAACTTCCTAGCTAATTCCCCTATATAAATGCCATTTATATTCATGTGCACAAAATGTGGGATGTTCCAAACTGTGCATCAACAAATGGTTTGGCCAGTCTGACGTACCCACGATTTTTGATTTCTTGAGGCTGACATTAATGATGAAAATTAAAAATAAAGATAGGTTTCTGGGTCCCATTATGATACTTTTCAGGCCCATGGAGTGGGTGCTAGCTCCACAGTCTGACAAAATCTGACCTAATTCCTTTGTTATTACTTGAGTGTAAAAAGCAGGAGAGATCATCAGGGAGTTAATTCCTGCTCTGCTGCTGGGTGGTAGCGGCCATCTCTACTGAGATGTTTGCTTTTTCTAATTATATCCTTGACGTTAAGCATGTGAATATTTATACCATATTCTCTGAGCTTGGCACCACTATAGCTTGCACTTGTGTAATCCCTCATTGAAGTCAATTGAATTACATGCATGTAAACCAGGGCAGCTGAAAGCAAACTCAGGCCCTGTGGCTTTTCAGGCACATTGTAGATGTTTATTAGGAGTGAGATTTCTCATGCAGTGTCATATTTGTGTCTCTCTTGGTCTATTTCAGTGGGGTGTTAAGTAGAAGGAAGCTCATATTTCAGAGAAAGAAGCAATGGAGACATAAGGAGCACTGTTCCTTTTAGTAAACATAAATAAAAAGAAAAAAGCACTTGAAGGATCTGGAGCTGAGCAAGGAAGAGTGAGGCAACTAACAAGCATCCCAAAGACACATACAAAAGAGACTGTCACAGCTGGGAAATGTACAGATCCAGCCATGTATTTTTTGCCTTTTTAGTCTTTTCTAAACTGATCCTGTGAAATTGGGATTCACATCCATAATTGTTGTCATGATATCTAGAGTGGCTCACTACTTTGGATGCCTACTTCTGAGGATACTCAAAAGCAGGGAAGATACCCCAAACTGGTGACATGTTTTATAAGTAGATTTCTCCAGCCCATTACTTACATGCGAATTCCCAAAGCACTACAATAGTTTTATAATGAAGTCACAGACAACCCCCTTAGACACTCCAATCTATCTTGAGAGCCAGAAATGCTGGACTATGTGACAAATGGTTCTTACATACAAACGAAGTAACAATATTTCAAATGACACCTGGCCCCAAGAGACAAGTCATTCATTTACACACTAAATCTCACACCAAAGACAATACTGGTAACCAGTTCTATAGTAAACTAAAGGTTTGTTAGCTAGGGAAAAGGATGAGAGTTAGAGAGAGGTTAAAGCAGGTAAAATATATGTGCAGGTGAGTCAGAGTACATCATTCCAAATGGTAGTAGAGATGTCGCAATCTGACAGCTTCCCAAAAATGTCTCAGGGCTACCCATAGTTAACTCTGGGGGTCTCCATCTTCTCATGTGGTTATTCTACCCTGTTAGAATACAAACAGTCCAAAAACAAAGAATTTTTCTTTGTCATCTTGTTCTTCTATGAGAAGATGTTATAAATACAGACACAGTTTGGCAACCAGTGTGGGTTCCCTCCTACTGAGAGAGAGAGATGAATGTATTTAGTGCCTTTGATCTCCAATCATCATAGGCGGGCAAACTGGGCATGGTAAGGGTGCTGCTGCATCCCCTAGCTTGAAGTGGTTTCCATTAGATAGACGCTACCATCACCCCTACTACAAAAATTGTTCCAGCAGCTCTGCCAATCATCACAGAAAATGACCACTTGCTTTGAAATGCACAAGAATTAGGACTTTCCTGTTGAATTTTTTTCTCCCATTTGCATTACTCAAGGCATTTTTCTTGTTTGATGGGTATTTAGTTACAGGGTATATAAAATGTAAATGTTTGATATTACACTATAAGAGGATACACCTAAGTGAAAACAAAACATGCTGGCCATCCTACTAGTTTTCACCAAATACATTCAACAATCACTTTGAACTGTACTAATACACAAGTAAATGGGTCTGGTTTCAAGCAGTGAGTTTGTCAGTTCTCAGCCAATGCCTAAGCTTTGGCCAGAGCAGGCTCTTGACTTACCATGCCACACAGTTATATTGTCTTTTTCAGTTTACATTATAAAAGTGACTAAAAAATTGTATGATCAGAGCCTGCTCTTAATGACATAGCTGTAAATCTGAAGCAGATCAACCTATATCAAGAAATAAGGTGATCAGTCAAGAGACTTATGCTATTTGATGGCCAAATGTCTTGTTTGAGTGTACAATTCTGGCAAATCCAAACCCTCTCTTTGATTCAAACTGAACCCCCCAATACCAGTTTAAATTTAATTCAGATCCCACCTTCCTCAACCTATGTTATTTTCCAAATACCAGTATGATTATATGTGCAGAGAACAGTCAGATAAACAAATGAATGTTGCTACATAAGTGCAAATTATCACGAGCTTTTATGTATAAGTGCAAATTATCACTAGCTTTTATGTAAATTAGGCAGTCATGGGATAGGAGGAAAGATCCTTTCATGGATCGGGAATTGGTTAAAAGACAGAAAACAAAGGGTTGGAATAAATGGTAAATTTTCACAATGGAGGGGGGTAACCAGTGGTGTTCCCCAGGGGTCAGTCCTGGGACCGATCCTGTTCAACTTGTTCATCAATGATCTAGAAAATGAGGTAAGCACTGAGGTGGCAAAGTTTGCAGATGACACCAAGCTGTTCAGGACAGTCAAAACCAAAAGGGATTGTGAAGAACTACAAAAAGATCTCAGCAAACTGAGTGATTGGGCAGCAAAATGGCAAATGAAATTTAATGTGGGTAAGTGTAAGATAATGCACATTGGAAAAAATAACCCAGGTTACACGTACAACATGATGGGGTCAAATTTAGCTATGACAGATCAGGAAAGTGATCTTGGAGTTATAGTGGATAGTTCTCTGAAGACATCCACGCAGTGTGCAGCGGCAGTTAGTAAAGCAAATAAGATGCTAGGAATTATTAAAAAAGGGATAGATAATAAGACAAAAGATATCATACTTCCCCTATATAAAACTATGGTACGCTCACATCTTGAGTACTGCATGCAGATGTGGTCTCCTCACCTCAAAAAAGATATATTGGCATTAGAAAAGGTTCAGAAAAGGATGACTAAGATGATTAGGGGTTTGGAATGGGTCCCATACGGGGAGAGGCTAGAGAGACTGGGGATTTTCAGTCTGGAAAAGAGGCGATTGAGGGGCGATATGATAGAGGTATATAAAATCATGAGTGGTGTGGAGAAAGTGAATATAGAAAAATTATTTACCTTTTCCCATAGTACAAGAACTAGGGGACACCAAATGAAATTGATGGGTAGTAGGTTCAAAACCAATAAAAGGAAATTTTTCTTTACACAGCGCACAGTCAACCTGTGGAACTCCTTGCCGGAGGAGGCTGTGAAGGCCAGGACTCTATTAGGGTTTAAAAAAGAGCTCGATAAATTTTTGCAGGTTAGGTCCATAAATGGCTATTAGCCAGGGATAAAGTATGGTGCCCTAGCCTTCAGTACAAGGGCAGGAGATGGATGGCAGGAGATAAATCACTTGATCATTGTCTTCTGTTCTCCTTCTCTGGGGCACCTGGCATTGGCCACTGTCGGCAGACGGGATACTGGGCTGGATGGACCTTTGGTCTGACCCAGTATGGCCATTCTTATGTTCTTAGCTACCATGCCCTGTGCAGTACAATACACAGCATGGAGACAGTGATTGCCCTGAAGTGTCTATAGTCTAAAAGAGAAGGAGAGCTATTACATACATGGGACCAGAGGAATAATCTAGAGTTACAGAAATATTTTTGATTGGTTGGTTCACTTCTAATTGACCCTGCTGAATAAGGGAGCCTTAAAGACGGCTTTGAATACTGAAATAAGAAGAGCTTCCCATGCCTGGAGAAAGGAACAAAGATGTAAGTGGGAAAAATATGACAATGGAACATTGAAGGTGGAGAAGGCAGAAGATGTGCTGGAAAATGTACAAAGAATCCAGAAATCAATGCATGCTAATCACACACTAAAAGTTGAACAGGTTGGTCACCAGGCCCTAAATGATTTGGGCTTTAGAAATAAAAGTTATCAAAGAAGTGGAAAGTATAAAACGGTGAATGTGTAAGTTTCCATCAAAACCACATTGTTGAAGGGTCACAAAGATTAAAACCATAGAAAAAAGTTATATTTACATCAATGACTTCACATATAAGGAATGTTTTAACCTGTGGGCATTGTGTTCCAAGTATTAATTTACTGGCTACTCCAGTTAAAATTAGCTTTATGTTATAGAAGGACTTTTCTTTATAAATCAAGAATTTCAGTAACTGTCTAGTTTGTGGAGTTGGGACCTAGCCTTTCCAGTTTTTTCTATTTGAAGTAATTATTAACACTATTGTGACGTAGAGATAAACATAAGAATACAATTCACTACAGTTAATATCAGTGCAGAAAAGCAGAGAAACACGTCAGGTCAATGCTGCAGTCCGAGTTTGTTTGTTTTTATCCAGAATAATGATTAATATCGTGGCCCCACCCTGCATGTAGGGTAAAAAACACAATCCACTCCCAAGAAGTGACTCAGCGCCTTCACGCTCAGTTATCTATGAGATTCCTTGGAAAGAATCTGAGGTCCTTAATACTCAGTTGTTCCATCCCCAAAAAAAAAAAAAAAAGTCCCAGACTTTTCAGAGCTGCAGAAGAGTAAATACTTTATCACTATTTCACGCCTGTCTTTGTGCCTCACAATTATCACTGCAGTTCTGTGGCAGAAAAATTTCTTGGTTTCTGACTGCTTCTAATATTTTTAAACATCTTTACCAAGAACTAGATAGATCGAAAGTTCAAAATGTTAAAAGACATAGAAGTAAGGCATGTGTTTAAGCCAAGGTCCACCAAAGTCACTGGTAAGACTCCCATTCACTTAAGCAGGCTTCGGAGTGGCCCTTTTTCATCCTTGGTGGTTGATTTTCTACTTATGTAGCTTTTCGTCACTTGCATGGGACCACTCAGGAATAAGCTGAATCAAGTCCCATACTGGGTCATCATATTTTCTCCCTCCACAGAAATAACTTTAATATATTAATTGGAACTTTCCCAGCATGTATGTGTGAAGGGGCTGACTCACTGTTGCCACCTCCTTGAGGCTGGGTGTAGTGTAGCAGCTTTCTCTCTGCGGGGTGTCTCTTGCTGACAGTTGTTCTACATCTGCTGGGACCTGCCTCTTCCAGTGACTCAGCCTGTAGCTAGGAGGTCTTTCCCCTTCCAGAACATTCTGAACAAAAGACAAAGGGAATTAATACAAATAAATTAAGTTAATAAGAAAGAGAGAATGATTCCCTCTCAGTATGCATCATTATCAGGCCCTCCCTTTCTTCAGTCATCTAGGAAGCTCCTGCCCTCTGTCAAGACCTAAGGACTGATGGTCTGTTCTCTTGCCTGGTCTGTGACTGAAGTAAACTGTTCTGCTCTCTTTAATGCTCTTCCTCCAGCTTCTGCTTGCCTTGTAGATGGGGGAGGGTGAAGCCACTGTACCTAGGACAACTCCTTAACTCCTTGCAATCCGGTATGTAATTTGTATAACCCCATAACAGTAACTTACACAAGAAAGATTTATCTGATGATGAGCTACATTTCTGCTGTTTTGTTTGGTTGGAGTACAGACTAACGTGGCTACCTCTCTCTTACTAAACAAGAAAAAGTGAAATACCAGTGCATCTCTGTCTTTTAAAGGTTCTGCATCCATAGCCACCTATTTAACACCACATTCATATCCACAACTGGTACACCCTTAACTGAAGTACTGTACCTTAAAATGAAAAAAGGCATTGTCCTGTTCAAACTTAGGTGGCTTCATAAAGCAATTTTAGTTATCTGCTGAGATCTCCAGTAGGTCAATTAAGAGTTATACACTGTAGCCACAAAACAAAAAAGCAGGAAAGTAGCACTTTAAAGACTAACAAAATAACTTATTAGGTGAGCTTTCGTGGGACAGATCCACTTCTTCAGTCCATAGCCAGACCAGAACAGACTCAATATTGACTCAAACTTTATTGCTTTTTTGTTTTGATAGTATATAGACTAGCACAGCTGTCTCTCTGTTACTCATCAACATTGTAGCCACAGTGTGTCAACTCCACCTCAAAGCCTCTAAGAGCTCCATGCCAGTCCCAAGCCTGGATGAAGGAGGAGGGTTGGTCAGATGAGTGTTGATGCAATGACCGTGAAACAATAATATGAGTGATATCTGATGCCAATACAACTAAATGATAAAAGATGCTGGCTCAGACGTTGCCTGTATAAACAAGGTCCGTGACACCAATCGAGTGATCGGGGTTCGGAAAGAACAAGAACGTATACACTTGCTTCATCGATTTGCAAAAGGCATTTGACAGTATAGATCAGAAAGTGACTTGGATGGTGTTGGAGTCATATGGAGTGGATAACAGACAGATACGGTTGTTGAAGGATATCAGTGACAATGCAGAGGCAGCAGTGAGAACATGTGGGGAGTTGGGAAGTTGATTTAAAACAAATAGAGGTATGAAACAAGGATATCCAATATTGCCAGGTATCTTCATCATGCATCTGGAGAGAGCAATGGACAAGATCAAGGAAGAGGTAGAAGGGATATCTGTGCATGGGAAGAGAATTAATAACTTGAGGTTGTGGATGATATAGTTGTAACTGAGGAAGATGAGGAGAAGCTAGCAAAAACAGTGCAGGTGCTAAACAAAGAAGGGAAGCAGTAGGGACTGATTATGAACATCAATAAAACAAAAACAATGGTATTTGGAGACAAGGAAATAGGAAGAAAGATCATTGTAGAAGGTATTGAACTAGAAAATGTAGAGAAGTTCACATATCTGGGAAGCAACATAACATATGATCTAGACTGTAAGAAGGAAATAGCAAATAGAATAGTGAAAGCAAGTGTGAGTTTGAAGGTGATGGATAAGATTTGGAAAAGCAAAGCAATTTGCTTAGGAACAAAGCTGAGCGTCTTGAAAATGTGTGTAGTCAGCAGCATGTTGTATGGATGTGAGACATGGGTAATAACGAAAGATTCAAAAAGAAGAATATTGGCATTCAAAAGGAGTTGTTATAGAAAGATTCTGAGAATAGATTGATGCAGAAGGTCACCAATGAGGAATTATATAGAAAGATACAGCTGAAAGAGAACCTGCTGCAGAAGGTTAATAAACAGAAGCGACAGCTGTTTGGGCATGCTCACAGAATGAACAACAAACAAAACAACAAGACCCTGGTATTCGGCATAATGGACAGTTTAAATAGGAGAGGCAGACCCCACAGAGAATGGATAGATGATATAGTAGATTGGTGCAGAGCTAGTCTACTGAAACTAAGCCACTCCGCACTGGACAGGGAAAGATGGAAAGGAATAGTGAGAGAGGTATTAGACACCAACAGGCGCTGAGCCCATGGTTATCGATGATGATGATGATGACGATGATGAGTCACAGTGCCTCTTGATCCACTCAGCTGCATAGCTCTATAAGGCACAGCATTTTCAGGTCACCTGAAATGACCCATGGCAGAATGGGGTGGTTTGTTTGTTCGTTTTTTGCTAAAACCGAAAAATAAAAAGATTATGACACCAATTCTACAGTCACACCTGTGTAGATCCAGAGTAACTCCGCTGAAGTACATTGTGTTATACACGTGTAGAACTGGTATACTTGAGAGGAAAGCCCGCTCCCATAGTCAGGGCTGATGCTCACATTAAAGCCTGATTACACATGATTGCCATCTGATACATGTTGTATAACAATATTAAGCCCCACAGCTTCTGAAAAGCAACAGCACTTGCTAGCAAAGGTTTTAGCCAAAGGATTTGAAATACCTGCACTTAGCAAAGGACTGACTCCTCAACAATAATCAGCAAATCCACATTTGTAGAATATTAGCCCTTCTTCATAAGCTTTGACTGCATTGATAACTCTGTTCATTAAGATGGGCTGTCTCACCCAAATCAGGTGCAAATTCTATCCAAATTAACATAAAATGAGCTATTCCCCATCTCATGTGTAAATAACCAGCTAAATAAATCCCTTCTTTAACTCCAATAACATTATCAGAGGTGGCTCTTTTCTTCCTTTCACTCTCCACTTTTTAAACGTAGAACTGTGTTTAGAAAGACTCATGCTCCAAACAATCAAACTATCCAGAAATATTTACCAGTAAAAGACACCTAAGACAGAGAATGAACATACAACTTGAGTCATTACTGCAGCAGCTTATTCATCTTGAAAGGTAAAATTCATAAATAAACTAATAACCAGTTTTAGCAATACCTCCTCTGGAATTCCAGTGTTTTAAAATGACCACCACAGATTGCTATACTGTCTACTGGGTGGCATCCCTTTCTAACAATTAGCTCTGCTCCCTTGTTCAGCTGCTTTCTTCTTCTTGTCCGCTGTTCAAGTCTTCTTCTGCTTACAGAGTCACAGCATAGCTTCTTTGTGCCTCCGCCCTCTAGTCAGGTCACACAGATTCCCGTACCAGCAGCATCTTCCGAAGTCTCTCTGCACAAGCAGCCTTTCACGCAACTCCCACAGAGACTCAGGCTGTCTTCCTGTTCCCTGTCCCAAGCAATATCCCTCTGCAGTGGATGATAGGGGACCTGCGGTCCACCCTTTACCCTGGGTTCCAGTCTAGGGTCTACAGTAAGCATTTAAAATCTGGCCCTTCACCAGTTCTACTACTCTCTGCCCTAGACTACCTCCTACTATGCTTCTTTAAAGTTCTCCTTTATCAGCCTTCTTAGTCAAATGACTCTCTTAGGCCTACTAGGTAAACCCGTCCTGATTGGAGGGTTCTTTCTCCCTTAACCTTAGGATTGCCAGGTGTCTAATGGCGCAAAACTGAACACCCCTAATTAACCCCTTCCCCAAGGCCAGCCCCCACTCACTTTATCCCTCTCCCTCAGTCGCTCACATTCCCCCACCCTCATTCACTTTCACTGGACTGGGATAAGGAGTTGGGGTATTGGAGGGCACGGGCTCTGTGTAGGGCCAGAAATGAAGGGTTCAGGCTACAGGAGAGGACACTTGGGCTGAGGTAGAGGGTTGTGGAGTGGACTCCTCCTGAAGCCGGAGGTTCTGTGGTGGGGCTGGGGATGAGGGCTGTAAGAAGGGACTCTGGGCTGGGGCAAGGTGTATAGAGTGCCAGAGATGTTTACTGGGGCTCCCAGGTCACAGCAGCCCTTCAGCAGAAGACCAGGGAGGTTCTGCATACTGCCCTTTACCCTACAGGCACCGTCCCACAACTCCCATTCATCATGGTTCCTGGCCAAAAGAAGCCATGGAGATGGTAACAGAGGAGAGGGCAGTGCCCAGAGCCTCAATAGCCTCCCTGTAAGCACTGTCACAACACTGCCTCCTATCCTGTGGCTGCTTCCTGGAGCTGCATGGAGTGAGGGCAAGCAGAAAGTCTGCCTTAGCCCTGGGCTGAGCCTTCCTGCCTATAGGACAGCTGCCCCAGGCCACACTCTTTGGGAGGCCCATAGCAGCCACCCCAATCATTCTATGGATGGTAGCCCATAGGGTCCAGGGCAGCCTGGGGAATTACCCAGGGACATGGTGCAGGGTAGCAGCAGGAGTCACCCTCCCCGCATTCACTGTGGGGGCGGGAGCCGCAAGAAACAGAGCTACGCAGCAGCCTGCTCCACTCTGCTGCCCTCTCCCAGCCGGGTTGTGCCACTTTGTTGCCTGCTGTCATAGCAAAGAGGGTCAACCCAGCTGTGAGATGGTGGTGGAGCAGAACAGGCTGCTGCATGTGCCATTACTCTTCCCCGGCTTCTGCTGAATTGTTGTCCCCCACCAGGCTCCCCAGTAATCCCCTGGGGCCATGTCTCTCAGGGGAAGGGGCTGAGCAGCAGATAGGTTTAGTGAAGGGGTAAAGTGGGGGCAAGGTGAGGATGAAGTAGAGACAGTGAGGCAGGCTGGAGAAAGGCTCCAGGCCTCACACACCACTAGTGACAGCCCTGGACCAAGATCTGCGCTGCACCTCTGTCTGAACTTTTAACAACCCAGTCAACTGAGCTGACCAGAGCCAACAGGGTCCCATTCCAGTCAAAATCCAGACACCTGGCTGCCCTACTTAGCCCACGTTCTTTTTCTGTGAATTTTCTCCTGCCAACCTCCTGGCTTTATAGAAGCTAAACCAGTTTCTTCTCAGGCAACCTTCTTTCTAACTGTGCCCTCCATACAACTTATATCTCCCATTTGCAGCTTCATTGGCTGATTGGGCCCATCTCTCTTCAACCACCTAAGGGCAGGGTGACTACACCCAGCAATGTGACACTAACATTATAGAATTTGGGGAAAAGCAGGCAGATAACTGACTTGCTAACCTATAATACCTCAACTCTTCTATATGCAGCTTGCACCTCCTTAAACCAGGACTCTTGGGCACAGCAGGACCACAGATGTTCCTGGGCCAGAGAACCCCAGTGGCTAGGAGTCAGTGAGTAGGAGGCCTGGCAGCCCAGAACCCAGCAAGGGCTGGGAGTCAGGGCCACAGCAACAACAACAGGGAGGCTAGAGCAGGGGCCATAGCAGCTGTGGAAGGGGAGATAGAGCTGCAGTACCAAGGGCTGGGGAGCCAGGGCCACAGCAGGGAGTTGGAGCAGGGGCTGCAGCACCTGCATCAAAGGACCAGGAGCCATGCTGGGAACACTCAGCAGGGGGGCCAAAGAAGGCAGCCTGGCTAGGGCTGGTGGCAGGGTGGCCAGCCGGGACAGAAGTAGAGCCAGCAGTAGGCTGGGGCTCTGGTAGCAGGGGACCTCCTCTTGTCTGGCAAATTCCCTCATACTGGACTACTCAGGTCCCAAGGGTGCCAGACCAGGGAGGTCCAACCTGTACATGTAGTCATGATGTCAAGAACACTGATTCCTACTACAACGCCCACAACATCCATCATCCCATGCAGAATGAGCAAGTACCAGTCCTACTGACATGTCATCATCTTGTACTTAAGAATAAAAGTCACACTATATGCTTCATTAATGTTAATGGCTTTTGAACAGAGAAGTATGTGTGCTGCAAAGTTTGGATAAGGATTTAAAAAAAAAATCTCAAAGCTCAGGAATGGTCAGATTAGTGGCAAGGTATAGTCCAGTTAATTTCACGTACTTTAGAAATACTCACATGAATTACTTGTAGGAAGAGAAAAATATCAGCTCTAGTCATTCCTTTTTTCCATCTGTGCTTTAGTCTTCTTGCAGTCAAACGTAAGCCACATTTTTGCAGACATCTTTATGACCATCTCTACACATTACAGAATAGGCTGCAAGATTTCAAAACATAGTTGAGAATTTAGTTGTTTCAAAGCCAGACAAGTTATATTTTATTTAATCTTTTCCAGTGGTGAGTTCATCTTCTATTACCAAACCAATACTATAACCAAGGAAAGTCCTTCTTCTAGGGAGGCTATAGCTGATGCATTCCTTCAACCTGCCTTAAGTCCCTATCTTACTGTCACTGAATTCAGTGACAAAAACTTTATGAGGCAATATCCCGCTCTAAATTCTAATCTCTGCATTATTTAGAACAAATGTAAGAAAGAAACAGCAACTTTTAACTTTATCTGAAAATTAGCTCCAGAAATAATGGAAGGCAGAAGGAAATCAGACTGGTGTAGTTGATGAAGAATCCCCACGAGCCCCAGTTCAAGTCTTAGCTCAAGTCCATGAGTTTATTTCTCTGATTTCCATATGGCCCCCTTTGCACTCAATTTAGCAAATAATTCACCTGAGCTGCTCCGATACACAGAACTGGATGGTGAAGTGCAGGGTATGTCTCTATCTTCCAGATTAAGGCATTAGTCTGGCAATCTATGACGAATTTTCACTGCAGATCTTTCCACCTGATTTGTGGATGTCATTTCCAGGTTTTCCCAAACAAAACATTCACCAATCTTTGCAGAGAAAAATATGGTTGTAATTAACAACCTTATCTTATGGTACATAAATCAGGAAAAGGGAGAAATCTCTTTAAATGAAGACAGCTACCAAAGGAATTATTTTGCTTCCTATGAGGTATATAAGAAGCACAACCTTTTCAATGGCTGGCTTCAATTAGTCAGTTCTAACTGGATGCTCTAGTTCTGTATTTTTCAACTTTTTTTTAATAAAGTACCCTTTTTTTAAAAAAAAAAAAAAAAAAAAATATCCCCAGTACCTTCAATTTTCAAACACAATTTTTTTTTCTATCACTGCAACACATTTGTTTAAACAACTTAATTGTAACTGGTTGGTTGGCAGAAATTGCGTATGGGCAATAAACTTGCTATCGTACTTCTGACAGTGCAAAAAGAATAAATAAAAAATAGAGGAATATAAAATAAGTCCAATTTTTTATGTAAAGAGGTTGAGAAACACTGAGTTAATGTACCCTCTGAAAGAGCTCTGAGTACCCCCAGAGGTACACCTAATCCTGGTTGAAACCCACTGCTCTAGTTTGTGTTGTGGAAGCCTGCACATGGTCTTTTGTTAAAGCTGAGCTTAAAGCAATGGCTAATTTAGAACTCAATTCTGTACTGCATAGATTTTTATCTTCCTTTTAACTAAAATGATTTGCTAATACATCTTAGTGTTCTCTAACAGCTGTTGCTGTCTAATTTCTCATCATTTTGCTGAGCACTTGCCCACTGCAAAGATATTAGATTGCAGAGGAGGTTTCTGACCTGGAAATAAGGCAAAACTACTGGCAGTTTGATAAAAGTTGATTTTTCTAAAAAATAATTAACTGGACATATACTACGTTTCTCTATTAGTCTTCAGTAGTTACTTAGCTTACAGTTACATTTGATATATGTTTTCCACAATTTCATCTTTTTGGTCTTATCTGTCAAATCTAACAGTTATGATTAAATTGTATGACAGGTCTCATAAGCTGAGGAAAGTCAAGTCTAGCCAGTATTTGACAAAGGGCAGACCCACAGAAAGCACTGGCATATGCTACAGAAAATAGTACAAGTGATCCAGTATGTGGGATTCATCCCTCTGATTCAGTATTGAGCAAAAAATGTGCTCCTGCAGGTGTTAAGAGCAGAGGTACAATAATGGCCTTGAGCACTTATGATTATAAATACAATATGATGTTATTTTGTAAATCAGGAATCAGCAACCTTTCCAAGGCCGAGTGCCGATACTTGACCATTTGACCTCTAATACAGTCTGAATGCTGGTGATACTTTTTAAAGTCACTAAGAGTCCTACTTACAACAGCTTCATTAATAAATAAATTGAGATGCAGAGCTTTGCCATTTAGGTGGTAGTTGGTAGCATTAGCTGGTCTTTTGTTAATCCACAGATGGCACGGCTTTGAGCAAGCTCCCAGCTGCATGGGGAAGGAAGGGAGGGGCAGAGCTCCCACCTCACATGCTGATGAAAATTGGCTCAAGTGCCACTATTGACACCTGTGCTGGGAGTTGCTGACCCCTGTTTTAGACCATCTTGTATATCACCAGTGTCTCATTATGCTTTACAGATTTAAGCAAAAAATAAAAAAAAAAAAAAAATCTGTTATCCCAGATCAGTCTTTGCAAATGACAGACAATTCCAAAATCTTAAATTGAATTGTGTATTTCTTCTTAAATTACATTTGTAATTTACATCTTTTTGAACTTGCCCCCATGTAGTTTTAGTTTGATAAAGTATTCTAATTCACTACATAGCCATTATATAGGTGGACGACTAGTTAAGGCAAGGTTGTGGGAGGAGACGGTGGGACAAACGACAAATAAAAACCAGCTAAAGATAGTCTTGAGCCAGTCAATGGCCTTTTAGTCAGCACAGATAAGCAAAGGATTGTCTTGGGTGCCCCAGGAATAGATGGTCTTAGCACAGCAAAACATGCCATCACTGAATCTGCTAAGCTGGCTCCAGAGGTGGCATGGGAGCCCAAAGTCAGGTAGTCATGCATCTGGTTTGGTGATTATATGGAAGTTCCTGGTAGTGGCAAAGGCTTGTTCCCAGTCTGCCCACCACAATAAACTGATGACATCGTTAGGTAGATGGTAAATACACAACACTATCAAGACAGAACTTCTACTATGCATTCTATGGAGAGATGCCTCTGATATATCACTGAAGTTTGTCATTTTATGTACCTTCTTGACCAGATTGTTTGCTGTTTTCAGACACAGGATAATAGGTGGAGGATTACTGACTCAGAATGGTAACCATGAAGTTTGTAAGCTTTTGTTTATCTGTGTGGTAATTCTTATGGAATGATTAAGACACGGTATGTACTAGTCTACCGTAGGCAGATTATTCACCAAATGACTAGTAGAGAGAAATCCCTCAACTATACAGTGTTGGCGCATTTCCTCTTCACACAGAGCATCTTATGAGCAAAAAGATTCTTGCTCTAAGACTTGCAAAACTTTAGGACATTATTTTGTAAGTACAGTACCCACCAATGAACTCAGGTAGAGTTTCTGCTCTTGATTTTTTGAACTACTTCAGTAAGATGGCATTTGTGTGCCAGTGAGCAATTTAGGGTGACCCTTAAATACAGAGTCTTTGAATCATGTGTCAAAAGGATTGGCTGAAGCTGGCTCTGAAAATGGTGTCAGAAGACACATGTTGGCATGGTTTTGGAGGTACCTGGTTTCAGTCACCATTTCTTGCCATAGTCACGTGTGGCAACCATATCATGGTTCAGGATCTCTTCAATCTTCAAGTAATCAGGATATCTTAAATCCAAGCATTATATCATTATGTTTGCGAGCTGCCTAGAGATGGTGTTCACTAGGTTATTGGTGAATACATTTAATAAAGTTGGACCAGCATCGACCTCTGCAGGACCCTGTTCTGCTGGCATCTCCAGGTGCTGGTTTTCTGGCTTCAGGCCATGTGAAAATCTCTACTGTGGCATATCAGCTCAGTTTCCACAACAACTCATCACAAAGAACTGCTGACATCTTGTGCAGCAGACCAGCGTGCCAGATAGTGTCATAGGCTGCTGTAAGGTCAAAAGAGAAGAACTCTTGTTTTCTGCGTATGTTGAAATCTATTCTCAAAGCACACAGTAAGTGCTATCACTGGATCACAGATCCTTTGATTTGTTCAGAAACCTGCCTGATCATCACCATAAAGCTGTTGTGCTTTGGGCATATGTCTGTATGATTGTGTCTGCTGGAATTTATAGCTACTATTCAGGAATATTTGAACAATAACTGGTTACTAAAAAGAGTGGGCTTTACCAGGGTTTGGTAAATCTATAACCTCAGATTTTCATGGTATTTTGTGTATCATTTTTCTGAATGATGCTGGCCAGGAAGATTATCCACTACTAAGTTTGTCCCATGGGGATGCCAAAAATGAGACATGATGTCTGAATGAAAAATGAATTGGCCTCCTTAAACAGTAAGATAATTATCACAACCCAGAAGTAGACAACCACCTTCTAGAAAGCCTGTATGTAGCCCAAAGATCACACCAGGAAAAAGCCATCTCAGAAGTGAACATACCAAGATCTCACATGAAAACCTGGACATTCATCAGAAAGTTTCATCTATGAAAGTCCAGTAGATATGTGACAACAATGGCCTTCCTACGTTTCATCCTCAACCTCTAAGAACTGAGAACAGTTAAACAACTCTTGAATTGTCACACAAAGGTATTTCAGAGGTGGCTGATGTGATAAGTCCATGTAGGGTGTAAGTTACTTATGGGTTGATCTAGCTGAAGCTTTTATTGTGTTAATTACTATAGCCAAGGCTGTCACACTTCATGAAATGATTCCACTTCACTGCTTATTGTGGTGCTATAACTGCACAGTGTAGACCCAAACGCCCTGTGATTAAACATGAGCTCTGTTCTCTGGGTTACATTACATGGGATTAAGTAAGAGGGATTGTTTTACTAAAGGAGAGCACAGTAAGAATTTTTGGATGTTATTCTGGAGCTACATTCTATTTGGTTAAAGTCCTCTTTATTTTGTTAACTTACCATCCATTTTTCAAGGCTCTATCACAGCTGTTTAGCACTGGGTTTGGAAGTTTGTGCTGCGTCTCATGAAGTTAGTGCCCTGACAATTTCTGCCTTACAGAGGCAAGCTGAGGCATGACTTTGTGAGGCACCTGCTAAAGGTAGAGCACCTTTTATTGCTTTCATAACATGGAACAGGCATTTGGCCCCAAGCGGATACTGCAGTTATAATTATTTGCTTACCAATTAATTTGTTTCCTGTGGCAGTAATAAGCAGGCCAACTGAGAAAAATTTGGGGCCCTGGTGTATCATGTTGGCTAGAGATCTGGTACATCATGATGCCTGGGGCCTCCCTTTCCATTCTCCATCACCTCCACTCCGATTTCATCCCTGTTGGGTTCCCTTCCCTCCCATCCATGTCAGCCCTGGCTATAAGGATGACATCTGATGAGCAAAAAGAATCTTGCTTTAAGACATGCAAAACTTTAGGACAATAATTTTGCACTATGCTTTTGCACCATGCTTTTCACTATTTTGCACTATGCTTTTCATCATAACTCCTTACAAAGGTCAGATTAAGATATCATCAACCCAGATTTTAGAGACTGGCCAAATGAGGCACAGAATATCTTTCTGGTGATCACACAAGTCAGTTGCACAGTCCATGAAAAACCTAAGCTTTCTTGACTCATCATGCTATGCTCCAACAGCTTGACCACAGTTGCCTTGATTTGTCTGTGCATAAAAATTCAACAACTTGTTTTAACATTCTACAGAGGGATATTGGAAATATTAATTCCTAGAAACCTTCTGAGCTTTAGAACATATATCCCTCCTTCGTGAATTAACCGTAGCTTATTTGAAAAAGCTACGATACATCATCCTGCATAAATAATCAATTGACAGCACCTGCAGCGACAATGAGATATGCCTTTTATAATTAACTATAAGGGGGAAGGAATCATTATTAATATAAAATGCTTGAAATAAAAATTGCCAACCAGATACACTATGGTAATGCTCTGAGAATATTTCATACATTCAGCACAAATCATGTTGCACATACCTATGAAGTGTTAACCTCTGCTACTGTAGTAAAACTGTCAGTCCTGATTATTTAAAAGGTGACTACCTGCAGGCTTTGCCTTCATTCCTTCTTGTAATTAGTACGTCCCACATGCCTGAGCTGACTGGCTAGTGCTCCGCTGTGCTCTGTGCATATTGCATTTGGCTCCTGCTCATGATTCATTGGCCATGCAGAGACAAAAGTTTGGCTTCCCTTTTCCAAACAGTGATTTATTCCCAAGGGGATCCATCCCTCTGCAGTCAAATAAAACTAATGTAGGCATTCTTCATCAGAGCAGAGATAATGCCCTAAACATCAATCAGCACTCCAGCTAATACAAAGGTTCATTGTAATGATAAAAGACGCAAATCGTACAACTCCGTTTCAGTTGAGTTTGCCATATCCTATGGATATTATATTACATAGTCTTTTGCTTCAAATCCTGTCTTTGTCCAACTCATTTTCCTTTTTTGAATAAAGATTTCCTATATTCGGTTTTGGGCCTCATCTTGCAAAGTCCCAAGCATATTCATCTTCCACCTTACTTTATGTCTAACTGGTGTTCATTTTCTGTCATTGAGAAAAGGAATGGCTTACAGTCAACCGTTAAGTTAGAATGAAACAACTGATGCTGTTTTCACATCATGGTAAGAAGTGGAAGTAAAAAAACTGTATGCATCCATTCAAGAATAATAAGCATGAAATAAAATGAGCTAAATTCTGAGCTCAGTTTATATGGTGTAAACCTGGAGTAATCCCATCTACTTCAATGAATTTATTCCAGATCTAACATGGAGTTACTGAATTCACAGTCTGGCCTGTCACACACAGTTTAAGGGACTGAAAGTTTAAGGGGACATTTGCAGATTTAACTGTTACTACCAAGAGCTCCTTTAGACTCAAAATCTGTTCTAAAATAAATTTTAGTCACATTATCTTTTATTTTAAAATGTTATCTCACTTTTTTAATTCATTCCTTAATAGTCTGTAGATTAATTAGGCTAGACAATTTGCTTTTAAAATTCCACAGTTTTGCATTGTTACATAAAAAGGGATGCCAGGATTTAATCCTCTACATATGAGCCATTCCAGACAGAGAAGTTCTCCACTTTAATCTACACAGTATGTTGCTGTGGCATATTCCATATTGGTTCTGTACTAAAAGGAGTATCACAATAGTTTACATTTATACAGGGCCTTTTATTTAAGGATCTCAATGCACTTTACAAGGGGGAGAGTGAATATTATTACCTTAACTCAATTTTAATATGGGATAAAAAGAAGTAAAAGGTTAAAAGACCTGCACAAGTCAAAGGCAGAATCAGGAATTGAGCCCAGACCTGCTAACTCCCCACACCCTGTTCTAACTAATATGTCACAGAATCCATTGTAATCACAGGCAGAAGAGCTCTGCTGTGATAAGAGGATTTTTCTATTTGAACAAATTGGCCACATTAGGAATTAGTTCTATGTTATTTGAGTGTGTGCATGCACGCGTGCACATGTGCACACTTCGCTCCCAGCCCTTTCCCTCCCAAACCTTTAGGGATTTTTTTTACATGTCTCACGAGAATCAATGCCTGAGACATTATCTCTCCATCCTGAGAGTTCAGAGAATTTGCATGACATCATGGGCATGACCCCCTCACTAATCACATTATACGCTGTTTAACTTAACACTGCTAAGCTTTTGTCTTATAACAGTGTAAATACCATTTTATTGTAAATTAGATTATTCAAACCTCCTTGGTGTCTAGGTCAGTTCTTGCGTGAGGTCTTTGCTCACCCTCCCCACACCCCAAATTAAATCTTTTTGCTCGATGAGCAAGGGCATTTCTTCAGAAGGAAGCACAATAAAGAAAGTAGTCTCGCCTATTATCTGCTTCTGACTCAGCAGTGGTGAGTGCAGTTTGCAAGTGCACAGAAGAATGCATGCATCTGTTCTTGTTTCTCTTTCTTCCCTTAGGCTAAAATCAGTAGGTATTGTTTCTCTCTTCTAGCTGGCTGGGCCTCATTACAATCTTCCTGTGAGGTAGCCTATACCTGAGACCTTATCATTTTCTTCTACCAAACTTAGACCTACCTATTCCAGCTGGGCATCATTGTGCTCTCATGCACCTTTGTCCTTAAGGTTTCTCATTTGTTCGCAAAGAAATGTCTCAACATTCTGTGTGTGTGCACACATGTGAACACACTGTTATCTTCCGTAAGGCAACAGATAAATCATCCTAACATCAGTCATGAGTCACAGCTGATACTACATGCTGTCTAAAGCATGAGATGGCCAAGTCTATCTTTCGAAAGAAGCCCTTCCAGAAGATCTCTTCCAAAAGAAGTTCTGTTGCAAGAGTGCATCCACACACAAAAAAGCAGATCAGAAGAGTGATCTGATCCTTCAAAAAAAAGAGCATCCACGCAACCTCCACTTTTTCGAAAGAATGGGCCAGGGATTGAAAAATCAGGCCCGTTGAGGATGGCTCTTTCAAAAAAAAAAAAAAAAAAAAAAAAAAAAAAGGGCCTGCGGAGCACCTACAAGTTTTCTTTCTAAAGCATCCTTCGAAAGGGGGCACTCTTCCTGAAATTGGAAAGGAAGAGCAATTTTGAAAGGAGTGCTGCATTCTTTCGATCTGCTTTCGAAAGAACACTTTTTGTGTGTAAACACTCCAACGGATCTTTTGAAACAGCCCCCTTCTTTCAAAAACACTTATGAAAGAACTTGTTAGTGTAGACATAGCTGCTATGTCTACGCAGCATTTAGAGCAGGAGTCTCAGTCTGGGACCACAGTCTTCAACTAGCAGGAGTGCCTTTCTTAAAATAGCTGTAACTTCCAAGTGCTATTTGTACACCTACTTTTAGAGCACTAACACAACTCAAGGAGCACAAGTATGCTGGGCAGAAGTTTTGCTCCTTATGAGGCCAAAACGCTGTGTCAATAAGGCAATTTTCTGGGAAGGGGCAAGAATTACTTTCACTTTCAAATTTTGGAGCATGTATTGTGATGTTCAGGGAGACACGATTGAAGGTTTCTAATCTGTAGGAGCCCCCAGAAACAGGATTTTTCACCCTTTTCTGATATGATTACCCAAGAGCCTCCTCTTCTGCTTTTCTTCTTCCCTTACTGAAGTCTGTTGTAAGTGAATTTTGCATTTCTAAGAGTGGAACAGGAGTTAAGATTCCTGGGTTCTAGCTCAGCTGTGCTACTGACTCCATCTAAATGAATCCAGTATCTGGCTCAAGTGTTGCTCCTAAGCCTCCTCCCATCCATATATGAAACCCTCTCTCCCAACTTTAATGGTACTTTCATTCTAGCTTACCTGGGGCTCAAGGCTCAAACCCAACTAAGATTTTAATTCCCACTTGTAACCCAGTGACTTCTCAATGAGAACACAAAAGTGCTGAGATTCTGCCAATACCTTCCCACAGTTTCATGTGTACCCAGAAGGACAGACTATTGTCCCACAGTTCACTGGGAAATATTAACAGAGAGGAAGCTGTGCTAGTCTATATACTATCAAAACAAAAACATTTGTCATTAGTGTGACACCCCACATTTTTAAAAAAATCTGTTAATTGATGGTAACTTAAAACTTGTGTATTTTTCACTATTTATGCAGTTCATTCTCTTCTTCAATTTCACTTAGGCTAGACAGCTAAACTACATGAGATTATTTTATTTTTAAATTTCTATTCAGGTTTACTTTCTGGTTCTCATAATTAGTCTAGTGTTGTGGAGTTTAGGTTTGAAACACAGTAAATGAATTATTATGTTAAAGCTGTTCAAATTAAGAGAAATGTTTCTTTAAATTATATTTAAATTAATTTTGTAAAACTCTTCTTTCGTAACAAAACCTGGCTTTTAGGTTTTCATTATCTAAGAGTATATCTTTAAACCTTCGTCACAGATACCTGTTAAAGGGACATCTTGTGTAAGTAAAGTGAGAAAGAATAGCTGAACTATAAAGTAAATAAGTTTGGAAGTGAAGAACTAGTAAGGAAGACATAGAAATTTTTCTGCATATTTAGTATAATGTGAAGATTCCAGAAGACTTGAGAATGCCAACATTGTTACAAACTTTAAGAAAAGGAGACAAGTCAGAGTGTGGAAATTATCAAGATATTGCCTTGCTACCTACAGCAGGGAAAATTTTTGCCTATGTCCTCTTAAACCAATATTTCCCCTTGCTGAGGGAAGAGTGACAGCGTCTCAATGCTGTTTTAGGCCATCCAGTACAGACTCTTCAACATTTCTGCTCAAAGTCTAAAGTCTTCAGGACATCTGTTACTGATCTTCAGTAAGTTGATGAATGTGTCTTCCTCTCACACACACTGACAATAATCTATAGTCCACACTGGATCAACTGGCATAAGCTTACCAAAAAGTAGGACTTTGCAGACCATTAAACACTTTTGCTACCTCAGTAGCTGACTTTCTCAAAATGCAAAAATTGACAGTGAGGTCTAGGACATGACCCAGTGTGCATGTGCTTCTATTGGGAAATTGTTCCAATGTTTTCATGGACTGTGACCTATCACAGAATACCAAGATCCAGATCCATAAGACAATTGTTTTTCTTACACTCCTTTACTGAGGTGAAACCTGGGTGCCCTATCAACATCATGTCAAGAGTCTAGAGAAGTACCACCAGCAATGCCTCTGGAAGATCCTTTCTGTCAAGATCACTGCATTAATGTCAGCATCCTCAACAAAGTCAGTATCACCAGAATTTAAGCAATGCACTGACTCTCCTCAGCTGGACATTGTGTGTAGCTGCCTGACTCTGCCTCCCACAACAAGCCCCCTACTCTCAGCTCACCCAGGGCCAAAGATTCTATGGTGGTCATTGGAAACGCTATAAAGACACATGGAAAGTGTATCTTATGAAAAATGATGGGGCCATCAAAAGCTGGGAGGAGCAAACCACCAACTGACTCCAATGGCACCGTATTCTACATCAGGCAGTGTCCTGCTTCAAGGAAAAGCACCTTGCCCTTGAAACTGAAAAGAGAGAAGAAGAAGAAGAAGAAGAAAAGATCTCTCTCCCAGCAGGCAGTCGGCCTGCCACACCATGTCTGTACCTACTGCAGTGGGGTCAACAGCCACTGCAGGCCCAGGGGCAAGGAGGGAGGGAGGACTGGCTCCCTGCCTCTGGAAGAGGTAGCACCAAGAGTGGGAGAGGCAGGGCTTAGGGCAGTCAGCCCTACTGCCCCTGCCCCCAGCCATGCACAGAGTGGCAGCACAGCACTTCGCAGTGTTTCAAAGAGGCACAGAGCTCTGGCCACCCCCACTGCTACTTCAGCAGCAGCAGTGGCTGAAGCTCCAGGACCCTTTGAAAGCCCAGTGCCTGGGACAACTGCCCTCTTTGCCCTCTTCATTATCAGCATGCTTGGCAGGCAGAGTTGCGGTTTCAGGATCTGACACCTCAGGACCCATATGCAAATCCATAGAAGAGATGATCCTTGAATCGAGGGGTCACCAATGAATGATCAATATTAGGATCCCAGTTCAGCAATGCATTTAAGTTTAAGCATGTACTTGAGTCCTACTGGAATGTAGTTTCATTTAAGCCAATGCAACTTAAAGCATGTACTTGAGTGCTATGCTGAATCAGAGCCAAGAATTTATCAGAGCTGAGCAGAGTCTACATTTGCATTACTATTTCTTCTTAGTTTCTCTTTTTAACCAGCTCTACTAAGATGTGCCACATGTTATAACAGAGATCAGTTTACACTAATGTCTCACTGATCTGAAAAGAAACCTATCAGTTAGGTCTACACTTGCATTCCTCTTTCAAAAGAGATATGCAAATGAGGAAATCAAAAACGCAGATGAGGTGCAGATTTACATATCTGGCACCTCATTTGTATAATCTCTTTCAAAAGAAGAAAAGCAGTGTAGACACAGCTCTTTTGAAAGTAAAACCCATCTTCAAAAGAACCCTTCTTCCCATTTTTTAAAAATGGGGTTTACTTTTGAAAGAGCTGCGTCTACACTGCTTTTCTTTCTTTGAAAGAAGCAATGATAAAACTTGGGGACAGGGCTAAGGACCAGCCAACTAAGCAACCTCTTGAACCCCAGTTTCCTTTGGACTCTTGCAACCTCCAGGCCATCCTTCTCCGTCTCCAGCAGTGACATCAGTGAGGGAAGTGACTCTCTGTTGGAGTTTAGATCCTCATGTCTCATGAGACACCATGTCAGATGGGCTTTTCCTAGGAATGGTGAAGAAACTGGAGGGGATTTTACCAGCACACTACACTCTTGCCTAGATCCGCCACCAGGGAGGTTGGCATGGTGATGAGGCAATTGCCCCATTGCCCAGTGCTTCAAAAGGGCCTGGGGCTCCCAGCTGCCACTGCTGCTAGTATAGGAGCCAAACAGCCAGAGCCCTGGGTCCTTTAAATCACCACTGGAATGCTGTGCCGCACACTCTGGGAGGCTCTTAGGGCTGGCTCGGGAGTGGGAGGGAGGCCAGAAAGGCTTGCTCCGGGCACCTTCGCGGGCTGGCTGGGGAGTTGGGGCAGGCCAGTGCAGCCTACTTCAGGCTGCTCTCAGGTCTGGCTGCTTGTAGCCTCACCCCTGCCACAAGCATGGAGGCACCCCCCACCTTGCCCAGGGTCCCAGCAAGTTTGTCAACCCCCCTGCTCCTGCCACACACCACTGTATCCCAGATTAATCAAGTTAAAGAACCACTCCTATTATGCCATTAGCTCATAATAGTTAGATATGTGAGGTAAGCACTGTCTGAAAGCAAAGGAAAGAAATTCTCTCTCTTCTGTCAATGCACGAAAGCCAATGCACAGGTGCGACCAAGAAATAGTTACAAGATTGGTTGCAGGCTGAGGCTGGCATAAAAAGCAAAGAAGATACCAAATTTTCTTTAATAATAGCACCAAGTTCTGAACCCAGGATACTGGCAAGTAGAAATATTCTACACAAGTCTCCAAAGGCAGAACATACTACTTGCTAAATCACATTTTTAAAAGCTGTTTCACAACAGAGCTCTGCAAGTTTATTCAACTCCTGTTCACTGCCAAAATGCAGCTTCTAGAACTGAGGGGCCACCTTTTATTGAGGGGTTATCTACACGGTGAAATTTTCAAGCATAACTCTAATGGTCTAATTATAACACCACAATTCTCAGTGTAGACAAGCAAAGCCTAATAACACAAAAGGCCCTACAGGGTCTGTCACTTGAATTACTAAGGCACAGTGCTGATGTTATTGTAACATAGACATCATTAAAACACTAGGGCTTGTCTACACTACCTCCCTACTTTGAAGGGAGGATGGTAAGTAGGGTGTTGGGAGTTTATTAATCAAGTGTTGTGCTGCATATGCAGCACTTCATTAGGCAAATTCCCCCTCACGGCAACTTCGAAGTGTTAAACTTTGAAGTGCCGGCTCATGCCTAGCCGCAGCTAACCTGCTGGTACTTCGAACTGCCTGGGTACTTCGAAGTCCCTTTACTCCTCTAAAGGGACTTCAAAGTTGCCCAAGCACTTCAGAGTACTGGTGGGTTAGCCGCAGCTACATGGGAGCCGGCACTTCGAAGTTTAACACTTTGAAGTTGCCACAGGGTGGGGGGGGAGTGGAATATGCTTAATGAAGAGTTGCATATGCACCACAGCACTTCATTAATAAACTCCCAACACCCTACTTTCCATCCTCCCTTCGAAGTAGGGAGGTAGGGTAGACACAGCCTTAGAAATTAAGCCTGCCTTGTAACGTTACATGTGCTCCCTGAGTAAGAAAGCATGGCCCTTTCCTGACTGGGATCTTTACGCCCCAGTGATTCTCAAGAAGTTACAGCAAGGAATTTTGGATATACAGACCAAAGTATGTTTGCTTCCTGAGGTGTATTAGATTGAATGCCTAGAGCCAGATTCTTAAATCCACATTTATCCACCTAAGCGAGAGGCCCAATTTTTCAGAGGTGCTGAGCATTTGCAACTCCCCAACAGGTTGGAACAAAGCAGGAACTACTGTAGATAAAATGCCTCCTTCAGAATGCACTAATTTCTCATCCTACAAGAGACAACAATAACATGTCTTCAGAATAAATTGTTCTACCTGGCAAGCTGAGTCTTTTATATGTTAATATCACTATTTTAAAACTGATCCATGTTCAAATGCTTAAACAAATGAAGGTGTGGGCACTCATCACCTGTGAAAATCAGGCCACTTAGTTAGGTGCCTCATTACAGATGTTTGTTCTAATCTTAGGCACCCAAACATTACAGGTTTAGCCTTGGATTGTAATCCTGGCATTTTCCCCTATTCTAACTGTAGTTAAATAAAATGAACATGAACATCTTGTTCATGTCATGTACATCCGTGGGACTCCTTTCCTGAGTAACATCAGCAGGATTTCTTGGGGCAAGGGCTGTGTTTTTGTTCCATGTTAGACTGCACCTATCATAATGGGCTCCTCATTTAAAAACGAGCCCTTAAATGCTATCACAATAATAAACAAACAACTTGAATCAAAGTCAAATAAATGATTTAATAAATTCTCTTCTCCCCTCCACGTCCCATTAAGACAAGCTGTTTAGTGACTACCTCACAACATGAGGTTGTGAGTCTTAAAAAAGTTTGTACAATGTACTGCTATCCTTTGGTAGGAGATGGTGCACAAGTGAAGGTATTATTACAGACAATGAAAAGGGTCTCCACAATGCCACTCTTTTCTCTATATTGTCTTGTTCCTCATATATCTAATGTCTTGTATGTGGCCAGATCTACCACACAATTCACAAAATGTTATCTAGTTGAGGGTAGGGTTGCTAACCCTCCAGGACTGGCTTGGAGTCTCCAAGAACTAAAGGTTAAGCTTTAATTAAAGATTATATAATGTGATGACATTTCCAGGAAGACACCCAACCACAATGGGCAACCCTACCTGCATCCTTTTTCAATGGATTTGATTATTTTATTCATTTTACTCTTCTCTAATTAATTTATAGCTCTGGCCCATCCTGCGATTTGTTGCAGGTGGGAGGAGACATGTGCCCGTGAAGAATCAATTACAGATCAACACCTTTGATTTTACAATTAGTAGGTGAGATATCAAATTTGGCTGTTGCCCAGGAACAGTAATTATTTAACAAATGAATGTCATTAGGAGTTCTACCACCTGGCTAAACGTACATTCCCACAATAGACAGTAAAGCTCTGAAAGGTTTCATTATGTTGAAATGAATGCTAATATTGTGGCAAACTGTTGTTTAAATAAAAAGGGAGAGCAGTTTGGCTGTAACCATTACAATCCCTTGGTAGACAAATATGCTTTAATCAAAGCATAAACATGAGGAGAAACTACACGGATTATAACACAAATTCAATGTATTATGCAATTAAAGTTTTCCCCTACACTATGACACATGTATATAATTTTCTTTTTTGTTTTAAGAAATCAATTAGTACAAAATTACACTCTACATAATACATGGGAAAAGGGCAAAATATGTGTTTACTCCTTTAAAAGGGTTAATCCAACCCTTACATTTAAATTATATATATTTTGTAACACTCCAGGAAACAAATTTATCTATGCTTTTTCATCCTCTGACCAAAAAACCAGGAAATTAAAGATAAAAAAGGAAGTGAAAGCTACCTTCCCCTTCCCCTATTGTGCCTAAACATCCTGCATTGTTATAGTGGGCAATATAATTTCCTACAGACCAGGTTCCAGATGCTGCAAAAGCTAACCATAATCATCAGAGTTAAGAGAGGAATGTCAGCCTGAACTGGAGATTTCCCTGCTTTTGTTTTACACTAGGCACTTAGGTTTGTGTTTTTATTAAATCCTGGATTTCACTGTAATGTAATTGAACCTTAGTACCCATGTCAGTTTCCAGAATGCTTTTCCGGTCCTCCTTTGGATTTGGTTTAAGGACGCTGGACCTGGTCCAAAGCCCCATGAAGTCAGTGGAAAATGCCTATTACGTTCAGTGGGATATGGATCAGGCCCATTATGAAGTCCTTTCTCCTTTTTCTAATACAGCTAGGTTCTGACTCTTTAAATGCTTACTTCTACACATAAGAGGCCTCAGTTAAATCAATGACAAAACTCTTGTTAATTTGAGCAGGGCCAAGGTTTCACCCACAGTGTTCTCCATTGTCATTACACTGTTGCCTGTTAGCATTACATAAAAAAGAGTTTGCGCTGTTAGACCTTCATGATTAGTCAGCTTGGTATAGCCTTTTTTTCAATCATCCACCAACAGATTCCCCTCCCCCCCGGCAAGAAGAGGTACTTTCTCCAGTGTAAGAACAGAAAATGACAGGCAATCGTTAAATTTCTGTAGATTTTTATTCCAAGAGATTTAAATAATCCTTGTATGCTTCAAACTTTACTGCTAACATCAGCCCAAATTCTGGTCACCCACTCACAGCCATAAGAACAACACTCGTTTAAAACTTATTTCTACCTTCCCTCCAGACACAAGAGTGGGCTGTTATTTCACTTTTCTGTCGATTTACTATATTTCACTTAAGAAAAGAGGGCCTTTCGAGGAAGCCATAGAGCGGCTGACTGTCAAGCAGGACTCCTGGCTTCTGCTACTTTTGCTTTTTGACTTTTGGAAAGTCACTACTCCAGTTTGTGACTCACTTTGTCCCTCCAGATAATGGGAATAATACTACCCCTCCCCTCACAATAACGTTGGGAGGCTGTAGTCTGTGCAAGGTATTCGAGAGGTTTAGATCGGCAGTTGGGGAGGAAAGGACAAAGTGTTATTGAAAATCATTATCCTCCTCAGAAGAGCCATCATTAAACAGTAAGGAGGTTGGTTGTTTTAGGGCCATTAATGTCCCAGCGTTTTCGGTTCTCTGTAGCTATTATTGTCCTCCCTCTCTCCTTGCTGTGTCTCCATGGCAGGCTGTCTGTCTCTCTTTGCTCTGGCTGCTACCCCGCTGCCCACCAGTGGGAGGCGCTAGAGAGCAGCTCGCCTTGTTCCTCCCCAGACTTCCCCCCCTCCCCACACCAAGCTGACTGGGAGAGGATCGGGGTCCTACGCACGCACCAAGTAGAAGGAGCCGAGCGCTGTTTCCAAGCAATACAGCGAGCAACAGCGCCTTCTAGCGGGCGAGAACACAGGCACTCCTTTGGGAGTCCTCTCCTGTCTGCCCGTGAAGCCCAGCAATGGAGGGTGACCGCAGCGAAGGCGAGGATGGAGAGGGGACAGGGGATCTGAGAAAATGTCCGTTTTATGGCACCAAGGCGGCAGGGTTCAAGCTCTCCTCGTATGCAGTTTTTTCCCACACATTTTCTGGTCCCCCATGTCTCCCTGTGCCTGACTCTGCCTGTCTGTGCTCACCCTGCAGCTGCTGTTACAGATATAGTGTCACAGGGCAAGAGGGAGCTAGGAAACACCTGTTTCCAACATTGAAAAAGGTGGGGAGAAAGCCCACAACAGGCTTGGAAACTCCTTCCATATATTCTTCTCTCAAGTGGCTTGTAAAATCGAGTAATAAAATCTGCAGTATCATTTTTCAAAAAGATCTTTGAGTTTTTACATATTTAGCTGAAAAAAATGCTTCTAAAGTCTTCTTACATGTTATTCCTCTTCCCCCTCCCCCGCCTCCACTACCAACACAAGGTCTGTCGTGCAGGACAAAAACATTATAGAAGGGTCTAATGTTGCAAAAAAACGTGTCTGAAACGTATTCCCCCTTCCAAACCCCACCTCAGCTCCACAAAATAAAACCTTCGCCTACAATACAGATTTCTGAATAGGAACGGGTTTGTTGTGCGTTTAAGGCTGTTGTGAAAAAACAGGAGGATGGGGGGATGGGAAAGTTGGTTTTGTTTCTTTGTGAAAGTTGCATGCTTGGTCTAACTATACAGATTCCCTGAACTGAAGGAAGGGGACAGACAAACTGCTGCACACGCACAGAAGAGATTGGATCGCCAGGAGCAATGTGCAGTCTGTGTATCACTAGGTTTGCATACACAGGGCTCCATGATTTCATCAGCAGTTTTACAAGAACCTGCCAAAAGCTGTTATGCCTCAGTGCAATGTGTAGCCTTTTCCTGCCATTTTTTTCATAATAAAAGAGGGAGTGAAGCTTTTTTTCCCCCCTTCTCTCTCTCTTTAACAAAAAGCCAAATGGATCAGAGAAGAAGAAAAGAAAAAAAGCAATAGCCAAAGGGGATGCCAGTGAGGTGTGGCTTGCATTTAAATATCCAATATGTCAATGTAAGGGGAGTGTGTATGTATATAAAGTGCAGTTTGCATCTGATAGCTGGACATATCCAGCTATGAAAGGCAAGAGGAGATCAATGCAAAGGAAAAACAATACTTTTATTCAAAGCAAGGTCAGGCGTTCAAATCAGACACTGAGAGGGTAGAGAAGTTACTTGAAGGCAGCCAAGCTCACAGCTGATCATTTATATTTAATATCTATATACACACTTTTAAAAAGAGACCAGCAATTTTTTTGATTGTTTGCACGGGCATTCCCTATTCTCTCTCACACACACATACACACGCACAGCTATTGCGATGGCTGAGGTGGGGGGCTTTCTTGGATCCCTGGATTTGGATTTGCATGGATTTTCCTCCTCTCTTGGGAACGTGGCGTTAGCTGATTCTCCTGGTTTTTTGAATGAGAGATTGGGCCAGATCGAAGGAAGGCTCCAGAGGGGATCTCCCACTGACTTTGCCCACCTTAAAGGCATCCTCAGGCGGAGGCAGCTTTACTGCAGGACGGGCTTTCATCTGGAAATCTTCCCCAATGGCACGGTGCATGGCACCAGGCAAGATCACAGCAGATTCGGTAAGAAAGGGGCTTCTGTCCTTTATCACTGTTTTTCCCCTCTGCGTGTGGGAGCTGCAGAGCCCGCGGGGGCGGGTGTGGGTGCAAGGGCGGGGTGTTCCACTCTTACTCTTCCACCGATTGCTTCGGGTCTGGGCGAGTTTCCCCGCCGTCCCACACAAAGCACGTCGGGGAGCCTGACTGCGCCTCCCTTCGCCTCCACGGGCCAAGGCTGGCTCCGCGCACTTCTCCCCCCTGCGCTGGAGCACAAGGCGGGCGCCGCATTCTTCGCATTGCTCCGGGCGCATCGAGCCGCCTGCTGCGCCTGGCTGGCCCGCTTGAGGTTCGGACGGGGGAGCTCTGCCCCGCCTGGGCGCAGCCAGGGTTCCCGGGAGGGCGCAGACGCTTGGGGGGGTGGGGCGCTAGTCTCGGGCCTTGGCTGCCCGTCCTCGGGGGGGAGGGGACAGGCTCAGGGGCACCTTATCTGGATAAACTGGCGGGACTCCCGCAGGAGAGCAGAAAAGGACCCACGAGGCACCTTGCGAACACTGTTTACAGCCTGAAAAGCCTGAACTTGGTGAGCTTCCAAAGCACGTGCTTGCCTCGGCTTCGTCCTCTTTCTTTGCGACCTGTTTTTTTTTAATTCCTCATTGCACCCTCTGTAGCGCAGCCTTAGGATCAATTCCCCTCCCCCGCCCCGAAAGCGAGCGGCAAACTCCCCCTTTCTCCTCCCTTCCGAGAGGCAGGCTGGTCTACCCATCTTCCCCCGTCCAACAAACAGGTGTCTTCACTCTGCTGAGTACATGCGAGGGCTCCGGGGCTGCCTGGTTTCTTTATGGACTTGTTCAAAGAGCCCAGGCGCCTGTCTCACATACAAAACTAATTACACTATTAATATAAATCATCCCTGGAATGGGTATAATTAACATTCTAAACAAATGAGCTCACTCCCCAGATATTTGGGCATTTTTTATTTTCAATTTCCTATTCTTCCAGTGCTCAGTCCTCCTGCAGGTGCACAAAAACTTTTTTAAGCAACTCCCTAGCTACTTCAGCTCTGTTCCAATCTCTGAAGCTCACAGGAGCTAGAAAGGCAAAAGAAAGAAGAGCCAGAACAGTGGGAAAACAAATCTTTCCCTTTTTTGCCTTTGCATATTTTGTAGTCTCCAGTCCTTTCTTTGCCTTCTTGATTAGCCATGAAGAATATCCCCCAAGCAGAATCACATGAGCAGGATTTTTACTGTTGTTGAGAAATTAATTGGTGACCCTAACCTTCAGAAGAAGGAACAGAGGAAGGAGGGTAGCCAGAAGGTTGCTGGTTTACCTAGCATAGAGGGGAAAACTGGGAAAGACTTCAGAGTCTGTGTATCAGTGTCACAGAGACTCACAGATCTCTGAGACTTTATGTAATCTTTGAAAAATGCATTTCAAGCCACAAGCACATAAGTACAGTAAGTCTGAACAGATCTAAGAAAAACTCCTGCTACTTTGGCAAATAGTGCAGGTGTCTGTGTAAACTATCAACAAGTCCCCTGTTGGGGATATCAATTGCAGTCAACAGGTTGGAAGAAACATTTTGGTGACTTTTCGGGGCTTGCAGTAGTTTAACTCTTGACTGAAAGGATTTCTATTCTGTCTTCTACATTGTGTTATACAAAAATTTTATTTGAGAAATAATAGTTTATTAATATTTTCGTTTTTGTTTGAAAGCAAGGATTTCAAACCGATTGGAATAAAACAAAATACCCAACCCTTGACTATGTGGTATACCTTACATAAACACCAGGTGCAGGTAGCATGTCTTTGCCTAAATCAACAAAAATGTCATAACCCACAGGTCAGAGTAAGGTAGTAATAGGCTCATGGGGCAAGTGCTCTTTAATTACCTCTCGAAAGACACATATCTTTTCCCTTTCATCACACAACATGTGATGGGTTCCCATATTAAGGGGAGCTGAAAGAAAGCCCTTTGTATCTATTGTATATTTTTAGTTTAATCTTCTGCTGCTTTATTACTTCTTTTCTGCTCATTTTTTACATATCTTTAGGCAAACCGTCAGCATCTAATGACAGAACTTTACCCAGTTACACTTTTTAAAGTTTGAAATAAAATAAATTGGTCTCTAAACAAAGTTTGGAAACTGTACATATTAAAACAAGCAAATAGAATTCATTAGTTTTGCAAGGTTAAGATTAAGAGTTAATCATAGCGTGTGTTCAATAAATTGAAACGTTAGCATTCCATAAGTGTTTTAGCAGTTGGCATCCAGCTACGTAAACTAGACCAGACGTCAGATATAAAGTATTACAGATTTCTCCTTCGGGGTTTTCCCAAAGGCAGTGTAAAATAAATAGTTATTTGTTGTAATTGCAGGGCAAAACCCCAGAGGATTGCACTGGAATCCTCATGTTCAGATAAAGTTGGACTGAGTTTAGCTGTAACCAAGAAGCAAAGTAATAATGTATTGGCACACCATATTCACCATCTGCATTCAGTAGCCATGAATATTTAAATTCCAGTGTAACTGGTCTGGTTTGTATTAGAATTTCATGTACCAATGCATTCCTGAATTTTGCATGCACCAGTCAGAAGAGAATGAATTATTACCAGAAAGAGACAGACTGCACAATTCCTGAGAAGTGGGAAAGCATGGTGAAGGATTTAGACTACAGTAGAAGTTGATCAAGTTTACTTTAGGGTACTAAGTTTAAAGATGGCCAGATTTAGAAACTCCTGAGATTTGGGTGCTAGTGTGACAGGACCCATAGACTGGGAAGGTACACCTTGAGGTCCTAAGCAGATAATTAGATTCACTCCAAGGGTAGCACTAGGGAACACTACAGCAATGGCATCTAGCCATCTGCAGCTGGGAGAAAGGGTGGAACTGGACTTGTTATCTAGCTCATGATATTGGATAGGATTCAGGAAAAAGCATTCTGTGCCTGCACCGTCCTCTGCTGATGCATCCCCAAATACAGAGTCTAAACTTGTGCAAGACGTTTAAAGACAAAGAAGCAAAATGTCACAGAACTATGGTGAGGAGCTCCTAGCCTCTGGAGCCAAGAAAGGGAGTGCTACTGTGGGATTCAGCAGATAAGTTAAAAGAATAAAGACAATAATTGTATCTTCTTTATGAAGAATAGCATAGCCGGTAGGTTGAAGTAAACTTCTCTTGGAATGGGATTAGCTCAGAATCCTGGAGACTCTCTGGAATTTGTGGAGCAAAGCTTAGGTCTCATGTTGGAGAAGTTCCTGGATGTCAACACAGAACTAGTAGCTATACCTAACAAATCATAGATGAAACTGGAAGAATTTGAAACTGGATCTCAGTTATCTGCCAGGACCTTTTTCTATACCAAAGAAACCGATGATTTGCAGAAATCTGAAGGGATTTTGAATTAACTAGTTCCTCAGGGAGAAATGCTCACAGGGAAAACTCCTTGCAGCCATGGACCAATTCCCTTCTGCCTTATGTCAGTTTTATATCAGTAGTCCAGCAGCACTTTAAAGACTAACAGAATAATTTATTAGGTGATGAGCTTTCTTTAAAGTGCTACTGGACTGCTTTTTTGTTTTGATAGTATATAGAGTAGCACGGCATTCTCTCTGTTACTATTTTACATCAGTGTTACTCAATTTATATGTGTAACTGAGAAAAGACTCAAATTGTTGAAGTATAGACTAGAGAATAATAAGGACACTTAATAGAACTGCCCCCCACACAGATTTTTTAAAAGTCTTTATTGAAGTTTGGCATTTACTGGAGGGAGGGGTAAACTAGTGAAATCTATAGAGGAAGCTCCTCTGAAGACTTTGACATTCATACTTCAGTGCACCTGTTACCAAACAGTTGTTGAGGTTTCTAGCTGAAGCTTTAGGTTTGTAGAGATCAGTACAACATCTGATGCTTCTATACCCATGCACATGGATATAATTGTGCAAAAAGAGACAGGTGCAGCCAGCTGAACTGTTCCTTAAGATATTCATTTAGTAATGTAACAGAGTGGGATCTGGCCATTCCAAAAGGTGGCTAGAAAGTTATACAGCCCTTCAGTGTTTACTTCATCCAGCAAGACTTCTGTCAAATCTTTCAGAATATTATACAGAGGGACTCAAAGAGCAAGCAAAATGAATAAGCAAGTCACAATAGAAGAGGCAAGTGTTGAAAAGAAAATCATGTACTTTCATAAACACACCCCACTACAGTTAAAAAGTAAATTCTTGATCTAACCCCAGTGGCCACTCCCTGTGCTGGTGGAGATCAGAGGCATAAAGCTGCAATTTTGTCTAGCAATTGGAGTGAGTTAAGGACAAGATGGATGTCCGCCCACATTTTTTCAATCTTCACTCTCTCTCCTGACTTTGTGGGTTTAAGTTACGCTCTTAATGTTATTTCAACATAGTTGTCTTTGGTTCGCTTTTCTGAGTTCCTCTCAAAAGACTAGAAAAGAAGAATGTTACTAGTGACATTGTCAAAGAGATTGTCATGACTGTACTGGAAAAAAGATTAAGTACTTACAAAAACAGAGGAAGCTATCTACCCCAGAGTAAGATAAGAATTGGTTTATGCATCCATTTGGAAAGAAGGAGAGTTTAGTACTTAGTTTATTAGTCTAGAACTTGAAAAACTACAGTTCAACTTCTAGCGGTGACACAGGTTTCCTATTATACCTTGGACAAGTCACTCAGGCTTTTTCTGTGCTTCACTTGCCCATCTCTAAAATGGGGGTAAGTAGTACATCCCTCACAAGGGTGTTATGAGGCACCTACATGCTGTGGAAATAGAGGGTTGGTGGCATAATAGATTCACTGTTCTCACACTTTTTCAGGCATTGCTCACTCAGATAAAAAATAGTTAATCTTACCGGGTGACAAAAAGGGTACCAGTTTCTACAAATGTGCTATATTCCTGTTCCCTTCTGTGAGCCTCTCATTCAGACTTTTCCCACTCAGTCTAAAACTTTTTCCCCTCCCTTTTATTTATTAATGCTCTTGGCACATTGCCTCATGTCCCATCTCAAATATTGCTGATTGTGAAACTGCAAGAAGATAAATGTATTCACCACAGATGCAATAAAATTCCAAAGCACAATAAGTTGGTTAACTAAATATTCTACTTCAGCAACAAAAAAGAACAAATAAAAATAGTCTCACTCAGCAAGGTCTGTACCTCTGGGAAAGGAAATCTTATGGATTAAAAGTCAATGTCTATAATAAGGAAACAAAATGATATAGCATAACAGTTAACAATTATATAGCTCTTTAAATCTGGACATCGCAAAGCACTTTGCAAAAGAGCAGAGGTTAAGTAACTTACCCCATGTTACAGAATTAGTGAGGAGGAGACGAAATAGAAGCTAGGCCTCTTGACTCCCTCTGCACTGGACTGGGCTGCCTCCTAGATAACATGACAGTAGTGAGCAGAAAACCTCCCCAGTCTAGAGTATAAGCCAGTCCTGTGTTCACTGGGCCTTCTAAAAAGCCCCCTCTCCCTCCTTGCCAATATCAAAGACCTTTTCTTAAAGAGTCCCCAGTATTCCCCCAGACTGTCTGACTGGAATGTTTGTCTAAGGCTGGAGTGAACTCCCAGTTTGCTAGAAAACAAGTCATTGCTGGATCCTGCCACCCCTCTGTAGAAATCACAGAATGTAGGAAAACAATTTGTATTTTTCCATTTTTTACAGTCGAGTCACAATAAGGTGACTCACTTTATTGTTAGACATGAGTTTGGGTCACAGGAAGGATAAGTTTCCCTAAACTGAATATGGCTACAAATTTAACCCTCTAGAAAATGTGTGTGCCAATCCATTAAGAACATTTAGGCCAGAATTTTTAAAAAGTAGAAGTCTAAATTTTGGCTCTGATCCTGATATTTCAGTTCCCAAATAAGTGACCTAATTTTCAAAAGTGCTCAATTCCCAGCAGTTCCCATTGACCTTAGTGGAAATTTGATCGCACTCACAATATTAGTCAGTGGTGTGGACAGCTTAATCTGGGACTGCCTTCACAGCTGGCGCATGTAGAAAAAGAAGGGCACTAAGCTACCAGTATTTTAGCATCAGACAGGATAATTGGACCACCACACACGTTTCAAGACACCTACTGGGCAGTAAAACTAAAAACAGTTTACTGGGTGCAAAATTTAAAATAAACTAGGAAGAGACTCTCTCATTGCCATTGGATTAGCTGCCAGCACAACACAGTTGTGCAGCACAGCCAAATGACTAGGCTGACAGAGGGAGTGGAGGGAAGCTGAGGTGGTGGGCATGGGGAGTTAGCCACTGTCCTAGGTGTATTTGCGATACCCTTGACTTACTGGAAGGTACATTTCCAAAGGGGGTGCCCGTGGGAGGGGAGGTTTTCAAGCCACATGGATCCCAGGAGGCAGGTAGCTGCACTCCCCGCACGTGGTGCATTGAGAATTCTGGGGCATGCGCCTAAGAGGAGCTGCGTGAGGTAACACGAACAGGGTGGGGGAGGTGTGCTCACCCTGGGCGGAACATTCTAGGAGCTGTGGTAATAGACTCAGAGCCGTATTCAGGGTTCGAGGGAAGGAGATGGGTTTCCACTGCCCGACTCTCCCATCAGTTTGAACAGAAGCTGGGTCTGGGGAAGTGAACACACACTTCTCTTTCATGCCATAGCTCCCACTGAATTAGCTGAAATGTCTGCACTCGCAAACGGCACACATGCAGACACCAGTACATAACCTGGGAACAAAGAGGGAAATCATCCAAAGCTCTGCAGTACCATCACCACAAACCTCTGTAGAGCTGTCCAGTAAATTCCCACAGACTGTCCACAAATAGGTTGCATGGTGGGGGCCATCAACCCCTTCCTGTCAGGCGATGATAAACATTATCACTGCAGAGTCTTCCAGAATGTTCAGGAAAATTTACCAGCCCAGGCACAAAGTAGATTCACCTGACCTGTGGTGACTGATGAGGAAACTAATGATAAACTCTGCTATGCTTTCGTAATGCTTTACAAGTGAGGATTTCAGAGGCAAATCAAGGGGTTACATTTGTGTGAGCAAGAGGAAAGTCAGGGGCCATTGAACAACCTGTAAACAAAGGGCTCTTCAAAACACGCCAGGGAAGGCCAATTTATTTTTATTTTTACCTGGTGTCACTTCTGTTTTCTGAACTGTCTGTGTTTCTACTCTGTTTTAGGGATTTTGGAGTTCATTAGCCTGGCGGTGGGGCTGGTTAGTATCCGTGGGGTGGATTCAGGACTCTACCTCGGAATGAACGAGAGAGGCGAGCTGTATGGGTCGGTAAGTTTGAGGTTTTATAATCACTGCACTACAATAAAGCATACACAGTGCCTTCTGAGAGCTGGGCTCGCCTGCGTACTGCCCATATACTTCTGGCAGTCCAACAGACTCACCCCATATGCTGCCAGCCGTCCCTACTCACATGGTCATCTGCAAGCCTGCTACGACCAGTCGCATGATTCTGTGCTGCACCTATGGATGCCACATAGCTCCACCTATATCAGTTACTCCCCGTCGTCATATTAACAACCGAAGTTGAAAGATGTGAAGAAAGCAGAGAGAAACCAATCCTCAGGCTAACAAAACCTGACAAAATATGTGTGATAAAGACAACAAACAAGAATGTGTTCAATATAAAGCTTTTGTTATCAGCCTTTGGGAGCTCTGTGTAGCTAACTTGTGGTTCAGCCATTCAGGGGTATTGTGGTTAAACTAAAGGCAAGAATACAAATTATAGCACATCATCAGGGTGTGTGTATGAATTCTGTCATTGGAACAGCGTGTTGCTTTCCTTCTCTGAATGATATGGGTTCATGCTGGAATATATATATACACACATTGGGAGATGCATACATTTATATTATAGCTTTTCAATAATGAAAGCTGTATTTAAAGCTATGGTGGGACTTTCATTATAACTCCTGTGTTCTCATAACCTTCTAAAAATGCCCCCTTGGCAGTGAAGTTTTCCATTTTTGGTCTCATCCCATTGGAAAGACACTTCAGCCTGTTTTAAATTGATGAAGAAGAAAGACTTGTTTTGCTTACCAGCAACTCCAAAACAGCTGGAAAAGCCCTCCAGACAATGACTGTGGTAGATATTCTTGTGGAGGAATCAGGCTTTGGTAGTCCTGAAAGAACAGAAATTTCTGTGATTGAAAAAGTCTTTGGCACAGGTATCAGTTCAGATTTCTTATGAAAGTTAATAAAGTCCACCCCCTTTGTGACATCCCATTCATGCCTGATGAAATAGGCCCATGGGCTGCTACAGAATGGAGGCTGTAAATATCTTATGGAAATACACCCAACACAATCCATCAATATTAGACTTAGTCTACATGAGAAAACTACCAATTTTAACTCAAATCAGACTTTAAAATGATCAGTTAAATGGATGCAAACCTCTTTGTGGATGCTCTAGATGATAACCTATACCCAACTGAAGTCAAAGGCAAACTTTCCATTGACTGTAGTATGGTCAGGATTTCAGCTTTAATTTCAGTTCGAGTGTGTTCTTTCAGTTCAGAACTTGTTTAAGCTAATCAACTTAAAGAACAAAGAATCCCCTCCAGGCCATGTTTACACATACAAATTTGTACTAGTTTAGTTAAATCAATGCAAACCAATGTTGGACACACTTACTTTTGTCTAAAAGGAACTCATTTCAGTGTAGTTTAAAATCCATTCTTAGTCAATTCAACCCAAGTTGAAATAAAGCTGGGTCAAACTGAACAGGACAATTTTTTTTAAACACTGATTGAACCAAATCACGTTAAAAGTCACACTCAGTAGTAAACTGGTTTTCTCTGGATTGTATAAACCTTTACAAAAAGCCAGACAAACAAAAGCAGCAAAATTCTGAACACCCCTTCCCCCACATGCTACCACTTGAACAAACCCTGTTTCTCTTCATGATCTTCTTTATAGGCAATTTCTTGTTCACCCCCTCAGGCCCTTTAAAATACCCCTCCAAATAAAAAAAAATCCCAAAATTTAAATTCAGAGACCTACGTGTATGCAATGTTAAGGCTGCACATTTAAACAGAAAAAAGGCAATTGGGGTTCAGAGTAAATTAATTCAGCTATATTACATACATTTAACTGACTGATAAGACATGTCTAAATATATAGAGATTGTGCAACATAGTACAGAGTTTATGCATGGTGATGCTCAAACCTTAGCCTTGTTTCTGAAAAATCACAGCCTGCCACATGATCATTACTATTTTAAACTATTTATATCATCCTGATGATGAAAAATGTCCATTAGGCTTAGGGCCCATTTATCCTAGTCAGCATACGAACACACACTCTCTGCCCTAAAGATCTTATTATCTAATTTGAAATTATGTTGAACTGTCCTACAACCTACTCAACACAGATGGCTAATATTTGGTAAGCATCTTGGCAGAGAATTATATGTCAATGCACTTTGTGACATTATGCATGGATAGAATAGGGCAAAAAGGAGGGATCTTCGCTCAATTGATGTGCTATATGTTCACAGATTAGGATAAAAACAAAAAACAGTCAAGTAGCACTTTAAAGACTAGCAAAATAGTTTATTAGGTGAGCTTTCGTGGGACAGACCCACTTCTTCAGACCATAGGCAGACCAGAAAAGACTCAATATTTAAGGCACAGAGAACCAAAAACAGTAAGCAAGGAGGACAAATCAGAAAAAGATAATCAAGGTGAGCAAATCAGAGAGTGGAGGGGTGGCGGGGGAGGTCAAGAATTAGATTGAGCCAAGTATGCAGACGAGCCCCTATAGTGACTCAGAAAGTTCCCATCACGATTTAAACCATGTGTTCATGAGCCGAATTTGAATATGAAAGCCAGCTTGCCTGTTTCTCTTTCCAGAACGGTTCGATAATTCCTTTTCAGTAACACACATACCTTTAAGTCATTGACAGTATGCCCCATTCCATTAAAATGTTGACTGACTGGTTTGTGGATCTGGAGTGTTTTAATGTCTGTTTGTGCCCATTAACCCTTTGTCTAAGGGAGTTAGAAGTCTGTCCAATATACAAAGCATCTGGGCATTGTTGGCACATGATGGCATATAATGTTAGTAGAGGAGCATGAGAAAGTGCCCATGATTCTGTGAGTAACCTGGTTAGGTCCAGTGATGGTATTTCCAGAGAAGATATGTGGACAAAGATGGCAGCGGGCTTTGCTGCAAGGAAAGGTTCCAGGACTGGTATTCCCAGGGTATAGACTGTGGCTGTTAGTGAGGATCCTCATGAGGTTGGGAGGTTGTCTGTAGGAGAGAACAGGCATGTCACCCAGGGCCTTCTGGAGTGTGGCATCCTGATTAAGGATAGGTTGAGACAGTGTTAGTGCTATATTTGCAGAGATTGCTGTTGGATAGTCTAGTATTTTTGTAAGGGTTCAGTAAGGAAATCATTTTTCTCTCTGCCAATCTTACATTAATTTGTGTGTGTGAATTTAATAGCCCCCGAAGATCAAAGGCATCTGCTCTCTCAGTGCTTTTTTTCTGTTTAATAAATCTTTATATTGATAATGTAGAGGTTTAATTACAAATCTCTTCTGTGACAGAGCTAACCTGTCCTTTTGCAATTAGAAGCATACAACCTTCCATGCAAATGTGTCAGCTTGGTGCATGTCCCTTGGATGTTTAATGTCAAACACCAGCAGCCAAAAGTCCCAAGATGCAAGTTATGGCAGACAGGGATCAATGGGAGAGAGGAAGGCCCCAGATGTCTCCTATGTTCTAGTCACACCAGTGACTCTGTGTCAGCTGAGAATTTCCCTCGGCTGAGATGATCCTCTGATGGCTAATTACACTGGTTCCATGCCCAAACTAGAACAGACTCCCAAGAAGGGGTTGTGGGAAAAATGAGGGAAGTGGGCAGGAGGCAAACAACTTGAATAGTTTTGAGAGAGCTGTGCAATTTATGAGTGTGGTTGTATGATGGGGGTGCTTGTGATGCAGGGCAGGACAAGGCTTAGCTGTCCTAAGGCTCACTTCCAGTTTACCTGATATATTCCTAAAGCTCATGCTTCAGGGTTGTAGTGGACCACAGCAAGGGACAGGAAGGGATTCTTCCAATGTTTTCTGGGATTTTTTTTTAAACAAAAGATCTCCTTCCTCTGAACCATGAGGATGGCCACAGCTGCAGATGGGTCACTAGATGGAAGGACAAAGGCTTTGAGGTGACGTGAAGTATTCAAACTCTCAGATGCTTAGGTGGCTGTTTCTTGCTCACATGCTTAGTGTCTAACTCGGTTTGGCCACAAAGGCAGACAGTAAGCCAAATCTAGACTTCAGACCCCAAAATCTGTTTGTTTATACATTGAGCAAAAAATTGCTCCTTGTCAAAAATAATTGACTACCCCAAGTCTAATTGATCAGCATATGTATGGTTGGGAGAATTTTCCCCCAAGTCAGACTGGCTGTGAGCTTGGGGGTGGGGAGGAGGGGGTTGCTTTCTGCATTAGGTGGGTATGAACCACTCACCGGGATTATCTAGGTGTATCTCCCTCAGTTTCCCTGGCATCTCAATTTCTGTTATTCTCTGCCAGGGGAACATAACATTTTTGTTTTTTGTGGGCTGTACAATTCTTCAGTTGTTTTGGTTGTTTATGGCCTCAGACCACAGTGCTCTTGCTTTTTCCAGAGACTGTAGTCTGTGTAGCACTTGCCTTATTATATTTTATATTGTTGTGTGTGCTCTGACAGTTCAAAATGCATTTCAGGGTTATTTGAACTGTGGAAATGAAAACTTTCACTTCCAGTCACTAGTCAGCCCAAAGTACCTGTATGTTATGTATACATATAAATCTTGTGCTCTCAAGGTTCAGGGGTATTTGGACCTAGGCTGTTAGAATTTCAGACATCTCTAGAATTGATGAATGGGAAGGGAGGCATGTTGTAAGGGGGAACTTCACTGTCAGCGTTAGACATCCTCAGGGGAGCCAGAATGAGGAAGCCAAGAAAGTTCAGGAGATTGAGGTGCAAGATGAGGGAGAAATGGAGTCTATAAAGAAATACAATTATAAATCATATGCATGTCTTTTCTCTTCATCATCCACCAACACAGAAGAAACTTACAAGAGAGTGCGTTTTCCGAGAGCAGTTTGAAGAAAACTGGTACAACACGTATGCCTCGACCCTCTACAAACACACCGACTCTGAGAGACAGTACTATGTGGCTTTGAACAAGGATGGCTCACCTCGTGAAGGATACAGGACTAAGAGACACCAGAAGTTCACTCATTTTTTACCCAGACCTGTGGACCCTGCTAAAATACCAGCAATATACAGAGATCTTTTCCACTATAGGTGATGTTTCCTGCAGCTGTCCAATCAATGTACATACTTGGATTCTCAAGCTTCTCCCTGGAGCACTATGTTAAATCATTCCATCATTCCTATAAATTTAGATAACATAGAAAAGCACTTACATTGAATTCAACACTGCCATTCTCCTCATTGTTAAAAGTGTATATTGAAGCTGGGCTGTTTGTTGGGGGTGGGGTCTGGGGAGGGAGCCCTCCATATAATCTTTCATTTTCATTCACTTGCTTTACCTGGTGGTTATGAGAGAGGTGGAATATTAACATGCAATGATGTTTCAAAACAAAACCAACCAACCAACCAACTTAAAGAATAAGACCACAGAACTGATACAGATGCTGCTGGTAAGCTTGGAATAGTTATGTTTTAAGAATATGCCCTTCAAATGGTACCCTGCTGAAGTGGCCCTGGAATTTGTGCTATGGATTATAATGGACTAGTCCTGATGGGGTGTGTTTTTTTTCCTGCTGTTGAGGGTGGGAGTGAGGGTGGGAAACATTATTAAGATGTAAGCAAGGATACTGTGCATAAGGACAAAACTATTTATAAAATGTATATGATATTTATTTTATATATTTATTTATTTCAAAATAACTTTATTTTTAATGAGAGATGTTATGACCGGATTTTCATCAGGAAGAATAAGGTCCTACTGAAACAGGAGAAAAAACAAAAAGATTTAAAAGCATACTGGCAATAAAATTGTCTTTATATTGTGAATTTCTCACTAACCTTTTGTTCTGTTCACTCACCATGAGAACAAATAGTACAGCATTTTGGGTTGAGGTGGAGGTAAACAAATTTTGTGCCGGGCAGCACAAATCTGTGAAGGAATGCACTTGCTAATGTGTGATAACACTGACAGGCAGCAGCCAATCAAGTCAAGATAACATTTTATTGGGGCAAGACTCCCAATGACTTCCATGAAAGCAGGATTTCACTCAGACTTTTCTCAGCTACAGTAATACAGGTAAACTAAAACAATATGCCAGGCAAGATTTAACTCCAGAAGACATCTTGCAATGACACAAAGATGCAGATCACTCATACACAACTGATGTTAAAGTGATGTGCATAATATTCAACATCTTCAGCACTTTCAGTTTGTCTACACTCAGTGCCTTGCATCTTCTGAGCACTTCACAAATATTAATTAGCCAATGATGCATACTAAAAAAGACCTTTAAGGAATTCCAAGTAGTTCTGAACAAATATGCAATATTTACTTATGTACTAGTGGGATTCTGGTAAATGTGACAGATTTAATGACTGATTAAAGGTCCATTCTAAAAAGTAAAGAGAACATCAAGCAACAATCCTGCTAACCAATGAATCCGGAATTAATGCTGTAAATAAATAGTCAATGGACGTAGGCAGAGGCCTTGCAGAAAGAAAAAACATAGCAAAAATTAAACCACTAAGAGAGTTTGAAAATATTTACTTTATCATAGTGATGACAATCTCAGCCACGAGTATTGCCTGAAGAATAACCAGTGTCTGGCATTAATGACTCAAGAAAAGGGCAGCTTATGGGCTTCCCAGTCAACGTTCCTTACTGCCACTAAAATGGCCTAGTTCAAACAACCACTAGAGCACATGCTGTTCTGTCTTCATTTCCTCAATCAGCCATCTCTGAAGGGAACCCTCTGTGCAAATCACCTAATGCAATGTTCAGATAATTTTTTTCCAACTGATTGCAGGTCAAATGTGCTCAGTCATCAAGTTAAGACCCTGATTCAGCACATTACTGCTGCACTGAATAGAGCAGTGGTTCCCAACCTCTTCACTAGAGCGGACTACCAATTCCCGCAACCTCCCCCGACAAACCATTCATGGACCCAGAAACCACAAAATAGATTTTTTTGGTCAGCAATAAAGAACATTATTGGAAGATATTTAATTTAAAAATAATTAATTTTAACTTTGAAATTTATTTAAAACTTATTTTCTATGATCATTTTTTATCTTATTTTTTTCATGGACTTTCTGCATTACCCTCACAGACCCCAGGTTGGAAATCACTGGAGTAAATTAGCTAAAAGGTGGTTTTTCTACCTGTTAGATCTGCAAACTCAGCTTGAGCTCTAGAAAATTAAGTTGGTTTCTCTCTTGTTCTAGCTCTTGCTGCCTACCCCCACTATTACTGATAAGAGGTTTTACAGTACAAATTATCCTTGTGTCTCCAAAGTGGGCCCTTGGTAATACTTGTGCTGTGCAGTAGTATTGCCCTCAATTGACAAGTGTAACAAAACCAATTCTGCTGATGAAGCTCAAGATTCCAGCTCCCTTTCTCTTCAGTTGTATGGCCTGTACAAAGTTAAGAGTGCAGTTGATATTCTGGTACTGACATCAGCAAGATTCCCTCTCTGAATACACTTAGGGTGCGTCTACACTAGGATCCTACTTCAAAGTTAACTTAGAAGTTAGACACTACTTCAAAGTAGCTTGCAGAGCATCTACGCAGGCTTTCCCTTACTTTGAAGTTTTTTTGTAGTGTAGACACAGCCATAGGGATCAGGTCTGTTGAATCAAAACGTGCCATTTTTACATGGTCACTCTGTAGAGTACACCTGCACTTTAAATACAAATAGGTAATAATGGCTGAGGTATTGAGCCACTTACATCTCATATGTAAAAGAAACTCAAGATCTCTAGCTTTAAAAATGTTTTGCTTGTCTCATGTTTCAGCTTTGCCTTTAAGTTGCTGTATGAATAGCTGTAGGAATCAAACTACTGTAGGCCTTAGCCTGCTCCCACCTCCTTACTCGAATCCCATGGTAGTTTTATCAAACTGAGGCTGGTCAGATCAGTTTTTTGTGTGTACTTATTGTTAATACAGCTGTTTGACGCACACAGGATTTTACCACCATTACTTCCCCTTCTTGACAATCTCGCCAGTTTCTCATTCCTCCAAATGGTTCTGAAATTGCAGCTCAGGGCATGCTCTTGTGTAGATACAGCCTAAATGTATAGGAAATATTAGTATTTTACAGTCTATCCATATTTCCTTTAGTTTGTAGTCTTTTTGACAAGAATTGCATGGATTCTGAAATCCCATTCCATAGGAAAACATGTTTTCAATGCTTCAATTTGAAATTTGTTTTTAATTAGTGAAAAAAGGCTGAATGTGTATTTTGTTTGTGTATATTGTATATATTGTTTCCTGAAGTTGACAGTTTACGTTCCTCATTGTTTATTTAAGCAAAGTCCTGAAGAAACTCACCTGGACAGGTGCAAGTGCTACAAATAAACCTTAAGACTATGTCCACACTGACAGGGAAATCTCAACAGAACCTCTGTCAACAAATAGCTGCCGCACACAACTTGCTCTGTCAAGAGAGACCCGCCGGACTTCAACTGCCCTCTGGTGCCAGAAGACAGAATGGCAGCTCTGCAAAGGGCTGCCTGGCAACCAAAAGTCCTCTCTGTCAACAGAAGTGGCTGCACTGCACTTCTGTCATGTGATGCCTCAAATATTTGAGGGATAACACTATCGATACAAATGCAGAGTTCTGTCAAGAGACTGTCAACAGAGCACTTTAAGTGTGTGGATGCTCCTCGAGTTATGTTGACAAAGGCCCCTTCTGTTGACAAAACTCTCCAGTGTAGACCAAGACTAAAGGTTATATTACTGCTGAAGACAGCTTCAGTCTCAAATGCCTCCTCAAACTAATACTATTTTGCATGTAGAACACAGATTTGAAACTATTATAGTATATCATAAGGAAAATATAGCATTTTACATTTATAGAAAAAAAGGAAGGCACAGAGTTAAAGTATGTGTTCCTTCACCCACGAAATAATGGCAGAATTGGGGCCACCACCTAGACCTAACAATTCATAGTTCAGTTCCCTAATGACAAGACAACCCTCCTCATCTGCACCAACATTAGCCTTACATAGTTCAGAGGAAAGCGCATTTTAGAGGATAGGGTTCATCCCTGCAAGTTGTGAAGCAATGGAAGAGGCAATATTGCAGTCACAGTAGCCTCTGTTGTACCTTTCCTTCTGCTTCACTGGGAACATCAGCCAATAAATTCGTATGACTAAGATCCATAGAACCCAGGGAGTGTAGATCCCCTGCCTAGGCTCCAGGAAAATCTGCCTTCTAACCCTAACCTGTGCAGTAGAAAGATACCAATTCCACTGCATATTGCCCTCAGATTTCTAATTTCTCTAGAATCCTTAACTCTATTTTTGTCTCACATGCATTTTAGTAATATTCTGAAAAAACTCCTCTACTACTCACTGAAAGGCTGGAATCTTCACTGTGTAGCTGTCCAGAGGCTTTAAACTCATCAGATCAGTGATTTGTTCTAACTGCAGACAGACTTCAGCAGGCACAACTAAATGGCTGAGATGGTCTTGGGTAGGAGAAAAAGAAAAGGAGTGAAGGAACAAAAAATCTGTGCATGGTATTGTGGTTATGTCATTACAGTCTGATCTTCCTCAGCACGGTTTAGGAATAAATCAATCCTGATGTCAAGCAAAGTCAACTCCAAGGAGAGTGCAACTAGTGAGGTCACAAAGCAAATCATGAGAGGAGAATGGAGATGTGGACCATATAAATACTTGTATGCAGTGTAGTTATGTCAGTTCCAGAATATTAGGAGGCAATGCCTTTTATTGGACCAACTACTGTGCTAACTACTTAAGATATATACTTCTACCTTGCATTTTTCTGTGAGTTCCTTTCCCACACCTGAAGAACTCTGTGTGGCTCAAAATTTCCTCTTCCTCACCAACAGAAGTTGGTTCAATAAAAGGTAATACCCCATCTCTCTGCTCTCTCACATAACTACTTATTACCACAGCACATAGCAGTTTCAATTATGGTCCGCGACACTATTGTGCTAGGCACTGAACAAAACACAGAACAAAATGACTTACAATCTAAATATAACACAAGAGACAACCATGGATACATACAGATGGAGTACAAGGAAACAATAAGACAATATTGATTTGCATGATGGCCAAGCGATCTCAGCACATGAACAGTTTTTTTTTGTAGTTCTGATAGCAAGTAATTAAGTCATTGTTACAATATGCATAGCTCAGCCTTCCACAATTTTACTCTCTTATGGCAAGTAAGATAAACTTTTATTTCCCCACTGAGAAGGGTGAAAAGGTGAGCGAAGATTTTGTGCCTGTGTTAAGTTTTCATAAAAGGATTTGCAAGGTTGGCTTAATGTAAGACTTAAAATTATATTGTTTCTTAACTGCACACCTCATATCTACCAGAATGCGCACAAGCAGCATCAGCAGATCACAGAAGATGCATGCTTCTATCTGCTGTGGTGTTAACATGTATCAACAAGAGTCATAATTATGATACACATGGTATGATTCTTTGTTGTAATAGGTGGCAATTACTGGATTTGGTTTTGACTGAAGTTGCATGTATCACTTAATATTTAATAGTTGGCGTATAATAAATAACGATTATTTTTAGTCATCAAAACAAACATTAACAAATACAACTTAGATTAAATTGCACTATAAAAAAGCATTATTCAAACTGAGTTTGTGAGAAGATTAGCAGATGAAATACTTAATGCTAAAAGGTGCTGAGCACTTGAAAGTCACATGAGAGCTACAGGCTCCTACACCTTTTTATGTATGCCGCTAAATGTAGTATTCTGATTACTTTGGTCAAAATCCCAGGAAGCTGTGATAGATCCATTTGTAGATTCTTTCAGATGATGCACCATGAAAAGAGGATGCAGTATTTTTCTCTAACATCTATGGGTCAGTGGTAATCCTGAGTACCACATTAATCTCTAGGAAATCTCCAAAGAAGGGTGCTATTTATGTAGACATTAATGCTTCTGGAACTATCATTCTTCCTGAATCCTCCTGTTCCTGAATGCTCCACTAAGAATCATGAATTTCCTATTTCTCAAATGACAAATTCCTCAATCGTAAACTCGATGGATTTAATGGCAAGTTAAAAAGGCAGCATTACACACATTTATGTATTTTGGTCACTTTATTAAATGAGATATTAAATAGTTTAAGTTTCAACTACTAAACAGCACTTTGAATGGTGAAAACACAGATAGTATATTGTCGTACTTGAATGCTGCTTCTCTTTAAAAACACATTTCCAGTCCTTATATATATATTACAAAAACAGCCTTATAGGAAGAGGTGACATCTTTTCTACAGTACTTAAGATACAGAACTGAAAAGCCGTCTAACAGAAACAAAGGCAAGTCTTCACAGCTGTATGATTTCAGCAGCCAAAGCTGTTTGATGGACTGAAACAGTACTATACAACTGGGACAAAACATATACAATATCACAATACTAAGCAAAAACGCTTTACATCCAAAGGAATAAACAGTTTACAAAATGTGGAGAATTTAGCAGGCAAAACTGTATTACAAGCAACATTTTATTCATCATCGTAAGCCATTTCAACTAGTTAAAACATCTAAAACAAATATAAAAATGAGCCTTTTATTACCTTATTGATGTAATGTTCGGTCTTTAAATATTTGTTAAAGCTTCATGTTATACACACATTATGCAGCTAAAATGTCAAGTGAGGAACATGTATACAAAGTGGTCCAACTTTTATTTCAATGCTTCTTATCTCTGATTAATCTTCTTATGCATTAGTCTTCTATTATCCATAGTTTTGTCCATGGTGGAAAATGTGCCTTTAAATGTTGCCTAAAACTTCCACATTTAAGTCTCTGAGTAAGTTATTGTAGAACTCCATTGAAAATTCCAAGATCTGGTAGAACATATTTGTCTTATTCGTGACACGCAGGAATAGCAGTGACGGTTGCCTGGAATACTTTTGCATTCAAATACTTGTCTCACAAAGTCTAGTTTTTAAACCTCTTCTAAACTGAATACATCTTTTTTGGCTCCTCTCTCTCCAAATTAAATAAATCTGATTATGACACTGACAAAGGATTAGAACAGAGGGTTTCCTGTAGTGTACCACCAAACAAAAACAAAAACAAAAACAAAAAAAAAAAAAACAATTTTGTTAGCTGGTTTTGATGATAAGAAATTCTAAACATATCACAAAGCAAAATCCAATCCCCAGATGAAGGATCTCACTAGATTTGTGTATTTTAGATGCTGCAACACTTGTCCTTTGAGGACATAAGAAGTCCTTTAAGCATGATAGTTGATATCAGCAACTCATGTGAGTACTGCAATATTTTCAGCAAATCTTTCCATCCAGCTTTTGTTTCTCAAAAATTCGGTAGCCATTTTCAATACCTCAAAGTATCACCGAAATATTACTGTCATTAAAGTTGTCTCGCACATTCTAAAAAAGTTTTTCTTTCCTTATGAACAGTATTAGCCAAACTATATCCAAAAAAGCTCTGTGTGTGTGTGTAACAGGATCATCACAAGCACAGAAAATGTGCTCTAATCCTATTAAAATGCTGGGAACAGAGGTGTTAATGACACAATCAGAAATTTATTTTGATCTAGATTAAAAAAAACAAGGTGTTTTTGTATTAATTCATATTCTTACAAAAATGAAAAAAGGAGAAGACAGAAGAGCATTGTAGGAAGAGATCCTTATCTATACAAGGAGAATTATTTCACAATTCTGGCAGCACTGGAAATTGCTAAAGCACATTCACTGTATGAATTTAAAGTCAGCAATGGTTCTGCCAGTTTGATGTTGTTTATAAAACAGAGTGACCCTAACAACCACCACTATCTTAATCTCCAAAATACCAGTAGTTTGATTTTCTTGGCCCATGGCCCATTGCCAGCAATGGGAAGAGACACTAGCACCAGCATCAAGGAGTTAACAGAAATGTGCTTTGTATCAGAGTCAGCAAAGTGTGATATAATGTGTGAAGAATAAAAACCTGTAAATTTAAGTGTACCAGTTATTCCACCACATAAAACTGAAAATAAAAAGTGGCAGAAATCTGGAGAAGAAAAAATTCTCTTCTCAAGACATGGTTTAAGGCTGTATACACAGTTTCTAAATAACTGCATGACAAAGTTTCAGAGCTGTAGTATTTTAAGAATATTGCACTCAATTTTGTCTCAAGAGAATTTTCAATTCCTGTGTTTTATTTAGCACAGAGGATATAACATGAGTCCAGACGTCCGTCAAAAGGAAAACTAGATTACTTTGTTTTATTACACTTACTAATTTTAAGAAATGGGTAAGTAGAAAAGTATTCCATAATTTGAGGAATCAACTCTAAACAAGAACTCAGCTGTGTACATTTTATATATGGCACACAAACACACATCGTTCTGTATTCTTTCCTAAGTTTCTCATGTCTGAATATGGTTTTACAGCTACTAAAACAAGCAAAGGACTTTAGACAGTAAACCTGTGGAGGAGCTACTATTATGGAAGGACTTGTTTTCACTGAAAACAATTCAATATTTCCTGTATTCAACACATGTAAGAAGATTCTAGGCAACATCACTGACAAGAAAGGGAAAAATGTTAAATCCTATTTAAACATAACAAATACTAATACGGAACATGGCATTTAGGGAGCCAAACTATTTATGCAGTTGAGTTCTGTCAAGCCATTGATTCCTAAAAAAATAAAAGTTCTTTTTCTGATTTTAACAATCCTTTTAGTGCAAAATCACATTTATTTCCCTGGGGAAGGTCCTGGATTTTTGCCTCTCATTGGGGGTGGTGCACGCTGCAATGGTGGTGGCTGCATACCACTAGACACTGCCTGATACATTCCTCTCATATCTATCTGCTGGTAGTTGGAAGGATTCATGATGAGATTTGGAGGCTTTGGCATCATGAGATGACTCATTGCTGCTTGTTGATAAGACATTTGCTGCTGCTGCTGCTGATTGTACTGCTGCTGTAGTCTTCTGTTCATAAGTATCCGCTGAACACAACTGATTAACTGTGTGAAGGGAAAGTGGAGCTGTTACAAGTGCATGACCTATTCAATGCAGCAAGTATCAAGTTTAGAGTTAAAAATCAATTTGCTAGGGACTACCATGTCTGAAGGAGAAAGCATTATTGTTATCACCATCACTAACATGATGGCATTCACAAGCTGATTGCTGTAGAAACCAGTTAGTAACACCATTGCGGACTAAGTTCTCCTAATGACTGCCTGTTGTAGGTAGCATTTATGTTAGCTGCCATGGTGATACGCACTATACTGTAAAATTACTCCCATATATTAGTTACAGCATTTATTGTCAGGTACCATTTATCATCCCTTTGAAAATCCTACAAGTTGATGGGCAAATAAACATTTAGTGACTACAAACAGGGGAAAATTCTTCCAGTTGGAGTAGCCTCTACTGGGAAAATTTCAAATTTCTTAAGCTAACTTAAAATGGCATAACTCTGTTTTCCAAAGTGTGGTATATGTACCACCAGTGGTACATGAAAGCATTTTAAAGAGTATGTGGAGATAAGCACTGGAACGGCACTGGGATAGGGGGTACACCCATAAGGTCCAAGTCCCAAAAGGGGTACATGAATGTTTTAAGTTTGGTAAACACTGGTATAACTCATTAGTACTTCAAAGTAACAAGCATTCTGTATAATTCCTTGGTGCTCACAGTCAGAACTTTCCAGGTCCTGTAACAAAGTAACATACCACGAAAGGACAATGAGACTGGTTTAGAAAGATAACATTGGCATGCATTTTTTTGATTTCCAACTTGTTTTAAGGAAGATATAATGTATGGAGGAGAGCTTTTGATTTGTTTTGCCATAGAACTAAACCGCTCTAAACTCAACACTGCTGAAGTGGTCTAAGTACCTGTCTGTAACTAGAAAGTTAACATCTTTAAGGGGACTGAGTCTTGTGTACGCTATATGCCTATTACCAGTTATTTGGTTTTCTTTAAGCCAGGCTTCAAGCAGTTCAAATGCATGAATTAACAACATTTGGGAGACACTATTTTACAATTTACTTTACAGACATCTCCAGAAATAAGCAAGGCTAGATGAACACACTGTATGACCCAGCACTTTGATACGGACGAACAAAACACATAGTTGGTAATTACTGGGCCCAATGGATTGATAAAAAGCTATCATTCTACAAAAATGTCTTTAATATCATGTGCTAGTTCACAGGGCATCACTCACGTTCCCCAATCCAAATGAATATAACTAGCTAAAAGGCAGTCAGAATGTTTACCATCTGTTGTTTTGTCAAGACATCATTGTAGATGGCTTCTCGGCGCTTAACATCAAGCTCCTGGCTTGCCTGCCTGCTTAGTGCCAAGGCCTGTACTTCTGTCTCTGTCAAGGTCAGATTTTCCTTCCACTGAAAAGGGAAAAAAAAAATTAGTCACTCCAATAGAAAAGCAAAGGGAATCAAGTTCTCCCAATATTTTTTCAGAGATGCATTAATATAATTGGTGTGGAACAACAGCCCAGTTTCCACTAAACGTTCTGGGAATGTATAGTTTTATAACTATAACAGTTACCAAATCTTTATATTACCAATTAAAACATGCTTTTTTGATTTTCTTGTAAAAGGAGGAATATATGGACTGAAAAACAAGGGAAACAGTACTCCTAAGAATATGCTTATTAGTCTCACTTGCAGGAAGCCAGCATTTTCACTATATGGTAAACAACACTGACATCGGGCTATGGGACCAAATAAAGAAGAAATATGACAATTAACTGGATGACAATTTACAATCAATATAAACTTCTCTGGTTGACTCTGCTGCTTAACATTTTTCCACCTCCTGACCAAATGTGGACTAATGTCTATTTTACTTACTATAGATGAAATTATATCTTCAATGGGCTGAATTCTCACTGCAGTTACATTGTTGGTTGCTTCCACAACTTTTTCTCTTCCTTGATTAATGAGGTCCTGAAAGAATAGAAGACAGTACATTATGAAGAGTCAGTGCAAAGCTATAGATTAAGAGGGCAATATATTTAAATATGCTTTTCTCCATCTCCAATATGATAACTATTTGAAACTTTTTTACACAAGTAAACATTTGTGGGTAATAGGATGGAAATAAATTCACACTTAATTATACGTTGTAGGAAAGTAAATGATCAGAAAATACATATAAGTTAACTGAAAACAATCTGCTCACTCAGTGCAGGTCTACACTTAGGGACAATGTCAATTTATGATATGCACCTCCGTGAACTGCGTAGCTGGAGTCAATCCAATGGAGTTAAGGGAGGTGCAACTTGTAGTAGATTCTTAATACTATATATATGATCCAGTGAGTGTTTCCTATAATCAGGATACAGTGTTGGTATATGCAGTGGCCTTTTTTTTTTTTTTTTTTTTAAAAACATAAAAAAACCCATAAAAAAATTGGGTATAAGCAATTCAATATGCACACACAAGTTAGTAGATTTCAACAAAACACATAGCTCACATATCAACTTCTAAAAAATGTGACTGACATTTATTAGAAGATATTAACTAACATGATGTTTTTTATAACATTCAGTAATTACTGATTTATAACTAAATTTGAATATTCGAGGCACGCTTTGTCATTTGCATTTCACCACCTACCTCCAGCTGTTGGTTACTCATGGCTGACAATGCTCCCAAATTGAACGGAATATATGGAGTTTGAGTGTTGAAATTGGTAGGGGGCATATTAGTACCAACCGGCATGTTGAAGCGCATGGTCAGACCCTTAAAAACAAAAATTGTAGTTTGGAATATTTACAGTAGCTAATACCAAGTTAAAGCATGTCACTGCTGTTAGTTATTAGAAAACAACTGAACACACACAAACAAAACAAAGCTTACAAGATAAACCAAATATTGTACAGATGAAGTTTTAACCCTTAGAAGTGTAATTGTCTGAGTGTGTTGAAAATTCTTTCCAGACACGCAAGTGAAATGATTCAACCAATCAGGGAAGCTTCAGTACCTGTCTTGAGATCTCAGTTTAGTTCATCATTAATAATTTGGTATAAACACATTAAGACAAGAAAATCCTAACAATGCCCTCGGTTTGTACACTGACACACTTTTACATTAATGTAGTGTGTGTGTACACACCCCCACATCTGACCTGATACATTGCTTGAGTTTATGATTCCTGATATTTAAACACGTTGAAGTACTGCAATATAGATACAGTAGTACACATTTGTTTAGCCAGACTCCATTACAGATAGATCAGCAACAGAGCAAGTACTTAAAAATGAATTAATCAAATAGAGAAAAAACAGCTGAACGTGACTAGCCTGCCTTGACAGAAATGCAGTATTTTATTCACTGTAATAAAGAAATAAAAGACACATTGCAAGAAATAAATCTCAACTACACAAATCCATTGTTGAAATAAAAGGCAAAATCATGAATTAGATCAAAAGGGTACTGAAGCAGAAAAGTAATTCCTGAAAATATTGAAACTACACCACAAAGCAACTGAGAGGCATGCCTGGTTGCACAAAGCCAGTATTCTCGCAAACTTCTATTTCCAAAATGAAGGAATGCCAATGCCTAAACAGGCACAGTGTAACAACCATTGTTCTTTGTAAGAACAAATAATCCCACCCTCTGCAAAAAGCAAAGATGAGTTTTCTAAAATAAATTTGAGTTACAGAAGCTAGTACCATAAACTCTTCCATTTGGGAATGTTAAATAAGCAACTAATCCAGCCACATATGACTTTGCAAACAAGTACGTGTCCATAAATCAAAAGTGTAATTTTATCTTTGATACCAAAGATTCAATCTTGAATAGAAATTATTCTTTTGTTCTCACTCACAGTTTTATCTGAAGTGGTTTACGTTCTCTCAGATTTCAAAATCTGATATTTACGTAATGAAGTTGTAAAACTCTAAGGATGTTGCTTTCAGAATCTATATGCATAAAAACTGTTACTCTGTTTTAAAAAGGTTATGACTGAAGTATTAAGAATACTGGCAATGTATTAATTTGTAGCATTAGGAATTGGTAACTAGACAAAAAGTCAACAGGACTCTCAGCTTTGCCATAATCTACCGTATGTTTGTTAAAGATGCTCACATACCATAATTCACATTATGTAGCCTAACTTTTTTTTTTAAACTAGAAAAGGTCTTTTTTATTATAGAATCCATATTAAATATCACAAACATAGAAATTTCAAAATTCTGGTAGGAATTACTGAAAAATCTTCCAAGGAAGTAAATGTTGTAGGACTTCACATTTGAAAACAAAAAGAAAAAAATGGATGTTCAACTGCTTTATCACTCTGGTCCTCAGATTCTAAACTCCATGCACAGAGCCCTGCATGGATAAAAAAATTTATATCCACAGACACAAATTGATCTCTGTGGTGCAAAAGAGCTTTACTGGGAACCATGTTGGCAAAAGGAGCAGCATGTCAGGCAGCTGCCCCCTGCTTCTTTGGCATGGCTATATCATCTTCAGCCCCACTCACTGCGATGGGCACCAGGCTCACTGGAAGCTGTCCCTAGTCATGCTAATTCATAAAAGTGGCTTGCAAGTTTCCATATAAGAGTGTTAAGCCATGCAGGGCTGTACTCTCTCTACATGATATTGTTATATCCTCCAGGCAGGTTGCTTTATCCATCAGAAATGGTAATACTTTATAAATAAAATAAATGTGTTTAAAATAAAGGTCATGAAGTATAATGGACTCTATAAAGTTATAAAACTGGAAAAAGGAACTCCTAACAAGAACGTAATTATTCAGAAGCCTTTTCCCCTTCCCCAGATGTGAATTAAAAAGTTTCTTTTTCTTTTTTTTTTTTAGGTTCTATTTAAAGTTAAGTTTGGAAGACATATGACTGTTAAATTTGTATCTCCACTTGGACCCATTCAGATAGTTTAATGTCATATCTCAGAGTACTTTGATTCCCTCAGAGAGATTGCACTGGTACAAAAAATCTCCAGCTACTCATATATGAACTCCCAAAATTCTCTCTCTAAAATGAATGATAGGCCCTTTTAAAATCTGCAGCAGCTTTCCATACTTCCCAGTTTGTGAATTCAAAGGAGGAAGATTAGTTATCAGATCTGATCACAAAGGCACAACATCTTTCAGAATTTCAGGCATTTTTCACTTCTGCTGCCTTCGCATCCTTTAAAGGAGCACTTTAACAACACTACTCCTACTTATACCAAAGCAATGAATACTTAAGTTCTTATTCTGCTTGTACAGTATAATAACTGAGGTTAATTTCAGTTTTCTCTTCTTACACCAGTTAAGTGAAATTTAATTATTTTCAAGACTTTTGAACTAAGTCACAGATTTAGTTCAAAGTCACTGGGTATCTCCTTTTTTGACAGTTTATAAAATTGTTATGTACTACTTTCTCCCACTTTTTTTGATTCTTGGATTGTAATTAAAAAAGACGTTATCTCCAGGGATTGAATAACTGGCAAACTCTCAATCCAGCATTTACTTATGCCTCAACTGGATGATATTTTCTGGGATTTTGGAGAAAAATAAGGGGCTTTTTTTTTTTTTTTTTTTTTTGTGACTCCAACATCTATTTTTTCCATTCAAAAAATCTCAAAAAGGTTGAGATTTTCCACTATTTTTCAAAAAGAAGTATAGTGAAGAACATCAGCTGGATGTGTAATATAAAATGTGAACACCACAAAGCTAATTAATTAACAAAAAAGTGACAAACATTCAGGCTATGTCTACACTAGAGAGTGATCTGTCAACAGAAGGTATCGTCCTGCAAAACTTCAGTCAACAGATTGTGGCCAGACTGCCAACCAGATCGAAAGAATGATCCGCTCTGTTGACAGAAAGTGGCTGGACTGCCCAGTTGCCAGAAAGGCCAATGGGAAGCATAGCAGACAGGACTGCCCCGTGTCCCAGAAACCCAGTCTGTTGACAGAGGGCACCCTGGAACATCCAGACCGGCTTCCTGTTGACAGAATCTGTCAACTAAAGCAGCATATGTCTTTTCATAGTTTGTTCAGCTTTTTAGAGGTGATATTTAAAACTACCATTTTAAATAACATTGTTCAGAAGCCCATTGTCAAGCCTGTAATAAAACCAGTTGTATAAAGATTCATTATGCCTCAAGAAAAAAATTTTTTTTTTTATTCTGAAGGTTAGTTTTGCACACGACACCCACTTTAAGTTAGTCTAGACAGCTTTACCTTCTTTTCAGCTTCATATTCTGCCCATGCTGCCTTTCTTTCCTCTTCGGTCAATTCTTCCTCCTCTTTATGGTCTAGCAGGGAGTCGTGCTCATGATAGCCTACTATATGTTCTTTGTGGATCTGAAGCAATTCTGCTAGAATTGTATCCTGTTTAAAAGAAAAGTACCATAAAGTGAAGATCAATTGTTAAATATTCTTATCTGTAATTGTGTTACAGTGTATTTTTGCTGAGCATGTGTAAGATGTGTCTTTGAGCTGTCTTTCACAGAAGAGGTCAAAGAACTTCACAATATACACTAAACTAAAAGAAATATTAAAAAATAATGCAGTCTTCCTGATAGGAAAGGTCATTGTGTAAACAACCTTATGCAACAGATAGATCACTTAATGCCTCCTACACAGTATGTGCAGATTCCATGACTGATGAAGAATAAGGACCTAAATAAAACAAAATGTGACAATAATTGCTTCTTTAAGAGATGCTTTCATTCGTCCTCTCACAGAATGCAGTGATAATATCCTTCAGTAAAGAAGCAGAGCCTCCCGGTTGAATTTCATGTGTTTGAAAGTGAGTCCAAATTGCACGTTTCAGTCTAAAACTCCAGAAGCATTTTCACTAGCATACTAGTAATAGTCCCTGAGAAAGTCACCTCTCTCAAAAAAACAAAATGCTTGTTGGGATATGCCAACCCCGCCTCTGTCACTTCCCCACCTGAAGAAAGGGCCGGCCTTTGCTTCCATCTCTCAAGCCCTTAACATTTTACGTGGGCAACCCAGCGCAGCCTCTATAAAAAGCAGGAAGCTGGCGAAGACCTATGTGGAGCTAGCTGCCTCCTGCAAAGGTGAGCGAGCGTGGACTGGAGGAAGAGGAGGGTGTTAGATGGGGAGCTGGGTGTGCCTGGCTTTGTGGGAGGGGAAGGACCTGGGCGGACTGCTCACAGGGCTCAGGTGGCCAGTGGGCTCGTGGGACTTGCAGGGCTTGGGGGGCTGGCCCCAGCATCACAAGGCTCAGGCGGCCTGGGCGAGCGGGTGGTCCCAGCAGTACAGGGCTCAGGCAGCTGGTCCTTGCAGTGTAGGGCATGGGATGGTGGGCAAGTGGCTGGTTCCGGCATTGTGGGGCTTGGGCAGGTGGCTGGCTCTGGGGGCTGGCAGGCGGTCAGCCCTGGCAGTGTGGGGATCAGGTGGGCAGCTCTGGCAGTGCAGGTCTCAGGTGGGCAGGTAGCTGGGGCTGCATTAGGCACCCACAAAGGGCCAAGAAAAACTATTTGTGCTTATTTTTAATTTTAAATAATATTTTTATAGCAAGTTTTTGTGCTTATTTTAAATAACAAATTGAATTTTTTGTTAAAAGGGGGTTGGATGATGGTAAAGAAGAGGTGGGGAGGCATAAGGGTTTCTCAAAAATCAAAAGGGGGGCATGAGGCATAAAAGTTTGGGAACCACTGATCTAGGTGGTACTTAGCTCTGCTATGAGTGCAGGAGACTGGACTTAACCTTTAGAGATTCCTTCCAGTTTGATAATTCTGTGATAACATCTCAATTAAAAAGTAAAATAAAAGACAGGGAAAAGAATGGATGATACAAAGCTGCTCGTATATTTAATTTTAGTTTAAGGTTTAGCAGTCTTTTTACTGAGTCAACATCTCCTTCTCCAAGGGCACCCAGATGACAATCATTGGTACTGAAATGAAACCAACACCTCTGAGGATCAACAGGAACAGACATTGCTCCTTTTGGGACCATAAAGTCTAGACTGTCTATATCAGTATTTTTTAAACTTAGTTCCGTGAACAACTTGCTGGTGTGCCTCAAGCATCTGACACGTTTTAATGTCATACACTGATGGTATATATTTTCTCTTATTAAAACAGATACAATATTAATTTTTCATTGCTATGATACCTGATTAAATTACTTCTATTTGGTTTTGCTGTATATGTTGCTGTTTGGGTTTTTTTGGGGTCTGACAATTTATTTTAAAGAAAATTTTCATAGGTGTTTTGTGTAAAAAATATTATTTGGTATTCTGTAGTCTCAAAAAGTTTAAGAAACACTGGCCTATAGAGAGTTAAGATGGGAGAAAAGGATACAAACACGAGCAGTTGGTATGGAATTGATCCACAGAGAAATAAAGTGACTTCTGACCAACATCCCAGAGAGAGCTAGTAGCAGAGCCAGGAAGCAAAGGCTGGTATCCCGAATCCCAGTCGCAACTGACTACTATCTGCTTCTCCACAGGCAAAACACAAACCATAATTTTGAGTATTAAAGCGGTTAACATCACAACAACAACAACAAAAAAAGACACCAATCTCTTTGTTCCATCTTTGCCCTATCAACTGCCTCTTTATGTGGGAGCCACCACATTCTCCTCCAGCCCCTCTGTGATATATCCGTGACTAAAGGGCAAATTAATCAAATAATAGGATTTAGGAAAAGAAAAGGGATGTGGTAATAGGATACACAGAAAACATTTAAGGGAGGTGAGTGAAAAAGACAAGAAGAGATTCCAAAATTAAGTTACCACAATAAAAGCTTTTTCAACATACTGCAGCTCTACATAAAGTGTGTGGAGGATTCTTATACATGCATATGCATTAGTTTCCATGGTGACACTATTAGTGAAAACAATACTGGAATATAATCTACATTCACTTGGCCAACACAGTCATCAAAATGTGTTTTAAATTACATCCAACTGTGTATGTTTGCTTTTCTTTGTCTAAACTTTGTTTTGTGTTAAATATAGCAAAGAAGTTGAAAACTAAGTAAAATACTTCACTAAATTTTCTTAAATGTTTTACAGTGGGAAACAAATTAATTCAATTTTATGTGAAGTCCAGCAAAAAGTGTATTTGTGTTAGTATGCTCTGAAATTTTTGAAAAAGCATTTACGAATATGGCTTACAGGTTTTTTAGAAAGATACTGAAATACAAGTTTGGTACTGAACTGAAAACCTGCTGAAAATGTTTCCAAACTTCAGCAATGTTTCTCCCAGCTGTCATTTTCAACTTTTCATGGAACTAACTGCAAGGGAAGAAATACATCTAAAGGAAGACTAATCCCAGAGGGTTTACAACTTATATATTGAGTTACAAAATACCCTCTCTCAACCAATTCAGTGAATTTCAGTAAAGAGGCAGAGACATGTACTGTTCTGGAGTCAGCAGCTTTTTCAGAATTTACAAATTCTCTCTTCTTAGACTACAATGAACAAAAGAACAGCCACAATGGGTCAGACCAAAGGTTCATCTAGCTCAGTATCCTGTCTTCCAACAGTGGCCAATGCCAGATGCACCAGAGAAATGAACAGAACAGGTAATCAAGTGATCCCTCCCCATCACCCATTCCCAGCCTCAGACAAACAGAAGCTGGGGCACCATTCTTACCCAGCCTGGCTAACAGCCTCTGATGGAGGTATGGTCTGGGAGGTTTGTTGGTGCTCTGGGACAGAGGGGGTCTTTGGGTGTAGGCATAATCTGACTTCTACTGGGGGTGGGGGGAGGCCAAATGGGGGTTAAGTCAGCTCTGCCTGGCAGGCAGGGTCCAAGGAGAGAGCACCTCCCACTCCACATATACCGAACTCATGGCAGCAGGCCATATAGTCTGTCTGTGTAGGGTGGGGGTGGGGAAGAGACAATGAAAAACATAATTTAGAAGTGGGAAAGGGTTCAGCCCAGAAAGTTTGAAAACTGCTCAGGCTGCAGGTAGCTCAGGTAGTTAGGGCTTCAGACTCATGGCAGGTGCTAGGGCTGGGACTTCAACCTTGCAGCTCCTTGCTTCAGCCCTGTAGGAGGGCACTGAGACTCCAGGTTTCAGCTGCAGGGCCCCTGTAAAAAAAAAAAAGCTTGAAGCCTCACAGGGGGACATGGACCCCTGTTTGAGAACTGCTGTGCTAAATCCTTCCCTCCCACCCCCTTCCCAGCACATAATCCTGGGGGAGTTCAGTATAAAAATTTGGGGGAATCTATTTAAAAACAGTATAATAATGTTCATAAATCAATTTATTTAACACACCCTCCTAAACTTCTGAAAAGCACAATGCAAAGCAAAACATACCACCTAAAACATAATAAAAATACAGTTTAAACGGAACAGTCTCAGTTTACTATCTCTTTCATGAAAAGATAATAGCTCCAATGTGCTTTCAAACCTTTTAATCTGCTGTTCTACAAAACTAAACTAAAAACGCTTTGAAGCGCCTGAAACTTGTCTGGATTAGATAACTAGTCACCAATGTAACAAAAATCTACACAAAATCCACTGTGTCTACAGTAATTATTTCTATACTTACATCATCTAATTTTGAGCCACTGATTAATCAGCCATCATGCATCTGGTATGCTTTCTTGAACTAACAAAGATGATTGTTAATGCAGACTTCTTTGCAAAGAAGCAAAGATAGTGAATTAATAAAAATCTGCTCTTAATCAGTTAAAGTTAAGGCTAATTTAACAATTTTATGTACTTTTATAAAGAACTTCTTATTTTAAAAAAGCCTTTTAAACACAAAATTCAAGAACCGAATCTCCCTTCTCAGTTTTTTTTAAATAACACCGTTAAAAATAAAATAGTGTCTATAAAATAAGATTCCATTTTTTATGCCACTCTGACACCATTAATGTCTTTTGAGTCAGAGTAAATCAGAGGTCCCCATTAGTGCAGACAGGGCTTGACCAAGTTCCCACAAGTGACAAGGAGGGAATGCCACCCAGTTTTGCTCCCTTTCCTACACCACCACCAAACACAGTAAACCCCTGTTCTATTCCTTGCCCTGGCCCCATGACAGCTGTGGCCTCAACCTTAACCTCCTTACTCCTGTCCTTATCCTGTCCTCCTAGAGCCATGGTCCCACTTTTGATTCTGTGGGGGTGTATGGAACGCAGACACGAGTAAGAGGAATGTGAGGTTAAGAAGTTTGGGACCACTGCTATAGAGTGATTGACATAGCCACAAGCATGGTTGAAAGCTTTTTGTTTCAGATGTAATGAGGCTCAATTGTCAACGGATGCTGTGAGAATGAGATGGAATGCAAGTCTCCAATGGTTTTGTGGAGGCTGGAATATAACAGTTGATCAGAAGTAGGAGTAACAGTTATGTGAGGCAACAGAGAGGTGCCTGTGCATCCAGCCCAGGGACAGCTCTGTATACAAACAGCAACACCGTTCACTATAAAACACAGCACACAGAAACAAGAGCTCTAATTTTAGCTTTCTTTACACATGAAATAGCAAATTACACCTGTGTGATAGCAAGGCTTTTCAGCAGCTAGTCTTAATTTCAAATCCTAGCAATGGTGCTCTGCCTCATGGAGAATCAGATCACAATCCTCAAGCTGACTAGAATGTACGCACTCCTTGGAAAAGGAATTATACCACAACAACAGGCTCTCTGTTATATCGAGACAGTAATGATGGAGAATGAAAAAGAACATGCCATTCAGCCCATCAAAAAAATTGCATGTTAACTCTTCTGAAGGTGAGGAGTCACACATTGACTAGCATACATACTACATCATAAACAAGATACAATGAAAGCTCTGGAAGTCAGTCATGCCATCCTTATTCCAAAACTGACAAACTGTTATGTAACGTCAGTACTATCAAATGCTACTCAAAAAGTAGCAGCAGCAGCAGTATAATCATTTTTTAAAATGCAAAACTAAGTGGCCTAAAATACCTTTAAAATCCAGCCTTCTATAAACAAGATGTTCTAACACCACACTCACCACACTATTTGCACATGCCAGTGAACATAACATTTATATCTGGACAATTATCTTAAAATTGTCCTTGATTTGATACCTGCCCCACATCTCATTTGCAAAAGATAGGAGTCTTCAAACCTTTACAAGAAGGATGGTAATAAGTTATGAGTGTAAATATGTTCTTTATCTAGTAGCACTTTACAACCATAAAACTGTTGCTCAGGACAAAAAACTTTTTGTGGAAGAAATATGTTTTTGGATGACACACAAATCTCAAGACAAGGAAACCAGCTGAAATTTTTAAAGAATGCAAATTACACAATCACTTGAGTGATTTCTTAAAAAAAATCCAAAAGATTTTAAAATTTTAGGGACAAACTACCATATCCTTCTAGTTAACCTCGGTATCATTTCAATGTTGCTAGCTGTATTATGGAAACAAATATGTATGCAAATTTTGCATAAATATTTCCAATACCTAGTATTTGCCTGTAAGCAGTGGTTATATTTCAACTTGTAAGCATCATTGCTTTTGTTCAGTGAGAAGGCTAACAAATGTACAAAAAGTTATTAAAAATGCCTTGAATCTATCATTAATATAGAAATCTGCATGGGGATTTTCCCATTCAGTATATGATTAGAAGTACTGTGTGTCTTGCTCTTTTGAAACTTCTGTTATTTTTCCATACTCTAACTTTCGAAAACTGGGAGGGGGGTCATTTTGGAAGGTCCTGTCTCCATGGGCGGCGCATGATTCGAAAAGCCGCATTTTCAAATTGCCATGGCTGCCAGAATGTTAATGAGTCGCTGCATAATCATTGCAGCGCCTCATTAGCATCTTTTGAACCCGCTCACTGGCATGCCCCTTTTGAAAGGAAGGGGCACATGTAGACCCAGCCTAATCGATTAAAAATGTTGCACAACGGAGGATGTGTATGCTGGGGAAGGAAAAAAACAAAACAAAACCACCACCACCACCAAACACAGTAAATCTTTTAGTCAAGGTCAAGTGACTCAGGCTCAAGCTACAAGGTTAAAAATATCAGTGAAGATGTTCAGTCTCTGGCTGGAGCCTGGCCTCCTAGAATCATCCCACTCATTGGATTTCAAAGTCCAGGATCCAGCCTGAGCCCAAATTCTACAATACTAATTTTAGTTCCGCAGTGTGAGCCCCAGTTGACTCAGGCTCTGAAACTAGCTGACAAGTATCAGAGGGGTAGCCGTGTTAGTCTGTATCCACAAAAACAGCGAGAAGTCCTGTGGCACTTCACAGATGAGCAGAGTTTTGGGAGCATAAGCTTTTGTGCGCAAAAACCCATTTTGTCAGATGTACTGTTGACAGAGTAATCTCTTTGAGACCCAGCAACCACGGGACTGGGAGGTTGCTGGATAATCATATATTCTGGATAACAGAGTACTCATGCTGGGTAGGAGAACAGAGGATCTTGGACAGCTGCACTCAAGATGCAGCATGAAGGGATGCAGGGCAGCACTGCATGGGCTACTCCCCAGCCTCTGGAGGGCGGGGTGTTGCTCTCCCTCTCTGTACACAAACTCCAGCCCTCACACTGCTTCTCCTGCCAGCTGCACTCAGATGCAGCCAGGAGGGATGCAGGGCAGCACTGCATGGGCTACTCCCCAGCCTCTGGAGGGCGGGGTGTTGCTCTCCCTCTCTGTACACAAACTCCAGCCCTCACACTGCTTCTCCTGCCAGCTGCACTCAGATGCATCCGGGAGGGATGCAGGGCAGCACTGAGTGGGCTGTGTTACCCCCCCCATGCGCTGTACAAGTCCCAGCTCTGATTCCGCTTCTCCATTCTCCCACCCAGTGACCGCTGACCAGATCTGTCCAGTTGTGGGTCATGCTGGTTGTATAAGTGTGTCAGTTAAGCAAACACTGGTTAAACAAGAGTTTACTGTAGGTGTTTGGCTGCATACTGTTCTTTTACCATGCTGTTTTAGCTCTGCCCAGACAGTGAAGATAGCAGACTTTGACTGACCTACCCATAAAATTCACAGCCTGTTTTCAGTGAAGGAATTTGGTCAGACTTATTTATGATGAAGTGCAGTGCTAATGCCCAGGCTCCATGATTACAGGTACACAAACACATGTACATGTGTGACAATGGATTGACCCAGTGATTGGTGGGACTTTCCTTTTTCCCCTCAGCCAGGCAAAGACCCTTCCTCTGACATACATTTTTGTACAGGTACAAAAAAGTTACGTGTTGTCCCCTTCACTTAGCTAATTATTGCCACCTAGATACCATGCCTCTGATGTAGCTAACCACTATCCATTAGCTCATATCCATTGACTAAAAATTTCTATCCATCATGCTGCTACCCTGGCCTCATCTGTAAGATGAATCAGTGTGTTTTTGTTACCTTTGAGGAATGTGCTGGTATCGAGGTTTTCAGGTACTACCATTCTGGAGTGTGTGATTGTGCCTAGCACCACCCAGGCATGCATGTTTTTGAAATATCAGTCCTGTCTTTCTCAGATTCTATGAGCACATCCTACCTAGGTCAATAGCCTGACTTTGCTTACATCAGCAAAGCTTTGCCCACTACTTTAGCTCAGGCCTCTGATACAAAGGTTTATGTCTCATGATCTCTTCTGACTATACTCAATGTCCCCAAATATTGCTCTTAATTTGGAAGCAATATTGCTATATTAGAAAATCTAACATCAAAATATTCCTTGTAACACCAACATTTTGTGTTTTTTATTATTGACAATCTCTTAAAATGCAACACCCAAGTAGATAGTGTAAAAACTCATTTTGATGAAAATAATAAATACAGATGTATGTAACAACCATTAAAATTGTACATGACATGATGTTTAAAAATGTAAATGTTAGCTATATACAGATTAATTTTGGTAAACTGCCAAACAAATTTATATACTCTATCATGTGGATCTGGTACATGATAATATTTTTCCCCTACAAATTATTCTAAGGAAATTTTGCGTGTGAGTAAGAGAAGATATACATTTTCAATTAAGAGCACTAAGAAAACAAACCAAAAATTCAGACCGTGAGAATATTACAAAACAGAAAAATTTTGTTTATATAATCTACAAGAAGTCTCAGTATAAAATTTCGAAAAGCTCCAGAAAAATCCCAACACACTGAAAGCAAAAGAATTTACAAACAAATCAGATGCTCAGATCAAGTTAGAGGTGCTTAAAAAAAGGTGTAAAAAGGTAATCTAGACTCAGCTGTGGTGTACTGAACAATTCCTTCCTAATGTATTCAACTCTACCTAGCAAAGCCCTCTAATTGGTCTTTAATAAAGTCAACAAGCATGCCGTAACTGCACTCACCTAGCAAGTAACCTTTTCACAAAAGAAAAGATGTTTAAGTTTAGATGGTTGTAGAGGAAAATGCAAGAAAAAAGACAACCCAATTCACAACCTGCTCCCTTTAAAGAACTAGCTTTAGGGTTTGACTATACATACAGTTTCTTAAATTCCAAAATCTATGCTTTCAACATTTGGCAATGAGTTCATGGGGTTTGAGGTATATGCTGTTTTTTCTGGATACTAGCTATAGTTCCACATATTGCTCTTAGTACATCTAAATGATTACTATGGTGCATTTCTTACCAATGGCCAAGGATTACTGAGGCAGAAGTTCCTTATCTTACCATCTGCATGGTCATAAAATTGCACAATGACATCGTTGTTCAGCAAACTGCTTTGAAGAAGTAAAAGCAGAAGGGGCCTGAACATAAGGGGGGAAATTATACCCCAAACTTGTAAAAGACAAAACTAAAGCCCCACTTTAGCATAAATGCCTATCTTGCTTTTCTGATAATTACAAAGTAACAGTTCTGTCTTTGTAAGAAAGGTATAGGCAGTTCAGTGCCAAAAAGAAGAAATGCTGGTAAATGTCTGTACTACTGGCTTTTGTTTCCCTATTAAGGGCTTTAGTGATCAGATTGCATATGCTACATTTATCAGGAACAATCTAAATATTATGCAACATGACTTTGACCAAGAGTTTCCTTTGATTGCTGTGCAAGTTATAGCATATTATAATAAAAATGTGTTTTCTGGATGCCATCTCTGCTTTGATTTTTGCAGAATCAAGCATGAACCAGACACTGAACGTGTCTCATTGTTAATACTGGGAGGTATTACAATTAGAAAGCCAGAAACAGGCATGAAAATAAGGACTACCCAAATTGTAAGTAGATGTTACAGAGACCACTAGAGACCATTTAGTCCAGTCCCCTGAACTGAAGTAGGGCTAGGTATTTGCTAGAACGGGAATCAGCAACCCCCAGCATGCCTATCACTGATGGCACACAAGCCAATTTTAGATGGCATGCTGTGGGAGCTCCATCCTGCCCCTCCTTCCCCCATGCAGCAAAGCAGGGGCCAGAGGACAGGGCTGGAAGCCCTGCTGCAAAGCCCCCTGCATCAGCACAGGGCTGGTGCAGGAGCCTCCACCACCCCCACTGTGGCACAGAGCTGGAGCCCTACCTTGGCGGCCCCTGCCGCAAAGACCTCCGCTGTGGGGCTGGGGTCAGATCCATGGGCAGTGCAGGCCCTGCTGCAGAGCTGCAGCTAAAGGCCCCCATTGTGGAGCCCTGCAGAACCTCTTGGATTGTTTTTTAACTTCCCTTCCCCTCAGGGGCTGGGGTGGGGGTATGGAGTCTGGCCAGGAGGGAGGATGCAGGACCAACCTGGTGGTGGGTGTTTGGGGTCTGGGTGGGAGGGAGGGTGCAGGAATGGGCCTGGGGTTTGTGTGGGAGTTAAGGTGCAGCAGTGGGTCGGGGGGTATGGAGTGGGCTGAAGGTGAGAGGTCTGGGTGAGAGGGAGGGGGCAGGAACAGGCTGAGGGTGGGGTTCTGGGCAGGAGCAGGGTGAGGGAGGGAGGGAGGGTCTGGGCAGGAGGGGATGTAGCAGCAGGGTGGCATGGTCTGGGCAGGAGAAGAGGGGAGGAATAGGCTGGCTGAAGTTGGGAGGGCGCTTATCTCCCTGCAGAGTTGTCACTGACTCCTCCCACAGCCAGCAGCGCCCCCCTGCCTGGGACTGGCAACAGCTCTGTGCTCCTGGCCACCAGAGTACCTTGCCTCTGGCCTGCGGCATCCCTGCCCAAGGCAGGCAGCAGGTCTGTGCCCCTGGGTGCTGGGGCTTCCCACTCAGGGTCACCAGCAGCTTCACTCCCAGCCCGTGGGGCTGCCTGCCAAACTGGCTGAGACTACTGTTGTTGCCAGACCAGAAAATCCAGGATAAGAGACCTTCAACCTGTAATAAAATCCTGGACATTTTTAGATACTTAAAAAACCCAGACAGATGGAGATTTAAAAGACTGAAACGGTAAAATTCCGCTTCTTATTTATTAATGAAGTTGGTGTAAATAGGACTCTTAGTGACTTTAAAAAATACCACTGGTACTCAGATCATACATAGAGGTCAAAAGGTCAAATTTTGGCACTCCGCCCTGTAAAGGTTGCTGATCTCTGTGCTATATGCCAATGATGGGTAACCAAGGACAAGACATGGGCTGCATGAGTGCCTCCGTCTCAGTAGGCCACAGCTGCATGCAGCCCTCTGGGATTCCACCTGAAGCTTGCAGACACCCCCACCTACCCCTGTGTGTACCCAACCCCCACGTCTTGCGCACTGGGGCACCACAGCCTGCACTGTCTACTCCTTCCACACCCTCCCAGCACTTTAGAAGCCCCGCAAATGGCTTCACTTGCAGTCCCTCCCGACTCTTCCCAGACTGCCCACCACTGATTTAGACCATGCATATTTGTTTAACCTGTTATGGAAAAACCTCCAGTGGCAAAGACTCCACCATATCCCTATGTAATTCGTTCCAGTACTTAATCATCTTTACTGCTAGAAGTTTTTTCTAATGTGTAACCTAAGTCTCCCTTGCTGTCATTAAGCCCGTAATTTCTTGTCCTGTCCTCAGTGGATAAGTAGAGCAATTTCTTCCCCTCTAAAGCAAGACTTTATGTTCTCTCCCTTAAAATCCTGTTTTTTAGGCTACATAACTTTTTTCGATCATTTCTGTTGCTCTCCTCTGGATTTTTGCCAATTTGTCCATATCTTTCCTGAAATGTGGAACCCAGAACTGGACAAAACACTCTAGTTGAGGCCTGCTGAGTGGAATAATTACTTCTTGTGTCTTGTTTACAACGCTCCTGATGATACACCCCAGACAGATGTTCGTTTTTGTGCTGTACTGTTGACACGTTGTTTGTGACCCTCTACAGCCCCAAGATCCATTTCTGCAGTACTCCTTCCTAGTCATGTCTCGCTTTGTGTAGCTTTTTATTCTTTCCTAAATGTAGTACTTTGCATTTGTTCTTTTGGAATTTTATCCTTTTTTTCAAACAATTGCTTCTGTTAGTTAAAATCAAAATTCCAATCCCGCCCTTCACGGCACCAATTCCCCCAAGCTCAGAATCATCTGCAAATTTGTGTTCTCTAGGGCATTATCAAAACCTCTTAAGGTACAGAATAGAACCAAACCCAGGGCCAAACCTTGCAGGACCTCATTCAGCATGCCCAATATACCAGAAAAGTGCACCCATCTTGTAGTTTTGTTTAGGCTGTATTTCCCTGGGTTACTTATAAGAAATTCTTGTGAGATTGTATTAAGTGCCTTATTAAAGTTGATATATATTTCATCTACTAGAACCCTGCTAGTCCTCTCCCCCAATGTCCACAATACTTGTAACTAGAGTTGCCAGATTTTGGAAAATCTTGGGCAGGACAGGAAGCCCCAGCCACAGGATCCCCAGCAGGATGACATGGGGACCCTGCAGCCCCATGGCCAGGGGCCATCTGGGGTGTTGAGCCTTGCTGGCAGCCTGAGCTTTTTTTATATATAAAAAATGTGGCTCAAGAAGCAATCAAAATCGCTATGAGACAACAAGGATTTGTAGGTAAAATAACTCAGTTCTGAAAATGATGGAACAAAAAACAATTAAACAATTTACAGTGAAGAAATAAATGCAGCTTTTTTTTTCTTCCCCAAAAAGAGGTTGAATTAAAGGCCAAAGAAATTAAAGAAAAATTCCATATATTAGTCTTCAAATTTTTCCATGGGAAATTAAAAAAAACCCTCATGAAAAGTATTTCAAATCTACAAACCTCTTATATAAAACTACCTGAGAAATACTTGAAGTTAGAATATTCTGATTGGAACTAGAATTTGTCACAAATATCAAGAGAAGCTGCCATCTTGTGATGGCAAAGGAAGACAGGAAAAAAATCACTCTCCAGTAGGTTTAATATGAGAAAACAATATTTTTAGATCAGTTGGAATCTTACACGATTTTTTTCTCCTATCTGTAGTTTTGTTTTCTTTAACTACACAAACACAAGGTGAGAAGGAGAATATCCAGGATTTTCAAGAGATAAGTAATTTACATGACCGTATTTGATAGTCCAGCACAGGCTTCTTTCATTGCATACCTGACCCCAGTCCTCCTCCCCCTCTCCAGTGCTAGCCTGCTTGCCCTAGTTGCAAGGATTTGGGGAGCGGGACAGCTGATTTTGGAAAAGCAGAATACAAAATTTTGTTGGCTGGAAGGAGAAGAGTGGTCGAGGAAAACTGTGAGAATAACGCAACATTCAAGTAAGGAACCTAACCATTGTGAAAAAGATTAAGTAGAGGTGTGCAAGGAAACAGTAAGTTTTGGAGGAATATTCAGTTAGCAGAGAAGAGATCATCAGAGTATAGAAAAAATACAAAATAAGGTATAAAACAAAACTACAGAAAAAAATCCACAGTACTTAAATACAGCAAACTGCCCAATCTCTCCCACTGAACCTAACGAAGATGGAACGTGACTGTCCTAATTTATGAAAAGGAAAATGTTTACCTCCAAGTTCAGAGTAATTTTTTATGTTTAATTTTGACAGAAGTGTCAAATTAATTGTACTTGAAGAATGCATAATTGTGAAATTGTGGAAATATAGATGAGTTGCTCTTTAAGAAGGACTTTCACAAAACTGGTATTTTAATAAAAATGTTTTTACTCCTCAAAACTTCAGATTTGAAAACAGGCTTGTAAGGTTTCAGCATCAATTGACCCATGAAACAAAGAGACACTAGATATTACCTATGCCAAACATTCTCAATGTTTCCCTTGCTGAGATCCACTCCCTCCACCCCAACATATTTTAAAAACTCCATACCTCCACCTGTGCCACAACAGTTTTTCTGCATAAATAAGCCAGGGCTGATGTTAGAGAGTAGCAAGCAGGGCAACTGCTCAGGGCCTCACATCACAGGGCGCTCCACAAAGCGAAGCTGCTCAGATTTTGGCTTCCCTGGACGAAAAGGTTCAGAGCCTGGGGCTTCGGATTTCTGCCCTGGCCCCCAGTTAAAACAACATCAACCCTGCCTGGTGGACGCCATGAAACATGGTTGTGGCACCTCAGAGTATCCCAAAAACCTTGTTGAGAACTGCTAGTCTATGCCACACAGTGATATTTGAAAAAAATACATTACAGTTATATTCCTTGTCTGACAGATTGATGGTTTATGCTGGTTGTGCATAGTAACAAGTGTCTCCAAAAACATTCCATGCTCTCTGAATTCCCAGCTTCAGCAGGAGCACAGAAAACTTAGTATCCCGCCACATAACTGCATCTTAAACTATCCTATCCAAAAATCTCGTTGAAGAGAGAGAAAAGGAAAAATAAAGGAAGGATGTTGTACAGAATGACAGATAAACAGTATTCTATTGTGAGGATATAGGAACCAGCACACCAGAAATTATGCCGTACAAACCAAATGCAGAAGCTGCTAAAATGAGGAGGTAATTAGTTGATAATTTAAAGCCTGTCAAGTGAAAGACTACAAATATTTACAAAGCAAAAAAGCAGTCCTGTAGCACTTTAACACTATAATTTATTATCAGATGAGCTTCCCTGGGAATAATTTATAAATAATTTATAAATTATTCCCAGGAAAGCTCATCACCTAATAAACTATGTCAGTCTTTAAAGTGCTACAGGACTGGCTTTTTTTTTTTTTTTGCTTTGAGAAGATACAACAAACATGGCTACCTCTCTCAGACTACAAAATATTTGGAGTCTTTTAGATAGCATACAATGAAGTTCACATCCTTAAAAGAATTACAGACTGGCAACTGGATTGGAAAGAACTAATGAACAGTCACGTTGAATTACAGTATACTTCCCCCACCTCCAAGATGGGGGACTTGTGTATGAGCATAAATCACCCTTGACCCATCTGTCTGTCTGGAAAGATAGGAAGAGAACTAATGAATTATGTTTAACATATAAAACTAAATGTTGACACAAATTGCTCTGAACATTACAACCATCCTTGAATGAGAATGAAAACTGTTCTCAAGAAAGGTGTGCCCCAGGCACCAATTTAGTTATGTATAAAAATAAATTAAAATCAGTTTGAAATTGTTTTTCAACAAATGAATGTTGAGTTAAATCAGTATAACTTTCCTTTGAAACAGATATACAACAAGCCTCTAGTCCCCACCCCATATCGCTAACTAGGTAATTTTTACCTTTTTTGTCTAGGTGGAAAACCTAACCTCCTGTTCTGTCTGTCTCTTCACAACTTGCCCATCACTTCAATGGGATGAGGAATTTAGTTGACTGCAAATTATTCTGAAGATGAAGTATTATAATATCAGTTTGTCAAATCATATACTAGCCTTTTTTCTATTCTCATCTCTCTATCAAGACATCCAGTCTCATGACACAGACTTTTCTTAAAACAAATGCATATTCTTGGAATTCACTTCCAACATTTACCTTGATAGGGGTATTGTAGTATTCAGAACTGGGTATAATTATATGTGCATTTCTAAAATCATACAGGAGAAAATAAGTAACTTTCAGAGTACAATTATTATGGAAGATGGCTTGCTCAAAATTCCAAAATCATTAATCATACTCAAATTCAATAAAAATCAAAAACACTCCCAATTTTCCTCAAGAGCCATTTTGATATTTTATGGTGATAAACTATTCCTAATACAGAAATATCCAGATAATGCATCAATTATTCTTTGTGGAGCTATCAACATATAGTCAACAAAATCATCAAAAAAGCAACTTTAAAATAAATTTCCTTTAATGCAGATGTTAATTCTAAACTGAAGAAAAATTAAGTAGAGAATTTAATTCACTGACATGAAATTACAATAAAACAAATATTAAGAAAAAAGTAATATTAAACTTCCTGCTTGAACTGAAAAACTCTGTAATAAGAATGGGTTAGATAGTTATTAAACTTTATTTCACGTGTTTTAAAATGACTGCCCTATAGTGGCTCTGTACTGGGCTAACATCTCCTAAATCCCTCTGACAGCTGGAAGGTTCTCAAAGTGGTCTAGGAAAAATCCATTTAAAAATATGGTGTCTGGCCTAACAATTCAAGGAAAACCCATTCAGAGGATTAACAATCAATATTCTGATAATCTAGAAAGAGATCTTTAAAATGAAGTACATGCTAGTTTTCACTGAAAAAGACGTGTCCACAGTCTAGAAGGAGAAAACATTTTCCCTCCTTCTGGCAGTTCACAACCAATTACATACAGTAGCAACCAAGTAATTTAGAAATATCGAAAATCGTACCTACCTACATTCTTCTCACTTATGCTCGGAGCTTTTGCTCTTCACAAGCTTACAACAAATTTAAATTATAGTAAACTCTTTTGGATCTGGCATTCTATCATCTGCAACTCTCAAATAACAAGCATTTTAACCATTAATTAATCTTTACTTTTTCCATAAGTACAATATAGTGAAAGTAAATACAAATAAATACAGCAAATACAGTATACATTTACAGTGTACAATACAACTGTTGGTAAATAAAATATTCTGCACATATTTTTGTTTGTTTCTTAATATCTCTAATCTTATTTTTCTTTAGTGTTATGTTTCGATAGGTATACCAACCTATTATCCAGAATATCTGAATATCCAGCAATCTTCTGGTCCTGGGATTGCTGGATATAAAAATGTTTACAAGATTTTCACATTTCTATTCTACTGAAATTTCAGATTCTCACAGTGTTTTTATTACTGAGTGGCATCTCAATGCTTAACAAAATTATGTTAAGTTAAATCAGTGCTTCTAGCATGAATGATTCCTTTCTTCCTTCCTTTCCTCAGGAATTGCACGGGAATAAGAAAAATAAAAAAGTACTTTCTAATTTGTGATTCTTAGCTCTTGCACATGTTTGGCTCAATTTGTGTCAATACAGTTTTGACCTCTCTATCCTGGGACTTTCTGATCTGGCAAAATCCATGGTCTGGAATCATCACAGACCCAGAAGGGCAGCACCAAAGATGTTGCCAGACTAGAGATCCAGGCTGTGGCTGGAAGTGATGCCCAAGAGTGGTGGCTAAGAACAGAGCTCAGCAACTGGAAGCAGACAGCAGAGACCAGGGACAGGAGCCTGGTGGCAGAGAGCCGGGAACCAGGAGCGGGAGCCAGTGGCTAGGGGCCAGGGCCTGGTAACTAGAGCTGGTGACCTGAAGCAGAGCCTGACAGGGAGCCAAAGAAGCCAGTGGCCAGGGCTGGGGTCCTGAGCCAGAGCTCAATGGCTGGGGTGGGAGCTGGAGCCCAGGGCTGGCAGCCAGAAGAGTCTGGCAGCTGTGAACCCAGAGGCCTGCAGCAGAAGGGCTGGCATTGACCTCTTGTGGTCCAGCAAACTCCATGGTTTGGAACCAGTCAAATCCCAATGGTGCCAGACCACGGAGACCCAACCTGTATTATAAAATTATTCAATTCTAATTCAGCTGAAAAAGGCCCCAAACATTTTTCCAGAAGCCAACTATGTAAGACTTGAATTAAACCTCACCAAACAATTAAATGTTGCATTTAGATCTCAGTTAAAATAGGCTTACTACAAATAATTGCGGTCTTAGATTTACCCTTTTTTCAAATCCATTTAGAAAATAAACAATAAACAAAACAAGTGCTCTGTGTATTTATGGCTGTAACATATTTTCTTTTTTGAAGTTACTGTAAGACTGATACAGATTAACTTGAACTCTGAAGTTTGTCTTCATTCACTGTGATATCTCTGAATTTTCCTGACATCCGTGTAAATACACAATCCCTTACTGAGTCTTGGGCTCAATGACTTCCTGTGATGACACATTCCACAGCGCAACTATATGTTGTAGGAAAACAATTTTTTTTGTTTGTGTTTTTCCCATTTTTTAATTGAACTGATGGTCCCCTTTTTTGTGCTGAGGATCAGGAAGATCAAAAAATCCATTTACTCTCTTTATATCATTTGTTATTTTATCTATTTTTATCATGTTCCCTTTTAGAACTAAACAAACCCCATCTTTTCATAACCCTCTTTCCCACCTAAGAAAGAAAGCATTGTGCATTTGACCAGGCTTACAGATTTATGAAAAATTTGTGAAGTATGTTACCTTCGGCAGCATGGGTGTATCCCGCTTCTTTTTCTTTTCTGAATTAGGGTCATCCAGCAAGTCCGGCTCAAAAGTATAGAGCTCTGTAAGCTCATTCATAGTAAAGTGGCGCTCAACCTGCTGCTGGTCAACCACTCGGAAAGACAGTGATTGCTTTGTTACTTGACGATCGTATATCTTGTCCTCCATTGTTCCCTTAAAAACACAAATATTTGCTTTAATAAATCTAAACACACAAATGGGATCAAGTTATTCTGTCAGTGAGAAAAACAACAAATATAAGAACAACACTACTCTATCACTAATGTTTGTTTGATCAAACAGCTGAACAACTACACCTCGATACACCTCTAATAGTTTGATAAATTATTTTAAATGACTCTAGTCCTTGAATGAAATGCCACAAAGGAACAAGAAGTACTAGTGCAACTAATGATATGTGACTTTTTATTAGCATAATCAATGTATTTTAACTACTTTAGCTTCCTGAAGAAATCTGCTTTTCCACAAGTTCCCTGAATTAAAGCTTTTACAATATTAATATGAAAAAATGATTATACTGCATTGTTCACCTTACTTTAAGGTAAACAAAAACCCACACTAAATAAGAAAAACAGATGAACTACATTCAGTGACAGCTTTTAAAAAAACTTAGTGGACACAGGTCAGAGTTCAACTGAACATGAGCTCTTGGTGCAATGAGGCGAGTAAACAAATAGGATCTTTGAATGCAAAAGCAGGGCACTATGGAGCATGAACAGGGAGGAGTCGAATATAGCACGGGCATTCTATATAGATATAATGAGAACTGTGTGTCTACTTCTGATGTTCACTATTTTAAAAAGGATGCTGATAAACTGAAAATGACTCAGATAAAATCTAGAAGAACGATTTAAGGTCTGGGGAAAACAGAGTAAGACTAAAACATTCAATTAAAATAAAATAAGAAGATTAAGAAGTAAATTTATCAAGATCTTCAACCACCTAACGGGAAAAATTCTTATAGTAGAGGGCTCTTTATCTCAAAAAGGTGTAGCAAGATCCAATGACTTAAAGCTGAAGTTAAACAAATTCAGACTAGAAATAACGCACAGATTTTTAAATAGTGATGTTAAACAATAAGAGGAAGACATCACCCACAGATGAGACTGAGGCTGCTTCTACACTCGCCCCCCACCCCCACCCCTGTTGGAGGGGGCATGGTATAATGAGGCAATTCAAAGCAGGCTAGTGAGGTGCTAATGTGCATATTCAACACCTCACTAGCGTAATATCAACCACATGAATGTTGATGTGCAGACTTCGAATTGCAGATTGACAGTGTAGATGTGGGCAGCTTTCAAATAAGTGACCCACTTTGACATTCCCTTACTCCCACCAAGTTTTATAGGAGTAAGGGGATGTTGAAATGGGGGCGCTTATTTCAAAGCTGCCCGCATCTGCACTGCCAATCTGCAATTCAAAGTCTACACTTTGAAATTCGTGAGGTTGCCATTATGCCAATGAGGTGTTGAATATGCATGTTAGCACCTCATGAGTCTGCTTCGAACTGCCTCATTACCATGCCCCCTCTGATGGGAGGGGGCGAGTTGCAGAGAAGCAGCCTGATACTCCATCACTTGGGAGTCTTTAAAACAGGACTAGATATGTTTCCAAAATATATGTTCTGGCTTAACAAGAAGCTGTGAACTTGATGCAGGAAAAATGGGGTGAAAAATCTATTGTATGTATTATGCAGGAGACCAGACTAGCTGGTCTTAATTGACCCATCTGTACTTAATGCATGCAAAAATTTTTTAATGGTTTGACAATCTTAAGCTCCAATTCTACCATCTGATATACACCTGTGGACCCCTTTTCCTGTGTGCTGCCCTGTATCCACTGACTTCAATAAGACTCCATAAGGATGTATGGATCTGTCTTTAGAGACAAAACATCACAATCTGAATCTTAAAGGATTAATGAGAAACATCCAAATCACACATACCTGAGCCAAGAATCTGTACACAAAAACAGGTTTGTTCTGCCCAAAGCGGTAAACCCTAAAGATACTCTGAATATCATAGGATGGATTCCAAGATGCATCAAAGATAATCACTCTATTAGCAGCCACCAAATTAATTCCAAGAGATCCCGCTTTGGTGGAAATAATAAACAAACGGCCTCTGGAACAACAAAAAATAAAAATGACAGAATTTAATATTTTGCAAAGTGACTTCTCTTACCTTGGATTCTTTAAGTACTATAAACGAAGTTTTTGAAATGCTGTAACCTAAAACCTCTGGGGTCTTATGACGACTTATTCATAAATTATAATGATTCAAAATCTTCTAAAACCATGAGGTTGTAAAATTTACATCTGTTATGTTCTAAATAAAAGGGCAAAGCTGCTTACCGGCTGTCAGGCCTAAAAGTTCAGGACTTAAGAAACCATGTTACCCAGAAATATAATGCAAGGAAAAAAAATTATCATGTTCAGACATTAGAATTTGGGATCTAATATAAGAAAATCAGTTTTACCACATTAAACCATTATTTAAAAATCAACACATGATGGCAGTGTCTACACTACAGTCTCCTTTGAAAGGGGAATACAAATGAGGCAAATTGAAAATGCAAATAAAGTGCCGATTTACATATCTTGGGTTTCATTTGCATAATCACATTTTCAAAAGAGTCTTTCAAAAGGAAAACAGCAGTGTAGACAGGGTTCTTTTGAAATAAAACCCTATTTTCCAATCCGCCCTTCTTCCTGAAAAAAATTACAAGAGTGCTTTTGAAAACAGTTTTATTTCGAAAGAACCACATCTCCACTGCCATTTCTTTCAAAAGATTCTTTCAAAAATGCGATTATGCAAAATGAAGCATGAGATATGCAAATCAGTGCTTTATTTGCATTTTCAATTTGCCTCATTCGCACTCCCCTTTCAAAACGGGACTTGTGTAGACACAGCCGATGAGTGGTCTTATTGGAACTATTGTCACAAAGAGAGACTTCAAAAATTCCTTGGCACGAAACATTTTCTAGAACATCTTTCATAAAATGACACACCTTTGTTTCTTTACATACCACTATTAACCAAGCTGAATTTAAAATTAAGATAATGTAAAAAAAAAATCTCATGTAATGCTTAGACTGACATTTTTTAAAAAATGCAAAATGAAGGGATTTTTAAGTTCTCATCACAGGAATTCTCCCTCTTTGCAAGTATGTAATACTTTCATTGCTGCATAAGTTTTAACTTGTAACTTAACATGTAAGTGATGCAGAGTTTTGGGAATATAACTTAAAATCACTCATTACTGCCATTTTCAAGTCCCAGTCTTAACAATGCACGAATTAAATTTATTCTGTTTAATTGCTTTTTAAATATATTACCGGCTGTGTTAAAGTTATTGATCTGAACATTGACATGCATATTTGGTACAATTTATGCAACAAAAGACAGCTTCAATTAATATGTACAGAATACACATATGCAGTGGAGCTCAGACCTGTCCTTGAAGTTTCAGGTCTTGGCAACACCCTTTCTGCCCTTACTTCAGATATTAATGTCCAGTACTTTATGAAAACTCTGAATCCTTATTAAATTAAACAAACAACCATAATGCCTAGTTCAACTGTGCTAACTAAACAGATGGACCCTGAAGAGATCATCATCAACATACCTGAACAACTCATCTTGAGTGAGGTGGACATTGGGACAGGTCAGACCCAGAAAAGCAGTAATTTGGTAAATTTTCCATTCTCAATCCTGAAAGTTCCCCAAGTCCAAGACATTTGGGATGTAGTGAGCAGGAAGAAAATATTAGAGAAAGGAAGACATAAGTAGGACAAAAGCAAACTGTTTCCCCTTCCCTAAAATGGTATTAATTTATTTTGAGGCAACGCTGCTTGGAACCACTTTTCTATCTGTACTACTATAAAACAGTGTTGATGGATGAAAAGATGGTAGCTTCACAGATTTCCACTGTGGTAGCTGATGCTCCTTCTAATCAGGATGTTACTTTGAAATAAGTTGAATAGGGTTTTCACCCCTCTCTTTCCTGGAATCTGTCTATCTGTGGCTCAATATACTTCAGTGATACGTTATTTGATTGACTTAGCCACAGAATATTTGGGTGCGTTCAAGACTAGACCTTTAGGGTGAATGGAAATGAACAAAGATGATGGCTTTTTTCGGTCTAAGAAATACTTTAATTGCTGTTCTGACATATGCTGTACTTATATTTTCAGGTGCTGAAGATTCAAAGTAACAGACAAAATTATTTCCTATGAGGCAGAAATGAGTTAGCCTTGGTTACCAATGAGTACTGTTGTCATCATGGAAGATACCATAAGAAGCTGTGCACCCAATCTGGTTACAGCCAAGAAGAAAGTTTTCATGGAAAGGAAATAAAAAGATCATTTCAGGCCACTGAGTGGTTCAGAGGAACTTGTACCACACTGGGACAATCCTAGATAAGATAGATATAACTAATGGTCAGTTTGGACAGTTATACTACTATCAGCTGCTTCGATGATATCAGCTATTTATATGAACATCAGTTTACAGAACTGTTTAAAACAGATATGAGATGTGAGGCAAGGAATCTATGATTCAAGTGTAGGCCACCATGCAAGAAATGAAAAGAGGTGAAATGCCTCATTTCCTGGTGCTGATTTTTGTATTTTAACACAATTACAGGCATTCTGTTTAAAATCTTGAGTAGGCAGAGACAATGACAGCCTGAATGAGGTTAGAGTATTACTTTGGAGAAGTATGCCATTATGTTCAGTTCTTACTACTCAAAATCAAACAGAACAGAATGCAAATGCAGACACTAGAACAGATCCTGCCTGATGAAAAGATTGAACAGGGACTTTCGCAGTTTTCCGTACATGTAAGTACCATCATGGCCAATTTGCAGTGACAAGAATGATAGCTGTTTCCTCTTATCTACTAAATCACTTTCTAGTGGCAGAAAAGGGAAGAGAAGGAAAGAAGCCAGTCCAGCTATCTGTGAGTTAACATGGCCCCAGTTATATGTGGTCTGCTTCTCTGTGGAGAAAAGTCACACCACTGAATTTCACTTGGGGTGTCCTGGTTCTAAAGATACCAGAAAGAATACTTCCTGATTCAGAGATACAGAAAAAAATGGATTACTCACCGTTGTAACTGTTGTTCTTCGAGATGGGTTGCTCATATCTATTCAAATTAGGTGTGCGTGTGCGCATGTGCACAGCTGCTGGAAAGTTTTCCCTAGCAACTAGCCAAGCAAATTGGCTGGGAAGCCCCCTGGAGAGGCGCCTGTGCAAAGTCTATATATGACCCAGATAACCCAACACACCCTCAGTTCCTTCTTGCCAACCATTCTGATAGTGGGGCAGGAGAGTGTTTCAAATAAATACGAGCAACACATCTTGACAAACAACCGTTACAACAGTGAGTAACAGTTTTTTCTTCTTTGAGTGCTTGCTCATATCTACTTGAGTTAGGTGATTCCCAAGCACAATCGAGGGGTGGGAGATCGGAGTCAATGCATGACTGACTCTAGGACAGTAGCCCTAAAGGCTGCGCCTCATTTTGATTGCTGCACAACTGCACAGTGAGATGTGAAGTTATGCAGAGAGGACCACATAGCAGCATGACAAATCTCCTGGAAAGGCACATGCACCAGGACGGTGCATATGGAGGCCTGAGTTTGCATAGACTGTGCTGTCACATGTGGCGGGGAGACTTCTGGAAGATTGAGTAGACCATGCCCACGTGGACTGACCACTCATGGGCTAGGAACCGACATCTGAGACAATACACCAGCTGGTTCTAGACCCCCAGGAGATAGGAGGCCTACAGGTGAATGGAGTGGACTATGCAGACTTTCCACAGGCACAGAGCTTCTGAGCAAAATGGAAGGCGCACCCCCCACTGGTTGATGTAACACATAGCCGTTGCCTTGTCTGTCATGACTGCTACCCAGTGGCCATGGAGATAAGGTAGAAATGTCAGACAAGCAAGGTGAATGGCCCAGAGTCACCCACGCTGATGTGGAGTAACCTCCTCTGTTCACAACACTTAAGTTGTGAGACATTCCAGCTGAGCACCCTAGCCTAAAGCTGACATGGTCTGTGACTACAGACATAGTGGGCTAAGGAGCATGAGGGAATGCTTACAAGGATGTTCTGCAGACACCGCCACTGGCAGAAAGTGTTGGAGATATGTCATGTCAAAGTCGTGACCATGTCCAAGCCATCCTGTCCAGGATGGTATGCTGAAGCCAATCATGCCTGGCGAGGGCGGAGACAGAGACTGGTAAATGGCAACATGTAAGCGCAGGCTGCCATGTAACCCAGCAGCTAAAGACACGTGTGGATTGTGGTGATTGGAAACTTGGAGACAGAGCACAGGAACTTGGTAGCACTGATCAGGGAGGAATGTCCTGGCTTGCATGGCATCGAGCACCAGCCCAATGAACTCTACGCAATGAGTACGTGTCAGCAACAACTTCACTGGGTTGAGCAGCAAGCCTAGCCGGTCCAGAGTTTGTCTGGTGAATACCGCCTGCGACTGCACCCGATTTTCAGACTTCTCCCAGAGCAGTCAGTCATCCAGGTATGAGTACACCTGCACTCCCTGATGGCAGAGGAAGGCAGCCACAACTGCCATGCATTTGGTAAAAACCCTGGGGGTCATGGAGTGCCCAAATGGGAAGACTATGAAATGGAACGTACAGGTGGCACACTCTGAACCAGAGGTACTGGCAGTAGGACAGATGGATGGAAATAAGTGTCTTTTAGATTGGGAGCAGTGTACCAATCCCCAGGATCCAGAAAAGAGACAATACTGCCCAGAGATATCACACGTGGAACTTGTGAGACACCACAAACTTGGTGAGCTCCCAAGGATCTAGGAAGGGTCACAACCCTCCCTTTGTCTTGGGAACCAGGAAGTAAGCAGGAGTAGAAATCCATGCCCCTGTACTGAGAGGGCACCTATTCCACCACCCCAAATTCAGAAGTGACTGAACCTCTGAGGAGGAGCTGCTCATTTGAAGGGTACCTAAAGAGAGATGGGGGTAGGGGGAGGGAGGCAGTAGAGTGGAACAGGATTTTGTATCCTGATGCAATACTCCTGAGGACCCAGCAGTCTGATGTGATGGCTGACTAGGAGTGGCAGTCTGTTTAGAAAGGGTAAGGCAGGATGCAGTGGTGCAAGTACTCCAATCTTGAGCACACCATCAAAAGGAGTGCTTCAACAAGTATTTTAACTGGCTGTGACCAGCCCCGGATTGTTGATAGGGATGCTGGTGGCAAGAGTAAAAGGCCTTTTGTTGATAGAAGTTGGAGCACCCACAAGGTTGGAAGGGCCTGGACTGCTGCTGAGGTTGTGGCTTAAAGGGCTTCTCTTGCATACCAGGCATATGGCATGCCTAAGGACTTCAGGGTACTGCAAGAGTCCTTGAGGCTGTGGAGGTAGACGTTGGTCTGTTGAGCAAACAACCCATGACAGTTGAAAGGGAGATCCTGGAATGGTTTGTTGGACCTTGGGAGGGAGCCCTGATGGCCCCAGCCAGGCCCCCGGCAAATGGGTATGCACAAAGCCAATAGAGCAGACTGCAGAGTTGCTCACATCCACGGCTGCCTGCAGGCAGATGTGAGACAGCACCTTCCCCTCTTGCATAAGGGCTGAGAACTCCTCCCTCAGATCCTCAGGGAAGACCTTTTTAAAACTGAAAGCTGCGGCTCAGGAGTAATAATTGTAGTGGCTGAGGACGACCAGCTGGTTAGCAACCCCAAAGCATAAGGCCCCCAGTCAAACAGACCTTTCATCAAAAGAGGTCTAGGTGTCTGGCATCATTGGACTTAGAGGCCAGAGACTGCTGGCCTTGGTGCTCTCTCTCTCATTCATGGTGTCCACCACCAAGCAGCAAGATGGTGGGTGGGGGTACAGGTACTCATAGCCTTTTACTGGCACAAAGAACTTTCATTCTACTCCATGAGCAGTCAGGGGGTGGAGGGCAGATAAAGGCTGACATCTGTCAAATAGTAGAGGCAGCTGTCATAATAGTCTTGTTAAAGGAAGAGCCAACATAGGATGGAACTTCTGAGGTGTGAATGTCACAGGTGGGATCAACAGACTCAGTAACTTCCTCCACTGGAAGATTAAGACTGGTGGCCACACAGCAGAAAAGCTCCTGGAATGCTCTACAGTCAGTGGGTGGAGGCCTGGAGACTGATGCACCTACTATGGCTTCATATGGAGAGGAGCTGGAGGACACCAAGGGGGGGCGCCCCAGGGTCCTCCATGAGAGAAGATGCCAAGGAGAACAATGTCAAGCAGAGTGGTGCCACAATGAGACAGAAAAAGGAGAAGTCAACAGGCGCCAGGAATGGAATCAGCACCAAGAGATCTCACAGTGTGGAGAATGTAACCGATGCCAAGAGGTAGAACGGTGCGGAGATAGAGACTGACGCTGGAATAGCGACTGGCAGGGAGATCTAGACCAGTGCAGAGACGAAGACCTGCGTCAAGAGACTAGATCTGCGCAGGGAGCGTGAATGCTAAGGAGTTGAGGCCTTTAGCATCAGAGGATGGATGCTGAGAGTTCAACCAGTAAAGGTCCTGATGAAAAGAGCAAGAACATTGCAGAATATGGGACCAAGTCCCTGAACAGGAATATGGTCAAGGTGAAACCTGCACTGGGGGATTTCCGGAACTCGAAGACAAGTGCTGAGGAGATGGCATTGGGACTGGTGAGGCACGGTGATGAGCGTCAGGGGAGGAGACTGATCATGCCAAAAAAATCTGTAATACAAAGCGCCTGCATGATGTCCCTGGATGGATAATGGACTAGTATCAAGTGTGATGGAGAAGGCGGCTACAAGCTGGAATGGCAACACCTCAGATGGCTGTGCCAGAACTCAGGGAAGGCCCAAGGAGTCAGGCAATTGGGAAATGGCACCTGAACAGATGTAGACAGAAGTGAAGGCTTATCCCTGGACATGTGTCAGGGGGCAGGGGCCTTGGTGCACAATGGGGAGCTCAATTTCTGAGTCCCCAGGTTGCCTGGTGCATATCAAGCACTGATGAAGGACCAAATGGCACCAGATCACTTCTGGACAAGACCAAGAGGATGGGGCTTGGTGTGAGGGGTGCAGGAGCATCACAATCACAGGCCCCAGGAGCATCCAGTACCTTCTGCATGGAGGATGCCACTGACTACGGTGTCAGTGCTTACTACTTGGGTGTCTTGGAGGTGTGCACTGGAGACTGGGAGTGGTGCTGCGCTGGTTGTTGCAGGTGAGTGGAGCCCTTCCTGAGTGATGAGCCCACAGTCAAAGATGGCATGCTGTGCACTGACGATGGAGGTGTGGAGTCTTGACACAGCGGTTGAAGTGCCAGCTGCGTGAGGAATTGCCAGAGCTGAAAGTCTCACTCCTCATGAGGCCGGGGCTTGAACCCCCTACAGATATATATACTTATCTGCTTGATGAACTTCACACGAACAAAGGCAGAAGTCATGAGGGTTGCTCGCTGGCATAGACTTCAAGCAGTCTGAGCACTGACTGAAGGATTTTTTTTTCACTCCCCAAGCCCCTGAAAGGGGGGAAATGGCAGAAAGGGAGAGACCTTCCCTATCCAACAAATAGTGAAGATTAACTGAACCATAAACAATAGGTATGCTAAACACAGCTATTCATAACTATTTGCACAGAAAAGGCTACGGAGCTGTGCCATAGCATAGTCGAACAGTCACTACAGGTGGTAAGAAGAGAACTGAGGAGTGCCAGGTTGACTGGGTCATACAAAGGCTTCACATAGGCACCACTCCAGGGGGTTCCCCAGCTCACCTAGCTGGCTCCTTGCTAGGGAAAACTTTCCAACAGCCCTGCACATGCATGCACATATTCTTAACTCAAACAGATTTGGGCAAGCACTTGAAGAATACTGACTTTCTGCAGATAGTTTAACTAGTCTGGATAGGTGTTCAGTGACTTCTTTACACAGATAATTTTAAAGGAAGCTGAGCTTCCTTCCCAGAAACAACATGTACTGTTGCAGCATTTTGACTTGACCCATTTGTGTTCCATTGTTGATTTACTTATGATACAATTGTGGGATTTTGTTTTGCCTGAACTAGGACACGCTCCTTCCCTTAGCACTCAGAGAAATGCTGAAGAGCAGCCTTAACTATCCAGGTCTTTTTCAAGGTGTTCTTCAGGAAATTTTTAACCTATGACCTTTTAATCCTTTGTATTTTGATGCTCCACATGCCCTCCCCAATCTGAAATAATGCTATCATTAGACAACATTTCAGGGACTACTCCGTGGAAGAGGGAATCCTGCTTTCATATGGGGTTTTCTGTCAGCATGGAACCATAGAGTTTAAGGCCAGAAAAGACCACTAAATTATCTAGTCCACCAACCTCACCTCCACCCCCACATTAAACCCAACAACCAAAATTAGATATGCACAGGAAACTCAACTACTACGTATCAGAGGCACAGGGCTGTACCTTGCCCAATGCCCTGGCAATGCAAGAGAAATTATTAACCGAGGCTACATCTACACTAACTCCAGAAGACAAACTGCTTAGGTTCGATCTTCCGGGATGCCGTTTCACATGTGGGCGAAAAAGACCTTTCCGGGGTCATCGTTGACTCTAGAACTCCTCACGAGCTGCGAGGATTAAGGAAGGTCATCAGGAGGAGAGCTCCTGTTAACTTTCTGCCATGAAGACAGCTGTGGAAGTTGACAGCTGGAAAGTTGATTTTTTGGTAGCAATATTGTACCAAAAATCACGTAGTAGCTGTCACCCTTCCAGGTAAGCGTACACATAGCCTGACGGATTGTCATTCTTCTCTTTCCTCATCTCTTGTTGGAATAATTCTGGACACCGAGGCTACGTCTACACTACCCCAAAACTTCGAAATGGCCTGCAAATGGCCATTTCAAAGTTTACTCATGAAGCGCTGGAACACATATTCAGCGCCTCATTAGAATGCTGGTGGCCACGGAACTTCAAAATTGCCGTGGCTCGCCGCCACGTGGCTCATCCAGACAGGGCTCCTTTTCAAAAGGACCCCGGCAACTTCAAAATCCCCTTATTCCTTTCTGCTGATAGGAATAAGGGGATTTTGAAGTTGCCGGGGTCCTTTTGAAAAGGAGCCCTGTCTGGATGAGCCACGTGGCGGCGAGCCGCGGCAATTTCGAAGTGCTGCGGCCGCCAGCATTCTAATGAGGTGCTGAATATGTGTTCCAGCGCTTCATTAGTAAACTTCGAAATGGCCATTTGCATGGCCATTTTGAAGTTTGGGGATAGTGTAGACATGGCCCTAGAGGAATCCCTGAAGATCTGGCATTTACTTTAATGTCTCTTGAATACTGATCACTCCTCAGACAGAAGATAAATGCAGGTAAAGACAGATGGGTGGCCTTTTGTTCTGAGACATCATCAAGAATATTGGCTAGAGCTTTTCAATCAGGAAGAAACAGAACAGGAAAAAACTTCCCTTTGTCTCCCAAGCTGGATGACCCTATTGAAAAAACAGGCAAGGGAGCTCTTCAAGACTACCATGAATCTTTATGCCTGAGATACAGAGAGGTTTCTTAAATATTTCCTAGGTGGTCCCTGAAAATGATAATATGAGGACTCTGTCTTTAACAGATACAGGTAAGTCCCTCCACTCCTGCGATACGTTAATGTAACTAAGCAGCTTTGCAAATACCAATGGAGCAGAAGACAGATGTGAAAGGTAATGTTATTTATTAAAATTGGTGATTTTTGAAAGATAAACAAAAAAACTGGTGAAAAGGAGCCTGAGTAGAAACGGCCCATAAGCATATGTTAAGCCCATGAAGTCTTCAAAAGAGATTCCAATGGTAGCAGAAGCAAGAGAGTGTCCATTCTGAATTGTTTTCCTCAAATTTTTTCAGTCCTTGAACTTGATCTCCTCCAGTACTTTTCCATACTAAGAAAAACTTGGAATAACATTTTGAGCTGATTACTATTTCTTGAGAATGAAGAAGGGATGAAGATGCTTAAAGATGCGGAGTAAGTATGTATTCCTAGTACACTGTTATCTGTACCAACCTGTTTCAAGTTGATTAAAACTGTATTTCTAAGACAAGGAATAGCCTGTATCTAAACCAATTTAGGGATGGAAGTAATCCTAGCTGAGGTATGTAATGCTTGGATTGGTAGGAAGGATTGAATCTATTCTCTGATCTGGACTTCACTTGAAATCCCTTTTCTGTTTTTTGGGAGTGGGCAAGGGGATAGTCTGGTGGGAATTAAAGGAGCTCATGCCCTTCTGTGAAGTTGGTAGTCTCTTTGGACTTTGCTCACCAAATGGAGCTGTATCTGAGAATTTTGAAGCACACAGGATTTGAATAATTATCTGATACTCAGGAACTCAACTAGAGTCAATGCCAGAACACTGCATTTGCTTCCATGACTCTTGTTGCCAGCCTCCTGATGTCTCATGGGACCATTCACTATGAACATGACCTAGCATATTACTTGAATTAACCATGGTTCTGGGAGTTAAGGATTTTTAGGTCATCTGCAGCACGTGGCTGCCGTGAGCCTCTGTGAGCTTCAAGGTTCCCTCTAGAAATGGCTTCTTTTTTCTGTGTAAGAAAACAAACCCTGACACAAAAGGTACTGACATATACTTTAAATTTGATGCTATTGACGCATGTATGTTATCGGAGATTAAACGACAATCTTTGTGTTCTAGACCCTGTGGACAGATTTTCAAAACTGGGGCCAGAGATTTTGGAATGAAAGCAAAAGTAGTCTGGTCAAAGTTCAACAGCTTCGCTGACAAATCTAAATAGCCTCCTATATTTTCAAGAAGCATATCATGCCTCAAATGTCTCAGACTTGGGCAGTGTCAGGATCCAGAAATGTTACCATCTTGCATCTTTATATGTACTTTTCAATCATTTAATAAGAAATTCAGACACATTCCATAACTGCTTTTCAGTTTGCTTCACTCATCTGATAAACTCAGGTTTGTCTACATTACACAGCTTTTGCAACACAGTCATTTTACTATAATCAGGCAACGTAAACACTCTTTGTCAGTGCCTTAGAAAAAAAGAGTTCTGTAGCACCCTAGAACTTACAAATTTATTTAGGTGTAAGTGTTTGAGAGCTGGAGCCCATTCTGTCAGGGACATCTGATGAAGTGGGCTCCAGCCCACAAAAGCTTATGCAGTAGACCCTCAAGTTACATGGAGGTTCCGTTCCATGCACCCTTGCATAACCCGAAGTTCATGTAAGTGTGAGTCCGGCTTCTTCCCCGGTAGAACACACATTCTGTAGCCAGGAAAGTAGCGAAAAGGTAATTCCTGGAGGTGGGGAAGTTGGAGAGGGTTAAGCCTGGTTGTGGATTGGGGCCATGGGAGGTGGATGCAAGGAGGGGGCTAAGTGTGGGATGGGTTAGGGCTGTAGGGGTGCAAGAGGTGGAGTTGAGCCGGAGACCTGCTCAGGTGGTGAGCCAGGCTGCAGGGGGTTTGAACTGGAGCCACGGGCCAACGGGTGTTTGAACCAGGGCAGGAGGATGGAACCAGAGCCGTGTGCGGGGGTTTGAACCAGGGCCGCGTGCAGGGGAGGAGGTGGGGTGTTGAACCAGGGCGGGAGGATGGAACCAGGGCCACACGCACGTGGGGGTGGGTGGGTGCGCGCACGTGCGCTGAACTAGGGCAGGAGGATGGAACCAGGGCCACGCGCAGGGGGTGTTGAACCAGGGCAGGGTGGGGGAGGGGTGGTGAGCCAGAGCCGCGCATGGGGGTTGAACTGGGGCTGGGGAGGTTGAGCTGGAGTTGCGCCTGAGGGGGATGAGCAGAGGCAGAGGTGGGAGGTGAGCAGAAGCTTTATGCAGGTGCTGAGCGGAGATGGGGGGACTGAGCTGGGGCCATACAGAGCTGGGGGGGGGGAGGGGGGCACGCGGGGAGGAGGCAACTTAAGTGCAACTGGAAATTGCACATTTCCGGCGTTTACTGTAGGAATCAGGGGTGAATTGCATAGGAGTGGGGTTGCGTACTCTGAGACCTTACTCTACACAAATTTACTAGTCTCTATTCTGCCACATGACTCCTCAGTGTTTTAACAAAAGCTTTGTCATTCAGTTAGCAGTATAGACAAAGCCTAAGCGTACACTAGTTTCACTGTATAGCCAGTCTTCTTCCCCATTTGTGTCGGCCTCTCCAAATGCAACAGGAGAGAAATTTTAGAAAAACAGAGAGAAATGCAATTATAAAACCAAAACAAAATTCACAGAAAAGTTCAGGGATACATTTAATCAGTATGGTTAAAAACTTATATTTCAAACTTATCCACACACCACAAAACAAGGACCCTGGGGGAGGAAAAAAAAGTAGCAACCAGCTGGATTTTACTAGAATTTCCCCACAAATACCAATGTCAACAACTGTAAAAAAAATATTATTCAAAGGTTAACATTTTCAAACTCTTATATGGATCTGAATGTAGCGTCTTTTCCAATAAATAACTAAGTTATCCATCAACAATGCTTAAAGAAAATGTTTATATTTATGAAAAATCAAAATTGTACACAAATATCTGTGAAAGTAGAATCCAAAGCATGCCTACACTGAGAACTGTTTACTGGAGAAAACCTAGACTTGCTGAGGAGATATAAGAACCTTCTCACTAATTTTTAGAGAGGTAATTTAACAAACAAATATTAGCAAAATGCACTTATTGACAGGTTAATGGGTCAATGCTGCAACAAAGTGATGCCCATTTGTTCCATTCAGAAGTTGGCTGTATATATTCAACATGTGCAAGGGATAGTAAGCATGCTACATCAAAGAACAAGGCATGTGCATAGAGTAAACCCTATAATCAACCAACTTAATAGGAAACTGTTAACAAAATGACAGAGGGCCTTTCTTCTCAAATAAAATCCCAACATCAAATGCATTTTTCCTCATTAAGGGCGGAACCAGACACCATCAAACTCACAAGTCAAAACTAAAGTTTTTTTTTAATTATTTCACTTAACTCAAACTTAAGAAAAAAATCACTGTGAACACTTATTTTGCCACCCCTTATTTAATTCATTAATTTTTGCAGGCTGGTCATCTCCAAGTTTAGTGTAAACAGTTGTTTTTAAAATTCATATGGTCTAGTATTGAGGAGAATGCATCTAAAATAACATTTAAATTAGTACTATAGTTTAACAGGTGACTGCAGTAGCTTTGCATATCCATAATTCATATTACACACAAGCAGAGAAAATTTTCTCCTGAACTAGACTAAAATTCCCAGACAAAAATTACAGTGAGATGGAGTTAAGGTTAAGAGTACATATTAGTAATGCAGCATAATGTATATTACATGGATTTTTCAATTACCCTAAAGCCAAGTATATTAAGTGACTTCAAAGTTAAATATTAAACTTAAAACAAAAAATTAAGGTACAAAAGTCCATAGGGTATCAAAAGACCTTAATTCTGTCAGGTAGTGGAATTAATAATTTTATGACATAAGATGTGGTAGTACCAACATTTTTAAGGCGGGGATGCTGAGGCACAGAGACTAAAGGCAAAAATGTCAACTAATTCTGGGTGCCCAATTTGAGATACCTGAGCCTATTTTTTCAGAATAATTAGCATTTTATAGCAAGTTATATATTCAGAACAGAATTCCCATTAACCTCAGCTGCAATTCTGCGTGCTTAGCACTGCTGAAAATCAAACCCCAGATATCTCAAGTAGGATTCCACAGAAATGAAGGAACACACTGCCAAATGTGAAAGCTTTAGTTTACATGATTTCCTCATAATCAGAGACCAACTCCCAGCATAAAATTCTTAAAATTAACCTATTTAAGTTCAGCAAAGATATAAGCAACTGAAAACACTATTGCATAACAAAAAATGCTGGGCAATATACCAATAGAATATTACATAAATATACACATACACAAAGAGAGGAAGATGGGCCAACAGTACATGTACGACTTAAAACTATTAAAGTTATAATCGCTGGGACGATATTTTATCTGCTCTATCATAAAAAGAGTTGACATGTTTGTGTAAGCATAAAACAGGTGTAGGAAAAAAGAGGTTGGAAATAAAAAGTTACATAGAATAATCTTACCTCACATTAGTTTCATCATTAAATTCTTCAGCCCATTTCTTCCTTGACTGAGCTGAAGTCGAACCATCTAAACGATAGTAATCAATATTTCTGAACCATTTTCCTTCACCTAGAAATACAAAGTGTAGATGATTAAATGACACCAGGATAACATGAAAATATTAGCAGTACAATAATTTAAATACTCCTCATTCAGAGCTAGAATGAGACAAGGAAGGTTAAAGGTGCAACCATGTAATTTGACATGACCCAGCTATTCTGTACATCAAAATCTTTGACTCCCAAGGAACTTGATTTCTATGATGTCCATGCCCCAAAGTATATGTGCACAAATAAATGAAGAATGCTTAAGGGTGTACCTGCTGTTGTTGCTTGGCTTAGGTGGGCTTTGAAAATAATGCTGTGTAACTACAGCAAATCCACAGATGTACGTTTTATATCCAGAAGGTATCCATATCCATGGCTGTTGATACAGACATCTTTGGCTCATTTTTGTGGATGAGGATACAAATTTTTTTTATTTAGAACTCTGCAAATTTGTAGGTACCTGCCAGTATCTATATCCATGGATTGTTTTTGGAAATGCAGATGCCAAATTTTATATCCATGTAGAGCTCTCTAGATAATCTGGTTTATGAAATATAATCCTCAGCAGAATTATAGAAAAATATTGATAATCATAATTTGGAATAAGTAGTATCCAAAGCCTTCACTTTAATACCTCATATCTCTTGTAATACACCCCTAATCTGCAGGTAATCTTGCCCAAAATAAGCAGCATAGAATTAGTCACCCAATAATAAAATAAAATGAATTTTCTGAATAGGATTCTATGTAGGGTCCAGCAGCACTGTCTTCTTCCCAAGGAAAAAAATCTCAACTTAAAAAACTTGTACTTGGTGAAAACCCCACAAGCAGCTTTATATACTTTCAATTTAGAGAGACAAGGACACAATTTAGATTTATATACTGAAGTCAAAGTTTAATTGGGAAATGTTCAGTAACCTTCAGTTACCTATTCTAAGGTTTGTGTGTCTCCCAGGCCCCTTGTCATATCAAATTTCTAGAGATCTGGACACGTTTCCAACAAAATCAGGTGAGTTTCTTTTTTACCTTGGTGCAAAAGTTAACTGTAAAAACTAACTACCTTTAACCTTTAGGCATTATGCCAATAACCCTAATTTTCTAATTGATCTGTGTAGTCTGTATGTTTCCAATTACTCTAGGCTGCACTCTCTCATACAAATTGCACCCCTTAGGTAAATGCCTGAAAGGGGATTTCAGAAAATCAAGGTATAACCATTTTAGAACTGAAATTTAGAACAGCTGCTTGAATTTAATTAGCCTCAGTGTTATGGTTATTTCTTGCCAAATGTAAAAAAATTACAGCTGTTAGAAGCAGCTTTTCTTCTTCTCTTTTAGAACCTTCCATTTTCTCTGAAGGTCAAGGTTTACTTACAATAATGAACCCCACTGGCCCATCAATTAGAATCAGGGCAGCTCTTGTAGGAAGAAACAGTGCTGAGTAACAACAAATTATGACAAACTGCAAGCTAAGTCATGTCACAAATAGTTAAATGGAATTCATGACCCTGGCTGTACATCAACAGAACCACCACAAACAGGAAAAAGCAAAGACGACGTAAAATTAGCTAAACGTGCTATAAAAGAAGTTTAGAGTTCACAGATGACCAGTGTTCTGAAGCAAAATACAGGATATATTCCTTAGAAGCTTGCTCTATGGACAAGAGAGCTCCAGGTAATAGAAGAGCGGTGAGCAATAAATATATAATTAGGTAGCAGCTGGATATGTATTTACTTCTAGTTAGCTAACTGATAGTGATATTTCCAAGTCCTTGTATCACTTGGTATTTAATTGCCCAATGTCATTGCTGCCAAAAAAAAAATCTTTTAAAGAATGTTTTACAAGAATTCATAAAAAACAGACTGATCTTTCATTGCAAGGTTACAGAAACTACGTAAACCAGACTGCTAGAGTATAAATGTACATCTTGCCTAGAATAAAAAGTTCATAGTATTGACACATTACAAAGAAAGAAAGATGTAATACAATATACCTTGTCCTGTGAGTGAAAACATGAAAACGCCTACTGCAATACAACACAAGGGAGCACGTTTAGAAACGTGCATGTGATTAAAATATCAATTTTTCAGCACACACAGGATCATTTCTTTTACTAACCCTCTTTTAAAAATGAGGATCAGACTCAGTGTTTTTCCATTTGTAAAAATTATTTTCACCTAGACTAAGCCTACCTCTCCCTAATTCTAAAGGAAAGATATTCCATGTGTTTAGAATACAATAAATACATGAAATACAGGACATGCCTGAAATCAACAGCAACAACCTAAGGTGCACAGCAGGTGAGGCAGACAGCATGCATCTGGGCCAAGAGCCTGCTTATCATATTTGATGATGTTGGGAAAGAGTAACAACTCTTCTGGTCTGAGAATGAATTACTATTTCACCTTTCTTTCATCTACAGCGAACAAAGAGCTTAAAAATGTCATTAGCTATACAATTGTAAAGTCTGCTGTGCATGTGACAAGTTGAAATGTTAAGGAAATGTGACCATTACTGTCACAGGAAAAACATGATAAGTAGTGCTCAACCTGAGTAACAGAGCCATACTCTCAGGATTAATAAACTAGCTATATAATGGACTCTTTCATCTGGTCAACCCAAAATGATTAAATCTTTCCTCTTAGAAACCAAAATGTGATACTCTATTTGCAAAGTTTAAGAAACTACTCTATTCTTTTCACTGTGAACACTCTTCAAATACCCAGAACTTATATTTCAAACATTTCACCACCACCCCAAACAAGACAAAGCACACAGCCCTTATTCAAGGATATGAATGTGTAAAAATGAAAGATTTTAAGAAAAGTCATTTAAGAATCAAATACAGAATCAAACTAACATCTGAAATAATTCTTAAGATAAAATATAGCCTCAACATTGTTAAATAAGTTTAAAAGTGAGTCACATCTGAAACTAAGCATGAGAAAAGTCATCAGCAAATTTACTTTCTTGCTGTTATTCTTCCTTCTGCAGATGCCTCCAACACCAAATTAACTTTCAAAGATGGAAATATTACAGATGGTACACTACATTATAAAATGCCCCTTCCAAAAAATACAAAATCTATCTACATATCAATTTATTTATATTGGTTTTGGCAAGCCATCTGTAGAATTAAATTAATTTTACACAAAGCTGTCCTTCCAGACACTGTTACGGTTATCAAATAACATCTTACTATAGACCCAATGTTTCATTCTCTCTTTAAAATTGAATTTAGACCACAACATGTCAAATGTTGGCTCATCTAGAGAGAGTAGCTCTAATAACAAAGCAGGAAAGACAGAGGAACTGGCAATCGATCAATTAAGTAAAGAAATCAGTATAGTCTGTATTCGATTAAAATTCACACCTATACTATTTGCAGCACAAAATTACATTAAAAGATTATCTCCATTGTCAATGTTTGTAAGATATAGAAATGCTATACTAACCTTTATAAATAACAGGCTTATCTTTGTCAGTTTTGTCCCTGCTTGCCAGTTCCAGAAAATCTTCTATCAAATCCAGTGATATCAGAGACTGGCTAAAAACTAAACTGAAAAGAAAAATACAGAAATAGGCAGTGTTTTCATAGAATCAAACAATCCTAGGACTGAAGAGATCTTGAGAAGTTATCGACTCCAGCCCCCTACCCTCATTAATTTCCACTAAAATTAATTCACTACATTTAACCCATTGTATCATTTTACTTTACTTCTCTTCCTTCACCTTGAACATGGTCTTGAAAATTAACAGACACTATCTTTTTGAAATACTAGACAAGCATGGAAATCTTCTGATAAAAATAAAACACACATCTCTAAAAACACAAATTGAGCTACAGTTCTGATCTCAAAATAAGTGTTAAGTGAATAATAAAGAAAGCTAAGGCAGAATAATTAATTTAAAATTAACAAATTTTAAAAATTCCACAAATCTATCTGTATTTATCTCTATTCATACAACTTACACTTTGTCCCCAAGCTCTTCCGCCATGCGAAGAATTTCAAAGAGAAGCACCATTTTCCCAGAATGTTCCAACACTTCAGCATCTGCATCAGTGACAAAATCTTTGTACCAGTCAGGTGCTGGGCTGCCTGGGTTAGAAGAGGTTGCAGCTTTACCTGCAGAACAAAAATTCTATTAAGCGAAAAAGAATGTCCTTAAAATGAAAACATGAGACTTTTCCTAAAATGCAAATGTTTAAAATCCTTATGCAGGGTGACTACTTCTGGCAAGACAGCCTCATATTGTGGGCGCCAGGAAGGCATCCCAATTTATTTTTAAAATGGGGATAACTGCCCCATATTTGTGGGGGGAGCAGCTGATGCCTGGTTCCGAGCTCGGGAGAGCCAGGAGCCAGACCAGCGTGGCTGAGCCTGGCTCCCAGTGGCTTGCAGGAACTGGGAGCCGGGAGCTGGACCTGCACAGCTGCATCTGGATCCCACCTCCCTGAGGCATGGGGAGCCCACCCACATGGCTGCCGCCTGGTTCCCCACGCCTGGGGGAAACGGGAGGAGCTCTGGCAGCTGCTGCCTCTTTCCCAGCTCCCCAAGGTGCAGGGAGCTGGGAAGCCCACCCGCCACCACCTGGATCCCAGCTCCCTGCACCTTGGTGGAGCCAGAAGAGTCACCCCTCCCCCACACCTCTTTCCATATCTGTCTGTGTCATAGTGGGAACACAGAGATATGGTCATCCTATCCTTAAGGTAGGGAAGACTGATCCCTTAAACCATGGTTCTGCCAGTTAGTGGTTAAGAAATTTTTAAAAAAGGGCACTAATCTGATATCCCCAGAAGATAATTAGGTGCGCCACATTTTTTTCTATGTACTTTTTTAACACATAGCCCTGTCATCTGCCATTTCTCTAAAGCAGTATTAAACTTCTTCATGATATTTGCTTCTTAAAATTCAATACCAGATTTTATAAGAAAGCAATAACTGCTTTTAAAATACTAATCTTAAATAACAAGCAAATATCTACAACTCCCAGACTACGTCTACATTGCAGGATTCTGTCAGGAGCCCAGAGTCTCCCAACAGAAGTCTGCTGCTTTGTGAGCATTCTGCTGACATCCCTTCTTTCTTGTGGAAGTAAAAAGATAGGGATGTCTCAGTGGAGTGGTTTTCCTGACATTTGGCCCCACATGGCTGGGCCAAATGTTGGGAAAGCCTCTCCCAATAGAACTGTTGCCAGGAGATACATAAATTGCACAACAAATCTGTGTATCTTTTGCCAACAGTTCTCAGCAATCGAGCCATAGCCTTAGGAAAGGTAACTGGGTTTGGGGCTATCTAGTTCAGCCAACCAGGGCTATTCAGAATTATTCCCAATGATACATTTTCTTGCATTTAAGGGGAAAAGTAGTTTTAAACTATCTCAGTGATGAAACTTAAAAAACGCTCCAAGCCCTTTACAGAAGGCACAATAGGAAGATATATTGCTATTAACAGCATCATCCATATTCCGACTAAAAAGGACTCACATAGCTTTTTAACAAAAAAGCAATGGAGAAGACAATTTTCATGATTCAAATTCATATTGTGATAATATTCAGAGGCCTTCATTATGAAAGATCCTTTGTACGAGACAAATACAGAGTGACTGCCATAAAGGCTACCTCTAACGCTAGAAGCATCTGTCAACAATAACGTTTGTTGACAGTGACATGTTGACAAAAACCGTTGACAGAGTGCATTTACACACAAAAGCAGCTTAACAGAGCAATCTGCTCTGTCGACTGAAAGCAGCCAGACTGCCTTGCCCCCATCTGTCAACAGAACAGCTGACCAGAAGCTCTGCAAGCTCTGCACCCATGAACTGTAAGCTGTCCCTGTTGACAGAAGCATCTATGCTGCACTTCTGTCGACAGAAGCATTATTCCTCAAATTTTCGAGGGATAACAGTGTCGTGACAAATGCAGAGTTCTGTCAAGACTACTGACAATGTTTTGCGTGTAGCTGCTCCCTGAGTTATGTGAACAGAAGGCCCCTTCTGTTGACAAAACTCTGTAGCATAGACACAGCTAAAGAATTTACATTTTGTTTTGGAACATGCAGTTGTCTTCCTAATTTAGGTCTACACAACGTCATTCACTTGAGATCACAGTTTTCTAATCTGCTAAATATACATAAAACTTTCCATTAACTTGCCACTTCTATCACCTAATAGTTGACTTCAGTCAAACTACAAGGAAGCACTTTATTCAAAACACACAAGATTCAAAGCGGTAAATCTGACAAGCTGGAGAGAATTAGGAACGTCTACATCTCACTGTATGCCTGTGCCAAAATAATTGCATACTGAACAAAACAAGCAACATATGCTTACTTCTGCATTTGACACTCAGTACCTGGTTCTGAACTATTTAACACACAGCATACTCTCTTTCCAGAATATCACTGTGCTCTTTTTCTACTGTGACACACTGTTGAATTCAAATACATGGAAAGGCTTATTTGTAACCTAATAATTGGATCCTTAATTGTAGGATAGGAATCAGGAGCTGACGTTAGTTATATTACCAAAATTCTTTTTACAGGGTGGTATGTTTCTGCCGTTAATCTCCTTTGTATTAGTGCGATAAATACTGATTTATTAAAATAACAATACAAACCTTCCTTTCACGTACAACCTTTGCTCTTATTAAAGTGTTTACTGATCCAGAATATTCTTCTATTATCTTAGTAGTAATTAAAAACATTAAGATTACATATAGCAAATGAGCTGAAAAGCAACTTTATCATGACAGAGTAGTCATCCTCAACACTTCTACAAATACCTCCTTCAGTGCACAGGATGGAATTAACTAGCAAAAGAACTCATTTGAAAAGAATTTTGCCCAGATATTTTAAGCATGCTTTTAAATAAATGTTTAAGTCTGTCCTTAATGTATGCTGCTGTGATTGTGTAGAAGATACGTGGGGGATGTTGTTTGGCATCAATACCTAACACAATACAGCACGTAAAGGACGCAGACTGTGATGTCTCAACTATTCCTGTTGCCATACGAATTTTCTTTGAAGAGTTAGACTGTGATCTCACATCTTGTGTATGAAAAGACATTGTATATATGATCAAAACCAAGAGAAATCACATCTTATCAGCTACCTGAGAGTGCCAGCCTTCTCCACACACACACACACACACCCCCCAACTTCAGCCAGAGTATCAGTTTACATGGGAGACCCACTAAAGAGGTCCACTACCTAGTGAGAGAAAAAAAGTTACCTGCCTTTTACTGTTGTTCTTGGACATGTGTTGCTTCTGACCATTTCAATACATGTGCACACATTCTGCGTGCAGGATCATTGTAAGACTTTTCTGCAGCGGTAGCATCCCCCAAGGTGACGTCTCCTTGACATATCTATGCCCCTGCCGACACTGCCCCCTGCTCAGTTTCTTGCCACTAGAGCAGTCCACCAGAAGGGAAGCAAGAGGATTGTTTATAAACATAAGAAACACATCTGGTAGAACAGTTACAAAAATAAGTAACCATTTCTTCTCTGAGTGCCTGCTCCTGTGCATTCCAATATGCAACTTACCAGCAGTATCAGTGGAAGAGTGGCTAGACCTCATCTAGTGCCAGCTTACAGAACTGCCCTGCCAAATGTATTGTTGTTCCTTGACTTCAGGCAATGGCATAAATGTGTTGTAAAAGTATGGATCGAGGACCACAGCACCATCCTGCAGATGACTTGGACAAGAATCTGAGCCAGATACATAATCACCTTCAGAGACAGAACCTTAACCAGGTCAAAGCAGAGTTGGATACATGAGGTGATCCTGGACCATAGGTGCTGTGCTGTAACTGGGAGGCCTTTCATCCGTTCTGCAATCACAATGAACAACTACGGCATTGTGAAAGGCCTAGTACATGCTAACTAAAAGCCAAGGCTCGCTAATCATCCAGTCACTATAGGGGCTCGTCTGCATACTTGGCTCAATCTAATTCTTGACCTTCCCCCCCACCCCTCCACTCTCTGATTTGCTCACCTTGATTATCTTTTTCTGATTTGTCCTCCTTGCTTACTGTTTTTGTTTCTCTGTGTCTTAAATATTGAGTCTGTTCTGGTCTGGCTATGGTCTGAAGAAGTGGGTCTGTCCCACGAAAGCTCACCTAATAAACTATTTTGTTAGTCTTTAAAGTGCTACTTGACTGCTTTTTGTTTTGATAGTGTATAGACTAGCACGGCTTCCTCTCTGTTACTAATCATCCAGGGAGTGAAGTGCCTGCCCCCAATCAGTAGCATGAGGCTTAGAAAAATAACTGGGAGAAAATGTCTTGGTTCACATGAAAAACCAACATGTTTGACTGAAGTAAAGGCAAAACAGGAACACTGCTTTATATGACAAGTAGGACAATGGGCAGGTGCCTAATGGTTCAAACGGGAGCGGTCAGGCATGGGAGAACCAAATTTAGGTCTCATGGCAGAAAAGGGTCACACTCCTGCAGATTGCATATCCAGGCCTTTAAGAAAACAGCTTACTACCAGGCCCCCAAACAATGAGCATGTCCCCACCCCAGGGTGAAAGACAGAGATAACCATGAGATGCATTTAAATGGACGTCAGTGACAATACCTGATGCTTAAGATACAAGAGGTAATCTATGAGGAGAGGCAACAAGGCCTGCATAGGGGACCGTGAAAAAAACAGCTTCCATTTAGTGAGATAAGTCGACTGGGGGGACAATTTGTGGCTGCCTAGCAGTACTCAGACCATGTCTGAGCACTGTAGCTCACGGTGGGTCCCCATGGAGCTTCCAAGCCATAAAATGCAAGAGTTGCAAGATTTGAGTGCTGGATGTGGCTCTGATCAGCCCCCAAAAGACAGGAGCATGGTGAACCAGTACTGCCTTTCCCATGCTGGGGCTACCAATATGACCAAGGCCCAGTTCTGATGAATCTTGAGAAGGACCCTGTGCAACAGCAGGAACAAGGGAAAGGTATGAAAAAACTACTCCATCCATAAGAAGCAGCCCTGGTAGCACCTTAAAGACTAACACATTTATTAGGTAATGAGCTTCTGTGAGTAAGACCCACTTCCTCAGATCCCCCAGCTCCATCCATGTTATTCAGAAAGCATCAGTCGGGGACTCCCTACTGTGATCCTGGAACTAGCAGAAGCAGATGCAATTCCTGCTGTGTCAGCTCATGATCCACCTGGGGATACCCCAAGGCTGAAAGATTGTGTGGGTTACATCCACCCTGTGGGACCGTTCACACAACTGAAAGACTGACTGAAGCAATTCACAATGCTGTTCTGCACACCCAGAAAATATGAGACCTGAGGAAGGATCACATACCGAATGGAAATCTCCCAGAGATGGAGGACTTCTTGACAGATGGAAGATGAATGAGTACCACTCTGCCTGATGATGTAAAACATGGCTATCGTGGTGTTGGTCAGGATCACACACATTCGCCCCTCAGGTGCTGTAGGAATGACTGGCATGCTAGGTGTACCGCACAGAGTTCCCAGGTGTGATACGAAAATACAACTTTGCTTTCAACCACAAGCCTTGGCTATACAGGTTGAGTATGTGAGGACCCCACCCCATGTCCAAGATATCTGTCACCAGAGTGACCTCCAGCTGCAACACAGTAAAGGGAACTCCTGCACATACTACTCAGGTCTGGTGCCATCAACTGATGGAGGTCACTAGTGGAAGCATGACCAACCTGTCTGGATGATCTTGGGGCATCCTGAATACTGATGTCAGTGATACATAAAGCGGGCGCAATGCACTGCAGTATACCATGTATTGGAGCAGCTCCATACAACTGCACACTATTGTGGCCGGACAGCACTGAAGGAACTGGATGAGGAGACACCCTATAGCTTGGAAACGAACCTCAAGCAGGGAAGCCATCAGCCAGACAGATTTGAAAAAGGCCCCAATGAACTTTTTTCTTCAAGAAGGGACCAGACTGGACTTGAGCACATTGGGAATAAGGTTTAGCTGGGAGAAAAACCACCCTTGTGAGCACCATGTGTCAAAGAACCTGCTCCCTGGAGTTGCCCACAATGAGCCAATTGTGCAAATACAGGAACATCTGGGACAATGGAAACGTGAAAATATGCATCCTCCAGGTCAAGAATGGCCAACCAGAGCCAGGGAAGGAATCAAAAGCAAGGAGACAATGTGGAACTGTAGCTTTCTTATAAATGTGTTCAGGTTCTGGAGATCCAGTATGGGGTGAAAGTCACTTTTGGCCTTGAAAATAAGGAAATATCTCAAGTAGAACCCCCTACCCCTGAATTCCTGGGGAACCACCTCTATAGCCCCTAGAGAGAAAAGCAACTGCACCTCCTGAAGGAGACACTCATGAGAAGGGTCCCTGAAGAGGGATGGAGACAGGGATGATACGGAACTGGATAGACTGCTACACTCCTACCGTGGTCAAGGCCCAACAATCTAAGGTAATATGAGTTGAAGGAGGGAGGGGCAACACCTCATCCACTATAAAGGCCTCCAAAGATCACACAGATACTGGATTCAAGAGCCCCTCCCTGCGTACTGGACTCAACAGTACCAGGTCCAAGGCACTATGGCATGGCTGGTGCCACAAGTACTGCCTCCAGTGCCTCATCCAATCTCCTAGATGGAGAGTGGCTTCTCTTGGTCTGCTTCTTCTTTGGCACTGGAGAATGAGAGAGGTGTTGGGTGGAGGAGCCAGTCCCAGGCTGAAGGAATTGGTGCTGATGGCCACAGTATTCTTCACAGTATGGCATCAACATCTCTTACATAAAGGCCAGCACACTGTGCGCTGAAGGAATGAAGGCCCTCTCCTGAGGCTGTGGCTGAAGGGCCAACTCCATGAGGATAAATTTAAGCTGTTGGTCTCCTTCTATTTGGTTCTCATAATAAACCCTTGGCAAATGAGCACTTATAAGGGAGATGGCCCTTTACCAAACGCTCTAACCACACAGCGTGCAGGTCACCTCAGGTGCTACAGCTGACCCAACTAGGGAAAAGTCTTCTGATGATCATGCATGCACACAAATACTGGAATGCATAGGAGCAAGCACTTGCAGCAGAAAAAGTAACCTATGACCTCAAATTGCAGGAGATTATGGTCTGAATCTGATGAAGGATAATTACTATTATGTATTTACTAGAAGATTTACCCGGCACTGCTCAGATCCTTAACTCCATTTCTGTTTTTCTTCATTTAAATCATTGCTCTGGACTGGGGCTGGAGATGAGGAGTTCCATATGCAGGCTGCTCTGAGGGAAGGGACAGCCCTCCCTTACCACAGCAGCTTAGGGCCAGGCGAGAATTGTCTCTCCATGGCTGCTACAGCTCCACAGTGGGCACAAGCAGGGGAGGGCTGAGAGTCTACTCCCACCATGCCCCAGGCAGAGCAAGAAACACAGCAAACTGTGAACTTCCCCCTTGTTCACTGCCAAAGGGAAATAGCCAGCAACGCTCCAGTATGAATTATTGGAAGGATGGGGGAGCTGGAAGAGGACACTGAAATTCAGGTCCCTTGCCCTTCCTAAAGATGCCTGGGGAATGAAAGACGTGGGGGTGAGAAGTCAGCCAGCCCCTTTCACCTGCCCACTGATTCTCTGTTTTCTGTACAGTGTTTTGAGAAGCACTCATTCTGGACACATCCTGCTCTCCTGGCACAACAATCTCTTATCTTGGTTTAAATCAGGATAACAGGAAGCTGCATAACAAATCTGGTGGTCCTAGCTCTTATCCTTTAGGAGGAGTTCTTGAAAAAACAGAGTGATGTACAGACAAACTCTCACACATATATCTATTATCATTTTAACTTCAAGACTTACACACAAGACACATACTCAGAGTAAACTGCAATGCATCTGGACTTCACATCTGAAGCAGACAGAAACAGTGCAAATAATCCTATCCAAACTCTCATTGCATCCAATATCCACTTTAAAACTATACATAAAATCAGATGAGGTCATGGATGGTAGAACCTTTAATATTACCCACTAACACTGGCATCATAATCACAATTATTTATAAAAACAAGGGAGAACATAAATACACACATTTATTTAAAATTATAAATTCAACTTTGTTATAAGAGTATTATATCTAGGAATATTATTAAGCTCCTCACCAGAACATGCACTTACCAATGACTCACCACTCAGCAGAAAACAGAAAACTAGATTTTTTTTAAAAACAACCATTTGACAGTAAAGTCTACAGATGCATGCAGGTGGAACAACAATCTCAAAACAGCCACTTTATTCTAGCTAAAACTGCCATCTGCTAGCTTAACGTCCAAATCAAGTTCCAGGTGCATCAATGAATTATGTAGAATATTTTTGCTTCTAATCTGTTTGGATTTCCTCACAGACCCCACTCAGCAGATAAAAAGTAACACATTTCTCAAACATCCAACACCACTGTACATTGTACTACGTCATACTCTGAATCAACCTTAAGTTTACAGGAACAAAGCAGTTGGTTTGGGTTACCTGAAGCAGGTTAGCAAGGTATTTTGCTCAAAAAAACCAAACAAAAATATTTAAAAAACACAAACCAACAAAAAAACCAAACACCGTAGCCCTACGTTTACGCCCCTTTTTGTTTTCTAAAAGAATACATATTAGGATTTGTTGTGGGGGAGGGACTAAGTGGAGAGAGTTATGGCTTTATTGGACTGAAGACTCACCAGATATAACCAGGTATAGCATAAGCATGTATTGCATTAATTCCCAGCCTTGTCAAGATCACCTTTTTCAAAACGATACAGCATCATATTCAGGTTTACTGGTGTATGACACTCACCTTCTTCTGACTTTGAAGCCAATGGAGGGTTGTTTACAAATTCCTCTGTATTTCCTTCTCCACCCCCACGGGATCTTGAATTCCAGACTTTAATCACTTCAACGTCATTATCACTTCCACTTGAACTACTATCTTTCTTTCCTTTTTTTCCCTTGGATTTTTTTTTCCTAGAAACATAACATTGTATATTCACTATTTAAGAATATGGTGATGAGAGATCCAACAACTTTAACAATTAAAGAAAAACCCACCCTGCCACAAATACTGCTTAAATGTTTGTAATCTTAAAAGAAAAGAAAGAAATCTAACAGAACTTAAGTTATTCAGGTATACTTCACACAGAAAAGCTCAATTTACTTAGCGTAATCATCAGAGCTTAAACTCATTGAAGATTCATTTGAATCAGAAGCTATGAATTCATCCAAACTGTCTTCATCGAAGTAGCCCTGAAAAAACAAGAACAAGTATTTTATTAAATACCATCACTGAGACCAAGCATGCCAAACATGTGGTTTGGGGACCACATGCAGCCCAAATGAAATTTTTTGCAGCCCACGACTACATGGTGATAAAAGTATATAAGCACGGCCACACTCTGCTGGCGCTATAACCCTGCTTTTCATGCCTGCACACTGTAACCCTCCTCTTCCTGCTCAACATCAGTCTCTGCCGCTGCTGCTGGGCCTGTGGTGCAGCCAGCTGCCTCTGGCACAGCTTCGGCAACTGCTTCTTTGGTAAGGCAGGGAGCCCCTCTGCTCCTTCCCCCAACCGGATCTCCCACTACCGCCCTTTTTCCCCAATTTCTCCACCTTCCCCCAATTAGAGGTGGATTAACGGGTCATGGGGCCCTGAGCCAGGGCACATGGCCCTGCCCGCCCCCCCCTTTTTCACTCCTGACAGGGAGATGGGCTCAGGGCATGGGGGCATGCCCCACTCTAACAGGAGTGCCAGGTAGGCAGAGCTAGCTGGGCACAGGGCTACTTACATTTTATAGGGGTTCCAAATTGGCAGGGACCCCTGCTCATAGCAGGTTGGCTCAGTGGCTAATCCACCACTGCACCATATCATCACCCACCTCACCATAAACTCACTCCAGTTCCCACCAGCACTTCTCACTTTCTCTTTCCCCATCCCTGCTAGCTGCTTACTACACCATCATCTTTTCTCTCATTTCACTTTCTAGCTCAAACCTGCAGCCACAGTTTACACTCTGCTTCCACCACCACTGTACCCCAACTTTATCTTGTTACTCCCCAATTCTACAACATACTCTCCATCTTCCTCCTACCCTCTCCCCATCTGAACTGTTTCCATACCATCAGCATATTTTCCTCATATTTCTACTGACTATTACATTTTATCTGTTCACCAACATATTCCACCAGTTTATTCTCTTATTGATACTTTTCCTACCCACCACCTCTTCCTTCCCTTTCTCCTCCAGCACCTTAAATTTATATATGAGCAAACAATTTTACATATCAAATTTATCAACTATTAATAAAATTATAAAACAATAACATTTATATTAAGTATTAAATTCTCAGTTAAAATTATTGTATTATATTCAAACAAAACTTGTAAATAGATTATAAAATATACCTAAAACATAATCTATGATAATAAATAATTACAACTTTCTGTAGAAGTAAATTTTCTTTGGTAGCTCTTGAAGCTATCAGTTTTCGTTTGGATGGCCCTCAGTAGGCTTTGTTTGACATGCCCGGTCTAGACTGAAAACTCTATTAAACAATTAAGTATTGGACTATTCTTCATGTAAACAAAGAAGAGTTCAGTGAAAGACCAACATTTCAAAATATTTGAATAATGACAAAATTTCCAGAAAAAAGATAAAATACTAGCCATAAGTGAAACAGCCAGAAAAAAAAAATCATTGTGCCCCACAGCCAAAGAAATTTCCACTAACTCTCCAAAACTCTACCTATCACTTGCCATGTCTTATTTGGAAAGTCTTCTCTGGATACAGAAATATGTATTTTGATACATGTTACTTACCTTATTTTCTTTACTAATATAGTCCAGCTGTAAACACCAAGGGTGAGTCCAGATTCTGCTTAACATCTGGAAGTCCTGGAAGAGCTTAGCTCCAGCTTTACCTTTTCCACCTTCACTGCTGCAACCTACACCTGACAAAGTTCCAATTATGAGCATCATATCTGAACGCTATAGAGTCGTGTTTCCACATGCACATTTCACATTGTAATTTCTCTTTTACAGAGGTAAACCACCTAGTTACCTGACTGGCCAAAATTAGATTCCTATATCTTTCTTGACAAACAGTTACATGATAACATCCTTTAAAAGAAGTGCATTCCCCCCCGCCCCCAGCGAAGGGGCATTCATGTTTCAAGTATGTAAAAGCAATTATTTATAAAACCTAATATGATTTTTTCAAGTTTTAATTAACTCATATCATTGTTTAATGTCACTGTTCCCTTGCATATTTTGTAACTTTAAAACCATCCTAATGTAAAACAGCCAGAAGGTATAAACACGGTCTATTTTCATTAACCAAGCTGAATTTTCTGGAAAAAGTGAATAGCATTTGCAGTGAATGAATTAAAAAAGGATTTGATTTTGAATAGTTTAAAGCAGGGATGGTCAACCTATGGTCTACCAGAGCATTTCACAAAGACCTGAAGCCTGCTTCAACATAACCTATATATTCTTTACAGTTTTTCCTGTCTTCTATTATGCTGATGGATTTTACACACTGGATTTTGTTGTTTTCAAATAGAAACAACCTATTTAAAGTATTGTGTATCTAAGTACATACAGAATCAGAATCGGCTGGCTCGCACAAGGTTGTGTATAGGTCTATGTGGTCCTTCTGTGTAATAAGGTTGGACCTAAAGCAGTGTGTCTCAAACTGGGCTTTGTGAACTCCACTGAGAAACTCCTCCATGCCTCCCTCTCTCAGCTACTCTCCCTCCCAATGCCTCCTTTACACCGGGTAATTTGCACCATGAAGGAGGGAGAAGAGTAGGAACCGTGGTTCTGTGCTGCTCCTGCAAGCAGCAGGCAACACCTCTGCATCCTCGTGGCAGCTGGGGGAAAGGAGAGGGTCTCTGTGCACTGCCCCCACCCTAAGCACTGCCTCTGCAGCTCCCACTGGCCACGAACTACACCCCAACCCTCTGCCCCAGCCCATAACTGATACCCCCTCCCACAGCATAGCCACCTGGCCTAGCCTGCACCCTGTCCAATGAAAGTGAAGAGAGTTGTGGGGGAATGAAGTGAGTAGGGGTGGGACCTCAGAGAAGAGGGCAGGGTACAGCATGTCTTCAAAGAAGGGAGAGCGGGCAAGGGTTGAGCAGGAGGGCTTGGGGTCCCTGAAAATAAAAATGATGGTCATCAGGTTGCTAAAGTTTGAGAACCACTGGTCTAAATGGCTCAAAACTACTGTTTTATACCTATCTCACAGTAGTGGAAGGTACCTTGTGAGGTCATCAAATTCAGTCACCTGCACTCACAGCAGGACCAAGGACCATCCCTGACAGTTTTTTTTTTTTTTAAAACCTATTTGCCTCAGATTTGTAAATGGGCGCCTCAAGGACTAAACTCACAGCCCTGGGTTTAGCAGGCCAATGCTCAAACCACTGAGCTACCCCTCCCCCCCAGTGTGGAGTTCTTGAAACTGACTAATTTCGTATTTATCTACACAGTGAAGCCTATTTAAATGAAATAACTGGAAAACCATACATTTTCTGAATTGCAAAACTAAATGCCTATGAGTGGATCAGGATCAAAACCTCATCCAAGTTTTTCAGTCAACAAGACTAATAAAATGAATGCATAATGAAAAGCATGATAGGAAGCTTGTTTTTTGCCACATTAAAAAGTTTTACTATAGTTAGCTCCACGTAATAATGACTCTTTTGTGTTCCAAATTAAAGATAAAAATAACACTAACAGCTGGGATGGCTCTCATGAAAAGGGTAGCTAGGAAAGTGTTAAGTTCAGATACCCTAACTGCAAGTTACAGAAAGAGAAACGACTACCTTCTCTAAGCTGAAGTCAAATGGCTTAGATGGTAGCAATATGGCTAAATATTAACATGAAAGACTCAGCATCTAGATGTATTTGTGTCACTGTCAGTCTCTCAGTGCATGGAATCAGGCTTGGTGCATGAGATGCTGAGGCCCTGGAGGATTCAGGTGCTGCCTGCATAATGGATGTCAGGGCTGATGGATCTTATGCCCATGACTTGGACAACTTTGTGGCCTGTGCCAAAGAGTGGAAGCAATGCTCTAGTGGGAGGCTTCAGAGACTGCCAGTGCAGAGACAAATCCTTTGGTACCAGGTCCAGAGTGGAAGACTATGCGGTGTATACCAAAGAACTGGGTGCAGATTCCTGCCATGAAGGGTGAAGTGCAAACTCCATGAGGAGCTGATGGAGCTTTTCACAGCCCAACCCCGAAAGGGGACACTGGAAGAGAAGCAAAACCCTTCTCCACTTGCTGACTGCCTAACACTAACTAGAGAAAAACAGCTCTGCTAAAGAACTATTTTATTTATACAATAAAGAACTAGGGAGACATAAGCCGTGTCTACACGTGCACGCTACTTCAAAGTAGTGGCACTAACTTCGAAATAGCGCTCGTCATGGCTACACGTGTTGGGCGCTATTTCGATGTTAACATCGACGTTAGGCGGCGAGACGTCGAAGCCGCTAACCCCATGAGGGAATGGGAATAGCACCCTACTTCGAAGTTGAACGTCGAAGTAGGGACCGTGTAGTCGTTGCACGTCCCGCAACATCGAAATAGCGGGGTCCGCCATGGCGGCCATCAGCTGAGGGGTTGAGAGACGCTCTCTCTCCAGCCCCTGCGGGGCTCTATGGTCACTGTGGGCAGCAGCCCTTAGCCCGGGGCTTCTGGCTGCTGCTGCTGCGGCAGCTGGGGATCCATGCTGCAAGCACAGGGTCCGCAACCAGTTGTCGGCTCTGTGGATCTTGTGTGTTGTTTAGTGCAAGTATGTCTGGGAGGGGCCCTTTAAGGGAGCGGTTTGCTGTTGAGTCCGCCCTGTGACTGTCTGCAGCTGTGCCTGGCACCCTTATTTCGTTGTGTGCTACTTTGGCGTGTAGACGTTCCCTCGCAGTGCCTATTTTGATGTGGTGTTGCACAACGTCAATGTTGAACATTGACGTGGCCAGCCCTGGAGGACGTGCAGACGTTATTCATCGAAATAGGCTACTTCGATGTAGGCTTCACGTGTAGACGTAGCCATAGTGTAGCAACAATTACTCTGTCAAAGTTCCAACAGTTTGCACAAGCTGGAAGAAGGAACTGGGGGCAGATGGATTGGGAGGGCCATAATAGGACTGTACAATGGTGCCACTCCAGGTGGTTCCACAGCTGACCTGAAGGGTAGCAGCTGGGGTAAATCTTTCCAACAGTCATGCACGTGGCACATGCACGCCTAACAAGTATATATGAGCAAGCACTCGAAGAATGAGAACAAAGTAACAGCACTAAAAGATTAATCATAATGGGTTAATGGGATAATCTGCGTCCCAAAAGGTACATACTTTAAGGATATGTTGTTTGTAACGTGGTAGGATAAAAAACAGTTTATACCAGAAGCCCAAAAATTGCAGCCAACATGTACAAGAAACCAGCAAAAGTTATGAAAAACTCAGAAAACTACTTCTATTTCTCCAACAGAAAATTGCTGTCTGAAGAAGTATGTTTTGATAAAATGTACAGCTGATTTATTTTTGAACCAGACTGCTGACTTCAACTGGATATGCACCTGGAATGTTGTAAGACGGAATACAAACATATTTTCCTTCAGTGCATTTATATATGTGAGCACCACTACAGAATAGACTAAGTTATAAGCTTGATTAGTGATATGCTCTACAACACTATTAAAAAACACTGTGTGTGTTCTGCTTTGAAAAACACTCCTATAGGTTTTTTTTCTTTAAATAAAAGATTTCACTGCTTATTTAAAAAAGAAAAACCTGAAAGAGCTTTTGGTTTTTAGACCTGCAATTTTTATAAATAAAATTACCAACACTGGGTCCTGACGACTATTTAAATTAGCATCTTAACTGGAACAAAGGAAATAGCTCACACAAAGTTTGAAAAAGAAAACCTACATAAGACACTATCACACCTAACTGTAACCCACACATCTAAGACAACATTGTGAAGCTCACATCCAGGTTCAATATTTGGTGTAAATTATAATTTGATACAAAACTCAGTTCAACTTCATTCTTTTCTTAGATTAATTTAGGAATGGTAACTGCAACAGCAAAAAGTTGTGGGCAACCACTCCAGTAACTATACTACACAACCAATTTAAACTATGCCATATACTTTAGCCTGCGTCATGTTAAAAGGAGTGGTTAGTACCTCTGCATGATGGACTAACTTAGTAGCAGTTCTCAAAAATATACATAAACTAGTTTATTCATTAGATTAAAAAGATGACTGCATTGTCATGATGATCTCATATGTTCTGCAACTACAGAATTTAACAAGAAGGATATTTCATTAACTTAAAATAATATTGCTACAGAGTTTATATGTTGTTGCTGTACAACTGCTGTGGAATCTGGTCTGACTGTACCATGCCGTACAGAAAGTCTTGGTTAGCTATCCGAGTTATCATCATTGATTGTAAATACAACACTATCACTTTAAAAGTCCTAGTGACATTCAGGTCTTTCAAGATGCTGAACTGCAATCCCCAGGAAAACCATCCAAGTTTTAGAGTCAAGGTCGCAGCAGTTCACTGAACTTGAATATGCCTTAGCTCAAGATGTGATATTTTACAGTTCAACAAAGTTTGTGTATAGCTCTGCATCTTCTAAAATACTAAGGGTGGTAAAAAAAATTAGAAGGGCAGAATGGTCCTGAGACATCACTGAAATCTGATGACAAACCTAAGTCTTTTTACTACCAGACCTGAGTCAGAACAGGAAATGTCATATCATGCTGTAAAACAAACAACATTAAAAAGTACTGCCCAACAAGGTACAATGAAAGATTCTGAAAAACACGTGTCACTGCACCTCAATTCTGAGTTGTTCTCGTGCCAGTCTTTGTGGTAAGTAGTACAATGTTGGGGACAAACCAGGGCAAGGAAGAGATCAACTAATTTTCTCTTGAAACAGATGTGGGTCTCCAGATTTAAAGACTTGTGTGATAATCTCAAGTTCCGTTGAAATAATATGTTTGCTTAAAGAGTACCAGCAATTAATCCACATAAGTAATTCATGCATTAAGTTATACTTTTGGGGTGGAAAAGGAAGGTAGGGAGTACTGAATGACAAACAAGATGTAATGAGATGTATTTGTATTCTTCAGTAAATATTTAGTTATATGCAACCAAGTATTTTGCAAGTTTTAAGTTTCAGTTGCAAACTGGACTCCTACTGAAAACCAAAGAAATCACTTACAGTATGTCAGGGAGACATGGAAAAGCTGATTACATAAGGACTAATCAGGTTACCCAATAATACTTTGGTTACTTACCTGTCAAGTGATCCAAGTAATACTGATAGAGCTTACACTGAATAGGTGTCATTCTAACTGCTAAAACATATTCATATTTTGGTGGCAGGAACTTTGTTAATGCTGTGTAATCCTTCCTCTGTAATTTTACAAAAGGATGTTAGTCAAACATATGTGTATATAAACCAAGTGGATTATCACCAAAGTTTAAAAATCTTTGTACTTTTGTACCTTAACATACAAAGGCTGTGTCTATACTAGCAAGTTCTTTCAAAAGATTTTTTGAAAGAAGGGGCTCTTTCAAACGATCCCATGGAGCATCTACACACAAAAAACCTTCTTTTGAAATTAAATCAAAAGAATGCAGCACTCCTTTTGAAATAGCTCTTCCTTCCCATTTCAGGAAGACTGGCTTCTTTCGAAAGAACATGCGTAGATGCTCTGCAGGCCCTTTTGTGGAAAGGGCAGTCATCATGGGGCCTGATTTTTCAATCCCTGGCCCATACTTCTGAAAGAGTGGGGCTGTGTGGATGCTCTCTTCTGAAAGAGCAGCTCACTCTTTTGATCTGCTTTTTGGTGTGTGGACACACCATTTCGAAAGAAGTTTTTTTTGGAAGAGATCTTCTGGAAGGGCTTCTTTCATAAGATCTCTGTAATGTAGACATAGCCAAGATGTGCCATACAAGCCAACTCTAGGATTTTTTGCAACCACCATGAAAAAAATATAATACAGATTGAAAGCCAGTTATACCAGCCCAGCTCCAGAGAGCTATTTTATCTAGTACATCTGGTTACACACTATATGTATCTCCTCTATGCACAGAATTTAGGTCCCTGGTGGGTCAAATGAAATTTCAACAAATGTTTCTAGTGACTGCTTTTCTTCAGCATAGCTACCCTTGTTAAAGTCTGGGTAAATCAGCCCCACATCACAGTGTTTGTATTTGGACGCTAGTTGTGACTCCCCAGGGATGCCACTATATGAGGAGTGTGGGTGCTATTTGCAATTTTTGAATGCTTGCTTGTCTCAGTGCTATTTCTAATCCCTTTCCCCATTCACTCTCTTTCAGTTTCTGCTTGTCTCCATATGCTTCCTCAGAATGGTGCATGTTTACAGTTTGGAGGCTAACAGTTAACTGGCTTGGGACATCTAATAATACTTAAATATTACATTATTACTACATTATTTGTGTATTAAGATTTTGATAGTTGCTGCCTTTCTTCATGATATAAGCAAAAAAGATTAGTGGGAATGGCTTGCTTTCCAGTACTATATTACTGTATATTTAGCTTTAACTGGGTAAGGCCCCTCTTGCTAGTGTGTACTTCCATAGTCAGAAGGACTGGTACAGAAGTTACCAAAAACATTTCCAATGTGGACAATTTTTTAGTTCAAATAGAGAGACTGCTTCATGGACCAGCCACCTTCACGATTAATGACAGAGTGGTAGAGTACTTACGTACCTGAACGCATCCAGCGAGCATCTCATATAGTATGTGAGCACGCTTCTTCATTACCCTAACATCTACCATGGTGGAGTCTGCACACTGCCCATTCTGAATCGGATTTATAAACCGATTTCTGAATTCTTTAATTGATCCAAGCAAATTTTCCTTGATAAAATTAACCATGCAGTGATCTGGAAGAGAAAGATCAACTCCAAGTCCTCAAAATTAAATATGAAGGAAAACAACAACATTATCAAAATGATATATTGTAATAGCTAAAAACAAATTACGGCAGTCAGTAAAGGCATGCATTACCAGGAGACTTCATTCTAAATTAACTAGACTTCCAAAAGTAAGTATGTAAGAAACACAGTTTTAGAGCAGTTTACATAGCTAAAGTATCTCTAATACATTTATCCAAAAGACAAACTAAAAAGTAACAAATGAATATTTGACTATAAGGTGTGGTTTGCTATCACCAGAATACATCATCTTCTCTTACATCAAAACTAAACATACTTATAATATTATGACAACACTGGCAGAAAGGTAGCAAAATAAATGTTTTCTGCACTGACTGACTACAGAAGCATTTACTTACATTCTATAAGATTATTCTGCAGTGGTGTTCCTGTGAGAATTATCCTCCTCCTAGATCGGATAGCATTCATAGCCTTCGAAACAGCAGAAGCTTCATTTTTTAATATGTGCCCCTCATCACATACAACGAAGTCAGGGCCTAGAAGAAAATCAAGATGTCTAATGAAATTAATTTATCTTCTGTAATCACTAGGATGCTGACTGTCTATGAGAATCTGACTACACTCCATTAACAGGAAACCATACCCTATTTTTAAACAAAGTACTCTATATTTAAAAAGGCATCAAAAGCCCATATTATTGGCTTGCAAATGCATTCATAATAGTTGATTTTCCAAGATATACAATGTTGTGTCCACTGTACTAGTGCATAGGAGTAAGCAAAAAGTTGTAAAAGCACATTCTTATTAAAAATGTTTAGACACACGTTAGACAAGATAGGTGAGATGTGTTTTACTGAACCTGGGGAAGAGCCTGTGTAGCTCAAAAAGCTTGTCTCTTCCATCAACAGAAGTTGGTTCAATAACAGCTATCATTTCCTGGGATCGACACTGCTACACCACTTTAAAAACTTATTGGTAATGCACGTTTTCCCTATCAAATGTCGTAAGTACACATTGTTCAAGTGAAGTTACACTGCCCTCTATTGGTGACTGATAAGATGTTATAGAGAGAACCGGAAGTCCAATAGCAATATTCTCTGTATGAAGACAATAGAGCAGCGTGCAATATTCTACTAAATAGGAGATGCAGCTTCAAGAGTGATGAAAGTTACCACAGTTACGAAAGGAAATTTCAATTGATAGTCAATAGCAGCAAAGGCCCAGCTCAAAGTTCCCTCAAACTTTTTTTCATTAATTTAATAACTGAAAGTACGGCAATAACTTCATTTTAATTGGGCTTAATGTGGAGATATTTCAAACACTGCTTGATACGTCTATTACACAGAAATTCTCAAGATTGAAATATTCAAGCTACCACTCTTAAGAAGCCAGCCTCCTGATCAACCCACAATGGATATTTTCCTAGTACAGCTTCCCACCCACACATCCACAATCAATAGTCTTTCCTAACAAGAAACATGCAATTACCTTTGACTGCAATAGTGGAAGAAACTAAGTAACTAGGACTTTGTGCTTATACCTAAGTTTTTCAAATGTGGCTACCAGGGTCTTTTTGTGAGCCTGGACTTAAACTCATCCTTTCCCTTCCTGTCTGTCGCTGCACCCCCACCTCCCTTTTCCACTCCAACATACACTGCCTCCTCTGGTTCTGGGCTTTGCCAGTACAGCAATCAGCTTGGACCTCTAGCTGCAGAGGTTCAGATTAGCCACAGGGCCATGCAATCCAGTCCTGCCCCTAAACTTATCCCTCCTCCTCCACTGCCTCTGGCTTCCATCCCATCCTCTGGCCCCAGTTCCTGGCTGCACAGCTACTGGTCTCTGTTCCATGGACCCACATTTCCTCCACATCATGCCTGGTCCCCAGCTGCCTCTCTACTCACATCTCCATCCTGGGCTTAATCTGTCCCCATCTTGCCAGGGCTGAGTAAACGTGTTGTGAAGTGATATCTGTTTTTCTTAACATCACTATTCACTGCCTCCCTGCCAGCTACCAAGTGTGCCGGTGTGAAAACTGGTATTAAGAAAAGACAAATATCACTTTTCACAGAAACAAATGTACTAGTTAGCAAGTCTTTTAAAAAAAGCAAAAGAAATAACAAAAAGGGAGAAGAACAAACAAGACATTTGTTTATATTCTCTTTAGGTACAGTACAGAACAGAGAAAACTGTACATTTTCACCTGAGACTGCAAAAAATGTATAAATTACAGTAGTTTGGAGATATGTATACTTAAGTTAATTGAGTATTTTAGAAAGACGTGTCAGTGGTCACCAGCAACAGTATCTTTATATAGGTACATCTCATTCATATCTGCAAGAAAGTCCTACCTTAAAATACTCAATTCATAATGGCATGATTCTGTATGATCATTTCCACACAGGTAATTTCAGAGTTAATTGTAAATAAAACTACTTAGGAGTTCATAATACTTCACCATGAAATAATGTTACTAAAAGTATATTCAAAAATACCAAAATATTTTCCACTTTCAAGAAGTCTAAATTCAGCCCATCCCCTTAAACGGGGAGCTTACTTTCTACCCTGACGCCTTATATTAACATTCACCTACCTGGATCAACCAGAGCCTTGTTAAATATTTCCTTAAGTTTTCTACTTTTCACATTCCTGCCTTGTGCAAGATTACGGTACATCTCATAGCCTATGATCATAACTCCTCCTTCTTCCTGCCATCGCTGCAGCATATAGGCTCTTTCCTGAGGGCGTTTTACAGTTGCTAGTTCAGAGACCTTTTGAGAGAGAAAACTGGATGTTGGACTCTGCTTTCAACTGAGGCACAATGCGAGTCTTGCAGAGTACTATACTGCTTTTACATACCTACTTGACCCCTACAACATTAATACATTTTCTGCATATGTAAAACACAATCTCTTATAAGTACTTTGAATGGTTACATTCTTCACAATTACTCCAAGTATTCAGCTACATATTGGATTTAAATTAAAAAATATTCTTAAAAAATTAAATACCTCTAGTTTCTCATCATCTTCTAAACTTTCTTGCCATTTTTCAAACTCATTTAGCCAGTTCAAGGCAGTGTTGAGTGGACACACCACAAGAGCTGTGCTAAAATCCAGTTTATCACACAATAGAACTGTATGGAGAAAACTAACTACCTGCAAGAGGGAATAAATCAAATTAGTATGACAACTACCATGAGGTTATTTAAAGGGAAAAAGGTGCACATCCACATCAAGTCTTCATTTCCTCTAATGACTGTATAAAGTTTACTAACAACAATCTTCCTACCCAAAAAGTGACACTCTTTTAGGAAAGAGTAGATAACTCACTTTTCTGCTTTAAACAATCTCCTTTAATCCTCTCACTTTCAAGAACACATCTAATTGTCTTTGGAACTATATGCATCTCAAATGCCCTTACCTGAATAACTCATGGCATACATTTATTATTCTGTGTGTGAAAGATCTGCCAACATTTTTAATTTATCCCCAGTTTCCTAACTGTGGGTGGTATCTCCAATTAGCTGAGCCATTTCGCAAGCATAAAAAGCCTCACATAATTTCATTAATCGTTTTTGTAATTTTTTAAGTTTCTAGTAGGTCAAGTTTTTGAGCTTCCTTTCTTTGCCAATGAGACTAAGCCCAATTCCTTAAAATTACTTACAAGGAAAGATTATAGTTACTTGAAATTTAGCACCAGTCTTGCATTACATGCTTTCCAAGTTAACAATTCCATCAATATGTTGACCATTTAACAGTTCATTCCAGACTGCAGGACTGTGATACAAACATGCAACATTCAATGGGCAATGAGCTGCTTTTGGCTCTGGGAATTATGCTTTATGTCATCAGCAGGGGGAGAACTAGCAGACCTGTTCTTATTAAGATGAGATTGGCTGTTAACGTCTTATGCTAAAATAGTGATTCATAAAGAAAAGAGTGTCCCAAAATTGGTCATTAAAGACATTCTAGTGACTTTGAGTGCTCATTTTCTTCTGTGCTCTTTACTGGAGTTGCATCTCCTTCTTAAACTTTTTAAAGGCCTTATAGAAAATCTCTTAACACCTATCGTAAATCTATTTCTTACCATGGAAATAAACGGAGGACAAAGGAAGCAGCAAAAGGTTAGAGGAAGCACTGAAAAAACAATGTAAAAGGGGGTGGGGTATCAATTTTTATTAGATTATAAAGAATGCTCATTAAAACACAGGCTACATCTAGATTGCTGAGAATTGTAGGCAAAAGGTACACGAATTGTGCACTGCATTTGCATATCTTTGCTGACAGTTCTGTCAGGAAAGGCTTTTCTGACATTTGGCCCATCCACATGGGGCCAAATATAAAAAAAGCCCTATGTTGAGACATCTCTTCTTCCTCATGGAACGAGGTGTACAGGGATGTCGACAGAACATTCCCAACTGGCGGATCTCTTAAGAGAGATGCGATCTGGACACATGCTCTGTCAACAAAAGTCTGCAGTCTAGACATCGACACAAAGCATGTTTGTTACTGGCCTTCTCTTCAATTATTTGAAAGCTACATTCCATTAATTCCTTAATCACGTGATCAGTTACAGGTGACAGAAAACAGAAACCTTCTGTTCTGAGACTATTTCCTAACTATATATCATTTTATCAACTGAAAGATGATAGTTATCAGATGATCCAACTAGTACATATGTCACATTAACAGACTCCAATATTTTGCAATATCCAGTATAAGGTACTAAAGGTTTGCCTAAAAGTTAGATTACACCTAATTCAGAGCTGGTTGTTTTAGGTAATACTAAACATTAGTTTCAAGATTTATGTGCAAAAAATAACATTTCCTATGAGTTAACAATGACAAAATAATCATATGTGAACATCCACAAAATGTTGATCCTCTTAGAGGCATCATATCTTCCAAATGGATGCTATTTCTGAAGACAGCAGTCTCTTCAAACTGGAGATAAGACTATTATTTTAATATATTAAATCCCATACTGCATCTCAGTTGCCAGACTTTAATACAACTTCCTCTTGAGGGAAGGTAAAGAAAAAAAAAAAAGGACTAAATTGTTACAGAATTCTGCTACGGTGCTGCTGCAAATCAAATCACTGACAGCGAACAAATAGTTATCTCAGGGATGCCCAAGGGATAATCCAAGAGCCACTGAAGAATGGAACCAATTTAAATAGCACACACAAGAAGGAATGTTTCAGAGAGCACAGCCTACTTGAAAAAGAGTAATGTTAAACAAATTCAGAAATATAGGTTTCAAACAAATTTAACAGATGTGTATTCATCCCTGTGTGGCGACATTTTCTGGAATGCAAAGAAGTTAATACATATAACTCTACTATTCTACAAATCACATGCTTTTCAAGTAATGAGGGATGTTAACACAGTTAACTGCTTAAACGACAGCACTTACCCAGTTAACCATTTTAACCTAGATACTGCTACCTGACCCTGACTGCCAACAGAGTTAACTGGCAAGGGCTGGCATACCAGTAACCTTACCAGTTAACACCCCTGGTCAGTAATACTAATTTTTTCACAGTAACGGAGAGGGAGCCACGCTAGTCTATACAGAAGTGGGTCTGTCCCACAAAAGCTCATCTAATAAATCATTCTGTTAGTCTTTAAAGTGCTACTTGACTGCTTTTTTGTTTTAATTTTATCATCTAATTCAGTAATTGTTAAGTAAGTACAATATGCAGTGATAGACCTCAGAGTGCATGAAAAGACCTTTTCTGCAACTGGTGTTCTTTGAGACATGTTGCTCATGCCCATTCCTCTTAGGCATGCATGCTTGCCACATGAACTGGTGCTAGAAGTTTTTCTCCTCAGTGGTATCCATACGGGACAGGGTCCGGCACTTACTGGAGAGGGGAGGACACATATTGTGCTATATTAGAGGCACCACTAGCTCCCCTTATGCTCTGCTCCTTCTTGTCAGAATTCAGACAGTGAGGAAGGAGGGCTGGTCATAAAATGGACATGACCAACATATCACAAAGAACACCAGTTACAGAAAAGGTAACAGACATGTCTTCCAGTGCTTGCTCATGTCCATTCCACGTTAGGTGACCCCCAAGCAGTATCTCTAGGGGTGGGAAGAAATTCATTAACATGCAGTTTGAAGCACATGACAGACATCCAGGATGTGCAAGTACTCTTCTTCAGCCAAGTTATGCTGCTTAGGGCAGAACACTGGTAATAAAAAGGCCTGGTTAACACTAGAAGACAAAACTACCTTCAGAAGAAAAGCCAGAAGAGGATGAATTTGCACCTTACCATTAAAGTGCTGAGGTGTCTGCTTTCAGCTTCAACACATACTTGGGCTGATGTAACCTTCAACAAGAAGGCTATGTTCCAAGACAGGCAGAAAGGGAGCAGGAGCCTAGGGAACTTGAACTGAGGACCCGCAAGTCTTGAAACATGACCAAATTAAGGACCCATTCAAGGACAGGATCCTTGACAGATGGGCACATCTTTTTGAGGCCTCTGACGAATCGAGCATTTCATGTGAAAACAAAGAGAACCTCTAGATTTTGGGGGTGAAAAGCTAAGACCTCAACCAAATGGATCCTAAAAGCAGCAAGGGCCAAGCCCTGCATCTTCAGTAAGAAAAGGTAATCCAGAATATCCTATAATGACAAAGCTGATAGGGAAATGTCTTGCTCAGAAGCCCAGTGAGAGAACCTGGACCACTTTGTCCCGTAAATTAATTTAAGAGATTGTTTCCTATTCTCCAGGAGAATTTGCTGCAACTCACATGAGTAAGCCTGTTTTTCAGGACTTAACCATGCAATATCCGTATCATGAGGTGGAGGGAGGCGAGTCTGAAGTGCAGAAGGGGGATCCTGGTGGTTGGACAGCTGCTATTAGTGGGCTACCACAAGGCTCAGCAGCATGCCAAACCCATGTTGGCATTCTAGGACAATCAGAATGATTTGAGCCTGGTCTCCCTTGACCTTTGACAGAACTCTACTAATCAATGGGATCAGAGGGAATGCATAAAAAAGCTCCAAATACCGTGACAGGAGGAATATTTCAGAGACTGTGCCCCTGCCCAGTCCCTGCAGGGAGCCAAAGTGGGGAAACTTCCTGTTCAGGCTGGTAGTGAAGACATCTACTCTGAGAGGTCCCCACCTTTGAAAGATCAAACAATTCGCTTTGGGGTGAAAAGACCATTTGTGGGGAGAGAAGAAACATCTGTTCCGTTGTTCTGCCACTGAGTTTCTGATGCCTGGATAATGAGAAAACTCCAGTAGAATGGCATGATGGATGCAGAACGCCCACAGGCTGATCGCTTTTTGACAAAGGGACTACAACCAAGCTCCCCCTTGCCTGTTGATATAGAACATGGAGGCCGAGTTGTCTGTTAACACTTGGACCACTTATACCTTGGATCTAGCAGGCTCTGTTGTCAACACCACAGAAGGGCTTGAGCTTTTGACAGGGACACCAGAAGAGGACTGTCAGGGTTGGTCCACCACTGCAGTGTGGGGAGAACTGTAGGCAGAAGGGTGACGACTTCGTCCAGGTGAACCCTGGCAGTGGTGTACACTGTGGACAGACACTGTTCAAGGGTCCTCATATGAAGTCTCTCAAGGCCTATGACATACGTACATGTGCCCCAGGAAATGGAGACGTGCATACCGCAGAGAGGAGAGGAAACTTGGAAAGGTCTGCAATGAGGTCTTTCTTGGCTGGATGGGGGTGGAGGAAGGAGGAGGAGATGTGCTTACACAGATGGAGTCAAGAACTGGCCTGATGAACAATATCTGTTGAACAGGAAGTAATTTTGATTTCTCTTTGTTGACTATCAGGCTGAGCCACCCACATATTTCCAGCACGACCATGACAGCATTCTGGACTGGAGACCTGGAGAGTCCAGCATCCTGCATTGCCTGCAGGACCTCTGGGGTTGACAGCATTTCCAAGTCCTAGATCCCCATGCCACTGTCCAGAGTAGGTGGTATGTCCCTAGGAGGGCTTGCCCACTCACCAGACACTGACTCCTCTACTTTTACTTGAAGGGAAGAGCTATCATTCTTGGGTTGAGGCTTACCTATGGCCCTGTGGCTGCCCTTGTGAGAGATGGGGAACATCCTCTGCTGGGAATCTTCCTCTTAGGAGCCAGTGCTGGGGAAGTCAACCTCTGCAGCTCTGATGATGGGCCCTGCTGGGTGGTCGATGCTGAAGTACTGGTCTCGTGCTGGGGTCGGTGACTATACCATCAGTAAAGCTTTAAACCTAACATTCCACTTTTTTGATGTGTAGCTAAAAGCTTTTGCAAATATGACACTTGTGGCTAATATGGATCTCAAACAGATGCCAAAGTGAGCATAGGTTTTTTGCCCCAGTAGCAGCTCAAACTCCCAGAGAGAGGCACACTCCATCCCAAACAGAAGTCTCTATTTGCGGACAATACACTTTATACTACACAGGAAGGAAAGAAAAACTGCTAAAACAACTATATACAAAAAAGTATGTATGAACAGAAAAAGACAAAAGCTTTGCTAGAGTAAAGGAGCGTTCTGTGAACCAGCACTGGCGGAGAGAAGGAACTGAGGGTGGGGAGGTCTCTAATAGTGCACCTTACGAATACCACCTAAGGGGGCTCCTCAGCCAGTCCCCTACAGGTACTACGGAAGTAAAAACTGCCAACATTAGGACATATGGCAAGCATGCACACCTAACATGAGATGGACACGAGCAAAACACTTGAAGAATGTATTTTACAAATGGCAAATATGTATTAACTCCAAGTCTTTCAGAAAAGAGACCCAAACTCCAGTAACAGGCACAATCTCTTTTTAAGCAACTTCATCATATCATTGCGAAGAAGGGAGGTGGTCTTATATGAAAACCATTCAACTTGGCTTCTGGCTACACCAACTCAGGGAATGTGTTCCAGAGTACAGGACATGCCTCAGCAAAAGCCCTTTGCTACTTACCTGCAATGTTTTTCCCAGACCCATGCAGTGGGCAAGAATGCATCCAGAACCTGCAGATTTCTTTGTTTTTTTCACAGATTCACAACAGCAATCCCACATGAACTGAACACCTAGAGAGAATTTTAAAGAGCGCCTTTAAAAAGTGTTAAAATTTTAATTTACAAAAGAACTTGTCCAAAAAGACATTCTTGGAAATACTTATTTTGACTGCTGATTGTATACAACACAATAAAACAGGAACTCAAGTTAGCAGCATTTCCCTCTCCAATTAATCATACATAGGCACCAGATCAACATATAAGCCCTGTAAGCATAAGAGGTGAAAAAGGTTAATTGTTTTATTTTCTTACCATCTACTTGATGTGGTTTCAGTTTGGTAACTATGTTTCTGTGAACCTGTACCAAAGGTTCTTTGGTTTCTTCATCTTCGTCTAAAACCAGTTTAGTTGTGATTGGACACTTCAGAGGTGAAGCATCTTCTATTTCTATCACCTGGAAGCAAACAACATAAAGAATCACAGGAATGCTATGTCAACTCCAGCCCTTTTAAAACACACACATTCAATAGAAGGGGAAGACCCTTATTTCCTAAATCCAAAAGGAAAGATTTTAAGCAGTAACCCCTTTTTTCCACTCACATCTCAGTTCAAGATTTTGCTCCACAAAAAATAACGTAAACAGTTGAAACACAAAACAATACTTTCATATTTACTGATCACGAACTTTAAATAACAGAGGACTTATTTCACAATAAATTATTGGTTTAAGTAAGGATGGGTAAGTCATGGGCTGACTGCTCCTTTCAAGGCAATCAGTCAATGCCTATTTTGTGGTGTGTCCCTTTAAGACAGTGGTTCTTAACCCAAGATCTGCTTGCGTCCCAATTAGCACACAGTTGCAGCCAATTTGTCACATGCAGGGCCATACAAGTAGTATTCCCTGTAAGCTGAGTGCTTGGGCTGCTGCCCAGCTGATTAGCAGAGCATCCACAGCCACCCACAGTGGGCAGCATGTGCCTCTATTGGTGGTGCGCATCTGCACATGCCTGGGTGCACATAAAATTTATTCCATCCATTGATGGAAAATATTAGAGGGAATATGGCATACAGGCAATGCATATATTGTGTGCATATGGCCCACTTAACACAGAGACCTGCATATGCAGATCATAATGATAAACAGGTCAAGAAAAAGGACAGTCAGATTAGTGGTCAGGCATCTTAACACACTTATCTTTAAGAGGAAACTCATCCCACTACTCATGGCTATACAAATCTATACCTTTCAAACACTTCCAACTCCTTACTCTCACCTAAATTTACTGTGCCTCTAAACACCATCAGCTATTCAATTTTCAAAAGTAAAAATAATTAAAGGAGACGTACCTCTCTTAATTTTTCTCTCTCTTTTTCTCTTTCTGCAATACGTTTTCTTCTCTCTTCCTCCTCCTTCAGTGCATTTTGTGTTTCTGTTCTAAGCTTATCATCTTTAAGAATCTTTCGTATTTTCTTCCGGCCTTTTCCAGGAGATTTTGAATCATTGTCATCTTCTTCCTCAGAATTACTCTAATATAATCCAAAATAATTGATCATTAGTATAAAACAGGAGATAAAATGACTATTATAATCCTGGCTTATGAGCAAGTGATCAAACTTTCTGACACACAGTTCTTACCTAACAAACAAATCACAGAATCTTAGAACACTAGAGCTGAAAGGGACCTCAAGAGGTCATCAGTCCAGTACCCTGCCCTCTTGGCAGGATCAAACACCATCTAGATCATCCCCAATAGGTATCTATCTGACCAGCTTCTAAATACCTCCACCAATGGATATTCCACAACCTCCCTAGGCAACTTATCCATGTGTTTAACCACCCTGACAGTTAGGAAGTTTTTCCTAATGTCTAATCTAAACCTCCCTTGCTGGAGTTTAAGCCCATTGTCCTATCTTCAGAGGCCAAGGAGAACCATTTTTCTCCCTTCTTCTTGTAACCCTCTTTGAGGAGTTCTTAAATTGCATTACCAAGCAACACCTTGTGCTGACAGTTTAACATTTAAAAATCATAGCTTCCAGGATTTTCACTATGCCTACACAAAAATGTTAGAGATGTTTGAAAACATGCATTAATTAGAAAAAGAACTCTTTTACACTTCAACCAGACTTACCCATATTGAAACTTAAATCCACTTCTATTACCAGCAACTTCAGTTGCAACATTGTAAGAGAAACTTATAATACTTTCCTCCCTGTTATTTCTTCCATTACTGCTACTCAGTGTGGTATAGCCACGGAAATCCCACAAGATCTAGTTGATTCCTCATCACTCCAGCTGTTGACATTGGTCAGGTGGATAACGACCATCACAGTTTGGTTAAGAAATCACATTTTACTTAAAAGGAATACCTGGGCACCTCCACCTAATTCCAAACCACAGGTGGCTTTTAGTACCTATGGCCGCTTCTACACATGCTATGGTAATGAGGCAATTCGCAGCAGACTAATGAGGTGCTAACATGCATATTCAGCATCTCATTAACATAACGGCAGCCACGCGAATTTCAAAGTGCAGAATTCAATTTGCAGATCGACAGTGTAGATGGGGGCACTTTCAAAATAAATGCCCCACTTCGACATTCCCTCACTCCCATAAAATTAGATTGGAGTAAGGGAATGTCCAAGTGGGGTGCTGGTCAGTTTCCTCACTCCTATCAGTGTCAGCAGCCAAGAGTCAGGCTGCCACCCCAACAGAAACTGTGAAACCACTCCTGTCAGGGGCAGCAGCCTGGCTCTTGCAGCCACTGATAGGAGGGGGAAAACCACTCCTGTCAGGGACATTCAGAGTCCTGCTGCCACTCCTGACAGGACCTGTTTCCCAGCTGCTGCCACTGACAAGAGCAGGCAAACTGACCAGAGCAGCAGTGTTGGTCAGTTTCCCTGCTATTGTCAGGGGCAGAGAGCTAGTGCCTGGCTCCTGGCTGCCCACTGCTTACAGGAGATGGGAAATTGACCAACGCTGTTGCACTGGTCAGTTTCCTGGTTACCCTGAGTGGCAGGCAGTCTAGCAGCCAGGTGTCAGCTTCCTGCCTCTCAGAATTCTGTTAACCTGAGATTCATACAACTTGAGTGCAGGTATCTTGGCATTCTACCACACCTGTTATCAAGTATCACAGAAGAACAGAATCTCAAATACAAAGTTGAAAGCTGACAGGGTACTGGGTTTTGTATATTAGTGTGTAATGTACAAAAAGTGCCACCAGCAAATAGGATAACTTAGACAACTTTCTTCTCTGTGATATAATTCAGATCTGGAATAAAGTCTAATAAGGCAGAACAAAGGCCAAACAAATATTCTGGAAAGATCCCAGAAACTTAGGTACAGTCATCTGCATTTGAAGTTTAATCTTGTTGGCAGACTCAGCTACTTTTAATGCGAACCATATAACATAAAAAAATGAGTTAACCATTTCAAAAGTTGCAAGACATACAAAGAAAAATGCATCCCTAATTACATTTTGTGACAGCAAAATCTAGGTTGTAATATAGGCATTGATTTTTTTTCATTGAGTAGCAGAAGTTCCAGATCATGTTACTTCCAGCAACCTCCAAGTCTTCAGCCTGCAGTACATGGGAGCTGCAGGGCATCCTTACCAAGTGGTGGGGACATCCCACAAGTCCCAGCCACCACTTGTAGTGAAGGAACTCTGGAGCTTGCAAACACAGCAACACGGTGGCCCTGGAGCTGACTAGCCACTCTAGGTGTGGGAACCCCCAGCTGAGCTCCAATCCTATCATGAGTATTTTTAGTAAAAGCCATGGCTTCTGTTAATTTTTCTTCCTTGCCCATGATGTGTCTGACTTTTACTAAAATACTAAAAATACTGATGGCAAGTCTTATTTATCTGTTATGCTATTTCAACAGTTCAGTCAGAATGTGAGGTGTTGCTTTACAGTACCTTATTATTTTCACTAGAAGAATCCTCCTGAACCTTTATTCGTCGTCTTTTCTTTTTCTGCTTGTAACTGCGCTGATTTTCTTCTGCCTCAGCTTTTTTAGCAGATCTGAGAAATTGAAAAAATGGCATTAATAAATAGGAAAAAACACTGATGGATTAAATGCTTAATTCTCCCTGAATAAAATACCTGACTGTTCATTACAATGGTTTATTTTTCTCTTTTCAGACTACCAACTAATATCCTTTTATAACAAGGGCACTTCTATTATATCAATTTCCTAGATTAGCTGTTTATTCATTAACAAAAATGCAAAACAATATATTCTTGTGTAATACAGACCTCCTTTACTTCCTTCACATATGTGATAATGAGTTATTGACCTTAACAGGAAATAGAAGAGGAAGTTTGAATGTTGACACTCAACTCAACTTCCAGGCTTTTAAGGTAAATCACAGATTCTGCAATTCTATAACATGAACAACAAACTTAATGCCTAATCCAAAACCCATTTATGTCAACTGCAGTTTTTGGAACAAGTTTTTAGAAAACATCTGAATGTTTCCAACAGGCAATGTAGCATGATAATCAGTTTAAAAAAAAAAAAAACAACACACCTTACCTGAGACTAGTAGGACTAAAGTTTATTAATACCTTGTTCTAGGACGCTGTTCATCCTCAGATTCACTGACTTCTTCACTAACTCCAGACTCATGAAATTCTGTGTCATCTGAATCATCACTGCTCACTGTAAGAATAAAAAATAGAACATATTGACATCTGTCATACCATGAAGTAACAAAAATAAAGCTTCGTTAATAACATAAAAGTAATTTGTTTATAATTATTTTGTACTGCTTGTAGCAGTTGTACATTTTTGATTAACAAATGCCCTCAGATGCAACTAATAAAATGTCTCAGTCAGTTAGAGCACCAGTTGTTGTATCAAGAGAAAGCAGAGAAAATAGCATGAAACTCCTGAAATGCAACTGAAACGTCACACTTATGGCTTTGAATGGCTGTGAATTAAAAATTGAATGCAAAATTTTAAAATTAACTCTAAAGGCAATAAAGATGTCTTTTAACAAGGCATACTGTAAGTACAGTACATGCTTTGTTATCTGGTATCCCTGGGGAACAAAGGATGCTGGATAATAAAACGTGTCAGATATTCAAGCTGCAGCCAGCCTCCAGCCATGCTCTGGCCCCTCCTACCCACTCTGGCCCCAGGCAAAGGGCATCTGTTCCTGTTTTGATGGCCCAGCTGATTAAACTGGCTCTGTGCAGCCAGGCCCGGCCAGTCAGCCAGCCGCAGCAAGGTAGCCAGCCCCACTGCATGCCAGTTAACTGAATGTTCCAGTTATCTGGGTGAGATATAACCAAGCTTTTACTGTAATATGTTTTCTTAAGAACTCTAACATTAACAATAATTCTTCATGATTGTTTTTAATACGCTCAACAGTTTTGCTTGGATTTGTTTTTCCCTTATTGGTCCAATAGTTTTCACTTTTCAATTTAATCTAAGGGACATGAATCATACATGATGAACAGCAAGGGCTTGGTTACTTGAAGTGACAATTCATACTACAGAGGTATATTTTCGAAAGACAGCTAAATGTGCCAGGCATTTATCGGTCTATGTAGATTCTGCTGGTGTTCACTCAAAATTCTTTAGTGCATTTTAATACAGTGCTGTTGCAATTGGAATATGTTAAACGCAGCAGTAAACTAATGAGCTCAAGAGGATCTACAGACCAGTTAATGTGCAAATCATTATTTTACCATACAAATCACACCCCAGCTGTGTGCATTACACCACCATATACACAAAACCTACCTTAAAATATGAAAAGTTTATACTCCTGGTGAAACACACTGTTTATAAAAACGTATGAGTTTTTACCCAACATGTCTAGCGATTTACAAACATGAGGACAGTTTCACATTTCTCCCTTTTCCTCACCAAAATAAAAATCCTACAGGGGACACTCAGCTGTGTCCCCAAAAAGGTTCTGTATTTCATTAATTTATTCACTGCTCAAGAGTCAGACCTCATTGCTTTAAAGTTTTCACCAATTTTGATTGACTGTTCACAAATCAGATCAAACAATCATTGCATACAAGCCAACTGCTGAAAAAGAATTTATAGATTGCAATGGCTAGAAAGTTGAAAAATGTGTCTTATTAGAGCAGCAGATGGAGTAGTTCAAGATGAGGTATACGTGGACATACTTATTCCAAACAAGAGACTACTTCCAGGGATGCTGAAGATAATCAAGGACCCCCAACTCTGACAAGCACAATGTAGATTGAAAATGCATTCAGAGGTTACCTACTGTTACTTGAGGGCTAGAAGAGCAGGTATGGAGGATCTACAGAGTCATCCTGTGTTTTCTTCAACTCCTGTGCAATTCCTTACTTATAAGCAGTTTACTTATGCTTTGTGCACAGGGGTCCAATATATATAAGTGCTACAAAAATCAAGGTCTGTGACGTGAAAAATTATCCCAGATCACGGCCTGGCCAGCTAAAAGGAGTTCTAACCAGAGTCAATCATACCACCATATGCGTCCTACAAAGAGACTTTAACAGCAGATTAAAAAGGGAGATGTGTGAACTTCAGTTCACACTCAAATTCAATACATTAGCACTTGGTCTCAGTATAGATAGGAATTATATCACGCGTTACAAGGCCTCTTTCCTTTCCTTTGGTATTCGTAATGATCTCAGGCAAGACACTTGTATCTCTTTCCCTCAGTACCCCCCTTCAGTTCAATGTATCTAATTTGTCAGTCTATTTCATTTTTTTAGACCTCTGTGCTATATAACTCACAGTTGGAACTGGAAATGATATTAATCTGAAGAAATGGCTCTGTCCCATGAACGCTCATCACCTAAATCATTTCGTTAGTCTTTAAAGTGCTATATGACTGCTGGTTTGTTTTGTTAGAGTACAGACTAAACACAGCTACCTCCCTGTTACGATTAAATGTTGATGCATATAACCGTGCCTTAAAATATATATAAATCTGAATACTTTATGGTTATGTCTACACGACAGAAATCTTTTGAAAGAAATCCTTCTGGAAGATTTCTTCCAAAAGAACTTTTCAAAAGAGCATGTCTACACACAAAAAAGATCAAAAGAGTGATCTGCTCTTTCGAAAGAGCGCATCCACGCAGCCCCCACTCTTTCAAAAGAATGGGCCAGGGGACGGAAAAATCAGGCCCCATGATGACCGTTCTTTCAGGCCCCATGATGACCATTCTACATACATTTTCTTTCTAAAGAGGCCTTCAAAAGAAGGTGTTCTTCCTGAAATGGGAGCGGAAGAGTGCTTTCAAAAGGAGCACTGCATTCTTTCAATTTACTTTTGAAAGAACGCTTTGTGTGTGTATATGCTCTGCAGGATCTTTTGAAAAAGCCCCCTTCTTTCGAAAAATCTTTCAAAAGAACATGCTAGTATAGACACAGCTTATATGAAAACAAGCACTCAACTGAAACTGAGATACTGCGATTTTTCGTGAAGTGTGTGGCTTTAATATGTTGACGCAAAGACTGAATTGGAATACATGTTGCTTTACGCAGTCAAGCTAACTGCTCGCTGCTGCAAGGACCAGTTATCTTTCTTTTCCTCTCATAATGCCAATAAGCACTGTCAGGGTCAACATTTTCTAAGATATAAAAGAAGGTAAACCTAAATCTTTTCTACTCAGAATTCATTTCTCCCCTCCAATACAAAACGTGTCACCTCTTTTAATGAGATTGCCTTCTTTAATTTTCTTATTGTGAGCTCATGATGTTTAAAGTTTTGCAAAAAAGCCCCAGTCCTGGAGACAACTGTCTATGTGAAAATCTGTTTTTCATTAAAAAGAAAGGAGGAAGGACGTTTCTGACAGTCACGGCCATGAAGAAAATCTTTAAACTACACTGTGAAAACACAAAAGGAAGCCAGTATCTGTAGTTCAGAATTTTGAGGAGCATGACTCATGGTTTTTAATGGTTGACATTTATAAGCAGCTAAAAACATAGCATGTCATTCAGTCCCATTTTACCATTGCTAATTAATTTTGAACACATTGGAAAGCTACATTAGTTTCTTACTAAATGCTATATGTGCAGTAAGTAAAGAAAAATACTACTCAGCAAACAATATGAGTAACTGGAACTTAGGTTTTTGTTTAAGTTCTTGGAGAGGCATAATACCAGAGGATCAAGTCACTAAGCTATGTGACATGAAATAAATTTCACACCTCCAGGTTAGGTAACTGAGGAGGCTTAAGACCACCAGGTTCTGGAAAGTGTTCTGGCCATGCCTTAGTCTGGCTTTTTATTTGCTAAAAGAATACCATAAAAGTTACAACAATACAAAAGACACAAAAATGAAGAGTTTTATGAGGGAACTCTAAATATAAGATCATTCATCCCTAGGTACATGGAAAACTACATATGATATCCTAGCACTGCTGAAACACTAAATTATAATTATACTTTCAAATTGTGTAATAGGAATAATTTCCTTCCAGTGTAAATAAAACATTTTCATTCTGAAACGCCAGTTACTGGAGTTTGCAGTGTTGCTGTAGCAGTACTGGTCCCTGACTCCTTACTCCAAAATAGGATAAAAGAGCTGCATTCTTAGCTTCTTAAGACAACAAGAAAAAAATAAAATTTGGGTTTCTTTCTCATTTAATAGCTCCACCTGCAGTCCCATTATGAATCACCTTAAAAAGATTTTAGGGAAATGTAGAATACGGTGCTCTAGGATCAAGGAAATTTCTAGTGATACAAGGTTCAATGTATTGTGTGAGGAAGAGATATCATTTACAGAAGGAAAAAGGGAAACTGGATTTTCCTGAACTATAACTATTTCATTTGGTATTAGGATTTCAGGACTCAACCAGGTTAACAACTGAGGGAGCAGGAGGAGAAGAGAAAGAGAGATTTTAAACTATTCAGGAATATTCATTGTGTTACAGTAAATCTAAGAAATGTACAAAAACAGACTACAACAAGTTTTGGACAAGAGCACAGGAGAAGGTAAAATTCCTAATGCATAATTTGAGTTCTGTCCAAATTGCTTTATTTTCAGATACACTGAAATAATTGAAATTGACTTAAAATATGTTCGCTTTAACATCACCTTTGAATTTGCTGGCTAATACATTTTTCAAAACAGCTTCTAATTTTTTTTTTAAATTATTTAATCAAAAACTTACTGAACAGTTTCATGACGAGTTTTCTGTCCCAAGATTATGCATTAACAATTAAAGTATCTGGCAAAAAAACAAATAAAATAATTGACAAAATTTTGTGACAGCCACTTGTTTTCCCTTATCTGTCCGTACAGCACTGAAACCACTGGCTTCCTCAATCTCAGCTGCAAATCAAGGAACAACTAACAATGCAAAAGAGTGAGAGAAAGTATGAGGAAGACATGCCAATGAATTCCAGGAAATTGTCTCTTCAGCGGGAAATCTCCACTATGCCATATATCTGAACATATAATAATTAATCACAAATATACTCTGCCACCACTGACATTTAAAATTTTATACCTTTCCTTCTATTTCTGCGTTTGCCTTCTTTTGGGTCTTTAGATTTTCCCTTTGTTCCATCCTCAGATTCTCCATCACTCATACTTAGTTTGTGTCGCAGCAGTCTGTGTCTGTATCTAGGTTTCTTAGACTCTTCCTCATCTGAATCAGATTCAGAATTATCTTCATTGTCATGATCCTCTGTCAGAGAAAAATCAGCACAGAACTCGTATGGTTAGCTGTTTGCTCATTTGAACTGCATTTCATCAATTACTTCCAGGGAGATGTGACTGACGAACACACACATGGACCTCCCACCTTTCATCTTTGCAACAGAAATGGTTTGATCTTACAGTTATGACATTGATTATGAACAGCCATTTTATTTTCCAAGTATAAATTTTATATAAGTTGATTTTTTTTTTGTCTTTAATTAGTCAACATTGCTTAGCGCACATTTGATTCTATCGGGCTATAAAGATATCACCACAAAGTAAAAGTGCACTTTTACAGAAGTCAAACGAAGAAACATGACTTCAGTTTGGCCACTGGCATCAAAAAATGTATGATGGTGTTTGGGGATTATTAACTGATTCTGCAGTTATCCTTCAGAAAGACTTCTGAACATATGACAGATTCTAATCTAAAGCACCATTTTTCCTGCCCCATTTTGGTGCTCACCGTCATCTTCTGCGATTTCATTTTTCTTTCCAGTTTTCCTTTTTCCTTTATCTGATTCTTCATCTGAAGATGCATCCTCATCAGAGGAAAGATTGGCTTTGATTTCTTCTAAAAGCATTTTCTTGGCAATTCTTTAAGTAAAACAAAAAATACTATGTATTCCATTGCTCACATAAATCAAGGAATGACAAATGCAATCTTATGTAAGTCAAAACTTCTGCAATAGGGTTGTGAGTTCAGAAAACATTATGAATGAAGAATAATCATAGTGGTAATGAGAGGATATGCTAAATGTTCATATGTTTCATATGTTCAACATTGGTAATATGTTTTGGAAAATGTTCTTTGTGGTTCTCCCAAATAAGCACTTTACAATTTTAAACTATGTTCATTGCAGATTTTGTTCAAACATGTTTAAGCAACATTTAATAACTTCAGCCCATTTTACTCCTCTCCATCTGTTTCAGCTTTTATACCTTCATCTTTTCTAATCAACTGTGATGCAATATTAAGATGAACATCGAAGTGTGGTAGGCCAAGTCCCTAAATGATGAAGGGCAAAAACAGTGCTAAACTAACAGTGAATCTCTGGACATTTTCCTTTATGCATGTAATGAATTGTAAAGGCAGTATGCACTCAATTCAAATTCTGAAGGCAAACAGTATGAATTAAAATACTCAATTTTTTTTATACTGCAACTCCAAATTTTGCTCCTGAGAAGCTGTTTCTGAGACGTGTTACAGGCTGAACCTCTCTAATCTGAAACTCTCTTGTCCAGGAACATCCATAATCCAGCATTATTTTAGTTAGCTGGATGACCACTTGTGGGTGTGGCCAAAGTTTCCCACAGTCCCATAAAGTGTTTCCAGCCATCAGTCCTGGCTCTCAGCGTTCTGTACTACTATTTACCTCTACTTTACCCCAAATGTCTTCTAAAGAGCCCATTAAGCTGTGGAAGTGTTGGTAACGTGATAGACAATATTGACCTCCCGTGATGCGGCAAATTCTCTCATCAGGCACTGGTAAGCTCCCAAGGGTCCCAGAGAGAGAGAGGTTCAACCTGTACAATTCTTTATGTTTATGACTTTGTACTTGAGAGAGATGTAGTAGGAGTAAGGACGGTTTTCTCTAGTGCACCCAGGGTCTCTCAAAAAAAAAAAAAAAAAAAGGTTGTTGCAAACAGCTGGGGACCACTAAAATGAGATAAGAGCAGTCTCAAATCCCCGCAAACATTTGCCAGCAACCTGCTTAGGCACAGTTATTTGTCAGAAATACCCGTTTTTCTGTAGAACTTAAAAAGGCTGATCAACTTCTCAGACTCCCATTCCTGAACTCCAAGAATATTCACAGTTAAAACACAATTTTGAATAGGTAAAATGCATTGTTGACTGGATCTTGCAAAAAAGGAAAATGCAGTATGAAAATACATACAAGTAAAAGTGATGAACAAATGGACAAGAAAATTGTAGACAATCTGAATACTTTATTTCAAGTGGAGGGAAAAAAAAGAATTGTCCCCCTCATGTCCTATAGAAATCCAGAATGAAAATTTTATACACATTTCTATTGTCTGCAATTTTAACTGCAAGACTTCATATATTTTCCCAATCAAATCCAATTATTTTAGTAGTAATGCTGCAATTATATACATTATTCAGAAAGGGGAAGTATCTGTACCAAGTCAGAAACCCAGTTCCAAAGCCAGGTAATTGACCACATCTATGCTTCATTTGGAACTGGCCCAGAAACAACTGACCCTAATCTGTTGCTTTTTAAGTCACAAAACTCAAGTCAGTAATAGTTACATCGAACTCTGAAATATATTTACTGTTTCATTATCAGTGAAGAAATCTGTGCCCCTCCAAAAATGCAAAATTTTCCAGACCACTCATTTTCCCAAGGCTTTTCTAACACTTCAGCCATACACTATTTTCCATACAATTTTATTTCCATGTGAAAATATTTTCAAATGAGAGTTTGAGACTAGTATATGTTCAGCATTTATTAATTTAAAAGAAATGGGGGAATTAAAAAAAGTCCAAGATCATGAAGATGTTTGTGGCTTGTGCACTAAGTCACACCGATCTGCAACATCTAAAGCAGAAATACTAAGCACTAACGAATTACTTGACATGTATACAACTGGATGAGTCACAATAAAGGTATTTTTAAAAATAAATTTGGCTAAAAAGCTACTTTTATTTACTTACACCAACAGACTGAACTTTGTGGCCCTGACCTAAAACGTATTGAGATTCATATGGACGAAGTCCCATTAATTTCAATTAGATCTCCATTAGTTTGTGTAGGAGAAATAAGAGTATAAATTTTAAATATTAATGAGTGTGTGTAATATCTGACAGGGAAATAAACTGTTACCTTTATTAGAAAAATAAACCTTCCTCCTTTTTGTACTTATTTATCCAGCACAGGCGTAATTTTCTTCAGAATACAATGGTATGGATTCTCAAAAAAGGAGAACTACAAGTTGAACCTCTCTATCCAGCACCCTTGAGACATGATCAGCACCAGATGAGAAAATCTGCCAGACCACGGGAGGTCAATATTGTCTAGCAACGTTACCTACACTTCCACTGCTTACAGGGCTCTTAGAAGACACGTAAGGGTAAACTACAGCTAAGCAACATGACAGGACACTAAGAGGCAGGACTCATGGCAGGAAAAAAGCTTTATGGGACTGAAGGACACTTGGCCAGGTCCAAGATAAGTGGTCGTCCGGCTAACTGAAATCATGCCGGATTTCGGATGTTGCCAGACAAGAGAGTTTCAGATTAGAGAGGTTCAACCTGTATTAACTATTTCCTTATTTTTTAATCAATTTATATATGAAAGTTACAAATATTTTAAATTATAAACTAAGGAATGTGGACACCACCAGGAGGTTTGCGAGCTTTTACATAAGAATCCCACTGAACACTGGGAAAGGAATAAGGTATTAAACAAACTAATTTTCAAAACTTCATTTAAGTGTAGAAGTCTCAACACAATGTCCTGTAGCAGTGCATCCAAACGATTGCACAATATCCTCAAAAGTGCTAAAAGAGCTAAAAACCAGAAATTAGATAACAATTCTTACCTGCTTTGCAAGCCACATTTTAAATAAAGTGGATTTTTTACTCTTTCACATTTACAGAATGTTTGCTGAGAGAAATCGGAATATCTTCATATGCACACTCTAATGCCCACAGTACCATCATCATCTGAACTTCCTCAGGTTGAATAATTTTAACGATCACTAATTAATACACTTTTCTGAAGTTTGCAGATTACTAACTAAATTCTGTGCTCCCCAAGACATTAAAAACACATTTTTCAACTTGTGAATGAAAGTTCAAATACTTCACATTAACAAGAGATGCAACTATTTATTTTGGTTCTCTAAAGCTAGATTCTCTCTAGTATGTTCAACTGTATTGGTGCTCTATAACCATGCTCAGAAATTTGGACAATTTTTCTATGTTTATACTATGTTTAGTATAATCAAAGGAGTATATATAATGAAACGGGTAAACAATACCGAAAAGACAGTGCTGAGCATAGCAAAGTCCATAAATATTTATGATAAATGTCTGGCATAATAGAATTCACATCATGTAAAACTGGATATTCAAGCCCTTGAAATCAGCTTTATTAAGCTAAATTATGTCTGTCCTCAAAGTAATAAAATCTATTCCAACTTCAAGTTCAATTTCCAAATCTTTAGAAAGTAAGATTGAAGATGAGCAGTTACCTACACTGACAAACCTTTATTCTTTTCAGCACTTCCTTCACCAGTGCCAAAACAATACAATTTAAAAATGTATTCTCTCAACAAACCTGTGGGGGCTTATTTATTTATTTTCCTGGGATCAGGCAACTGAGGTGAAACTTCAGCCAATATCAATTATAATTAAATGCTAGAAGATTTTGAAATGAAAATGAAAACCCAAGTGTGAGGTCATGTGATCTGCTCAATAACACACTGAACTGCAAGTGAGGAAACCTGGCTGCTATTTCCAGCACTGCAACTGACCTGCTGTGTGACATTTAGCAGTTTATTTCATGTCTTTGTGCCCTTTCCCCACTACCTATAATGTCTAAAATATATGGTAGCCTTTGGGCAAGAACTGTTTCTCAAACCGTGTCGGCACAGTTCTTCACAAAATGAGGCTTCTGATTTTTATCAGGTCTTCTAAATTATTAATGTAAGAAAAAATACTGTATGGTATAATTTAAATAAGACATGGTTTAGGTATTCCTAGTCTAACAATGATATTTTTGAAATATTCATTTGTAAACTATATTACAATTACCAGATTATATGCTAATTTATGCCAGAAAAAATATTTAATGAGTAAACTGGCAATAACTTTGGCTTCAAAAACACAAGGTAGGGCTACCTTGAGGTTATCCTTCAGACATTTCAGCAATAATGGAATAGCAGATAGGTCCTCTCATGATAAAGTCCACATGATAAATTACACCATTCTTTGCTCATGAGTGTTACAGAGCCAAAATGACTGACTCGGTTATAGCTTGTCAAAATCTTGAGGTTAAAATGTTGTCACTGTAAAACAAAGTTAACTAAGAATATTAGAATTTAGCTAACAATAATTACCACTATTCCTAATTCAAGTAAATCAACTCACAGGTGGTGTCCCTAAACACATTAGTTATATATTATCAAATTGTTTAAAATAAGACACTTAAAAGACAAAACCGTAAGGCTGTTTTAATATAAACCACCACCCTTTAAGATAGAAATGTAATTAAATTTTCCTTTTAGCACACTGTTAATATTTAGTTGTATTTGTATTTATCATATTATATACGTATGTTTGACTGACATTTAGTGAACACAAATATTTTTCTTCAGATTAATAATCTACCGAACACTTTGTTCTACATATTATATTACGCCTTCGTTTCATCTATCTGATTTTCAAACTCTCATTGTTGTATTACAGTTAAATTAAATGCTTGGACAAGAAAAATGTTTTACAAAAATTTATTGCATCCATCAAATACTTAAAGGCATTCTGCATTAATACACTATAGATCTCTTAATAAACAAAACTACTGCAAACATTAACAGTACCATTTAGAAGATCAGGAGGACCACCAACAAACATGTACACAACATAAGATGACAGCATACAGCACTGCCTGCCATATTATGATCCACTCAAATTGCACCTTGGCAAAGATGACTTCAAGACTTCTTTAAAAATTACTCATGCCATTCACATTCAAATGTAGTCAAACAACAGAACTTCTAAGCTAGAGACTTGCAAACATGAGAGTGCCCACACTATAAATATCTCATTGAGTACTAGGTACCCTCTTTGGCCTGGGAGAAATGAGGCAGCTTGCTCGAGTAACAGAGAAAGTATTTTTGAAAGGGTGTGTTGAGTAAAGAAAAAACCTTTTCACCAATACTCCCAACATATGTTCCTTTTTTACACTTTTGCACCATTAATTACAGAATCAGGTACAATTTTGTGTTGTATATAATATTAGTGAGTTCAGGTATCAACTAATTCCTGAATGCTGAAAAGATTATTTGGTAACAGTCACCTCCCACTAAACCTCACAAATGTGTATTCAGAATATTTATTAGGTAAAAACGTAGATAATATTTAAGTCTGAAAAGTTACATAAACTGATATTAAACCCTAAAATATTATATTTTGTGTTTAAATCTATTTGTCCAAATTTACCAGGGTTGTACTGAGAACAGAGGGCAATCACCCCAATCAGTCAAATCTGCCATTTAACATTTCAACTGTAAAAACACCTGAGCTTTCTATGACAAATATTTGCTTTAAATCACCTGAACTATAAGAAATTCTTAAAAATGGAACAAAGCAAGAGCGGAATTAAACCATACAATGTTTAAACATTGTGCTTATTGACATGTCCTGTCAGTCCCTCTATGTGATTGTTAAGGTTAAATTAAAATGTCTAATTTTAAAAAAACTGAATATACAGGAGAGCTAAATTAGCAGCAACATTTCTGCACCCAAATGAGGTCTAGACAACACAATAGGTTTATAAAATTCACTTCAGTTATGGAACAAAAGGTAGTTAGTTTGTGGAAGAGACACTGTGTTCTATGCTAATAAGGCTCAGAAGCAGAAAAGCAGACTTCATCAACAATAGTTGTGTTGCAACGTTACAAAGTCAGTTCCACATTTACTTCAGGACAAAAAAAAAGTTTCAGAAATACTGTATCAAGGTTTTTAGAGAAGCTTTAATAGCTTCCAAAAAGAAACTCCTGCTCTTAACTGCGAGCTTAGCATGGAGTTCCTTTAATACTTTGTTCATGCTGTGTAGTTAGTAATTTGAAAGAAACATCTACATTTTATTTTCTATTCAAACTACTTTTTGGCAGCTACATTATATTAGTAAAATGTGACATACGTTTAAAAAAGCCAATCTAAAACTAAAGATACATCAATTAACTTTTGTTCCAACACTTTTAGTTTACCTTTCAAATGAGAACATGTATTTTAATAAAAAAAGAAAATATGTAGCTCTAATAATCAAGACCCACTATAAAGATTTTATCACTGTATATTGCACAGATGTCAACTGTTATCTATTTACGTAAGTAGCTGAAATTCACATTTATCAAAGCAGGCTTTTACTTGTCTCAATGAAGAACTTATCACAAAACCTACATTTAACACAGGAATATAAAACAGACAGTGCTGCAATGCATTTATAACACACCCTATGCAAGGTGTGTTAGTTAACGCGCCTAAATATTTTCTTTGCTTTTCTGGATATTGGCCTCTGTTTTCTGGCCCCTCGTTCAAACTTCCGGGAAGCCTGTGAGCGAGTCGTTACAAGGCAGGCAGTCCTGGTTTTTACAACCTGCTTGCTGTTCCGCTGCGCCGGTTTGCGCCCACGCCTAGGGTGTGTTATAATCTTTTTAAAGTCCTTATGGATGGAATCATACCTATTCTCAGGATCGTCATCCTCCTCCTCCTCCTCCTCTGGAACAGCCCCTGATTTAGTCTCTCCTTCATCCCCTGGGGAAAAAGTCAGATGTGACATAAGGATAAAATGAGCAATGCACATATAAATTTTCTAATACATTTGATCTTTTTTATTAAAACACTCAATTTAAAGTTGACATGGTACTAAATACCACAATCCTACCTTAAAATACCATATTGAATAGACAAATAAATATTCCCCATAAAATATCTAGCAGTAGGAAGCTCTTTGAAGCAAGAGCCTTGTTACCACTATATCTGCTATTGTAAACGGCAATCAAATTATAAATAGCCTAAAAAACGAAGGCATAATGTGGGGATTTTTCTTTAAAATGCAAAAGAACAGAATGCTCCACTGTTCACCTACTTTAAAAATGAAAATTTAAGATTTTGCTCTCCATTTCACAACTGGATTCCCATCACCAAATTCACAGCAAATAAGATAGTGGCAAAAAAGTAGGGCACTACCAAATTCATGTCCATGAAAATGTGTCATGGACCATGAAATCTGGTATTGTGTGTGTTTTCACCTTGTTTTTACAGATTTCTTAGGGGGACAGCAGCATTTCTCAAACTGGGGTCCAGACCTAACGGGGAATTTTTTTGGGGGGAGGTGTCACAAGGCTATTTTAGGGGGGAGTTATAGTATCAGTGCTATCCTTACTTCTGGGCTGCTGATGGCAGTTCTGCCTTTTGAGCTGGGCAGACAGAGACCAGCACCCGGTGGTCAAGCATCCAGCTCTCAATGTAACGGCTCACTAGTAAGGATGGCAATACCATACAATTCCACCCTTACTTCTCTACTGCTACCTGCAAAGTTGGCAACCAGAAAGTATCAGCTGCTGATTGAGGTTACATCTCTGGAAGCAGCAGTGCAGGAACGAAGAGGCAATGCCATACTATACCATCTTTACTTCTGTGCTACTGCTGGTGGCGTGACTGTGTTCAGAGACAGGCTACCAGCCAGCAGCCATTTTGTACTGCCTGCCCAGCTTTGAAGGCAGCGCTACCACCAGCAACAGAAGAGAAGGGAACATTACTGCAATTCCCACTCCCCATAATAAACTTATGACACGCCCCCCCCACACCTTTTTGGTTCAGGACACCTACAGGTACTGTTAAATGAGATTAAAATAGCTGAAATCATGAAATTTGCTATTTTTAAAATCCTATGACCATGTGGTCTGATTTGATCAATTTCAAATATGATAGAGGAATAAAAACAAAAAGCAATAACACTATCAACTTTGCAAGTATACAACAGCTTGCTTATTCATAACTGAGCTGCCTAGTCTTCAAAGGAAATATTTCAACAGGAAAAGTTTCTCCTTCTGACCTACTTTCTTCTCTGTAATACCAAGGAGAAACCCACAACATACGTCCCTCTCAGATCATACACATTTACATATAAAGACTTGTATTTTGAAAACTATGCTCATTAGCTTCAAGGCAAAAATATACAAGTTTTATATCATCATATATTGCGTAACATGCTCAGAAACGTAGGAGTTAATATACCTAACTTGCCTATTAAAAGACTAAACCGCAGAAATTTTTTTCTTTCCTTAAATTTACATATGGGAGAAGGGGGGTACCCATTCTTATTTTGATCCCAACACCTACCATTCTAGTCCACACATTGTATTTTTGCCTCACATGTTTTCAAGTCTTTTAAATGTTTCCTTACAAATGAAATTATAATGAGAAGTATCTGGCAATGTGTACTAAACAACTTCTAGCATCATCTGTGGACATTCAGTCTACCCACTGAAAATTTGTTTTTTAAAAATAACCTTCTGATAACGGTTCCCGGCATCACTGGACTAACAAGCTGCGTCCAGTTAGATAGGTCAGTCCAGCCATAGAACATAGATGAGAAGAGGGAATGATCTATAAGGGGGTCAAGTGAGTGTTCTTTGTTGCTATTTCCTATGGCTTTCAAAATCCTCCAAGTGACATAACATTTGTCACAGAAGGGGAACCGCCCAACAGTAAGACTGGATATCAGGGGAGCTGCTAAAGAAAGAAGTGTCAGTAGTTCTTGTGTTCAATACTTCCCTCTGCATAGTTAGTGGGGATGTTCAACATGTATTGCTAGTGTGCTGGTAGATATCTTAAATTCCACCTTTAAGTTTATTGTAATATGTTCATAGTTGAAGCTTCTTCAGTGTACTCCATGCACATACTACTTTCTCCTCCACTTAGAGTCCCTTAAGGGTCTATTCAAATCCCATGGGAATCAAAGGTGTAAAGAAATCTAAGGGAGCTGGACAAGTTTCCTAGTGTCAAGTTCTTTCAAACTTTTAAGTCACATGTTTGAGCCTCACCAACCATTCCATTATCCTTCAAACTCCCCACTCCCCTCACCAAAACCTCTTTCTCTTGTTCCTATTGTCGCCTGGCCCTTTTAAAAATTACTGTTTATATTAATGATGACCAATTGATTTGATTTCAGTAAGGTTCTTCCCCAGAATCAAACTTAGAGAATTTAAACTACAGAGTTGTAGCCAGACATGAACCCCCCATTTGGCCTTTTCTTCTTCTCCTCCCCCCTCCCCTCCCACTGGGAGAGACAGAGAGAGAAACAAGCAAGGGAGACAGGTAGCCTTTAATGTTCTGGGAACGCAGGTATGCTGTCTCGCCCAGCCTCTCTACTATACACAAAAACCAGACAGTGAATGGGCTAGCTAATGGCCGCCCTTCTGGCTGATCATGGTGATTGACACGCCTGATCACTTCCCCAGGAAGAACGGGAAATCTCCGCCCATCGCCTCCAAAGGTGCCCAACTGTCCACAATTCACAGGTGCAAATTGAGCCTTGCACCTTCCCTGGGAAACCTGGGGTTCAAAACACATTGCTCCTGATTGGCCACTTGAGACCAGGAAGAAGCCTACGTGCCACAAGGGGTATAAAGGGGTTTGGCAGCCCACCCCCCCCTTGAGTTTCAATCACCTACACCTGCTGGCCAGGTCTGGAGTTAACTCCCGAGACTGGGGATGCCTGGTTCGTATCTACTTCTTCCCAAGGGATTGAGAGAAAGATTCTGGGTCACACCGGATCTAGGAGGCAGGGGTAAGAATTACGCCTGTATTACACTTCTTTCCTATAGGAACTGAGGGAAAAACTCTGGTTTCACCAGGTCTAAGATGCAGGGGTGAAAATCACACCTGCAACTTGCCTTTCTTGTGTACACATTACTTGTATTAGTTTAAGCTAGCTAGTTTGTCTAAAACTTTTCTTAAGTTAAATTGTGTTGTTTCCCCTTTAAAAATCACGTGTACTAACTTGTACTTTAATCATTTGTCTTAGTTAAATTTTTTCTATCTTTGTATAAATAAAAAGTAACTGTTAAAGCCTCTCTAAGTGTAATTTTCCTCTTGCTGCTGTACCCAAACTAAACACAAACCAAAGAACCCAGCCTGCCCTGGCTGCTTAGCATAGCTGCTGGTGTGGCATCACCCCCTTTGCCCCACCAGACCTTTAGCTGGCACCTGGGCATCGGCTCACAGGAGTTCAACATTTTGTAGGAACTCTTATGGTAGGTCACAAGGATACTCACACTGAGGGCAAAAAAAGCTTAGATACCTTTATTAAAATAATGGAAAAAAGCTATAACTGATGTAAGTTGCATAGCCATAAAAAGATAATACAGCATCAGGGTAATCTGTGGTGTTATTCTACTTAGTCACTTTCAAATTGCATGCTCACACCCTTAGCTGAGAACCTGGTTGTAAGAGACAACAAACAAAAAAAACCACAACCCACAACTCTGTCTCTGGCATGCAGTGTCCAATGATAAAAGTCCCCCCAACATATTAAAGGGTCAAGTACAAAAGCAGCAGACAGTAATGGAAGAGGCCCAGGAAAGATAAGCCCCAGACCACATGATGACTTCCCTGCTACTGGGTCTGAGCATCATATGCGCATACGCAGTCCTCCATGACCGTATGTAGCATTTCAATAGTATGTTAACATATTGATATGTGATTCATTTCAGCACACGATCATACTATTCTCCCCTCATTAAGTGAATTTTCAATTATTTCATGTTCCTTCTAGTAGAACTTACTAGAACATTCTAACCCTTAAAACTGAGCAAACTCTTCTTGGCTCCCAGAATGTAAAGCTAATATTAGATCTGTGCCAAGTGAGATGGCCTACTAAACCACATTTCGGCTAATTTACACTCCAACTAATATTTTATCGGATACACACCTGTATGTCTCATGCATTACAGCAGCACAGAATAGAAGGCAAACCAATGTATATTATGAGGTAACTATCATGTGGCCCCTGTCATATAGGCCACAGTTTCCTACCTTTTTTTTTTTTTTTTTAAACAATTCTTTGGTGTTATCCCTATAACATGACTGAAAAGTCATGGACCATTTCTCTTATAGGATATCACCATTTGGTTATTTGATGAAATTTCAGCTAAGGACTTGGGGAAGAGGAGTCTCTCTAAACTGTATAAAGTTCTTCAACTTGCACATTCATGAAGCTCCAGAAACAATGCAATCTTGTTCACCACCATCAGGGTTTGTTGTACAGTCCTCTACCCTGTACATAAGCTTGAAATCCTCCACGCTGCCAGACACTGAGATAAGGTCTGAGTTTCTATTTATCATCCTCAGATCACCATCTGAGTAGTATCTTGAAGTTATGGAATTAACATTCTATATTTTTATATTAAATGACATGAAGTATTAATTTGACAGCCCACTGGAAAATGGACCAGTATTACTGACAAGAGAGTCAGATATAGACATATACTTTATTTATGTATCAGAGAGGCAGCCGTGTTAGTCTGTATCTTCAAAAACAACAAGAAGTCCTGTGGCACCTTATATACTAACATATTTTTCCAGTATAAAAACTCCCTATAAAAAACACAAAAACAAATTTACGCAGACACACCCCCAGAACCCCAACCAGGTTTATTCTACCTTCTACCCAAGATCCATAAACCTGGGAATCCCAGACACCCCATCATCTCTGGCATTGGCACTCTCACTACAGGATTGACTGGATATGTGGACTCTCTACTCAGACCCTAAGCTACCAGCACTCCCAGCTTTCTTCAAGATACCACCAACTTCCTTAGGAAACTACAATTAATTGGTGACCTTCCTGAAAACACCATCCTGGACACCATGTACGTAGAGGCTCTTTACACCAATATCTCACATGAAGATGGACTTCAAGCTGTTAGGAGCATTGTCGCTGATGAGACCAAGGCACAAATGGTGGTGGAGCTTTGTGACTTTGTCCTCGCCCACAACTATTTCAGATTTGAGGATACCTTCAAATCAGTGGCACTGCTATGGGCATCTGCATGGCCCCACAGTATGCGAACTTTGTTACAGCTGACCTGGAACAACGGTTCCATAGTTCTCATCCCCTAGCACCCCTCCTCTACTTGCACTACAATGACGACATATTCATCATCTGGACCCATGTGAAAGAAGCTCTTTAAGAGTTCCACCATGATTTCAAGTTTCCACCCCACCATCAACCTTAGCCTGAACCAGTCCACATAAGAGATCCACTGCCTGGATACTACTGTACAAATAAGTGATGGTCACACAAATACCACCCTATACCGAAAACCCACGGACCTCTATGCTTATCTACATGCCTCCAGATTCCATCCAGGGCAAACTACACAATCCATTGTATACAGCCAGGCACTAAGGTACAACCACATTTGCTCCAATCCCTCAGACAGAGACAAATATCTACAGGACCTTTACCAAGCTTTCCTGAAACTACAATACCCATCAAAGGAAGTGAAGAAACAGATTGACAGAGCCAGATGTGTACCCAGAAGCAATGTGCTACAAGACAGGCCCCACAAGGAAAACAAGAGACCACTACCGGCCATCGCATACAGCCCCCAGCTAAAGCCTCTCCAACACATCATCAATGATCTACAACCCATCCTGGATAACAATCCTTCACTCTCATAAAGCTTGGGAGGCAGGCTTGTCCTTGCCTACAGTAAGCCTGCCAATCTTAAACAAATTCTCACCAGCAACTATAGACCACAACACAGTAACTCTAAACCTGGAACCAATCCCTGCAACAAACTTCACTGCCAACTCTACTCACATATCTACACCAGCGATATCACAGGACCTAACATCAACCATACCATCAGGAGCTCTTTCACCTGCACATCTACTATTACAATATATGCCATCATGTGTCAGCAATGTCCCACTGCAATTTACATTGGCCAAACTGGACAGTCTCTACGTAAAAGAAAAAATGGACATAAATCAGACATTAGGAATGGTAACATACAAAAACCTGTAAGAGAACACTTCAGTCTCCCTGGACGCTTAAGTAACAGATTTAAAAGTACCAGTCCTACAACAAAAAAAATTTCAAAAATAAAATGGAAAAGAAATTTCTGAGCTGCAATTCATTTGCAAATTTGATTCCCTCAAACAAGCATTGAAGAGAGACTGAGTGTTTCTGCTCTTGATGTTCACACCTCCACATTAGCATCTGATAATGGGCCACATTCCCCTGATGAACTGACCTGTTTCCTCCTCTCTTTATGTTCACAAATCCACATTAACTGCCAATAATGGGCCATTTCCACCTGGACTGAATAGACCTTGTCAGCTCTGGCCCTCCCCTTTACTGAAACCCCCTCTTTAAATTTTCCTCTGAAACTCTCCCACTCATGCATCTGGCGAAGTGGGTCTTTGCCCACTTAAGCTCATGCTTCAAAGTATCTATTAGTCTATAAGGTGCCACAGGACTTCTTGTTGACTTTATTTGTGGCCCACAATGCTATCCTATATATCAAGTGGGGAGGGATAGCTCAGTGGTTTGAGCATTGGCCTGCTAAACCCAGGGCTGTGAGTTTAATCCTTGTGGAGGCCATTTAGGGACTAGGAAGAATAGATGTCAGGGATGGTGCTTGGTCCTGTGAAGAGGGCAGGGGACTGGACTAGATGACCTCCCAAGGTCCCTTCCAGCTCTAGGAGGTGTGTGTAAGTAACTTCACTTTTGAACCTCTACTTTAAAAAATATACCTTTTGAAAACTAAGATTTCCCACTAGTTAAGTAGATGATTGGCAAGATAAAAATGCTGGGAAGAATAATTAGGAAGTGTAAATTAGTAGCAGCTCAGACACCACTGCTCAATCTCCTTGCCAAGGGTAAGAGGAACTGAAGGACTCACTGCATGTGTTTCACCCTCTCTCCCTTGCATGGTAGCATGAGCCAATTGAGGGCACATACAGATTTCCAAAGACATTTCAAGTCAAAAGACTTGTACCTCACATGCATGAAACGCCTGCACAACTACACTGGAATCCACAAGAACACATACACCAAGATCTGATTATCCTAAATCAACCTGCTGAAGGTGGACCATGGCTCAGTGTTAAGTAGCTTCTATAACATACCAAATCTCCTCTCAAGTACTCTTTAGCGGGGAAAAATGAGAAACAGAAAACTTTATGATAATCTTGTGCGTACTGCATATTCGGAGTTGAGTTAATTCCACTAGTTCAAAATCAAAATAGCTTCAGTCAACAAATACATCTTATAAATAAAACAAGTCTCCTGAATTACCCACGAGGTGCCAGACTTTATTCTGAATAGACTAACCTCTTACATAAAGAGAGACCTGTGGTAAAAAATAGTTACTCACCATTCTGTTTTTCTAGATGTGTTGCTTGTCTCTATTTGAGTTAGGTGTGTGCATGGGTGCAGGCATGGCCATTGGAAAGTTGTGCCCTAGCAACTACCAGTTGGGTTAGCTGGAGAGCCCCATGAAACAGTGCCTCTCAGGGGGCCTACATATGATCCTAGCAACGTGGCACCTTTAAAGTTCCTTCGCGCTGTCCACTCTAACAGTGAGGTAGGAGAACATAAGAACATAAGAATGGCCATACTGGGTCAGACCAAAGGTCCATCCAGCCCAGCATCCCATCTGCCGACGGTGGCCAATGCCAGGTGCCCCAGAGAAGGAGAACAGAAGACAATGATCAAGTGATTTATCTCCTGCCATCCATCTCTTGCCCTTGTTCTGAAGGCTAGGGGCACCGTACTTTATCCCTGGCTAATAGCCATTTATGGACCTAACCTGCAAAAATTTATCAAGCTCTTTTTTAAACCCTAATAGAGTCCTGGCCTTCACAGCCTCCTCAGGCAAGGAGTTCCACAGGCTGACTGTGCGCTGTGTGAAGAAAAATTTCCTTTTATTAGTTTTGAACCTACTACCCATCAATTTCATTTGGTGTCCCCTAGTTCTTGTATTATGGGAAAAGGTAAATAATTTTTCTATATTCACTTTCTCCACACCATTCATGATTTTATATACCTCTATCATATCGCCCCTCAATCGCCTCTTTTCCAAACTGAAAAGTCCCAGTCTCTCTAGCCTCTCCCCATATGGGACCCTTTCCAAGCCCCTAATCATCTTAGTCGCCCTTTTCTGAACCTTTTCTAATGCCAATATATCTTTTTTGAGGTGAGGAGACCACATCTGCACGCAGTACTCGAGATGTGGGCGTACCATAGTTTTATATAGGGGAAGTATGATATCTTTTGTCTTATTATCGATCCCTTTTTTAATAATTCCTAACATCCTATTTGCCTTACTAACTGCCGCTGCACACTGCATGGATGTCTTCAGAGAACTATCCACTATAACTCCAAGATCCCTTTCTTGATCTGTCGTAGCTAAATTTGACCCCATCATGTAGTACGTGTAATTTGGGTTATTTTTTCCAACATGCATTACCTTACACTTACCCACATTAAATTTCATTTGCCATTTTGCTGCCCAATCACTCAGTTTGCTGAGATCTTTTTGTAGTTCTTCACAATCCCTTTTGCTTTTGACTGTCCTGAACAACTTGGTGTCATCTGCAAACTTTGCCACCTCACTGCTTACCTCATTTTCTAGATCATTGATGAACAAGTTGAACAGGATCGGTCCCAGGACTGACCCCTGGGGAACACCACTAGTTACCCTCCTCCATTGTGAAAATTTACCATTTATTCCCACCCTTTGTTTTCTGTCTTTTAACCAATTCCCGATCCATGAAAGGACCTTTCCTCCTATCCCATGACCACCTAATTTACATAAAAGCCTTTGGTGTGGGACCGTGTCAAAGGCTTTCTGGAAATCTAGGTATATTATGTCCACTGGGTGCCCCTTGTCCGCATGTTTATTAACCCCTTCAAAGAATTCTAATAGATTAGTTAGACACGACTTCCCTCTGCAGAAACCATGCTGACTTTTGCCCAACAATTCGTGCTCTTCTACGTGCCTTGCAATTTTACTCTTTACTAGTGTTTCTACTAATTTGCCTGGTACTGATGTTAAACTTATCGGTCTATAATTGCCAGGATCTCCTCTAGAGCCTTTTTTAAATATTGGCGTTATATTGGCCATCTTCCAGTCATTTGGTACCAAAGTGGATTTAAAGGATAGGTTACAAACCACTGTTAATAACTCCGCAATTTCACATTTGAGTTCTTTCAGAACCCTTGGGTGAATGCCGTCTGGTCCTGGAGACTTGTTACTATTCAGCTTATCAATTAACTCCAAAACCTCCTCTAATGTCACTTCAATCTGAGTGAGTTCCTCAGATTTGTCACCTAAAAAGGCTGGCTCAAATTTAGGAACCTCTGTAACATCCTCAGCCGTGAAGACTGAAGCAAAGAAATCATTTAATCGCTCCGCAATGGCACTGTCTTCCTTGATCGCTCCTTTTATATCTTTATCGTCCAAGGGCCCCACTGCTTTTTTAGCGGGCTTCCTGCTTCTAATGTATTTAAAAAACATTTTACTATCGTTTTTTGAATTTTTGGCTAGCTGTTCCTCAAACTCTTTTTTGGCTTTTCTTACTACATTATGACACTTAATTTGGGAGTGTTTATGTTCCTTTCTATTTTCCTCACTAGGATTTGACTTCCACTTTTTAAAAGCTGCCCTTTTCTCTCTCACTGCCTTTTTAACATGGCTGTTTAGCCATGGTGGTTCTTTGTTAGGTCTCTTACTGTGTTTTTTTATTTGGGGTATACATTTAAGTTGAGCCTCTAGTATGGTGTCTTTAAACAGTTTCCATGCAGCTTCCAGGGATTTTAGTTTAATTACTCTACCTTTTAGTTTCTGTTTAACTAGCTTCCTCATTTTAGTGTAATTCCCCTTTTTGAAATTAAATGCCAGAGTGTTTGACCGCTGCGGTGTTCTTCCCAACACAGGAATATTAAAAGTTATTATATTGTGGTCACTATTTCCAAGCGGTCCAGTAACAGTTACCTCTTGGACCAGATCCTGCGTTCCAGTCAAGACTAGATCGAGAATCGACTCTCCCCTTGTGGGTTCCTGTACTAGCTGCTCCAAGAAGCAGTCATTTAAGGCATCAAGAAATTTAATCTCTGAATCCCGTCCTCAGGTGACATGCACCCAATCAATATGGGGATAATTGAAATCTCCTATTATTACTGTGTTTTTTATTTTGATAGCCTCTCTAATCTCCCTTATCATTTCAGCATCACTATCACTGTCCTGGTTAGGTGGTCGGTAATATATTCCTAATGCCATAGTCATATTAGAGGAATGAATTGTTATCCATAATGATTCTATGGAACATTTTGATTCCTTTAGGATTTTTACTTCATTTGATTCTGTATTATCCTTCACATATAGTACCACCCCGCCACCCGCACCACCTGTTCTGTCTTTCCGATATAATTTATATCCCGGTATGATAGTGTCCCACTGATTGTCCTCATTCCACCATGTTTCTGAGATGCCTATTATGTCAACTTCCTCCTTTGATATGAGGTACTCCCGTTCACCCATCTTATTAGACAGACTCCTAGCATTAGTGTAAAAGCATGTTAGAAAACTACCACTATTTATATGTCCGCCTTTCACAGACACGTTGGATTTTTTTATGCACGATTGTTTCACATCTGATCTTGCCCATATATTATTTCCCACGTTCCCTATCTGACTAACTTCTAGGGAATCCCTATCTATGGAGCCTCGTGTAAGAGAAGTCTCCGTCCGATCCAGGTGCTCCCCCGCACCAATCGGCTTTCCCCCACCTCTTAGTTTAAAAACTGCTCTACGACCTTTTTAATGTTTAATGCCAGCAGTCTGGATCCACCTTGATTTAGGTGGAGCCCATCATTCCTGTATAGGCTCCCCCTACCCCAAAAGTGTCCCCAGTTCCTAATAAATCTAAACCCCTCTTCCCTACACCATCGTCTCATCCACGCATTGAGACTCTGAAGTTCTGCCTGTCTATCTGGCCCTGCGCGTGGAACTGGAAGCATTTCAGAGAATGCCACCAAAGATGTTCTGGATTTCAGTCTCTTTCCTAGTAACCTAAATTTGGCCTCCAGAACATCTCTTCTACCCTTCCCTATGTCATTGGTACCAACATGTACCACGACGACCGGCTCCTCCCCAGCACTGCCCATAAGTCTGTCTAGATGCCTCGAGAGATCCGCAACCTTCGCACCAGGCAGGCAAGTCACCATACGGTTCTCCCGGTCATCACAAACCCAACTATCTATATTTCTAATGATCGAATCCCCCACTACTAAAACCTGCTTCTTCCTAACAGCTGGCGCTCCCTCCCCCGGAGAAGTATCCTCGGCAAGAGAGGATACATCACCACCCTCTGGAAGGAGGGTCCCAACTATGGGATGGTTTCCCTCTGCTCCCCTTGACTGCTCTCCTTCCCTGAGCCTTTCATCCTTCGTAACAGCATCAGGAGGGTGGTTTTAAATAGATATGAGTAACACGTCTCAAACGGTTACAATGGCAGCCATTTTTTCTTCAAGTGCTTGCTCATCTGTATTCAAGTTAGGTGATTTCCAAGCCAAACCCAGGAGGAGGGTCACAGTCAATGCGTGGCTCACTGAAGTTCAGCAGCCCCTAAGGCCAAAGCCCATCTAGATTTCTGCACAATAGCATAGTGAGATATGGAAGTGTGTACAGAGGACCACATCAATGCACGACAGATTTCCTGAAGAGGCCCATGGGCCAGGAAAGCAACTGAAGAGGCCTAAGTTCACACAGAATATCCCATGAAAGGAGATCGGGAAACTTTTGTGAGGTCATAGCATGTCTGTAATCCATTAAGAGATGTGCTGTGACAAAACTACAAGTCCTTTTGTGCAATCAGCAATGGCCACAAAGAGATGTGAGGTCTTGTGGAAGGGCTTGGTTCAGTCTACACAGAAGGGAAGTGACCACCTCACATCGAGAGAGTACAGTTGCTGCTCCCATGCCAAGTAGTGAAGGGACCATAGGTCTGGCTGGCAAAGGTGGCTTTGACTGACATCTGAAAATGGGAAGCTGAATGGGGGAAACACAGGGAGCTCCATCAGCATGGGGTACCAGTGCTGGTGAGCCCACGCCAGGGCTATAAGGATTACATTCACCCTGTCCCTGCTAATCTTGAGGACCACTTTGTGCACAAAGAAAAATGGAGGAAAGGCATAGAGCAGCCCCAGTATCCACAGGATGAAGAATACATCTGCTATGGAGCCTGGGCTGAGGCCCTGAAAGGAGCACAATTCAGAATACTTGCAGTTGCTCCAGGACACAAAGAGGTCCAGTTGGGGAAAGCCCCAATTTTGGAAGATCGAGTGGAGAATTTCCATACAAATCAATCACTCCTGGATGAGGAACTGGTGACTGAGGCAGTCCGCCAGCTAGCTCTGGACCCCCAGCAGACAGGACGCCTCCAGGTGAGTGCAGTGGGCTATGCACAGCCCCCACAAATGCAGAGCTTTGGAGCAGAATGGGGAGGAGCATGCCCTCCTGCCCCGCTGGTTGACATAATACATGGCCATGGTATTGTACATCAGGACCGCCACACAGTGGGTTGCAGAGATGAGACAGAAATACCAGACAAGTGAGGCAAATGGCCTGGAGCTCACGCATGTTGGAGACATGGCAGGGCATTGTGATGACCATGTCTAACCCATCCCGGCCAGGACAACACACAGAGGCCAACCAAGAGAGGCCTGAAGAGAGCGGAGACAGAGGCTGGTGAACAGAGCCATGGATGTACATTCTACCACATAACCCAGCAGCCAGAAACACACGCTGGCCAGGGTGATCAGAAACTTGGAGAGAGGGCGGAAGAGCTGGGTGGGAACCTGGAAACAGAGATTATGGAGGAACGCCTTAGCCTGGATGGCATTGAGAACCTCCCTGATGAACTCTATGCATTGAGATGAGATCAATAAATACTTTGTCGGGTTGCGCATGAGACACAGCCTGTCCAGACTTTCCCTAGTAAAAGCCACCTCAGCCAGCACCTAGTGGAAAGAAAGGCCCCACAGGAGCCAATCAGCCAGGTACAGATAGACCTGGACACCACTACAGTGGAGGAAGGCAGCCATTATTGCCACGCACTTGATGAACGCTCAGTGAGCCACAGAAAGCCATAAACTAGAAATGCAGGTGGCTCATGGTAAACCATAGATATCATCGATAAGATGGGATGGATGGAAATGTGGAAGCAAGCATCTAATAAGTCAAGAGTGGTGTACAAGGCCCCTAGATCCAGTGAGAGAATAATGGTGGTGCCCAGAGACACCATACCAAACTTGTGGAAAACAACAAACTTATTGTTCCCTGAGATCTAGGACGGATCACAGACCCTCCCCACTACCCCCACACGCACACATTTGCCTTCTCAACCAGAAAGAAATGGGAGTAAACCCCTTGACCCCTGTATAGAGAGGGTACCTCTTCCTCTGCCCCCAAGTCCAGAATCGACTGCACTTCCTGGAAGAGAAGCTAATTGTGAGAAGGGTCCCTGAAAAGAGATGGGCAAGGGAGGGGTGTGGCAGAGAGGAATGGAAAGGGATGGTGTATCCTGAAGCAATTGCAGTGCAGAGAGAGAGAGAGACCAGCATCCAGAAGCAGAGCGGTACCACAAAAAGGGACAGGATGAGGAGAGGCAGAAAGATGTCAGGACAGGGATCAGCGCCAGAAACATCTGATGAAGTGAGTCTGTGCTCACGAAAGCTCATGCTCAAAACTTTTCTGTTAGTCTATAAGGTGCCACAGGACCCTTCGTTGCTGTTACAGATCCAGACTAACACGGCTACCCCTCCGATAAGAAACAAGATTGATACCCAGACAACAGGCAGGGCCAAGGGCTGGTGCAGAGTTCAGAGTGGGACCAACGTCAAGAACAGGACTGGTGCCAGAAGACAACCTGCGTTGACAGCAAGACCTGTGCAAGGCGCTGGAATACAGAGGAGATGAGGCCTTGCGCACCACAGAGAGCAGATGCTGAAAGCCCAACCCACAAGCGTCCTGACAAGAGGTGCTGGACTGCAACAGGGAACAGGACCGAGTGCCAGAACAGCGTGAGAGCGTGTCCAAAGCTGCTACTAGATAAGGCCAAGATGAACAGATTCCGGAGCCTGAAGTCAAACATCAAGGAGACAGAAGCAGGTTTGGCAAGGTATGGTGTCAAGCATCAGTGCAGGAGACAGAGTGTGCTAAGTAGATGGAACTGGACCCATCCACAATGGAGGCCCTGGAGTGAGAGCGGGCAGGTGTCAAGAAGGATGGAGACCAAAGCCACAAGTGCAACAGACACCCAAAGTCAGACTGACGATGCCATGAACAGCTGTACCAGGACTCAGAGCAGTCGGGTGCTGGTATGGAATGGGCACAAAGAAAACAGCAGGCTTACTCCTGGAGACTCACCAAAGGGCAGGGGCCTCATTATGTGCTAGGGAGCTCAGCATTTCAATGAGACCCAGTGCTGCCCAGTATGTATCAAGCATACAGGAAGGACCAGCTGACACCCAGATCACCTCTGGGCAAATCCAAGAGGATGGGGTTCAGTGTGAGTGACGCAGTAGCCTCAGGAGCATCTGGTGCTATCTGCGCTGACAATGCCAAGGTTGATGGGGCTGGCAATGACAATTCAGGCACCTTGGAGGCGCACACCAGAGAGTGGGATCTGTGCCACAACCAATGACTTGGGTGAGATGAGCTCTTTTTCGGTGCTGAGCCCAGAGCCGATGACGGAGTGCTATACACCAAGGAAGGAGGTGTAGAGCCTTGCCAGGGTAGCTGGAGTGTCAACACCATGAGGAGCTGATGGAGCCAAAAGTCAGTCTCCTTACAAACCATGAAACCATGCAGATACTGAACTCAGGCAGGAGTCATGAGTGTCGCTTGTTGCCATGGACTTCAAGCAACCACTGCACTGCCTAACGCCCTAGGACTTTTTCATTTTGTTAACCACGCAAAGGGGAGAAGGCAGGAAAAGGAGAGACCTTCCCTACCAGAAGGCTACCTAACACTGACTGACTAAAACAATGGTTGTGCTAAACACAACAACTGTTCACACAAGAAAAGTTAGAGCTGTGTCACAGCAACAGACACCTGAGCCACAATACTAAAAGTTTCATGGGCACTAAGAAAGGAAATAGGAGCGCCAGTCAGGTGGGGATCATATATAGCCTCTGCAGAAGTGTCACTCCAAACCCCCAGCTGACCTGACTAGTAGTTGCTAGATAAAAATCCTTCTGACAGCCATGCACACGCACATGGGCACAGCTAACTCAAACAGACATGAGCAAGCACCTGAAGAACCTTACATTTTTCATTTATCAATGGTTAAATCAACCCACTGTTACAATGTAGATTAGAAGCTCCTGCATTAACACAGATCATAAAGATTCTCACTACTCAACATACGATTTAAAAGCATAAACAAAACCCATCACAGATGATCAAATCTTCAGAATTTAGCAACTTCCATTGCACCACTACTCATTAAGTAAATGAGCATATTTCAGCTCCCCTCCAATTGGACATGCAAAATCAACTTTTTTACAAGATTTCTGCATAAATGTTTAGATTCTGACACTATCATAACCAATAAACTAACATATGAAGAACACTACACATTAGTAACAACTATTCTAAAAATCAGTGATTATTTTATTAACAAAACTTTGCTATTGCTTTAGTGCTTTCTATCCAAAGATCTCCTAGGTGACTTCAAACACCCTTACATCTTACAGACCAATAAGCAGTACACAGACAATCCATGAAGTCTTTGGAGAATGTAGCGGACAACAGGAAAGGAACCCAGGAGAGATGGTTTTATTTTAAGGCACAGGAACACCTCCACAACATGCAGTTAAAAAAAAAAAAAAGTATGGTAGTCAACCAGCTTGGATTAACTGTGAAAGTTTTGGTGATCTTAAATATGAAAAGGAAGCTTACCCGTAGAAGAAACTTGGACAGGTGACTAAAGCATGCAAGGGTGTAAATCAGGAAGGTCAACCTGCAATTGGAATTGCATCTAGCAAGGGATGTGAGAAGTAACAAGAAAGTGATAACATACATGTGAAAACCTAAGGAGGCAGCCAGGAAAATATGAAACCCTTTGTCTACAGGGGACATGACCTAATGACAGATGACGTGGAAAAGAGCAGGTATTAAATGCTTCTCCTGCCTTTGCTGTCACAGACAAGTCCAGCTCCGAGACTGCTGCACTGGACTGCACAGTACGGGGAGTAGACTGTCAGCTCAACGGTGAAAGAGCAGGTTAAGAACTATTCTAAAAGCTGAACATACAGGAATCCATGGCACTGGATCTAATGCATCCACGGCTGCTGAGGGAGTTGTTGGCTGATATAATTGTAGAGCCATTAGCCACCTTTGAAAACTCGTGACAATCAGGGGAGGGTCCTGGACAAGTAGAAAAAGGCAAATGTAGTACCCATGTTTAAAAAAGGGAAGGAGAATCTTTAGAAGTACAGCCAGTCATCTTCACCTTAGTCCCTCCCAAAAAAATTGGGGAGAGAATCACCTGGCAAACAGGAAAATGATCAGGAATAATCAACATGGATTCACCAAGGTCAAGTCAAAATGGGTCATAATTCAAAATGATCTGGACAAATTGGAGAAATGGTCTGAGGTAAACAGCATGAAGTTTAGTATGGACAAATGCACAGTACTCCACTTAGGAAGGAACAATCAGCTTCATACATGTAGAATGGGAAACAACTGTCTAGGAAGGAATACTGTGGAGAGGGATTTAGGGGTCATAGTGGACCACAAGCTAAATATGAGTCAATAGTGTGATAATGTTGCAAAAAAAGCAAACAAGATTCTGGGATGCAGTAACAGGAATGCAGTGAGCAAGGCATAAGAGGTCATTCTTCCACTCTACTCTGTGCTGACTAGGCCTCAAATGGAGTATCATGTCCAGTTCTGGGTACCACATTTCAAGAAAGATGTGGAGAAACTGGAGAAGGTCCAAAGAAAAGCAACAAAAATGATTAAAGGTTTAGAGAACAAGAGCTATAAGGAAAGACTGAAAGAACCGGGCTTGTTTAGTTTAGAAAAGAGAAGACTTAGAGGGAACATCATAACTGTTTTCAAGTACATTAAAGAGGGTTAACAAGGAGGAGGGAGAAAAATTGTTCTCCTTGGCCTCTGAGGATAGGACAAGGAGTAATGGGCTTAAACTGCTGCAAGAGAGGTTTAGGCTGGACATTAGGAAAAACTTCCTGTCAGGATGGTTAAACACTGGAATAAACTACCTAGTGCAGTTATGGAATCTCCATCACCGGAGGTTTTTTAAGAGCAAGTTAGATGCCTATCAGGGATGGTCTAGATGGTGCTTGGTCCTGCCGAGTGGGCAGGGAACTGGACTCAATGACTTCTTGAGGTCCCTTCCAATTCTAGCGTTCTCTCCTTCTATAAGTTATGCCTGATCAACATGATTGCCTTCTATGATGAGGCAACTAGCTCTGTGGATATGGGGAAGGCAGTAGACGTACTACAGAATGCCTTTAGCAAAGCTGTCCAGATAGTCTCCCACAGTATTCTTGCCAGAAAGTCAGAGAAATATGGATTGGATAAACTGACTAATGTAGATAGAAAGCTGATTAAATCATCAGGCTCAACAGGTAGTGATAAATACCTCAATGTTTGGTTGGTGGCTGGTATCAAAATGGAGTACTCCAAGGGCTGGGTCCAGGGCCACTTTTGTTCAGTATTTTATTGATGACCTGAATGAGGGGATAAATTGCACCCTCAGCAAGTTCGCAGATAAGCACATGCGACATGGATATGCTGGAGGGTAGGGATAGGGTCCAGAGTGACCTAGGCATATTGGAGGATTGGACCAAAAGAAATCTGATGGAGGCTCATCAAGGACAAGTGAAGAGTCCTGCACTTGGGACAGAAGAGTCCCAAGCACTGCTACAGACTGGCTAAGCAGCAGTTCTGCAGAAAACGGCCTAGGGATTACAAAGTGGAGAAGCTGGTTATGAGTCAAAAGCGTGCCCGTATTGCCAAGAAGGCTAGCAGCATACTGGAATGCATTAGTAGGAATAAATGTCAGTAGATACAGAAAAAAGTGATTATTCCCCTTTATTTGGCACTCTTGAGGCCCCATCAGGGATGCCCCCTTACAGAAAGAATGTGGATGCACTGGAGACAGTCCGGTGGAGGGCAACAATAATGATTAGAGGGCTGGAGAACATGGACTTTTGAGGAGAGGCTGAGGAATTTGGGCTTATTTAGACTACAGAAGACAGAAAGAGGACTTGATAGCAGTCTTTACCTGAAGGGGACATGGTCCAAAGAGGATGGAGAGAGGATGTTCTCTGTGGTGACAGAGGATACAACAAGGACCAAGGGTCTCAAGTTGCAGTTGGTGAGGTCTAAGTTGGATATTAGGAAAATCTATTTCACTAGGAGGGGTTGTGAAGCACTAAAATGGGTTACAAAGGAAGGTGGTGGAATTCTCTTCCCTAGAAGCTTTCAACTCCTGGTTTCACAAAGCCCTAACTGGGATCTGAACTCCATGACGGCCAAAGGTCTCTTCCAACCCTGTGACTGTATGATTCTAAATAATTTGCAAATATATTACTGAATAAAGTACCATGACAACCTCATGAAATTGGCCTGAAATCTCTTCATTTTACATATAGGGAAAACAAACACAAACGATAAGTAACTGTGTCATTGTGGCAGAACTTGCAACAAAACTTGGGAGTTTCTGGGGTCTGTGCTTTTCAGAAACACTGCAAATTTGAATTTTATGAAGTAACTTTTTCAAAATATTCAAATTTTCTCATACAGCATCCTTTAAAATATATTCTGTTCATCATTTTTATGTTAGCTTTTCAAGAAGAAGATCCAAGGCAACAGAGCCTTCTCTCACCCCATCCTTCCCTCTCTGTGCATACTCCTGCCAACTCAATTTTCTGCTTCAGCTTCATAGTCCATCATGAAAGATGTACATGAACAATAATGCAGTGAAACCAAGTACAGTAAAGTACTGTACGGAGACAATCTGGAAAAAGTTGCTCTCAGGTTTGGTCTATTCAAGGACAGAAAGTCGGTCACAGATACACAATTCTAGCTATGCCTTTAGCATAACTAGATGCAATGCATCAAGACCAACTTCCTATCTCTGTGTAGATCAGGGCTCCTCAGGCTCACACAGATGTCCCTTGTTCCACATGACAGTGTGGAATATCAGGATTGAGGGATGAGCTCACAGAGATTGATTTTGCCACATCTTCACAGTTGTGGCAAAATTGATCCCCTGAAGATTGATCACAGTGCATCAAAATCCCTCCCTCCCATAAGTACACACATGCCCTTACAGTAACATTAGTAACAATAGGCAAAAATTGTTCAAATGAAAATTAACTTGATAGTGTCACTTTAACCTAGAGTTCACCCTTCCTCTTCGTTTTTAGATTACCCAAACATAAAAGTTCTAGCTATGCTACTTTGAATTTCTTTATTCCTAACAAAGAACAAAGAAAGAAACAAAAAGACTAATGAGATACTGATCAAAGGGAGTCCCCTCAACTCTGGACAATAAAAAGAATGTTACCCACCGTGCTCTCAGAAGCACTTTTAAACTGTAGAAATACCTGCTCGATAAATAGCAACAGTAATAAATAACAAGCAGTCCAACAGACTTCAGCAATAGTTGTAATTTTAGTTAAATAAAATTACTAGAACCTATTCAGGGGACACGAAGATAATCTGCCAAATTGTGCACAAGTATAACTGCAGCTAAACTCTACAGGGTACACTGTATCGCAGGGCTTGATCTTATTCTCTGTTACATGACCCTAAACTACAAAGGTCTGATAGGAGCTTTTCTGTTCTCTACTGCCTAACTCCAAACACATCTTTTGTATTCGTTAGGCAGACAAAAGCAACAAAGAATAACCATAAGAAAGCCAGCCTGCAATTCAACATACTACAGACTACGATCCCAACTTCACAAATCTCGTCCTAGAAAATGTATTAAAAATTATATAATGAGTCTAAGATGTCTGTTTGCCCAAATTAGCAAAAGAAAAATGATAACTGGCTGCAAGTGATATTACAAAACTCCTGAATACACCATATTCAAAAACAGGTTTTAGAAATACGACTTACATTTTGAAAAGCATAGTCACATTTATGGATATTTCCAGTATTTGCACTTCTAAATTATTAAATCAATATAACTACTCAACTCATTATTGACCTTCCCGTGTTAATATGCTTATCAAATTGTAGACCTTTGCACACCTGAAGATTGACAAAATCCTGTGTTGGGGGACAGCATTAAACTTTCAGTCACTGGCTTAATCTTCTGCTCATCACTGCTTCCATCATCTGAATTCTGGTCATCATTTTCTTCCTCATCTGATGAGGAGGAACAGGTGACTTCTTTCTGTTTCCTAGAAATTCTTTTTTTCTCTTTCAAGTTACCCTTTTTATTTTCCTTGGATGATGCCTTTTTACTCTTCTTTTGGTCTTCATAAAGTTCCTCATCAGATGATGAGTCACTCTGTTCCTTCCTGGAAGTTTTCCTTTTGTGGCTTACTTTTTTTTCTTTAGCTTTTACTCTTTTTTTATTCCGTTTAACATCTTCAGAAGAACTCTCCTCTTTCTGTGGGGACTTCTCAGCATCTGAAGATGAATCACTCTGTAACTTCTTTGAAATTCTCTCCCTCAAATTTCTCTCTCTCTTTTCCTCAGCAGCCACTTGATTTTTACTTTTATTTTCAGAGGAAATGCAACTCTCTTTTTCAAGGAATGACTTATCTTCATCAGAAGAAGAGCCATCTTTTTCTTTGTTTTTCTCCTTTTTCAAATCTTCCTTACTTTCTGATTCTTTATTTTTGATTTTGTCTTCTGAAGAATCACATCTCTGCTCCTTCTCTGGCGACTTTTCCATTCCATCCAAGGAAGAATCATCCTGTACCTTTCTCTTTTTCAAATCTGTGTTTTTCTTCTCTTTTGCTTCTGCCCTCTTTTTATCATCAGAAGAAGAATGGCAACTCTCCTCTTTCTCCAGGGATGACTTCTCAGTATCAGATGATTCATCATGCTTCCCCTCTGAAGTTTTTTCTTTTAAATCTCTGTTTTTCTTTTCACTGACTGCTGTTCCCTTCTTTATTTTTTTGTCATCAGAGGAATGAGTCATCTCCTCTTTCTCTGGAGATGATATCTCAGCATCATCAGATGATTCAACCTGCTGCTTCTTAAAATTTATCTTTTTCCTACTAGTATTTCCTTTTTTATTCTGTTCACCTTCAGAAGAATCATAATTTTCTTTTTTACTGGGGTACTTCTTTTTGGCTCTTTTTGCAGACTCTATTTTACTCAAACTCCTTATCTCTCTTTCTAACTCTGAGTCATAATTTGAAGAATCTGAAGGGTTTTGACGTTTCTTTTTTGCAGAAGTTGAACCTTTCGTTGATTTGCCTTTTTTAGTATCTAAATCAGAACCAGATGTGGAGCTTTTTCTTTTGCGTTTTCCATTCTCATAGTTCACTGGCTGTTTTTTTAGATCATTTAAGGCATTCTGCTGAACATTACAGTATGTCTCACTATTGCTATCAATATCTGAGGAACTATGACTCATCATAGCTACTTTTTTAAGGACTGCTGGCATCTCATCTGAACCCGAACTTTGGTCCAATATGTCTGATTGTTTGGATTTAGAAAGCTTAGATTTAGGGTGATCATTAGTATTGTCAGAAGAATTTCTTTTATCTTTTTTTCTCCTTGACTGGACTGATGATTTTCGCTTGCCCTTCTCACAGTAAGCATCATTGCTGTCCTCTTCTGAATTAGATGTTAAAGGATTAATGTCTGTTTGACGCCTCAGAGGTGTGGTCTTCATACGCGGGGACCTCCTGAGATCAGATTCTTCTACAAAGGAAACATTTATATTTTCAAGTGAACATTCATTACCTATGTCATGATTTTCTTTCCCAGAATCAGAGTTTTCTACCTTGGATATTACGTCAGCATTCTTGTCTCTCTTTACTTGATTACTGGCTTGATCTTCAGGTTTAACTGGAGAATCAGAAAGGGAGACAGGAGTCAGTTTTACAAACAATTCTTTTCTTACTTTAGCTGATGCTTTTAACTTGGTACTTCCTCTAAAGTCTTTTGATGGTGTAGTACATTTTCTATTCACATTTATTGTCTCCAGCTCTGCCGCTGTACTTCCATTGGCTTGTTCATCTGCTGTACTCTGCGTTTCCATAGCAGATTCTAGAGTTTCAAAGATATCTTCAGGGACTGATGAAGGAACAGACACAATGTCCATGTCTAAAGCCTCAGTACTATTAGGTTCATACTGAGGCTCTTCATTTGTCTCTGACTTTTTGTCTTCATTGTTAGTATGCTTGTTTTCTGTTTTTTGTGTTGCTGGAACACTTTGGTCCATGGGCTCATTTTCAGGCTGTTCTGACACAGCTTTTTTAATTAACTTCACAGTGTCCTCTTTCAACTCTGCATGTTCCTTTCTTTCATCTATTTTCCCCTCATTTTTTTCTGGTTTAACATCAGTTTTTCTCTCTTTGTTATTCTTCTCTTTGATTTTAATAGCTAAAGCTTGAATCTCTTGATTCAGACCTTCTTCTAATGCTAAGTGAGTTTTTCTTATGTCACTCAACACAGATTTAAAAGCTTTCAGCTGACGCAGTTGTATGGTAGGATTTACTTCTGAATTTTCTGCTGTTTTCAAAAAACTTATAAAACTAGCATTCATATTTGTTGTGGTCTCAACCAGTTTTTTTGTCTTTTTCAGCATGTCTTTTGGCACCATTAGTGCTTTATAGGAATAGGTTAAAGAACCAGAATAAGAGTCATCTAATTTCTTTTCTTCTCCATTACAATTTGAAATATTTCTCTTTGGAGAAAATTTGATTGTGTGATCATATATTTTACTTTTTTCACACTCGACTCTGATCTTCTTTTTGTTTTGTTGCAATAACTGTTCTAAATTTTCAAAAACACTGTCACATGCAGTGACCAAGTCCAGTAAAGGTTCTGGGTGGCAACTATAGCAATGCCATTGGTTATTTTCATCCATTATGGCTGACAGCTCCTTTCGGCCCAGGTTGCGCAAAATGCACTTTTTGCAGAAGGCATTATGGCAAAAGTCACAGCAGATTAAGTTTCCACCTTCAGCACACCATCTGAAATGATGATTGGGAAATATTAAAATGCTACCCCAAAACACAGTATATTCATTGTTCAGACATGTAAAGTTCAACTGACATTTTTTAAAGTTTGATTTAAACTGTTGTAGTATTAAAAATAGTTACTAATCAAAGGCAAAAGTTTCATTTCAAAAGATGGCAAGCAGATATCCACTAATTTTGATTATTAATGCCTGATAATACACAACAGAAAGACTTTGAAAGGTAATAGATTGTAACACTGAACTAACAAGTTGGAAAACCAGAAATATTCAAGCACTGCTCCAAAAACCCTTGCCCAGCCTCCATATATTAGAAATAGAACCTAAAAAAATTATCATATGAAAGAAATTTAAGTTTTCCCCATTCAGAACAAGAATTTTAAGAGCATGGTCTTTGGTTGGACAGTGGTATAAACTAAACCTCCCTTTCTGACCTCTGTCAAAGACACAGGGCTACTGAGGCCTGTTTTGCAGGGGGGCATGAAATACTGGATGAGAAGCAAGTTGTCTTTAACTGTGTACATAGGAGAACTTCTTTCTTTTTGAAAGGTATGTGGAGCACAAAGTTTGACCAAGACTAGAAAGTGAGCAGGACAAAATAAACAGTTCTTGATTTACCAAACACAATTACTGGACAGATGCACAGTTAAGACTGGACAATATCTTGACACTAATATGAAACAATATAGTCTCTGATTGACGATGCAAGAGCAAGTGAGAGTTTTAACTTCCACCTCTTAAATATATATTTGTACGTTTGCAGTTTACAGACGAGCTCATCAAGTTTTCTCTGTGACAGTGAGCATCAATGGGCCAAGGCTAAATGCTACCTAGGGAATAATGATCAGAAGACCAATATAAACCTGGTGTTGCAATCTATACATAAACTGACGTTTAGTGTTGAGTCATTTAATGCCCATCTTTCAACCCACAGTGCTAATTACTTGATTTCCTTATGTTTTCCGAGTTTGTACAAAAATTTAAAATTGAAATAATGTTATAGGTCTGTTGGACAATGCGCATTTCATAACTGCTTTAATTGTTTAGGGTAATATTGTAACAGTGTTTACATACTTACCTACACTGTTCATCCATACCATCTGAATCCCGGCTAATGTCATCACTCATATAATATTTGAAGCAAGTCTGTAAGGAAAATAGTCAGACAACGAATTTTAATCAAAAAAGGCAAATGGAATTTAATGAATGGCTTCACACAGTGAATACACTACAGTCAAGTTCTTTAAAAATGTTCTTAGAATTCAGATCACTGTCTATAATGAACATTAAAAACCCCTTTAATATGTTTTCTCTCTCATTTTCACTTGCAATTTACAAATGTGTACCTAATCTTAACACTCTCCAAAAGATATATCAGCTCCTAAGCAATGACTTTCCCAAATTGAATAGCACATGACTTCTTTGAAAACTAAATGTTTGCCATCCCTTGAAGTTGCAGACCAAATGTATATATGGGGTTTTTATATATTCTACAACTTTCAAGTTGACTTATTTGTTATATTCAGTTTTGGTCTGCACTTATGTTTGCAGGGTTACATTGGGGAGAGATGTGAAAAACAAATAAACAACCCTAACCAACACAACTAAACCAGTAACCTTCACCCCATCATGCAGCTATATTGATGGACAAAGGCTTCCATTGAGGTAGCTAATGTCACTTGGCGAGATTGTGTTCCTATGTGGAAAAAAAAATTTGTTAGCGTAAGCTGCAACTGCACTAGCTGCCACAGATAAGCCAACATTGGCTCTGTAGTCTGGACATATCTATGGACAGTTTCTATCTTTTTATGTTCTGGGACAATCAACACCATGGTAAGAACCACAATTACACACCTTCATTGTAATGCAGAATTTTACTTAATTTCAATTGAATGTTGTTGATGATAGCAACACAGTTAGTACAGGAACAGAGCTTATAAAAATTAGAAGCTTTTTAAATAAGATTTGTGTATTGCCACAGGCTGCTAAATATTAAGCTACCAGAAATACGTACTTTAGCAGGTTTAGTATGTAACTTTAAATTACATCATTTATACAATCAAATGTGCAGCTACTACTGCTTGCACCTCCAAAAACTGTCACACTCTGGTCCAACAATATCCTGAACCAGAGAGCCTTGAAGCCTAAGAGCAGGAGGGTCAGCTTGGCCCAGAGGCAAAACAGTCGTCAGCTTGTCTAAGGACAGTGCACAACCGGAGCCAGAGCCCCAAGACAGTAAGGAAGTTGCCATAATTTAGAATGGGTGCTGTCACTCTGATTTATACCAGGACTGGCTAAGCCCCAAGTAGATGCCTAGTTCCAAATGGTAAAAAGGAGACTTCAAAATCACCTCACGTTCCTTACCGTGGTGCTGAAACCTTTTGTGCTGTGCCTCTTAGGAGAGAGGGACTATGATTGGGAGCCCCACTGTAGCACACAAAACCAAACACACCAAAATTACAGTAGCTTTGTAATGTAGTCCAAACTTATTCACTCTTTTAAAAATAAATTCCAAGGAAACCACAAGAAATTGGGTAGCATATAGGTTTTATCCATCTAACTTCACATTTGAACTTTCTTTTTTCCTTTTCTGCTACCCAAGTTTCCTTGTTAAACTGAGTAAAAAGAGAAGCAAGCCATACAAAACACACGTGGTGATAGTTTTTTGTTTTGTTTTGTTTTGTTTTGTTTTTAAAAAGAAGGCACATGGAGTACTATGTTTATTTATGCCCCTTTATGTTTATTACATACCTTGCAGATAAGAACTTTCAGTGTAGGATGTCTATAGATTGAATCCTTCTGAAAATGGTTCACCTGTTGCCCGCAGGCTGTACAGCTTACAATTCCATGCAGTCCTTCTTCTATAGATTATAAACCACACATTAGTTTAAAAAAAAAACAAAAAAAAACGTTAAACAACTATTGTGCTTCTTTGTTAAAAGATTTTGCCCACTAGCTCCTTTCCACATAAAATTTATCTGGGGGAAAAATCCTACCATTGTAAGAACATACACTTGAATTAAGTTATTTTAAAAGGACAGATGTGACTTGCCAGGAAAAATACATTTCACTATGGTCCTGTACTGCACACTACAATCCCTCTACTTTCAGTTATTCTTCATAAAATACCACTGCAATTTATAAATATTAAACACTAACTGTTCCGATTTTTAAATCTATTTCTCAATACAAAATAAGGAAAACAGGTTTATGAACTAAGTTAAAATATAAATAAAATCCTCTGTAGTGTCATATGAAACTTCTGCATTACGTAAGATCAAAAAAGATTTAAGACAATTATTTGTAGCAATTGCACAGGACCTCCAGAACATTCTGCTCACACAGTCCTGGAAGTTCACATCCATCTTGTCATCCGTAAATGTTTTCTGTATTTAAAATGAGAATTTGATAAAATACACTTTGATGATCCTGGCTGTAGCAACAGCTCTGGTATTCTGGTTGATTTATTCGTGTTTATTGTGGCAGAGCTTACACCTGTTGTATGTTCTTTTAATATAAACTGTTCAATTTAACAATTTTATTCTTACTTACAAGCAGTGACATTGCTAAGAAAAAAGGGAAGCCACCTACGAAACCTCAAAGTCACAACTTTAAGTTGATATCAAGCAGTGTAACAGAAGGCTGCCAGATGATTTATCTCAACTGCAATATGCATGCCTATGTTTGGTTGTGAGTCCAAAAATGAGACTTTGTTTAGAGGCATTAACACACATGCATAAATCAGGCACAAAATACCAAAATTAGTTCAGGAACCTACTGAATTTTTTCAAAATGACATACAAACTATTGGCAAAGATTCAGAGATTCCGATAATGGAATCAGATCCTTAAAAGGACTAAGAGCTTGTTAGGTTAAGTGAAGAGAAATCAACTTTTCAAAAAAAGGTGAAAATAACATCTCATTCAGAGTCAGAAATTCTCAGCTGCTGGGTACATCAGAGAGGGTTAACTGATGGGAATAATTCTAGGATTCTTAGAACAAAATATGAAGTGGAAAGAGTATTTCAAACCACTCTAGACCCACATTTTGGCATGAGAAAGGCTTTGTAAAATAGACACAGGTTGAACCTCTCTAATCCAGCACACTCTTGTCCAACACCATCCACAATCCGGCATGATTTTAGTTAATGGACAGCCTCTTTGCATGGCCAATTTTCCCATGGTCCTATAAAATGTTTTATAGCCACCAGTTGTGGCTCCATGTTCTGTGCCGTCATTTAGCTGTAATCTACCCCAAATGTCTTCTGAGAGTCCAGAAAGCAGTGGAAGTGATGGTAATGCAGCTAGAGAATATTGACCTCCCATGGTCTGGCAAATTCTCTCATTTGGCACCACTCAGATCCCAAGGGTGCCAGAATACAGAGGTTCAACCTGTACAGCAAATCAGCTCTTTGGAACACCATTTTTGTCACTCATGGAAAATAAATTAGCTTATTTATGGAAATGTCTACGCTGGTACTTAAGTCCTCAACACCACAGAGCAGGACATCAAGTCTGACCTACTCAACCCCATTCCCCCCACCCCCCCCAAGTACAGTAGTCCCTCAGGACACACGAGGGTTGTGTTCCATGCAACCCTCACATATCCCGAATTTCAGGAAAGTCGGGGGGAGGGGGACTTGGGCCATGGGTTGGGACCAAGGAGTTAAGCCTGGGGTGGGTTAGGGCTGGGGGGAAGGCGAGAGGGGGTAGTTGAGCCAGGGCGTGCAGGAGTTGGAGCCAGGTCTGAGGAGGTTGGAACAGGGTCTGCGGGGGGGGGGGGGGGGGGGTGTGCAGGGACCTGGAGCCCAAGCCTCATGCAGGGCTGTAGTGCACCAGGGGCTGGGAGCCCTGTGTGCGGGCTGGGTCTGAGGTGGGGCCATGCACGGGGGGGTGAGGGGGAAGCAGGTGCACACTGATCTCTGGGAAGGCAGAGGAAGGGGTTCTTAGCCTGCCTAGCTGTCTGCAGCTGCGGGAAACTAGGCAGGCTGACAGCCATGTGTCTTCCATTTGTATGAAATTCACTTTAAAGTGAGTTTTGTGTGCCCTGTATACACAAGGGTTTACTGTACTAATATAGGAGACAAAGTTTTATTATGTTTTATCCTGTGGAACTGCAGGTTATACATGGATTGGAATCTGTATGTTATCCTTAGTTTTGACAAGACTGTAAGATCTAACTGACCAGTCAGCTTACCAGGAGGAAGACTAAGAACGTTTGGATGGTATTTTCGCTTTATAACCCTGTTCAGCACCACATCTATAAAAAGAATACAGGCCAGTTGCACCATTTCTGTAACTCCTCAAACATTTTGAAGATTATACTCCTTCTACAGCATCTAAACTGGTTCTTATAAAGGTCAGAACCAGAAAACAGAAAAATGTTTAGTTTTAAAGCACTTTTCATGACATTGGTTTGAAATCAAGGAATTTCTGGTAGTAAAATTTCACAGATCACATCCTTTTATCAAGGAACTTCAGGCCCAAATTCCAGCCTCATCCTTTAAAAGGCGGGGTGGCCAACCTTTTTTCATTGGAGGCCACATGGCACTTTTTATGTTTCAGGGGCTGAACACAAAATTGCCTCAAACCCACCCCACCCTGAGGCTTAAACACCTTGCAGCCCCAAACCATCCCCTTCGCTCGCAGGCTTAAACCTCTCTCAGCCCTAAACCCAGGATTAAACTTACCTTACACAGGAACTCCATGTGCTGCCACCCCCCGCTGCTCCTTCACTGGGCTGCCATCTCCTCCTCACTGCAGCTGTCTGGCTCCCCCGCAGCCCTCCTATAGCATGACAGGGGCAGCTCCCTGCCCTGCGGCACTGAACTAATGGGACTCAATTTAATTGGTTTAACAGTCAGATCCCTCCTGCCAGCCCTTAAACCAATTAGATTGCGTTCTACTCTTTCAGCACAGCACAGCAGGGAGCCAGAGGAGGAGTGAGCGGTGGGAGCCACAAATGGCTCCTTAAAGAGCCACATGTGGCTCAGAGCCACCCAGCCAGCTTCCTAAATGGTGCTGCAGCTGGTTCCGTGGGCTAGATGAAAAAGCCCCGCGGGGCCACGTGTTGGCCACCCCTGCTTTAGGGCCTTGGTTCATTAGACTGTTATGACCACAAACTGTGTGGCAGGTCAGAGTGTGGGAGGCAGTTCTTGAGGGACACACACCATTTTGCAAACAGTAACTAAAATCCTGAATTTCACCTAAACGTTTCCTGGCTGCCAAAAGTACGAAGCATATTTTTAATATTATGCTGTTCAGAAGGTAAATAGCCACATCCTATACTAGAGGTGCGCGCCAGATACTAGCTACTTCAATGCTGTAGAATTGTAGATTGGATGACCACAATAAGATATGAATCAGAATAGCATTATTAATATAGCTGGTCAATGATTTCATACTACATGTTATCAATGTTCTATTTTCATGGTCAGTGTGTGTTCAAAATGTCTTTCCTAACAGAAATTTCATGAGATTTGCATGGCAAATTAGTATCTGGTTATGTCAATAAATGTTACACTTGTTTTTATTCAATCTGTACTACAAAGTTACAGTATTTTTAAAATAAAAGTTACCAGGTCTGTGTTCTTATTAAAATGGTTTACATTACTATCACTAAAAATATTTCAAGATAAAAAGTGAAGTCACATCTGTTAGCATGTCTGCAGGCACCAAGAGACTCAAACATTCAGTTCAACCAAAACTTACATAATGGGGGAAAGGAGTAATAGTTAATGAAGACAGGAGCTAGACAGTTGAGGGTAATCAGCAACTGAATAATACATAGCCTTTCACAGATAGGTCGTAACAGTAAATAAGGTCCAAGATAATTGTCTCAAATCCTTACCAGCCAATGAGTGGCTGGTGTCTAATGTAAGATGAGTTGCTTATCTTTGCCCATTACAGAGTGAAACTATAACACACAAAATATTACCAAAACTAATTTTTTAGAAGGAGCCCAAAAATGCAATGGACACAATCTAGAGTTTAAGAGGCTCATAGAATCATAGAAGAGTAGGACTGGAAAGGACCTCGAGAGGTCATCGAGCCCAGCCCCCTGCCCTCATGGAAGGACCAAGCACTTTCTAGACCATCCCTGAAAGACATCTATCTAACCTCTTCTTAACTATCTCCAGTGATGGAGATTCTACCACCTCCCTTGGCAATTCGTTCCAGTGTTTGATCACCCTGACAGTTAGGAACTTTTTCCTAATGTCCAACCTGAACCTCCCCTGCTGCAATTTAAGTCCATTGCCTCTTGTTCTATCCTCAGAGGCAAGGAAGAACAAGTTCCCTCCCTCTGCCTTATGACACCCTTTTAGATACCTGAAAACTGCTATCATGTCCCCCACAATCTTCTCTTTTCCAAACTAAACAAGCCCAATTCCTTCAGCCTTTCTTCATAGGTCATGTTCTCTAGACCTTTGATCATTCTCGTTGCTCTCCTCTGGACCCTCTCCAATTTCTCCACATCCTTCCTGAACTGCGGTGTCCAGAACTGGACACAATATTCCAGCTGAGGCCTAACTAGCGCAGAGTAGACAGGAGAATGACTTCTCGTGTTTTGTTCACAACACACCTGTTAATGCATCCTAGAATCATGTTTGCCTTTTTCGCAACAGCATCACACTGTTGACTCATATCTAGCTTGTGGTCCACTATAACCCCTAGATCCCTTTCTGCTGTACTCATTCCTAGGCAGTCCTTTCCCATTCTGTATGTGTGACACTGATTGTTCCTTCCTAAGTGGAGCACTTTGCATTTGTCCTTATTAAACTTCATCCTGTTCACCTCAGCCCATTTCTCCAGTTTATCCAGATCCTTTTGAATTATGACCCTATCCTCCAAAGAAGTTCCAACCCCTCCCAGCTTGGCATCATCTGCAAACTTAATAAGTGTACCTTCTATGTCAATATCTAAATCGTTAATGAAGATATTGAACAGAACCGGTCCTAATACAGACCCCTGGAGAACCCCACTAGTTATACTTTTCCAGCAGGATTGAAAACTATTAATAACTACTTTCTGGGTACGGTTATCCAGCCAGTTGTTCACCCACCTTATAGTAGCCCCATCTAAGTTGTATTTGAGTAGTTTATTGATAAGTATATTATGTGAGACCGTGTCAAATGCTTTACTGAAGTCTAGGTATATCACATCCACTGCTTCTCCCTTACCCACAAGGCTCGTTATTCTATCAAAGAAAGCTATTAGATTGGTTTGACATGATCTGTTTTTAACAAAACCATGCTGGCTGTTCCCTATCACCTTCCAACTGCTTGCAGATGATTTCTTTAATGACCTGCTCCATTATCTTTCCTGGCACAGAAGTTAAGCTGACTGGCCTGTAGTTTCCTGGGTTATTCTTGTTCCCCTTTTTATAAATGGGTACTATATTTGCCCTTTTCCAGTCTTCTGGAATCTCTTCCGTCTCCCACAATTTTCCAAAAATGATTGCTAAAGGCTCAGATACCTCTTCTATCAGCTCCTTGAGGATTCTAGGGTGCATTTCATCTGGCCCTGGTGATTTGCAGACATCTAATTTTTCTAAGTAAATTTTAATTTGTTCTTTTCGTATTTCAGCTTCTAAACCTAGCCCTTTTTCACTAGCATTCTCTATGTCAGACATTCCTTCAGATTTCTCAGTAAAGACCGAAACAAAGAAATCATTAAACATCTCTGCCATTTCCGAATTCCCTGTTACTGTTTCGCCCTCGTCACTGACCAATGGCCCTACCCTCTCCTTGGTCGTCTTCTTGTTACCAATGTATTTGTAAAAAGCCTTCTTGTTTCCCTTTATGCTTGTAGCTAGCTTGAGCTCATTTTGTGCCTTAGCTTTTCTAATCTTGCTCCTGCATGCTCGTGTTGTTTGCCTATATTCATCCTTTGTAATTTGTCCTAGTTTCCATTTCTTATACAATTCGTTTTTCAGTTTGAGATCATGCAAGATCTCCTGGTTAAGCCAAGGTAGTCTTTTGCCATGTTTTCTATCTTTCCTATGCAGCGGGATAGTTTGCTTTTGGGCCCTTAATAATGTCCCTTTGAAAAACTGACAACTCTCCTCACCCGTTTTTCCCCTCAGTTTAGCTTCCCATGGGACCTTACCTACCAGCTGTCTGAGTTTACCAAAATCTGCCTTCCTGAAATCCATTATCTCTATTGTACTGTTTTCCCTCCTACCCTTCCTTAGAATTGTGAACTCTATGATTTCATGATCTCTTTCACCCAAGCATCCTTCCACTTTCAAATTCTCAATAATTTCCTCCCTATTTGTTAAAATTAAATCTAGAACAGCTTTCCCCCCAGTAGCTTTTTCAACCTTTTGGAATAAAAAGTTGTCTGTAATACAATCCAAGAATTTATTGGACAGTCTGTCCCCTGCTGTATTAGTTTCCCCAACATATACCTGGATAGTTGAAGTCCCCCATCACCACCAAATTCTGGGCCCTGGATGATTTTGTTAGCTGTTTAAAGAAAGCCTCATCCACCTCTTCCACCTGGCTAGGGGGCCTGTAGTAGACGCATAGTAGGACCCCATCCTTGTTTTTTACTCCTCTGAGTCTAACCCAGAGACTTTCAACCCGTCCATCTCCTATATCCATCTCTACCTCTGTCCAAGTGTGTACATTTTTAATATACAAGGCAACACCTCCTCCCTTCTTTCCCTGTCTGTCCTTCCTAAGCAGGCTGTACTCTTCAATACCAACATTCCAATCATGAGTATTATCCCACCAAGTTTCTGTGATGCCAACGATATCATAGTTGTATTCATTTATTAGTACTTCCAATTCTTCTTGTTTATTTCCCATACTTCTTGCATTTGTATATAGGAATCTCAGACATTGATTTGAAGAACAGTCCTTCCAAAATAGGGTGAAAGCATACCACCATGTCAGAGCAGCGTAGATTTTCCCACTACAGCCTATTATGTTTGGTTCGTGGATAGACAGGAGGCTGTCATTACCTGGGATACCAACTTGTTAGTTTTCACAAGTATTACATTCACTTCAATATGTTAGAAAAATGCAATTAAACTTCCACCAAGCAATGAAAGCTACTAAGTATGTAAAATTTTACATAACATTGCACTTACAGCTATTGTGTTTACAGTGTTTGGGAATCTACGAAGAGTGATCATTCATCCTTCAGCAGGGCATGAAAATGTAGGAAGTACACCAAAGACAACACAAAGTCCTTGTCTATAGGTAAAATTGCATCATTTTAACAAAACTGTGACATGACCAATTTGGCATCACCACATCTTTAGTTAAACTTCTGTATCTCCTTAGTTTATAAAAGCCCAACCTAGCCTTTCGGGGCGGGATTAGTATTTTTTTTAATCAAAATTAAGAGGGAGTTCCAATGCAAGACAATACAGAATTTCTATGAAGATGCATGAAAAACCATAGGGCTGTGTCATGAGGTTACAGGGACCCTGAGGCTACGTCTACGTTACAATATAAATTCCATTTTACAACACTGTGTTTTATAAATTCAATTTTCAATGTCTTCACCTCCCCACAAAGTTGAGTTAGGGCTGCCACACTAAATCGACACACATGGACTGTTGCAGCAATGCACTGTGGGAACCTATCCCACAGTCCCCTCAGCCTTGTACCAATCTGGGGTTTTTTTTGAAGTGCAGTCTGCAGGGAAAAAATTGCCCCACAAGTGGTTGTGGATATGTGATGTCATCTCCCCACATTGCTTTCCATAGGTGGAGAATGAGGGCAATGCAAGAGGTCATTTTTCAGAGGGCAAGAAAGAAAAGTAGGGAATCCCATGCAAAAGAAAGCCAAACAGGCTGGCTTCAGAAGGTGACAACCATGTAAACTGGTTGCTCGGCTGCTTTTCTCCTGTAGGAATAACATCTTTAGGTAAGACTTTTGCCTGATCAGCCAACTAGCATGCCAGGCAAGGGACTGTCATACCCACATGCCAGAATGACTTCGTGTCCTAGGATCACCCAGGTGACTGTGCCATCTCAGCTGGTCCCCCAGCCACTCTGCCTCCTTCTTGAAACTACTCCTGCTTGTCCAGAATGACGACTTTTATGCTATCATTCAAGTACACGCATGACTCCCCCACAGCCTAACTGCCACCTGGAGCAGTGGGAAAGGGGCTGGTGCCAGCATTGAAAAAAAATCTTGGCCTCACCTGCGATGTTCTGTGCAAGGAAGAAGCCATCACCCTGTGTTGGAGCTATTTTTCCCTGGGTAGATACGATCACTGTGCCGATAAAGAAGTTTCTCAGTGTTTCATGCAAGCATAACCCCCACAGCCTAGCTGCCACATGGTGCAGTGATGAAGGGGTGGGTGCCAAAGCAGGAAAAAAAAAAAATCTCTCTCCTGTTATAACCTGAGCAGGGAAGAAGCCACCACACTGTATTAGGGCTGTTTTTTCATGGGTAGATGCGATCACTATACTAATAATGAATTAAAAATGGGCCCAGGTGCCCACTTTTAATTTCCTGGGTTTCTGCTGCTGAATTCAAATTGGTGGACTTCCTGGTATCTTCTTCCTGCGCACCAGGAGAATAGCAGAGATGGAAGCAGCTAGAGTGGACAACCATGGAGCATTGAGGAAAACATAAGTGGCATCTCTGGAGGCCAATAAAGTCTATGTAAATAATTGCTGTTTCCATACTAGCATTAATCTGACCTTTTAAATTTGAACTTGCTGCTATGCCAACTTGCTTTATGAACGTAATAATATCAACCTTAGAGCTCCCTAAAATTGACCTAATGGCATTCACAATGAAGACAGTGACACTGTAAAATCGACTTCATAATGTAGTGTAGAAATAGCCTTAGACTGAAGGAGGAGACAGATGAGAGTGTATGGACACATGGAGATAGAGTGATAAAGTATTTGAACATGGGGACAGAAGGGAGGAGGGCACAGGACCACACAGGAGGGAGGTGTCTGAACTGGGGTGCATGGCCACATGGAAACAGAAGCAGATATGCCTGACTGAATGAGAGGGGCTGGGAGTGAGCCAGAATCTGCACGGGGGAAGCCCTTAAACAATCCTTCTATCCCACAAAAAACCACACACCACCACACCTCACAAACTGTGCTGCTCCCACCCACATCCAATAACCCTGAAAATTCACTCCTAGGCTCCCTCCCTCTTCTTCACCTTCTCCCTTTCCCACTTACTCCCTAAAGCCTTTGCACTGCTTCTGAGGGGTGCAAGAAATAGATTTTTGTATTATATTTTAAATGAATTATTACCCAATTTCCACATTTAATATGCCTAATAAGAAATCTATTTGTCAAAAAACACTTCCCTCAATCATTTTTGCCTGTTTGGTACAGAGATCCTAACAGGATTTTAAAATAAATTACATAAAAATTGAAACTGATGCCATTGTATTATGTTATGTTGACAAATAGCCAGAATTTTGCAGATTTTTTTTTTTTTTATAATTGTACACAATTAGCTTTTTTGGCACATAATTCCCCAAGAGTATTATTTTAACAAGGACAGAAGCAATCTTCCCTACTAAGTCAATCTGATCTAGCTCTAGACCCAAGACAATAATTTTTTGCCAACTTTTTTGAAAGTTCAGACACTCAGTAACTCTGAAAGTCAGGTCACTTCTATATCAGTACCTGCACAGGAATTTAACAGCCTAATTTTTAGGCATGCAGGTATCAAAATTTTGACTTATGTCCAGGTCAAAAACTGAATAATGGAGTCCACATTCTTACTAAATTGACGTAAACCTTTTGCACTTCTGGGCCAAAGTTCAACATTTTTTTCTTCAAAGACTGCTTCAATAGTGACCAGAACATCAGAAAGTTGATATTACGAAGGAAGAGGTGGTTACTGATAACCACCCTTCAAACAGTATTCCACAAGGACAATATGCTTTCCTGAAGTAATAAAATGTAATGCAGATTTAACCTGTCTAGTCCAGCAGTCTCTTGTCCAGCAACATCTGTAGGCCAGGATGATTCTAGTTAGCCAAACGACCACTGGCCCATGGCCCCATAAAGTTCGTTTACAGGCACCAGTTCTGGCTCTGTGTTCTGGGCTCTTAAGCTGTAAATTTACCCTTAAGTGTCTTCTAAGAACCCAGTAAGCAGTGGAAGTGTTGGTAATCCTACTAAAACAATACTCACCTCCCATGGTCCAGCAAGTTCTCTCATTCGGCGCCGATCAGGTCTCCAGGGTGCCAGACTAGAGAAGTTCAGCCTGTAGTTATGTAACATCAGTATATAATGCTGCCTGTATTTTTTTTCCCTAAGACCTATAAATTTCCTAGGAGAGGGAAGTGTTTCTTTCTTACATCAAATTAATAAGCAATTACCTAAACACCTTTATAAATAGTCTAGATGTTCCAAAAATGTTTTTGCAGGACACAATGTTTTATCGTTTAGCTACAGCAAGATTTTTTTTAAAAAAAAGGTGGGGGTACAAACTCTGGTCCAGATATATTCACTGTACAGGTTGCACCTCTGAAATCCAGGACACTCAGGTCCAGTAGTATCCGTAGTCTAGTATGACCATGGGTATTGCTGCACCAGAAAGCCCCAGCAGCCAGCAATCTGAGACCAGGAACCCCTGCTCAGGCTGGGAAGCCACAACTGGGCTGCTGACTAACGAACCAGCAGCAGCCAGTGAGTTATGGCCAGGGCACGACAGCCTGGTAGAGGCGAGGGAGATGCAGCCTGGCCATGGCTGGAGAGACTGTGCCAGCAGCCCAGGGAGCTGCAACAGGGGAGCCGGCAGCCCACAGCTCGGTAGTTGATGGCTGAGGACCACCAGACAGGGCCAGGGAACAGCAACATGCACCAGAGGGCTGGGGGCCAGGGAACACACCCAAGGGCTGGGGGTCAGGAAACAGCAGCATATGGCTGGGCCAGAAAGCTGGCACCTGGGAGTTGGGAAGCCAGCAGCCTGTGTCCAGGGCTGCAAGCCATGGGCGACAGCCAGAAAGTTTTTAGGGCTGGCTGCTGGGAGTAGGCCCACAGCCAGGAGGGGATCCTGGGAGCAGGGCCAGGGGCCAACAAGGGAGCACTGACCTCCCCGGATCCAGCACAATCCCTGGTCTGGGACCACTGAGGTTCCAACTGTGCCAGACCATGGAGGTGCAACCTGTATTTTACACACAGGTATGAGGGTAACAAATCCTCCACGAAGTTCACAGATCAAAGAAAGCAGACAGTTCAAATTTGGTACTCTGTAGGTGGCAGCTGCATATAAATATATACTAATTGATGATACAACCTTTCTTTATTTTAAAAGTTAGAGTATGAAACAAATCTGAGGTTTAACACTATTAAAGTACCTGCAAACGTATTAATAATTCAAGTATACACCTTCCTTGGTAAATTAACTGAGGAAAAATGAAATTGTTTAACCTCAAAGTACTCAAAAGACAAGATGACTAACGAAAATATTTAAAAATTCAGTGAGAAGTTTTGTTCTTTTAGGTAAGTATCAGAGGGGTAGCCAAGTTAGTCTGTATCTTCAAAAATCTGACAAAGCATGTCTTTGTCCACAAAAGCTCCTGGTCCAAAATATCTGTTAGTCTATAAGGTGCCACATGACTTCTTGTTGTACTTTTTAGATAAGAGATTTATTACTAATGAAAAACACAAGGGATTCTGTGTAAAGAGCGCTGAATACCTAACTGATAGATGCTAGAGAAGTTAAATTAATCCAGTTCCCAGTCCCATCTTTATTAGGAGTTTTGTAAACTAAATGAAACAGGTAGAAGACACGTAAGAGTCTCTTCACCCCCCAACATACCCAGAAGGCACGCAAACCCAAATTCCCTTAAACAAGGTGAGATCAACAAATGTAAACTTTTGCTAGATTAAACACACAAACAACTAAATACAATCAATACCTACTCTGGTGAAGAAAAGTAGACCAAGCCATGGAAAGCTTCACAGATACCAGAGCCAAAAAGGACTCGTGACGATTTAATCAGACATCTTGCTCAACACAGTCCACAGGGCCCTCAATTTCTGTGTCAACTAGACCCCATGTCTTTAAATGGTGACTGTCTTTTCTTAACACCTTCCCAGTAACGGAAAAATCAAACAACCCTTGGCAAGCTGTTCCAATGGTTAATTACGCTCACTCTTAAAAATGTCAACGTTATTTTGCAATGTACTTTATTTAGCTTCAATTTCCAGCCACTGGATATTGGTATACATTTGTCTACTACAAGGAAGATCACTCTAGTACGAAACGTCTCTTCCTTATGTAAGTGCTTGCACATTGTAGGTGCTTAAAAATAGGGGTTATGGACAGCTCAGTGTTTTGAGCATTGGCCTTGTAAACCCAGGGTTGAGAGTGTAATCATTGATGGGGCCATTTAGGGGTCTGGAGAAAATAGATTTAAAAAAACTGTCAGGGATGATTCTTGGTCCTGTTGAGAGGGCAGGGGACTGGACTTGATGACCTTTCAAGATCCCCTCCAGTTCTATGAGATATTGTGATCTAATCACCAATTAACAACCACTGAAAGCACAATTCCTTTAGTCATACTTCAGTCATTCTTCATGGCTCTCCTCTGAACTCTAATTTTTCAATGTCTGTCTTGATTTGTAAAAACCAAAAATAGACATAGTATTCTAAGAACTAGTGCACTACCACCACAAATACAGGTAAAATAACTTTTCTACCACAGAAACGTATAGTCCCAAGGATCATAATAGCCCTTTTGGTGCAGTGTTTCCCTGGAGCTCACATTTAACTGATTATCCACCATGACTCCAAACATCTTTTTCACCATCCTGGCTTCCCATGTTAGAGTCACTCATCCTATAAGTAAGACCTGTGTTCTTTGTTCCGAGTTCCGTGACTTTATTTAAGACTGCACTGTAGAACATGTACTTAAGACCAGTTTATGAAGCAACCCAGATAACTCTCATATTTATTATTTTTACCATTCCCTAAATCCTTGTATAATTTGCAAACATTCTCTGAAATTCTGTTTTCTTTCAGTTCACTAATAAATGTTAAATAGCACAGAGCCAAGAACCAATCCCCCGCCCCATCAAGATTCCCCATTTACAATCACATTTTGAGACCTATTAGACAGTTTGAAGCCATTTACCACGACATGCTAATTTTATCATTTTAGGTTTTTTTAAACCAAAATGATGTATGGTACTGAGTCAAATACCTTTCACAGACATCTATTACAACTGCGCTATTATCCTTATGGACCAAACTACTAGTTTCATAAAAAAATTTCAGAAGATCTACTTGCAAAGTACAAAGAAGTGAGGATTATGACTAGGCATATGGGCTCTGAGGAGGGGCTGGGAATGAGGGGATTGAGGTGCAGGAAGGCACTCTGGGGCTACAGTGCAGAGATCGGACACCTATCAGCCCTCTCTCACCAGAGCAGTTTAGGGTCAGGTAAGAGATCCCTTCCCCTGCTGCAGCATGTTTGGCAGGGATGAAGGGAGAGGCACCTTGCCATGGCAACTCCTCCAGAAAGGCTGGGTCACCACTCCATAGCCACAGCAGGTCACCCAAGAGAGATTCAAATGACATCCAGCTGATTAGTAGAGTGGCCACAACCAGCAGCATGTGTTCCTACTGCACATCCACACGACGATATAGTTTGTAGACTGACCTCAGCCGAGCCTGTAATAGTCTCGTGCAGAGATGTACGTGTCAAACAACAAATGTGGCTGCTGCCATGTGCTGCAGCAATTGCAAGCAGAGTTTGGCTGTTATCTGTGGACAGCTTTGTGCTGTTGAGATTAGGTCTGCTTGATGAAGAAGTGATGCTGTGGCCATGGTGTAGTCTAAATGAACTCCAATGAAGTCAAGCTGTTGCGGTGGGATTAAAGTGCACTTTGGTACTGCTTTGTAGACCAAGACTGTCGAAGACAGTTTCAAGTATAACTGCTTGTGCTGTATGTGGGAAGGACGAGCCTTTTAATATAACGATTCCAGGCCTGAAAAGGTGTGCAGCCACAACTGCAAGGGTGTTGGGAAAGACATTGGAGGCAGTAGAAAAGGCCAAGTGAGAGAACTCTTATTGGAAGTGGTAGTTGCCAACTACACAGCAAAAGGGTATCACCCATGTGCGGGATGTATGGCAATACGAAAATATGCATGTTGAAGTCGAGGGTTGATAGCCAATCTCCCTTCTTCAGTGCAGGGCTTATGACGGCGAGGGTAACCATTTTGAAATATCGTGTACAAATGAATTTATTCATGTTGTGCAAGTCTATTATGGGCATCCAGCCCCATTTTCTTGCAAGAAAAAGATGTGAAAAAACCCTGGTCCCTGCTGTTGTGGAAGGCGTTCTATTGCACGTATTTGCAGGAGATGGTTGAATTCCTGCATGAGGAGTGCCTCATGAGATGGGTCCCTGAAGAGAGGATGGGCATGGAGGGGCGGGGGGAGATGCAACTGGGAGGCAATATCCAGTTCTTACAACTTCTAGCTCCCATTTCTCTGTTGCGAAGGTAGTCCAGACCGAGCAGATGGTTGCTAGACAATCCCCAAATGGAACAGAGATGGTGGTGACCTGCCATAGAGAGCTTGAGGCTACTGGCCCCTGGACAAAGGCTTCAAAGTATTCGTTGAGATGTTGAATGCTGGGATGCAGATGGCTGGCCAACCTGTGGCCAATGTCTCCTTTTTCTTGCTTACAACTACGGTCATACTGCCTCTGGGATTGTGTGTAGGGCATGCTTGTGCATCTCTGGTTGAAATCCCCACCCCGTTTTCTTTTGTTCTCGGGTACACGTATGCCCAGCATTTTTAAAGGTAGACCTGGAGTCCTTCAGACTGTGCCAAGTTTCATTGGTCAATTCCACAAAGAGCTGGGAGCCCTCAAAAGGTAGATCCTCCACAGTGAATTAGAATTCTTCAGGGAATCCTGAGATGCAACCAGGATGTCCATCTCATCATTAGTTCTGTGGAAACAGACACTGTGGTGGTGTCTGCAGAATTTAAAGCAGCCTGGAGCACGGCCCAAAAGATGAAGGAGCCATCTCAATCATGTACAGAAGACATTTAATAAAAGGTGGACATTTGCATTAAAACATGGGTATATTTTGCTAGACAAGCTGCGTAATTTGCAATTCTGAACTTCAGGATGGCCAGTTAATAGGGTTTTCTGCCAAATAATCTCGGTGCTTCCAGTTCCTATTACAGGGAGTCAACTGCACAGCATTGTGGCCACTGCTATGGTTCACAGCATCCACCACTATAGAATGTGGGGTGGGTTAGTGGGATGGGAGTTTTATCAGACCATTTGCAGGAAGGATGAATGGTGGCCAGGGATTGCCATGCTGTCTTTGTTGCATCTGTCAGTGTGGGACAGGGAAAGCTTCGCAGCTGGGACAGCATGTACAATATCCATCAGTCTGTCCTGAATCTCTGGTAATTGTTCCAGGGAGACATCTAGCAAGTCAGCCACTCTCTTGTACAACTTCTAGAACAACTTAAAATTGTCTCCCAAAATGGAGGCATTCTAGTATCATCAGATGATGAAGAAAATACATATGCTGGAGCTAAGGGGTCTATGTCTCTATGCTCCTCTAGCAATTCTGTACCCTCCTCAGGGCCTATTATAGATGGAGGGTCTGGAGTTGCTGAGGCCTGTCTGATCAGTGAGATGAGGCTGATTCTTACAGTGGTCGAAGTTGCTGAGCTCTACACGTAGCCCAGGAGACACTGGCAGAATTTGGAGACACTGGCATTAGTGAAATTAGCCATTGTGGTACTTAGAGTTGGGGGGAGGGGGGACACGGAGTGGTTCTAAAGAACTGAAATTACTATAGAATTAACAAATAAATGAATAAGCAAAAGTAAAAAGGTACGTACCAATGGTTCTAAGGAAGGGTTCAACACAGCACTGCTAAGTTCCAACTGAAGGCAGCAGCAGTAAAGAAGGAACTGAGGGGATGGTTGTCTGTGCATGCGGGATAGTGGCACTGACCGGCACATGCTGGCTGTCCCTCATGTGCAGCCTACCAAGGGTACTGCTACCAAAAGTCTCTGACCACAGGTGCAAGGGGCACAGACACCTAAAGTGTAGCATCCATAGCGACATTCCTCAGAAAAGAACGCTCGGTTCATTTATGTAACAAAGCCTTGATGGGTGGAGCAGTGCACATGTGCCTGTGTGACAAGATGAAAATTGGGTCACATATCTTCCACAAATATAGCACCATGTACTATTTCCTAAATTTATGAAACTGAAGTTATCTAAAAAGATTACCCAACGTATATCCTCCTAGCTAGATGTGGGTCAGATGTATGGCACATGGTAGGATAGTGACAGCTGTTTAGATGCTGCAGAAATGTCATTTTTACAAATAAATTATGAGAACGTAGACGAAGAACATGTATGGTGGGTCCATTGGATCTTTCGCCATTTGCAAGAAAGCTCACTGGCCCACTGGTAGAAAAATGGGGAGCTCTGAGTTTTGCACTGGCTGCAGTTAGTAAAACTTGCTAATATGTATATTCTCAGACTGAAGAGTGGCCCTGGCATTTTTATCGGAGTGGAGGAACTCAGTCTGACTGAAGAAATAAGATTCATCAAAAGGTTGTTCCCTCTATGGCAGTGATGTCCAAACTTTTCCTGCCATGCCCTCCTGATCAGTAACAGAACATGTCTGTGCCCACCCCCCATCACTGCATAGTTGACTCAGCACAGGAGACTGGGTGGAAGCCAGAATTGCAGGTAAAGTTGAGGATGGAGAAGCAGCAGCTAGATGTGGAGCTGGCCTCAGGCGGGAGTACACCAGGGGCTACAGCTGCAACTGAATGGTGCTGCCTCCCTGCCCTCCACGCCACAGGAATACACCCACAGTTTGAGGACCACTGCTCTATGGTGTTCTGCACTTCCCTTGAGAAGCCTGACAAAGGCAGCCACGACTCCCTCACAGCATGTCAATCCCCGAAGCTATCGTCCACAAAGAATTGTCTACCCTGTCCTGGAGTCTTGTTCTTGCATCCAGTTTTTTTTCCCCAGATGACTGCCTGGAAGTGGACTGAATATTGCTGGGGAAGTTTGTCAGCAAAGTCTGCCAATTTCCTGTATGTAAGGAAGCTGTATTTAGCTAAGACAGCCAAGTAACTGGAGATATGAAATTGGAGGCTGGCAGAGAATACCTTGCAACCCAGATCCAGTCACTTTCCATCTGTCTGCCAGGGTGGAGTATGTGTATTGCTGTTGGGCCCATTCCATTGCTGCCTGTATGATGAAGGAAATGGTTGGGAGATGAGAGAACAGAAACTCAGATCCCTTTACAGCTACCCACACTTGAAGGTGGTTATGCACATGATTGGAGTATGTCAGGCAGTCTGGACAGCATTTTAGATCAGAGTCAGTCTGGCTCCCCCCACCATTACTGCATAGTTGGCTTGCATTAAGATGTATAAGATGCCAAGCATTTGGTATTGTTTGTCCTGTACATCCTCCAGTGGAACGTGGAGGGCATCCGCTATCCTAAATAAGAGTTCCTCGAATTGACAGTAGTCTTCCAGGGATGAGGAGGAAGTAAAATACACTGCAGCATCTGGAGTTCTGACAGTACTTTTGGAATCAGAGCGTTCTCCAACATTGGTTTGGAATGCCCACTCAATGACGGTCACACAGGCAAGATAAAGTGGAGCAGGAAGGTTATTAATGTACCTACTGCAGCCATGACTCCTAGTAGGAGCAACAAGACAGATTCAGCGGGGCTGCTTCTCCATTGACATAACATCTGGATGCAGCAATATCCTTCTAGGGCTGGGAGGAATACTTACTGCCTGCTTATATGCACGCTTCCCTTACTCACAACTAGGCCCTGTCATGGGCTTCACAGCACTGGTAGCTATAGAACCAGAGCCCGTGGTAGGAAGCATGCTCCTTGACTGCTCAGACCAACCTAAGATGGGGTTCCCTGATCTGGATATGACTTCAGCCTCATGGCAAATTCCATGAGTTGTAGCACAGCCTTCCCAAGTATGACTTGGCTGGAGAAGCAGCTACAGCATACAGATGCAATGTAAATGTAGCTTTAGTGCTCACTGCTGACTGAGAACAGGCCAGGGCAAAAAGCACAGATCCTGAATCCCAGTGTCTTCTGCACAATCCAGTACCCAGATGTGGGTGCTGGGGGTGGTGCTGGGGGGCGGGAGATCTGGCAAAATAGCATTAAAGTCCTTAAAATCCTAAAAACTGTTAAATATTAACAAAGTATATCTCAAGAGACAGGAGAACACTAGAGGCTCCAACTATGACCATGTGGCAGTGAGCAGGAATGGAGATCATGGTCAATTGACCCTACCCTTTATTAACTCAGACAAAACCATGAGATTCTATTCTGAATACGATATCTAATAATATAAATGAAAATAAGCCTTTCAATTGCTCAATCAAGTTAGAGGATAAAATGCTGTTTTAAGAAACTTCACACATGCACAAAAGACCAAGTCAATTTTTTCAGTCATTTCTGGTTCCTATTAAATATCTAAAGTACATATGAGGAAGAACAAGAAGTTATTTATATAAACTACTATAACAAAGAAGGAGTAAGTTGCTAAATTACTATTTTTGGTATGCAAATTACAAAACTGGATGTAATGTAACAGGAGAAAAGAATGTAAAGTTACTTCTTATTTTTATTTTTTGCAGAGTAGTTTAGACTTGGCCTCTTACTCCTTTCTATCTTCCAACCCCATGAGAGATGAATTAATGCTATCCACTAACATCAATGTAACTCCCTATCAATTCTAGTAGCGGTCAGGGAAAATTGGCTGTCATCGCAACTTTCCACAGATAACCTAAGGTATATAATCAACAGTCAGGTAATTGCTGAGAAATTACATTAATCTGGGAAATCAAACCAAAAGATCTTCCTCACCAACTAACATTCTGTCTCTACCTACATGTAAAGTAATCCCTTGATTGGAGAGGGGTTGGGGAAACACTCCTCATGCCTGCTAGAATCAGTCATTTTATATCAACAGTCACTCTGGCTCCTCCCACCATTACTGCATAGTTGGCTTGCATTAAGATGTATAAGATGCCAAGCTTGAAGTTTCCCTGCTCCTGACAGGAATGGCTGCCTGACTTGCAGCTACTCTCTCTAACAGCAGCAGTTTCCACTCCTGTCAGGGGCAGCAGTCGCATTAAACCAAGACACACACAACTTGACTGAGCATATCTCAAGGACTTACTGCATGTGGATTTCTTGGAGTCTCAGAAAATACATTCAATGGAATTCTCACCTCATTCCCCAGCACTGGCATACATGACATTTATAAAAGGCATGCAGTTCTACACCTGCATGCTCTTGGAAGTTAAAAACAGCATCCTCCACACACCATGACTTTGAATGTTCACTATGTGCAAGGTGACTCCACGTGGAGGATGACAGTTCATTCTACAATGTGTTCAGGAGCCAGGCAGAACTATCCTGCAGGTGGAATTCAGCCCTCAAGCTACCAGACTGAGCATGGATTTTTTTTTTTTTTGGGGGGGGGGGGGGGGGAGAGAGAGAAGAGAGAAATTCTGGGGTGGGGGTCGGCAACCAAAATAGCAACAAGAGACATTTTTTCCAGTTCAGTAAAAAAATTCAATAATTCAAGAGCCACAATGCATGTGAATACGAGACAATCCTTAATGAATAATGTCAAACCATACTTTTTGTAACCGCTATTTTAAGAAAAGCACACACACTTTGTAATGTGATACATGTTTACTGCAGGAAGTTTACAAATTTTTTTTTACATATTCTATTTCCTCACACTTTATCTGTGAGTTTGTACCACTGTCTTCCTGACTAACTCCCTAACCTTCTCTGTCTCTGGAGGATGCGAAAGGGAGTTATCCGAAGTTTTATGATCACCTATTATTTGCTATTTAGATAGCAGTTGCTCATTTTTGGGCTTTCAGACAATCACTGTTTATCAAAAAATAATCAGGAGGTTTTTTTGTTTTTTTTTTGTTTTTTAAACTTTCCAATTATAGTGTCAGGAGTCAAAGAAGTCCTTAAAGAACCGCCTGCAGCTCCAGAGCCACAGGTTGCATAACCCTGGTTCTGAGGTATGCAACTGTATGCTATAGTTCCATAGAAAAGGATACGGAAAAATAGCAGAGTGGAACCAAACTCTTGAGAACAGAGTGAGGGGGATTTACACAGAATACCTAAAAAATCGTGCTGTGGCTACCCAAAACAAGAGACTTCACAAAAGCTAATCTTAGCTTTCACTGCTGCACTGAAGGGACAGCAATGGAGGCTAATTTCAGCAGGACAGAACCCTTAATGAATTAAGAGCCAGAAGAGTGGAGGTTTTTTTTTCTTTTAGGAAGTATGTACAACTTTTGGATGTACCAAATGTGGCCATAAACAGCAGTTTAAACCCATTTTAAACATGTTTTAAAATGTATTTACCTCCACGCTTTTTAGGAGCTTCAGGTTTCATTTTAACGATATTTCTGCTTCTAAATTCAGGCCCTTTAAAATCATCTTTGTCTTCATTCAGCACTGGCTCTGGTTGTACAACCACTGTACCTAGAATGATTTCATTTAAAAGTGGGAAACCATTACACATCCAAGTGACATTCAAGCGAAGAGAAAGCCAACATTACACATTTTTCCCCCAACAAACTATACTACTAAGGTTGACACATTACCTACTGCATAGATATCCACATCATAAATATCAGTGCCACACACCTCAAACGTAACACATTCATATCTTTGATCGTACGAGATCAAAGACTGCACTGATTATAGAGAGAGTGAACTATACTCTACCCACAGATGTAGCCCACGAAGAACAGAGTAAAGCGTAACAGTGAGACAATATTGCAATGCAAGTGTTCTGTGGCTCAAAGAGCTTCTTTACAATAGCTGAACATCTCTCAAAAAAGTCTTAGAAATTTCTTCCTTCTCATACCATCAGGAAAAACACTCATTTTTTCTTTTACAGAGTTCTTAAATTTACTAAAGCTCAAACAAAACAGGGCAATGCTAAACAAAGTTGCATCAAGAAAATAGTGTAATTTTACATTTAGAGAGGTTTCTCAATTGTGTGTCGACAAGGAACTTGCAGTAATACAACATTCTGTAAAAATAGCCCTGCAGTGAATGCTACTGATACAAGGAGCAGTACTGGTCTCTCTGAAATTAGAAATCTTACTATCGTTTACACAGAACTAAAAAAAGCAAGCTTTTTGTTGTTGTTGCTGCTGCTGCTGCTTTTAACCATGCTAAAACGAAGAACAGTATGCAAAAGCGACTTTTTAAGAATCATGCCTAAAAATAACCCAACACTGACACGTTTTTTTTTGTTGTGTTTTGTAACATGTTTTGCACTCTGCAATAACCTCTGAAGCTCTTAACCAGGTAAAATTTTGAAAGTCACTTATGAGAACTAAATACCATTCTCAAATGGGATTTAAGTACTTAGGAAAATTTTACCTTGAATATTTAAGAAAGAACAAAACCAAAATAACATTTCCTATTTCACGTCTTTATTTCTATGAAAATCTGGATTCCATTGCATTTTTTAAATTAAATAATCAGTTCATTCTGGTAGGTACAGCACTTATGTAGTAGGGCTGAAAATAGACATTGCAAAAAAAATTTTAACACATTCAATGTTATATTCATAGCAGATCCTCAGTATCCTCATTTGTAAGGTTAACACTGTATATAAATAAATAAATAAAAACCAGACACAAGTATACAACATTTCCTTTTGCAGCACTTACACATGTTACATCATAACCTTGAAACTACTTCACAGAATTCAGACACACAGAAAATGTATCAACTACCTTTTGGTAAGCTTTTCATATCAACATCATTTTCTGAGTTTTCATTTGAAACATCTTCATTTATTGTTTCAGTTAAGATTTGCTCATCATCTGATCCAACATACTTTGTTACAACTGAAGGTTTCCTGTATGATCAGAAAAAAAATCCACATGAGATCTTTTATAGCACTACAGGTGTACATGGCACTATGCAATCAACAACCATGTCATTGGTACAGAAATCTTGTAATTTTAAGGTTTTTTTTGTTTTTTTGTTTTAAATATAAACTACATAAAATGACGAATCAGAGAGAAATAGACAAGTGAGAGTGACAACAGTAAACAAAAAAGGAACATTGTTCTTAGACATAGTGGGTTTTTTTAAAATGTCCTCCCCGTGAAAGGATTACATATTATTTAGTTTTACATATTTGAGAAGGATGTGAAGGACAGAACCATAAGGTTTACTAAAAGGCAGCAAAAGAAAAGAAGGACTATGATAAGTTAAGGTTGCTAAAATACAGTTACTTTTGGCCAGGATATTTGTTTTCTTTAGACACTAACCAATAAGCAATTACCTTAGTGAATTACTTCTTGAAAGAAGTAGAGGGGAAAAAGAAGATGAACTCAAGTGCATCAGACTGGAAATATTTGCCTGACACACCCCGACAGCTACAGGTATTCATTCTACTGGTAACCAGCAATGTGTATTTCTGATTCAGGTAAACTCATATAGGCCACTTGGATACAAATAAATAATTTTTATGGAGGGAAAACACGTGTGTGATGAGTAGTTCTGAAGGAGGAGACCCATGAGCACTTATTTCTGGTGAGCCTTGAGATAGTCTTTAGGGTATCTCATTTTCTTTGTTAATAAAGCCCTAGTTCAGAGTAAGGGGGTAAATTTGGACTTGACTCAGTGAGACTCCTCAGCTGGTGCAAATCAGCCTGAACTTACATGGCTCTATGCCAATCTACAATTTACAGTAATCTGGACCCACATGGATTGTTTATACAGACCATGTCAGGAATGGCATGTAGTTAGAAATAGTATTACTCACATTTTTCTTTTCAAACTAACCTTTTTGAACGTGATGATCCCAAAGATTTTGATCTTTCTGAAGAGCTATTTCCCTAAAGCAAGGAAAAATATGAAGTCACAAATATGTTAGTATGTGACCAGAACACACATCAAAAACTTGGATTATACAGCAGCAACCAGAAGTCAATTTCTGCCTGAGTTTAAACCAATCATATCCCATTTCTCGTAAATACTACATTTCACATCAAGGTCAGCAAAGCAAAAATTAAAGTTTTGCTTGTAAATGTGCAGTGCTGTAATTAATGCAATTAATTTAATGGGAATACTAGTCTCAGACATTTTAGTGTCATGTTAAGTAACCCTGCTCAGGAGAGTTTGGCATTCATAGAATTTTAAGAGGGGGAAGGACAGCTCAGTGGCTTGAGCATTAGCCTGCTAAACCCCAGGTTGTGAGTTTAATCCTTGAGTAGGCCATTTAGGGATTGAGGCAAATAGATGTCAGGGATGGTGCCTGGTCCTGCCAAGAGGGCAGGGGACTGGACTAGATGATCTCCTGAGGTCCCTTTCAGCTCTATGAGATGTGTACCTTCAATTATTTAAAAAATAATTTAAATTAGCTGAATTAAATTATGAGACTTTTTAGTTTACAAATCATGACCTGGATTAAGATCTTTTAAAATTAATATACACTTTGAACCCCACCAAACATATGCTGCATGAGAAATTATAATATTATCATTTCAGCAATTCACAGAAATGTATATTATATTTCTACACACAACTGGTAGGAAACTGAGGAAGCATTACAAGTCCTGCAATTCCCCATCCCACAGGGTCCATTTAACAGTTAAGGCTCAAACTTCACAACTTTCAGTGCCAAGTACAAGGAGAGTCTCATTCAAAAGCATATAATTAATATTCTTGGGTCACATATGGGTGCTCCCAATCCATAAGAGCATCTTCACTGTGGAGTCAACTCAGGTGAATGTGAGCATCTGGACTGGCCCAGATCCTGAACTAATGGCCATACTGCATAGCCATACCTCAGTATGTCCATTCAACTGCCACCACACTGGTGCTCTATAACCTCATAAACCACTAGCTCAACCTTTTAAATCACTTCCCATTATTTCAGGCTACAATAAGCTGACCCACTCTATGCTTCTTCACCAATGACTCATGGGAAAATCTCTTTGCCCTTGTAGGCTCACGGGACATAATGTGGGACGGAGGTAATGAAAAGTTATAAGCCATTGAATGGCTTCACCTATGTTCTGGGCTTTACCAGTGGCCAGAAACCAGATTCAAGAAAATACTAGCCTAAAAGTCCCAGTTATTCTGCAGTTCAACCGAGCCTTAACATGTTGTTCAAACCGCTTTAAAAATTAAAACAAAAATTTAAAAAATACAAGAGAAAGATTCTGCTAATGTCTCATTGTCCTAAACAACATTTTTCAAATTTCTTAACTCTACTTATGCATATAACACCATTTATATCTCAATCCTTTTTAATAATATAACTTCTAGAACTATCAAACAATTAAAATTAGTTGTGATTAATCAATTTTTAATCACACTATTAATAGAATGTAAAAAAATTTCAATTGGCATTGTCAAATACATTGATTTCAATTACAGCACAGAAGGCTAAGTGTGCAGAGCTCCCTTTATTTTACTTTTGATTACAAATACTTGAACAGTAAAAAGAAAAAATAGTGCTTTTCAATACATCTCATCGAAATACTGTTGTGTGATCTGTTTATTGTAAAAATTTAACTGACAATGTAGGTTTTTTTTTATTTGGTTACATAACTGCACTCAAAAACAAAACCATGTAAAACTTTAGCACTCATAAGTCAACTCAGTCATCTTATCCATCCAATTCAGCTAAGTCAAGTGGATTCATTTATATTTATGGGAGACAATGCTGCTCACTTCTAATTTCCAGCATCACTTGACAGTTAAAAAAGGTGTTCACATGGCACTTTTGTAGCCAGCAGTGCAAGGTATTTACATGCCAGTTATGCTAAATATTTGTGTGTCCCTTTGTGCTTCAGCCAGAATGCCAGAGGACATGCTTCCATGCTGATAACATTCATACAAAAATAATGCATTAATTACATTTGTGACTAAACTCACTGGGGTAGAAATGTTTGTTTCCTGTCCTGTGTTTTACCTGTGTTCTGCCATATATTTCCATGTTACAGCAGCCTTGGATCATGTGACCCAGTATATCTTGTTCAATTTAAGAACACAATCATTGCAGATTTGACAAAAAGCAAAGAAAGACCCAATGTCAGATTCTAAGGATAGTTACAGCACTTGACCCAAGATTTAACAACCTGATGTGACAAGATATGAAATATACTGTCAGAAGTCTTAAAAGAGCAACACTCCAGTGAAGAAGCTACATAACCCAAACTACCAAAAAATAAAAACAACTCTCTGTTGACAATACCTTACTCAGAGAGTAACAACAAACATATGCCTGTTCTAACTGTTTTGGATTATCATCAAGCAGAACCTTTCGTCAGCATGGAAGTATGTCCTCTGGAACGGTAGCCAAAGCCTAAAGGGGCGTAAAAATGTATAGCGTATCCAGCACTGCAATGGGACTGAGTGGCTGCCCACTGACCTGGAGGTGGAGGAAGCCCTCTGGGAGCCATTTTGGGCAGAGCTTAACCCCTCCCAGTCACCTGACTGGAAGTCAGGAGGTGGGCCAGGAATATAAGTGCCCATCTTGAGGACTCAGTCTGTCTCCAGCCTCTGGAGGAACTAGAGGTCTGCCCTGCACTTGCTGTCTGGGACCCTGAGGACTGGCCAGGCCCCCCAAGATGCCAGCTAGACCTGGATCCCCTGGAACCCCTGAGAGACCGCCCTGACCCAGAGTACTGGCCTGATCACCTGCCTTGGCCTGCACCCTGAGTCTGGCTGGAACCGCAAGACCTGCAAATGGCCACGGACTGGGCTAGACTCCCTGGTCCCCAGTTGGTCCTAGATCGCCTGGAACCCCTGAGAGAGCAACCTGACCCAGTCTGCACCCAGAGTCTGGCTGGAATTGTGAGATCTGCAAGAGGCAGCAGACTGGCCTGGACCCCAGCTGGTCCTGCATCTCCTGGAACTCCTGAGAGACTAGTCTGACCCAGAGGAGCGGCCAGAACTCTGGACCAGACATGCACCCCAAGTCTGATGGGAACTGCAAGATCTGCAAGCAGCCACCAACTGGCCTGGATCCCCTGAAATCCCCTAGAGACAGGCCTAATGCCCAGTTACGTGCCAGGGGAGAATGGAAATGGCCCAGGGAATAATGAGGTCTGTTAAAGGACCTCAGGGCAGTGTGTTGCGGTGTGGATCGCCACTGACAGGGCCCTGGGCTGGGGTGCAGTGGAATGGGCGGGCCTGCATCCCCCAACTGAGCGACAGTCTCCTCCTCCCCACCAACACAGGCAAATTGCCTGCACCCCTCCTGAAGAAGGAGACACTGTTTGCTGGGTTACCAGGCCACACCTGAGACTGTTTACTGCCCTGCCCTGAACCAGGGCCTGGGCTCCCTAAACGGCTAATTGTGTTTGCTGCCCCACACTGAGCCAGGGCCTGGGCACTCAGAACTGTGAAAACACTGCCTGTTTGCTGCCCTGCCCTGTCCAAGGGCTGAGTATCTGAACCAGCAGCATTTGGTTGCTGGCTGCCTTGACCCAGGGTTAGGGCCCCTGACTTGGGCTTATTTACCTTTTGTCCACCTGAAGCAAGGCCAGGTCTCTGAATTGTTGCCTCTTGCCCACCGGAAGCTAGGCTGGGTTCATGGACTATTTATTTGGGCGGTGGTTTTAGCTCCCGTAGTAGTGGGATGGAGTGGCCACCCACTGACCCAGAGGCAGATGAACCCCTCCAGGAAGTCAAACCAGATACAGGAATATAAATACCTTGCAATGCCAGCTACAAAACTACTGGTTGGACCTCCCTGGTCTGCTATCCTGTGAACGTGGGAAGTCCTGAATAAAGCAATCTGCCAGACCAGGGGAGGTCTGCTGCCACCAGCACTGGCTCCCCGTCCCAGCTCCCCTATCCTGCCTGCCATGGCCCTCTGGTTCCCACATCCAAGCTGCACTCTAAGCCGTCAGCCCTCCTGCTGCATGAATCCTGACACCCAGGGCTCTCTGGTCCTTGAATCTTGGCACCCAGGGCTCTCTGGCAGGATCACAGATGGTGCCAGACCAGAGAGTATTGTTTAGGGAGGTACAACCTGTACAATATAAACACCTGTTATCACAGTCAGGTGACATTGTAAACAAATAGGCAGCATTATCTCCTGTAAATAAAAACAAACAAACTTGTTTGTCTTAGTGATTGGCTGAATAAGAAGGACGACTGATGGACCTGTAGGATCCAAAGATTTATGTTATTTTGATTTTGAGTGCAGTTATGCCACAAAAAGATCTATAATTGAAAGTTGCACTTTCACAACAGAAATTGCACTATAGTACTTGTCCAAGACAAACTGAAAAATACTATTCCCTTTGTTCATATCTTATCCGGTGCAATTATTTGTAATAAAATATCATGTAAGAGCTGTAGACTTCATTCTGTGTTGTAATGAAATCAATACATTTAAAAATGTAGAAAAACATCCAAAATATTTATAATAAATTTCACTTGATATTATTTTTATTATTTAACAGGGCTCTAAAAACTATGATTAAACATTAATTTTGAGTTAATTGCATAAATTAACTGTGATTAAGAGCCCTACTATTCATGAAAAGTGGAAAAATTTACCACTATGCAATTTCACAAAATTGCAGCAGCTCCCTTCTGCTCAGCAAAGACTTAGTAGTTTTTTAGAAGTCATACAACTTGATAACTCAAAGTGTACATTTACTCATACATTACGAAGTTTCATAAGAAAAATAGTCAAAATTAAGAAAACTTTGAATTTCTTACTTTTTCTTTTTAAGCTGTGACTGCTTATATGCTTGTTAAGTTATAATGGATGTCATTCATGTATACTTGGAAAGTTATATTATGGTTTTATACCTTAACTTTTAGGAAAAAAGTTCCCTACTCAACTTTCACATTCAGCAGATATGGAAGTGTAATCCACTACAGATTTAAATTCAAATGTAATTAATATCTTATATACCACTGCAATACCAGCATTACTATAAATCTAACAGGTTGAACCTCTCTAGTCCAGCACCCTTAGGACCTGACCAATGCCAAGAGATTCTGACAAACCACAGGAAGTCACCATTGTCTACCAGCATTACCAACATCTGCACTGCTTACTACTGGGCACTTGGAAGACATGCAGGAGTAAATTACAGCTAAATAACTGCACAGAACACTGAGAGCCAGGACTGGTAGCTGTAAACCAACCTTATGGGACTGCAGAAAACTGGGCCACACTCACGATAAGTGGACATCCAGCTAACTGAAATCATACTGGCCTATGGATGCTGCCAGACTAAAGAGAAGTTCAACCTGTATACCATATACGTTATTCCTACCTCTTCCCTGCTGTTTTCCATCAGAGTTGGACTATTTTCAGGTCCACTACTTTTACCTGTACAGAAGGCAAAAGGTGTAATTCACTGAATCACAGAAATCACTATCAGTTCCATAATTTGTAAATAATTTAGAACAGGGGTGTGCAAAGTAGAGGGCGGGTCCCCTCGACGGAGGAGTGGGCAGGTAATTTCATAAGGAGGGACACAGCATGATTGGCTGCTGGGTCTCATGCTCATCTCATTAAAGCTGTTGAAATGTTACATTAAGAAAGCATGTGTACTCGTATTTACATATCCATTAATAAAGCTTTTACATTCTCATGTGTGTCGAAAAGAGTTTTTTCTATATGAACATAATTGAAATTTGTCAGTTTGGATTACATTAGACAGATTGGGGAGCCCCAGCTAAATTACAGGGATGAAAAGTGGGACCCAATATAAGAGGTTTGCTCACCCCTGGTTTAGAATAAACATTTTATCGGCATGACCGAAACATTATTAAGGGGACAAGTAGTGGGGAGGAGCGAGTTTTACACATGAAAATAAAACCTATACATAAGACTACTGCATCATTTATTGCAAAATTTTATTTAGGTTTTGTTTTAATGTTACTGCTACTATTTTCTACTTTTTCCACCAATAAAGAAATCATACTACAGGAGTCAGAGTGCAACCATAAATACTTCACATGAAAAGCAGTATCAACCAATATACACATAGGAACAGGACTGGAAGAGGTCTCAAGAAGTCATCTAATCCAGTCCCTGAAGTGATGGCAAAACAAAGTGTTATCTAGACCGTTCCTGACAGGTGCTTATTTAACCTGCTCCAGTGATGGAGATTCTTGAAACCTCTGTACTTAATACTGTGATGTTAAGAACTGCTATATCAAGCACTGAGCTAACACTGCTAAAAGTGACGTACCCATTTGATATTGTGGAGACTCCTTGTCCAGGCATTCAGACCTATTTCTAGCCTTAATGAACTTTAGGACACCACATCTTAAAACGTGATCAGTCCAGGACTGAGTACTACCTGTATTATGCTTATCTATCACCAAAAGACAGGAAAAGAGAGTTACTTGTTTTGTAACTAGTACCAGAGAGGTAGCCATGTTAGTCAAAAACAACAAAAGTCTATAATGTGCCACAGGACTTTACTGTTTTGTAACTGGTGTTCTTCACGATGTGTTGCTCATATCCATTCCACATTAGGGCGCATGTTCACCACATGAACTGGTGCAGGAAGATTTTCTTTCAGCAGCATCCATAGGAGTGCAGCTCCGGCAATCTGTAGAGTAGCGCCACCACAGTGCAGTATAAAGGGTGCTGCATACTCTTTCCACCCTCAATTCCTTCCTCCCAGAAACTCCAACAGTGGGGAAGAAAGGTTGCTTGTGGAATGGACATGAGCAACACATCTCAAAGATCATCAGTTATGAAAGAGGTAACTCTCTTTTCTTGAGTGATTGCTCATGTTCTTTCCTCATTAGGTGACTTCAAGCACGACCCATGGAGGTAGTTAGAAGTTCATGGCTGCATTATTGCAGCACAGCCCTGCTGAACCAAGCATTATCTCTGACCTTCTGCAGAAAGGTGCAGTGAGGTGTAAGTGTGTGGACTGAGGACCACATTGAGGCTCTCCAGATGTACTGGATCAGCACTTGCACCAGAAAGGCCAACTCTTGGGCTCTGGCTGAAAGGGCCTGAATGATCTGCATAGGGGGCAACCTTTGCTAGTTCATAGCAGGTCCAGGCACATGAGGTAATCCAGTTGGCCAGATGCTATTTGTACACCAGCAGGCTTTTCATCCTGTTGGATGTAGCGACAAAAAGTTAACTTGCAGAAAGGCCTAATGCGTTCCAGTTAAATAGCCATGGTCCTCTGACACCTAGCTGCTTCTCTTCCTCTGTCCTGTGAGGTTTGGGGCAGAACACAATTGAGAAGATATCCTGGTTCACATAGGAGAAGACTGCCTTTGGTAGGAAGGCCAGATGGAGCTGAAGTCAAACCCCATCCTTGAGGAAAACAGCATTGGGAGGTGGGGAAGGGAGAGAAGAGCCTCAGAGTTCAGAGCCCAGATTTCTGCTTACCTGATGTCACAGAGACCAAAAACTCCACTTTCCAGGACAACTGGGAGAGGGAATAGCTGCAATCAGTTCAAAAGAAAGCCTAGTGAGCCAGGAGAGGCAGCGCTATCCCATCCTTTGGATGGTTTGGGAAAGCTACCACCCCATGCTTTGGGTGACTCCAGCGGAACCCACAGCAGCCTGGCCAACTATGGGGGCCTGATGCCAGTAGGACAGCAGGGTTTGGGCTTGCCCTCACACACACCAGTAGCAACAGGAGCTGCAGGAAGCAGAGGGATCCAGACCCAGGTTGTTTCGGTGTGCCATCTTCCAGTTGGGTGGTTCCACTTCACTGCAGCAAAAGGAAGCAGAGGAACCTGGACCCAGCCCACTCTGCTCAGCAATGCAACTGAGAGGCCAGGTTACTATGTTTCCCACTACCACACTGAATGTGGGGGAGCCTGACCTCTGCTGCAGGCCTCAAGGTAATACACCAGGTCAGATAGCTCAAGGGGATGGGACTAGAGAGAATGGGTGCCACAGGGATGGAATGCAGCAGAGCCAGGGTAGGGCTTGGGAGGAGAGGTGAGGTTGTTGTCCAGAGCCCCACACTCCCATAGGGACAGCTCTGGGAAGAAAACCACATTGAGAACCCACTGGGGAACAGTGTCCTGCACCTATAGATAAAGTTGCTCAAGACCTCAAAGGAACTGCATTGTCACGTCAGGCTGGAACACTGTCTGTCCCTGAATGGCTCACAGAAAGCAGAGATGGCTGCAAGACAAACATTAAAGGAAGAAATACTCCAGACCTTAGTGCCTCAGCTGCAGCATTCAGTCAAGAACCAACTCCACTGGAGTATGTTCTGGTGAGGTACGTTGCTGTGACGCCCTACAGCAGAACTTCATCCATTTTGCTTGGTAAGTCATCCTAGTGGAAGATTTCCACTTTCCTAGCAGGACCTACTGAACTTTTTCCGAGCAGCTACACTCCACCTTGCTCATCCATAGAGCATCCAAGCTGTAAGATGCAGGGATGCAAGGCTGGGATGGAGAAGCCAAGCCTGGTCCTCCAAGAACAGTTCCAGACAGCTGTGGGGGAGGGTATATTGCCAGGACCAGGTGCATGCCAAATCAATGGGAGTGAGGCCAGGCTAGGGTGATCAGGATGACCTGGGTCTTGTCTTATTTGATCTGATCCAATCAGAGGGATCAGCAGGAACGCATAAAGCAGGCCCTCACACCATGATAGAAAGAAGGTGTCTGAGAAGGAGCCTCTGCCCAGACCACACCCTCAACAAGAGTGATTGCACTTCCCCTCTTTGCCACCAGGCAAAACAGGGAGCCTCACACCTGGAAAACTGTGTGGGCTACTTCCAGGTGGAGCAACAAATCAAGGTGAGAAGTCACTGCTGGGATGATCTGCTAGTGCACTGTTGACTACTGAAAGGTGAACTGCCTCTTGGGGGGAGGCTCAGGTGAAGATTGGGACTCCTCCAGAACCTTCTCTGGAGCAGTCCACCACTGCAGGGATGTAAGTACTTACAAGGGTATCATAAAAACTTTGACCAGATTGTTCCTCAATCAGAATATCTTGATACCAGCTGCTGCTGGAGTACCAACATGTGGAGCCTGGCATAGCACACCATGTACATACATGCCATCATATGCCCCAAGAAGCGTAGATGCTGACAAGAGGCAGGGAAATGCAGATCCCTCCTGTATGAGGTGTCACAGGGCTTGGAACCTCTCCAGAGGCAGGAAGGTGCTCATATAGGTGGAGTGGAGCACCATCCCAATGAACTCTAATCTTTGAGCTGATAATACTGTAGACTTGTCACTAACCAGGAGACTCATAGACTAGCGGGTGTCTAGGAGAAGTGCTGTGTTATATTGGACCTGGGTCTTGTCTCTGCCACCCTTGAGAAACCAGTTGTCAATGTAGGTGTGTAAATCTGGGGTAGACTAACACTACCACGCTTTTAGTGAATACCCGCAGTGCCATGGCCAGCCCGAAGGTGAGGAATGTAAACTGGTAGTAAAAGGAACCCTCTGTTGTGGAACACAGGCAGAACTTCTTCCCTTACCCCAAGCCCCAAAAGCTCCTGAACCTCCTCCATGAATAAACCCCTGTGACAGAGGCCCCTGAAGAGGGAGTGGGGAGGGGAACTGAAGGGGGATAGGGGTGGAACAGATTTGGAGGCTTGAACCCTGGGAACCAGTGGCCAGGATCTAGAAGTCCAGCGTTATAGCAGTTCAGGACAGAAGGAAGTGGGCAAGGCCGTTTCCAAAAATGGTGGGAAAAAAGAGGGACAGGATCCATGGGTAAGTCCAGTATGTTGCTGTCAGGCATACTTTTAAAGAACTTTTTGGACCTTGTCTGGAGCATGCTGTGCCTACAGAGGTCAAGAGTTGCTAGCTGGCTCATTCAGCATTTATAACGCAGGCTCTTAGCAGGAAGCACCTGGTGCTGCTGGCTCCCCAGTGGGGCAGAACTTACAGCCTTTAGGCCTTTGAAGTGGTGGAAGAGTCTTAAAGCCCACGTAACTTGGTGTCTGTTTGCTCTGCTAACAGGGCATGGCAATCAAACGGGACATCATTCAGTAACTGCTGAGCCTCCACAGACAGTCCGATGCCAGGATGCCCACCACATGGGTATGGCAAATGACACTGTGCACACTGTAAAGTTCATTGCATCAGCAATTGCCTGGAAGGCCACCCTGGCAACAACCAACCCTTCCTCAAGGAGCACTCTCAACTCCTCCTTCAAAGAGTCACGATGCAACCCTTCAAATGTCAATTTCTGAGTGGAAACAGAGGTACCTATGGACCTCTGTGGCACAAAGTACATCGTTTCAGCCCTCTCAGAAGTGGGGATCAGGGAGGAAGAAGTCTGCCAGATAACATTACTAATCTGTAGAACAACTTTGTGTAGTGGTAGGGCAACACATCCTGGGGTAGAGGTGCTGAGCACATCCAAGAAGGCATCTGCCAGCACCTGTAACTCCTCTCTGCTAGACCCAGGTCTGAGGCTAATCTTTTCAGGATCGCCTGATTTGCCTTTGCATTATCTTGCAGCACCAGACAAAGGGAGCTCATAATGGCCTCATCTGGAAGAGATGAAGAGAAGGCTCATGCTAGGGTCTCCACTCCCTGTCCCTGTGGTCACCCTGAGAGGTCCTCAAAGATTTCTTCCGCAGTAGCTTATACCTGTTTAGAGGGTTTGAGACACCAAGACCAAGGGGGTCTCAGACATACCCAAGACCTATTTAGGAACCTGGGGCTGCTGTATAAACCCCAAGGGTTTCATGGGAACCAGGGTGCTGGTCACTGATAATCTAGCTAGAACAGCTGCAGCGCTGAGAGGTGAGGCAGCACAAACAGCATCTGCACTTGCTTGGGTGGCAGGGATCCTTGTTCTGTGCCAACCTCCAAGGCCATGAGTGCACTGACTATCTGACAATCGGGAACAGAAAGGCTCACAACTACCTCCCTCAGAACAGGACATGCTGAAGGCCTGCTAGTGTCCCCCTCACACATGAAGAGCCTCTACCACAGGATCCCAATGTTGGTTGGGTAAAGGCAGACCTGTTACAGTCACCCAGCAATCTATTCCTCTTGTCCTTGCCTAGACACCAGGACCTGGAATAGAACCGAAAGCTGGAATGAGTCCGACAGTCTGAGGAACATCAAGGCTACGTCTACACTAGGGAAAAAACTTTGAAATTATGAAATGAATATTCAGCGCCTCATTAGCATGCTGCTGGCCGCAGCACTTCAAAAGGACCGTGTTTTGATCGCACGCGGCTCAGCTACACGGGGCCCTTTTCGAAAGGACCCCGCAAATGTTGAAATCCCCTTATTCCTATCAGCTGATATATAGCTGAAATCAGGGGATTTCAATGTTTGCGGGGTCCTTTCAAAAAAGGCCCCGTGTAGACGAGCCGCATGCGATCAAAACGTGGCCCTTTTGAAGTGCTGTGGCCAGCAGCATGCTACTGAGGCGCTGAATATTCATTTCAGCGCCTCATTAGTATTCTCTGATTTGGCCATTAGCATGGCCATTTTGAAATTCTGGACAAGTGCAGACATGGCCCAAGACTGCAAGGGCTGTCATGACAGGAACCAGTGCTTAGAAGACAATGAGCAAGGCTGATATTCTATGGAACAGTGTCAGGAGTGGTGCTGAGGCTTCTGTGACACTGATCATTGTTCTCAGTTCTTGTGCCAGGATGGGAGGAGGGTGCACCACAACAGGTCTGTGCCACTGTACCGGGGAGACCGGAGGGATGTTTGCAATGCCTGCATGTCTGAGGCTTGATGGCTTCCCATGGAGGAACACTGGAGTTCTAGATAGGTGACTGAAGCAACAAGTGGTGCTATGGGGGAAATGCTCTCAAGATGTCAAATGAGGGCCTGCCTTGAGACTAGGGTGCTGTAAGTATTGGTGTCACTGGTACTGACATAGCCGGTATGTACTGTGCTGCCCACTGGACTTCCAGTAACAGTGCCTCAAGGTGCTGGAGGCCATTGTCACTGCCAAGAGCTGATAAATCAGGGTGGGCACGTTGGGCCACTCTACTTAAGTCAAAACCCAACTTCCTGATGGAGGTGATGAACAGCTCTTCGCAAGTCTTGACTCTCCTTGTTTCTCCTTTGTCTTTCAGAACAGACAATGCTCCCTGGCTGAAGCCTTCACCTTACTCACTAAAGTCAGCAAGAGCAAGCAGTGCTAAGTGGAGGCCAGCACAGAGAGGGCACTCCATACTGAGGTATCAATTTCAGCTATAAGTGAGAAATGAACATCCATTAATTTCAAATCAAGCAATAATTATTCTACTGCCACTTTCAACCACCCACCATTGTGAACTGTTTCTGTCAACTCACAGGCCAAGGACGGACAGGATCATGGGATTCACTTCAACATAGAACCGATTAGAGATAACTGTACTTTATTAAGCTTACCTACTCCACATTACTGCAAATTATTCACAAGGTACACATTAGCAAACAAAGTACAATAGGATGTATATGTCTGGATAAGAGGCTATCTGGAATGCTTATGTCTCTTTCTGCCACAGGGAGTTGCAGTCCCAAAGTGCCTCACATCAGGGCCACAGAGGACATTGCTCCAGCTGGGAGAACAGCTGAGCCGAGAGTCCCCAGTGAAACTCAGCTAAGGGTGAGACCTCACAGTGATTTTGTCTCTTAGCTATTTACTAGGTGTGCGCATATTGGCTCAATGCCACTTTTAGCATTCTCACGGGTTTGAAGCCAAGGTTGACCCGGTCACTGGTTTTTCTAGGTTCCTACATGTAATCACAGGTGTTAGAACTGATATCACTATCTCGTGTTTATGTTTATGAAGTCCAAGGCTGTAACACAGGGATGCGAACTTGGTTGTGCTACTCTTGCCTTACGAGGCCTACTAGCATGTTACATGACTGTTTCTTTATGTTATCACTTACAAGACACAAGACTTCAGGTTTTAAAAGTACAGATCAGGAGCTCTGGTTAGCTCTTTAATGCATTGAACCAAATATTAAACAGTTTTGTTCCCTAAAACAGGCTCACATTTCCTATAAAAATTCTTGTAAAAAAGTGAAGTCAAATAACGTTTTCATTAATATTGTAATATGTGTTTCATTTTGAAATAGAGTTATTTCTTGCAATATTTTATGGGGTTTTTTTCCCCCACTGGTGTGCCATGAAAAGTTTGGCATCTTAAAAGTATGCCTATAGATGAAAAAGTTTGGAAAGTATGGGTCTAGAGAACACTTAATCCTGCCTTGAGTGCAGGTGACTGGGCTAGATGACCTGTCAAGGTCCTTTCAGTTCTATGGTTCTACATGTATACAAAGCATTTTTCTAAGAACTATAGCCTAATTCAGTGCACTAAATAAAACAGTGATTAATGAACATCCCAGAAGAAGAGCATCCTACCTGAACACAGACACTTTAATCTTCCATGAAAAGGAAGACTGAGGACCAAATACTGGCATATACTTATTGTTTTTATAGCGTTCCACTTAAGATAACAGCAAATTCAGTAGTGCATATCTGTTACATTAAAATGTAATTTTATTTGGCTACATCACAAGATGTTGCATACATGTGTACATTTAAAAGAAGGAAAAACATGTATATATATTTACCTATACTTTTGCTCATAGATAATCTTGGAGGAGAGTTTGTGTCTTCAGATTCTTCAGATGAGTGAGCCAAAAAGTCATGAAGCTTCTGCACCAATGTGTTCAACTTGTTTTCACTGATAAAACAAAAAAAATTAAGTACACATTTGGCTTTGAAGTATTAGCGCGTAGGACTACATTAGTACAAAGTAAACAACAAAGCACGTCACATGGCATGTAATAAGAAAAAATGAAAGATTTACAAAAGCCAAGAAACGTGCATTGCTATTCAAAGAAATGAACAGGAAAGAATGGAGCTATAAAATTCAGTCAGAGCATTATGCTTAACTAAGAGATTCCTTACATCATAATTAAAAATAGCAAAACAAGAGAACACCACTTTGTGGATACATATTGGAATTGCTAACAGTTTCTCTATATGGCTTAAAAATAAACCGTGAAGATGTATTTATTTACTGAGTGTCTCACAGAAGATGACCAGAAATGTGTATCTTGTCAAAAGACAAATGTATAGAATTGACTGCCTGGTATCTAATTAGTTTACTGACATTACAGTTAACAGTAGCAACAATAAACTAAAACTTTCAAAACTTCTTAAGAAAATGAGTTTGTTTTTTTCTATTCCCCTACTTATGATTTGGATGGCCTTTTGTGTAGATACAAGAACACTCAAATCTGTACCCAAGTTTATCTTCTGCCTTTTTAATTTTAACTTCCACTAATGCTGCTACTAAAAACAACCACTTTCAGGGCCTGGGGAAGAACATGTAGGTGGACTGTCCTGAAACTGTGTGAGAGAGATGTCATCATGCTTGCACAACTATCAACAAAACTGACTGCATATAAAGTGCATGCAGCAAACAGAAAAATGTTACTGAAGTCCACTAGTCATCTGAGGCTTTAAAAATATTTCTCTACTGGAAATATGATTTTCAAGATGCCCCTTTAACGGGAAACAAACGCTCACATGAAAACTCATTCAATTACATATCACCAAACATAACTTAGAAGCCAAAAGCAGAAGCCTATTTCCTCTTACTCTAGTAACATGCTGATGTCAGCAGTTTTCTCAACTAACTGCCCCATGTTGCTTCCAGCAGCTTCCATTGGCTGGGGATGGTGAATCGTGACCAATGGGAGCTGCCAGCAACTATACCTGCAGAAACTCAGGTAAATAATGAGTCTGGCAGACCACCTGTGGTTAACCCTGGCAAACCATGTCCCGCCCACAGGCTGCTTGTTGTCCACCCCTGCTCTAGGAAGTGAGAAAGACCAAAAAATTGACTGGTCATTTGAATATGCCTTTTGAGAACCTGTTCCTCAACCTGTCAGAAAGTCTTCCCCTCTGATCCTTGAACACACAACTCTCCAATCTAGCCAATCTGGAAACAGCACCAACTTTCTGAAAAATCCCATCAAGCCATCCCTCCTTCCTCATAGAATGAGGTTCACAGGCACGGTGACAGAATGCTCCCAACATGGCTGACCTCTTCTGAGAGGCCTCCAGTCTCTTGAAAAGAGTCTGCAGTCTACACATAGCCCAAATCATGTTTACACTGCCAACCTCTGTCAACTTGTTGTGGACACATTCTTACCTGCCCTGTCGACAGAACAGCAAAGCAATGTTGGCAGACATCCCACACTGCCTGGTGTCTTCTTCAGTCACCAGGCACTATGAGAATACAGAACATGGAGCAAGGCATTCTGGGAATGCTGAAAATATCCTGTCATCCACTTCTTTTTATCAAACTCCATCCTCTCCCCGCTCCCCAATGCTTCTGGCTTACTTGAATGCCATTTGAAACTGGTGGTGCTTGCTCTGCACTGCAGCATTTGCTGTGAGAAGACAAGGACAACAGACTTCTCTCCTATGCTGTGTTCAATGTCCTGAGTGTACCACATGTTGCAGCAGAGCAGCTATTTCAATTAGCGTCCAAAGATGAAGACACAGACTGACAACAGTTTGTGACAGACAGCAGTGCAGGTGCATTGCCTTTCACTAGCACATAGCATCTGTGCAATGTAAACTGTCGCTTTTGTGAGTGGTGCGATCACATTGTCATACAAGTAGGGATGAAGAACAGTGACTACAGAACTTCAGGAAGGTTGCTTCACACATTCTAGAGTGGTGTGCTGAACTGACCCCCAACCCGCAGCACAAGGACACCAGAATGAGCACTGCTGTCTTGGTAGAAAAGTGTGTGGTGATTGCTTATGGAATCCCTGACTGATACTGCTCAACTGCAAATCAGCGTGAAGCTGGGAAGTCTACTGTTGGGACAGCACTACTGCCACTATGCAGAGCAATAAATCACATTTTGCTGCATAGGACTGTGACTTTGGGAAATGTGGATGACATAGTGGTTAGCTTTCCAGAAACGTGCTTTCCAAACTGTGGCAGCTCAATGGCATGGATATTCCAACTGTAGGGCCAATCCACCTTGACACAGAGTGCATCACTCAGAAGGAGTACTCCCAATGGTGCTTCAGGTGTTTGTGGCTCACTGTGGGTGTTTCATGGACAAATTCAAGATTGTCTGGAGAGATGCATGATGCACTCATCTTCAGGAACAGTGGCCGGCACAAAAAGCTGCAGGCAGGAACTTTCTTTCCAGATCACAACATTGCACTGGGGGATGTGGAAAGGCTCACAGTGATCCTTGGTGACCATTTTTACCCCTTACAGCCCAGGCTCATGAAGCCTTACATGGTGCAGTTCAACAACAGGCTAAGCCAATGCCACATGGCTGTTGAATGTGCCTTTGGCAGACTGAAGGGGAGGTGGAAGAGTACGTACAGGAGGTTGGACCTTATAGAGGATCATATTGCCCTGCTTTTGGTTGCATGCTGTTACTTCCGTAATTTATGTGAGAGTAAGGGGGAAGTGTTTGCTAATGAGAGCCGTGTCTACACGTGCACGCTACTTCGAAGTAGCGGCACTAACTTCGAAATAGCGCCCGTCACGGCTACACGCGCCGGGCGCTATTTCGAAGTTAACTTCGACGTTAGGCGGCGAGACGTCGAAGTCGCTAACCCCATGAGGGGATAGGAATAGCGCCCTACTTCGACGTTCAACGTCGAAGCAGGGACGGTGTAGTTGTTGCACGTCCCGCAACTTCGAAATAGCGGGGTCCGCCATGGCGGCCATCAGCTGAGGGGTTGAGAGATGCTCTCTCTCCAGCCCCTGAGGGGCTCTATGGTCACCGTGGGCAGCAGCCCTTAGCCCAGGGCTTCTGGCTGCTGCTGCGGCAGCTGGGGATCCATGCTGCAGGCACAGGGTCTGCAACCAGTTGTAGGCTCTGTGTATCTTGTGTTGTTTAGTGCAACTGTGTCTGGGAGGGGCCCTTTAAGGGAGCGGCTTGCTGTTGAGTCCACCCTGTGACCCTGTCTGCAGCTGTGCCTGGCACCCTTATTTCGATGTGTGCTACTTTGGTGTGTAGACGTTCCCTCGCAGCGCCTATTTCGATGTGGTGCCGCGCAACGTCGAAGTTGAACATCGACGTTGCCAGCCCTGGAGGACGTGTAGACGTTACTCATCGAAATAGCCTATTTCGATGTTGGCTTCACATGTAGACGTAGCCGAGGAGTGCTAAGGCACAGAGCCTGGGCACACATAGGGTGGCCATCAAGGAGGCCCTGAGGAACCACTCTGACAATGAAGGGCACTGACATTTGTCTTTTTTGGGGGTGCTTCCCTGCATCATCCCATCACTCCCCCAATGCCAGGCTATCCCATTACACCAAGAGCTTCCCCTGGGGCCAGAGTGACTGGTAGGGATGTTTTAACACACAATAAGGTTACTGAACATTTTTTGCTTCATTCAGCAGTTGAAATCATGGCCACACAGCAGCAAGGGAGAAAGGCTGCTGGTACGGAATAGTGTAGATTTAGGTTAAAGCCTCAACACTGGGTCAATGTCCAGCTGTCATAGTCACAGTTATGCTGGGGAGTGGAGAGTGCCCCTGAACAACTATTCCCAGACACTGAGAAGGATCTGTGCGTGCAGACAGAAGATTGCTGGATACATTGTTTTGAACGTGAAATGAGTGAAGTTATAAAAGGACGGTTAACGGGTGAAAAGTTTTGATGAAGGTGCTGGCAGGGAAGCCTCTGACAGTCCTGTTCACTCTGCATCTTAGACAGCACAGCATTTTTGACAGGTCTTCCATCAGCTTCGGCCACCATTCATTTGTTTCCTTTTTGTCTTTCATCTCCTTGGCTTACCTCTCCTCCCTTCCTTTCCATTTGGAGCGATCAATGTTCTAGCACTTGCCTTACTAGGTCCTCCCTCATGTCTGTTTACCTACAGATTCCTAACATGGTCAGCCGTACAACTTGCCTTACTGAGCAAGGTCATGCCAACAAAAAGTAGCTATTTACAATAGACTGACTGTTGCAGCCCTCATAAAGGTTTGAAACATTTTATTGAAATGCATTCCTCTGAAGACATGCTGCCATTCCGCCTTTTCCTGTAAAAGCACAGACAGACCTATTGAGCCACTTATCATGGTGAGTTGGAAAAAAGGGGAGGAAGTTTCTGCTGGGCCAGAAGGGATACGTAGAGAGGAACAATTAAATTTCATTTCTGCCTTGTTTAGATGATCTACATACAAAGTATTCTGAGAAGTCCCACACTGGTCCACGGGCTGCCAAAGCTATGGAGAACATCTTCCTACTGACGGTTACAGGCACACCCTTGTGATGTGCTTCTGCATGCAAGTGGGATGGGTAGCTAGCTTTGTATGCAGTCCAGTTATGTGCTGCATTGGTAAAGTCAGCAGAGGTTCAAGAACGGATTGGGAGAGTGTCATACTACAGGATTGGAGAAACCCTCGCTTTGCTGTGGGATCTCTAGGAGGAAATTCACAAGTACCTCAGAAATACATTTGGCAACATCACCCAGCAAGGTTCCCTTGATATATGTGAGTGCATATACACCCTCCTTAGCCATAATGTTGAGGCAGGTCACAGGAACAATGGCACTAAAGAAACCCTTCCACCACACTACAGTAGAGCAACTTACCTTGCCGTCTCTGAACCCTGGGTTCATTATCCGTATGCTGCTGCTACTCAAGCTCGGGACATGTGAACATTTCCTGGCTTCCTTCAACATGGAACAACCCCTCTGTGAGCCTCATGTCATTCTCTTGCTCCTCCTCTCCATCAAAGTCTTCTTGCTCAGGGTTAATCCCTCTGTCCCATGACTCTATGCCTTCAGAAGTATCCAAAGGAATCTCTGCTGTTGATGCTGGGTCACCTCCCAGGATTCCATCCAGCTCCTTATAAAAATAGCACATCTTGGGCACAACATCAGAATGCTTGTTTGACTCCCTTGCCCGATGGTAAGGCTGGCGCAGTTCCTTTATCTTTGCTTTGCAGTGAAAGTGTCTCACTCACATCCCTTCTTACAAAGAGATCAAGAAATGTTTCCCAGTTCCGGAAGGACTCTTACAGCTGTGATAGCACTGATTCTTCATCCCATGTACTGATCGGATCTAAAAGCTTGGCAGTGCTCCATGCAGAAGAGCATTCAGAGGAATAGCCAATCTGGATTCCCTGAGAAGATGCACTAAGAGCACTCCAAGCAACAGAGGCAGCCTGCAGGAAATGGATTTTAAAAGCTCCCACAGGAGGAGAGCATTCCAATTACCTGGCTGCAGAGCAGCAGAGCTGTAAGCATTGGCCAGAGGGGCTTCCTGGGCTTGGTGGGAAAGCTCCTGGAGTTCTCTAAAATCAACAGAAAAGCTTGTTTTGTACACATTTCATGACTGCTGACAGTGAAGGGGTATGTGAGGAACAAAAGTCCCTCGGGGAGGTAGAAGCTTTTTGTCTCCGACTGATCTTTTTTGTCGCATTGCTGTATGACTGCTCTCACGTTTTGTCTTGTACATATAGACATGCCTATAGATAATCCTGACCAGAAGCTACATCAGGAGCCTTACCCCAGTTCAGAGGTCTCCATCAAAAGTTAAGAGTACAGTGTACTCTCCCAAAAAAGTGTGTCAAAGCTGTAGTCCAACAGATGTACAAATGAAAAAAAAGGGGTAAAGAACATCGAAAAGAAATCAGAAGTGGTGAAGTAGACTATGTGTACAATATTTTAGTCGTTTACTGATACCAACACAGAGCAGAAGTGAACACACATCTGCACTGTACTAAATACTGAACACCTACACAGTGGTCCAAAATACATTGTAAAATAATCAAATTCTATAACACAGAAAGCTTGTTTTATAAAGATCTAATAGTAAAAGCAATTTAAATTACATCCCTTGTGGTAATAAGATTTTCAAAACTCGGTAACATTTTTCATCGTGGGCTGCAGTTGTGTGTCAGCTCAAACTACTGGGCTAGAAGTGGAACATTTTTGTTAAATTATTTCAAAAGTATATGCTAATTAAGCAATTTCAAGTGTTTTCTTACATCTGTGACTCAATTACGGGTCAATTTCAGTTTAGCATGGGAGCTACCTGAAATTCAAATTCTGGATGCCTTCAAAAAGACCACACTATCAAAGTGCTGATTTTTAAAAAAAAATATGATGCAGACGTTGTTTCCCATACTAAAGTATTAGAACACTATGCTTAGATTTTATTAACTTGTTACTTGATTAATTTCCCATTTTGGTAGAAATTACTTGATAATCACAGGGATTTAATCAAAGAAATCCAGCAACTTTAGGACATTTAGGGATATGAATAAAGTTACTTAAAAATATACTGTCAGGAAAGCCAACACCAGGAAAGACTCTCTAGAACAGGGATGCCCAGCACGTAGCCCACAGACCAAAGGAGCCATTCTATCTGGCCTGCTGAGCTGGCAGTGGCGCCATTTTTACAAGGCGGCTGGGAAGGGGGGGCATTGAGACAGGCATATGGAGAAGCTGAGCTGGGGTCAGGGGGGGACTGGGTCTAAGGCTGGGAATAGTTTGGGGCTGTGAGGGATTTAAGACTGGGCCCAGGGAGGCGGTGGCAGTCAGGGTAATTTTGGATTTGGCTCCCGGAGCATGTAAAAATTGCTATGTGGCCCCCAAAGAAAGAAGGTTGGACACCCCTGCTCTAGAAAGACTAACTGCTCCTAAAAGAGAAATGGAAAACGGATGCACAGAAGTTCAATAAAAGAAGTTCTCTACTCTATTCAAGGAAGATTGGCCACCATCTCTACAAAACTAAATTATCTAAACCATCTGAGAACAGTCAACCCCCAGGTTACATGAGGGACGAGTTCCTGCAACCACCCCGTAACTCAAATTTTCGGGCAAGTCATGGCAGAGGGGTGACTTGGGCTTGCAAGAGCCGGGAAACTGACCAGCCCACCAGCTCCCCACTGCTTGCTGGGACCATGAGCTGGCTGGTCAGTTTCCAGGTCCTATAAGCAGTGGGGAGCTGGGAACCAAGCAGCAGCCTGGCTCCCACTTACCCTCCCATTGCAGCAGCCTTGGTCAGTTTCCTGGCTCCAGCCAGTGGAGTGGGAGCCAGGAACCAGGGGCAGCCTGACTTCCAGCTCCCCTCCACTCCTTGCAGCTGTGGGCAGCTAGGCAAACTAAGAGCCTCTTCTCCCTGCCCTCCCCCAGCAGCACTAGTCAGGCTGGCAGCCATGCAGCTGGGGGAAAGCAGGAAGAAGGGGCTCTCAGTTTGCCTAGCTGCCCACAGTTGCAGGCAGCAAGGCAGGCTGACCGCCACAGAGCTGCTTCAAGTTGTGCTTAGCTCACGTTAAAGTGAATTACGTGCAACTTGAAGCCACTTATTTTCAGGGTTTACTGAATGGTCACGGCTCTTCTTAAAGGATAAACTGAAAGGCAAGCTTTTCTGTTTTTAAATAATGAACTTGAGAAGCTGATAACTAGGAAAAGTATGCAGAACAAACTTGAAAATAGGAAAAGCAAATACTGGAGAACAAGTTTAGGAATAATAACCACAGACAACATTTTGTAAGTAAACTTACCATATGGCAGTGTTTTAGCTTAGCGGTTGTGACCTCCAGAACGGTCACTGGAGGGATTTAAGGGGATCATGAGGGCTAGTTTTCAGGGATTAGACTCAGGGCAACCGCTCTCTGTTTCTTCCTCTGAACTGTCTTGTACAAACTCTGAGGCTGCACCATCACCACTTTTTGAATGAATGCCTCTCTACAATACTGTCAAATATCTTTTCATGGACTAATGACAGCCAAACAGGTCCAGCAAAGGATACCAGGTTCCTCAAATTAAAGTCTAAAGATTGGTCTTTTGCATTTATGCCTCCAAAATTTGTTTTATATTTCATTTATGCCTGCAAATAGTTGTTTTTCTTAGTGCTGTTTTTGCTCTGGAGTTTACTGCACACTTTTCATTCCTGCTAAGCTTTCTTGGTAGACTTCTGCTTTTGTTCAAGGTGCAACTGTGGATAGCAAACAAGCAAAACTGGTTTAGCAGAGTCAACTGTAGACTACATCAGGCGGTCAGCAATCTTTCTGAAGCTGTGTTGAAATCTGACCTCTATGTACAGCCACAGTGCCAGTGACACTTTTCAAAATCACTAAGAGTCCTACTTAGAGCACTGAGGTGGGGGCTCTGGCCCCATGCCACAGAAGAGGGCTCTACGGCAAGGCTCTAGCCCCAGCCTGGCAGAGGCGGCTCGGATAGGGGAAGAGGGGGCTCCAGCCCTGTACTGCAGCTAGGGCTCAGGAGGTAGCCTCTGGTCCCAGCCCCATGGAGGGGGCTCGGTGGAATGGGAAAGTTCTGGCCCAGGCCCCACACCCAGGGCTCCAGGAGAGGTCTCTGGCCCTATGAGACCCCAGGTCTCTGGAAGCTTCGGGGTTGGGGGCTCCGAAAGCTCCAGGGGGTTATGGGGGACTCCGGTCTCATGGTGGGGGCTCCACACTCTGGTCCCATGGTGGTGGCTTGGGGGGGGACCTCTGGTCCTGGGGCCCACAAAGGGTGAAGGGGGGAGGAGGGGCAGGGCCCCAGCCCCTGCCACATGCCACTCTAAAATCAACTTGTGCATGGACACTGGCATGTGTGCTGAGGGTTGCCAACCCCTGGTCTACACATTTGTCTCAATAAGACGACCACTAAGTCTTTTCACTTCATCTTGAACTTAGATAATACAACCTGACCACCACAATTCTCCCCTCAGCAGTGTTCTCTCTAATTTTGGCTGACCCGAGTCCAATTAATTTTGTTATGTGCACCAGTATACAGGTGATATGCAATCATTGTCTTCCTTTAGTACACATAACAGAATTCACGTGGCAGGAATGAGGACAAGGGGTCCTGAGCACAGAAGGGGGCTCAGGCTTAAAGCAGAGGGTTGTGATGCAGGAGTGTGAGAGCTCTCTGGCTGGGGGGTGCAGGTTCTAGGGTGGAAATGGGGTTAAGAGGTTTAGAAGTGAATTAAAAGTTCTCAGTTGCAGATGTGTGAGGGCTCTGGATGGGGGTTGCAAACATCTGGGTGGGGGCAGAGATGAGGAGATTAGGGCTGGGAACAGGGTTAGAGTGCAGAGGCTTTGGCTGAGGGTGCAGGCTCTGGGGCTATGCCATGGCAGAGGGGTTCTTGGGCAGGACCATGGTTGCATTCAGGTCAGGGGAGAGAAGCCAGGTTCAGGCCATCCCTTTCCCAACAATGGCAGGCCAGTGGCCAGGCTTGGTTGAGAGTGGGGTAGCCCTCCTCCCAGCCTTGGGTGGGCGCCTTAAGCACCTGTGCTGCACTAACTAAGCAGCTGCCCTGCTTATGACGAATTTAGAAACTCATACATCTCGGCCTTTAATACACATTTGCACTGACCTTCTGCTAAATGCGGAAATCTGAATATTTCATGAAAACGTCTTGAATAACGTTGTACCATTGTGCTTCACAGAAGATCAAGCATACAAAAGAACCATCAGAAGGTTACATTACAAATACAGAAAACCCTCAATTTTACAGACCCTGATTTAGTGGACTTTGGAAACACTGGACAACCCTGTTGTTCCAAAGTCCGGTGGGATCCATAATATCCTAAACTCCCTCCAAAAAAACTAAGGGAGTTACCACTGCTGCCACTGGAGCCACACCTGGCTGAAGGGACCATGCTGCACACGGCTGCAGGTGACACCATTAATGCCAGAGCCACCGTGTGGAGTGAGGGCACACAGGCAAGTGCTGTTTGCCCACATGCACGCTCCACCCACGGTGAGGGGAGTGTGTGGCATCCCTGGCATCAATAGTGGCTCCTACAGCCACGCATGGCAAGACGGCTCCAGCTGCACAGCAGGCTCCGGCACTTCCAGCTCCAGTGGCTGCAGTCTGGTGAGCCCCTGGCTTTTTGCTTTTTTCTTTTATTTGGGGGGTGGGACTGAGGCTGGAGGAGCCTAGAGGGGTTGGGTAAGTAATAAACCCATGGATTTTACAGACTTTCTGAATTAACAGACAACCCTCCACCCATTAGTATGTTAAATCAAGGATTTACTGTACTAGCAGTATAGTAACAAATCAAACTAGCCCTCAAGTCAGGCAGCAGCTCAGAAAGACATCCTCAATCTTCTTCTGACTCACTAATCTACCATTAAGAAACTTTCCTAAAAGTTAAAAAAACAATTTCTCTCTTCTCCCCTCCACTTCTCCCTCACGTGTCACAAATACAGAATGAAAACGTTATCTGGTAGGTGTTTCTAATTAACAAAATTCTGAAACAATCATATACACCATACACACCAAATAAGTCATGTGAACAGAACTGGTGTTGAAAGAGCTAGTCTGAGAAATCAAGCCTTTAAAGCCTTCAAGCTTTTTCTCAAAAAAAGCCTTAGTTTTATCCTTCAGTTGCTGCTGTCTGATTTCTAAATTTTACAAGAACTTGAAGGCTCCATTATACTATGCAGCTGGAATTTCAGAGCATACTACATACCATGGTTTCAGATCAATGCAAAACATATATTTGACTTTGTATTTCTATTTTTTTTTTCTTTCTGATCCATCACTGGACCAGTTTGCCACTGCCCTATTTACAAATCAGTTTCTCTCTTTCCAAATCACCAGTCAGTCAAAACTGAGATCCAATGACATGGCCCACACAAGACTCAGCTGCATTCATGATTACTGCAAACACATCCAATATTCCTAACAATGAAATGTTGTCATGGACCATGTGTATTTGCACCTGAACATTGTCTCAACACAAAATACACTTTTAATAAAGGCATAATTTTTGCCTCAAATAAATCCAGGCACAGAAAAAAAAAAATACAGGTTTCATACTGTTTTTTCAGAAGAGAATAAAATCCTTAAGCTGCATCTACACTAGCCCTTCCTTTTGGAAGGGGTATGTAAATGCAGCAGATCTAAAACGGTAATGAGACACTGATATGCATATTCAGTGTCTCCTTTCCATAACAGTAGCCACTCACCAAATCAAAAGTACTGCTTTTGAAATGTGTAAAAGCCATGTAGACAAATTGGAAAGAAGGGTGCTTTCAAAAACAGGGATTCCTTTAGAAGCAACCCCATCTACACAGACATTTTACATTTTGAAAGCAGCACTTTTGACACAGCAAGTGGTCTTCATTATGCAAATGAGACACTGAATATTCATCTCAACATCTCATTAGCATTTTCACTCCACTGCATTTACATACCCCTTCCAAAAAGAAGGGGTAGTGTAGGCACAGCCTTATTTTGCACTAGTCTACACTAAAAATACGCCCCCTTCTTGTCTGGGCTGCTATTGTTTCTGCCCTTTGCTTTCCCTCTTCTACCATTGCTCCTGCCTTGTCTTTTTGTATCCTCTCTGCTTTTGCCTCTGTTCTTCCTCTCCTGCAGAAACTTCTGTTCCCTTTTCCCCTCCTCTCAGCTTCATTCTCATGTCTTTGCATCTGCTAAAACAATCAGTAGAGCAATAGCTAGTGTTCACAATTAAATGTTTATGTTCCTAATCCAGTAACAGGGTATACAGGAATTCATTGTTCTGAGCCATCATTTTAGGTTGTTTGCAGTTTCAGGAAAGCATCACTACACCTTTTTACTATTGTGTTTCACATGTGGAAGGTTTTCTTCCAAACTGAAAGGATCAGAATTTTTTTTTAAATGAAAGCTGATATTCAGCAATCTGAATGTCTCATAAGCTACATAAATACCTCATTTGGGCTAAATCTAGACCACTGCCTATATATTTGATGTCCATTCTCAACCAGCAACAGCAAGAAAATAAGCAGTGAAGTCATTCAGTGCCCATCTCTGATTCACATTAACTCCCCTTTTCATCTTGAGCTACCTGCTTTTTCATAATCTGTATTTTTCAACTTGAGCAACTTGCAGCCTTTGTTCTATGAGCGAGTAGTGTTGTGTGAGAGGCATAAGATTGTATGGCACCATGGAAAGCAAGGAATATGATTAAAATTTGGGCTTGAGATGACTTGAACCAGGGAAAGAGATGGAGACGAAGGTAGCATTGTTGAGGTAGCACAAACACATTAAGTGACTCTCCCTTTGATCATCCTTACTTAACCCCATTCTCTCCCACAAGCCCCTTGGTCTCTGCACGACTCCTACATCTCTGCTCATTTCCTCACATCAACCCACAGCTCACACCAGTGCCCACTCCTGTCCAGCAAACTTTTCTGGTTCATGCACAGAGCATATGCAGCAAACCAAGGATAGCAATGGCTGGAAACCCTGACGAAGAGTAACCAAAAGAAAAAAACAAACAGCCTGAAAACAGACTTTTTTTAAATCATGATTTTGGGACTCAAATTGCCTTTAAATCATGATTTTGGGACCCAGGTTGCCATTGTTTAAAATGAAAGTATTTGAGCAATTCTGATGCTATTCTTGGAAGGACTACGGTTCTGACAAATAAGGAGAATAACTTGATGTTTAATGTTATTCAAAAGTGGCCTCTGTCCAAGATGAACACATGACGTTTGAGTGGACTATGCAAAATGCAAAGAAATTAGGAATGTAAAATCCCATTTAATTGGTTAACTGGTTAAAAGCTAGGTTTAAACAATTAACCAATTAAGCGGGGGGCGGGAAGGGAAGTGGCTGGGTAGGCCACAGACATCTACTCCAGACAGGCCAGTGTACCCTTCCCCTCCCCCGCCCATGGCACACTGGGATCTGAGCTGCTCTGGCCTGGTTGAGGCCTCCCTGCCTGTGGTGCTGCCATAGGTGGGAAGCACTCCAGTGTGACTGGAGCACCCCCCATCTGCGGCAGACCAGGGGCACACCAGCAGGAATGCTACAGCTGGGCAGACCAACCCTGTTCCCTGGCACACTGCTGGCTCCTAGCCAGGCCCACCCTTCCAGTCACTCCCACCCACAGCTACTGCAGATGAGGACTGCTCCAGCAGGGCTGGAGCACTCCAGCCCATGGCAGCCCCATGGGGTCTGAGCACCACCGTGCCCATGCTGGGCTGCTCCAGCCTCTACTGGCTAACCAGTTAAATATTACCATCCCTCACAGAAGTATGAAGACAAGAAAACTCTGAAGTGGACTTTTTACAATGTTTCCTCTGCAGTTAGAAAGGACTTCATCCAAGATGTATTCTGAAAAGTCCCCAGTCATGTGGTGAGAAAAGGGGACTTATTTAATGAATCCGTAAGGATGCTATCAGTAAATAAAGCATAGCTCAGCAGAAATAACGACTTTGCTTTACTCTTTACATTAAAGCAGTCAACATTCACCTTGTACAGTATCATACCTTGACAGATTTGCCCTAAAATCTTGCTGGGAAACCTGACCTCATTTGGCTTTCTTCACATAACCAACATCAATTTAGTCTGAATAAGTGATTATGCATCATATGTAAAACAGTAAACTAATTTGAAACAACTTAGTGGCTATTATACACTCAAACTCTCTTTACTATTGTGTTTGACTCAATGCATTCCAATGTTATCAATTTTTCACCCATCCTACCAGCAGTGAACAATTCTGTGAATAATTTCTTCCCTAAAGAACTTAACTTCAAGTTTTTGACCCTTTCCCATACCAAATCACCACCCATGCCCCCAACTCGAAACCAGCGTGTTGCTGTTATTCATGAGGGCTCCTTTACATGGTAATTTGTTCCACTGACTACATTGCTCCTGTTTCTCATTCTCATTCTGATTTTTCAAACCAGTCTCTCTCAAACTTTGGGTAATGATCTTCAAAGACTTGTGGAAGCTGTTTGAGGAGCGGAGGGATCTGAGGAGATTGATATATTATTTTACAGCATGAACAACTGATTCAAAATAAAATAAATGTACAGGCTGAACCTCTCCAGTTCAGCACTGTTATGACCTAACCCACGCTGAACCTGAGAATTTGCCAAATCACAAGAGGTCAACATTGTCTAGCAGCATTATCAACACTTTCACTGCTTACTGGGCTCTTAGAAGATATTGTGGAAAACTGGGGCTAAATAACAGCACAGAACACTGAAAGCCAAGACTGGTAGCTGTAAACAAACTTTATGAAACAACAAGAAACTTGGCCATATCTGGATGTCCACTTATCGCAGCTATCTAAAATCATGACAGATCCCAAAGGCTGCAGAACCAGAGAGTGCCCCACGAGAAGTTCAACCCATACATACAACACAGGCCCAGCGATACTGTATATGTTTAAGGCAACCCTATTTTATATTAGGGATGGCATGTTTGTTGTAGTTTCTGCTCCTGAATTTGGTCTATCTGCTTTATGTTAACTGTGTTAGTGTTTTTGTTAACGCTGCTAGTGACCTTCAAGCACTGGTAACTAACCAGGAAATTAGAAAGCTTTCAGGGAGGGAACATAAGGAGAAAAAACTACCATTCGTACCAGTACTAGGAGAAACTCTTCTGGGAATTTAAACTGTGTTACAAACAAATACACAAACATGGGAAAATGAACAAGAAAAAAAAAATCAGCCCCCTGTTTTCTTTTGACTAAAAAACAAAATACACAAATATAATCTAACCCAAACTCCACTAACAGGATGACATACTATTAATATGCTGCCCACTCCAAAGATGTCAAAGAGTTTAGAGCTATGGAGAAAAAAATCCACATGAACAACTATGACTGCTTAAGAATCATATTTAGAAGGGTCATAATACTAATTCAAGCGACAATACTTTTCCTTGAAATTTTGTTTTGATTTTGGGGACCAGGTTACTCTACATCCATATCGAACCTTAAGCGGAGAGCTATGCAGCTGATGGCCCATGCTCCTTGGTCACATTCCCCTGATGTGTCTGTATGTCAGAAAGCACACAAAACTAATTAGGCATTACTAATAAAATATAGCATGTTTGTCAACACTGAAGCTGATTTGTGGCATAGCAAGACGTAATTTACTCTGCAGCAAAGTAAGGAATTTTTCACAGCATACCAGAGTAGATCCCAGAAAGCAAAGATCTGCAGGAAGACTCCCCTACTGGGAAAGTGGAGAGAATGTTTGCAGTCTGGGAGCTGGAGAAGAGTCTGCTTACAAACCAAAACAACAAGTCCTGTGACACCCTATAGACTAACAGTTTGGAGCATAGGCATAAATATCTGTTGATCTATAAAGTGCCACATGACTTCTTGCTGTTTTTGCAGATATGGCTACCCACTAATACTTATAAGCCAAGATGCTTAAGATCCACACCTTGTGAGATCAGTTCTCCTAGAGTGGGAGACACAGATTGTGATATAAAAATAAATCCTTTACTGTGGAGCAACAGTGACGAAGAAGTGTCTTTTGCTGTGAGATAAACACCTCGTGTGCAATGGGAGAAGAGGCAGGACCACTATGGGTACCAAGACACTCGCTGGCGCAAAAACTCCATCCAATGGGCGGGGGCGGATTAAAGGAAAGGGAGCACCCTTCACCCTACTGGGCCAAGCCAAACCTCGGACGAAACGGAGAATGGAGACGAAGCCCCCTCCCCTCAGAACGCACGCTCCAGAGCGGGACCCCTGGGCCCCCACCGTAGGGCTATGGCAGAGGGCCCAGCCCGAGCCAAGCCGAGGCCGCAGCACCGGCCACAAGAGCATAAACGCCCGCGGGCCCCTCCCCTTCAGCCCACCTGGGCTGAAGTCCCGCAAACAGCGAAGCCACACTTCACCTCCGTCCCGCCAGTCCCCTCCCCCTACCACGCCTTTCACTCGCCATCGCTTACTCAGCCCGCGGCCCTCTCTACCAATCCCTTCCCGGCCTCCCCCTCCGCCGCTACCGGCTCACAGAGCGGAGCTGCCGCCCCTCCTCTGCGGGTGGGAGGAAAGTCCCCAGCTGCCTCTCGTCAGCGGAGGCTAGTCAGACTCTGCCGGGAGCGCGTCTCAGCCCGTACCTCATGGGCTCCGCGGTCATGTCGCCGCCGCTCGGTATCCCCGGCCAGGCCGGAACCGAGCTCAGGCCCTGAAGGAACACAAAGCCGTTAGTGCCGCCATCCCCAGCGCCGCCGCCATCTTGTCGGAGGGAAAATGAAGGAGACGACCTGCCTCCTGCCGCCTTCCTCCCTCGCTGTGTTCCATTGGCTGCCTGCCACCCTCATCCATTTTCTAATTGGCCCGCTCGACCGGGCTTGTTGCTAAGGTCGTTTACGTCATCTTGCGGACTGCCACTGGCTGGGTGAATGATTACGTCACCCCAGAGGGCTTGACGTCAGGTATGGTATGCTATGACGTTGCCCATGAAAAGGGAAAGACCACTTCTTCACTTTGTCTTTTAGGCGGATACATTGGTCAGATGCCTCAGTTCACTCAAGGTAAGACCTGCTGGTAACTGCTACCCCAGGCACCTACCCATGCAACAGTCTATCCCAGAGGGTCTCACTTATGTTGCTCTACAACTCCACACTGCTGGGTCCAGAAGAGATTAAAGCCTGAGTGTCACTATGGGGGACAGGGGAGGAAAAGCTGAAAGGTCCTGTGGCCCAGGACTGAAATGCCTTGGGTAGGCCAGCTGCCTGAGGCAACTTTCTGGAAGACACACATGCCTTCTAGAGCTGGAAGGGACCTTGGGAGGTCATCTAGTCCAGTCCCCTTTCCTCTTGGTAAGACCAAGCACCATCTCTGGCATCTGTTTTCCCTAGTTCCTAAATAGCCTCCACAAGGATTGAGCTCATAACCCTGGGTTTAGTAGGCTAATGCACAAACCACTGAGCTATCCCTCCCCATACTAAGCTAGAGTGGCCCTCATGCTCTATCTTCATCAGCAGGCCCATCAGCCATCACAGACCTCCCAACAAAGTGGGAAGGAGGTGAGGCCAATAGCAGTCACCCTTAGGGTCACTGAGACTGTGGCACTGGGTCCCTTACAGCTATGCTGAGCAGCACACTGGTGTTATTTGCACTTCAAAGGGGCCCTGAGTTCTGGCCATTACCACTGCCAAAGTATTCTTGACCTGCAGTTTAAAGACCACAGGTCTTTCTCTAGCTATTTTTTCATTACAGCTACGTCAACACATGAAGCCTACGTCGAAGTAGCTTATTTCGATGTAGCGACATCGAAATAGGCTATTTCGATGAATAAAGTCTACACGTCCTCCAGGAATGGCAACGTCGACGTTCAACATTGACGTTACGCAGCACCACATCGAAATAGGCGCTGCGAGGGAACGTCTACACGCCAAAGTAGCACACATCGAAATAAGGGTGCCAGGCACAGCTGCAGACAGGGTCACAGGGCAGACTCAACAGCAAGCCGCTCCCTTAAAGGGCCCCTCCCAGACACAGTTGCACTAAACAACACAAGATCCACAGAGCCGACAACTGGTTGCAGACCCTGTGGATGCAGCATGGATCCCCAGCTGCAGCAGCAGCAGCCAGAAGCCCTGGGCTAAGGGCTGCTGCACACGGTGACCACAGAGCCCCGCAGGGGCTGGAGACAGAGCGTCTCTCAACCCCTCGGCTGATGGCCACCATGGCAGACCCCGCAATTTCGATGTTGCGGGACGCGGATCGTCTACACGTGCCCTACTTCGACGTTCAACTTCGAAGTAGGGCGCTATTCCCATCCCCTCATGGGGTTAGCGGCTTCGACGTCTCGCCGCCTAACGTCGATGTTCACATCGAAATAGCGCCCAACACGTGTAGCCATGACAGGCGCTATTTCGAAGTTAATGCCGCTACTTCGAAGTATCGTGCACGTGTAGACACAGCTTACATGATTATCCCCATAATACTTAAGCATAGTATCACTCATGATCATGAGTGATCATGATCAAAGAAGAGGACATGCTTTCAGAATGCATATCAGAGGGCTATCCACGTTTGTCTGTATCTGCAAAAACAATCAGAAGTCCTGTGGCACCTTTTAGATTAACAGATTTTTTGGAGCATAAATTTTCATAGGCAAAGACCCATCTTGTCACATGGGTCTTCACCCACAAAAGCTTATGCTCCAAAAAATCTGTTAGTCTAAGGTGCACAGAACTTCTTGTTTTTCCATCAGCATAATAGTGTGTTGTACATCAATGTAGAAAATGTCTGTGCAATCACTTATCTTACCCTTGGTCTTCCTCTTGTTACTAATGTATTTATGGAATGTCTTCTTGTTCTTCTTCTCTCTAGCTAATTGATCTCATTTTGTGCCTTGGCCGTTCTAATTCTGTCCCTACATACTTGTATTATTTGTTTATATTCATCCTTTGTAATTTGACCTAATTTCTACTTTGTTTTGAGCTCTCTTTTGATTGTAGGTCATTGAAGATATCCTAGTTAAGCCAGGGTGGCCTCTTCCTATACTTATGTCCCCTAGTAACTTTCTACACCTTCTGAAATAAAAAATTGTCTCCGTACATTCCAAGAACTTGTTGGCTAATCTGTGCTCTGCTGTGTTATTTTCCCAATAGATGTCTGAGTATTTGAAGTCCACATCACCACTATGTCCCTGGGCTTTGGATGATTTTGTTCGTTGTTTAAAAAAAGCCTCATCCACCTCATCTTCCTGGTTAGGTGGACTGTGGTGAACACCTACCTTGACATCATTCTTGTTTTTCTGCCCCTTTTATCCTTATCCAGACACTTTCAAAAAGTCTGTCTCCTATTTTCATCTCAACCTCAGTCCAACTGTATATACATTTTTAATATATAAAGCAACATCTCCTCTCTTTTTTAACTGCCTGTCCTTCCTGAGAAAAACTGTATTCTTCTATACCAATATTCCAGTCCTGTGATTTATCCCACCAACTCTCTGTGATGTCATCTATATTATGTATACTAGCATTTTTAGTTATTCCTGCTTATTCCAATAATTTTTGTATTAGTATATAGACATCTAAGACAACGATTTGATTCCACCACCAAATTTTGTCTTGTCTCTCCTTCATCGCTGCTGTTATAACCCATGCTGCCCCCAGATTGTGATCTTTCTCCCAGGTGTCCATATTTTGGTGTTACCTGTGGGCTTTGGTCACTTGCCCTCTTCAGACCTAGTTTAAAACCCTTTTCAGCAGGTTAACCTGTCTGCATCCAAATATGCTCTTCCCCTTCCATGGCAGGTGGATGCCATCTGTGCATAGCAGTCCTTATTCCTGCAGTCAAGGAAGCTGGAGCCCTCCCGGCAACACCATCGTCTCAGCCAGGTGTTTACTTCCAGAATACATCTGTCTCTACCTAGGCCATGACCCTTAGCCAAAGAGATTGAAGAGACTACAACCTGTGCTCCCAGCTCCTTCACCCTTACTCCCAGAGCCCTGTAGTCACTTCCGACCTGCTGAGGGGCATATCTTCATGTATCATTAGTGCCCACATGGATGTGTACCAAGTGGTAGTCAGAGGGCCAAATGATTCTCAACAATCCCTCCATAATGTATCAAATATGAGTACCTGGCAAGCAGAATACCTCCCAGAATACGTCAGGGTGACAGAGTGGTGCCTCCATCCCTCTCAGAATAGTCACCATCCACTATTATCATATCTTTCCACCTAGGAGTGGTAGCTGTGATCCTCCCAGCCTTGGGGGTACATGGTTTCTCCTCCTCCACATTTAGGAGTGATGCCTCATTGTTCATTGCCAGAACAGCATAACAGTTCTCCATCACCATGGAGGCATGGGTTGGAGTAGGGATGGAGCACTGCCTCATGCTAGAAGTAACCGGCAGCCAGTATCCTCCCTGTGAAGGAACTGTCTCCTCCTCCCCCAGTAGTGTGCTATCAATCTTCTGTAGCTGGATAGCTTCCTCAGCCTTGGATATCTTCACATGAATACCCTGAAGGAATTCCTTGTGGGCTGGAATGCATCTCAGTCTAGCCACCACCTCCTTTAGCTCTCCCATCCCCATCTTGAGAGAGTCCACCAGCAGGCACTTTTCACACTGGAAGGTGCCCCAAGCCTGGTTTTTGTTGTGGAACGTGGGGGGGTTTGATTTTGTTTTATTTTTTTTGTAAATTGTGCTCTCTTGCTTTAACACTATGGGTGCATCTACACTTGCATACCTCTTTCGAAAGAGGAATGCAAGTGTAGATGCAGCCAATTAGCTCATAGATGAGCTAGACTTATTTCAGCTATTTATCTGTCATTATTCAACTTAGGCATGGAACCATGGCACTAGCTGACACCTATCTGTCACAGTAGGCACTATTCATTTGTTGAAAAAAAGAAAACTGCTGCTGGGATCAGAAGCTCTATCTGCAGCTCACTGGCCCCCGTTTCTTGTTCTTCCTGGTGCATAGTGTGAGACTGGACAAGTTGCCACTCTTGAGCATTCTGAGCTACTTTCTCTAGTGTAGACGTTTGGGTACTCTCTTGAGATACTGGGGACATGGGTTCAGTCCCTTTTGTGTGGATGAGGTTTGCAACAGGTTGCAGTTGTCTGTATGCCCCTTTTTTAGGGGGTTGGAGCACGTGACTTATGAGAAAGGGTGGAGGGTTTTAAGTTTTTTTTAGTCAAGAGAAGAGTGAGAGGGGATTTGATAGCAGCCTTCAACTAACTGAAGGGGAGTTTACAAAGAGGATGGAAAGAGACTGCCCTCGCTGGAGAGAATGACAGAATGAAGAACAATGCTCTCAAGTTGCAGCAAGGTTGGTCTAGCTTGGATATTAGTTTGGATATTACTTTTTCGCTAGGAGTGTGGCGAAGCACTGGACTGGCTTACCTAGAGAGACGGTGCAATCTCCATCCCTAGAGGTTTTTAAGTCCCAACTTGACAAAGCCCTGCCTGGGATGATTTAGTTGGGATTGGTCCTGCTTTGAGCAGGAGGTTGGACTTGATAATCTCCCAAGGTCTCTTCTAACCCTTTGATTCTATGATTCTGGAAATGTTCATGAAAAGAGATCTAACTCTAAAGGAGAAGGCACCACATTCAGGTTTCTTCATTGATTGCATACTCCAAGGGGCCCAAGGGCCCACTAGGGCCATGACTACAGATAGTGGGGTAAGGACAAAAGGGAAAGTAAGACAGTGAACCACAGTGCAAGTAAGAAAGTAGCCAGCAGGGGGCTGGAGATTTGATCCAGATGCCTCAACCCTGTCTTTCTTCTCCTCCCTCCCTCCCCCCGGCCGCCAACATTGAGGAGAGTAGGAGAGCCTCAGACATGCAGGGTCAGCAGGCAGGCCTTAGGTGCATGGGGACTCCAGCGCACAGGGTGGTATGAGAGCCTCAGGTGCCCAGGAAAGGCAGTCAGAATCTCAGTGCTCAGGACTGGCAAGAGAACCCCAGACATGCATGGCAGGCAACCAGGTTCTCAGCATGCAGGACTAGCAGAGAGCCCCCAAAGGCGCACGGCTGGCAGGAGAGTTCCCGTATGCAGGGCTGGCAGCTAGGACAGTGGGCACTGGGCTAGGATCCCGAGGTGCTTCAACACTCCGCACACCATTAGCTTCTTTCCCAAGCCTATGAGCACTACCCCCACAGCTCCCATTTGGCTGTGAACAGGAGCATCACAGGGCAAGGTCACTAACTGGGACTACCCCAACCCCTAACTGTACTCCACCCTACAAGCACACACTCCAAACCTCTGCCCAAAATACACATGCAGACATGGGACCCGCAAGGATCATCCAGAAGGAAACACTCCAAAATTTTGAGGAAGAGGAAGCTTTAGAGGAAGAGGGTTTCCTTCTGGAAGATCCCCGCAGGCCACACATCTGCATGTGTATTTTGGAATCCAGAAGAGCTTCTTCTGAACTCCAAATCACGTGGCCATATGCTAATGAGGCACAGGAAATTTACATCCACACCTCATTAGCATCTTCTGGGCTGCTCATTACCATGCCACTTCTGGAAGAAGCGGCATTTGTAGACGCAGCCACAATGTCTATTTCATAGAAATGGCTATAACAAAATAGAATAGATGGAACTGTTGTATCTTTCTTCCTTACTTGCATGCTGGCCACCATAGCCTTGTATACAATAGAACATTTTTTAAAAACTAGTCTAGTCACAATTAGGTTTTAAATTTTAGTATATAACTATAGAAATTTTTCCTGTTATACATCAAAATGTACTTAGCACCAAAAGGGAGATTTAATATATCAATGATGTTGACAATGAAAAAGCATCTATTAACAGTCTGTAGCACAAGAATGCCATCTCTAATTATTTAATCATGACAAAAAACAGAAATCAACCTCTTCCCTTTCCTGCTATGAATAATTTCCACTGCAAAAAGATCTTTTAATTGTTCAGCTTTGACCTGGTAATGGGAAGGTATGGACTAAACAGAAAATAGATTTTAATTCTATATTAATATTTAGTAGGATTAACCAAGAAAACATGTTTATGGTTCTTGTAATTATTTTCCCCTGGAGGGGGCTTACCCTGCTTTAAAGACTAATGCCATAACTAATTTAAAACAATGTATTGTGAAGCAAAGGTTGTAAATATTTATCAGTAGCTTTAAGCAGAGAAAAATTTGAATATGTTTTAAAAACATACCTAAGAGCCTCAGATTGAAAGTTAAGATTACATTTATAAGGGGCACACTACTAAAGGCAGAGAAACACCTGGTGGAGGTTCTTCTGTTTTGGTTTTCTCTGTCTTTTCCCCACTGCCAAGGTTACAACAGAACCAGAGGCTACTTTACAGAGCCTCAGCATCAAGAGGTATAGAAACTTGTTCAGAATTGGAGTGTGAGAATTTGATCTACCTAGGTGACTGTGCATGTATCAGGTGAGCATGTGTGCAAACATGCCAGCCAGATCCTACCTGCTGACATATAAACTTTTGGATGATTTCTCCAGCACTCGGTACTGTTTCCAAGATGTCAGGGGCCTTCTTTGCGTTGTGAGTATGAATGGCATAAGGGCAACACTAGCAGGCCCTTCAGCTGTGAAATAAATGGAAAAGGAATAGACAAAGATCCTGTATTTGGCAGAGCAAAGCAAAGGGATTTTTGAACCTCATCATTGTCTAGCTTACTTCATAATTGTGAATGTTTATTTTTCCAATTAAATACTAGGTTTTTTTTTTTCCCCTCAAATGGCAGAGAAATACATCTTGCGAGTGGTGGTCTCGTCTCACTGGCATCCAAACTTCTGCCCCAGAAACTGAACCTGCAGATGCAGCTTGCACAGCTCACTCCCTCGTGATATAAGCGTGGGAGGATGTGCTGCTGCTAGCCAAAACCCAGACTACAGTAGTGTTACTGAGCCATTTCCATACTAGGCCAAATTTAACTAGTGGCATTTTTATCTAATGTTTTTCTAGGTTGACATTTGTACAAGGAGTGAGGAATACCTATACATATTATGGATGTGGAACTATTTAGACTGCATGTAATAAATAATGAAAATATTTGAATATTTTCCCCGTTTCTACCTAGAAGTTGGCTTTGTTCTGTTGAATGTTCTTATTTTTTAGTTTTGTGTTTTTCTGATCCATATGCAATATTCAGCGTGACAGTGTAGCATCCGTCCTGTAGTTGTGTGTGCTCAACAAAGGCAAATAAAAGGAAATCTTAGCAGTGGGAGAAAGAGGAAACAACATTTCAAAATCAAATGTTGGAAGAGAATACCCATCTGCTTTCAATTGATGCTCTATGCTAGGAAAGTCCTATTTGTACGCTGGTGGAAAACTGGAGAAGGGTGTAGTGATAATACATTTTTAGAAGGTCTTCATCCCCTCAGATGAGTCATTTGGTAATGCCTAACCCCATTGTAATTGAAACTGTACTATCAAACCCTGCTGAGCATCAAGGCCACTGTTCTTCTCCTAACAGTGATGTCTGCTTGATTATAGCTGATCCCACAATATACAGAATAATTCTAGAATATTTGTAAGATTTTCTAAAGTGACAAAAGGATTTAGGCACCTAAGTGCCATTAATAGTCAACAGGTTTCAGACACTAAGTCAATTGCAAAATGTTACCTGAGATACTAGACAAAAAAACCCAATGCACAATGGTCAGAAGTTATCCTAGGAACAAATATTCTTGTGTGTGTGCTTATCTAAGTCCATTCTACTGTAGGCTTGTGCATTCCTCATGCACAATTATCAGAAAATATTTTCCCTTAGTGGTATCTTGCTGGGCAGTGTTAGCACCCTTTATCACTACACACCACTGAGCAGTGGTATAAGAGGAGGGAGCCATCCCTGATTCCCCTTCCTCACCCATCAGTGACAGTTTTAAGAGTAATTTCAGACTTCTCATAAGCACTTCCCTCACTTCTTGGTCCGGCTTTTTTTTTTTTTTTTTTTTTTTTTAAAAAGGAGTTAGTTTTATTTTAGCTAGTTTTTAGGGACAAATCTTAAGTCTAATTTTTTTTTTAAACCTTTTTTCTTCTTTCAGTACCAGGATCGGTATTGGAACAATGTTGTGCCTGCCCAATTTTAAATCCTACCTGATGTGCACTAAACCTATGGTGGGCAGGGACACACACACCGAGCCTGCCTGAAATGTCTGTGAATATCCTACAGACATGACATGTAACATTTATCAGCAATTTAAGCCCCATATGGATGTTACTCATAGAGGCAGAACTTTGTCCTCCAGTGGACTCATCTCACGTGGAGAGAGCCCAAAATCAAATTCAGCACAGAGTGTACCACAGACAGCTGCAGCTTCTTGGTCCCATTCATTGGCACTGAAAAATGCTATATGCCAGGGTGGCCAAACCTAGTTACCCTCCAAGCCACTTGCAGTAATGTTCAGAAGTTTGAGAGCTGGAGCACATCAGCTGACATTTAGGGCTTGAGCTCACCTGGACGCACCTGCTGGGGTTTGGTGCTTCATCCCTGCTCCTCCTGGAAACCCAACTGCTTCTTCAGGCTGGGGCCACAGAAAAACTTCAGCCAGCAGGGCCAACAGCCATCAGAGGTCTGGGAGCAAAGTGGGAGTAGGGCCCAGCTCCCTGTCCCAGAAGGGGTGAGGCCAAGGAAAGGAAGGGGTAGGCCTTAGGGCAGTCAGCCCTGCTCTCCCCATATTGCCTAATCGCCTATACACAGCCATTGTACTTACCTTGTATTGTCTGCAGTTTTACAGTTACATAGTCTGTAATCCCAAAATACGTAAATGTACAGCTATTTCAATAAAACAGCAGAGGGCAGCAGCCTACTGAACTTGCAGCATAACAGTACTAGAAAGGAAGATTTTGCTGAGGTCACATCTGAGCCCCATACTCTCGAGCAGCATAGTTGGATCTTTAGTGTCCACTGAAAACAAACAAGCCATTGGTTCAAAGATACACACAGCGACAACTGACATGGTACAGTTTATGGATGAAAAGGGGAAATGGAATCTCTAAAATTCAAACTAAAGATTCTAAAGAGTGTAGGTGTTTCAACCTTGATGTTTAGACCCCTAAGCAGATAGCCTTGGCAAAACGCAGAGACCTTACAGGTTTGTCATTACAGCACTTCATCTTTTCTGCAGTTCCTTGCCTCAAGGGTAGGCCACGGGCCAGATTAAAAGGCTTGATGGACAGGATTCAGTGGGCCATATCTTGCCTACCCCTGCTTTAGCTCAATATCCCCTCTCAGGGCAGTGGTCAAATGCATTAGAGGAAATGTAGAAGTATACTAATAAGACCAAGATAAATTTTCCTAACTAGAACAGTAGTTTTCATCTAACTGTTGTAAAGTGAGACTATATTTTCCATCCTAGTGTAGTAGACCCTAGAGAGTTTATTGGGGTCATACTAGTATTAGACTTTTTGTTAATTTTTCCTCACCCTGCTAGACTGACAACTTCATTTTCAGAAGGAATCACTAATGCCTATTTCTTATAAAATATTTAAAGATCAGACACAAGAACAAGAAGCAGACTGTAAAACATTTTATTGAAAGTTGTCCAATATCCCATCATGTGATTATCTGTGCTACTAAGGCTCATCATTCTGAGCTGTACAAAAACATCAATATTTAAACCGAAGACTAGATTAGTGTAGTTAAGGCACTTGAGATGCAAGTTAATTTAGCAAACTTGTTTAACAGTAACATTTTAGTTTGAATGAAGTAGTTATTTCTCGTGTACTGTTCAGTCTAAAGAAAACTTCCATATCCCTTGCCCTATTGGCAAGAGAAGAAATTAACTCTTTATAACATCCTCCATGATAAACTACCTCCATGCATTTGTACTGCTCTGTGGCAGGTAGGACTTTCCTGTTAAGCTGCAAGAGTTTTCACAAGCACAGATGCTAGAATTTCTAGTCATGGCCCATTTTTAAGACTATCTTGGCTGAGGCACAAAAAGTTAACTCTCCTCCTTCTCAGGGATGGGATGGAGAAAGGTGTGTCTTTGGGCACACTATTCTTGTTAGAGGAAATCAGAGCAGAAAAGGCTACTATAAGGCTATGAGAAGCTCCATTGGGATAGTAATATTTATTTTAGGATCATATCTGTATCCCATCCAATCCAATCTCTGTAGTATGGAAGGCTGAAGGAGGTGGCAAATCACAGTTCCAAGCAACAGTGATTAAAAGTGCTGGCATGTCTGCTTTATTGGCAGGATTCTGAGAACATTTAGGATCTCTCTGCATTATCCACTGACAATGGCATCTTTTGGGCTATTTTTCAGATTAGGTATTCAGAATCACCTACCAAGGAAGAAAGAAAAGGATAAGAACATACCTAACCTTGGACTATGCAGACTGGATTTACTGTGCCAGTGAATATAGCATACAGGGGAATTTCAGTGTCAGGCACTCGAAGAGGGCATGTCTTTGATGGCCAATAAACATGTCCCTGTGTTCAGAGAGGAAGCTTAGGATAGCAGAAATTGCAACTGGTCATTTTATTCAAAAAAAAAAAAAAAAAAAAATCACTGTTTTTGATGGTGAGAAGTGTCACGTATGGAGGGGAAAACTCAGTATTAAGCCACTTTAGATAATTTAATTCAAGATTCCACATACATTCACCCGTGCTATATATTGATAACTTTCCCTTACTCTGTGGGGGAAATCAGCTGCACTGCAGTTAAGTGCAAGAGACTCAGAGTTGAACTGAGAGATCTGCACATTTGCCACTAGAACCCAGAGTGTGTTCTAGGGAAAAGAAGGAAGAGATTTCCAGATACTTGCTGCATTCGGGTCCCTCATTCACTAAAGAGTCTGACCCAGTCATCAAAATTATGAAAAGAAGGGAAAAGTAAAGGAAACTGAGGGAGACAGTGAGCGAGCAACAGGGAGCAGGAAAGAGAAAGCAATATAAAACCAAACCATACACCCTCGACACCCTTGAGGGAGCAGGCAATAAAAAAAAAAAAAAAAAAAAAAAAAAGCAAATTTTAAACTGAATGTAAATTCTGTTTCTAATTATTTCAAAGAAACACTAGTAGTCCATAAACTACATTTTGAATTCCACTAGGTTTAAAGTAAAATGGTTTAAGATGATGGAAAAAGACGACTGAATTGTAATACTCCATGTGACTTTCAGAGCAAAATTTTTTGTCATATTAAGGCACTACATGTTTTCTTTGGTTCAGTGTTTAACTATCTCATTTGCTTTAAAAAGAGGTAGCATGAACCATTATACATTTAGCTGTTCAGTTCCATTACACAGTTTCAGAGCTGACACCTTTCAAATGCTCCCAGCCTATGGAATCCTTTAACTCATCAGGAAACTGCAACAAAACAGAGGATATTAAAAATAGCACTGAATCAAAGAAAGAAATGTTCCATTTAGCTTTCTAGACCCTTTCATTCAGAATGATTAGGGGCATATGACCTGAACTGGGTATGACACAGCTGAGTTTGAAAGTAGTTGGGGAGAAGTGACTTTATTACAAGTCCTATAGTAATTCAAAAGTTCAACTGATGTGGTTCACTCCAGAGCTAATCTGTTCCTCCTGAGCTACAAAGCTGGTTAACATACAGTCATATTTGGTAGGAGAGTTAAAAGCTGAAAATATGGAGGTTCTGAGTCTCCTTCCACATCATTCACTGGTAAGAGAAGTAATCCAACTCTGTCCATTGCTCTGGCAGCAAGCTCTCATTTGGTCCAAAACAAACTATGGGCTTGTCAACACTTGCCCCCAACTTTCAAAGTGGGCACGTTAATCAGGGTGATGGGAGATGACTAAGGAAGTGCTGTGGTGAATATGCAGCACTTCATTAAGGTAATTCTCCCCCATGGCAACTTCGAAATGTCAAAATTCGAAGTGCCTTTACTCCTCAAAATTTGGGGGATAAAGGCACTTTGAAGGAGTGCAGGAACTTCGAAGTCTCAAACATTTCAAAGTGCATGCGCTACTTCAAAGTGCCTTTATCCCCCAAATTTTGAAGAGTAAAGGCACTTCGAATTTTGACAATTTGAAGTTGCCATGGGGGAGAATTAGCCCAGTGAAGTGCTGCATATTCACCACAGCACTTCCTTAGTCATCTCCCATCACCCTGATTAACATGCCCCTTTTGAAGTTGGGGGCAAGTGTAGACCCAGCCTCTGGGTTTTAATAAGAGTTTAAAAAAAAAAAATTTGCTCTGGCAGAGAGAGATGAAAATATCTAAGCCTACAGAAGCAAGGGCAATTCATAAAACTAGCAATGGTAGAAGAAGAAGCCAATGGGAGCTGGCTTCCAACTCCCATTTGTACCTTTAAAAAAAATTTTCCTCAGAGAGGATAAAAATATTTAAAAATCAGATCTAGAGGCCTATTTATTAGGACTTTGCCTGTCCCAGCAAAAGCATACTAGATGCTCTGTCTAACAAATGCAGTGATACAGGCAGCTTTGAAGGTCCCAAGCCCAAGAAATTTAGAACTCCAGGTAGTGTTTAGATTCCAAGTCTCTTAGGGAGCTTTGGGAAGGAAAAAAAAAAAAAAAAAGAAAAAAGCTGTAAAGTCATCCTTACAGGGTGAACTTCTGTCATCCAGCACCCTCAATACCTGACCAGTGCCAGATGAGAATTTGCCAGACCACAGTGGATTAATATTTTCCTAACACATTACCAACACTTCCACTGCTTACTGGTCTCTTAGAATAGTGCTCCATATCTGGTGTGCCATGGCCTAGTGGTTAGAGCAGGGATTTGAGAGCCAGGAGTCCCAGGTTCTATTTCCTGGGGGGGTGAGGGTAGGGGAGAGTGCCAGGTTATATCCCTTCCTCCCCCCACTTGGGTTCTAATCATCCCTGGGAGGGGGTGGGCATCTAATTGCGTAATTAATGCACACGGATGGGAGCCAGGACCTTGGGTTTTATCACCCTCCAAGGAGAGGTATGTGTGTTTAGCCTACTGGTTAGAACAGGTGGTTGGGAGCCAGGAGTCCCAGTTACTACCCTCCCCCAGGAAGGAGGGTGGGAGTCCAGTGGAAGGAGGCTGGGACTGGGTTTTTTTGCTATGTGATATTATATATATTAGCAGCAACAAAGGGTCCTGTGGCACCTTACAGACTAACAGAAAAGTTTAGAGCATGAGCTTTCGTGAGTTAACTCACTTCTTCAGATGCTGGTCCTGGAAATCTGCAAGGCCAGGTATAAATAGGCCAGAGCAAGGCTGAGGATAACGAGGTTAGCTCAGTCAGGCGGGCTGAGTTGTATTGTCATCAGTAGATCTGGAGGTGTGAACTCCAAGAGAGGGGAAGCTGCTTTTGTATTTAGCCAGCCATTCACAGTCTTTGTTTAATCCTGAGCTGAGGCTATTGAATTTGCAGATGAATTGTAGCTCAGCAATTTCTCTTTGGAGTCTTTTCTTGAAATGTCTTTGCTGCAGGATAGCTACTTTTAAATCTGCTACTGTGTGTCCTGGGAGATTGAAGTGCTCTCCTATGGGTTTCTGTATATTGCCATTTCTGATGTCTGATTTGTGTGCATTTATTCTTTTACATAGAGAATAGATGCACACAAATCAGACATCAGAAATGGCAATATACAGAAACCCATAGGAGAGCACTTCAATCTCCCAGGACACACAGTAGCAGATTTAAAAGTAGCTATCCTGCAGCAAAGACATTTCAAGAACAGACTCCAAAGAGAAATTGCTGAGCTACAATTCATCTGCAAATTCAATAGCCTCAGCTCAGGATTAAACAAAGACTGTGAATGGCTGGCTAAATACAAAAGCAGCTTCCCCTCTCTTGGAGTTCACACCTCCAGATCTACTGATGACAATACAACTCAGCCCGCCTGACTGAGCTAACCTCGTTATCCCCAGCCTTGCTCTGGCCTATTTATACCTGGCCTTGCAGATTTCCAGGACCAGCATCTGAAGAAGTGAGTTAACTCACAAAAGCTCATGCTCTGAACTTTTCTGTTAGTCTATAAGATGCCACAGGACCCTTCGTTGCTGCTACAGATCCAGACTAACATGGCTACCCCTCTGATATATATATTAGGTGTACCATGAAGTTATAACAAGTGCTGGAGTGTTCCATGAGATGATAAAGGTTGCTAAGTGCCATCTTAGAAGACATTTAAGGTTAAATTACAACTAAATAGCAGAACACTGAGGCTACAGCTACCTTTGCATAAATTATTTTGAAATATGCAGCTACGAGGGTCAGCGGAATTGGAATACCATGTTGAAATAGCCCTGCTACTTCAGTGTTTAGCAGTGGTTTGATATTTCAGGATACAAATGTATCCTGAAATAGCAACCACAGTGTAGCCTGGTGTGACAGCCAGGACTGCTGGCTGTAAACAAACTTTTGGGATCACATGAAAATTGGCCACACCCCGATAAGCAGTCCGGCTAACTAAAATCATGCTGGATTACAGATGTTGCCAGACATGAGAGTTCCAGATTAGAGAAGTTCAACCTGTATTACCACACTTATGGTAAGTGATGACACTGTAAAACTAAAGATGTTTTACACTGAGTAATCTTTGGGTTCTTACTTACTCTATGCCTGTCAAATTATAAAGAAGTGCCGTAGCCTTTTTTCTTTTATTCTGAGCAGGACAGAAGAAATAGTGGTCTTAACTGTAAAATCATAAAAGTTTCTGCTCATTACTGCAATCAACTATCCTATATGCCTCTAGTTTCACCAAAAACAAGGGTATTCAGGACAGTTTGTTTTTCATTTTTCTTCTGAAGTGGACTTCAGGCAAAGTTTTTGTTTTTTTATAGTCACCCGCTTTTTGTAAAAGTAGTACTGGGAAGGGAAACCCCAATCAGAACAGGTGTAAGAGTTTATTCATTTTTTAGTACACTGTTAGCCCTGCAAGAAGCACTCCTATACTATTAGCAAATCTCAATGGTTTAAGTCAGTCCCTTTATATACTACAATGTTATAATCAATACCTTATAGCTACATCAACACCTATGTATTAAAGCACAACAATTTAAACAGCAAAAAAGCCATACCTGTATGGGTAGCCATGGTACTTAGATCTGAAGACAGAAAGCAGCCAGCTGAAGAACACCACCACCAGGCCAACTCCAGCTATACACATTACTGTAGATAACATAACAAAATAAAGTAATCAGACAGGAAAGTCTACCTTGAAAGCACCACTATGGATAGGGATTAAAAATGCTCAATCACAGCTGAATCTCCACATGCTGCACTCAATGGGAATTTAACTGTGGATGGCTACAGGAGCAGAGTTAAGTGATTGTTTGGTCCCTTGAAAAAATTTCACTCTGCAAGGCTGGCAGACCAGGTTCCGGCTTTCCACAAGACTTTAGGGCTCAGCCAAGCACTGACAAATTCACTGCTTGAAACCACTCCTAAATGATGTTCAGAGCTGACATGATAGATGAATACAGGTGCCACCTTTTGAAACCATGCACTGTAACTTGTTTGTTTGTGTTTGCCAGCTTTAACCCTGCAATAACTAACTTCTCTTTAGTTAATAAATCCTTAGATACTACGATTGTTAGAGTGCTTTAAGAGTCACACTTCTTACTGGTTTGGTGAAATCTAATTATAGAACATACAACAATTTTGGGGGTCTCTACCTTGCTTCTTGATAATCTGAACAGAGGATGGCACTCAGCCATCTGCCACTCCAGACAGCCCTATATTGACAATATAGGTCCAGTGTAGAAAAGGAAACCCTTCTGTCTTTTAGTTAGCAAATACTATATAACATTTACATAAATTCATTTATCCCAGAACGATTTTTCTCTCTTTCTGCACCCCTCTGGGCTCCTCCAAATGCTTCTGTGGAAATAGAAAGTACACTGCTTTTAGGGTATACTCTGCATAACAGCTCAACTGGGGAGAGGGACACCTCTCTCTCACAAATACATACATATTAAATTAGGGGAAGTTGGGTGGTAGCAGGTCAAAGGAGCAGAAAGTTGATAGCAGCAACTCCCTGCTTCCATCCACATGGCTGAGTGTACAGGGGGAGTTTGAGCAGAGTTAATTGTTGCAGATAAATTTAACAAGCTAGTGCACAGCCAAAGGAGTTTCTGCACCTTGAAATATAGGAAGTTGTTGCTGAATACATGTAATCTTCTCTCCTGAACTAAGCCTCATGAGCAGGAGAGAAGGAAATATATAAAACATTTCCATAAAACAGACAACACATTTCAACATAGACCCTTTGCAAGCATTATTAAAAAAACCCTGAAGGTAAGTGTCCCTTTAAGAAGTCACCCACCAGTGATTGAAAACCTCTGTGATGACCCCATAGACTTGCTATGACTGTGAACTGATAATAGAGTGAAAGGATATTAACAATCTGTATTAGGTAAACGAGGTAAAGGCACCACAGTATGTAAAGGTTTATCAGGTTTCTGCCATTGCTACTCAAGATGATATAAAAGGAAGGGGAAGGTGAGCCAAAGACGACAATTATGTCTTCTCCCTCCCTGGCTAGTTAAAGCAGGGAAAGCATCTGAGGAATTAATGGCCAGTGTTTTCCATTTGCTCTCTATTTCATTATTTTGTTCATAATAAATAAGCTTTAAGGAAAGGGCTTTAAAGGACTAAGACACAGAGCTTTAATTAGCTTGGATTTTTATTTAAATGCCATCTTATAAAATCAAGTATATATTTGACACCCTGACCCTGGAATAAGCCAAAAGCTCACCCCTCAGTTATGGGTTTAATAGTTGATTTTATAATTTTAATAGCCTCACACAGAAGCATGACAGTAGTTCAACACTATCTTGTTTCTCTGCTCTGTGCTCCAAGCCCACTCTAACATTTATAGGTCTAAAAGATGGAATGTGAAATAACTGACCATTAATGTTTTTCTAGATTTCAACACTGAACAAATAATTAAATGCAGAGAGTACAAACACCTTAAAAATGCACAAGCTAATAACAATATCAGCAAAGCAATAAACCACTGTATTGGGAACGTTTCCTGAATGCATCTTCCTGAGATAGAGATAAAACCTTTCAATTAAACAATAATATATATTACTTGGATTAGTAGTAGTACTTACTTTTTCTTTTCCCCAAATCCATATCAGAGGTAGCAGCTTCATGCAGGAGTACCATTCCTAAAGTAACACCACCATCTGCAAAAGCTGTTTAAGGCTAAACTGACAGACACACAGTATACTTATTTTTAAATATAATAAATCCATTCAATTAGAAACACAGGTGTTTCTAACAAGTTTTATATGTAAGATTAAAGAACCTCCAGACAAGACAGACACGGAAGAAAAGTTACAACCAACATACAGTAATTACTGATAAGCTAGGAAAAACAAGAGCAAAACTCAGGAAAATGTCAGGAACTTGTTTAACTGAAGTAGCTGAAAATCATAATTATCATCAAGGAATTTGGCAATAAATAGCTCTTTTCCTCTGAAAAAGGGAGGCAAGAATTAAGACATTGCTCCACCTTGTTGGCAGTTTCAGTCCTGATGAGAAAAAGATAACATGGACAAGGTTCTGGTAATCTTCTCTTAGTGTAACAAGATGATAGTTAATATAACTTTCAATTTTTGTTTAATTTGGCATTCTGTATCAGGCACAAAACAACATTTGAATATCTTCTGGTTTTCAGCTTGAACTATTATTCACCAATAAAAATATTGCTAAAGTTCAAGACAAGATGTATAAGCTGGTTATGTTGTATTTGACCCTAAGGAACAATGACAGTGAAATTCTATATGTAACAAGCCCTACATTGTTTAATTGCATTGGAATACGCACATTTCAGGTCAAAGAGTCCTGCTCCAAAAGGGGGAAAAAAAGGTTTTATTGTCCATTGACTTCAATGGGAGTAATATATATCTCTGAATTCAAACTGCAAATGATTATCTAATTAGTAATTATATGCAGGGAAAAGGGTCTAATTATTAAAATAATTTACCAACCTTGTGGCCTTTTGAACAACTTTCATGATTAGAAAATTTGGAAGGTACACAGGGAGAGTGGAGACTGAACGAGAACACTTTACAACCCCCACTTCATTTTAACATTGTTGTCATTGCCATCTGCCTCACACCTACTGAAAGGTGGAATATGACTAGATTTAGAGCCAACAATAGCTAAAGAAGGAAACCTAGAGACCCATTATAGAGTAGGTGATGTTTATGGCAACACTTGCCTACAAAATTATTTCCCATACTGGTCAATAAATGCACTGAGATTTGAAAACTCTGTCCAACATAGTCACAAAATTCTATCACCAACTCAAAGTAACTGAAATAAATCAAAAATGCAGTAAAAAAAAAAAAAAAAAAAAAAAAAAAAAAAAGATTCATGATGCTTTGTATCAAACTTACAAGCTATACTGTGGCTAAACTATATTGTAGCTATACTGCATTACTCTAAAGAGACAAAAAAGACTAAAGCATGTCATTTACTGAGAAACGATTCTGGTGGGAAGAAAAATAATACACACAAAACTCATTATGGAGCCTGATGCCAGTTGAAAATTACAAGGTAAACTGTAGTGCGTTTTGGTTTCAAAGGTAGGAATGTGACACAATGAGGAAAGTAATGTCATCTTGTTTTTTGGATCATTTATATAAAGTGTATCCCCAAAATGCTTAGAAGAATTAAAACAAACTAACAAACAAAAAGATTTGAGGGGTCGGGGGTTAGGAAAAAAGGTAGAGGGCATTTTGCTCCAGATGGGAACAGCTGTAACAGAGAGGCTTGTGCACGAGTTACCTTACTACGTGAAAGGAAAGGATGGTTACAGTATATTATGGATAGGTTAAAAGAAAAGGGAAGGGAATTTTGTACGAGACTTGGAAATGATCCGGTAAATGGGGAGCCAGTGCACTAGCTTGATATTATGGTATATTTTCTGCTCTTTGTACTTTGAAAGTGCAGGCTGGGTATCTGGAAATTGGGGTCTTTGATGCCGTAGAAAAGATTTTTGTTATAGAAAAGGTAAGCAAATAAATACCTGGGTGAAGATTTCACTAAGGAGATGTGTCTGAGGCATACACAGATGATGTGGAGATAGGAATATGTGGGTTTACAGAAACACAAAAGATGCAGGAGGAATAATTTTCAGCGCCAAGGACATAAGGTTACTGACAATGGAAGGAAAAAATATTGATGCCTGAGCTGACGAAAAATAGGAGAGAAGTTGAATTGGAAGATATTGCACTTGACCAGAAGAAAAAAAATCTTTAAAAACTTAGGTGAAGCCAACAGTGACAAAGCTGTAAGTTTAGTCTATCAGACAAAGAAAATGATGAGTGAAATATTAGCATAATAGCTAAGGTGAAGATAATAATAGGAGAACTTAGATGTGTGCAGTGGCCTATGAACTAAGCATCTATGGCTTCCACTGAAGAGGTGGTCTTGGTACTGAGGAGAGAATCCACCAACACAGAGAGAAAAGAATGGTTAGTTCTGTTTCCATCTACTTATGACAGATGCCAAAGCAGGCCATCTCAAAGAATGCAGTGATCCACTACTTCATTTAAGGATATATTAAGGCCCTTGAGAAAGAAGAGAGTACAATGGTAACCTAAGCTTTCTAAACTGACAGACTGCCAGCCTAAGAAAAAGTCAGCTGCTGGCGTATTATACAGGCACTACAAGGTTTTAGTCAATGTTATCACTATTACGTGACAGGAGTGAACGGGAAATGCATAGGTTTGACAAAAGATTAAATTGACATCAGAGGTCTATATTTCACTATAAAGGATACTGAACAGTAGAACAACGTGTGTTTCAGCCACAAATTGGGCTTGGCTGCTTCCGTGTATATAGCTCTGGGGGAAAATAAAAAAAATCAATTAAGAAACTTTGGAGTGGAATTTAAAAGTCATTAATAACAGATATAAAAGCTGGGGCTAAAGTCTATACTCTCTCAGAAACAGAGCACAGAAGTTGTGTTCCAGAACCAGGGGGGAAAATGTATTGCTGTCCCACCTTTGCACCATCCAGATTTTGGGCTGCTGCAGAGCAAAAGCCATCTTTCTGTTGTACAGTAGAACATAGCCTCAGGGCTCTTTTAACTCCCAGAAATGTTACCTGGCCTGGCCCACTGCCCAGATTCCCTTTAATGCAGTGCAGAGTACTACAAACAGTGGTTTTTTTATGCCAGTACTTGCCAATACCGAGTACTGGCACCTCAGCAGCTCCAGCCAATTGGGGGGTGTGGAGCTCCTCTTTTTTTTTAAAATACAAAAGTGCCCCGACTAGCAGCATGCCCTGTCATGTGCCTTTGCCTCCATGGTTAGTTCTCTTCCTCTCCCTGTTTGCTGGATACTGTGAGGGTGAGTAGCATAAGCTTGCATACACCACACCCACAGGCAATGAGAATTCTCCTCCAGCACCTTCTGGGCCCTACATGTTGGGCCCAAATATCAAGCACTTAGTCTTCCCAGTATAAAAAGGTGGAAAGAAAGAAAACCAAAAGTAAACAATGGGAAAAGTTAATAAAGCTAAAGTCTGAACAAAAAAGATTTTTAAAATTATGTTGGGCGGGGGGGAAGTTATCTGCCACATGTGCCCTTGAGAATGAGATAAACAGAAAGCAACTGCAAAACACAGGAAATGCTGATAAGAAAAACATTCAAAAATATTTTCATTGAATGGACCTCAGACATAATATATGAAGCATGGAGTGGCTGCTTTTTTAAAAAAAAAAAAAAAAAAAAGCGTCACAGCTTAGACTATATGGATACATTTTTATTGCTAGTCAATCACAGATGAAAAGCATTGCATAAGTGGCACTATGTTAGATGCCAGGAACAATAATGTTTGACAGGCAGTTCATGTGTCAGTATAACTGAGAAACCCTTGAGGTACATCTTGACTATCTGACATGCAAGGCAGACCTAAAGGTCGGAAGAGGATATCACTTTTTAATAAATCACATGATTAAGTTCTTATGAAAGTTCAATAAAACGTCAAAAGAGAACAAAAGCATGCCTGAATACACAAATAGAAACAATGGTTTTACATATTAGTTACTAGGTGTGTGGGGGAGGTAAAAGAGGGCAGTTGTGCATGTTTTAAAAAAAAGGGGGGGGGGGACATGGGGGGGGGGGTCAGCTTCCAGGGGCCAATAAAACAGTTTACCCAAAGAACTTGACAGCAGCAGAAGACAGCAGCTTAAAAAGTTTAATTGCTGTAATCTCCCCCTCTTCCTGGAGGGGTCAGGGGTTTTTTTTGTTTTTTTTAAAAAAAAGATGCAGCATGTACAGAAGTGTCAGAATACAGCAACAGGAGGCATATGAGAGATGGAATAAAAGAGTTTGGAAATCAGAAAAAAGATAAGACAATTCTATTATAATAATGTATCTTCAGAGTTTAGGCCAACAGTGCAAATACAATGTGTCATCTAAAATTAGTAACAAGAATATATTCTAGAAGAAAGCAGTTAGCAAAATATCTAGAAAACGTAATTTGAAGTTTGGAAGTAGAGACTAAAACAGGTAGAATTTCTGACTCACTGCACGTGACATAATTAATACTTCCATAAATATGCTGGCGTGTTTTGTTTTTTTTTTGTTTCCTGACTTAATTTTTGTTATGTCTACAGCAACATTGGAAGTTTCTTCTTGAAATACAGGATACCTGAAATTAAGTCATTCCTCAGCATTTTAAAAAGTTCTCTCTTATAAAAAAAAAAAAAAAAAAAAAAAAAAAAAGCAGCTATAGACCAGTGTTCTTTAAACTTTTCGGCCGTTTCTACACACTAGCCAAAAGCTTCGAAATTTCCATGCAAATGGCCATTTTGAAGTTTATTAATGATGCACTGAAATACATATTCAGTGCCTCATTAGCATGCGGGCAGCTGCGGCACTTCGAAATTGACGCGGCTCGTCCAGATGGGGCTCCTTTTCGAAAGGACCCCGGCTACTTCGAAGTCCCTTTATTGCTATCTGCTCATAGAAATAAGGGGACTTCGAAGTAGCCGGGGTCCTTTCAAAAAGGAGCCTCGTCTGGATGAGCCGCGTGGCAGCGAGCCGTGTCAATTTCAAAGTGCCGCAGCAGCCCACATGCTAAAGAGGCACTGAACATGTATTTCAGTGGTTCATTAGTAAGCTTCGAAATGGGCATTTGCATGGCCATTTCGAAGCTTTTGGCTAGTGTAGACGTAGCCTTTGAGGCCACAGAACATCAAACAATAATACTTTTATGTGGAACATCTATGAAAATTTACTTCACTCGTTGATGGTACTGGTTCCTCATGAGTGAAAATACTTTTTGGCTTTTTTAAGAAGAAATGTAACTTACTGTTAACTCATATGAGTTGAAATAATAAATTCAATAAATCATCACATCACACATGCACACTGACAGTGCAGACGCCATGCTGGTGTATCACATACGCCACACATCATTGCTAGATGCTATACACCCATATAGGATAGGAGAAGATTGGAGGAGAGAGGAGGCTAGCACAGTTAGTCAACCTTTCCGCCAGACTACTACCACTCTTGCGAGATGTAGAAATAAAATTATAATTTCAGTATTGTCCAATTCTGTTGTTATCAGTGTAAAATGGTTATTTATGTAAAACTTTGAATTATTTTTCCAAATGCTCATGGCACACCTGCTAGTTGGTCACAGAATACCAGCGTTCTGCAGAACACACTTTAAGAACCACTGCTATACACAATTTAGTTTTTGCTTCTGAAATGGCATTCCATTCTCCTGATACAAGGTGCTGTATAATGCTAAAAATGGAATGCTCATGTGACTTAGTCATGAATTAGAATGATTTATTGTACACAGTTCAATGTAGCATGTCATTTGGTAGATCAAAATGATTGTTCCTAGTTTGATTATGGACTACATTTCTAGTTTCATCATCATGTTTAACATCTAGTTTATCATATCATTATATATTATGAGACAAGAAAAATAGCAGAAAGTCCCAAAACACTTAAAATTAATCAAATATCAAAGCAGCCTTTGTTCTTGTTAATTGGGTTAATACCCTCATTCTTGTGCAACTGACACTAAATTATAAAAGGCACTACAGCAAATACTCTGGTTGTAATAAAATGCAAACCAAATCAGTACAAATTGTCACATTTACTCTATGTTGTGCAAGTATTTATAGCTAGGTAATAAACTTGATGGGCAAATTTTGACAATTGATTTGTGATAACATACAAAATCACAATCCATAACAGGAAGTTAATGTTTCAGACAACCTCTTAGCCAAAAGAATAATAAGACTAGATGTGGGTCCCTCTAAATAAGGAGTTGGCAAACTTCGTGGCCTGGGGGCCACATTTCAATGTGGAAATTGTACAGGCCATGAATGCTCTGGGGTAGGGTCATAAATGAAGAGATGAAGGTGCAGGAGGGGGTTCTGGGTTGAGTCTAGGATGGGGTCAGGGAAGAGGTATTTGGTATGCAAGAGGGTGCTATGGGATGGGATCTAGAGGGAGGGAAGGGGGCTAGGGCCAGGAAGGGGTTTGGGTACAAGCTCCAGGCACTGCTTACCTCTAGGAGCTCTGGAAGCAGTAGCATACCCTCACTCAGGATCCTACATAGACGCACAGTGAGGTAGCTCTGCACACTGTTCTGTACATAGATGCTGCCCCTGCAGCTCCCACTGACCATGGTTCCCCAGCCAAATGGGAGCTGAAGAGCTGGCACTTGGGGTAGGAGCCACGTGTGGAGCTCCCTGGCTGTCTCTGTTTCCTGGAGTCACAGCACACATGGAGCAGTTCAAGTCCCTGAGAGCCAAGGTAAAAAGGTCTGATGGGTTGGATGTGGCCCACAGTCCACACAGTTTGCCAATCCATGCTCTAAAGACATACTAGTGCCCTGAGGAGTTTCCTGTTCCGATATCTTACTTTTAAGGCCCTTCTTTCATAATTTGTATACTTGTGGCAGAGAAGAGATATGTAGATATTCCTTCTACGCCAGTTAAGACAATGCCTCAAATTTGCCTGCGGACTGCTCTAGAGCAGTGTTTCTTAAACTACATTCTGTGGAACACTGGCGTTCCATGAACAACTCGCAGGTGTACCACAAATGCCCGACACCTTTCTGATATCATCCACTGATGGTATACATTTTCTGTTATTAAAATCAGATACAATGTTACTTCTTCACTGCTGTGATCTCTGACTAAATCACTTCATTTTGTTTTTGCTGTATATGTTGCTGTGTGGGGTTTTTCTGGTCTGAATTTTTTAAAGAAAATTTTCATAGGTGTTCTGCATAAAAATTATTGTTTGGTGTTCTATGGTCTCAGACATGTATGAAACAATGTTCTAGAGCTTCTTATATAGTAATCCTACTGTTGTTTCTGACTTTTCACTTCCTAAGTCAGCAAAACTTGCATGCTGAATTTTGTTTTTCACTATAATCTTACAAAGATAAGACTTACCACTTGTCCTGAATGGGGATTCTTATGAGCATATGGTGGCCCTCTAATGTGATTCCACATTTGGCCTGATGTCATTGCTAGCACAAAACACTAGAAAGGAAGAAAGGAACAGTGTAAGAAATCAGTGTAGACCTCATACATCTCTTTATTCAGTTCTCATCTTTGCAATTCACTTCACCCAGAAATGTACAGATTTGCTATCGTATTATAACCTATGTAGCACAGCAGATATTCTTAAATGATTATGTTTTTTCACCAACAGCAACGCACTTCAAACTGAAAAGCTTGCAGTCAGTACACAGGACAGCCAAGAAGGAAACCTAGATGACCCTCATCTTCACTAACCAACATTTCCTTCCAGAAGTCTTTGAAAAAAATCACGTCTTTCAAAAATCATCTACACTTAAACCTGAAAGTCTGAGGCATAAACAACCCTTTAGATAAAAAAATACTAATACTACAATAACATAATCTGCATTGCAATGAACTCATGGTCCCAGTACTTCTGGATTTTTCCATTATGATCAAAAGACGTCTCACACTGTACTACATTCTAGCCAAGATAATCCCTCCTCTTAGCTTTTAATTCACTTTTCTATGAACACTGGATTTGCCAAACTAGATCAGGCCACTTATTGTTCCATCAAGTCCGATATCTACTAACAGCACATAATGCACCGCCCCCCACCCCGTATAGAAAGGAAAAGATTTCTCTAATCTTCTGAGTGCTATTGACATATGCCCTGATACATAATATTTGATTGACTATCTCCTGAATAACTTCAAATACTGTCAATCAAAATTATTCAGTCCTTTTTATAAATCACCACCCATACCAATACTTAGGATCTGATTATCCCTAGACTAGTCTAGTAATAATCATTTTTCAGAATAATAAAATACAGATTTTAGACAAACATTTATTATTTGTCAGTGGGAATTGCATCTCTAAATCCTAAGTATAAATTGAGTAAAACCTCACTTAAATAAAGAGTAACACTACAATAATGCATGTTAAGGGATATGGCATGTGGTCTGCCCACAGTTGTCCTAAACCGTTTACACTGATCTTGTACTAGGGGAATCTGGTTTATAATAAAGATCAGTTGAAAGAAAATGATTATTTGTTTCCTCGCTAAATAGTTTTCCATGCAGGAGAGGTAACAAAGCAAACGCAACATTTCCTTCCCTTTAAAATTTAATCTGGCTCAAGTTGAAATTTCAGAATGTTAAAAAAACAAAAAAAAAAAAACAAAAACGTAAAATTTGCTTACCAAAGCCGCAAAAGCCCAGCCAGTTTTGTTATAGAGAAAATCTAGGTTGCTTCTCCGTAAATACACAAGGCCACCAATGACTGCCAGCAGCAGACCCAACATCAAGGGACCAGCATAATTTGGAGGTCTTATCACTCGAATCTACATAAGAAACAGTTATGTTTAAAAATATTATTTAAAAAATTATTAATATGGAAAAATGAAACTATGCCACTCTACACAACACACCAATAGTACTTTAATAAACCTAACTGTAGTTAAGAAATTAATGCTTTTTTAATATAAACTATGGAGCAAAATCTGTTAGGCCTATTTAATATTCTGCCTGTGATAACTACAAAACAGCTTTATTTTCATAAAGGTGGATGACTCCAAACCAATTTGTGAACTGTTTTGGAATCATTCTGGATGGAATGCATTAAATAAACAGGACATTACAATATGGCATGTAAGAAAAGTAACTTGTTTGTAAAAGATCAATAAGCTCAGTTAGACATAGGATCTGCTTAGAATAGCGTCACTCACTAACCAAACAGAATAGATTACCTTAACTATATTATGTATTTAGCCAACATACTCTCCACAGCTAGAGTTACATCACAGGAAGGAAATGAAATGCATCTGTACTTACATTAACATCAGTCCTATCAGCTATCCAGCGAGCAAGCTGCTCAGCTGCAAAACCTCGAACCTGTAGCTCATACGTGTCTCCCCTTTTAGGTTTCCCTTTAGCTGGAAAGTTAATGAAGGTTGGAGCTGAATTCATATTTAGCTGCAGTAAAAGGATTAATAAATAGAAATGGAAGTAAAACATGAAGAATTAAATATTTAGCCATTTAAAAACTTTTCTTAATACATATTTCTCATTCATGATTTGTCCTGTAATTTATGCACAAACAGAAGAGTTAGTCACAAAACAGATCTCACTTTTTAAATAAAAATGATATTGTAGGCTGAATGCTTTTGTTTCCCATAAAATAATCCAGGATATGCAAAAATCCATGACATGGCATTGTGGATACATGTCGACAAAAAGCCTGTGGGGACATTCCAGGGGGACCTTCTGTTGACAGAAAGGGCTTCTGGAACATTGGGCAACCCTGTCTGCTGTGCTTCCGGTTGGCTGTTTTGCCAATACACCAGCTGGATAGTCCGGCCACTCTCTGTCGACAGAGCAGATAGCTCTTTCAATCCACTTTGACAGTCTGTCTGAGATCTGTCAAAAGAAGTTTTGTCATAAGGTATCTTCTGACGAGAACTTCTGATGAGAAATCCCTCTAGCCTAGACAGATCCATACATCTTAAAAAAATATTGATGAGCCCTCTTTTAATGTCTTCGATCATATTCCTTTAGTGAAGCAGCAATGTATCATAAAAAACCTGCATAAAATTTCCTGCAACAAGGCTTCACCAGGGTTTCATCATCAGCCCAATCCTTAAACAGGGCATGTAAGCTTTTCAGTGTCCCTGGACTAAATTATGCTTTTAGACATGGCGCCCAGAGCCTGGCAAATCAGCTACAACACCTGATTTTCTCTTTGAATTGCTTTAACATGGAACTTGGGTACAAACTGACATCACCGTTTTGTAAAGGTCCAATGATTAATCTCAGAGAGATTTGATAATTCTTTGAAAAAGAAAAAAATTAAATACAACCCTAATGTATAATCTGGTACAAGTACTATCCTAAATAACAATTTGTACAATTGAACTACACAGGTTCCAAGTAACTTGAAAGACTGCAAGCAGGGTAACATTGCTCATTTCTTCTTGATGATTCTGTACTTCTTTCAAAAAAGAGATTTTGTGTCTTAAGAGACAGAACATAGATTGTTTGTCCTTAACGTGGATTTTTATTTTTAGGAAAAAAAATTAAGCAGAGTTTTTAGATGTAATTTAAATGAGCAATCACAATAATGTCACATTTCTGAAAGTCAAGTGGACATGACATTTTCACTCAATAAAAAAAGAAAACACTTTGCTGACACTGCTTCTTTTAACAAGACGCCTCAAGTTTGTTAAAAATACATTTATAAGAAATTTAAGTTTTTCTGCCCTCCACTGTTTAGGGTTAGAAGTCTTTTGCTAATTGACAAACATGTAATTTAGTTCCAGTATTTTACACAGCATTCTAATTCCATTATTACAAGGAATTGCACATTACAGGAATTAAATATAAGACATCAACAGGCCCATTAGTCTATCACTCGTGCCTATTCAGAACTGTTCTCTACTAACAGTAGGCTGGCCTATTATTGCTACTGTCACAAATATGCAAGATTTGTTTGCTTTTCATAGACTGGAGAGGTTGCTGTGTTTTTTAAAAAACAAATGCAGTTTTTATTTTGAAGCAGGTTGTTTTTGTTTTTTTTTTTTTTTTAAACACAGATGGCCAAGATCGCCCATTATGGTAATACCATAACATCTTTTGTACTGTAGATATTCCAGGTTCTCCCCAACAAGCCTAAAAACATTAACACATTTAAAACAAATAAACAAACAATATATTACCATCTGAAATACATCTGAGCCTTCATCAAAATCCACCATGGCAAAAAAAATCTTATTGGTAAATGCACTGGAGTATCGCCAGGAGTTTGCCAAAATCTGGTATTCTTCATCAGCCTGCCTACAAAAACAAAACACATAAAACCAGCTGCTAAACTCATGAGCATATGCATAAAATGTAATGGAATCAAGGGACCTGCAAACATCCTTCCAGCTCAAACATCTCCCTGGAAGTAACATCTTATATTCTCACCAAAGCTCTTTTTAAAGTTAAGATTTTAAAACTCACAAAACATATCATGGTTCCTTGCTCATTCATATTGTTTTCAGCACTGGGAATGTACAGAGTGTTTTGTTTTTGTTTTAAAGAAGTGGTGGGGCAGATCTTCTGGTCTGATCAAGCTGCACTAGGACCACCATAGGGAAGCAGGGTAATGGAAAACTGATGTTCAGGGCTATTCTATATCGTTCCCGGCTGCCTGTGCTCCAAGGTGCTGTTCTGATAGTAGAGGATCATGAGAATCCAGAAAAACTCGGGGGAAGAGGACCCACCCTATCATGCTTCTGTTCACTGAGATGACCCAGAAATTCCCCTGTATAGCCATTAAAGCCATCTTCAGAGTCCACTTATACCTCTCAGGCAATGCAAAGGGGTAGTACCAAAACCCAGAAATTGATAAAGTAAAATTGTAAATAAATATTCTAGATCTAAATGAAACCTCAAACTGAAATGCTCAGCAGCAAACTTTAAAAGAGTTGAGACATTCACCCCAAAAGATTGTTAACCCATCCAGCTGGCAAAAAACATTCCTTTTTCATGTTACACAGCTGCAATTATTGCAGCATAGAGCTCAGTACAGTTAATGTGAATTTAGATGATCTGTGCATATGCATGAAACTGAATCAGAAAAATATTACTACAGTTTATCATGTCTTAGTAGCTCTCTTCCGCTTTGAATGAAACTGCTCTAACAAGAAAAGGGTACTGCAAAGTAGGAAGCTACAGTTTTTATCTACTATAGAACATATGAGACTTTATACAGTAACCATTACATTTAAGTTTTGTAGAACTGAATTTAGTCCATACTTGCACACAACACATTGTCTGTGAGGCTGAAGAGCAGTGAACATCACAACCACAGAGTAATTTCTTGGTGGTGCCTTTACAAGGCGACGAAACTTGTCTCCATTCATTCGAATAACGGCTCTTTTGCTGGCCCACTCCATCAACTGGCTAACTTTTTCAGATAAAACCATCTAAAAATCAAGTTGGACATTTTTAATAATGGGTCTGAACATTAAAGAAAGTCTTGTCTTATGATACCCTGAACCATTAAGAGTTTCATGATAACGTTTTAATATAATGACTAAAATACATAAGAAAGCAAGACAGATTATGTATTCAGGTTGAGAATCTACAGTTCTTAATAACAATTGTCAATGGAATTCTGAACGCTCAGTACAGCCAAAAACAAAAACAAAAACAGATAAAAAGTCAATGATTAGGCATTAAAGTACCAAAACACAGATCCTAATATTGTCCAGAAATACTAGATAAGGCTACTATTTTACATTAAATTACACATTAGTTGTGGAATACTTCCCCCGAAGAACATTAACTCTGGGGGGAGGAGATCCTTCTCAGTGGACGTGATTTTTTTCTCTTCTTGACACTGTTAATACATTCCACTCACTCTCGCTAATCCAAACAAACCCACACATAAGGAACGCAATATTTTCCCACGGTGACCCGTCTTAGTTACAGCAACAAAATAAAACGCATGCGACTCTTCCCTACCCATGACCACAGTTCACTGGTAAGGTGCCCAGCTCCCCACGCTGTCCCCCACCTCCGGGACGCAGGCAAACCCAGGCGGGAGCACGGCTCCTCAAAGCTGGATAACGCAAGGGCATAACATGACCGAGCCGGTTCCCACCTCCCAACGGGAGATAGCCGGGCAGAATATGGTCCCTATAGTTCCGGACATAGTTCCTCCCACAGCCTAGCTGGCGGCGCGGAGCCCTCACCTCCTTCCTCTTCTGCCCTGCAACCCCCGAGCCCCCGCCAGCCATCAGCACCGCGAAGAGCCCCAACAGCAGCATCCGCAACGCCGCCATGTCCACCCTTCCGCCGGCACGCTTCACCTATTGGGTGAACGGCTTGTGAGGCACCGCTCTATTGGCCAAGCAAGGCCAACAGACTACTTCCCTTTCCCCGCCTTAGCTCAGGCTCGTTTTCTATTGGTCTCCCGGCTCCTCCGTTAGCCATTCAGGAAGAGGCAAGCTGTTGTAATTCGATTGGTTGGTGGGTCAAGGGGGCGGAGCTAGTTCCGAGGGCAAAGTGGCAGGAAGCAGGCGAGGGGGAGCAGACCGAGCTGGGTGTTGCATTGTGATTGGTGTTGATGGCACGTAGTTCAATGAGTGAAGCCTAGGTCGCGTTGCTGTTAAGCCAGGATCATCTATGTGGAAGTGGCTGGGCTCGAACGAGCCTTGCAGGTTCTCCGAGGTGCTATCTCGCTCGTCTTAAGTGCAGCGCCTGTGGCATTGACAGTCGTTTCCTGTCGTGTCACGTTGCAAACGTGACTCTTAATTTGCTATCACCCAGAAGCATTCCAGTATGCAGAGGTTCTGGAACTAGTACAGGGGCAGCTACAGCCCCCAGCGTGGTTGGAAGTGGTTTCCATTTACAGGGATTCTAGCTTGGATCAACAGCTCTCAGCACCCATTCTATAAAAATAATTCCAACACCCCGGCAGCCTGGCATTTCCAGCATTACTGATTAACTAGTGCTACTCTTCATCTAACCCTCTGTTTTCCAAATTGTTCTCCTAGGCTTCTGTTTGTCTGAGCTTCTTCCATTATGTTGCCCATTCTCCCATTCCTGAGATTGTATTTGCTTTAGGAAAGACTCTTCACAATAGACTAGTTTTGTCCCTGAAACTGTTTCTATGTTAATTACTAGCTGTGAGATCTGAAGGCAAATGAGTTTGTTAATACATGGAAAGAGAGGTGGAAAAGTACCCAAAAAGTTACCAGTGTAAAAGTACAGCTACTAAGGGTGGTGGGTGTGCTTAACTACAAGTCCCCTGGAAAGCTACTTGAGTAAAAGTGTGTGTGTGTGTGTGTGCTTACATATATACACACCACATCTTTATTATACTCAAGTACCCAGAAGTGAAAGCAGCTGAACTTTTACTCAAGTAACGTTTTGGGTGCTTTTTCCACCTCTGCATGGAAGCCCCTTTACCCATTTATATTCGACTACACACACACAGGGTAGCAGGAGCAACCAACATGAGCAATAGATGCCTCTGAAGTACTGCATGTCATATTACTATTAGAACAACCTTTATAGTAGGTCCAAATACCCAAAAGTACCTCTATCATGCATCTACACAATCCTATATTCCTATTCTGTGGCATTTATTTTAAACTATCATTTTGATACATTAAGTCTTATTTAATCATGCTGTACTTTATGCCTGAAAGAGTTATGGCACCCAGAGCTTGGCAAATGAGCTACAAAATCTGATTTTCAATTGACTACTTTATGTTGATTTTTGCCCTTGTGCTGTAAGGCTATGTCTACAATATGAAATAAATTAAAATTTAAGAGAGTTAGCTCAATATTATCGTATGACTGTCTTCACTGTAAATAACATTACCTCAAGTTATGTAGTGCTCATAACTATATCATAATATCGTCAGTACCTGCTGGGTACAGGATCAAGTTCATATTTAAAAGTTTGAATAAAGGCCAGTATAGAAGCACCACATCTTAAAATTGAATTTTAGTAGCCTCCAGAGGTGTCCGTTATGTAACCCCCAATGCCCCACAGTGCTCCGCTCTGGCACTGCTCTCTGATGCACAGGAATTAGGTAACAGGAAGACCGTTAATTTCAAATTGGGACCAAGAAGAATTTAAAATATGGTTTTGGGAGGGGCTAGTATGGCCACAGTCCATGTTCTTAACATACATACGTTATATACAAATAGAGATTTATGTTTTACCTACAGGGATGTATGTTCTCTTTCTAAAGACAGGCACTATCATTCATGTATCTATGTCTAGCTTACAATATAGAGAAAGAGATGGGATGTCATAAGTCTTTCTTTGTATGTATGACGTAGATATGGGTTGAAATTTTATCATTTTTGAAATATTCTGACTGAGAGAATACGATTCAGTCGCAATTGCATGTGCAAAAGTCTATATGATTTAAATTTTAAAATACATTGTTTATACTTATGATATGCAGCTGCCTGTATAGATATAAAATTATCTTTCAAGCACATAATTACATGCTTAATTTTACTCATATACACAAGTATTTTTAAAATCAGAGCCAGAGGGACTTTACATGAATAAGTATCAGAGAGGTAGCCGTGTTCATCTGTAGTTTCAAGAACAACAAGAAGTCTTGTGGCACCTTATAGACTAAAAGATATTTTGGAGCATAAGCTTTCCTGGGCAAAGTCCGGTTTCATCAGATGCATGAGTTGGTGGGGCGGGGGGGGGATTTCAGTGAGGTATTTAAAGAGTGGGGTCCCAGAAAGAGGGAGGGCCAGAGCTGACAAGGTCTATTCCCACTCCCAGTCTCTGTTTAATCCTTGGTTAATGGAGTCAAATTTGCAAAGAAATGGCACCTCAGAGATTTCTCTCTCCATTTGATTTTTTAAATTTCTTTGTTTCAGCACTGCCATCCTTAAATCTACTCCTGAGTGTCCCAGGAGACTGAAGCATTCCCCCACAGGCTTCTGTACATTATCGTGGCTCGCAGCTTACAAAGGCAGCTTCTCTGCCCTGGGTGTTAAGATCTCCCCATTAGACTCTGACAATGGCTCATATCCTCCTGTCTGGTCTGACTTGCTTTTTCTTCTTTTGATAGCTACTATTGATAATGGGCCATTTCCACCTTGCTGAATAGACGTCGTCAGCTCTGACCCTCCCTTATTCTGGAACCCCATTCTTTAAATACCCCTCTGAAATCACCCCACCCCTACTTATGCATCTGATGAAGCGGGTCTTTGCCCAAGGAAGCTTCTGCTCCGAAATGTCTGTTAGTCTATAAGGTACCACAAGACTTCTCGTTGATGACATGAATAAGATTGTTACAGCAATACATATATGGATAATTAAATATATCTCTGAATATAAAACTTAACTATCCTTATGAAGTCCCCTTTCTCTATTTATTTATGTTTGTAATGTATCTATATAATCAAAGGAAAAAGAAGACCTGCGGCACCTTATAGACTAACCAGTGTTTTGGAGCATAAGCTTTTGCGGCCAAGGACCCGCTTTGTTAGATGGATGAGTGGGGGTTCCGGAGGAGGGTTTAAAGAGGAAGTCTGCATGCGCGATTCCCCGCTTAGACGTGTGTGCGCGCGGTATAATGCTTTCTTAGACACTTATTACAGTTAAATTTCACATTCTATATATTTAAACACAAAAACGCATCAGGAAAAATGTGTCAGAAGTGGGATTCGAACCCACGCCTCCATACGGAGACCAGAACACCCAACCCTCGAGAGAGGAAGGCAGAGAAAGCCTTGAGTCTGGCGCCTTAGACCACTCGGCCATCCTGACACTGCAGTGAGAGCGCTAGCTGGGCGATCCTTATGCTTAAGCAATACGTAAGCTATGCACCTACTTAATGTACAAGGATTACTATTGTAGGTACTATGGCGGAGGCCCTGGAGTGCCAAGCCACCAGCTTATCGGGGACATAGGGGCTTCTCCCCTATGCCTGGCGAAAAAAAAAACTCCACGCACCCGTGGAAACTACATTTCCTACAAGGCCGTGGGGCCGCGATCGGGCAGCGACTGGAAATACATTTCCCATGCTGCGCTGCTCGGGACGAGTGCGGACTTCCGGCTGGCCGCCATTTTGTTTTTCACGGCCGCCAAGGGTATAAGACGGAGAAGGAGGGGTAGAGTGCTCGAGACGTCGGCATGTTGGCTCTGACCAAGACCGCGCTGCGCCTCGGCAGTGAGTTGGGGGCGCGCCTTTGAGGGTACCAGTGTGCGCGCGGGGGAGGCTTCGGGCGCCTCATAAGTCTGATCTCCTGCTGATCCTTTAGCGCTTCCCCCTCCCCCGAGTTCCCTGCCGCCGCGGCCTATTCCCGAGCTCCCCCGCAGTCAGTGTTCTCCATTAGTCCGTTCCCCTCCTGGCGGCCTCCGCCCTGTCCCTGAGGCCCTGCCTAACCCCTTTGCTCTCCGTTATCCCCCTTTGCAGGCGGTCCCCTCCAGTTCTTGCCCTTCCGGTTCTTTAACTCCTCTCAAAGGATTTAACTCCTCTCAAAGGTCCTTTCGAAAAGGAGCCCCGTCTGACGAGCCGTGTCGATTTCGAAGTGCCGCGGCCGCCCGCATGCTAATGAGGTGCTGAATATGTGTTTCAGCGCTTCATTAGTAAACTTCGAAATGGTCATTTGCATGGCAATTTCGAAGTTTGTGGCTAGTGTAGATGTAGCTACATACTTAAAAGCTCAATTATTGTATCCACAAATTGTAATAGTGGCTTCAAAGGCTGAGTGTTTTTAGAAAAATAATTCTGGGACTTTTCTCATGAGAAGTTTATAGGATTCACTCTAATTTCACCCTAGAATTTTAAGATGTGCTTTATTTTATGTTTTGTGTAACTGTAGGAGTCCAGAAACTGGCTTTATGGAAAATCTCCTCATAGGGTGATAGCTGGTAGTAAAATGACTGAGTGCTGAGTCAGACACCTGTATTGAGCTCTGATCACTAGAAATCTTAGTCGGTGCAGGGGTCTGGTCATATGGATGCTGTTGGATTGTAACTTTCCAAGGCAGAGTGGGTGTGATTTGTATGGTGAAAGCATACACATTTATGGCTGCTCTCTCATGATTCTTAACACATGTAGATGTTTGGAAATATTTTAGACATGTTTTTAAATTATATGTAAAAAAAAAAAAAAAAGGCTATAATGTTAAGGAAACAGTGTTAGTTTGGGGATGTTTAACTGCATTGTATCCTTGAAGGTGCATATCTAGATATTACCTAATTTTTACAGAGTAGGTCGATATAAATGCTATGATCTGGAAAATTTTGTAGTTCATTGTCTACACTGTAAAGCTGTTTCTCCACAGGCCACTTTAAGTGGCATGGTAATACATGGCCCGAAATATGCTGTTGAGGCGTGGATGCAAATTCCCCATGCCTCATTAGCATACAGTCACATGATTTGGAGTCCAGAAGACCATTCTTCTGGACTCCAAAATGCTGTTTAGAAGCGTGGCCCACGGGGGTCTTCTGGAAGGAAGTCCTTCTTCCGGAGGCCCCTTCTTCCAAAAAGTTTTGGGAAGAAGGGGCATTGGGAAGAAGGACTTCCTTCCAGAAGCTCCCCTGGGGCCATGCTTCTACATGGTGTTTTGGAGTCTAGAAGAACTGTCTTCTGGACTCCAAATCATGTGACTGTATGCTAATGAGGCACAGGGAATTTGCATCTCTTATTAGCATATTTCGGGCTGTGTATTACCATGTCACTTTTGAAGAAAATGGCCTGTGTAGAAATGGCCTAAGAGTCTAATGCGGGGGGGCGAGGGGGATAGGTTTTAGTTGCCACTTTTTCAAATGGCCGCTGTGCTCCTTCTGGAAATTCTTGAGTAATTACAGACTTGCTTGGGAAGTTCATTGACTAGCTGTGTATATTAGAATTTGCAGAACTGACTGTACTGAGAATGGACCTTGAGTTTCTAAAGCAAATGAACAAAAAGTCTTAATTTCTGTGGGTGTATTTAATAGTCTTAGGTTTTGAAGTATCATGCCAACCAAATAGAAGAAAATGTTAGAGAACCTCTGAAGGATTTGTTTAAAATGGATAACTTTCCTTGTTCCATCGATTTGGCAGCTTTGTAATGCTGCCAGTATGTTACAAAGTCTTGTGTCTAACTCTGTTATAATGAAATACATCCTTATTCTGAGTGTTCTGAAGCCCATGTTTTCTAGGATGGTGGATGGGTGGACTGCCAGAGACTTGAACAGAAGTTTTAGTCCATTAATATAGCTTGCATATTGACCATTTCTCTTAGCTCGTGGCATTCAATGGATTGCAGCAAGACAGAATCACAGCAAACATGTGCCTGACTTCCATGATAAATATGGCAACTTGGTACTACTTGGTGGAGCTCTATTTTGTGTGTCGGTCTGGGGATATGTAAGTATTGTATGAATACCATCACTAGTGTCAGCTACAACTACTTTTGAATTTAAAAACTGCTATGCACCTTCATAAGGATTTGCCTACATGAAGTGATTTGAAAGTATCAGGGCTGTGGGGTTTCCTGAAAGAGAAATTTTGCATGCATTAATACCCCCAATGGAAGCCATTTGTTAGTCCTATTTTAAACATAGGTCTTTAACAGGCATTTACCATGATTGTCAATTTACTGCTAGTCTTCAGAACTGGCAGTTAAACTAATTAAAAGTAAGCTAAGCACACTTCATTTGCCCATTTTGGAAGTTAATTTATTACACAGTTGGATGAGTAGGGTGTCCATCTCAAGTTTTCTAATGTTGTTGTCGGGGGGGGGGAAGTGTGGCTGTATTATAAAAGCTAGACCACGCTGATGCTGTTGTACTCTGCATTTCACATTATCAATTGAATGGTTTTAAATAATAGTTTTCTAATACAGTGTGACATAAATCTTGTATAATTATCAAAACAGACAAGTGCAGATGCTAAGTTATTCTTACAGCTTCTGTAATACAAATTGTAAACTCATGTAAAGTTATACCAATGGAAGCTGAGTGTAAAAATGATACTGATAGACTATGATGCTTTCAACTGTTTCTTTGTAACTTTTTTCCTCTTCAAACAGCTATATAGGTTAAAGAGATTATAAAGCTCTCTGTAAAAAGAGACTCCTAATATGCATTAACTGTTAATCTCTATAGCTTTACTGGATTTGATGGCTACCAATGAATCTCTTCAGTCCAGCAGGGTGAAAAATGAGCCAGTAGCTGGGAGTTAAAGATAAACTAACTCAGGCTGGGAGGTGGGTGTAAATTAACAGGAGAGTAACAGCCACTGCAGCACTAATTAAGGGTCATGGTTAAAGCTATGATTTAGCCACTGGTAATCTTAGTAAGAGTTATGGACTGGTAACTTATACAAGACTCTTACTAAGAATATCCATAACTAAATTTTAAGTGTTTTGGGGAGCTGTGTAACTCAGAACACAAGTCAGGATTCTGTGACTTTGTGGGAACACTGTGAAATACTTGCAGCTGTAATCATGGTTGATTTACAGAAGCAGACAGTTTACAAAGTGGTCAAAGATACATGATCAGAATGATTTGTGGGAAGTTTATACAGGAGAACAAGCTAGAGTGGGGTTTCACAAACTCCATTGAACTCAGAGGTGTCACCCTTCGTGCCCTCCCTGACAAATTACATGAATCCAGGAAGGAAGACTGAGCTTACCCAAGCTTTGCTGTTGCTGGGAGTGGTGGTGAGAGGGAGCTGTTGCCACAGGAGGAACAGGAAGGTCAAAGCTGAAACCCAAGGGCTTCAGGTTCAGGCAGGAGGCTTGCAACCTGAGCTGCTGGATTTTGGCCCCTTTATTCAGGTTAGGTCTCTGGCCCCAGATGCCAGCAGGTCTCAAAGCTGGTGACCCCATTAAAACAGGATCATGACCTCAGTTTGACAACAACTGGCCTAGATGATGAGTCTGTTTTGGCCTTGGAATGTCACTAACTTTGTTTTATAATTTTAATGCCTTACAGGTGGTAACACAAACTGGAATTGAGTGGAATTTATCACCAGTTGGCAGAGTCACCCCAAAAGAATGGAGAGAGAAATAGCCTTTGCTGCTTATACTGGACTGAAATGTGTAATAATCCTGAACTGGTCTGAATTTTCATTATGCCTATATGTAATGGCATCTGTTCACTGATTTATTGCAGTCTGTGTGGCATTACTGGTGTAATAAATACATTTAAACTCTTTTTGTTTATCTAGGTGTTCATCTTGTTCTAGAACATTATTTAGTTATTAAAATTCTTAAGAGCCATTGAGATGCATTTCAGTTAGAAGCAACTGAAGCCAAATGCTCTTAAATGTCTGGTTATTACAAAAGGATCCTTGTAGGCACACTGGTCTAGTTATGTAGACTTTATTCTCATTAGTTGGATTCTGTGGACAGACTTATTACTGGGACACATCTTTTATTCCTAAATCAGTTCTTTTGCCAAAGTAGTTTACTGTTACTGTCATTTTTTTATTAACAAGTCTTTTTAACAGCCCCTGATTTCTCATGTCTCCTTTTCAGGAACCTAGCATCTGCAGCATAGTTGTGCTCTATTTCTCAGTGACTGGATAGTGGAAAATGAGAACTGCTTAGTGGTAGGGAATTTTTTCTGCTAACTTCAGTGAAATTCCATCCAAATGCTCTTGGGGTGGGGGGTGTACAGCATTGCCTAACACAGTAGTTTAATTGGTGACAAGCTTTTTGTGGGATGGACCCACTTCATCAGATCTGTGCCACGAAAGCTATCACTGAATAAATCATTTTGTTGTTCAAGTGCTACGTTTCTACTGCTTTGTTAGAATGCAGACTAACAGGGCTACCTCTGTTAATACCACAGTTGGTTATCATGACACTAGTGTAACTTTTTCACATGTACATCCTCAACCAATCTGAGCAATCAGCTGTTCCCTTCTTCTCATGTTAGTTCAATATTTTTCATTTATAAAAACTCTGGATTTCGATCCTCTCACTTGAACTTATGTTGTGATTTAATACTTAGTCCTGCCATGAGTGCAGGGGATAGGACTAGATGACCTGTTATCATCCTTTTCAGTCCCAATTTGAAACTGTCTTCTGCCATTGAGGCTGACAATCTGATCGCACAGGAGATTGGAAAATATGACCTGGGGCAAGTATAGAACCCTTTTTCATCTTGTAGGTGTATATTAGTGGTTTAAGATATGTGGGCTCTGTCTACACTTAAGAAATCTTCAAAATGGCCATGCTAATGGCCAAATGGAAGAATACTAATGAGGTGCTGAAATGGATATTCAGCACTTCATTAGGATGCTGCCAGCCATGGCACTTTAAAAGTGCTGTGTTTTGCTCATGTGTGGCTCATCTGCAGGAGATCCTTTTCAAAAGGACCCTGCAAACATCAACTCCCCTTATTCCTATTCAGGGCCTCATTAATATTCTTTGATTTGGACATTAGCATGGCCATTTCGAAGTTTTTCTGAGTGTAGACACAGCCATGATGTCTAAACCTTTCTGACTTTGGTTATATCCCAAAATGAGAATTTTAGAAACAAACCTTTATTAGCCTTAAACGTTGGATTACTGGTACACCTCACTGTCCTAGACACATCCATTAGATGGTCTGAAGAAGTGGGTCTATCCCACAAAAGCTCACCTAATAAACTATTTTGCTAGTCTTTAAAGTGCTACTTGACTGCTTTTTGTTTTGATAGTGTATAGACTAGCATGGCTTACTCTGTTACCATTAGAAGTGGGTATGGCAAATGCATGCAGTATAATTTTTTCTGGGCACAGGGGTAAGTTATGTAATTAGTCTTGTGCTTTTAGCTTTTGGGGGGTTTCTGGTAAAGAGACACCATGACTGACCACACCGATCAAAATAAATACACTATTTAAAACAAAAGAAACTTTGTACATTGCTGGGGCTAGATGCTTAGAGAACAGGAGATGAATATTGATTCTTTCTAAGAGTGCCTCCTCGAACTGGAGTACAGACGAATAGGCCTACCTTTATTTTGTTTTACAAGAGTACAGTATACAGTACCCTCACACAGTGAAGCTACAGCCGGTTTCCAAACTTTAAGCATGTAGAGGAAAGTAAATAGGGCCCGTAGGAGGACTTTCTTAATACCTCCCTTGTCTTAGATGCCTGGTCAAGGGTTCGCTTTCCTTGGACAAGTCTCTCTTCTGCAACGTGGAAAAATATGAACAAATTCCCCTTTCCCCCGCTGTGGTGGTGTAGCTCCCCTTTTGCAAAAGGAAATGTTGACGTACCCGGGACCGTGTCATTCTGCTTTGGCGAACTGAACCACAGCTAGCGGACCCAAACTGCTGCTTTGTCACTGGGGAAAGCAAATAGAACTGCGGCGGCCGCTGCCGCCCCGAGGACTGCGGATTATAGCGCTCGGGCAAAGGGGTGACTGCGGTTGTCCTTCATGCGCGCACCGCCCCGCACCTTTGCTCGCGTGGTTGGGTAGCGATCCTAGGAAGCACCCCGTCCCATTTTGCCTTGTGAGGCTCCGGGGGCGTGTCCTGTAGTCTATCCCTCGTCACGTGACGGGTGGCTGACCTCTGTCACGTGGCTTTCGGAGCAGACGGCGCAGCGTGGCTGGCGACTGTAGGGGGCGGGGCTATCAGGGAGTGGGGGCCCCTACGGTCGGGGGCGGGGCTTGCGAGTGAGGTGTCTAGAGCTGCTGCCGCTGGCGCGCAGAAAGAGCTGGCGGAGCATTGTGGCCGTGCGGGTGAGTGCGTGTGAGTGCGTGTGTGTCCCGTCCGCGCTCGGGGGTAGGGAGTCGCTCCGGCACCTTGACAACCTGGTCACTGCGCGTATCTTCCTCCGCTGTCTGCCTTGGTCCCTGCGGCCTCAGTCCGCGCCCTGCCCCGACCGACGTTTGGGGGTTGAGGGAAGCGGTGAGAGTGGGTAGCCCTTTCCTCCGGCCCAGCAGCGCGGCCTCAGATGGGTCGATGAGCCGCTGATGGTACGGACCAGAACCTCGCACAGATCGCCGTGGTGGGGAGGGGAACGGTTTGCCCACCCCCTCAAAAACTATGTGTCTGTGGGGAGGTCGGTGGAGAATGCATGAGTCCTGCGGGTAATCCCTACAGGAAAAGCCTCCCTCCTCGCACCCCTCTTGTGACCAGACGATGCTTGCAGCTTTCTTGTAGCTGTTTGTCGTAGGATACTAGACAGCGTGGGCAAAGTAGTAACTTTTTATTATTTCCCTTAGTGTGAAAGGCCAACTTTCCAAGGTACTCAAAGCTGAAAGAAGGGTGGTGGCTGAAGGAGAGCTCCTCCTAACCTAGAAAGCTTGCTTTCTGTGACTGAAGTTTGTCCAATAAAAAAGTATTACCTCATCCATCTGGTTTTTCAGGATAACCCTGGTCATTTTCAGGGAACAATGTGGTGATTAAAAGGCTACTGTTGGCTTAATAACCTGCTGCAATGAGGTCTGAGTCCTCACTTTTATTGACAATGCTTTCGATTATTAAAGAACAAATAAAATCCACACATTTCTTATGCTGCTTAGAATGGTGTGTGTTTTTTCTTGTTTTCATTTTTCCCCAGTTTAAATAGCAAAAGGCAAGCAATTTAATTTCACTTCTCTCATCAGTTTCAAGTTTTTGGGTTTCCTAGCTGGTTGCAGAAGCTTGTTTTAAAAACTGCATGAATTGGAATTTCCCTCCCTAAAACCGTTGTGACACTAGTGCTGGTGTTAGGCAATTTTTGTTATAAGTTTAAACCCAAATTTAAGTTGAATCTTTCTTTTATGTTTGTACATCTATATCTCAGAGTATGTGTTCACTTTATACGTAGTGCAAATGTTGTTGAGGTCAGCTCAACCCTTAGTGAGAAAATCAGTGCAAGATATGCAACTCCAGTGATGTGAATAGTGTAGCTGGAGTCAATGTACCTTGTACTTTTTTTTTTGTACCATCCCCATAATGGGAATCTTGTCAACTTCTCTTACTCCTCTTGACTGTGGGGAGTACGTTTTTATGCTCTTCTAGACCATATTAATTTAGTATTTAAGGTATTTAGAGATAAATGAATGCATTTTGTTCTTATGGGTGGTTGGCTGGTGGTCCATGGAAAAGTTTGTGTTGCATGAAGTGCAAACAACTGATTTAGAGAGTCCTTACTACACGAGCAAAACTGAGCTCTGGAAAAGCAATCTCCAGAGTGTCAATTTTTCAGAAAGTGTAGACAAGCCCTCAGTCATTTCCTGAGTGTTAGAGAGATAAGGTCAGTGAGGTAGTATCTTTTATCAGACCAACTTCTGGTTGTGATAGTGATTGTTGCCTTACTACCTTGTGTACTCTATAGACAGGTGTATACTGAACCCTAAAGGGTGTTGCCTGGTTGTTTGCTTTGCTTTGCTCCTGTACTAATTTGTTTATTTTAGGGAGAGTGTCTCTATCAGGTACTGTTGCTTAATTGGAAAAATATCCGCATAAATTCTATTACTGCAGGCACAGTTGATGCTAAGTGGTTAACTGATGTTTAAGCAGAAGAGGGTGATGACTGGCTTTTGTGTTTGGAAATATGGAGATATACACATCATAGAACTGGAAGGGACCTTGAGAGGTCATAGAGTACAGTCTCCTGCCCCCTTGGCAGGGCCAAGCACCATAACTTTTCATCATCAGATTTCAAAGTGAATTTTACAAGAGTGATTGGTATTATTATCCCATTTGGGGGGGCGGGCTATAGCTGGTGGCATAACTTCTGTCTTGTCTAAGCAAAAATCTTTTTAATTTAAATATAACTGCATTTCTACATAATAAGGTTGCTGGATTGTCACTCTACCACTCTAGAATGAGTGAATGTGAAGCAGTGGAAGCCGCTACAAACTGGATTGACAGCTCTTTTTGATTAGAATATCACCAGGTTGGATATCAGTTGGAGTCTCAGTCAGCACCCCTACCCCTTTCCCAAAAAAACAAACAACCCCCTCCCCTCAGTTTACATTCTAATGTGAGTTTCTTAGAATAGGAAGAATAAGCTAAAATAATGGGTGGCGAGGAAGTGAGTCATCAGGCTGTTGCAAAGATATACAGAAGGACTTATGAGAAGGCTGAGGGAAGACTTCTTGTCTTTCTATTTTATTTTCATATTGTTCATCATAGTAATATTTATGCACCTCACAGTAGTGTGTCAAGCAAAAAGACTGACACATTTCTTAAGTACTTTTTCTACTTTCTGTATTTCTTTCTTTTATCTTTTTATAGATGTAAGCCTCCTCAGAGAGAAACTTCTAATGTACTAAAAATCCTTTGTTTTGTCCATTTTGGCTGAGCACCAACTCAACTGGTGTCTGCTGCCTCCCTCACTATTTCCTTCCATCTTTCCTGTCCAGTTGGGAGAGGCTTGGTTTCTGTACACTAGCTCTGCACCAATCTGCTATATCATCTATCCATTCTCTATGGGGTCTTCCTGTCCTATTTGTACTGTCCAGTGTGCTGAATACCAGCGTCTTAACTTTTTCTTTGTTGTTCTCCAGCCGTATGCACACTATCAATCACTTTCTACTCATTACTTTGATTAAATGCACAAGGGAAGAACAGACCTTTTGCCCCTGCTGCAAGTGGTGAATAGGCAAATAATGTCATTTACTGTTCTCTCATTTTTATTTACACTTGGATAATGCATTATGCTTTGTTCTTGTTAGTCTTTTGGACACTAATCTAAAAAAAACAAGGAGCCCCTTTTGTCTTACGTCAATTATCTGGATATATTACAGTATTTAAGATGCATTCTATCCCTTACTGTTTAGAATGGTGCAGTTTGGGCTATAATCATGTTCTCCAAAACCCTTTGATTTTATTCCTGTTGTCAGCAGTCGTTGCTAGGAAGAACAGAATCAAGACAGAGGATTTACTGTTAATTTATCTCAAGTTTCTTTCTAAGGCCTAGTTTGAACTAAAAGAAGAATGTTTGCCCTTTATTCTTCCTAATGCACAGCTAGAAGCCCTGAATGTTTTTTTATAATTTGTATAAATCAGCCATGATGAGTTTATAACTGGATTATTCAGTATTGAATTGAAGCAGTGTGAAACAGAATGAGTTGAAATTCTCACAAAGATTAGATATATTTAGGATGTGCCGCTATTCCTGGTATATCTAGTTACGTTACTCTATAGGTAAGAACAGTACATGTAATTATTTGCCAGTAAAGACCAAAAAGTTCACATAGTTTAGCCTCACCAACAAACTCTCCTAAAACTTTCCCACCATACCACTCAAAAAACTCCACTTCTATAGCTTTACAAACAAATGCATTAACTATCAGATATAATGAATTGCAATATATCTAGTCACTTGGTCCTAACATTTAACATATAACATTTGCCTGTTATAAGCCTGATCATAGAGCTTGTGTCCTACATCCCATTAGGCCGTGGGTGTCCAACCTTTTGGCTTGCCTGGGCCGCATTGAGTGAAGAGGAATTGTCTTGGGCCGCATATAAAATATATAATATAGTTAATGTATATAAATCACATAATAATATTAAAAGTTTACCATCGTGTGGGGCCACATTACTAGCTGTCCAGGGCCGCATGCGGCCCGCGGGCCGTGGGTTGGACACGCCTGCATTAGGCTAACCTTTGCCTGCCTTGTATCTTTGTGGATTGTAATGTAGATGAAACAGGGTCCATATTTCTTTTTTATACAATTCATAGCATGTGAAAACTGGATTTATAAATCAGTGAATCCTCATTTATACCGCTATTTGGTCTTCTGCTGTTGCAGAGCTGGCTTGTTCCCAGTACTGCACTGATTTCATTGATGGTATTGGTATACAAACAACGAAGAAGACTAATGGGAGGATAAAAACAGTCTGAGAAAGGTGTGAAGTGAAGAATATAACTAAAAGCTGTCAGGTACCTTAGAAAATCCCACTTGAGACCAAGCTTGTGTATCAGATGGTGATGCTTTTTGACTTTCTTCCAGCATGGCAGAGGTGGTTTCTTTCATCCTATTTGTGTTTTTGCTTAAATTTAATGGTAGAAACTGCCTGCCTTAAAGTGACAACACAAGAGGCCAGTTGCAGCCAACGAAAGGCAAAGCTGATACAGGAACCAAAAGTTCTGTCTGGCTTCCCTTTAGGATAGCCATTGGCTCACCTTGCCCTGCCCCCATTGTATGCATGCTGGCTACTTTGCAAGTGAGCGGCTCTCTGTCAATCCCAGCCAGCTGCCACTGAAATAATGCAACTAAATTCAGTTGGTTTAAAGTCAGGATCCCTCCCGCCACCCTGCCATCCATTAACCCAATTAAATTTAGTTCTCTTGTTTCGGCGGCAGCAGGGTAGACAGCTGCAGAGGAGTCAGTGGATTGCTGACGCCTGCACGTTTTCTCTTGAAACCCCTATTTGCACTTTGCAGACCCTGAGGTCCTGCAGAACAACATTGGGTCAACACTGTTATAGGTAGCCTGAAGTCCTTCTGATTGTATCAATAAGACCATTTTGTAGTTTGACCCACTGTAGCCTTGATGCAGGGGATAATGCTTCAGCATATGTGCCACAAAGTAGAATTACTTGCCAGATTTATCCCACCTCACAAATGTCTCAATGATTGGGAACTTAAGATGAAAGTCTGTTTGTGCTACAAATGTCTGTCCATTTTCTGAGTTGCTGTTCAAAGGAGTTAATGTGCGGCACTGGTCCCACAGAGGCCAACTTTGACATTCATGGAATGCTGCAAGGCTTATCTGTTTACAAAGGCATTTATTAATGGAACTGATGTCCCTTTGGTCAAATAGGTATCATAGTGATACGGTAAACTGACCTACTTTTGTTGTGTAGGTCAGACCTTAGTTGTTTTATGGATTAGCAGTTATTTAATGCTTATGTTTTTATGGTTGTTTGAATGCACCTGTAGATTGGTAAATCATATTAATCCAAAGGGAAAATATAATATAAGCCAGAGGAGTTGTGAAAACCTCCTGTGTGGACTTCTTAATTCATTAGAATCGTCCCTGCCTATAGTTCAAAATGCACCAGGATGCTTCTTAAAAATTAATGATCAGTAATGTTGCATCTTATAGCTGGTGGAATATTTCTTTCCATATGGGTCTTAAGTTATGGGTGGAACAATTAAATAAACAATGCTATAGTAATTGACAGAATTGGGAATCAGGAAATGAAAAGGTCAAATACTGGTTCCCTCACTCTGAACTCTGTCACTTTGGACAAGTCGTTTTACTTTGTCTGCACATATAAAATGGAGGTAAGATGTATCTTCAGTACAGGAGTAATTATTATTTGTGCTAGCCAAGTTGTATAATATAATTAGCATGTCATATAGTATTTAATGGAGATTTTGCGATTATGAAGTTCTTCAGCTTTAACCAAACATTTCTCTCCTTAGAAGTAGTATCAAGTATAGGATTTTCTGACTAATTAAGATGTGAATTGGTTTGGTTTTGGTTTTTGGCCATCTGTGAAGGAGAGGATAGCGATATCATACCCTATCCAAGGATCTCTCTGACATTGTGCCTGTTATAAATGGGTTCTTAACATAAGAACCTTTTCAATTTCATGACATCCCAAGTTTCTACGTAAAAGAATAAGTAAGTTGTCTTTCTCTCTTGTCACTCTGCTGAAATGAGACCATGGGCTGCGAGTAGAAACTGCAAAGCTTCCTAAGCTCTTGTTTATCTTGCTGTTCTTAAGCATGATCCCATGTGATCAGAATATTTGCTATCTAAACTGGCAGCATCTTCTGTCTGCCTTAATTTGGATTGTATACCAAGAAACCTTTTTCTGAAAAGTATGTTTTCTCCTGATAAAGGAATCACAGTTTAGCAGGGTACAACATAACTGAAAGATATATCCACCCAGTCATTAAGTAATTGCTTTTCTTGATCTTGGTTACCAGACATAGAGAAGAGGAAAAAGTAAAATTAACTGCTTTCAAAGGTGATTCTTTCCCTCTCGTTTTGTGCACATTTCTTGCAGAAGGTGTGAGGTTGCAAAAAGATACCCTCTACTTCTATTGGATACCTACTTGAAAAAAATATCATTGGTCTTGTCAAAAATAAGAGATCTCAACTGACAGTTCCAAAAAGATTCATCCAGTTCAAAACTGTGTTGTCCAGGAACCAGCAGATCTTGGTTTGTGTGCACATCCCTCTTTAAAACAATTTACTGTTTTTAATTAAAAATAATTTTATCAAGGTTCTGATAACTTTTATTTGGTAAGCAGAATTAGCAAATAGTTAGAGCACTGTACTGAGTTGAGAACTATAGGTGGAATTTCTTTAATCCAAAACTCTCCCATCTGGCAACATCTGTAATCCGGTATGATTTTTAGCTAGCCAGTTTCCCGCAGTCCCATAAAGTTTGTTTACAGCCACTAGTCCAGGATCTCAGTGTTGTGGCTGTTGTTTAGCTCTAATTTACCCCAAATGTCTTCTCAGAGCCCAGGAAGCAGTGGATCTGTAGGTAATGCTGCAGGACAGTATTGACCTCCCATGGTCTGGCAATTTTTCTCAGCTGGCACGGGTCCCGAGGATACAGGATGAGAGATGTTCAACCTATACCAGGTTCTAGTTGTTGTTATGCCATATATTGCTGTGCTTCACTTAATATTGTTTCACTTTTCCTAATTGTAAAATGGTGGTACTTCCCTACCTGACAATGGTGTTTTGAGGCTGAGTTAATGTTGTTAATGTGTATGCCTGTGTTTTCAAAAGGGGTCAATGATTTTGTTTTGGTATCGAGAATCTTTGGTTATCAACCTAATTACATCTTGATGGGGCCTAATTTTAAGTATTTGCTCTATGAAGAGCAGACACCTTTTGAAATGTCTCCACATGGCTATCCAAAAAAGTTGACATCCGCAATCACCAGGCATATTTGGATAGTGTTTTTTTTTAAAAGCCTACATTTTTCAAGTGTGAAATACAGTGTTTATCATTAAGCTGAATTACCTTGCATCATTTTGCCTCAGTTACTGGGTGTTTGCACCTAATAGCAAGAGAATGGTGAGGGTTAATGAAGAACGAAAATTCTTGAGCTGCATCTGCATTACAGTGTAAATTTGGTTTTAGAAAGCTGGGTTTTATAAATTCAAATTTGACTATCTTCACCTTCCCACAAAGTCAACTTATTGCTGCCATACTAAATTGCCAGACATTGACTGTTGCAGCAGTGCATTGTGGAAACCTATCCCACAGTTCCCTCAGACCTGTAGCATTCGGGGGATTTTTGCTTTTGCAGTGGGGGAGGAAAAAAGGCCCCGCAAGTGGTTATGGGTGTGTGCTGTTTTCTTCCCACATTGCATTGCCCTCATTCCCTTCCTATGGAAAGAAGGAGAAGTAAGGAATCCCAGGCAAAGGAAATCCAAATAGGCTGGCTTCAGAAGGTTTAGTGTGCCAGGCAGGAGACTGTCATGCTGCCCTGGGATCACCCAGCTGCCTGTACCATCTCAGCTGGCGCTCCAGCCGCTTTTCACCACCCTTGAGACCAGAAACATCCTCCCTGAAAATATACAGGAACAGATTACTGCTTGAGGAAAGAGTAGGATATTAGAGAGTGCATGCCATAACAACTAAAGCCAACTCCCTTAGGCAGGGGAAAAAAGACAATTTGTGGTGCAGGATTTTTGGTTTCCCTCTTTGCTACACAGATGTGTCCAACACAGGGCACGGAGCTCAACAAATTTCCATGTTCGAATGACTCGTTGCTCTGGGGTCGCCCAGGTGTCTGCAATCTCAACTGGCCCTCTAGCTGCTTCCCTGCCCCCCTTGAAAGCACCCATGCCTGGGCAGAATGATATGGCTTCTACCTGATATGCCTAGAGTGCTAGTTGTCTTGGGATTGCCGTACCGCCCTGGAGAATCACCCCAGTGACTGTCCTCTCAGCTGGCCCTCTAGCCACCTTCCCGTGCTTGAAAGTACCCCTGTGCCTGAAAATGTTACAGGAACAGATTACAGCTTGTGATGCCTGCCCCCCATGTTCTATAAGGGGTGTCATAAGGTGTTTGGGGGGGATGAATTGGTTGAAGAACCAGTTGAAATGGTCCCTTCACTGTGTTGCTCTGGTGGGGGTTGGGCGGCCAGCTCCAATTGCCTGTGACTGTGGGGGCTGTCCCCCCATATTCGAAAAGTGTGTCATGAGGGTGCCAGATATTGCAAGCTGTAATCTGTTACTGGTCAACACCCAGCTCCCAAAATCTTTGCTTCAGGGGAGACTTCCACCCGGTGACAGCAAACCTCTGAAAATCTTTCCCCTCTTTGGAGCCCTCACCACATGCAAGCCAGGACATGGTGGTGTCTGGCAGCATGATCTGCACAGTGCCACAGGCACGTGTGTTTATTGGGTCGGTCACTATCCACATGGTGTGGTTGGGCGTGGGATAGACCCTGACTGCATGGCACCTGGGTGGGGTGGGGACTAACCCTGTACAAATGTGAACCGCAGAGAAGAAGTTTCTTGGCCTCTCATATAAGCATGACCCCCACAGCCTAGCCGCCACAGGCTTCCTTGTGCTGAATTCAAGTGTGTGGGCTTCCTGTTACATAATTTGTGTGCTCCTGTAGAGCAGTGGAGATGAAAGCAGTGGACAACCATTGAGCTTTGTGGGACACATACAGGACATTCCTGGAGGCTAATAAAGTTGATTTAAAGATGTGGTATTTCCACACTACCCTTAATTCAAACTTGACATTACATTGACTTGCTTTGTGGGTGTAATATCGACCTTAGTGCTCCCTAAAATTAACCTAATGGTATTCACAGTGAAGACAGTGACACTGTAAAATTGAGGTAACTGCCTTAAAATTGACTTCATCATGGAGCGTAGACATATCCTTACAGACAAGACTGGCTGCACTGTGTCATGGTAAAGCCACAACCTGATTTGCTGCTAATGAGTAAGAAGGAACAGGTTGTGTGCTTCAGGGTGCCCATGTGCAGTGCTCCACCCATAGCTGAAGTATGCAAGTGGTGGCACAACATGCATGTACAGCTATGATAGGTGGTAGTGGAGTAGTTAGAGCATTTGACTGGGAAGGTAGGACCTGGATATACCGTGCAGGGGACTCCACCAGGTATGTGTTACAGCTCTGATGAAATCACTACATGAAAGTGGAGCAGAGGGTATGGCTTTAAGCCAAGGATGGCCAATAATCTTTTATGGTAATTTCTGGTAAGTGGTCAAGAACCGCACTTTTGTATGGAGGTGATGTGGGGTCTGGGATTGAAGTTGGATGCAGAAGGGAGCTCAGGCTAATGGACTGCAGTGCAGGAGAGGATGTGGGGTTTGAGAGGGTGTTTGGATAAAGAAGAAGGTTGTGACCTGTGACAGCATGTTGGGATGCTGGGACTGAGAGGGGGTATGAGTGCAGGAGAGGATTCTGTCCTGGAGGAGGGTTTGGTGGAGAGTTCAGAGTCTGGGTGGGAGTTGGGGTGCAGGAGGATTGGCGTGTCAGAGGGGGGCTATAGCTGAGAGCTATTTACCTAAACAGCTCCTGGCCAACAGCACTTTAAGGCTATGTCTACTCTAGAGCATAAAGTTGCTTTTAAAGCATTTAGCTTGATTTTTACAATGTGACTATCTTTACTGCAGATCACATTGTCAATTTTAAAGGGAGCTAAGGTCAACTTTCTCACCCCGCCCCCTCAGGCAGCGTAACATGAAGTTCAATTTCTAAAAGTCAAATTAATGCTACTGTGGAAACAGCATTACTTGAAATTGATTTTAGTGGCCTCCAGAGGTATCGCACAATGCCCCAAATGTGTCTGTTCTGGCCACTTTCACCTCCACTGCTCTCCAGGGCTATGTCTACACTAGCCCCAAACTTCGAAATGGCCACGCAAATGGCCATTTCGAAGTTTACTAATGAAGCGCTGAAATACATATTCAGCACTTCATTAGCATGCAGGCGGCTGTGGCACTTCGAAGTCCCCTTATTCCCATCAGCTCATGGGAATAAGGGGACTTCAAAGTAGGCGGGATCCTTTCAAAAAGGAGCCCCGTTTGGACGAGCCGCGCAGCGGCGAGCCTCGTCAATTTCGAAGTGCAGCAGCTGCCTGCATGCTAATGAAGCGCTGAATATGTATTTCAGCACTTCATTAGTAAACTTCGAAATGGCCATTTGCGTGGCCATTTCGAAGTTTGGGTCTAGTGTAGACACGGCCCAGGTGTGCAAGAAGAAGGTAACAAGAAGCCCAGCAATTTGAATTCATTTTCTTTCTGGCCACTATGGCAATTGAATCTAACCATGACTTCTCAGGGTCACGAAAGAGCTCAAGCCATCAGGAGAGTTAGGATCTTGTTTCCGTGTGGGTCGATGAATCTGTATTGAGTAAACACCAGGAGCACTCAGCAGTGCCAGGTGAAAATCAAGGTTTCTCCCCTACCACCACCACATGGCTGCCAGCCTGTGCACACCATGCCTGCCTGCATACCCTGTCCTGCATGGGGTTTCAGCACTTGAGATGGCTGCTTCTCTGCTCAGGAGTTAGCAGGAGAGGCCAAGAAACTTGTTTTCTCTGCTTCACATTTAACGGGGCTTCTCCATCCAAGCTCCCAGACAGCAGTTATATTTTTAAGCAGTCACTGCTGGGATTGTGCTTCATTGTCCCATTTTAAATAAATGACTCTTAAAAAATAACCTTTTGAGCCTGGCTCAAAAATCATTGGGATGGCAGCTGAATGTGACTGGGGTACATAGGGAGTACATAGGCAGGAATGGAGCTTGTTTGTGGGTTTTTTGTTTGTTTGTTTGATTTAAAAAAGAACAATAACCTTGTTACAAAATGAGTTCTGGGAGCATCCAGCAGACTAAATCATTTCAACACATTGCCCAACCTTTGTACGGGGCAGCCCCCTCCTCCAAGACACCATGTGGCTGGTGGGCTAGCTCCCTCTCCCACAGGACATGATGGATGGGCTGTGCAGACCATGCCTGCGGACCAGTGCCATGTCCTGTTCTGGGTGGGGCTTCACTGCTTGAGAGGGCTTACTCATTGGGATGGAAGCAGAATGTGATGGCGGGGTGGCATATCATGTGCTCAGGGGAGGATTTCCTATGATGGAATGGAGCTTGTGGGTGCTTGCTCTCCCTTACCTCTCATACACAGGCAGTTGCTAGGGCTAGGGCTTCTTTACCAGAAGAGGCAAGGGAAATCCCTTCATTCTTTCCTCACCTCTTCTTTCTTCTAATGCTTCCTTAACATCCCTTCTTTTCTTTAGCCACTACTGCTTCTGAGGATAATGGCTCCTTCCAGCAGCCACTGGACACCAATGCCTGCTGGGATTATTTCCTTTTATTTAGTCTCGGGGATTCATAATGAGTCTGGAGTTACTATTTCTAATGGTTTCCTCACCTCATGTTGCACACATCAGTGCAGCAGCCTCCTCAGAGTGTTTTTCATTTCTATACGGTGACAACTCCCAAATCTCTCTCCCTCTTCAAACCTGGCTCCTTCAGCTGGATACACTACTACTTTTTCATTGTATCTTCTTTCCTTGCAAATAATATGAAGCATTTTACTAGTTGCATGGATTCCTGTTTGGTGTATTTTCACCCAGGGGAAGAGACCATAATCACTAGAAACCAATATCTTCTGCCTTTTCTTCTCTCCTTTTGTAGTCATGCTAGCCACTAGACACCAACACGTTCTGGGAGTCCATACTTTTCCTTCTCAAGTCATTGAATCTTCTTTCCTTGCGTAATAAGTCTTTCGCTAGTCACATAGGCTCACTTTGAACTATTCATGTTTGGTATGTTTTCACCAGGTGAAGAGACTTCTGAAAAATGGCCATTCTTCACTTCTGTGTGGTGACAGCTCACAAATTTCTCTCTCTCTCATTCAAACTTGGCTCTGTCAGCCTCTCTCTCTTCACTTGTATTTAATGTCAATTTAAAGTCTTTTGAAAAAACTCTTCTAAAAGTTGCTTCTTTCCATAATGTGGACGACTCAAACAATTTCTCTCATCAGGGAAATAGACTTCTTGAAAAATGGTTGGTTGTTTTCAGTGGTGGTGGGGATGAGGGCAATGCATTCTGGAAAGATGACACCACACACCCACAACCACTTGTGGGGCGTTTTCTTCTCTTAACACACTGGCGTTAATGCTAGTGTGGAAACAGCTTTTCTTTAAATCGATTTTATTGGCCTCCAGAGGTCTTCAGAATTTAGTCTTTTTAAGTGGTGGCAGCCTCTGGAGCTGCTGAACAGTCAGCTGCAGCGGCGGGGAAGCTGGAAGGACAGGGCTACCCAGAAGAGGAAGCCCGGCAGGGTAGGGCGCAGCTCCATGTGGGGTAAATCAGCTTACAGGAGAGCTGCGGGGAGGGTTGGTCATGCCTGCCCGGCCGGGACTGTGCAGCTGCCTCTAGAAGGAGGCAGGAGGGGGGAACTATGGAGGAACAGTGGCAGAGTGCAGAGCTTGTCAGCTGAGGCAGGTAAATCCTGGGGCTGAGAGGAGTTAAACCTTGGGGCAGAGGGGCAGTTTGTGGAATGGGGAGTAAAGCTTGGGGATAGGGGAGTGGACTTGGGAGTTAAGGCAGGTAAAGCCTGGAGATGGGGGTAACTTAACTTTCTAACTGATACAAACAATCGTGTGTGCGCTGTTCTTAAAATAGGGGGTGACAAATTAAAGTTTGACATTATTTATTAAGGCCTGTTGCATATTCACATGTATTGCGGCTCTTGAAGTATTGATTTTATAGCTGAATTTGGAAAAAATGGCTCTTCTTGCTATTTTGGTTGCCCACCTCTGCTCTACCTCAATCCCACCCTTGCTGCTCAATCACAGTGCCATGTTGGGGGAACCCTGCTGCCTCCCTACAGCTCTCTCACACAATAAGCTCCCAATCTTTTGCATAATCCATATTTTTATTTTCAAACAGGAAAAAATTTTCACTTGAACACCTCAGCAGTCCAAGGTGAACAGAGAGAGAGAGAGAGTGTGTGTGTGAGAAATTCCAGAGATTTCTCTTGTTTTAGCATGTTCAGTGTGACAGTCCATAACAGGAATAACTAGAGTTCTTCAAAATTCTTCAGCATTCCTAAGTTAGGAAAACTTTTTAAAAGTGAAGTACAAAGTAAAAATCATTCACTTTCCACTAATTTTTTTTTATGGTTTACCAGAAGATTTACCTGGCTCAGGTTTTTAAACATAGTTATTTTTTGTTTATGTAAATCATTGCTCTGGGGTTGCGGTCTGGCTGGAGATGAGGGGTTGCTGGGGATGTAGGCTACCCTCAGAGAAAGGACTGCCCTAGCCCCTTCTCATTGCAGTAGCTTCGGGCCAGGTGAGAAGCTCCTCTCTGTGGCCTCTGCAGCTCCAGCAGGCACATCTGGGAGAGGGGTGCATGTCCCCAGGTAGGGCAGGTCCACGTTTGTCTGCTCTCCCCAGCCAGAGTGAGAGTGCAGCAAACGGTGAACTTTTCCCTTGCTCCTTGATAAAGGGGAACAACCAGTAATATTCCCATATAGATCAAAATGGGGAGGTCTTTGTCCCCCCATTGCCCTTACTAAAGTGCCTGGGGAATGGGACAGTCTAAAACAGAGGAGGGGTCATGGCTTCAGTCAGCCCTTTTTACCTGCCTGGTAATTCTGTCTCTTTTCTGTATTCTTTTATGAGATGCAATCCAAGTCCAGACCCATCCCATTTTCCTGGCACAGTCAAATCCTTTCTGAAGCTGTATGCCAAATTTGCTGGTCCTACTTCTTATCACTTAGGAGAACTTGGTGAGCAAGCAGAGGGACAGACAGACAAATGCTCTGAAATATATGGTAGATGAAGAAGGCCTCAAAGTTTTAACAAAAGGTTTAAAAAAAAAAAGGGGGGAGTAGGGGGCTGCCTTTGTTGACAGAATTTGTGCAAGCCCTAGCAAGTAATTAGGGATTCTGCTTCTGGTGAGGGTCCTTTTCCAAGGAAGAGTGTTTTTTCTGTACATGCAAAACCTTTTTGGTATGATATAACCTTGAAGTTAGCTTATTTAGATATTATGCTGGATAGGACAGTAGGCAGGCTAGTCTTCTCGGTGGTCATTATTTGGGTGCCTCACAGTAATTCATTCAATTCTTTTATATATGTAGTGTGTTCCATCTGAATGTCTCAAAGTACTTTACTAACATGCCTATATTTAAAGGCCTGAGAATGAATGGCGATCCACTTTATACCTGTATGTTCCTGGACCATTTCTGTGGATAGCATCATGGATGCTGATACAAGTATTGTATCCATGCAGAGTCTCATAGTAAGAGTTGGCAATCAGCTGTGCGGAAGTGTGATGGGGAGCTGGGGCGAGAGTGGGTCGGTGAGAGGGCAGAGAACAGCCACTGGCCGTGTCTCCACCTGGTCAAGGGCAGGTGGAAGGTCTGGCTCCACATGGGCTCGCCACAGCTGCCCATGCAGATCTCTCCGGCTGGATTTGGCAGGAGTAGAGGGGTGTCTAGGAGAAACAGTCCAGCCACTGATGTATAGCCCTGCAAATCTGTGGATGCAGATACCCTCTCATAATTTTTGCAGATCATGGGTATACATTTATTCTACCTATATTAGGCTTTGGAGCACCCCGTAAGGTGAGAAAGCTGCAGTGTGTTGCTATTTAATCCCTTGTTCCTTTTTTACAAATAGAAGATTTCGTATGTTTCCCTGACTCAGTCATGTGTTTTAGCTGATAGAACATGCTTCCTCTTTATGTGTTACTTATTTGTCCTTTGTTTTGTCATGTATTCTGTCCTTATTTGAGATAGTATTGACTACCTGATATAAGAATCAGATACTGTTTAGTATTTAACTACCATCTCAACTGTTAATATGAATGTTCATGTAACAAGTCTGTACTGCATATGTAACTCTTGCTTTTAAAAAAAACTGATATTGTGATTTTTTCAGCTTTTTATATTTGTTATGCAGCTTTTAAGATTTAAGATTTTTTGTAAATATTTAACAATTACATACATTTTTCAAAACAAAAAGCAGTCAAGTAGCACTTTGAAGACTAGCAAAATGGAATGTGCTTTTTTGCTTTTTTGCTTGCACGTTCCATTTTGCTAGTCTTTAAAGTGCTACTTGACTGCTTTTTGTTTTGATAGTGTATAGACTAGCACGGCTTCCTCTTTGTTACTATACATTTTTCAACTGTTTAAAAAATCGACTACATTGCTTTGAAATCTGTTTTTTTCAAATGTGAGCTGAACAGACAGCTCGTCATAGTTAAAAAGGGTTTTTAGCCATTCCTCTGTTAAAACTATCAACTTGAGCTGATAATCGATAATTAATATATATTTTTGTGTCCGTACCAAAAATGTCTCAAATGCATTTTTGGTGTTTGAACCAAAAAAATATTTTGAGCAAAACTCATTCAACTAGAAACAGATGTTGTTTTAAATCTAATTTGGATTTTTTTTCAACAAATCAAGGTAAATTTAGAACTGAACTTTGAAGTTAAATATTTTTTATTGTTTTCTGTTTCTCTTTTTGGCTGACACTGCTGAATATGACACAGATTCATAATTTCAGTTGATTCTAAATTAGACTTCTTTGCTTGAATATATAGCTGAAAAAAATTCATCCACCCATACTATCAATGAAGGTGCTAACTGAATTGGTTATACTGTATAATGGTTTTACTAACATTATATAAAGCATTAAAGTAGTACTGCTAGTTTGCTTTTATCTACATATGACATAACTTAAAAGAGATACACCAGACAGACTAAAATTTAACAGTAACAGTTATTTCCATGATCCCATAATTCCAGGGGGAAAAAATCATGCCTGTAGCATATGTGCATTTTTGCAGAGCAGTTGCAAACCAGGGCCAGTGTTAGGGGTAGCAAAGAGGATAGTTGCCTGGGGTCACATCGGTCCCCACAAAACTCCATAGCTCAGATTTTTGCTTCAGCCCCAGGTGGTGGGACTCAGGGCCCTATGGTTCAGCCACATGCAGTGGGACTTTGTCTTTCTGCCATGAGCCCCCATGAGTCTAAGGCTGGCCTTGCTGAGTGTACTCCTGGTTGATCCATAGCTTTGTTGTTTGTAATGCTCAGAATTATTACAAATGAGTTAGAATTACAGTGTGTAACAGAAACAGTTATGGAGTGGCTACTATGACAGAAGCTTATTAAGCATGATTAGACATTTTGACTTTTGTTTAAAACAACATGACCAGATTCCTCATAGCTAAAAAATTAATAATTAAGAATGAGAATAGTAAATGTGGACCCATCAGATGACATACAGTCAATAATTATTATGACACTTGTGCTTACACTGCATGCCAAGCAACAAAGTTGCATTTTAGGTTCCAGACTATCATTTATGTACATAATTGTTCTTATTCCCTTCCACAGCACTGATCTCAGAATTTTTGTAATAGTGTAGTTGTAGAAGAATGTGGTCTTTTGCTTGTGCCATGTATTCATTTTTGTTGTTGTTTAATCCTCTGAGGTAGCAGCTCATGATTAGTTCAGTTCATGCAACTGTTAATAGTGACTTCTGTACTAGCCCTAAATGCAAACAAAGCCAATGGTTGCTTTGGGCCCCACATTCCCTGCAGACTCTGCAGTCAGCAGATTGACCCTTTCTCCTCTAGCAATGAGAGAGAGAGAGAGAGAGAGTACAGCTTCTTTCCTGACATCTCCTTTTCCCCAGCCAAAGCAGCAGGACCAAAGGCAGAGAGGTAAAGTTTGCCAGCCTGATGCTCCACCATTGAGCAGTTTGGAGTCCTGTATGTTGTCCTTGCAGACTTGTCTTGGTTGAAATAAAAGGATGGAATCAGAATAATTTACTTTAAATGTATAAATGAAAAAAGCAAATCTGTCCAGAAACGCGCCTTCCCCTAAAAAGGTAAAATACTGTATTGTTAGTTGTGTCCAATTTTAAAAGTTTTACTAATAGCTTACCATCCTCATGCTATTGAATTCTGGAAGGAAGCTTGTCCATGAATGCCAGACTGCTGAACAAAAGCCCTTGAACAGATTTCTAAAGTAGGTATGGCACAATTTCCCTGAATTTAGTACATGTTAAACCTCTCTTGTCCGGCATCCTAGGGACCTGACTCGTGCCAAATGAGAGAAGTTGCCAGACCGTGGGAGGTCAATATTGTCTAGCACATTACCAATGCTTCCACTGCTTACTGGGCTCCTAGATGAGGTAAATTATAGCACAGAACACTGAGAGCCAGGACTGGTGGCTATCAACAAATTTTACAGGACCACAGGAAATGTGGCCTCAACCATAAGTGGTCGTCTGGCTAACTAAAATCATGCTGAATTACGGATGTTGCTGGACGAGAGAGTTCCAGTTTAGAGAGGTTCAACCTGTACTCTCATTTAGTTTCTGATGGAATAATGCCCAGTCTCAGGTCAGGACTGGCAGAATGAGATTAAGTAAGCTGAATGAACATAAAGACAAACCTTTTCAGTCACAACATACCAGTGAAAGTTTGAATAACTAAAACTAGGAACACAGTTTATGCCCACTGCAGATGTATCGGGCAGAAACGTTAAATCATGAAACTGAGTTTTTAAGTCTTTTGACTTTTAAGATTTTCCCTGCAGCTCTCCCGTTTGTCAGGTGACTAGACCAAAAATTATGCTTTCAGATACCTATAATGGAAAGTGGGTGTTTAAGTTTAGGTAGGTTAGCTATTCTCAGTTGAGGATTTCAGAGAAAATTTAAGGGAAGTGAACCCAGAAAGTCTAAGGCCGTGTCTACACTAGCCAAAAACTTCAAAATGGTCATTCCGAAGTTTACTAATGAAGCACTGAAATACATATTCAGCGCCTCATTAGCATGTGGGCAGCCGCAACACTTCGAAATTGGCGCAGCTCATCCAGACGGGGCTCCTTTTCGAAAGGACCCTGCCTACTTCAAAGTCCCCTTATTCCCATGAGCAGATGGGAATAAGGGGACTTAGAAGTAGGTGGTGTCCTTTCGAAAAGGAGCCCAGTTTGGATGAGCTGCGCCAATTTCGAAGTGCCACAGCCGCCCGCATGCTAATGAGGCACTGAATATGTATTTCAGTGCTTCATTAGTAAACTTCGAAATGGCCATTCGCATGGCTATTTCGAAGTTTTTGGCTAGTGTAGATGTAGCCTAAGTGTTTCAAATTAGGTTTTATGCTTTCTGTGAATATTGAATATGAGTTCTAGTTTGACCCATAAACATTGATAACAAGTGACTGTAAAGGTTAATTTTCTTTTACTTTTCTCACATTCCAAAAATACTAAAATCCTATTATAACTGGCAGTTAATGTTATGAGTAATGTATGTTGTGACCAAAGAGATTTGTTTTGAGTTATGTTGCATTCATTTTACCTCACTCTGCTAATCCTGAGCTGACACTGGGAGTTAATCCATCAGAAACTAAATTCCAGGAAATTGTGCTATACCTAGTTTAGGGCTCCGTTCAAGGGCATTCGTTCAGCAGCCTGGTAGTCCGTGACAAGCTTTCTGCTAGAAATCAATACAACAGGGACAGTACATTATTAGTGAACGCTTTTAAAAATGAACATACAAGTAACAATGCAGTATTTCACCTTTTAGAAGGAGCATGGCTTGTGGCTAAATTTACTCTTTCATTTCACATTATAGCTTTCAAATAATAATCTTGTACTACAAGGAAGCAAGTAACATACACAAACTGGACAGAGTTTTTAGTTAGAAGCCTCAATAGTGCCAAGCCTATATCATATATGATCTCATTTATCATAATGTTTGCAAAAATACTGAGCAGTTTACAGGTTATGGACAAACTCAGATCTGATTTACCATTCTGTTTTGTTGAAACTGAAATAAAATAAGAATTTTTCCAAGGTCCCAAAGTTTTAAGTACAGTAGGGTCTCAACATTTGTGAACTTAAGGGTCGCGGATTCAATTATTCACGAGCCGCCACTTTCCCAGGGCTCTGGGGCAGAGAGAGCTGGCAGCTGCCATTTCCCGGTGCTCTGGGGCAGGGAGCACCAGCCACTGCTGCTTCCCGGGGCCCCGGAGCAGGGAGCCACTGGCAGACACTGCATCCCTGCGGCTCTGGGTCGAACACCAGCATCCAGGCTTCAGGGAGGAAGCAGCTGTCATATTTGCGAAATTCAACATTTGCAAGGGTTCTCAATACAGAACCCTCGCGAATGTTGAGACCCTACTGTACATTAATTATTGAATCTATAGATGATTTTTTTAACCTTTTTTTTTTTTTTTCACTTACGGATCCTTAAATTTGTTGGACTGGAGGTATGAATGTCTGGAAATCTTAGATACAGTGAGAGGATCCCAGATTGAAAACCACTGCTATAGATTTTTGAAGGAAATTGTAACTGGAATACTGACAAGTGTTGGTGACTCACGCACACACAAAATGGACATTTTAACGTGGTGTTAAGGTTGCCTTTTGGTATCTCCCTTCCTTCCAGAATATATTTTGCTGAAAGAGACAGTCTCTGAAAACCAGGAAATAAAGCCCTTAAGTCTTATCTCCTGACCTGGAAATAACCACTGGGAATTATATGCATTCACTCCTGCTGGGTTCACTCTGTTATATAGGTGGAGAGAGCAGCCTGTTGGCATAGTGTGATTCTGCTGGGGTCCCTCTGCCTCTTTGTTGGGGGAAGAGATCCAAGCCCCCTTTCTTTCTTTGCTCCCCAGTTTGTCTGATCAAAGACAGAAGATGCACGTGTTCCTTGAAAAATTAGCATGCGCTGTGGGTTGAATCAGTAACAATGCAGTTACCAAGGGGTTTATCAGCAGCAAGGCGGCAAATAAGACTTCCTTAGGCTTAATGGTAAGTATTGTGATAATACTTAATGATAGGCTTGATGATAAGTATTGTGTTAAATGGCATCTTGTACATGAGTAAGGGGATTATAAAAAGGCTGATTAACAGGTGTGGTGTTATTTCTGTGGGCTAAATGAGAGTAGGGCAGGTGCTGGTAGCTCCTGTTCAGCACAGCTCACTAAGCACGAGTTCTGTCTTTGGCAAAGAGAAGTCATTAGACTCTGTCCTGTAGTGGCCACATACCCTTCCCCCTGAGTGTTCTGCAATATCTGCAGAAGCAGAGTGCAAGTATGTATTTAAGGGTGTGCTGGAGCATTACTCAAATAGGTCAGAATTAAGTTTGAGTTGGAGCACACCTTAACTCCTGTTTCCTGGTTTTCAGAGGTTTGACTAAGGCTGAATTTGACATTCTGGGTGGGCAAAATATATTACCCAGCAACCTGAGCTCTGCACTAACAACAAATTAAAGGATAATCTGAGTGTGTGTGCAGATTTTACAGCACATAGGAAGATTGATCTTTTAAACAGTGTTTTTCTTAACTGTAATTATAGCAGGGGGCTAGAAATATTCCCATTGTTTTCAGGAGGAGTTGGGTTGAGCCCCGAGTCAGGTTCTAGTGATTTTTTTTTTTTTTTTTTGTCCAAACCTGCAAGTGTGCTGGATTGATTTCTCACTTATTTCAGTTGTAGTTGAGGGCACTCAGCTCCCAGAGCTGATGATGAGGGAGTGGAGGGGACAATTGCCTAGTGTCTGAGAACTCCCTGCTGCTTTCTAAAAATCATGTCCATTTAAACTGCGACAGCGGCTCCATGGCAGGGGGGCCCCAGATCTCACTGCTGTTTTTAAATCAGCATGGTGGGAGTACCTTATGTGCTGGCATTTCATCATTGCTTTGTTCCATCCTTTAAAAAGGCATTAGACTAGTTCTTGTATATGAACAGTTTTTTGTGACATTTATTAATTATTTATATAACTATATGGTCATGAATAAATGCCTGTAAAGGGTTAAACTGAGAGGGAGTGGGTCCTCTGACAAGTAGCCAGGTGAGCCAGTTGGAAGAGAGAGGGATCTTTTCAACTGAAGCAGTTACCTGTTGAGGGTATCTTTCTTTTATGTAGCTGGAAGAGAGAGAGAGACAAGTGTTTAAGCCTGAGCAGGCTTAAGGAATTCAGTAGATATCCAGGTCACAAGGAGGTCTGGGCATATAGATATGTAAGGAGAAAGGAAAGGTTTAGTTGGGCACAATCTGTTGGTTTTTATTTTGGGTTTGGTGTGGGACTTCTCAGGCTGGCTGATGCACCTCCTGTATACTGTAACGTCTAAACTGAATCCCAGGGAAGTGGTTCTCTGTGCTGTTATTAACCCCCGCTGCCTTTTTTTTTTTTAAGTTGCTCTATCGCACCTAGCAACAGCTGTGCTTTATCTTTTGTTCTGTTAATAAATCACCTTTTTTTTTTTCGTTTAAAGGCAGTGATTTGATTCCTGTGTCCTAGAAAAGAGTCTGTGTATATGCAGGCCTAAGGCTACGTCTACACTACAGCATAAAGTCAGTTTTAAGGCACTTAGCTTGATTTTACAATGTGGCTGTCTTCACTGTGAATGCTGTTAGGTCAATTTTTAAGGAGCGCTAAGGTCATCTTTCTTGCAACCTTGTGATACGGCATAAAGCCAAGTTTGAATTTAAAAGGTTGGATTAATGCTAGTGTGGAAACAGCTTTTCTTTAAATTGAATTTATTGGCCTCCAGAGGTATCCCACAATGCCCCACAGGTGTACGTTTTGTCCGCTTTCACCTCCCCTGCTGTTCAGGTGTGCAGGAGGTAGGAAACAGGAAGCCTGGCATTTTGAATTCGCTTTTTTATGATCAGTGTGGTGGTTGCAGCTAGCCACTTTAGAGAGCCCCAGCATGGAGCCATCCAGAGAGCCAGGGTCTCAGTTCAGCTGGCAGGCTAGCCCCTGCCCCAGCATGCCACATGCCAGCTTGGCTGTTGAGACCCGGCAGCAGCTCATCAGACAGTGGGGCGGTATGTTCTGCCCTGCACAGGATGAAGGTTTCTTTTCCGCACAGGATGTGGCAGGAGAGGCCGAGAATCTTCTTTTCCGCTCTTCACCTTTGTACAGGGCAGCCCCTCTCCTCCACAGATGCCATGCTGCTGATGGTCTGGCCCCCACCATGTGCCAGCTGTGCAGTGGGACCATACTTGCAGACAGTAGCATGTCCTGGCCTGTGCAGGGTGAAGGCTTCTGTACTTCACATTTTCTGGGGGTCTCACCAAGCGCTGAGGGGGCTGATTCCCTTGCAGCAAAGATTTTTGGGGTCTGACTGGACTCTGTAAGGCAACACATGCCAGATGGACAGCTCCCCTGGTGGCAAATATTTTCAGGGGATGGTTAATAAGATATCAAGTGACTGTATCTTGTCAACAGGAGCCTCGGCTCATTCCCTCCCACCTTAGTTGCGGAGGAGCCAGCCCCCCGGTCACACCTATTTTTAGGGCTGTCCCCCCTCACCTAGACACACTACTATTGTACTCTCTCTTACCAAAGTGTATGGGTCAGGGGAGCCACAGTTTCAACAGTGGCCTGTTTGCCTGCATTTTTACTGGGGGCAAAACTGAGGTACCTGGAGACATGATTCCCCCCTACCTTTCTACAGGTCAAGGAAGGTTTAGGTTGGACATTAAGAAAAAGTTCCTAACTGTCAGGGTGGTCAAACACTGGAATAAATTGCCTAGGGAGTTTGTGGAATCTCAATCTCTGGAGATATTTAAGAACAGGTTAGATAAGTGTCTATCAGGGATGATCTAGACAGTACTTGGTCCTGCCATGAGGGCAGGGGGCTGGACACGATGACCTCTCAAGATCCCTTCCAGTCCTAGCGTTCTATGATTCTGTGATCTGATTTTAATCCACTGCTACCATAAACATGTGGGATTGAAGGTTCCCTACCTTAACGAAGGTGTTCTTTCCCCGGGGGGAAACTCTGAAGTACCTGTTGACATGGCACAGTCAGCTGTGTGCTCCCAGAGCACATTTTTGAAGAGTGTTCCACCTTCTGAAGCCCGCCACCTGTTTGGCTTTCTTTCCCCGGGGATTCCCTACTTTCCTTCTCTGTGAATAATAAATCTTTCTCTATCCAGAGTTTTCTAGTGTTTGGTGTTCTTTCACTGCGGGAGAAGTAGTTGAGCAACCTTTTGGCATGGTTCACAGTTCATAGTTTTCCTTCCCCTGGAATTCCCTACTTTTCCTTCCTTCCTTGTGAAAAATGGCTGTTTAAGAGGAAGAGGGCAAAACAGTGTGGGAGAAACAGTAACGGGGAACTTGGAAATGGCAGAGATGCTTAATGACTTCTTTATTTCGGTCTTCACAGAGAAGTCTGAAGGAATGCCTGACATAGTGAATGCTGGTGGAAAAGGGGTAGAGTTAGTTTTTGAAATAAAAAAAGAACAAGTTAAAAACCATTTGGAAAAATTAGATGTCTGCAAGTCACCAGGGCCTGATGAAATGCATCCTAGAATCCTCAAGGAGCTGATAGAAGAGGTAGCTGAGCCATTAGCTCTCATTTTTTAAAAGTCATGGGAGACAGGAGAGATTCCAGAAGACTGGAAGAGGGCAAATATAGTGCCCATCTACAAAAAGGGGAATAAGAACAACCCAGGAAATTACAGGCCAGTCAGCCTAACTTCTGTGCCAGGAAAGGTAATGGAGCAGGTAGTTAAGGAAGTCATCTGCAAGCACTTGGAAGGTAGTAAAGTGATAGGGAACAGCCAGCATGGTTTTGTAAAAAAACAAATCATGTCAAACCAACCTGATAGCTTTTTTTGACACGATAACGAGACTCGTAGATAAGGGAGAAGCAGTGGATGTGGTATACCTAGACTTTAGTAAAGCATTTGATACGGTCTCACATAATACTCTTATCGACAAACTAGGCAAGTCCAACTTAAATGGGGCTGCAATAAGGTGGGTGCATAACTGGCTGGCTAATCGTACCCAGAGAGTAGTTGTTAATGGTGCTCAATCCTGCTGGAAAAGCATAACAAGTGGGGTTCCGCAGGGGTCTGTTTTGGGACCAGTTCTGTTCAATATCTTCATTAATGATTTGCATATTGGCATAGAAAGTATGCTTATTAAGTTTGCAGATGATACCAAGCTGGGAGGGGTTGCAACTACCTTGGAGGATAGGGTCATAATTCAGCATGATCTAGATAAATTGGAGAAATGGTCTGAAGTAAACAGGATGAAGTTTAATAAAGATAAATGTGAGGTGTTGCACTTAGGAAGGAATAATCTGTTTTGCACATACAGAATGGGAAAAGACTGTCTAGGAAGGAGTACAGCAGAAAGGGACCTAGGGGTTCTAGTAGATCACAAGTTAAATATGAGTCAACAGTGTGATGCTGTTGCAAAAAAAGCAAACATGATTCTGGGATGCATTAGTAGGTGTGTTGTGAACAAGACACGAGAAATCGTTCTACCACTCTACTCTGCGCTGGTTAGGCCTCAACTGGAATATTGTGTCCAGTTCTGGGCACCCCAATTCAAGAAAGATGTGGAGAAATTAGAGAAGGTCCAGAGAAGAGCAACTAGAATGATAAAAGGTCTGGAGAACATGATTTATGAAGAAAGTCTGAAAGAATTGGGCTTGTTTAACTTGGAAAAAAGAAGGTTGAGTGGGGACATGATAGCGGTTTTCAGATATCTTAAAGGGTGTCATAAGGAGGAGGGAGAAAACTTGTTCTTCTTGGCCTCTGAGGAGAGAACAAGAGGCAATGGACTTAAGCTGCAGCAAGGGAAGTTTAGGTTGGACATTAGGAAAAAGTTCCTAACTGTCAGGGTGGTCAAGTACTGGAATAAGTTGCCAAGGGAGATTGTGGAATCTCCCTCGCTGGAGATATTTAAGAACAGATTAGATAGAAGTCTATCAGGGATGGTGTAGATAGTGGTCGGTCCTGCCGTCGGGGCAGGGGACTGGACTCCATGGCCTCTCGAGGCCCCTTCCGGTCCTAGTGTTCTATGATTCTAAGATGACCTCACACATCCACAACTACTTGAGGGGCATTTTTTTTCATATAGAATACCAGCAAAATACCCAAACGAGCAACAGGGCTGAAGGAACTGTGGGATAGGTTCCCACAATGCACTGCTGCAACAAACTTTGGCGATTTAATGGGGGTGCACTCATTTGTGGGGAGATGGAGATACTCATCTTTGATTTTATAAAACCCAGGCTTATAAAGTCGACATTAATAAGTTTTTGACTTTATTTTGTAGTGTAGATATAGCCTAAGACTGAAAAGTCAGCTATCAAATTGCAACTTAATTTCTAAAGGAGTGTTAAGAGGTTGGGGTTACCCCACAAGGAGACATCTCAAGTGTATCTTCCTTGGTTTTTAAAGGGGGCGGGGGTTCACTTAGGTGGTAGCAGCTACCTCCCGGAGTCAGGTAAGCTGCAGGCTGCCCAACTCACAGAAATTTCATTTACGGACAAAATGGAAAAAATTTACGGACAAACTTTTTTACAGAGATAATCTATATACTATATTACGATGAAGTAAATGGCCAAAAATGAAAAGTAATCTTTGTCATTCATACATCACAAGAACAATATGCTATTTAACTCACTTGCATTTAGTTAGTCATGTTGTCAATGCACTGACACTAACTTGGCGAGATAATGTAGATGACAATAACATCACATGTATCACGTGATTCACATCACGTCAGCTCAACCATTGAGCTAAATGAACAACTAAGATGTCCAACTTCTGCTGCTCCGCAGTAGATGGCTGAAACGACACAGAAGTAAATTTAATTGCTATAGAATAATTGCTATTTTAAAAAATTTTATCGCGCTTCTCCAAAATTTATGAACACCTAAATTTTTTTATGGACTTTATGGACACATCCTATTTTGACTAATTTTTTACAGACTGTCTGTAAATTTACTGATGGTTGGCAACCCTGTTAAGCGATGACCTTGGGAAGCATTTTGAGCAGAAGCCTGTAGAGGCAAGACATTTTTAATGTCTCTTGCAGGCTCCCACCTTCTGCACTCTGAGTGTCAGAGTGGGGATCAGCCTTGCCAGCCATTCTGGGGGTTGACCTTAAGTAAGGGGCGAGTGAGATGCAAAGGGAGTGTAGAAACGAGCCTTACAGGGAGTGTATTGGTGAAGAGAAAGGCAGAGAGAGAAGCTAGATCCATTGTTGTAATGTCAACAGTAAAAATGTCAAGCTGTATTAATGTCATATTGAACTAATAATTGCATTATTGGAAATCCCAGCATATACGCATGCCATTTTAATCACCGTCTAGGTAAAAAGTGAAGAAAAATTCTGCTAATAAGTGTATTATTACTAAGTGTGTTTGGATGAAAAAAGCCTTTTGTTTGAGTTCAGATGCAGCTGCTATTTATTCCTCAACTGAAGTCCTTTTTTCTTTGTTGCCTAACATACTGGGTTCTGAATTTGGGTGACAAATAAGCAGCAGGTGCAGGTGAACTTTGTAAAGATCTTGTTTGCCCTATGCAAAATTATCTGGCAGTACTGTACAGAGGATGGGAGGGAATAAACTGAAATTAATACTGGAGATGCTCTCCTGTTAGTTAAGCTGTTTCCTTTCTTCAAACTGTTGCAAAATATCCACAAACATTAGCCCTGCTTCTGGAAAGCAGTTATGCACATGCTTAAGTTCAGTTGTATTCAGGAGAGCAATCAAGAGTGTACTTACGCGTTCTTTGAATAGGGATGTATTTTTGAACGGGGTGACTCGAGTCGAGTTCTGCCCCCTTTTCATTAAAAGACTACCTCCGTAAAGAAGCCAATGACAGTAAAAGCTTTTTCTGGCATGTTGGGGAAATGTGGGGTGCCAGTTAATCAAATATGCTGCTTAAATAAGAGTTATACTTAACAATGGAATATAATTTTCAGAGAATTAGACAGTGAAAGAGAGAGAAGTGAATCTGCAATGACCATCTGACATATCCTGGAACCTTTTTAAAAAAAAAAAAAAAATCCCTGATAATCAGCTTGCTGACTTGTTTTCTGCCAGCTTTGCATAGAAGTAGAGTACAGAATGTTCAACTGCGTAACCTCCTGGGCAGTATCCTAGTCTCTGTTATTAGACTGAAGATTTCTGTTGAAGAAATATCAGAAATGTGAGTTAATAGAACTCTCTGGCTGGTCTAGTACAGTAATAACTGAGTTATCAGTTGCTTGGGTGGTCACCTAAAACAGGTTTCACTGTAACAGTAGTGTTATGTGAAAAGTAAGATGTCTTTCTGCCATTTTATAGACCTGTTGACACTGGGAAAAATCAGAAGCATTTCTGTGGTTGATCTTGAAAGAGCATGCCGAGGCAACAGTCAAGAGAAATAGTTGTTAAAACTTAGTATTTCATATAATAAAATAATCAAATTAAGAAATTACAGTATTCCTTAAAGTCAGGTTTGTGCTGCGTTTATAAAGCCAAAAACACTAATTTATGTAGCAAAAGAAGGAAACTAGAAGTCTCGTATTTGTCATATTTGTTTCCAGAGAGCTGGATGAATACAGTCATTCATACTTCAACATTCAGTTTTGATCCCATTTACTTATCTCACACCCAATAGTGGCTGCCTAATAGACAAGTTCCTCAAAGAGACTACATGGGTGAGGTAATATCTTTTACTGGATCAGCTTTAGTTTGAGAGGCAAGCTTTTGAGTTTACACTTTAAAATCTTTTGAGAAATATATTTTTAGTTTGTTGAAATGGATGCTAATTAGACCAAAGTGTCACTCTCTTTTCATCTCCTTACTAAGCATTTAGGTTTCAGAAAGTTTCAACGTCTCCGTTTCATGTGATAATCATGTGTATGGGCTCATAATGAGAGAGAAGCCTGATATTAAAATGGTTGCTTCACAGTCTTTCGGCTGTTATAGTATATTTCAAACAAAACTAGATATTTTCAAGCCATTGTGTCATTAGAGGGAACAGCATGTTAATTTTGAATGAATTACAGAAAGCAAAATCTGAGACTGCAAAATTAGTTTTAGTAAAAATTTCTAATATTATATTGTAGTTTAGTTTTCCTGCAATGAATTCCCATACCACCAAAACACTTAATGTAGTGTTTTTCTTTAAAAGTATGAGAAGTCCCATTGAAATTTTCTTCTCATTCTGCTGTCTTCACTGCTATAGAACATTAGTCAGTTAATGAATTTTTTTCTCAAGCAGTTTTTTTTTCTTGGACAAATGCCTGTTGTAAAAATGTCTTTCATTTATAAAATATATAATTTCCTCTTTCTCTCTTCGTTGTTTCAGAATTTATTCTTGTTTTATGTGACTTAATGTTGTTACAGCAGTTTGCATAATGTAAATATTTTGTCTCAATCTCTGTTTTAGTTTACTTCTCCCAGTTTAATTTTCAAACTTGAAAATATAGTTTTAATTACCTTCCATTTTATTGTTTGGTTCAGTACTGTTTAGCATTCACACAAACAGAAGTGAATGCAGCATCCTGCTAAGTGGTAGTAGACTTGCATCAAGGACATTTTTCAAAGCCCCCTCCTCTTTTCTAAATTGTGTTTTAGGACTACATCCAATATGGCTGCTGTTCTTGTTAGTCACACAACCTGCTATACATTTTAGAAAGTTAGTCTGTTTGTTTGATCAAGAGCACCTCAAATGGTAAGAGCTAGGACCACCAAATTCAGTACAGTAAACCCTCGATTTAATAGGCTAATAGCGGACTCCTCTCCCTCCCATTTTTGAAAGTCTGTTAAATGTGAGGGTTTACTGCCCATCCTCACCAGGCTCCCCGAGCCCCAGTCCCTTCTCCCACCCCCAAAAAAAACTCTGCCACTTGCCAGAGCCTCTGCTGCTGGAGGAGCTGCTGGACTCCACCATGTGGCTGGCATCCTGCTGCGCACAGCTGTGAGGAGCTGCCACTGGAGCCACCATGCGCTTCTCCCACCAGTCGTGGGCCATATACGTGAGTGCCAGTCTGCTCATGTATACGCCCTACCCCTGGTTGGAGGAGTGCATGAGGGCTCTGGCAGAGGAGGTAGAGACTCTTTCAGACTGCGGCAGTGTTAAGTCTCTCTTTTTTGGGAGAGAGCGGATGATTTTATGCACCCCAGTGGACTTCAGGAACAACGGGCGGGGGCGGGGGAGTCCATTGTTCCCAAAATCTGCTGAAGTGGGGTCTGTAAAATTGAGGGTTTACTGTATACATCTTCCTCTTATCATAACTTAAAGCAATGTTAGAGAATTTTGGTTGTGCCAGGAAAATGGGATGTGCTTGGAATGAGAGTGCTACTCATAAAACCAAATAGAAAAGAGACAGAATCATCAAATGAAGAACAGTCGTCAAAATTGACATAACTGAACAAACATTTATAGAAACTGAACCAAGATGAGCCTGAAAAATAGGATGAACCTGGAACTGGATTGCATCTCATCAAACCTTACAGAAGAAGAGAGAATGGAGGAAGTTGGGAGTAGTGCTCTATTTTGCACAGCCACATCCATGTTTAATCTTTGAAAACTAAAAGAAAATGTTATTGGAAGCCAAATTGACTATAACCATTTTTATTAAAATAGTTAATGATAAGAGTTTATAGGGATGAAGGAAAAAATACACTTGGTGAAATTCCCATTTTAAAAATTTTCTTTAAAAAAGAGAGACAGTTTTTAACAATCTCTTTTTTAAGAAATCCAAAATAAAAATTAATTTAATAAAAATAACTCTAGGAGTGGGCTTTTATTTATTTCTAAATAAAACGAAGCCGTTCATGCTTTATTTAAATTGTTTTTTTTTCCAAGACTAGTGTAAAGGACCTGAGCAATGCCAGTTAAATCTTCTGGTAATGTATAAAATAAACATACCAGTGGAAGAATTCTCCTCTTCGTGTTTTCTTCTCTTTCATATTTCACCCAGTGCCATAGTAATTGACATTACAAAAAAAACGCACCTTTTACTCATGTGTGTTTAAATAAACTCCTTGCTTGGACGTTGAAAATTAGTGATTCAGAGCTGATGCATTCAGCTAAATTGTCTTATCTATTGCACAGAGCAGGTTATAAATGTATGAACTCTTTCTTCCTCAATATTTAATAAGTATATAATTCAAAGATAAAGGAGGTATGTTAATAGTTAAAGGAATCCTTTCGTCATCTGTTTTTGTGCAGTTCTTTGTCGCTTCCAAGATATAACTTGTACTTAATTTATACGTGCCCAGTTACAATGTGTATTGAATCTTAGGAAGGTCATCTTGGTTTTGATCTTGAATGCAAATACAAGGTTGGGTTGCTTTTTTCTTTTTAATTCATGTCTCAGTATTTTCCTTTTGACTCACAGGAATGTGAGGACTTATGCAGAATGGATCCCTTAGTGAAGGCAAGATCCATGATAGTCTCTGTGGAGGGGATGACATGCAATTCCTGTGTCCAGACCATTGAACAACACGTTGGTAAAATGAATGGAGTTCACAACATCAACGTAAGTAACTCTGTCAAATTTGCTAGTGTGGTATGGCACAAACCACCACAAAGAAGTAATGTAGCAGAGAAGGAGAGATCTTAAAAAGTACGTAGCCATTTTATTACTTATGGAACTTCTACTTTATAATGGCTTTGGCATATTTCCAGTGCCAGAGAAATATGGTGGAAGAGTTTTCTTAAAACTGATGAGAATTCATTTCATGTGTTTTTCTAAAGAACCTCTTCCCTTGTACTTAACAAATTGAGGCTACGTCTACACGTGCACGCTACATTGAAATAGCTTATTTTGATGAATAATGTCTACATGTCCTCCAGGGCTGGCAATGTCGACGTTCAACTTTGACGTTGGGTAGCACCACATTGAAATAGGCGCCGCGAGGGAACGTCTACACGCCAAAGTAGCACACATCGAAATAAGGGTGCCAGGAACAGCTGCAGACAGGGTCACAGGGCGGACTCAACAGCAAGCCGCTCCCTTAAAGGGCCCCTCCCAGACACAGTTGCACTAAACAACACAAGATCCACAGAGCTGACAACTGATTGCATACCCGGTGCATGCAGCATGGATCCCCAGCTGCAGCAGCAGCAGCCAGAAGCCCTGGGCTAAGGGCTGCTGCCCACAGTGACCATAGAGCCCCGCAGGGGCTGGAGAGAGAGCGTCTCTCAACCCCTCAGCTGATGGCCGCCATGGCGGACCCCGCTATTTCGATGTTGCGGGATGCGGATCGCCTACACGTGCCCTACTTCGACGTTCAACTTCGAAGTAAGGCGCTATTCCCATCCCCTCATGGGGTTAGTGACTTTGACGTCTCGCCGCCTAACGTTGATTTCAACTTCGAAATAGCTCCCAACACGTGTAGCCATGACGGGCGCTATTTCAAAGTTGGCCCCACTACTTCGAAGTAGCGTGCACGTGTAGACGCGGCCTTAGTGTTGTATTAAAAGAAGAAGAGACGAAATTATGTAATGTGGAGAAAAAAGACAGCCTGTAGAGGTCAATTACAGGGCAAGTGGTGGGGGTTCACTTTTAATTCTAATAAAAATAGTAGTAATAACACTTAGCTCATGTGCAGGGCTTTCTGTTAGATATCTCGCAGCTCATTTACAATGAAGGAAAGCATCATTATTCTTATTTTTACAGATAGAGGAGTTGAGGCTGTGAGCTGAAATGACTTGCCCAAGTTCTTCTAAATTCATAACTTCAGAGCTTTGTCCAGGAGGTCACATTTTTGCCTTCCTGTGGCTGTTTTACCTTAAATCTTTTCCAGTCTTTTCTTCCAGACTGGTAGCACAGTGAGGCAGCTTGTATAGCCTGTGACGGGTATGCCTTTGACTCAGAGAATCTCAGCCAATGAATCATGGTACCTTTCATCAAGAAAAGGTGTATTACTACATTTTGGATCTTGAGTGGGGATAGGGAGGACTTCAAGGGTCAAGGGAGATTCTTGGTGGCCTTGCAAAGCATTCAGAATTCCCTTTCTTTTCCACTATGTTTATATGTGACAGGGTGCACTATTAGCTGCTTTGTGTTCTTTTTAAGGGGTGGAAAATTACCTCCTCTTGTTCTTTATTAAGTTAACTATTAGTATACAAAAGATTTTTTTTACAGACAATTGTGCTTTTATGTTTGGGAGAAGGAACTGATTTACTTCTAATCAAAACTTCATATGAATTTGACATGACTTTAATCTTAAGCATTTCAGGTTCAAACAAGAAATCCTGCTTTTGTAACTTGGGCTATTTTGGGAGAAGGGCATTAAGAATCGGTCTAACTTGAAACAAAACTGATGGAGGAGTATTTTTAATATATAACCTGTTCTGTCCTAACTGATACATCCATTTTATAATGTTTGTCAACAAATAAAACAATTTGATACGCGGTATATATATTCTAGACTTTTGACTTTTTGGGTGCCAAAGAGCATGTTTAATCCTATCCAGTGCATCTTGGCAGCCCCAGCCATGTGATTGGTTGGAGATCGGGGGTGGGGAGCCAGCTGAGTACTTTTTTAAAACAAAATAAAGGCACTGATCCTACCAATTGCAGCAACAGTATGTTGTTAATCCTAACTGCTTGGTAATTAAGGTTTTAACATTCTGTGGCTACGTCTACACGTGCACGCTACATCGAAATAGCTAATTTCGATGTAGTGACATCGAAATAGGCTATTTCGATGAGTAATGTCTACACGTCCTCCAGGGCCGGCAACGTCGATGTTCAACTTTGACGTTGCACAGCCCAACATCGAAATAGGCGCAGCGAGGGAAGGTCTACACGCCAAAGTAGCACACATCAAAATAGGGATGCCAGGCACGGGTGCAGACAGGGTCACAGGGCAGACTAGCGCTTCCGGGGCAACAGCTAGCCGCTCCCTTAAAGGGCCCCTCCCAGACACACACAGCCTGCACAGCACGCGGTCTGAGGAGCCATAGGCACACAGACCCCGGGCGCCGCAGTCATGGACCCCCAGCAGCAGCAGCAGCAGCCAGAGGTCCACGCAGCCCTCCCGGCAGGAGCAGGGCTTGCCCTGCTCCATGCCATGCGGGAGGCAGCTGAGCACCTCCCTGCTACACCAGAGGAGGAGCTGCCCCCAGGGTAGCAGGGCTCAACCCCTAACCCTGCAGCACCCCCCCCCCCGCCTCACACGCCGGCGGCTGTGGAGCTACCCCACCAGCACTGACTGGTGGGAGCGGCTGGTGCTTGGGGAGTGGGACGACGACCGCTGGCTCAGGAACTTCAGGATGAGCCGGCAGACATTTATGGAGCTGTGCCAGTGGCTCACCCCCGCACTCAGGCACCAGGACACGGCCATGCGGCGTGCCCTCACAGTGCAGAAACGGGTCGGCATCGCTGTCTGGAAGCTGGCCACTCCCGACAGCTACCGATCCGTGGGGCAGCAGTTTGGTGTCGGCAAGGCCACCGTCGGGGCTGTCCTCATGGAGGTAAGAGAACCCACGGGGGGAGGGCAGGGCAGGGGAGGGGAGGGCGGGGGAGGGCAGAGGAGGGCAGGGCAGGGGAGGGGGGCCCGGGCACAGGAGGGCAGGGCAGGGCAGGGCCACGCACACCCTGCTCACCCCTCACTGGTGCTGTCCCATGTGCTTTCTCTGCAGGTTGTGCGTGCCATCAACGCCATGCTCCTGCACAGGCTCGTGAGGCTGGGGGACCCAGATGCCACCATCGCGGCCTTTGCCACCCTGGGCTTCCCCAACTGCTTCGGGGCTCTGGATGGGACTCACATCCCCATCCGCGCCCCGCATCACAGTGGAGGACGATACCTGAATCGCAAGGGCTACCATTCTGTCGTCCTCCAAGCCTTGGTGGACAGCCAGGGACGTTTCCAGGACATTTATGTGGGCTGGGCTGGCAGCACCCACGACGCCCGGGTTTTCCGGAACTCGGGCCTGTGCCCCCGGCTGGAGGCGGGGACCTACATCCCCCAGCGGGAGATCCCTCTGGGGGACACCACCATGCCCTTCTGTGTCATCGCAGATGCGGTATACCCCCTCCGCCCGTGGCTCATGCACCCGTACACGGGCCATCTCTCCGCTAGCCAGGAGCGCTTCAACGAGCGCCTGAACCACGCGCACCAGGTGGTGGAGCGCTCATTTGGCTGCCTGAAAGGACGCTGGAGATGTCTCCTGACCCGCCTGGATGCAGGCCCCCACAACATCCCCCAGATTGTGGGTGCCTGCTGCGCCCTGCACAATTTGGTGGAGAGCAAGGGGGACGCCTTTTTCCAGGGCTGGGCTGCGGAGGCCGGCAGGGCAGACGTCCAGCCACCTGCTGCCCCCAGTCGGCAGGTGGACCCCGAGGGGACCCGGGTCCGGGAGGCCCTGCGGGCCCACTTCAATGATGAGGCCGCGGGGTGAACTCTGCCCAGGCCCCCCACTGCCCGCCCCTTCCTCCACCACACTCCTGCCCCAACGGCCACACCATGGAGCACCCCACCGCACCCCCCTCCCACTTTTCCTGGACAAATGACAGCACGCACTTGTGGCTGAACTCAAACTGGTTTTTCTTTGAGAACTTTTTTTTTTTGAACTGTAAATATATAAAACAAGAACAAACTATAGACAACATGTTGAAACAAACTAATATACAAAAATAAAACAATAGTAACAAACAAGTGTCCTCAATAATAAAAAGAAAACCAGGGAGGATAAAGGGGAGAACTGTTTACATGGGGGGGACGGGGCAAACGGGGGGCACCAAAGAAGAACTGTAAACTATATACAAGGGGGGGGCCACGTCCCGGGCCCCTCGCTCCTATAGCCCGGCACTGGGCGTGGCCGGCCGGGAGCCCTGCCGCGGTCGCAGCCCTGTCCGGGGCTGGCTGGGGGCGGGCCGGACCGGAAGATAGGATGCCCAGCGAGTCTCAGGTGGCTCCAGGGGTCCCTCGGCACTCCGGCCCTTGGCGGTGGGTGGCGGGGTGACGGCGGACGGGACGGCGACGGGCGGAGCAGCTGGTGGTGGGGCTGGTGGAGCAGGTAGGGCGGGTGCTGCGGCGGCCGGCGCGGCATGGGGGGCCAGGTAGTCCACCAGCCGGTTAAAAGTCTCCATGTAAGCCCCCCATGCCTCCTGGCGCCAGGCCAGCGCCCGCTCCTGCAGCTGCAGCTGCTGCTCCGTGACCTCCAGCTGCCGTCAGTGGATGGCCAGCAGCTGGGAGTCCGTCGCCGTCGGGTGGTGGTGGTGCGGGGTCCGCTGTCTAGCCCGCCGTGGGGCCGGTCAGTCCTCGGCCAAGGGGCTGGCCTGGAGCGATGGTCCCGGAGGGCTCTCAGGGACAATTGAGGCCTCGCCGGCACTCTCTTCCGGTCCTTCTGAGGGTGCAGGTGCGGGACACAGGAGAGGAGCGGGGGAAGAAGAATGGAGACAGGTGTTAGTGTGGGCCCCGAGCCGTGGCCTTTGTCCCCCCAGCCCTGTGCTGCAGGTTCCCCATCCCCGTCCCCGGGAGATGCTGCTGTGATGGATGGGGTTCAGGGGTCCCCCTGCCCTGCACCCCATCCCCTGGTGGGAGCGACTCTCACTTCACCCCACAGGGTCTGACAGCAGGAGAGGTTTCTTAGGCCACAGATGCCCAGTTTCTCCCAGGAGTGACAGCACCAGCTGTCGGAAGAGACAGTCCTTCCAACCCGTCGTGGGGAGAAGACCCCAAGGGGGGCCCCTCTGGGATGCAGCTTTCCCCCTCCTCAGGCTGGCTGCCTTCCAGCTCTCCCTTCCCCTAGCCTCTACCTGTGGCCCCCGCCCTCGCCCCCCAATTCCAAGCCAGCTCGGCTCCTCCCTCCTGTTTGTTCAGGGCAGAGGTGTCACCTGCCAGCTGTAGCCCCAGGATCCTCCTTTGTTTCTGGGAGCTATTCGGCTCTTGTGGCTCATATGTAGCCTGAGTCTCCCTTTTGCACTCCCCCCACTCCATCACATGCTGCTGCTGCGGGGTGTCCCACCCCCTCCTCCCGGGGGCCCCTCGAGGTTCCGCTCCCCCCGGCCCGGGATGGGGCATGGCACTGTCGTGCGGGGTGTGGGGGGCAGGGGCTGATGCAGTGCTGTGAGGGCCATGGCCCTACTGTCCTTGGGGCCATGGCCATGTGAGCATGTGGGGGGCCCTGGACACATATCTATTACCCCCCGCCCCTCAAGCCCAGGGGTGTACACCACAGGGGGGTACCTACCTGTCGGTCCGCTCCCACGGTCCGGAGATCCACGGGGGGCGGAGGCCCTGCTGCTGCTCCGGGATGGCAGGAGGAGGATCTGCAGCTCGGATTCTGCAGAGGAGGAGCCCCCCTCCTCCTCCTCCTCCTGCCGCGATGTCCCGGGGGTGGCCTCCAGGGGGGCCCCCGGGGTGCGGGGCTTACCTCCAGGGCGGACTCCGGCTGCAGGGCCTGCTGGGGCTCGTCGGCCGAGGTGTCAAGTGTGGCCGGAGGGGAGGAGGTGTGCCGGGGGCCCAGGATGTCCCTGAGCTCCCTTTAAAAGGGGCAAGTGACGGGGGCGGCCCCAGATCGGCTGGCCGCATCCCGGGCCCGGGAGTAACCCTGCCGCAGCTCCTTCACCTTACTCCTGACGTGATCAGGAGTGCGGGCAGGGTGACCCCGGGCAGCCAGGCCATCGGCCAGCCGAGTGAATGCATCCGCGTTCCGCCTCTTGGTCCCCATTACCTGGAGCGCCTCCTCCTCGCCCCAGCAGGTCCCGCAGCTCGGCCTTCGTCCAGGAGGGGCCCCACTGCCGCTTGGTGGGCTGGCTGCCCTGGCTCCCCTTGGGGGGGGTCCTCTGGGGGGGCTGCCGGGCAGCCATCGCAGCTGGGTGGGTGGCTGAGGGACGTGCAGGCTGGCCGCGTGTGTGGGCTGCCGCCTGCACAGGAAGGGAGGGGGAGGGGGAGGGGACCTTTAAGGGGCCGCTCCACGCGGCCACCATTGAGCCGAGGGGCTGGAGAGAGCGTCTCTCAACCCCTCAGCTGATGGCCGCCATGGAGGACCCGGCAATTTCGACGTTGCGGGACGCGCAACGACTACACGGTCCCTACTTCGACGTTGAACGTCGAAGTAGGGCGCTATTCCTATCCCCTCATGGGGTTAGCGACTTCGACATCTCACCGCCTAACGTCAAAGTTAACTTCGAAATAGCTCCCGACGCGTGTAGCCGCGACGGGAGCTATTTCGAAGTTAGTGCCGCTACTTCGAAGTAGCGTGCACGTGTAGACACGGCTTGTGACAGTTATATGATTCTTCATAAAACAACGTGCTCCTGGTTTCTATAGGGAGGAATTTCTGTCCTAACAGAGGTGATCTAGACGAACATTGGGCTTGCCAAAACAATGGAGCCTGTTTTTTTGGCAGGAGGTCGGTATAATTAGTTGTGATGGACAACTACAGTAAACTCTTTCATATCTGGCAGCACGGGGCCAGGAGATTGCAGACTCTTCAAATACTCTGGACAACAGAGAGGTATACCTAGTAAAGCAGAACACTCAAGAAAAACAATATTAGAAATTAAGAGACAAACAAAAATGTTGAAGTCCTGTAGCACTTTATAGACTAACAGATTTATTGGAACATTAGCTTTCATGGACAAACGCCCACTTCTTCTTTGCCCAAGTGGGTCTTTGCCCACAATACTTATACTCCAATAAATCTGTTAGTCTGTAAGGTACTACAGGATTTCTCGTCATTTTTGCAGATACAGACTAATGCAGCCATCCCTCTGATACTTGAAACGAAAGTACATGCGGAATACTTGATTTACCAACAACATAATGTTGTACACTATAAACTTATACTGTATTTGCTGTATTTGTTCATATTTACTTTCACTATACTTATGGAAAATGGAACTAAAATTTACTTATGATTAAAATGCTGGTTATTTGAGGGTTCTGGATGATAGAATGCCAGATATGAAAGAGTTTACAGTCCTGTATTGACCAGACGGATGATGGATCCAGCTAGTACAAGTTACTTCTGTCTAAAGTAAGAGTTGATGTTGCCTATAGAGATCTTTGAACAAAAGCGGTATTTAATCTAGATTCTATTTTTTTATCTGCATTGGTGAGCTAATAGAAGTTGAAGTTGATTGAATCTAGTAAAAAAGCAAATCCACCATCAAATCAATGGTTGATATTTTTAGCAATATTATTTAATAGTAACATGTGGAGATCAAACCAATAAATAAACTTCCATCAAAGCTAAGTAAAATGAAGAATTAAATGAATGGAAAAATATCTGCAAAATTACACTAAACCCTTTATTATCTGGCATCCACGTGACCAGGAGGTTGCCGGATAATCAGATACTCTGGATAAAAGAGGAATATCTCACAACGCATAGCACTAAAGAAAAAAAAGATTAGATATTAAGAAACAAAAATGTATGCAGAATGTTCCCAGTCTTTTTCCACAAGCATCCACGTACATTAGAAGACTTTTACTCCCTGCCAGCAGGACACGACCTCAGCTGAATAGCTCTGGGAAGCATGAGTAGCTCACACTGACTGTGTCTACACGTGCCCCAAACTTCGAAATGGCCACACAAATAGCCATTTCGAAGTTTACTAATGAAGCACTGAAATGCATATTCAGCGCTTCATTAGCATGCGGGCCGCCACGGCACTTCGAAATTGACGCGCCTCGCCGCCGCGCATCTCGTCCAGACGGGGCTCCTTTTCGAAAGGACCCCGCCTACTTCGAAGTCCCCTTATTCCCATGAGCTGATTCTGTGTCCCAATAGTGGGAGATTAGATAATTTAGAAGAGTGTTAATGGTGGCAGTTAAACATGACTGCCTGATGGCTACTTGGCAGATTCTCTGTCTAGATGTTTTTTGAAGAAATATCTACATGGTAATTGGTACTAATGATCTCAGTGGTCAGGCTCCGTAGAACTTTATCCCTGTGTCCCTCTGTGCTGCCTCTGAGTGCAGGCTGATCTGCTCTGTGTGCGCTCCTGCCTGGTGTCCACTGACCAGAGCTGCTCAATTTATTCACCATCAACCTCAGCCTGGACCAGTCCACACAAGAGATCCACTTCCTGGACACAACTGTGCTCATAAGTGACTGTCACATAAACACCACTGTATACCAGAAACTCATGGACTGGTATGCTTACCTACATGCATCCAGCTTCCATCCAGGGCACACCACACGATCCCTTGTATACAGCCAAGCACTAAGATTCAACTGTATTTGCGCCAATCCTTCAGACAGAGACAAACACCTACAAGACCTTTTACCAACCTTTCATAAAACTACAGTATCTACCGAAGGAAGTGGAAGAAACAGATTGACAGAGCTAGACGTGTACCCAGAAGCAACCTGCTGCAAGACAGGCCCATCAAAGAAAACAACAGAACAGCATTGGCACCTCCTAAAACCGCTCCAACGTATCATCAGTGATTTACAACCCTTCCTGGACATCGATCCTTCACTCTCACAGACCTTGGGAGGCAGGCCAGTCCTTATCTAAAGACAGCCTGCCAACCTGAAATAAATTCTGAAATAAATTCTGCAACTGTAGACCACACCACAGTAACTCTAAACCAGGAAACAATCGCTACAACAAGCCTCAGTGCCAACTCTGCTCACATATCTACACCAGTGACACCATCACAAGACCTAACCGCATCAACCGCAAAATCAGGGGCTCATTCACCTGCACATCTACTAATATAATATAATATACATGCCATCATGTGCCAGCAGTGCTCCTCTGCAATATACATTGGCCAAACTGGACAGTCTCTGTGTAAAAGAATAAATGTGCACAAATCAGATATCAGGAATGGTAACATATATAAACCTGTAAGAGAACAATTCAGTTTCCCTGGACACTCAGTAACAGATTGACAAGTAGCAATCCTGCAACAAAAAAACTTCAAAAACACACTCCAAAGACAGACTGCAGAGCTGCAATACATTGCAAATTTAACACCATCAACCATGGATTGAACAGAGACTGGGTGTGGATGGTCAATTACAAAAGCAGTTTCTCCTCTCTTCATGTTCACATCTCCACATTAGCTGCTGATAATGGGACGCATCCACTGTGATTGAATTTACCTTGTCAACTCTGGCCCTCCTCTTGACTGGGACTCCCTCCTTTTCATGAGCCTATAAATTTAGACCTTCCTCTGGAACCCCCACTCATGCATCTGATGAAGCGGTTCTTTGCCCACAAAAGCTCATGCTCCAAAATATCTGTTAGTCTGTAAGGTGTCACAGGACTCTTGTTATTTTTGAAGATACAGACTAACTCGGCTACCCCTCTGATACTTGCCAGTTTATTCGAATGTGCTGGTTGGTCAAATAGCAGTTAAACAAGAGTTTAGAGTAAATTATTTTAGTATCTTTCCGTTGGTGCTTTTGGAAAATTATCTGAAAGTTTTGGCTTTCTGGAGTCTAACATTTTATTGTTTAAATTGTTCTACCTGCTTCCTGAAAATTTTACACAAAAGCCTGTCCTGGGAATGATTTACGACCTCCCAGAAGATAATGTACTCTGTATGACCCTTGTCTGTATAACCTTGTTACTAACAAGCGCACTGTGAAATGGGTGCTTTAAAGACAGGCATTAGCAACTTTGTTTTGAAACAGTGGAGCCAGAATTATTATTGTAATAGAGCTTTTGCCAAACTGTATCTGGCAAAAAAAAAAATTGTAGTGATTACAAGTTTTAGTGGAAGAGGTTTATAATGAATATCGAGAGGTTTTTTTTTTTATTTAAATAATGAAAATCAAGAGATACTTCATGCCACATTACAGAACCAAAACTTTGAGTTAGGTGGACAGATTAATTCTTCCTTTGGCCCAGGGGTAATCTGTGTGAATAATAAAACAGTTCTTGTGTTTAAGGGTTATCACATGCACTTCCAACATATGCTTCCTTTGTTGGCCTAATGCACTCACACAGAGCTTTAGTTTGGGTTATTTTGTTTCCAGTTGCAAGAAAACCTCTAAACTACTGTGTCCTTGTTAGTGATTCTGCCAATTGCATAATTGATGACAGAAAAGGAGAAAAGTGGTCATTAAACTAATGTAATTTGATTACAGCAATGGTCTCCTGGTTATTTTTGCCCGAGGAACAAATAAAATTGGAAGATAATGTATGAGGCCTGTGACTGATATTGGTTTGCCCTTTTGGAAATTGAATTAATAATGTTTGATTTCTTGCCAATTGGGAGCAAATTAAATTGGAGATAATTTTGCTCTATAATGTGAAAAGTTAGTACCAGAATAGGAAGTCTGCAAAACTTAAAGGATCTTTTAGAAATGGTTCTCATGTTGATTTCTAAAGCTGTGTCCTCATTCAGTCGAAAGTGATCCTCTTAATCCTCCTTCTCAGATGCTAGACCTCTGATGGTATTCCCACTTACATGTACTGAACTCTGCTTTCCAGTTTGTCCCCTTGTTCCTATCTCAGATGTTGCTGCTAATAACATATTCTGCTCTGTCAGTTTCTTTAATATACAACCCATCTCTTCTTGGCTATTTGCGTGGACTTTTCCTCATATAACTGAGACTTCTATTGACTTTCAAAATTTTGTCTGCCATATCCACTGTTCCTGCTTTATAGCCTTTTGCATTCCTATGCTCCACTTAAAGTTATCTCCTAACCATTCCTTTTTATCTACATCCTCTCATTCACAGTGTGTCTGAAATCTAACATGTTCTGTGAAGCATTTTAGCTATACTTAGTATTCTGTATTCTATCCATTCAGACCTTGGATTGCAAGCTCTTTGAATAGAGAGCTTGTTTATTTGTAAGAGTTTAGCTGTTACACTGCACTGTGTACGATAGTGGTACTATATAAATATGAAACAACTTCATAGGAAAGTTTATTCATTCGTGTACGTTTTCCATTAGATCATGTTCTTGTAATCAGTTCTATCCAGAGTGCAACGACATGCTTGAAATGTAAGTGGGATGCAACAAAACTGTTTCTGTATGATTCTTCTGTTGTGTGCTGTTCCAACAGTTGATGTGCATCTCCAAGCAGGAAGTCAAAAAAGGATTTTTTTTGTTTGTTTGTGCGTTGATTTCAGGTTTTAGTCTGTATGTCCCCACTCAAGATCATCTGTGGGCATTTTATGCCGTTTACGTTGTTTATTTGTATTGCAGTAGTGCTTAAGAGCCCCATTTACAAGCCATTATCCCATAATGCTAGGTGGTGTACACACAGAACAAAAAGATGACCCATTCCATATAGGCCTTAATAAACCATACAAAGAACTGTGAAGAAGGTACATAAGATAACAATTTCCTCAATAAACTGCTTATGCAAATTTCCTAATTTCATTTTAAATTGGATTAAATTATGACCGAAATATTGATAAACACGTCACCAGTGTAGCAGATAAAACTGAAATAGAGAGCTTAGTGTTGTTAGTTTGTCCGGCAGCAATCAAGACAGCTGTTAATTTTCTCCAGAAATGTGCAATTATTGCAGGGTTTAGAGCTAAAGACATGCATAAGTAACTGGTGTGAAAAGAGGAACATCCCTTAAATGCTGATGATGGGGAATGGGACATGCAGAGAGAACTACATTTGCAGGACAAGCAATTGTGAAATGTTACTTTCACAAATATGAAATTACTGAGTCTTTAAAAATTCTAAACTGCTGAAACAGGCTGTTTGTAGTAGAACATGCAGATCAGGTTAAGGTTCAGTTTGAGCACAGAACTGTGTTCACAGATTCCACAGATGTCTGAAAAACTTAGACCAAAATTCCCCCGCCTCCTTCCTACAGTTTCCTTCCTTTCTCCTCTCATGGTCCTGTAATCCATAATCACACCATTGCGTGACAGATTAGAGTTGTGCCTTTGCATAGTTTCTGCTTTTTAAGATTAGATATGATACATTTATCTTCAGTGACTAACCCAGTTTGACACACCTAGGCTTTAATATGCATTGTTTAAAAGCATCGAGACGTTCTCTGGCAGAGAAGTAAATACAGCAGAGTCGGGCAAAATATGGCCCATGGGCCAGATCTGACCCATCAAGCCACTGGATCTGGCCTGCAGGCCCAGCAGGAGCCTCAGACAGGCTGCCTGCTTGTCCCACCCCTGCACACGGATCAGAACTGTTAACCGCAGGGCCCTGTTTTTCTGTGAAAGGCTGTGAGCTTGGTGGAGGGGAGGAGAGACTTTGTTCACTGCATCTACCCCCAGCAAAATCTTGTGGCTCCCATTAGCCGAAAACCAGCACTCACAATACCCCTTCCCTTGGGCTCGAAGCTGTTCACAGGTGCACATGGCCCTGCAGCAGCTGCTCTGAGCCATGTGCTGGGCATGGAAGGCAGGGAACCTGCTCGGCTGCTGGCTGGGAGTCTGTCAAGTAGATCTCCTGGCGGGAGTCTGCCTCTGGCACCGTACAACTCCCTCCCTCACTCCTGTCACCCTACCCCACTTAACCCAAGCCCTCTGGCCCCTCTCCTGTACCCATACCCCTTCAAGACCCTGCATCCTAATCCTCTGCCCCAGGTCACACACACGCATCCACCTAAGTCACAACCAAAACCCCTGTGTCCCCCTCCTACACACGACTCCCCTCCCTGAGGTCACAACTCCCTCTGCCAAAGCTCCCTCCAGACACCACACTCCAACCTGCACCCGAGTCCTTTATTCCAAGCTCCCTTCTGTACCCAACCTCCATCCCGGATCCCATACCTCCTTCATTAATGTTGTGGAAGAGCGTGGCCATTGACCACTTACCAAATTCTTGGAGTGGGCTCCCATCAAAAATTATTGCCCATCTCTTGTATACCATATAGCAGAGCACAAGGTTCTGAAATGGGCAGACTGCTTCTGTGGTAGAGCCTCCCACATCCAGACACGTGGTTGTCACACAGGTGAGCATAAGTTAACATATGGTTTTCATAGATACCGTCTCAGGCATCTTCAAGGTGAGCACTAAAGAGCAAGTGACAGCAGAGAAGTGTCACTATGGTGGATGTTGGAATTATTTGAAATTAGTATGGAAAACAATCGGTAATTTAACCATATTTTTCTTTAACTCAAAGGCTAAATGATATTTATACAATTGGTCTAAACGTGCCTAAGAAGCCTAAATAAAAATGCTAACAAAACATTTGTAAGTATTTGATCAAGATACTTAGGCTACACGCAGTGTTGCTTAGTAGATGAGTGTGTAGTATGTGGGCCTCCCCTCCCCTTATGTGCCCTCCCCCTTTTGCTGCTTGGGATGTACTGAGTCTGGTCATATGGACTGAGCATGCTCAGTAACACTGCTGAAGTTTAGCTGACTGCCCTCATTCTGCCCTCTCACTCTTGGCAGGCATGGGTTATCTCTGGTGCTTAGTAGTACCACAGCCACCTACAATAAGCTAGCAAGCTCCCCACAGCTTCTTTTTTGGGTGAGGACTCCTACAATTACAACACCTGAAATTTCAGATTTAAATAGCTGAAATAATAAAATATACTATTTTTAAAATCCTATGAACATAAAACTGACCAAATGGGCTGTCAGTTTGGTAGGTCCCTACATATTGCTCATCGCTAGCCTGGTTAGGCTGGTATTAGAAATGAATCCTTTAAGAGTTTGCTTTTCGGCAAGCAAGCAATATCATTGCCAATTACAAAGCTGGAATCCAGTTTGAGAAAGGACAACCTTATTTCTAGTCTTATCTGAGTTAAGATTTACGAGGCCATTCCCCCTTCCTAAGGCAATTGCTCCCTGTCTCATCCCCTCCTTGTGGACCAACAGTTTTTCCATTGCACTTGAGTTCACACAATGGTGTGTGGTGGGAAGGTGATGTTGTCTTATTTTAAGACCAATTCTTTGTTGTGTTTAAAACCATCTGCAGCGATCCCTGTCCATCCAAGACATTCTTTTTAGAATCTTGCCCTTATCACATTAGTTATTTGAATTGGACATTCTCCCTATTTTATTCTTTATAGCCGTATTATTTTTAAGGCCTTCCTTTCACTTCCTCAGCATGTTCTTTCTTTATAACATACATTTATTTATATTTCTTAAACCAAACTTAAAATAGCTCTAATACTTTAATTTCATGCTTATCCTACATTAGGTAAAAACTGTTCGAGATTAAATTAGTGGTTGGTATTGGCTTCTACCTTTTACTGTTGCATTTATCCAAGGTTTTTTTTCCCCCCCGTCTTTAAGGTGTCTCTACAGGGAAAGAATGCAACTATTATCTATGACCCCAAACTCCTGACTCCAGAGTCCCTTCAGGAAGCTATTGCAGACATGGGATTTGATGCTACCCTGACTGATTCAGAACCACAACCTGTTTTATCTGAAACTACTTTTCTGACTATTCCTGCTCAGTCATCTGTAACACGTGAACAGATCTGTAACACCCTACTAAAGAACAAAGGTGTCTTGGATGTTAAAATTTCCACTGACCAAAAAACTGCAGTTGTGACATTTATTTCTTCCATTATAAATGGCAACCAGATTGTTCACATGGTGTCAGGCTTAGATTTAAACACTGCAGCACCAGAAAAGACATCTGGGACTAGTGAAGATTCCATTAGGTCCCAAGCATGTGATGTTGTGCTACGGATGAAGGTAGAAGGGATGACTTGCCATTCTTGCACCAGTACCATTGAAGGAAAGATTGGCAAACTGCAAGGGGTACTGCGGATAAAAGGTAATGCCTTATTTTAATGATTCAGAAGACAGTTCACCTGTATATCACTGGAAACCCAGTTCCATGTTTTAGAGCATAAGTAAAAAATGAGTTTGCTCTAATCCTGGTTTCCAACAGGAGCATTCTAGTCTCTTTCTCTTCCCCAGTGAATGAACACTTCCTTGCTTTATAAAACTAATTTACAGTTTGGTACAGTATATCGTGTGCTCACGAGACTGCCAGGTCTAGAGACATAAGAATGCAATTTTTATTGACGTTTATTGACAGAGTGTCATAAAAGAAAATTGGACAGTGTCTCACCAGGCTGCTGTTCTCGCATGAATGCCTTATGTCTTGATTGGGACAGTAGTACTAGTGTGCTCTTTTTAAATAGCTTTAATTATATTTAACAGTTTCTTTTTATTCTATCTTTAATAGGTAGTGTCATAAATGGAGATGGAAGAAACCCCTATTTGTCTATAACATAAAGAAAATGACTTGGGTCTATGATAGTTTTATTAATATAAGAAATAGCTAACATGTTTCCAGGAAAGGCATGAAGCTTGTAGGGGAAAAAAGAAGGTTATATCTGTTGGAATATTGAATACCAGATGCTGAAAAGTAGTTTTCAAAATCTCGATTAAAGTTTTTAAAGAGTACAGTAAAAGCTTTTATCATCTGACATCCCTGGGGATCTGGGGATGTTGGATAATAAAATGTGCTGGATATTCAAATTGGGGCTGGCAACTGGCCCTACCCTGCCCACCCCACCCCCAGCCAGGCTGCCAGCCTGTGCCATGCCAATTAACTTAATGTGCCAGTTATCTGGGTGCCAAATAACTGAGTCTTTACTGCACCTGAGTTCCTTTTTTTAGTTATTTAGGCACCTAAGAATCTAAGTCCACCCCATTGACTTTTAGTGTGACTTAGTGATTAAAACACTTTCTGAAAATTTTACCTCATTGACCAGAGTTGGTGTTCATAGGTCTATCTATGGTCAGTGATATTTAAATGGAACATTATGAGGGGATGGGCAGTGACGACACTAATAATTTTTTCTGTTTAATTTATAGTTTCTCTGGACAATCAGGAAGCTGTTGTTGTATATCAGCCTCACCTAATTACAGCAGAAGAAATCAAAAACCAAATTGAAGCTGCAGGTTTCACAGCATTTATCAAAAAACAGCCCAAACCCCTCAAGCTGGGTGTTATCGATGTGGAACGTTTAAAGAACACCCAAACCAAAGGTTCAGCGGGAACGCTTCAAAAAAGTCCAAAACATATTGACACCTTAAAGGCCATTGTTTTCAGAGTTGATGGGATGCACTGCAATTCATGTGTCGTAAATATTCAGAGCAGAATATCAGCACTCCCATCTGTAGCAAGTGTAGTAGTTTCTTTAGAGAGGAAAACAGCTACTGTAAAGTATGACCCAGACTTCATCAACATAGATGCGCTGAGAAGAGCTATAGAAGCAGTATCACCGGAGACATTTAAAGTCAGTCTTCCTGAGGAGCATGAAAATACAGACCTTCTCAATGCACAGATATCGCCGGTGAAGTCTTCTCAGAGACCTTTAAGCAGCACCAACCAGTCAATTACTCAAGTTACAGTGGTAAATATTGAGGGAATGACTTGCAACGCTTGTGTGCAATCTATTGAGGGACTCATTTCCCAGAAGTCAGGTGTAAAATCAATATGTGTGTCGCTTGAGAATCATAATGGGACTATAAAATATGACCCCCTTCTGACTTGTCCAGAAGACTTAAGAGTTGCAATAGAGGATATGGGGTTTAATGCTGCTTTATCAGGTAATGCCAAGCAACACTTTTTTTTTTTATTTTGCGTTTATATGATTAATTCACTTCCATTTAGCATGCCCTATGGCTTTGACTTAAATTTACAGAATAGAGGTACAGACTCACTGCATGAGGTATTATCTGTATAATTGCTTTTCATGCTAATGGCATTGTATGTGTTGGAGACCGCCAACATGTTGTTGAGATCCATGTACTTAGTCCTCTGGACTGACTGAAGATGATTAACTGAAGGTGGCTAAGAAAATATTTTTCTCGTTTCATGTTATATGTATATATATGGGGGAGGGAGAGAAGGCATATTAACTTAACTGGGTTAAATCCTCCCTTCCTTTTTAAAAATAACGTAGAGGTGGTTTATAGTAATAATAAAGCAAACTGAATAAGAAAAGGACTTAGGTTAAAGTGATGCTGAGTAAAAGGTATAAAGTTAGAAAGATTACAAGCAAATAAAAGTGAAAACCGTGAAAACATCTGCAAGTCTAAAACGTAGTCTAACATGATACAGGCTTTATTCAAGACAGTTTCTGTCACAAGTCATTTTTCTTCCCAGCCATGGCTGATTTTTCCCTCAGGCAAGACCTTTCATAAAAGGACAAATTGCTGGCTTCCATTATCGTCATAGGTGAAAAACCTTTGCCCAAGGAGGTTTCTCAGCTATATTTAGTTTCAGAGACTTCAGCCCCCTCCTGGTTGAAAAACCTATGTTGCTCAGTTTGCAAGAAAGAGCCCTCTTCCCTTGTGTCTCGCTAGGGATGGATGCCAAAATGGCTTCTGTACTTGCTAGTGTCTTCCAGAATTCAGTGACCTTGCTTCATGTGTTAGGAGCCCTTGTATTCAGCTTGCTATGTTGAGCAACAAGCTGTTCTTCCCTTTCTGTGGGCTTCCGATCATCCATATGTAAATTTGGTTTCTGTTGTTTTAATTCTACTCTGCTTAATTTTCACAGGGAGTCTTCCCTACCCTACCTCCAGGGTAGGTTGTCATACAACTGTACCTGTAAGAAATTCAGGTTAAGTTGCTTTCATCCCTTCTCTTGGATGACTACAACAATCTTACCATGGAGTCACAAACAATCCCCTTAGACTCATCAGTCTATCTTACTGCACAAATAAACTGGACTTGGTGATAAACGGTCACTTTCAACCAAAAGTCACATGCTATTCAAGTTGCTTCCAGATCCAAGAGGCCAGTAACTTAATACAGATCATTTGATACCTTAGGTCTTACACCAGAGACAATACTTGTGGGAAATCCTGTAATAAATAATCTATTGACTAGAAAAATAAGAGTTGTTTACCGGTTAAGCAAGCAAACACATATGTACAAATGAGTTATGATCTAAAGCCAATGTGACATACATGTAGTAACTGGTCAATTCAAAATGTCTGTCTTGGTGGACCCAGGAGGCAGCCACTGGAAATTTCAGACTTTAGTTTGGTGTCTCAGCCTAGAGTTCAAACAGTGAAAGGATGAAATGTTTCCTTGGGACTTTGTTTTATTTCCTTCCTTCAAATTTCAAGGCCTAGCTTTTCCAAGGCATGATAGGGTCACTAACTAATCCTTGGTACTGTGATGTTCCTTGATGTGATTGTGATGGTCCTGCTGGATGGGGAAGGGGGATGTTTCCCATGCATGGGTTCACAAGTTCAGAACAAACATGTTCAAGTTAAGAAGTATCATTCACGTGTTTTCTTATAACATGGAGCACTGACATTACAAGTGAAATTAATGCATGCAGCAGCTGTCAAGCATTTCATAGTCTAATTGTATGTTTTCTTGATCCTTATTTTGAGCTACGTCAATGGGAGAAGACCTCCTGTCAATCTAGCACTTTCTACCCCAGGGATCAGACCATTTTAACTACTTCTTTCAAGAAGATAAATTTTAACACCCTCGAGTGATGTAGTTATACTGATTTAATTTCTTAGTATAGATCTAGCCTCTGCTGTTTAGACATAAAGCAAGGAGTCATTTCCTGCCTTAAAGCTCACCATTATCTAACAGACGGGTTCCAGCAAAGTAACAACTGATAAATGTAGTGAAAGAGGGTGAGTAAAAATAGTAACAATGAACAGTGTTGAGCATTAAAAACAGAAGTTTTTCCACCATTTCTTTTGCCTGCTGGTACCTATGGGAGCAATCTTTAAGCATCGGCACAGCCATAGGCTTTAAAGAGTTTCTTGATTTAGCACTCACAGGACATATTCATGCATCTCTCTGACAGGGTGAGTGCAATTCTGCTTCTCAAGCAGGAGTACTACCCTAATTTGCATTTGTGTTATGTTGTGTACAGGTTATAACTCATTTCAGGGGTTGTTGATAAATTCATGATTTGTGATGTTTTGTCTGCTCTTCCCCCCCAGCAGAGACGGAACCATTGGTTTTAATAACTCAGCCATCACTGGAAGTGCCATTAGATTCTCAGGATAATATGCCATACAAAACAGCATCACACTCCAAAGTGTCACCAGTCCATGATGCTAAACAAGAGGCCAAGACTCCATCAAAATGTTATATCCAGGTCACAGGCATGACTTGTGCTTCTTGTGTAGGAAATATCGAGAGAAATTTGAAGAGAGAAGATGGTGAGGGTTACTTCAGTAAAACCTGTTAAATGTTTTCTAGATATGTCTTTTACAGTGGAATTTTGGCGCTGGTTTAGAGGGCAAAAGAACCACTGTTGAACTTTGATTGTTTTTATAGTGTACATAGTGCATACTATGGCTTTATTGAGTGTAATGTGACCCTGCATGCTGAGTATATAGCTCCACTGCTATACTTGATAGAAGATACTATTCTAAATTGCCTTGAAACTTTTTATCAGGACAAATGATTCCTTCTAAAATGGTACTCATTTTTTTGTTTTTATTTTCTTTTTAATTTTCCTCCTAGAAGCTAGACAATCACACTTTGTTCATTCAGCACACTTTACAAGTCTTTCTGGATATTCAGTGTTGGCTAACTCCCCCAGCTATGCAGACAAGCCCATAGTGAGGCCAAGTTAACCATGCTTTTCCTGCTTCACTTCCATGGTGTAACCAGCTTCTCGTCTCTGCTTTTTTCCACTGGGGGTTATCACTGGGGATGGAACCCAAGGCCTCTGGAACTAAAAGCAATGAGCTTTTACTGTTTGACCTAAAAGACCAGATAGATCTGATAACTTAGAGGCATTGGCAGATGGGGGAAAAAATTGTAGCATAGCAAGTGGGGAGGGATAAAGAGTACCACTCTTACATAGTCATAAATATAAGTCATAACTATGCCCATAAGTCAGTATTCCCTCTTCTAGCAGGATGAGGAGCTCTGCAGAAGCAAAAATATTACAGCGTCAGATTAGGCTACACTTAATCAACTTAAAATAATGTGAATGTTGAACAACTCTTGGCCTGTTTGATATTCTAATCATTTGGTGCTGTGAGAAATTGAAAAGTAGAGAGGAATATTTTCTGTGTTTGACAGGAAAGGGTGTTTAGTTATTTTTCTCTTTCTTAAGTGTGTTCAGTTTATTTCTCATCAAAAAGGTCTTTAGAAATACAAATATTGGAGAATTCTAAAACACTTACAAACTGTTTCTTAAATTTCCTAAAAGAGACTTTGGGGGGGGGGAAATGAGGATATTTTATAGCCCCCTTAATGTATCATGTTGGAATTTTGAAAAATTAACCGATTTTATGAAGTAAATATTTCATTGTCTTCAATTTCACTCATCTTTACCTCTAGTCTTAAGGCTTGTCTTCAGTACCTGCCAAGATGAAGGGCAGTGATTGATGCAGTGGCACTCGATTTATCAAGTCTAGAATAGAGAAGATAAGTCAACTGACAATCGCTGTCCTGTCGACTCTGGTACTACACCTCAATGAGAAGTGTAAGGAGAGTCAACAGGAGAGTGTTTGTCTCCTGCTGATGTACTACAGGAAAGACACTACAGTAAGTAGATCTAAGTACTTAGACTTCAGCTACACCATTCATGCAGCTGAAGTTGGGTAACTTAGATCACTCCTTCCCCTCCATAGCATAGACCTTATATTGTTCCGGTACATGTTATCTCAAAGCCTAGCTTCTGTTGCTTGTTCAGAAAGTTCCACACAGTATGCAAGGTGCAGGCTACCTGTAACCGACATTCACTAAAATTCTGAAATTGCTAGCCTTCTGTAATATGGTGATTTGAGGCACATATTTTTACTAAACTAAATGTATTTGCATATTGTTTCAATAAAATGTTTAACACTGTACTTTCTGGTTGTCTATTTCTAGGAATACATTCTGTACTTGTTGCTCTAATGGCAGGGAAGGCAGAAGTCAGATATGACCCTGCTATCATACAGCCAGCAGTCATAGCAGATCTCATCCGTGAATTGGGATTTGGAGCTAGTGTTATGGAAAACTATGATGGAGATGGAATTCTAGAGCTTGTTGTAAGCAGATTTTAATAAATAAATGATTTATATTATTTTATAGACATTCAATGTGTGTGGATAATATTTTACTTCCTAGAAAGTTTTCTATACAGATAGGACTGTGTGATTTAAAGGAAAAAGGTACAGGTTGAACCTCTCGTCCAGCACCTGTGGGACCTGACTGGTGCTGGAAGAGAATTTGCCAATCATGGGAGGTCATTATTGTCTAGCAGCATTAATTATCAACACTTCTGCTTACTGGGCTGTTGGAAGACATTTAAGGGTAAATTACGGCTAAATAACAGCACAGAACACTGAGAGCCAGGACTTGTGGCTGTAAACAAACTTTATGGGACCACAGAAAATTTGGCCACACCCATGATAAGTGGTCGTGCGGCTAAATAAAATAATGTAGGATTACGGATATTGCTGGAGTTTCAAATTAGAGAGAGTCAACATGTATTTGTAAGAATATGACTGCATTTGGCTGCTATTGTTGTATATTAGTCTGTATTTAAAAGGATATTGTGGAGTTTTTTATTGAGTTCAAGGTAAAATCAAAGTTCCTTTAAATAATACAGAGCTTAAAAATATTTTCAAGGGGACTTATGGGCAGAGCTGAGAATAACATTACCACATATGGTTTTACATAGGTTTCTCAATTTTAATGGCACTCATTACCAGTAGTATTTGAATGCCTCACAACTCTTAAAACATAAAAGCAGTCTAGTAGCACTTTAAAGACTAACAAAATAATTTATTAGGTGATGAGTTTTTGTGAGACTGACCCGCTTCTTTTGATTGTACATAGACTAGCAAAGGTATTTCTCTTTTACTGCCTCACAACTCTTAATGTGATTATTCTAACAATACTCCTGTGATCTACAAAAGTAAAGCTATCTCCATTTAAAAATCTTTCCCAAGGGTACCCTGGAAGTGTCTCAGAACTAAACCTAGGTCTCTGAATCTTCAGTCTAACACTTTAACCAGTGGGCCTTCCTTTCTTCCACTTGCTTCTTCCCCACGTTACACTCCTGTTTGCAGTACGTGTCCTCTTCAGTGTCAGTCTCAGCTTTGCTGTTGCTGGTAAACATTTTCTTCCAGAACTTGGGGATTGAGCATGCCTTTGGACACCTTTAGAGCAACACTTGAGAATGATGTCGTTGTGCTAAGTGTGAGACACAAAGTCCGACTGGCCATCAGCAAAATAGCTAATATTAACTTGTCACCTACCACAGTACAATAATGCACAAACAACTTGGTCTACCTTAGGAAGTGAAGCAGGGGACGAGAGCTGGTTTTCACCTATGAGCTTTAATTTTTGTTACAGTAACCTTAAAGATTGCTTTTACCATTAATACATAGACAGTTTTTAGATGAAAAATGTTACTTTGAAATAGAATCTCTGCTTCTGCAAGGTTAAACATCAATGAAAAGCTGTGCACAGGTGGGTGAGAAACAAATACAGTAATCTATATCTAAAAGAAACAAACCTCCCAAATATATGGCAAAGGTATCTTCTTCCAATGTATTCAATCCCATGTCTTTTACTGGAAGTTTGGAATATTAGCAAGGACACAAAAAGCTGAATTGCTTCTACCTCTGTACGACCTCTTCAGTGTTTTTAAAAATTGTATTTTGAGCGTAATGGAAAATGTAGCATTCAAAATTTTCCAAACTTCTGTAAAGACGTGAAATTTATATGCCTTTGCTAGACATTTTGTTGTTGCAATTGATTGGATAGGAAGTTGCTCATATAATATAATGAGCAGCAGTATAAAACCTAAAGACAGAGAAATATTACAAACTGCATGTGTAATTATAAAATAACCTACACATTATGTAAAGATATGTAAAGATCAAGCCACAGTGGCACCTGCTGGTCAGACAGCTGTATGTTCCCAAAAGTTTTTTGCGTTTTTGTTTTTTGTCATACCATCTTCTAGGGCAAGCATGTCAAACGTGCAGCCTGTGGGCCAAATGTGGTCCAATTGAAATTTTTTACCACTCTGGAGATGGGATCTGGCTGGAGTGTGAAGCCCTTTTGACACATCCAGCCCTGGGGTCTGTCTGGGGCTGGGGGAACCACGGCAGCCCCGGAGCTGGAAAACCTGCTGGCAGCTCCAGACCCTGCAACCTGGTGTGGGGCTAGGGAAATCCCAGCAGCCCTGGGGCTGGAAGCCAGCTGGGGCATGGAGTACCTTAAATTTACATTTAGATTAAAAAATTATGTATGAGCAAATAATTTTACATATAAGATTTTATGAATTATTAAAATTATAAAACAATAACATTCATATTAAGTATTAAATTCTCAATTAAAATTATTTTATTATATTCAAACAAAACCTGCAAAAATATTCTAAACTATGCCTAAAACATAATCTATGAAAATAAATACTTAGGACTTTCTGATAAAGTATGTTTTCTTTGGTGGCCCTGTAAGCTATCAGTTTTTGTTTGTGCAGTCTTCAGTGAGCATTGAGTTTGACATGCCAGTTGTAGGGATACTATAGCTCATATAGCAAAAGCACAGTGTTTGGTTTCCTATTTCTTCTCAGGTTATAGGTGAAAAAGTATTCACTAATTCCTTTTTTAAAAAATCAGTCTTTGGTTTTGATAACAGGCAGAAATTTCTTTAACAGGTCAGAGGAATGACATGTGCCTCATGTGTACATAAAATAGAATCTACCCTTATGAAGACTAAAGGTGTGTTATACAGCTCAGTGGCTCTTGCAACCAACAAAGCACACATTAAATATGACCCTGAGATTATTGGTCCTCGAGATATTATACAGACAGTAGCGGTAAGTGTTTAGCTGGTATTAACCTGTTTCACGGGGCCACTAAAAATCTTATTGAATATCCAGTATGCTTCCTAAATTCTAAACTGTGGAAGACGAGATCTCTGGGTCTTTAAGAGTTATGGAACAGAGTTATATCAAGGCCAAAAGTCTGTCCCGTTTCTCTTCCACCTACCTTGCCCACCAGCAGTTCAGAGAAGTCAACATAGAGAACAGGTGTTCTGGCAGTAAGTGAAACTCCATATACCAGCAGAGCAGTACTCCTTGGTGACTTTGTCCATGCCTTGCAAGAAAAAGCTAGAACATTTTAAAACAAGTTGAAACCTACATCTGTTTCTATTTCTGAGGTACCTTTTGACATGGAAAGTGAAAGAATGTCTTTGTAAAGATGCTTTGGAGCAAGCTCAATAATATATGGAGATATACCTATCTCATAGAACTGGAAGGGGCCTTGAGAGGTCATTCAGTCCAGTGCCCTGCCCTCATGGCAGCACTTGTCACCATCTCTGACAGACTTTTTTTTTTTTTTTTTTTAATTTATTTGCCCCAGATTCCTAAATGTACCACTTGGGATTGAGTTTACAACCCTTGGTTTATCAGGCCAATGCTCAAACCACTGAACTGTCCCTCCCCCCATCATGGCCTTCTCCGTCAGATAGCCTACAAATAGTATACAGTACAAATGTAGGGTGACCATATCTCCCCAACCCAAATATGGGACAAGGAGAACAATGCTGTCCCAGCCAAAACGGGATGGATGGTTACCCTATCTGAGAGTTGGGAGGTGGCTCACCTGTAGGGGCTGTCACCCTCCCAGTGAATCTCCCAGCTTCCAGCAGTTGGGGGGCCACAGTGCTGTCATTCCGGCTCCCCCAGCAGCTACAGCTCCCCCAGCCAGCAGGAGTTGGGGGGCAGCTGTGATAGGGGAGCCGGAGAAAGCTGGGGGTAGTCATGCTGCCATGTGGTCCAGCTCCCAGCTCCCCCAGCCAAGGGAAGCTGGGGTGTAGGGCAGCCATGGCAGAGTCTGGCTTCTGACTCCCCCAGCTAGGGGAAGCAGGCAGCAGCCGCCTGAGATTAGTCCCTTTAACAAGATACGGGACTGTCCCACTGAAACTGGGATGGATGGTCACTCTACACAAATGTCTCTTTAAAAGTAGAAATAAGTTTTACATTGCTCACAGCTGAATGTTCCAACTGTTTTCTGCTGGAGGTTGAATGATGGGATTCCTTTTTCTAGATGGCAGGGAATGGTTTTGTGTACTGTAGTACAGCTAACACGCTCATGGTATAAACTGTAGAAATACAGAATCACAGATGGTATTTATTTCTCTGGACAAGGTACAGTTAAAAATGTTTTCTTTGTATGCAGTATTGATGACTTCCTGCAGATCAAAGCGAAAAGGTATATTTTTCTTGTGGTGTTAATCCTCTCAGTGGTAAAATCAAGTTCTTGCTATGTTTCTCTTCTAAGGATCTAGGTTATGAGACTTCTTTAGTGAAGAAGGACAGATCTGCTAGCCATCTAGACCACAAGCAGGAAATAAAGCAGTAAGTATTATTGAACCTGTTCTTAAATTCTATTTAAACTGTTCATTTGATATTTTTTTAACACTTGAGACTGATTTTGAACAGTAGTATAGTTTTCACAAATTACTTTGTTGGTCTCTGCAGACATTGGAGCTAAAACGTTATCTATGTCATGCTTATGTGCCATCTGTTACTTGCTAAACAAGTTAAACTTTCATTGTTTTTTTCCCCTTACCTAAGATGGAAAAGATCTTTTCTCGTGAGTCTGTTTTTCTGTATTCCTGTAATGGTGCTGATGATTTACATGATGATTATGGAGAATCACCTCTCAGATGTTCAGCATCGCAACATAAGTCAGGAGGAAATGGAGACCTATCACTCTTCTATGTTTCTGGAGCATCAGATCCTGCCAGGATTGTCTGTAATGAATTTGCTGTCTTTTTTATTGTGTGTCCCTGTACAGGTGAGGAAAAACATAGTGACTTTCAGTGTGCTGACATGAGAAATTCCCAAATAAAAACTGTTGTTTTTATAATGGATCATTCAAAATGTTAAGCACAAAAGATCACTTTGTGAAAGACATTGATTCAAAATGATTATTGAAATCATTGGGTGTTTTGACTTCAGTGGGAGCAGGATTGGATCCATCATCTTCTATATTTTAGCATTGTAATTATTAGTCTTTTTATTTGAGCTCCCTTTATTTGCAGTACATAAATTGTCAGTGCTTCATATCAATTGAAATATTAATATTTAACCTTTTTAAGCTGAACTTTTTTTAAAGTGTACAGAAAAGAACCGTGCACTTTTCACTTCAGTCAAATAGCTTTAGAGCTGTAATTTCTTCATTTGTATTTTTGTGTAAAGTACAGTTGCAGTGATTATTGTTCTTACAGTTATTTGGAGGCTGGTACTTCTACATTCAAGCATACAAAGCACTGAAGCATAAAACTGCTAACATGGATGTGCTGATCGTTTTGGCAACCACCATTGCATTTGTCTACTCCTGCGTTATTCTTCTCGTTGCAATGGCTGAAAAAGCAAAAGTGAATCCTGTGACCTTCTTTGACACACCTCCTATGCTGTTTGTGTTCATTGCACTGGGCCGATGGCTAGAGCATATGGCAAAGGTAAAACAAAATAGAAGTACCTGCTCATATGTTTTACATTAAATATAATAATATAAAGTGTTCCAGAGAGGTTGCACTAGAAAGCATGATAGACTAGCTTTTTAGTAAGGTACAGCAGAAATTCTCAGCAAGCAAAATCATAGCATGAAAGAAAACAAAAGCAAGAGTGAAGTTTGTGTTTTTATAGATCTTTATTTTGTATAAAGTCTCACATCTGCAAATGACAGGAAACTACATGGGTGTAGTTGTAGGGTGTGCATGTTTTAAAACTTAAGTCATATGAAAAATCATCATCCTGATTCCATATCATTTGTTCATATTACAGAATGATTTGCAGGTATTTTGAACACTTAAAAATGTCAAAATTATTTTTCTTGTCCTTTTGCAAGAAGTGTTTGTGTTCCAAGGGTGAATTGTAACTGTTTAGTCTGTGATTATTTTTCATTAATAGCATGATCACAGGGAAATGTATAAATTGCTATTTTAGGGCAAAACATCAGAAGCCCTTGCAAGACTAATTTCATTACAAGCTACAGAAGCAACTGTCATTACCCTAGGCCCGGACAACATTCCTTTGAGGTATTTTACTCCTTCCTTTCTTTTTCTTTGTTTTTGAACTAACATTTTTACCTTACTGAAGATGTGCACAACTAGTAACTCGTTCAACTTAAGAGGATTTGCCAGATGTAAACTTATAATGTAATAAAACTGATACCAGTCTGATTTGCCATATTGACATCTTGCTAACTTTCTCTTTGAAATTGAACTGATTTTTCTGAATGAGCAAGAATTGAAAAACAAATAATAGGATAAACCATCACAAAAATCCATTTGTCATTTAGAAATATGTGCATCAGAGATTCTGTTGTATGTAATGCTGAAAATTGTTTTTGACTTGATAACATCACTATCCATTTTTAATTTAATGTACTTTACACCCTTCTCAGTGAAGATCAGGTTGACGTTGAATTGGTTCAACGAGGAGACATTGTCAAAGTAGTTCCAGGAGGCAAATTCCCAGTGGATGGCCATGTTATCGAAGGACAGTCTATGGTAGATGAGTCTCTCATCACAGGTAAGCTGTTTGCTCTCTTTTAAGTTTTGCAAATATTTCTTTTTATCAAATACTTATGAACAAGGGAGGCAGACGTTTACTAATTTGCTGTATGTTTTCTAATGTATGTTAGGAAAAATAACAATACTTGTATATTGCGGTGGAAAAAAATAATACTGTCAAAATCAGAATTTGCCACCCTAAATGTCTTCTGTTGGCTTTTATGTAGGTGAAGCAATGCCTGTGACTAAAAAACCTGGCAGTACAGTTATTGCAGGTTCTATTAATCAGAATGGGTCACTGTTGATCTCTGCAACCCACGTCGGAGCCGATACAACTCTCTCTCAGATTGTCAAACTTGTGGAGGAGGCACAAACCTCAAAGGTACTTTCACTGAATAGTGGCATTGATTTAAACTATTAGTTCTGCCTCTTCACGTAAGCCTCTATTCAGCAGATCCCATAAGACTTGGAGGCTTTTAGACCTCAGTCTTCGAGTCAGGACACCAAGCAGTCTCAAGATACCAAATGGCGGAACTTTGAACTCAAGACTTTCAAAGTTTTGAGTCTGTTAATTCTTCAAAGTCATGGTTTTATTAGATTTATATGTTGAATATGCTGAAATACGTGAATTCTGTTTGTACTTGTGCTTTAAAGCATGGAGATCAGAATTGAAGCTTTTGTGTTTTCTCCCCTGTAGGCTCCAATCCAACAATTTGCAGACAAACTTAGTGGCTATTTTGTTCCTTTTATTGTGGTTGTCTCTGTAGTTACCCTTTTTGCCTGGATTATAATTGGATTTGTCAGTTTTGAAATTGTGGAAACATATTTTCAGGTAAGTGACTCTTTTTAAATCACTTAAACATTTTCAAATAGTAAGTATAGTCAAACAGACTTCTATTACAAAAATTCCATCCTAGAATATCCTTGCAGTGATTTGTCTTGTGTGTTGTTCACATGCTGCCATGCTGTTCTGTAGTTTTGCTTAAGAAAGGAAAATTGCAAAGTCATAGCATGTCATAGTTAAATAAATGTTTACAAAACATTTAAAACTACCTAGGAAGTGGTTACTAAAAATCGTTGTTGTTCATCTCCATTCAGCTGAAGGGGTATTGTTTGAGACCAAGCCCCACCATGATGGGAAGCCCAGACCCTCTATGCCTCCCTCTACCCTGGTGGGATAGATGAACGTATGTGGCCTGCAGACCAGGTGAAATAAACCAGTCTGGCCTGTGGGCTGTAGGTTTGCCACCCATGCTTTACACATGGTGGATCTCAAAATAGGACTAGGTCCCTAATTTGTCCTATCAGACAGTTAAGATGGCAGTTTCTTGCTTGTTTTGTTTTGTTTTTTTCTGACACAGGATGCAAGTGGAGATTATTTATTTGGCATTAATCATACTACACTTTAAAATGATTATATGTACTGATTAGAGTATTATTTACTATGCTGCACCTTAAAGGAGTTTCATATTTAGTTTGAGAAAATGGGAGGTAAGGGCTTATAGGTAAAATATAACATGCAATAGGTCTGTACTACAGCACAAAATATGATTATGTGGGCTGTCAGAATTCTGGTACTTGCTAAATTTTGAGCACTTTACTTTTAAATTTTTACTTTCTTTAAATGTAATTTTTTGTATGTAATTACAAATATGCCTTTATGACTAAGAAAATGTCAAATTGATCGCATGGTTTACAATATTTCTTATTGTATTACTAAAACATGTTTCTCTGTCCACAGGGTTACAATAAGAGCATTTCCAAAACTGAAGTGGTAATCCGTTTTGCTTTCCAAGCTGCCATCACAGTCTTGTGCATTGCCTGTCCTTGTGCATTGGGATTAGCAACCCCAACGGCTGTGATGGTGGGTACTGGGGTAGGAGCTCAGAATGGCATATTGATCAAAGGTGGAGAACCGTTAGAGATGGCTCATAAGGTAAGAATGCAATTTTTTTTTTTTTTTTCAAGGCTTCAGCTTATAGTAGGACTCTTCATGCCAGTTTTCTGCATTTGTTTCCAAGCACAGAAGTTATCATTACTTGTTGTCTGTGGATGGCTGGATAGTAATTTTGGGCAACTGAAAAAACAATGATAAGTCTTGTGTCACCTTTATAAATTAACAGATTTATTGGAGCATAAGCTTTCATGGGCAAAGATCCACTTTATCAGACCCACTTCGTGCATCTGACCAAATGGGTCTTTGCCCACAAAAGCTTGTGCTCCAATAAATCTGTAGTCTGTAAGGTGCCACAGGACTTCTCATTGTTTTTGCGGATACAAACTAACACAGCTACCCCTCTGATACTTTGGACAACTGTATTATTCTGTTGTTAAGATCTTTGTGCAACAATGCAGATTTTTTTGTTTTGCTGCAGGTAAAGGTGGTGGTATTTGATAAAACAGGAACCATTACCCATGGAACTCCGGTAGTGATGCAGGTGAAGATTCTAGTAGAGAGTAACCAGATGCCACGTAATAAGATTTTGGCAATAGTGGGGACTGCCGAGAGTAACAGTGAGCACCCTCTGGGGACAGCAATAACAAAATACTGCAAAAAGGTATGGCATTGAGATTTTTTTAAACAAGCAGAATATTTCACAGTAAAAGATCTTCTACTGTAGAACATTGTCTCAGTATTGAGTGTGTAACTGAACAACCCTGCTCTGACTAGAAAGTGGTTGGCTTGTTGAAGTGGCCTTTTGTTTAGAGAATTCTAAAACTTGAAAGGGATGAAAGCATGTCAGTGATTTGAGACTGTCTGCACTAGAGCCCAACACTTAAACTTGTGTTTTGATTATTTGCATTTTATCTGCTTATGTTCTAGATTTGGTTTTGGGTGTAAGTACTGTCCACACTCTTATAAATGCAACTGGATTCTGTATTTCTCAGAAAACGTTTGATCTTTTTTTCTTAGGAACTGGACTCAGAAACTCTTGGAACCTGTACAGATTTTCAGGTAGTTGCGGGCTGCGGCATTAGCTGTAAAGTCACCAATATTGAAGCATTGCTGTACAGGAGGAATGAGAATACTGAAGAAAATAATATTAAGAATATGACACTCATAAAAGTTGATGAGAACATTGAGGAGTCAGTGCAACCTGCCTTGATTATTGATGCCCAGTTGCCAAGTAAGCTGACGTAGGCGGGTAAAATAAAATCATGCCAAGAATAATGATATAGTATTGTGTGACATTTTGAGGATGTTGAGGAGAGAGGTTGCCATGGGCACACAAACATTTTCTCTTCAAACTGAGTCTGTGCCCTCCTAGAGGCACAGAGGAGTTGCTTTTTACTTGAATAAAATAGCTATTACATTATCTGGAATTGATGGTGGCCTATCGCTAAGAGACATGGGTTAAAAGGAGCTCTAGTAAAGTGGGACATGGGGAGTTTAAGGTTCCATGCTAGAAATAATTTGTCAGAACTGGAGATAGAACACAGGAGTCCACTCCCAGTGCCTGTCCTTGTTCTTTTTAAAACTCTGTTTCTTCCCAGGTGATCGTTATCCAAAGTCTTCATGAAACTTTTACTTTTGATCAGTCTTTGCTCAAATGAGGCTCAGTGATAGCCTTTCACATGTATGAAAGCTCAGAGAGAGGAAATTTCATGCAGTGTAGTTCCATGTTACAACTGTGGCCTCAAGTACGTCCTAGCAGATTCTTTATTGAATAACAGCTAATTTGTTTTCTTTTGGGAAAAGAAAGATTTGTGGGGTAGGTAAAAAGAAAAGAGTTCCTAAGTAGTATTTAGATCTTGGAGAATGACACCACTAATCTGTAAGAGCACCTTGTAAACTCTTGTCTGGATTAATTTAAATGGGTTCACATGATAGTAGGATTGTATTTTCTTCCTTCAGCCACCTTGAATCATCCAAAATACTCTGTTCTCATTGGAAATCGGGAGTGGATGAATAGAAATGGCCTTCTTCTCAAAAGCGATATTGATAATGTCATGATTGAACATGAACGTAGAGGTTGCACGGCAGTCCTTGTAGCTGTTGATGGTAAGATTGGTGTCCCTTTTCTGTGTTCTTGGGTTTAACGTGTGAGCATTTAAATAGAAAGTGATAAGAGAAACAATTGACCCTGAAACTATAATCTGGAAGATGATGATGAAATAATAACCGTAACCAACAATATATAATAAATAAATCCACTTTATAGAACCACAGGACCAAAAGTGAGCCTCTAGCTTTAAAGGTTCAGTAAAGTTTTGAAAAGTAGAGTCTTATCCACCTCCTTCATGTGCATGGATGTTGGGGCACACCATAACCATAAGAGTTAGAAAACTAATAAAAAAGAGGGGAGTCTTTTAGCTCTGTGTGTGTCTTCTAGAACCCCCTTGCTGCTAAAGGGGGGAAAAGAACTTTGGTAGGATCACATTCATTTTCATGCTGTCTGTATTAGGAGTGCTGTGCGGTTTGATAGCTGTTGCTGATACAGTGAAGCCTGAGGCTGAACTGGCAGTCCATACTTTGAAGACTATGGGTTTAGAAGTTGTCCTAATGACTGGAGACAACAGTAAAACAGCAAGATATATTGCCTCTCAGGTAAGTTACTGAAATACCTTTTATTCATGATAGTCTCTCCACCCTCCCAATGAATGCTGCTGCACTCTACTCCAGTGGAAGGGAGCGGGGTGATATATCTCCTTTCATGTTTTAGTGTTCCCCCTGCATGATGCATAGCAAATTTGGATGAAGGTGAAAAGTGCCAACAGTGTAGAAACACTTGTAGTTTTTTGTAAGCAGTTATAACTGGTTTTGGAGCATGGAGCTTCTCACATCAAATTTGGACCAATACTTTTAACCTGATGAAGATAACCCTTTCAACTCTCTTAGCGCATAATAAAATCAGTTAATTTAGAATCATTCAGTGATAATCTATTTCAGTATCTCTACTTCAATGGCTGGCATGCAAATACATTGATAATTGGAGAAAGAATAATCTTCTTGAAGGTCTGAAAATTGAGATGTCTTTGGCCAGATAAATTTGTTAGTCTTTAAGATGCCACAGAATTCCTTGTAGTTTTTGGTTTCTTTGATTTGTTCAGCAATATTAGTGTCTTCCCAGTGGTTTATAAATTCTGTGATAAAAAAGTGAATTAGGGTTGTTTCGTGCTTTATCTCTTCCTATTTACTTTGTAAATGTCAGTTTTTTTAACATATTTGGTTTCCCTTTGCTAATCCAGTAATCACAGTTATTAATTTTCTTGCTAAAATCAACCCACATCCATAAGATAGACCATGTTCTCCCTCATGCCAGTGACCGCATAAGGAAAATGATAAAATAGTGTGGCAGTGGAGGTGGAAAAAGTCTCTAGTGTGATATATTTATTTGGCTTACTATTCATGGAACAGAAGACATTTAAATTCAGAGCCAGAATCTTGTCTAGTACATGAGAAAGTTACAAGATGGTTCTATTATGTTTTCTTCCTTAGGCTGGCATCACCAAAGTGTTTGCTGAGGTTCTTCCTTCGCACAAAGTAGCCAAAGTGAAACAGTTACAGCAGGGCGGCAAGCGGGTAGCAATGGTGGGAGATGGTATCAATGATTCCCCTGCTCTTGCCATGGCTAATGTTGGAATTGCAATTGGCACAGGCACTGATGTAGCCATTGAAGCAGCAGATGTGGTTTTAATTAGGGTAAGTGATGGAATTAAACTTGTTCCATAAAAGAGTGGGGAGATATGCCAGAGGCAGTGAAATGAAGGATGTTGTTTGGGACTCTTAGCTCAGTCCCTCACTCTGACACTGGCTCAGTCGGGACAACTGCAGAGATGATTTGCTCCATCCCTGCAGACCAATGGAAGTGGAGTAGGGAGGAAATGAGCTTTCTCTGACTCCTGAGGATGTGACGTTCATTGGCTCTTGAAGGAAATTGCCATCAGCTTTCTCTTGCTCGCTGTATTGTCCCATGAAAGCTCATCACGGAATAAATCATTTTGTTAGTCTTTAAAGTGCTACATTGCTGTTGTTTTGTTTTGTTAGAATACAGACTAACATGGCTAGCTCTGTGTTACTATTCTATTTTATGTGCATACAATCTAAAAGCATGTAATAGAGAGAGACTTGCATCTTTTAGAAATTCTCAGTGCCTTGTATTTAGCTTTGAAAACAGTAATGTAAGTCTCAGAGTAATATGATAACGTTTCATTTGTGTCGTTAGTTTTCTTTGACTTTTCCTGTAAACGCTTTAACTTGCAGAACGATTTGTTAGATGTGGTGGCAAGTATAGATTTATCAAGGAAGACCGTCAGAACAATCCGGTTCAACTTTGTCTTTGCTCTAATTTATAATCTCGTGGGAATCCCTGTAGCTGCTGGTATGTGTGTTCTGTTGTGATATCGACAATGTGCTTTCTTAATAGGTGATTGCAGTGACTTTTCTTCTTTGATAAAATGGTATCCATTATTTGTCTGATTACTGTACAAATTCTTTACATGTAGAGAGAGGGAGGAGTAGCAGGGAGCTATCTCCTTTTATTAATATTGCTATATTAGTATTAGGATGAATATTTACATGGCTGTACATCAATATTTTTAAGAAGAACATTTTCTTGACTGAAGTGTGAAAACCTCGATCAAGAAAATGCTTTGCTGCAAAGCAAACAATCTGTGTCTTCATTTGAACTTTCAGTTGTATTTTAACACATCCTAGATAACCATTTTAAATAACATATCTGAAAATCCTAATATATATGTGACAGTGATTATTCCTGTTTTTTCATACTCTTAAAATTTACTCATATTTGTTGATGTATTAAAATGCAACTACAACATCACGTATAGACTTTCATATGAACGTCTGCTGGGTTGCATGAAGTGCATTTGAGAAATATTCTGCTTGTATATCATTTACCTGGAGTCAGCACTGGTTTCTTTCCTAGGTGTCTTTCTGCCACTTGGTATCATTTTGCAGCCATGGATGGGCTCTGCTGCAATGGCTGCCTCTTCTGTTTCAGTTGTGTGTTGTTCTCTGTTGCTAAAGCTGTAAGTATGAAAAATTCTGTATTTGTTTTGATTTGCAGTCATGGATGTGTTAGTTCAGAGACAGAAGCTTCTACTGAAATGAGCACAGGATGAAGAATAAGAAGTTTCTAAACTCTAATCCCAGCTCTAGAATTCAGGCACATCCATGTTTTAGCAGTGTCTGTCTTCGGGATGGTCCCCTTCCCAACACTCTTCCCTCTTGGATTCAGTTTTGTCCGTTTTGCTTCATTGGTGTAGCCAGTTAGTCCAAAATGCATCCAGCAATTTTGTTAAACATGTTTGTCTGAACTACAGCCAGCGCAGGTGCATATGATGGAACCTACAAAATTCAGTATACAAGAATTCTTGTCGCTTAAAAATCTGTGGGAAGTTTTCTTGCCACATTGTGCTGGATTTTTCACAGATTCTGTGGTTATGGCACAATACAGTTGGAAGCACCACATCTGCTGGCACTGAGGACTTTTCTGAAGTATTTCCATAAATAATACTGTGTTAAATGCCACAGTTTGTTTTATTTCCAACCCTCAGCCAACTATGGTAGGTGTGATACCACGTAGTGTGGGAACTAGTGAGTGCAGGTATGAAAGGATCAGAGGTGGAAAAGGAAATGATTTCTTAGGTAGAGTAAAACACTGGAGCATGCCTATTCCATTTATAAAGCCTGTAGGTGCATTCTTTCAGGGCATTCCTGGGAATTTAAACAAAATGAATCAGTAAAATATAAGGAGTGATAGCAGAAGTCTGCTTTGCCGTCCCTTCTCTTCTGTGTATTGTTCTAAAATAAAAAACTCATTTGTTATCGGAATTAAACGAAAGATGAGAAATTTACAAGTTTTTAACTTGTATTTAAATTATGAATGGACATGGGCATTAACTACAACTATTTGTACATGAACATCAGCAGTACAGTTTCTTTGCACTTTGAGTTTTTGCTATGCACAGTTACTGACAAATAATTTATATTGGATTTTTTTCATTAGCTACAAAAAACCAAGTTATGAGAAATATGAACACCATGCCCGTGAGCATCTGAAACAGAAGAGACCTTCGGAAATCAGTGTCCAGGTTGGAATTGATGAAACTGGGACAGCTTCTCCCAAACTGAGCCTAATGAATCAACTCATCAGTTATAGTAGAGCCTCAATAAATTCCCTCTTCTCAGATAAACGTTCCCTCAACAGCATAGTTCTCAGTGAACCAGACAATTACTCGCTTCTAGTGGGAGATTTCAGAGAGGAAGATACTGCACTATGAATGGCTCTGAAAAGATACAGTTATCTAGAACTCTGGATGCACTGATAAATTCTGGAGGCCTGACTTGTTTTGAGGATTTTCCTCATATTGTCTAGAGGTTTTAATTGCCCAATTGTACAGGACAGAAAATACGTTTCATGTTCTTGCTGCAGAAGCTGATCCATTTATTTGCAGTGACCTTCCATTATTTACCAGTCATAGCAAAGAAGTTAGGGGCAGTGGCAGCTGGAGCTTGCAAGTGAAGCTGGATAATGTCACTAAGAAGCTCTTCAGTTCATGTTATTTTTCTATAAGATGCTGAAATACAATTAAGAAAACCTGTAGGGGACCAGAAATGGAGTACGGGATTGACCAAATGGGAAATGGGGGCCTTTTCTTGAGGTGTAACTTGGTGACTATATTTGTATCAAAGATTTTAATTATCACTATATTTGTCAAATATGTTAATTATCACAGCTGTAAACCCTGAAAGCGCCCTTCATTTGCAAATAGAGGTGCCTTATTGCTTAAATCTTGGGATTTCTCTCATTTATAAGCTACTCCATACAAGAACGTGTCTTGTAAAACTTCAATCTTCTTTTTTACCTACTCTTCTGTCATCTCTGTTGCCTGGATTCTGGTATTATGTACAGAATGCATTGAAAGGGCTTAGATTAATTTCCCTCCATCTTCTTAATGTTTAACCTCTGTCCTTTCACTGTACATCTGTCCAATACACTCCTGGTATGGAATTTGTCTCCTAGAAGGCACATTAAGTACACACAGAAGGTGTTAACCTAGGTAACACACCATCTGATATTTCTCCAAAGTTTGCCTGAGGAAGTTACAGAGTATGTTCCTGCCTGAATTACTAGGCTTTTTTAAAAGTCTAAGCCTTTAGAGCAGCTATTGTTACTTACCACCACCTTCCAATTCCCTTTAAATGAAATGCAGTAATTCATACTGATGTTACAAGGTCTACCATTGTAGTCTTTACAATTGCACATTCATTCCTAGTTAATGTTACCATATAGTTTTTGCTCTATTTATTACCTACTGACTTAATGTCAGTTGCTTATAAAATGTTAGTAGTGTACCAGACACAGCCCTCAGCCAAAACCCTGGTTCCCAACCTCTTCAATTTGGGAATATTCAGATCCAGACTTCGTGCATTTGAGTCCACGTTCACTTGTCACAGTACTGAATTATCAGAATAAGATTTTTGATCATTGCTCATAAATATTAAAATAAATTTCTCACTGAGAAATCACCCGTTTAACTTCCTGAGGTATTGGCTAATCTGCAAATTTTGTTCTAGAAATCCTTTGTTGTGAGAGCTGTGTACCAGATTACTAGGTAAATAATGATGAGAACTACACCATAAAGTCTAATCAATTATGTGAGTGCTTAATTCTCACTTGTGTTTTTCCAAGAGGCCAGCACATCTATCAGAATAGACACAGAGAATAGTAAATGTTAAGTTTTTTTTAAATTGAGAATGTGCATTAATGCACAAATATGTCAAAAGGAAATTTTCAGTCCTGAAGTGACTGTTACTTCATAAGGGAAAATATCAAATGCTGAGAACAGGTCATTGTGTGAAGTAGACTATGTTATCCTTAAGGTGCAAGGAGCGAGTATTTTACACATACCATAATGCTGAATGCAATATATAAGTTTTAGTTGTTTCCATATTAAGAAGAAAATTAGGAGTAGGAAAACATCAAATTTACACTCAGCAATTCTGTTTCACAAATAAAATTTAAAATACTTAATAAATTCTTGATTTTTTTTTTTTAGCTGTATTTGTCTATTTTGGTCTAAGGAACTTTAATTTGTGCTATAGTAAAGCCATTCCATTAATTGTTGTTCTCAGTCTTGAACAACAAAGCTATTTATGATTAGGGGATGAATTATTATATAGAAATAAACAAAATACTGCCATGCAGCATTTATTGCTTAAGGATTACAGATACTGCTTCCATTATTTTAGTTTTGTTTTCCACTTACCTTCATTTTCAGAGGCTCTTTTGGGCAAAATTCTACAGGTGTAGTTGGGAGTATTCTGCATGATTTGTCTTCTCAAGCAATTTTCACATGGCAGCAGACTATTTTATACAAGAGAATTTGGTTTTGAATTGTGCTAGTAATTGGCTGTCTTCTGCTTGATTCCGCAAGGAACATGATCGGACCCAGTCCTACTCAAAAATGTGAATTTTGCCTCTGACTTTTGGGAACAGGAACAGCTTAATAACCATATGCTTTTGACATCTGTTGCATGGAGAAAATATCAAAATGACTAATTTTATGGCAGGAAACAAAAATTGTCACTTGGGGACAAATCCTGTTGCTAAACTTTTGCGTGGTAGTTAGCAAGCATACATAATGAGAACTGTTTGTTGCTGCATGTTTGAGGTGAATAGATTTGATTAACTCTGCTATACCTTGAAGTTTTCCTAGTATGAAAGTCCTTCTTCAAGGCTTTCTGTATCCAGTAAAACCAGTATTTGAGCCAGTTCCTGAACATTCAGGCTACGTCTACACTAGCCCCAAAATTCGAAATGGCCACGCAAATGGCCATTTCAAAGTTTACTAATGAAGCGCTGAAATGCATATTCAGCGCTTCATTAGCATGCGGGCGGCCGCGGTGCTTCAAAATGGACGTGGCTCGCCGCCGCGTGGCTCGTCCCGACGGGGCTCCTTTTTGAAAGGACCCTGCCTACTTCGAAGTCCCTTTATTCCCATGAGCCTGGGAATAAGGGGACTTCAAAGTAGGTGGGATCCTTTTGAAAAGGAGCCCCGTTGGGACAAGCCACGCGGCGGCGAGCCACGTCAATTTCGAAGCGCCGCGGCCGCCCGCATACTAATGAGGCGCTGAATATGCATTTCAGTGCTTCATTAGTAAACTTCGAAATGGCCATTTTCATGGCCATTTCGAAGTTTGGGGCTAGTGTAGATACGGCCTCACAGTGATATCCAATGCTAAGGAGTTTCTTGTTTTAATCAGGTGACTGGAAATTTGATTTGCACTTGAATGAATACACAAAGCATTGAAATATTGTACATCTGGTCCAGAAAATCTGAGTCAGTCTTTTGGAAAATAAGGGTTTTTTTTCCCCCCAGTAAATGTCTGCATGGAGACTTGTTGAAATTTTAGAATGTTTACATTGGTGCCTTGTGAATAAAATATTTCATGCTGTGCTTTAAGTTGGTGAACCAAAATGATTTCTAGTTTGAATGTACAGTGTAGGTGAAATAGCTTAAAGAGTAAAATGTTTGCACAAATGTAAATGAGGTATTTTTTCTGTAAATACAATATACTCTTCCCTGTCAGCATCTTGAAGTCATGTAGTCATGTGTCATGAAAATCGTTTTGAAATACTCAGTTATAAGTGACGGTAGGTATCAAACTATTTATCATTTTCTGTATTGTCATTTTACGTGGCGGGGTGTGTGTGTGTGTGTGTGTGTGTGAGGGAGAGGGAGAGGGAGAGGGAGACCTGTGATTTATTTTAAAAAATTCACAAAGTTCTGATAGTAATTATTGTCTGAAATTTTACATTGGATTTACCAGTGCATATTTACAAGTGATACAGGCATGTCTTTTACATGTAATCAATTTCATGCCAAAAGGAGCTATAAGACCAACAAGGTGAGAATAGAAACAGGGCAGTGTTTAATTACATGAGCCGCTATGAATATTTTATTTTATTTTTGGAAAACCAAGAAACCAGTCAAATATATCTAACTTTAGAGAAATTCTTTTATTAGGTTTGGTACAGAAAAGAAACAACAATACCATGAATATTAATGTTAGTTTTGTTATGTCTCTAAATTTGCACCATACGTATGTAATATGTTTCTAATTCTATCAACATTGTGCCTTCAGCTTTATCACTGTAATGTTAAAATGTAATGTTCCATGTCTGTTTTTAAAGTCCTTCCTGGAATTCCATTTCTAATATTCCTGTTTTCAGGTTGGAAAAATATAATTGCCAACTGCACTTGACTGCTTGCTAATCTCTGTATTGCTGTGCTTCACTGAAAATCTTAAAATATGTGATCGTTAGGGTGGAAAATGAAGAATCCTTTCTAAATAGGTTGCTTTGCAGCCTATTTGAATAGTCATATGTAGGCCATGGTCATTATGGAACCATCTGTTTGGCACCACCTTGCTCCCCAGTTTTCATATGTGGCCCTCTCATATGGGCATGTGTTTTACTGTGAATTGGGATTTATTTTTATTGTTCACTCTGCTACAATCCTCGGCAAATAATTTCACCTTTCCGCTTCAGTGGATCCAGCTGCAAAATGGGCTGCGATGCTGTGGGTCAGTCAGTTAATGTTGGGTACAGTGAGTTCTTTGAGTAGAAAGGTACCAGATAGTAGTACTGCAGACTGCAAGCTCTCTTATATCCAAAATAAGCTAACTACTATAAAGTTCTGCTTTAGGAATCCTGAACGGAGAAGAAATTTAACTTGCGGGCTCCTATGTGTATGGTCATGGCACCACTTTTTTCTGAACAGGTTTTGTCTAAATTCTAGATCTCTGTGGCTAGTGTGCAAGGCAAGAACGATGGCTGCAGTCATGAAAAGGGCTGAGAATGAAAGGTGCAATGACATAAAAATGACAGGCAAAGGGGCTGGAATTGCCGTTGAGTTCCCTGGCTAACCCGCTGACTTCCACAACATAGTCTTCCCAACGCAATATTTAAACTAAAAACATTGACTGTCTCTGACGTTGCAATCTGCAAAATAAACCTCTCCACTAAAGCAGTTCTCCCCTTTGCATGTTTGTTGAAAATTCTTTCTGTTCCCCTTCCTGTGATATTTTCTCTGGCATCATGTACATATTATCCCTTTCTCTATGAATGTTAAAGGGCATTGTTGGCTGTGAAAAACTCAGTTGCCTGATAAGTCATCTGTGTCACTCTCCGGCTTTCGTCCTATAAAGACCTATGTAGGTGCTTAACTTGTGTATGATAAGGGGTCCTGCTGACTTTATTGGGACTGCTCACACTGTGGAAAGTTTGTATGTATATGACTATTTCTACACTGCACTTTCTTTGATAAAACTGTTGGGGAAAAACTGATATTTTACCAATGAAAAGCACTGGTGTGTACAGCTCTTGTCAGAAGAAGAGCTACCCCTCCTCTTTGGGGGTGGTATTATTTTGACAAAGAATGGCTGCATTCTGTACCTTCCAGCAGTATGTCTGTAGTGACATAGTGCTCCTGTAAAGTACTCCACTAAAGTGTAGGCATGGCTTAAATCTTTGTAGTATTGAGTCTTTACTTGAGCTTTTCCTTCATAAAATTAGTACATGAATCTGAAAATAAATCTGCAAGATCCCCATTGAAACTCATGGGGTGCCATGCACACAGATCAGTGAATTTAATGTAGGGATGAAACTTACTTTCCTTGGGATTGCGGTTGTGAATATAGGGGCTTTTCTTCAGATCAGCTGAAACCAAAATTACATTGGCTGTAATTCACACTGATGGGGTGCTGCTACCTTCTGAAGTGTAAATTATATTATTTTGCACTATACAGAAATCTGTATAGAGTGAGCTAATGAAACCCGCCCCCCTTCCCTCTGTGTGTCATAATATATTCATAGCTTTTTGCCTCTCCAGTTGTAAATCACACAAACAGGTTTAGAGTAAACAAAACTCAAATGTTAAAATTGACTTTTGGTATTTAATAGTGATAATAAGGGATGGCAAACAGCGCGAAGTAGTTCAGTGAGCAAATTAAGCTTAGTTTGAATGTTTAATAGATAAAATTGGCTACAAATAGTACTTTCTCATCCTAAATGTTGCATTAGCCAGCTTGCAGAATTTCTTGAGAAGAAAACTGTTCTTGGTTGCAGCTTGAAGTTCCAGGTCTATCATTCACAGGCCAGCCACCATTCCTGGGTTCAGTACATCTTTTGTTTTTTAGATGTTTCCAGCACTCATCCTGGATGGGATGAAGAATAAAATATAATGTACTCCCCAGCCTGAAATAAGATTTGCATATGCTGAGAATTTTTTTTCTTAGCTTGATCCCCACCCCTTAGTGGAAAAACACTGTAAGTCCTAGATGAGATCCAGTATCAGGTGACATGATTATATATCACTTGGGCTACGTCTACACGTGCCCCAGACTTCGAAATGGCCATGCAAATGGCCATTTCGAAGTTTACTAATGAAGTGCTGAAATGCATATTCAGCGCTTCATTAGCATGCGGGCGGCAGTGGCACTTCGAAATTGACGCGGATTGCCGCCGCGCGCCTCGTCCAGACGGGGCTCCTTTTCGAAAGGACCCCGCCTACTTCGAAGTCCCCTTATTCCCATGAGCTGATGTAGGAAAGGAGCCCCGTCTGGACGAGGTGCGCGGCGGCAATCCGCGTCAATTTCGAAGTGCCGCTGCCGCCCGCATGCTAATGAAGCGCTGAGTATGCATTTCAGCGCTTCATTAGTAAACTTTGAAATGGCCATTTGCATGGCCATTTTGAAGTTTGGGGCACGTGTACACACGGCCTTGTAGTGTAAAAGCAGCATCTCAGGAAATTTGTTAGGAAGGTAGGGGATTAACATCTTCAGAGTCCTATTGTTCTCCGTAATAGCCCATCTGGTGATGGTTTCCCAAGACATTCTCCGCTCCAAGGACATGGTGGACCCAGGAGGAAGAGGTGTGTGCAGGGGTCTCATTTTCCAGACTCTTGCCAGCCCTCTGGCTTGTAACAGATGTGTCAGATACCAGCTGCGTTGCCCATCTCGGGGATGTGCGGATGCATGGTATGTGATTAATAGGACCTCTCCCTACACATCGTCAGGGAACTAGAGTGTTCGCCTCACTTGTGTGGCATTTCTCCCACAGCTTAGAGGCAGGTCAGTCGTCATTCTATCAGACAACACATTGGTGGACTCCAATATCAATAGGCAAGATGAAGCCTGCTCTCATCGCCTATGTCAGGAGGCCCTTTGCCTATGGGAGCTCTGCATCAGGGTGGGAATCCACCGAGTTGCCTCCTATCTCCTGGGCACCCAGAATATTCTGTCTGGTTGCCTGAGCAGGTCTTTTGCAGGCCATGGATGTGCCCTTGGAGGATGTGGCCCTGAAGATTTACCACCATCTGCCAAAACAGGAGATGCACAAAGTTCTGCTCCCTCATGGGTCTGGGCAGGGCATCCCTAGGGGACGCATTCTGGCTGGATGGTCTGTTGCACACGTTTCCCCTGTTCCCGCTGATGCACCGGCTACTCCTAAGTGTTCGTGAATTCAGGGCATCCCTGATCCTCAGAGCGCCCATGTGGCCCAGGGAACACTGGTTTTCCACTCCCCAGAGCCTCTTATGCGACAGACCCGTTGTGTTCCCATCAGTCCCTGACTTGATCACTCAGGACTCCAGCAGGCTCCATCATCTGGAACTGTGGTCCAGTGTGGAAGCTGCATGGCTGATGGCAATGGAGCTCCAGTGTTCAGCCCAGGTTCAGGAAGTATTGATGGGGAGCAGGAAACCTTCCATTAGGCCTGCTTATTTGGCCAAGTTGAAGCATTTTCACTTCTGGTCTAGCCAGAAGGGGGTGTTCCCTAGGGAGGCCCCAGTTCCCTTAGTACTGGACTACCTTCTGGACCTCAGACTTCAGGGATTATCCTTTTCCATCAAAGTCAACCTAGTGGCTATTTCCATATTTCAACCAGGGGCTGGGGAAAGACCCTCTTTGGGGATCCAATGGTGAATAGGTTCTTACACAGGCTTTACCTGCATGTGTGGCAGCTCACTTTCCACAGGGATCTTAACTGGGTCCTCTCTAAACTCATAGGACCTCCATTTGAACCCCCTGGTGAGGTGTTTGTTGGTATCCCTGCTGCTGGCTGTTATCTCAACGAGGGAGGTTTCTGAGCTTTGGGTGCTTGCTATGGATCTCCTCTTACTGTTTTGTTTTAAGGACAAGGTCAGGTTACCCCCAACCCTGCCTTTTTGCCTAAGGTTGGTGTCAAACTTTCATTTGTCCCAGCATATTTTCCTGGTGGTATTTTACCCAAAATCCCATGTGTCAGGTAAAGAGCAGGCACTGCACACCTTGAATGTTAGGAGGGCCTTAGCCTTTTATTTAGATAGAAAAAAAGCCCTTTCCTTTCATAAGTTGCCCCAGGTCTTTGTGGCCATTGCAGACTGGATGAAGGGTCACCTGGTTTCTGCCCAGAGACACTTCCTGGATGACAGCCTGCATTATGGAGCATTATGGGCTGGCAGGGGTCCCAGCTCCTCGTCTCATGACCCCCTCTATGAGAGTGCAAGCCTCTTCAGTTGCTTTCGTGGCTCAGGTCACGATTCTGGACATCTGTAGGGCTGCCCCTTGGTCCTCTGTCCACACTTTAGCTAACCACTATGCACTGACACACCAGGGTAGAGAGGATGCTCCCAGTGTAACTGTTGTTCTTCGAGGTGTATTGCTCATGTCCATTTCAAATCCTGCCTGCCTCCCCTTCACTGGAGAAGTCCAGTAAGGAAAGAACCAAGGGGGTCAGGAACTGTCAGCGGTATGTCTGGGCTAATAGACTGGTGCCACTCCAGGGGGTGCCCCTGCTGGCTTGATGGGTACTGCTGAGAAGAAAATTTCTGACGGCACGTGCATACTGCATGTGCACACCTACATGGAATGGACATAAACAACACATCTTGAAGAATAACAGTTACAATATTATGTAACCTTTTTCATTTTGTTTCTTGACATTTTTTTTTAAACCATAAAAGCACACAAGTCCTAGAAATGTAGGTTGGAAATGGATCTCAAGAAGTTGTCCAATTCAGTGGTTCTCAACCTGGGATACTTCCCCTGCCCTGCTTCTCTCCCCCTGCATCCCCAGTGCTGTACAGTGGTTTTCCAGGGAAACGTGAACTCATCTAGAAGTTTGCCTAGTTTTACAACAGGCTACAGAAAAAGGACTAGTGAAATGCAAACTACATTTTCATACAGACAATTACCTGTTTATATTGCTTTGAAATATGAATACAATATTGTATAATTTAATAGTAAAAATGAGAAAGTAATCTTTTTTCAGTAATAGTGTGCTGTGACATTTTTATTAAGGCTGTTGATTAATTGTAGTTAACTTGGGATTAACTCAAAAATCATGGTTAAAACAATTGTTCTCAGTCTTACTTATTCAGCCAATTGCTAAGGAAAACAAGTTTGCTTACATATATGGGAGATACTGCTGCTTGTTTCTTCTTTAGTGTCACCAGAAAGTGAAAAATGATATTCACATGGCATTTTTGCAGCCAATGTTACAAGATATACATGTGCCATATATGCTTAACATTTGTCTGCAATTTCAAGCTTCAGACATCAGTCTAGAGGACATGCTTCTGTAGTAATGATGCTTATTTAAAAACACATTAATTAAATGTGTGACTGAACTCCTTGAGGGAGAATTGTTTGTCTCCTGTACTATCTGCATTCTGCTATGTATTTGATGTTATAGCTGTCTCTGGTGATGACCTAGTATATAATCATCTTAAGAACAATTTTGCAGCACAGTTGACAAAATGCAATGACAACACCAATGTGGGATTTCTAAAAATAGCTACAGCACTTGACCTAAGCTTTAAGAAGCTGCAGCGCTGTCCAAAGTCTGAGAGGGATAGGCTGTGGAGCATGCTTTCAGAAGTCTTAAAAGGATAGCCCTCCAATGCAGAAGCTATTGAACTACCAAACAAGAAAATCAACCTTCTTCTAATGCCATCTCACTCATGATGATGAAAATTAATATGCCTCCATTCACTGTGTTTTGGATTATTATCGAGCAGAAGCCATCATTAGCATGGATGCATATTCTCTGGAATGATGGCTGAAGCGGGAAGGGACATGCAAATTTTTAGTTACATGCCAGATGTGCTATCTTGTGACACCAGCTACAATAGTGCTAGAGGAACACCTTTTCTCATTTTTAGGTGATATAGGAGATAATGCTGCTCACTGATTTACAAATTGTAACCAAGCTCAATGGTTTGAGAAACTGGCTGAAAAAGAAGTAGAACTGAGTGGACTTGTAAGCTTGAAAGTTTTGCATTGTTTTTATTAACTCAAAGTGGGCTTTTATCCTCTTTCAGCCTAGTTTAAAGTTCTCCTAACTCGATGAGTAGGTGACTCAATATGCTTATTCTTTACTTTTTCAGGTATACCCTCTCTCTGCATATCAATTATTTTTCTCAGAATAGAATCCTTCTGCCAAAGTAGCCAAAGCACTCGTCTGCACACCTATGCATGCATATTTAGTATGCATGTGGCCCCTGCTTGGGCCATTATCCTCGTGCAGGAGCAGGGATGAAAATAAACCTGTGCTCCCAGTATCATTTGTGTTTATGTGGATGAGTACCATGGGATAGGGGTCAGAGAGCTGGATGAGCAAGCTTTCCCTAAGGTAGTTAAACACTTATAAAATGCTTTATGATACAGAATTGAGCTCTGGATATAAATGCAACATTAAATAAACCGATAGTGGTTTAGGGCTATAGTATAAAGAAACAGATCTCTCCTTAGGAGGATTTAGGTGTATTGTGAGCATAGGTGGCTCATGGAGGGATGCACAGGGTCACATGCACCCCCAGTGTCTCCTTGCTTCTGATGAGTGCATAGGCAATCCCCATCTCCCTCAGAGTGGCCCAGTCCAAAAGCAGCACACGCTTCCTGGCACATGCTACTCCTAGGTGCACTACTCCAGGGGAGGGGAAGGGTTTTCCCATATGCACTGGAAGTATCACAGTGTCTCTGGGGAAGAGGTTGGTGGGGTAGGCCTGGGTGGAGCAGGAGGGAAGAGACATGAGTAGAGCATGGAGAGGAGGAGTGGTGTATGGGTGGAGCAGGAGCAGGGAAAGGTGGGGCAGGGGAACACATTTCTAGAATCCCCACACCTGTTGCCTCTGAGTGTAGTAGCAAAATGTGCTTATATACACATTTCAAATAGTACTGGTATCCTCAAATGCTACTCTCTGTTTGAACTTGTGCTGTTCCATAGACAGGGCTGTCTGGCTGTGTGCATCATCACCATCACATGGTAAAAGGAGTCATAACCTGTCAGTATTCTGATTCATCCCAGTTTCCATCTGAGGATGGAAAGAACATGATTTTTACAGTGCTTAGAATCCTGAAAATAAATGAACACTAGATTATCTAGAAAATGCAAACACATAGGATAGAGCACATAATGGAGCACTTGTACATTTGGGCAGTAATTTGAATATGCAGGATATTTAGACATTATATTAGAAATTTGGCATGAATGGTAGCCAAGATGATCTCAGAATATCACAATTAAATATGGCCATAGCTGTCTAAACAGAGCTGAAAACATACTCCTAAGACTTGTTCTGCACATGAACATCTCTGTCTGGAAACCCCCAAAAGAGCTCTGGAGTTTGAAAGCTTGCCTTCAACCAACAGAAGTTAGTCTAGTAAAAGACTATCTTGTAGCACCCTTATCTATACATATTTAGTATTATGCACTGTTCATACATCTAGAGACCATGGTAAAGAGAAGTTGCTCAATTAGAGTATGTTGCATTTTGTTGACAAAACTTCTGTCAACACCTGAAAATAAACAACAAAAATCACCCATCGGTGTTCACACTTGCTCCCTCTGTTGATAGATGACTCCACACATGGGGGCACCATCACAGGCTATGTCTACTCTAGAGAGTTTTGTTGACTGGCAGAGTGTCCTCATTATAAATACGTTCCGTTTACAATAAATTGATAGAACATGGCCCTTGTAGGCCACATTCTGCTGTTCCCCCCAGGAGGCAGAACGCCTTTCTCAACAGAATCTGCCAAAAGAAAGCCAGTGTGGACATTCCAACGGGCCCTCAATCTACAGACAGGGCTTTGGGGACCTCGGCTAGCCCTGTCTGATGTGCTTTCGGTTGGCTGCTCTGTGGAGAGAGAGAGAGCAGTCAGACTGTCCAGCCACGCTGTCACAGCCTATCAACAGAGTGATTCGCTGTTGTGTGTGGCTGCAATCTGTCAATAGAAGTTTTGTTGGAAGACATCTTCCACAGTGACTTCTGTCAACAAATTGCAGTAGAGTAGACATAGGTACAGACAGTGTGAGCAGTGCACTCTGGGTTTGTATCTGACAGTGCAGTGTTGTGGGAAGACAGAGCTTATTACTGTGCATCTTGGGTTTCCCTCCCAGATCTCCCACAGCATCCTCTGCAGCTGGGAGCTGCATCGTATGTAGTTCTGTGAGCTCACTTAGCTGAGGAGTGTCCAAGCAGCACGTAATTCCCAGACCCTGAGGTTTGAAAGGGGTGGGACGCATGCCTGCAGGGCAGCAGAAATGAAAACACTGAACAGAGCCATGAGACCAGGTATTGTGGGATACTGGCAGAAGCCTGTTCTATTGAATAAACAATCTACAGAGTCTACAGGATCTTTGTCCACAAAGGGAGGTGAAAAAAAAAAAGTCTCTCATGAGGGTGGAGTTTTTTTGTCTCAGAAAATGAACGGTTTACCCCCAAAAAAGTCCCACTGCAGTAAGAAAGCTCTATTTTGTTGCCTAAACACAGTTTTTGGCAAAAAGAAACCTTGGTAGTGTAGGCACACCCTTACGTACTCCATTCAGTCACACTGAGCTGCGACAGTCAAATGGACTACAACTAAATGTTTCAGGCTGGGGTCCGAGTGCCTGTGATCTCTCGGGTGAAAGGACAGGGTCTTGACACACACATCACCCGGAGCAGAACAGGGCCTGTTGCCACCAGCATGTGGTGTGGGGGTGGGTGTTACAGGGAGTCCCCTGTTACAGGGAGTCCCCGCCCGGCAATGCGGAGAGCTGGGCAGCAAGAGGTGCACTTCAAGCCTTTCCCCCCTAAAGCTTAACATGTCCTTGGGTGGTGGGAACAAGCCAACCCAGCCGCTCTGCCCAGCTTTCCCCCACCACCACTTCACATCAGGGGGTGCTGCCCAGAGGCGCTGTGCCCAAGAGGAGCGGCTTGTCTCTCCCCAGCCTGAGCCCCTAGGTGCTGGGACTAAAGGTGGGGGTAGCACCCCTGGGCTTGAAGGGGTTCCCATTGTATGCAGGGTTTACACTGGGGTTCAGTGGCTCTCAGTTCCCCACCTGGGGCTAATGGGGTGCAACAGCTCCGCCTGCTCCCGGACTAGGCGGCCAGACCTAGCATCCCGCAGGGCCCTCAGAGAGCTGGGCGGAGGGGTGGAGGAGCCCACAGGCCGCATCAACCGGGGGCTGGGCTCGCCCCGACCCGCGCTGAGCTCGTGCTGCGTGTCGGACGTGACCGCCCAGCCAGGCAGGCTCAGCCTCAGGGTGAGGCGGCCGCCTCGCCAAGATTGACAGACGGCCCGGCCATTTGCCTCGCTCGGCGCGGCCGGGCACCCAATAGGCTGCGGGCGGAGGCCGGGCCGGCTGTGCCGCCGCGCTGAGGTGACCCTGACTGGCGCAGAGCTGAGGGCAGCTGAGCCGGCGGCGGATCACGGGCAGGGCAGAGCAGAGCCGGCAGCGGTGGGCACCATGTCTCTCTCCACCAAGCTCACCTTGGAGAAGGTGGATGTGAAGGGCAAGCGGGTGATCATGAGGTGAGGAGCGGGGCCGGACATGGCCGCGGAGCCGGCTGCGGCCCGGGCAGGGCCCTGGGGTGGGGGCAGCGAGGGAGCGGGGCCCGCTCGCCTGAGGGACAGCCAACCGCGGCTCCTGCCCCGGGGGAGGGGGAGGCGCTGCCGCCTGGCCCAGCCGAGCCCAGCCCAGCCCCGCTTGCGGCGGGCTGCTGGAAATGGCGGCCTCCGGCTCCTCGCGCCCAGCCGGGCCCTCAGAAACCCTCCGCCAGGGGCACGGCGGGACCGGCTGAGGGCTGTGCGTTTCTGAAGCCGCAGCCCCGGAGTGCGTTGCCTGTGGCCCGCGGGTCTCAGCTCTGCACCTCGGGGCACGTGTCCCGGGTTGTCCGCGCTGCCCCCGGGGCCGGAAATGCCCCGCCTAGCAGCGGCGAGGGGGGTCTTCCCGCTCCCTGTGGCCCCCACGTGAGAGGGGCCGGGTGTGGGCGAGGCCGGGGCCGGACCTCCACGGGCGTGGCGGGGACCTCATTACTGTAAGGGGCTGACTGCTCCTTCCTGGAAAGGCCGGTATTAACCCGCCCCTCCCCCGGCCACGAGCAGCCACGTGTTGGTGCGCTTTGTACGTGGGCCCCGGTGCCGGAGTGTGCCGCCGCTTGTGCGATGTGTCCGTGAGCAGGCTCCGGGCACGCAGGGCGTACAGTGATTGTGACGCACACGCCCCGAAGGGATCGTCTTTGAGAAAGATAGCGAGAGTTTGCGCCTCGTGAAGAGTGTAGCTAGGAGGCATTCCTAACTGTCGGGGGCGGGGGGAGAATCTCAGTCCGGCTGCTCTTTAGGGTTTGACTTACATTGCAGTGGTCTGTCTTAAAGAGGTATTCCTGTTCAGCTTGTATAGTCATCTGCCGTCTGTACCTTAAAAAAACCCGCCAAATATCTCTTCTCTGGGGGGGTGTGTGTTAATTAACTTTATAAGCTTGGTAATGGGATACTGGGTCCTAATCTGAATAAGAAGGAATGAAATAGATGTATTTCCTTCCAGAGTAGTTTGATTGACATGAACGGTTGTGAGTTCACCTGGCAAAATGTATATGTCTCTAATGAATGGCTCTGAAGAGCCGTTTTAACATAGGAACATGCATAAGTCTTGCTCAGCTTCCTGTGGGGACTGAAATATAAATGTACTGCTATTTGATAAATAAGTCCTGTCCATTAAACTAGACCACTTTTTCCAATAAAGTGAAAATAAATTAACTGAATAAGGAGGAATCCTATTAGTGCAGCTAGAACATCTCATTGAATTATTCAATTGGGGGAATGTAGCACCTTCCAGTGAGTACTAGACTCTTGAACAATGTTAAGCTGGACTTGGGAATCAGTGCACTAGGGCTTGTACACATCATGCATGCATGGGTGCTGGAACAGTTTTTATAGGGGGGGTGCTGAGAGCCATTGAACCATAGTGTAAAATCTTTATAATGAAAACTATTTCAAGTCAGGGGGTGCTGCAGCACCTATGCATACATGTAAGCATTACATGATCATTTCCTCCTTGCCCCCAAATGCTTTTCCCAAGGTCATCTCAACCTAACAGGAACATAGCACTTAATTTGGTATATGAGTGGAAGTTGGAGTATAATGGCCCTATCACATACTTCCTTTGCGCCTCCTTCTAATTTTCAAAAATGATTTTATTTTTTTTCCTTCTGTGAAATGCCTTGTGTACTTCTCTCTCCAAATAGTTCATCAAGGCTTTGGCTATCATGGGAGGCTGGCTTTGTCAGGTGGAACAACAAAACAAAGAAAATCCTTAAATGCACTGGGAGTTCTGTGTCATTTCATGAATAGAGAACAAGAATTTGAGCTCCCCCACCCCCCAACACCTGCCATTTTTGTAAAACTAAAAAGCAGTCCTGTAGCACCTTAAAGACTAATGATATTATTTATTAGGTGATGAGCTTTAGTGGGGCAGATCCACTTCTTCGAATCTGGAGAATATTGATAACTGAAACAAGTTAACTTAAAGATAGACAAAAAAAATGAAATCTCACAAATCAGCTAGATAGGAGGACATAAGACAGCTGTGTGTGGGGGCAGCTTTCTGCAAGTGGGATGCCTGGGGTCACTGTGAGTATCACAGGTGAGGATATTGTCTTTGTATGCGTAAGGTAATTCATATCTTTGAGTCTGAGGTGATAGGTATCAAATTTTGAAAATAGATTCCAGTTCAGATATCTCCTTTTGTAACTTGGTGTTACAGTCTTTGTTTTCAAATACACACAATTAAGTATTAGATACTACGCTTGGATACTCTCTGAGACTACCTATCACTTGGCAATCTTGCATCGACTGATGGAGATCCTCTGATTTTATTAGATCTTATTATTAACATCTATGATTTTAAACATGTTATTTTAGAAGCAGTTCAGTGGATACCTCTGTGAAGAAAATGGATTCATATGGTCAAAGGCTTTCCTGTTTACAAGTTTAGACTGATACTTAATTTCCCCTTTCTGTGTCCTCTGTACCAAAAGCTTTCAGTGCCATTCCTGTTTCTCTCCCTTTTGAACTGTGGGGTTGGTACAATCAATCTTTCTGTTGCTTATATCCAAAGTCTGCAGAGTAATAGGAGTTAATCACCTGATGTGCAGTATTTCAGGTTACCCAAGTAATTCCTAATCTTGCTTCAGTTTTTTGCTTGATTGCTCTCCTTCCTTTGCTACTGATTTTTTTTTTTTTTTAGTGTTGTATCTGTAGTGTAACTCAGACTGCTAAATTGAACTACAAAATAGCTGCCGTATTTATACAGTTACCATCTTCCAGTCTGTATGGCAACAGCAGGAGGCATGAGTAAAATTGGTTGCTTGGTGATTTCCACTAGTTTTAAACTGAATATATGTAAGGCTCACTCAGATTTCTTTGTCTTTTAGCCATAATGATGCGGAGGATGGCAAAGATAGGCTGGAGACTTTGCTAAGCAAATTGCTCCCTTGCCTTAGGATTGTAACACAGTAATATCTTTGATGTATTTTCTTTTTTAATTAGTCCTTTGTAATGTAGGCTGACAGTTCAAATCTTTCTGCTCCTCTACTCCTATTTTGCCGGCAGCCTTTAAAGCTCTGGACTCATGCTTTTTTTTTTTTTTTTTACTGAGCAGTCTCTAGAGAAAAATGCTGGTAGCTCTTGGATTGCAGGACCTTTTCAGAGTGTTCTGGAGTTTGTGTGTCATAAAACTATCTCGTTTACTCACTTACTCTCTCATTTGACTGCTGTGATGCAGTCAAAGTGAAAGGTACCATTATGCCCAAATTAAAATGCTTTGCTTATTAGTCATCATGCTTCAGGCACACTTTCCCATCAGAATTGCTCAGAGTAAAAGTAAAGAGATGGCTGGTCTGATTCAGTTCAAACATTCTTTGTGTGTTATCCTGTGAATAAATTCTGCCTTCAGTTATGCAACACAACTTCCTCACACACCTTAGCTAATGGGTACCAGGCATACTAGACAAAAATGGCAGAAATTTCTCCCTTTCTTCTCTCCATCTGGCATATTGTAATATGCCAATGTGCTGCTGTGAAATTACCCTGTAAATACACGAGAGCTGATGAGAACACAAAAATGTTCCAGCAACTAGCCACATAAAAGACCAGCACAGATAATTGGTTACTTGTAAGCTCCTTAAGTGCATAGTACAATAAACCAACAGGACGAGGAAATAATTGGTCTCTGCTTTGAAGATCTGTGATTGAAAGACCTGTATATGGAAGAGATCAGAGTTGCAGGCAATACCTGCTTCCCACCACTAAACCTGTGGAGGCCATGTCCGAATAACCAGGATTGTTTTAGTTCTTTCTCTTTACCCTGTTGCTGGTGGTAACTGATCTGGGGATGTGGTCTAAGGATGTTCTGCTGTTGCTCCTGACTTAGCTAGAGGACTGCAGTCTGCAGAGCTAGTTCGTCTGTTTTCAGAACCGCTCGCTAGCTGAGCATTAACTTTTTTCCACCTAGCACCAGAACAGGAGTCTTAATGGGGCAGAGAGGGGGAAGTAGTGGTGCTCATCCAAGCCTTGTTCAGATGCATTGCCAAAACAAGATGCCACTCACAGTATGTTGTGTAGGCCCTAGTAAGGGTGACTGTTGTGTGATTTGATCAGTGATAAACAGGTCAGGTTTTCCCCATACATGTAAACAATAGGTTTCAGAGTTAACACACTGAGATGAATGGGGAAGGACTCAGAGCTGCTGTTCCGGGCTGACTGCAGATCCAGGCAAACATAAAGGAGTGGGGTGTTTTGTTTTGTTTTGTTTTTTAAAAGATGATGCTTTATGGCTTGCTGGTGGCTCTGGAAGATTCTGAGAATAGTAGAAAGTAAATTGTGACATCCTGCTGGAGAAATGGATTTTTGAGAGCAATTTTCACATGCACCCAGTTTCCACTGAAAGTTTTGGGAGCTGGGCACCTAACTGGGCCACTTCTCTTTGAACATCTTTCTTGTTTGTGTTTGCCTCCACACCAATGGAGGTGTCTGCTAGTGACCTCCAAAGAGCAAGAAACTACCATTATTTCATCAGGTGGTTTTTTGTTTTTTTTTTTTTCCCCCTTCTCCATTCCCACTGGGAACAAATTGTGTCATTGGGGTTTAATATTATGGGGCTTGATCATGCATGTGGTACTTCTGTTGAAATTAAACCATTAGACCATGGGAGTTAGTTTCATGGAAAGCTTGCAGGCTTGGCTCTGGTGCTGCATGGTGATCAATGCAAAGTTAAATATGGCAAATTTTGCTGTCCTCTTTTTCCTGGTTTAGACTTTCCCATGTTTTTACTTACAGTCACGTATGATTTTTATAAACAGACTGCATCTCTCCCTCCTTTTGTAAATGACTTATGCTTTAATTTATTTTTCAGCTGTTTGCTCTCCTTTCTCTAACAACAGAATAACTGTTATAAATATTATTGTTTACTCAAAAGTGGCAGCATCCAAGGAGGCATTTAATGTAGCTGTTCTGTTTCCTTTTTGCCTTCTACGTCCTTGCTACTGTTACCTCTCTATTACAATGTTTTTTAATCAAGTACCATTTTTGTGCTGGGGCTTAAGGTATGTTAGAACAGAACTGAAAACCTTAGACTAACTTTAGTGGGCTCTTGAATTTCTTTTAGTCCATTTATTGATCAGCAAGTTCTGCACCTCTTTTTAAAGGAAATCAGTTTTTGCAGTTGAGCTTAACACCTTTTTTTTCCCACCCCCCCTTTAGGGTTGATTTCAACGTTCCAATGAAAAACAACAAAATCACAAACAACCAAAGGTAAGACTTTTTAAAATCCAAGCAGAAGCCCTGATAATACTGCCCATATTAAGAATGCATGCTGTATGGTGCAGTGTTAAACAGTGGACATGTTCGTAGCAGCTGGTGGCTTATTCACACTATCATGTTTTATAAATTGCATGGAGAAAGCCTCCCTCCTGAAATATTATTAAAAATGCTTCTGTAAAAATGGTTCTTGGCAGCATTATTAAAATTGCCAGAAAACCATCTAGACTAGAGATAAGATTAGCTAATGGTGGGATATTTGTAAAACTTTTTCCCTAGCAGAGACTAAAGACGGTGCTAAACATGGTTACAATGTTGTGACTTTCAAGAAACTGTCTTCTCTGCTTGTATTCTCATGTGATACATATATATGTCCCTCTATATATCTTTGATTGTAATGTCCCTAACAACTGTTTCCAAGTAGAACTAAGAGACCATCAGCACCAGTCGGTGAATCAACCAAAATGGCATATGCAGTGTTTTGCCCACAGGTGGTTGCTCACTGTATTGATATTTTTTATATATATCAAATATAAAGGGCGCCTACCTTTGGGCAAAATATTGCATATGTCTTTTTGGTTAACTCCCTGACTGGTGCAGATGTACTCTTAGTTCTAACTGGAAGCAGTTGTTAGGGACATTTAAGATCAAATGGCTAGTTTCACTTGTCTACAGATGCTGTAGTAGTTACAGGGACAGCTATTAACCTTGTTTACATGAGTATTTTTTACTAAAAATTCCCACCACTGCTAATGTTAGTTGCAGGGATCAGAGAGAGATTTCCCTTCCCTTCCTCCCAGTGCATTTTTCATGGCAGGTAAAGGGAGAAATCCCTTTCTTTGAAGGGATGGTCAGGGTTGGAGATATGGGACCATGTATCCTCTTTTTCAGGTGCTTGGACATTGAGGCTTGCCCACATGATTTGGTCTATTTGATCAGTGTACATGGGTTTGTAGGAATTTTCCCCCAGGTCAGATGAACAGGGGTGACACCAGGGAGTCACGTGCATCCCCTTCCCCCTCTGTACTCACCGGAAGCAGGGGTAGGGCATGTGTGCGTGGGCTTGTGTAGAAGGCCTCTCAGCAGTTGCCGCTGTTGAGGAAGGAGTTTTGTTTTGGTTAGTTGTTGGTGGCCAGTGACACACAGGAGGTCAGGCTAAATGATCTGGTGGTTCCTTCTGGCCTTAATCTGTGATTCTGTTAGGTTTTTTTTTCTCTTGAGGTAACAAGGTGGTGTGCTTTTTTCTGTAAGGGGCAGTGTCTGCTGGTATCTAAATATGAGCTACTCTCAGTGTTAGACGATGTATGTAAAATTCCATGTCCTGTCTACAGTAAAACAGAAGCATAGCTATTAAAAAGTAGGCTGAAAATCTAGTAGTGTAAATGTACTTACAGTTTTTGAAGTACTGTTTGACATGTTCTTACTCAGTTCATGTTGCAATCAGAGTTATGCCAGCGTACTCTGGGACTCTTGAAGCTTCCCAGAGCACTGTTGCTGTGGTTGCATATTGCTGAGCAATCTCTCCATTATGCTTTCCTGGATGTTAACATCAACCATACCAGTCATTACAACCAGTGCCTTTTGCACACCTGTGGAGAAGCTTGAAACCCATGTGGTGCAATGCTGTTGCTAATGCTGTGCTGTGTTTTGAGAACAAGAATGGATTTTACAGAAGTTTGAAGGGCAAACTGTATTGGATATTCCCTCTCAGGTAATAATGTCCTGCATGTTGCTCAGATGAGAACCTGTGTCTACTGTTTCTCTCATCAGCTTACCCTTATTTCTGTTAGAGCTGACCCCAGACAGATGCGTATTGGAGAGTCTGCTTCCATGCTTAATGGCTAACAAATTCATTTTTTTGGGATGCTAAAACTGAACCCCATTATCAGCTTCTCTTCTGTCTTTTTCTTTGTGGCTTATAGAATTAAGGCAGCTATCCCTAGCATCAAGCACTGCTTGGATCATGGTGCCAAGTCTGTGGTTCTGATGAGTCATCTGGGTCGACCTGATGGAGTCCCTATGCCTGACAAATTCTCTTTGGCACCAGTGGCTGTAGAACTTGAAGCATTGATTGGCAGGTAAAGTGTAAAAGCTCTGGAGTTTATGAAGACTATAAATGGATCTTGTAAGGAAAAAATACTGTTGATGTTAGTTAATGAATCTGTGTGTCTTGACTCTTGTCTCCAGGAAGGTCTTGTTTCTGAAAGACTGTGTGGGTCCAGAGGTGGAGGAGGCCTGTGCTGATCCTCCAGCTGGCTCCGTCATCCTCCTGGAAAACCTCAGATTCCATGTGGAAGAAGAAGGGAAGGGGAAAGATGCTTCAGGGAACAAGGTGAAGCATTTCTTATTTTTCTTTTGTATCTCTCCTTTATTCACTGTTGTATGGCAAGCAGGAGCGATAAGGGGGTGTGGTGATTCTTTATGGCATGTAGTTGGAAAAACTCCATCTAGTAGGTAGCATTTACTCTGCCAAGTGTCTGTGTAAAAGGGACGAATATGATCCCATGAAAAACCAGTGTGGCTATACTTGCTTTTGGAACCCACTGAAAATGCAAAAGGATTTAGGGGAATGATCAGATGCTTGGTTGGTTAGCTATATATCCTGGATTTGATGCTGTATACTGTGGTGAAGGGCATGGTGTAAAACTGGCCGTTTGGTCCTCAAGCTTTGTCAGTGGATAGGAGTGTTTTTCCTTTTACAGTTTGGAATAAAATAGTCCACTCCTCTGAACTGGTTAGCTAGTAACATTAAAAGCAATATGCTAACCTGACAACTTTCTGGCAGGTTAAAAGTATCTAACAATTAGGGCAGAAAATGACACAGCTTCCTTAGAACAGGAGTGAGTTCACTTTTGAAGATGGGCACCATTATTTTTGTACCCATATTTGGCAGGGCCTCCCAACCTGTCTAATGTAATCCAGACAGATGGAAATTTCGGTTACGTTTGTATAAAAAAAATTATTTTTGGCATGTGTAAGAAAATAAGTATGTACATAAGAACATAAGAATGGCCATACTGGGTCAGACCAAAGGTCCATCGAGCCCAGCATCCCATCTGCCGACGGTGGCCAATGCCAGGTGCCCCAGAGAAGGAGAACAGAAGACAATGATCAAGTGATTTATCTCCTGCCATCCATCTCCTGCCCTTGTTCTGAAGGCTAGGGCACCATACTTTATCCCTGGCTAATAGCCATTTATGGACCTAACCTGCAAAAATTTATCAAGCTCTTTTTTAAACCCTAATAGAGTCCTGGCCTTCACAGCCTCCTTGGGCAAGGAGTTCCACAGGTTGACTGTGCGCTGTGTGAAGAAAAATTTCCTTTTATTAGTTTTGAACCTACTACCCATCAATTTCATTTGGTGTCCCCTAGTTCTTGTATTATGGGAAAAGGTAAATAATTTTTCTATATTCACTTTCTCCACACCATTCATGATTTTATATACCTCTATCATATTGCCCCTCAATCGCCTCTTTTCCAAACTGAAAAGTCCCAGTCTCTCTAGCCTCTCCCCATATGGGACCCTTTCCAAGCCCCTAATCATCTTAGTCGCCCTTTTCTGAACCTTTTCTAATGCCAATATATCTTTTTTGAGGTGAGGAGACCACATCTGCACGCGGTACTCAAGATGTGGGCGTACCATAGTTTTATATAGGGGAAGTATGATATCTTTTGTCTTATTATCGATCCCTTTTTTTAATAATTCCTAACATCCTATTTGCCTTACTAACTGCCGCTGCACACTGCGTGGATGTCTTCAGAGAACTATCCACTATAACTCCAAGATCCCTTTCCTGATCTGTCGTAGCTAAATTTGACCCCATCATGTAGTACGTGTAATTTGGATTATTTTTTCCAACATGCATTACCTTACACTTACCCACATTAAATTTCATTTGCCATTTTGCTGCCCAATCACTCAGTTTGCTGAGATCTTTTTGTAGTTCTTCACAATCCCTTTTGCTTTTGACTGTCCTGAACAACTTGGTGTCATCTGCAAACTTTGCCACCTCACTGCTTACCTCATTTTCTAGATCATTGATGAACAAGTTGAACAGGATCGGTCCCAGGACTGACCCCTGGGGAACACCACTAGTTACCCTCCTCCATTGTGAAAATTTACCATTTATTCCCACCCTTTGTTTTCTGTCTTTTAACCAATTCCCGATCCATGAAAGGACCTTTCCTCCTATCCCATGACCACCTAATTTACATAAAAGCCTTTGGTGTGGGACCGTGTCAAAGGCTTTCTGGAAATCTAGGTATATTATGTCCACTGGGTGCCCCTTGTCCGCATGTTTATTAACCCCTTCAAAGAATTCTAATAGATTAGTTAGACACGACTTCCCTCTGCAGAAACCATGCTGACTTTTGCCCAACAATTCGTGCTCTTCTACGTGCCTTGCAATTTTACTCTTTACTAGTGTTTCTACTAATTTGCCTGGTACTGATGTTAAACTTATCGGTCTATAATTGCCAGGATCTCCTCTAGAGCCTTTTTTAAATATTGGCGTTATATTGGCCGTCTTCCAGTCATTTGGTACCAAAGTGGATTTAAAGGATAGGTTACAAACCACTGTTAATAACTCCGCAATTTCACATTTGAGTTCTTTCAGAACCCTTGGGTGAATGCCGTCTGGTCCTGGAGACTTGTTACTATTCAGCTTATCAATTAACTCCAAAACCTCCTCTAATGTCACTTCAATCTGAGTGAGTTCCTCAGATTTGTCACCTAAAAAGGCTGGCTCAGATTTAGGAACCTCTGTAACATCCTCAGCCGTGAAGACTGAAGCAAAGAAATCATTTAATCGCTCTGCAATGGCACTGTCTTCCTTGATCGCTCCTTTTATATCTTTATCGTCCAAGGGCCCCACTGCTTTTTTAGCGGGCTTCCTGCTTCTAATGTATTTAAAAAACATTTTACTATCGTTTTTTGAATTTTTGGCTAGCTGTTCCTCAAAATCTTTTTTGGCTTTTCTTACTACATTATGACACTTAATTTGGGAGTGTTTATGTTCCTTTCTATTTTCCTCGCTAGGATTTGACTTCCACTTTTTAAAAGCTGCCCTTTTCTCTCTCACTGCCTTTTTAACATGGCTGTTTAGCCATGGTGGTTCTTTGTTAGGTCTCTTACTGTGTTTTTTTATTTGGGGTATACATTTAAGTTGGGCCTCTAGTATGGTGTCTTTAAACAGTTTCCATGCAGCTTCCAGGGATTTTAGTTTAATTATTCTACCTTTTAGTTTCTGTTTAACTAGCTTCCTCATTTTAGTGTAATTCCCCTTTTTGAAATTAAATGCCTTTTTGAAATTAAATTAAATGTAGAATGTATGAAAACTTTATTAATTGGTATATAAATGTGAATACACATACATAAAAATACAGTAACATATTTCCACATGTTTAATGAGATGGGTGTGCCTAACACCCAGCAGCCATTTGTGCTCGACCCCCCCCCCTTATGAAATTTCAAGCACCCCTAGGGTGTCCATCCCCCACTTTGCGCACCCCTGCTTTAGAGAACACACCTTGCTCATGTATAAACATTATGACTTTGAGTGACCATAAGGAAAGGTAAAAAGTAGAAAGATGCTATTGATGCCAGGAACTCAGGATGAAGGTGCAGTAGCTGGCACTGTTACAAAGAGAAGTAGAGCAAAGGGTTCTGGGAAGGCTGCTAGTTGCAGCTGAAGGATTTTTATGTTGGGATGTAAAAGGGAGAAGATGTAGTATGGAAGGACAGAATTTATTGCTTCTTTGTAGTTGTGAGAACTGTGTGCCAATCTCGCTTTTAGGGTCTAGCAAAGAGGTGTTTAACCACTGTATTGTAACAGCACTCTGAAATGCTTTGGATAAGGCTGCTTTCCTCTCAGCAGCCATACAGGGTCTGTGCTGTCTCAAACCTCTGACATTTTCTTGAAGGTCAGGAAGAGCACTTGATCTCAGATGGTTTCTTTTCTTAGCATTGATGACCCCATTAGCCAGGCAGGCTTTGGCTCCCTTCAGATACAGTGTATGGACTGGAATGCTGATGTACTGGGCGGTGCCCTTTACAGCCTGACACAGAAGACTATCTAGCATAGAAAAAAATAGCCTGAAATGAAAGTGAGCCTCTGAAGAGAGGGTGTTCCCTTTATTGGTATTGAGAAACCACAGATAACTCTTAAATTGGGAAATTGTCATCTGTACCCAGAAGCCTCCCCATAACCCTTTGCTTTGCTCCTCCCTTTATAACAGTGCCAGCTACTGCACCTTCATCCAAAGCTTCTGGAATCAATAGCATGATCTTTGGTTTCCTTTCTGCTTGGCCTATGGGAGCAAAATGTTGTTTGTGTTTGAATACTAAACTCAGTTTAAATCTCTTTGTTGCCTATGGTTTGACTGGAAAGGAAGCCATGAAAAGTCTGACCAGTAACAAAAATCTGCCATCTAGGTCTTGGGTACTAGTCTTTTGAGATGTTCCCTGCTTTCAGTAGCTGGCACTGTTATAAAGAGAAGTAGAGCAAAGGGTTATGGGAAGGCTGCTAGTTGCAGCTGAAGGATTGCATAGTTCAGTAGTTAATTTGTAGACCCAAAATGAACAGTTGAATCTGCTTTGCAACATTCATTGTGGAACTGCCGGTTTGTATTGTAAAGAAATAGCACACGTTTGTCTCTCTCTTTCCTCAGATCAAGGCAGATCCTGCCAAGGTGGATGCTTTCAGGGCATCTCTTTCTAAACTTGGAGATGTTTATGTCAATGATGCTTTTGGAACTGCCCACCGAGCTCACAGGTACGTTAACCGCCTTATGCAGGCAGTGTTCCAGAATGGTGTCGTCTGCTTTTGGATACACTCTGGATGTGCAAGTTAGCTTAGGACAGGCCTACACTAGAGGGGAAGATCAAATTAAGGAATGACATTTCAGCAATGTTAACTAGGTAGCTAAAATCGATGTACCTTAATTAGAGCTTCCGTGCCATCTTCGCTAAGAGAGGTTGATGTGAGGCAGCACTCCCTTCTGTTTCCCTTACTCCTAATGAGGTTAGGAGTACCACAGTCGATGGTAGCAACCCTGTGCATTCATAAAGTGCATACCCACTAGGAATGCTAAATCAGACTCTGGAAACTTGACTCGAGGGTCGATCATCCCTGTAGTGTAGATGTACACTTAGTCTTGGTCTAATTAGCAAGGTGTCCTGAACAGCACTGGAAAGGATTTTCAATATCTCTGATGGAGTTCTTGCTGAAATCAACCAGTTTCATGTTGAGTACTCCTATCCATTCAAAAGTGGGTATAACTCTTCAGCAAAATGAAGTCAGCTGGGAGATCCAAATATAGAATCATAGAAATGTTAGGTCGGAAGAGATCTCCAATCTAGTCTACCTCCTGCACTGACGCAGGATCCGGTATATGTAGGCCATCCTCAACAAGTGTGTATTTAAAACCTCCAGAGAGGGTAATTCCACTATGTCCATCAGAAGCTTATCCCAGTACTTAACTACCCTTTAGTTAGAACATTTTTCCTGATATAGGTACTAAATCTCCATTGCTACAGATGCAGCTGAATAGTTCTTGCCCTATCTTCTATGGACATGGGGAACAGTTTTCTTTATCATGGACCTTAACATACCTGAAGACTCTTACCAGGTTGTTCCTCAGTCTTTTTGTTCTCAGGACTAAACATGCCCAATTTTTTTTAATGTTTTCCCCATAGGTCAGGTTTTCTAAACCTTTCCCATTTTTGTACCTCTGTGAACTTTGCCATCTTTTCCAAGGTGTGGCACCCAGAATTGGATACAGTAGTCCAACTGGGACCTCACCAGACCTTAGTAGATAGGAACACTTACTTCCTGTGTTGTAGACATGACACTCATTAGTGCACCCCAGAATATTAGCCCTTCTTATATCTGCATCACAAATTAACCCCCAGATCCTGTTCAGTAATACTACTGCATAACCTGCTATTCCCCATTTTGTATTTGTGCATTTGATTTTTTTTTTTTTTTTTCCTTCCAAGGTGAAGTGCTTTGTGCTTTTTATGACTGAATTTCATCTTGTTGATTTCAAACTAATTCTCCATTTTTGTCAAGGTTGTTCTGAATTCCCCCCAGAACTCAAAATCTCTCTCCGCTTGGTGTCATCCATGTGTTAGCATACTCTCTTCTCAATTATCCAAGTTTAAATATGGACTATACAAGATGCAGGACTGATGGCAGTAGAATCCTACTAGATGTGTTCTCCCTATTTTGACACTGAATCATTCAGTGTAGTGTTTCACTAGATTTATACCTCACCTTGACAGTGATTTTACCTGTAGAACCCTGTGTTCAAGGCTTCCTACAGCTGCCAGCGTGACTCTCCTGGAACTGGGGTCCTGGGTGGGGAAGGGACGCAGCTCAGAGACGTAGCTGGACTGTGGTAAGAGCCAGGTAGGCTGTTGTGGGAAGCCACATTGGATCCTCCACCTGCCTGGATTGGGGGCCCAGGCAGTCCCCTGGCTTTTGTCCTTGCCTCGTATGACCCTTCCAGTGCAGGAAGAGGATATGTGCCATGGTTCCTCGCAGCTGCTCACTCAGTCTTCTAATCTACCATGCTCAGTTACATTTGTATTGGCATCTATGCTGCCGTGCGGAGACATAAATTAGACACCTGCAGATTTGCAAGACCCGGTTAATCTGGAACACATTTTCTTCATTTGCTGATGAGATTGTATGAGACTATCAAAAATCAAGATTTATCTTGTCTGTTGCTTCCTTCATATTCACTAAGCCAGTAATCATCTTACAGAAGAAAATTTGATTGGTTTGGTGTGATTTGGTCTTGACAAATAATGCTGGCTATTCTTTGTAACCCTGTTATTCTCTAGAACTTACAAATCATTGTTTACTACAGTAAACTCTTTCACATCTGGCATTCTACCATCCAGAACTCTCTCAAATAACTGGCATGTTAGCCATAAGTAAATTTTGGTTACGTTTTCCGTAAGTATAGTATAGAGAAAGTAAATACAAATATAGTGTACAGTACTACTGTTGGTAAATAAAGAACTCTGCATACATCTTTTGTTTCTTAATATCTACTCTTGTTTTTCTTTAGTGTTATGCATTGCTAGGTATACCTCTTTGTTATGCAGAATATTGGAATATCCAGCAATCTCCCAGTCCTGGGGCAGCTGGATATGAAAGCTTAATAAACTCCAGTATTATTCCAGGTATCAGACATGCTGACTTGAGTTTTCCACCACATGGGAAATGTACATACAGCTTCTCCTTCAAGAGCCTTGTGACATTATTTCTGGATATATGATGAGAAATCCCCATTTCCATTGTCAGCTAATTAATAGTTTAGTTGTGAATGATATAATTGTGGATAAAAGATCCATGAACAAGCTCTTTCTGAACAAGTGGTCAGATTTTACCTAGCTAACGTATAATCTAGTTCTGTTCATTTTGTAGCTAGAGTTTACCTTTGATAAGAATTGGCTAGTATATGCACTTTGAACTGACTTTTAGACTATTGAAACACAATCCACTTGAGAGACAACGAGTGTTTGTATGGACCAACTTCTGTTGGGGAAGGAACAAGATTTTGAGCTACAAACCTGTTCTTCAGGAGAAGAAAGAATAGTGGCTGGCCAAATGAAAGTTGAGACAGTGTTAAGCAGATGAGAAAATGCATGGTGGTGGTGGTCACTTTGAAATAAAGTGGGCAATTGGAGTTTAGATTGTTATGGGTAAAGAGTGTGAAGTGGGCAGTTTAAGTGTTATCAGACAATATGTGCTACAAATTTTTATAATGTGCCAAAATAGTGTTCCTATTAAGTCCATTGTATTTTGACATCTAGCGGACATATGAAGTAAAGTTCCCAGACTACAAGTTTTATATATGTGAAGACAAATAGTGAAAGATCACACATTGATTTAAAATCACTTGGCTAGGACTTTAGACTATCAGGCAAACATTCACATGCACAAACTCCAGTGAAGGCCTGTTTGCTGGGCTTTATTTCATAATCAGGATGTGCAAAGATGGATCAGCTTTTTAGTTATTCCCACCCAAGAATTTCAGATTGTTGGCCCTTGCTGTAAACATGCTATGTCAAATGGTCTGCAACAATTTCCTGAGCTATCTACAAGACACAATACAGTAAGATTAGAGCAAGCGTGGTTATTGTTTTCATACAAATCTCTTGCTGTTGGTGCTGTTATTGCAGTGGGTTAATGTACTTTCCTGTGGACATTAAAGGTGTGTGAGCACTAAAAATGTTAGCATCTTGTTGGATGGCTCTGATACAAATCTCAGAACTCTTCTCTCCTCCTCCTCGCTCCCCCCCTCCCCCTTGATTCCACAGCTCCATGGTAGGTGTTAATCTCCCTCAGAAAGCTGCTGGCTTCCTGATGAAGAAGGAACTGGATTACTTTGCAAAGGCTCTGGAGAGTCCAGAGAGGCCCTTCTTAGCAATCCTTGGAGGGTAAGAACCAACAATGTTTTTTATGTTTAAACATATGTTCAGCTCAGTGGAAGAGTGAACAATTCTACCAGTTTGAGATGTGAACAAGAATTTTCTTTCTAACCAAGAAACAGTATGCAGATCTTAAATCCCATTCGCACCGTACAGAGGAGCTGACTTTTCTGCTCTGGTGATAGTGGCATGCCCTGTTTGAATACTGTTAGTTTTTTAGCTACCCTAACCAGAATTACTCAGCAACAACATGGTCTGCAAATGAGCCAGAAGAGATTTTAGACTGGGGTGGGGAACCTGCAGTCTGAATCTGGACTGCAGCTTGCTGGAATCCAGTCCTGGTGGTTCAGGGCTTTACTCCCCGGTGGAGGGGTGTATGTGGAGCCTGGAGCCTCATTGGCCAGATTCAGGCAAGCTGGGACCTTATCTGGCCCATGGCCTCTGCCTGATTGGGGCAGGAAGTGGCTCTTTTTCCACCTCTCTTCCACCTCTCCTGGCTGGGGGAGTAGCAGCACAGTGCTGGCTGGAATTCTGACCATTCAGAGCAGCAGGGGGTGCCTGAGAGCAGCGGGAGGAAAAGTCACTCCAGCGAGCAACTCTGTGCTGCATTTCCTCCACTTGCGGGAGGGAGAGGCAGTGTGCACAGAGGCAAGTGCTCCCCCATTGCCAGACCTCTCCTGGACCCAGCCTGCCTAGGGTCCCCTTCCTTGTTCCTGTACTGTCCCTTCTTCCTACTCAGATTCCACCCCACCCTGGATCATCCCTCCTGTCTGGAACCCTCACTTCCAGCCTGCTCCTGAACCTCCACTCTCCCATCTTGACTTTCACCCTCAGCCTGCCTGCACCTTCCTTCCTGCTCAGACACGACACCTGTTGCCTAGGCAGTCCTGTTCTCCCCATTTCTCCCCTGCACACTGAATCCTGAAACACCCCTTTCAGATTTTATAGACTTTACTCACTTAATAGGCACTCAGATTAATTTTCTTCCCCTCTTCGCTGCTCTCCCCCTGCCCCCCAGGGGTTTGTCAGTTTTTGTTGTTTTCTATCTCTGTTATATATTCATCATGCCAGTTCTTTTTCAGCACTATTTCCAGAGCTGAAAAAGTGGGTCTGCCCCACAAAAGCTCATCACCTAATAAAATTTTGTTTAAAGTGCTGCATGACTGCTGTTTTTGTTTTGTCGTGTGAAGAAGTACTTCCTTCTGTTTGTATTAAATGTGCTGCCTATTAATTTCATTGGGTGACCCCTACTTCTTGTTAAGGGGGTAAATAACACTTCCTCATTCACTTTCTCTATGCCATTCATGATTTTATAGACCCTGGTCATATACTCCTTTAGATGTTGCTTATCCAAGCCAGGAAGTCCCAGTCTCTTTACTCTCCTTATATGGATGTTGTTCCATACCCTTATCATTTTTGTTACTTTTTCTATTGTTTCATTTCTATATCTTTTTTTTAGATGGTGACTAGAACTGCATGCAGCATTCAAGGCGTGGGTGTGCCATGATTTTATATAGTGACATTATGCTATTTACTGTCTGTCTGTCTGTCTCCCTTTCCAAATGGTCCCTAATGTTCTGTTAACCTTTTAGACTGCTGCTGCACGCTGAGCAAATGTTTTTAGAGGATTGCATGATGACCCCAAGGTCTCTTGTTTGCGTAGTAGCAGCTAATTTTGACCTTATCATTTTGTACATTCTTATATACATCATCTTCCACCTGGGACTGCTGCTGGCTGAAGAGAGTATGGGATTTCTACATGACCTTGTTGCTGGGGTTCTGTTTGTCCTGTGTACTACAGAACTTGCCAGTGAGTTCAGCTGCAAAGGCATTAGCAACTTTAGGAGCCTGGCTTTTTAAAATGATGTTGGCAGACAGAGTGCTTGGTGTTAAAGAAAGGGGAGACCAACAGATGAGTTCATGTGGTGCCATCTCTGAAATTCTAGTATTATGGGCACTGTCATAGCATTGAGCTGAAGCTTATTCCTAAAATGAAACCTTTTTCTTTTGCGGGGAGAGAATCTGAATTGGTCTTGAAGTAGTTCAGGTAGCTTGAAGGTGGCACACTCTGCTGTATTTCTGTTTTTAATGGAGCAGTAGCACTGGGCTAATTAAATAAACTGGGCATCAGGGCCTAGTGTGAGATCGCAGTTGAGTATGTATTGGGCTGCAGTCAAGAACTTCATTTCTGTGGCTGGGGAGCCTGGCAAAGTCCCCTTTTCTCACTTTTTTGTGAAGTGGAAATGGTATCCCTTACATGGGTTTTGTGAGGCTTGATGAGGTAATATTTATACAGTGATAAAAAAAAATATTAAGTGCTGAATATTTATCAAGTGGAAGTTGCTGCCAAAGCTCTTGTTGTAATCTTGCTAATAGTTCCTGATTTTTGTTGTTCCACTTGTTACAGGATTGTCTTGACATGTAAAGTCTGGAGCATCTCAGGCTGTGTCCCCCATTTCTTGGGAGACTAAGATGGCTCTGCCTTATGTGCATCACCTCCTGCATGGTACAAAGATCCAGCAAAAATGCACTGCTTAGATCAAATGAATCCTGCTCAAATAGTGTTATGTCAACTTTATTCTCTTTCCTCCTCCTCCCACCAGAGCTAAAGTTCAAGATAAGATTCAGCTAATCAATAACATGTTGGATCAAGTCAATGAGATGATTATTGGTGGTGGAATGGCTTTTACTTTCCTCAAAATACTCAACAACATGGAGGTATGACACCAGCAGTTCTGTCTCTGTCTAAGGGGGAGAAGAAGGGAGGCCAGGTGTAAAGGTGCTTGCACTAGAAAATTCTCCCTCCCATCTCCTGGAGTTCAGAACTCAAAATTCATAATTGAACTCAAATGTAATACCAAGTGGTCTCCATTTGTAAGCATTGTGAGTATCCATTGCTGAGGTCTGGATGCTGCCAGGAAGTTTGTGTTTTGAAAATAAGTACTTTGGACCTTGGATGAATCTCTGCATGGGGCTGAGAGCCAGCAACGTTAGCTCGGCATCGTATTTCACTCTTTGATAAAGGAATTCAGTAGTTCATAGGAGTCTTGCTGACGACCTGCCCAGGGGTGAGTTCTTCACTTCAAGCAGGTATTAGGTTGTATATCCACTTTGTGATACAATTGCAGTGTAGACTTTTCATCTCCCTCTGGAGCCTTGGCTCTGAGACCCCATGACTGGGGAGGATCTCGGAGCCTGGGCCCCAGCTTGAGCTTGTATCTACACTACTATTTTTATTCCCAAGTCTGAATCGGTTGACCTGGGCTCTGAGACTTGGTGCCACAAGTCTTCTGTCACAGCATAGATACCCCTTGCAGCCTCTAAACAAACTTTTCATGCTGTTTCATGTTGATAAACCTATAACAAACCCTCCATAAGTGACTGAAAGCTAAAATTCTTCTCAAATATCCCACTGTGCTCTTTCCTCTCTAGATTGGTAGCTCGCTGTTTGATGAAGAGGGATCAAAGATTATCAAAGACCTTATGGCCAAGGCCGAGAAGAATGGTGTGAGGATCACTCTGCCTGTTGACTTCATTACTGCAGATAAATTTGATGAGAATGCACAAACTGGGGAAGCTACTGTGGCCTCGGGGATCCCTGCTGGCTGGATGGTATGATTAATAGGTTCATAGATTCCAAGGCTGGAAGGGACCATTGTAATTCTGTAGTCTAACCTCCTGTATAGCAAAAGCCAGAAGTCTTCCCAAAAATAGTTCTTTTTTGGAACTAGAGCATTTTTTAAAATGGTTAAATAAAGATTGGGGAAGATATTCGGGGAAGAGGATAAGAACCTTGTCTAAGATTCTGGGCAGGAAGCTTGTGGAGATCCTCAGCCATGTGGTATCTGTTGACTAACTTGTGATTTTTTTTTTTTTTGTGACTTGTTTTGTTTTGTATTTAAGTATAAATCCTGACTAACTTTTCTGGTACTTGGATAAAAATCATGTTTAAACTTTCAGATCAGAGGTGTTTCCCTGATTCATATAAAATGGGGGGGTTTGCTGTTTCTATACTTACTAAAGCTGAATGACACAGGCTCCTCTCCACACAGGCTCTGAATGCTTTAATGTTCTTTTAAAGTGATTATTTCTGATAAAAAGAAAAATGTCACAGCAGGTTCCACCATATAGCAGCACCAGCTAGCAGTTTCCTCCTAGTTCATTAGTATTCACTGCATGGGGAGGGGAAAAAACTCTTGCTTCTTACCCAAGCTGTTGCTGTTTCTGCACCATCTGTGAACTTAGTGTATTATAAATAAAAAAAAAAAAGTCCACTTGTCTTTGTCCCAAGTAGGTGACAGTGTCTTTCAGCCTCTTTGTGCTGATGTGAATGAGAGGTGTTGCAGGAATCTCTTATCAGCAACCCATCTATGGCTATGTCTACATGAGCCCAAAACTTTGAAATGGCCATTTCGAAGTTTACTAATGAGGTGCTGAAATAGATATTCAGCGCCTCATTAGAATGCTGGCTGCCGCGGCACTTCAAAATTGATGTGGCTTGCAGCCATGCGGGTTGTCCAGGCGAGGCCCCTTTTCGAAAGGACCCTGGCAACTTCGAAATCCCCTTATTGCGAACAGCAAGTAGGAATAAGGGGATTTCGAAGTTGCCGGGGTCCTTTAGAAAAGGGACCTCATCTGCAAGCTGCATCAATTTCGAAGTGCCGCAGCTGCAGGCATTCTAATGAGGCGCTGAATATGTACTTCAGCGCTTCATTAGTAAACTTCGCAATGGCCATTGCATGGCCATTTCGAAGTTTTGGGCTAGTGTAGACACAGCCTATATGTGGGTGATTTCTCATGAAGCTGTACAATAATTTTGGTTGTCTGTGCCTTAAATATTGAATCTGTTCTGGTCTGGCTATGGTCTGAAGAAGTGGGTCTGTCCCACGAAAGCTCACCTAATAAACCATTTTGCTAGTCTTAAAAGTGCTACTTGACTGCTTTTTGTTTTAATAATTTTATCTGTTTTCTATCACCTGTCTTAGGGCTTGGACTGTGGTCCTGAAAGTATTAAGAAGTTTGTTGAAGCTGTGGGTAGGGCCAAGCAAATTGTGTGGAATGGTCCAGTTGGTGTATTTGAGTGGGACAAGTTTGCCAAAGCAACCAAAGCACTGATGGATAAAGTTGTGGAAGTTACTGGCCAGGGTTGCATCACCATTATTGGTAAGACTTTTGTGTAGATATATTCCCCTCCCCATAAATGCAAATGGAAAAGCTGCTGCTTGCTGACATCCAATTATAAAGTGATTGATTTTAAAAATGTCCATGTCCTTCACTGGGAATGTTCAGTTCTGCTGTGTTGCAAGCATGCCCTTGAAGGATGTTACACATGTACACGCCCTGCTGCAGTGGTCCCACCCACTTTGGGAGGAAGAACAGATGCCTCCATGCCAACTGTCTAAGTTGGATTAATTTAAATTTCCTTCTGCCTATAATTTAATTTGGTTTAACAGGTGGTGGAGACACTGCTACTGCCTGTGCTAAATGGAACACTGAGGATAAAGTCAGCCATGTGAGCACTGGAGGTGGTGCCAGTTTGGAACTTCTAGAGGGTAACTTTTTCTTCTCATCTAATTCAGAAACTGATGTGGGGTGGGAGTTAGATCTGCCTATTTTCAGCTAAGCTGTACCCTAGCTAGAGGTGTCAGAGTTAATGTAACATCCCTTTAATCACCAGTGATAGGATGTGTTCTTTCATGTTTGAATTACTTAGCAACTTTTAAACAACTTTCCTCTCTCACTTGATTCCCTTTTCTTCCCTCTTCAGTACTACCCTAACAGAGTTTCTCATTAAGAACGGGTCATAAATGGATTGGTAGAAGCTAAGATGCACAATTTTAAGGCTGGCCTTGTTTTTCACACTTCAGTTTTGACACCCCCTCAACTCCCACTAAAAATAAAAGGAAAATGTAAACATGTTAACAGACTTGGTCTCAGATTCTAATACTCAGAATGCTTATTTAATCCTCGCCTTTAAAGGGTTTCATAGAGAAACACACTGTGTGTGTGTGGTTTTTTTGTTTTTTTTTGTTTTTTTTTAAAAGAGCTTAGTCTGTTTCTAGCTAAAATTTATAGGAGCATTAAAACATCCTTTTAAACTGTCCACTAGTTTTAAGATGCCCTCCAGCAGTCATTTATAACCCTACTCTACTAGATTTGAAAGGTTAAAGTAGTGAGACTTTGACTGTGTCTACACAGCCAAGTTATCTCGAAATAAATGCAGTTATTTCCAAATAACTTTGGCATAGTCTCAATGATGCAGGCACCATTTCAAAATAATGGGTGTGTTACAGTAGACATTTGCTTTAACACACTAATGGGGGGAGGTGTATCTGTTTTTATTCCTGAACATCCATTACATGTGAAAGATAACTGCTCCTCTCCCCCGCCCCAACCCACAAAAAAAAAAGCTGCCGACTCAACCAGAGCTGCTGCAGCCAGAGCCCACCCTGTGGCTGGGACGTTGCTGTGCAGCTGGAGCTGCCTTGCCTTGTGTGGCTGAGGCTGCCAGACCTTGTTGCATGGCAGGGAGGAGCTGCCACCAGAGCTGTCACATGCTCCTCCTATTAGGGGTGGGGTGGGTATGCGAGCGCCTTCTGCCAGCATTCGCGCCCCACCCTTGGTGGAGGAGGGCTGTTTCCTCCAGGCCGCAGCAGCAGTAAGTCCCTCAACTTTTTTGTGGGGAGGTGGGGGGGGCAGCAAAGAGATTTAGGATTTTACAGACCCCATTGAACTTCCAGAACAACAGGAGCGGGGTGGGGGCCTTGTGAATGTTCTTTGTTCCCAAAGTCTGCTAAACCAGGGTCTGTAAAATCTAGGTTTTAATGTATTTTGATTTGTGGTAAACCTCATTCCCTGAGGAATAATGCCTATTTCAAAATATGCCTAATGGGCTCCAATGGCACTATTTTTAAATAGTGCTTTGGACCTGGAGGTGCTATTTTGAAATGAATTTTGTGGTTGGTTGTAGTGCAGTTCTGCAGTCGTTTACTTCACAGGGCTTTTGTTTCTGTTGCCTAGGGAGAAATGGTGAAGAGGAAAAAAATGCCAAGTGCTGAAAGGAGCACTATGCAGCTGACTTGACTGATAGGGCAAAGTTGTTTAGTTTTGGCCCATATGTGGGTTTTGAGTGTACGGTCTCTTTAAAATTAATCTCTGACTGCTTAGAAGTACTTTTCCAAAATTAAAGTAACTTTTGGGATGTGACCATTAATGAGCTCTTTAAAAATTGGTTATTGCAACATTGCACTATGGCATGATAAGAGTAGTGAAAAATGAATTGGCTATTTTCATCATCAAAACCAGTGGGGGTGCAGGAATAAAATGTCATAAATAGTGAAAAATCAAATCTTGAAAAAATTTCAGTACATCAGTAATCTGATATTTAATACAAGTAAATAATTACAAAAACAAAGGTTTGTAGTGCTCTTGATTACCCCTCAAACTCCATGCTCACTTCCAGATCTACAGATTACCTGTGATTTCAAAACTATGGGACAGCATTAAAAGTCACATCCAAAATCCATTGCGGTCAATAGGGGTCTTTCCATTGAATTCAGTGGGCTTTGGATTAGGCACCTAAGGGGAATTTGATAGAATCATACAACCCATGTTAACTGAACAGAGGAATCTTGACTCTTTAACTTTATGAAAAGGGATATTCTGTTTTCATATGAATACAGTTGTGTATTAAATGTACATTGTTACTTTCATATGTTTGTTCATATAAAGCAGATAAATGGAATGTGAACAACTACAAAAACTTGAGTATGCGGGGTCAGTATACTCTTGCAGCTCAGTTGTGACTGTTAAAATGTTGTAAGATAAGATGTTGGATTTAAACATAGGTACTTTTAAAATATATCTAACTTTCCTTGGGTTTCTAAATTGCTAATAGGTAAAGTTCTTCCTGGCGTCCATGCTCTGAGCAACGTGTAATGGACAGAACGCTTCCCCAGTACAATCCTGCACACAGCCCCAACCATCAACATTGCTGCGCTTCTGTATCTCAGCTCTGCAAGAGGCGGATCACACAATGTAAACCGAAATTAGATGGTATTATGAGAGGATGACAGCCGAGGTGGCTTGAGTCTACAGTTTACATGATGTGGATTTGTCCACTGTTATCCCACTTGAACTAATGTAGTGTGTGTTAAATTGGTGGTGTTAATTTAGTGTATATATTTATATTTTGCCTTTTAAAGAAATTAACCCTTATCAAATGGTTTTTCTCAAAATAGATTCCTTTGTGAAGCTTTATCAGTGTTTTAGCAGCTGTCTTTGTCGCTTGGCAGTTTAAAAAAAAAAAAAAAAAAAAAAAAAAAAAAAAACCAAAGAAATCTGTTTTTTTGAGATTGACTGTAATAGCTGCTGAATAAATGTGTAAGTGCTAACCAATTGGCATGTGTTCCATCCTTCAGTCACCTGCACAAGAATACACTCATAGAAAGCTATGCTTAATCTGCCTGCATTTTTTCTCTTTTGTACTAATGCAGTGTAATCTAAATGTGTGAAGGAAGAAATCTGTCATTTAGTTGATAGCTTTCTAGAACATCCAAACTGGATTTACTAGAAAGTTAGACAGGTTCAATTTGAATCAGCATTCTCTTTCCCTTTGGCATATGCATACATGAGTGAAACACAGGAAGAATTGGGTGCCCCCTTGCTCACTTTTTGAGAATCAACTTAAAAAAATTTCCCTTAGAATTTGAAAGGTTAGCAATTATAAAAGCACTAAGCTGTGTACTAAATGTGGCTTAGCTGAAGATCCTCAAACCACGATTAGAGCTGTAACTGGGGAGCAAGTAATTTCTAGAACCATCGTTAGCAGTGGCCCTGTGCTAAAGGGCTGTGTAGACATGGCCACTTTGTATCAGTGAGGTGTGGAGGCTGTGTTGTGTATATGCCTTTTGGACTCAAATATAATATGCTGAACACAAACATCCATTTAGCTTCATATTAGACTGATTCCTACCTGGCTCATAGTGTGGTGTTCACACTGTAGGCCCTACAGCAGTAATCTGAAACAAGACTTAGGCACAGGCAGTGTTATCAAAACATTTTTAAAGTGTATATAATTGGGCCTCAATCACTGTCCTCTAACATTTGTCAAGACAAGAAAAAAATTGATTGCATTTGAGCTATAAACGTGTTTCATGCATGATTTAAACTGGTTCTGAAAAAATTGCCTTTTGCTTTTTGAGTGGCTCTGATGCTTGTATTCATAAATAAGGCTAAGCCTCTGCTTCCACACCAGTCTGCTCTCTTTTCCAGCTATTGGATTCATTTAGACACCTTAAAAACTTTCCTATAACACCCCTATACCCACACAAGCAATTGTAGTAGCTGCCCCAGGAATATCAGGCGCTTGTATATAAAAGATGCCACCCGTGAGGAAGTCTTTGTTAAAATATGGTCTAGATTACAATCAAATTTGAGAAACCCTTAAGAGGAGCTAAACAAGGATAGTGTTGCTCTGCTGACGTGCTCAGTTGGGATTCAGGAAATGACGATTGCTCTTGTGTATGTGTAGGTGCTTTAGAAATGTAAATATACGGGGAAAGGAGGAAAAATATTCAATAACATATGACAAGTGCTACACTGGACACTAATTAGCCTCCTTGTTTGATTCTGCTGACAGACCCACGCCTCCGAAAGGTGCTCTTTCCATATTAGGATTGATGTGCATGCACAGGGCTGAAGTACTGAGATGGTTCGTGCTGGCTACTCTTATTATACTGTAGAAAATAGGTTGTACTTCAATATAGCATATTGGTTCTGTGCATAGATGAAAGGCTTCACTCTCAATTGCTGAGAATTATACTGTAGAAAATGGGTTGTACTGAAGTGTAGCGTATTGGTTCTGTGCATAGATGAAAGGCTTCTCAATTGCTGCGAGTCTGACACTTAGCACCAGGACTAAATTCCCACAAGTCTTTTCAAGCCTTTGATTTTAAAATGTTTAACTCTCAACTCCAAGGACTGAAGTTTTCCTTCTATATTTTTGTTTTGTTATTCTTGGACAGAATAATATATTTAGCAAGCAATGTGCCCTCAGCAACAAGATCTTTCTGCATTCTAGCACCCCGTTTCTACTGTGTGTTGTTTTATAACCAATGTAGTGTATATAGCTAACCCAGTGATGGGCAATTTTCAGTATTGAGTGAGCTGCATGAGCAACCCTTCAGCTCCAGGATAAGCACAGTTAGTAAAACTATCCTGTGTATGTTGAATTTGCAGGGTATGCTGATTGGACCATCACAGCACTTTGATTGTGAAAGCTGTGCACTCCCTCTGCATCCAGTTAGTTATATGCAATCAGTACACAGCTTACTGCCCATGGCCCTGCTTTATGTAATAGGTTTTAGTAATACTGGCAGGAAAAGAAATACACTGATGGAGAGCAGTGGAATTTGACAACCCTGCAAAGGTAAACAAAATGTCTCTAAGGGCCACACCTAGAACTGTGATAGGCTGCATGGGGGCCATGGGCAGTATGTTGCCTTTCAGTGAGCTAGTCTGTAATGATTTTGATTTGCTCCCACCCAAATTCTAAACAAATATAGTTAAAACACAGAAGCAGAGTAACAAAGACCTATGTAGAAGATTATAATTTAAAACTATGCAAAGTTTATATAAAGGCAAATCCAGCTGTGATTAAGAAATAACTCTGTCTATTGAAATATAAAGTATTTATTCACAGTAGTACCTAGGTGCTAAAACAAAATTAAGGGTTGCAGAAACTTTAAATAGCTGAGAACTGTACTGCCTACTAATGCAAATAGTATGGGGATATGTTGCATACTCATTTTGGAATGTTCCCATTTTCTCTTTTATTGTGTATCTTTCACCTTGTCATAGAATGGCAAATATAAAGAGAGTTCTCAGATCACATTGTGTTCACAATCAGGCTTAGGATCATTTGCGGGCAGTGAGTTTGCAGAGGTTTGAAAGCTAAACTAATTCAGATGAGTGATATTGAAACAAACCTTTTAAATGTGAGTAGCTTGTTCCAGAATCAGGCAATAAACATGCTTTTAAACAACAGAAATAACTATGCATGAATGCTGCCCTTAATCACATTTGAGTCTGAGCAATTGTTATGGTGCTATGAAAGAAAAAAAATGCTGTTAGTGCTTGATGGAAACATATTGAGCTTTTACTGAAGTACTGAGAAAGCTGCTACATAAGGAAAGTGTATTTTGCCAGGCTAGGCCAGTACTACAGAAGGCTAAAAGTGGCATACCAATGAGGAGCTGTTAGCACTGGATGGATGAGACATTTTTGTTATAAAACAGTGGCATGCAGCTGCCTACAAAGTATGAATGATGATTAGAAGCCATGCTTGCAAAAATCTCCATAATTATTCATGCACAGTCACAGGAACCTAAGATTAAAATGTGTGTCTTCTAAAGCTCTTTCTGGTTTCTTTTTTTCTGTGCTGGCACATCGGATTCTACAGTCTCAAAGGTAAAAAAAAGTAATACAATTTTAGACTCCGTATACAATCTACTAATTATAAATCTCAGGCTAAAATGGGGGGAAGAGGAACATGTCTGTATGGGCAATGCTCTCTCCAGGGCTGTGCATTATTACACACATGCCTAAAACAAGTTGCCCAGAGTCAAGGGGCCAATCTCTACCTGAGCCTAAAACGAGTCATCCAAGCAGCGTGTTGCTGTTGTGTGCCAAAAAGCACAGCAGCGGCGGCTGCTTTAAAAGGGGTCAAAACGTACTGGGATCGGGCCCCTAGCTGCAACTCGAGCAGAGGGCGCGCGCGTGGACGACTCAGCCGTCGTTGCGGCGGGTTCCCACCGCGGGGCATGCTGGGAGTTGTAGTCGGCGGCGCCTGGTGAAAGTTAATCCCCGTCGCGGCGGTAGGCAGTTCCCAGAGCTCCCCGGCGGGTCTCATTGTGCCGGCTTTGTCAGCTGCCGGGGGAGCAGCGCAAGATGGACGAGTGGGCGGCCGCTGGGGCAGGTGCCCACGAGGTGAGCGCTGGGGGCAGTGGGTGACCGAGCCGGCAGCACACGAGCGTACCTGCCCGCGGCTCAGGCGAGCTCCGCCCCGGCGCTTGTCCGTCAGGCGCGGGCTGTGGTGCAGGGCGGCCCGGCGCTCTCGGGCATTCGCGGGGACGGGGCTGGGCGGCTCCGGCTCCCTGCAAACGGCCAAGCGGGAAACAAAAGCAGCTGGACACCCCCCGCCCCCGGCTCCCCCGTCACCGCCCCCCCGGAGCCGGAGGAGGGGGGATCCAGCTGCTTTTGTTTCCCGCTTGACCCCACCTCCCCCGGGCTGCCCCCCTCCCCGAAGTGCCGGGAATGGCGCTGTGACGCGCGGCCCCGAGTCCGGAGCAGGGTTCCCCAGAGGGTGAGCTCCAGCTGCCGCTCCAATGAGGCGCAGAGCGCCCGCAGCCGGCAGCGTGTGTCGGTGGGTGGTGCTCCTCCGCCCGTGCCTCGGTGCACGGAACAAAATTTATTCCGCCCGTGCAATGGAGTTAAAAAAAAAAACACCAGAGGGAGCCCTGCTGCTGGGCCAGTGCGGCCTGGCGCCGCTCCCTGTCTGCATGGCCCCGCAGGATCTGACTGCGGCTGGAGCACGTGGCTGGGACCCGGGAGACCCAGATTTTAGTTCCTGGCTTTGCCACAGACTCCTTTCGTGAGGGGAGCGGGGTTATTTATTAATAACTCTGGAGACCTGGATACAGGAGAAGTGGGGGCACTTGTCAGACAGTGGAAGGGGCTTCCCCCTTCCCCACCCCCCAGTCCAGCTTGGTTTACAGCCCAGAAATGTCCTCCCCCATCACTAGAGTGAGTGACTGCCTTGCCCCATTTGTGTCCCCAGCCCCAGTTCTGTAGCCTCTAGATCAGTGGTGTCCAAAATGCTTGCCACAGTCCTGCCCCAGGGCTAGGCCCCCTCTTCACGACCAGCCCCTCACCTCTGTGCCAACTGCAGGTGACTCACCAGAGCAGCCGCCAGAGCCGCAGCAGGAGTTGCCTCTGTTGCTGCTGCCATGTGATTATCCCACCATGTGGTGGGGCACATGGGTAGAGCAGGCAGAGGGCACTCCACATGTGCGGATCTAATGAGCCACTTTGCCACTCCATGTCCAGTTTGCTATGCGTGGAGACCAGAAAGTGTATTGGACATTACGGGTCTAAATAAAGATTCTGGTCCCTGTTTCCATCCCCTATGGCAGGGGTGAGCAAACTTTTTGCATCAGGCTGCACTTTTCGGCTCTGCAGTTAGCCAGGGCCCTTCCTGCCAACCTATGGGATGACCACAGGAAGGGATATGGTGTGGAGGGAGTGCTCAGGAAGGGGGTTCTGGGAAGCTCCAGTGGGTGTCCTGATGGGGTGGGGTGCTTGAGGCAGGGAGGACCCTAGCAGGGTACCAAGGACAGACTCCAAGAAGGTACCTTATCAAGCTGGGAACTTGCCTGCTGCCTCCTTTGCTTGAGTCAGGGCTTCTGTGCATTCTGATTGGCCCAGCTTCGGGGGCGGGGGTGTTCCCTTGGCGACAGCTGTGGCAGAGGGCTGGCAAGGTAGCAGAAATCCCCAGGGTTGTGGGAGAGCTAATTGTGCTATGCCCACCCTTACAAAATGTCATGCCCCCTGGGGGCTGAGGGCCCCCCCCCACTTTGTGCACCCTGGCCCTATGGCCTTGTTAAATTCAAAAGAAGGCAAGGAAATCCATACTCTCCAGCTGAGATCTGTCAAGAGAATAAGCTTTTTACTCAGTTTGCAATGATCCAAGATGAGGCAGTAGTTTTAGTTTTGTGCCCCTTCCTGCAAATCATATTTAACTCCTTAAATGTATTTCATGTCTGTTTTCTTGAACAAGTGTAGGGGTCCTGCTAGCTGGAGCCTTGGGCTGGGTCTGGGTTACTGATCTTGGAGGCCAGGCATTGACTGAGGTGATGGCAAACAAGGGGAAAATGTAGGCTGGGGGTCTGTCTCTGTTAAACCTATTAAATATCTATTATGAGCCTGACTCAGCAATCAAAGCATGGGGAATAAATCCTGTTAATTTCAGTGGGCTGTTTACCCGTATAAGGGCTGAAAGATTGGGCATTAAGAACTAGATGCTGAGTTCTGATGAAGCTTTGCCTGTAAAGTGGACCCAATACGGGTTTAAACTTTTTGTGCTGGGGGCAGCCAGGAGCAGATATACCACTACATGTCAATTAGAACAGCATGCGGTTCCCACAGCAGTGGGTTCCAGTTCCTAGGCGCTGTTCCGCTAGTCCATGATGCATGCTGCACAAGGCTCTTCACTAATGCCCCTTCCTCTTGTGGTCATCTGTGCTGGGGCAATCCTCAACTCTTTGCTTAGCATGTTTGAAAGGGACCAGAGTAGTGACCAAAGTTCTGGCACGAAGCGTCAGGTTTAAATTACCTTAGCTTCTCTTCACATACAATTATTGGCTTAATCCTTGCAAAGATCCTGGTCTCAGTCACAAGGCAGTGTGCTGGATATAGGAGATATGACTTCTTTGGGGAAGGAGAGCTTTTGTTTTAATTTTAGTTTGATTCCAATATATAATAATTGTAATGCATAGTTTGTACGTAGCACGTTTCATCAATAGATCTCAAAATGCTTTACAGAACAGATAAGTATTAAGAGTCCTTGTTTGAAGACTGAGCACCCTCCACAGATAAGAATACAGTACAATCCAATAATGAAAGCAGCAGTGACAAACCAATGACCTTTCCCACGCATACAAGAAACCAGTGCACAAAACCACCATTTCTACACCCACCCCCCCCAAATAAAACTCCATGTTGTAAGTAGCTCCCAAATCTCAGCTCTCCTCAAGTATCTGCTCAATCAAAGGGCTTTGTGGTGTGCCATGTAAATCAACGTATTTGGATTATTACAGAGCAAAGGAAGGGAATCTGGGGAGAAGGTTCAGGGGCCTCAGGGGGAATGTTCAGTCAATTGGTCACCTGTTCAATTTTTGTCAGTGGAATAAATAGCTGGAGCCCTAGTGTGTAACTGCTCTAAGCAGGTGTAGACAACAGAGAACAAAAATGCCTGTCCCTGATCTAGGCTAATTTTCTCACCATTGCTACCTGTGGAATTGAACAGTGCTAGTACAATAGTGGGAAATTCCTTGAAAATTGCTATTATAAAAGGAGTAACTAAAGTTGACAGATTGCTCTAGTGTAGACATAGCCTAAGGGTTGTATCTTCAAAAGTGCTCCACGTCCAGCACCTCCCATTGTGATGCTTAGGTCCGATTTTGAAAATACCTCAGCGTATTGGATGCTGAACCCCTGAAAATACCATACAAAAGCACTGGGTAATTTATTCCACTGCTGTTGGCCAGGTCAGCTGTGGTAGAGACTTGAAGCTGGTTGTTCTCAGGCTGTTAAATAAATTGGAGTGTCTGGCTCCTCATTAAACATTGCCAACAAGAAAGAGCTCTTGAGGCAGAGGCAAAGGTTTCATGGCACAAGGGAAAAAACTCCAGCAGTAGGCCTGTAGAGCTGCTTGTACTGTTACTAGGATTGATGGAGATGCATGCTAAAGCTTCATGAATATAAAAATACATATACATTTTCTTTATGTATGTGTTTAATACCTTAGGCCAATATATGTGAGAGATCTGGCAGAGATCTTTGGATCAAGTATATTATGTCAGGGTCTGTTCTGAAGCACATTACGATCCATCAAAAGAGTCCCATTGTCAAGACATTTAAAAAACAGAAACACCCTTAAAAACAGTGTAATATGTATTTATTGATGGGGTGAGTCTCCATGAAGTAACTTGAATATTATGGCTTTCTGTTACTGTATATTAAGAAGGAAATCAGAAGAACAAAAAGTTACTTTAGAAAAGTGTTCAATGGGGGAAAAACTGGCAAAAAGCCAGGAAACTCAATCCAAAGGCTACTGAATACTCTGTCCTGAACTCACATTGTCTCTTTTGTTTCCCACTCTTTCATGAGCCGCACATAGATTCATTTTGTCAGTCTTAACCCTTCTGACTGAGACCTGCTCTGTAAACAGTTTTTGTTCTGGTATAACTGTGCTGATGTGGTGTGTGATTTTATTTTTTTACTGATGCAGTTATACCAGTGAAACCTATAGTGTGGACACAATATTACTGGTATAAATACCAGTGTAACTGTGAAAACGAAAAAGCAGTCTAGTAGTACTTTAAAGACTAACACAATAATTTATTAGATGAGCTTTCGTGGGACAGACAGTCTTCAGACCATAGCCATACCAGAACAGGCTCAATATTTCAGGCATAGAGAACCAACAACAGTAATCAAAGTTGACGAATCAGAAAAATATTATCAAGGTGAGCAAATCAGAGAGAAGGGAGGTTGGGGGGGTGGGGTGGGGACAAGAATTAGATAAAGCCAAGTATGCAAAAGAGCCCCTATAATGACCTAAAAATTCCAATCCCAGTTCAAACCACATGTTAATGTGTCGAATTTGAATATAAAAGAGAGTTGAGCAGCCTCTCTTTCCAATCTGTTGTGAAAATTCCTCTTCAGTAAGACGCAAACCTTCAGGTCATTAACAGAATGGCCCACTCCATTAAAATGCTGGCTGACCAGTTTGTGGATCAGGAGCGTTTTTATGTCTGTTTTGTGCCCGTTAACTCTTTGTCTAAGAGAGTTTGAAGTCTGTCCAATATACAAAGCATTACCTACATTAGCCTACAGCCTCCAACTCAAACCACTGCAACACATTATTAAAGACCTACAACCCATCCTTAATCAGGATGCCACACTCCAGAAGGCCCTAGGTGACAGGCCTGTTCTCTCCTACAGACAACCTCCCAACCTTATGAGGGTTCTCAGCAACAATCACAGTCTATACCGCAGGAACATCAGTTGTGGAACTTTTCCTTGCAACAAAGCCCATTGCCAGCTTTGTCCACATATCTATTCTGGAGATACCATCACTGGACCTAACTAGGTTATTCACAGAATCACAGGCACATTCTCATGTTCCTCAGCTAACATCATATAAGCCATCATGTGCCAACAATGCCCAGATGCTTTGTATGTCGGACAGACTTCAAACTCTCTTAGACAAAGAATTAATGGGCACAAAACAGACATAAAAACGCTCCTGATCCACAAACTAGTCAGCCAGCATTTTAATGGAGTGGGTCATTCTGTTAAAGACCCGAAGGTTTGCATCTTACTGAAGAGGAATTTTCACAGCAGATTGGAAAGAGAGGCTGCTCAACTCTCTTTTATATTCAAATTCGACACACTAACATGTGGTTTGAACTGGGATGGGAATTTTTTAGGTCATTATAGGGACTCTTTTGCATACTTGGCTTAATCTAACTCTCGACTCCCCCCACCTTCTGCCCCTCTACTCTCTGATTTGCTCACCTTGATAATATTTTTCTGATTTGTCAACCTTGATTACTATTTTTGGTTCTCTGAGCCTTAAATATTGAGTCTGTTCTGGTATGGCTATGATCTGAAGAAGTGGGTCTGTCCCACGAAAGCTCATCACCTAATAGATTATTTTGTTAGTCTTTAAAGTGCTAGTGGACTGCTTTTTTGTTTTTGTAGTATAAAGACTAGCATGGCTTTCTCTCTGTTACTTTTCGACATACAGTGTAACCATATCTACGCTGGGTAGGCTATACCAGGTTAATTATACTACGTTTTAACTTTCTAACTTTTGTGTGTAGACAAGGTTTGACACCAGAAAAATTAGGTCCCATAGTACACAGTTGTTCCACTTTCATGGTGGAAACACTAGTATAGACATGGCATATAGCAGGTCTGGAGTGCACTTTAGTTAAAAAAAAATCAGTGACCTGGTTATACTAGCTGTTCTGCTGTTGATACTAGTAGCACAGCGGCACCTGTACCAGTGCTACAGTGGGAAATTGTAAGGAAAAACAGTGTATTCTACATATGCCTTTAATGTGCTGCTAACAGCAATAAGATTGATGGAATGCTAGGGGATAGCTGGAAGGTGACCAGATTGTGTCTGGGCTATTTAATAGTGAAAAACAGGTGCTTTCTACTGTGAACATAATCAGTAAAAATTGGGTGTTTACTGCCAGAGTACATATTCCAGTATGGCCCAAATTATAAACAATGGTTTCTGAGCTGGCAAAGATAGCAAACATAAAGATCTGCTAGGATGATCCAACAACATAGCCTCTTAAAAGCTACTGTTTTGTCTGACAAAGTTCAGCAACCTGTTTAGTGGTGTTGATGGTTGTTAAAGTTGTAAGAGGTCCAAAACAAAAACAATGTTAATGTTTTTTTTTTAAAATAGAATTGATTTCCTTTGTTCATTTTTCGTTTAAATGGGTGATTAACCTTGGCATCACCAGCAGAGGGTACTGGTGCTCTTTTAGACATAGAATCAGTTCCAGAGTGGAAAAATCTGCTCATACCTTGTTCATGGATCAAATTTATACGTTTTTAATTTACGCAAATAAATTGTGAATCCATTATCTGATATTCACTGTCTTGCCATCTCTACTTGTGATTGGTCTATTTTTGGTTCCATCAAAGGAGAAATGTAATTCTTCTAAACATACATTAGTTTCAAGAAACCTGGCCGGTTGTCTTTTTTTTTGTTCTGTGTAACTTTGAATAGTTTCATATGTTTTGTCCTCAGCGGAGATTATCTTCCACTGTAGATAATGTATTCTAATTTCCCTGCTTCCTTTTTTTACTTTTTGGTCAGAATTAATATTTAAGTCAGTTTAATATTTAATGCAGATTTTATTGGAAGGCTATAACCTGTAATTAGTTCCACTCTGGTATGGGGCAGGGAGTGCTGTTGGGGTGTGTGTGTGTGTGGTTCACACTAGGATTGAGGCTATACTCTTATTCTTGTAGAGGGTGGATAAAAAGTTCTGATCAGTTCTCTCTTAGCTCTTAAGTTTATGACCCTAATATTAAAAGTGGTTTGCAAAGGGCTTAAATTCAAATGGGCTTTTGTTTTGTTTTTGTTTTGTTATTGGTGTTACTTTGATTCTTTGTAATATATGAAGAGGGTCTGAAAAATCTTTATATTTTCAGAGAAGAAAATTTTGTTTTTTTTCACTTCAGAAATATTAAGTCTGTTTTTTTTTTCTGGAGGATTATGTTTTATTGTGAGTTCTCAGAATTTAGGATTGAAATTTTAGCAAGAACGTCCTTTTGTCAAGATGTTCACTAATCACTGAAGTTAAATACAGTAGTTGTTAACAACACAAATAATGCACTATCTGATTAAAAATCCTAGTCTTTGTGATATTATCATTTTGTTACTTCTGCAATCGTAGAATCATCCATAGTAAATGCTAATTTTAAAGTTGTATATATATATTGGATTTTCTTTATACCGGTCAAAGAGGGGGAAAAAGATGTCTAATGTTTTTCCTTGTAAATAACCTTTAAGGCAAGTCAACTACAATCTAGAACACAGAGTTTAATTTTCGGAGTGGGGAGTAAAGAAGTTAATGTATGATTTTCATTGTAGAGAAGTACTGATTGCACTGGAATTGCAAGTTCTCGATCCGGCTTTATTGTGGCATCTTTCCTTAATAATGCATCAATGTTCGAGAAAAGGAGATCAATATTAGTGATGCAAATAATTACTGAATACCACCAGTGATGGTGTCTAATTGATCTTTCCATATTTAAATATTCATTGATGAATGCAAATGAATTTGATAAGAGGATCATTATATTAAAGTGCATGGAAAGCAACACCTGCACTCTGCCCTGCAGTGTCTTTTTATACACTACTTTTAACAGTGGTTCTCAGCAAGAGGTCTGGGGCTCCCTAGGGAGCCATAAGAAGCTTTCAGCGGCGGGACTGCCAAACAGAGGGTCAGCATTAGATTCACTGGGGCTCAGGACATAAAGCCAAGTGGGGATGTAGCCTGGGATCGGGAGCCCCGCAACCTGGGACTGAACCCTAAGCAATGTAGCTTTACGGAGGACCCTGTAGCATGGTGTCTCAGGCAGTTGCTTTGCTTGCTGCCTCCTAACACTGACCCTGGCTTTTATATGCAGAAAAACAGTTACAGTGACACTGGTAGACGGCGGAGTTTTTATAGCCTGTTGGGGAAGCCTCAGAAAGAAACAGGTTGAGAACCCCTGCTTTATAACACACAATCCACTGATCCAGTGGCGACTGGTGAGAGGGGCTATGGGGGAGGCACCAGTCCCGTGCCACCCCTCAGCCTGGGGAAGTGCTGGAACACCCCCTGCCCAACCCCTCCACACTTGCTTCACCCACCTCTTCTCTGGGAGTGCCATACTGCTTTCAGTGAGTGTGTGGGTGGTTCTTCCTCTCCCCAGAGTCGCACAGCTGCAGAGCAGTGAGAGCTAGAGCAAGTTTATGTTGCACAGCCCTGGACTCACCAGACGTGCGCTGGACTCACCAGAAACAGCACGGCATTGTTGGAAGAAGAGGTGAGGCGGGGGCAGGCTCTAGTTCACACTGCTCTTCAGGCACCTTGATCTGGAGGGAGGAGCAAGACCATTCCCACACTCACCTGAAGTGGCGTGGTGCTGATAGTGAGGGGGTGGGAAGGCACTGGGAGATGCATATGACCCCTTGGGCTTCAGAGCAAATCCTATATAGAGACAAGTAATTAACTATCACATCCTAAACCACTTCAGTAATAGCCTTGTACACTCAAAGATCTCCGTGTGCTCACAGCTCCCCTGGACATAAGTTCTTATTAATCTACTTCTTGTAGAGATGAGTAAATCAAATCTTTTTTTAGAAATCTGATACTGAAGCCCTAACTCAGACAACATTCTCATGTAAGTCCATTGGAATCAGGCATGGATATCGCTAGAGTGAAGTCAATATATTAATTTTAATTGTCTGTAGTTGGTTATTATCAGGATCTTAACTATTTCTTCAGAATTGCTCTGTAAAAGGGGGCCTCTGCTTGCTAATTATAGCACGTCCCTTACAGGCTGTACTGAAAGTGATTCCTGGTAGAAATATTGTTGCTCAATTTATTTTCCATGTTCAGTGGGTGAGGCTGCCAGTTTTGTTCTATTGTACACTAAAGTACCAAGTACTCTGTGGTGGGAACTGGATTAAGGTACTGTTTAAACTGTGCCAATCTTAGTATTAGCAGGAAGAAGTTTAATGTAAAGCCTGCGACAGACAGGGTCTGAGGCAGTCTATAGCCATGTCTGCAATACAAATTTTGGTCAATGCAAGTTGCGTTGGCATAAAGACTCTGTAGTTAGTATAGTACTTGTGCGGACTTAGCTGTACTTGGCTCCTTCCATCAGCGATACATGGTACTTACCAGGAATGTGTGTGTCAGTGAAAAGTGTGGTAGCAGTCTCAGTATGTAGTTCCTCACTGTTAAATACACTATCTTTGAGGAAGTTTTGGCAGCCCGTAGTGGAGCAGAAACGAGTCTCACGGGTTGTGGGAGCCAGCAACTTCCCAACGTGCAACTCACTCCATTCCATAATGTCATCTAGATCCTATAATTTTTAGGCCTTTTTATAAAAAAACTCACAAACTCGTGCAGCTCCCCTCAATACTAACCCTCTCTGATGGAAGCATGGGACACACAGAATGCTCTGCTACAGTCACAAGCGTGGCAAGCACTGGATAGTATTTGCAAAGCTATCAGAAGAACATCAGCGGGGAATATGATGATTGCTTCTCAGGACAATTGCTGTGGAACACAGTGAAAACCAATGGAAGGCCATTGGTAGCTCTCTTGGAGCAGCTGGAGATGGCAGTGTTGTTGCTAGACCCAAGAAATGAGCACGTAACGGTGGGATTGCATCATAATGCAGGCCCAGAATAATGAGCAATGGCTGCAGAACTCTCAGACACACAATGCTACATTCCTGGATCTGTGTCCTGGCCCTCCAGCGTGGGGACACCCACACGAGAGCTTCACTGGAGGTGGAGGAGTAAGTGGCAATCTCACTGTGGAAACCTGTAGCACTGAATTGCTGCTGGCAGTGGGAATTCATTTTGGAATGAGAAAATCTTCTGTGAGGTCTGTTGTCATGCAAGAGTGCAGGGCTTTTAGCTGTCTCCTGCTCCTGTGACTTTTGGCAATGTGCAGGATGGACAGGATGGATTTGCAGAAATAGCGTTTCTGAACTGTGGAAGAGCACTAAGTAGCATGCCTGTCCCTATTTTGGCACCTGATAAACTTGCCCTAGAGTACATCAACAGAAAGGGCTACTTTTCTATGGTTGTGCAAGAGCTGGCAAATCACTGAGGACACTTCACAGACCTCAGTATTAGCTTTGAATGCTGGCACCATTTTCCACAGCTAGTTGTGATTTTAGTGAATACTTCACCTGAGGTTATCAGAAGCACAGAATACACAGCTCCTGCTGGCAACCCAAATGCTGTGCAGGGCTGTACAATGGTAGTCTGTTTACTGCAATGGTGCCTGCTGAAGTTATTGCTGACTGGCATGGGAAGACGTCCTGTCAGGAAGGAAAAAAGATGGTTGCCAGCCCTAGAAAGCTTTGACTAAGGATTGCAGAGTACATCAAGGAGAGTTGCATCAGACTCTCTCAGGAGAATTCAAGGGACATCCCTCTGTACTTAAACTGCACCCCTGCTTTCCTTAACTCTGTAGGAGAATGGCAGAGATAACAATGCTACCTCTCTTTGTTGTACTGCTACCTCTTCTAGGATGAGTACATTAGTAAAACACTGATGGCTGTTTAATGGGGGATGTAATGGGAAATGCATTTGCATCCTCACCCAGCTTTGGGCTCACCCGTGCTGAACTATTGTACTTTATTTGTCCACAATGGAATCTCAAACAGGTCTTGGCTTGTGACATAGCTCACCCACCCAGTCACGTCTCCTATCCTCTTCCTTCTCCTTGTGCTCACTTTCTACACCGGGGCTTGTTTTCTGGGAATATTTGAACGTATATATGGTGACATGCATTGTCTCCATCGAGTGTGGCATGTGGCTCTTTGTATAACTGGCAGGTTTGTGGCTCAGCACCGGATCAGCTGTGGTCCCCGGCCTCGTGATATGCCTCACGTTTTCTTTGTTTTCACACATCACTGATGCTGATCTGTGTCATACCCCTTCTCCTGCATCCCCCTTGCAATGTCAGTGTTTCTATGGCGAGTCCATAGCTGCGTTTGCATACTCTCATTTCCTTGCAGGCCTTGGTCCAGGAGATCCAATATTTCCTGTTTGTTTGAAGCTGGAGCATAGCTAGAGTGTGTAGCCATGATCAGCTGGACAGTTGCACACAACAAAGGAGAGTAACAAGGTATGCTTGCCAAGTTTGACTCTCAGGGAAAAGCATTTCAAAAATTCCCCAGGGCTTTTAAAGGGGTGGGGGGCCTTCCAGTCTCTTTGACCCCTGGGCTGCAGAGTTCACAGCTGTGTTCAGAGTGGTCATTGTTGGGCATTGCAGCGGGTCTTTGCCCACGAAAGCTTATGCTCCAAAATATCTGTTAGTCTGTAAGGTGCCACAAGGCTACTTGTTCTTGAAGCTACAGACTAACACAGCTACCTCTCTGATACTGAAACACTGTTAGGGTTGGTATAAGTAAAGCAGTATCTAAACTTGCATTTTGTCAACCTCATTGCATAAACCATGGCTCAATGTTGCTCAGGAATGTGTTACTGTGTGTCAGGAATGGGGTACTTACATTGGCAGGGGACAAATTTAAATGTAGACACATACACAACTAGGTAGATGTGAGGTGATTTATGCCAACCTAACTTTGTAATGTAGACCAGGCCCATGTAAAAGTTCTTTACAGTAATTACTTTCCCCACAGCAGTTTGCTAAATTACACAGTCATTAAAATTTTATTGTGTAGTATTAGCAGGTTAATAAATTGCTGGAGGTGTAAAAAAGACACCGTGAGCACTGAGGGGAAAACACGAGTGGCCTGTGAGAGAGACAATGTGAGTAAGGCAGTATCTTTTATTGGACCAACTTCAGTTGGTGAGATAGATGAGCTATTGAGCTAAATGGAGCTCTCCATCAGATATGCATAACTGTTCAAATGTCTGTGTTCTGGAAGGTAGAATTTTCCTAATGTCACCAAATATGCAAGGTTTTACAGTGGTAATTTTTAATGTAATTGGTATGAATCATTACCATCTTATGATGTACAGTGACCTGTTTCACATTGAACTTATGCCTCCGCTGCTGGAAGAAGTGGATTGACCTTTCTGTTTTCGCTAGGTGCAGTTTGCCCCATTCTCAGCAGAGGGGAAGCTTTAAGAGAGCTTTTCATGTAGGCAATGTTACCCATGGGATGCAATATGGGAAAGGTATCTTGAGTCTCCTGGGTTCTGTTCCTGGCTCACCCTTTGACTCAGCGGTTGACAGGCAAATAACATATCCTTTCTTCACCCCAAGGCCCTACTCTCAAGCAGCACTAATGATTCTTAGTCAGCTTTGTAGCTCAGGGATCTGTGCATGCAAATAAAAACAGAATATTATAATTCTTTCGAAACCACTGCACTCATGTAGAATAAAGCCCCTGCTGTTAATGATCTGATTTATATGGTGAAAGCAAAACACAGAAATATCCTCTCTCATAACTACCTGTTTTCTGACTCTTCTACATTCAGTAAACTTCCTAGCCACATCTCCTTTTCTGGCTTTCTCCTATATATTTCTGTTGATTGCACGATGCTTTCATATTAAGCCACTATTTAACTCAGTCTGTATCTTTAGCCTTTGTCTTGAAATTCTGTATGTCTCTGAGTGAAATGAAGGTGTAGGGCCATACTTTCTTTTCTTTGGCAACTTTGTACCTCCTCATTCATTGGGGAACTCACAGGCATTGGGGAGCCAGTATAACCACTACCCTTCCAGGTTTTAGTGTATGACAAAGGTAGGTGTGCAGTTTTTTGGCCTGAGGGCCACATATTGGTATGGAAGTTGTATGTGAGGCCATTTTAATGCTCACAAAATTGGGAATTGGTGTTTGGGAAGGGTTTAGAGCTCTGGGGAGGGTCCTCAAATGAGCAGTGCAGCATGCTGGTGGGGGCTTTGGGCTCTGATTGATTTGCTTGTCAACCAGTGAGTCAAAGGGTGAGCCAGGAATAGAACCCAGGAGACTCAAGATATCTTTCCTCACAGTAGGGGGGTGAGAAGCATGAGGGGGTGAGGGCTCTGGCTGGAGGTGTGGGCTCTGAAAGAGGTAGAGATGAGGAGTTGGAGGTAGAGGAGGGTGCTCCAGGCCCAGACTGAGGGGTTCAGAGGGTGGGAGGGGGATCAGGGCTGGAGAATGAGAGCTCTGGTTTAGCATGAGGGCTCTTGGGCCAGAGTGAAGATGGGGAGTTTGGGGCAGGAGGGTGCTCTGGGCTGGCTGTGAAGGTTTGGAGGGTGAGAGGGGGAATGAGGGCTGGGATAGGGCCTGAGAGTGGGAGGGGCATGAGGCTCTGGGCACCATTTCCTTCAGGCAGCTACCAGAAGCAGTGGCATGTCCCTCTTCCTGCTCCTAGGTGGAGGCACAGCCAGGCAGTTCTGTGTGCTGCCGTGGCCCCAGGTGCAGCTCCTACAGCTCCCCATGGGCCCCAGTTTCCAGCCAATGGGAAGAGGAGAGCTGGCACTTGAGGCAGAGGCAGGGTGCAGTGCCCCCTGGCCTCCCCAACTTGTAGGAGTTGGAGGAGGGATGTGCCACTGTGCAGAGCCACAGAATGAATGTAGCAGGAAGAGCCCTTGACTCTGCTCCCCTGTGGGAGCTTGAACACCCATCGCAAGGTCTGACTGACTGACATGGGCCATAGTTTGTCCACCCAGATGTAGGAGGGAGGCTGGGGCAAAAGGGGCAATGGCAAGTGCTTGTCTGTGATCTCTGTAGTCTTAGCTGGCCTAATGGCCCTAGGGGTCATAACCAGCAATATGCTTTCTATGCCAGGGCTGGGGTGGAGCTGGTGTTAAATCAGCACAAGGAATCTGCAAGCAATTCATTTGCATCCACTCAGCCATATTTAGTGAACAACAGACTCAGTGGGGAATCTGTCCCATTTAGTGAGGGTGATATGAGACTCCAGCTGCTGAGGAGTAAAGATGAAAGAGCAGTAGTGATTACGGAAGGGAGAAGTTTTAAATGGAGTAATTTTAAAGAGTAGAAAGGCAGCATCCCCTCTTAAAAACATAGGCTAGGGGAGCCCAGGCTATCAAGTACTATTCTACGAATAGAATGTGCTTAAGATTTATTTTTCTACTTCCGAATTGTTTCCACAGTGATATTTATCTTCTCTGCCTTCGAATACATGTAATGTAACCTTTGCATGATTGCATAACTTGGCCTGAGAATGCTGGCATGGTTATTAGGAACCTCTTTCTTGTGCTGTTTCCTGAATTCCCACGTTATAGTGTGATCTCTGTGTGGAAAACTGCTAGCTTCCTTCATCTGGCAGCGCTTGAGTCAGTGTGTGCTGTAGCTCAAAAGTACTGTGTGAGGTGGATGGGTGGGGGAGTGGAGACGTAAAGGAAGAACATTTTCTGAGGAGAATTTGGATTTCATGCATCTCTCTTTGTTCTTTTCCTGTTCAGATAAAGCTGTTATCTCTGATTGGTTTTAAAAAGTGCTGCACTAATGTTCTTTAGAATAAACAGAGGAAGATGACGACTTGAGGTTAATATGCCTTGGGCAAGGCAAGTCATTATTCACTGTGTGAATGAATTTTGCTTTGTTGATGAATTTCCATTTGCCACATCACAAGTTTTCTTTTGGGATGCAAGAGGAAGGTAGGTGATATGTTTGGATCATATATTTCAGGGTTATTTATAAATCTTTAACCCAGCTATCACTATATATTTTAGGCAGGCTCCTCAGCGTAGTTTCTGGCATATATTGTGCTCCGTTTACTGTTCTAGCTGTAATGTGGGAATATTAATGAGTAGTTTAACATGTGTTTGTTCATTTGTTTTTGCTGAAATTTTCTGATGAGTGAACATTAGCTACCAAAAAAAGATTGTGTGTTTATATGTGAAGGCTTCTGGAAATTCGGAGGAGGAAGGGGCTTGCTTTATTTTATTGAAACTTTAAGTTATTCTATAGTAGAGTTGTGAACATATGTAAATAACAGCCTTGTGAGTAAAGCAATTAAAAGGTGAAGGGGCCACATCAGGCTGTCCTTCTCAACAGCAGTAGTCCCACTGAACTGACTTGAGTAGGACAAACAAGGTGGGTGAAATGATACCTTTTACTGGACAAATCTGATAGTGCAAGGAGTGTGGTTTGACCAATGGCCAATGGAAACTGCTACTTGCTGAATGCTTTTGGAAATTGGTGTTACTTTGGAGGATCAGACCCTAAAGTAAATGATGCTACTTAATGGTTGAGATATTTGCAGACCTTACCACTTGACATATAGGATCAGGGAGATGAATTATCACTGTGGCTAAATCTCTTCCCTCCTCTATTTTTCATCTTATTCTTTCTCTTTTAGTAACTTGCAATTTCAAGATAGTCACAGATCAAATAAACCAGTAATCTTCATCCTGCTTTTGCAGACAATGAAATGACCTCACAGAGAAGCTATGTGGCAAACAAAAGATTAGCATTTATTGTATGTAAACAAAGGAGGAGGTGATTTGTGTGAGAGGCAGGGAAATAGTTTGTATATGAATATTATGCTACCCAACCAGCCCTCTGAGAGATGGGGTCATATTCTTATCTCAGACCTTATTTGGACTGGGGTTTTGCCCTGATTTACAGGGCAGGGATGCAGTGTACCCTTAGCATAGACAAGAAGCTGGTGCCAGTGAAGTTTACCCATTTCAAGCTCCACATTGGAGTCAATAGGAGTTTGCTTGTCGATGCTAGAGGGTTGCATAATTACAACTGGCTGTGGTATTACCAATCCCAAGTGTTGAAAAATTATGAGGCAGACTCCGTTAGTATCCTGCTTAAATGCACTTACCCAATTTTTGTGTAGTTAATTGTCTACTTTGGTCACACTTTCAGTTATTTTCTGCACTTTTTGTAAATTGAAGTTCTTCCATTCAGCTGTGCTGAATTGGGCTGATGTTTTTAGAACAGTGTGGCCTATTCTTGCAAACACTTAAGCACATGACTGACTTCAACCAAATGACTTGTCCTACTGAAGTCATGCTGTTTTTCCTTCTGTTCTGACATAAGGACTGATTGGGCCTAAGTAGCATTGCCAAATTTCTAATCACACAAAACTAAACACCCTTGTTCCATTCTCTGCCTCTCTCCTTCTCTCAGGCCTGTCCTCCTTCACTCCAATCCCCCCTCCTGCTGATGCTTGTTCTCCATCTTCATTCGTTTGCTCATTTCACCAGGCTCTGGTATGGGGTTGGGATGTATGGGGAGGTGATGCCTTTGACTGGGAGCATAGGCCCTGGCATGGGTCCAGAAATGAGGGGTTCAGGATGTGGGAAGGGGCCCTGGACTTGGAGATCAGGGTGCAGGCTGTGGACAGGGGTTAGGGATGAGAGATTTGGGGTGCTGGAGGTGGCTCCAGATTGCAGAGTGGACCTAAGGGTGTGGGAGGGGCTCCAGGTTGAGGCAGGGAGTTGGAGTGTGGGCGGAGGTGCAGGCTCTGGGCTGGGGATGCGGATGGTGAGGTGAGGCCAGAAATGGGGGGTTCAAGGTCTAGAAAAGTTCTCCAGTATGGGGCAGGAGATTAGGCAGTGGGAAGGGGCGCAGGGAGCAGGCTCCATGTAGTGCTGGGTTGGGGATGGGGGCTCTCTGTTAGCAGCATCATATCCTTTGGCTCCTAGGTGAAGGTGTGGCCATGTGGTTCCCAGCCAATTAGAGCTGTGGTGCTAGTGTTTGTGGTGGAGGTGGCTCGCAGAGCCCCTCCAGACATTCCTCTATCTAAGAGCTCTGGGACATGTTGCCACTTCCAAGAACCCTGTGGAGCCAGGTAGAGAGCCCACCACCATCATCAACTGGGGCCCCTTTCAATCAGAAGTTTGAAAACTAGGCATCTGGCAACCCTACTAATGAACCCAGGTCATTTTATATATATAATATGCAGTTTTTAACTGATATTTAATGAATAATGTAATAATAAATAAATAATAATTTACATATAAATTATTATTTATTATTACATTATTCATTAAATATCAGTTAAAAACTGCACAAATGCATATACACAAGAACAATCCAGTGTTTTTACAACATCACGGTTCTTTCCCTAATGCATGAATGTTGTGAAGCTTAAAGTAATGTTTGTAAAAGCACTTCTGAGATCATGGGATGAAAAGTGAAATTACTATATATTTATTGTATATTTTACATATGTTTTTGTATATGTATATATACAGGTATATCTAATATGTGTTATGAGTATCATCATATATATATATATAAGTCATATATACTTCATGCTGCAGAATATTTTTAGAGCTTGATATTTGTAAAAGGATTTGCAAGTGTTTTCATCCAGTGGTCTCAAAGTGTTTTCATAAATATCAAGTTGTAAAAATATTTTACAGCTTACAATATATATCTTAGTAGCTAGATAGGATTGTGCATATCTTCTCTGTTTCTTCTCTCTCTTGGGGGCCTCTTGATAACAAGTAGGCCATCTGCATGTCACCGTCTTATTTGTGAGTCTGTTCATGGCTGATCAGTCCAATTCTGGAGCCGCAGATTATATCACAGAAAAGTCAGGTGCTAGTAGCTGGTGGAGGGGTATGGGGCAGTTTTTAACACTCTTTTCTTCTTCTCCACCTCTCCTTGTTTGCACTGCGGCGGGACCTCTCAAATTGCGCCACCCCTGCATGGATTACCGTTCTCCATTGGGGACAGTCTTGGGCAAGGTTCTCCCAAGTGTCGACACCGATGCTGCACTTTTTCATGGGTGCCTTCAGCATGTCCTTATGTCACTTCTGCTTGCCCCCCATGCTCCTCTGTCCTTCCTTCAACTTGGAAAACAGAATTTGTTTTGGGAGGCGCTGATCAGACATCCGAACCAAGTGACCAGTCCACCTAAGTTGTTGATGAATAATAATGGCTTCAATGATGGTTATGTTTGACTCCTCCAGGATGCTCATGTTCATGCACCTATCCTCCCAAGAGATATTTAGGATTCTCCTCAGGCAGCATTGATGATATTGTTGAAGTGCATATATACTGCATATTTATATAACAATTTTAGACAGATTATGCATAAACTGTGCACAATGATATGCAATTAAGGAGCTCACAGTATTTTGCACTTTCAAAACTCAATTAGCCACTACAGATAAAATGCCAAGTATTACACAACAAGTTTTATGCACAACTTTAACTTTATATTCTGAAATAGAATTGCAGCATCTCTCTTAGGGCTTGTCTGTACTTATTGTAAGAGCTGTGCTGTGGAGGTTCGTCTTGCAGGGTTTGATTTAGTCTAGTAAGGTCCCACTAAATCGAATACTCAGGGCACCCCCCTTGATGCTGGTATTCCTTGCAGTCCTGAGGAGTAAGGGAGGTAAATAGTAGAGGTTCTCCTGTTGACCACCTGCTGTGGAGACCAAATTAATGTAAGGTATGGGGACTCCAGCTATGCAATTCACATTGTGCATATTCCATCTATTTTCTCCTTTAGTGTAGACCTGGCCTAAAGTGAAAGAAGGTATGTGGTTTTGTGTGCTACAGCTCCCAATCTGGAGAAAGGTATTTTAAGGAATTCAGGAGAGATTGGTTCTATTGTTTTTCTTGGTTCCATTCTTTTTTTTTTTTGTTTGTTTTTTGCTTCTTCATAGGGCTGCAATTTTTCCTTGCAGTTTTTTCCTGCAGGGGCACTGAGTCTTGGTTACACCTCTCCAGAGACCAGAGGCTCAGAGTTAGTCTCCCTGCTGTTCCAGCAAGAATACAATAGAAGCTTGTCTTGGCTTTCTGTTTTTTTTTCAAACGCGTGTGGCGTGATTGACAAGTGCCTCAGCCAACAGAAAACTGCACCGAAGTTGGATGTGTCCAATAGACACAAAAAAAAGTGGCTGTGGGAAGGCTTTCCTTCCTTCCTGACTCCTGTGGTTTTGCAACATGCTGAAGCGGCTCCGTCCAGACTGAACTCCGTTCAGCTGAAGTTTCGGAGGGATTTTCTTCTTGAGTGCCTGGATGGTGAGGCTCCAGCAGCAGAGCGGCTGCAGAGTGGCTTTGGAAGGCTCCTGCTAGAGGGAGGTGTGTTTCCTGCCTTCTTATAACCTACTCACGCAATCCCAGCTTGAATCCAGGCAGCGGGAGAGCGCGCCACTGGGAAGAAAGCAAAGGGAAGAGAAAAGCTGCTTTTACTTGGAGTTGATCTCTTTTTGTAGGACACTCTCCTCCCCAGCCATGTTTTCCCATTAATGGGAGCTTAGTCCCTGCGTCTGGGGGACGTCAAGAATCTTTGGATCCCCGTTGCACTTCTTGCCTGATTTTGCACAAGGGAAAAAAAGGAAACACGTCGAGTGTGAGAACCATTAATTGAGATCTTTCATCCGAGACCGGAATGCAGTGGTTGGATGGCTGCTTTTGCCTCCCAAGGCAGAAGGGGACTGGAGTTTCCTGTGCCCGTATGGGACTGACAAGCAGAATTTGTACTTAGAAAATTGCACTAGGGCAGAGGAAACTTTTGAAGGTCTCTTCCTTTTTGCCGCTCTTAAGTAAGCCACGTTCTTTCTTGCAGGGAAGCCAGGCACGTCTGATCTGACTCTAACTGGGATTTTTATATATCGATTTTGAGTGCTTGTATTTAAAAACGTATCGAGCCATAAATTCGGACCACGTAATTCCCCGATATCAAACTGTACTATTTTCATTTTAAAATGTCTTCCCTCCTCTCGCCTGCTTTATCGACACTGAGGATGAAGGATTTGCAGTGAAAACTTCTTGAAGTGCGACATCTCTGTCCTCTACTGTGAAGCCAGCCTGTTAAATCGTGTGCTGCGGTCACCGCTCCAGAATCCAGTGTTCTGCTCTTTAAGCCCTGGGGTAAAAAGAGCACAAAGAGAAAATACTGTTGGCACCAAGGCATCTTTTGTGCAGCTGACCCAAAGAGCTGCAAGTGTCCCTTCAGTTTGGGGAAAACGAAGAAAATTCTTTTGTCTCCAGCTTATTAGTAGGTAAGAGTGTGTCTGGCATGGCGGAGTCTGCGTTATTTGTGATAGAATGAACCTAGGTCTAAGAGATTTTGTTCTCTTCTCTTCTGTAAGTTTTTTCACCCATCACTGGGGCATCTCAGGAGCTGGTGTTAGTATTTGAATCTTCACCTTCTGTGAATATCTAAACTATTTCTTGCAAAATTGTCTGAAAGTGCACCAGTGACATTTTGCTTGCCCTGGGTGACAGGACAAGTAGAATTTTGCAGGGATTTTGCACAACGCTCTGATTAACAACAGTGGCATTTCTGGTTTTCTGGCATTTCTGTGGCAAAAGAAAGTATTTGAATTTACATTTAAAATATTCTGCTTTTCCTCTTTTACAGAGAAATACCCTGGGGTGGATGGGTGTGCGTGTAAAATAAATAAATAAATCTTGGCTTCCATACTTTATTAATTTCCTGTTGTTGCATTGTGATTAGTTAGTGTGAAGTGTTTAAAGTGTTTTGTTCTCTGTTGTGCTTATCAAATATTGGTCACCAGTGCTCAAGGTTGAGTGAATCTTTGTAAGTGTATTACAATGTATTATTTATTAGGCGTGGTTGGTGAACTTGGCACTGTACTGAAGCTATCTGTAGCTGGGAACTGTGCCTCTTGGACTTTCATTCTAAGTAAGATGAACAGTTCTATAGGGAGGTGCATGGGGAATGGCTGGATGAAAGCCCAGTCTTATAGTGTGGTAACTACTTTCTGTGGCATGCTGCTTTCTTTAGTGAGTTTGTATTAATCCATGGTGCACATGCACTGGTGATTTAGCTATGAGAACTATTTCATGTGCTTCTAGTTTTTCTTTTCCCTCTTCTCTACACCTATTGTCACTTCCTCCAAAACTGTGGGATTCTATCTGGAGTATACCAGTAGTGTTTTATTCACTGAGGATTCATGTTCCATGTTGAAATGCAAAGTGTCCCCATAGAACAGTTCTAGCTGCTGCTGTGTCATTCACTGTACTTAGTGCTATGTTCTTCTCCACTATTGTGGTATTTCCCTAAGGATAACACAGAAAATTACAAGTTTTGGTTTGCCACATCTCCTTCGTAAGGTCCCTTTCTTTCTGGAATGGTGTGTGTGTGGAAGGGGAGTGAAAAAAGGTTTGTTATCCCACCACCACAGAATGGACAATTGTCGGTGTCCTCTAAATAGGTGGATCTCCTTTCACATTAGGAGACCCAGCTTTTCAAGGAAGCAGCATTGATGCCAGACTGGAAATTCAGTTGCAGAATGGTAGGGTGCACAGGGGAGCATACTACAGAGTGCGACTGCTATTTTGTTCCACATCTGCCACCTCATATTTATTCTGTACGTGAAGGCTGCCTACCCCTGGAGCCCTGAGTCAAGTCCCAGGAAGCATTCAGTAGATCTGGTGCTGTTTTGCTTTTCTAAAATGGAACTTGACATTGTTGTCTCTCTTTTGCTCATGGAAATGGAGCAAAGAATATTGCGCTTTGCTACTTTGGCAGTATAGTGACTGTGAATTGATCCTGTGGTCCACATGTAGTGCAGAATAGAAGATCTGAGTGAGGAGGCCATCCTCTTATCTTTTAATTTGAAGGTATAAAATCTCACTGCAGGTTGAACCTCTCTTGTCCATCACCCTTGGGACCTGACTGGTGCCAGACAAGAGAATATGCCAGACAATGGGCATTACCAACACTTCCACTGCTCACTGGGCTCTTTGAGGACATTTAGGGGTAAATTAGAGCTAAATAACAGCACAGAACACTGGGAGCCTAAAATGGTGGCTTGTAAACAAACTTTGTGGGACCACTGGAAATTTGGTCACATCCATGATAAGTGGTCGTCTGACTAACTAAAAATCCTACTGGATTACAGATGTTGCCAGATGAGAGAGTTGTGGATTAGAGAGGTTCAACCTGTAGTACGTAGTGTACTTAAAAGGGCAACTGATTTTGGAACACTCAAGGTCAGAGGATCACATTCCACATGTTATTAGATTGGAATACCTGTACCAGGTTATAGCATAAATGCTTGATCCATATGGAAGGTGTTGGTAAGTATTTTTATCTCTGCCCCCAGCATCTTCTGAAGATACTGTGTAGTGAAAGTGTCTCTGGAGAATTATGTTTTTACTTCTTCATTATACTGAAGTGATATATGGCAGCACTTCTATGGTACTTTATTGGTGAATTCCCACTGAGTTCACATGGTGGTGTATATGCCAGCCACATTAATAGTCAAGGGCACTAATGTTATTAAATACAAAATGACATACAATATGCAGGCTCTTTAAGTTGGGTTTAACAATTTATGTACTCATCACTAGCTGTCAGGGATACTTCCAGGATAAAGACGATTTATGGGTGTTAATGAATCATTGATTTATGTACTTTCAGGTATACCCTACCACCAGCCATTTGCATTGTAAAAAATATTAAGACTCTGAGTAGGAGTGCAGAGAATTAAATGTTTTTTCTTTTCTCCATTCTCTGCCTTCTGTATAAACAAACTATTTCATATGATATTTAATAGTGAGGCTGCGGTGTTTCATTTTGCATTAGTATTTGATCTAAATTAAAAAAAACCTGATTCTAAACACCTGTAAACATAGGGGTAGGAAAAGCACATCCTTATTCTTGACATGTAGTTCTAGGCTTGATAAACATTCCCACTCTTGGATTATATTCTCTCTCTAAGTAATAATGTAAAAATAAGCAAGAGGCCCTCTTTTGTCTCCCCCAGCCATCTCGAGCTCTAATGGTATATCCTGTTTTCTCAGACTTCTGGTGCTAACGCTAGATGTTCATTGACTGTAGAATTCTCGTGGAAGATTCTCTAAGGGTAATAGCCTTACAGAGTTTTTCTGTTATTGTGGATGATGTGGATGAGAGTGGAATTTCCTTGTTGCTAGTGTTTGCTGTGAGGTATGCCCCTTCCATAGAGACCAAGTGTTTGTAATACTGTAAGCACAATCTTGCATAGTGACTGGCAGTAAGGTAGAAGGTTCTTTCTCTCCTCATAGCCAGTTGAAACATAATAAAAATGTGGCCCTCTTGGCTGTTCAGATAAGTGTTCCAGACTGCTGGTGGCTATAGCTCTGAAGTGCCACTAGGCAGTACACGTCAAACCTCTGAAATCTGGAACTTCCTGGTCCAGCAACATCTGTGGTCCATCAGGACCATGAATGTTGCCAGGTCAGAGAGCACCGGTGACCAGGAGTGGAGGCTAGCTGAGAGTCCTGTGGCGGAGGCTGGGGTCGCAGGGAGCCAGCAGGAGCTGGGGCTGTGGGAAGCTGGCAGAAGAAGCAGGGGTCAGCAGAAGCCAAGACTAGGGGAAGCCGGCAGGCTGGGGCTGTAGAGAGCCGGGACCGGCAGCAGGCGGGACCATGCAGAGCCAAGGCTGAAGCGAGGGCAGCGGGAGTGGGGGCTTTTTCTTCCAAAGGAGTCCTGTCTACACTGCTTGTTTTCAACCCCGAAAACAGCACTTTCGGAACAGCAAGTTGCTACCATTATGCAAATGAGATGCACAATATGTAAATCAGCACCTCATTTGTATTTCCAGTTGGCTGCATTTACATTCCCCTTCCGAAAGGCAAATGTAGCATTGATGCAGCCAGGCTGCAGCTGAGGAGCTGCAAGGGGCTCTTTAATGTGTCTTCCACTGCTTTTAGCAGCACATGATAATTTAATTATCATGTGTGATTTAATTATTAACCAATCATGATGCTTTTACTGTGTAACTGATCAGTTGTAGTTGAAATGACAAATTCAAATTATTCTGGCTCTTTTGAGTATTGTTGATTGCTCACTTGGCACCTGAGCTGCTGAGGTCTGTGTCACTGCTTTAGGTCATTGTCTTTTATGAGAGAGGAGGCAAATGCCTTTCTTTGAATCCAGACTGGTGACGTGATCCACGAACTTATTAAGGTCTATTAAGAGAAAAAGAGCACACATCCCAAAACTGCTTTGGAATGCAGTGCCAGCCACACACAGTAAATCCATTGGCAGCCCAGTGCTATGGAGATAGCTTCAGTTCTTGTAAAAAAATTTGTTTTGTCCTTCAAGTATTTTCTAGTCTACATTTACCACTTAGATTGACAATTTGTCCTTATGAAAACGTTGCAGTTAAGTGCAGTAGAAGACACCATAATAATGTATGTCTGTAATTTTGCATACAACTCAGCCTGGCAAAACTGTCATGAAACTTCAGCTGCTCAGGCAAAGATTCCTTAACTTTCCTGGGGTGACAGGAGACAGAAAAGTGAAAGAATCATAAGACCAATTAAAGTTTGAGTTTGCAGTATAATATTTACTTTTCTTCTCTGTTAAATTCTTCCCAGTGAAGTTTTGCATAACTGTTGTAATTTTCCTTTCGACACCCAGGCATATTTTCTAAATAACAACTTATTAAATCTTACCTTTATGAGTATGTTGTGTATATCGATAGCCGAACAAAATAAAACAGCAATCATGTAGCACTTTGAAGACTAACAAAATGATTTATTTAGCAATGAGCTTTTGTGGGACAGATGCACATCTTCACATCTATAGAATTTCCAGTCCAGACCCAGATATGTGGTACAGAGGTCCAAATAATTGCAATAAAAACTGACAAATCAAATGCATGAACTGAAGGAGGGAGGTTAAGGTGGGGGATGTTATGTGTCTGGTCAGAGATCATTAGGAACATCAAGGAAGGGAAGCAGTCCTTGTAATGTGTGGGGTAATTGCTGTCTTTGTTTGTAACAAATGTTAATGTATCAAATTTGAATATGAAGCCTAGTTCACAAATCTCCCTATGTAATCTGTTTTTAAAGCCTCTTCGTTGTAGGACGCATATTCTCACGTTTTCAACAGAATGGCCCACTCCATTGAAATACTCGCTGACCGACTTATGTGTATTGAGATTCCTGATGTCTGCTCAGTTCCATTCATTCTTTGGCAAGGTGTTTGCCTGGTTTGTCCAATGTACATTGTAGAGGGGCATTGCTGGCACATAATGGCAAACACTTTGTCAAAGGCAAATGGACAAAGAGCAGAAATCAGGAATATCAATACCCATAAGCTGGGCAGCGAGCATTTCAGTGGACTGGGCCATCCTGTTAAAGACCTGAGAATATGCATCCTACAACAAAGAGCTTTAAAAACAGATTATATAGGGAGACTTGTGAACTGGGTTTCATATTCAAATTCAATACATCAACACCGTATGAACAAAGACAGCAATTACCTCACACATTACAAGGACTGCTTCCCTTCTTTGATGTTCCTAATGATCTCAGACCAGACACGTAACATCCCCCACCGTGACCCTGCTCCTTCAGTTCGTGCATTTGATTTGTCAGTTTTTATTGCAATTTTTTGGACCTCTGTACTATATATCTAGGTCTGGACTGGAAATTCTACAGATCTGAAGAAGTGGGTCTGTTCCAGGAAAGCTCATCATTGAATAAATCATTGTGTTAGTCTTTAATGTGCTACATGACTGCTGTTTTGTTTTTTTAGAATACAGACTAACATGGCTATCTCTCTGTTAATATTGATAGCCATTAATATGAGAACCAAACAGTTGACCTTCCTGAGAGATTGGTGAATGAGGAATGAAAGAGAGGCTTTGATCCGTGAAAGTCAAAAACAAACAAATACACAGTTGTTTCACCGTGAGTGGAGAAATATAGAATGCCATGAATTTTGTTTTTAAAATTGTGTATTAAGTGTTGCATGCTATGGTGATCTGTCGGTTAATGAGGCCTATGTGCAGGAATCTTGCACAGTGATATAGTGGTGGAAAGTCAGTCCTAAGCCACACATAATAGAATTAACATGTCATGTTGTGGTGAGCAAATTTGTGTGTTGACAGTTCAGTGATGAAAAAGTAAGTGCACTCTCCCGGCTTGTGAACAGCCAGATCATCATCACTTGTTTTCCTTAATGGTCCAAAGAGTTGTTCTGCAGAGGATGCTTAGAACAAACACTACCATTCAGGCCTCTGAAGCCTTCTACTTCCCAGAGCGATTTGTGCCTATTTTACATCTGAGGTTACGTCCGTACTACGAAATTAATTCAGTTTTTAACCTTGTTCTTATAACTTCGAATTTAAGTGTCCGCAAATCTTGAAATTTAGCCATCGTTTTTCCATGTTGATTTCCATGTCCCCATTGCCCTATGCATGTTCGACAGTGTGAGCAGTGCATTATGGGTACCTATCCCACAGTGCCTTAGCCCCGGTTGCTTGTGGGTGTTTCATGTTAGAATCCCAAAATGCAAAGCACCGTCCCAGAATTCAGAGCACCCTGTAACAGGATTCAGACCTCCCCCAAACCCACCCAGGTTCCCTGTGCTACCTGTTCCCTGTGGACATTAGCATAGCTGCTCATTGCTACGCCATCAGCCCTGTCCACTCTCATCTGGTTCCATCAGCTGCACGTCAGGACCTTTATATTTGCAGGCCTGGGCGCTGCAGAATTCAAATTCACATTCTAATTCAGTCAAAAATTCATGGGCTTCCTGTGACCTTCTTCCTGAGCACCTAAATGGAGAACAGCATAGAAGGATGCGGCCATACATGGAGAGTCACCGCGTAGCTTTGTGGGATACATACAGGACACGTCTGGAGGCTAATTTGAATTGAAGATATGGCGCTTCCACACAATTTTAAATTAGAAATTGACGCTATGCTCATCCCATAATAATGACATTTTGTTATCGGTATTAGGCCTCCCTAGTTTGAGCTAATGGTATTTACAGTGAAGACATTTTAATATTGAGCTAACGCCTTTAAATTCGATTTTACCTTGTAGTGTAGACGCACCCTGAATAGCAAACTTCTCGTTTAAAAATAGAAGAAGCTGTTTAATACTGCCTGAGATTCTGAATCATTAAGGACTTACGCATATAAGTTTGAATAACAACTATATTTTGGAACAAAATACATGAAAATCATAGGGGGCTTGGACTATTTTTTCATTGTTTTTCCTGCAACCACTGTGAATGGATAAAAAAATGCAGCAATAGTAGTTAGCATATAAAACTAGGATGTTGCTAAGGTACACTGATTTAACTAAGTGGATTTAAAACTCTCTTTCTCGTAAAACTGGTTTAAACCCCAAATATGAAGACACTTAAATCAGTTTAATTCTTGATTTAAGTTGTGCTGGTAAATTATGGAGCTAAAGTAAATGGATATAAGCCAGATGTAATATGATTTAATACTCTTTTCGTCAGTTTAATCAGTTCTGTTTATACCAAATTGACTTTAACAGCCAATTCTAGTTAAACTGGTGCAAGTTTTGTGTGTAAACAAGGTTTCTCATTTCTTGCATCCTTGAGCAAAGTCACCTAGGCCAGCTCTATGTTTTAAATGGTTTGTTGGTATTACTATACTGGCAAAATCTCCAAGTGGTAGATGACCTGTATTGGCAAGCAAATCTTTTGCCAACACAGCTTATACCAGTTCCCTGTGCAAAATAAGTTTGCAAGCAAAAGCAAGTTTTTGCTATTATAATTGCAAACTCTCTGGGGCTTTTTTGAACATAGCTATATATTGTCAAAAAATATCACTCACATAACTGCCATAGCTATGCTGGCAAAACATTAAGGAACAGATCAGGACTTCACCACTCAGTGCTTCAATTTACCCATCTGTAAAGCAGGTACAATAACATTCCCTTCTAAGGGATTTTGAGGCTTAATATCCATAGAATACTTAAAAATGCAAATTGCACGTTATTACAACGAAAGAAAAATGCATATCAGTTTTATAACAATCTGACTTTTTAAACATTAAACAGGCTCTTGAGCCAGCTTTCAATTAGCACCTAATATGACTGGTGCCACATAACAGGCCTGTCTGTGACCTAGGGTTGTCTCAGTACTGTCCTAACCAAGACTGGTTATAGTCCCTGAGGAGGAGACAAGGGTTTATAATTGCTCAGGATATATTTATAATCTTTTAGTTTTCTGAATAATTTACAAAGTTGCCAATACTTAGTAGTAGACAGATAAACATATATTTATTTGGCTTCTTTCTCCAAATAAAAAGTGAAGGGCCAAATTCTACCCACACTCTGCCAGTAATTATTTCACTTTAGTGATGACTGTGAACTCAAGTGCTTCTCATCATTAACAGGGCTTTTAGAATCTGGCCTTAAACAAGATTATTACAGTGATATATGGGCAAAATCCAGGGAATTAATTGTGTGCTGACATCAGACCATGGCAAAGTTCTTCACCCGCCACAGCCACAGCCAGTTTTTAGAGATCTACAGTAACTGAATTTTTTGGCATATTATAGTGTTCTATTAGGAAAAACTACCTTAGAATGGCAAGTAGCATAACATGTAACTAGTTAGATAATGCTTTTTCATGGTCCCTGCCTCTTATGTTGTAGGAAGAGATTCTGCTTTTTTAAACTGTAGAATTTGATTCTGACCTTTTTATCTAATGCACAGCGTAACATTTTGATCCTATTTAGAGGGGCAAATGGACTACCTTAAACGTTTTGCTCGGTCTTGATAATGCGGGTGAGATTGATTTATGTGTTCGAAGATTTTATTTTAACCTCACATGGTTTTCATTACTTGAAAATCCAAAGGAGAGGCCTGGACTAAATCAGCAAAGGAATGGAGAAACCACACAATGAAATGAAAATGACGCTGGTGCATGCTTGGGATATTTGTGGGATGGGTCTGCTGACGACAGAAGCCTGAGTACTAGGAGCAGTCAGGAGTTAAATGTCTTTTTTTTTTTTTTTTTTTAAAGTAAATGTTGAATTCAAAAGGCAATTTGGGTTTCACAGTTCACAAGACTGCTCTGAAAGAACTGAAGAATTGTTGAAATCAGGGGAGTTCAACAAGAATGAATCTGATCCAATAGATGTTTGCAAAGTTCACCAATAACCTTAATGTGGTTTAAGACTGGGTGTTAGAAAACTTGAACTAGTGTAAGTGAATCCATTCAAAATTGATCTAGCTAAACCATGCAAGTGTTGATGGCAAAATCCTGGCCCTATGGAAGTCAACAGTAAAATTCCCATTCACTTCAGTGAAATCAGGATATTATCCTACGTCCACGGTGTCCAATACACTTTCTGTTTGCCACATGTGGCAAACTAGATACTGTGGTGTGGTGAAATGCGGCTCATTAGTGCTGCACACGTGGAGTACCCTCTGCTCACTCTGTGCACACACCCCATCACTGGGTGGAGCAAGCGCACGGCAGCAACAGCGGCGCTGGTTCCACATTGTGGCTCTGGCATGGAGCTTCAGGTTCTTCCAGCCCTGGTGGCTGCATCCCATGGCAGCAACAGCTCCAGCCGTGGCAGCAGCTTACGCAGCGGTGACTGCTCCGCTGTCCTAGATGTACAGGAATTACTGTGTCTCTTGCTAAACAGTGGTCTTTGTGTACATTGCAGGAGCAGTGTCGGAGAACACACGAAGAAATAACAGTACAGTAAACCCTCAAGTTACATGGAGGTTGCGTTTCTGTAGCCCCCACATAACTCGAATTTTCACACAAGGCAAGGAGAGCTGGGAACTAGGCTGATGCTTGGTTCCCGGCTCCCTGCTGCTTAGGGGATCCGGGAAACTGACCAGCCATGAGTTGGTCAGTTTCCCAGGTCCTGTAAGTGGGCAGGTGGCAACCAGGCTAAGAGCCTTCTCCCTCCCTTCCACCAGCCCTGGAGGGAGAAGGCTCCATCTGTGGGGCTGGGAGAAAGGAGGGAGAACGCTTTTAGGCTCTGCTCCAGCCAGGGGGTTGTGGGGTCTCCCCACAGTACTCCCCCACCCCACACCCATCTCATAAATGTTAGATGCATGCATGTTGAATGGATGTATCTTGAGGGATTACTGTATAGGACAAGAAGTGAAGAATATCACATCCGCTGAAAACAGCTGGATACATTTTAAGTCAGTATCTTGCAATTTGACCAAGGTTAGCAATGCTCCTTACCTATTTGAGCAGTACCATTAAGTTTGGGTTTCCAGTATTGTTGGGGAACTCTTGGGTCCCTCATAACCCCCTTTTTATTGAAATATTAAAAACAAGTCCAGGAAACATTTCCATTTATACTGCGTTTCGTAAAGTATTTCCTGCTTCTTGTTTAAAATAAAAATACTAAATTATATTGTGTTAAAATTACTTGATAGAAGCCTTATGAAAAACTGATATTTTGTGATGAAAAACATAAAGTGGGAATGTGGGTAGTCTTCTTATTTCTCCTTCGATCAGGCTCCTGAGGACCCTCTGACCTATACTGATGATATGATTCAGTTTTTATTAGGTGAGTGTACATAGGGTTTTCTCTCTGTGCTTTCTGTTCAGGCTTGTGGAGCTTTTCTTTATTTCCCTCTGACCCTCTTCGCTGTGGTGTGACTGGAGAGGAAAATATTTAGCCATTCTCATCCAAGTGATGTGATTATTGCCAAGAGTGTATTTGTGAGTTTTATCACTCCTGAGCCCCTTGCTGCAGTATTGGAGTGCCTGATGATCTAATGCTAAAAGCGCGTATGTAATTTGCATGATTCCAGGTGGTGTTACTTCTTGCTTTTAGCTAAAAGGAGGAAGTTTTCCTCCTTTGTGTAGTGACTATGTCTCTTTGGTATGAAGATGTGTAATGCTGGCACTGATACATGCACCTGCTTGGTGCCACACCTGCAGGATCACCTGAGAGACAGTCTGCAATCACAAGCAACTGAAAAAGGGATAGGCATTCTAAGCTAGGGAAGCACATGTTAGGCAACACCATATAAAGCACGTATATATTTTAGGAACAGACAATAATAACAAAACAAAATAAAGCCAGCAAAAAAGTCACTGTGATATGTAATTTAACATGATTTCTTGGAATGCTGCAAATATAAAGTCAACAGTTGCAGTGAAGGAATGCAGACCTGAATGGTTGTGTCTCAGTCTCAGCGCTTTCATGGTGTTTACTATTGGGTGCTGTACTTTGAAATTTAATTGGGAGTAATTGTGCTCTGTTCAGATGCAGATAGTAAAATATTACCAGAACTATGAGGATTTGTGTGTGCATGCCCCTGGGGTTTTGGTTGTTGGCACCAGAGAACAGGCACACCTGTAAAACCTTTATTCTCAAGGGCAATTCTTCTTCTCCTGTTACGAATGTTTAGTTAGGGCCTGCATCAGGAGTTCTGGTACCTTGGCAGAAGTGGGGAGTCCTCAAAGCCCTCATTCTCCTGACTATCAGCCCCTGGTCAGACTGGAAGTTAGAGCTGGGCTATGGTAAACCATTAAGACCTGCCAACTATCGTTTGTCCCTACCACCTGGATGCACTTCCCAGGACACGTGGTGGGTCCAGGGTTTCCCACAATGTTCTGGCCTGGCCAGGGAGTGGGGTGTCCAGGAAGAGAAGTAGGGGTGAGGACACTGAGAGTGCTCTGAACAGGGAGAGGCTGGCAGGGGCATCACTTTGCGATGGTGGAGCTGGTGATCTCTACCACCATGAAGCACAGCAACTGCCTATGCTGCTCTGCACCCGCTCAAGGCTTGGGGCCATGTCCAGGCTGGATGCTAAGGGCAAGCTTGCTTCCTCTGCTACAGATGACTCAGAATGTGAGCTATCTCCCTTCCCCCAAACCGTTTGTGGACCCCCATCAAAGCCAGTTCTACTTTCGATGATGATTTTTATTTCTTGGACACCCTGCAGTGCTCTCACAGACCCCAGGTTGGGAACCACTGAACTAATCACTGTTTGTCTCTGTGCTTTTATCCTGTCCTATCTAAGGTATCTTTTATCCTTTATGGCTCCTGTTTATTTAAACACTTCTTGAGATACCTTTTAATTTCTGACTCAGTTAAAGACACTCACCTTCATGCTAAGCATCTGCTTACCTTTCTTCTGGAGCCAACAAGGGGAAACAGGCGATATCTGATGCCACAGAAATTTAAGAGTTGTTTACAGAGAACCAAATCATATCTACTTGTGCCAGCCTTTGAGGGAGGATCTGCATCATATCTACATCGCTGAAGAAATACACTGCAGCCCGAGTGAGCAAAGCCATTGGGCCATGTGGAAATGTTGTAGTTCACTTAAAAGTGGCTGAAAATATGGAGCTTGTGATTCCATAAAGCCATTAGATTATGTATTATTTGTTCGAATGGAACGGGATTGATCATTAACACTGAATGTGCTTAACTGTACTCCAGTCTTTCCAAGGCGGATGTGAACCTGTTCTTATCCCACCTGATGTGGTAGCTAATTAGCTTCTTGGCTAAGCAGTAATTCTGGACAAGTGTGTACAGGCAGCATTCACAGGGAAGCTTTACATTTCATTTTCACAAGCAGAAATTAGATGCATCCATTCACCTGTGTTCTTCCTAGTGCTGCAGCTTCTCCACACAGGGTAATATGTAGCTGCTATACCATTGTAGCCACTTCTCAAGAATGGGTGAACATTTCACTTGCTGTTTTATTTTAATAATGCAGGCAAATGTCAGCGATGCACAGAGATGCACTGCTGGGTTTCCTGGTAGCCAAACCATGTGGTTATTTTAAATTCTTTACTAAACATGAGAGACTGACAAGGGATTCCTAAGGTATACTTCTTTGGGGGTTTTTGCTTTTGCATGTGTGAAGTGAGAATTTTTGATTTGCGCTGGACGTTGGTGAAAGAATTGCTAAAAACTGTCAGCATAGATGCCACCTGGGGAGTTCACCTCTCATCAGCCCCTTGCAGCAGAACTGTACTCTAGAACTGTGCACTTTCTTTGGAAAGGTGTTTCTAGCCTGTATGGTGGAAAGCAAATGACGTTGCAGGCTGTCTTAAACAGTGCTAAATAGAGTGAACTGCCTTGTTCTTCCTCATAGTAAAGCTGAAACCTGAAGCTGACAGTTGAAACGGCCGTGTGAATTACTTCATAGCCAGTCTTTTTGGTGTAGCTACCATATAATGTGATTAAGACCAAACTTCCAGCTTCCCATGCCTTGGCAAGTACCAAAACCTCCAGCTTCCCTTTCCCAACTTGTAACACCCTTGTGTGTTTTTACTGCATGAATCTTTGCCATTTTGAAAACTGAAAATATTGGGAGAGCATAAATAGAAGTTAGTACCCAAATAAATAACACACAAACTCTAGTACTGATTGTACTGGTCATTTTCATGTTTAATTACATAAAACGCTCTATATGGGTATGCTGTAGTATTTGAAGCATTCTGCACAAGACCACTTCAGAATCCAAGGATCTTGCCAGAGAAGCAAGTTGCACAAAGCCCTCTTTTTGAGTGATAATTACATGTGGTGTAACTAACAAAGTTGGGTTAGCAGTAACATTGCTAACAACTGGAGTTCGAAGAAGGCTGGATCGGTTGGCTAAAGCATTCCTATAGTATAACCGGCTTTGTCATGTCCCAGTTTTTCAGGGATGCTTCCTAATTTGGGCCAGAAGCGCAGGTCAATTATTTAGTGTTCCTTAATCACAGCTGGTGGGTGTTTTCTTCTTTTTCCTCCTCCTCCTCCACTGAAATGTGTATGTTTGTTCTGTTTATTGGGTCAATACAAGAAGCTAGTGTTGGGTGGTATAGAAGGTTGTGTATGAAATAACTAATGATACTTTATACTTCTTCAGGAATATTAGAGAGTGTTAGACACACACAGATTGAACTGCTCCCTTGAGAAATCTTTTAAACTAAGAAACAGGATTTATGGAATTTGCCCTAAAAAGACTTTGTTCTTTTTAACAGGAAGATTTGCCCACTTGACACCAAAGAAGTACTGTAGTTGGTGGAAAGACGGCATCATATTACATGATAAAAGCCTTTTTGTGCTCTCATAAAAAAGATTGCTTAGGGCAATTTGGTAAAAAGGGAATAAATGATGATATTGGTATGAATGGGACTAAGGGTCCTTGAACTTAAATTGTGCAATACTGGGAAAAGAGGCTGGAAATTACTTTAGTTATCTGCTATCTTAAAGCATGGGTTTTGAAGGAGCTCTTGCTGCATATTTTTAGCATCTGTTTTCAATACATCCCTCTTAAATTAAGTCACTTGTTAAGAATTTGACACTAGGTGTTAGTTCTTAGCCTCCATCTTGCATCTAGCACAACACAGACTTGTTCCAGAGTTAGACTGAATTGAAATTGCTGCTGACACCCTCAGTAAACTTGCAGATCTGAGATGGTTTGGGTGTGGGTGTGTGCCATAATACGACTGAGACAGAACCATTCAGGTCTGCATTCCTTCACAGCGTCTGTTGACTTTGTATTTGCAACATTCCAGGAAATCATATTAAATTACATATCACGGTGACTTATTTTGGTTTTTTGCTTGCTTTATTTTGTCTGTTCTTAAAATATGTATGTGCTTTATATACAACTGTGTGTTCCACTTCCTTTGCATTGATTCACTCACTCTTCAAAGAACCTCAGAAGAATGCACCCAGGAAATTAGGTTCCAATTCATATATGTGTATGTGGGGGGACGGGAGAATTTTATGTTGACAGAAATGTAGGAGTTAGATCTGATTTTTGTCTCCCTCTAGTTTCAAAGATATAAAATATTTTAAATTGCTTTTCATCCCAAAGGGCAAAGAAAGATGCTAAAGACCAGGATTTGGCTGGTAAATTTGGTCTCTGCCACATATTTCTGGAGAAGGAATAATTCTTAACTTTCCTCACGGGGATATGATGATGCCTAATTATTTAATGACTGTGAAGTGGTTTTCAGGTCTTCTGATGGAAGGTACTATATTTACTATTGACATATTTGTACAGTACCATTGAAAGGCCGCCAAGAGGGCATCTGCAGGTTTCATTCCTGCTACAAAGAAAGCCAGTGGATTGAAAGAATTATGGAGTTTTTATCACTGCTTCTCTTGGGGGCACAAGGAGGACAGTGCGTGATTTGGCAAACGTTTTCAAGGCAGAAAACTAATTATTAAGAAGTGTCTGGAGTTGGATGTTAATAGGAAAGCAAACAAATCCTTAGTTAGGTTCAGGAGACGAGGGGAGTAAATGAAGGACTGAGGAGCATGAAGTATCAAGTTTTGTAAATCCTGGTGTCCTAACTGCTGGTTAAAATATTCTCTCTTTTTCAGATTTTTGTGGGACTGAAGAGAGCGGCAAGTGATCCCAATCACTGAAAGGACTGAAACCATTTCTGAGTGGACATTTTGGAGGTGTCTCCTCATGTGTCAGAATTGCTCCTCCTGACTGAGCAAGTCAAAGAGACAGAAATAAGGTACATGCCATAGTGTGTACATTGTACATGTGTCAGTATCTGAATTAGGCTTTATGGAATAGGGTGTGCTCTAATTTGCTTTCTAGTAGACTCTGGAGAAGAAGCTTCACTCATGACAGTACATTGTAAGCAGGAATTTGTAGCTGATACATCTACACTGTAAGCTGTCATGACAAAACAGAAGAAGCTTGATAGACACGTAGTTAAGACACAGAAAGAAGAAGGATTCATAAGTGTCTGGAGACCTTTATTCTTTCCCTGTCTCTGCCACAGACTGTTCCAGTGGTAACAAGCTACTTTTGGTCACACTTTCAAAAAATGACCCTAGATTTGGGGTGTGTCAATTCTTGCATGCCCAAAAATGGACATCTTGGGCCTGGTTTTCAGAAGTGCTGAGTACTTGCAACTCTAGTGGGAGGTTGAATAGCTTTGTCCCCTGTACTTCGGCTTACTGACCATCGAGGCCTTACTTAGTAGGTACTCAGCCTTCATCGTTGAATTTCTTAAGTGGTAATCACAATGTTTCTCCTTTTGAACTCAGACTTAAATTCAAGGGATGGATTTTGTGGGCCTCAATCAGATGATTCTCCCTCCCCTCCTCCGTATTTGTGGGTCTGCAAGTGATGACATTTCAATCGCTAACGACTTTCCTATGCCTATGTGTCAGGAAGCTAGGTGTCTAAATTAAATGAATGAAACCATTGTATAGTAGTGGGTGCAAAGGAGGGACTGGGCTTTTAAAAACCTGCCCCCAAACATACAGCTACTCTACCAATTATCTAGTCAAGTGTTCATTAGTTTACTTGCATTGTTCTAGTGAAGGGGATTCTCCTTCACTCTCAGCTTATATCTTGGGGTTTTTTTCCTTTACATGTATCAGACTATTTGCTGAGTTCCCAACTTTTTCTTGGTTTTAGTTTACATAGCAAAAGTGGGAACCATAATTTACCATTAGAAAGAATTGGTGTAGTGTAGTCAGGGCTCAGGCATCACGCTGCAAATTATAGATCTCTTTTTTGCCAATAAAAAGCCTTCCTGTTTGGGGCATTCAGTCCATAGCCCTGCTGCCTGCAGCCAATGAAGAATTTTATCAGGCCAGGTCCCTTCCAGTGGCTAATTTCTTTAATGATCTTCATCATTATGAAATCCCTTTTCATCTAACTTACATTTTTCTTCAGTTTCAAGCTGTTGCTCCTAAATGGTACCTTCCTTGATCCAGTGAAGAACTACTAACCATGTCTCCTTTCCCTAGGTCAAGAGCAGCTTTTGCGTTCCACCCCAAAGTCACCATAGTTTGAGATGAGGAATTCAGAAGAGCAAACAGCTACGACAGTTTTACAGCGTCTGCTGCAGGAGCAGCTCAGATTTGGAAACCCAAATGACAACCGCAACCTCCTTGCATTACACCAACAAGCCACTGGAAATGCACCCCCTTTCAACAGCAGTGGGAGTCCAGGGTCTCAGAACGAAGGGCTGAGCACCCAGGACCATCAGCTGGTGACTCATGCTGCCCGTCAAGAGCCCCAGGGCCAGGAGATTCAGGTGGACAATAGCATCATGGAAAAGCAGCTCTCTCCAAGACTTCAGAACAGTGAAGACCTCCCAACGTATGAAGAAGCCAAAGTCCAGTCACAGTATTTCAGGGGCCAACCACACGCTAGCGTTGGGGCAGCATTTTATGTGACAGGGGTAACCAATCAAAAGATGAGGACCGAAGGGCGGCCTACGGTTCAGCGAGTGAACCCTGGGAAGGTCCATCAGGATGAGGGACTTAAGGACCTCAAGCAAGGACATGTGCGCTCTCTTAGTGAGAGGCTGATGCAGCTGTCATTGGCCACTAGCGGTGTCAAGGCCCATGCGCCTGTCACAAGTGCACCGCTTTCCCCTCAGCAGCCAAGTGACCTATACAAAAACTCTGGTTCCAATGATTTCTATAAAAACGCAGTGCCCACACCACCCCAGCCGAATATGAAAGCAATAGAGCACCGGGGCCCTCCACCAGAGTACCCTTTCAAAAACATGTCCACCCCACCCATGAACTGCAAACCTCAGGACCCTGGACATTTTTATGGTGATCACCGTATGAACCAGCAGAGTAGATCTGATGGGCCTATGATGCGATATCAGCATCCTCCTGAGTATGGATCAGTCAGGTAAGCAGCTCCTTAACTGCTTAGTCTCCTTCCCAGCTTTGTGTTTTTTATTTCTGTTGGGAAGCAAAGGAGGGGCAAAACTCAACACTGCCCCCCCAGTTCAGGCTGTGTTTGTACAAAGATCCCATCTCTGTTGTGTTACTCCTACCATACTACAGCTATAGCCTGTAGCCTAGGCTTAGGGGCCTGTTTCATTGCCATCATGGTCTAACACTGTTTAAAATACATTTTGATATTGCAAAATGGATGTCTCCATGCTGAATTTTAACGTGGTTCCTGAGCCGTGCAGCCCTTCTGCTAAGAAGCCAAAGTTGCATGAGTCACTGTTGAAACATACAATCTCTCAGTGCAAGGCTAAGACAGGCTTTACCTGGATCTGCCAGGACAATAGATGGTTGGGATTCGACCACACCTTAATGTCTTTCGTGACAGATCATTTAAGGAAGGAGAAAGTGCGCCATGCCAGACTTATTTGGTTAGCACTGTGGCCACTATTTTTCCCTGAATTAACTGAGATCCTGGCCTGTTCTAGTTTACCCTAGTTTGGCTGCTGGATTTGATCTGGGGCAAAGACAGATATCCTGGGTGGGGTTGCCAGTTGCGACTGAAGCGGTATGAGGAGACTTTTTTTTTCCAGCATGACACAACGTTTTTTAAAAATATTGTATTAAAAGCTCCCGATTGCTTTCAGTAGCCACTGGGAGATCAGTGCTGATTACAGGAGAGTCCAGGCCAGTCCTGGAGGGTTGACAATCCTAGTACTGGGTGGGGGAACAGATCAAGTTTATTAAACTGGACTGCAACCCAGCTCTAAGCTATCTTTTCTTTTGTCCTACCCAACTTGAAGATGCAGCCAAGGGTGGATCAAGTTCCTCTCTTAAATCAAGTAGAAATCCACTTAAAAAGTTTAAAGCTAGTGGACTTCAGCGTAGTAATTTCTGCCTTGTTGTGGGGCTGGGAAATGCTCTAAAGCAGCAGCAGGAGGTCAGTGAAGTATTACAAATGTAGAATGGGGAGGCTTTGTGTATTTGTGCCTAAAGCAAGGGTCTCAAACTCTCAGACAGCAGACCAGCTCCAGCTTGAAGCAGTTGCACAGTCTGGCCTGGGAGTACTGGGGGTCGGAGGGTTTCTGCTCTTATATCAGAGGGGTGGCTGAGTTAGTCTGTATCTTCAAAAACAAGAAGTCGTCCTGTCGCACCTTATAGACTAATCTTATGCTCCAAAACATCTGTTAGCCTGTAAGGTGCCACAGGACTTCTGTGGTTCTTTCTGCTCTTGTGTCCCAAGCCCTGCCCTTTCCTGCCACTTCCCTGTCCCTTCCCCCTCCCATTGCACACCATCTCCCAGGGACATGGCCTGTGGGATTATGGGGAGGCCTGGTGTGGGGCAGCAGCAGCAGTTAGTCCCTAGCGTGTAATCCCCGAGGCTGCAGCCATGGAGGGTGGGGTGTAATGAGGGGTCAGAGTAGTGGCAGGAAGGGGCGGAGCTTGGGGCATGGGAATGGGCAGCCCTCTTTGCAGCAAATGGGCCTGGTGAGAAGGCTTTTTGATATACCTGCATAAAAATAAATCAATCAGGTGAGGAGGGTTGGTTTGTTTTTCAATGTGGCTAATGATTGTAGAAGTTGGTTGCAAATGGTTTACAAAGTCCATAGGCAAGGCCACAAAGTTGTATGCAAGCTGAAAAGGTCAAGAGATCCTTACCGATTATTTCTTTCTATATACCTGTCTCATAGAGCTGGAAGGGACCTCGAGAGGTCATCGAGTCTAGTCTCCTGCACTCATGGCAGGACCTATCACCATCTCTGACGGATTTTTTTTTAATCCGTTTGCCCCAGATCCCTAAATGGCCCACTAAAGGACTGAACTCACAACCCTGGGTTTCACCTGAAATATTCATAGTATCAGAGACTTAGCCTATTTTCTGTGTACAGAGCCACGGGGCTGACAGCCGCTGCGGTCCCTAAGGCAATGTGGGAAGTGGGGGCTGGCTCTGCGCCTTTGGAAGGTGTGGGACTAAGGGTAGAATAATGCAGGGCCAAGCACTGCTCAGACTGTGGCACTGTGCCCTCCCATTCCTTCAGAGCCGCACAGAGCAGTGCAGCAGCAGTGCCTTGGCATTTCAAAGGGGCCTGGAACTTGTGCCTCTAGCAGCAGCTGGAGCTCTGGGCCATTTGAAACTCTAGGCCTTGGGACAACTGTCCCGTTTGTCCCTCCTGTTGGCAGGCCTGATAAAAAGAGAGGCATTTGAAACCCCACCAATCTACTTGTCTCTGTAGTCTGGTTCCTGGCCACTAGAACAGATTCAGAGAGAAGGAGATTCAGTTGGCAAGTTTCAGGTGTTGGGAACAGCAAGAAGTCCTGTGGCACCTTATAGACTAACTAAGGTGCCACAGGACTTCTTGTTGTTCTCGAAGATACAGACTAACACGGCTGTCTCTCTGATGGGTGTTGGGAAGCAACTTAAATTTGTCCTCAAGCACTGTGAATCCCCACTGTTGCTTTTTAACCTGAGTAACTGCATAGGGCAGAGATTTCCTTTCAAAGTGCCACTGCAAAGGTGCAAAAAATAGAAGATTAAACTGTTAGCTTCTAATCCATATATTACTCAGCAGCCTCGTAAGGCTCATCCCTTGCCTCCCTTTTTAAAGGTACTGTCTTTCAAACAATGAACCTTCTGTGCTTCTAAAGATGCAGCTGGGGTAATTGCTTGGGCATTTTAAAAGCACACAACTTTTAAAGGGACAACTCTTTCTAAGAGCCAGGGAAGGGCAACGAGTGTCTTCGCAGTCTGATCTGGAGTGATGAAAACCTTTGGAATTGTTTGTCTGTGCAGTGGAGCTTTTTATTTATTAGGATTAGTCTGGGTTTTCAAATATTTTTAACTGCATGTAAAGGAAACAAAGACTGTCTTTCAGCTGTTGAAGCCACACCCATTTCTGAGGGTTTTTTCCCCTCATTGTTCAGTGGAATTTGAGGGTGACCTAACAACCCAGTTAAATGAAAACTGGTTGAGCAAGATAAACGGTAGGGAATTCACAGCATTCTCATGACTCACTCTTTTGAGTCTGGGAAAAGAATGAGTGATATGGTGAGTTTAATGCACCAACTGCAAACTCTGCCTCACCTGTTTCAGATGGTGTTAAGTTTGGACACGTAAGTATGACGTTGGTTTCATGGAAATACTAGGCCAGCCAGGGATTCAGGCTGACACAGTCATGTTCTTAGGTGACAGTTCTGGAAATTTTAAAAAATAGTTTTATGTGGGTAACACAAATGTATAGCTTCATAGGCCTGATTCTTTCCCTTTTATCTGCCTGTTACAATTCTGTATTCATGAGGAATAATTCAAGTTCCAGTTCCATTTAGGACTGTAAGCTCTTGTGTGGGGAACTATTGCTATTGTCTGCAGCTGGACTGATATTTAACAAGTGCTACACAATTAAACCCATAAATAGTATTTTGTTAGTATACTGTTTTCCCCTCTGCAGCCTGAGCTGTGTCAAAGTAGAGGATGAGATCTGAATAAGAAGCAGAATAAAAATACTTCCATTGGATTTCAGCTGTCTTTCTGATTTTTGTGAAGGCTGCTCATTTTGGTGGTTAATGTTTCCAACTTGGGATGGGAGGACTGTGGGAGAAAGGGGAAGTGTAGTTGCTTGAATATGATACAGGCAGGAAAGGAAGGCAAGAAGGAAAGCTTTTAATGGGCCAATTAATTTCTATCTTTCTCTGGTCTCTTTATCTCCTTCCCTCCTCCTCCCTCCGCTCCCCAGGTGATCTTGTGCATAATGTGATGTGTGCAGTGCATGCTTCTGATTGAGGAATCTAAGTTGGTTTGTTTTTTTTTTTGATCTTATTACCATGTCATATTTTCCAGAAGTCTGTGCCCTCATAGCTAAAATACCTACTTCAGGTTTTTAATGGGCAAAATTCACAAATCCAGTTATGCCTTCTGCATGGGTCCATGTTGTATGCTGCATAGATGCACCAGGGAGTGGAAAGGAAGTAGGAAGTCAAGATGCAGTCTTGAAAGTGAAACACTTGATAAAATTATTGCTCTGATTTTTTTTTCTGCACTTGGAATTTTTGATGTCCTTATCCAGTACAGTTTCTCACTGTGTTGTTCACTTTCTCCCTCTCTCTCTCCCACACACACACACAAAACGTGATTTTAAACATTGTGAGCCTTTTCTAGAGTTTTTGAATAATGCCTACTAGCATTTAGTGAGCTGAGTTATAAACAAAAATTGTGTATTTTTAAGCAGTGCATAAAATGCCAAGTTATGGGTAGCCCTTGTCTTGCACAGAATGAAGTATTTGTTCAGTTGATTAATAACTTGCCAGCCCCATCAGCTCAAAAATAATGAGTTGGGCCTCAACCGTATTGAAATTGGCTTAAAAATCCTGAGATCAAATACGAACAACAAAATAACAAAGTTTCAGTTTTTTTTTTTTTTTTTGGTCTTCTGATTACTGGGCTTTTAGGGTCCACTCCAGTCATGTTATCAAGCTTTTCCATATAACTGTGAGGGTCAGAAACGTGCTATATTAAAATTAGGTGACAGTTATAATTCTCTCTTTGTCAGAGAAATCCAGTAGATGGGGCTTTAAGAAAACTACAAGATATCCCAAGGTAAAATTTCAAGTGCTACCAGTGCCAAATAACTTTGAATTTGCATATGAAGGATTTCAGAGTGTTTTAAAAAGATGGTGGCATTACCACCATTTTACAGATGGGCAACGTAACAGCACTTTGAATTTGTGGCTTGCCTAAGGCTGTATATCTAGCTAGTGTAAGAACTGGTGGTAGCACAAATGGGTCTTGGCTCTCAGATCAGTGTTGGAACCCACAAAGCCAGGCTAATTTTGGATCGTGAGATGCAGTGTAGGTGTGCTGTAAGGCAGTTTCACTAGTGTGGACCCCCAATCACCTCCCCACCAATTGTTCGCAGACCCCTAAACATCCCTCTCCCCAAAGCATTCATGGACTTCTATCAAACCTGTTTCTAGTCGCTGTGTACAATTCATAAAATGAAAAAGGAAACCACAACATAGATTTTTGGACAGCAATTAGTAACATTATTTGAAGGAAATTTAAAAATAATAATTGATTGTAACTTTGCAATTTATTGAAAACTTATTTTCTATGATTTTTATTTATCTCCTCCCACCTCAAACCACCTGCAATACCTTCATGGACCCTAGGATGGGATCCACTGCTCTAAGGCTCCGGGCCTGCTGGCATTCTTGGCAATGTATTCAGTTTATCAATAGCTCAGCTGTGATTTGCTTTTACTTTTTTATCTATTTTTTTAAAATTTATTAGTTATCAGAAAAACATGCACAAAACTGGTATGTCCCTTCAGAATTCAAACGTTCTCCATTTTTTTATTCACTTGCATTAAGTGAAGAAGCAGAAAGAATAATAGTTTTCCCAAACTTCAGTCACCATTGCAGAATAACAAAGTACTTCCGCTAAAATGATCTGCATTGCATTAGGAAATAAGGATGACATTTAAATGATCCTTATTAGGTTTATAGAATTGGATTAATGGAGGCCGTCGATGTGTGTTGGTTACTGCTTCAGGCTGTGTGCCGCACATTTGGGCAGAGAATTAAATGTCAGTTCATGACTGGAAAATTTTCTTGGCAAATGTAAGGTTGGCAACTTGTTTATTTAAAATATAAATACATTGAGAAACTAATGGGACCACTGTCAGTCAACATAGTGCTGTGTTTGTCATCACAGCTCAGTTATTATGGAAATGATTGACATCACACACAGGATTATGATGTCACATAGGAGTAAACCCCAGGAGCCAATGAATTCTGAAGAAACAGAAATTCTAGCTCTTCATGTAACTTTTCTTGATGATTTAATAAAATAGATCAAGATAACCTTTACCTACAGAATTTTCTCTAATTGGGGTATTTTTTCAGAGGTTTCTTTAAGGCATTTGAGGCCATTTAAGATGGAATGTTAATCACCAGCTTCTCTTTTTGGTCTTATGATTAGAGGAAAGGGTTGGGTGTCACTAAGACTCAGGATTCCTTTCTGGTTGAAAGCATTAACCTTGAGCAAGTCACTTGACCTTTTTGCCTCAGTCTCCGCTATGGGTTTAAAAAAACATATAAAGCACTGACCTCCCTGTAGAGAAACAACCAGATGCTACATCTGAGCTGAACATTCCTGAGGAAATTAATTGCACGTCCTCTCTTTCTTCCCTCAATCACTGAGAACCACATGCTGCATCTGATCTTTCCTAGGGAAATGCATTCATTGAAGTAATGTTGCTATCAAACAGTAAGTACCACAGTCATTAGTGGTAGTAATGAAATGGACAATAACCAGACCAGCACTTAGGTTTTCTGAAGAAATAATGAGTTGTCTTTCTGGCTGCGTTTGTTAGCATGTTAAGGAATGTGAGACAGAGAGCTGGAGTGGGGATTGTAGATTGTATGTTTGTAGTAATGAGAAAAAACAGACTGACTAATTCCATATAAACAGGGATGGATTTGACCAAAAGAAGGCTAGTTAAAAGTGACAGCCATGTGCTGGATACAGTGGCATGCGTATGTTGAATAAGGCACAGGACATACAACCCTTAGACGATTTATCCCATTCAGGGGCTCAGAATATATGACCTTTAAAATATCTTGCTAACAGGATGTGATTAATACAGATGTTTCCTCTTCAGATGTGTATGAAAAGTTGATGCATTCTCTTTGTACAGTACAGGAAGGCCAATTTTAAGTGCTTGAACATCCTCTAATATTTCATGTAACCCTTTAGCTAGTAATCCATCTACGCACTTGCAATTATCTATTAATGTTTCTCTGTATAGAATGTAAGGATGTACCTGGAGAATTCTGCAGCACAACAGGTGTATTCCATGTGAGATCCCTTGTATGTTCAGCAGAGTAGCCTGCTAAGTGCATTACACTAGATGTGCATTTAGCAGTGCAGAGCAGCACAGTAGGTATCATTCCTCCTGCCCCTATTTGATACAGAGTTGGAAGTGCATTTCATCTGTAAGTATGAATAGCAGCCAAAGGGTTAAGAAGCTGCAGCAGAAGAACAGGAGTGTTTTACAGCACGGGCAATGTCAAACTTGTCCCATACCAGGGTAACACTTAGGAAGGGATTGGACACTGTTTAGAGAGCTAGACTATCGAATAAAAATGTCCTTTGAACTTCACCAAATTGGACTTTCTTCCAAGCAGCTGGGCCTGTGTGCATGGGAGACATGCTGAGAGGAGTGGAAAGAGCCTCCAGTTTGCTCAGCTTTTGCTCCTTCCCACAACAGTATGAGAGTTTTTCCTGCAGGGTTGATTGTGGATCCCTATGCAGGAATACAGTTTAGGTCCTCAATCAGTCAATGGTAGTCTTTGGAACGAAGAGCTCTGGCACTTCTTCCCCTTTGGATGAGGAGTCTGTTAGACATGTGAAGTGCTGAAGTGACAGCTTCCATCTTGACCAACACACCAGGATGAAAGCTGGGAATGTCCAGAGCTGCATATACGACCTGCTACAGTTTCAGTTAAAGTTGTTGAGATGGCTCTGTATCCGACCCTCATCCTCTGCATAGCAGGTACAGTGGTGATCTGTAAAGTACCTGTTGTGCAGGAACTGAGAGAGATTCTGGACATAATATCTGATCACAACTGTCAGACTGGCTTTCACCTCCTTATAACACTCTCTGCCGGCAGTGCTGGGGCTCACTAGTGGGTATTTCAGTGTACTTGAGCCAGCAGCAGCTGGCATAGTAATAAACGAGGCCATAGTCTGTTCTTTTAAAATGTGTCCTCAATTGCTGCAGGATATTTGTTGTTGGCAGAACCTTTGCAACGGAGCCAGTGCAGTTTAGTACAGGACTGACTCAGTTGTCCTCAGTTTAATATTTTATCCATGGAAAATGGGGAAAAGTAAACATAAAATATATCTCCTTTTTCACCAGTGCAAATTTGATTTTTCACAATAAATGTTGCAGTGTATTCTGAATTACAATAGTGTCATTCTGGAGCAGCTGACAGAGTGCATCCTAGGTAGTTACTTGTGCCATCTGGTTACAAATGCAGTCATGATCTTAGGACAGTTATTATATTTGGGATATTTTTCCCCTGTAGCTGTGAGTGGTTTTGAAGTGCTGCTTCAATGCAAATATGTTAAGTAAGAAAAATCATGTGAAGTCTTATGTACAGAACTTCCAGGAGGTAGCAGCTGTTACATGTACAGTACTGGCATTTTTCACCTCGTCTTACGATTTGGTTGATGTGTGATGATCTGCAGAACTTCAGCTGAATCTGCTCTTGGTTTTTTACAGGCAAAATCCTGATCTACATCTGCAGCTACAGCAGAGACCCCCCCATCATCACAGCCCAACTTCCTCTTTAACATCCTTGGGATCTTTGACTTTACTGCAGTCTCCACCACCATCCAGACTGTCTCCTTCCCAGCATCAGCAACCCTTAACTCCAAATCCGGGAGACCCGTGCTATCTACCGCGCAGTCAGCAGCTGTTCCTGTCTAACCAGGTCCACCAGGGAGACTTCTATGGACTATGCCAGCCCAGTTTCAGCAAGCAGCAGCAGCAAGGAGATTCCTACACATTACTGCCAAGGGCTCAGCAGATACCTTCTCCTTATCAGCAGATGCAAGTAGATCCTTTCGCCATTGTTTCTAGGGCCCAGCAGATGGTGGAGATCCTGTCAGAGGAGAACCGTTCTTTACGGCAGGAGTTGGATGGGTGCTATGAGAAAGTGGCAAGGTTACAGAAGGTAGGTGTGGAACAGCATTGCCCTTTTCTGTTGTATAATATTCTCTGTAATTAAAATGGCAACAAAACAAATATGGGCTGGCTGGTTCAGGGGATCGGTTGTCCATTCTGGAGCCTTTCAGCACATTCCCGGTTTGGAATCTGCGCAGGCTGATAGTGCCTAAACTTTATCATCCACTTGCATTTTGTGTGATATGTGTGTGCTGAGTTGGTGGCCTCACTTCTGCACCTGTGAGATGACTGTGCCTGTTCTAATTGCCAAAACGGGTGCCGGCCTCAGAGAAGGTGGATTGTTGGACTGATTAGCTCTTTTACTTCAAGCCAGTGCTAATAACTTTAAGATGGTGGCTGGTTTATCTTCCGGTTAGTTCTGAAGGAGGCTTATATACTATGATGGTGGGTTCCCAAGACATGCTTAATATTATGTAGGTCAGAAACTAAGTGGACCATTGGGATTGAACCACCTCTTACTCCCAGAAATGGTCTTCCAGAGCTGACTGACAGGGCATTTTGAGAGAAGCTTGCACAGCTGCTGTCCATACAGTGCAGAAGTTGGGATCTACAGGGCTATAAAGCCCACACTTCTCTCTGGCACTATAAATATACTTAAATCCCCAGCATAACATGACTCACGTGCGGAGTTTCCTCTATTTTTTTTCCATCCCTGGAAATTTTATAAATAAAATTTTGTTATGTGCACCAAGGCATGTGTGGATGTGCACACTCATAGAGACATCTGCTGCTAGCTGTGGGCAGTTGCAGGTGCTCTGCTATCACTTGGGCAGCACCTGAATCTGTCTGGGGCAGCCAGCCAACTGTTCAGCTTACAGGGAACACCAGTAATTCTAGTAATTCTGGCAGCCTCAGTATTGCTTACTTTATACAGCAGGGAGAGTGAGAGAGAGAGCCCTCGCTAACACACTGGCATGTATGTTTTTATAATTCTTATAAGAATTCTCAATAGTGTGTAGTCATGCTTCTCTGATAGACAATATATTATACAGATTGCTTCTTGCTTACTGAATTCACCCGCACTTAGAACCTGCAGCTGGTCAGCTTTTCCTTTTATACCCTGCAGATGAAGAGAGAAGGTGAGCACCAGCTGCAGTTCAGGACTCTGCAAACCTTCTTATGGGCCTTGAACTGCACCTTGAGGGCCTTGAAAGCTGATCAGGGGTCAAAGTGCCTGGCTGTTACAAATTTAACCTAGTTGTTCTTGTTCCTGTACTATGTCTGAGTCCCTGTATTTGCTATTTCTTTGCACCTTCCCTAATTCCTGACATGACTTCTGCCCTGATTGGTTTGTTTGGTTTTAGGAGATTCCAGTGAGGGAAGTGTTTTAGTGAGTGTTTGACAGCTTCCTGATAACAAGGATAAAGGAATTCTTTTTCCTTCCCTCCCCCATCCCTCCAATCAACTTCTTGCCAGAGGAGGTCTGGAGAGGTTTGCTGTTAGGTGGGTTGTTAATGCCATGTTAAAGGGACATGAGCCCCTGTCTACTTTGGAAAACTGGAGATGAGTTTGCTTCTGTCTCTGGTGAGCAGTTCCCTGCTTAGGCATCAAAGACTATACAACAAGAGGGGCTGGGGAACAATAGTAGCTGTTCCAATAAGGGTGGCTTCAGGATCCTGTAAACTGAAATTAAATGACTGATGGATCAAATAGTGTGGATTCTCTTCAGAGCTGTGTCTCTTAGGCTACATTTGCACTAGAAGCATCTGTCGACAGAGTGCATCGACACACAAAAGAAGATTGACAGAGCAATCCGCTCTGTCCACAGAGAGCAGCCAGACTGCCCAGCCCTTTGTCAACAGAATGGGTGACCGGAAGCTCTGCAAACAGGGCTGCCTGGTGAACCCGAAACCCTCTGTGTTGACAGAAGTGTCTGCGCTGCACTCCTGTCGACCAAGCATCATTCCCTGAATTTTTGAAGAATAACACTGTTGAGACAAATTCAGAGTTCTGTTGAGATTCTGTCTACACAATGCTTTGTGAGTTATGTCGACAGGAGGCCCCTTCTGTCAATAAAGCTCTCTAGGGTAGACAGAGCCTTAGTGTATAGGGTACCAGACTGGGATTCAGGAGACCAAGGCTGTGGTCTCTGCTCTTTTAATGGCATGCTGGAGGGCCTTGCACAAGTCTATCACTGCTGTTTGCCTCCATTTCCCCAGCTGTCAAATAAGCTAGTAAGACTGACCTCCTTGGTAAAGCTCTTGGAGAGCTGTGATGCAAACATTGTCTTTGAGTTGGATATTGCTGTTTATTAATTAGATTGAAGTCTTAACATACAAAATAGAAAGGTTTATTAAACTCTGTGGATTGTTATCCAGTAAAAAAAATACAAATCTGCAGAGCACATCAGTAATTTGCAATTTGATATTAATATTTTTAAATATAATTCTTCTTCGAGTGTCCCCGTGGGTGCTCCACAATAGGTGTCGGGCTCGCCTGGCGCCGCAGATCAGATCTTCCAAGCAGTTTCTGCCGGACCACGCATGTGCCGGTGCGCACCGCTCCCTTGCGTGCTCCTGGCCACGTGCGCGATCTGGTCCCCGCCAGTTCCTCTTAACCGCCGTCGGCTGCAGACGGAATCTGACTAGGCTACGGCCAAGTTAGTGTATTCAATGGTTTTAACTGTTTTTTCCTTTAAAGTTTTCAAGTTCTTAGGCTACTGTTAAGTTAGCCAGTTGTTATTTTCAAAAAAAAAAGAAAGAAACAACAAGCGGGACGGCAGTCAGTCCAGTCCTAGTAACAAGCGGAACACCGGAGGCCAGGAGCCTAGGGCCATTAGCCCTCCTGCCGTGGCAGGCCATCGGAGAGGGGGAAAAACAGCACAGAGAAGGTGCTAAGTACCCATTAACAACTGAAAGACTCACCAACAATGTCCTCTTCAGGATTTAAGAAATGTGAGTCCTGCCGAGAGGCAATGCCAGCATCTGATGGGCACAGTCTCTGCATAAGGTGCCTGGGGGAGTCCCATGTCACGCAGAAATGCTCCTTCTGTGCAAAATTAACAGCCAGAGCAAGAAAGGACAGGGAGATGCGGCTTAAAATGCTGCTCTTCAACAAGGCCGTCCAGCCAGACGTGCCGGAGCGGCCGCAGCAGGAGGGACCCTCCGGGGCCCATAAAAGGAAAGCCGCCTCCCTCACCCCATCAGCTCAAAAACGGAGGAAAGCCTCCCCAGCCCGATCCCTGCCGGCAGCAACAGTGAGCGGGACGGGAGGAGCGCGCAGCCCCCAGCCGCAGCAACAGCTGATCGGCGGCGGCACGGAGAGCCACGTGGAGGCGTCTCAGCCTCCGATAATCAAACAGCCGCCCCGCACCGCAGGCAGGGCGGCGGCTAAACAAGCGCCGGTACCGGCGGCACCGCAAGCAGCGGCACCGACCCCCGGGGAACCGGCGGTGCAGAGCGCGCAGGCACGCAGCCTGCAGGCACCAGAGGACACCGCACGTGCAGCACCGCCTTCGAGCGTGCATAGCACAGCGCGGACGGGGCCGAGATCCCCTACACGTCAGGGGGCGGAGTTACCTCCTCAATGGAGGGGGAAGGCTGCACACAAAACGAGGCACCGCAGCCCCTCTCCAGACAGGGCTGCAGAGTTGCTTTCTCTCAGCCCTCCGCTTATGCTGCAGACTCCAACCAGAAGGCAGGGGTCCCCCCTAGCCTACCCGGAGCCCCCGTCTCCATTTTTACAACCATCCTCGCCCTGGCTGGGACCACCTTCACCCTTCCTGGGGTTTGAGCCGCTGGAATACTATCACAAATCGCTCTCTCCAGTGTCCCAGATCTCTCGATGATCTCGCTCCCCCAGACGCAGAGGGTATGCACCAAGGGAGTGGTCTAGGTCACCTTCCCAAGAACAGTGTCTATACTGCCATGGTCGCCCCTATCACGCGGGGCCTAGACACCACTGGCAATCTACCAGGGAAAGATCCCCACAGACGGTCCCGTATCCCCGAGGGCAATCGCGAACGGGGACAGAGACTCAAGTATCTCAGGGGGAACTGGTTATGGAACCCCGAGATTTTCCCTTGCAAGCTTCCAGCGAGAGGATGTACCATCACCAACAGGAACCGGAAGGGTCCAGAGAGGCGTACCCTAGTGGTTCCTCGCTCTCCTCCCCGGACGAGGCTACGGCCCCGGGGGAAGTCCATCCTCCGGACGATCTCAAACAGTTTCAAGAGCTGTTTAAGAGGGTGGCCTTCACGCAAGGCATCCAGACAGCAGAGGTGCAAGAGAAACACCATAAGCTCCTCAAAAATCTGAGACCTCCGGCCTCCTCCAAAATAGCAATACCGCTTGATGAAGCAATCTTGGAGTCCACCACTACGATATGGCAGACCCCTGCGACTATTCCGCCTGTCCACAAGAGAGTGGATAAGAAATACTTCGTGCCGGCGAAGGGCATGAAGTTCCTGTTCAGCCACCCACAACCAAATTCCTTGGTGGTGGAGTCGTCGCAACAAAGATCAAAGACATCTCAATTCAAGACGGGGAACAGACAAAGATGCCAAGAAGCTAGAGCTGTTCGGCAGAATGGTCTCCTCCTCCTCCACTCTACTGTTGCGAATGGCAAATTACGCAGCGCATTTAGCGAACCATAATTTCAACAACTACACTAGGTTAACCTCCCTCATGGACTCGCTTCCAGAGGACAAGAAACCGGTGCTCAAGGCCGTCGTGCAAGAAGGCTACGTGGCCTCGAGGACGGGAGTTCAGATCGCCCTGGATGTTGCGGACACAGCAGCACGTTCCGCAGCTACGGCAGTGGTGATGCGAAGGGAGTCCTGGCTCCAGACTTCGGGTATACCGAGGGATCTGCAGGCAAAGATAGTCGATCTTCCCTTCGACTCGCAGAAGCTGTTTGCTGAATCAACTGACTCGGTCCTTCATTCCAGTAAAGATTCAAGAGCCACACTTAGGACCCTGGGGATTTACACCCCTCCATACAGAAAGAAAAGGTACTACCCTCAACAAAGACGGTACCAGTACCAGCAACAGCGTCCCCAGTACCACAGGGGTTACGAGCAAGGGCGACATCAACAGCACCAGCAGTACAGAACTCCCAGGCGACGTTCCCAACAGAGCCGTGCGTCCTTGGGGCAGGGCCAAAGGCCACAAGTTTGACACACAGATCCAGGGCTGCGCCATCACTACCATTGCACAAGGTCATCCGAAGCGGCTATTCCACCATCGCCTCCGACCATTCTACGACCAGTGGCAAAGGATCACCACAGACAAATGGGTGCTGGAGATCATAGCCACGGGGTACGCGATCCCCTTCCAGTTGCTCCCACCGCCACGACCTCCACCCAGGCCCCACTTCCAGGAGGCCTCCCACGTAGCGAGGCTCAAGCAGGAGGTAGACCATCTCATGCTCATAGGGGCAGTGGAAAGAGTGCCGGAGCAACTGCAAGGAAAAGGGTTCTACTCGAGGTACTTCCTCACGGAGAAAAAGACAGGAGGCTGGAGGCCCATCTTAGATCTTCGAGGCCTCAACCGGTACCTGCGCAAGCAACGCTTTCGGATGATCACAATCGCCTCCATCCTTACGGCACTGGACGATGGAGATTGGTTCGCAGCCCTCGATTTACAAGACGCGTATTTTCACATAACTATCCATCCGGCTCACCGGCGATTCCTCCGGTTCATGGTAGGCAAAGAACATTTTCAATACAAGGTCCTACCGTTTGGCCTTTCCTCCGCCCCCAGAGTCTTCACCAAGACCTTGGCAGTGGTGTCAGCCTACCTGCACAGACAGGGGGTATTTATATTCCCGTATCTGGACGACTGCCTACTCAAAGGGGCCTCGAAGGAGGAGGTACTACGCATGATACGCGTCACAGCAGGCACGTTCTCTTCGCTCGGCCTGGTTATCAATCTGGCAAAATCAAAGATAGACCCCACACAGGACATAGAGTTCATAGGGGCACGCATAAATTCTATTACAGCGAGAGTGTATCTACCAGAGACTCGCTTTCGGGCCATCGGCTCCCTCATGCAGGTCATCACCTTCAGCCCTACGGTGCCGGTCCTGACGTGCTTACAGCTGCTGGGCCACATGGCAGCGGCGACGTTCGTAGTACAGAACACCAGGTTACACATGCGCAGCATGCAGCACTGGCTGGCGAGCGTATACAAACCGGCAGCACACACCGTTCACAGGGTGGTGTCACCCACAGCAGAGGTGCGCAAATCCCTGCAATGGTGGGTAAACCCCAAGAACTTGCTAACAGGGGTACCCTTCCACCAACCGCAAATATCGGTTTTTCTTACTACAGATGCCTCCCTCATAGGGTGGGGAGCACACATGGGCGAAGAGGTGACTCAAGGGTTGTGGTCCTCCACGGAACAGTCACTGCACATAAATATACTGGAGCTCAGAGCAGTGTTCAACGCCTGCAGACACTTTCGAGACCATATACAAGGCAAAGTTGTCGGGATCAGTACAGACAATACCTCCACCATGTTTTATATAAATCAGCAAGGAGGAGCTCGGTCCCGTGCCTTATGTGCGGAAGCAGTCCGGTTGTGGAACTGGTGCATCGCCAACAATATAATCTTGAAAGCCTCGTACTTACCAGGCGCTCACAATGTGAAGGCAAACCAGCTGAGCAGGCGTTTTGCACTCACGCACGAGTGGCAGATCCGTCCTGATCTGCTACGACCGATTTTCCACGCATGGGGTTTTCCCCAGATAGACCTGTTTGCCACTCAACACAACAAGAAGTGCCCACGATTCTTCTCCAGGGCAGGACTGGGACGGGGGTCCCTGGGGGACACGTTCGCGATCTCGTGGAGGGGCCCCCTGCTTTACGCTTTTCCTCCCACAGTGCTGATCCACAAAGTCTTGCAGAAAGCCAGGAGGGAAGGAGCCCGAATGATCCTGATAGTCGCAACATGGGATCGACAGCAATGGTTCCCCCACTCCTGCGCATGTCGGACCGTCCACCGATGCCCCTTCCGGTGGCGCCGGATCTGCTTACGCAAGCCCAGGGGTCCATAGTGCATCCGCACCCCCAAGGCCTGCGACTACAAGCGTGGTTAATCCATGGCTCAGCTCCCTAGAGAGCACATGTACGGAGGACGTGCAGCAAGTCCTAGAAAGTAGCAGGAGGACTTCCACCAGGAAGACCTACAAGCAGAAATGGACTCGCTTCACGGCATGGTGTTCTACTAAACGGCTAGCCCCCCTTTCGGTGCCTATACCTGTGATATTAGAGTATTTACTGGACCTCAAGAGAGGAGGACTCTCACTATCCTCGTTAAAGGTCCACCTTGCCGCCATTTTGGCTTTCAGACACGAAGAGGAAGGGCACACGGTGTTCGCCCATCCCATGGTTACCAGGTTCCTCAAAGGGTTGGTAAACCTATACCCCCCTCGGAAACCGCTTCCACCTTTGTGGAACTTGGACCTGGTGCTTAATGTGCTAACGGGATCACCGTTCGAGCCCTTGGCCACAGTTTCCCTCCACCTCCTTATGATAAAGACGACCTTTCTTCTCGCAATCACGTCAGCTCGCAGGGTGAGCGAGCTTGCGGCAGTTATGGCAACGCCACCCTACACTGTTTTTTCCAAGGAGGCGGTAACCATGCAGCTGCATCCAGCCTTTGTTCCTAAAGTTTCTTCTGAGTTTCACATTAATGAACCTATTGTTTTACCCTCGTTTTATCCAAAGCCTCATAACTCTAACAAAGAGTCGCGCCTACACCTCCTGGACGTGAGGAGGGCGCTAGCCTTCTATATAGACAGGACCAAGTCCTTCCGGAAAACGGATAGACTCCTAGTCTCTCTCGCTCCCAAATCGAAAGGAGAAGGTTTCTCTTCGCAGAGGATCTCGAAGGACATAGTATCCTGCATAAAAATGTGCTACGAACTCAAAAAGACTCCTTTACTGGCCCCGCCCAGGGCTCACTCCACTAGGGCGGTGGCGGCATCAACAGCCTTTTTCAAGGGCGTTGCGCTAAAAGACATTTGCAGAGCGGCGACCTGGTCATCCTATGACACCTTCGCCAAACATTACGCTCTTCACAGGGTATTCCAAGAGGATACCCGTCTCTCGACAGCGGTCCTCTCGGGGACAAGCTGCACATAATCCGATTACCCACCTCCTATCTTGGGTTATTGCTGAGTAGTCACCTATTGTGGAGCACCCACGGGGACACTCGAAGAAGGAAGACAGGTTACTCACCATAGTAACGGTGGTTCTTCGAGATGTGTCCCCGTGGGTGCTCCACTACCCGCCCATCCTCCCCGCTTCGGATCTCTGTTTAGTGTTTTGCAGGAGCATCCGATGCGGTTGGTCAAGGAACTGGCGGGGACCGGATTGCGCACGTGGCCAGGAGCGCGCAAGGGAGCGGCGCGCACCGGCGCATGTGCGGTCCGGTAGAAACTGCTCGGAAGATCCGATCTGCGGCGCCGGGCGAGCCTGACACCTATTGTGGAGCACCCACAGGGACACATCTCGAAGAAGCACCGTTACTACGGTGAGTAACCTGTCTTTATATTTTATTTATCTGCTTTGCTCGTTCTTTGGATTTATGTTTTTCCACCAGCTCCTCAAAATCCTTCTATGAAATTGCTTTTTGACCAAGCTCATAGTGGTTTTGCTGGGCGGTTGTGCCCCTGCTCAACATCTGCAAAGAAGCCTTTTGGTCTTTTTCCAGTAACTGTTTCCATGAACTGATTTTTGTAATGAAGAGCACTGGCCTTGGAGACAGGACTAGAGCTCTTTGCACAGAGCTGTGCTATAGACTACCCGTGTGACCTGTGGTATATCACAACCTTTTTGTGTTGCAGTTTCACCTACCTGTACTATGATAGTACAGATTGAAACTCTGTAGTCTGGCACCCTTGGGCCCTTACTGATGCCAGATGAGAGAATTTGCTGGTCCACGGGAGGCCAATATTGTATAGCAGATTACCAACACTTTCACTGTTTGCTGGGCTCTTAGGAGACATATGGGGGTAAATTACAGCTGAATAACAGCACAGAACTCCAAGAGCCAGGACTGATGTCTGTACACAAACTTTATGGGACTGCGGGAAACTTGGCCACACCCATGATAAGTGATTGTCCGGGTGGCTAAAATCAAGCCGGATTATGGATGTTTCTGGACAAAAGGGTTCCAGATTAGAGAGGTTCAACCAGCAGTCACGTGTTATCTTTCTCAAGGCTGAAATCTTTGTTCAATTAAACCGCTTTGTGAACCTCAGAAGAAAAATGCAACTACATGGCAGGTATTGTTAATGCTAACGGACCTGGATATTTTAATTTGCTCGGCAGCTGGAAACAGAAATTCAGCAAGTTTCAGAAGCATATAAAAACCTGGAGAAGTCCTCCTCTAAGCGGGATGCCCTGGAAAAGGCTATGAGAAACAAACTGGAAGGAGAAATTCGTAGACTTCATGATTTCAACAGGGATTTGAGAGGTAAATCATTATATATTTCTATTGAAAAGAATTCTTTTATAGTTGTAAGGTGAGTGTTTTCCTTTGTGATTCCCTTGTTATGGCTGAGACGCTTACAGAGCATGACACGGTGCTCCAGTTATTCTCAACGGTCTAGTGTTTTCAGCAGATTGCTGGGAGAGTAGAAAGGTGAGGTTCAGTTGATTGCTGCAATATGTAACTTCCAGCCAGTTAATCATTAAGGAAACAGAAAGATAGCAACAAGCCAGAACTGTATCCCAGGGTATAATCCTGGACCTAGTTCTCACGTTGTATTCTAAAAACATTTAATTCAAGTGCCAGTGTGAAACTATGCTGACATTTGTGTCCTGTCCTGTGAGCCCTTTGCACTAGCACACACAGGGACTCCCTGCTCTTCCTGAAGGCTTTCAACTTTCCTTATCAATCCAGGCAGCTCTTCCTTCAGACTCCCCTTTGCCTTCCAGGGCAAGACATTGTCTTCATTTCCTTAGTAGCCTCTGGCTCTTGGTAAGACATTACCAAGTACTGTGCCTGGGAATTGGGAATGTCAGGGAATGGTTTCCAAGCCTAGACTGGCCATGATTGAGCATTTAATTTTCAAAGGAAGAAAATGACTTGTGATTTTTAGAAAAATAAATACAGTTGTTCAGCCTTTTCTATAAGTGCCTTCTGGTTCTCTTGTGTGTTTTTCACTGTTACTATTCTCTTGGTCTCTAACCATTTAAAGCCATGTGACTTGGAGGACTGAAAAATATTTTGTGTGTCGATCTAAAGCTCCACAGGGTATGTCTACACTACTGTCTTAAAAAAAACACAGCAGCTGTTCTCAGGGGTTGTGTTTTGGTCTGAAACTTGGGTACTACAGTGGAAGGTGCCACACACAAGCTTATAATAAAATAATCTCTTTTTCCAGCAAAAAAAAATACATATCCAAGACCAATACAGCCTTTTGTCAGCTGTGCTATTTCAAGACATAAATGTTGATACATTTTTATTAGGGCTCTTCATTTTTCTGAGAAGTTAGGTAGTCAGATGTCAGGCCAGTACATGCTTTTAGTTTTCCAACTTCAGCCCAAAAGTTTTAGTGGAGTGTTGGAAGAGATCTGCATACCCTTATTGAAGGTGATTTTAAAAAAGTATATCCTTTCTAAAAGTTTTGAGCCATCCTGTGTTTATTTAAAAGAAAATTATATCCCCAAGATGGAATTCCATAGGGTCGTTCAAGTGTGTTTAAAGTTTTTTTTCCTGAACTCTCACATTATAACTCTTTAGAAAACAAAGGTGGGTGAGGAAATCTTTGTTGTTGTACCAGCCTTAGTCAGTGTGAGAGACCTGAAGAATAGCTCGAAGTAAGCTTAACACTTGCCTGTCCTCCCCCAAAGAGAAGGTGATCCAATAAAAGATATTACCTCACCCACCAGCCTCTCTAGTATCTTGGGACCAACACAGCTACAACAACACTTCAGTGCATATATAAATTTTTAGATTAATTTTTATAGTATTCTACTAGCTTCACTTCCCACTGAATTCTCTAAAATGTTTCTGTGAGAATGCTGTAGTTAGAAATATTTGAAACTCATACGTACGTTGTTTAAAAGCAACTGCCCCTTCAATGCCTTAAAGAAACCTCTGAAAAAATATCCCAGTTAGAGAAAACTGCCCTTTCAGTTTCTAATTCAGCCTTTTGTTGCAGATAGTTTAAAACCAGGAGTCCGCTCCACTGAATATGCTTTTATGATGTCGAGAGTAGATGGAACTAACTTAGTGAGCTCTTAGAGCATTTCTGAAAGGTTTTCATTTTCTTGTTGTTTTTCTCTTTAAAAAAAAAATTCTGCAGAGCGTATGGAGACGGCCAACAAGCAGCTTGCTGAGAAGGAATTTGAGGGATCTGAGGACAATCGGAAAACCATCTCTCAGCTCTTTGCACAAAGTGAGTCAGCGATTCATTGTGGTCTAGGAAGAATGCGCCACTCAGGCGGTGTGGTGTGTTCCATATCAGCCCATCTCATCGTGCACTCCGATGTTACTGTGCTGAACACACACTAGAGTCTCTCTGAAATGAATTGTGTAAAAAGACATTACATTCAGCTCTGTCATCATGTAAAATTCACCAGCTAACCTATATGAAGTGTCAAAACAAAAAGCAGTCAAGTAGCACTTTAAAGACTAGCAAAATAGTTTATTAGGTGAGCTTTTGTGGGACAGACCCACTTCTTCAGACCATAGCCAGACCAGAACAGACTCAATATTTAAGGCACAGAGAACCAAAAACAGTAAGCAAGGAGGACAAATCAGAAAAAGATAATCAAGGTAAGCAAATCAGAGAGTGGAGGGGTGGGGGGGAAGGTCAAGAATTAGGTTGAGCCAAGTATGCAGAGGAGCCCCTATAGTGACTCAGAAAGTTCCCATCACGATTTAAACCATGTGTTAATGTGCCGAATTTGAATATAAAAGCCAGCTTGGCTGTTTCTCTTTCCAGAACGGTGCGAACTTGAACTTCCAGAACTTACCCCCCACCCTTTCATTAACGATTTAGATATTGACATAGAAAGTACACTTATTAAGTTTGCAGATGATACCAAGCTGGGAGGGGTTGCAACTTCTTTGGAGGATAGGATCATAATTCAAAAGGATCTGGATAAACTGGAGAAATGGGCTGAGGTGAACAGGATGAAGTTTAGTAAGGACAAATGCAAAGTACTCCACTTAGGAAGGAACAATCAGTGTCACACATACAGAATGGGAAAGGACTGCCTAGGAATGAGTACAGCAGAAAGGGATCTAGGGGTTATAGTGGACCACAAGCTAAATATGAGTCAACAGTGTGATGCTGTTGCGAAAAAGGCAAACATGATTCTAGGATGCATTAACAGGTGTGTTGTGAACAAAACACAAGAAGTCATTCTCCCGCTCTACTCTGCGCTGGTTAGGCCTCAGTTGGAGTATTGTGTCCAGTTCTGGGCACCGCAGTTCAGGAAGGATGAGGAGAAATTGGAGAGGGTCCAGAGGAGAGCAACGAGAATGATCAAAGGTCTAGAGAACATGACCTATGAAGACAGGCTGAAAGAATTGGGCTTATTTACTTTGGAAAAGAGAAGATTGAGGGGGGACATGATAGCAGTTTTCAGGTATCTAAAAGGGTGTCATAAGGCAGAGGGAGGCAACTTGTTCTTCCTTGCCTCTGAGGATAGAACAAGAGGCAGTGGACTGAAATTGCAGCAGGGGAGGTTCAGGTTGGACATCAGGAAAAAGTTCCTAACTGTCAGGGTGATCAAACACTGGAACGAATTGCCAAGGGAGGTGGTAGAATCTCCATCACTGGAGATATTTAAGAAGAGGTTAGATAGATGGCTTTCAGGGATGGTCTAGAAAGTGCTTGGTCCTGCCATGAGGGCAGGGAGCTGGACTCGATGGCCTCTCGAGGTCCCTTCCAGTCCTACTCTTCTATGATTCTATGAAGTGGTGAGACACCAAGGATGCTGGAATGAACACTAAGCAGCCTGCTCGGGGAGTAATGAGGGTCCTTAATATCAGAGTGCTTCCATGCATAGGGTGGTGCTCTGGACGCATTTTGTGCTCTGAAGATGTGCTTGGGCTTGATGCCTCACATAGACAATGTCTTGGAAGGAGGCCAGTGCAGATGAGGAGGAGCTACATTGTGATCCATGGGGCAGATCCCCCAGCTGTTTCCCAGACAGTCGAATATTGGAAGAGTCAGTTTAGCAAAGACGCTGGCAGGCAGCTTTCCGCCTGAAAAGGAGGAGTGCCGCCTGCGTTCTCCTGGGCTGGGCAGAGATACCCCAGGGTCATGACTTATGTCCGCAGCTGTGGAGCCATTGCAGGGCAAACCAAAATTGCAGGTATGAAATTCTGCCTTTCCCCTGTCCTGAAATCTCTTGAGGCTTAGGGCAGTGAGTCAACTTTCCTCCTAATTCCATGGTGTGCTCCACCCTTCTGACACTGCTTGCTTCTCTCTAGTTATATAATGTGTCTTTAAAACAGAGATAAAACTGCAAAATAAAGAGGAGTTGCTGTGGCGCAATACACTCTGCTTCTCCTTCTTTTCAGTAACGAAATCCCTTTCGTGCTGTCCTCAGTCTGCTTCCATTCACTTAGCAGTTGATGTTTGGAGTATGTGGCTTTGAAGTCACGGGCTTTAGCTGTTCATGTAAATCCCTGAAAATGGCATTAGGAAGTCTCTTTAGTTGTGTGATTAGTTTAGCTTTGGTTTTTAAACTGGATGAATAGATGTTGCGATAAGAGTACAAGAAGGGGGAAATGCTGTGTTTTTGTTGCTTGATAACCACGGTTCATCTGAGAGATGTCTGTCTGTATAAATTATAGTGGCTGGATCCTGCTTTCACTGAAGTCAATAGCAAAACTGCCATTGACTTTGGGAGCAGAATCGGGCTCTGTATGTGTAAGTAGGTAGGTTATAGTCCTCCAGGCTGTGATTTAAACCTGCAGTACCAACGGATGATATCATTGGGCTATAGGGAAGGGCAGATGGTGGTTTGTGGCTGTGTTTTGACTGATGTTGTTTCTACCAGCAGAAGCCAGTTCAAGGATATAGTCAGGGCTCCATAACGGTCCCCCTTCAGAGGCTGCCCTTGGAACGTGCTCATTGGCACACTTCTTCTTGGGTGCACTGGCAGTGTACTCTCCCCTTCCACAGCAACCATTTTTAGGCAGCTCTGATCCTCTAATAAAAGGGAATTTGTAGCTGCTGCATGCTGCTGGTACTCTACGCCTCACTCTTCTCTGATGGAAGAATGTGAACTGCTCTGAACCTGTAGATATATTTATATGCTGGTGTGCACCACACACTGTCCGTACTAACAGCTATGGTCTGGCATCTGTTCTTCAAAGACTTCCACCGCTTGTCCTCATTCCTTTGCATGGAGCATTAGTTTCTGGAATGCTGTTTCTCTGGTGTCATTAGTGCCGAATGTAGATTGCTGCGGGGTGCATTCTGTAGCTATCTTTTCTGAAGTTGAAGTAATGTAAGTAATGTTGTCAGTGCAAGTACTTTGGCTTTTGCTGAGGACTTCAGTGACTGTGGAAGGCATGCCAGCTCAGTGCTCTTGCTTTGTTTTGCTTTATGGGTTTGCTTTATACACTTGCATTGTGTTTCCCTGACCCTGCGTGTTTCCGTGAATGAACATGCAGTATAACTGCACAGATTCAAAGGTAACCGCAAAGTTCAGCTCTGACAGGAGCAGTCAGTGAGTGTGAAGCAGATTCCAGTTGATCTTCTTTTGACTTTGTAGTTTCCATGGTAGGATGACTGTGTGTGCATTTGCTGCTGGCATCTTCAGTGGTGTATACAGTAAACCCTCGATTTAATGGACCCCAATGTAATGGACTTCGGAAATAATGGACGCTGTCTGCCAGTGCCCCCCCCCCGCCGGTAGCACCCCAAATAAATGCTGGAGGCGCCACCACAGCAGCTGGGGCCACCAGGGCCAGAGAAGCCCGGGGGGTGGAGCAGTGGCTGTGGTGGGGCACAGGAGCTCTCCTCCCCAAGTCCTGTGTGTATGTGTGTAGAGCAAGTCAGCACCCAGCCACCGCTGCCTGCGATGGTGCTGAGCAGCAGCCATGGTGTGAGAGGCTGCTGACAGCTGGCAGGCTGGGGGCAGCCACTCTCTACCTTCAAGTGGGCCACTCTGAGCTGGGGGCTGGAGGAGCTGCAGCACTGACAGCTCCAGGAGGTGGAAGGAGCCAGGCCAGCATTCAGCTCCTCTCCTGGTAATTGGGAGAGGGAGATGGAGGTATGAGGGGAAGAATGGGGCGGAAGAGGGGAAGGGAAGAGGGAGGACAGGAGTGAGTGAGGGACTGGGAAGGTCGGTGCATCGTCCTACAGTATAGCCATTGGATGTAACAGACTTTTGGCATTAACGGACACCCCTTCCCCGCATGAGTCTGTTAAATCAATGATATACTGTATATCTGGAGCACACAAGACACCAGTAGCATGTCTCGGATTCTCAGAGTATGAATTAGACCTGATAGGACTAGAATTGACTACAAAGAGAAATACTGTCAGGACTGAAATAAGCATTTGTTTGAGTAGCGTCCCTATGGGTGCTCCACTGTAGGTGGGTGTGCACCATTATATCGTTAGGCCAAGTAAATCTGCTTTTGAAATCTGTTTGCCTGAAGTCCAAACTTGCATGCTTGAGTACCTCATTGCCAGCAGCTTGATCTGAGCCAACTAATCCCTGCATCAAGAGATGAGAAACCGTCAAGTAGCAATGTGAAATATGAAATCCAAACAATGTAATAGATTTTTAGACCAGAAAGGACTATTTTAATCATCTAGTCTGGCCTCCTTTCCAACACATGCTTTAGAACCTGTCCCAGGAATTCCTGCATCAAGTATCAGTTCTTCATTCAACATAAATAGCTGGCAAGTGTGTTCAGTGCTGGCAGATGATGCCAGGTGATACCCAAGAGGGCAACTTCCTTATGTAACCAAAGCGCAGATGCCACTGGACCAGTGGTAGTACAGGCCAACATGTCTCAGTCCTCACCTGAGGTGCCACTTGTAAGGGTGACCAGGGAGAGATGAGCTTTCGTTAATTGTTTGTTTCCTGGCCTCTGAAAATGCCAGCAAAAGAGATGTGATGGGGTGAATCACAGAAGTCCCCTTAAAGTTGTGCACTGGTGTGATGATTATGTCACTGATGCCCGCTCTATTGCTCTCTGGGGCTCCCCAACCACCTTTTTCTGCTGGACCAGCCTCTCATCTCCCCCAGACAAGGCACAGAGTTGGGGGTTACTGCCCCCATTAAGAGCAACAAAGACACTGAATCAGCTCAGCTCTGGGAGGACTCAGTTCTAAGGGCTCAGAACCCAAGAAGCTAGGTGGCCCCCAAAAGGGTCTCCAAACCCAAATAAATCAGTATTTGTCTATGAAAATGTTTTACACAGTGAAATCTCATAAGATCCACCCTCTGTGTCAATGAGAGATATGCACAGTGTTGTTCCCCCCAGGTAGTGCTTATTTACGCTGGGCTTGATTTAAAAAAAAAAAGTGTTTTACTTAATGAACATTTGATTTAAGTAAAAAATTAAGTAGGATTTAAGTGCTCACAAGTGAAAACAGTCATATCAAAGAGAGTTATTAATTTAAAATGAACATAAAAAGTTTAGCTAGTTCTAATCCTCTTTGAAACGTGCTGCATGCAAATTCTTACCTTAAAATGTTGTTCTAAATATCCCTTTCACAAGCTAAGCAGCCCTCTAGGTTGGACCTGATCCTTCCCCCTTTTCAGTCTCAGATATTTCCAGCAGGCAACTTGTGGGGAGAGGTGTCTGCTGGTGTGGCAGCTGTCCCTACTGTTTGGTGTCCCCATTTGATATTCCTTTTGTCCAACACGTGTTTTTTGTTCAGTTCAAACTTTTCTTACCCTGAGTGGAAAAATACCAGACCGAAAATGGGTTTCAGCATCAGGTGATCTGGCCACATGTCTTTCTAGGATTAGCCACAGTTTGGGCTAACAGGACAAACAAGGCTATTCACAGGTCATTGACTTTGTGACTGAGTCACAAAGTACCCGAAATATCACTAATGGTCCTCATTAGCACATTTTAGAATTAAAACCAGATTCACACTTCATATTTCTAACTTCACATACAAGAACGATACATTCACAGAAATATCCAGAATCAGCAGATTGTAGTATTAAAATTGATATGTTATTTGAGGTATTTTATTTAAAGCATCTTTAAATTAGTCATATTCAGAAGCCTATTTTCATAAAGCGTGAGGGGAACGGGACTGTGACAGGGCTTACTGGGATGTGTTTTAGTAAAGAAGACGCTTGCCCATCAGGAGCTGAGATCAGTCAGCTCTTATTGTTTTTACTTATATTTATTTATATTTCTGTATTTACAAATTAATTTTAAAATGTGTTCATCACAGACCAGGAAGCCACAAAAGCAAACATTACATTATGGCCCTAAGATGAACAGCCTCCCTTTGCCCCCCTGCCGTCACTCAGCCACTCACCAGTGATGTTACCATGTTAGCTTGTTTTCTGTTCTAAACTAGTGAGCTAGAGATAAAAGGTGCTGCACCTCTTACCCTTCTAATCCAAGGAGGATAAATTACCTAATTTAACATATTTTTTCCCAGGAAGTCATTTGTCTGTCCCTCTGTATCTAGAGAGATGTCTAGTCTTTACGCTTTTGGGAGATCAAGTAACTGTCAGCAAAGATCCCCTCCCTCCTTAATCACTGGTAGAACTTAGAGAAGACTCCTAAAAGTCTGTCAAGGAAAACTCCATCCATCTTTCATTTCCTGCTTTATTTCTGTAGATAAAGAAACTCAGAGGGAGAAGGAAAAACTGGAGATAGAACTAGCTGCTGCACGCTCCACCAATGAGGATCAGCGAAGGCACATTGAGATCCGTGATCAGGCCTTAAATAATGCTCAGGCCAAGGTGGTGAAACTGGAGGAAGAGGTAAGGTCACTGGTCAAGAGAAACTGGAGTAGCTCAAAGTACACGTTAATGACTGTTTGTTTGTGATCCCATTTGTACAGCAGTGCTTGGTCGGTGTGTGTGCCTTTGTTATTTGATAATGTCAGAGAGGCAGTGGTGTCAGTCTGTAGCGTCACAAATAACACGCAGTTCTGTAGCACCTTAAAGACTAACAAATTTGTTAAATCATGAGTTTTAATGGAAAAGGCCTGCTTCTGTCATCTAAAGAAGTGGGTCTTACCCACAAAAGCTCAAGACTTAATAAATTTGTTAGTCTTTTAGGTGCTACAGGGCTGCTTCTGATTTGTCATTTGAGTGTGCCAGCCTAAAGAATCCCTAAGCTGAGAAACTACAGACTAGAGAACAATATAAAGGGGAGCCAGGCAAGTGCTACATGGTCACTGCAGCGGAATGGGATGGTTTTCAAACTTTTCAAAGAAGGGGGTTGACATGTCTGTGACAGAAGGTATGCAGATATGAGTAGCTGAAGGAATCAAACTGGAATGGTTTGGGGAAAGACATTGCTAAATCCTGGAGGTTATTGGAGGGAGAGAAGGGCAGGGAGAGAGGCCGAGGAGGAGTCACTAGGGGCAGTGGAACTTCAGCTTTCAGCTGAATTAGAGAGGTTAAAGATTGAATGGATGTGGGTTATGAATGCTCCTTCAAACACATGAGTGGTTTCTTGCACATTAGGATTGAAGTGCCTAAGTGGGGCAGTCAGTGTTGGGAAAGCTGGCCTTGTTTTGGAGGTGAGCAGAGGAATTCAGTCTCTGGGACTGTTCACCTAGCATCTTCTTCCAGCACTAATGTCAAACCAGTGCTGCAGAATATTTGAACTGCCACAGGTATAGTGCTGTGCACAGCTGTGTGGGAGACTTGCTTTGGTCCTTAAGACACAAGTGGGCCTGAAAAGAGGTTGGGATTTTGTGAAGCAGGAGGAAGCTGGACAGGTTGTTAAAGACCAAGAGGAAAATTCAGCCCTAGTCACAGCTGACACAGTACCATTGATTTCAGAAGAGTGGCAGCACTTGACATCAAGGCTGAATTGGGTACTGTGTGCACTCAGGAGAGTAAAGAGTTGTCAGATGTAGGCTAATTTAAAATGAGAGATAATGTAGTGACGGTTCAGATTGTTCTAGGACTCGCTCCCACAAGGGAAGGAGTGCTTTGGCCCTGATCCTGCATAGCACTTCAGAACATGCTTAACTTTAAGCATGTGAAAGGTTCTTGCAGGTTTGTGTCCCTCCTTGGAATCTGAAACTGCTTCCATCATGATGTCATCTGAGTAATGGCGGATTAGTGAGATATGACCATCCATACGTTGCATTTCAAAAAGTCATCTTGTATTAGTAAGAGGTTTGTGGTATGGTGCTTTTTTTATAAATCTTCTGCCAATGGGCTTTTTGTTTTTTTTTTTTAAAAAAAAAAGAGTGGGAGGGATATACTTAATGATTCCTGTTTTTAGGTAAAATGCTCTATCGTCTATATGAAGCGTTGTGGTTTTTATCCAGCTGTTGCTTGAATCTAGGGCTCACAGGAAGTGCCACCTTTCCTGTTGCAGATAAATATGGAAGCTTCTCAGCGAGTGAGCTGAAATTAACTTTGCTGTACTTTGTAATGGTGGCATGGGGAGAAGGGAGAGAAAAAATTACCACTTGTTGCAGGTTTACCAGATCTCTTTTCATTAAAATGCTCAGGATCATAAAGAGTTTTTTGCCTCCCTCTCGTTAAACTGTGAAGGCTACTCAAATCCTTGATCTGTCCTTTCAGTAAGTTTCCAAAAGAAGGCACAGGGAACTGTTGAGTGCTCAAAGTAACAATATGAAAAGAACTGTATATGTCAGGCTATGATTTAATGGTATCCAGGGACCAAGATATCTGAACAATTGGTTAATGATTTCTTTTATTCCTGCATGATTTACCCGAATAGGCAGTTCCCATAATTGTCAGGAATTTCCAAATTAGTGCTGAAGAAGAGGGTGGAGTTAGTTATGCTAACATTTGGCAATGGTCCTCGTTCAAGGCCTGAGGGATGCTCAGTGTATGTATGTGTAGTTCACTTGTTACATCATGTAGTGAGAGTTGTGTTTTTTTTCTTCGTTTTTGCCTTCCTACTCAACAGATTATCATCCTGCCCGTTATCTCTCAGATCTTTAAAACAAAAAATGACAACAAAAAACCCCACCAGAATTTATTCTAGTTTATATCAGTGCAGGAAACTTAAAATCTGTGCTGAACTTAAAATTTTGTTTGCTGAACTTAAAATTTTGACCTGCAGTCAGGACAAAGAAAAGTAGCAGAGTGGAGGCTCAGAGAATATTTTCCTGCAGTGTTAATAGAAGACGAAATGTTTCTTTAAATAAAAATATAAAATAAGGTGCAATTAAAATTAGATGGTGTAGGTTTATTTCTAAACAGTAGTAGGGGTATGATCACAGATATTTGAAGGGAATTCAAATCCAATGCAGGCATCCAATATGTGTGTCTGTCTATCATATGTCTGCCCGCCCTTTACTGTTTGTCTGTGACTTAAAATTTATTTTAGGTGGTGTTTATCATCCATATTTTTTCCCTGCAGAAATAACGAGGATTTCATTGGCCTCCGTTTGCAAGAGGGCCTTGGTAAGATCTAGAGGGAGGATCTGAGTGGCAGCTTGAAGTTGCAACGTGAACTGTAGCTCTCCCTCCTGATGCTCACCTGCAGTTGAGCTAGTGGTAGCTCTGCACTGCCACATATAAGATGCAGGCTGACTATGAGCCCTACACTTAGGTTTAACAACATACAGTAGGCCAGGTGTGTGTATATAACAAGTTAGTATTCTGAAGATTTAAAACAGAATCTCATCTTCCTGTGTATTCGTCTTAGGTCTTTATAAAGCCCTTATCTTGCTGGTAGTTAAGGACTATGCTTTTACTTAATGTGCATTTAAAGTAAAACGTTACTGCTCAGTGTAGCTGGGAGAAATCTTGTATTAGAATCACATAATTCCGTTGTTGCTTCACATTGTACATCATTGATTTCAGTAGGTACTCCTACTTAGCAGTCAGTGGTAAGAGAAGACCAATTGACTCACAAGTTTTGAAGTGAGTTCAACTCTCCCAGGGTGCTTATGGGGTTGCTGGGTACAGAACTCTTGAAATTCTGTCTTCTTCATTGAGGTGCCTAATTGGGAGATAACGCCTTTTAAAACCTGGCTTAGAGTTTGCAGCAAAATGTGTCTTGGTTGGGCTAGAAGTACAAATTAGTAAACATTTGTTAAGTTCCTGGTCAAAGAACCTCTGTGTTTTTCTGTGGCCATGGCAGTCTCATTAAGGAGAAAATTTACTTACTGTAGTTAAGGAAATGGCTGGCACTAATGCCAACAATCCAAGCCAATGAATCTTCTTCTTCACTGTTGGGTCAGGATGATCAAGAAGACACTATTGTGATGGCTGCTGCTTGGATCATGGGAAAAATTGCTGTTTTTTTGAGACATTGAATTTAAAGAAGAATGGGCTAGCTGTGGCATAGCTGGCATATGCCAGTGAGTGTAGTTTTTCCTTTGCTTGAATGAGTGTGTAAGAGGCTGCAGAGGGAATTGTTAACCATTGCTATGATGATAGCGTATCCTTTTTTCTAGCAGGTCAGGAGTGCACAGTGTTGGGCTGACTGGGAGACAGTTTGATTTAGCTATTGAAGCAGGTGCTTGGGCCCCTGGGTGCTGCTGCTGGCTGTGCCACTGACTTTGTGTGACCTTGAGCCAAGCTCTTAAATTTCTCTTTTCGCCCTTGTTTCTCATCTGAGCATAATAAGGTGTAGTACTTGCCCATCTCGTAGAAGTGTTGTGGGCCTGAGTGATGCAAAGCTCTGTAAGTTAAAAGGTGCTATCGAAGTGTAAGTATTGTGGCATTATCACAGGTTAGCTTCATGTGTGCTGCATTGTGTAGGAGCTACATTTTTATATACAGGTAAAATATTTCTTGTCGGTTTCTGTCTCCCTTGTACTTTAGCCTCATTACTAAGTGCCAAATTTTTATAGTAGCAGCTGAGTAATTTACATCATACCAAATCTGTTTCTTGGGCAATATTCAGCCTTTTCCTACTCGGTTAAAAACCCTAATTATGTGTAGAAATTAAGCTTAATTCACATGACTTTTCTGTACCTGAACTAAAATACATGTCGTTTGTAGCATATCTTGCAGTTCCAACTGATTAATTGTGTACTATAGACTTAATACTCCTAGCAACTAAAGGAGACTTTTCTTCAGCTTCCTTTGTAGGAGCCTACCGATCTGTTCTCAATTGCCTTGCAAAAGTTTGAGTGGTTTTGGTGAACTGCATGCAGGAATATGCAAAGGGGTCTAGGATAGATCTTGTCTGGTCTAGAATTTAAAATAGTTATATTGCATGTGTTAGGTTTGCTTCTGGCTAACAGGTTTTAAGAGTCTATCATAGGCAAGACATTATGCCTGTAGGCAGCATATACTAATCTGGCCAAATTAAAGTTAACAGAGTTGCAGATACCAAGCAGTCCTGTAGCACTTCAAAGACTAACAAATTTATGAGGTCATGAGCTTTGGTGAGTAAGACACACTATAAGCCTAGCCATACGGACCAGACACACTGACATTGAGTACCATAAATTCAGCGTGGCAGTATGAATTTGTTTTAGGTGCCAAGTGCCAGCCACAGCTGATGAGAATGGAGGAGAGATAATCAGCACTGTTTTTTTTTTTTTTTTAAGTCTTATATTTAAAAAGACTATTTTGAAGTTGTGTTTTTCAGTGTCTCGTTAGGTAGTCAAATCTTAACATTCTGTTGGTGAAGAACCAAACTTCAACCAGTCTGCCACATATTCCGCCAAAATGTAACTTTATCTGGGTATAACTTTCATGTTCTTGGTTCCCCCCACTGAATAGACCCAGACTGCCTTAAGAAAACAGTTCCTAAGTAAATCAATTGCCACTAGATGTATAGATTATTAAATGTAAAGCAAAACATCCCCTCCCTGTTTATGCAGTATTTTGGGAAAAGACATGGAAGCAAAATGTGAAGGAATATTCTTTGAAAAGGAAGCTTCTAGAAGACATAAGACATTACAACCTCAGAATGTGAATATAAGCCAGCTACCCAGAGCAAAGGTAGCTCTGTTTTTCCTGGTTTGTCTACAGTGCAAGAGGAATTTTACTTTGAGGAAGAGGGGTAGGGGACATATGTTGAAATGTTGACTTCTTAATGGTGTTTAGTGTATCTTATGTACTGTATCTGAGATGTCATACTTAACATTTATTTTTAAAGGAAATACATTATTTGCACAATAAGCTTCATGTGTATGTGTGTATGGCAGTGAGGTGGAGGGAAAGGTGCTTTTACTTTTTTCCCCCAATTAGTGTGTGCATATCTTTACTGACTTGTTGTTCTGTAAGGACACAGACATGGCTTTTTTACTGTTGCATTTCCAACTCTGTTTCTGCCTGTTAGTAATTTGCCAGAGGTTGCTTTGAGGAGGCTTTAACCGAAACAAATGGAGAAACCATATTATGACATTCCCGTGCATCAAACCCTACTCTCTAATATGAGGATAGTATTACCAAATTGCTTCAGTATGAACTCCTGCTGTGTCCAGTGGCATCTTACGGGAACAGAGGAGTCAGTCAAGCTGAGGGTTCACAGGACTCTTACAGGAATATATTCCAACAGCAGAGAGGGAGAGAGGTGGGTTAAACATGCTTTGTCTATTTCTTTGTATGTCTTAGCAGTAGTGAGAAAATTCCTGGGGGTAAATACATTTTCAGCTGCATCTGAACTGATTCAGCTTTAGGCTAAATCTATTATACAATCAAAACACATTGGACAGATTTAAAAACTATGTTGAAAATCTCAAAAATGGTGGATGGGACACAAAAGCTGACACGTTACCAATTGAATAGTGACAGAGAGAAAGTCATGCTAGTTTATATACTAGCAAAACAAAAAAAACAGTCCAGTAGCACTTTAAAGACTAACAGAATAATTTATTAGGTGATGAGCTTCGTGGGACAGACCACTAATTATTCTGTTAGTCTTTAAAGTGCTGCTGGACTGCTTTTTTGTTATGCTACCAATTGGCTTTGATGGTGCTGTCCAAAATCACAAGGGTGATGACTGGGAGGGTTTCTAAATCATTGCTAGTTAAGCTGGAGGTTGTCTCTCAGAAATAGTTACTGAGTATAACCGATCTGAACCTATGCATCTCTTTGAAGTGGAGGAATCCCATTCTCCTCCTTTTCTTCTGCCATTGCTTTCTTGTCTGAATTTGCTCCAGGGAGCAAAGGATGCAGCAGCCGTTGTGTTCATAGTGCTCCCCTTGCAGCTAAAGACCTGTATAGGGAAGTGTCTTCTGCCTGACTGCCTGTGTTCTCTGCACCTGAAACCCCTGGCAGAGCTGGGCTCCTCACTGGATGGGTGTGATCTATGCTGTCATTCTGCAACCTACTTCCTTGTCCCATAAAAGAACATTAGTTTAACTTCAATATTCTGGATCCTTGGAGGATATTTCAGGATTTGTCTCTAAAGAGCTTAATGAAATGGATGAACAGTGTGTGTTTGGTGCCTGGAGTTTTCCCAATCAGGCTCTTTTGGTGAGCAATTCTAATAATATTCAGCTGCCTCTGTCTGGATAGGAACACATTGTTCTTTGCTGTAACTGATTCTTGGACTAGTAGTTCTGCATGTCTGATCAAATGCTCCGTGTGGCAAAGGCTATTTCAGGTAGCCTGATGGTTGGAATTGCTAAGGAATTCTCTGCATTGTTCAGCGAAGTGGGTGTTTTAAATATGTTTCCCTATAAAGATCTTTGAAGGCTAGTTCCTGCTCTCCACAGCTCAGTGAATAGATTTGTTTAATTATTTCATTCCTGTGTGTTCAGAGAGACGGATTCATTTCCTTTTGCTGGAAGCCTTGTAGTCCATGGATTTCAATGGGCAGTCATTTTTAAGCAATAAAATCTTTCTGACTTAATTGGAAACAAAGAACTGCTCAGGTCAGCCAGAACTCTCTCGAACAATGTAGCTTTAGAATCCTTAGCCTGCCTTGCTGCTCTTTATTTGATTGAAACTTACCAGAAATCGCTTGATTGCAGTAACAGTCTTCACAGTAAAAGAAAAAGAATGAACAAGCTACTTGATTTTGAGACCAAGGAATATTTTGGGGGCATTTCACTGACCAATTTTAATTTTATTCAGTTTATTTCTGTTGCCTATTATGTTGCCTTAGACATCTGTGGCAGGACGTGAGCAAGAATGTTTTAGAAGGGAGAGTGTTGGTTTGGAATTCTTCCTGGAAAAATCACAACACTATTTTAAATGGCTAAATTAGACATCACTGCTACAGTTAAAATGTCTGATAGAATTAAAACAAGCCCTTAAGTATCTGAAGATAAACTTTGCAAAGTAGCCAGGCAGTGAAGTTAAAAGGGTATGTATGTAGCCCTGTGCTGTTAGAGTGTACAAAGTACCGTAGAGAATATTCTGTCTCCTAGCATGGTTGTACTGGGATGCTGTACAAAACCTGGCAGCCTCACAGCACTGTAATTGAAATGCACTTTGCTACAATTCTCTGCGACTTAAAGCACCCCCAAAAAGCTATTGTTGTGAATAATGTGAACGCTAATTTATTACCCAGTTAAATTCAGTATAATTTAAAAATCTGCTGTTTTGTCATGTTTGTGTTTATAGTTCTCAATCTTCTTTTTACAAATAAATCATAGTGGAGCACACATGATCTATTAAAATTGAGAGCACGCTAAGAGAAAAGATTAATGTAAGGGTTTATGTTGGCTAACTTTGTATCATAATGCAATGAAATAGAGTACTGCTTGCAACCAAAGCATCCAAATTCATTCAAATTTGCATCTGGGTGTTACATAAGTCAGTGGTCATGGGAAAATTTTAAGAAGTAGTGTAGAAGCCAGGGGCTGGTGAAGCAGAAATTGAACACTCAGGGTGCCTCTGATGTGATGAATAACGAAGTCCTGTGGCACCTTATAGACTAACAGATATTTTGGAGCATAAGTTTTTGTGGGCAAAGACCCACATCATCAGGCAAAGACCCGCTTCATCAGATGCATCTGATGAAGCGGGTCTGCCTGTGAAAGCTTATGCTCCAAAATATCTGTTAGTCTATAAGGTGCTACAGGACTTTTTGTTTTTGAAGACACAAACTAACATGGCTACCTCTCTGATGTGATGAAGGTAAAGTACTTCCTTGTAGGCCCTTCCTGACGTGCAGTGTGATTGGTCCAAAGTTGCATCTACTTAGTCATCAGTTTCCAAATCTTCCTGGAAGGAAGGAATCGGAGGCAGATGCTGCTCTCTTCATTTTCACAAGAGCACAAGAAAGGTGTTAAGTGGAGCACCTATTGACAGAGAGGCCAGTTGCGGAAGGATTTGAACATGCACTGCTGCCATCTTTCCAAATGGCAGATGTTGTTATGGCCATCGGCACGGAGCTGCCAGTTCTGTTTAGTTGTTGGCAGGCGGGGTGGACCACGACAGTTAGCAAAGAACAAACCTTGACTTGCTGCTGTATTGCTTGCCTGTTTTGCCTGCAGCGTGTTGGTATTGTTCAAGAGATGCTGTTTCCAATTCCAGCCTTAAGAAAACATACACTCATTCTTGATTTGTGATAATAAAATCCCTCTGTGCTTGGCTGCAATATTCCTGGGCCTTTTTATATTGAGGACAGATCCATCCAAAAGATAAAATAGCACTAAATGTCTGGAGTAAGACTGCAGCTGATGAATTGAGCATCACAGTTTAGTGTGACAAGCTGATAGTGATAATAGCGAAGACATGAAAGTTGGAAAAAAATGACCTTTTCATTGTATAACTTTGCCAGTTAGAATGTATTGTGTTGATTGAGAACAGTAATTTTAAGAGATGGCATGGTGCCTTGTGCATAAGGTAGTGGAGATACTTTAGGGAAGTAAAATTTTCAAAGGCATCTAACTGTATGTCTGCACTACAAATGAAGGTGTGATTGTAGCATAGGTAGGAATTTCCATGCTAGCTGTAGTGTAGCTAGCCCAAGTAACAAACAGCTGTGTAAACCTAATAGCATGAGCTAGCAACTAGAGAACAAACTTCCCAGAACCAGGGTTGCGGGTGCTTTAAAAGACAGGGTTAGATTCAGAACAGCCTGAGCAAATTGTATAATTGGTCTGAATTCAACAAGATGAAAGTCAGTTCAGGCAAATGCAAAGTACTTCACTTAGGAAGAAAAAATCAAATGCACGACTACAAAATATGGAATAACTATGTAGGTTGTAGTAGTGCTGAAAAGGAATCTGAGGGCTATAGTGGATCACAAATTGAATGAGAGTTTTTTTCACAACTGTCCGATGCTATTGACTAATAAAATTTTCTGTGTCTGGGTTGGATCCTCCGGCTGGAAATTAGCTCTGTTCCACATTAGGGCACCCTCTTCAGGCTGATGGCTCATCCGTCATTGCTCCGCTCTTTAGTCTGCTGTCTTTCTTTGGACCCCCATCACTCCAGCAGTGCTCATTACTCCATTCTGCCCCTTTCCGGAATTCTCAGCAGTCCTCAGTCTCACCCCCTGCTCTGTGGCCAGCTGCTGCATAAAATCTAGCCCCTTGCCCCAGGGACAAGCTGCAGTCTGTCTAGGCCATGCTGCAGCGACATGGCAAGGTGAAATACAATGGGAAAGGGGTGGAACTCAGGTCCACCCACTACTCTGGGACCCAGCCTAGTGATCCTATGGCAGCACCCTTGTCCTGCCCTCTTTCACTCTCTTTAACTGCCCTCAGCACTCCCTGGGCCACTTCCCTTTGATCCTTGCATCTTAGTGGCTCTTTATCAAGGCCACAGACTGGTAGGTGTTGGCTAGAGCCTCTCTCTCTCTCTCTGCTCCCCTGAGCCTGCCCAGCTCTGCTCCGCCCAAGGTATTTCTCCTCTGCTGAGAGCCAGTCTTGCACCCTTGCTGGTCAGGAGCCAACTGCCCTCTACTCTGCTGTGCATCCCCTTATGAAAGGGCTGCGCTAGCAAGCAGCCTGTTGATTGTCTTCCTGTAAGACTTCTGCTGATTGGGTGGAGCTTTGTGTAGGCTCCTTCCTGTCTGCTTTAATCGCTTTCTAGCTAAAGTGAGGGAGCCACCCTACTACGAGTGCATTAACAGGGGTGTTGTGCATAAGTAACAGGAGGTAATTGCCCTGTACTGCTGAGGGCTCAGCTAGTGTATTGTGTCCAATTTTGAATGCTACTCTTTAGGAAAGATGTGCACAAATGGGAGAGAGTCCAGGGAAGAGCAAAAATAGTTTTCTAAAAATAGACCTGTGAGGAAATGTTAAAAATCTTGAGAAAAGACAATTGAAAAGGGACCTGATAAGTCTTCAAATATTTTGAGGGTTATTATAAAGGGGACTGTGAGCAATTGTTCTCTGTGTTCACTTGAAAGTAGGGCAAGAAGTAATGGCCTTAACCTGCTGCAAGGGAGATTCAGGTTAGACATTAGGAAAGAGTTTGACTATAAAGATATTTATACTCAGGAATAGGCTTCCAAGGAAGGTTGGGGAATCAATCCTTAGTGATGGCTATTAAGATCAGTTTTGACAAACACGCATCGGGGATAGTTTAGGTTCACTTGAGCCTGCCTCAGTATAGGGAGCTGGACCTGATGACTTCTTGAGGATATGTGCAAACTCTGCATTTCTCGATTCTGTAGTGGGCTTGCTAGCCGCTGCTGACCAGTGCTGCCACATGTTTGCATTACTGTTGCCTGTGTTAGCTAGATTAAGGCTAGCATGGGTATTCCTGCCCACACTGCAGTTACACCCTGCAGTGCAGACCTATCCAAGCGATGTTAAGATTTATTGAACATATTCTAATTTTTCTGAACACAGATGCTTTAAGGCTTTTTTGGCTTCAGTCTGGACTGAAGCGTTTTTTCAATTTATTTTTCTGTACTTAATGGTGCTTGACATGGAAAGGAAAACTCAGTGAGTTTTAGAAGAGGAAAAGAAATCTAACTTCATGAAATGCCACTGAGCAAGCCATGCCTGTACTTCAGGTTTGGTACATTAGTTAAACGTGTACAGGCAATGCAAATACGTTGAGCAATCACCTGTGTTACAACATTTCACTTACAGGTTCAGCTCTTGGGAACGTTTTTTAAAGTGAACATTTCAGTTAGATTTCTGTGGCCTAATTCTCTTTTGGCTGGGCTCTTGGTATTTCTTGACTGTAGGCTGAAACCTTAATCCACGCACCTTCTTGCATTTATTTAAATGTAAAACTCGTATTTTTTTTTCCTTTCAGCAGGTGATCAGCTGCTTTTTTAAAAAATTGTGCTTTACAAGATTTTGGCAATATAATAATTCATTGGGTATTACTGAGAGCCCTGAGAGATTTAGTTTATCTTATGTATAAGATAATTAGAGAGATCCCAATAATTACTAATTTTCCTGGAAGCTTGATTTCTGAATTATAGATTTTCTTTTGCATTTTCCCAAGTACTTTATCATACTGTACCTGCATTTGTACAGGAAGTATGACTTCTGCAAAAGTCAAGGGACTAGGAACCAGAAAATCCTGGTTAGAGCCGTGCACAGATACAAATTTGTGTCTGCATCCACATCTGCAAAAAATGAGCCATGGATATCTGCATCCACTTCAATGGATATAAAGTATATCTGCAAATTTGTACTGTCCTAGATACAAAATTTGTATCTGAATCCACATCCATAGCTGTAAAAATGAGCAGCGGATATCTGCATCCACATTTGTGGACACAAAGCAGATAGCTCCAGATTTGTAGCCTCTATTTCGTGTTTTTGTTATTGTCACTGCTGCTGACTTACTGTATATGGGCTTTGGCAATCACTTTAACTGAACTGTAAAATGGGCTCAGTAATACCCACCTTACTGGGGAATTAAACACTTTAGTTTAATGTTTGTAAAGCACTTTGAGATCCTTGGTTGAATAGGGGCCTCATCATTTTTAATCAGTATTTTTAATAGCAAGAGTTTAATGTAAAATTGCATTAAAATGTTCTTACATCTCCTGATCCAAATACATTTGAAATCTTGAGCAATTGAGAGGTAAAAACGCTGATTTACTCTACCTGCCTGTTTGAGAAATCTTTGGTTGAGTAACTCACTTTTTATATTGCCTGTATAATAAAATACCTGCCTCTGGAAAACCCTCTAGGGCTACGTCTACACGTGCAGCCAACATCGAAATAGCTTATTTCGATGTTGCGACATCGAAATAGTCTATTTTGATGAATAACATCTACACGTCCTCCAGGGCCGGCAACGTCGATGTTCAACTTCGACGTTGCTCAGCCCAACATCGAAATAGGCGCAGCGAGGGAACGTCTACACGTCAAAGTAGCACACATCGAAATACGGATGCCAGGCACAGCTGCAGACAGGGTCACAGGGCGGACTCAACAGCAAGCCGCTCCCTTAAAGGGCCCCTCCCAGACACAGTTGCACTAAACAACACAAGATACACAGAGCTGACAACTGGTTGCAGACCCTGTGCCTGCAGCATAGATCCCCAGCTGCCGCAGAAGCAGCCAGAAGCCCTGGGCTAAGGGCTGCTGCCCACGGTGACCATAGAGCCCCGCAGGGGCTGGAGAGAGAGCATCTCTCAACCCCCCAGCTGATGGCCGCCATGGAGGACCCAGCAATTTCGACGTTGTGGGACGCGGATCGTCTACACGGTCCCTACTTCGACGTTGAACGTCGAAGTAGGGCGCTATTCCTATCTCCTCATGAGGTTAGCGACTTCGACGTCTCGCCGCCTAACGTCGAAGTTGGTGCCGCTACTTCGAAGTAGCGTGCGCGTGTAGACGCAGCTCAGGATAGCAACACATCATAATGTAAGATTAGGCGTCTGCTAAGTTTAGGAATAAATGATACCAGACTTGAGATTGATGGAAAATATGATGTTACTTCCTGAAGTTTACCTACTGTACAACTCACACTGGGTTCTCGATAGTCAGTACTTAACTTGTGCCAGGACTTGCCAGGGCTGATCCTCTAGGCTTGGCTGTTCATAGCCCTGGCACCTCTGGGCTTGTGGCATCAGTTATGAAAGTGTAAAAACCTCTTGAGCCTTGGCATTGCTTTCATTACAAGTTAAGCACTGTATACAGTGGTTTGTTGCAGAGGGAATGAGAAGCATATGATGACAATTTTTTGAGGGATGACATGGCGAAATAAGGAGAATCTAAATTGTGCAGTAGTGTTCCCTGAAAATTGGGCTCTGACTCTGTTGTGAAGTACTGCCTTTTTGAGCCATTAGTGTGTTCTGACTTCTATGCCAAAAATAATTAAAAATTCACCAGCAAATTAAAAAGTCTGAGCATCATATATTAACATGGTGCATATTTTATTTATCAGAATAACACAATAATCTCCCCACTCTTGAATTATTTGCTGACAAGTGTTTTGGGCAATAAATTACCAAAATAATTGAAAATGGTGTAATTAAAGTGTGGCATTTTGACAAATAAAATATGCAGAACTTTGCAGCATTTAAAAATTTTGGCACAGTATTCCCTTAAGGGTAACAGGGTTCTGTGTGGTGCATTTGATGTATGTGGGGCAATTTGGATGCACAGGAGCTTGGTCCAAGAGGAGTGGGAGTTTGCAGGTGAAGAGGATTAGGGGACTGGTGCAGTTTCTCTTTGCTTCCCCGCAGAAACTGTTTTCTTCATGGAAGCAAAGAGAATCTGACAGGGGGAAGCATTTTTCTGCTGCACTGCAGTGATGCAGAACTCCCCCATGGGTAGAGTAGATTATATAATTTTGGGCCCTGCCCAACACTCGAAGCCCCAACACAGCTTATAATAGCTGTGTTTGCATTTTTCTCCTCTGGCGAGCCTCTTTATAGCTATGTTATAGGCTTCATTTGGATTGCAGTATCCACTGTATTTAAATACTTCAAACTGAATTGGGCTATAGTTCCTTCACATATATAACGTGATTTGGGCCTCTCCATATGATTAAGGCCAATCCATATTATAGCATCACCCTTGGGTATGCTCTGCTATAGTATTTAAATATCATAGATTTTCTACTGTAAATAGTACCACACTGAAATTCCCCAAAGTAAAATCCAATTACTGAGAACACTACTGTTCTGGGGGAGTTTGCTGTGATCTGGTAGTACCAGGGTCTGGATAAAACAGATTGGGCTTGCTTATGTAGATAGCATTCTGCCAGAGGAAAAAAGCTACCCTCCCAACTTATGCGTAACTCGAGGGACTACTGTACCTGGTTTTAACACAGGTGGTCTTTATGACTTTGGGCAAGTCACTTAAGCTCTCTGTGCTTAAGATCCCCATCTGTAAAACAGAGGTAATCCTTCCTTGTCTCACAGTGAGGCTAAGGAGATATTTAAGGTTTGTGACTTCTCAGGTACTACGGCACTGGGGTTGGGAGGGTATATGGGTATCTGTATAGGGCCTAATTGTAATGGAGAAGGAGAGAAAAGGAAAGAACCAGGAGCAAGTGGGGACTAAAGTTATGATCATTGTCTTCTTGTTTCAGCTGAAAAAGAAGCAGGTCTACGTTGAGAAGGTGGAGAAGATGCAGCAGGCATTGGTTCAGCTGCAGGCAGCTTGTGAGAAGCGAGAACAGCTGGAGCACCGGCTCCGAACCCGATTGGAGAGAGAACTGGAGTCCCTCCGGATGCAGCAGGTAACCAGAATTTTCCATGAATTGAGCACCTTTTTCTTGAAATATATTTTATGTGAGATTTTCCTGTCTGACTATTCACAAAACGTGTAGCGGCCTATGATCTTTTCCCTCTTTAGTATGTAACTTATAGCAAAAAATTCCCTTGCAAAAGTTTGCCATTAACCTTGATGGGTTGGTATTGGTTTCATTCAATTGAGTAAACCTTTCAGTTCTACCCCAGAGTAACGTGGACCTGTATATAGAAATTGTTCTGGGCTCTTAGTGGTTCCTGCTCAGTATTTTAATTTGTAGTAAGATTTTAAGACACTCACCAGGATTTGTTGGGTGGTCACATCTGTTCACACACCCTCAGACAGTAGCCTGAAGACAGAAGGCTTTTGAAGCCTGATAACAGAAATGCTGTTGATGAAATTTGTTAACCACTAACGTACAATGTGCTCTAACAGTTTGCTTCTAGCCTACTTTTACACGAGGAAGAAAGGAAAACATTTTTTCTTCTACGAGTGTCCCCGTGGGTGCTCCACGTTAGGTGTCGGGCTCGCCCTGGCTCCGTAGGTCGGATCTTTCCAGCAGTTTCTGCCGGACCACGCATGCGCTAGCGCGCGCCGCTCCCTTGCACACTCCCAGCCACATGCGTGATCCGGTCCCCGCCAGTTCCTCTTTAACCGCCATCGGCTGCAGATGGAATCCGCTCAGGCTACGGCCAGAGTCGGCGTATTTAACGTTCTTAAAGTGTTTTAGAGTTTCTTTTTCAGTCTTTTAGATTAAGTTAGCTTGTTATTGTTTTCCAAAAAAAAAAAGGAAGGAGTAAAGCTTCCAGTCTTAGTAACAAGCGGAGCACCGGAGGCCCGGGGACGTCGGGCCATTAGGCCTCCTGCCGCAGCAGGCTGAGTCAGAGAGGGGAACAGGCACAGAGAAGGTGCTAAGTACCCTATTAACATCTCAAAGACTCACCATAATGTCCTCTTCAGGATTCAAAAAGTGTGAGTCATGTCGCGAAGCGATGCCGGCCTCCGACGGGCACAGTCAGTGTATAAGGTGCCTTGGGGAATCTCATGTCACCCAGAAATGTTCCTTCTGCGCTAAGCTCACAGCCAGAGCAAGGAAGGACAGGGAGATGCGGCTCAAAATGCTGCTCTTCGACAAGGCCCTCCAGCCAGACGTGCCGGAGCGGCCGCAGCAGGAGGGACCCACAGGGGCCCATAAAAGGAAAGCTGCCTCCCTCACCCCATCAGCGCAAAAACAGAGGAAGCTCTCACCAACCCGATCCCTGCCGGCAGCCACAGTGAGCGGGACGGGTGGAGCGCATAGCCCCCAGCCGCAGTTACAGCTGAGCGGCGACGGCGCGGAGATGCATGTGGCAGAGGCTGAGCCTCCGATAATCAAACAGCCGCCCCGCACCGCAGGCAGGGTGGCGGCCAGGCAAGCGCCGGAACCGGCGGCACCGCAGGCAGTGGCACCGATGCCCAGGGAACCGGCGGTGCAGAGCGTGCAGGCACGCGGCCTGCAGGCACCGGGGGAGACCACCCGCGCGGCACCGCAGCGGAGCGTGCCAAGCACGGCGCAGACAACAGGGCCGAGATCCCCGACGCGAAAGCGGGTGGAGCCAGCCCCGCAGGGGAGGGGAAAGGCAGCACAGAAAACTCGGCACCGCAGCCCCTCTCCAGACAGGGCTGCAGGGCTGCTCGTTCTGAGCCCTCCGCTCATGGTGCGGACCCCAACAAGAAGGCAGGGGTCACCCCCAGCCTATCCTGAGCCCCCATCCCTGTTCCTACAGCCAGCCTCACCATGGCTCGGACCACCTTTGCCCTTTTTGGGCTTTGAACCTTTGGAGTACTACCAAAAGTCAGTATCTCAATTATCCAGACGATCTCGCTCCCCCAGGCGCAGGGGGTATGCGCCTCGAGAGTGGTCCAGGTCCCCATCTCAGCAGCAGTGCCCGTGTTGCCATGGTCGCCCCTATCACGCGGGACATAGACACCATAGGCATACTCCCGGGGACAGATCCCCCAGACGGTTCCATATGCCTGAGGGCAATCGCGAACGGGGACAGAGACACAGACATTTCAAGAGGAGGTGATTCTGGAACCCCGAGATTTTCCCTCGTAAGCTTCCAGCGAGCGGATGTATCACCGTCAGCAGGACCCAGAGGGGTCCAGAGAGGCTTACCCTAGCGGTTCCTTGCTATCTTCCCCTGACGAGGCCATGGCCCCAGGGGACGTCCATCCTCTGGACAATCTCAAACAGTTCCAAGAGCTGTTTAAAAGGGTGGCCTTCACGCAAGGCATCCAAACAGCAGAGGTGCAGGAGAAGCACCATAAGCTCCTTAAAAACCTGAGACCTCCGGCCTCCTCCAAAATAGCTATACCACTCGATGAAGCAATCATGGAGTCCGCCACCACGATATGGCAGACCCCTGCGTCCATTCCGCCTATAAACAAGAGAGCGGACAAGAAATACTTCGTCCCGGCGAAGGGCATGGAGTTCCTGTTCAGCCACCCGCAACCAAATTCTCTGGTGGTGGAATCGTCTCAACAGAGGTCGAAAACTTCTCAGTTCAAGACAGGGGGAATGGACAAAGACGCCAAGAAACTAGAGTTGTTCGGCAGAAAGGTCTACTCCTCCTGTACCCTACTGCTGAGAATGGCGAATTACGCAGCTCATCTAGCGAACCATAATTTTGACGACTACTCCAGGCTGACTTCCCTCATGGACTCATTTCCAGAGGACAAGAAGCCGGTGCTCAAGGCCATCGTGCAGGAAGGCTACACAGCCTCAAGGACGGGAGTTCAGATCGCCCTAGACGTAGCAGACACGGCAGCACGCTCAACAGCTATGGCAGTGGTCATGCACAGGGAGTCCTGGCTCCAAACATCGGGTATCCCGAGGGATTTGCAGGTGAAGATCGTCGATCTCCCCTTTGACACGCAGAAGCTGTTTGCTGAATCAGCCGACTCGGTCCTTCATTCCAGTGAAGATTCAAGAGCTACTCTTAGGACCTTGGGGATTTACACCCCTCCATACAGGAAGAAAAAGTATCACCCTCAGCAAAGACGGTACCAGTATCAACCACAGCGTCTCCAGTACCTCAGGGGTTATGAGCAAGGGCGACATCAACAGCACCAGCAATATAGAACTCCCAGGCGACGTTCCCAACAGAGCCGTGCATCCTCGGGGCAGGGCCAAAGGCCACAAGTTTGACACACAGATCCAGGGCTGCACCATCACTACCATCGTGCAGTGTCATCCGAAGCTATTATTCCACCATCGCCTCCGACCATTCTACGACCAGTGGCAAAGGATCACCACAGACAAATGGGTACTGGAGATCATAGCCACGGGGTACGCGATCCCCTTCCAGTTGCTCCCACCGCCACTACCTCCACCCAGACCCCACCTAAAGGATGTGTCCCACGAAGCGAGACTCAAGCAGGAGGTAGACCATCTCATACTCATAGGGGCAGTGGAAAGAGTGCTGGAGCAACTTCGAGGGAAAGGGTTCTACTCCAGATATTTCCTTGCGGAAAAAAAGACAGGAGGCTGGAGGCCCATTCTACATCTTCGGGGCCTCAACTGGTACCTGCGCAAGCAATGCTTTCGGATGATTACAGTCGCCTCTATACTTACGGTACTGGACGATGGAGATTGGTTCGCAGCCCGCAACTTACAGGACGCGTATTTCCACATAACTATCCACCCGGCTCACAGACGCTTTCTCCGGTTTATGGTAGGCAAAGAACATTTTCAATACAAGGTTCTGCCGTTCGGCCTCTCCTCGGCCCCCAGAGTCTTCACCAAGACCTTGGCAGTGGTGTCAGCCTACCTGCACAGACAGGGGGTGTTTATATTCCCATATCTGGACGACTGCCTACTGAAAGGGGCCTCGAAGGAGGAGGTACTTCGCATGATACGCGTCACAGCAGGCATGTTCTCTTCGCTGGGCCTGGTCATCAATCTGGCAAAATCAAAGATAGACCCCACACAGGACATAGAGTTCATAGGGGCACGTATAAATTCTATCACAGCAAGGGTTTATCTACCAAAGACACACTTTCGAGCCATCGGTTCCCTCGTGCAGGTCATCACCTTCAGCCCTACGGTGCCGGTTCTGACGTGCTTACAGCTGCTGGGCCACATGGCAGCAGCAACGTTCGTAGTACAGAACGCCAGGTTACACATGTGCAGCATGCAGCACTGGCTGGTGAGCGTCTACAAACCGGCAGCATATACCGTTCACAGGGTGGTGTCGCCCACGACAGAGGTGCGCAGATCCCTGCAATGGTGGGTGAACCCCAAGAACATGCTAACAGGGGTGCCCTTTCACCAACCACAAATATCGGTTTTCCTCACTACAGACGCCTCCCACATAGGGTGGGGAGCACACATGGGCGAAGAGGTGACGCAAGGACTGTGGTCCTCCACGGAACAGTCACTGCACATAAATATACTGGAGCTCAGAGCAGTGTTCAACGCCTGCAGACACTTTCGAGACCATATACAAGGCAAAGTAGTCAGGATCAGTACAGACAATACCTCCACTATGTTTTATATAAATCGGCAAGGAGGAGCTCGGTCCCGTGCCTTATGTGCGGAAGCAGTCCTGTTGTGGAACTGGTGCATCGCCAACAATATAATCTTGAAAGCCTCGTACTTACCAGGCGCTCACAATGTGAAGGCAGACCAGCTGAGCAGGCGCTTCGCACTCACGCACGAGTGGGAGATCCATTCCGATCTGCTACGACCGATCTTTCATGCATGGGGTTTTCCCCAGATAGACCTGTTTGCCACTCAACACAACAAGAAGTGCCCACGATACTGCTCCAGGGCAGGACTGGGACAGGGGTCCCTGGGGGACGCATTCGCGATCTCGTGGAGGGGCCCCCTGCTTTACGCATTTCCTCCCACAGTGCTTATCCACAAAGTCTTGCAGAAAGCCAGGAGAGAGGGAGCCCGAATGATCCTAGTAGTCCCAACGTGGGATCGACAGCAATGGTTCCCCTTACTCCTGCGCATGTTGGACCGTCCACCGATGCCCCTCCCGGTGGCGCCGGATCTGCTCATGCAAGCTCAGGGGTCCATAGTGCATCCACACCCCCGAGGCCTACAACTACAGGCATGGTTAATCCATGGCTCAGCTCCCTAGAGAGCACATGTACGGAGGAAGTGCAACAAGTCCTAGAAAGTAGCAGGAGGACTTCCACCAGGAAGACCTACAAGGAGAAATGGACTCGCTTCACTGCATGGTGTTCTACCAAACAGTTAACCCCCCTTGCTGTGCCTATACCTGTGATATTAGAGTATTTACTGGACCTCAAGAGAGGAGGACTCTCCCTATCCTCATTAAAGGTCCACCTTGCCGCTATTTCGGCTTTCAGACATGAAGAGGAAGGGCACATGGTGTTTGCCCATCCCATGGTTACCAGGTTCCTCAAAGGGCTGGTAAACCTATACCCCCCTCGGAAACCGCTTCCACCTTCGTGGAGCTTGGACCTGGTGCTTAGTGCGCTAACGGGACCACCGTTTGAACCTTTAGCCACGGTTTCCCTCCATCTTCTTACGATAAAGACGACCTTTCTTCTCTCAATCACGTTAGCTCTCAGGGTGAGCGAGCTTGCGGCAGTTATGGCAACGCCACCCTGCACAGTATTTTCCAAGGAGGCGGTAACCTTACGGCTGCATCCAGCCTTTGTTCCCAAAGTTTCTTCAGAGTTTCATATTAACGAACCTATAGTTTTACCCTCGTTTTATCCAAAGCCTCATAACTCTAACAAAGAGGCGTGCCTACACCTCCTGGACGTGAGGAGGGCGCTGGCTTTCTATATAGACTGGACTAAGTCCTTCCAGAAAACGGATAGACTCCTAGTCTCTCTCACTCCCAAATTAAAAAGAGAAGGTCTCTCTTCGCAGAGAATATCGAAGCACATCGTATCCTGCATAAAAATGTGCTACGAACTCAAAAAGACTCCTTTACTGGCCCCGCCCAGGGCTCACTCCACTAGGGCGGTGGCGGCATCAACAGCCTTTTTCAAGGGTGTTGCGCTAAAAGACATTTGCAGAGCGGCGACCTGGTCATCCTATGACACCTTCGCCAAACATTACGCCCTTCACAGGGTATTCCAAGAGGATACCCGTCTCTCGACAGCGGTCCTCTCGGGGACAAGCTGCACATAATCCGATTACCCACCTCCTATCTTGGTTTACTGCTGGGTAGTCACCTAACGTGGAGCACCCACGGGGACACTCGTGGAAGAAAGAGAAGTTACTCACCGTAGTAACGGTGGTTCTTCGAGATGTGTCCCCGTGGGTGCTTCACCACCCGCCCATCCTCCCCGCTTCAGATCTCTGTTTAGTGTTTTGCAGGAGCATCCGATGCGGTTGGTCAAGGAACTGGCGGGGACCGGATTGCGCACGTGGCTGGGAGCGCGCAAGGGAGCTGCGCGCGCCGGCCCATGCGCAGTCCGGCAGAAACTGCTGGAAAGATCCGACCTGCGGTACCGGGGCGAGCCCAACACCTAACGTGGAGCACCCACGGGGACACATCTCGAAGAACCACCGTTACTACGGTGAGTAACTTCTCTTTCTGGGGATAGCATGAATTGAATTTGAATTTTTAGTCCTGTTTTAAGCAATGTTAAAATATATTAACTCATGTGATTTTAAATTCTGGTGTAGGTAGGATCCAGACACACGTTTCTAGTTGTGTTTGTCTCTAAACTGCAATGTAGGGTTAAGTGTGAGTAGGAACAAATGTTTAAGCCCTAGGTTACCGTGGAAAATATGTGGAATTAACATAATTTAAGAATTATAAATTACGAGTTTACCGAAAACCAACAACTTGTAAGTGGATGTGACAAGATTTCTGTTTTACACCATGGTTCTGCTTTATACCACTGAAAAAGAAAATGTAAAATATATTGTCTGAATCCTCCAGCCACACATGCTAGATTGTCTGCTTGATTCCTTCTCTTTTATAACGCTATATGAGCTATTCATAACTAGCTTTCTGGGCACAATGTCTTGCACTCCCAAGAAAGATCTCCATATAACATTTTCCTGTTTAATATTATTCTTTGAGCTTTTAGCATAGAAAATCTTAAACATCTTTTTGTATTTTCTGGTATGCCTTTGTTTGGTTTATTGGTTCCAAATGGAATAAATGTATCTATGTTCCAAACTTCCTCTTAGAATTTAATTACTTTTTTCCTCTCTTTCCAAGTATAGCATGTGATCCCACTTTATCTATGACATTACTTTATCTAAGCCCTTTTCTAATACCTGGGATTAATTTTGCAAAAATGACAAGGGTCTCATACATTGTCTCCTCCTGGTTCTAGTTCTCTTGCCTCGAGTGGCTTTTTGCCATTGAGCTAGACACTTCCCGTTATAAATTAAGCTTGGTTTTCTCGCAAATTATGTTTCTTCTCATAATAAATGAATATCACATGCTGCATCTTGTGATTGGAGCTGTGTTGGAAATCTGCTCAATACAGGCAAAAAAATTTGTGTAACTTAGTTATGATGTAACTTGGTCTTATCCACCCTGCATATTCATAACTTAATTTGGGCAAAACAATATTACCAATGATTGTTAAACTCCAGCCTGATTCAGATCTTGCTTATTCCATTGAAAGTAGCATCAGTTCTTCAGTTAGTGTGAATCTGGAGCAGTATTGTAATTGGGACCCCTATCATTTTGGCTGTGTGGATGGACTTCAGGGACCATATCTGAGTAACATTTTACAGCTTCCCAGAATAAATGAATGAAATAGATGTATGTGTCAGTGTGATTAAATATAGTGGTGGTGTGTGGGTATTATATAACATTTTAATTGGGTTGCTTTGTTTATGAAATATAATTATTCATGGGCAAGATTCTCTGCTGAGGTAAATTGACATATTTTCAGTGAGTTTAGTGAAACTCAGCTGTTTTGCCTCAGCTGGAGACTTACAGGTTCTAAAACTTGTAGGGACCGTTATGATCATCTGGTTTGACCTCATGCATAACACAAGTCACAGAATTCTATCCACTGTCTCAAAGTGAATCTATTCTGATGCATTTTGTTCTTTTGAAAATAAGCGTCAAGGAACATCTCAGCCTGCCGGCACCTCAGAGTATAACGCCACAGCTCTTATGGAACTCCTGCGGGAGAAGGAGGAAAGAATTCTTGCCCTGGAAGCTGACATGACGAAATGGGAACAGAAGTACCTAGAGGAGAGTGTGATGAGACAGTTTGCTTTGGATGCGGCAGCTACAGTGGCTGCTCAGAGGTAAAAAAGACTATTTATAGTAGGGTATTTTTCCAGTAGAATGTCAAGTTTTCTACCAGCAAATTTACCTTGAGTCTCACTTTTCCATGACTCTTCCACTTGCTTTTACATGTCATCAACTAAACTTTTGGATTGTTTTCACTGGGCTTCCTGCCTTGTTGTCAGCGTTTAGAAACTTTGAAGGGACTGTTCTCTTTACTGGAAGAACTGTGTTTTCATACAAGTATTCAACTGAGCTGCTTGACTCAAAAATAGATGGTAGAGCAGAAAAAGATTTACAAGAATCTGTCCTTGCTCCAATCATGTGAGGGGGGGGAAGCTGGGTGATTCACATCTTTCAGCCTGAATGCCACGCTTGTTCTTCGGGCGCTTTTTGCACATTACTTTGTGGTATTGTCCACAACATGGCTGCTAACCAGACACACACACACACAGAGAAATCCACTTCAAGCATTTGGCTGTATGGCGATGGCATCATCTGTGGGAAGGGAACGTTTCTGAAATTTGGTATCTAACTTAGATTCCAAGATGACTATCCAGAAATACTGGTGCAAATAGGCTTCAGTTAGTTGGTGAGCAAATGCTGCTAATGGAGTGCAGTTGGTTAGAACTTACAGGTGAATTTTATTGATAATCAATGCTTGTTTCCTGATGGAAACTTTATTTGAGGCCATTTCACAAACTGGATTAATATATAGATATTATTGCAACTTTGGTGCTTTTACCTACGTTCTTAACTTACTATGGGGTCATAGGCAGAAAACAGCAAGGAGAGTTTTAGCATCTACTGTGTTTGCATTTAAAGGGTTATCTTCTCTCTCTGCAGAAGCAGCCTGGTACCTGAATGTATTGATGATCCCTGTATACTGTTTTCCAGCTTGCCTGAGGTTCTCTAAATGGCTTCTTTAACATGCGTCCCCATGTTATATTTTCAGCAGGCACTAAGAAATAGGAGTGTGGTCTGTCAGTTGTCACATATGGGGGGAGGACACATTAAGCTAGTTGACGTTGTATTTAAGTAAGCAAGCAAGAACAGTTTCCAGAGTCAGTTTCCAGTTTTCTTCCAACTGCTGGTCCTTAAAGATACAGCTCTATTACTGCACTGGCATCTAAGGCTATGTCTTATACACACCTCTCCCTTTTGGAAGGGACATGTAAATGAAGCTGGTCAAAAATGCTAATGATGTGCTTATATGACTATTCAGCACCTCTTTTGCATAATGGCGGCCACCAGGGTGTCAAAAGTGCTGCTTTCAAATTGCAAACTAGCCATGTAGATGGGGTTCTTTTGAAAGACAACCCCAATTTCAAAAGCACCCTTCTCAATTTTTTTCATGCCAGGAGGCAGCTGAAGTGTTTCTTCCCAGCCAGAACAGGCTGGTGAAAAGCCTGCACTCTGGAGAAGCCTCTTCCTCCCCGTACCCCCAGCAAGTAATCAAGTAAGTGCTGAAATTTTCAGCAGTTACTCAATTACTCAATATCCCTAGCATGGCATGCATTCACCTGCCCCACTTCTTTTGACTTGTCAAAGACAGTGTATTCTATGGTGGATGAAAGCAATGCCATTTTATCCTTGTTTAGCTTGTTGTACACACTACTATGTTGCAAACCTCTCTAGTAAAGCCTTAACTATAGTAAATGTAAGTAAATTCATTCAGCTGAAAAAGTGGGGGTGTTGTGCAATTATTTGTCTCATTGAAGTGTGCTGTTACTGAAAATGTTGGGACCCACTGGTATAATGGTGTAACCTGATGATTGGTATGTAAGTGAATAAGGGATGTAATATTACTGTATTGTTTTTATTTGCCTGCATCATATTGTAGAAAATATTGGATGCTATATAAGGTCAGTGTAACCTCTCTTTTCACCCTGCTGTAACACTTGGGCTGAAATTCTCAAAACCACAAAAGAGGCATCTAAACCCATTTGGTGTCCATGTCCCCAAACTGTGTTACATAGAAGTTTAAAGTGAAACTGGGCCAGCTGTGCTCCTTATCCAACCAGTACCCAATGCATGTGAGCACTAGCCTGTAGGAGAGAGGACCACATATCTAAAATCATCACCTGTAAATTTCACTATAGTTTAGTTTAAAAGAGAATGATTGTATCTAGGCTGTCATCCAGAGGCGCCATTTTCCCTACATCTTTGTCTATACACAAACTTTTCTGGGTTTAAAAACTCCCCTTTAGATGAGCTGACACAGGATTGTGTGTTGAATAGGCCCATGTTTTTGGTGACTTAAGGTGTCTCTATTATTGCTTTATTGCTGGCAGATGGATTTTCCCAGTTTGAGGTCCTTAGCCAGAAATGGGGACCTTGAACAACTCTTTACTCAAAGAGGTGGATAGCTTTACTAATGGTTTTGTAAGATCATTGTTTGCAGTTGGAAACAGGACAGTGAATTGTATGGTTCTTTATTTTCTGTACTGCTTATTCTCAGGGACACAACTGTGATCAGCCACTCTCCTAATGCTAGCTATGACACCTCCTTGGAAGCTCGCATTCAGAAGGAAGAGGAGGAAATCCTGCTGGCCAATAGGCGGTGTCTTGATATGGAGGGCAGGTAAAATGCAGTTCATTCTCAGACAGTTTCTTTAGATTTGTAATTTGAAGTTGATGGATGGGGCAGACTACTGGGAATCATCCTGTCAGGTGTTGCCTGAGTTATACCAATGAAATAGAGAGCAGGTTGTGGTCACTTGGTTGACTAAAACCACTGCATTTTCTATCACTTGATACAGTTGGATTCAGAAGAAAAATGCTGCCCTCAGACTCTTGAATGTATTTATATTTTTTAGTATCCTGTCCACATTTTATGTGCTCTTCTTCCTCACCTTCATACAGACACATGCTTCTAACACCATGCTTAGAAAAAATTTGGATCATGTCTTAACAGAGATGTTCCATAGGAGTATTTATCTTGGTGTCTGGCAAAGTGTGGGTTAGCTGAAGAGCACTGATCCTTCCTCATCCCTTTGCCTTCTGACCATGGATCTCAAACTGTCTCTGAAGTTGGGTGTTTCCAGTAGCTGGAGGTGGGCAGTTCAGTGAAGATCTCTGAAGTGTACAAAATCTTACACGTGATCTGGCCCTATGCCTCAACGGGCTACTAATCACACATTATTCTAGTCAGTTAGCTCAGTTGCATTCTCTTTAACAAAGAGCTGCACTAATTGCCTGAATGGCTGGAAAGGAAAAGCTAGTTACAAGAGCACAGTGGACTTCGAATCATCAGTCTGATGATTCTGTACTACTTTTTGTTATCTTCTCAGGATAAAGACTCTCCATGCTCAGATCATTGAAAAGGATGCCATGATTAAAGTCCTCCAGCAGCGCTCCCGCAAAGAGACCAGTAAGACGGAGCAGCTCTCTTCAATGAGACCAGCTAAGTCCCTGATGTCAATCTCTAATGCTGGATCAGGCCTGCTGTCCCACTCTTCAACACTGAGCAGCACACCCATATTGGAGGAGAAGAGGGAGGACAAAAGCTGGAAGGGCAGTTTAGGTAACAGCTCATCCCTAACAGCAGCACTGCTAACTGCGTTAAGGGAGCATGGTCTAAAAGCACTTGGGGAAGTGTGAGCAATGAAAAGATGATGTACTGACCGATGGCACTAGGTGTGCCACAAAGAGATATGTCAACAGCCTTTATTTGGAGAAAAGGCAGTATAATTTAGTCCAAATTGTAAGTTTTTCTGTGGAAGGATGGATCCCTAAGCCTGCTCCCATTGCAGTAAATGGGAATTTTTTGCAGTTGTCTTCAGGGTGAGCAGGACTACACAGGAGTCATCGAGAGAAAGCAGCATTGTCTAGTGTTTGGAGGTAGGACCTGGGAGATGAAACATGTGCCTCACCTTCCCTGTCTGTAAAATAGGAATAATGCAGTCTATGGTAAAACACTTTGAGATTGGCAGTTGAAAGGAGCTAGAGAAGTGCAAAACAACACTATCCTTTTTGGAAACTAGGTGAAACTAGTCCTAAAAGGCTCCTTATATGCAAGTGCTCTAAAATCCGCTTCTCTTTCTCTTCACAAAGGTGTTTTGCTGGGTCCAGAATATCGCTCGGAATCCATTCCTTCAACTCCCTCGCCGGTGCTTCCCTCCACCCCACTGCTTTCTGCACACTCCAAAACAGGCAGCCGAGACTGCAGCACTCAGACAGACAGGGGAAGTGAACAAAATAAAGCTGCTTCCTCTGCTGTGGCCCTTGTAACGGGTCGACTCCCTACTACCAGTGTTCCCTACAATTCAGATAAAACAGGTAACTAGACCCAAAAAGTCTCCGGTAGAGCAGTGATATAAAGTCAGTGTAATTTGTCTCGCAGGACACTAGTCATGCAGAGCCTTTTCTGGTAGCCAGTCTACAGGTTTAGTTGGTGGTAGGATGATATGAGTTAGCTGATTATCACAGTAAAAGCTGGGTCTCAGACATGGCCAAGGACTTGCTACATGGCATTCCTCTCACAAGAGAGAAATGCTAATGAGGGAATTTGACATTGCAAATGAAGGCTGATTTACAAATCTAGCATTTCATTTGTGTTAATCTTGTGCGATCGTGTTGTTGGGAGAGATTTTGGTGAAAAACAAGCAACTGCGTAGAAGGGGTTCTGTCAGGAAAAAAACCCTTTTTTCAACTGAACCCTTATCCCTGAAAAAAATGAGGCATAAGATTCCTGTTGAAAAAGGGGGCTTTCCCCAGCAGAACTCTGTCTACATGGCTGTTTGTTTTTTGCCAAAATCTCTCCCAACAATGTGTTTACACAAGATTATGCAAATGAAGCACTAGATTTGTAAATCAGCACTTCATTTGCAATGTCAAATTCCCTCACTTCTATTCCTTTCTCTCTCTCGAGAGGAATGCTATGTAGATCCGGCCCTTTGGTAAAAGGTTATTGCCAAAGGGATGGATTTTGATTTCCATTATGTTGGAGTAATGCCAGAGTGACTATACTGGTTTTAGTGCAGTCATTGCAGATTTATACATCATTGCATAACTATGAGAGAGAGAGAGAGAGAGAGAATCTGAATTTTTAAGTTTAAAGAGCTGCTGTCAGTCTTTTGGCCATGATTACAAGCTGCCATTATGAATAAACAGGAAATGCCTTCATTCCAGTTGTATTCCCACTGTAGCTGTAGTTGGCAACTGGAGTTATAGCTTGATTCTTTCTGTTTTGTTTCCTCCTCTTGAAATAGATGGGCCAGTTTTCCACTCCAGCACTCTGGAAAGAAAACCTCCTGTTCACAGCTTGGGGCAGGACCTCACTGATGCAGAAATGGTGGAATACCTCATCTGAAAGGCTGTGTTTGTATCAAAACTGGGACACAATAGCAAGCATTTTTTTCAAAAAGACATTTTATTGGGGAAAAAATATGGTAGCTGAGTAATAAAGGAACACTCAGTTTTTTGCTTTTGTATATGATGTCTCAAAATGTGGACAGGTTAATTTATAATTTGTTCTAAATTATAAAATACTTGTTCTTTGAAAGTCATTCTCTTCCCTCCCTCCCCCTTCCTCCCCAAGCTTGTTCTTAAATACTGGATCTGGTAATGTCTGGATAAAACCAAGGTCTTAAGTGCACTAAATTCTGTTTTTAATTGCAGTATTTTTAAAACCTTATATTTTTTTTAGTAGTACTTACTTTCACAGCAGTTAGTTAAATTTGTTTGAACACTGCCACGATGGGTTTAATGACTCTGCAGATTTATTTAGTACTATGTTGCACAGTGACCATGTCACATCAGAACTAGATAGTGGCACATTGTTCTGAATGTCACCAAGGGCTCCAGAGTACAGGTATTCTGAGTAGCTTTGTAAAACTTAAGAGACGATCAAGGAAACTTTTTCCTCTCTATTGCCCTCAGTAGTAAGAAATCATCATAGATAACCCAAATCCTGTGGCAGGAAAGGTTGCAGTTTTTCCAATGTGCTCATGCACTTTTTGTACGCTCCACATCACGATGTTTTTAATAGCTCCAGAGATTAAGGTCATGTTTGCCATTTTCAGCAGTGCCAGAGAATCTCCAGTACCTTTATACATGTATAATTTTGAGTAATTTATACAGTAGAATATAAATAATATATTACATTTTGGTTTTAAGTTAATAAATATGAAGAAATTGTGGGCCTAATCCTGATCTCAATAACGTTGTTCTTTCACCATGGTAATTCCACTGTCGTCAGTGGAATTACTCTGAATTTCCAATGCTGTAGGTGTGGAGCCCTGTAATAGCTGAATATTAGAACTTGATTGAGAATTATTTTTGGCGTATTTCCCTCTATTCCAGTTCTCTGTTTGTATGCCCCACAATCTATAAGATAACAAATTGTCTTTCTTATAGCAAAGTGTCCAAGTTAGTAACTTACAGAAGATAAAGAGTACAGTTTGTTATTTTGAAAACCTTCAAGTGGCAAATTCTTTGTGCTTCTAAAATATTTCCCTCTTCTTACTGCAGAGAGCAGCATTTCTGTGGTTTAAAGTATTTTGGGGGAGTAAGTTTTACATTTATTCATCATCAGTTTCAGTTTCTTGGGAAGGTTTGTTGTGAGGGATTTTTTTTTTTAAATATGAAAATAGTTTGTTTTAAAAAGCTCTTTGTATACTTAAATGTTATGTCTCTACTTGATGGTGCTCTTAAAGCATCTCAGCTGATCCCAAAGTTCCACTCAGCATTGTAGTAGCCAAACCTTGTCATACAGTGAGGCTGCTGTGGAGCTTCATTTTAAAGCACCAAAGCCTTATCCTGCAATGGGACTAGTACCCTTAACTCCCACTGGGTGGAGAACATGTGGCAGCTTAGTGCATTGGGCTCAGAATTTGCAATGGCCATAAGGAAGGTGCAACGCTGTCACCTATTGATACTATGCTTTCTAGCCTCTGGATGAATGGCATTTAAAAGGACCAAAGTAAATGGTCTTAACAGCTCAGTGGAAGGAGCCTGGATTTTACACAGGAAAAGAAAACACAGAAAGGTGTCCTCTATTAATAGGTCTCAGATACCTTTCTTGATTTTTTTTTGTGTGTGTTTGTGTGTCCCAAAGATAACACCATAATGCCTAAATATCAGCTCAGAGTGGGATTATATTTTACTTGAAGTGATTGTTCAGGTGCTGGATCGTGCTCTGCTCCTCAAAGACAGATCCTCTTGGTCCTTGTGGGTTTGCTGCTTGCTCATTTTAATCATTGAGAAGTCTTGGAACCATAATAGTTAGAGATGATCATGTGTGTTGGTAAGAGGTGACGCTGGTGCAAACACCCTGACTTTGCCACTGACCCTTTTCATTAACAGCCTGAATCAACTTAAACTGGACATGTACACTGGGATAATTCAGAGCTCTGCTTTCAGAGTTGGCCCATCTCTTCTATGTTGGTCCTGCTCTTTCCTTTTGGCCAGTGCAAAATTGTTCCCTAAAGATCATTCTGTTATATTTTGTCCAGGCAAATGTTTTACCTCTTCTTCTGAGGATACTCTTTCCCAGCTTCATAGCTCAGGCTATTAAAACTAGCTAATTTCCTTTTCATTTAATTTTATCCCACTACAATAAGTAATGCCTGCCCTGGATAATTCTAATGAGTCCTCTCCCTTCTTCGTAGTCGTTGGAAGCATTAGGTGACAATTTCTATTTTACTGCCACAGGAGTGTTCAGTTTTGTGGGTTGGGTTTAATACAGCAAACTGCTCGGGAGATTGAAAGTATAGCTGTGAGAGAGATTCAGTGTAAGAAGTGCAAGTCATTTTGTTAGTCTTTCAAAATCTGCAAAGACTGTACCTTCTTGAGTGCTACTTACAGGCAAGTAAGGAATGTTACTTCCTGTATCTGTTAGTCTCTTCTAACTCAATTGACCAGCATAGGTACTAAAATACATGGATCAGATATGCACATATGTCTGATTAGCTAAAGTCCAATTTGCCTGGGTCCATGTACGCTGAGCAGTAGGATGGAACAGTCAACACTGGTTGATTGTTCTCTCTGTTCATTCCTTGTAATATAATTGAACTGTAAGTATTTTAATAAAGAAAAGAAATAGAGGGTTAAGCTTTACAACTGACATACAAAAGTTGCATAGCAGTGGTCTTCTGGGAATAGAGGCTAGAGATCTCCCCTGATGCCAAACTTGAGTACTACACGGCAGCTCTGACAGTTCTGTGCAAATGTGAATGAGTTTGGAAGGAAACATTTCCCACAATTTTGTATACTGCTTTAGTTAATTTGTCTGCTTCCCTGTTTTCTAGCATTGATGTCATATGATATTATTACTGTCAGCCCTTTAGAAAAAGGTTTATTATTTTTGTGTGAGCTGGGATCTGAGATCCTCTTGCTTGGCTGACAAACTCGGAGCTATCAGGGATGTGGGCTTTGCCCCTAAGCCATCCCTGAGTGATCCTGATGTGAATCTGAACAGTCTGCTTTCTTTGGAGGAGACGTGTAATATAGCTTTCAATCTTTCTCTGTACAGATTTTTCAGTTTTCTTTTCAAACAGAAGCTACTTAGAGAAGTCAAACTGCACACCTGGTCCCTTTCTCTCTGTAGACGGCTTTCTACTGAAGTAAGATCTCAATTCAAAATAATTGCCATGAACATAAATATCAAACCAAATTTTAGACTAAGAGTTTGTCTTAAACTCGGGTATTAGAAACAGAGTTGCAGCTTTTATAAGGAAACTCTCTTATTCCTCTTGTAGAGCGGAACAGGAATACATTTTTATCTCTTTCTCTTTCCCTTTTAAATGCTCACAGATTTCCAGTCCCATAAATGCTTTGTATGGGGGAACTCCCTTCAGTTTGGTGGCCCAGAAGGTGGAGTACCAGGAGGTGGAGCCTTTTGTTGCTAGACAATTTGTTGAAATCTGGCCCCATGTTGTTAGTGTCTTAAATGGCTCCCATGAAACAGATGTTTGTTGATAAAATGAGTTAGTGGATTTTCCTAGGAGCTCTCCATGCCTGTTTGCGGGATTCACCCAAAAATTGTCAAGAACACTGCATGCTCCCATGCAGATCACTCAAATTCTGCATTGCAGTAGTCTCTCTAGACATCTGTCCGGTGAATCCTGTTACTAGCAGCCACCAAAGAGACTGTAATTTATCTGGTTATTTCAATGGTGTCAGTGGCTCATTTGGTATGGACAGACAGTTTTGGGCCTTTGTACTTCAATACCTATTAGGATTGGTGAGCACTAGCAAAGGAGTTGTTATAGTTCTCCATACCATGTCAAATGTGCCTGTGGTTATCTTGTTATGTATTCATATAGGAACATTTTTAAAAGCTAGCAATTTTATGTCTAGAATGTAAAAAGACCGTAAATATAATTGTACTACTGTATTTTTGAAGAAAATGGTCCTCCCCCCCCCCCACCAAAATGTCTTACTCTAGGGTGGTTTTAGTTTTTTGATTTCTAGTAATATTTCTTAGGCTTTCCGGAAAGCATCAAAACCCATCTTGTTTGCACTTTTGTGTAAATGTAAAAGAGGTGCTGAGCTAAGGTGCTGAGATTAAAATAACAGGCCTTTCCTTCTCCTAACTCAAGCAAAGCCTTTTGGGGTTTTTTAAGAATTAGAAAAAAATTTTTTCTTTAAGAATTCTGAATGTTTAAATAAGTTTTCAGTCACCTCCGCTTTCTGGCTGGGACCAGAAACAGAAGTGTTGAAATAAACTGAGCGAGTGTTCTTGGGCAACTTGTCATGAGTTCTGCTTAATAACCAGAGGTCAACTTGATGCTCGTCAGAACCTTTAGAAGTTTGCCTCTCTGTAGAGTTACTGGTAAAACTCTCATGGAGTTCAGTGATTCTGAAAGGTGTTCGTGAGGATTCCAGTCCTCTAGTTCTCCATTTATAGAATAGCAATTGTTAGATGGGTTACCATTTTATACTTCCTTGGTTTTCCTTTCCCTGGAGTTGTGACCTACGGGGAAGAGCCAAAAGAACCTGACCAACGTGCTGCTTATCGTTAGGGTCCAAAATATCAGACCAAGAATGGGAATATGATAAGTTTGCTATTTAACAACCTTAGACAATGTATGCAGAGATGGTCTTTTTTCTATATAAAATTATATTAAACTAAATTGTGTGGATTTTTTTTTTCCATTTTTATAAACTATCAAGTTGATTTCATAATTGGGGAATAAATTGTTTTATAACTTCATTGTTGAAATGGCCCTAAAATCTTTGAAGAATGTGGAAATTTTAATTTTTTTTTTTTAAGGGTAAAAATGCACTAAATCTTTTGTAAAGTCTGTATTATCATGTCTGTAGTTAGCCATAAAATATCTTCAATGAGTTTTGAACTGTGGATCCTGTGTTTTGAAATGTATTTTTCTGATAGGTTTGTGGTTTTTTTGTTTTTAATTAACACCAATGTTTTCTGTCTGCCAAAAGGGCATTACCACTCATTCCAATTTGCTCTGCCACTTTGGAACCTGATTCTGATCTTACTTGCACAGGTGTAAATGAGAAGTTGTTTTACTGAAGTAAATGAAGTTTGCACCACTGTGTAATCTGTCTGAGAGGAAAATCCAGCTCTTGGGCTCAGATTTTTAAAAGTGTGATTGAAACATGGGAAAGCATTTTTTCAATTGTTAGGAAAAATGTATCCCTTTTTTATTTCAAATTTTTTTGGTCAAAAATGTAAAATGTGATTTTTTTTTTTCCAGACAATTATATAGCATGTTAGAAAAACAGGATCAAATTTTTGTGACAAGTGTCTAACAAAAATTTCATCCCCTTTCTTTCTTCCTTGCGCATCACTGAAAAATTTAAATTTGGAACATTTTGACTAGCCCTAATGATTTGGGGTCCTTCAATTTTTACTAGCTTAATTGGAGAAGGGCCTGTTGTTTGAAAATGTGATAATTTTCTAGTGTCTGATGTTGCACAACCAAAATCATAAATTACTCTCAGAAAACTTGTCCTTTTAAGCTGCTGTTGTAAAGCTTGTTCATTTACTTGTGCTGTGAGTTGAATATTTCCATTTCTTTTCTGCCTCCTCTTCAACCACCCCCACCCTACTGTTTTGCATTGGAAGGTAAAGAATGCTCGTCATCTGAAGGTGAGTAGATCTCAGCAGGTGTTAGTATTTTTCATTAACAAGAAGTCCTGTGGCACCTTATAGACTAACAGATATTTTGGAGCATAAGCTTTCATGGGCAAAGACCCGCTTCATCAGATACATGAGTGGGTGAGTTTCAGAGGATTTTCACTGTTAATCTTAAGAAGAAGAGATTGATATTTCTAATCTTCATGGGCTGCCAGTAGTTTCTTAAATAATACTAGGTCTCAAATCTGGGAGGCAGCATTAAATTGAAACAATTGCTCATGGCATGGTAGATGTTTTAATGAAGGGTAGATCTGTCTATATCCCTTGCTTGTGAGCTCATTTGTCTTGTTTAGCTGTGTAATCCATGGGCAACATCAGAGGCTTTCTGTATGGTTAACTTTTCTGCAGTGCAACTGTAGTGCGTTTGCAGCTGGCCTCTTAAACACCATTTAAACACAGTGTAAAGCCCAGTTTATAATACAGTTTGGCTACTCCAGGTTGATGTAGCCAAATGTCATAAAAGTTCAGGAACCTTATCCAACGCCCTCTGAGAATAACATTGAAAGACTGTCTACGCTGCGTATTGGAAAAAGGCAGTTGCAGAGGTAAGTCTGGCTCCCTGTTGTCCTTGCAGTGATTTGGTTTGTACCCACTTAGCAAGTGTATTTGACAGACCTGTTTTAGCACACCTTTAAGCAGCAAGCCTTACAATATGGCTGTCCACATGTGTTTTAGCCTGGCTGCACAGTTCCTACTTTAGAAAAACATTTTAAAGGTAAATGTTTGATGTGAGTTTCTTTTTTCCTGGCTATTTCATTTTTGATGTGCCAAGTATTTGGCTTTAAGTTAAAAACAAATTCTAATTTAATTTGTTAGTCAGGTTTTTTTTTAATGGCTGGATCTTTAAATGGAAAAATAAAGCCACGTCATTGCAGAGTGTTACTGGAAAAATGTAGGGTCTGTTGTTTCCTTGGCATATATGTACCTCCCCTTACAGTAAAAGAGGCTCCACTTGACTACAAAACACTAATGGATGGCTAATGTACATCCAGTGTTCCCTGTAAGCTGAGCATTTGGGCAGCCAACCAGGAGAGATTCAGGTGCTGTCCAGCTTATTGGGAGAGTGCCAACAGTACTCCCAGCTGGCAGCATGTTTCTGTTGGTGGTGCACATCCATACATACCACAGTGCACATCACAAAATTTATTTCACACACAGATGGAAAAAATTAGTGGGAACTTTGATACAGCCCCATAGAACTCATCAGCTAGTGAATATGTGACAATATTCTTAAAGGGTTGTTATTGCTTTCCACTGTTCATATGTTTCCAGGGTTTAACTGAAGTAAAGCAACGTCAAGCATAATCATACTCTACTACCTGTTTTATTATATTTTAACAGATACTTTAAAACAACAGCAGAAGTATGCAAAATACCAGTGTAGTTTGAGTCACATAGGCACGTGAATGCTCCCCACATCCCTTCACTATGTAATAGAGAATCTGAGCATCTTTCATGTAAAAATAAATCCTGTAACACTGGAATAGACTTCCTAGCACTATATAAAACAGGAGGGTGGCTAAAAGTGCTGATTGCTCTTCTGGGGGGTGTGGTGTTAAAGGCCTCTTAAAGGGGCCTGTGTGTGTCTGTGAATGATGCAGTCTTTTGTAGTTTTGGGAAAAATTGATGAACACTAATGTCTAAACTGAGGACTAGTGTTTTTCATCAGTCTGTAATAATTTGCCCTTTTTTTTAAAAAAAAAAAAAAAAAAGGCTACATTTATTTGTGTATATTTCAGTAAAAGCTGAGGAGTTCATCAGTGATAGTTTGGAACATTTCTTAGGCAAAGTAACTGTTTTCTTTCCCCAGTATCTTTTACAATGAGTTGTTTTATAACAGAAGGTCTATTTTTGCACTTTTTTCTTTTCTGTTGCCATGCTCAGGGGCTAGAAAATAAAACTTAGTCTATGGTATTTTTTAGTTGTGTCTTTTTCTTCTGGACGATTTTTTACTCCTTTCTCCTGTGTGTGTCAGAAGGAGTACAACAAAGACGCGTGACAGAAATTTGCCAAAACATGAAATATTATTTGTTATTAAAGAAGCTCCTCAGGGAGGGGAGTATTGATGAGATTTTATCCTATGTTGTTGGACTGTCCTACATAAGTTCTTGTGCATCCATCCCCATAGACTCTTGAGTACAGAATGCTGGGTCGCATTGCATCACTTTGCTTCTCATTTCGGAAGTTCTTGCTTTTAATTCTGTGTACCTGGAGCTTGATTTTTTTATTGAATTGAAGCTTAAAATGTTCAGAAATAAGTGCACAGAAGAAGAGTGAGGATGGGGTATATCACTTCATGCTCAGTCACCCTCCTACAGACAACCACTGGAATTATGCAAGGACAAGCCACGGGGAGATAAAGACAAATACAAATGGGTTGTGTGTCCTTCTTCACCCTAAATTGTGGGGGTTTTTTTGTTTGTTTGTTTGGTTTTTTTCTTCATTTCAAGGTGCCTAAAACCTTACATTGATATCAACGTCAGGGAAAGAAAGCCATCTGTACACACCATGTAATGGTCTCAACATGCTGCCCTCTTCCATTTTTGCAAGTCCTTTGTTGCTGGGAGTCTCTAAACCATAAGTTCTCTCCCTGGCTCAGGAAGAGTTGTGTGAAGCTCAGATCAGTTTCGCTCAATCAGTTTGAAAGTTTTGAGTTTGTAACAGGTGTAATCTGTTCCCATAGCTCTAGGGAATTCATGCTAAGAAGTGTGCATCTTCTGATGAGTGCATTAATTGACTGCCCTTTCCACTAACAACATGAGTATCCCTAAGAATTCTGAAAGCTTTGGGCTTTCATGGATAACATTTGCTTGTTCCTTTCTAACACAGCAGCAGTCGCATTGCTATGATGTTGCCTCAACATCAATTGTATGTAGAATAGATTTCCACCTTGAACGGTCCTTTGCAAATCTTCCTTTGGAAGAAGTCAATATGGAAAGATTTAGGCATCTTAACTCCCTCAAAATTCCCACCTCATTTATGATTGGCTTTATGCTATATACTTTCTTCAGTCTCAGCTCTGTAAATATTCTGCAAAAGCTTGCCACCTTTTACATGCTGGACATGACTCCACTGTAACACTCATCTTGTTCCCGGCTGGTGCAGGCTGCAACCTTGCAGGGATTGTCTTAAGTATTCTCTTGTTCATGGCAGAATCAAACTAGCAGATATGAAGAATCTTTTCTGTAACTTTTGACACTGAAAATGGATTAGCTTCGTCTTGTCAGCTGCTTTTAATGGCCATGTTTGTGCTCCATTCAACAGGGTTATTATTAGTACCATTGAACATTCATATCTTAGTTGGCTCAGAGATTTTCTGCTGCTCAAACAGAGGCCTTTGACAACACTGAAATGCCACTGATACAAGATTAATACACCATTTGATTTCCTTGATTATAGATCAAGCCACTACCTAGAGAGAGAAGCTCTTCATACATTCAGTGTCATTGTCACCCAAATGTAGCATTGGCAGTCATTACTTTCCATTGTGTGGGAGTAAGGTGTGATGGGTCAGGACTGGCAATGTGCTGAGACCTCAGTGAGCCTGTCTTCCCTGACAGCTTGGGCACGCATTCTTACTGAGTTAAACATGCTAGCCTGCTGCAACACAGACACAAGGTTCAGGTCATGCGCCCAAGCTGCTGGTCTTAACTCAGTGGTGGGCAAGCTGCAGCCCACAGAGGCTCCACCTTAGGCCCACAGACCCTATCTGCCCCTCCTACACCATGTGCCTCTCACGCATCAGGACACACACTTCCTACTCCTCCCCTTTCCTGCCAATACTTTCAGAGCATCCTGAATCCACTGATTTGTCAATCCTCCCTGCTCCCTTCCCAGAGTTGGAACAGCTGGTTTGTAGCATTCCAGCTTGCGTGGGGCAGGGGGTAAAACAGAATGCAAGTCACCTGATTTGTGCCACTTGAAAATGATGGGAGGGAAGAGGAAGTATGGGGCTCAAGTGCCCCAGTGTGTGAGAGGCACATGGAGCTGAAAGGCAGCCAGGGGCCACAGGCAGGGAGTTGCACATTGCTGCAGCCCCACTGAGGTGAAGAAGGGCTGCTCATGTGGCCCAACCCCTATTTTTGGTTACCCATTGCTGCCTTAACTGAAGCCAGCACAGTGAGATACCTATGTCCCGCAAATACACAGTTCCTCGGAGACCTGAACCCTAAATACAGGTTGAACATCTCTCATCCAGCCCCTTCGGGATCTGACTGGTGCCGGATGAGAGAATTGACCGGACAATGGGAGGTCAATATTTTCTAGCACATTTCCAACACTTCCACTGCTTGCCAGGCTCTTAGAAGGTATTTAGGGGTGAATTACAGCTAAATAACAGCACAGAACACTAAGAGCCAGGAGTGGTGGCTGCAAACAAACTTTATGGGACCATGGGAAGCTTGGCCACACCCATGAAAAGTGTCCAGCTGGATTATAAATATTGCTGGACAAGGGAGTGCTGGATTATAGAAGTTCAACTTGTAGTGATCTGTACAGTGTAAGATCATGAAATTCACCCTCTTTTTCAATATAAAGAGAAAGAGGCATAGACTCTTTGCCCACCCGGATAACAATTATTTACAGGGTTTATTAATAAACAAAAGTGGGTGTATTAAGTGTAAAAAGTAGGATTTAAATGGTTATAAAAGATAGTGCACAGAACAAAAATTACTAAGCAAAATAAAACAGAACATGCAAGCTAAGCTTAATACACCAAAGAAGCTAGTTACATGTAATGGCTAATGTTCTAATAAGCAGCTTTCACAGACTGAAAAGCTTTTCAGCCTGGGCCCAATCCTTCCCTCAGTTCAGCCTGAGACATTTGCAGTAGCCATCTTGGGTGGGATAGCCAGGAAGAACTGATGAACAAGATTTCCTCATTCCCTATGTTTAACTTTGTTTTTCATAAGGCAGAAATCCTTTGTGTACAGTCTAAACAATTACCTCTGCTTATGTGGAAACATATAGCATTCCAAGGTTGATCTCAGCATCAGGTGACATGGTCACATATCTTTGCAAGGCCCTGTATCCATGCTTCACCAGCTCACCCACACCTTCTCAGGAAGTTGGAGCCCATTTTTTCTGGCGAATGGACCATTAGTTCTGTGTCTGGCTTTTTCATAATGGTATCAGATGGGCTGGTAATACACTTTTCCCAAAATGAATGCATTGATAATAAATCTACAATCATTATTCCCAATTTCAGATACAGAAATGATATGTGCATGCAAAGAGGATAATCAGATTTAGATTACAAGCTTTTATATTCATAAGCATATTCCCATAAATAATATATAATGCCTTATCACTGAAGATAAAACTTGCATGTGTGGTGTAGCAGTATTCACAGTGCACTGAATAACATGCAGCTGCAGCAACTATAAAAATGTCAACTTCCTTCTGTTGCTCTAGTTGTTTTTCGTTAACATTCTGCATAGTTTGTAGAGTAACCTTTGCAAAAATTACACTGGTGGTGTCTCATTTGTGGATTGAGCTAATATTTCGATCAGTAGTATTCAGGATGTGATTCTCTTATGGGGGCCATGAATTTTGTGACTTTATAGTATCTCTGTGACTTTGGGTCAGGGCTTGAGCAGCAGTACTGGAACAGCTGACTGGCAGCTAGCCCTGGGGCCACCCGAACAGCTGCCCAGGGGCCAGCACCAGGCTGGTTTCCTGGCCCACTAGAGCAGTGGCTGGGGTTGGGTCAGACCCCCTGGGGCTGGAGTAACTGAGGTCAGCCACTGCCACAGGAGCAGCAGCCTGGCTGGAAGAGTAGCTGCAATCCCCAGCAGTGCTGTTTTTCCCCCGCTCCCCCACCACCACCTCCCACCCAAAAGTAGTTTTAGTAAAAGTCAAGGAATGGTCACAGGCTTCTGTGAATTTTCATTTATTGCCTGTGACCTGTCTCTGACTTCAGCAGCTTCTGGTGTGCCTGGCTTGGGCACCACGCAAGCAGCTTGGATAATCTTGGCTCCCCATACCCCACAGCAGCAGGAGTTTGGGTGTAGTGGGACTCACAGCTGGGGGTTGGGATGCAGGGTACTGCTTACCTGGGAGGCTCAGCTCCGAGCTCCATCTGCTGCCTCTGCCTGCAGTTCCTGTGGGCCATGGTTCCCAGCCAATGGGAGCTGCAGGACCAGGGCTTGGAGTGGAATGAAGGCAACACGTACAGCTAAAAGATGGAGGTCACTGCTTCCCAGAAGCTGAGTATGGAACCCACCCTAGCTCCAGCCCTGCCAGCCCCCCTCCCAAGCTGCCAAGGTGTCCTTTCACCTTGGCCATCCACCTGTAACAGCCCCTGGGCTGCCCCCACCCCCATACATTTTAATCAGGGATAAAGTCCCAACAAACCACAGACTTACTGCCCAGGTACTGTCCATGACTTTAACTAAAAATACCCATGACTAAAACGTAGCCTGAATTACACTCATTTTAATAGATTCTTTTGACTGATTGTTCAAGAAACTTCTTTTCCTCCACTGCCCTTTTTTTCCCCTCTTAACAGACTCAACTCTGTGCATCCAGTGCTCAGACCACCTTCTAGTGCATTCATTCCATGTCACACCTCTTTTATCCCTGCACATCTCTTTTATCCCTTTCCCGTAATACAGTATCAGCTGTAATCCAAATGCCTTTTCATTCTTCTTAGTCCCATATGTTCTGCTGTAATCTCAGTGATGGAATGCAGAAATAAATAATAGTTGGTCATCCATCCATTACAGAATATTTGTTGGAATTCACTAGTGCATAACTATGATGTAGTGGCGGTGTTAGTGGGTGTGAGTCAGGCTGGATGTGTATGTGGCAGGCTGAACAGCTCACAACGGCTAAGGATGATCCCCTGCTGTCTGTAACCTAAGTTGGCAGGTAACATCTCTGTCCCTCAACAAAGAGCAGGGAGGAGCCAAACTGCGTTTTGAATCAGATGCAGCAGTTAGAAACTGCAGGGGGAGAGAAGAGTGGGTGTTGGAAGGCAGCTAGCCTGTGATGAGGGGAGGCTAGACCCCAGATGGGGCAGCCCTTGGCCTCTTCTTCCCAAGATGGATTGAAACAAAAAAGCAGTAAACTAGCACTTTAAAGACTAACAAAATAATGCCCATATGCTTTGTATTTTGGATAGACTTCAAACTCTCTTAGACAAAGAGTTAATGGGCACAAAACAGACATAAAAACACTCCTGATCCACAAACTGGTCAGCCAACATTTTAATGAGGTGGGCCATTCTGTTAATGACTTAAGAGTTTGCGTCTTATCAAAGAGGAATTTTCACACTACTTTGGAAAGAGAGACTGCTGAACTCTCTCTTATATTCAAATTCGACACATTAACATGCGGTTTGAACCAGGATGCGAATTTTCTGGGTCATTATAGGGGCTCTTTTGCATATGTGGCTTAATCTAATTCTTGACTCCTCCCCACCCCCTCTGCCCCTCTACTCTCTGATTTGCTCACCTTGATAATTTTTTTTCTGATTTGTCATCCTTGATTTCTATTTTTGTTTCTCTGTGCCTTAAATATTGAGTCTGTTCTGGTATGGCTATGGTCTGAAGAAGTGAGTCTGTCCCACAAAAGCTCGCCTAATAAATTATTTTGTCAGTCTTTAAAGTGGTACTTTACTGCTTTTTTGTTTTGATAGTATATAGACTAGCACTGCTTTCTCTCTGTTTCTAAGCAAGATGGATTGGAATGACTGACTGTTGTACTGACACCTCTGCACTGCGCTGTGTCTCTGTCGAGTAAGAAACTTCTTTCTACCTGCTGAGCAAGAGTCACTTCTGGCTGCAGATGGGGTGCAGTGCTTGAACCCTGAACCCCATCACAATAAAACTATGAGCAATTGTTTCATTAATAAGCTTATCAATATTGAAAGGTTTCAATGCAGTAGGTACCTGTCTCTGAAAATTAATTAAATGGAACATAACTGTTGATATTAGGAGTCAGTGATCAGATTTTGGTGCCAGATCAGCACTCCTAAATCCATGTATGTTCTGGGTGAGTTTGCTCATGGATTTCTGAATTAATGTGAGATCCAACATTGTACCATCATCTGATAAATATCAGAATGTATGCTTATGGCATGGCCTGTTTAGAAACAAAGTAACAATTCAAAATAGTTCATGCATGAAAGCTGAATCCATTAGATACGTTCATTTTCTGCCCTCTCTGTTGGTAAACTGTGTGGTCTGGATTCTAATTCAAATCCAGTTTTATCATGGACATTCACTCATCCAATATGTCAATGACAATATGAAGTCCATGTCGTATACTAGATATAGTGTCCTCTTTATGACTGCATAATTAACATCTTTTCCAGCTTCAGGCCTGGCATTGTGCGAAGCATGTGTCTTTATATCTACTGCCTGTCTGACTTTCAAACTAAAAATGGCATGGATCTGAAGAACATTTTGTGCCCCCAGAAACAAAACCAGCACCGCCCCCCACCCCCAGTGTGCACATCAGATGTAAGACAGGCATGAAACAACTGCTGTGAGTCAAAGCACTGCTCTTGGTGTTCAGATTTGACCATGTCTCCTGCACACCATATATATATCGTTATTCACGCTTTCCAGCTCTTCAGTCAAGAGAGTCATTTTCCCAATAACTGGGTATGAATGAGTGTTCCATGATACCATCTTTAGATACTGATGTCACCACAGAAGTGGATGTACATTCTCGGTATCAGGTACTTTCCGCTCTCTGGTTTATGGAAGAATCATGATCATATGATCCAACTCCCCTGCCTGTAGTAGAAGATTTAAATGGAACCTGAAACTTGATTCTGTTGTGAGTAGCAAATGAAACTGACTTTTTTTTTTAAAATGTTCTTTTCTTCTGTGTGTCAAAGCTACAGAAGTTTTATGGGGATGACTTGCAAGTTGCTGCCTAACTCTCTTTGTGGCTCCAGCTTGAGACCAGCAGTAAGAATAAGGAAAGCAAGGGCATGTTTTGTCCCGTTCTGAAGCAAATGTCAAAACGGTCACACTCAGTCAAGCTTAAGCAGTGCTGCTAGTGGTTGGAGCATAGGCTTCGGAATCAGGATTCCTCTAATCTGGTTATTGGATTTACACTAACTCTGAACATGGGCAAATCAATTAACCTCTTTGTGCCTCGTTTTCTCCATTAGCAAAATATGTGTGATAATCTATTGAATGATGAATATTCTGAGGTCTAATGACTACTGTTAGAAGTGCTCTGAGCTCAGACACAGTTATCTCACACACTGGGCCAGGTCCTGTTCATCTGCATTGAGAACTGACTTTTTTGTTGTTTTCTAGTTTGCTTTGGGAGGATGCCAGATAAATGCCTGGGGCTGTTTGAGAGTGGACAGCTATGTGTGTGCATGTCTGTGCACACACACACACACAAACACATACACACAACTTAGTACAGGTTGAACCTCTCAAGTCCAGCTCCCTCAAGACCTGACTGGTGCAGACTGAGAGAATTTGTCAGACCACAGGAGGTCAATATTGTCTAGCAGCATTACCAACACTTCCACTGCTTACTGGGCTCTTAAACACATCTAGGATGAATTACAGCTAAATAACAGCACAGAACAGTAGCCTGGAATGGTGGTGGTAAGCAAACTTTATGGGACCATGGGAGACTTGGTCATACCCATGATAAGTGGTTGTCTGGCTAACTAAAATCATGCTGGATTATGGATGTTGCTGGATGAGAGAGTGCCAGACTAGAGAGGTTCAAGCAGAAAGATAGGTCTGGAAGGGATCTTGAGAGGTCATCTGGTCCATCCCCCTTACTAAGAGAGGATTAAGTGTACCTGGACAACCCTGACTAATGTTTGTCTAGGCTATTCTTAAACCCTAGAATGATATGGATTATCCAGCCTCTCTCCATAACCTATTTCAGTGCTGAACTCTCCTTAGAGTCAGAAATCTCTTCTAATAGCTCTCTTAACTCTCTTCCTTGGTGCAAACTAAGCCAATTATTCTGTGTTCTATCATTGGTGGGCATGGAGACCACCTGATCGCCATCCTCTATGTAACTGTCCTGAAAACTTTCCATGTCCCCACAGATTTCTCTTCTTTAAACTAAACACAACCAGTTCTTTCAATCTTTCCTTACATTTCATGCATTCCTAAACTTGTCAGCATTTTATTGCTTTCCCCTGGATTCTTTCCAGACACATTTTTCTTATTTTTTTTTCTTCCTTTCCTTATATCAAATGGGGTCTGCTCCATGTGTCTGCTCCTGCCAAAATACTCTGTTCAGTACATTATTCCCCATCACACCACCTGCTAATATGTCTTCCTTTCTTAAAAGGAATTAGAACCAGAATTCGACCTAATAATCCAACTGAGGCTTCACCAGTGCCTGGTGAAATGGAACAGTTACCTCCTGTGCCTGATGTTATTACTTATACTAAATTTCAATTCAATTAATTCTACTTCTCCATCACCAGCGTACAAATGAGAACGGAACTGAACCATCTGCAGTTTTCATACAAAGGTGTTTTTTTTAATGGAAATATTTACTTCACCAATTTGGATGACCTCCATGATGAAATCACAAAAGTTTGGAAAGAGACTGCTGAGTGAGTGCAAAGGGAATTGGAGTTTGGAACACATGTTTCTTCCAGCTTACAAATTGCTGTGCGGTGTTTGGTAATTGCAACACTACCCTGACTGAGGCCAGGAAACTGGAAAGGTTATGAGTCCCTCTTTGCAGTATAGTTTAATCAGATGTGGAAGATTTTTCATTTAAAAGAAAACAAAACAAAACAAAACCTGTCAGGAGTTATTTAAAGATCATTTGATTATGGTTAGCTCAATCATTTTTGGCTGGAGGCTCCAACAGTGTCACTTCTTGGCAAAGGTAGTTCAGTGTAAAATAGGTGTAACATCCTGTGTGTGTATTGTCTCTCACCCCCATCCTCTTCAGTCTAGCACAAGTGCAGATATAGTACTATGTAGCACCAACAATTGAAAAACAAAGCAGGATGTTTGGGGGTCATGTAATAAATAAAACCCAATGTTAACTTTCTAAGCTGAGTTTGAAAGCAATTGTAGATATCAAAAGTAAGTGCACTCTACTTTTAGATCCCATACAGGCACATGAGTTTGACAGACAATGGTCTGTGACAACAGTGTCATGAAATAATTTCCCTTCATAAAACCTGTTTTTCAGGGCAAAAAGGCACCTGTTGAAACCTTTGAGCCCATCTCTGACCAACTACAGGTCCTGCCCTGGATTAAGTTTCCGGAGCTAGGGATTAGTTTTAGAATCCCTTGGCTCCACCCCTTAGTGGTTTTAGGCTATCAGCCCTTTCCACCTCTACATGCAGGTTTCTCTCGCTTTTTTATCAATGATTTTTTCCTCCCATTAAAACACCTTCCTACCCTACTTCCTCTGTTTGGGAGGGAATAAGGCTGTCCCTAACAAGTCATACGTAAACAAACCACAATTAGAACAAATTAACCATCTATTAGTCCTTATCCACCCTGAAGTGGGAAGCTGGTGGTGGTGTCTTGTGGTCAGAAACAACAGCATTTAGTTGCCTCACCATCACATGACCTAAAATGGAGTCCAACGGCCATAAGCAAGCACTAGCTTCTCCTCCTTCTAGAAAAAGTCCTACAAAAACCCTAGTCTCAAGATAGGAATGTTCAACTTTCTGCTTCTTGAAATACCAGCAATTGGAAGATGGGAGCATCAACTTTTCAGTGTGCACTTTGCAGCTGAATATTCTTTATCTTCCCCTTCAGACTTTTCATACAATTTGGTAAGGAAGTTTGAGGCAATCTGTTGACTGGCAAGCACCTTAACAGATTGGCTGTCTGTGAGGCGGTTTACTCAATCACTGGTCCTCAGGGCCTGGTCCCACTTGTGCTGAGGTAAACTGGAGTCTTTCTGTTGAACAGAAATTGGCCTGGGTCTATATGATGTGACTGAAAATAGCACAGTTTTATTCACTGTTGCCATCTGTGGGGATGAGCCCTGAGTGATGTAATTGTGTTGTCGCTGTATACTGTGGATTTCTCAGTGAGAGATTCTGATTGCAAGTTCTCTGAGTTTACTAGGTACCGGTGCACATTGACAGAAGCCTTTGCTCTCGTCTGGAATTGTCTCTTTGGGTTTGTGCACAGAGATGGCAGTGTGTTTACAATTGTACACTCGGAAATTTGGTATTCATTAAAATGTTTGCATCCAAACATATTTTTAAATAATTGAAAGGAAATTGCATTAGTCAAATGCAGATTATACACCAGTGGAAAATTATGAGCAAATAATGGACTAAATAAACTATATACACCTAAAGCAGTAAGAGCAAACTGAGACCTGCAATAGTTACGAATCAGGAATGCTTAAAATAAAAATTAGAGCTCACTCCAGGTAGAGTCAGTTAGAAATTGTTCTAGGGAGCTTTGGAAGATCTCACAGTACTCCACATCTTTTGTTTCTGTATATAAACATTGGGCTCACTTATGTGAGTGTGAAAGTCCAGAGGAACTCAGTTACATCAGTCTAACTGAGGTTGAAATTTGGTCTGCTCGTAAATATACAGCACAAAATTTAAAGAATCTCCTTTGCTTCAAATATGGAAAGCTGCAAAAGCAAGATAACTCCCCCAAAACATCAACTGGTCCAAAGTTAAATCTTAATTTTCCAAGTTTTAAGTACCCTATACTAACTATGACATGGCTTAATTCCTTGACCTGGCCCAATACGTATCTGGTCCTGCAAGGTATCAGGGGCTTGATTTGCAATGGGGTTTAGGCTCCTGAATGCCTTAGGTATTTTGAAAAAGGTATCCCAGTAAGTGCCTAGCTTCATCTTTGGGCTTCTTTGTATATTTGTAAATCCAACTGTAAATACACTGAGCTCTCAGTGTTGTGTTTGTGTGTGCATATTGTTTAGCACCTCCTGGGATCAGGCCACAGAGATGGGGTAATGGTGCTGCAGCATACATTTGTCTAATGGCCTGTTGCCATAGCAGTGCACGGAAGATCATCCAGGATGGAGACAGAAGACTTAATTCTCGCATCCTTCCTGACCTCTCATCCAGAACAAGAATTAATTCTTTGCTTGTAAAGAACAGGTCTCCAGCTGTGTTCCAAGGGCCTGTTTCCCCTTGTGTTTAGAAGCTTCCTTTTCCTGGAAGACAAACGATATCCGAAATCTTTCCTAATTTTAGTTCAGTGCATAAACCCTCAAGTGCTTGTTTCAGGTTAAATTGGAATGCCAGATATGCATTTCTGAGGTCCAAGAGGCATTTAATCCATCTCTCTCCTGACTCCTGAGAGCAAAGCCAAGTGAGTAATTTTCACTTAGAAATTAATTTCCCAACATTTGCAGTCAGATTTCTTGGCTGGCTTTTCATACATTTAAAGTATTTGTGGTCATTTACTTCTTTTAGTCTACAGTGCAACCATTCAGTGTACAGTGCTGTGGGCTATTACTGTCCTCCTTGTCACCTCTTTTTGTGTTGAGCAAAACATGGATCTTGCAGGTTGTTTCAATTAGGAGAAAAAACTGCTGACTGTCAGGTGTTTCTTTGATACTGTTTTATTTACAAAGATCATTGAAAGTCCCTAGTCTCTAAAAGGAGATGGACTCAAGTACAGGAAGACACATCTTTTGCTCCCAGCACCAAGAGCGTTTTTTGCAGCGTGCACTCCAGACCCAAAATCTCTCTCCCCAGGTTTTTTCCAGGGTTATCCATTGTGCATTCACCTTTTTGGGGGTAAAAGGCCACTGAGCTGCAGAAGATCAGTCAGGGGCACCATAAAAGTGAGAAGCAAAAAACCAAAAGCCAAAAAACAAACATCCCAAAAATCCTTCCGTGATGTGCCCTCTGACTGAAACACTACACTCCTCTCATAGTCCATCACTTCAGGCGTGGGGGATGAAGAAGGGAGGACTGAGGTTCAGGACTTCCCTCAGGCCAGATTATCTCTTCAGTGTGTGGGAGGGGGCGGTCAAGGAGCAGATGTGAGGTCTAAGTGAGAGAGGGGTGCAAGAGTGGGCTGTGGTTGGGGGAGCTGGGTGAGAGGTAAGGCGCATAAGTGGGCTGGAGCAATAGTGGGGGGCTCAGGAGCAGGCTGGAAGTGGGGATCTGGTTGGGAGGGAGAGTGCAGGAAGAGGCTGAGGGTGAGGGGGTGGGTGGGAGATGCAGGAGCAGGCTGGGAGTAGGGAAGCCTTGGCGATGGGGAGGGGCACTTATCTCTGTGCCTAGTTGCTGTCTCCACCACCCCTTCCCTGGCATGGAGAAACGCTCTCTAGAAAGGCTTTTCTCTCTGCCTTTCCCAGGCAATGCCTTCCCGTTGCTCTGATTGGCTGGAATTCTGGCCAATTGGAACAGCAGGGGAGGGGGCAATGCCTGGAAGAGGTGGGGAGAAGAGCCTCTCCATGGAGCAGAGAGCTGCACTTCCCCCAGCTGGGGAAGGCAGAGCAGGAGCAGCAGTGGCACGCACAGGTGGTAGTGGTGTTGCTGCTTCCTGCCCTTGCCAGGTAGAGCCTGTTGGCTGGATCAGGCCCTGGCTTGCCTGAGCTGGCCCACGATGTTCCCCACCTCCCATCCCATCATGGGCTGGATGTGGGAAGGGGAACCCAGAGCCTTGGGGGGCCAGATCCAGACAAGCCATGGTCTGGATTCAGAGCGTGGGTCAGGGTTTCCTCACCCTGGTATAAGGTAGGGGTGCTGGTGATTAACTCAGAAACAAGTAAGCCTCATCGTAAATGGCTGAGGCTTACTGGTTATGGTTAACTGTTAGGGACTGGAACAGCCCCCTGCTGTTGTGGGCAGGAGTCTGCTCCAGCCCTGTGGGGACCACTGTGGGTGAGGGGGCACTCCTGGCCCTGGTGATCCCCTCCATTTAATTAGTTAACTAATTAAATGAGATTTTGCATCCCAAGTATAAGGTGAAAAGGACTAAGGTAGAAGATCCTATTGCTACTTACTGTCTGTCTGGCTTCAGACATTAAAGAATGACATTTTGCTGGGTCTGAAAAGAAATGAAATCTTTTGGAATCAGAAGAAACAAAGTATGAAAATTTGTGGCACAGGATTAATGCTGTAAAGATTGTAGGAGCATCATAGGTTTACTGTTCTCTAATGCTACAATTGGATATTCTACAAATTCCAGACTTAAACTAACCAGATGACATAATGATTAAACAAATGAAGCTAGAAACAACAAATGGATGTACATCAAAAGACTTTGAATACAACACAGATTATAATTAAAAGCCAGAGCGTTAATGCCCTTGGGAGATGTACTGTAAAAACAGCATAGTACCAGTGACATACACCTTAATAAGATGTTTATTTGAATTATTTAAAACTTTATATGTTAATTCTATTATTATCTCTATGTGGAATAGATTGCATGGAATACACTGTAAAACTGAATTGCACTACAGGAAGATGAGGGTCATATATGGGGATAAACTAAAGATAACTTGATAGCTAATAATTTTGGACAAACGGTTGCAGAAGGGAATTATAAGGATATCAGACTTTTGAGTTAGCTATGAAACACTTTGCACCTTCAACCACAACAAGGGTTGTGGCATTATCTACAGTTGTGTAAAATTAATGTGTGGTGTCTTGGAGAGAAGTTTGCCAACCTAAACCAAACACCTGTGCATGAATTGTTGGGAAGACTGAGACATTTACACTTGAAAGGTTTGGTGATAGATCTATCCTAGCAAGTGCTCCCTATAACATATATTGGGATAAAAGTTCTTTTGCCAGTATAGTTTTCCCCAGCTGAAATAAGTTATGCCAGCAAAAGAACTTTTTTGCTGGTATAAGTTCATCCACACTTGGGATTTTGCCAGTAAATGTACATTGACACAGAATCACACGCAACCACTGTAACCTTTTAAGTGAACATCAGGCTTAAGTTCACCACAGAAGCTAGTCCAGTTTCAGTTCCTTGTATTCTGAAATACTCAGTGTTATCAGACATCCAGCATGAAGGAATCAAATGGTTTTTACACAATTTAATGGTGGCAGTTATATGCATAGGGTTATCATATTTGACCTATCAAAAAAGAGGACAGGCCTCAGTGGGCTGTTAGTATATACCAACTCGCATCAATACAATGTGAGTTGGTAGATACTGATACAGATACATTCCCTCTCAGGGTGTCCTCTTTTTTCATATGGTAATCGTACATAAAACAACCTAAAGGGATAGGGTTGATGAGGGAGCAGAGGAGCTCGTACTATGACAGAGGGCGCAGCTTCTGAAGAGAGCAAATGTGGAACAGGGGAGGGGCAGTAAGGTTCCTTCACTATTTGTTTAGTAGGAAGCCTGTACCTCCTATTGCTTTACCAATCTCCAAGCCTTGTTGCCTCTGACTACATCTACACCAGCCCACAAGATTGACTTGCTCAGGGTTGATCTTCTGTGGTTTGATTTTGAATGTCTGGGGGGGACACGTGAAATCAACCTCTTAGGGGTCACAGTTGACCCCGGTACTCCTCAAGAGAGGTTCTCCTATTGACCTTGCTCAGTACTGGCAGTCAAGTAAGCTGAGTACAGATAGGTTGAATCTAACTATGTAATTGCCTCTGTTTCTTTTCTGTCCCACAAGGGCTTTACGTGAAGAGGAGCAAAGAGGAGGCATATTGAATGTTGGGCTTTCCAGCCCCTCCCTCTCTGCATGTGGGGGATATATGTATGTTGAATGGCTTTGAGGGATTTGGTTGAACTCCCCCGACGTCTGTCTCTTTGCTGTCCTGACTGGTGAGCACCTTAGCAGCAGACCGCCTGCATGTTTTCTGCAGATAGCAAGACAGAGAACGCTGTGCCAAGTCTTCCTTGTAACTCTCTCCATTTGAGAACAGGTTTTACAAACATTGAGCAAGAGCCCAGACTCAGCGTAACTGTTTACATTCCTGAACTCGGGTTGCTGCTCCTCTCATGCCTTATCACAGGTTTTTCTTTTTTTATCCCTTCATTAGTTCTCTTGTTTATCTTTGAAGGAATTTTAAAATGTTATCAAAAGACCGAAATAAAAGCAAATACTTGGTGAGATGAACTGAGGGTCACACATCTATTAACAACCTGAGACTAAAAGGGACATTTTAAATGGGGAGAATGCGCTGGTACATAGCAGAGGTTTTGTCTTTAAAAAGCAAGCCATCAATTCAATGCTATGCTGATCTGGAGCCATCCTTGTTTTAGCTCCAAGACCAAGATTTGACTGAGAAGGCAATCTCATTTGGTGGGGGAAAGGGATTTGCAGTGGGCAAAGACTCAATGGGGAAGGGATCTTGAATAGTAGACCATATATCTTCCATCCACACTCAATGTCACTGTCTCTTTCTTAGGCAACTCAAAAAGGAAAAGGATTACACTTTAATGTAACATTTCAGTAACTTGAAACCATTTCCACGCACATTGTCCAGGGCCATAAGTATCGACCCTGCCCATTGCAAACTAGAGACTAACGGGTTTGTGGTGCGTTTCGTAGAAGGTGTGTAACATGTCCTTCACTTAGTTACCGTTAGGAAAACGATCACTATGCTTCACTGTCGGGCCGGCAGAGTTGGCGTGGTGACCCTGTTGCTGGCTTGTGGCAGTCCCACATGAGACATAAAATCTAAATTCTTCTGCAGTGAACAGAGATCCTCCATTAGTTGAAGCAGCAAGGTCTGAGATTCTGTCCCCACCACCTGCCATAAAGTATTGTGTCTGAGATCTGGAATATCTTATCATGATACCTTTTACCACAAACAAAATGGCTACAGCTGGGGACAAGGGGCATTATAAAGAACCGCGCAGACCAGTGGTCCTCAACCTGGGGTCCATGGGGCCTTTAGGGGCAATGAAAATATAATAAAAATAAAAAATATAAATACATGAAATTATTATAGGAAATAAGTTTTAAATAAATTGCAAAGTTACAATCTATTATTATTTTTAAATTAAATCTCTTCCAATAATGTTATTAATTGTCCAAAAATCTGTGTTGTGGTTTCCTTTTTCATTTCATGATATATGCATAGCCGCTAGAATTGGCTTTGATGGGGGTCTGCGAATGATTAGGGAGATGATTGGGGGTCCACAATAGTGAAAAGGCTGGGAAGCACTGGTTTAGACTGAAGCAAGCATTCAGATATAGTTATCATTGAGGAAGATGTGGTGAAACTAGCAAAAACAGTGTAGGTGCTAAATGAAAAGGGAAGCGGTAAGGACCGATTATGAACATTGATAAAACAAAAACAATGGTATTTGGTGATAAGAAAATAGGCAGGAAGATCAGTGTAGGTGGGATTGAACTTGAGAATGCAGAGAAGTTTATGTATCTGGGGAGCAACATATCATATGATCTAGACTGTAAGAAGGAAATATCGACTAACGAAAGCCAGTGTGAGTTTGAAAGCGATCGATAAGATCTGGAAAAGCAAAGTGATTAGCTTAGGAATGAAGCTGAGCATCTTGAAAATGTGTATTCAGCAGCATGTTATACGGATGTGAGGCTTGGGTGATAACGAAAGATCTGAAGAGAAGGATATTGGCGTTCGAGAGGAGTCATTATAGAAAGATCATGAGAAAAGGATGGATGCAGAAGGTCACCAATGAGGAATTATATACGAAGATACTTAATTAGTATTAGGAATATATTCCAAGAACCTTGTCTAAAAGGTCTCACGAGAGTAATGCTGAGTATTTCAAAGAATGTGACAGTGCCCTGCAGAGCGAAACTATAAAGCAAGTGCTAAGCAGAGTGAGAACAAAATCCTATGTGGATAAAAAAGAGACAGTTTTCTTATTAACTATTAATTTTTATCTCCCTCTGAATATCTTCCCAATTGCTGCTTCTGAGGCCCATTCCTCCAGGGGTCTGTGTGCAGAACTCTGCTTGATATCAGACACAGAGAATTCCAGGATGAAGAGCGGGTGGGGATCTTAGTGCATAGTGCATTCACTTATAAATGCTGTGATAGGTTTGGTCACAGAGATTCCCTTCAGACTGTCACTTGATATGCTGAAAAAAAACCTGAGCTCATGTTCCTGCCCTTTGGGATGCCCCAGCCTCCACTCTGTCCTTTTGAGCCAGAACCTCTGGTCTCCCCTAGTGATGGCACCGAGTTGAGATCACAGCCCACAGCAGAGCAGCACAGACAATGAGTGTAGGTCTACACAGCAAAGTTATTTTGAAATAATGCCCACTATTCTGAAATTACTTTGTTAAAGTCTACACAAGTCAACTGCTATTATTTGCTAATAATAACTGCTAATTATTTTGAAATAGTGGTTGGCCTATTTTGAAATTGGTAAACCTCATTCCATGAGCAATAGTGCCTATTTCAGAATAAATATTTCAAAATAGGGGCTGTGTGGACAGGGAATAGGGGCAGTTTTGAAATAAGCTGTTCCTGAATAGTTTATTTCAAAATAAAGCTGTTGTGCTTCCTGGGGCTCTAATCTAAAATAGGTTCTATTGTGTGTGGACATGCTATTTCAGAATAAGTTCTGCTTATTTTGGGGCTTCTCTGAAGCATAGACACATTATTCCAGAATAGCTTATTTTGGAATAACAACAACTCTGGAAGAAGCTATTTGGAATAACTCTGTAGTGTAGACATACCCTGAGATTCATTCAGTTCTGGAAGGCTCAGTCAAAGGTACTTGACACAGCACCCACAGTCACAGTTGTACCAAAACCCTAGCTAAATCCATCTCACTATGCATAAAGTTTATATATAATGAGCTCTACAGTTGTTTGCCCTTTTTATCAGTGAGAGAGAGAGAGAGATGACAACTGTTGTTCTCCCCTTAGATGTTTCACTCAGTCCTCTTACATGGTAACCGGGGGTCTCCTGGTGTCTGGCAGCAACTTCAGTTGTTTGGTTTCATATCTTCATATATATATTTCGCTCCAGTTGGGAATCCTTTGTGTTCAGTTCAGACTTTTCTTACCTTGAATGGAAAAGTACAGTGTCCAAAATGGTTTCCAGCATCAGGAGTCCTGGTCATTGTCCATATAGTCCAATCATAGTTCAGGCTCACAGGAGAAGCAAAACTTCACAGGTCATTGTCCCAAACACTGGGCCATTAAGTTCGTTATATACCACTAATAGCCCTCACTTAGCAGGTCTAGATCATTAAACAGGTTTGTACTTCATATTTCTAACGTCACACATAGAAATGATATGTGCCTACAAATACATAAAGCAGCAGAAATGTAGCACTTTAAAGACTAATAAAATAGTGCTACATTTCTGCTGCTTTGTTTTGTTGGAGGGCAGACTAACATGGCTGCCTCTCTGTTACTACAAATAGACTAGTCACATTCAGTAACTCACAAGTTTACTGAAAAGGAACTTTCAGAACTGACTGCAAAGAGAGAGGGCTGAGCTCTCTTTTATATTCAAATTCAACACATTGACATGAGGTTGGAACCAGGATGCCAATTACCTGGGTCATTTTGTGGACTTTTTTACACACTTTGTTTTATCTGACTCTTGACTTCCCCCCCTCCTACAGCCCCTCTGCTCTTCTGATTTGCCCACCTTGATTACATTTTTCTGATTTGTCAACCCTGACAACAATTATTGAGTCTGTTCTGGTGTGGCTATGGTCTGAAGAAGTGGGTCTTTCCCATGAAAGCTCACCACTTAAATTATTTGGTTAGTCTTTGAAGTGCTACTGGACTGCTTTTTTGTTTTGATAGTATATAGACTAGCACAGCTATCTCACTGTTACTACTCACAAGTTTCCAGTGATAGTTTACATGCAGTATTTTGCTTAAAGAGTATTTGAGTTAGGCATAGTCTTTTTCAAAAGCATTTTCCCATAAAGAATATGGAGGTGGAACATTACAAACGCTACAGTATTGTTTCCCCTGCATATGTACTTTCTTCTGTGAGCTGCCTGTAGGTATACACCTGACCCAACCCAAATGGCAGCTGTGCAGCTGGATGGGAGCACAGTATCCCTGAAAAAGTCTTGATAGTCTCACCTATTCACATTCACTTTTAATATGAAACTCCCATTAATGTCCATGAGACCCACGTTAAGCAAGAGTCAGATCTTGTTTAGCCCAGATTCAGACAAGTCGCTGACATTTTATTCTGACTGGTGATTTGCAGGCATAATATCTTGGGCAGTGGCACTGTTTGCTTGGACGGGAGCTTCCGTGAGATGGGATGGAGACAGTCTATGTCCTGGGGGCAAAATGATGATGAAACAACAGGCCAGATTCTGCTCTCAGTGCATTGACTTCAGTGAAGTTACTCCCAATTCACACCAGTGAAAAATGAAGTTAATTCAGCATGTATTGCATAGGGTGAGCATCCCTAGTGGCTGCTATCTGGATGTCCTTTGTCTGAAATCTGTGTGGAGGGGACCCCCTCAACCAGTATCACTATCAGATAGAAGCAGTTGTTCTTGGTGGTGGAGCTGCAACTAATAGATTGACTAGCAGCTTGTGATAGGTGACCTTGCTGGGGCTTACAGCCCTGACACAGTGACACATAGAGCTGTAAACGGCCCATCGATTGTGTGTAAAATGATAAATTCTTTCACAGTAAACTCACTAGACCTACTTCTTGGCAGCCGTCTTGTTTTTGATTGCCTGGGGATATATCAAAGGAATCTATTGAAAACAGAGCTGCCCTTTTTTTTTTAAGGGAAAAATGAAACCATATGTTTTGGGAGGTCAGGGATGGATTCCAGGAAAGTTTTTGTTCTCAGTTAACTTTAAACATTTCACTGGCATTTTTCATTTGTGTGTGTGTGTTTAATAGGTCACCATATTTATCCAAGTGCATTTAAAATAAGCAAACTTCAAACAATATGTTTGACCAATTTACAGAGCTTAATTGGAGTCCTCCCTCCTTTTTGGATGGGGGCTCAGGGAGGTATTTATCCATATCATGGGGGTCAGTGAGGATTTTATTTTTTAATGACATTGTGTTTTCATGTCTTTATAGCTTCACAGAGAGCTTAAGTTACCCTTGTAAAACTCTCAAGCCTCTAACTGCATAGAGACTTAAACCACACAAGGATTTAAGATTCCCCTGGCAAAGGTGCCTGATATTTAGGAATAAGCTTTGACTCCAGTGGTTTGAGCATTTGCCACCAACCTCTAAACTTCCTCCAGCTGCACAGAAGACCCATATGCAGGAGCAGAGAGGCTGCAGAAACTCTCTTGGGAAGATCAGGTTCCTGGTTGGTTTTGTACATGTGCATTTCAGATCCTTCCCTGATTTTTATGCAGAATGACAGTTTAAAAACATCATTCTAGTCCAGAAAGGGGAGATATAAAACTAGCAACACCTTACTCTACAGCGCTGCTCCTTTTGTGTGGCCTGAGTGGCATCTCTTCACTTCTGTGACAAAATTAAGTTCAAAACTTCTCTTTATTCTTGTTAATCCTGCAAAGAAAATACAGCCAATAAGACAAAGTCGGCTTCAGTTCTAGATTGTGCACCATCAACTGCCTTGGTAACTAGTTTCCAATCAAACGGGCAGACAGTGCTTTTATTTACCACTGTGCAATATCTTTGAGAACAGTCGTGATAGGTGAAGGCAGTTGAGTTGCCTGGCTTAACTGAAGGCAGAATCCAAAGGCAATGGGGTTGCACAGATGTAACTGAAGGCAGAAACTGACCTGCAGAATCTGTGTTACTGCTTGAGTGGGATAGAACCGCATTTGGTCTGCATATGAAATATGACACGAAATCACTGAGACCCCTTTATCCCAATTTCTCTTTGCAGAGCAGATGGGCATTTTAATCTTTATTATTATTTTAATTGCATAGCAGAGCTGCTTCTCCTGGTTTCACATAATTGCCTCGTCTCCCTTTCTCAGTGTCTTTGATCTTTGTCCATCTTTACAGCGGTAAGTGTGCACTAAACCACCTACACGGAGCAACTGGGCCGTCTTTAGCTTCTTGGCCTGTGGGAAGGACTTAATATAGACTCGTAGAAGTGGAAGAAGCTCTCAAGAGCTGGTCTAGTTCAACCCTCTGCACTCCTTGCAGAACTGAGTGTTGTCTAGATGAAGAATGTAAAGTCCCTTTTAATTAGTTAATCAGTTAACTGGTTAAATGGGTTGATGGGCAGCTGGGGAGGCTGCTCCAATGGCTTGGCTGGAGTAGCCCCCCGGCTGTGGACAGGGGCTCTTCTGGCAGGGCTGGAGCATCCATGCCTGTGGCTCCGTCTGCAGCAGCCCAGCCCAGAAGTGCTGTGGGCAGGAGCCTTCCAGCCTGGCAGCAGCAGTGTCCCCAGGTGTGCCTTGGGGCAGGGCACTCCAGCCAGGTCAGAGCAGTTCCCACCCACAGCAGCCCCAGGTCCGGCTGGAGTGGCCTCTCCAGTCACTTCCCTCCATCCCCAGATGACCCCCATCCCAGGGCCACCATGGATGGGTGACTACTCTGATCTGCCTGGAGTGCACCCACCTGTGGTGGCCCCATGGTGCTGAAGCACCCACCTGCTTGCAGCTGGCAGGGGGCTGTCCCAGCCCCTACCAGTTAACTGTAACCAGTAAGTCTCATCCATTTAGGGTGAGGCATGCCAGTTAACTGATTCACAGGTTAAATGTAAACATCCATAATCTGGGCAATTCCTGACAAATGTTTGTTTAATCTGCTCTTAAAAATTTCTATTGATGGAGATTCCACAACCTCCTGCGACAAGTTATTCCAGTGCTTAGCTACCCTCTTAAGAAGTTTTTTCCTAATGTCCAACCTAAACTGCCCTTGCTACAATTTAAGCCCATTGTTTCTTGTCGTGTCCTCAGAAGTTAAGGAGAACAATTGTACTCCCTCATCTTTGTAACAGCTTTCTGTGAACTTGAAAATTGTTATCATGTCCCCTCTCAATCTTTCCTTTTCCAGACTAAACAAACCTAATTTTTTCATCCTTCCTCACAGGCCAGGTTTTCTAGGCCTTTAATCATTTTTGTTGCAATGCTCTAGACTTTCTCTAATTTGTCCACATCTTTCCTGAAACGTGGACTGGAAACAATACTTCAGCTGAGGCCTAATTAGTGCAGAGTAGAGCAAAAGAATTTCTTCTCCTGTCTTGCTTATGCCTCACCTGCTAATATAGCTCAGAATGATGTTTACTTGTTTTTCAACAATTTTACACTGTTGACTTATATTTAGATGGTGGTCCAACTATGACCCCTAGCTCCCTATCTGCATTACTCCTTCCTAGGCAGTCATTTCCCAGTTTGTATGCTTGCAACTGATTCTTCCTCCTAAGTGCAGTACTTTGCCTGTGTTCTTATTGAAGTTCATTCTATGTACTTCAGGCCATTTCTCTCATTTTTATTTTTTGATCCTGTCTTCCAAAGCACTTGCAAACTCTCTCATCTTGGTATCATCTGCAAACTTTATAGGTGTGCTCTCTATGCTATTGTCTGCATCATTGATGAAGATATTGAACAGAACCAACCCTGTGGAACCCATTTTGATGTGTCCTTCCATCCTGATGGTGGACCACTGATAAATTACTCTGTGTTCTGTACCCTCCATAATATTTATCAAGGGAAGGGTGAAAGCTTCACTCACGGATGGACCACTGAGGCTCAGCACCTGGAGGCTTAGTTTGAACAGCCTGAGACTAGGACTGTTATAGGACCCAGTGCTGGGCCATAAGGATCAGGGATTTCTTGAGGCAGCAACTTGATGCAGAAAGTCAGTAATATTTGTTGCCATGCACAGGACTGCAATGGCTGCCATGCTGTGGGGGACTGCGATTGGTCCCTGCAATGCGCTTAGCACAAAAGTGCCATTGCTTTGCTGGGGTGTGCTTGCTTGCTTTCATGTAATGGGGTAAAGATTGCTTTCAAACCCAAGAATTTCATTTACTGAAAAAAGAGTAGAACATGCACAGCATGACACATCTGCACTTTGCAGGGAGGGAAGGAGCTGTAGGCACTGTACAGCAAGCTCTGTGCCTCTCGCAGAGGTGGTCTACCTAGAGCAGAGCAACTGCAAAATTTGTGTGCGTTAAGTGCCTTGCCAGTGGGGACACACCGGAAGTTACAGTGCTGGGAGCTGATTTATTGCACTGTAACTTTCCAGAGTAGACACGAAGGCACTAGAATCCGCTTTTTGTAGGACCCTTTTTTTGAGTTTCAGAACCTATTCAGTGGTTTAGTTCACTCTTGTCTTGTGTCTTTAACAATGTCTCTTTGAAAAAACCTGCCAACTCTCTTGCGCTGTTTCTCCCCTTAGACTTGCTTGCCATGGGATCTTATCTACCAACTCCCTGAGTTTGCTAAGCCTGTGTTCTTGAAATCCATTATCGTTATTGTGCTGTTTTCCCTCCTACAATTCCTTAGACTAATGAACTACCATTTCATAGTAACAGAGAGCGAGACCTGTTAGTCTGTACTCCAACAGAACAAAGCAGCAGAAATGTAGCACTTTAAAGACTAACAAAACGACTTAGTCGGTGATGACCTTTCATGGGACAGACCCACGATCTGGATCTGTTGAAGTGGGTCTGTCCCACAAAAGTTCATCACCGAATAAATCATTTTGTTAGTCTTCAAAATGCTACATTTCTATTACCATTTCATGGTCACTTTCACACAAGCTGCCTTCCTCAGCTAACTCACCCCTATTTGTTTAAATCTAATCTAGAACTACCTCTTTCTCTCGTGACAGAGAGGTAGCCATGTTAGTCTGTATTCTTTCAAAACAAAACAGCGGTCATGTAGCACTTTAAAGACTAACAAAATAATTTATTAGGTGATGAGCTTTTGTGGGACTGACCCTCTTCTTCATCTCGTAGCCTTACCAGAACAGATTCAATATATAAAGCACAGAGGTCCAAAAATTGTTACCAAGGATGACAAATCAGAAAAGCAGAGGGACGGTGTGTGTGGGGGGTGGTGGTGGGAGTTAAGAGTTAGCTAAAACATCAAAGTATGTAAAAGAGTCCTTATAATGGGCCAGGTAATTGCTGTCCCTGTTCAAACCATGTGTCAAATTTGAATATGAATGTTAGTTCTGAGCATTCACTCTGTAGACAGTTGTTAAAGTCCCTTTTCAGTAGAACACAAACTTTCAGATCTTTGACAGAATGGCCCACTCCATTAAAGTGCTGGCTGACAGGTTTGTGTATTTGGAGTTTTTTTTATGTCTGTTCTACGTCCATTCATTCTTTGCTGAAGAGGGTTTGCAGTCTGTCCTATATACGTGGTATATGTGTGTGTGTGTGCATTGTTGGCACATGATGGCATATACGATGTTAGCTGAGGAACAGAAGAATGTGCCGGTGATTCTGTAATAGTTTTCTCAACCCTCTGAAGTAAAAAATTGTCTTCAGTGCATTCCAAGTACTTTTTGGCTAATCTGTGCCCTGCTTCCCAAGAGATGTCCTGTGCTTTGGATGATTTTGGTAGTTGTTTAAAAAAGCTTTATATACCTGTGATGGGGTGCATCAGTCCCCCTTTGAGTGAGAGCAAGATTGATCACCTGGCCAAGGAGGTCCTGCCACTACAGCCTTGCTGGGCATGATCCAGCTGCAGTCCTGCTATAAAGGGCTGCATAGCTGGTCACTCTTGTGTGGCAGCTGCCAGGAAAGGAGTTGCCTGTTGAGCTCCAGAGAGGTGACTGCCTGCAGACCAGTCCATGGAGGCTAGTCAGCCAGGGAGGACTGGCAAAACCCCCGAACTGGAGAGGAATGCTGCAGAAGATGGCTGGGAAGGCACGTAGGAAGCAGCCCAGGGAGGGGAACACTCCCTGGTAACCTTGGTGTGTTTCACCTGGAGTCACCAGCAAGTCAGTGGTGGGCCACCTCACCACTGGTAAGGCCCTAGGCTTGGGCTTGATGGACCCGGGAGTGCCCAGGCCCCCCTACCTCCTTCCAAAACCCAAACCCTTGGGGACTGCCCAATGGGAGGGGTTTTGCTGTACAGACTCCGGCCACCAGGCTATGTGACCCTGTGAGAAGGGCCTCACTATATTGACTCTGGCTGCTACGCTACACTGCCCTGCACGGAGGGTTTTACATTGAGTCTGGCTGCTAGACTGCATTGCTCTGTGGAGAGGGCATTGTAAGGACTCTAGCTGCTAGTTTATACCGCCTGGTGAGAAAGAGGGGTTCTGAATAAACCACACTGACACCACCTATTCTTCCTGGTTAGGAGGTCTGTAGTAGACCCCCTATTGTGACATCACTTTTGTTTTTGCCCCTTTTATCCTTATGCAGAGACTTTCAACAAGTCTGTCTCTCATTTCTATCTTAATCTTTGTTCAGATCTATACATTTTTAATATATGGCAAGACTCCCTGCCTGTCCTTCCTGAGCAAGCTAAATCCTTCTATACCAATATCCGAGTCACGCATTATACCAAGTGACTGGGGTGCTAGCTATGTCATAGTTGTGGTTATTAACTAGGATTTCAACGTCTTTTCACATTTGTATACAAACACCAGAGATTCTGATTTGATTCTCACCCCTATTTTCTCCTTTGTCTCTCCCTTATCCCTGTTAGAAAAGCCTGTGCTCCCCCAGATTCCAACCCTTTTCCTAAGCCCCATGTTTTTGCCTTTATGGATGGGCTTTTGTGACCTGCCCCTTTTCAAACCATGTTTAAAGCCCTCCTCCCTGGGTTAGCCAATCAGAATCTAGATGTGCTCTTCCCCTTCCTCAGCAAGTAGACCCCATCTCTGCTTAGCAGCCCTTCGTCTCAAAACAGCAGTGTAATGCCTTCCATTTCAGCTGTGCTTTCATTTGATGCATCCCCAAATACTTTGCCAAATACAGAATCCTTGGCCATCACTGAAATGAAAGATGGTTCTAGGGTGGTTGTTTAGTAGCACCCTGCAGCACTACGCAGAATCTAGGATGAGAAAATATAGACATACCTCTAACTGAAATGGCCAGGACAGTTTTAGGGTGGTGGAATGTTATTACCTAGATTGGGATTTGGCCAGGACAGCAGAGCTAACAATGCTTCACTATAAAAACAGTACGAGATCTTCAAAGATCACAAATGGTCAAGACATTGTCTACACAAAAGACATCATCTCAGCATCATGTTAGAGCATTAGTTCAGTATGGACAGGAAAGAGTACGATTCACTGAATCACTTGCATCATTTTGCATAATTAGGTTTTCCTTGGTAGCCATTCATCTAAGCAGCAAGCAGGCCTGAGTCTACTGGACTTGTGAGAATGGATGAGATTGTAGCTACAGGTGCAGCTGTTGGTTGCAGAATGTGAATTGTTGGGATTAAGAAATGAAAATTCTTCATTTTGGCCATAAAGGGTCTTGCATCCTCCAGAAGAATAGAAGGCAATGGCTCTTTAAAGCCATCTGAAAGCTGAGGCTTGACTGCATTTTTTGGACTGAAGGCACAGGGCCAAGCAAATGATCTTATCATGCAAGGGACAGTGGTGTGTTCCAAGTGTCCCGTAGATAAGTGCCTTGCTTAGCCAAGAGCAAAACAGAATAAAGGAGGTTGCAGGCAAAATCTGGTCTCTGAAAAACAAGCCCACAAAAACACACGCTGCTTACTACTCTGTGATAATACTGCATTTCATACAAAGCATATGCAGAGATAAATGTGACACCTTAGTAGCAAAGGGAGAGAGAAACTAAGGGAGAAAAGAGAGATTTACAGCTGAGATTTGAATGAGGAGGGAAGAAAGTTGTAGCTAGTCAGAGATCCACAGGGAAAGGTTCTTTCAAAAATGACCATAAGAATGGCCATCCTGGTCAGACCAGTGGTCTATCTGGTCCTGTATCCTGTCAGCTGAGAGTTGCCAGTGGCAGATGATTCAGAAGGAATTAACAGAACAGGGCAATTTTGAATGATCCATCTCCTGCTGTCCAGTCCCATCTTCTGGAAGTTTAGGGACACCCAGAGTATGAGGCTGGGTCTTTGACCATCTTGGCTATAGTGGTTGAAGCATCTACCCTCCATGAACTTATCTGATTCTTTTTTAACACCTCCCCATTAGACTCTGACATCCCCCTGTCTCAATGACTTGTTTTTTCCTCTTTTGATAAGTACTATTGATACTGGGCCATTTCCACCTTGCTGAAATAGACCTTGTCAACTCTGGCCCTCACTTTTACTGGGACCCCACTCTTTAAATACCCCTCTAAAACCACCCCTCTACTCATGCATCTGATGAAGTGGGTCTTTGCCCATGAAAGCTTAAGCTCCAAAATATCTGTTTGTCTATAAGGTGCCACAAGACTTCTTGTTGTTTTTTAACCCAGTTATAATTTTGGCTTTCAGAACATCCCCCAGCCATGCATTCCACAGGTTGACTGTGTGTTGTGGGAAGAAGTATTCCCTTTTGTTTATTTTAAACCTGCTGCCTATTAATTCAGTTGGGTGACCTCTCATTCCTGTCTTATGTGAAAGGGATAAATAAGACTTTATTCATTTTCTCCATGCTATCCAGGTGGTGGGGAAGGATAGCTCAGTGTTTTGAACACTGGCCTGCTAAACCCAGGGTGGTGAGCTCAATCCTTGAGTGAAACATTTAGGGATCTAGGACAAACAGATTAAAAAAAATCTGTTAGGCATGGGGGTAGGTCCTGCTGATAGGGCAGGTGACTGGACTTGATGACCTCTGAAGGTCCTTTCCAGTTCTAAGAGATAGGTGTATATCCGTAATTGTATGGACCTTTATCCCCCCACACCCCACCACCACCAAGTCATCTGTTTTCTAAGAGGAAGAGACCCAGTCTTTTGTGCCTCTAACTACCTCTTTTATTCCACTGTTTAACCATGGTGGTATTTGTTTGGTTCTTGTTACCTTTTTTTTTTCTTTAAATTGGGTCATATATTTATTTTGAGCTTCTGTTATGGTTCTTAAAATAGCCTCCAGGCTGTTTCAGTGCTGATCAGATCGTGCGAATGTCAGAGAGCAGGGTGGTGTTAACTGATGTGAGAGAAGAATCCATGCCCATGAGCAAGATGGGATCAAAGCAACCAGTAATGAAATGGATCCTGCAATGACTGTGGAACCATTTAAGGTTGCTAGAGGATAGGGCAGAAGAGGCAGGATTCCTCTTCGCATGCCTTCGCATGCCAGGAGGAGTGCAATGGGATTATGAATGCAGCCAGGTGTGGATGCAGCAGCAATGTTCTGGCTTGCAGTCTGGGGCACCCTTGGGCAGAGAGTGCTTCTCTGTCCTGCTTGTCTGTTAAGCTGCAGCGATACTAATTCATTGGCCTTCTAATCTAGACAGCCTTTCCTCACAGGATGTAAAGGCATTTTGTGCAAAGCCTGAGAATGGTGCAGCCAGGCCCAGCTGGGAGGAGAAAGCATTGCAAATGCCGGAAGGGGCTGCAATGCAAAGTGCCCCTAATATTGGACAGAAGGGAAGTCTCCAGCCTTGGCAAAATCCCACTGCAGCTGCTGGCTGGCCACAGGGAGCTGTGTGAGAGGGAGCAGAGGAGCATGTTTGCTCTTTCTGCACTCTCTCAGCTGTGCAAACAATCAAGTGAAAATCACAGGATGTTTACAGCTAGGAACTGGGCAAAAAGAGCATGTAAACACTGCCCAAGGACAACCCAGAAGGCACTACCCAAGCTGTGGCTGCTGTGAGGGGCCTGTAGATTCCATTAGGTCACATGTGCCATCAGCAAACCAGGAGGAAAGGGATAAGAGTTATTTATTTGTATTGTGCCCGAGGCCCCATTATATTAGGTTTTTTAGGCAACACTCCCCCACTCTAAGGCTACATTTCTGCAGTCAGCTCCAGTAGCATTGGCCCCTTGCAAAGCAGTGCAGTGATCGGGCGGGTCAAAAATGTCCTGTCAAACCTGTTTTTTAAAGGAAAATTAAGATTTTGACTAAACAAGAGTGTGTGTGAGGTGGCCTGTATTAAAATGTTCTGTTTTAAAACTGAGCAAAAGCAAAAACTTTTGACTAAACCCAGAAAATTTGAATTCAGATGTGCTCCAGAAGTTCCTTCTGGGAGTCCGAGGGTGGGTCTACCCTAGGGGGTAAAGTCAACCTAAGATATGCAACTCTAGCTACAAGAATAGCGTAGCTGGAGTCAACTTACCTTAGGTCAAATTTCTCTGAGAGTGTGAGGAGTACTGGGGTTGACAGGGGCATCCTCAGCATTTGATTTAGTGGGGCTATACTAGACCTGCTACATCAAACCCTGGAAGATCAACCTTCAGCACATCGACCCAGTGCTAAGTATAGACAAGCCCTTAGTTCAGGTGCCTCCTGCTCCCATTCTCTTCGGTGGGCTGGGCTGGTTTCCACAGGGGCTGTACACTTCTCTTGGTGTGCCACTGTGGCATTTCCAAGGGAAAGTTTTTTGGTTTTGTTTTTAGCTGTTGTTTGTCACATAGTTAAAATTTTCTGCAGTCCTTCCCGCTTTTGATCAATATCCTATTTTCTAAGTGGCTTTGTCCATTAGCTGTACCTTATATCTTCAGGGAGGCTCTGCAGATGCTCATGCTTGCTGATCGTATTGAAGGATTAGGGTCTAATTTATGCCAGGATTCCAAAAAAGTGTCTTTAACAAACAGCATGCAGGAACAGCAGCAGATGGAAGAGGACGAGTATGAGAGGAACATGCTATGACATAGATTAGATATGTCTAAGGATTTGAAATCTTTTGTTTTAAAAATGTAAATAAAGCACAGATACTAATGATGTCAGACTTAGGACTGATTAAATGGTGGAATGGGGACTGTTTGTCTGACAGGGTATCTCTGAGGAAACATCAATAGTTAAGTGAAAGTGTCTTTTGCAGCAAGCATTGCCAGGAGAGTTCACAATAGGGTGACAAACCTATAGAGTGAAAAAATAAAAATAAAATAAGAAGCCACCAAGTACAGCTTTTGTTACAGCGCAGGTAACAGGCCAATAAATAGTTAACCTCGTCGTGCTAGTGCTTTAGTGCTCCTGCGTCTGACCCTGGCATTCAACATAGTGGAAAAGTTTTTCAATATTTATGTGCTCAGTCTATCGCAACATCTGCAGCTAAACTAATTAGGCTCAATTCGTTAAGGCTCAATCCTCATGCTCCAGGGCTGACCATTAGAGAGGCTCAGAAAGAAAACATTGCACTGCTGGCTGCAAGCGGCGGAAGAGCTATATCTTGAGCTGGCGATGCACAGATAAGGTACTGGGCTTGGTGCTCTCTAGGGCCAACATGGAGGTATTGGAAAAAGGGGTTTTACAAAACCTAATATTTCATGATTACTTGTTGTTTTGTTTTATCATCGTAATGCTCAGAGGCCCCCGCTAAACCCAGGAGTTCCCTGAGTGGGGCTGTACAACCAGAGATACTTAGTGCTTCAAAGAGCTTACAATAAAAACAGAAAAGAGAGACAAGGCAGGGAGGAGAGTAACAGTGAATTACCAGCAGATATGCCCTGAGTGGCTCAGGTCCTTAACTCAAATAAGTTTTGTTTTTCTTAATTTAAATCATTGCTCTGGGATGGGGCTGGGAATGAAGGGTTCAGGGTGCAGGCTGCCTTCGGGGGTGGAGACAATCCTAGCCCCCTCTCATGGCAGCAGCTTGCCGTCAGGTAAGAAACACCTGTCCATGGCCACTGCAGCAGGCACTACTGGGGGAAGGGCACCTGTCCTCTAGATGGGGGACAAACAAACATATAAACAAACACACAAACTCTCTGAAATATATAATAGACAGTCCCTTTCACCACCTCTGCTGGCCCAATGGGCTTATAGCTCTCTCTGTCTCCATCTCTGGCCTCTTGCTGCCCTGTGTGGTCACTTTGCTGTATAACTGTCCCTTCTACCAGACCCCTCCCTTCCATTTTGTGATAAACAATCAGATTCCAGGCACACCCCACTATACAGGCAAACCAAACCCAGACCGTGCTTTAAGTTATGATGACAGGAAACTGCATACCAAATGTGGTGGTCCTAACATTTACTGTTTAGGAGGAGTTCTTGAACAAACAGGCTCACAGATGGATGAACAGACATGCAAAGTTTCTAAAATATATAGTAGGTGGTGAGTAATTGGTAAGTAATGAAATACAGTAAACCTTTGAAATATGCAGCTTCAAGTTGCATGTGACTCACTTTAATGTGAGTTAAGCACAACTTGAAGCAGCTCTGTGACTGTCAGCAGGCAGCTAGGCAGGCTAAGAACTCCTTCTCCCTGCCTTCCCCAAACAGCGCTGCTGTCAGGCTGACAGCCACAGGGCTGAGGGAAGACAGGGGGAAGCAGCCAGGAAACTGACCAACCCTGGTAGGCTGGTTAGTTTCCTTGCTCCAAGGAGTGGATGGGAGCTGGGGAGCCGGGCTGTCCCTGGTTCCTGGCTCCCCTCCACTGGCTGGCACCAGGAAACTGGCCAAGGCTGCTGCCCTGGTCAGTTTCCTGGCTCTGCAATGGGAGGGGAGCTGGGAGGCAGACTGCTGCCTGGTTCCCAGCTACCCACACTTGCTGAAGCTGGGAAACTGACCAGCTCATTGGGTGGGAAGCTGGGAACCAAGCAGTGGGGAGCTGGGAACCAAGCGGCAGCTTGGTTCCTGGCTTCCCTGTGCTTGCGGGAACCAGGAAACTGACTGGCAATGAGCTGGTCAGTTTTCTGGGTCCCGCAAGCAGTGGGGAGCTGGCAACCCCACAGCCCCCTGGTTCCTGGCTCCCTGCCAGTCTGGGGACCAGGAAACTGACCAGCCCTGGTAGGCTGTTCCATTTCCCAACTTCTGCAAGCCCAAGGGATCCAGGAACCAGGCTGAAGCCTGGTCCTGTCTCTCCCCCATCCAGACTTGCATGAAAATTTGAGTTATGGGGGGCTTGCAGGAATGCAATCCCCGCATATTTTGAGGATTTATTGTAGAAGAAAGATTTAAGATTGAAGCATTTCTCTGTGGCGTTGGAAATTCAATCACAAAATGACAGCATAAATGCATGAGAGGTAGAAAGCTTTGACAATGGAATTTGACTGGTCTGTTTTCCTAAAGTGTGATTTTTTTCATGAAGAATAGTAATAAGAAAAACCTAGCAGGATTGTTTCAATCTACAAAGAAAACAAAACAACTTCCAGTTTTCTAAAGTCTTATTCATGGTCCTGATAAAGACCTTTTAAAGAGTGTATTTTTTTAATTAATTGTTATTATTGCAGTAGTGCCTGAAGACCTTGCCAGGTTAAGTCTGCACTGTGCAAGGAGCTGTACAAATGTGGAAAATTACAGTCCTTACTTTTTATATTGAAAGTGTCCTATAAAGCACTGAGGTTGGGTGCAGTTTACATCAGTACTCAATCCTTAATAGTTATTATTTAGTGTTCATACAACACCATTATCTGTCAGTTGAACTCAGGGCCAGTTGTTTGGCTGTTGTTGAGAGCAGATATATGGGGCTTCAGCAGCTGGGCCCATTGATTTGTGAAGATTTCTTAGCAAGACGTCTTAATGTAGTCAGCTGTAGCTGCAGGAGCTCAGCTTCATGGGCCCTGTGGCTCAGGCAAATTAAACCTCTCACTAGTTGGTAGCTCTCTGGAAGAAAGAGGCACACATTCCTAACAAAGGACACTGAATGAATTGTCCAGGCATACCTTGCTATAAACAGAACAATTTTCTGATAATCGGCTGTGACAGGAAGTTCATTGTAGACTTTGAACCCCATAAGCCTCTCCCATTAGACTTCCAGTGTATTTACAACATGGACTCAAATAACATTTTGGGGGATGCTGACAAGTGCTATTCTGTAGGGTGGTTTGTACTAACCTGTACTGGTCCCCAGATCTTAGAGACCAGGCAGCCCCACAAGATTGTAAACTTTTAACATTATTATGTGATTTATATACATTAACTATATTATATATTTTATATGCGGCCCAAGACAATTCCTCTTCACTCAATGTGGCCCAGGCAAGCCAAAAGGTGGACACCCATGCTCTAAAGCATCTCTCTCTCTCACCAACAGAAGTTGGTTTAATAAAACATACTACCTTATCCACCTGGTTTCTAAAGTAGATGAGATATTTCTGCTTAGGGGCCTGTGTTTCCACCACCAAGGCTGACTTCATAACCCTGAGAAGTGGCGATGTTAACTTTTGCTCCCTCTGATGACTCTTAACTAAAACACTGTAGGTCCTACAAAAACGGTTTTACTTTCAATTGCATTTTTCTTGTCTAGTTTCGTGTGTACCTTCCTGGTGTCCACAAGAGGGACTGGTTTTCTTTCAGTGTTGGGGCACATCTTTGCAATAGGTCCTGGTTTGGAATTTAGTAGCCAAGGCTAATCCCTCAGTGATGTGGGTTTGCTTCAGCCCTCAGTACTATAATGCCGCATACTACCAGCCAGCTGCTTGCTTCCCTTCAACTCAGAAGTAACTGTGTTTCTGTTGTGCTGGACTTTCACAGTTTGTAGTTGTCATGGGATCCCTTGGGATGAAGGGAACTCTATGAATGCAAATTACAGAGCTGATTTCTTCTCTATATGATTGTGCTCAGTTCAGCTTCTTTAGCAGGAACAGACGGCCAGAGACTGTGTGGATTGGCAAGTGTGATTGTTATTTTTGTACTCAGAGGACAAAGGCTGCAGAAAAACAAACATTCAGTTTCTCAGACTCATCTGAACCAGGCCCCTGGAAGCAAGCACTTGACTGGCCCTACACAGAGACAATTCAAACAGCCAAAGGAGGAAATACCAGGAGGAGCAGGTGCAACTTTCACTTGAACTTCTGGCAAACCACATAAGACTACAGAGATGATACAACAGGAAGAGATCCTGGTTCCCCCTCATCACACCCAGTCATTTCCAAGAGTGAGCAATTGTCTCTTCCCATTTCCATACCTCTCACCCCCTTCTCCTTCTAGCTAGCTGGTGGAATACTCATTCCAATGGAGACTTCCTTAATCTGAGGCTTAAGCAGTACCTATGCGTTTGTGTTCAGGTGGATTTCATTGACCACCTGTTCTCACCTGTGGCTCGGCCTAGAAAAATCAGCCCTTGTGCACACTTGCACCTGAGGGCTGTGCAGCGCTACACACAGATCTGCTGCTTATTTTTTAACTCTGTGAATTGCCAGGAAAGTCTGTTGAAGCAATTCTCGTACTTACACCACTGTGGGGCTGATTTAGTGGAGTCATTCTGATTGACATCAGTGTGGGTGGGCGGAACGAACCCCATGGAGTGCATGCGTCATCATCATGTGTTCACGTTGTTATTTATACTGTGCAGTGGGTATAAAATGCAGCCATTCCAATGTTGTGCAGGGCAGTGGTGCATTAGCTCCCATCTATTTAGCATATTCCTTACTTTAGGAGTCCTCTTTCCAGCAGATTTTAACAACTTTTTCATAGGCTACGTCTACACTGGCCCCTTCTTTTTGAAAGGGACATGCAAAAACAGCCAACTGAAAACGCAAATAAGATACTGTTTTGCATATTCAGTAACTTATTTGAATAAAGACTGCCACCTGCCATTCCCGGAAGTGCTGTTCATGAAAAGCCAAAACAGCCGTGTAGACGGGGTTACTTCGAAAGGAAGCCCCCTTTCCGAAAGCGCCCTTCTTCCTGAAAAAAATTAGGAAGGGTGCTTTCAGAAGGGGGCCTTCCTTTTAAAGGAATCCTGTCTACACGGCTGTTTTGGCTTTCAAAAACAGCACTTCTGGAATGGAGAGTGGCTTTCATTATGCAAATGAGACACTGAATATGCAGATCAACACCTCATTTGTATATTTGATTGGGTGTTTTTGTATGCCTCATTTGAAAGGGAGGGTCAGTATAGAGGCGGCCATAGTATGATGATGAGAAGCTCAGGAAAACATAGTTTAATCTTCTCCCTTTCATGAATTAAAACCAAAAACCCCAGAGCATCGTGCAGCATATTCTCAATGTCGGGTGCTGGGTTTGGGCCACCGATGTTTTAAGTGGAGAAATGAAACAAAGAAAGAAAATAGTTGTTATTAAAATGGGCCAGACATAGAACATCAGATTGGGAATCTTCACAGCTTTGGGAAAGCTCAGCCCCAATAGCAGCTGTGAATCCGAACAGTGTGACTCAAACTCACCCCTAGAATTTGCAGTGAAGGCCAACATTTGACCTTGAAACATCGACACAATAAAGATTCAGCATGGAATCTCTATCCAGACTTTACAGCTCAGAGCGCACTCAGCTTCCTCTCTGACAGCATGGTGTGGCGGAAAGCATGCTGAATTTGAATGGGGACAGTCTATATATATACTGCATGCTGCAGGTCTGAATTACCTAGGTGTATATGTCTTGTGTCGGTTGGACTTTTTTCTCTATTTTGGCTTTCCAAGATTATTGTCATGTGACTTCAGCCTAAAACTAGAGGGGGGAGAGATGAGTGCTGAGTCCCACCCCTTGACTGCGGGTAGTATGTATGTTATGTGCAGTATACATGCGAGGAAGTTTTCTGTAACACTGCCCAAGGGAGGCCGCAAGAGGGAGCTTTGAGCTAACAACATGAGGAACTCCTGTTTAAAAGGAAAGGGGAGCTACCAAAATATCAACTGAAAAATGACACCATGGAAGCAAAGGGCAGTGCGGTTGTCTGGGTCTGGAACCCAAGCAGGGTATGGATCTGTATAGACATGCTGGCAGAAAGTGTTGACCAGTAACTGGCATTCTGTGGGAACGATGGAAAATAAGGTGAGGTAAAGCAGAGCTGAAATCTCCTGCAGAGACTGTTCCACCACTTGGGCCATGTCTACACGTGCACGCTACTTCGAAGTAGCGGCACCAACTTCGAAATAGCGCCTGTCACGGCTACACGTGTTGGGCGCTATTTCGAAGTTGAAATCGACATTAGGCGGCGAGACGTCGAAGCCGCTAACCCCATGAGGGGATGGGAATAGCGCCCTACTTCGAAGTTGAACATCGAAGTAGGGCAAGTGTAGACGATCCGCGTCCCGCAACATCGAAATAGCGGGGTCCGCCATGGCGGCCATCAGCTGAGGGGTTGAGAGACGCTCTCTCTCCAGCCCCTGCGGGGCTCTATGGTCACCGTGTGCAGCAGCCCTTAGCCCAGGGCTTCTGGCTGCTGCTGCGGCAGCTGGGGATCCATGCTGCATGCACAGGGTCTGCAACCAGTTGTCGGCTCTGTGGATCTTGTGTTGTTTAGTGCAACTGTGTCTGGGAGGGGCCCTTTAAGGGAGCGGCTTGCTGTTGAGTCCGCCCTGTGACCCTGTCTGCAGCTGTTCCTGGCACCCTTATTTCGATGTGTGCTACTTTGGTGTGTAGATGTTCCCTTGCAATGCCTATTTCGATGTGGTGCTGCCCAACGTCAAAGTTGAATGTCGAGGTTGCCAGCCCTGGAGGACGTGTAGACGTTATTCATCGAAATAAGCTATTTCGATGTAGCGTGCATGTGTAGACGTAGCCTCGGAGATGAAATAATGTTTCCAACTTAGCACACAGCACTGCATGATCTGGGTGCGTTGTGGTGCCAGAAACGCCCCTTATAGGTACTCATAGGCATGAGACTGGAACCGGCTTCTCAGCCTCAAGGGATCCAGCTGATGGGAGGTAATTGAAGTCTGAGGGTAGTTACCTGAAGTGCTCCCTCATCTCCCCAGCACTGATTATGGCAAGTGCTGCAGCAGACTCATAACAGAGCCAAGCTCTGGGCAATGCCAGACTCCAGTGGCAGGGATGGATAGTCAGCGGGTGCTGATTTTGGGTGCCCACTTGGACATTTCTAGAGCTGTGGTATCCAACACACTAGCCACATGTGGCTATTGGGCCAGCTGAGTGTGGCTAGCTGCCTTGAACAATAAATATATTTTCAGAAGAACGCGGCCAGTGCACTCGATCAGCGGCCTCTCTGGTGGCTGAACACGCAGTCAGAGCTCCAGCAGCACTGCTTGGCTTCGGTCATGGTCCCCCACCCAAACCCCGAAGGGAAGTGAGCTGGGGGTGCAGAAATGGAGGTTAAATCCCTTGTGCCCATTTTGTGGCTGAGGAACAGGGGTTGGAGCTGCTCTCCCCGCTTGTCACTGCATTTGGGGAGCCTGGCCCTAGAGAGGCTGGGAGTGCAGGGAGCAGAGTGGCACTGGTAGCTGTGCAGGGGGTGAGTGGGAAGGGGAGTTCGTGTACACTTGCAGGGTTAATCCGCACCCAGCCATTGGGGCGTATGTTGTACTACAGCAAGACAATGTTGTCAGCAGGGCGTGTTGCTAAACCCAAGGGGACTTGATAAACCCGCTTGGGCTCTCACCAGCTCAGTGGCAGAAGCACAGCCTTGAAGGACCGTCTGCTGGTGAGAACATTCAAAGAATCAGTGGCTCTAATACCCAGCATAGGCCAATTAACCTGCAGAACAACTGCACCATTAATCAAAAGGATATCGCACACTTTCCTGATGCTGTGTGGTTCTGAGCACTCTCACAGCCACCTGTTATTACCCTCGTTTCTCTGACGGACCTGCTGGGCAGGGAGCCACCTCCAGTAGACCTGAATATTTCAGGTTCCTGGAAGATGCGGCCCTGTTATAATGGAAGAAAGCCAGAGCAGGCATTAGTCGCCTTCAGTAAGTCAGGCTGTAGATAAGCAGGTGTGGCTGGGGCCTGGGGCCACGAATTCAAAGTGGGAAGAGGCCCCTCAGCAATAACTACAGATTGCTCTGCTCTTCCCATTCAAATTTGTTTCCACCTCTCTGGCATCTTGCTGCTGATGGAAGGTGCCAGTTTCCCCTGAGCCTTTGATGGGCTGTGGGTGTGGGGGGATCAGCAATTTTGTTGACTGTGCTCCAGTTGGTTCGACCTTTTCCTTTTTCAGCATCCGGTGAATTTAGTGTTAGGGAAAAATGCCGGATGGAGAGTGCTGGAGGCCTCTGCTTATATACAGGACAGATCCTAGCTGGGTAGCGTGCAGTGTAGGCCTATATACAAACATGCTACCAGCTGCCAGTGCCCCTGAATCCTTATTAGTCCAGTCTCTGTGCTCACTTAATCCCTGCTGAGAAGGCCAGTTCTATAACCCAGGCTCAAGGCCATTAAGGACTCTACTGTGACGATCTTCTCATGTGGGGCACCATACTGCCATTACACGGCAACAGCTTTCATTTACCGTTCACCAAGGGTGGACATTAAACCAACAATTTACAGATTAAAGATCCCAACTATTCCATATCCCCCCAAGGGGTTCTGAGTCCTCAAGCTGAGGCTTGTATCAATGGCTTGAACAATAGGGTCCCGTGTATTACGTACTGGCCATGGGACTTCTGCACATAGAACTCGCTCTAGTAGACACTAGTGTAGGGTTGTGCAATAATTTTTGAGGGGGATCATCCCAAGATTTTGGTAAGCTCTGAGGGGGGTCACACTCTTCTGAGGTGGGAGTGTGGGGCCTGGGATGAAAGTTGCAGAAGGGCACTCGGGGTAAGGTTCTGGGGTGCAGGAGAAATGTGGGGTCTGACAAGCAGCTTGGGTGAAGGAAGGTGGTGTGACCTGGGGCAGGGGATTGGGGTGCAGGGCCCAGGAGGGGGTATGGGTGCAGAAGAGTATTCTCACCTGGGTAAGGACTGTAGGAGGGGTTCAGGGTCTGGGAGGGAGCTGGGGTGCAGGAAAGGTGGAGTACCAGAGGCTGGCTCTGGCTGGGAGGCACTTACCTAAGCAGCTCATGGCCAGCAGCACTCTAAGGCAGGCTTCCCTGCCTGCCAACAGCCCCAGACTGCTTGATTCTCTGTGATGTGGGGAAGGCATTGCTTACTGCCCCCATCCCCAGGAAAATCTCTTACATCCTATTGGCTGGTTTCCAGCCAATGGGAGCTGAGAAATTGTGCTGTACTTCCCCGCCTCCCCCACAAACACTCTCAGCTCCAGCCAATAGGTGCTGCGAGATTTTTCTGGGAGTGCGGACAGCATGCAAAGACCAGTTGCAGGCCCGATTAAATGGTTTAGCCGGCTGGATCCGACCCATGGAACAGACTTGGCCCACCCCTGCAATATCATGTTGATGTCTGCAATTCTTTGGGTACTTATCTCTTTCCTACAGGGGGGCCTAAGGGAACCTGTGTAAATGTAGTTTGTACCTTTGTGGGTCTAGGAAAATAGGTGTTTTCTTTTAAGTTGTTCCCATTCAAAATGCCAGTTAAAGCTAGAACCTAAGAAGGTAGAGGGTGTTTTGATATAATGTTAGTAAATATACACTGGTCCAAGCCCATTTTTCTCAGAGGTCAACAAGTTGCTGAGTCATTTGCAGCCCCCACAATCTCTAAAGTCCTTAACCTGCTCGTTTCTCTCTCTGTCAGAGATATTTCTGTCATGTACAGCTTTGGATCTTCCAGTAACTCAGGCCCCTGGCTTTCCAGTGCTCCACCTCCCCTTTTCTAGTCTCATGGAAACCAATAGATTATAGAGCTTTCAGGCATTTTGATTGATTTAGCAATAGATGCTAGAGCAAAGAAATGAGGTGTGTTTGGAAAACACATCTGAAGAGTGAGAATAATTCTGGTCTGGTATACTTTGCTGGAGTCCTTTAGTGAGTGGGCACTGTCCTGGCACATATATATTTAGAGAGCGACAGGATTCATGCCTATAGCTATAGCTCCAACTCTGTATACTTCTGCAGAGACCAGATGCAACTGGAAAAGTTCTTTTTGATGTGTGGCGCACTGTTAAAGGTCTAATGAGGTTCTTTTTAAGTTAAACCTGAACTGGAGCGTCCCTTTCAGTGTCTTATTTAGAACCACATGGAAAGGCTCCGGAGAGATTTCTCCCTGGATCAAACTCAGCTCAAGCTCTGGAGACTGGTAACGAAACTTTACTTGGAGTGGTCCATAATATTGCGATGGGTGACCAGATAGCAGGCATGCAAAATCTGAATACTTTTGTTTTTTGGGGGTGGGGTGGGTGAGTAGAGTTGCACATACAAGACGAAGCCTCTAATATTGGAATGGTCCTGATAATATCAGGATGTGCGCACCCTAGTATAGAGCCATGGAGATCCAATCCTGGAGGAGAGAGAGAATTTTTAATGCAGTGCCCAGCAGCAGGCCTCTGCTGAGGAACAGAGATTCCTCACATCCCCCTTTCTTTACAACTCATTAAAAATGAAGAAGCCTTGTTAAGTGATTTAAAAGTGGCTTGTTCCTCAGTGCACTTGCATTGCTGTGGTTCCTTGTTGGTTACCTTTTACCCATTAGCATCACAGGCAATCAATAAAGCACTTATCAGCCCAGGAGCTTTAAATCTGAACTCCTCTGGACTTCATCTTCTGTCCTTCTTGACTAGTAAATGGTGATAGAAGGAACCTCTCTGGAATGGGGGTTGCATCTCTGGGACACTATTTGCCTTAGGAAGCAGATGAATGTGAAGAAAGTAAGCAGTGAGCCTTTCTGGGGTGTACGTATTAATCACTGTAATATCTGAGCATTTAACAAAGTGAGAGGCTGTGAGACCTAACAAGCCTGCTGTCCTGTATTCCTCTAGTCTGGCAGCTAGATGGAAGAATTCAGCGACCAGGTCATGAATCTGGTAGTATGGCTGTTTCATCTGAAGAGGGAAGTGCTTCAGGCACAAGATTCTTTATAGAACCAGATAGAACATGTGGCAAATGTTACCAGTTCTCGTTAATAAAATACAGTCCTACTATGGTGGCCTGGCCGGCTTGGGTCTGCACACTGTCAGTGAGAGATTGTATCATCACTTGTCCGATAACTTTTTATGCCTCATAATGCTTTGGTGCTGTAGCTCCCAATATGGGCTGCTCACTACCAGCCTATCAGAATGCAGGCTGCACCCTGAGTGTATGTGAACAAGGTGGCTCTGAGTTAGTGGCTCTGACCTCAGCTTGGTGACAACTGATGAGGAAACCCCAACACACATGCAGCCCTGAATTTTCCCCAAACTGTGTGCCCCCAAGTGTCTTGCCCTCTCCTGGAGGGCTCAGAAAAATAAGAAAAAGTCTTTTACTCCTTTAAAGAGAGAGAACCATATCACAGGTTATTAACTCACCTGTGGTAAATACACCCTTCCCTTTAAACACAGCAAAGAGATGTCTCACAATAAAAATAAAAGAGATGAATTAACAATAGGACATAAGTGACTTGAAATAAACGGGAGACTGTTAGAAAGGGGTTAGATGCAAATAAAAGTGAACACACTCATCTAAAAGTTTAAAACTTTGTCTAACAAGATAAATTCTTTGTTTCTCTCTCTCATTCTTCCCAGCCATGGGGAACTTTTCCTCAGGCAGGACCTTCCACAAAACTACAAGTTGCTGGCTTCCCTCTTTGTCTTACGTGAAAGACCTTTGCCTAAGTAGCAGCAATGAAGGGTCCTGTGGCACCTCATAGACTAACAGAAAAGTTTTGAGCATGAGCTTTCCTGAGCACAGACTCACTTCAAGCGAGTCTGTGCTTACGAAAGCTCATGCTCAAAACTTTTCTATTAGTTTATAAGGTGCCACAGGACCCTTCATTGCTGTTACAGATCCAGACTAACACGACTACCCGCCGACACTTGCCTAAGTAGGATTTTCATGAATGTTCAGTTCCAGAGACTTCAACCCCCCCCCAGTCAATGACCCCATCTTTCTCAGCTTGCTAGACCCCTATTCCCCTGTGTCTGTCTAGTGATGGATGCCGGAAGATGGTGTCTCTCCTTGCTTGTATTTTTTAAAGCCCAGTGAACTTGTTTCAGAGGCAGTGACTGCAAGGTGCTTTTCCCTTCCCGTGGGCTTCCCATTCCTCTGCTGATTTCTCTGTAACTGGAGCTTCCATTTTTTCTGGTCTCACAATGCATAATTTACACAGGAGACAGGTAAAGAGCTGAGACCTTCTCACCTGTCTGGGCAGCCTGTACAGCCGAATGTCAATGAATATCCATAATTCCATAAACCCAGTCCCCCACCCTTCCCCCAGAGCCAGGCGTTCCCAGCCCCTTGCCCTAACTCAGTGCCCTCTCGCTCCCGCAGGGCCAGGCACCCTCCCCTTGGCTCGAAATTGAAGCCGGCAACTCACCAGAGCTGCTGCTGTGCTCTTTTCCCACAGAGCAGTTGGGCCCGTGTGCAGAGCAGCGGATGGCATTCCTGTCGCACGGCGCTGAGGAGGAGCCACATTTAATGGATCAAAGAACCACATGCAGCTCAAGAGGCACAGTTTGGCTACCCCTGCTCCAGCTCCTTTACTGGCCCCTCTTGAAACCCCAGTGCTGAGATCAGCGGTAAGTGGAAATTCAGTTTCTCTTGGTAGTTTGGCTGTGCAGTCACAGGTCCATGCACACAGAACATCCCACTTTCTCGGGTACAGGAATCAGACCATGTTCTCAAAAGGGCGATTTTTCATTTCAAAATCTGGTTGTTAGGTGTTACAGAGCAAGTGAAATAAAGGATAAAAACACAGCAAAGTGCTTCCCTGCGAGTCACCTTGGAAAGCTACAATGTAAGGGAGTAGTTAAATGTACTCTGCACAGAGATGTCCAACAAACCCCACAATGAAGAAAATAACCTGACCGCATGTTCTAAAGCATTCCCTGTTCTACTCACATATTTCTAGTTACATGACTTAGTCCTTCCCTAGGAAAGGATGTTGCTGGATTCACTCTTGGCTCCTTACAAGTTCTTCCAGGGGGTCTGCTCTGGCCACACAGCGGGCACAGGAAGGGCTGCTGCTTATATGTATTAAAAATTATATAATTGGAGATACACATCTCCTAGAACTGGATAGGACTTCAGGAGGTCATCTAGTCCAGTCCCCTGGCAGGACCAAGCACCATCCCTGACATCTATTTGCCCCAATCCCTAAATGGCCTTCTCTAGGATTGAGCTCACAGTCCTGGGTTTAGCAGGTCAATGCTCAAACCACTGAGTTACCCCTCCAATTCAAAAGCCTCTACTTTGTTTTCATTGGTGCTCTTGACCTCCTGCCAACTCGCTTCTTGCTTTCCTGTGCATTTCTGTGGACTCTATGCCTCACTGACAAGGTTGTAACCCTTATAGGCAAGGAAGTCAGGGTGAGGTCTAAGGAGTTAACCACAACTGAAAAAAGACTGTAGCTAACTGAATATCTAGTATGTCCAGAAAATGGTGTTATCTCCTCCCTATCCTCAGTTCACCGCAACATGCATTTCACAATGATAGGAATCCCCACATTCAATATTCTTTTATAGTGCAGTAATATTGCATGCAATCAGTTGATTCAGTTGCTTCTCACTTGATATTCAGCCCCCTGTCTTTATAGACAAGTAAACATTTGCAATGTATTCTTCAAAAAGGAAAACCTGGACTCAGCTTCTGTCTCTTGCTGGGTGTAAATGTAATGCTATTTCCTCCTGCACCCCTTTTTAGCTGGATAGGTTAGTTCACATGGTGTGCAAATAACTTTTCACTGTCTTTAAAGGAATTCCCAGGTAGGGAAAACATGTTCCATTTGCCTGGTCTACACTAAAAAAAGCATTTAACTATATTGGTTGGGGGTGTGAAAAATCCACACCTGTGCAAGGCATTGATAAGACAGCCGAAATCTTCATGTAAACAGCTAGCTCTCAGGGAGCTGAACTACCTGAGCTGATGGAAGAACCCATCCTGTTTGCATGGGTAGAATTAACGCTGAAGTGCAAGGGTGGGCCACAATTTTTGTTAGGGGAGAGCACGCCAAGACTTTGGTAAGTGGTCAAGGGCAGCACTTTTCTATAGAGAGAGTGATGACTTTGGGGTGGAGGCTGGGTGCAGAAATGAGCATGGGGTCTGGGAGAATTAGGTTGCAGGAAGCGTGGGGTCTGGGAGGGCATTTGGGTGCTGGGGGTAGGGGCACTGAGCAGAGACTCTGCTCCCGCAAGGAGCATGTGCCGTGCAGAGATACATATGCTTGCCCCAGCAGCTGGCTGCTTTGAGTGCTGTGTGTGCGGGGGCGTGAGTGGGATGTATAGCAGGCAGGGAGCCTGTCTGAGGGTCGAGCTGGGTGGCAGGACGTTGGTGGACAAGCTATGAATGTTTGTCAGGCCGCATCTGTCTCACAGGCTGTATTTTGCCAGCTCCTGCTGAAGTGCCAGAGTAGCACAGCTGTGCTGCTGTTGCCTTTTAAGTGTAGACAAGTCCAATTTGTCTAGCACAGACCTGTCTACCAACCCCTTGTCATGCGTGATTTAAACACATCTAAATCATAATTCTAGCATGTATCCATAACCCTTAATATCTACCATGTTCATAGACCACACAAGAGTATTAGTGATCAGTGCGTTCTTAGTTTTCAAATACTACAACACAAAGCATATTTTGTGAAATGATCATCAGATAATGGGTATGGTGTGAATATTGGGGGGAGCGCTTAGCATCACAATTGTATTTCAGCCTGGGGGCTGGGCATCTGTGAAAAAAACTAGTGTCTGTGGATATTAGTCATGTTCGTATTTGCTGCTTTGTTATTGCATGTTTGTGGATTTTACTTTTGTTCTCTAATCATTGTAACTGCCTTCTGCACACCGAGATGGGGTACCGGGGTCAAGCTGAATGCTGCATTTCTTAAGGAAAAATCCTGATCTATATATTTTTGTTAGGAGATATTGCTCAAGACAAGTGAAAATGAGCCAGCTGCCTGTCTTACTAACAGCCCATATTGTGTCCAGTATGTTTGGTCTCCTTGGCAACGGCCATTTTGCTAATATTAGCTCAGATATTTAAATAAATGCATCTGGGCTGTCTGTGACCTTCTTGTGTTCACTCTCCATGACCCCCGCAACAAATGCGTTTACCAACAGGAACATTTAGGGAAATAGCAAATTCCAGCCAACAGGAGGGGAAGTGCACTTGTGATCATGAGTATTTACTCCCGAAATCTGACTCTAAACATTGTGTTAATCCAAACAGGGAACAGAAACATACCGGGTGAAATCTTGGCTCTGCTGAAGCCAATGGGAATGTGATGATGTATATATTCATTTAAAAGAGCTCAGATTTTGACAGCCAGATACTTGCCACGAGCTAGCTACAGACCAAGAATCAGTCTCAGAATTTAGTGATTAATTTTGAATGAAGAAAAAATATGATGAAGTTGTGATCTGCTCCCAGGCAAAGAGAGACACAATGAAAGACATAAGTTATTCATCCATCTCACTCTTATGTAGTTAGAACACAGGTGGCCTGGTAGGAACCCAGGTTCCAGTGCTGCCTCTGTTGATGACTTATTGTGTAACTTTGGCCCGCTCAATCTTCATGCCTCCCTTTTTCTATCTGTAAAATGGGGATAATAAATTATGACTAGCCTCGCAAAATCGTTGTTAAACTTTATTAACACAGCCAGTTTGCTGAAAAACGGGATCCCAAACAAGCACCATATCTTACACTACAAATTCTTCATCGGGTATGTTGATGTGGGGCTCTGGCTCAGAGGTGAAGATGTTAACTATTTTAGTGGCATTTCCACTGAAGTTACTGAAAATGAATATTTTATACTGAGCATCCTTAGCTCTTTCCCAACCTCATTACTTTCAGATCTATTCCCCTCCTTTTGCAGCTACCTCAGATATATTATTATGACAAAATCTCATTATATTACAGCAGAACATGTCATGAGTGAGTTGTTATAAACTCTGCCCCTACTCCCTAGAGTGACTTGGAAAGAGCTCATTGGTCTCTCAGATGTTGTTTGCGGTGGTGTTGTAGCTCTGTTGATCCCAGGATATTAGTGAGACGAGTGAGATAATATCTTTTTTGGATCTAACTTCTGTTGGTGAAGAATCATAGAATCATAGAACACTAGGACTGGAAGGGACCTCAAGAGGCCATCAAGTCCAGCCCCCTGCCCAATGGCAGGACCAAGTACTATCTAAACCATCCCTGACGGATGTCTATCTAACCTGTTCTTAAATATCTCCAGCAATGGAGATTCCACAGCCTCCCTTGGCAATTTATTCCACTGTTTGACCACCCTGACAGTTAGGAATTTTTTCCTAATGTCCAACCTAAACCTCCCTTGCTGCAGTTTAAGCCCGTTGCCTCTTGTTCTATCCTCAGAGCCCAAGAAGAACAAGTTTTCTCCTTCTTCCTTATGACTCCCTTTTAGATACCTGAAAACCGCTATCATGTCTCCCCTCAATCTTCTCTTTTCCAAACTAAACAAGCCCAATTCTTTCAACCTTTTTTCATAGGTCACATTCTCTAGACCTTTAATCATTCTTGTCGCTCTTTTCTGGACCCTCTCTAGTTTCTCCACATCTTTTTTGAACTGCGGTGCCCAGAACTGGACACAATACTCCAGCTTTTGACTTTGTATAAGGCCTCTAGTACTGACTCATTGTCTCATCCTGGGCAAGTCACTTAACTTTTCTCCTAATGTCTATTCAGGGTTGACAGCCCTGTGGCATAGGTGAGCTGATCAGGCTTGCAGAGCTTGGGCTACAGGGCTAAACATTCGTGAGTGGCCCTTTGGGCTTTGGTTGGAGCTCATTGTATTGGTGTCTCCAGTCTTATAGGGCCCTGGAATTCAGGAGCATGCCTGAGCCCAAACATCTATGCAATAATTTTTCAAACCTGGAGGCTAAGCCTTGCAAGCCCAAGTCAGCTGACTTCCACCAACTAGGGGATTTTATCCTTGTGTAGACACACCCTATGTGCCTACGTTTGCCACTTGTCTTGAGGCTCCGCTAAGTAGTAGGAAAGTACTTTGATGACCTCTTCTGAAAAATGTTACTCCCATGGCAAAATGTCAAAGAGAACTTGATAGTACTTTTCTCAGGAGAAAAATGTTCATTATATAAGCAAAGACAAGTACTAGGGGAGTTATATTTAGGAGTTCTTGGAAGACTATAGCTCAGAAGTTTGAGTCTGCATTCATGCACTCATGTGTTCAAGGAGATACACTGTTGTCCTTGATTTCTTCTGATAAGCCATTGCTTGGTGTTACAGTGCACTGTTAAATAGCCAGTGCACTCTACCCCGGAAGTAGCTGCATTTCCCTGGTAAGTAAAGTGATGCCTAACTGTCTAATTCTGTAAACCCCCAAAGTGCTGGGGAACCCCTCTGAATGAAAGGAGCTGTATAAAACTGTTATGTTATTAGCATAACAGCTCTGGCTGCTGCTCTACATACATACAATTAGAAGAGTCTTTACGTAGTCTTTACGTAGCTCTGCTATTTGCTGGAAACCCATCAGCCTGACTGCTAATACAAGAGAGGTAGGGAGGGCTTAGTCACATGCAAACTGCATGTGCCAAAGATAGAGAAGGGTCATCTGCCATTATTCTGAGATTATTATCAACTGCCAATTCAAATCCACTTCGGGTCAGTATTGACCCAAAGTTGTTGTCATGGCAATTTGGGGGCGGGGATGTTCATGAGCTGCAGGTGATATGGTGACTATTCAAACATTCAGACTGGACATTGTTGCGTTTCAATAAGCCAGTCCCTCTCAATTCCAGCTTATGTTCAGAAACGGCTGAAAGGACTTTGTGGTTAAACAAACATCTCAGCCTTTTCTTACTTTATTTTATTTTATTTATTTTATTTTCAATGAGAACAAACCTCCTTTGAAGTGAAGTCAGCAACAGCCCCGTTCAGCCCCCAGCATGCCCCCCCTCAATGTCTCCTTGAAAGTTGACTCTTCCTTTGGTGAGAGCGCTGTCCTTATATGCTGTTTTGATCTAAGCTCCATTAGTCACAACAGAGGAACAGGCTGAATTTGCATAACGGCTGCAAATTTGTGCTATTAGTCTGGCTGGGGGAAGGTGGTTTAATCAGGACTTTGGTGGATCAACTGTCGGAGACCCAGGGAGCCTATAGGGATTAACAGTTTGTCCATCTCTACAACCTGGCAGGCTTGGAAGGGGTTTGGGTTTTTTTGTTTGTTACTTTTACATTTAAGAAATAATGGTGCCATGGACCTCCATCCTACTGCTGTGGATGTCAATGTAATGCCCGCTAGCTTAATGTGTGACCACGGCTCCATCTAGTGGCTGATCTCACTGAAAGTAACTGCAAGCAACTTGCCACCTCTCACAGTTCTGTGTCCCCTTGAGTGGGAGAGGCAGTTTTTCATTGCATAGGTTCTCAGGTTCTCTCCCCCCACCTCCCCTCCCCCAATATCCTGATGTCTGGCTCAGGGTGGCAAAGGGCACACGAGAGAGCAAGTTCAGGGTGTGGTATCATAAGAGGGAGGGGGAGCTAGAAGCAAAAGAACCAAATAAGGTGACTGTCCTGTTCAACGTGCAGGTGAAAAAGGAACAAAAAAAGTGAAGGCCCTGTAACAAATGCAGGGCAGTGCTCCATCTTGTTCTGTGCACCGGGTATCTGGGGATGTGCACCACCAGTACAAGCACATGCTGCTGGCTGTGGGTACTCTGCTAATCAGCTGGTGGCACCTGACTCTCTCCTGGGTGGAAGCCCAAGTGCTGAGCTCAGAGGGAACCCCAGGGGCAGGAGCTGGGAAGCAGATGCCAGGAATGTGGGAAAGCAGACAGAGGTAATTACTTTTAAGCAAAGAGACTCTTATGGGGCAGTGGAGGATTGATCTATCTTCCCTGAATAGCCAGCAGCCTTGTCTCCTCCACTCACTAAAAGCCCGAGTGGTCCCAGGGACATTTATGCTTCCTCAAGCTCAGACCAATAGTTTTGTTTTGCTAATGACCCAAAGCCTCGATTCTAATCCAACTTCCTGCTTGGAAACACTGCCTTCCACCCGCCAGCCTCTCTTCCAGCCTCAGGAGCTCTGGGATTGTCACGGACTGCAGGGTATATTATAAGCAGCATGTTAGTTGGTTAGTTTGAGAGCTGCATGGAACAGCTAGTGAATTCTCTGTGCTGTTGCAGGACCTTAGTGGCTGACCCTATTCCGCATGTACCACACCCAAATTGGGGTGAAGATGCCACATGTACGTTGAAGCTGCTGCATCTCAGCAGGCTGGGGACTGCCTTGCCCTATGGGTAGTGCTACTGGCAGATGCCTCGTGCTTTGGGCTGAGGTCGCTTTCTTCTCTTTAGAAATCTTACGAGTTCACTTTGATTTTTTTTTTTTTAATTTTTAACTTACCTAAGCTGCGTCTACACGTGCACGCTACTTCGAAGTAGCGGCACCAACTTTGAAATAGCGCCCGTCGCGTCTACACGCGTCGGGCGCTATTTCAAAGTTAACTTCGACGTTAGGCGGCGAGACGTCGAAGTCGCTAACCTCATGAGGAGATAGGAATAGCGCCCTACTTCGACGTTCAATGTCGAAGTAGGGACCGTGTAGACTATCCGCGTCCCGCAATGTCGAAATTGCTGGGTCCTCCATGGCGGCCATCAGCTGGGGGGTTGAGAGAAGCTCTCTCTCCAGCCCCTGCGGGGCTCTATGGTCACCGTGGGCAGCAGCCCTTAGCCCAGGGCTTCTGGCTGCTTCTGCGGCAGCTGGGGATCTATGCTGCAGGCACAGGGTCTGCAACCAGTTGTCAGCTCTGTGTATCTTGTGTTGTTTAGTGCAACTGTGTCTGGGAGGGGCCCTTTAAGGGAGCGGCTTGTTGTTGAGTCCGCCCTGTGACCCTGTCTGCAGCTGTGCCTGGCATCCCTATTTCGATGTGTGCTACTTTGACGTGTAGACGTTCCCTCGCAGCGCCTATTTCGATGTTGGGCTGAGCAACGTCGAAGTTGAACATCGACGTTGCTGGCCCTGGAGGACGTGTAGACGTTATTCATCAAAATAGACTATTTCGATGTCGCAACATCGAAATAAGCTATTTCGATGTTGGCTGCACGTGTAGACGTAGCCCTAGAGACCTGTTGTAGCACCTCCCATGGAACTTACACCAGGCCCGAGTGTAAGGCTGTCTCATGGCCAGATATTTATCATCACAAAACGTCTACCCCCGGGGTAGTGGCAGGTGTGCGACCCTGGCTGTACATTTCCAGAAGGCTGATTTTCTTCCCTATAGCTTTGGCAGGCAGACTGGCTGACCCTGCATTGTCCACACCCCCCACTGTCTCTCTAGAAACCACCAACATGGCTGTTTTTAGTCAGTCTGCATCACTGCATAAGGCTCTGCAGCATGTTAAAAGCAAGTAGAGGCTGATTTCGCCCTCACTGCAGAGCTCTGCCAGGCTCCTAATGATGTAGGGTCTCAGGATGCTCTGAAATACAAATTAAGCTCTTGTACTGGGCCCCTCTTCCTCAGCCACTGGGACTGTACGAGCAGCAAGAGGAAGAAATCCTTTACAGAAATTATTCCTCATCCCCCACAAGTGTGGCAAGTCAGCTGCTACTTATATTGTGGAAGTGGTGTGGGGACAGCTTCCTCCCGGGGTTACATGGAGCCCTGTGAAAATGATTCCCACTGAGTTTCCCTTGAGCTCTTATCCTGCATGCTGTGAAAGTCCAGCTCCGCTAGGATCTCACAGAGTCCTAGGGCCTTCTTTGGTCCTTTCAGGCCTTGCCTTTGTTGGTAAAGCCCTCAGCAAAGGGGCCTCTTGGCACGGTCATTTTAACGAGGTGGCTTCTTGAATAGGTCCAGCCTGCTGACAAGTCCATGACAACTTTTACAGAACATCCACTAACAGCTCTTAGAACATCAGTCCAGGCAGGTCTAGCAGTGAGAGAGGACCTGGAATCTCTTTGGGTGAATCTTGGGTGCGGTCTATCTTCCAGAGTTTGATTTTGCCACGTGTGTGAAGAGCCAGCAAAACTGATCTTTCTGCGCTTGGCCATTGCCCCTGGCACTCCGCGCTATTGCGTGGAGTAAGGGATGTTGGCGTGAGCCTGAAGAGCCTGGATCTACACTAGGTAAAGTTGATTCTAGCCTCATTAATTACGTAGCTAGAACTGTTTGTCAGGAATTGACTTTCTATCCTGGTGTAGATCAAGCCTTAGTTTTATGGCTCATTGGGTGGGAAGAGGATGAGAAGAAGAAATGGGATTTGCAATAGGACAAAGGGAAATCAGCCCTGTTATGCTTTACAGCAGGGATGGGCAATAATTTTTCAAGGTGGGGAGCATACCAAGAATTTGGAGAGTGCTGCGGTCAAGGGCTGCACTTTTCCATGCTATTAAGGGAAGAGGCTCAAGGTCTGCAGTGGAGGTTGGATGCAGAAGGGAGCTAAGGTAAGGAAGAGGATCTGGGAGGGAGTTTGGGTGCTGGAGGTAGTTGTGACCTGGTTGAGGGGACTGGGACGCATTGGTTTGGGTTGTAACCTGGGAAACGGGGAGAGAGGAGCTGGGGTGCCAGAGGAAGGCTCTGCTCAGGAAACTTGGGCGACTGCTGACCAGCAGCCCAGCATATTTCTTAGGCAGACTCCCTGATGCCCAGTCACGTGCTGTGTGAATAGTGATGAACCTGAGCGATCAGGGAGTAGTACTTCAAACAGGAAGCTCCCATAGGCCAGAAACCAGCCAATGGGATTGTGTGTGGGGGGGGGGGCGCAGCACATGAACCTTCTCCCAACCTCCTGCTGTGCTTATAGCTCTTGAAGCTCATATGTGACCCCACAGCTGCTTTTCTGAGTGTTGTGTGGGGGAGGAGTGGGCATGGAGCCTGCTTGAGACCTCCTGCTGCATTCATGGGCCACTGCTGGTGGCTTGGCAGGCTGGATTTGGCCCATGGGTCATATTTTGCCCAGTGCTGCTTTACAAGGTGGAGAGGCCCTTTCCAACAAACAGCAACCATTCTATGAAAACTCGGAATATTAACTTTCCTTGGCTCTTTAACCAAGCTTTTCCATCTCTGCAGCTGAGGTCAGGTCTACACTAGACCTGAAAGTCGATCCTAGATATGCAATTCCAGCTACAGCAATAGCGTTGCTGGAATCAACATATTTACAATCGACTTATCTGGCTGTCCTACAGAAGGAGGTTGACGGGAGAGTTTCAGCCTTACACAAATGGCACCCTAAGAGTAGGGGGGATTCATGGCTGGGGCAGTCGCAGACAGGTGGCAGCCCCTTTCACCTGCCTGGCTGCCTGCTGCTTAGCACGGCAGCCTGCAGGAGAGCCCAGGAGCTGGGCTGGGAGCAGCTGCCCCTCCTCCTTCAGCTAAGTGCCCCAGAGAGCCGGCTCCCTCTTCCTGGAGTGGGGCACCGGGGTGCATTGGTTTACTTTCAGCTCTGGCCCTGAGGCCTAGTGGCAGGGCAGTGTGAGGGAAGCTCATTTTGCAGCTGCCTGTGCTGATCGGGTTTTTGGAACAGCCAGAGGCTTGCGTTCTCCAGGGCTGTTAAGCTGTTATTTCCCTCTGGTGCATGAGAGAGAGAGACTGAGAGAACAAACCCACGATGTGGCTAGAGGGGAAGGCAAATTTATGGTGCAAAAACCAAGCCCAGATGAGAACAATATGGCTGGCTCACACTGGGGTTGAATCTGGTTGTTAATTTACGAGGTAAACTATGCCTGAGCACATGCTGCCTGCTGTGTTGATTTGTTGTTCCTGGACAGTGGGTCTCTAAGTCATCAATGTACAACAGCGTTTCTTAAATTATGTTCCGAGGAACACTGGTGTTCCATGAACACTTGCAGGTGTGCTTCGAGCATCTGACACTTTTTTGATATTGCACACTGATGCTATATACTTTCTGTTATTAGAACCGGATACAATCTTACTTCATCATTGCTATGATACCTGATTAAATTACTTCATTTTGTTTTTGCTGTATATGTTGCAGGTTTTTTTTTTTTCTGTTTTTGAAGAAAATATTCATTGGTGTTCCACATAAAAGTTGAAGAAACACTGGTGTAAATCACCTTGGCCGCATCTACACTACAGAGATCTTTTGAAAGAAGCCTTTCTGGAAGATCTCTGCTGAAAGAACTTCTTTCAAAAGCGTGTGTCCACACACACAAAAGCAGATCAAAAGATCGATCTGCTCTTTCAACAGGGAGCGTCGACACAGCCCCTGCTCTTTCAAAAGCCATGGGTAGAAAAATCTGGCACCAAGAGGATGGCTTTTTTGAAAAAAGGGCCCAGGACGCATCTACACAAGCTTTTTTCCTAAAGAAACTTTTGAAAGGAGCTTCTCTTCCTGATCCGAGAGTGGAAGACGTCTTCCACAAGACAAGCCACATTCTTTCGATTTTGGATCAAAAGAGCGCGTTTCGTGTTCTTTTCAAAAAGGGCCTGATTTTCTGAAAGAACTTGCTGGTGTAGATGTGACCCTTGTGTATGTATGCTGCCACATAGAATCAAAACTTATTCTGGATGTAAACAAATAGATCTGATATTTTAAAAATGGATTCCAAGTCTTCCCCTCATGAGTCCTCCCTCTGCCTTAACTTGATGTCTCCAGTTACTCCTTTGCCATAAGAGTGACTGACGTTCTTGGATAGTACCTGACTCATTGCTGTCTGGAGGACTGTAGCCTGTTTTATCTGGTGTCTTCCATGAGCCCTGTGGCTGGAAGCATTCAGCATGCTAAGAGTTAATGCCTACTGGGTAGCCAAGCTTGAGAACTCCTCCCCTCTTTCCCAAAGGTGAGTAACTGCACACAGGCAACAGAGAGGAGAGGAGCATTCAATACATTGCCAGTGTCAGTGACTGGCAGAATGTCCGAGAGCAACAAAAGTTTCTCAGCTCACAACCAGGCAGGAGAGAGACTGATTTTATGGTAAGGATATGAATTTGCAGTTGGAGCTAAATGCATTTAAAATTGCCTTTAAGAAAGTTTCTTACAAGCTCGGGGCTTTTGTGGCGTCGTCTTCTCCGTCCGTTCATTTGTTCTGTGTTGTTAAATTTTCTTTAAAAAAAAAATCATATAAGTTTATTAACAAGAGTACTGTCATAGGGTGTTTGGTTTTTTCCTTAATCCTATCTGTTTTGCTGTTGTTTTTAGAATACTTATCTAGGGTTAGAATTAGCATTTCAACTTTCTCATGCTCGCACATCACAGACCTAAAGGTAAAATGGCAGTGGATTGAATATATGAGAGAACTTCCTAACATGATAACCCTACAGGACCAAAATAAATGTATCCACTGAAGCATGGTTCATATAATCCTCTCAGTCATACATAATGTTGACTGAAAATCAGAAGTTATGTTTCAGTGTAATGAACTTTACACAGATATCACAGTTATTGCTTTAAAATTGTCTGTTTTCCCTTAAAAATCATTCTTTCTTGACTTGTGTGATTTTTTTTCTGTTTCTGTCTTTTTTTTGTCTGTAAAGGAGTAAGGGAAATGACAAGACGAAGGCAAAGTAATATGTCAAATCAAAGAATAGATATTAGGAAGTCTAAGTACTGTTATGAAATAATTACATTTTAAATGTCTTCCAGTAGTTTCCCTTACTCTAGAAGTTTGCAAAGGGATGTCTGTAAAGCATGGTTTACTTGCAACTTTTATTTTTGCATTTAAAATGACTCCAAGGTTGGACTGAATGCCGTATAATGTGAAGAGTGGAAAAGATCTGCATGGGCGCTATATGAGCTAATAGGTCTTTTTCATCTCTGGATCATGGGCTAGACTGTGATGTATATGATGGGCGCTAAGACTAGGAGTTTTAAAGCCACAGAAAGGCAGCCATATAAAACCAAACAGACAAACCAATCAATCAATATAATATCTGAGCACCTTCCCTGTAAAATAAATAGCAATTATGAGGTTTGAGCTTCACTGGACTCCGTGGCTTCTTGAGTAGGGCTTAAAACTCTGCTCGGTAGAAGTAGAAGTGGGTGAGCTAACCGGGGAGGTAGTATGACCTGCTAGGTAGAGCACTGATCTGAAACTCAGTGTTCTATTCCTTGAGCAAGCCACTTCCCTGTTTGTGCCTCGGTTTCCTCTTCTGGAGAAGTGCTTTGTGATGGGCTGATGAAATATGTTATCTACAAGCTGGGTGGCATTATCCTGTCCTATACTGACTCAGACTGGCATCCTCCAAACTAGGCAAGCTAACTAGGGCACTCTGTGGATTGCTGGTGAGCACCTTCCCACACTTTCCTGCCTCTGAGGTGGTGACCACAGAACAAGTGGCACCTCAGCTTTGTACCAGCTGAGAATTCCCCCACACTGTGGCAATCAACAGCTGGGGAGAGCTGATGGCTTTCCAGACCCTTTTATGCCTCCAGAGCAGCTCAAAGGAAAGAGAGTGTGTCTCTAACTTGATGATATATGTGGCAAGTTCTATTACAGTTATGAGGCAGTTGAGATATAACGTACGGCTGGTGTGTGTAAACCTCTGGCTGTTTTAAGTATACAAACATACTTCTGTTCTGCTGGGGGTGAATGCCTGGAGAGGAGGAAGGTGTTAATAGTGGAACAATTATAATAATAATGGAGATACATATCTCATAGAGCTGGAAGGGACCTTGGGAGGTCATCAAGTCCAGTCCTCTGCCTTCTTGTCAGGGCCAAGCACCATTTCTGATAGGGTTTTTTTTTTCCTAAATCTATTTGCCCCAGACCCCTAAACAGCCTCTTCAAGGATTGAGCTCACAACCCTGAGTTTAAGCAGGCCAACATTCAAGCCACTGAGCTAGCCCACCTCTTGTCCACCTCCTGAATTATTGAGGTCCATGTGGCTACAGTACATGCAATGCATATTGAGGGCAAAGACTTACAATCATGATGGGGGCTGGCCATTGGCCTGGACACCACATTGGTCATGTGGCAATCTTTCACTCTAGAGTTCTGCTGTTTCAAGCTACAAGGGGTCCCTCCAGCAACAGACCATGGCACCTGCTCCACTGCCTCTGCTGCCATCCATCACTTCAGAACCGGCCTTCGGGCACTGCTGGGTGGATACCACCCAGCTAGTCAGTCTGTCGCTGCCTGCCTCCTTGCCTGCGGGGGCTGTGATTCCTGCATTGCAGAGCATAGCACTGGAGCCGCCAGGAGGCTGGCCCTGTTCTCTTCCATAGGGTGCAGAAGGAGAGGCAATCTGGGGGCAGCAGGAGCATGAGGAGTGAGGGGGAACAGATATGGCTTGTAGCTTAGTCATTTATGTGTTATTTATTCATGTTCCCTGGCAGATGCCACGCAGCTCTGTATGTCTGAGGGAAGGGCAAGGTAGGTCAATATTATTCTGGACCTTACTTTGCACTGGAAGGAGCAGACTTGTAGAAGTGCTCAGCTCCCAGTTAAACACCAAGAAGAAGGGGGCAGGTCTGCAGTATGTTGGGAGGATGCTGAGGGCTGGTCAGTTCCTTTAGGCACTTTGGAATATCTGGCGCTAACTGGTGGGCGGGCGTGTTCACAGGGATATGTCACACAGAGGCTCCTTCTCCTCCAGCCCCTAGTCGTTAGCACAGATTTGGGACACAGCAGATGACTGCCACACTTTTGTCATTGTGAGCATCGTGCAGCCCTCTCCTGTGATAGGATCGTGACCTTTCTCTTCCCACCTCTGGGTTTGCTGAGGGGCCTGCACAAAAGCATCAGACTGTGGGACATCCGTGGAAACTCTGGGTCTTAAGGAACACTAGGGCACCTATTCTCACATGTCGGGGTTTATTTCATGGTTAGGGCCTGGAGAGGGTTAAAATCACAGTGCCTGCTGGCCACAGGGCATCCCTCAGACAGACCTTTACATTAGCTACCGAGTCACAACTCAGTGCTGCTGGCATTGGGTAATAACAAAATAAGAGTCAGGGGAATCTACTGAAGTAATTCCATTGCCTCTCATGCAAACATTGCCCTCTCTTGGTCCAGACACATTCCCTGGAAAAGAGTCAGTCTAAGGCAGCCTCCATTTTTAGCTCCGTTCCCTAGTTTGCTCCAGCAGGGTGACCTTCTTTCCTTGCATGTCAGTGCCTGGCTGGCGAATGGCTATGCACATCCGTGTACTGACATGACTTAGTGCAATGGATCATACACCATCCCACTTTCTTCCTGAAGTAGGGGATTGTTCCTTGCTCAGAACGCTCAGCAGAGGCTCAGTGATTTCCGTGAGGGGGATGCACGTCTGTTATAAATGACCCATAGTATTTGGTAAGGGATTTGATCTTCCCCTTTAACGCGAAGGATCTTTTGGAGGCATCATTGGTGGTATCTGTCCAGACTCTTGAAGTGCTGTTGACAGGTCACCCAGGTTTCTCATCCATAAAGACATGTAGGAACAACAGTTGTCCTATAGACCTGGATCTCGTGTCCTGCCATAGGTCACGGACACTGTCTGTCCAAAGGCACTGAAGCAATTGCCCAAAGGAAGCAGTTGTGTACTGGATCCTGTGCTGGGTCTCGCTGTTAATTTTTGCAATGTGAGAAAGCTGGCTGCTGAGCTGGTGGAAGTGCTCAGCTGTCTCTAAGTTTGACTGTCTTGCGAGATCACGTGCAAGGCCCAAAGCCAGCTGACTGAGCACCTTAGTTTTCTCAATATTGGAAGAAATTCAGTATGTATTGAAAGTCATTCTCAGTTTGTACGAAGGTGGCAAAGTCATCAGCACACTAAAGATCAGTAAGGGGTACCATGAAGACGTTAGACTTTAAACAGATATCAAAAATTAAAAGGCCACCTATGCATTCTATATTGAATGTTACCTTCGTTGATCTGACAAAGGCCTTTGACTCCATCAATTGAGAAGCCTTGTGGTAAGGGCTGGACAGATCTGGCTGCCCTCCAAAACGTATTAAGGTTCTAAGGCTTCTCCATGATCAGATGACTGCCACCATTCTCAGTCATGGCCTGGAGTTGGATCCTTCACCATCAAAACTGGAGTTTTGAAAGAAAGGGGGCTCTTTCAAAAGATCCTGTGGAGTGTCTACACACAAAAAGTGTTATTTCGAAAGTAAATCGAAAGAATGTGGTGCTCCTTTCGAAATTGCCCTTCCTCTCCTGTTTCAGGAGGAGTGCCCCCTTTTGAAAATTTCTTTCAAAAGAAAACATGTATGGACACGCCGCAGGCCCTTTTTTCGAAAGAGCAGTCCTCATGAGGTTTGATTTTTCGATCCCTGGCCTGTTCTTTTGAAAGAGCAGGAGCTGTGTGGATGCTGTTTTTCGAAAGAGTAGATCAGTTTTTTGATCCGCTTTTTTGTGCCTGGATGTGCTCTTTCAACTGAAGTTCTTTCAGAAGAGATCTTCCGGAAGGGTTTCTTTCAGAAGATTTCTGTAGTGTAGATGTAGCCTGTTGGAATACGGGGATAGGAGTGTTACAGCAGAGATAATTCAATCAGGGCAGATGTGGATAAGAAGGTGAGAATATCTAAAGGGGAAAATTACTTATTGTAATGAGAGATCCATTCCCAGTTCTTATTCAGACCCATTCTGGAGGTGTCTGTTTTTGCTGAAACAGACTTACACAGTTCCCTCTGCAACCAGTATCTAATAGGTATGAGAGAAGGGAGTTAAGACAAGGAAACAGCATAATATTCCATTCTCCAGTTTGGCCAGCTGACAGTGGCTAACACTCTGATTCCAGCATGAACCATTATGAAGTGATTTCATTTCTTTTTAAAAATGGTTTTGGATGAATTTAGTGCTGCAGAGACTGAAGGCTTCTGTCAACAGCAGCACAGAAATCCTCACCCTCAGTGCCACACCGTGTGCTGCAAAGGACATCTCTAAAGGCAACAGATTACTGTCTTCTCCAGGCTCATTCATTCCTTACTCGGATGGCCATCAAGGTTAACTGAGGTGGTTGTCCAGGGATATAGACAGCTGCACATGAAGGGCTGAATGGTGACTAACACAGCTACCTCTCTGGTACTAAATGGTGGCAGTACACCAAATGACAGAGGAGCCAGAACGGATGTTACTTGGTAACCAATTCCAATCGCTTCTGAGCTGGTTTGGATCTGGACCAGTGAAGGAGATTGAAACGGCAAAACCTTTTTTCTACTGCGTGACAGCCTGCCTGAGCTAGTCTGGCTCCGCCACCATAAGACTGTTAATAGCATAAAGAGGGTGTGGCCGGGAGGTAAACTTGGTTCCAAAACTAAGCACAGACAAACAGATTTTTAGTTTGAAGTTGCCAGGCTCATGCACATGTAGTACAAATTTAGTTTGCCTCTCACTGGGGAAGAGGAAATTCTCTACCATGAGGTGGGGTGGGGGTGGGGGTGGGGGTGGGGGGAGGGACTACCTATAGATGTAGCAACCAGAGCCCAAAAGAGCAAGACAATGGCACTCAGTTGTTAAAATGTTTTCATCAGATTAATTACTGCATCTGTCTCCTCTGTTTATCTTACTCTGTTTTTAATTGTATTTCATTGAATGAGCAAGAGAGAGACTATTTTAAATGTATACAGGGTGCGTTATAAGATGCAAGCACAAAAGATGGATTTTAATAACCTGCCATATATCTAGTGTGTATAGAGGGAGAAATGACATAGGCCCTGCTTTGCCTTTTTAAACATTTATTTTAGGTCTCAATTTGTACATTTTGCCTCAACTAAAAATGATAATAATAAAAGCACTATCCACTGACTTGGAACATAGATTCTCTCCCTTTCTGTCCCAGAGGTAACTAATGAAACATTTAAACCAGAGCACATTGCCAGGGAAGAGCGGGAGGAGAAATGACAGCTCCTGCTGCTGCTGTTGTATTGTATTTTAATAAAAAAAAATCCTCTGAAGTTTTCATAAATCAAATGCCTTTAACATCTGTTTGAAATGTTTTGAAGTTCCTTTATTAAAGCGCAGCATTCCATTGTGGCTGTCATTTCATACATGTTCTCAAAGGACACTCTTCCTCTATAATTAAAAAAAACACAAAACAAAACCAACCACACCCACACAAGTAACAGAGTTCAAGGGAAAGGAGTGAGTGAGTGAGACAGACGTGTGGAACTGGGATTGTTATCCTTTGTGGTGACAAGGAAACCGGTCCAGTGCTAGGTGGGGACTTAAGAGACTCAGCTTCAATTGACTACTCTGCCACAGATTTCGTGGATGATCTTGGGCAAGTCATTTAAGGTATGTTTACATAGCCCGTGGCAAAGAGCCTCCCAGCTGGGGCCGAGAGACTTGGGTTTGCACCCTCAGGCTACAGAGCTTGAGCTCCAGCCGCAGCAGGGTAGTTTCACAGAACAGTCTTTGCATCTATTTTTAAAGTGTGAGCCCAAGCCCAAGTCTCTCAATGCAGGCTGGTTAGTTTCTTTTCTGCAAAATGGGGACAACTGCACGCCCCTAGCTCTGAGGCATGCTGTTTATAGTTTGTGAGGTGCTCAGATGCTATGGAAATGTCAACCACTTCAGACAAAGGTAGATCTAATTCTTCTTGGGATGGCTTTGAGGCCATCAAATAAAAGAAGAAATTGTTGCCTAGAAGACACTAAACTGATATGGATACAGTATAGTCTCTTCTGGCTGATGGGAGGGCTCGCTGCCTCTGTTTGCCTAGGAGTGCTCAGTGGAGGAATACACATTGCTGTTTAGTCTGTTTGTTTTAAGGAATGGGGTCAATATAGTGAAATTGACGCATATGGGGAACATTCTGATGTCTGAGAAAGGGCAATTGAGGAAACAAACTGAAGCCTAAAGCAGATGATTTTTTGTTGCTGATTTTTTTCATTTGCAATTTGCTTTTCATTTTAAAAATAATTTCATTTAGTTTTTAATGTATTTATCTTCTCACAATGGGAATGTCAGAGTGGGCCGTGATTTGCATATATAGGAGAACGTTTAAGTAACATTAACTCTTGATTTCTCTTCTCAACTGAAGACTTTTTGAAACTTACAAGGGAAAGTATGAAATCTCTCAAGCAGTAATTTTGTTGGCTGGCTTTTCTATTTCAGAGATTGCAGCTGAACATAGCAAGTGCATCAGAATGACTCGCTAGCGCAGTCAGAACCAGCTGTGAGGGTGACTGACAACGGCACAGCAGCTTCTGAATGTTCAGCAGCCGCAGCAAATAATAACGACATTTCCAACAAGAGACTGTCTCTGGGGCCAGACATCTCAGTCAGCAGGTCTGGGCTGGCCCAGCACCCAGGATAAGGATGAAGAACGAAATGCAGCAAAATAAAAGGGATGCTGCTGGCTGAGGCGGGAAGTTGGCAGGGATCTGTCATTGTCTGCGGGCTATAGAGGATAAAAATAGTTGTAGGACTTTTTTGGAAAAAAACAGATACTTTTGCCTGGAGAAAGCTGGTGGCCTCTGGAAGCAGGGGTGGGGGAGAAGCAAACCCCCCATACTATTCCTGTTTTCCCTCTGAGCTGAGTCCCTTCTATTCCCCCTCTTTAGTCCCTCTCTGAGGTTTGTGAAGACCACTGACAGCAAAGCACTTTGCATGTTATGCCAGGATCAGGCCTGCGGGCTAGCTAAGGAGGGAGGGGAGAGAATGGCCTGGCTAAATTAACAGAGGGATAAATTCAGGGCAGTGAGGAGCAGCAGAGCTGGTGCAGCAGCCAGGGAGAGGCTGCTACAAATCAGTTTGAGCCAACTGAGCTCACCTGAGGCTGCCACAAGAGTTTTTAAAAGGCGTCCCTGCTGGGAGACGCAGGAGAGCGGAGGAGCAGGTTGGAGTGAGGTGATGAGAGCAGAGAAGGTGAGTGTGAGGAAGAGTTAGAGAGCAGGAAAAGAACACCAGCTGGGCAAGTGGAGGGTTCCCACAGGGAGTGTAGGGACTCGTCTTCCCATCCCCTCCCCCGGCAACCAGGGGGCCTCTACCCCAGAGGCCTTCAGCCCCAGGACATATGGGCAAACCACAGCGAGGGCACATGGGGCTTAGGTACCTGCAGGACTGTGAGCTGAACAAGGGGCCAGAGTCCACGAGTGAGGCTGCCTCTGCCACAATGCCCTAAGATGTTGTTTCACTTCCACCAGGAGATCTAAAAAGATGGGCAGGCATTTGACATCTGTTGGGGCCCTCTGGGCTTTCCTGTCCTTTCTCGCAGCCATTGCCAGCTCAGCCAGTTGCTTTATGCCCTGTTGGCTCTTTGGTTCCCAGCTGGGGAAGCCGGTTTCATTCAGCTCGGACAGAGGAGAGGCACCTGGTGATGGTTGAAGAGTGTGGGATGTATGCCAGTTTTGGGGCTATTCCTGGCTTACCCTGGGAGATCTGTACCGTGGTGATGGGGATTGGCTGTGCCTTGGCACTCCTGGTGGTGCTAGCAGCAGTCCTGGGTTGCTGTGTGGAAGAGCTCATCTCTCGGATGATGGGATGTTTCATGGGGGCAGCCCAGTTTGTGGGAGGTAATGAAAATCCTATGCATTATGCTCCCTGCCTGAGCGGCTTCAGGTTGCTAACCAGCATATGCTAGTATCATACAATGATGCTCAGAGCACTGCTCAGAACAGCAGATATCTACTGAGCCGAACACACCTGGGTTGAACATCAGAAGTAAATCTCAGTAGCAGGAATATGATATTTATTCCAAAACTTGACCTTGTTGTTTTATGTAGAGTCTTTAATTTCCTGTAGGCTCTTCATAAATACCATGTCCAAGACATTCACTGTACATTAAATGTTCTTCTGCTGTATTACCAGGCCCAGAGCTGTAACATTCCCCAAAAGCCAGCATTATCTATGGGAAAGCTTTCTGGCTATTTTAGCTTCTGGTTCTTTATGTTTATTCCATTTCCCCTGATAACAGCAACTGCAGCCCTTTATTTCCACTTCCTCTTTAACACCGCTGATTACTTCAGTTGTGTCTCTTCCAGAATGAGGGGGACCTGGCCTTTCTGATTGCTCTCAGAGCTTGTCTGCATGGTAAGTTACAGTAAATCCTCAATATGTGTGCAATCGAGTTGCATGTGTCTTGGGTTTATACAACTGCTGCCCCTGACAGGGGCAGTTTCCCAGTCCCTGGAGTGGTGGAGAGCTGAGAACCAGGCAGCAGCCTGGCTTCTGGCTCCCCACAGCTTGCAGAGCTAAGAAACTGAGCAGGGCAGCAGCCTTGGTCAGTTTCTTGGCTCCGAGGTGTGAAGGGGAGCAAGGAGCTAGGCTGCCACTGGTTTCCAGCTCCCTTCCACTGGCTGGAGCCAGGAAACTGACCAAGGCTGCTGCTGGTCAGTTTCCTGGGTTCCGCAAGTAGCAGGGAGACAGGAACCAGGCTGCCCCCTGGTTCCCAGCTCCCTGCCACTCTGGGAGCCAGGAAACTGGTGACGCCTGGTTCCCATCTCCCCTCGACTTGCATGAAAATTCAAGTTATGTGGGGGTTGTAAAAACACAACCCCTGCATAACTCGAGGGTTTACTGTACTGCACGGCAAGCCAGGGTGTGACTCCACAGCACCTCCACTTGCTATGCCATAGTGTCCTGTCTGGTCTCAGTTACCATGCAGTGGAAGGCCCAAAGGGCAGCTTGGAGTTCTATACGTTCAGCGGTGGTGCACCGAGCTGTGCTTCAGCACTGTCACTGTGCAGTAGCAGCACCTGCATAGGTCATTACTGTGCAGCAGGCTTAAGATTGATCCAGCAGGAGTCGGAGGCTTTTTTTGCATCGACAGGTTGCTCCTGTCCAATCTGGGACTCTTGTCTGGAGATCAGAGAGTCCCGGGGCTGGGGCCAGGATGGCAAGCTGGAGCCTCTTGCCTGCCTTGCAGCAGCACAGCGGCCAGGTCTGAAGTTCTCAGGGAGCATGGGGCTGGGGCCATGACAGGTCCCAGGAATACAGGGACACCTGAGGGCAGAAGCCCTGGAACTCTCCTGGTCCAGCAAATTCTCTTGTATGGAACTCGTCACCTTACGGCCATGCCAGATCAGGGAGGCGCAACTGGTAACATAAATCGAGCGCGCCCCTGTCAACTTCTGTAGTCCACCAGAACGAGACGAGTAATCAGAGTCAACAGAAGAGCATGAGTTGTCTACTTACTTCTGTGCAAATGCCATGGTAAGCAGACCTCATTGACTCCAGCTGGGTTAGTCATGTAGTTGAAATTGTGTAGCTTAGGCCTATGGTCTGTGGAAGTGTAGACAAGTCCTAAGAGTTCAGAAAGGCCAGCTCTTGCTCACTGTAGAAGGGACTTGCTGCGTAATCAATACTGGGGCTGTGTCTTCCCTGCAAACAAGAGGCGCTGTCTTGTTTGGTAAGGAAGGGAAGCTGGCAGGGACCCAATGTGGTGCTAGAAACATTGTATTTGTCAGTGTTTTGAAAGAATGGGTTATTTTACCTATGGGATGCTAGTGGCCTCTGGACGCAGGGAGATAGCGCCCCCACCTGTGGAGGATCTGGGATACCGGAGTTTTCACCTCACCGTAACTAATTGAGGTCAACCCCAGGATGGGCATATAGTTTCATCTTTGACTAGCAACATCAAGGTGAGGGTGACCTGTGATTTGACTCAGCAAGGGTGTTACAGTGTGGTAGTTCTCTGAGACTAGCTATTGCCATGCCTAAATGCACCTCTTATAACAGTCACAGTGTAGCTGTAGAGAAGTTTCCCTAATATGGCTTTCTGCCTAGTATTATCCCCTTTGCATTTTATTGATCCTGCCCTGATCTGTCCCTGCAGTTCTCTTACCATGTTCTGGATTGTTGTGATGTGTACAGACTGGGGGCCTGTCATCCTGAGCACCATGTACACACAGCTAGAGACACAGCCGCATTGCCACGCTTTTAATGCAAAGAGAAGACAAGAAAAGGGAAACCGAGGCACAGAGCAGGGAAGGGACTTTCCCAGTGGCAGACAACAGGCTACTGTCAAGACTGGCAGTGGAACTCAGGTCATCTTGGTGGATCAGGCTCAATGTTTCCCAAACTGTGGGATACCAAATGAATCCTGTCTCTGTCCTCTCTTCCCCCTGCTTTCTTCAGTCCAAGCTGAACAGCTACTTGCCCCCTTCCTGTCTGCTTTCCACTCTGAGCTCTAGGCCATCTGCCTCCTCTGCCTTAATTCCCTCGCTAAGACTGCTGGCCCTGACTGAGTCTTTTCTTGTGTCTCCTTCTGGGAGGCATCCATACCTGCATCATGCCTGCAGAGATGTATCTGTAAATTACTCTAGATGACTGCTGGTAAACATGAGGTAAAGCTTCCATCAGCTGCAATAGGATTGTGGCAGGCAGGAGGTCGCTGAGGGTGTGTCTACACAGCAATGTTATTTTGGAATAAAGGCCACTATTCTGAAATAACTTTGCGAGTGTCTACACAGCAAAATTGCTATTTCGAAATAATTTCAAAATAGCAGCTGGCTCATTCTGGATTCTTTACACCTCATTTTACGAAGAACAGCGCGCATTCCGACGTGGATATTTTGGAAGGGGGCTGCGTAGGCAGGGAATAGGGGCTATTTTGAAATAAGCTATAGTGCTGCCAGGGGCTCTGATCCAAAATAGGCTCTATTTTGAAATAGCTGAGCACTGTTTCCAGAGGCATTTTGGGTGCAGATGTGCTATTTCAAGATAAGGTATCCCGGAATATCTCTTCTGGAATAGCTTATTCTGAAATAATGCACCTGTGCAGACATAGCCTTAGTGTACACGCTACCAGCTGTGATTTACCCCAGTGCACCTAACCCACCCTTGAAATATAGTTTTGCATTGGTGCAACGTATTCCAGTTTTAAGCATTCCGCGCTGAATTGCCACAAAACATGGCTTTGCGTGTCTACACTAGGGGTTTGCACAACTGCACCAGTGGTCAGACTCTCCACTATAACCAAGGCCTTAATGTGTTGTCTGCCCTTCAGTAATAAACTGGAACATCTTTGTTTTTCCTCCCCAGTATGATGCTGCTACTTTGTTTGCACAATAGCTCGAAAACCACAGACCAGACCGCAAACTTGTGTGCCATTACTTCCTGCTCACAGAGGAGGGCTTTGAGCACAGACTAGATATCAAACCCCAGTGTAATGGCTGGAAGCAGCCCTCCTCGCAATGCAAACAGGAGTTTCAACCATACAGCTTAGCTGGGACTAGGGAGAAGTTTTAACAAAGGAGTTCTGGAGGATTGGAAAAGAAAGCACCCAAAAACTGGGATATCTTCCAATGGGAAATCCATGATTGCACTCAGCTATCAACCCGCCTGGTTCTGATCTCTGTTATGTCAGTATCAAATCCAAAGAACACCACTGATTCAGGATCAGAATCTGGCTGCCTTGCAGTGATTTTCAATTGGTGTGCTGTGAGAAGTGTCCACGTGTGCTGTGACATCTTGTCAGTTTCTCCCTCACTGTGGCTCTTTGCAGATCCACTGGCAGGGAGAGGAAGGGGAGAAAAGCTAACCCTACAGGAGCCTGTTCCCTGCCTACCCTGCTTTGGCAAGGAGGGAGCAAGGGTGAGAGTCTGTTGGAGCTGAGATGCGGTTTAATTACCTTGCCCTAGCTCCAACAGGCTGGCAGGCAGGGGACCCTGCTCTCTGGAGCACTCTCTCTCCCCATGAACAGGCGAGTAACCACTGACCTTTTCAGTGGTTACACGATTACTCAACATCCCATTTGATCCTGGTTTAGCTTGTTGTACTCACTACCACGTTGCAAACCTCTGTAGTAAGACCATAAACATGGCAAGTGAAGTAAATGTGATGCTTATGAGCAATTGATTCAGCTGGGAAGAAAAAAATAAAAGGGAGTGCTGTGGAATTGTTTGTCTCATTGAAGTGTGCCGTGCTACCGAAAAGATTGGGAACCATTGGGGTAGGAAACTGACAAAACTAGTTTTCAAAAATGCTGAGGAGCTTCAGCTGAAGTCACTGGGATATACAGCTGCTCAGCCCCTCCAAAAATTAGCTCACTACTAGTTTCTCTAAACTCCTCCCTTTGTATTAAGGTGTCCTCATGTGTGTGCGCTGGGCATAATTTAGATAACTCCTTGCCATCAGGCTTTCAGCTGCACAACCCCTGAAATTAGCTCCACCAAGAATGAAGTAGTGTTAACTTGGGGCTGTTTTTTTTTTTAAAATGTGATAAATATTGGAATGTTTGTCATTTCCCCCTATTACACTTTGGCTTGGCATGCAATGGGCTTGTCTAGGCAGCTGGCTGTGTTTGTTTGAGAGCGCTTCCAACTGAACCCAACAAAGAGGCATTGTTTAAAAAAGCACATCCAGCCTTGTTGGCAAGAAAGGTAGGGGAGCTATTACAAGGCTGATGCCAGAAACCCAACGTTTTAATTGACTGCTGTCCGAGGCCCTCCACCCTTCAGAGTTCTGTAACAGATGCTTTTCTCTCCAGGGTCTTCTGCCATCCAGGCAAGTCAGCCTGAGCAACAGACTGCAAATTGCTGTCAAAAGATCTTTGCTGAATCAGGCAACTGGCCCTCAGACACCAAGCTGTAACAGCAAGGTAGCCATGTTCTGCTTGGGGGTACAAAGGAGAGGAAGAAAGGACTTCTGGTTCAGGCCCAGGACTGTGTTTACTAGATCTTGGTTCAATTCTTGGTGCTGCTATAGAAACTTGGGGTGGCCTGGAGTAAGATGATTAATCTCCCTGCACTTTGGTCCCCATCTATAAAACAGGGAAAATAATATATATATTTTAAATTTGAGGTGGAGAATATGCTAAGGTTAGTGAAGTACTTGAAACTTACAGTAATGGAGGCCAGATCAGCAAGTAGATTCATTAAGCAGCACCACAAAATCCTGAAACTAATGGCTATAACCTCCTCCTGTGATGGATGTGATTTTCATCTAAGCGAAATAAATAGTCCCAATTCTTGGCTCTGGTGGGGCTGCTTTCAATCCAGAAGATTCATCCCTGTACACGGCAAATTCATGGGTGGTACCGAACATATGCTTGGGTGGTTTCTAGCTGCTAGGCTAGCTCTGAGGAGTGTAAGTAACTTATACTGGAGCATTGTCTTGGCCCCAGCATCAGAGGAGCCCTTCTTAGGTCCTGTACCAAGCGCATCGTGGCCTGAACAGGGAATCAGACACATTATTCCTTCACAGGAGAGTGGTGACAGAGTTGCAGGCTCCACAAGTGTGGCAGAACAGTGGTAAGGGATGACAAAGAGGTCTAAGGATCAGGTAAGATATTCCTTGAGAGTCCTGGCAAGCGGGGCTAGGAATTCCAGAAGAGATGACTCAACTTTTGACCTTTCCATAGGTCACCTGTTTGGCTGATTGATCACGTACATCTCTTGGACAGGTCCTTGATCTGCTCCTTACCAAATCACTCCTCAGACTCAGAGCTCCTAACCCCTGTGGAGCAGTTCTACCACCTCCATTAAACTTCTCTCCTCCCAGAGCCTGGACTCACTAACTGCTGCAGAAGTGGTTGAACTGTTCCAACTTCTATTTGTAGATCAGTGTAGCTCCACTGATGGAGAGCACTCTCCCTGAGCAGAGTGCAGGATTTAGCTGCAATTCCCCATCACAGCCGTGTTTGCTTCATTTTTCAATTTAAATGCAATACTGTTAACATTGATTCCATGTGACACTCAAAAACAAGCACGATGTAAGATATTATATGGGCTTGCAGCTTTCTTTGTGCTGCAGGAACGTTAGCAGAAATCACTCTTTGGGTAAATATTCCTATTGAAGAACTAGTTCTCTGATTATGTTGCATGGTTCTACTTAACTCTTGCTGGCAAGCCTGTAACGTGTTGTCTTCAGGACAAAGCAAGAGGAACTTCTAACCGCAACAAGGATTTATTCCAGTCATCTTACTTCAGCAACATTTTAGTATGTTCTACAGCCATCTGGCTAGCTCTCAGGGTAGTTCATATTACTGCACAGACCTGTGAGAGATTCAAGGCTGTTGGCCAGAGCCATGGTCTGGATGAGAACTTCTTCAGAATAATTTTGTACATGGGGATCTGGTTTGGATCTTGTCTTATTAAGAATGCTGAACATTTGTTTACTTGAATTGCCATTTCTACTGGCCTCACTGAAGCATACCTCAAGAAATAATTGTTGCTCAGTAGTTTAGGTAAAAATCTTATTTCCAAGAAATAAAGGACATCTGTATGAAAATGGCAGGGCCAAGTTTATTTTGAAAGGTCACCACTTCGCTATGTCTTCATCATGTGTGTGATTAGGGTTTAAAATCTCACTGAATACTTCCTGGAGCCCTCCACACTGCCACTGCCCACTCTTTTCCAGGGGCGCACAGGTGCTTGAGGTTCCAGCTTCATCTGCGTGGCTCATGGATCCCCTGAAATTGGCTCGCAACTTCTGTCCATGAAAGACACCCCTCCCCACATTTGAGAGCCATACCAGCATCAGGCTGGAGTCAAGGTTTGAAAATATTTACTCGGCTCTACTCAGCTCTGGCTGAATTTAAGCCCCGTGTGTGATCTTTTGTATGGTTATTGCTTGAACGTGTATATTTTTCCTCCAGTCAAATGAAGTGTAGTAGATCTTTACTGAGTGCGGGTCATGGGCAATTAAGCACCAATCACTAGATAAAAGGATAGGTGAATTCTTGTAATAAAAATACTTAAAAATCAACCAAAAGTACATAGAAATAAGCCCAAGAGCAGGGAATATTCCTGAATAGTGATGAACCAACATGTTTTTGTCTTCTGATGATCCTGCCATGCAGGGGGCAAGTTATGGAATATTGTAACTGGATGAATCAGCTTGTCTCGTTCCTTAGTTAGGAAGAATTAGCACAGATAGATCCCCAGGGTGCCAGCATAGGGAGGTTCAGACCAATGCTGAACAAGAGAATTTGCCGCATTACAGAAGGTCAGTATTCTCTAGCAGCATTAACACCACTTACACTGTTTACTGGGCTCTCAGTAGACATTTAGGGGTAAATTACAGCTAAATAACAGCACAGAACACTGAGAGCCAGGACAGGTGGCTGTAAACAAACTTTATGGGACCACAGGAAACTTGGCCAGACCCGTGGTAAGTGGACATCTGGCAAACTAAAATCATACTAGATTTATGGATGTTGATGGACTAGAGAGATACAACCTGTAATGCTTAGTTAGCTATCAATGCCAGTGATTCCCTAGCTTTGATCTGGGTCACAGAGCAATGGTGATATGCAAGCACAGGGCTCAGGTTTGGATAATTCTGTACAGCAGCACAGGTAAACAAATAAGGCTGCTAATGTACATTGGGGGAAAAAATAACGCTTCTAGCTCCTTTAAAATAAAACATTTCTTCCCCTAGTTTTACAGGTTTCTTTAAAGAAGGCTGCAGGAGGGATTAGATTTGTGATTTAAACAATATTATTTGAATTATGACTGTGCTTAAAGGCATCAATCAGGGAGCAAGCCCCGTTGTGCTAGGCCCTGTACAAGTGAGTAAAAAACAGCCAGTGCCTCCAGGCGCTGTCTGATGTGCATTGATTCTCTGCAGCTTCTCACGGTGTTAATTCACAAGCGCCTGCAAAACTCTATGGATTTTATGACCGGCATAGAAGGCTCTCAGCAATAGGTGCATTAACTGAACTCTGGGAGAAGTGCAGTTAGTTTCTGGTCAGAGCAATCTCACCATGGCAAAAAGTGCAGAGCATGGGGCCATTAAGACTCAGATCTCAGATCTATTTTCCATTGGCTTCCAGCCCAGCTCCACTCACCAGTTTGTTTACTGACCACAGAGGCAGAGAACCAGGCCCCTGCGCATATGTACTAGGGGTGTAAACAGCTGTTTGCTGAGGTTAGCCTGCTGCAGTGAGGGCTGGCTGTAATATCCACAGGAGCCTGGATATGCCACTGTCAAACATTAGTTCTGTGCCCCTTAATCAAAGCACTCCTCTCATCCTCCCTCCAGCCGCTGATGTGTAACACTGTGAAAAGGCCACACAGCAGAGTGGTGAGCTTTGCTGTTTAACCCTTTGAACAATGGTATTTTTTAGGCTTCCAGCCTTACGAATGTTGTATGTGTTGGTGGAGGGAGAGGGGGACCATATAAAATATGTCAGAAATGTGATTCATTTTACATTTGTATTTGTGCCCCACATAAATGCTGGCAATTTGTATGTGTAATATTTGTACAGTAGCAGGAACTGTATCCCTCCTGTCCCTCTCTGAGCATTCCCATGGCTGGGCATCTGGACAGTGCCAGCATTCTTAAAATTAAGTGCTCAGCACTGCACTCTGAAGGGTGGCTTGGGTGCAGATTCAGCAGAGACCTGGGGATTCCTTCTGTTAGCCTCATTCCTCCCACCAGCTGTCAAAAGTGGAAGCAAGGATCACAACTGGACGGTGCAAGGCATAGCAAGGGACAATTAATACACATATCATTGCTAGCTGAAGTCCACCATTGCACTACACTCATAGGATCCTTGTACTTCTTCCACTGTGAGGCTGCCTCCTGGAGGCCCAGATTTCCTCCTGTTCCCAGTGAGAGAGATTCCTGCTGGCCTGCCTTCTCCTGACACCTTAACCTTGGTTCCAACACCCCTCCAACCATCTCACATTCTGCTGCCCTTCAGAGACCTTTGTAGCTAGCATGGAAGTGCTGCTTCAGTATTTCACAGAAGGGTTTGCAGGCAAGGAAATAATATGTGCCATTCTGTTTAGATTCACTGTCTGTATTGGGCAGTTAGCCTGGCTAATTATTGCACAAGCAGCCAGTGTTCACCTTGTGGATTTTACATAGTCCTTGCAGGCCCAGCCTTTGGGCTAGGTAAGGAAGGTGGACATCTTGGGCCCTGCACCTTCAGGGTCTCACACTCCAATTGACTATAGCTTCCATGGGCCGGGCCCTCCTGTCAGTGTGCTGCCTTTGGCCTCACCCACTGTTTGGGCCCCGCTGGGCTGGCTCTGCTGCCTTGTCTATTTGTCAGGTGTTGCCTTAGAGTTTTCACTGAGTAACATCAGAAAGCAACATCACCAGGGAAACCTCATCAATTCCCCCTTCTCATAAAATGTAACGGGAAATGTGGAAATGTGCAAATGTACGGCAGGCTAATTTACTTACTGCTGTACTTCATTTTTAAGACTATGTCCTTAAGGGCTTCTCTTAGCCCTTTTCACCAAGTAAAATGGGATTAGCTGTCAGTTACCAGTCCACAAAATGCATATTTGGGCTCCTGCCTTTTACTTCTGTAAAAGGATTGTGCATGGGGGTGTGGCTGCACATGTATATTATTTGGAGATGCTCTCCAGAGCTATGGCTGACTGCCAGTATAATATGCATTTGCTTCTCAGCCCAGACAGCACTAGGGTTCACACGGTTAGTCTCTGCTCTGACTTACATTCAGAGGTCAGTATTTTAAGGCTGTAGTTTTCAGGCTTTGATAGTATCTGAGGAGGAAAAAAAAAGTTCCACTAACTGATTTAAGTTTCAAATAAATGTGACAGCTGGGCAGCTGCCCCTTTTGCGTTTGGTGGGCTGTGAATATTCTGGTGAAGGAGCTGACTTGCAGGAATGTCATCAGTGATATTTTTAAAGCAAATATAGGAGGGGAGCAACTTACAAGAGAAAAAGCAGCTCGAAACAGCCCTGGCAACCAGGCAGAATGAGAGCAGCTGGCGAGGAGACTGCCCTACATTAATTAGGGCCAGCTGGTCCCACTGGAGGCTGCCTTTTAAAAACCTTCCCCCAGTACAAGCAGGGGGCATAGGAGGTGAATGAAATACACTGGGCTCCAAACGTTTCTAAGACCTCAAGTGGGTTTCAGAGCTCATGCTAGGGCTGTCGTTGGCCTCACTGGTTTAATGAGGCAAAGTTGCTTTGAATCCTCTTTCTTCTGGGATAACGCTTTGAAGAGCTGCCTACAGCCTATTAGTAAAGGATGCTCGTGAGTAACACACACGCATCTCCCTGCCCCACTCCCCCAGCACCACAGATCACTTTTCAACTGTGTTTACAAACACTGGGCTCCATCCTGTCAGGTGCTAGACTCTCTCTACTCCCAGGTGCTGAACTCTGTACTCCCTTCAGTCAGTGGGATTGAAGGGGTTGGTACAAGGGTGGTGACTAATTTGGGTGTATGTAGGGGGCATAGGGGGAGGTGGGAGACATAGATAACGGTGCAGCTGTCTGATGTTACCACTGGAGAGAGCGGAGGAGGTGAGCAGCTCCTGCAGGTAACCTGAGAGCTCAGCTAAAGGCTGAGGGGACTGGGCACAGAACCTGATCAAACCAGGCGGCTTTTACCTGCTGCCTTTTGGGCCTTGGGACCAAAGTCCCTACCCTTGCAGGGGCAACAGGGCCCTGTGTTGTGGGACTGTGGCCTGAGCAGAGGACTGGTGCACTGAAGAAATAGGGATCCTGTCACACAATGCGGACATGGGCTCAGTGTTTAGCAGTGGGAGATCTTGCTATCTTTGAACACCAGCTTTGCTTTCAAACCACATTTGTTTTTACTGCATCAATTCTCCCTCCTCTGTTAATGTTTTTGGAAATATCTATTTTCTGATGAACAAAGCAAAACATGTAGCCTGAAAGACTGAGTTTCTAGGGATCCTGTTGTGGTGACCTCAGAGTGGTGGTGTTTTATGTGGTTTTTCAAACCTTCTGTGGGACTTGTCATTCTCTCTCTCTCTTTCTACAGGGCTGTTGATAAGCTCAGGCTGTGCACTGTATCCCTTAGGATGGAACAGTCCAGAAATACAGCAGACGTGGGAATGCCCCCAAACAGTTTGTTAGGTAAGGCAGCTCTGCAAAGCAGAACCCCTAGTGGGTTTTTACATCTCTTCTTGACAGCTAAGCACCTTATGAGTCCAGAGTCGATGATAACACTGTTACTCATCTCAGCCAGCACCTGTGCTGGCCAAGTAGGGTCTGCTGTTGGGACTGCTGTCAGCAGGCTCATTGACGGGGAGTGCAAAAGGGAGCAGTTGCTCTGGGTCCAGGAGCACTGTGGTGCTGCTCCCTGCACAGCTCTGAGGGTGTGTAAGGGGCAGGACTGAATGCCCTGAGCCCCACCCCTTCTGCCCTTGCCACACCCGTTCCAAGGGCAGGGAGCTGGGCCCCTCTCCCACTTTGCTCCCAGGCCTGCAGGCAATCGGCCTCACTGGACGTCAGCATCATGGGTCATATAATACCTCTGCATTCTGCTGCTTGGGGGATTTTCATTTTCTTTTGTTGACAAGTTGTGAGCTACCCTGGGCTCTGCTGCTAATGAGTTTTCTTTGACTGGTGCCTCTGATTGTGAGTGAGTAAAGTGTGGCTAAAAAGTTTATCTGGGCCACTTTATCAGGGATGGTGCCCTCATGGGCTAGGTCCTGTACAGACAGAGAGAGAGAGAGAGCAAGCGAGGCAGATGTGATTCCTCCTGCCTCCCTCCAGTGCAGGGATAATTCTCTGATGTACTAGTAGATCTGTATCCCTGTAGCTTCAAATTTGTGCACAATACATAAACATTAAGTAGCAAACACTGTAATATTATATATTCCCTTTTTGAGTCTTTTAGTATTTTTTTAGCAACATGCTTGTGATCTGACAGAATGAAGCCCTCTGTTTATCTGCAGGGCAGATACGGAGCAGGCAGCAATTTGGCAAAGAAATTTGCACCTGTTCCTAGAGCAGAGACACTTCGACTGTCCTGAAAAGACCACCTCTTTTAGGGACAGAGGAGATGAGTGTTCATGGCCCACTTGCTCCTGGGGACCGTTGACAATGAGGGCAATTAGTGCCAACTGTGGAGGCCCTTTCCATAATATGGACATTCATCTAATAGGTACTGGACTGAAACTACAAACTCATTCCATGAAGGCCAATAAGCAGCGCCCCAATGGTATCAACTTCTGCTCCTTTGTAGAAGTGATTTGGTTTTGAATCTAGTTTAGGTTTGGTCTGAAGAGAATATTTGGGTTTGGAGCTGACTCAGGCATTGGGGATAAGGTGTTAAAACCTTTTGAAAAGTTCTCATGGGATTTCAGACCCCCCAGTGGTGGAATGTTGTGAGACCTGCTGATCTCATGAGGTTTTCGGGTTTGCTGATCTTAAAGTTTCCTTACTTCTGGGCTGCACCTGAACCTAGACTTCCAGGAGAGTCCCAGCTTTGGCATCTGATCAGGAATCAAAATCACAGAGATGGTTTAGCTTTTAATTAATCCAAACTGAACCCACCTTCCCCAGTGTGGTTTGAGCATTGGCCTGCTAAACCCAGGGTTGTGAGTTCAATCCTTGAGGAGGCCATTAAGGGATTGGGGCAAATAGATGTCTGGGATGGTGCTTGGTCCTGCCAAGAGGGCAGGAGACTGGACTAGATGACCTCCCGAGGTCCCTTCCAGCTTTAGAAGATGTGTATCTCCAATCAAAAAAAAAAAAAAAAAGACAGAAGCCTGATTGGCTTAGACTCAGTTTGGGTGCTGGCTCACAACAACTACCACTTGAATCTCTCTCGTCCAGCACCCTCAGGACTTGACTGATATCAGACAAGAAAATTTGCCAGATGATGGGAGGTGAATGACATCTAGCATGTTACTAACACTTCCACTGCTTACTGGGCTCTTAAAAGAAGTTTCGGGGTAAATTACAGCTAAATAACTGCATGGAACACTGACAGCTGGGACTGGTGTCTGGAAACAAACTTTAGGGGATCACAGGAGACTTGGTCACACCCATGATAGGTGGTTGTCTGGCTGACTAAAGTCATGCCAGATTATGGCATTTGTGTGCTCTGGGTGTGTGTGTGTGGGCGGGCGGGCGCACGTGTGCGCGCTGGATTCAAGGTTCAGCCTGTACTGATTTGATCGTCTATACGGCCCTGTTATCCTCCTGAGTCGTTCAGTACTGTAGAGACATCTCATTCCTTTCTAATGCAGACAGGCACCCTGCTACCTTTGATTCTACAAAGCAGCTGACGTACTGTACATGAAATCCCGGGAATTTCAGTGGGACTCGAAAGCATGGGAAAAGTTATATCAGGGCCTGGTGGGGTGATTTGATCAAGAAATACTGAAGTAAAGCCTTTCGTTTATGCCTTGCTTTGTCTTTGAAGGGGATGGAGAATGCATCTTGAAGGGATAACATTCTCCTAAGCCTCTTTCAGCAGGAGCAGCACTATGGAAAACTGCTCCTGACAGTAAACTGCCTCAACTCCCTTGAGTACAATGCTCTGCCTACATCAAACACAAGGGGAGGGTTGGGGAAGGAGGAGAAGACAGCTTCTTTCTGGCAGAGCTCTCTCTACTGCTGACTCCTCTGAGATAGCAACCAATCAGGGCTCCAGTGTATTGCTCTCACGGGGGTGCGAGGCTTATGATGAATGGGCCGAGTCCAATTACAGACAATCAAAGCAACTCTCTTATAAACTCTAGCCCACAGCTTTATTTTTTCTTGATCAAATTAAGCCATAAAATAGCATTAAGCTGGCTGTCCGCTGCTTTCAGCGGTGCTGCTGGTTTCTCATCAATGGCAGATACACATTCTGTTCTGGTTAAGCCTGTGTACTGCACTCATCAGCATGTAATCTGAGCCCCTCGGTGGAGAAGCTTCTCTTGAAGTGATACTTGGGGGAAGAGTGAAAGTGGGTTCTTGTCCCCCCTACTTTTTTTTAAAAAAAAGGTGTTTTGCAGCTCCAAAGTGTTTCACAATTCCAAGGTGACATCTGCTCAGTCTGAAGATAAAACCAGGGACTTTTCCCATTGCTCACTGAACTAGAAAGATGTTTAAATAATTTTATTCTGGGATTTTCAAAGGGGGAGCTAGGCACCTGGTTCCTATGGAAAGGACTCAAGCACTTAAATCTCTGGCTTATTGGACACCAATATGCCGGGAAGAGAATTCTCATGAATTTAAGACGCTCCTCCGTCTTTGGGCCTCTGACCCTAGATTCATGTAGCTACTGGACTTGGACTTGCATTTGGGGCCTGGCACATTCTGTGCCTTTCTTGACCTTTCACTCACAACCTCTTGTCCCTTCCTGGGCCATACAGGGCTTTTCAGGTCAGCAAATGGTAACCCAGTTACATCCTGACTTTGTTTCAGGCAGTTGCTCACCCAGCGCAGCTGCTTAGAGAAGTGTATTTATTTCTAAGGTTGTTTTTTTTTAACCTTTAGGCTGTCTGTAGAGAGAGAACGAACACCAGTGGGATAAACTGGCTGGCTAGAGTTGAAAGAACATGTGCAATACTTTTCATTCTGTGTTCATCCAGATTCACCAGAGTTACTGGGCACAGCTATTTCCTAAATGCACTGTGGTCCCTTTATGCCTGCTGGCTAGTGCAAAGGTACGTAAGGTGTCCTGGGAACACCAGAGTGCAAGAAGCCCCCATGCTAAGGCATGGAGCAGACTCTAACAGCTGTGAGTGCAGGGTATGACCGGATGCTGGCCTCACTGAAATGCTGCATTCAAGGCGAACTGTAAGAAATAGGGCAACAACCCTTTTCAAACTAAGCCAGTAGTGAAAGAGCTTCTGCAGTACTACGTTGGCTAACTAAAAGCCAAACACTGTCTCCTTTAGGCATTCCACCCCTTGGTTCACACCCAGACAAGCAAGCCTAATATAGAGAGGGGTTACTGAAAACCCACTTCATCATAGGTAAGGTTCTTTCTAATCCCAAAGGATCTGACACTTATGCCCAGGCCAGTATTACTCTTGGACTGTGGCCACACTACCCGCTCCTTTGGGAGGCAGGTATGGTAATAAGTCACTTCGGCAGATGCTAATGAGGTGCTGCTATGAATATGCAGTGCTTCATTAACATAATGGCAGCTGCACGCATTTTGAAAGGGCCAGTTTTGGAACACATGCCACCCGGGTAGCTGGGCGCCTTTCGAAACAACCCCCCGATTTCGAAAGCGCCATCTTCGCCCTTGGTTTCGGGAAGATGGGGCTTTCGAAATCAGGGGGTCATTTCGAAATGGGTGGTGTGGGTTTTGAAACTGGCACCTCTGAAGTGTGTGCGGCTGCCATTGTGATGATGAAGTGCTGCATATTCATTGCAGCGCCTCATTATCATCTGCCAAAGTGTCTCATTACCATGCCCCTCCAAAAGGAGGGGGTTAGTATGGCCACAGCCTTAGATCTTACCCAGTATCACATTTTCTTTCATTATTAAAGCTCTAGTTAACATAAGGGACTGGTGGACAAAGAGAAATATAAATGGTGAATTGATCATCTGCATACCAGTGAGTGCAAAGTCCTTGTATCAGGTGTGTAGCAATGGTGGAATAAACTGATGGTTTGCAAAAGAATCCCTGGAATCACGCACACACATGTGGCGGGAGGGGTGTCATTAGTCCTTGTGTTCAAGCTTCCTTGTTGGAATCTAGTTGTCAAGACTGTTCCTCACTCTGACACAGAGTGCAGAAGGTGTGAGCCTGCAGAGACTTTAAAAATACCTTGCCTCTATAGGCTTCTGCTTAAAACCTTTCCAAGGCCACAGAGTCCCTGATCCTGGGAGGTAGCTGCCACCATCCAAGTGAGAAACTTCTCTTTAAAATCCAAGACGACACTTGGAATGCCTCCCTGTGGGGCAATCCCAAGCTCTTAAACCTCTCTTAGGAGCAATTTTAAAAATAAAGAGGAAGACATTAAGCTGCAATCTGATAACTGACCTTTCAGTCTTAGTCATGCATATACACAGACCCTTCTCTAGGACACACGAATCAAATCACAGCCTTAAAAATAAAGGTGATAAAGCATATGTGGTTGCTAGTTGTTACAGAACAACTTTTTTTTTTTAAAAGGGGTAGATTAAAGTCTAGAGAAGTACCTCTGATACACTGTACCAGGGAAGTACCTCAGCCAGTCTGCAATGTCCCACATCAAACCGAAAATAAAAAATAACCTGACTGCATCTGACCAAACATTTCCTTTTTACTTACATATCTATATGCCCAGATCTCCTTGAGGCCTGGGTACTGAATTCCTTAAGCCTGCTCAGGCTTAAACATCTGCGTCTCTTTCCTTCAGTCACACAAAAGATTCCCTCGGCAGATAACTGCTTCAGTTCAAAAAATTCTTCTGTCTATTTCTTCCAATTGGGTCACCTGGCTGCTTGCTTAAGCCTTAAGATGCGGTCATTCATGACACCAGTCCAAAGAAATGAAGACAGTGGAGATGCCTCAGGTGCCTTTTTATATCCTCTGCCATGTGCATGAAAACTTACTATCCCAAACAAAGCCCACAGGCCATGTTGCATGGACAGATACTGTCCCAAGGTATAGTGCACAATCACAAGTGTATGGAAAGTTACTGGGAGAAGATGGCATCTCAGGTCATATGCTTACATGATTTGCTCACTTACAAGGTGGCCTGGATGTCTGGATGGGAGGTTTCGTTAAAGACCCATCATTAGAGCTGGGTGACCTTAAGGATTCATCAATAGTCTAGCCCAATGCCAATTTATCTCTGAGATCAAGAAGTCCTGTGGCACCTTATAGATTACCAGCTACTTTGGAGCATAAGTTTTTGTGGGCAAAGACCCGCTTCATCAGATGCATGAGACATCTCACAGACATGAGGCACGCATCTGACAAAGTGGGTCTTTGCCCATGAAAGTTTATGCTCCAAAATATCGGGTAGTCAATAAGGTGCCACAGGACTTCTTGTTTTTTTGCAGATACAGTCTAACATGGCTACCCCTCTGATATCTGTGAGATGTCATTCAGGCACAAAAACAATTGCAAAAGACGTACTGAGCCAATAATCATGATTTCAGACATAGCTGATAAGTGCATAGAAACAGGATTATGATACTTAGCAAATCATAATTTTCCACTGAGAGCTTGCAGCTTTGCCATATTGTTTGCAGCAGCATGTGGGACATTCTGTGCTGGGGTGGCAGAGGAGAGGGGATGGAGCAGAGATGGACAGCGATGGGGGAAGAAGGTAAATAGAAGTAAGAATTGTGGCCAGAGTATAGGTGCACCTTTTCGATTCTGTACCCTGCGGTGGTGCATACTGGCCACTGTGGGGCGGGGTGGGGGACAAGTTCTGTCAGGCTGCACTGGGGACTGCACCAGTCCCTACAGCACCTGTACAGTGGAGATGCCGTCAGCTTCCACTCTGTGCCTAGGTAACAGTCTCAGCCAGCGGTGGGCACCCCCTCTAGGCAGTGAGGGCCTCTGCGCCTTTTCCCAGTCTGCGTATGGCCAACCTTGGGGCCGGTGGCTGTCTCCGCGGGAATCTTGTTCCCTTTACGGGACTGCTGGCCAGCAGGGTAAGCACCCAGGTCCTGGCTGGCCTGGAGAGTGTGCAAACACGGAGCCTGGCCCTTAGCTTGGGCGGGGGGGAAGCAGGTAAATAGTTAGCCCCCAAAGCAGTGTGGCTCGGGAGAGGCGGGGGCTGCCTCTCCAGGGGTGGCATAGGAGGCTGCACTGTGTATCATGTGCTTGCTGAACCATCCTGCGTGGTGTAGTCCAGCCCAGTAACCCATAATCATTGCAGCAACATTGCAAACAAACCTTTTCAGTTTTTTGAAGAAATTATTTTTGTTTTCATCTCTTCGTTTTTGCAGAAAGTTGAAATTTTTTGTGGAAAGCAGGAACTTTACCTGAAAAGTATCACCTGTTTTCTGTCCACCAGTTTTGATGGAAATTTTTCAGGTAGTCCTACTGGTTTGTCAGTCTGTGATTCTAGCTATTCTGCCCATGTTTTGTAGCAGAATGCAGTTCTTACGGGTTACATAGCACCTTCCATGAGCCTCAAAGCACATTATGTAATTACCTTGCATTTAATTAGTGGAATGATTTTGCCCATCCAACAAAACAATCCCTCCTGGAGTAGAAGTGAGATAGGTAGGATCACTTTACATTAGGGCACTATGGTAGATTTCAGTCATGAGATGGATAATTGGTGTCTTTCAACAGCATTTGCAGAATACAAGATAAGAGAGGGATCATGCTTCAGGGTGTCAGGTGATTGTGTATAGACTGAATCCCAAAGACACACTGTCTGCCCATATAAACACACACCATTGGCTGCATGCATCTTTCATCTTCTGCTGAAGTGTTACGTATTATGATTGTGTAAGGCAGGATGTCGGCCTGCATGCACGAAAGACTGGCATGAAATGGCCATGCCCCTTTGTGAGATCCCATGTGCAGCTTTCCAACCCCACTCGCTGAGTTCAAAAGCCTGTGAATGCTCCTGCTGGGAGCTGCTCATCCTTTTCCTAATAAGTAAAAACAAAACACGCATACACAAACTGATGTCCTTGGAAAATGGCCTTTTGGCCAAAAACAGCTTGGGGGTTTTAACCTTTAGCCCACCTTTCTTTTTTTTCCGCAGAAAAAATGGGAATGAAAAGAAAAGGGGGAGGGGGAATGAGTCAAGCCCCCAACTATTTAGTTCCTTTTTAAAAACTTCAAACCACCCTGGAATTTTTTCCTTTCATCCTTTTTTTTTTTTTTTTCTTTTTTTAACCCAGCTTTCCCTCTGACTTACCCTTCAGTCTCTGGGGTGGGAGGGAAGGAGGCCTTCCTGTTTGCCTATGTCTAGCCAAGGGTTGGGAATGTGCCTATCTCAGTATTATTCAGAATCCCTGCAAAATATGCCTGTCCCCCTGCCCTCACCCATTGATGGCATCTGCTGTGCTTTCTGGCGGTGGCTCCTCCCAAGGTTGTTGGCTTTTCGTTTTAAAATTACTAGTACTTGAGTGCTGTCGGGGGCGAGCTTCCTTAACCCCAGCACCATTTAGCTTGACAGCATAGAAAAATATATTTAAACTGCAGCCCATGCTGAGGCACTTATTCAGCAGTCGCTTTTCTGAACAGATGGGACCTTCAGCCTCCTTTGAGCCCTGCTGCTTCTGCTAATGCAAAATACATTTGTGTGTTGTTTCATAAAATCAGAACTCCCAGCACCGAAGGGAGCTGCCTTGAGATGAGCTGAATCACCTGAATGCCAGACCCAGCTGCATAGCATTATGGAAGTGCTTTAGAATAAGGTCTGGCTTGGGAATGGGCTCCCATTGACATGGGTCTGGTAAGACGAAAGGTTTTCCCAGTAGAGGGAGAGAATGAGCAGTTCCAAGAAACAAAGCTGCTTCTCTCTGATTTAGTGCCACTAAAGGACATAGATTAATGGCCCGATGTAGCATGTATAGATTACCGGAGCTGCAAGGAAATTAGTACTCTGTTAGGTGCTCATGGCTTCGGCAATATAAAACAGGGAGGCCCACTAGAGGGCACCCAAACTATTTAAAGGGATACTACCAAATGGCTCACAGGGGTAGCTGAATTAGAGAGGTAGCTGAGTGAGTCTGTTGCTGTGTTAGTCTGTAGTTTCACAAATAACAAGCTTTCCTGTGGAACCTTAGAAACGGACACATTTATGAGGTTGTGAGCTTTCGTGGGAAGGACCCCCTTCTTTAGATGGAAACTGGAGTAGAAAAATAGAATCTGGGGTTTATACAGCAGGGACGGCAAGTGGGTGGGGGGAAGGTTTCCTGTTGCTGGTAGGACCAGTTGATGAAGCAAATTAAGTGGGATGTGTCCCATTCTTCGGACTACCAAAGGAAGGGAAATTGTCTTTGCTGTACAGTACAATAGGTGAATCTACCCAGCTACTCCTTGGGAAATTCAGCACCCCAAAATAAAAAATTCTGTACTCAATATTTTAAAATCTGGCATCATTTGCCAAAATAATGTAATCATACAATTCTTTTGTTAACTTACCTGTCAGCAAGTATGTTTGTAATAATAGAGACAGAACAGGAGCCAGGAAATGTTTTTAGACAAATTCCTTATTAGGCAAATTTATACAAAATTTTGTGGAATTCATTAAAACTACAATACAGACCTGTATTTTTTCCACCCATTAGAAACAGTGCAAAGGCTTGGGGGAGTCAGGGTAATAGTGTTTTTTTTTGGGGGGGGGGGAACTCTATTTTGAATACAAAATGTTGATGGAAGATTCCCATCAACCACTCTAGCTTTAAATCTAAATCTACATCCACATCCACCCTAGTGGTATGTGAATGAGTAATGAATCTTATTACCAACCCAGGGTCTTGCACTTTTTTTGGGAACCTCATTTTATTCATCCTTTGTTACAAAAGAATTTTGGTTTACTGTTACGTCGTGCAAGTCCATTGGGCCCCATCCCAGGGCATACATGGCTCTGTGCACATAGGCACTCTTGCTGTCCAAGGAGAGCGTCCTTGAAAGGGAGGTTGCAGCTGGACGCACCCTGATAGCCACTGTCACCTGCCAGGGCAGAGCATTCTGGAAAGTGGGAACTCTATACCGGAAAAGCTCAGCCTGAGCGCAGCCTTATGGTTGAGGAGAGTGAAATTAAAGACAAGGGCCAAGGGGAGGAGCTACCTAGGGGTCCACCAGCTATGTGATCCCCTGCCCAGGGCAGGGCCAGAGCAACACCCCACCACACCAGACCATGCCTCCCTCCGCCCTGCTCTTCCCTGCTTGCCCTTTCCTCACCCCACCCCTTTCTCCAACAAAGGTGGCCCAGGGAATATCAGAGCTGGGGCTGGGTGCAGGTGCTGACAGTGGTGGTCTGGCCTCCCCGCCGTCACCAGCAGTGGCAGAAGTGGAATAACTCAACCCCAGCTTGCTCTGTTCTCCCGACTGTGTTTCTCCACCTCCGCCAGTGAGGGGCAGGGTGGTTCCTCCCTCCACTCCCAGCGCAGCGTGTCTGGAAAGCTGGGGCTGCCTTGCTCCACCTCCCCCACCACTGCAGTGAGTGTGGGGAAAGCGGGGCTGCACCCTTGCTGCAGACATCTGCTCCCACTCCCATTAGTTCCCACCATCTACCGGGCAGCCCCTTGCCCTCCTTCTCCATAGTGTTTGGGGGGGGCAGGCCATGACCCCTCATGCCCCCACAGGTCACCCCGGTCAAAGACATGCCATATTGGTAAAGCCATTAGTGAGAGAGGGATATTGAAAATCCACACCTAGACTAGGGAGGCATAGAACAGGGTTGATTTCCAGTGGCTCCATCAGCTGGTGCTTGGAAGCCTCCTGCCTTGCTCTCCGGACTCTAACCACTCTGAACAAATAATTCTTTCCAGGCCTTACGGCTACCAAGAAGCTTTTCAGTGGTGTCTGAATGCAAAGTTGTGAAAGCGTCTGGGTCTGGAGGCAGCTGGAACCAACAGCTCTGCCCCAGCACGTCTCAGTGGAGTGTTAGTAGTGAAGCCAAATGTCAGTGATCTAAACAGTCTTTGTTAATTATGTCGCTGCTGAACAAAATGCGCAAGAAAGAGAAGGATGATCATATTATAAAGATCTGCACAACGTAATGGAAGTGGCATCTCCTCTGGGCATGTCAGGTGGTTAGGGCTTGGTCTAAGGGCGGAGTTTGCTGCACCATGGCTTTCTTTTAATTCCAGCTCAATCCCGTTGAGAACATGACTATACTAATCACTGGGCAAATTAGGGCAGAAGGGTGAGAAGCAAACACTTCTGAGATTTGTGCTTCCACTCCTTGATTCTGTCTGGTGCTTCGATACCATGGTGATCGGGGCTGTTATAAAAAGCAGAGAGGCAAGAGAGAGAGAGAGATTCAAATGCCAGAGTGGCTTAGTTCACTTAATGTTAACAATGTAATTTAACGAACTTTTGAAGCTGAGGCAATCTAACCCTGTTCCAAACCAATGAGATCTGCAATGTGGAATAAAAGCAAAGCCTCTGATTGAAATGTCAGGCCTATCTCTGAGTGATGATTTAATAACTTTTATGAGTGATCCTGTCACAGCAAATCTCAACACTCAAGCAGCGTGACTCAGTGAGAGCCTATTAGCAATGATAGGAACCAAAGAGGAACAAGATGAGCTTTTTACCCCTTCCCCACTTAGTTTAAAAGCTTATTTGTTGTGGGAACCTTTCCTCTTTCTCTTACAGCTCTGCCCTCGCCTCCCCAGTTAGGTTAAAATACGTCGGGGCTAATTGACCTGTGCCGTGTGCATCAGGAAAAAAGGGCCTAGAGCAAACAGAAGGTGAGGTATATTGGGTACACAGAAATCTGTGTTCTTGACACAAGCTGTCCACTCACACCCAAGGAGAGTTTATATGAGGGAATCACATGCTGCGGAGGTCTATCAGAAAGAGAGAGGAGAATCATTTATCCCCCCATGCCATCACAGTGTTACAAAGCTGCCTGTCGTACATAGGTTTAAACTTCTTGCAGCAGATTTTATACAGTCATGTCCTCTACTGTTCACAATGCAGAAGCTGATCTCTGGGTGGATGAAAGTTGTGGTTGTATATCATAGAATCCTCGGGCTGGAAGGGACCTCAGGAGTTCATGAAGTCCAGCCCCTGCCCAAAGCAGGATCAGCCCCAACTAAATCATCCTAGCCTGGACTTTGTCAAGCCTTAAAATCCCCTAGGGGTTCCACCACCTCTCTAGGTAATGCATTCTATTGTTTCACCACCCTCTTAGTGAAATAGATTTTCCTAATATCCAACCTAGACCTCCTGCTCTGTAACTTGTGACCATTGCTCCTTGTTCTGCCATCTCTCACTACTGAGAAGAGCTTCTCTAGGGCCCCCCTTCAGGAAGTTGAAGGCTCCTATCAAATTGACCCACCCTCTTCTCTTCGGCAAATTAAATAAACCCCAATCCCTCACCTTCTTGTGGTTCATGTGGTCCAGCCTCCTAACCATTTTGATTGTCTCCCTCTGGACCCTTTCCAATGCATCCACATCCTTTCTAGAGCTATCTGTTGAGTGGTGGCACAGGACTGTGGAGCTGTGAGCATGTTTATGAAGGGCTTACCCTATACTTACCAGGAGATTGACCCATTCAGGGTCGATATTCTGGAGTTCGATTTCACATGTCTGGTAAAGACACACAATTGCTTTCTCTGTGGTTAGCAGTCAACCCCCTGTACTCCTCCTATCGCGTGGAGTAAGGAAGGTCGACAGGAGAAAAGCTCCCCCCGACCTTCCTCCATGAGGACAGACCTTACAGTTGACTGCAGATATATCGATTCTAGCTATGGAATTGCCATAGCTAGAATTGCATAGCTGCAGCCGATTATAAGGTCTAGTGTAGACCAAGCCTAAATTGTTTCGTCACCAGGCACGCGCTCACACATCTCGGGGGAGCAGGAGCACATGGTGAGGTAAAGCCTTGGGGAGATGTGCATGCACTGCAGCTCCTTTAAAATGTGTGTTCTTGGGGGCAGAGGGGGAGAGGAGTGGAAGGATCTGCTGCCTTCACAGGTGTGTGCACAGTTGCAGCGGTGAGGGCCACCTCCATGTCAATCTGCATTTGTCATCAGGGCTGGCTAAGGTTGTGGCCTCAGGTAATGTTTCGAGCTTAACTAGAAGTGGGCAAATATGACACAACCCATAACTGATGCGATGTGTTATTTCCCCATGATCACATGCACGCACACAAGCTATTTTGACCGGGTGCACTTTGTAGGGCCCATTAGGTGATTTTGAACCCTGATTGAATGAAAGTCACTTTTGAAACAGGTTGCACTATCCATCCTTATGATTATGAATTTGAAACATTTACATTTCACCATCTCCATAAACTTCACTGCCAAAACCTAAAGCACTCACTGGAGTGGTCCCAATAAGCAGGGACACAGCCAAAGGGGAGTTTGTTGTAAAAACGCAAAAGAATATTTGGAGACACCACTTGTCATGTTTGCCCAGAACTAATCTGGGGAGTGTCACTGAGCTTTATTTTGCTACCTCTTGTATCCTGGACTGAGAGAACCTACGTGGCTAGTCGGACCAGCAGCCCTCCTCTGCGCTGCACACCCTTGCTGTGCTTGCTCAGCTCAGCATGTCTGGGCCATCTAACGGTAATCGGAACAGGAGCATGTGCAGCAGACTTTTTCTCATCCTCCTGCAACCTCAGATCACTTCCACAGCTAAGCTTTGGCTGGACTCTCCAATTCACATCTACAGAGGTGCTCATTATTTTGTTGCACCTGTTTCCCAGCGCTAAAAGGGACGAATGGGCCCATAGACCAGAATCAGAAAGGGAACAAAACAGCTAAGCTTGTGCTTGCTGTAAGAGCTTTTATACAAAAGTGGATGCTTCAGTCATTTTGGGTAGCACTCCTTCCTATAGGCCTCGAACAAACTGGATGTAGTCCTGCGTGAAACAATGACTAGCCAAATAGCAGTGCAGTTTGCCTTGGCTAACTGATTAAATCAACAAAGCTGGCAGTTGGCACAACAGCGCAGAGGACGTCAAACGACACATTGCTCACCTCGTTCAAAGGCCAGCTCCAAGGCCAGCAAAAAAGTGCAAGGAGGCATTTTGCCAATAACACAATCCAGCGGAGAAGCCAGCACTTTCCTCTGGCAATGCAAATTAGCCATAGAATCCCACGAAAACCTGTACATCTGTCTCCTGAATCAGGGGGATGTACATTTGCTAGAGCGGTGTTTGAGAGCCTTTTCTTTAGCTCAGTGTTTGCATGGCAACATTTAGCAGTGGCATTTTTTGTGGGACTCGGTAATGCAGGATATCTGACAGCAGAGGGCCTGAGTTGATCAAATCACCACCACCACCACTAGCTTTTGAGCAGAGGGCAATGGTTTAGGAAAGATGTTGCTTTTAATCCTGACATTTGCCATCTTTACTGACTGGATGCCTATTAGGCAAGAGCAGGGTAGGTGGTGGAGTATCACTTAGCGGATGACCTTTAATCAGAAGCTGGCACACATTCCAGCGTTGAACACCCCGGCACCTTGAAGGATTTGAAAAGAGGTGCAGGATGCAAATTGTGCAGTGGAATTCCTCATTTGCAGCTCATCTGTTCAGTGCTCACACCCCTACAGGGTCTTTGTAGAGCAGGGGGTGGGTAATACACTTTAGATGGGGAGCCACTCCCAAGATTTTGGTAAGTGATCAAGGGCTCAAGTGGAGGATGTGTGGGGTCTGGGATGGGGTTGCAGAAGGGAGCTCAAGGTAGGGAACCTGGGTGTAGGAAAAGCTGTGGGGTCTGAGTGGGCATTTTGTTGAAGGAAGAGGCGGTGACCTGGGTAGCGTATTGGAGTGCTGGGTCTGGGAGGGGGTCCGGCTGTAGGAGAGGATTCTGACTAGTGTTCCCTCTAAGCTGAGTGCTTGGGCGGCCACCCAGGAGATATTTAAAGCTGCCCAGCTGATTAACTGAGTGCCTACAGCTGGCAGCATGTGTTTCTGCTGGTGGCACATAGCCACACATGCCTGGTTGCACATAATAATTGCTCTGCACAGGGTTGGAGAAAGTTGGAAGGAACACTGATTCTAACCCGGCGGAGAGCTGTAGGAGCAGTTGCAGGGTCTGAGAGGGAGCTGCGACTTGGGGACGAGGGTGTAGCGGGTTTGGGTGGTGACCTGGGGCAAAGGATTGGGGTGCACGGCCTGGGAGCGGGTATGAGTGCAGGAGAGGATTCAGGCCAGTGGGAGGGTTGGAGAGGGAGTTGGAGTGCAGTGCCAAGAGCAGACTGGTTGGGAGGCACTTTCCTAGGCAGCAGAACTCTCAGGCAGGCTTCCCTGACTGCCAGCAGCCCCAGCCCACGGGCCCTTCCCTGTGTCTCTGGGCTGGGAGAGAGGGCTTCCTGCATTGTCCCTGCCCCCAGCAAAATACTTCTGCCTCAGGTGTAATTGTCACCTGCTGGAAATGTTCCCTCAACATGAATGACACTCCCTCCCGCTCATGCGACAACTGGCGCCGTACTGCAGTGTGGACATGAGTGGCGCACAGTGTTAGCAAGCCCTGGTGTGGGGTGCTGACGTGACTTAACATGGTGGGTGTCAGGTGGTGGCGCTGTCAGGGGAGTAGCCTAGTAACTACTGAAGTGATGGCGCGGTATTACTGGGCAAAGCACAAACCCACCAGTGCCATCATGGTATCAGTTCTCCCCATGCTTGGAGCTGTCCCAAAGAACATACCACCTCTCTTCCTTTGCCCCCAGCTTTCTGATGGCCAGTCCACCCTCAGGACTCCCGGATGCTAATTGGTCAGTGAAAGGAGCTCAGGGACAGATGACTTACTATCTGATTTGGCATTAAGGCAGGAACTTGAACATTTGTTGTATCACAGGCAGTGGCAATAGTTTGGCCCACGTTTATAAAGGCACATACCCTACCAGCATTGGTAATAAACTCCATTTTGAGGATGGCCTGATGAAAACAGTTGTCTTCGCACCACCAGCTCCCTTTGCGTTATCATATGGTGGTGGACAGTGAGCGATCAAAGGAAAGAGCCACAAGGGCTCACCTATACCCTATCCCTCTGTGTGAAGGCTGATCTTGCCATATACATGCTTGCCATGACAGCTTTCAGAGAGCTAACCCAGAACACTTTCCATAGGAACATTATTTCCTTGACCGTCATCTTATGCAGCTTAACTTTTGCCTCCTAGTTGCTGGTGCTCTAATTTTCTGTTAAAGCCTAACATGAGATTTCAGATGAGGGGGTTGCAGCTAGGGCGGCTTTCGTGTTGTGCAAAAGCAGTGAGCGTCGGTGTGGAAATTGTGTCAAATGTCCTTATATCAGTCTGTCTGCCGAGTGGGCCCTGGATTTAGAGCATCACTCTGGATGCTTTCTTCCCTCTTTCTGAGAACTTGTTCTGCTTTCAGGGCAAAATCTTCCACTCAGACCTGTACAACAAATGTTCCACTCAGACCTATGGCTGCTCCCCTCTAGCCACTCATGCTGAAGCCAAAGCAGTATATAAGACTCTGCCATGAGCAGCTGAGAAGCTTCCCCATATTACTTCACTGACAGTGTAATGACCTGGATTTTCTTCCTTGCTTCTGAGTAACATTTGCCTGAAGCATGTCATGCCTGCTCTGAGTGACCAGATGCCCTGGTGGGGGTTCCCCCAGCCCCGGGCCTCACCAGCTCAAGGCAACCAGATGCTGTGGTGTCCATTGGAGAAGTGATGCCGGCTCTGTCACTGGTTTGATTTAAGTATAAAACAGTAAAGTTTTAACCAAACAAAAGGAAAAGTTGCACTGGAAAAAAATGGAACCAGATTCAACACTGCTGTACCTCAGTTTTACTCTGTCGTAAATTGTAAACTGGTGGGAGAAGGGGCTGTTGATTTGTTATAGATGCACACAGTGCCTAGCCCTGTGAGCGCTAGGTGTTATTGCAGTACAAATGAAAAATGCTAATAACTTTAGAAGTAAGTGCAGGAGTAGACTGGCACAGTGGTGAATCAGGCTCCATACACTTGAAATCAACCCTGATGCATAGAAAGGAATTAGAAAGGACCATACAAGTAGACTCTGTGTTGTTCCTTAGGGTGTGCCTTTACTTACTGGAAGATTGACCCAGTCAGGACCTAAATGTATCTCCTCCCATAGAAATAAGGGTCAGGTTGATCTTCTGGGGGTTGGATTTAGTGTGCTTAGTGGGAATGGGCTAAACTGAATCATCAGGGCTTGAGAGTTGGCCCTGGTACTTCTCATTCTTGCGAGGAGTAAGGGAAGTTGACAGGAGAGTTTATCCCATCGACCTCGCTTTGTGCAGACAGCCTGATAAATTGATCTTAGGTACGTCGATTCCAGCTATGCAGTTTTCATAGCTGGAGTTGCAAATCTAAGATTGCCTGTGGGGTCTAGTGCGGATCTGCCCTTATTTGTAAGGGTTAGGGCAAGTATGGGCAAACAAATAACAGAAGGATGAGACTGTGTCCTAGTGTGAGCCAAGAGACAGGAGGTGGATACAGACTGAGAGGCGGGAAGCACAGGAAACAAGGAGGTGACGCTGGCTGCCATGGTAGGTGTGGTCTGAGCACTCTACCTCTAAGGAGAGTTTTGGAGGGGAACTCTGCCTGGGTTTGCAGGTATGTAGAGGCTGCATGAGCAAGAGAGAGGGAGAAAGTACAAAGGGGCTTGTTTGAAAATTTAACGAGTGGGCAGTGAAGGGTGGCAGGATCCAGCACGGCCACAGTGGCTTAGAGAGGATGGGTTGGGTGGGGTTCGGCCATTCAGGCCTTTGGTTATAACAATGATTTCATGAAAAGTGTATCTGTGTGTAATCCATGAGCCAGGCTGTGATCATCGTCTTTTCCCCCATCAGCCTGGGGAGGTGTAATGCCAATGGGAGGAGGAGCAGCTGCAGCCATGCTGATCTGTACCTGGCTGTCATGTTTTGTTGGAAAACATCCCAAACCTGTAATGTTAGTGAAGAGCATCATTCAGAGTGCAGATCCACATGGAATGGAGCCTGAGTGGTACCTTAAACAATGAGTTTTCTTGGGTACTCTCCTAAACCTGAAAGGGGAGTGCTGGGCACATTGTCCAACTATCTGACTGATACACGTTGTCCCCTGCTTTTGCAGGGACCTAAGACAGCTTCCAACAGTCGCATACCTGGGCTATCGGACGTTCAGAGGCACCTTTGAAACACTGGGCCTGGTCAGTTGTCTCCTTTGCTCCGCACCCTGTTGGCAGACCTGGCCTATAGCATTGCATTTAAGCACTGGGATGAGTAGGGCTGTGGAGCCGCAGTTTGGACATTGCTGTGATATTATTCCTGCTTTCATTTCCTACTGCGGTCTGCACCGGGAGACTGCAGTGCCGAGAGAGGAGAAATTTATAGGGTACTTTCCTTGAGAGTTCACTATTCACACTCTGCCTTGTTTTTAATCTCAGGGCCTGGCTTCGCCTGTTTGACTCATGACAGGGACCATAACTTTAGTAACAGCAGCAGCAAAGAAAAGCATCCCACTCTGGCTGGGCTATGTGCACAGCCAAGGAGAAGCCTTTCGCTCATGCAGGTGACGTGAGGGGTAAGCAAAGGGGGCCATATACAACCCATCACCCCCCTGCACTCACCATGAGTGCTGCCCAGTTTCCACTGAATACAGGAGCAGTCCCACCCCTCCCACAGTGGTGCGGCCCAAATGCGCTCTCCCTAGGCTGCACCACTCCAGGGGAGGGGAATGCTCCCGCACCCACTGGAAGTGGCATAACTCTTCTGTGGGAAGAGGTGAGTGTGGGCAGAGCAGGGGATGGGGAGAGAGCGGGCATGGGCAGGGAAGGGGTGGGGCATGGGTGGGGAAGGGAAAGGGAAGGGCATGGGTGGAGCAGAAGTGGGGCAGGAGCTCTTGCACAGTGTTGTTTCCCCCCCCCCCCCCGCAATTGCCCCACTGGTTGCCTCTGTCCACTCCGACATTTCCTTCTCCCTGACTCTTCCTGAAATGCGTAAATACTCGTACTGCAGGCAGCTCTGCACCACAAAAGAAATTCTACCTAAGTTACGCAACTCGAGCTAGGAGACTTGCGTGGCTGGAGTCAACGTACCTTATGTTGAATTCTGGCGTAGCCCCGCTGTGGGAGGTGCATAGGAAAACTCTCCCTTTGGTTTCTCTTACTCCAGCCAACAGCTGATTCGCTTTTGTACATGATCTGCTAGGGATGGGCTAAATCAAACTCACAGGGCGCCCCCATTGACTGAAGTACTCCTTGCGACTGTGGTTGACGAGGATACCCTGTGAGTCTGATTTCGCGCGTGCCTACCAGATGTGCCAAATTGAACTCTGGAAGATCGACGTCTGCAGTGTTCATCTTCCGCTCAGTGAAGACACACCCTAGGTTCCTGCCCGAGCATATGACCCTTGTCGTCTTGTGTCCTGTGGAGAACACGCCACTCATTAGTGGCATGAAAAACCCTGTGTGCTGGTTTGTCAGAAGAATGTAGGCTCTCTTGCTGTAATATGATGATGCTATAATATTAGATTTATGTCCAGTTCAGTATTTCCATTAGGGATGAGCTGACTTGTCTCACTCCCTTTAAAGAATCACTGAGAGAGAAAAGACAAAAAATCCCAACCTGCTCTGGCTGTTGCTGTTATTAAGAAGCACAGTTTTTAATTACAACCCCCTTTTAAATTGTTTTTTAAACCAGTGCATGAATCAGAACTATTTGTTTAAGGGAAAACAAACAAACAATACCAAAACTTAAAAAGGGATGTTGTGTTGAGACTTAGATGAGTGAATTAGGGGTACAATGATCATTGTGATGCTGGTGTGTTTTCTCAACAGACACAAGGCCATAAACAAGATTGTTGATGCAGGCAGGCTGCTGCATGAGCAGAAGTGAAAATATTCCATGCTACTTTTGACTAGGATACTTAAGGTGTTTGCCAAATTCTCTTCTAGCTCTTTGATGATTTTCAATATTAAAATTAACCTTTTGTGAACCTTGGCAATATTGAGTTGGCAGTGGCAAGTCCTGATGTGTGATGAGAAACGGTCACAAAACTCACTCAGAATAAGACCAGAGTAGTAGGGTGGTATTTTCATTGACTTAAACTGCTCTCCCGCAAGGAAACGGGTTTTACCTCTGAATTCAATGTGCCAGATTCTTAACGCACACTAGAGTCTATTTAAGGTATGTTTATACCGGAAACACATGTGGGTTCATAACTCAGGTTACCTACTTCAGGTTAATTAGCAATGAAGGTAAATCAGCTACTAACTTGGATCTTCAACCAAAGACAAATCTATTTCAAACCCAGGTTGCCGTGTAAGCTTTAACTTGAGCTGCTACCTCAAGTTAAAAGCTGTATTGCGTTGCCTTCGTTGCTGCTGCTGTGTTAGTTAAGGTGTGTAAGCTCCCTTGAGATAGGAACACCTCTTTTTTGTGGGGTAGACATACCGAGACAGTCCTGGCAGTGGAAACAATGCACAGCGGGTATATCTGCATTGCAGATGGGAGTGAGACTCCTAGCCTGAGTAGACAGATTTACAGTAGCAGGGCTTGACGTTTGTTGGGAGACCAATTCAGCACCACACAGACAATCCAGGAAGTTTTTGTAGAATGTTGGGGATAACTTCCTGCTACAAGTGCTGAAGAAATCAACCAGGGCCCGCGTGCCACTTGACCTCCTGCTCACGAACAGGGAAGAACTAGTAGGAGAAAGGTGGGTGGCAACCTGGGATGTAGTGATCATGAGATGGTGGATTTCAGAATCCTGGCAAAAGGAAGGAAGGTGAGCAGTAAAATACAGATCCTTGACTTCAGAAGAGCAGACTTCGACTGCCTCAGAAAACTGGTGGGCAGGATCCCTGGGGAAGCTAATATGAAGGGGAAAGGAGTTCAGGAGAACTGGCAATATTTTAAAGAAGGCATATTAAAGGCACAGGAACAAACAATCTCGATGTGCAGTAAGAAAAGCAAACATAGTAGGCAACCAGCTTGTCTTACCAGGGAAACCCTTGGCAAGCTTAAATGCAAAGGGTGCATATAAGAAGTGGAAACTTGGACAGATGACGAACTAGGAATATAAATATATTGTTGGAGAATGCCAGGGACCAATCAGGAAGGCAAAAGTACAATTGGAACTGCAGCTAGCAAGGGATGTGAAGGATAACAAGAAGGGTTTTTACAGACATGTTAACAAAAAGGGGCTGATCTCGGAGGATGTGGATTGTTGGATGAGGGAGATAACCTGGTGACAGGTGATGTGGAAAAAGCTCAAGTACTCAGTGCTTTTTTTTTGTTTGTGTATCTGTCTTCATGGACAAGTCAGCTCCCAGACTACTGCATTAGGCAATGCAGTATGGGAAGAAGGTGGGCAGTCCTCAGTGGGGAAAGAACGGGTTAATGGCTGTTTAGAAAAACTAGACATACACAAATCCATGGATCTGGATTTATGCATCTAAGGGTACTGAGGGAATTGGCAAATGTCATTGCAGACCCTTTGGCCATTATCTTTGAAAACTCATGGAGACCAGGAGAGGTCCCAGATGACTGGAAAAAGCAAATGTAGTGCCCATCTTTAAAAAAGGGAAAGACAGACAACCTAGGGGACTATAGACTGGTCAACCTTACGTCAATCCCTGGAAAAATCATGAAGGGGCTCCTCAAGGAATCCATTCTGAAGCATTTGGAAGAGGGGAAAGTGATGACGAGTAGTCAACATGGATTTATGAATGGCAAGTTATGCCTGACCAATCCGATTAGCTTCTATGACGAGGTAACTAGCTCTGTGGACAAGGAGAAGTCAATGGATGTGATACACCTTGACTTTCAAAAAGCTTTTGTTACAGTCTTCCACAGTATTTTTGCCCATAAATTAAGTAAGTATGGATTGGATAAATTGACTCTAAGGTGGATAGAAAGCTGGCTAGATGGTTGGGCCCAACGGGTAGCAGTCACTGGCTCCAGGTCTGGCTGTGGATCGGTTTCAAGTGAAGTGCCCTGAGTAAATTGCATAAGCTTTCTGTAGGTCTGAATAATTGGGATAATAATGCTTTCCTATTCACAGGCTGCTGGTATCTTACTAATCTGTTTTGTTAAGTGTTTTGAGACCCTCTGGTGAAAGATGTTGTACAAGCACAAGGCACGAAGATAAAATGTGTTGTTATTAATTTGCACCACAAACTAAACTGGCTTGGGCTTGGCCACTTTTGAGGTGCTGTTCTCTCATCTCCATATTTTCCTTTGATCTTCTTCCTGACCAGCAATCCCTTTCCCAGGCCACCTTTTAATCAGCTCATGGTCAGGTTATGCTCTTGGTTTCTGTTTCCCTTGGAATCGCTTTATTTGCCCATGTTGCTCTCAATTAAGAGCAGCTAGTAAATTTGTCCAGCTTTTCCTTGTTACCTCATTTTTTCAAATTCATGCTCAGCTGAAGAAATTAATTGCTGAATGGGAAGTCAGGGGCCCAAATTATTCCTTAATGAATGCTGATTTCATATCAGCTTTGTCCAGACAGTGCAGCCTGTACATCTCTCTGAATGGAAACTGATGGAGCATTTAGACTTCTGTCAGGGAAAACCTGTGAACCTATTATGTATAGAGCCACGCAACACAAACCTTTTAACGGGGCGGGGCACATAGTGGGTTAGCATCTCTAAACCTTTCCTGACCACCTGCCAGGAGTCTGATTTGCCTTAATAATAATATAGGGAGCTACACATTTCATTGAACTGGAAGGGACCTTGGGAGGTTATTGAGACCAGTGCCTGGCACTCTTAGCAGGACCAAGCACTACCCCAACAGATTTTTTTTTTTAATCTATTTGCCCCAGATCCCTAAATGGTCTCCTCAAGGACTGAGCTCACAAGACTTGGTTTAATAGACCAATGCTCAAACCACTGATCTAACCCTCCACACTTGTACACCCTCAGGTTACACCTCACTTAAAAACTACTTGATTACAAAATCAGACATAAATATACAAGTGTCACAGCACACTGTTACTGACAAACTACTTCCTTTCTCATTTTGAATTATAAAATTCAAGTGGAATAGTAGTAGTAGGCATCCTTCAGTCTGCATAGACTATGGATCGCTCCCTTTAAAGTTTCAATTGAGGACTTCATTTACAGCGTCTATTGTGACTATAAAGACCCACATGAGAGTGACAGTCCTTGCTGCATCTCTTGCAGATGTAGTGGGTGTCTGGCAAGTCCTTAGTGTGTTTTCTGTGTGCTCGCTTCTCCTCTGCTAGCTGTCTGATCTTCAACTCGCCCTTCTGAAGGCCCTTGTGTAACCCCTGCCTCCATCTGCTGCGGTCGTCTGCTAGTTCTTCCCAGTTGTCCAGCTCGACGTCTACCTCTCTGAGGTCTCTGAATATAAATCCTGTACTTACATGTCGGTGTATAGGACACAGCGCCATATAAAGAAGTCATGGGCTGTATGACATTTTAGTTTGTACTGACTTTGCTAGTGGTTCTCATGTGGTTTCTAGGAAAACTAGGCAAATACCTAGATGAGTTGACTTACCCTGGAAGATCTCTGCATCCCCCAGGTGTATGTGTACTCAATAAAGTCTGACATGAGACAGTAATTGTTGGTACAGTAGCTCCCAAGAGCCTCGGGCCACGAGAAAGCTCTGTAATGTAACTGCTGCTGCTGTTGGGAAAGAGTGTGAGGTGTTCTCACAGTGGCCAAAGACTGGGCTGCTGGGCTGCAGGCAAATCGGGGAACTGCTGACAGCAGACTCTGGGTTCTATGGTCTATGATGTTTCAGTAAATTGCCACAGACAAGCTCTCTATGACTCAATGGGAAGGAGCCACATTTTCAACAAGCCAAGAGTTCACCCTTTTGAAACCCAGGCTAGTAAGCTGGAACTGAGCTCCTCCGGAAAGTCTGGCCCCAATAGCTGTAACTGGGAACCATTTCCATGTTGTTTCCTGTCTACTGTACTCTTACATCTTAGGCGGCAGCTGCCATTTTGTGGAGCAGCGCTTACACAGAACATCACTTTGCGTGCTGTCAGTTTCCTGTGGAGACGTTACTTTTGTTGTTTTTCCCTTCTGCTACAATAAGTCATTCGGGCTGAAAATCTTTGGTGGCGGTTTGTGCATGGAAAAAGTGTAACTCAATTAACAAATGCATTTGCTATCTGTTTCTTTGGATCCTATCTCCACAAGTTCTGCATCTGGTAGGGTACTTAATGCTCTGTTAGCGTACGCAGTATATTAACAATTACCAACAGAAATGCAAATGCCGTGAGCCATGGAAGATCTGTCATCCAATTAAGGTAGTTCCCATTTATGCACACTGCCCCAGCAGCTGCACTTTAACAAGCAGCGCAGCAAAATGAAGACAACCGGCAAAGAGAGGAGAATCGGGTTTTGATGAGAATATCTGCAGAGCTAATGTGTTGGCAGTGCAGCTGATCAGGTGTCATTGCTGGAGATAAATGATTGACAGCAGATCTATTAGCCATGTGCCTTCTATCTGCTTTCCACAAACACAGAGCCAGACAACAGCCCACTTTCTGGAATGCTGAACCAGACCCAAAGGGACATTTGTGAGATGCGAGTCCTAAGAGCGGGGAAGGTGCAAATACATTTGTGGTTGCCTTTTTAAGACCCTGTAGCCAGCTGGAGTCTCAAGTCTAGCACTGCTGGAACTGTCTGTCTCACAAAATGAGATAGGGCAACATGAGGACAGAAATATTACAGCTTCTGCTCCTTCCCCACATCATAAGGTGACCATCCGTCCTGTATTGGGCAGGACGGTCCCATATCTAGGGTGCCAAAAAGATGTCCCTCCTTACGTTTTAAAAGGGATGAATTGTCCTGTGTTAAGGCCCTGTGGGGGTGGGAGCACTGTGGCTGCCATTTTCCCAGGGCTCCAGAGCAGAGAGAGTCTGCTGACACCACTTGCCTGGGGCTGTGGGGCTGGGAGCACCTGTGGCTGCTCCTTCCCCAGGGCTGGGGGAGAGGGGAGTGCTGGCTCCCTGGGGCTTGGTGTAGCTGGAAGGAGCTGCCCCTCCCTCCCCATAGCTCCCTGTCCCGTATTTGCCCTACCACATCAGGACAGTCAGGGTGTGTGTGTGTTTATAGCTGGCTCCAGCAGGTGAGAGAACTTATGAAAAGGGGGGCAGAAATCCTAATCCAATCCAGGAAAAAGACTGTTCTTAACACAGGCTAAGTAACTTAAGGAAAAGATCTAGTGAAGACAAGGCAGACTGCTGTTTTCACATGTTAGCAGATCACCATGATATACCAAACCTTAAACTCTCTCTAACTCAACCTGCTCACTCACGTGAGAACAATGAATGACCTTTATTTAGGGCTTGTCTATACTTGGAAATGCACCCAAATAGCTTTTACTTGATGCATTCCCCTTGGGGAGTTCTGAAGTGGATTATGAGGGACCTACCTAGGCCAGGACTGCAGAGAGGGTAGAGTCTCAGAGAGGTAGCCAGGTTAGTCTGTATCTTCACAAAACAAAAAAGCACTACTGTAGCATCTTAAAGACTAACAATATTATTTATTAGGTTACGAGCTTTTGTGAGACAGACCCAATTCTTGGAAGGGGTGACCCACAGGCAGCAACTAGGGAACAAACAAGACCCATATGGCCTGGGCATCTCTGGAGTGGAGAGTGGCAGCTATGCCTAGTGGTTAGATGGGAGGTCAAGTCACTTTAGGAGAGAGAAACCCATGCTGGGAAATTTCACTGGGAGACAGCATCAGGGCAAGGGGTGAGGATTTCCAAGCCTTTAAATGCTGTACCTCTCATGGGGGCTTATAAATTACAAGCTCTGAAAATCCTGTTCACAGAATGGGGTGTTAGAATGTAGGGTTGTTGCATACAGACTGGGGGCAGTTTGGAAGCTTTGGCAATGGGTTTGGCATAGTGTGTATAGCCGTTAGAAGGTGTGCTGTGCTGTAATGAATACAGTGAGGTATTGAAAGATATCAGGTATGGAATAATATATTATTTTGCTTTGAAAGCTAAGAGTTTATCTGTTGTAAATCCACTGACTCCAGTGAAATTAAATGTGGGGGGCGGGGGGAGAGGGGGAACTGGCCTGGTAGATTTCATTCTCCTCTTATACTGCCGCAAAAATATCAAATGGCTTACAGTGGTCCAGAACCCAGCCCCAGGGCTCCTCCTCACTTCCAGCCTCCAATCCTGACTCCTGCCCTCACTCTCAGCCCTGATTTCCAGCAGCTCACTGATACCCTAGGTCTTCTGCACATTCCTCCTGCCTGTCTCCCACTACCAGCCCACACTCTGAAGGACAGCAAGATGAGGTATATATTTTGAATCTTTTGTAGGTGTATATTTTGAATTTTTACCTAGGCAGTCTTCAAAGTTTTACTTTTAATTACACACACACCCACATCTCCTGGAACTGGGAGGGATCTTTGGAGGTCATCTAGTCCAGTCCCTGCCCTCTTGGCAGGGCCAAGAACCATCCCTGATATCCATTTGCCCTAATCCCTAAATGGCCTCCTCAAGGATTGAGCTTGCAACCCTGGGTATAGCAGGCCACTGCTCAAATCACTGAGCTATCCCTCCCCCAAGCATTGGCCTGCTAAACCCAGGGTTGCAAGTTCAATCCTTGAGGAGGCCATTTAGGGATTGGGACAAATGGATATCAGGGATGGTGCTTGGCCCTGCCAAGAGGGCAGGGACTGGACTAGATGACCTCCAGAGGTCACTTCCAGTTCGAGGAGATGTGGGTGTGTGTGTAATTAATACTAAAACTTTGAAGACTGTTTAAAAAAAAAAACTAGGCATATATCTTTTAAATGGGTACTCAGTCAACTTGATGTTATTTTGAATGTTTGTACTGTGTAGTTCTCATGGATTGCCATTGAGGTCACTTAACTCCAAACAATTTAGCAGGTGTCCCATATTTCACATAGGGCAATACAGTCACCCTAGGATTAAGCAAAATCAGGAAATGGTGCTGTTGTTCCAACACAAAAACATTGACAGGGTTTATACCAGGAGGGGGGAGCCTTTTTTGGGTCAGGCTGCACTGACCCACAGAAATAAGCCAGTTGGAGACCACATAAAAAGGAGAAGCAATCCTTCCATTGCGGAAGAAGCCCTGACTGAGATGTCTCACTCCCCACACCAGCATTGTAGATGTGTGTGGGGTGGGGTGGGGGTGTGAGCGTGCAGAAGTGGAGACTTAAGTTCAGGGCTTCCCTTAGGCCAGATTAACTCTTCTGGGGGCCCTGGGCGGGACCAAAATTAGGGGTTGAGGATTCAGTGTGGTAAGGGCCTGGGAAGCAGTGCACAGGAGCTGTGTGTGGGGGGCGGTGGGTCTGGGTGAGGTGGAGGGGCACTTAGCTCTGCACATCGCCACTGCTGCCCCCTCCCCCAGCTGGGGAAAGGGCAGCAGAGAAACACTCTCCTGAGCAGCTTTTCTCCCCGCCTCTCCTACGCACCGTCCTCCCGTTGCTGTGGGGGCCGTGCCTGAGAGAGGCAGGGGGAAAAGCTGCTCCAGGGAGCCAGGAGCTGCCGTTCCCTCAGCCAGGGGAAAGAAGAGTAGGAGCCGTGGCACAGGCAGTGGCACCACCGTGGCTTCCTGTCCCTGCCAGGGGGAGCCTCTGGGCTTGAGCCAGCCCAAGCCTGCCTGATCAGGCCTTTGGGGCTCCCCAGGTCCCACCCCGCCCCAGGCCGCACGCTGGGGAAGGGAGCCCTGAGCCTTGGGGGCTATATCCAGGCAAGCCGCGGTCCAGATCCGGACTGCGCCAGCCCTGGATACAGACAGAATTACTGGGGGTATTTAGGTGTAGAGAAGCCCTCTGTCAGCTCAGCTGAGGGACACAATTTTTTCCCTAGTGAAGATAGGAGCCAGGCTCTCTGAATGAGATATGGAAAAAGAAACCCATGCAGTCCGGACCCTGGCTAGTCACCCTTTTTGTGCGCTCTCCTCTCCCTTCCCTTCACGGTCACAGCGCCAAAGGCAGCTGGCTGGCTTTCGCGACAACATAAATCTGCCAGCAGTTCCTTTGATGCTTGCAGAAGGTGAGGACTGAGGCTATCATTGCGGTGAGAGCACCGCAGGAAATCCTGATAGTCTGATAGGGGCTCACGTCATGCAGGAAATCTCTCTGCTTGGCGACAGGATGATTTGTTTGCAGGTGGAAGAAGCACGCCATGCCTCTATTTTATATCAGCATTAATTTGCTCTTAGCTGCCCTCTGCAAAGCAGCAGTATGGAGTGTGCCACAGATACAAACATGGCATTACTGCATTCGGTTTATGCATGTTGCATTGATTATTTGTAGCCTAAAACCCTCAGCTCAGATTTGGGCTCCATTGTGCTAGGGGTGGGACACACCCAAAAGAGAAGGTCCTGGCCCTGAATATTCACAATCAAAATAGACAAGACAGACAAAGGGTGTAAGGATGACTTACTCCTGGTCACATGGCACATCAATGATGGAGCCAGGAACTGAAGTGTTGTGTCCTATGCAATAGCCTATACCCCATTTGTCCTTTATAATAAACGGGGTACACTGCCCATGTTCATGACAAGTGGGGTGGGGAGTTTATTGTACTGTTGCACAAAGAACCAGTAGCTCAGTCTTCTTGTCCCTCTGAGAAGCATCCAGGGCTTCCCACTAGCCTTGAGTCGGGTTTTGGAAGATGCTTGTATGCTTTGGGGAAGGCAAAGCAAGTCTCCTTATCGTCTGTGCAGGAAATGTCCCAAGGGCTCCAGTGCCCATGGATGTCTGGGTGACAGACCTTTGGCCTAGGGAGGCAGGAGGTAGCCCAAAAATAGTCCAGCCTTTGTTTTGCTTCGGAGAATAGAGATGCCCTTTAAGTTACTCTTAGGCAAGCTAGGGACTGTGGGTGGTAGGTGAAGCTGTCCCTGCTCCAGCCCCACACTACCCAGGCCTCACCCACTCCCCACTGTTCCCCTCATGTCTTTCCTTTCCCCTCCCTGCTTGCTCTTTTCCAGCCAAATCCCTGAACCCAAATCAAATAAATGATATGGAAAAAAAACTCCCAATCATCTGCATTTTAATTATAAAGAAACCGGATCATGTTTTCTGCTGCATTCTAGATGGTGAGGACTGCCCGTGAAAAAGGTACTGATTTAAATGCACTAAATCTAGGAATAAAAAAATGTCAGTCATAGGCTTCACAGATCCTGAAGTCTGTCAGAGATTTATATGGAAAAACTTTGGTGTAAGGGCAAATCAGCTCTTCCACTGAATATAGCATTAAATATTATGGAATACGCAATGTCGTCTTTCTGTTTTACATTTTCTTTATCAGTATTTCTAAGTTGATTTTATATTTTAAATGTACTCATAAGCCTTCATAAAGTAATCATTCCAGATCGCTACATCTTTAACTCACTGGAACAAAGCCATTAAAAATAATCAATCACAGAGGTTTAGTGTGTTCATAACCATGTTCATTGCTTTAGAAAAAAGGAACCCTAATTTCCTTTGTGTCGTCTTCATAATAGATAGTTATGAAATTTCACCAACTTTAAAAATATGTTGCTGAATATTTTGAGGCATAACAAAAGACTTGATATCTTACTAAGGTACTGATTTTGCTGGAGGATTTGCTTAAAACTTAGGGTATGCCCACATTACGTGGAAGATCCAGTCAGGATTGATTTTCTGGGCTTTGATTTCACATGCCTGGTAGAGATGCATGAAATTGAACTATCTGCAGTTGGCAGGTGACCCTTGTACTCCTCAATATCGCCAGGAGTAGGACGGCCAGGTAAGTCAATTGCAGATAAGTCAATTCTAGCTACACAATTGCTGTAGCTAGAATTGTGTATGTACAGTTGACTTACCTGCCTAGTGTAGCCTGCCTTTAGTTAATCGAATAGAAGTAAATAAATGGAAACTATCTGGACGAAAAGGGGTGTTGCCCCTTTAAAGGCGCTCCTAGTGGGGCTAGGGTAAATGCGTAGGGAGAAAGTATAAAAAGCTTGTTTCCATAGTCTCCTTTCTTTTCTGCCCATCCCTGTAAATTTAATCTATCTACTAAATTTAGAAACTTTGTGTCTGTCTATCCATCCGTGAGTCTGTTTGTTCAAGAACTCCTCCTAAAAGGTAAGAGCTGGGATCGCCATGTTTGGTATGCATCTTCCTCTATTGTAACTTAAAGCACAGTCAGGGTTTGGTTGTGCCAGGACAATGGGCTGTGCCTGGAATGTGATTATTTCTCATAAAATGGAAAGGGAGGGGCCTGATAGGAGGGACAGTTATAAAGCAGGAATATCACAATGGGGCAGCAAGTGGACGGAGATGGGCACACGGACAGCTATAGCCCCATTGGTCATCAGGGAGTAGGGGTGGAGAAAGGGACAGTTATTTACTATATATTTCAGAGAGTTTGTCTTTGTGTTGGTATGTTCATCCCCCGGCCAGGGAGTATGTGCCCTTCCCTCAGTCATGCCCACTGAAGTGGCCATGGACAGGTGTTTATCAACTGGCCTAAGCTGCTGTGGTGAGAGAGGGCTGGGGTTGTCCTCTGTCTCCAGGCCAGCTTGCACCCTGTTAACCCTTATCTCCAATCCCACTCCAGAACAGTGATTTAAATGAAGAAAAAACAGTGCAGAGGAAATCTAGTAGTAATTACAACTAGCGTGTACTTTAGGTAAAGGTGACCTTCTGAAGGGTTTATTTAAAAAACTCTGTCTGAAGCTACAAGCATTTAAGGCTAAGGATGAACACTCAGATTGTGCATCTAAATATCTATGCAAGGATTTTTGGATATGTGATTTTTATAAACTTCAGCAATGTACTAATGAAATATTTAAAGCAAATTTTAACCTAAAGTCCTGTAGCCTAACAGGCTCTGAGTAATGCACAACTGTTTTTCAGCAAATTCAAAAACTGACAGTATATAAATGTGGGGGTTGGCAAATGCCTGCTAAATGACTTCATTACCACTTGAATAGCTCTTCAACAACATGCAAGCACTCCTGCAGCTCCTTAGAGGCCGATACGTTTATTTAGGAGGTAACGAGCTTTCGTGGGTAAGACCAACTTCTTCAGCCCAAATCTGAAGAAGTGGGTCTTACCCACAAAGCTCAGTACCTAATAAATAAATTTGTTAGTCTTTAAGGTGCTACAGGACTGCTGGTTTTCTGTGAAGCTACAGACTAACATGGCTACCCCGTGAGACTCTTCAACACTATGAATGTTCTGCTAATCACATTGAACTAGAAGGGACCTTGGAAGGTCATCAAGTCCAGTCCCCTGCGCTCTTGAAAGGGCCAAGCACCATCCCTGCCTTCTATTTGCCCCTTGAGGGCCTCCTCAAGGACTGAGCTCAGAACCTTGGGTTTAGCAGGCCAATGCTCAAACCACTGAGCTATCCCTCTAATAGGTCTGGTAGGTTGGAAGGCTTTTTTACATTTAAGTTACAAGATCAAAAACTCACCAGGTAGCAGCCACCTGTGGGAACCTGCAGGAGGGGTCATAATCAGTGTTCCCTGTAAGCAGAGCACTTAGGTGGCCACCCAGGAGAGATTCATGGGTTGTCCAGCTGATTAGCAGAGCGCCGACATCTGGCCGCAGCTGGCAACGTGTGTTTCTATTGACGCTGCACATCTGCACATACCTTGGTGCACATAGCAAAAATTATTCTGCACATGGATTGAAAAAGTTAGAGGGAATACTGCTCAGAACAGGGATAGGAAGAGGAGGAGGGGGAATGGGTCTAAGATCCAGGAAAAGGCGTCTTCCCTTGCCTCTTATACCCACTGCCCATGCTAGGAAACTTTGAGCTCATCTTTGGAGTGTTCCTTTATTTCTTTTTGGTTACATCCTGCTGCATGTGTCTGTACGAGTCTGTATTTGTGTGACTTGTGACTGTATAGGTACAAACACATGTATGTGTCTGTGTGGGAGAGTGCGTTTCCTGTTCTAGGGAGTGGAGCGGCGGCCTCGGGCAATGACTGTGCTGAGTAAACATTACAGCAGCATTTGGTCCTGTGCTGGACTGACTATAACTCTATGGGTGCTTGTCTTGTAACGGGAAGAAAGGAGAAGGAGGCTGGCTTTGGATACTGACATTCTATAAGAAACCAGAGTGAAAACATTTTGACACAGACCATATCCCTTCTGTTTCTCTGCTATGGAGCTTGTATATCACTCTATCTGTCCCTGAAGGCGGTATTGACCCAAGCCTTGTTAGAATACTGGAGAGGCTGGAATCCTATCACAGCTACATGGGCCTGCTCCACAGTCTAAGAGGTGGGAAGGGCTGGCCAGCGCAAATGCCTGTCTGCCCTAATGGCTCTCCTATGGAAGGCTGTTTTGTAATTTGTACTGTGAGGTTGCTGGGTAAAATTATGAGGAGAATGGGCCTACGAAGCCAACAGGGTGAGAATGGCTATACCTCTTGGTCTGTCCCAGAAGGTGCAGTGTCTTTGTTTTTTCCAGTGCCTGGCTGAAATAGTGACTCAGGTGTGGTCTACATTAGGAAGGTAGGTCAACTGCAGGTATGCAGTTCTAGCTAGGGCAATTGCATAGCTAGAATGGACTTATCAGTAACCAACTTACCTGGCTGTCCTCACTAAGGAAGGTCAACAGGGGAGTTTCTCTCATTGACCTCCCTTACTTCTCACAATAATGAGTAGTACAGAGGTCGACTGCTGACCCGTGATCAGTTGATTTCATGCATTCTTATCAGGCACACAAAATCAAACCACAGAAGATTGACCCTCAGCAGATTGATCTTCCAGGTAATGTAGACATGGCCTCAGAGGAGAAGGAGCTGGATATAAATAAATCTGGATAAGACAATGGTGATGCTAGTGGGTTGGGAGTCAGATGCTGAGGGCCTGGTGGGTATTAGGCCTTGTTATTGAGGGGTCTTATCTAGTTTTACCCAAAAGATTCAAAATTGGGGGTGATTTTGCACCTTCTTCTACAGGTGGAGTGAAGGAGATGTTGAAGGACCTTTCTTTTAATGCATGGTTAGATGTTTGAGGTTTTTTTTTTAATCTGCTATCTGCACCTTTGTACCATGCGACATATCTTTCTGATAAGTAGGTTACATTACTGCAGCATGTTCTGCCTGGGGCTATAAAGACCACTCTGAAATAGCTAGAGTGGAATGCAGCTGCCTGTGTCTTAGGCAGTATTTAACCTAGGGAAAATGTCACGCCAGTCTTCCACCAGTGATGCTTGCAGCCTTTTCATTTAATAGCTTTTGACTTTTACCCATGGCAATTTTCCTATTGCATTTTACCTTCAGGTGTGTCAAGGAGTCTATTAATTTCTATTAGGAATTCTCCTAAAAAGTATTTCATTCCATTTCTAAGTTTAGTTTAGCCTGTGAGAGAAGTACAGGCTTATTAGTAAGTCTCCCATCCTGTTAACAGGTTATCATTTAGGGCTGTATTGTATATGCACAGTTAACCTTACCTTCTAAGCACTTAGGTATAAATCATCTTATACTATATTAATTATTTCACACAGAAGGGTAAGACATAAATTACAACCCAATGGGTTATAATTGCCTGTTCTTAACACATGTGCCTTGTTACTAATTATCCTTATTCCACAAAGCTGCTTAGAAATGTTTAATTGTAGCTTGCAAGCACTAAAAGTATGGAGGAACAAGAGTAGTCTGTTCACCAATGTGCTACTTTCACAGTGAAACCCTATCAGATCAGCTTGGGAATAGGGTGGGGCAGGGCATAGTTAGCATCAGTTTGGTATCCTGCCTTGGTAGCACTGAGGTTTGATGTAAGTCTGGGCTTGGGAGAGAAGCTTTCCCTAAGAACTCTGCAGGAGCTGTGTATGGAAGCTAATATTTAATGTTCAACTTTTCAGACCAGAGGATTATAACCAAAGTGTCCAGTTCCAGGAAGCTCCATTAGAATCCTTCACCTGGACTCTCTTGGTGTTTAAGTGGCCTCTGACAATTTCTATTAATCTGCAATGATTTAATTTTAAGAACCAGTTGGTCCTGAAATCAGTAACTAACAGATGTTCTGCTCCAGTTGCAGCTGGAGCTAGGAGGAACCATCTGACTTAGCTGGAATTGCAACTGGGGAGGCATCCTAAATATCTAAAGTGACCAACCATCCAGTATTTGGTGGGACGGTCCCGTATTTGGGACGCCATAAAGATGTCCCAACTTATTTTTTAAAAAGGATGAATTGTCCCTTATTTAGGCCTTTGGGGGCTGGGTGGGGGCGGGAGTGCCCGTGGCCACCGTTCTCCCAGGGCTCTGCGCCAGGAGCTCCTGCAGGCCGCCACTGTCCTGGGGCTTCACACTGGGAGCTCCCACAGGTTGCTGATCTCCCCGGGCTTCACGCCAGGAGCTCCTATGGGCTGCCGCTCTCCCGGGGCTGTGGGTGGGGAGCGCCCATGGCTGCTGCTTCCCCAGGGCTGGGGGGGCAGAAAGCATGGGCTCCAGGGGACTTGGTGCAGTCCAGAGGAGTTGCCCTTCCCCCGCATCTCACTGTCCCGTATTTGGAACATGGAGATATGGTCGCCTTATAAGTATTTCCTTGGCCCTCTTTCCTAAGCTTAAAACCCTAATGCTTGCTTGCGATGCCTGTGCATCTCTTAGTCTTAAATGTTCAGCAGTGGCATAGGTCCAGCATCCCTCAATCGCTTTTCTCCTTTCCTTCGTCCCTTCTGGATCTTACTTTGTTACCATGTTGTGTCTGTCACACTAGTTGCTACCCAAGAGGAAGATAACTATCAATCCCAAGCACAGGACCTTACTCTTCAATTAGAAATAGGGGGTGAAGTCAGAACATGCCCTCTGTACTCAATGTCTTGCTAGGCCGCCCCGGCCCCTCTCCTTTCTGAAAATGTCAGAGAGAGAAATGTTCTCTCCCTTTGTACATGGGTAAAGCCAGTGGACCCTGGTTGATGGAAGAGGGGATTAAACCTGCCATCATAGGGGCTAAAGCCACGTGCCTCTGTCGTGTTGGCCAAAAGTCAATTGCTTCTGAGCTCAGGTGGTAGAGCCTGCTTCACTCTCCCTTGTCCGTGGTCTCAGTGCCTCTGGAATACACATACTTTTGTCTCCTATGTGACACCAGCTACAAAGCTGCCTTGACGGCGATTATCTTCTTGTGTAAAGGAAGGTAGGTCAAAAGTAGATCAAGCTTATTGGAACCCATGCACAAAAGATGGTTCCTCCCACACTGATCTAGCATGGGTACCAAAAAATGTACAAGTGTCAGAGGGGTGGCCGAGTTAGTCTGTATCTTCAAAGACAACAAGAACTCCTGTGGTACCTTATAGACTAACAGATATTTTGGAGCATAAGCTCTTGTGGGCAAAGAACTGCTTCGTCAGATGCATGAGTGGGGTGCTCCAGAGGAGGGTTTAAATATATAGGCTTATGAAAAGGAGGGAGTCTCAGTCAAGGGGAGGGCCAGAGTTGAGAAGGTCTGTTCAGTCATGGACATATAGTCCGTTATCAGAAGTAGCTGTGGAGTTGTGAACATCAAGAGATGAGAAATCAGGTCAATTCAGTCATAGGGGATGTGAACCCTTATCAGGAGCTAATGTGGAGGTGTGAACATTAAGAGCAGAGAAACTGCTTTTGTAATTGGCCAGCCACTCTCAGTCTCTGTTCAATCCTTGGGTGATGGTGTCAAATTTGCAAATGAATTGCAGCGGTGCTGTCTCTCTTTGGAGTCTGTTTTTTTGCTGTAGAATTGCTACTTTTAAATCTGGCCAATTACAAGAAGCAATCCCTGCCTTGATGAACTTGTAGTCTAATTTTGAGTTCACAGCCGCACCGGAGCTGATCTATGGTAGCCATGAAATGCTGAGATAGCCAGTTATGGCAGTATACAGAACAATTAGAATGATTAGAATTAGAATTATAAATAGTCAGAACTAACCTAGCTCAGCAGCAAAAGGTGATGGCAGTGTTATATCTGTAAGTGTGAAAGTGCCTAGCTCACAAATAGAAAGAACATAATCACCTCTCAAGGGTGAGGTATTTAATTTATTCCAGAGGGATTCATTTCAATCCATTTTTATACTAATCTTCGCTTTGAATTCCTGGTTCCCTGCCATTAGGGAAAGAAGCTGGCATGTGAGACAGCCTGCTTAGAGGGAGACAGAGCATTTTTCGACATGCCTGACAATAACCAGTTTTAATTTCTCCCTGCAGCTTGATTTCATTTTGATTTGAATCAAATCTCTGCCTCTCCTGCAGAATAATTGTCACAAACCTGACTGAACTGAACGAACTTCCTCAGTCACAATTCTGATGTGGTGGCAAATAAGCCACGTGAGCTGCAACAGCCCGAGGCCCAGTTCCAATTTCACTTAAAGCCAGATTGCTTTTTAGTGAATCTGGAGTAACACTGTAGGAGTTACACAGCATTTGCATTCATACAAACGAGATCAAACTCTAATCTCTGGTTAAAAATGTAGTGTAGACCTGCCCTCAGAAAGTCTTTAGGGAACAGCAGGGCAGATGACATCGATAGCTAAGCTAAAAAGGTGTTCCAGGACCCAAGAATAACACTTACACCCCTTTCAGAACAGAGAAGTCTATGTTGATTGGCCTCGTTCTCCTCTTGCATCTGCTCATATAAATCAGGAATAACTTCACAGAAGTGAGTGGAGTGAAATCAGTGTGGAGAATCAAGCCCTGTGTTCTTATTCTTTATGACATTATTAGTTGTAATTAGCTGTAAGGTGTGCTAGGGTCTGATAGACACTCAGATGGGACACCTAATCAAACCTCAGAAGCCTGTGAACAGGCTCATGCAGTGATTTTGAAGAATGTGTTAAAGATTGACTTACTTCTCTTAAATCCTTGTACTCCTGGTGGAGCAAAGGTCATCTACGAGTCTCTTCCACTTGTGATGTAGTGGGGGGATACGTGTGTGTGTATGTGTGTGTGTGTGTCTATGTGCAAGTGAGTGGTGCACAGAGGGTGTGCGGCTCCTGCTGATGGTATCCTGGCGACCAGGTGACACCTCTGTACTGTAGACAAAGGAGGAGGTGGAGCCTGAGGGGTTTGAATTGGAACTGGGAGTTAGGAAGAAGTTAGTCTGGGCTGGGGGAGAGAGAGAGACAAAGGAGGGGGCAAGGCCCTGGCTCCAGGTGGGGCCTCCTCTCCCCAGCGTGGATTGGACTGGCTGCCCTGATTGCTGTACGGACTCTTCTGTAAGATGCTGTGTCCCGTCAGCTAATAAACCCGCTGTTCTGCTGAGTTAGAGGCACTCCTGTCTGTGGATGGGGTGCAGCGCTTGGGAACCCCTGAACCGCAACACACACTTCACTCTGTCTCTGGACAAAACTTCTAGCTGACTCCTGGAGTATCCTAGGTGTTGTCCTTCAATCTCAGTAGATCTTCTTCGCGTTGTCCAAGGTCTTCCTCTTTTGCGTTTTCCTTGCAGGTTCCATTTGAGAGTTTGATGGACTATGCTGAGTGGTGGCTTTCTGAGAGCATGTCGCAGCCATCCCCACTTTCTTCTCTTGATTTGATTCTTGTCCTTCTCTGTTCCAAAGCTCCTCATTTGTTACCAAATTGTACCTTAGGCATCTCTTTATGAACAGGTCTCACATGCATACAAGAGCACACTTCACATCTGTGTTGAAGATCTGCGGTTTCATCTTCTTGGATATTATTTGTGATCTCCATATGGGATGAAGAGAGTCTTGAATGTAGCTGTTGCTCTCCCTATTCTAGCGTTGATATCCTTGTCTGTTCCTCCATCTCTGTCCATAATACTCCTCAAGTAGGTGAACTGCTCCACATCTTCCAGGTCACCCACCTTTCAGGGTGATGGTAGTGTGGTTGGACTGGTAGATCTTCACTGTCTTGGTCTTTCCGTTGTTAATGCTCAGTCCAGTCATTGAGGCAGTTTTGTCTAGTGTTGTGACCTTTTCTTTCATGCTTTCATGTTGGTGTGAAAGGAGGGCGACATCGTCAGCCATATCAATGTCTTCTCACTCTTTGAAAAGTGTCCACTGAATGCCCCGGTGATGGCCCCCTGTTGTCCTGCTCATAATCCAGTCCGTTATAATAAAGAACAGAAAAGGTGACAGTAGGCACCCTTGTTGCACTCCCGAGATTATGTGTTAAAGACAGGAAGAGCATGCCCAGTTGTAGAACCTAATTTTACCAGGTGGAGAGGCTAAGGCTTTGGAAGCAGTTGGCCTGAAAGGAAAGATTTTCATGGCAAGGAACGGACTGAAGGCTAATTTGGCCACAAACCTGTGTTCTTCTCAGCAAAAGCATCCAAGCTTTTGGTGACTTTCAGTGGGACTAAGCAGACCTCATGGCCGTAAAAGTCGTGACTGATGGAGGTGCTCCAAACCTGGCAAAAGAGGCAAGCAGATTACTCTTTGGTAAGCCTCAAGGGAGGCCTTTTGTGACAGTCTTTTCAAACTTCATCCAACGTTAATAATTTTCTTAGAAATGTGAAGTTAAAAGGTATGTCAGAGCCTGATTCGCAGTTCACTAATATCAGGTTAACCCTGCTTACATTGTCCAGGTTCCTCCTGATTTTCTCCAGGCTCAGATCAGAAACAGGTGTGTGAAAAGCAGATGGGATAATATGGGTTGCTTCTCAGATAGTTTTAAATTCTCAATGAAAAGAGCAAGAAGTATCTTGGAGAGTTAGAACAATGGTCAGATTCCTTCTTGCTCATCCGTGGGTGGTGACTGGAAGGTTATGTAATGTTAACACCGATTACCTGAAACTGTCCGGTGACTGCTTAGCGTAGTACCAGGCTGTATTTCTAACTAGAGCATTTCAGCCACCAGGTTGGAGTTCTCTATGAAAATAGTGGTGCAGCATTAATTGCATAAACCAGTGGTTGCATATGCTTCTATCAAAAGCCTCCAGTAAACGTTTAAACACTCAGATAAATATGACCATTGCACACATTGCTGTGCTGTCTCTGAATAAGTGATAGCCTTTTGGAAACTTTTAATTTTACTCTGAGAAATTGGTAGGCTGAAGAATGGAGCACATATTGTTCATGTAATTCCTTTCACCGTGGAAATGCTGCATTGTAGTTTTCTGCGGGTTATCATTTCTTCTGAATAACACATTTTTCCATCTTCTCAGAGCTCCTTTTAGAGCTAATAGCTTTGTCATACAACTTCACTTGCCATTCTTGGCAGCATTTATTCTTTAGGACACATTTTATCATTTATAAGATGTATCACAATCACAAAGACCTCCAGGGTGTAAGAGGCCAGGCTGACTTCATGCGGTAGTTTGTCTGTCTTCAGGTAAGGCATTTCCTCTTCTCATGCTGTTGCGTAGGAGATCTGCTCTTCTTCATAGCGTATCCTGCGTAACTTTACCAAGGCAATGTCTACATGACAGCCCATGCTTGCAAAATATATGTCATTCAGGGGTGTGAATAATCCACGCCCCTGAGTGATATAAGGTACACCACTATGAGTGATCATGTGCACAGCACTATGTTAGTGGGAGAGCTTCTCCCACTGACATAGCCTCTGCTGCTCATGGCGGTGGCCTTATTATGCATGTAGGTCTAGGTCATCTTCCAGGGGGTGAAAGTAACTTAAATTTCTTACAGGTACTATTGTACCTCAACCCTCAGCACCAGCCCTGGGATAGATGCTCAAGGCAGGAGGTTGGAGGGGAGGTTGTGATGCGACAGTACCTGTAAGAAGTTTAAGGTGGGGTGAAGTGCTCAGGGCTCAAGGCAGGAGGTTGGGGAGTGTGGGAGGGCTCAGGGCAGGGGGTGGGAATGTGGGGTGCAGGAGTCAATGCAGAGTCTTGGGGGTCAGGGGGCTCAGGGGAGTGGGCTGGGGTTAGAGGGGTGCAGGAGTCAGGGTTGGGGGGTGAAGAGGGGCTCAGGTAAAGCATGGGGATGAGGATGGGGTGCAGGAATCAGGATGAGGGACTGGGAATGTGGGGGCTCCTGGCAGGAGGTTACTGTGTGGGGAGGCCCCCCTCAGGTTCCTACCAGGATGCTGCTTGCTTTCCGCCTTTCTGTCACTATCAGGGAGTGAGAGCAAAGTGCACAGCTCGTCTGGCGCTTGCCCTGCCCAGCCAGCATGAGGAATGCAACAAGCTCGGCACTTTCTCCTTGCTCCCTGCCAGTGAAGGGAAGGGGAACAACAACAAGCAGCGTCCCCCTATGAATCTCGTGGGTGGGGTGGGGGTTCAGACCCCCCGCTGTCCCTAAATGGTGCCTGAGGCTGGAGCACAGGTGGTGGGATGTGCTCCCATCCAGTCCCTATCACTTGCCTGGCTGCTTGCTGCTTAGCATGGCAGCCTGCAGGAGAGCCGCAGGAGCCCAGGCGGAAGCACGCCACACTTTCTCCTGCAGCTGAGCACTCCAGCCAGCCAGCTGGCTCCTTAATGGAGTGGCACACTGATGTGCACCCCTTCCTTTCACCTCTGGCCTTCAGCAGACATGCTGCTGTCATGCTGTGTTTATAGACACGGTCTAAGTATCAAGGAATTGCTTGCATCACTACTTGACCAGAGATTCTTGCATCTCCTGAGACTTGAAGCAGTATGATCCCAGGACATGGAACAACACTCTGCATTTATACGCTGGTGCAAGGAGGCTGCTCTATACCCCACCATGGCCTGGAAGGGATCAATGGACAGAGCCGCTAGTTCCCCAGGTGCAGCTAATTATTTGACCAGCAACCACTGGCATAAAAGGCTGCATCTTAGGCAGGAAAGGCTGCTGCCTAGGAGCCTGGGGTGGACTCTGCATTGGCAATGGATTGTGAGGCTGGGGTACAAGAATATGAAACCTCCAAGGACGAAACTCTGGCCTGAGCTGCAGTTTGAGGGGCCTGGCGATAGATGAAGTTAAAACGTGGCTGAGGGAAGCAGCAGTGAATCTGAGGCATTGCTTACACTTACCTGCATCACTGCAAATAGCATAGCTGAAACTGACATACCAACCACGGTGTCTTGCATTCAGTAAGGTCAATGCGGGGTTGCTTTCCTGTTGATGCTGGCCACTCTTCTTATCTTGAGTACCAGCATCAACAGGAGTGAGCTCAGAGATCCATTTATTGCATCTACGGTAGACACAACAAATAGACGGTCATCGGATTGATAGCTGCCATAGTAGAGACAAGGTCTCAGGGAGCAGGCCCCAGTACCTGGCCTGGAAGCCAGAAGAGCGGGCTGCCCTGCTTACAAAGAAGGGGATATAAAGCCCCACTCTCACTGGCCCCCACCCTAGTGCAAGGGGCAAGAGCTACTGAGCTCATGGTGCGTCTGAAGATCTGATGTATAGTCATTGAACTATTTGGCAGTTGGACTCTTTATTACTCAGGACAGGATGGGACTATAAGGGTGTGGCTACACTGCAAAGTTATTCCAGAATAATGCCCGCTATTCCAAAATAAACTTTGAGTGTTTACACAGTAAAACCATTATTTCAAAATAGCAATGGCTTATTTCCAGTGCTGTAAGCCTATGGGGAATAGTGCCTATTCTGAAATAGACAGTTTGGAACAGGGGCTGTATAGACAGAGAAGAGGGGCAATTTCAAAATAAGGGGCCTCCAGCCCCACCCAGAGTTGGCATTAAATGCGATTCAGCATCCAATCAGTGTGGATGCTCTATTTCGAAATAAGCTATTATGGAAACTCTCTTCGGCATAGCTTGTTCTGCAATAATGCTGCTGTGTAGACACAGCCTCAGTGACTGAGGGCTGAGTAGTGAGAAAGGGCAGAACACCAATGGGGCAGCCAGTCTCAGAGGCACCATGATACCAAGCCAGGCAATGAGGTGACATAATGGCCATCATTTGATGCTCTACAAGAGGTTTCTATCCCATGATCTTGAAGTGCTTTAGAAGAACTAATGGAAGACTCTCAACATCTCTTTTAGGTTAATACCATCTCCATTGTAAGAGGGGGAAAACATATAGAAAATCAACACCTCAACTAGTACATATTAATACAGCTTAGCTGGTCTACCCACAGCCCAGCATAGAAGCCTGATCACTTGACTTTCCTGACTAGATCGGTGGTTCCCAACCTGTGGTCCATGGACCCCCCGGGGTCCATGAATGTATTGCAGAAGGATCTGTGGAAAAAAATAAAAGAAATAAAACTGATCACAGAAAATAAGTTGTAAATAAATTGCCAAGTTACAATCAATTATTATTTTTAAATTAATTATCTTCCAATAATGTTATTAATTGCTGTCTGAAAATCTGTATTGTGGTTTCCTTTTTCATTTAATCAAATGTACATAGTGGCTAGAATTGGCTTTAATGTGGATCCATGAACAGTTTGGGGTGGGTGACAGAGGGGTGACTGCGGGAGTCTGTGAACAGTTTTGGGTGGGCGATTGGGGGTCTGCTTAGGTGAAAAGGTTGGGAACGATTAGATTAGATCATTTGTCCACTCGTCAAATGCTCTTGAAGACACGCAGCTGAGGCTGGTATCACTCATGCCCTTCTGTTCCCTGCTAGGCTGAGATCACTTCTGTTCCTCATGGCACTCTTCAGGGAGGGAATCCCTAATGGATTCTTCTCTGTCCTGTTTTGTTCCTTACCTTGTACAATTATTGCTGCTGTATGCGAGCATCCCTCTTAGCAGTTTGATTGTGTACCCAGACAGGTGCAGGCTTGATTTAGGCTCCCCGAAGTTCACTTTCTCTCTCACTCAAGCTGTCCAGTAGCAGAGATCCCAGACATAACACAGCCAAGCTCAGCTGTTTCAAAGAAGGCAAGTTTATTGGAAAAAATCAAATCAGAGACGAGCACCAAGAACAGTAAAATAAATGCTGCTCAGAATGATGTTCTTTTTAAAAGAAATCTAAGGTGAGAGTAGAGCTGAAGTTACTCAGGTTGGTTTATGCTACGATGTCAGATTGGCTTAACTACATTGCTCAGGGCAGTGAACAATTTCATGCCCTGTGCAATGCAATGAAGCTAACCTAAGTCTGAAGAAGACATTACGAGGATGATGGAAGAATTCTACTGTGGACCTAGTGACTTTCCAGTTTAGACATATCCCATACAGAGGCCCAGACAGTCAACAGATGAGTGCACATCATGCATACACAGATCCCTGGGTGTGAGCTTGCAACTTGGGGTTCATGCTTGTGAACCCTGACCTGGAGTTGTGCCTGCACAAGTCATGCACATGAAAACACCTTGAGCAGAGCGTAATAAAGTTCTTCTTGAGCTCTGCAATGAGTTGTCAATGGCGGGTCCTGGGAAAAAAATGAGCATGGGAACTGGACAGTTCAGCTCTGTGGCAAGCTGTGTGACTGTAAAGACTCTCTGGATCTAATTCTGACCTTGCTCACGTTGGATTTACCTCGGCGTAACTTCATTCCAAAACAAGAAAGACCCTCGATGATCAGCCTCGATGAGCTCTGAATACGGCCGTGTGTTATCAGCTTGCTGCTGGCTTTGCCCTCTTTCAATAGAAACTGGAAGACTTGTCAGGGCTTAAGTTGCTATGGTCTTTTAGAGAAATGCAGTTTTGCCAGCTGGCTGATTGCTTATGAGATTTTGGCAGAGATCAGCCAGCTCAGTAAATGTTCACAATAAAATCCCTTGTGCCAAGCTTTCGATTGCTCCAAGACTTCACTGACAATGTGATGGTACGCAACAGAGGGGCTGAATTGTAAAGCATTCTTGATAATGCTCAGGAGCCAGTGTTGAAGGGGATGCTTCTAGTGAATGAACTTGTTTAGGTTTTGCAGGAATGTATCTTAGTATTTTATTGTTTTTTTCTATAACTGTGACCCTATTCCTCGCATGAAGGTGAAACATGATGGCTAGATTGTGCACAGTGAATCGCACTCTGCTTGGGAATGTGCACTCATGCTCTCATTGAAGCCAGCAGATTTTCATCAGGTGAAGACCTAGCCCTTTATCCCAGAGTCTTGTCAGATCTTAGCCCCCTCCATCAAGGCTCTGCTTTTGTCTGCACTTCAGCTCTTGTTTCCACTCTCTCTGACACATCACGCTCTGCAGGTTCTTGCCCTAGCTCACCCATTGCTCCAAACCAGGACTTGCCTTTGTTGGTCATCCCAGTCCCTATACCTGGAGCAACAGCTCACCTCCAGGGCTTCATGTAACTTTACTTTCTTTCTCAGGTTGCTCCTGAGCACTTGTTTGTTTTGGCTAGCTTTAGGCCAGAACATGCCCAGATATGCTCCACATGGTGATAGAAGGGCACTGGTGAAAGGAGCAGGTGATCTCACTGAAGAAGGGTTCAGATAAAAACAATAACCCATCCCAGCTGGCACCCTTGTGGGCCATTTGCCTGGGATTGAGTGAACAGGTACACTAAGTTGAGAATTATGCTCTCAGTACCATAGGCAGTCGCTTCAGATCAAGGTTCAGGGGCATTAACAAAGACGTGACAAATGCTGCCTTTTGTGTATCTGCTTGGTGGGTAACTTCAGATTTTGGTCAGCGTGACTGCTAACTTAGCACCCTCCACTAGTTTTTCAAATTCCCTTGAAAGAAAAAGAACCTTATCTAAAGGCTTTTGTTGTAGGGGACAAATTAATTCCAACATGTGACAAAATGGGTACACCATTTTGGAATGTCCAGACGTCAACCTGGACACGATTTTGGCTCCCTTTCTCCTTCTTCCCCTGAGGGGACTTTTCTCCCTTTTTTTTTTTTCTGGGAAACTAGACAGAAATGTGGCATGAGTTCTGCCCCGTAACAACAGGTTATTTAAGGGATGCCTCACCAGTTCCAAAGGTCTTCCCTTCTGAGGGGCAAAGTTTTGGAGCTGCTCCGAGGAGCATGCCAGACCATGCAGGAAGGTCTGGTTGTGGGGGAGTGAATTTATCTGCATGCAAATGGTGAGTTACCAGCTACCTTGTACCTGAGGACAAACATTCAGCCACCACGATGCAGGGAGGGCGGGTGAGCCCAGCCTCTGCTGAGGAGCTAACATCCTCAAACCATTCCTTACCCATTGGTACCACCAGAACACAGAATCTGGAGCTGTCTTATCACTGTGAGGGTCCTGAAGGTACAGGGGGACATTCCTTTAGGCTGGTTCCAGGCATAGCAGTCAGCCCTGTAAAACCAAAACGCCATGGGGGAGTTTGTCAAAGGCAGGAAAGTCTCCCAAGTCTCATTGATTTTCACAGGGGATTGAGTGCCTGTGCTGGTCTTGGTGCCTTTGAATATCTCTTTGTCTACTGATTGAGGGAGGATCAGCTTGTGGGTAAGGCCATGTCCTGGGTCTTAAAAGATATACAGTCCTTGGTGTAGTGGGGCCGTTATGCTGGCTTGCAATTTTGGTATAGACACTTTCAAAGTTAGGTCAATGCAAGCCACCTTGTGTTGACCTAACTGAAGCACAGAGTTTATGCATTCTTTTGTGATACTACTTATAAAGCATAATAAAAGCATGACGAGTTTTTCTTGAATAAGATTTTTAAAAATTCATTAATCTTTAAAATAACTAAATCAAAATAAAAGCAGCTTCACATAAACGTTTAGTTAGAAGGATTCTGAGACCAGGTTGTTTCTTGACAAACAATATGCTTGATTGTTAAGTTTAGCAGTTGGTATCACATTTTGTGGAAATGTATTCCCTGTTGTTCCAGGAAATTTGCCTATGTGCTCTTCTACTGTCACGTGCAATTCGTATATCCACTTACACACTACACATGAACTCATTTCATCCCTAGATTTGGAATATTGAGAGTAGCTGATTTCACACACCCTGGTCTTTTGTCTTAGAAATTTTATTTTAAAGTATCAGTAAAATGTGTTTATGGCCATAAAGATTCTTTATGATCTCATAACCCCTTTGATTTCATGGGTAAAACATCACATTAAAGTGAAAAGCAGCAGAAGCTTAAGTCAAGCCACTAATGCAGAATTATCTGGATCACTTGGTAAATGGTATAAAACAACAATATCTGTGTTAATACTGCTCATTGTAACCAAAAAGGCAGGCTATACTTCCACAACTGAGGATATGAGCTACGGAGGCAATATGAAGGTTTGTGGGTCATGTGCGAACTCCCAGGATTATGCTATGGCCTAAAAAGTTAATGTGGTCCTTGGATACATAAACAGGGGATGTCTGGCTTAGATGAGGGTCAGGGCGATGTGTGTGTGTGTGGGCCAGTCAGAGTGAGCTGGAGCTGTGCTGCTCCACTTCTGCTGCTGCTGGTGAGTGCGATGGGGGCGGGGCTGGATCCCACTGCCCGTGCTGGCTCCCTGGCCCTGTTAGTCCCCCTGACCACATCACTCAGGGGAAGAGGCAGGGAGGGAGCGGAACAAGGGCTGAAGAGGATTGTCCTCCCTCTTCCTAGGGTGGGCCATGTGGCCAGTGTCCTCTGTTCTTCTCCCTCACCAGTCACTCCTGGATGAGAGGTTATTAGAGGTATTTGACACGAGTGTTGGCAGCTGGAGTATTGCATCTGGGCCTGGTGTCCACAGCTCAAGAAGGCTGTTGATAGATTGGAAAGGGTCCAGCGAAACACCATGAGAACGGATAGGCTCCAAGAGCTCAACCTTGTTAGCTTAATGAAAGCGCAGTGAAGGTGTGACTTGGTTACAGCTATAAACACCCTATGAGAAATATTCAATAATGGGATCCCCAGTCGAGCAGAGAAAGGTATAGTACAGTCCAGTGACTGGATGTAGCGAGATAAACTCAGACTGGGAAAAGGGCGTATGTTTTTACCAGGCAGCGTAATTAACATTCGAGCAATTGACCACAGTTCCAGGCGGATTCTGCACGAAGGACAACTTTGAAGTCAAAATTCAGCTGTTTTCTAAAAGCTCCGCTCTAGGAAGTGTCTTGGGAAAGTTCTCTGGTCTTTGTTATACAGGAGGTCAGACTGGCTCACAATAGTCTGCCCTTGGAATTGCTGAAGTTCTGAAATGGTGCCCTCCGTTGAATTACACAGGGAAGAATATCACCCCAGGAGCTATACATTCCCTGAGGGAAATGAACGTTACTCTCCCTTCAGAACAAAGTAGAATTCTGCTACAGCTGTGAGTAGAATTTTATGCCTAGACATTTTTTAATTAAAAATGTGATAGGAAAATAGTAATGGTGTGATGTAGCGCTGCACTCGCTTGATAGCAGAGCCACTGGCAGGGAATTGCAGGCCATTTTTCAGCTTTTTTGGAAGAAGCGTGCATTCTGTGTAGCCAAATATAGAAACAATCCTGATAGTCAGAAGTGCCAGTAAATTTCTTATTTGTGGTGGGGGAACACCAGATAAGTGGCGGGGGGGGCACATGATTCCCCATGTGACCATCTACGGGCCAGCCTGGGGCTCCCCACTTTTCTCCTCCCCTCCTCTCCCCATCCCACGTTACCTGTGGAGGAAGGGTGGTTTGGGACAAGTACAATAGCTAGAAGAGCTGGTGGCAGTTCTTCTGCTTTCACTGATGGGTCCCCGTCAGTAGGGAAAGTGACAGAGGGCCCTTCCATAGAGCTGGGTCTCCTTTGGCTACATACAGCTGCAGTCCTGGGAGGGGCAGGCAGTGGGAATAGGAACAGAACATGGCAACTTTTCTGGCTGCTGTACCACCCACAGCCCTGCTGCCCTAACCCTGTTCTCCTGTGGGGCCCTGTACAGAGAAAAATGGAGGAGGGGTAGCTCTGGGAAGGGGCTGGGAATGGTACGGTACCTTCTGGTATGCCATACTAGCTAGACATGTCTTGCTGGGATGACATGCCGGACTGGACAGGCTGTCTGGCACTGCTGCTAGCATGAACTAGATGAAACACAACAGATCCATGTATATAACTAGAGTTTTTAGGAAATGGGGTTAAGTGCCTCCCTGTTGAGACCCCATTATACTCACTGGGCTCATGTCAGGGATGAGTCTGGCCCTTTGCTACGTAGGCTAGCAATGCGCTGGCCCTTTGCTACGTAGGCTAGCAATGCACTGGCCCTTTGCTACGTAGGCTAGCAATGCACTGGCCCTTTGCTACGTAGGCTAGCAATGCGCTGGCCCTTTGCTACGTAGGCTAGCAATGCACTGGCCCTTTGCTACGTAGGCTAGCAATGCACTGGCCCTTTGCTACGTAGGCTAGCAATGCACTGGCCCTTTGCTACGTAGGCTAGCAATGCGCTGGCCCTTTGCTACGTAGGCTAGCAATGCACTGGAAATTTAGGGTTTAGGAAAACACATGATTAAAACGTACATCCAGTTCAAGAAAACAGCTCTGCAATACATCAGCTGTGGGGTTTGCAAAACAAACCAGGCTATCTGGGGGTTGATCCTGCTTTGGGCAGGGGGCTGGACTAGATGACCTCCTGAAGTCACTTCCAGCTCTAGAATCCTATGATTCTATCCTGTGCTATCGCACAAGGATCGGAAAGTGCAATGCACTAGAAACCATTTGCAATCAAAAGTGAAATTGGCTAGTTTTTGCATAAGCAACATCAACACGCTCAAGCTGTAGCTATTCTCTGGAGGGGGATAGATAGGTTTATAGTTGCAAAGATGGCAAGAAGAAAGCTACCTCCTAAAGGAGGCTTCAATATTTGGACTGAAGCAGCAGCGTCCCGTAGGAAGGAGACCAAAGAACATGCCTCATCTCAGTAGGAGGGTTTAACAAGAAGGGAATGAGAATCTAAATCTTCACCAACAGCTTCAGTTGACAACAAATCAAGAGAATTAGAGGGAAACATTCAATACTCATCAGATCCCAAGGGCACTCAAGAAGGACATATGACAAACCAGAGAGCAGCTTCAGGGCTGTTGAGAGAATTCAGAACAGTTCTTGCAGAGGAGCAAGTGACCCACAACTTGGACCTCCCTAGTCCTGCACCCTTGGAAATTGACTGGTGCCGAACCAGAGAATCTGCCAGATCACGGGAAGTCAATATCTAGCAGCGTAACCAACACTTCCTCTGTTTACTGGGGTCTTAGAAGACATTTAGGGGTAAATTAAAGCTAAATAACAGCATGGAACACTGAGAGCCTGGTGGCTGTAAATAAACTTTATGGGATGACAGGAAATTTGGCCACTTCCATAATAAGTGGACATCTGATGAACTAAAATCATGCCAGACCATGGATATTGTTGGACAAGAGAGTTCTTGATTAGAGAGGTTCAACATGTATTACCTGTCACTGGCAAACATGACAGGTCCTTTTAAACAGAGAGTTTTAAATCACAACGGTTGTGTCTGCACTTCATTAAGCTAATTCTCCTCGCATGGCAACTTCGAAGTGCCGGCTTGTGTGTAGCTGCGGCTAACCCGCTGGTACTTCGAAGTGCCTGGGTAACTTTGAAGTCCTTTGACTTTTGAGGAGTAAAGAGACTTCGAAGTTACCCAGGCAGTTCGAAGTACCGGTGGGTGAGCTGAGGCTACACGAGCCAGCACTTCGAAGTTTCGCACTTTGAAGTTGCCGTGGGGGAGAATTAGCTTAATGAAGTGCTGCATATGCACCGCAGCAGTTCATTCATAATCTCCCGACACCCTACTTACCATCCTCTCTTCGAAGTAAGGAGCTAGTGTAGACACAGCCAATCTGGTTTTAAATTGTTCCTTTCGGGTTGTATGCGTTAATGGGAATTTTCCCTCCTTGCAAAATGAAGGACTTCAATAAAAACTAACTGTACGAACAATTACATTTTGCACCTAGTCATTTATTTTTTCCCAGCAAAACCAAAATCATGTTTACAGTGAAAGAGCCAAGGAACAGCTGCCACACAGACCTTCTGCAGGGGAGTCTGGAAATAAAATGCCATCAAATATGTGACAAGTGCATGCTTCATTAGGAAATCTTTTTTTTTTGGAGAACAGTGATTTTAGGCAATGTATGTGCAATAAAACCATTTTGCCTGCTTGCTTCACATACTTACTGTTTGAGCATGTTTATTGTGGTGTGTGCGCATTCACTATTGCCATCTAGTGGCAAGAGTCAGATCCGTCTTTCCTACTTTGAGAGGAAGGACAGACTAGTGGTAAAGGACCTAGACCGGGGATTTACCTCTTGGTTCAATTTTCAATTCTGCCACTGACTTCCTGGGGGACTCAAGCCAGGTGTATATGCAACTTGACAAATATCAGGGAGATCAAAGACATCTAAATAGTGTGGTTTTTGTTTCCCTACAATCGATCCAAAAAGAGAAGATGTGGTACTGGTTAGTAGTTAGCTGAATTGTCAGCATCGTGCAAAGGCTTCTTGAATAAAGGCTGCACTAATGCTTTTTTCAAAGCAATAGCCGCCTACCTTCTCTGAGAGGCTGGGGCAGTCTCCATAAGCAAGGGACAAAATGCAATCCCCTGGCCTTCACCAGACGAGAAATACAGCTCAAAAGCTTAGGTTATGATGCCAGGTCGCTCATCACCTCTAGTACCTCAGGGAGGTTCACCGGCTCAGCCTCTTGCAGAGAAGATGGGGGCTTCATTCCCTCCAGACTTGCTCTGTTCCCCGGGAAGCAGATAGCCCATCCCAAATCCAATTGATCGCGTCTGCAAAATAACAATTTCCTCACACTTGAAGGGACTCCGACTAGCTCCTGAGCTGGGACTGCCTGAATTTACGAGCCTGTCTACCACCCAAAACAAATCTGCTGTTGACAATATTTCATATGTGACAGTAAAGGATTTTTTCTTTCCCTGACTCACAGCCACAGCATAAGAGTTTAAAAAATATTTGGGCTGCAACTGATCAGCCTCAGCACGAGCCCCGACACTGGCACATGAGCCATCTTCCTTCTTTTTTCATTTGTGGCAGATCATCTGTATATAAGGCCGATCTGTGACAATGGGGGCACCAGAAAATCATAGAATCATAGAAGAGTAGGACTGGAAGAGACCTCGAGAGGCCATCGAGTCCAGCCCCCTGCCCTCATGGCAGGACCAAGCACTTTCTAGACCATCCCTGAAAGCCATCTATCTAACCTCTTCTTAAATATCTCCAGTGATGGAGATTCTACCACCTCCCTTGGCAATTCGTTCCAGTGTTTGATCACCCTGACAGTTAGGAACGTTTTCCTAATGTCCAACCTGAACCTCCCCTGCTGCAATTTCAGTCCATTGCCTCTTGTTCTATCCTCAGAGGCAAGGAAGAACAAGTTCCCTCCCTCTGCCTTATGACACCCTTTTAGATACCTGAAAACTGCTATCATGTCCCCCCTCAATCTTCTGTTTTCCAAACTAAACAAGCCCAATTCTTTCAGCCTTTCTTCATAGGTCATGTTCTCCAGACCTTTGATCATTCTCGTTGCTCTCCTCTGGACCCTCTCCAATTTCTCCACATCCTTCCTGAACTGCGGTGCCCAGAACTGGACACAATACTCCAGCTGAGGCCTAACCAGCGCAGAGTAGAGCGGGAGAATGACTTCTCGTGTCTTGTTCACAACACACCTGTTAATGCTTCCTAGAATCATGTTTGCCTTTTTCGCAACAGCATCACGCTGTTGACTCTCATTTAGCTTGTGGTCCACTATAACCCCTAGATCCCTTTCTGCTGAGGAAAGAGGAAGACTCGTTGTCACCTCCTCGATAATGGAAGACCAGCAAAAGAGTGGTTTGTTGGTGGAACAAGATTTTCTTTCCGGAGATTCTGGTTCTGTTAATCTCTGGAGGACAGACCATTAAAATAGGCTCCCCGTTCCGGCAGTGCAGAGGCAATGGTGTTTTCTTCATCTGTGTAACACACTGATTAAGTGTGATGTCTCCCTCTAATCCTTGTCGTCACTGCGTGTGGGTGTGAGGCAATGGAGGGGGGTGGGAAATGTTCTTAATTCGAATTATGTAACATTTATGGTAATGGTCTAGTGCAGACAAGGCAGTTTGGGAATTCTCACAAGAGCCAACAGGGCAAGGTAAAGACTAGCGTAAGGGGCAACAGCTTCCACTGGCCTCCTGGAGTGTGTGCGTGGGGCTGGCTCTGTGCCCCTGGAAGTGGTGGGATCTCAGGCAGAACGGGCAAGCTTGGAGGCAGCTGTCCCTTAGTGCTTCTGGGACTGCAGCGATGGGCATCCAGCCCAGCTTCAAAGCCATGTGGAGCAGTCCTACTGCAGGAATTTAAAGCGTCTGGAAAGTCAATAGAATGCCTTAGGAATCTGGCCGCGCTGTTGGTTTTGTCTGCAAAAAGGCCATTTTGCCCACAAAACCCTCTAGTGTAGACATAGCCTTAGAGGCCAATGTTCTTTTAAGGCTTCATTGCCCTATATAGGATATTTCCCCTACCCTCTTTGAGTAGCTCGTTGTATAATTCACTTTAAAAATACTCTTCATGATGGTTCTTTCTCCTGCTATCTACAGAAAAGAAATTCTACCTTGATTCCTTGGCTTTGGTTCATGCCCCTTAATACTTGCATTGCATTTGAAAGGTGCTATTTGAGCTTCTTGTCTCTACTCCATTCAGATTTTAATTACTTCAGCAGGGTCACCTTTTAGTCTCCCCCCCACCCCCGCACCACTTCTAGTTTTAGTCATTCTGTGTAAGTGATACCTCTCAATCCCTCCAATCATTCAGGATTGTTTCTCTTTTCAGCCTTTGTCTCTCTAATATCCTGCTTATTATTAGGCAGAAAACCTGAGTAAAGTATTCTCAGCAGAGCCTGAAAGTTATCTGCCCTCTTTTCTGCCCCAGATTAATTTCCCTCAAGCTTGTGCTTGATATCCCTGGGCTGAATTCTGTAGTCTTTTGTGAGTCAAAGCTCCCATTGATTTCAGTAGTAGCTGCTGGGTGCTCAGCACTTTTGAAAGCAAGCCGGGTAGTTAGGTAGCTTGATGTGCGTTTAGAAAGGTCAGTTTTACTTGGGTTTTGTGGAGCAGATGCTCAGCATTTTTAAAAATAACAAGTACGCGTCAAATTACATTCATAATTAAAATTGCTTCAGAGCACGATGCAAAGAGGTACTCTTGGATAAAACTGCATAGCATAACTTCTTTGACTTCAGTGGTGCTTACGGATTATGAACCATCCCAATTCAGTTTAATCCCCAAACACTTATGCCTATATCTGTAGTCTCTAGGGTATGAACATCAAGAGTGATTGTCCAGATCTGGAGTCAAGGACTGAAAAGCCAAGTATCCATGGGGCAGTGGGATGGGATGGGTGTGGGGTTAGCTAGCCAGGAATATTTTATGTAATGCTGTCCAAATATTTGTCCTGTTCCTGCTGTACATCTTAGGTTTCTTTGTCATCTCCTCCAGAAATCAGAGATAATTTTAGGGTGCTACCTTATCTCCAGTAACTCTGATTTCTACATCACTTCTACACTGAGATATTTGCTCCCTCTCTATTTGTTCTTATTTTTCGTTCCTTGCAAAAAACACATATGCCAGTCTCTGGCCTCAGCCTCTTGTTTCCCTAGAGAACACTGAGGCAACAAATTAATTTACAGTAAATTCTCTTCAATGGAGCTGTCCTGTATCACTAAATTACAAAAGAATCACACTGTGGGAAGCCATCTTTGCGCTTCCACAAACTTTTGTGATATAAAGGCAAGATTGAATTAAATGCAAGGCTGTGGCTTTTTTATGCGTTAAAAATGTTGTCACTTGTCCTGACTTCTTGAGAAATTTTCATTTTGGTCTTTTTTCCCACTTCTTTTTATTGGCATTTGGGGAAATAAATACAACACATGCAGCAGGCAATATACTGTGCTGCTAAAGTCAAGGCATTCCCAAATATGATTGGTTAGATTGCTTCAATCACATGCAGAAGAAAGATTCCAACGCTGCCTGGAATCATCATATTTTCAATAAAAAACCCACCATTTTGCTCAAGGTTGTGGGAGAAAGGAGAGGGAAAAATTTAAAGAAATGTTAACTGTTAGGTGAGTTCTACAGTGTTAAAAAATACTTCCAGTGCAAGGTCCTGCAAATAATTAAAGGTAAGATGTACTATAGAACAACCTGCAATTAATTTTGGATGACGGTATTCATGATCAATCCTCTGACTGAGAGGTAAACCTGCAGAATGAATATTTGCCCTAAATCTAGGACTGCATCCTACTTTCTGTCACTATATTCCACTTAGAGCAGATTTGGTTTCTTCTTCACTTCCTGTTCCAAAAAAAATAAAATCTGGGTAATGCGTTTCTGCAAACTACTGAACAGTTGCTGCCCTAGATGTGGCTGCATTGGAGAAATGGGGAAGTGATTCCTCCTCCATGGTTTGTGTGAATCTGCATATTGGGTTATGTTCCCCAAGGAATGACTTTGAGGTGAGAGTTCTGAGGCTTTTTTTAATTATAAAGTTGATGGAAGTACAGTATTCGTATGATGGGAAGGGTCTGAATAACAAAGTGATAGAATACAAAATATAAAATGTCCTTGTCTCGGCACTGGTTTAGAATGGGGCTCAAGCATGTTCTTAAATTGAAGTACCTGCTGAAGTAGTCTCATGAATTCAGGTGCTTTCCAGAATTTGGGTTCTGGTGATCTGAGCATTAAGCTGGGAACCAAAAACTCCAGAGTCCTGGTTCTTCTTCTGATACTGATCCTCTCTGTTTAGCTTTGGGCAAATTGCTTAACTTTGCTGGTTTACTTCCTCGTTTTAAAAACAGGTAGCGTAATCTTTTTAAGTGACCTTATGGGGGCTTGGCAGGATAAAGCTGACTCTGTCTGTACTTAAGATGTTGCCTAAAATATTCCCTCCAGTGTTTAATGCAGGTTCAACTCAACACGTTAACAATAGCAGGCGCTCTCGTTTAGTTTAGACAGAGGGGTATTTTTAACAGTATCTGTTCTGAGCAAGGCTTCATTACGCATATCATTGTTTGCCAGGGAGCCAGTGACTCAAGACCCAGTGTGGCTAATACCAGCAGAACAGAAACAGTATTTTCAATGGGGAGGGTAAGGGTATGAAATTTTTAGAAAATTTCCTTTGTGTTGAAAGACACTTAGTTAGTGGGTATAGTCCTCCGGGGGTAGCTCAGTGGTTTGAGCATTGGCATGCTAAACCTAGGGTTGCAAGATCAATCTTGGAGGGGGTCATTTAGGGATCTGAGGCAAATAGGAGGAGTTTTTAAAACAAAAGCAGGGGATGGTGCTTGGTCCTGCCAAGAGGGCAGGGGACTGGACTCAATGACCTCCCTTTTGTCCCTGCTAGTTATGAGATGTGTATCTCCATATTTTCTAGTTGCAAAGCTTTGTTGACAAAAATTGTCTTTTGTCACCATAGGCTTGGTACCAAATATGATTCCTACTGGTGCAATTCAGGCTTTCTGCCTCCAGAATAAATGCTCCTCCCTGGGTGGTACAAGTCCTCAGGCAAGATATTTCCAGTGGCAAAATGACAGTGTGAGGGCTGCACTGAATGTGCTGATCAAAACAATCCTCCAGCAACAGTCCCACAATGCCCTGAGACCATGACAAGCTTGAGCACCTCTGCCCCAGGTTCCAGAATGCTCCCTGCTCCTTTAAATTCTGAATGCAAGCCTCCCCTCCCCCCACATTCCCAGCGTGTTTTCAAAATATAAATGGATGTGTCTGCACCGAAGGTAGAGGAGCTATGCTGAAGATCCAGCCTGTCAGTGTTTGTAGAGTACTGTACTTTGAAGGAGAAAAGTACAAGTTAAGTGCTAGATTGTATTATTATAGAGTAGGAGTCAACAGGCAACTTGAGCAGAATTAATCACTGCTATCAGTGAAATGTAAACCAGTTTATATAATATTTTTCTAGCCGTGATAGTTGGATTTTTATTATTTATCTTGCAGAACTGTTCCAGCACAAAGGTTAACTACTGCATTAGTAATTCATACTTGTTGGGGGTGTACTGTCAAAGTGAATCCAAGTGGTTTCTTTCCTACAAAAGAATGTGATGTATGGGTTTTTTCAGCATGGGAGTTGAATAAAGTAACTTTTCTTTTTCATTTTTATAGGCCTTGAGGCTTACAGTTACCACAAATAGCAATGTCAGAAGGGAATAGATTTCACCTGGCCTAGGAATGTTCAGATCTGAAATTACCACTGAAGACGGCTGGTGATTTGTCAGTGATGGTGCAAGAACTTTCATGGCCAAATTACCAGCCCCAACTTGGCCTCCCAAATATGCAGGCAGTACACCAATGTGCGCCTTTCAAGCACTGACACCTGTGCTTGCTGTTGGCGTGCCTAGGCTACTGCCAGTGTAGGCAACGTGTGAAGAGTGTACACGGGCGTTCACGAGCACAGATGGAGGCCACTGTGAGCCTGATCCAAAAGCCAGCTGAAATGGGGCTGCAGGTGACTCTCGTGGTCTTTGAAATCAAGCCCCTGTTTGAACATTTTTATTGAGTTGGAGTAACGAGCCTCCTCTGTGATGGACTTCTAGATTCACAATGGATGGGCTCCACTAGCCTGTAACCCAATTATTGTGGAAACTGTTTATCACTATGAATTTATATGCTTTAACAGTCCAATTGGAAGCAGCCCCTGGCAGTTGAGGGAGCTGAGATGTTAGGAAGGATTGCAGATATCTATTTTTCTAACATAGTGTCAGTAACTTGGCCAAACCAACTGTGAATATACATCAAATGTAAAGCTGCTGGAAAACGTACAGTTGGTCTGTTCTCACTTCTGGCTTGTGAAACTTATAAATGTTCCCATCTGTTTTTCATTCCACTGCTGTAATATGTCTTTACATATTTGTAGACTTTAAGGCCAGAAATGGCCATAACATCATCTAGTCCAACTTCCTGTATATCTAGACCATCCCCGATAGGTATCTAATCTGCTCTTACATATCTCCAGCAATGGAGATTCCACAACCTTCCTAGGTAATTTATTCCAGTGTTTAACCACCCTGACAGTTAGGAAGTTTTTCCTAATGCCTAATCTAAACCTCCTTTGCTGCAGTGTAAGCCCATAGCCCCTTTTCCTACCCTCAGAGGCTAAGGAGAAATTTTTTTCTCCCTCTTCCTTGTAACCCTCTTTGAGGTAGTTGAAAACAGCTATCATGTCCCGTCTAAGTCTTCTCCATTCTAATTTAAACAATGCAGAGCCTTACTCACAGACATAAGGCTATTAAAACATAGCTGATGAAATGGGCCTTCATTCCAGTGCTACAGAGTGTAGTGGAGATGGCACAGGAGCCTGAATTAAGATACATTGACTCCAGCTACATAATTAACATAGCTGGCATGGTGTACCTCCATTTGGACTTCTGCTGCAGTGTAGATCTGCCCTAAGTAATCATCTTCTGAGCTTCTGCAGAGCCTCAGCTGGAGTTTACAGATGTTTTTCTCAATGACTTGTCCACGGCGGGGGGGGGGCCGGTAGTGCAATGACTGCCCCGCTCTGTGGGCCAATTCACCCTTTGGCAATGATTTGAGGCCTGCTGGTGAATCTGAGCCTTCTATTTTTATACAACTGTATCTAGTGCTATTACCCTGAAACTGAATTCCCAGAACCAGGTGGTCACTGGCCATGATTGCTCCCGAACCAAAAGTTGTCCCTGAGCTGCTCTAAAAGCTGTGTTTTGTTTTTACATGTAATTTCACCCTGGCATGATCAAAAGCTTTGATTAGATTTACAATATGCATTTGTTCACCAGCAAGAGACAAACCCCTGTATTGTTCCTCCGGTGGCTTGCGTGTGAAGAGCTAAAAATTTAGAAACAATTGGACCAACATATCTCAGATCTTAACAGGACAGATCTTTCCCTCAAAAATTTACAGCGATCCTTCCAACTGTTCTTATGACATCCTGGGCGCATGAAGCACTGGAATACACTGACGGCAAAAAATTAATCTGCAACCATCTGACTTACCTCATGCCTTCAGAGGCATTGTAGGAGGCAGGAGGGACTAAACTGGTAGCAAGCACTATATAGTGCTCTTCACCCAGGCAACATACACTCAATTTAGTGACTTTCATACAGCTTTAGTCCCTGCTGCCTGACTTTCGTGATTGTCACTAAACAGGAATGGCAAACGGTATAGTGAAAGCTACCCAGGCACAGCTGGCTATGTAGTGGTTTGTGCCCAGGTAAGCTGCACTGTCTAGTGCTGGCTGCCTTCAGCCATAAGACACTACGTGGTACATCTTATGGGCTCCATGACTGCCACACCATACTTACAGGTCCATTGTAATCTTTTTCCTGAACCCCCACCAACAAAAAGGTGACAGAGTCGTAAATTTCTCCTCTTTCCACAGGGAAATCATCTGTGCCAGGTAATGTAGCACATAATTTTCCTAATCATGTAGTCCTGCTGAAATACTTTGCTAAAATTATAAGGATTAACTGGCATGCAAATCATACAATAGTGCTGCTGTCAATGGCAATTTCACAGTTCTTCAAAGGAAATCAGCCCTGCTTTTCCCCTGTGGCAATTATTCCTTCTTATGAGGTCAAATGCTTTCAATTTTAATGTCAAAGCTTACATGTTGCTGGTGAAAGAGCTTAAGAAAGTTGCAATGTAGCACATAGGGAAGGCGGGGAAAGGTTGCATTTAACATTCCTGTTCGGAAAAAGGATCAGGCAATATTTTGATTGGGACCATTGTACTGGAACATTCAGGTGACTGAGCATGTGAGATAAAAGAAGGCTGATAGGAATGTAAAGACCCTGATTCTGGGTTGTGGCTGAGCTAAACACAGGGCAGCCTAGTTGAACATCCTGCTTGTTTTCTATGTCCTGGCACCTGGGACTGCTGGTTATAAAGTAGAACAGGCGAAGAGTGTTATAAGATACACCCCAGCTGACTGTCCACACAGGCCCGCTCGCAGCTCAAAGTAACTGAGATACAGCACGCTCTGGCAACAACCACTCTCGTCTTTCCCTCTCCCTGCTGACAAAGCCCAAGTATGTCTCTGTTAACAAGCTAGGCCTTTATTTCTGGGCAATCCTCTGCACTCTGGGATACACCAGCTAGAAAGGCAGCTGAAAGTTGAGGGTTAAATATTATCTCTGAAGTATCTGTGATGCACCCCTTCCCCATGCTTTACTGAAAATTGTGAATATAAATATGCATAACGCAGAAATGCTTTGACCAAAAGGTGGCTTGTGACCTATAATTTTTAATGTTATAACCTGCTGGATCTGGGAAGCCTACTTTTATGTTTGTATCATTTTTGTAGCTGATGTTATAAGTATTGTCTACATATTCCAAATGTTTGCTCTATGAAGACCTCAACAAGAGGTGTGGTTATCCTATTGTGAGAGGATGGCTTGTGAGGGGATGGCAGTCCTCAGGTGTCAGTCCACATCTGAAGAACTTGGGTATGAACAGGCAGTCCACCAAACAGGCAATAGCTGGTTAGCCAAAAAGGGCTTGGACAGGTGAGCTGCTCACGTGATAGTCTCCATCTTAGATTATACAGTTACACAAAGGCTGCGTCTACACTAGCCCCTCCCTTTCGAAAGGGGCATGTTAATGAGGGAGTTCGGAAGATGCTAATGAGGTGTTGATGTGAATATGCAGCGCCTCGTTAGCATATTGGCGGCCGTGTGTGATTCGAAAGTGCCGCTTTGGGAACACATGGCACCTGTGTAGACAGGGGCCTTTTAAAAGGACTTCCTGACTTCAAAAGCCCCTTCTTCCTAAAACCAAATAGGAAGAAGGGGCTTTTAAAGTCAGGGGGGCCTTTTAAAAGGCCCCTGTCTACACAGGTGATGTGCATTCCGAAAGCAATGCTTTCGACTCGCGTGTGGCTGCCATTATGCTAATGAGGCACGGCATATTCACATCAATGCTTCATTAGTATCTTCTGAACTCCCTCATTAACATACCCCCTTCAAAAGGGAGGGGCCAGCGTAGCCGCAGTCAAAGAGAACAATGGAATTTCCTCCTCGGGAGAAAGGTATAAAGGGACCCTGAGGTTCCTCCATCTTTTGTCTTCAGCCTGCCTTGGAAATTGTCTGACACACCCAAAGAAAGACAGAGAACTTTAGTGGAGGCCTCGGTCAAGGTAAGATCATTTCTGACATGAAGATTTCACCTGCTGTAAAGACAGCTATTTAGAGTAAGAACCCACAAGAATAGAACTGGCCATGAGTTTTCTATTTTGTTTGCTTTGGTAACTCATTTGGAGCTGCTTGTCCTTGTCTATAACCACTTAAATCCTCCTGTTTTGCTTAATAGAACCTCTTTGGTTTATAATCAAACCCAGTGTAAATTATTACCTGGGGAGAGCTATCACTGTGCATATCTCCCTTTCATCCACAAAGGGGGCTTAGCTACTGAGCCCTCTCTGTGCAAATCTTTTGCACAGGAGGAGACACACATTTATTTGGGGTTTTGATCCTTTGTGGGAGTTGATTCTCTGGGTGCTGTGCTCTACAATTGCTTCCACCCAGAGCTGTAGTTAAACAGCGTCCGCATGGCTTTGCAGAGGGGTGGTGACCCCAACCCAGTGCAGTGGCTGTGAGAGACCAGAGAATCTGGCCCAGCAGGATAGAGTGATGAGGAGCCCCAGTGAGCAGGAAGGTGGGTTTCAGTGGCATGATCAGCACCCCTGGGGAACATCCCAAGTGGTCTCCTGTGACCGCACCCCCTCACAGTAGGGTTACAGTCTTATTAGTTCAGAACCTTAAGAACATCTTTAGTATTTTTACCTAATAAAGTCTCTACTTTTTTTTCCCCCCAAATCTTAAGCACATTTTTAATCTTCAAGTCCCTCTTCATTTTGTCCCTCGCTCTTTACCGATCAGGATAGTCGCATGGGTAATGAGCTAGAGTGGGACTTGGGAGAAGAGTTCAAGGTGAGCTGAGCACCTAAATACCTTTGAGAGTCAGCCCTGAGTCAGTCTGGCCCTCACTTCCTCACATGGGATGGTAACACTTCATTTCCCCATGCTCCACCAGTCTTGCTCATTTACACTGAAAGCAGCTCAGGGCAGGGACTGTTTTCTACTGTCTTGTACAGCACCTAGCACAGCAGGGACTGCTCTTGATGGAATACTGTTGAACCCATCACCAGGCAGCTATATGCACAAGAGGCACATGGGGGTTCCATGGGAGGCTGATGTGCACACGCACATACTCATGCACACACATACGCTATCACCTGCAATCCCTTTTCAAAGACCCCTCTGAGGAGTTTGGCTAGTTTGGTCTGCAGTGGTAAGATACATGGAATGAACGGGAATGCCCACCATGCCAGGTAAGGAGCAGGGGTCCAGTGGGTGGTGGTGTGTGGCTCTGGACAAGTGCTGCTTCCTTGAAGTGGAGCAAAGGGAGGGAGCCCTTCCCCTGTTTCCAACAGGTGAGTCCCACACCTTTCCCCTTTCCTTTAACTCTCCCTGGTCAGGCACTAAGGGCCTGATCTTGCTCCATTTAGGTCAACGGGCTGCTTGTCACTAACTTCAGTGAAAAGGATCAAGTCTTTAGAATAGAATAAATATATTAATGGTAATAATAAATGCCCCTGTGTTTTTAAACAACTGTTTTCTTCCTGAGTGTCCCAACAGGTCACATAATTCAGCCATTCCCAGATGCTAGATCCTTAATTGCAGCTGGTGAGGTAAAGCGAAGGGGGAATGTGGGAGGCGTGTAATTACTGCTGCTGTTCCACAAAAAGGCACCCAGCCTGGCCTTCATTATTTTGCAAGATGCTGTTTACAAAGTGGAATTTTTCAAACGCTCCAGGGCCGCAAGCAAGGGCCCCCTGTAGGTTGTTTGCAGTGCAAACTGGCCAGTCTCCTGCACAATCCAGTATATAGCCGGCAGAGGCAGATCCTAGGTGCATTTGCTCCTGCTCTGCTGGATTCCTTGGCAACACATTCAGATGCCATGGCTGTGACATGACGACTGACATAGGAGTGGGAGGGTTTATGACAGAAGGGATCAAGTGTAATTGCTAAGTGTGATGCATTTACAGGATTGCTCCTTGTTCAGTGTTGCCTTATTTGACGGAAGTGCCTCTACATCCCCTGTATTGATTGCTCTCCTCACCGTTACTCCACCACTAGTGAATAAGACTCTTACTTACACACATTTGTTTGCCTTGTCTGGGCAAAGAGATTAGAGAGGGTTGTGCCTGCCACAATGACCTTACTTTGCATAAATCAACAACTAACCAGGTTTGGTCAACTGGAGGGAGTTGAGAGGAAAGCAACCTGAGTGTTAGAAGAGCAGGAAAACAAGGGCTTTTGACGCGGGAGGAGAGGATGGGACAATAGCACCTGTTCATCCTCTGGAGAAAGGAGGCTAAAGGAGAACATGAGAGGGGCCTGCTGCTCCCAGATGAGGCCAAGCTGCACACCTCAGACACTGGCCCTTACCACCAGGAACAACAACGGAAGCAAGTTGCCTGAGTTGCTTGACTGCTGCTAGTTCTGGGGATCAGCTGAGAGGACACGGGTCACATAGGTATGACAGTTTCTGCTGTTGGGTCATGCTCTGAGCCAGACTTCCCTACGTCCTATGGGGGTTGCGCCTCTGCCGCTCCTGGAATAGACTAAGGCTGGGCCAAGACCACTTCGTTTTCTCTGCTTCTAAGCTCACAGCAGCCCGGCTTCTCATCTCAGTTACACTGATGTTGATCCAGAGCGGCAAACGAAGTGGATTGACACCAGTGTAGCCGACAACAGAATGGGCCCCCTGCCTTCTTTTGACAGTGGGCACAGCTGCCGCTGCTGCTGCTTCCCCAAATCAAATGACATTTGGAGGTCCCACTTGAGGCTTTCGCTCTGCGATATGAATATGGATGAGCTCGCCAGAAGCAGAGAGATGTATCACATTCATTTCTATAGCCAATAAACAGATGAGCGGTGCTTCCTCTCCCTCCCCACCCCCACCAATTAGTTAGCTGGCATTGCTGCTTGAGCCAATATCGTGGTTCCTACTTTGGCTGCTAGATATAATTTAGCTCCTTGGCTCAGTTCTCACTTGGAACTTTCCAAGTTGCCCTTCCAGGGCATCAGTAAACATCACAGCTGTTCTATGCTGCAGGTCACGTGGCGAGTTGCTGTTGTGTGGAGGCAAGGGGAGGGCATGATGCATGCTGGGAACTCTGCAAACATGGGGCTGGCTAAGGTGCTGGTGCAGGGGATGGGGAAAGGCAGTTTACCACGCCGAGTCAGTGCTGGCCGTGACTGTTGTGGCACCTGCAGCAGACTAAGGCCAGGTCTACACTAGCCCTGAAAGTTGATCCTGGATACACAAAGTCCAGCTGTGACACTTGTGTAGCTGGAATTGACGGATCTATGATCTGGCCGTCCTCGCAGAGGGAGGTTGATGGGAGAAACTCTGCCGTCAACCTTCCTTACTCCTTGCGAGAATGAGGAGGACCTGTGTCGACTGTTGAGCCTTGAGAGTTCCATTTTGCACAGCCCCACAAGGTGTGCAAAATCGAACCCCGGGAGATCAGCCTGAACTGGGTCGATCTCTTGGTAAGTCTAGATGTACCCCTAGATTCAGCTGCTCTAAGTTACGCCCCATCTCTACGGGTCTTATGGGGCCCTGCAGAAATACAGAATCAACTAGGTGTATAAAAGTCTTGGCTACACCACCTCTGGTCCCCCTCCTCCATGGAATTCCTTCTGGACCTGGGGCTGCTGCAGAGATATGCCCCTTTGTAACTTCCTATCTGGCATAAAGGGGCTGCAAGGCAGCAATCATTGAGGCCACGGTGCCTGCTTTTCCAGCCCTGGCACAGGGGCAAATATTTTTGCCCATGAACAGTGGGTCTAAAATGCTGCCCCCTCAGACTCTTCACATGGGCTCGCCGATGGCAGCCAGTTACATTCACTTTGTGCAAGCTCTAAGGCATTGGAGAATCAGACCCACGGGCCACAGCAAATTAATTGGGAGTGGTTTTGTATTGGCAATGCAGCGAACAGGAAGAGTTTTGGTGCGCATATGTAGAATTACACATAGGTCATCTTAGAAGAGGCCTTTGGTGAGCTTCCTGCATTCAGCCCTGCTCACTCCATCTCTTGGAACATCTCGGAGCTTTTCAGGCAAGCAACTTGATTTACAGAGAGGAAGAGTCTTATCTGTAGCTTTCAAATACAGTAAATTCTTTCATACCCAACAGTCCTGGGACTAGGAGGTTGTCAGGTATGCAAATATTCTGGATAAGAAAGAGGTATAAGCTAGTAATGCATAACACGAATGAAAAACAAGATTAGATAGTAAGAAACAAAACAATGTATGCAGAGTACTTGATTTACCAACAACAGTAGTATTGTATACTGTAAACTTATACTGTATTTGCTGTATTTTGTATTTACTTTTACTATACTGTACAGATGGAGAACAGAAGTAAAATTTACTTCTGGGTAAAATGGTTGTTGTTTGAGAGTTCCAGATGATGGAATGCTGGATATGAAAGAACTGAATGTAGTCTGAAAATTAAAACAAAGGGAAGGCTCTGGCGTTCTTTCTCCCTGCTCTGGTGCTTTCATCTTTATTTCACTAAGTGCTTTTCTGGCTGACAAGACGGCAGAATCCAGCTCACTGAAAGGCAAACTTTCCCTCAGAAAAATATCCCTAAGGTGGGATCTTTTTTCAATCCTGGGCCTGTCTGCTGAGACTGCTAATGTGTGTGGCAGGAACATGGTACACACACAACGACTAGAATCTGGGCTTAGACTGTCAACTCATTCTATAGCACATTACCAGCACCAAACAGCTATTGTGACAAATGTCTGCTCTGAATTGGCCATCTGGAGGTGAAACAGTCTCCATCCACCTCCCAGTCCCATGAACCACTGAGAAACAACTCACGGGCCCTGGCTGATTCTTTTACAAATCCACACGGTCATTTTAGTATGATTGGGGCTGAGCTGAACCATAGGATTTCTTTGCCCAAAAGCAAAATGTGCTGTCCTAGACTCTCAGAACACTAGACCTGAAAGGGACCTCAAGCGGTCATCGAGTCAGTCCCCTGCCCTCACAGCAGGACCAAGCACTGTTTAGACCGTTCCTGATAGATGTCTGTTTAACCTGCTCTTAAATATCTCCAGTGATGGAGATTCTACAACCTCCTTAGACAATTTATTCCAGTGTTTAACCACCCTGACAGTTAGGAAGTTTTTCCTAATGTCCAACTTAAACCTCCCTTGCTGCAGTTTAAGCCCATCACTTCTTGTCCTATCCTCAGAGACCCCGGAGAACAATTTTTCTCCCCATTCCTTGTCACCTTCTTTTAGGTACTTGTAAACCGCGATCATGCTCCCCTCCAGGTCTTCTCTTTTCTAAACTAAACAATCCCAGTTCTTTCAGCCTTCCCTCGGAGCTCGTGCTCTCTAGAACTTTAATCAGTCTTGTTGCTCTTCTCTGGACCTTCTCCAGTTTCTCCACATCTTTCTTGAAATGTGGTGCCCAGACCTGGCCACAGTACTCCAAGAGAGGCCTAATCAGCCAGAGTAGAGCAGAAGAATGACCTCTGATGTCTTGCTCAGAACACTCCTGTTTATGTAACACAATCATATTCGGCTCCCTCCTGCTTCCGAAGCGGCTGTCAAAATTATTTGGTCAGGCGTGGCCAGTGTTATCCAGGATGCCTGACTCAGGCCTGCTGAGGGGCGGGGCAGAGGGAACAACTGCCCCAAGGTATGGTGGTACAAAAGGGCCTGGGGTGCCCAGTTGTGGTTACTGTGGCAGTGCTGGTTTAAATTGCTGCTGGAGCCCTGCACAGTGCATGTGGGGCAGCGCTGAGGCCCAGGGAATGTGGGGTGCACCGTGGTCCAGACAGCACTGAAGATTGGCTGCCTCCAGCCCCATCCCATCTGCCTGAGGCCCTGCCCCTTCTGTGAGCACAGAGCAGGGCCCCCCTGCCTTGCCCTGGGGACCGGTGAGGCTTTTGGCTTTGCTAGTCAGACTAAATGGTCACAGTGGTCCCTGCTGACATAGGACTCTAAGCATCTAGGAAGGAGGCAATGTACGTGTAAATGGCTGCATAACAGTACTTACTTTCCTCTGGAAACCTGAACTGTAAAGTTCCTCTCATCCAGTTAGGAAACAGAAATGTCACATCTGGCTTTTGTGCCCCATCAAAACAGCCGGACGTTCATGTATTGTCCCGTCTCAGTCAATGGGGTGAACAAGTTATAGACCACGCACTATACACAGAAGTCATGTAGCAAATGTCCATGAGTGACAAGGCTGAGAAAATTGCACAATTGCTTACTGCACAGTTCACTGATAGAAAGAGGTGACATTCACCAACTGAAGCAGCAGCTCTTAAAAATTTGGCAAATGACTGTAAAATAGCTTCAATCTCACAACCTGCCCGAGGGCAGAAAAAGATCTTTTTGTTTTCAAGTGTAAGATGTTCAGTTACAGGGTTCAAATACTCCCTTTCTAATTTAACACCATGGGGAAAACAGCTGCCTCTGTTTAGATTTTGTAAGCACAGGACTAGAATGATGAACACTAAATTGCAAATTGTGTAAGTTATTTTGAGTCAACTTATTTCAAACTCGGTACTGTTCAAATGGCACCAAAGTTTGAAATACGTGCTTGTTTCGAAGTTTCTGCTACCCATCTCACAATGAGAGGGAGCGGAAACAGAATACCGTGCTCGACATAGCCCTGTTTCAAAATAAACTGTTCTGGAATAGTTATTTTGAAATAGGGCTGCATACACAGGCTGCATCTACGCTAGCCCCCCTCCTTTTGGAAGGGGCATAGTAAAGAGGGATTTCGGCAGATGCTGAGACACTCCCATGAATGTACATCACCTCATTAGCATAATGGCAGCTGCGCACAATTCGAAAGTGCCGTTTTTGGAACTCACGCTGCTGATGTAGCCAGGGGCCTTTCGAAAGGACCCCCTGATCTCTAAAGCCCCTTCCTCCCAAAACCAAATGGGAAGACGGGACTTTTGAAATCAGAGGGTCCTTTTGAAAGGCCCCTGTTCACATGGGCAGCATGTGTTTTGAAAGCAGCAATTCTTCACCCCTGCTGAAATCCCTCATTAGCATGCCCTTCCGAAAGGAGGGGGCTAGTGTAGACATGATCATACCACTTATTTCAAAATAGCACCTATTTCAAAATAACTATTTTGAAAACAGCTGTTCTTTTGAAATAACTTTGCTTTTGAAATAGCGGGTGCATTATTTTGAAATTGGTAAACCTCATTGGAGGAGGAATAGCGCCTATTTCAAAATAGTTATTTTGAAATAAGTGCTGTTAAGACAGGCTGGCTATGTCTACGCTTACAAAAAATTCAAAATGGCCATGCTATTGGACAAATCGAAGAATACTAATGAGGGGCTGAAATGAATATTCACCAGCTTATTAGCATGCCGCTGGCTGTGGCACTTCAAAAGTGATAGGAATAAGCGGATAGGAATAAGGGGATTTTAATGTTGGCGGGGTCCTTTTGAAAAGGATCCCCTGTAGACGAACCACGGGCAAGTGAACCATGGCACTTTCGAAGTGCTGTGGCCATGGCATGTTAATGAAGCACTGAATATTCATTTCAGCACCTTGGTAGTAGTCTTCAATTTGACCATTAGCGTGGTCATTTTGAAGGGTTTTGTAAGTGTAGACATGGCCGCTGTTTCTACACTGCCCCTCTCTTTTGGAAGGAGCATGGAAATGAAGCAGACTGAAAATGCTAATGAGGCACTGATATGAATATTTTGCTCTTCCTTTGCATAACAATGGCCACTTGCCATGTCAAAAGTTCTGCTTTTGAAATGTAAAATAGCTGTGTGGATGGATTCCTTCACAAGAAAGCTCTGCTCTCAAAAGCACTCTTCTGCCTGAAAAAATTTTTGAAGAAACCCAGTCTACATAGCTATTTTACATTATGACATGGCAAGTGGCTGCCATTATGCAAATGACGTGCTGAATATTCATATCAACACCTCATTAGCATTTTTCGATCTGCTGCATTTATATGCCCCATCTGAAAGGGAGGGACACTATAGACACAGCCACAGGGAATAACACTTATTTCTAAACAATTATTTCAAGATAAGCACTATCCCCTCTCTTAATAGCATCTATTTCAAAATATTTATTTTTAAAATAGGCACTCTTCCTCCTGCAATGAAGCTTCCAATTTCAAAATAACGTACCCGCTATGTGGAATTTATTTCGAAATAGCCTGTGCATGGTGTGGACAACAGCAAAGGTATTTCGAAAGAACAGCTGTTGTCTTGAAATAACTACACATAATAGCTGTATTATGCAATATTAAAGTTCACTGCTATTTTTAAAAGACAGCTATTTAAAAAAACTCTTCTTGGAAAAAAATATCATTCTTAGAGACCTTAGCAAGTCTATTCCCAGCCCATGGTGTCCCCACCATGAGATAATCTATTTCAAGGGGCTGATGACTTTTTGTAGTGATAAGATACAATTTTTGCTCAGGTGAAACTTACCAGCTTCACTGAGCAGCCAAGTATTCCTTCCATCCTGAGTGGCATGAAGTAGTTTGTCAATATCCCCAAGAATCTTGCTCAGATAAACATGAAGTAACAAGATTCAGATCAGCCACGGCTGAGCCTGTCACTGTAATAGGGCAACCAAGGAAACAAGCACATTTTGCTGCAGGAAAAAGAAATCCAGTTTAATAATGTTGACTCTGGACTAAGTGATGTGTGAAGTCCAGGATAGCTGCTAGGTGGTGAGGAATCACTGTTCTTCTTGTATTTCAGACCAAACTCTTAACAAACATCAGTTCCGCAACAGTCTGGATTTTGTTTCTTGCCAATACACACTACAAGCTTCTAGATTTCATGTTTTCCTATGAAATCTAGATTTTCTGAGGGCCAAGCTTGCGGGTGAAAGAGACCCTTAATTCCTGTCTGCACAGTATAAGCTCTGTCTCATGTAGATGGAGACAGTGTTCTTTAGTGGTTAATGTGCATGATTGGTGAACTGGGATATTTTTTCTAGTTCTGCAACTGACTGTTTGTTAGATCTTCAGCAAGTTATTTAATCTCTGTGTCTTTCTGCAAAATGGGTATATTAATATATGCTCTTTGTAAAGCGTTTTGTGAGCTATTAAGGCATTTACACAGGGCTCATCACATCAATAGTAGTGCACTTAAAAGTGCTATAAATGATAATAGGTTATTATCATCTCTTTGTTTTACATATATATATATTTTCTCATCATATTATCTGATTGTTTCCATGTTCTTCCAAGTCTGTATCCAACTGTTAGACCTTGCCTTATAGTTACAGTAGAATCTATTTGGGGAAGGGACTGTCTTTTTGTTCTCTTTGTACAGCGCCAAGCAAAATAATGTTTTGATCCTTGACTGAATCTCCTAAGCACTACTGGGGTGCAGAGGGTGGTGGTAAAAAATCTGGAAACTAGCCGTAAACAGCTTCCATCTGAAACATCAGGAGGTCAGCTTGGAGAACTCTTCTGGGTCAGTGCTATCTTGAATGAGTTTCCGAGCAGTGCTTAGTGCAGACAGTAATGAAAACCATGCGTCAGTATTCTAGGGTTTTGTTTTGTTATCTTGACAAGACAGTAGAAATGGAGGATGGGAACAAAGGACGATCCAGAACAGGGGTGTGCAAAATTGGGGGTTAGCTCCCTTGGGGAAGCCTGAAATTTCGTAAGGGGACACAGCACAATCAGCTGCTGGGTCTCAGGCTCATCCATCTCATTAAACATGTTGAGATGTATTAATGTTTTTACATCTGTGTATTCACATCTAGATACTGATTAATGAAGTTTTTACAGTCTACAGACTTACTTTCTTACATATGCAGAAAGGGTTTTATCAGTTTGAACTACATTAGGCAGGTTGGAGGGGCCCTGCTAATTGCAGGGACAAAAAACGGGGCCTGACATGGAAAGTTTGCTCACCCTGATCCAGAAAACTTGCGCAGGACCTTGATAAGCACTGGTAGGATTTTATTTGGGAGGCACAAATGTGTTCCTTTTAGGCACCCGCTCTCTGGACAATCAGGGGGTGATTTTAAAACTAAGACTATTAGCTAGGCCCACTGATGATGGGGTGGTGGGGGAAGCAAAGAGGGCAGGTACAGGGGTCCAGTGTTTCAAAGGAGTACAGAGCTCTGGGCCCATTTGAAGTGCTGTGGCAGGCCGCTCCACTGCTCCACTCAGCTTTTGAGGTGGAGACCCCAGTGCTGAGGTTTGAGCGATGCTAAGGATTGACTGCCCTTGGCCCCATCCCTTCTGGGAGCAGGAAGCCGGGCCCCTCCCCCACCTTGCCCTGGAGCCTGCAGTGGCTGTTGGCCCTGCTGTTCTGAGGGAAAATCAGAAGAAAACAGGTGCCTAGAATAACAAAACCCACTTCCAGCCTGGCTGTTGCATCCCCAAGGACCATAGCCTTAGATGCTTCTTCATTTCAGACACTTGTTAATGCCTCATTATTTTCTTTAGACAGTCTCTCTGGTGATCACTAGCACTGTAGGTCTCTGTCCTCCCCTAGTCCTGTTTATATTGACTGACAGCTCGATTCTTTTATCCTCTCAAGTAGTGATTTACCCTTTGTTCATCTCTGCACATTAAGTGTCTGTCAGGCTGCCAGGACTTTCTGTCTCCTGTACAGATTTATCATTGTTAAGGCAACTGCAAATGTAAAGGATGATGACACAAGCACCCGCCACTGGTTGCTTGAGAGGAAGCAGTAATTTCAGACATGAGGAAGCTGCAAGGGCTTTTCCAGTTTGACTAGGGCCAGATTTGCCAGACTTGGCCATGAAGTTTGTCTCAGGAAAATATTTGGGTCTCCCCTGATTAAAGCCATTTTCAAATGACAATGAGCTGTGGAATATGATGGCTCCTGGGTACCCAGGACTGAGAGCCACCTTCCTCAGCCTTGTCCATGGTGACTTGCTGCCTAGCACCAGCAGCCTGTTAGCATCTCTTGGCTATGCCAGCCCTGCCTCTCCCAGATCTGACCCTGATTATTTGCTGCAATTGTGAGCGCTTTTACAAAAACAAAAGTAGGTTTCTTCAGGAAAAAATGGAGAGTTAAATAGAAACTAAAGGGAGACTGGTGGACATAAGTGGGTACAAAACAAAATCAGAAAATGCAAACCTGGATCTAAATTTAATCATTACCTTGCAGCTTGAGTAAAGTAGGTTTCCTGGCCACAGTTTAGTCTCTTACGAGCTTTCTGTAGCTACCTAGCATGTTACTCGTAGTGCGTAAATATCCTGAGAGAGGTGTTTGGTGTAATGAGTGTGTCAGGTCTGAAGCGGCTGGGTTACAAACAACAGGGAACCCTTTGCAATGGAGCCTCGGGGCAGAATGAGTGTCTCTCCGTGCAAGAACGATTGACTTTAGAACAGGGAGAGTCTCCAAATCAATTTACCTTAGGGCCAGTGACAGTCCCCAAATCCTCCTAGTGGGCCAGCAGGTCCCTCCTCTCTGGCAGTCTTTGGGCGTGAGGGCAGAGGTCTCTGCATGTTCCCCCTATATTTTCGCCAGCTTTATCTGCCACCCCCGGGTGATTTAAAATGCCCCAGGAGCCCCCCCCCCCGCCCCGCGCAGTGCCACCACTGGTAGTGCAGTGGGGTGATGAGGCTTCCAGCTGCTAGCTCTGTGCCACTGCTGGCATGTCCTTGGGGCCCAGCCGGGGGGAGGTGTGTGAAGAGTTGTCCCATCCATAGGCTGCCCGGGGCCCTGCAGTGGCCACCCCAACCGTCCTATGGTCTCTCACACTCAGGTTAGCCGTCAGGTCCCTGGATGCTCTGGGGCTGGCAGCAGAGGTCAGGCTGCCCTGCACTCACTGCAGTGGTGGGAGCTGCGGGGAAATGGAACTCTGCAGCAGCCTGGTCTGCTTCCCTCCCACCTCCCAAGCCAGCCTGCACTGGGGCTGAGACTCTCCACTCCCCACCGTCGTGGCAAAGCAGAGGCATGGGGCTGGCCTCTGAGATGGCGGCACAGCGGAACCGAGGCTGCAGTGTTGCTTTGCTTCCCCACAGCTCCTGCTCCATAGTGAGTCCAGGAGAGCCTGAATCCTGCTGCCTCCCCTCGCTAGACTCCCCGGTAATACCCAAGGTTGCATCCCTTGGGGGTGGGACCAGAACAAAGGGGTGCAAGAGTGGGGGAAGAGAGCAGAGCAGGGGGCAGGGCAGCGATACACAGGCTGGACTTGGGAGAAAAGTACAGACACCCCGCATGGCCGCAGGAGCTCACAAGCCAGCAGCCAGGTGTGGGCTGGATTGTGGAACGGCTCAGGCTGTAGATGGACCCTGGTCCATTCATTAGGTACCTCTGATTTGGAAGATTATTTGAGATTAGCTGCTTGTTTTTCCTCCCTTGCCGGTTCAAGTTCATCTTGAACTCAGCAAAAGCAAGCGCATCTATGTAATATCTAGGATAGTGGTTTTCAGCCTACGGTCCAAAGATCCCAGAGGTCCGCAAGCTGTATCTAAGGGGCCTGCAGAAGGTTGTTATCACAAAACAATGGCTTTCATCCTGTGGTGTCTGCAGGCTATCAATAATTTCCAAAGGGGCCACACTCCCATTGGAGATTTTTAGGGGTCTGCAAATTAAAAAACAATTGACCTCCACCCCTGCTTTAGGGTCTAGCATTAATCGTTCAGTACGTGGCTTAGCTGTATCTGAATCCTACTGCATGTGGAAATGATCCAGCAAGGGGGAAGAGAAACTCTTATATTCTGCTCAGTTTTGCTGGACCGTTTTTCATCTTCCTTGTGGTGTAATTGGCTCCTCACCCAGCTTTCTCCATTCGGAGAACTGCTGATATTTTTTGTGCTTTGCGGTTTGATTCAAACTCAAAAGCCAAACCATGGTAACCTCTCAGCAATGCCTTCCTCTAATCATGATTGAAATAAGGCTTCTCTTGGAACTTAAGCTGTCAGTCAGTTTTTCAGTTCATGTTTCCAACCTGAAAACTCACACTAATTGTCTTAGTACAGCCTGTGATTGCAAAGCAGCTTCAGGGCACTCTGTAACAACTAACTCGTGGTGGTAGTTTGTTGACAGCATACGTGTTCTGTCTCATATGTTCTCTTCATAAAAAGAAACCCCAGCAGAACTGCCAAACACAACCAAATTGGCCAACATCCAAACTCCCATGCTTTGAAAAAGTCCAGGAAGTATTTTTAGATTCATCGATTACTGGCTGTCTGCAAGTTTTCAGGACCATCCTAGCTGCGTCTACATGTGCATGCTACTTCGAAGTAGCGGCACCAACTTCAAAATAGCGCCCGTCGCGTCTACACGCGTCAGGCGCTATTTCGAAGTTAACTTCGACGTTAGGCGGCGAGACGTCGAAGTCGCTAACCCCATGAGGAGATAGGAATAGCGCCCTACTTCGATGTTCAACGTCGAAGTAGGGACCGTGTAGACGATCCGCGTCCCGCAACGTCGAAATTGCTGGGTCCTCCATGGCGGCCATCAGCTGGGGGGTTGAGAGATGCTCTCTCTCCAGCCCCTGCGGGGCTCTATGGTCACCGTGGGCAGCAGCCCTTAGCCCAGGGCTTCTGGCTGCTTCTGCGGCAGCTGGGGATCTATGCTGCAGGCACAGGGTCTGCAACCAGTTGTCAGCTCTGTGTATCTTGTGTTGTTTAGTGCAACTGTGTCTGGGAGGGGCCCTTTAAGGGAGCGGCTGGCTGTTGAGTCCGCCCTGTGACCCTGTCTGCAGCTGTGCCTGGCATCCTTATTTCGATGTGTGCTACTTTGACGTGTAGACGTTCCCTCGCAGCGCCTATTTCGATGTTGGGCTGAGCAACGTCGAAGTTGAACATCGACGTTGCCGGCCCTGGAGGACGTGTAGATGTTATTCATCGAAATAGACTATTTCGATGTTGGCTGCATGTGTAGACGTAGCCCCTGTTCCTTAGCTCCCCAAAAGACAGTAGGACGACAATGGTGGCCAGCTACCTTCCCCTGTATTTTGGCCCAGGAAGCAGCATTACTGAAAGCAAAATGATCAGATCTCCCTTGAACAAAGGGAGGGGTCCTTTGGGCATGGTGGGAAGCACTTATTGCAGAGGGAGTGGAGTGAGGTATTTTTTAGCAGACCTGACATTCTGGTCCATGGCCAGAGACCAGGTGGACTGTTTCCTGTACTTGAGTAACTATTGGCTCTACATCAAAGTTTTCCAAATTAGTAGAGGTGGGGCTGGTGAGTTTGGTCACTTGCAGCAGGTCAGAAACACTCTTAAATCTGCTTTGTCTATTGTGTTCTTATTATTGTCTATATAGGGCCAAAGGCATGTGTGGAGCTTTACTGTGGCTGCGTCTACACTATGAAATAAATTTGAATTTAAGGCTGTTAGCTCAATATTACCAGGTGACTGTCTTCACCGTAAGTACCATTAGCTCGATTTAGGGAGCACTAATCTTGAGATCACAAAATCGCAGTTACTCGACAGGTATAGTGTCAAGCTTGAATTGAGAAGTTCAATTAAAGGCCAGTGTGGAAGCGCCATGTCCTAAAATTGAATTTATTAGCCTCCACGGGCGTCCCCTACGTATCCCACAAAGCTGTGCATGTTGCACCTGGCTCCCGGCACAGGGCCAGGCATCCATGGGCAGGCACGTACCCCACAGGGACCCTTGATCACCTGTGACCAAGCACTACCAGCCAGTTGGCTCCAGCAACTCTCCCACTGGAGCCGGTGAGAGGCAGGGTCTGGTTTTTTTGAGGGCTTTTTTGGGGATTGGGAGTGTTTTTTGGGTGTTTTTTTTGGGACTTTTGTTTTTGAGAGGTTGTCTTTTGTGGGGTAGTTGGGGTGGGACTGGGGTTGGCGGAGCCTTTGGGGAGCGGGGAGTAAACCCTCACATTCAAGGGACTATGGGGAAGAACAAACAGCCCTATTAGTCCAGTAAATGGAGGATTTACTGTACTAGCAGGAGCTGAGAAATTGACCAGGGCTGCTGCATTGTCAGTTTCCCAGGTCCCCCAAGCTTCTGGCCCCAGGAAACTGACAGTGCTGCTGCTCATGGCTCAGAATGCGGGGCTGAGGGAACTCTGGAATAGGTTCCCACAAATCACTGCTGCAACGGTCGATGTTTGGTGATTTCGGTGTGGAAGCATATGTCAGATTTGTTGGGAGCCTGTGGGAAGTGAGGATAGTCAAAATCGAATTTAGAAAAAACAGTGTTATAAAATTGATTTTAGTAAATTCAAATTTATCTCATAGTGTAGACGTAGCCCTAGACTGAAAGCAATTCAAGGCAGGGGTGTCTCTTTGTTCTGTTTGTGTAGCTTCTACCACATTGTGGTTCTAATCCATGACTAAGGTCCCCAGGTCCCGATACAGTGTAAGTAATTAATAATAAATACGAGACCTGGCTCCTGCTCAGAGGACTTATTTTCAATGAGGTGAAATTTGGGATGCTCACCTAGAAGTTACTCAGTCCTCATTCAGGCAGACTCCCAGTGATTGGCATGAGATTTTTCCTTGAGCATGGGCCGTGTAAAAACCAAGTGAGGGCTTTGGGATTTGGCTCTAAATTTACTCATAACATGAGTGAAGACAACAGAAACCAAGGATAAGTTACAGGAGGAAAAACAGACACGTAGCACTTTAACAAAATGATGTGTTAGGTGATGAGCTTTCACGGGGCAGACCTGCTTCTCCAGCTCTGGAAAAGGTTAACGATGGCATGCTTTATATAAGGTTGATACGCACCTCTCACTATCACCCTTCCCCTCCGACAGAAGGGCTCAGCTCTGTGCCCCACAGGCAGGGCCAAGAGCAGTCAGTTCTTAGTACCACCCAGACTGTAGCACTGTGGGTCCCTCCTGACTCCCTCGCAGCCGCATGCAACTGGAGCAGCTCTGCCGCAGCAGTTCAAAGGGGCCCAGAGCTCCAGCCACTGCCAGAGTATCAGTGGTACGGGTCAGAGCTCCGGGCCCCTTTGAAATGACTGTCCTGGAGGCAATTGTCCCCTTTGCTCCTCCCACCCTTTCCTCCCTGTTGGTGGGCCTGATCTCTCATAGTATCTGAGCTGCACCATAGTGACACGTTACCCTGAGATAGAAATGTAAAAAAATGCTAGGTGCTTTTGACCTTGTTTTGACCCCCTGCTATTAAGAGTTTGCTTTTGGAACTGGAAATGGCAAGCGGTATGATTAATAGATTGTCATTCAGTCAGGTTTCACTGTATCTCCTGTAATTACCATGGTATCTTAGGGAGAAAATAGCTTCCTTCCTTTTTTCTACAGCAGCTGAAGAACGTCACCATACTTAACTGGGCCACAAATGGTCCCCAACTGAGTGCAGATTCTAGGGTCCCAATGCAAAGAAGGTGAGTAGCTCCAGGTTCCCTTTAACAAAGCCACCAAAGGACAATAAGCAATTACTTGGCCCTATTGTGAATGTTTTCTATTAATTACAATGGTATTTGTATGGCAGTAGTGCCCAGAGACCCAGTGAGGGATGGGGGACTGATCCTGAATAATTTATGAATACTGTATATGACCTAGTTACTGACAGAGCCACTATTCTGGCCTTTGGGTAATGGGAATGTATATTGCCTACATGCTCGTATCATTCAATAACAGGGCTGGCAGGAAACTAGCAGTAAGGTCACACAATGGTTCCAGATAAGTAATCGTCTACTAAACACAGTGGGGTCATGAGGAGGCAATGCCTGCCCTATTAGAGGGGAAGATGCAGCTTGCAGATTTCAGCCTATATGACAAAACTTATTTGTGAAGGTTGAGAATAAAATGATCAAAAAGGTTAAATGGCTCAAAAGCCACGTTTAGAGAGTGGGGAAGGCAAGCAACTGACAGTGTTAGAAACAGACTGACAGGGCTAGACACTGCCGGGGCTGAGCAAGCAGAACCTGTCTGGCCCACTACCACAGGATGGCCCCTGGCTCTGTATGCAACAGTGTTCCCTGTAAGCTGAGCACTTGGAATAGATTTTGTGATATGCACCAAGGCATGTGCAGATGTGCACCACCATAGAAACACAAGCTGCTGGCTGTGGATAGCTGTGGGCACTTACCAGCGAGGCAACACCTTAATTTCTCCTGTGGTGTTAGTTGGGAGCTTGGAGGGCAACTTACATAGATTTCATGACAAGAGTGATTCAGATCATGGACTCTGGCCACCAGTGTGGGAAGAAGCAGAAAAGCGTATTAGAACAAAAAACAAGCTGTTACCTCCTGCAGAAGTAGTGGACTCATCTGCTACAATATTGGTTAAATTACAATTGCAAATGGCAGGGATGACTTTTAGAAGCAGAACTTTGGTTTGAAAAACTGACTAGTAAGAAGAACAGGATTATGGAACAGGCCTGATTTATGTGCAGAAAAACACTAGGTTGCAGTCAACTAAAACTGAGGTGAAAGGAGGCTCAGGTGTTTATTAAAAGACTTTTTTGAGCATCAGACAAGTGATGGGAGCTGAATACAGGGGCCCAAATACCAGCTGATTTCATGGTTCTTCAGCACTCCTGTCCCAATTTTTTTGTTAAAGTGTGTGGGTGTCGGCCTAGATATTGGGAGAGGAGGGTCCCAGATGGAGCTGAGACTGAGGAGACTGCCCTGCATAGCTCAGGAAAGTGGAGAGACAGCACCGCTACTTCTCTGGGAGCCTGATGCACCCTGACAGAAGCTTTACTGCATTGCTAGGCAATGGGCATGTAAAGTGAGCACTGTCTCTAAGGTCAGAAGGCTGCCAGAGGGGACCGCTCTCCATTTCTTCAGGAAACTCAGGGGAGATGCGTGGGCTGAGCTGGTTCCTGCTCTGTTGGTGGATTTGGTTATTTGATGTGTGGGCTTTGGGTTTCTTGTGCAGCCAGGCCAGAGGTGCTAGGAATGTAGAATTCAGCTGCCATGCCTGGAACTTCCCTAACCTCGTGTGTAGTGAATAAGGCAGGCGGAATCCCAGACAATTTGTAGTGAGCAGCAAATTGGGAGAGAAGTGCATATAAACTTTATATGAGACATGCCATCATTAACCTTTTTCCTCCTGTAACAAACCAGGGTACTAGCCACGGGAAGTGGGTGGGGGATCAAGGGAAAAAAGAAAAGGAAACTCTTGTGCGCTTCATCCCTTCTGAGGAAAGGATGTCTATTAGGGACTGGGAGGGCATGCTCTTCTTGTGTTACAGCTATTGATTCCTGTAAATACACATGTAGAACAGAGCGACAAATCACATCAGCTTTCAGACAACACCATGCAGTGTTCAGGAGACTTGTAATTTGACCTTGCGTATTGATTTCCTAGGCTAACCTCATTTAATCTCGCCTCTGCCAGACTCATAGCTATGTCACCTCTATGGTGGTGCAGAGTTGGCAGTGCCTTTCCCATAAGGCCCCTTGATCCTTGCTTGTGATTTGCCTGTTGCTCTGTGTTGCTTTGGAAAGCAAGGCATTGCCGGGCTGACCATCCATTGTTGTCTCCTGTGCTTGATGAAATAGCTGCATTATTGGCCAGTAGCAGCTTCGCTCTGATCAGAGGCCATTCAGAGTAATGAATTTAGAAGCAAATGACTTTGTCATGGTGCAGGCAATTAGAAGCCTGGAACCGCACGGTGTGGTAAGGAAGTGCAATCTGCTAAGGTGCTGCCATTATTTTTTCTTAAAAGGAGAAAGATAAAGCATTTGTATTTGGGCTTAATAACTTAGAGTTATGATCATATCCATAGGCAAAAAGAGATTAGTGTTTGTTTCTCAGCTGTCAGTATTGTTTGCAGAGTACGCTGTAGCCCTAGCAGAGTGCCTGCGTCTCATGCTGCTGTGCTGAGCTGCTCTGCAAAGATGAGTCATTACAGCTCGTTGGTGGCATGATCAGTCTCTTCAGAACTTCAGCTCTCACAACCCGTCGTCCCCATACTCAAAATGGGTAGGCAAAGATTGAATGGGACCTGAGGCAGCACGATCTGACTCAACAGCTAAAGAAGGAAAGAAAAGGCAGGGGCAAATACTGTGGTCCATTTGCACCATTCCTGATTGAGGAGTCCCCTGGCAAAGGGGTATCCCTTAATGGTGGAGAGTGGGTTTTATGCTGCCCCTTTGCAGACCTGCACAGGGCCCATGTTAGAAGCTTGCCCAGGGCAACGGGCATGTCTAGAGCTCCACTGCCCTCTGGCACGTATTAAGGCCTCCCAAAACTACACTGGAAGACAGACCAGCACAAGGGTCAGCAACCCCTGGCACGGGTGCCAAGAGTGCCATATGAGCTGATTTTCATCGGCATGCAAGGCGGGAGCTCAGCCCTGCACCTCCTCCCCAATGCTGTTGGGAGGGATTAAAAAAGGGACCAGTTAATGCTACCAGCCATCACCTAAATGGTAAAGCTCTGCGTCATAATTAACGATGCTGTTGTAAGAAGGACTATTAGGCTACGTCTGCACAGCAGTATTATTTTGAAATAATCCATTCCAGAATAGCCATTCCAAAATAGTTTATTTCGAAACAAGACAGCTACACACAAGAATGCATTTCAAAATAGCACCCAGCTATTTTGAGTTAGCCTGTCTGGACCCATGGTGCCTATTTCAAAATAGTGCCATTGGAGACTCTTGAATTACAGTAAATCCTCAAATTAAGCGGGGGTTGCCATGTGTAACTCAAATTTTCATGCCAGTTGAGGGGAGAGCCCCTGGGCTTGCAGGAGCTGAGAAACTGACCAGCCCACGAGGGCTGGTCAGTTTTCTGGCTCCCAGAGTGGTAGGGAGCCGGGAACCAGGGGGAGGCCTGGTTTCCATCTCCCCACTGCTTGAGGGACCCAGGAAACTGACCAGGGCAGCAGCCTTAGTCAATTTCCTGGCTCCAAGGAAGGAGGGGAGCCTGGACCCAGGCTGCCCCTGGTTCCCAGTTCCCCTCCACTGACTGGAGCTAGGAAACTGACCAAGGCTGCTGGGTCCAAGCTCCCTGCCACTCCAGGAACTGTGAAACTGCTCCTGTCAGGGTTGGCGAGAGTCAGGCTGCTGTCCTTGACAAGAGCAGTTTCCTGCTCCTGGCAGGGCAGCTGTCGGTTTAACCCAAGACACACGCGACTTGGTTGTGCATATGTTGAGGGTTTACTGTATGCCTGATTTTGAAATAGTGCTATTCTGTGTCTTGACAGCCCCTATTTCAAAGTAGGCGTTAGTTCTCCTGCAATGAGGTTCATGACATTTGAAATAGCGTGTGTGTAGTGCAGATGTTCGCAAAGTTATTTCGAAATAACTTTGCTGCGTAGATGTAGCCTTAGAGACTTTAAAAAGTATCACTGGCACTTGGGTCACACATAGAGGTCAAAAGGTCAAATTCTGGCAGCTCACCTCGGAAAGGCTGCTGATCCCTGATCTATCTATTAGAACAGGGGGTTACAACTGTGGTGTAGGGGACAGGTGGCTTGGTACCAAGTGGAGCTCAGCTGGACTGGGGCCAGTAAGTCTTAGAAGTATGCTTTGCCTCCATTCATCTTAATGGTGAGTTAACGCTGTAGTTTAATGATAATCTCCATGTTAATGTTATTAACTATTTAATCTCTTAGGTATCATTTTGGCAGAAAAATCTGGTGCCTCAAAGGCTGTGGGTGGGGCATACACTTGTGGGTGGAGCTAGTCATTGTGGATTCTGTTTGGGTAGAGTTTTACACATTTTTCCTCTTGCTCTGCCCATATTCAAATCTCACATGCCAGTGTGCCAAGAGCTATTCCAAATGCAGGCAGACAGGGCTCCTTTCCCCTAGGGATTTTATAAATTGACTAGAAACAAGGCACAACAAGTGAATTTAGCCATGGGAGGGGAGGCAGGCAAGCTCTGGCTTTAATTTTCATTCAGGAAGAATTCTGTAGACCAAAATTAGCTGTCCCAGCAAATAGTGCTGCTTTATAGTCCAAAAGGAAGTTTAATCTCATTAGAAACAGACTTGTTTGTTTTTTCTTTGTAAAAGTTATCTTACTAGCAAAGCCTCTTGTGAACTGTATATTTTTGCTTCATAAAGGTGCCCGGAAGTTAAGAATAGCTGCAGGCACACAGACGTTACATAATAAATTATAAGCAATTACAAAGAGAGGCTTCAAAAAGATGGAATTTTTTTCTCTTGAATGAGGAGCCAAAAGTGCTACATGTTTCTCCTCAAATGGAAGTCAAGTGCGTGTTGCAAAGATCCCAGGTATATGAAGGCATGTGAAAGATGAAGCTGTCCTTTTATTAATATTTACTAAGGCCCACCCTTGTCAGAAACATGCCTGGGTAATTTGCACTCACACCCACAATATGTGCACTAAATGAAAGCATCAATTATTCACACACACTGTTCTGAGCACCTCCATGCAAAAGTGCACAAAAAGCCAAACCCGGAGATCCTCTTTTTGTGACAGATTATGTGTGTAAACTGAAATACCCGCCTATGGCCCAGGGGACTTCTGGAATCTCCTTGCATTTCTCTGAATGCTTCTATCCATGAAGTGGGATTTGCTCTCCATAGGAGCACCTGGCATCTGTCCCAGAAACTTGTGCATTAAAGAGATCTGCTGGAGGCAGAGAGGGAGGCAGGGAGGCAATGTTCCTCTGCTCTGGCCCAGATCCCTGGCAATGTAACTCCAAGGGACCTGCACTGCCAGGCTCCTGCAGCTGGTGCCTCTGGACACCCTGCTTAGGATCCTGAGCATGTAGCGGGGCTCTGTGGAAAAGTTATAGCTGCCAGGTGTAGGACAGGGTGACGCATGTCCCAGATCCCTGGCCTGTACTGCCTTCTCACTCTCCATCTACCCTGGGATTCCTGAGAGCCTGGAAGAGGAAATGCAATGCTGGAGTAGCTACTTACCCACCTAGCAGTGTCAGGATAGAGACATCCATGTGCATTATGGGGTGTCTGGTTATCTGAGGCAAATCTGTCCCTGAGTAGCCAAACACCCCATAATGCTTTACATTAGTCCATGCACCTACAGATTCACAGTAAAATCAGGGATCAGGCTTAGCCCCATCCCCAGCTCAGGAGAGCACACGAACAGTGAATTAGTGTCTAAACTCACTTCCTTCCTGGGAGCTGGCTTGGCTGGCAATGCAAAGCACTAACACCAAAGAACCTCAGCCTGAGCTGGGCTCTCTTTGTGGCTTCCTCCTCTGATTTGTTCCCCGCCCCCAGCACAAAAGAATATTAATGTTCCCTTCACTTGCCGTATTCCCCAGGATGGTGAGGAATTCTCTGTTTTTTTGGGGTGGGGTAGTTAGGGCTTGCAGAATTTCCTGCTTAATGTTCCATGGTGGGCAGGTGGAAGTGTTTGCCCTACTCACCTCCTGCAGGAATGGTGAGAGACTCAGTCCACTGAAGTCGTGGATTCCCTATGGGCTGTAGGTGAACTCTCTTCCTCAGCAATTACACTGCCCCATTCTCGGCTCCCCATCTTCAAAGTGCCCTGGGGGCTAGTGCCTCACCTTGAAATGCAAGTGTAACTCATAGCATGTTTTATTACTGGGTCGCAGTCACATGAGAGAGACCACAGTTAAAGGCCGATGCCCTGTTCAAGGAGGTGGCACTCATGGGGTTTGACCTGCAGTGGGGTAACCCATGCAAGTGAACAGTGACATGGGTAATAGCTGACTTCTCTTGGAGTAGACCTGGCTGTACCTTAGCAGTCTTCCCCAAGTTGCTACAGGATAACAGTGTTAAATTTAGACCCATTTGTGCATTATTTGCATCACTCCCGTGTGGACCAAGAACACTGTTAATATAACACTTGCTCCACCAGCATAAAGTAACCTCAGCCTGCTTTAGAACTTGCCATTACTTACTGTTTCCTCAGAGGACCTTTATAATTCATCCTATCCGGCAAATAAGATGTCTCATGGGTTGGTTTCATTAAGCAGTGTACTTGGGTTAATTAATTTTTAATGTTAACAACCTTTTCTTTGTATCACATGGCAGTTCATCAAATTCTGAAAGAAAGGGAGAAAAAAAGCCAAAAATGCACCAACCCTCCCCTTACAGTAGTTCATATCCTTGCTAAGGATGGCTTTTAGCAATTATGTATGTGAATGCAATTTTCTTTGCTTTATAAGCCTACCCTGTAATCTAGGGAAACTGACATTTTCCATTCTACAATACAGGTTAAGCTATCATTCCGATGATGTTTCCTTTGCCAGTAGATTTTTTTTCCTCCCTGGTGGCATATGGCATGCAATGTTACACCTGTTCCAATTTCGCAGAGATACTCTTCCCTGTGTTGAATTTTTACAAAAGCGATTAACCTAAATAATCCAGAATGCCACTATGGCAACAAAATGGGAACATAATTCCCTTCCCCCATTTCCATAAAAGAAAGGGTCTGGGTGATATTTATGTTGTATTATCAGCGCCCTGCACAGCCAGAATGCCCCTTTGGAGCTAGCGAGTTGTGAGGTGTTAGTCCAGACTCATTCTCAAGACCCACAGGCATACTTCATTGTATAATGAAAGAAGCTAGGACCAAACAAGATGTTCCAATTTTTTCCTCTATTCAGAGGATGGGAATAGGTTGCCGAGCTCTGTGCAACAACTCTTCTCTACAAGCAGCAGCAGCAGTGGCAGCAGAAGATGCTCTTCTGGAACCTCTCAGACCCTGAAAAAAAAAACCCGCGGTCCTCTTTTGATAAAGAGACTTTCTTGTTCAGCTGTAAGAGAGCCAGGACAAGTAGAGTCATTTAAGAGCAAAGAACAATGAACAGCAATAACAAAAACTCAACCAAACTCAATTCCATTGTAAAGCTCGCAATACAAAGTAAATACATGCATTTGAGTTCTCCTTTTGGCAGTAAAGAGCAGCCCCTTTCCAATGAGATTTGCCCTCTAGGTGTGATTCTGAAGATCGGCTGCAGCTGTCCAATCTCCTCCTCTTGAGCCTAGAATTACTTTGAGTCCTAGTTTCCTGCTCCCAAGTAGATGTTTCCTTTTAGCAGGGAAACTGAGACAAAGAGATCACTGCTTGGTCCCAAAATAAGGTCTGTCGCCTTTCATGGGGATTGTGACATTAGCCCTACTCTTGGGTCAGATTATAGTTAGTGCCCGTGTGGGTGCGCAGGTGGGGGAGACAGAGAAAAGAACCCCTCTTTTTTCTGGCCCAGTCACAGCTGAAATTCTTATAGTCTGTGGAGTGCCAGGACTCCTGGCTAGTGCCACAGAAGCTTCAAGGTATTTGGAAACACTAGGGCTGAGATCTCGTCATGTTCTGTTTGGGCCAATCTGAGCAAGGTACTGCAGGTTGAGTCTTCGGTAACTTGTGAAAGACCTCGCCGCCCCCTCAGCTGCCAAACTCCCAAAGGGAACTCCTCTGCCGCAAAGGGTGTTCGAGGGCAGGAAGTAACAAGAGTAGGGGGAGCTGGCTCATGTGGAAGACATGTTGTCAAGGCAGGGGGGTTAAGGTTTAATGAAGCGACAAGAGCCTTTGTACAGACGGCTCTTGCTTCTAGTGCATCTTATGTATCCTCAGGTTTTAAAAGTCAGTCTTCCTGTCTGCTTTTTTTGTGCATGTAGTAATATGGGGCTGGTCCTGTCCCCCATAGAGAAGGATTAAAAGATATCTCTGCCAGTGTAAGCTCAGTTCAATTCCTTCATGAATCAACCCCCCACACCACCCCCACCAAGAAAACCCACTCACTTGAAATCAGAACCTTGTTGAAGTATGGCTGGGGGAAACTATAGCTTTTATAGTTACTTCTCAGAAAATAGCATTGGCAGAATAGATCTCTGGTCCTGACCGGCTGTTAAGGTTCACTCTGCCTCAGAACTTAAGCTAGTACCTTGGCCTGTCAAGGTCCCAGCGCTCCCTACGTTATTTTATTAAATTATAGAACCAATAATATTACTGAAGCTACTTCCTCAGTTCAGTGCTTGCAGATGCAAATCTGTGTTCCTGCTTCTTACACACTTTTCAAGTTGTTAACAATGGCCCAGATTGTGAACTCACTCACAATGGGGTAAATGGAAAGTAACTCCATTGAAATGAATCGACTGAAATCAATGGAGTTGTGCTCGGTGTGCACTGATGAAAGATGCATGCATGAGGCATCTTTTCTTAACACGTGGAGCTTCTCCATTTTGGAGCTGGATTTGAGTTAACACTGAACAGACTTGGAGCAACTCAAGGAAAGTTGCTTACATATGGACATGGAGAAATTAGTTTAACAGAGCTAAATTTTTCTGTAATTGGTATGAAAGTTTGCAGAGCTATATTGGAATGTAGGAAGACAGATGAGCAGCAAGAGAAGAGTGAAAACCCTGCAGATTTTAAGTACGTAATTATCCTTCGCATGGACTTTCCTCACCAACACCAGAGGCAGAGCAGAAGAGGAGTTTCTAGTCAGAGAAGGACATAGTGATATATCTACCCAGCACTACAAATTAACAGAAATGAAACATTTTTATTTTGCACCATCCCACCTTCGCCGCCGCTTCCAGCATTGGTTAGAAATCACATCAAGAAATAATTGGATGAACAATTTTAGAGCATATCCTTATGAAAATAACATTTGCTTTGAGGAAGGATGTTATCAATAGCCTTAAAAAGGCTTCACCAGGATATTTGTGAAGTTTAAAATGATTGGTGAGCTTCCCTTCTCTTCCCATTTCCCTAGGGACACATTCATTGTAAAGTCATCAAACATCATCTAGTGCACAGCACTGGTCCAGAAGACCTTGTTCTACACTTAAGTATTTCTTTTGGGGGAAAAAAGTAGGCTAGTCAATTATCTTGTAAATCTGTTAGGAATAAAAAGAATCCTCATAATTTTATTGGCCCTTTATTAGATGTAAATGGAAAAAACAACTAATAATGCAGAAGAGGTAGACAGTTCAAGAAATATACTCGTGTCATAACATTAACAAGCTTTCCATTCCGTTACTATCTCAGGAGAAGGTTAAACACCAGCTACTGAAATCAGGCATTTTAAAATCAGCAGGTCTGATAAATTTGCATCTGATCATTTTAAAAGAGCTGACCAAAGAGTTTTCTTGACTATTGTTGATTTTCAATATGTCTTGAAACACCAGGAATATACTAGAATGTTGGAAGAAAGATGATGATGTGCTAATATTTAAAAAGGGTAAATAGGATGACCCAGCTCATTGTAGGTCCAATAATTATCCTGGGCCAGATAATGGAGTGGCTGATACTGGACTTGATTAAAAAAGAATTAATGGAGGTTAATATAATCTAGGGTGATAAGGTGTCTTGATTTTAAAGGGACTGTCCCGATATTTGGGTCATTTTTATATAGGTGCTTCTTAGCTCCACAATCCTGTCCTGATTTTTCACATTTGCTCTGCAGTAACCCTAATATAATCAACACAGGTTTATAGAAAACAGATCCTGTCAAACTCACTTGATCTCTCTTTTTTATGAGATTGCACATTTGGTTGAGAAAGGTAATAGTGTTGACATAATAGACTTCTCTAAGGCATTTGGCTTGACGCTTGGTAAACTGGGGGAAAGAAGGAAATAGTATGTGTTTTAATATGGCCAAATGTAAATGGATATATCTAGGAACAAACACTGTAGGTCATACTCACACATGGGGGCCCTCAATGCTGGGGAGCTGTGATAAGCAATTAGATCACCTGCACTTCCCCTATCTGAAAATGAGTTTCTCAGGGCAGGAAATGAGGTTAGTCTGGGATGATTACCTTTGGCAAACTCATGTTGCATTATCTTTATTACTCATCCCCGTGAACTGAATTATCCTTTCCTCCACAAGTGGTTCTAACGCCTTATATGCTACTGAAGTCCATGTCCTAAAGGCATTTGAATATTAACTTCAGTTAGCTGCTCTCACTGTCAGGAATTGGATTATGGCAGCTTCAGCATGAATGTCTTAGCTGACAGCTGAAGAAAAGCTTTGTCTGGGGTCTGGTTGGTAGGTGTGTGGGCATGTCAGGAAAAGTCTGTCGCCGTTGCCTGTTTGTTACCAGTCAGGAGTCTGTGGTAGACAGTGTTGGGCTTGTCTCCTCTAAGTGAGGTAATGGTTATCAATTTAGCTTTGCCTCTGGTCTTCAGTATGAGACACACAGCCTCTGGAATCAGCGAACACCCACCTTTTGGGATTGTCCCCCTGCCCCTGGAGGGTGTTCATGATTTAGTCATTAGTCCTCCTAATTGTGACATTCTTGGGATTAGCTAACTGAGCCTTCAGAGAAAGCCTTTTCATTTCTTGCCTTGCTCTGCTGTTGATACCCTCACTCTCAAGCCCCACTGATGTCAGTGGAACTGCCCATAGAGTAAGGCATTATTCTACTTAAGTAAGGCTGACGAAATCTGGCACACAGTAACTAACCTCCTGCCTTTCCTCTCTCCTTCCTTTAGCTTACTTCATGACATTAACAGGACCAAACATTTTTTGTTTAAGCCTTGACCTCTCTGACTTTGCTTTCACATCCTTAAAAGTAAAAAAAACCCAAAGCTGTTACAAACGTGCTTCTAGCAAATACTGTGGGCTCTTAATCTACTTCCATAACGCCCGCTTAATATTAGCAAAATACTGCTACCATAGGCGATCTATTTTGTTCTCAGGTATTTTTATAGTGCACTTAATTTGTGATTATTTTAGTAATTCAGGAAGAGAACACATAAGGACAAACGGTGTCACCAGAGAAGCAATGGATTCCACCCCCACATCCCATATTTTCAAATTCGTGTGGCAGTACTATAGCTTTTGTAGAAGAGGACTTTTAAATTCTTCATCACATAACTTGCAAAAGCCTTTCACTTTTTCTTACTCTCTGTATCAGGTTAAGGTAAATAGCTTGAGAAGTAAGGAGAATTGGATCTCTGTATTACTGGCTGTAGCTATAGGAGCCCAGAATCACAGATACAAATTTGAAAAATGTAAAAGAAGACTTTTTGTGAGTTGGAACACCAGTTTGTTTTATGGCCCATGAAATGTAGATGGTCACAGAAAATGACTAGAAATAAGGGGAAAGTTTTCCAAGAGCTAAACCTGTGATTGACTTTGATAAGTGGTATGCTTAGAGGACTCTTATTAGACTGAGTGCTGAATGTATTTATATAGTTACTTTTTAGTTGTTCCATTTCAGATTGCCTCTTCTATATTCTGCCATGGTTCCTGATACAGGCCTGCTGTAGGGCTATGAAAACTCTGGTTTATGGTTTGATGTCCTTACCCACTACTGGGACTTGAGTAGCCACCTTCAAGCCAGTTTTCAGAGTAACATACTACTCACCTGGCAGTTTTCAGAGCATAAGTGGGTTAAAGACCATTGGGAAGAGCTGGTATAAATAGCCTGAAAGAAAGATATACGTAGGGAATTACATTTTCCAGTTCTATTCTTCAGTTAGCTGAAATCTGATTATTTGTGAATGTGGTTATCATTCCCCAGTCGGAATTTAATAAGCAAATATTGTTTACTTAAAACAACATGGGGAAAAAAAGGCTGAAGAGAATCTAAATTTTCTTTGTTAACTATGTATCATATCATCACTTAGTGGTCTTTTTTAAAACTCAGATTAGCTCCCTCTGAGCACAAAGAAATCAGACTCCCAATGCTGGAATGGAAGTAGCGATGAATATTTTCAAACGTGCAAATCATTTATGGCACAAACATTGTACACCTCATTTTTATCCATTTGTAAGTGGCTGCACATTTTTTATTCCTAACATTTCAAAGGGTAACACAGTGTAGCAATGAGACCTGAGAGAGTGTAGAAGATAATGCATGACTTTATAGGTTCTAGAATTCAAAGACTTCTGTGGCTGAAATTAAAGCTCTTTAGATTGTTTACAGGAAGCTTTGGAAAACAGAGTCTTGTGGGTGACTAAAACCCAAGACAAGGCGCCAGGAGAGGTAATAGTCTGAAGTGCTAATGAGGTATGTGAATTACACCGTGGAAGATAATGGGAGCTTTCTTGACAACCTCGGTGGAACCGGCTAAAATCAGCTATCACAAAAGCCTTCAGATAAGTCAAGCTTTTCTTATTAAAACTTAAAGAGAAACAGAGACAACCAATTCAATCAGTGGACATGTGGGCGGGTCAAACGCAGGGTCCTGGTCAAGGGGGTAGATCACGTTATATAAATGCATTGTCCTAAGCCCTTAACTATACAACACAGGTGGAGACTGGTAATTTATCTATCCCAAGTGCTCTCTGCTGCTGCAGTACAGTAGTGTACATAAATCCATACCACAGTGCACCGGAAGTCACAAATACCAGATGATTCACTACTAGAATATTTATTATACACCAACATGTTATTCACGTTCGTAAGTGACAGAAGAAAAAATTGGATCCAAAAGAGTATAACAATTTCCAGGCAAGCCATCCACAGAATAATGAAATTTGGGAGTTACATTTTGGCATGTAAAATAGGCGTGGGGAGGGATAGATTTTAATTTCCAGCAGGGTCTCTGCAATATTTTCACTTGCTGGTGGCCACATGCTGACATTTGGAAATACTTCTGTGCGCCTACATACTCTCTCAATTGCACAGTGTGAAAAGCATTTTTCACATTGAGCACCAGTGACAGCCTGGATGTATTTGTGTGGTGGCTTTCCTTCATAGGTAACTTTAGCTCAGTTTAGGTATGCAGTGTCTGCCTGCCAAGCTTAATGGTCTCATGGGCATTATGTTAGAGCCAGAACACTAGGACTGGAAATGGACGAGTATGTAGGACCTCAATATTAAATGCTTTCTCTGAGATTGAGGGTGTTTATATTCAGAGTAGCTGATAACCACTTTCACAAGATACGAAGGGGAGAGATGAGCTGCACCCAGAAACCCAGCAGAACAGTCAACTCTCCCATTCCTAATTTCAGTAACATGAGAATGGTACCTTACCCTCACGATTTTGAAAGCTCCTTCACTCCTGAAAACATTAGGCTGAGAAGGAATGAGCTAAAACCACATCGATGCAGTGCCAGAGCTGCGCAAATCATAATGTATGAGAGTGGCTGTACTTTACCAACTTCTCACTGTATGAAAGGTGGATGTTGTTTGAGGTACTTTCATTTTCCCCTACTGTGTTGCTATGGTAGCTGCCAGCAAGAGGAGGGTGGGCTAAGTGAAGGGGAGAGAAAGGGGAATATTTTTTTATGAGATGGACTTGAAATTACATGTAATTTTCCAACTGTACGGTTTCTAAAGATCCCAAGATATGCTGAACATCTACTGTTCTAGGCACAAGAATAGACAACTAATGTCAACAGAAAAAACCCTGCTGTCCAATGTGTCCAGGAAAACGAAAGCTGCTCCTCACTCCATCATGTTGTCCCACTCACATGCAGACAATCAACAAATAGATCAGCCTTGTATATCTGGGCTGTGTTGGCCTTGGGGCGTGTGCATGTAAAAAACATGAATAGCGTACCACTGAGAAGGCTTTGCCATTGTCCCCATCTTCTTTAAATTTAGAGTCTGCAAATTCAAACGGAAAACGAGCAACCTTTTTCTTTATCAGTGGGGGTTTGAATGGCCATCAGTTGCAGGTGGTGAAGGTGTGTCATTTCCTGCTTGGACTATTGTCACACACGCTAAAGACCATCACTGGCGCATGAGACTGACTCCAATGGAAGAGTTTCACCTTCTGAATCTCTAGTCCCACCTCTTGCAGCAGCATGAGTCCAATCACCTCTGATTCTGCTTAACTTGTGAGATTGGATGAGTTAGCAACCCAGGGTTGTGTGGCTACAGAATGCCTAGCACCCGGTATCATTTAAAAAAAATCCTGAAATCCTCAAACAGATAAGTGGTTCAGAAATTAAAACAATCATTGTCACTTCTGCATCTGTCTTATTCCAGTTCTTAGCACTCGGACCGTTATCTTAGTTACATAGCTCAGCTAATCTGCTCTTATTTATAAGTTAAACAAATAATTTCCAGGAATTCACTTGCTGAGATGAAGGCATCTTGTCTTCCAAGGATTAAACCACATTATCACCATCTTCAACAAAGAACAAACACAGATGACAGCTACAAATACCCAGAGTCATATATCTAGTCTTTGGGCCTGGTTTTCCAGCAATGCTGTGCACTGACAGCTCCCATAGAAGCCAGGGGGTACCCAGCCCCTCTGAAAAGCAAGCCAGGCTTCAGTGCTTAGTAGTCAGTGTTAGCTCAGTGCCCTCAAACGATGTATTTGTACTTAGGGTCATGTCTGAAACACTACGATGCTCGCCCAGGCATTGCAAGTAATTTAAATGATCTTGGCTGTAATCACTTGCTCTGACTATATTGTAACAGTCATTGAACTATTCATTTTTAAAGACACCCTACAAAGTTATGTTGCGTTATATCACCATTGTAGTAGGAAGTATTTATTCATCTACATAATGAAGGTCAAAATTAAGTTGAAATCAGCTAGTTACAAGCTAATTTATTTTTTCACAGTGCCACTTCTGGGGCTACTAAACTCTCTCCCAGGGAACCTTTATACCTAGGTCAAAGCAGCTCTTTCCCTTACCCTCAGGCCTTCGCTCTTTCTTGGCGGAGCTCACCTTTTCAGCTTCCCTCCAGGGAATGGCAACAAATTCACTCTGGTGTGTTTCCTCCCTGGTTACAAAATGAACTTTCCTGCATATCCCGCTTGGAAGACATATGGGAGTTTCACCTATGGTGTTAAGGTCCTTTTTAAAAATAAACACACCAGGCAGATTTGTAATGTCTGACCATGTGGTGAGCTACAGTGCACATGATATCTATCACGCAGCTACACCAACGATCCATTATAAGATAGAACTGCATGAAATGCATGACATGGACGTGTCAGAGTGAAGCCAAAGAGGTCACAAAAGTACAATTCCAGTCCTGTTATGGCAGCATGGGGGGGACTTTGTTGATCTCAATACTGAGAACTAGAAAGCTGACATTAACCCGGCTAGTCAAATGCAGTGCAGACGGTGGTGGGATCTCTCTTTTTGCTAGCAGCACCATCAGGCACCAGTAACCAGTACATTTTGGAGTTGTGTTGACATAACATAAAACAGACACCATGACTCCAGTTATGGACTTAGAACGTATGAGCTGCGGTAGTCCATGGCAGATAGTATGTGTTGCATTTCTCAAAGTCCATAGTCAGAATTCTGTCACCGAAACAATCAATTTTACAAGATAAAAATAGGTAAAGGAGCCCGTCACAAAAAGGACGGTGCAGCTACATTCACGTGCGTTTGCAAGTTACTCCCAAGTACTACTCGGGTGACCATATTTCCCTACGCTGAGTATGGGACACCTGGTGAATGATTCATATTCAAGCAAGTTCAAGGGCAGCCAATCAGAACTATGCAGCACAAATAGTCAAATTTGCATCAAGTTAAAAGGAAATACTGTGTAGCCGGATTCTTTTTATGTTCCTCCTTGTCTTTATGGAAGAGGTGGCACACACATACTGCACTCTTCTACATGCCCATACGCTGCTCTCACACGCCGGAAGGGGAGTAACCAGCTGATTTTCCCTGCCAGGTGCTCTCTGCACCCCATTCCTCACTGTGCCCACCCCCTGGAGCAGACCCACCTCTCTTGGTGCTACAGCTGCTTGAGGCAACGTGGGGGGGCGGGAGGGCAGACAGGGTTACTTGCTCCCTTCTTCAGGTTTCTGCCAGGGCTCGCACCAGAATGTGGCCAGCATTGTGCACGAGGGAAGGGATGGAAGCTACTTCCAGCTGCAGTGGAGGAGTGGGGTGGGTGTGGAGGGGAAGGATGATGTGGCCCGTGTCATTAGGGAGCTCACCCTGTCGTTGTGGCTGGAAGCAGCTTGTCCCTTCCTGCCTGCACAGTGCTGAAAGGCAGCTAACCCCTCCAGGCTGCTGCTGGCCACTGACATAATCCAGCCACCTCCTGTCATCCGGCTACAGCATGGCAGGAAGGAAGCCCTAGGGATGCATATGCACCAGGGCCAGGGCGCAGGGGCTTGAGCTAACTAGCCAGAGAGGTGGCTCAGCAGTGGAGGATGCCTAGGGGATGGAGCAGCTCCAAGCGCCCTGGGAGCAAGACCCAAGGTGGAGGAGGAAGGAGGTGGGTGAAGAGGGAACTAAGAGCCTCCCCAGGGGGCTATTGAGGAGCCTCATGGGTGGGGGTGTGACAAGGCTGGAAATTGCTCCCCCCCCACTATTGCAGAGCTTAGCTGAGGGGCAGAGAGGCTTCCCCCACCAGTGCTTTGCAGGACTTTGGCACATGCAGGTATTGGCTTCTCCCGACCAGCATCCCAGATCGGAGTGTCTTGGACTTGCTCAAGGTGCTGGCCCAGCCAGAGGCAGTGGGGGAAGGAAGGGGCCTGCCAGCCAGGCTGTTAGTGAGCTGAGCACTCTGACCAGGGGCTGTTTTTTGCATGGCACTGGGAGCAGGATGTACCCCACTGAGGAGGATATGGAGGAGCAGTGGGGCCAGAGAGGGGTGAAGGGGCACAACAGGGAAAGCATAGTGAAAGCAGGAGCACATAAAGGTGGGCAGCAGAGGTGTAACTAGCCACCACCTGGGGCTTGTCTGCCCTCGTCAGCCCCTGCAGGCAGTGCTGGCTGGAACCAAGAAGGGAGGTGGGGCCCTGCAGGCCAAGAGCCAGCATGCAGTGGGGGCTTTGCTGGCAGACCAGCACAGGGAGTGACCAGCTCACATACTGCATCTTCACCCTGCCACCAGCTTTGCACACACACCCCCGTCGCCAGCCACGGGATTGCCCCTACACCACTGGTGTAAGGGTGGGTGGCTGGAAGCAGAAATCTGGCCAGCAGCAGGACCTGCTACTACAGGGGGGTGAGTGACAGGAAAAAAAGGACAATTTGCCCATTTTTAAGAAGAAGCCAGGACACCTGCAGTAGGGCTTAAATACAAGATGGTCCTTTTGAAAACAGACCATCTGGTCACCTTACCAATTATTCAACTGTCCCAGAGATCATCCGAAGAACAGAAAAACAGTATTTTTAGTCCATGAAGTTTGGAAGTGGAGGACATTTGAATTTCTGCAGGGTGCAGCTCATCAGAGTTTTTCTTTACTTTGTGTGAGAGAGCCTAGAGGAAAAACAAATACAAATGCTGCTGAACGGCTGATAAAATGGATAAATCACTCTTGCAGGCAGCAAAGAATCTAGTTTTGGGGCCTCTGTTCTCCAAATGAGTGGCTAAATACAAGGCTCTTGTGCCAAAGGTTTAAATTTTCCTTAAATTTCCTAGGCCTGCTTATCAATAATTAGGTGTAAATTGCTCCCTCGCAATCTCTGGAGTCACTCAAAGCCTGACTTATTTGTTCAAGCACTCCTCATGTTTCTAAAGGTAAATGCTCCCAATCAGAAAGCAAAAAATATACCATGTGACTCAAGTGAACATCACACTACACAAATCCTAGGTATGGGCAATTCTAATCAGTTACTACTGATGCAAATCAGCAAGAAGTCGTGTTAAACTGATCTCTTACCCTGAAGGCTGCCAGACTGGAGCACATGAGTTGGCTGCTTTAGAGCACAAGAGATGCGAAGCAGAAGGGCACTCAGCCACAAATCTATAAACAAGGATCTTGTGGGAGCACCTGGCAGTCAAAGGTTCTTTTTTAGTTGCTGCATGGAGAGAGGAAACTTACAGTCCAGAGAGGCACCTGCACAAAGGCTAAACCAGAACTCTTAATCTTCCCTCCTTAGCACTGTCTACTAACTCCTTTTTCAAGTTGTGGACAAAACCATGCTCCTGCTTGTCACTCAGGCCTGTAGCTAGGAATCATCTGGGACCTCTGTCTAGAGGCCTCTAGAGCTTCACTGTGTCTAAATGTTGCAGGCTTTCTGCTTCACCTCTCTGAAATATCCATCCTTCCCTATCCATCATCACAGGCAAAACTGTCATCCAAGCTCTTATTTCACATAGCAGTCACTTCCACAGCCGTCTTTATTTCAAATGCTAACTACGCCCAACTTCCTTTGGCTTCTGCGATCAGCCAAGGAAAGCAGCCTTTACAAGGTCCTCTTTGGTAACTTGTGCTCATTTTTGTCAACACAGAAGTCTCTAGACTTTTTCTGGGTGTAAGAACACCCTCCTTGGGGAGGTAGCCTCCTTTCCTCCACTCTCTCACTCAGAGGCCCCAAGCCGCCCCAGTGTCTTGCTACAATGAACATATGTGGTGCACACAATTTCCCTTTCAAGGGGTCCTGCGATAGGATTTCTTATCATCAGAAACCTGGCATAGACTGAATGGCCATGTCTACACTAGCCCCAAACTTCGAAATGGCCACGCAAATGGCCATTTTGAAGTTTACTAATGAAGCGCTGAAATGCATATTCAGTGCTTCATTAGCATGCAGGTGGCCGCGGCACTTCGAAATTGACGCGCCTCACCACCGCGCGGCTCGTCCCGACGGGGCTCCTTTTCCAAAGGACCCCGCCTACTTTGAAGTCCCCTTATTTCCATGAGCAGATGGACGAGCTGCGCGGCGGCGAGGCGTGTCAATTGCGAAGTGCCGCAGCCGCTCACATGCTAATGAGGCGCTGAATGTGCATTTCAGCACTTCATTAGTAACCTTCGAAATGGCCATTTGTGTGGCCATTTCCAAGGTTGGGGCTAGTGTAGACGTAGCCAATATGTGCTAAAAGAAGAGCTTCTAAGCTGACTAAGATCGCCAGTGACCTCTGACTTGGGTACTTGTAATCCTGGCTGGGAATGTAATTGTTAGATCTAATTAACAATATGTTAAAGTACCAGATGCCCCTTCAAGAGAGATGCCAGACCCTCCGGGCTGTTGGTTATATGCCTCTGCCAGGGTCAATGCTAAGCCATTAGGCATCACAGACACCTGACAAAGGCGCCAAAGCAGAGTGAGGCAATTTGTGTCACATTCCATACATTGAGGGACTGCGTTTCCATCCATATGCAGACTTTTTCCATCCACACATGGAATGCATTTTACATGCACCGAGACGTGTGCAAATGTGCAGTGCCTTAGAAACACCAACCTAACTGTGGGTGCTCTGCTAATTGGCTGGGCAGAGCTGGAATCGTTTCTGAGCAGGCACACAAGCGCACAGCTTTCAGGGGCCGCTGGGGAGGTCGGGGAAGGGAGTCCCCAGGACTTTTCTAAGGCTGGGTAATATTATCAACCTCATGTTACAGCCGGGGAACCAGGGAGAGGCCTGGGCCACACTAGAGGGCCTATTTCAAAATAATGGGTTGTTTGTGCGCAAGAGACACATATTCTGGTAGTCCTGGTTTTGAGAGGGGTAAGTGCCCATTTCGAAATAGCGCGCGTGTGCATGGGTAAGGGCTGGTGTTTCGAAGTCATTGACTTCCAGGGGCCTGGCACAGCCCCAGACCTGACCACTCTAGGCACATCTGCAGCAAACTTTAGCGTGAGTCAGGCCAGAGCTCCAAGCAGGTCTCCAAGGGTTGACAGCAACACTGGAGCTGCTTCTGTGGCACCTAATGTCCTGGGACACAGTGGAGCACTGTCCTGGACCAGTGCGGAGATCCTGGACCTCACAAGGCTCTGGTGGGGGCGGGATGAGAGCACTTTCCAGGATCTCCACACCAGGCAACTCGTTGTCAAGGTCTGCCGGGGCGCGCTCAGACTCTGGAGCAGAGCTGGCTCAAAATTCAGGAGCTGCACCAGGGCTACCTCAAGGCCCCAGAGGAGTCCATCTGCTCTGTGGCAACACCCCCCACAGGGATTGCTATTATGAGCAGCTGGACGCCATCCTGGGGTGGGGGGGAGGGGGGCACACATCCCGGGAAGGACTCCTGCAGTCATGGGATCCAGCTGGGACATGCCCAACGTCACCCACAAGGTGTCTGAGGATGATGACAGGGAGGAGGCACATGAGGAGGCCAGCCACTCCACCATCTCTGCCAGCCAGGACGTCCTGCTGACCCTGTAGCCTGTTCCCCACTCCCAGGACATCTCCCACGATCCTGGCAAGGGCATTTCAGATGAGTTAGAAACTTTTCCCCGATTGCCTAAGGGGCAGACGGTGGCTTGGGAAGGCGCACTCCTTTTGTGGACCTCCCGGCCTGGGGGTTGCAGAACAGCCCAGTTCATGGCCTGCGAGTCTGGTGCAATCAGCTCCAGGACACCCCAACCTGGCACCTTGCAGTGTCTCCCGCAAGGTTCCTGCAGAGCCATGCCCTATTCCGGCCTCTGTGCTGGGACACCTTCTTGTGACAACCCACCACTAACCTGTCTGGGGTCAACGACCCACAGAGCAGTGTAATCCTACTGTGGCATGGTGCAGAGGGGGAAACTGATGGCATGCAGGTGAACCTGCCTAGGGCAGGGGAGAGAGAGGAGATGAACCCCGTGGTGCTCTGCCTGGCAGGCGGTTTCTGCCATTCACACACACCTCCCCCAGTCTGATGGTGCAGTCAGGGAAGAGGGCACTGGTATGCATCTTCTGGAAGAGGCAGGCGTTCCAGAACACTCATGCATTGTGAGCTTCCCACAGGGCGCCCCCCCCGTCCCATAGGTCTCAGGTGGATGTTGTGACTTTAAAAAAAAAAATCAGGCAGCTCCCAGATCCCTAAATGGCCCCCACCAGGATTGAACTCACAAGCTAATGCTCAAACCACTGAGCTACCCACATTTCTCAGAGTGACGACCATACACATTCCATTGTTACCATGGATGAACCCGCAGGAGCATGGCCTTGATGGTGGATCTCCCTATGCTGAACTGGTTCACAACAGAGTGGCACCTGTTCAGTATTGTGAATTTCCACAGGGCAATGTGCACGGGGATGGTGGATCTCATGTGGGTGTCTGGTCACATGAGGACAGGGGTGAGCCATTGGCAGAGCTCCTGGAAGGTGGCCTTTGTCATGTGGAAGTTCTGCAGCCTCTGCTGATCATCCTGTCCCTTCAGGAAGACACAGTCCCAGCAGTGGAGCTAGTGTCACACCACCAGAAACTGTGCTCCGTGGTGTGCAGGGGACTGGGGCTACCTAGCAGCAGCAGGAGTGCCAGGACCTGAGTGTGGGGGTCTGGCTGATCCTTGTCGTCATCCTGCTGACCAAGCAGCCACAGGAAGTACCCATCCTGGTGCCCTCCCTGGAGTACTTCTGGGGGCTGTAATCCAAAATAGGATCTACTGTGTGTGAATGTGCAATTTCAGAATAAGGTTTGCTTATTCCAGGACTTCTGTTTAGTGTGGATGCATTATTCCCAAATAGCTTATTTTGGAATAATAAGCCTGGAATAAGCTATTCTGGAATAACTCTGCAGTGTGGCCATGGCATGAGAGAGTTGCCCAAGCTTCCTGCAGAGCAGCAACAAAACCTGGGTCTCCTGAATCACAGGCCAGTGCCTCAACCAATGGACCATGCTTCGTCTCCCAAGGAATCTTGAAGACATTGCACGACAGTGGGCAGAGGCTCTACTTCCCTGCTGCTAGCAAAGATTTACCTCTCTTCCTCCCCTTAGAGAAGCAGTTAGAGCATAGTGGAAGGGGCAGAGCTGGTGACTCGAGACACAATCAAGTGTTCACAATGAATGCAAAAAGCTGCAAAATTGGCCATATAAGTCCAAAGGGAGAAAAGTACTAGGAAGCAAAGGGCAAAGATACAAACCCACTTACTAGCAGACTGGTATAGGATCTGAGCGAATTTTCCTGTGTATTTCTTTGTCTATATTTTGTTGTAGTTTGGGTCCACTAACAGTTAGGAAATGATCTACAACTTTAATTTGGTGAAACTCCTGTTTCATTGCTAAAGCTGCCCCTGTTCATCAATTTATGTTACACCCAGACTGCATGGCATATAAAAAGTGGTCTGAGAGTTAATTCATGTTTGTGAAGCTTTTTGAGATCCTCAGATTACATCAGTTAAATAAATTACAATATTTATTATAAATATATAGCATGGGTATTTGTTTTCTAAAGGGATTGCTAGCAATAACCAGGCAAGCCCTTTCTTGTATGAAGGGAGCCCATTAATAACAACTGTCTATAAAATAAGATATAAGGAATTACCACCACACTAACTGCTTATTAGTATGCATCATAATTTACCTATTAAAACCCCTTTGTTAGGTCCAGAAATTCCTGAGCAAGTCCACATCCAAATGTATTGTTCTTCAAAGACTGTGCATAATCTGCAAGGTCAATGAAAGTAGAATGACTAAAATTAAACTCAGAGTATAAAAATTAAAGAAATTTGGACCTTTAAGAGGGTAATTGTGTTGGAAAAATATTAGACAGGGCTAAATATGATAATCCCTATTCCATGATTTGGCAGAGAACCCAGTAATGGAAACTTTGTTTCACGTATCAGTGTACCATATGACGTTTGCCCTTAACACTTTTTCTCGGCTCTTTAAAGGAAGGACTCTTGGGTGTGGGGATGCAGATCCTTCAACGATGCCATTTTGGCAGCTCAGAGAAATGATAAAAGCTATTTTAACTGGATCAGTGAGGATTTCTGCAGCCTAAGTATATGTCCAGATGGCTAATCAGTGTCTATTGCATTGCCTGGGAGCAGCCTAACACAAGGGCTACGCTGGTGGTGGTTTGAAAGAGCGTGACCTACAGCTTCACATTCTAGTGAGCACTAATCAGGGTAGCGCCTCTTGGAGACAGTTTCTAGTAACTGCTAGCAGTGGTGCTGACAGCCACAGTAAGCCCCCGGGCAAGGCGGGAGACGGGCCCAGCTCTGCGCCTGAAAGGGGTGGGGCCAAGAGGAGAAGAGGCGCAGTTAAGGACAATCAGGTCTCAGTGCCACCTTGAGCTCTGGGCCTCTTTGAAACACTGGGCCAGGGGCAATTCTGCCCCCTTTTGCCCCCTACGTCATTGGTGGGAGTCACCATAAATAAAACAACACTGCCAGAAGCTAACCTAGCCTGCAGCAGCCCCTTGGGGCCAGGGACAAAATAGGTGGCATAAAACCATTTTTGCCCCCCGCCCATGTCAAGCGAAGCTCAGCTGAATCTGAGGACTGCAGCCATTGAGGTATGAGCTCAGTAGGTTCTTAATAATAAAGAAATACTAATTTTCCAAACATAAGACAGTGTAAGTCTTTAACAGTCAAATAATTGTTGCTATTATGAGCAGAGAATACAGCAGTTATTAAATGTTGCTGGATCAATTATGTGCTAATTGCTGTTTTAATTTTGTAGGCAAATGCGATGTTTGCATGGTAGAATATGTATTGTATTAATCAGGAGAACACTGTTATAACTTTCACCACAAAGGCTGAGGGAAAAATAACAAATGAAATCAGTATACACCCCTCACATCTACAGTATTTTATTAGCTACTGTTTCGAAGGCACTTACTGTACCTGCCAGTCAATGCTTTGAAGCCTGAGGCAAGTCTGTTTCGCTAACCTGGAATCCCTTTTATCAGATCATTCTGAGACACTCTCCCGGCGGTGCAAATGGACAGTGTGTCACTTCAGGAGTAAATAAGCAAGAAATGTTTTTTGCTAAGGGCAAAATCTTGCACCGTGGCATGTGTATTGCACTGGGGAGATGCAAATCCTCACCCCTCACTACAGCTCCTCATTTGTGCAGCCCTGCTATTCTAACCCAGCGTCCATTTTGGTACAAGGCAGGGGGAGTGGCTTATGTGCCCAGCTACTGCTTTTATGAGCTGCTAGCTTGAGGGGTAGATTCTGCTCATGCTTTCGGCACTGCAAACACAGTGTGTCATGGTTGGCAGATTATCTCCTCCCCACTCAACACATTCTGTCTTGATCCCTTCTGGGACCAGAAGGCAGAATGACTCAGGACACGTCTACACTACAGAGTTTATTCTGGAGTTATTCCAAAATGAGCTAGTCTGGAATAAAACGCCCCAAAATAAGCCAATCTTATTCTGAAATAGTGTGTTCAGACACAATAGAGCCAATTTCAGATTAGCACCCCCGAAAGAACAGAAAAGATGGGCACTTGCAACTAGTATTCTATGTCTACACAGCAGCCATGCTTCAGAATAGCTTGTTTGGAAATAGACCCTATTCACTGGCTATGTCTACATTAGACCCCACATTTCGAAAAGAGGATGTTAATGAGACACTTGGCAGATGCTAATGAGGTGCTGCCATGAATATGCAGTGCTTCATTAGCATAGTGGCGGCCATGGTGCTTCAAAAGTGCTGCTTTTGAGTTGTTCACCACCTGGGTAGATGGGGGCCTTTTGAAAGGACCCCCACCTCAGTCTTCGAATGCCCCTTATGTTCCTATTTGGTTTTAGCAATAAGGGGCATTTGAAGACTGGGGGTGGGTCCTTTTGAAAGGCCGCCTTCTACATGGGTGGCATGCGATTTGAAAGGGGCACTTTCAAATTGCTGTGGCTGCCATTATCCTAATGAGATGCTGCATATTCATGGCAGCGCCTCATTAGCATCTGCCAAAGTGTCTCATTAGCACCCCCCTTTTGAAAGGCCAGGGCTAAGTGTAGACATAGCCCCTGTCTCTACAGTCTCTATTCTGATATATCTATTTTGGAATAGGTGCTATTCCTCATAGAATGAGGTTTACAGAATTGGAAATAAGCCAGCCACTGTTTTGGATTTATTTTGGAATAGCAGTTTTGCTGTGTAGACACCTGCAAAGTTATTTCAGAACAGCGGCCGTTACGCCAAAATAACTTTGCTGTGTAGGCACACCCTCAGGGGCCCAACATGTCAGCAGCCCTCTGCCCTTCCTACACAGCTTATAAGGAATCATGCTGTCACTTTTAAAAACATGTTCTAGTCTCTGTAATCCAATGCAGGAAATTCCCTTGACATTTTGGGAGCCTATCTGAGTTCTTTCCTGTTTTCAGTTCATAAAGTGCTAATGTAAAAACCTTAAAATACTGCAGCAATTTAAATGTTTTTAAAAATACACCAAATCTGGAAAATCTATCCCAGAGAAGAGTTTTCTCTTCCCAATTTAACCAGCTCTTATTGCAGAGAGACCTTTCCCTCCTTATAGCCAAGTTTCTGCATCTCCCAGCTTCAGATTAGCCATCTTCTTTTGCCCTGAATTTCTCTATCACTGTTTTTTCTCCTTGCCAGTGGTGGAGGTTGGGGGCATATATTCTGAAATTGTCAAGGCCTAGGGAGTTTTGAAAAATTCTGTCCAACGGGTCAGATGACTCATTCACATCTTCATCCTAAGAGGATCCTTCATTTTCATTAAGCTATGTCAAAGGCAGTCTAAAATTTTAAAGTTCTAAATGCTGCTTCTTTACAAGAAGCGAAATGAAGCAAAACACATTAACTTACAAGGAATTTAGAGTCCATAGTGGAATCCAAGCAAGCCATTAACAGAAATCAAATAATTCAGTTGTTCCAGAGCAATCAATTACAGTATATTGCAAACCCTGAAGTCAATAAATGAAGCTACATGATTTCTGAGAAAAGTGATCTACACATTTATATTTTCCTATGATATGCAGTCTGGAATGAAAGGCTGGGTGAGGTATCTCTGAATGGTTTGCATTCTAATGCTCTGGTGGCAGAAATACAAACCTGAAGAAAATGATCTCAGTGTAATTAAATAGATTGTCATGGTTGTATGTTGCATTGCTGGCAAAGCAAACTAAGCCCCTTGCCATAGTCAGGTACAGAATGCTGCTGCAATAAATTAAAAAGTGTGAGCTCTCCTCTGTATGCTCTGCTGTGGGTATGTGGCAGGGGCTGACTGGATCTAGTAGTAGATCCTCTACTGTTCCACTCCTACATCTTGGAGCATAGGCCATTGACAATCATTTGCCAGCCTCACCTGTCCTAGGCGATCTTTTACAGTTCTGATCAGGTGTACCTGTCTTTTTAGTGTCTGTCTTTAGGCGCCTACTCCAGGTGTTCCTTGAGCTCCCTCTTTTCCTTTTTTCTTGTGGGTTCTAATTTAAGGCTTGCCTTCTCATGTTGGTGGTTGGTTTTCTGAGGGTATGTCCAATCCATTGCCATCTTCTCTTCCTTATTTCTTCCCTGGCAGGAAGGTGGTGAGGCAGTTGCTACAGGTCTTGGTTGTTGATGGTGTATGGCCAGTGGATCGGGAGGATTTTACGAAGGCAGTTATTGATAAATGTCTGGATTTTTTTGACAGTCATTTTTGTTGTTCTCCAAGTTTTTGCTTGCTACAGTAGTACTGATTTGACATTGGAGTTGAATAACCTGATCTTAGTCTGAGTTCTGATCTTCTTAGAATTCCAGAAGTTTTTCATAAGAAGAAAAGCTGTTCTTGCTTTCCCAGTCCTTTCTCTCACATCAGCATTGGTGCCCCCCCGCACTTTATCGATGATGCTACCCAGTTATATGAAGACCTCAACTTCTTCCAACTCCTGCCGCCAAGTATGACTGTCTTTGTGCCACTGTTGATTTTCAAGATGTTAGTTGTTCCCCTATGGGTGTTCAAGCCAACTGTAGCCGAGATGTTGGCAATGTCCGATGTCTTCTCTCATCATCACAGCCACTGACAGATATCTGGATCTACTGGATACAACATGAAAATCAGGGCCCTCAGGGAAAGGACATCATGAGAGATGCAAGGAACAGAACAAAATACCAATACAGCTTTGCTTTGATTTCCCCCAAAGTCAATGGAATAACACCAAGGATTAATTTGGCCATTTACCCACAGAGCTTGGTGACAATGAGAGATGTACTAGTCCACAAAATTCAGCTCCAGATATTGAACTCTTAAACTTCAGGGTTGTCTATATCCAGAGATTTGGTTCCACTTACCGCAGACATGGGCCCTACTGCAAAATGGGGATCTAGGATCTGCATGCTTAATATTTCTACCACTCCAGCATTGCCAAACTTTGCAAGTTTCATTACAGTCAATGTACTTTTTCAAGTGCAGCCCTTGAAATCCTAAGAATCTCAGCTTTCATTTTTTACAGCCTGCTAGTTCTATGCAGGGGGCCTGTTTCTTTGTCTGGCACCGTGTGTGAGTCAGTAGCAAAATGCAGCTGTGTTGATGGTTTTCATTCACTTTGCATGGGTGTAAATGGCTACATATAAGGCACAAGGCAAAGGACACTCAGTCCCAAAAGTTAAGTGTTGATTAGTTTTCTTCAATCACACTGGAAAAAAAATGGGATTGGGAGGGAATCAAACTCAGCTAAAATGTCATTTTAGGAAACTGCAGGGCAATGAGAAAGGTAACAGATTGAATAGAAGCAAGGGACGCAAAAGCCCATGACTTACTTTTGAAGGGCTAGTTATTAAGTTTGGGAGCTTACATACTTACCAATATACTATATATATATGTATATAAAACACTGAGGTTCATTACTCTTTTTTGTTTTAACTGGAAAAAAAAATCAGCAGCTCGAACCCTCCCACAGAGAACACCTGCTCAAGGGACGGAAAACCCTGGACCAGAGCCTCATCTGCTATTCAGTGGTGCTATTCGTGACTTACAGTAGGTCAGCTGCTGGTCCTCTGAAGGAATAGAATTTCCCCCCTCATCACCCAACCCCAGAGGAGATAGCAAGTTTTGTGTCCTGTGTATTCTGAGACAGGTGCAAGGTCTGGAGACAACAGCCTTGTTGGGCGCCCTGGGAAAGGTCGGGGAGGGGGCGGCTCTGTGTTCCTGGAAGGGGCAGGGTCTCAGGCAAAAAGGGTGGGACTGAGGGCAGCCAGACTTCAGCATTGCCCAGACCAGAGCTTGTATTCCCTCAACTTTCAGCACTGCCTGAAGTGCGCCATGCTTGGCGCCTATGGTGTTCCAAAGTGCCCAAGGCTCTGGGCGCTGCTGCTGCTGCAGGAGTGGTGATGGAAGCTGGGAGCTCTGGTCTCTTTTGAATCATGGGGCAACTGCCCTGCCCTGGGGCGGTTGCCCCTCTGCGCTCCCTGTCATCACGCCTGCCTGTGCCTATGTGATTCTTTCTCTGTCCAGCCCCACAACAGGCAGCAAGGCTCTTACTACCCACTCCCCCTCAACCAACCCTTGCCAGGCTGTGGCCTTCACACAGTGGAGGAGGAAGAAGGTTTGGACCATACTGACAGGGTCAGCATGGCCTTGTGTGTGGAATCCCTGTCAGAATAGCAGGCTTGGCAGAATTCAGGTTTTATCTTTCTGGCAAGTAATATGCCTATTTTCACTCTTTTATTATATTGATTTGAATATTCAGCTCCAGGAGATTAAAGGGATGTTGGGGATGGGGGGGTTGAACAATAATTGTTTTTTGATGATAGACATTGAGATTCAAAAAGTTAATTCTTTAATTATGACTGTTATAAGACAAATTGTCAATATTACATGTCGAAAGGTCCATAAATCATTCTAATAAGATGTCAAGCAGCACTTTTCTTAACAGTGCAGAGCTGTAAATGTTGAGTATCAAGGGCAATATTTTTTCATGGGTTTGTGTGTATAGTGAAACTGGCATTACCAATAATCTTATCCTTCCAAGATTTACAGGTTGGGATAGCACCATGCCACAGATCAATAGTCTCCTGCCTTTGTTCCCTTCTCCCTTCTGCTCACTCTCCTTCCAGACTTGTGTGAAGCCCAAATGTTGCCTTGAAGCTAAACAGACATGTTTGTGAGTGAATATGCTGTGGAACTTCCCTGAGTGTGATGCACTATTCAGCTTTATCCTCACCTCTGGAAATGTAGGGGATGATCAGCCCTGATGACAACAGACTAGCTGGTATTACAATATTCCAACAGCAAACCAATAACAGAAAGGGCATGTGATGGAGAGAAAAAAAAAATCAGTACACAGAGAACTTTCCATCTTTCATGGGTTTAAACAGTGAGAAATGTTTTCAAAACGATGACAAACAATTTTCCCATGACCTTTCAAATGATTAGTCATTGCACAATACCACCTGCCACGCAGACTTCACAGAAAGCAAATACTCCAGGCTGCTTCCCGGTCCCTGCCCCGTGCTTACTGCAGATACTCCGGTGGCAGGTACATTAGGAATTAGTACTCAGATGAGATTAGAATGCAAATTTAGAGACGCTAGGACCAAACCATCAACACAAATGTGAAGCAAAATAACATGAAAAATCTCATTCAGGAAAAAAAGGGCTGCATTGTATCATGAGCCCTGTTCCAAACATATTGGCATATGAATTAGTCACAGGAAAATCACCAGGGTAAGAACTAATGTTTATTAGTCTGATTTAAATAATAATTGTATTAGCTTGGAGAGAATTATTTAATATTAATAGCTTTGTAACCATGCCCTGCATTTACATACCACACAACAGTGTTGTTGTTATGCTAATGTTAAAAAAAAACCCAAAAAACCTTTATAGCCATTAAAAATTCCTTCTGTGAAAGCATGGTCACCTTGCATGGTTCCTACTTACTCTGAACAGCATTAATTCCGGCAAGTAATGTCTCTGATTTCATGGGAGACACAGTACTTTTCAGTGGGCTTCCGCAAGTGAAAATCAAGGGGAGTAAAGTCTGGAGAATTTTGCCTTTGGCCACCGTGTTGTGCCATATTGATTTAGTTCATTATGGGGAGAGGTGATATAGACAGAAATGCTCACCTGCCATGATATTATACATGAAATTATCTCTCTTTTCAGCAGGGTTGGTGACAGCATAGTTTTATTCCCCCAAAAGCACATTTGTAGAGAAACCCCCCTCAGGATTAAACTGTGGGGTAACCTTCAAGGCAACAAAAGCAAAACCCCAGTCCAGTTTCTTTTCCTCTGCATATTATGCTAATTATAAATACTTATGTAGCAAGGATTTAGCACCCTTTTAAACTAGAGATAAAATATGTCCGTGATTGTCATGTTATGTAGAAAAATCCCAGATTTACAGCAACCTAGTTGTGTGAGTCTCTTCTTTGTGACTAAAGCTTAGAGAGGGGCTAATAACAAACTCTTAGTAGACTCATAGATTTTATGGCTTTAATAGAGAACAAAAGAATCCATTTTTTGCACTGTTATTAACTACCCAGTAGTTAATGGTGGGTTAGCTTATCTAATGCTGAAATAATGGCAAGGAGGAACTCAAAAAGGACGTAGTGCCTTTCTCCTTGCTTTAGACATAGACACGCTGTGTGGAAGGTCCAGAAAGTAAAATAATGTTCTTCAGCTGCTCTTAAAATCAGATTGGATTTCAGATGACTTTTGCAAGAGAATGCAGTAGAGGAAAGGCATATAATAACTGAGACATTATCAAGATGTGCAATGGCTTTTTGATATCAAACTGTAGATATGGTTTAAATACAGACCTCTTGCTCTTTCTTGTACCAATTGAGTTATTCCAATCTGACTGTAGGGCCATAGTATTGTCTAATTAATTACTTTCAGTAATACTTCAAAGCTGTCAGTGATGTTCCTGGAGTTACACTGTATGTGCAAAGGCAATTTAAATCCTATCAATTTTTTTCACTGCAGCCTTCCATGTGGTATTTTGGAGGAACTAGAGGTTGTATTAATAATAACTCTCTCTGTCCGTGCTATGCCCTTCACCTCAGCTGAGGTAAAGTGTGACATACCCAGCACCAGTAAGGAGGGGAAATTTTGTCCAAAGGCACCAATGAAAAAAACCTAATTTCATGAAAAGTACTTTGGGATATGTAGGGCTGGTTTTTTCAACAGGTTTTCAAAAGGAACTTTTAGTTTTTCCCCTTTGATTGCTGTGATGGTGCATAATAGTTGGGTAATTGTATATGCCATTGTATGGCCCCTTTTCATCTTGAGAGATGGTGGTTAGCAGTAGTGGTGAGGATCTATGGGCAGCGTTTGAGTTTGTAGCTCCTCTCATGGCTTATCTGTCCAATATTGGATTTCCACGGTCGATTGCAATAACCGCATGTCAGTCTATTTCCGAATTCTGGAGTCTGAGAGTTTTTCCTTCAAAGATGAAGTTCTTTTGTGTGGCTTCTACATGTACTATGGAAGGATGATGTGCCGTGTCGTAGCAATCATTGCCTGGTATTTCAGTCTGATGATGTAGATTCCCAGGATTTTGGATCGATGTTGAACTTTTTCATGGCGTTTTTGCATGTATCCTCTAATCTTAGTTTTGGTCTTCCTCTTGTTCTCAACCCACCTGACAGTTCACCAAATAGGATTTCTTTGGGAAGATGTTCATCACTCATTCTTCTCACATGACCAAGCCATCACAGTCTTCCGCTATTGAGGACTGCTATGAGGCGGGGTATGCCAGATCTGGCTAATTACATATTCCTGTGGTCAGGAGCACATTCTCTAAGGGCCCACTCCTGCCTGTATGACAGAGCAGACTTAGGTTGCTGCAAATTGTGCCAAGTGGCACCATGGTCCCTGGGTGGCATAGGACTGGGTCACGTCCTTTCCTGTGACCTCTTGAAGGATGTGTAGCTTGGCTAGCACTGGAGAAGCTGATCTGAGAACGATTAAAAACAAACAAAACAACCCCAGCATAAATTTAGTTTAATGACGTTTATTATCTAAAGTGCCTTGAGGAGGGAGGGCTAAATCTTTCCTGTTGAGGTTCCATGAAATCCATGCATTTTAAGCTGGATGGCCTAGTGCTCTAAACTAGCCTTTTTTGTAGTAAATGTGTGTAGCCCATGAATTAAGTCAAATTACCCTGCAGTTCATGCTGGGTACTCTTCTTGCAAATTAAAACCTGTGCTTAAGCAGATTTTGTCTCTCTATTTAGTTTGTACTGATACTGTTTTTGACCAGAGCAGTTAGCCAAATCCAGGGACCTGTGGGCTCTTTCCATTAGCAGTGGAAATTGATGATGGAGTCAGGTGTTTCTTTGATGCCATCCTACTTATTTGTAAAGAACATAGACAAAATCCTGTTTTCCTGAACACAGCAGGAGACAGTTTATATTTCCAAGCCTCTTTCCACCCAGCATTCTACCCAAAAGTTCCCTTTCAGCTTCTGCTCAGGGCCAGAGTATAAACATTTCTCTCTGGCTGCCTCTGGGACTTCTGAGCTGTCTTTTCTGTTTGCTTCTGTGATGTTTTTGCAAGCTTCTGCCTCACACAGACAGACACACACTGCTGTAATCAGAGCAACCCCGCACCCTCTCTTCCCAGCATTTGTCAGACCTCCCAGAAATCCTTGAACCTCATAGCTCAACCACTGCCCAGAGTTGCATGTGGTCTAGTCCTTCTGCTGTGGTCTTATATAGTTTCAGTTATCACTAAATAAAGGGAGCATTTACTTGTTCCCTGGTTTTGCCTAAATAGGAGGTGGTTACCATGCCCAAGAGATTCATGAGCTGGTGCTATTGCCCAAAGCCCAGTCTATCACCGTCATGTCTAGACTTTCTTCAGGTGGCCACTGGCAGCATGAGGTTAAATGTGAAGAAAGATAATCACACAATGATGACTCCGGGGAATCAGGAGACTTGGGTTCAGGCTGGCTGTGTACTCTTGGACAAGTCATTTAGGCCCAGATCCTCAAAGGTATGCAGGTGTCCAACTCCCATTGAAATCAGGCTGGTCATGAATATCATTATGTAATGTATGTGTATGTTATGTATAGTTGCGTGTGCGCAAGCATACCGGAAATACATTTTAGAAGTGGTGAAAAAATAAGCCTGCCTTAGACAAAATAACATAAATTTTATCTGTCTGGATCAAGCTTTGTAAGCCATAGATAATGAAAGTACATAGTACATAATAGTACATAATTCAACAAAACAATCAGGCTAATAAGCAGTGAAGGAAACAGCTTGCTGAGCACACCAGGGGACACGCTGGAGTCTGAACCTTCCTGTCTCTTGAGGCAAAGACAATGGACCTGCCTTTTTCCTTCCCTAATGTTTTCCCTTCTTGTTACCCATCTCTTAGGGCAGGGATGTGCAAAGTAGGAGACATGAAATTTCATAATGGGGGCACAGCACAATTGACTGCTGGCTCTCAGTCTCATCCATGTTATTACAAATGTTGAAAATATGTTACCGTTTTTATGTCTGTGTATTCACATTTATAGACTGATTAATAAAGTTTTTCCATTTTACGTCCTTATTTTCTTACATGTGCCCAAAGGTTTTTATTCATATGAAAAATAACCAAAATTTCCATTGGTTTGGATTACAACAGACAAGTTGGGGGACCCCTACTAATTTCAGATATGAAAAAGCGGGGCATGACATAAAAGCACCTTCTGATTCCAGGAATGTTGGATTCTTGCACCTGGAGAGGTGAAGGTGAGGATGGCTTGATGTAAGTGAGAAACAGTATTACTCAGAGACACAGCATGCTAGAATTACATTTTAGGCCTAGAAATCACGGTGAATTTTGTTTTGTGTATAACTATTACGTGTTTGTTATTTCATCTTAGGATCATTTAAATGTGTTCTATTGTATTTAAGAAATTTACTTTTACTACAAGCTATCTCAGTGCTGTGATTTAAGGCAGAGTGAGCCAGCAGGCTGGTTTGTACACATTCTCATTGGAGGCAGCAAATTTAATCATTATCAATCAACGTAATAATTTCTGAGGGGTGTTCAGGAAAGGACTGGATACTTCGGACAGACATGACTTGGAAAACCAGGAAAAGGGTTCACTAAATGTTACCTGCATGGCAAAGTTATGTGAGGGGGACAGACTGGTGTGACAGGGAGTGGATCTGGTCTAAACTCCAGCAATCAGTCCCTTACTGAGGCAGAGATGCAATACAGAGTCTTGCTGTTCTAAGTGCTCTGAGAACTGTGTCATGCCTACCTTCGCATGTGGTTGAGGATGAACACCTGGAAGAGGGAGAGAGGTTCTGATACTATGATGCTGGGAGACGTTAGAGTGCCCTGGGTGGATAACTTTTAATGGCCCACATTTGTCTCCCAGATATGACTGTCCTGGAAGTTTGGCTCTGGGTGTGAGCTTTGTAGCTTAGGCACATTGCTAGGCAATATTATTCATTGCAAATCAGTGTGGTGCTCATGTACATTCCCACCTTCTGCACAAGTGGTATTTCAGAGCAGAGGCGGATGACCGAATCAACCAGCAGGCAACAGAGGGGTCAAACACTGGTAAGAATACTGGCAAGCTGTCTCCAGCATCTGTCTTTCCACATCTCTTTAGAAATCATTCATACCACATTCTGCCTGCTTCTGGGAGGCTGCCTAAGGCTGGAGTGAAGACAATCTGCGACTGCCTAGAAGGACAGGCACAACCCTACTTCAGACCTTTTATTTACTACAGTGGCTCACAGATCTCTGTCCTCATTGTTATCCTTTTCTCCAACATTTACTATTTCACATTTATCTAGATCTGCCATTATTTGTTCACACCTAATCTAGCTCAGGCCTGAGATCACTTATTAAAGATTGACTGCCTAGTTTATCATTATTTACTGCCCCCTTTCAGTGAAATCCCTTTAGTCCTGCTCTGGATAAACAATTAAAAAAAACTTAGGAGGACTTGTCACTCCTAGGCCATATCTAGATTAGAGAGATTTGTTGACCAAAGTTTGTGCCAAATGACATCTTCTGAGAAAACTTCTATCGACAGATTGTGGCCAAACTGCCAAGCAGATCGCAAGAGTGATCTGCTCTGTTGACAGAGAGCGGCTGGACTGCCTGGCCACTCTGTTGACAATCTGGGAGGTTTTATTGGCAAAACAACTATTTTGCTGACAAAACCCTCTAATGTAGATATAGCCCTTCTGTCCTACCCCACTCAGAATTCCTTTCCTGCTTTAAAAGTTCGACTGATACTCATTTTTCCTCTCCTGCCCTTCAGGCAAACTTAGGAACTAATGAACACCATTTCTTCTTGATTTATAACTACAAGCCTGAGGCATTAGCATTCATTGCACAGATCTGCCAATTGCTTTTTTAAAGGAGAAAAAAAAATAATACCAAATATACGATGCCGGCTCCATCTGCTTAATTTGTCTTGGCAGTAAAGAAAATTCCATCCGTATCTTTCACTCCAGAAAATGTCAGCTGCAGTTTTCTAATCCCATCTTAAAATATGGTTCCATTCCATTAAGAGCGGAATTGGGATGCTGCGTGTGCAAGTGAGTAGCAGATTGAATGTATTCCATTTCCAAAAGAGGATTGTTCTTACTGCCAGTCATGGACATTTCTGTCTAGGCTCTGTGGTTCATGTTAGGTCCTTCCATCTCACACATCACTGGTAATTGGTTTTGCTGGCACAGTTATGCCTTCAGACTCCAGCCAAGCCCCATCTTCTTAGAGTTAAACAATCACAGATCTCTCTTAAACACGGTTAATTTTAATGGCGCTGTACTGGTGGAGCTGATTAGTACTTAGAAAACTCCCTTGATGTGCAAGAAGGACATGTCTTCACTTCACTCTCCCCTATCAAAATTGACTGTGTCGGGTTGAAAGAAACAGCAGAACCATCCTCTTTGCATTAATGTCATCAAGTCTATTTCTTCACACGCACAAGGAGCAAAACCAGGACATTTTTCTGGCAGAACACACCAGAATGGACTTCCGGCACTTTTCTTCTGTTAGAATGCCAGAAAAATTTTCACCACCAGCTCTGCAGCAGCGGAACACTGGGGCAGGAGGTCCTGCGGCAGCATGGGGACTGGAGTGGGAGCCCCCGCTGGTCCTGTAGCAGTGCAGGGACTGGAGCGTGAAAACTGAATACCTTAACGCCTGTGAGGAACCTATGGACTTGAGTTCTGGCATCATTTTTTCTAGAAAAAAAGCACTGAGCAAAACTATGGCATGAGAAGGGAGCTGTTTTCACAGCCACTGAGAGGAACCGAAGCCTAAAACACTCCCCACAACTGCCACAAAACTTTTTGAATTGTGCATTGGATATGTCCATGGGCTTGTTTTAAGAGGGGCATGGAGCTGAGCAGATCAAGCAAGCATGTGTGAGGGAACATGGCTTACAGCTTGTGAACAAAGCTGGACTGACAGGCCTGTAGGAACCAAGAAACCTGCAGCCTCTAATGGCAGTGTCAGACAACCAGTCAATACTTTTGCTTTAATGATGTAATCCAGGGTAGGGTTGCTGCCCTCTGGCGGGCAGGGCAATGTACAGCTGTAGCCAGTGTTTTATAGTTGCTCATGCTTTGCTCAGCCATGGTCTTCCATGGATAAATGGTCAGTCCCATCTCCAGGCTCAGTCAGGACTTGGCCTATGCTCAGAGACTGCCAAAAAAGGGAATCAATCAATGTCAAAATACATGGGCTTGCTTATATAATGTGAATCTGTGTGAGACTTGTCTTTCCTCTCCACTTCACATAGGACACCCAACAGGCTGTAGAAGCTTAGGAAAATGACGACTGAAGTCTGAAATCTATTTTGATAGGGGAGATTCATAGATTCCAAAGCCAGAAAGCAGCACTGTCTGGACTTCTGTGTTATGTAATTATATTGTATTATTCAGAAAACTTACTCACAGTAATTCCTGCAGCATACTGCTTAGAAAATTGGACAATCTTGATTTAAAATTTTCTAGTGAATTACCTTGGAGAATACACCATGGCTTTTGGTTACTTATACTAATGGTGAAATACCCTAAGTGTTAATAAATGTCTTCCTTACATCTAGCTTCAACTTCTGGTCACTGGATTGTATTACATGGTTCTCTGCAGGACTGAAGAAACCATTGCTAAATATTTGTATCTCTTACAAAGCTTTTCCATTCCATTATAAATAGGTTGTTTTATTTAAAATCCTCTAAATAAATTGATATATTCAGAAACTTCTCAATTACCTGTCAAAAGTAACTTTCAAAATTATAAAAAATATTAAAGCAATATAAATGTGATAATATTTTGGTAACTTGTGTCTAAATTTAATGTATTTAATAAAATATCTCACAGCCTGCTCATGTCAAAGCATCCATCTGGAGCCAAGTTTCAAGGGAGAAAAAGAGCAAAGGAAGAAAAAGATTAAAAAATATCAAAACAGTGGAGAAAACAGTTGACTAATAATGCAAGTAACTAGCCAGCAACTGTGAAAATCAAAATATGCAACAGCAAATACAATTACTTGAAGCTGAAGATAAAGATCCTGAGGTATACTTGAAAGAAGAAACTGAAGATTGTTCTGAAAATAATGTAGTAAGCAAGAGATCTTTGTAACACCAACAGGAAAATTTTTGTAACGCCAACAGGAAAATACAGATAAAAAAATCAACATGTTATTACTCCAATTTTTAATTTCAATGATCCCATATCCTGGCCCAACATGAGTGATAAAATAAGATGTTGCCTGGTTGAGCATGGCCCTGATCAAGGGAAAGATACTGATTTTCAAAATTCACTGTCTGTAGATGGATAGCATTTTTCACTAGACTGGCTTTTCAAAAAAGCTATCAAATAGAGAGTCTGCAGAGTGAAACTGGCTAACATTCAAAAACTCAAAATTCCTTCTTTTGCTTTTCTTGAATGTTATTTGGGAAACAGATTCAAACATTGCTAATTCTACAAAAAATGTACAGACTGGAAACATTTACATAGATTGGAAGAAGATTGGAAGAACATGAAACATTATTTAGAATGGAAATAATTTAAAAAATGGTTAAAATTGGTGGAAATGCAGACGATGCTTTAGAAAAAGCAATGAAACTGGACAAATTGGAGAGAGATTTTGAAAGCACTTCTCGATGTCATCCTTTTTTGTACAGGAATAATATTGCAAATAGAAGAACAACCAAGTCTATCAGTCACCCGCAAGCTGGCCTCTTCCTCAGTTTAATGGAATTAATTAATCACTATAACCCATAACTGAAAAAACATATTGGCTCCATCTACCCTAGCAAGTTCTTTCAAAAGATTGTTTTGGAAAGAAGGGAGCTCTTTTGAAAGATCCCATGGAGCGCCTCCACACAAGGATTGTTCTTTTGAAAGTAGATCAAAAGAATGTGGCACTCCTTTTGAAAATGCTCTTTCTTTCCCATTTCAGGAAGAGCACACCCCTTTTGAAAGCTTCTTTTGAAAGAAAATGTGTGAAAATGCTCCACAGGCCCTTTTTTTCAGAAGAGCAGTCCTCATGAGGCCTAATTTTTCAAGCTCTGGCTCATTCTTTTGAAAGAGCGGGGGCTGTGTGAATGCTATCTTTTGAAAGACCAGATCACTTTTTTGATCTGTGTTTTTGTGTGTGGACACACTCTTTTGAAAGAAGTTCTTTCAGAAGAGATCTTCTGGAAGGGCTTCTTTCAAAAGATCTCTGTAGTATAGACATAGCCATAAAGAACAAATGTCATACATTATGGGTGTGTCCACATGGGCATAAATCTTAATGGCCATTTTGAAGATTACTAATGAGGCGCTCAATTGAATATTCAGCGCCTCATTCGCATTAGGACGCTTCTGGCTGCGGCACTTCGAAAGCACGCAGCTTGGCGTGGCTACACGGGGGTCCTTTTCAAAAGGACCCCGCACCTTTCAAAATCCCCTTATTCTGCTCAATAAGCAGAATAAGGGGATTTTGAAAGGTGCGGGGTCCTTTTGAAAACAACCCCTGTGAAGCAGAAGGGGTTGTTTTGAAAAGGACCCCCTGTGTAGCTGTGCCGAGCCGCGCACTTTCAAAAGCGGCGCTTTCAAAGCCCTGCAGCCGGAAGCATCCTAATGCTAATGAGGCGCTGAATATTCAGTTGAACACCTCATTAGTAATCTTTGAAAGGGCCATTAACATGTGCCCATCTAGATACACCCTGTGAGATATGTTTATGTATGCAAAGGAAATGTTAGGGTTGGAGAAAGTTTGTAGATTTCACAATATCTCCCCAGAAACTGGACTTGGTTTGTCAACTGAAATTTTGAATAAAATTGAACAAGATAAAAAAATGCAGATGATCAGGCATATGATAATGGCTCCAATATGGCAGAGATACATAAGGAAGTACAGGGCAGAGTACTAAATGTAAATAATTTAGCTAAATTTATACTGTGTTTGGCACAGTCCTTAAATTTAGCTTGTTGTCACGTTGGCATAGTATCCACACAATCCAAAAATTTTTGTACTTTTTTCATGTTCTGCTGCTAGATGGGCGATTTTAATGAATTTTGTAGCTATTAGTTTAAAACAACATTGAGATACTGCGTGGTCATCAAAGTCTATGGCTACAAAATCTATTCGTGATCAGCTACCAAAACCAAAATATACTCTGCAAAAAAATTCCAAAGACTTTTAAGTTCCTGAAACAATGTTTGCAGCTCAGAGTTTTATTTGTAATTTCTGTTTGGAATTAAAATTCTCCAGCATGTAGAATGTATGAATTTAGCTCTTCAAAAGACAGATATGACTGTTTGTCAAGCTGTTAAATTAATTGCTGGGTTAAAAAAACACATTTCAAGATAACAGAAATTGTACTATTAAAGACATATTAGAAACAGAAGCACCTGAACTAGTCAGTAAATTACGCATTTTACCTGAATTACCAACAAAAACAATATGAATTAAAGGATTAGATCCCCACTGTCCAGGGGATGAATATATTAATTTAATCTCAAATCAGGCTTACATAATGGAGATAACCAATTATTTGATGTGCTGATTACCCACTTAAATTGGAGATACAGTGCATTAAATAAAATCACCCATGTTTTTCATTTTTAACTGAATTGGTTATGTAAGACATCTATATTTCTGAATTGAAAAAAACATGCTATTAATTTGACAATGAAATATGCAAATGATTTTAATAGTAAATAATACTGTATTGAAATTGAAAGTTTCAAACATATCGCATCCTCAATTTCAAACAATTATCAGCCTCACCTCTTTATATACTACAATTATTATATGACTACTCACTGTAGAGTCATATCCAAATTTATCACTTACTCTTAGGATAGTCCTCACTTTGCCAATAACTATGGCTAGCAATGAAAGAAGCTTCAGTAAGCAAAAAATCTTATAAAAACTACTTACATTCTAATATTGGGTATTAGAGGTGATTGGGTTGTCAGTTCTCTCCATTGAGCATGAAAGATCCCACATAATGGATCTCAATTCTATATCGGATGAGTTTGCCCCACTAAAGACACATAAAGTAACTTTATAATAAGTATTAGAATTATTTTGTCATTTGTTGTATGTTCCTTTGTTTATACTATTGTTTGTTAAGAATCACATTTTATTTATTGAATGTTAGTGTTAATTATCTACATAAAATATGTTCCTAATATGACTGAAATATATTTGTGTTATATTACTACACTAATTAATAATTGTTGTGGATTTTTCTTGAAGTAAAGAAACATTAAATTCGTAAACTAAAGGCATGTTTTAATTTGGAGAAGAAAAGGTGCATAAATAATATTTTGTCCCAGGTGCAAAAATACCTACTTATGTCTCTGCTTACAGGTACTGTCTGATTGCAACCCTGGTCCCCGCCAGCTCTTTCAATAGCTATATGGTGGCTTTTGCCACAGCTCAACCAGCTCTTACAAGAGCTGTGCATCAAGATGCACCCTTTTACTTTCACCTGTCACCTCCTGGTTGATTTTTGATGATTCCCGCTGTGTTTTCATTTTAAAAAGCCTCTTGTAATATTTTTGCCACCATCTTTGACACATTTTAAATTCTGCAGTCTCTGATAATACAGGATTTTTGACTAAGCTGTATCTTCAAATGACAAATAATGATAAAAAAATGGTCTTGTCACTACTAATCCCTTATTGTTGTCTCCTTCATTTGTTATCTTCAAGACTATAAGCCTTCTCAATACACTTGTGAACTGAATGATATATATGAATTATTTAAATGGGAAAACAAAACAAAAAGAAAAAACAAAACAAAAAAAACCTCTTACCTTTTTAACACTTACCCAAAATATCTTATTTAACATTCTATTTCTGTCTCCTAGTCAGCTCTTTTGTATTTGCTAGAGCTCCTTCAGGAATCCATCAGCCCATTCACTTCCTGATCCTTTATAGCCTGCTAATGCCTTCTGCTTATCTTAAATAGTGTTCCACTTATTACTGTGGAAATTATATTTGCATCTGTTGCAGTTTTCCCCTTTAGTTTTACTAGGACAAACTTTATTACATCATCTCTCGCTCTTCTACAAACACCTCCACTTGCCTGCAAAAGACTTTTCATGTAATAGTTGTTCTGACCAAGTGTCTCCCATTTATTTCACTTCTCCCTAGTTCTGCATTTTAAAAATCCATTGGCTTTCTGGCCATGCAATCCTTATGCCTCCTGAAATTGGTGATGCACATGCGTAAGGATTCTTTTTGCAAGCAAGGGAGGAAGAAATTGACTCTTCATGTGAAAAATCTCAACACCAACTTCTGTATTTTTTATAATACTGAAGTATAGACACCACAGCACTTAAATCATTTTAAGGCACTTGTAATCGGCTGGAAATCAACAAAAGTCCACAAAGGTTATCATAGACTGAGGAGGGGAAGTGGTTGAACATTTTTAAAAATATAGGAAATGTTCAAAAATTCAAAATTGTTTCGTTATTTTTTTTAAAAATGACCTTAATTTATCAATGTGATTCAACATTTATAATTGATTATACTAAATTCCCTTGGATTTGAAAAATGAAGCGTTGTCACATGAGTGATAGCGGGATTTTTTTTAAATGTGGAAAAAGGTGAAAATTTAGAAATCACTAACTTTTTAATAAAAATAATACAAAAGACAGACAATATTTTCATTTACTCTTTTTGCCATAGGGATCTAAACAATTTTTCACAAAAAATTATTTTGTGATGAAAAAGCATTCTTGTCTGAACCTTTTAGTGGCTGTAGTAGGTGAACATAAAAAAATTAAGCAAATAGTAAAAGTTAAGCAGATTTGTAGATATGCATATAACAGTTACACAAAAGGCAAGCAGAAAAGTTCATTAGTGAGAATGGCTTCTTAGTCCAATTGTTTTTTCAGTTGAAGGAATGAAAGAAAGCTGAGTGTCCAATTATTGGTTGTGTGAGTAATGTCTCCGACCATGGACATTGTTTCTCATATGTTTAAGCCACCTGTTGAAAGTGGGAAGATTGATTATTTTCTCCATAAAATAGCAATTCTGACCCATGCAGCTAATAATAAAAATAGTGATTTGCTTTGTTCACTTTTCATCAAGCTACCGTCAACTCCTTTTACATCTAAAGTACAAGGCAACTAAGTTGGCTCAAAAATGTTGAGATCTAGAACGAAAAATTGTACATCAATGCTGCTACTTCTTGAAAACTTTCACTTAATATGTGCCAAGGAATGCCACTGTCCACACAATTGCCCATTGTAAGTTATTTTGAATGAATCTTCATTCTGCATAATCAGTTGGGGTTGGAATGTCAGTATAAGATATGATACTGGTGAAATGTGTTATTCAACTTCATTTTGACAGTTTTATGTTCTCCATGCACCAAGATCAACCATATTCTTTCAGTCTGAATGACTTTTAGCTTAAAAAAACCACCACACCAAGAGAGAACAAATGCAAATATCTATGGGCTTGTCTTGAGTAGGAAAGTGGTGACATTTAGACCAGGTTCTGCTAGCATGAGCCAGCTAAGCCTGATCTGAATTGAGCTACATTTTCTTTCCAGAAAAAAACAGAGAGGGAGCACAGTGTGTGTTTCCTCTGTAATAGACTGTAGCTGAAGTGAGCCCAGAATGACTACTTCTTACAACAAATGGAGACTAGTAGAATATGAAAGAGCAGTTCACAGAAAAGAACAGCAGTTCATATCTTCAAGAACATTTTGGGAGTTTGGTCACTGAATGCAGCAGATGCAGGACTGGCCCATGTGACTCTGAAAATGCTGCTGAAAATATATACTCATTTAAGCTAACGGTTTCAGAGAGCCTTGTAATATTCTACATTGCTATTAAAGACCTAACACCTTTCCCCTTAGCCAGTTACTGTGGGAATGCCAATATTGATGAGACACACAGCTCTAATGACTTGATTGCACAACCACTCGGCCTTAGATATTCTTTAGTCAGTGAGAAGAATTTTCCCATTAGTTTCTTGGCTAAAAATATGACTGATATCTCTTAACAACAATTTTCCCACATGTTTAATTTCTCAGTGAGGTTGAAAGATTGTCAAAACAATCAACAGGAAAAGAATTAGGTTTACGTTGCTTCTAGAAAATAAAAGCAAACTGGCATTGGATGGAATTCTGGTCATGTGGTTGCCATGGTTCAAACTACAGAGTTTGCACTCAGGCGGTCCCCCTGGTGAGTAAACTGATACAAAAGAGACTTTGACTCAGGGTGTGATGTATTGAGCTCAGGCTCCAGATGTGGACCCTAGCTGGCACCTTTTAGTATCTCATAACACTCTATTTGTCCCTTTGTTTTGTTTCCATTACTTTCTAGTTTATCACACCTGTCTCAGGAAACCTCATGGGGAGCATCTGACTTCTGTAAGCCGACTTAACGGCTTTCCTAAAATGTCATTTGTTTAAAGTTCCTCAGCTTAACCTTTCTCTCTCACCGTTTCCAAAGCAGGGCAGGCACCAAGAGCTGGTGATTTAGGTGGAAATGTATTTTGTGTTACAATTAACATTTTAAATACACTGTTTCTAAATGAACAGACTTATGAAAAATGGCCTGGTGAAAAATGCCTAGATACAGCAGGGTTTGGTCTTCTATAAATACCTACCCCAGGCTTGTTTAATAATATATCATAATTTAATGTGTTTGTATGCACAGGCTTCTGAGTGTCTAATAAATATATGCTGATAACTAAAACCAAGATTTCTCCATAAAAAGCAGCACAGTTATTACCCTGTATCAGAGCTAGTATAACTTCCTAACCAATGATGAATGCGCCCAAGTACACAACATAATCAGCTAGGCTATATCTACACAGCAGCCTTATTTTAAAATAAGCTATTTTGGAATAGCTCTTTCAAAATAGGGCTGCTACACACAAAAAATGTATTTCCAAATAGCACTTTGCTGAGCCTCACCAAATAAAAGAAGATTCTCTTGAAATTATTGGAAAATTATTATTTCTTAAAGGATAAATTCAGGGTGGCTCATGCCAAGTTATGCTCTGATCACTTCGTTATTGCAACACAACTAATCTCCATGAAGTGTAGTGCTTGATCTAGGCATGTGAGCAGGAGACACGATTGTCATTGTCAGTGACTTGCCATGTAACTGTGGGCAAGTTGGTTAGCAGTCCTGCAGCTCAGTTTGCTTATATGTATAAGGCTACAGTTACACTACAGTGCTCTGTCAACAGAAATCACTGTTGGGAGAGTTTTCACAACAAAACTTCTGTTCACAGAGTGCAGCCACACACAAAAGCCAATCAGGAGAGCACTGAGCTCTGTTGACAAAGCAGCCAGACTGCCTGGCCATGTGCTTGACAAAACTGGCACCCGGAAACAGAGCAGATAGGGCAGCACATTGTTCTGGTTACCCTTTCTGTCGAGAAAAGGCCCCCAGAGCGGCCACACAGCTTTTTTGTCGACAGAATCTGTCAACAGCAGTGATACGCCTCAAAGCTTTGATGCAGAACGCTGCTGGCAAAAGTGCTGTGTTTTGTCCTGATACCGTCGGCAAATCCAATTTTGTGTGTGTACGCTGCACGAGTTTTGTTGTCAAAATCGGGGTTTTTGCCAGCAAAAGTTGTTAGTGCAACTATAGCCTAAGGGAGTATATAAAAGGCCATGATGATGATGATGATGACAATCGCTTTTTGCTGCTTATGATCACTAAATGGACATATACTAAGCTATTCGCATTTATGAGCAATGAATGAATATCTGGAGCATGTAGCAGTTTTTCTGTTAGAACATACGTATGTTTTTTGTAGATTAAAGGGACTCCAAGAGATCAGACTGGGGACAGCAGAATGATGGCTATTTGACTAACAAATTGTTTTAAATTCGTGACAAAATTCCTCTTGGCCTGTCTACAACCCACTTACATTAACCTTCCATCTGGGAACAGACAGCGCGTGCTACTGATTGTGCTGGGCTTGTCCCAGAACCTGCAGGACGAACTTCTGTAAAGTGGCTAGATGTTATTTTGTGTAGGACAGATGAAATACTCTGACAGGGTGATGTGGTGATTTGTGACATACTGTCTGTACTTGTTCCTAAGATGAATTTTTTGCTAAAAAAGTGAATCAGCAAAGAGTGGGGGTTGGCTTATCAACTGGTCAGCAAACCAATATTGGCTCCCAGCTGGTGGTGGTAAGTGCTGGGATCTTTTGTTTACCTGGAGCGCTGGCAGGCTCCTTAGCAACCGGCGGCTGCAAATCTAGAAGTGGCAGGAAAAGGCCGGGGCTGAGGGACATGCTGACTGCCACTTCCTACCACTTCTGTTGGCCAGGAACGGTGAACTGCAAACACCAAGAACTGCCGGGCTCCAGTCCTGCAGCCACTCCAAGTAAAAAAAAAATGTCCCACTGCACCAGTGGCTTACCCATGGCTGGGAAATGAAGTTTGCCAATCCTTGAAAAATGACATCGGGTTATGACAAAGTCACAGTGTTTTGCCATTTTTGCCTATCCATCTTCAGTGTTGTCTAAAAACTGAGGCTATCCGGTAGGTAAAAGGGAGAAAAGTAATCAGGTCTACCCCACACAGCATTGCTGAGCCTTTGGGAGTGCACTGAATGAGGTTCTAACTTTCCCTGGCCACCCAATGGAACCGGACTACAAAAGGCACTTCATGCAAAGTGGTTCTCTAAACTACAGTACTTTCTCCTGTAATGATTGACTATATGTATATTCTGGCCATTCATGACACCATAATCATTTCCCCATTTGGAGGTTATTCTGAAAGCTCACTGTCATTAATCAATAGGCAGAGTCTTTCAAAGCCTAGATTAAAAAGCTTTCCCTAGAGATACAAAGGGTTGAACTTTTGAAAACAGCAAAAAATATTCACCAGGTGGAAAAACAAACACCTACGATCTCCTTACCCAGCTGTATTAATTATTCAGTCCCAAGGAGAGAAGCTAGAATATACAAAAATGAGTTGAGTGACAAAGGAACATATCCTTGATAGTAATACCAGTGGCTTGCACTCACCAATTCATGATGGTTTAGAGGAAAAATATACTACTGTATACGCTAATGCTCCTAGAACCTGATCCAAATCCCATTGAATTCAATGGAACTCTTTCCATGAACCTCACTGGAAACTGAATCTGGTTCCTAGCTAATTTTTCAGTATCTATCTATCTATCTATCTATCTATTTCTGCATTCTTTTTGCAGTCAATGTATTTCTTTCAGTATATGAAGCTCTTCATATCTCACCATCCTCCTAAAACACAAATGTTCAGCGAGTTCAGTATCAAAAAGAAGAGTGTACAATCTTCTCATTCAGTCTATTCTGACTGCCTCAGAGAAACCCAAGGAAAACAGACCTCGGAGTTTACCTTGCTTGTGAAGAACTCGAGGTTCTGAGGGCTCATGAGATGATGTGAATTACGTAGTTGAAGACTCAATGAAATGACCAATCAGTGGTCACTTTCATTTAAACAAGCATGTCAGCTGAGCAAACGGTCATCCGTATAGACAGGGCTCCCATGAAGCCTGATCTCAAATCATTTAGATCTTAAAAGATTAAAAAAACAACACCTTAAATTGCTCTGGAAACTCACCGGGAGCCATGCTAATTTATTCCATCTGAGGATTTAGCTCAACATTTGTCTAAAATGTGATTAGGGGACATAAAATTATCTAGCTAGACAAACTTATCCAAAAAATGCTGGTCACTTTAAATTCATTCACGCCAAACCTCAAACCTGAACATGCAGTCAGGAATTATTAATTACACAATGACTTTTGTGTTTCCATATTATTTTGGCACTACTGTCATATAAATTAGAGCAGATGGACGATTCTGCAAAATATACAGTTATAAAAATGCAGGGTCACGTATTCCTTTGCATGCTTTTGCCAGTATCATTTAACTTGAAAATTTTGGGATGACCTTTATTATTCACTAGGCAGTGGTTGGTTGGCATATGCCCAACATATCTGGAGTTACTTCTTATGAGCAATTCTGATGTAGGAGCCACTATTAGGCTTATACTCTTCTTGGTCCAAAACTATCCAAATTCAGTGACTTTCCCAGAAAACTGACAAACTCGCCTACGTATTTAATTGGGTTTTGGGAGAAGACAGAAAGTACGCTTTCTAAATGTTGAAGGGCCATAGAGGAGTGGTGCTAGGTGGTTGTCCGTCTTGAGCTTCTGCTGAATTGATCATTTTAATGCAGCTGAGAGTTAAATCATATTGTTAAAGTGTGTTAGGGTTCTTAGAGCATTGGCGAGGGGTCTTTCATTATTTCAACTACTGAAATAAATACAAATAATAAAATGGAAATGGTTGTGCCTTCCTCTGCATTGAAATCCAGTGAAAGCTACCCTGGCTTAATGTTTCAGTTTATTGCATGAAATGATAGATACTGTGAATTAAGAAGAGGTCTTTTTTATAGGAACTCTGTGCTCATTTTTTTTTAGTATCTGCTGAATTAGGATAAAGGTGAAGGGAGGTATTATATAAATGGATAGTTTCATGTTGTTCCTCATTTACTGCTCAACAGAAAGGAAAGATTTAGCACATGGACTAACTCAGGAGCCAAATGATTATCATGGGCACACATTAAATGCAAAAAGGCCATGTGACATTACAGCCTATGTATGAGAAATGCTGTTTTCTAATCTTCAGACAATAAAAGGTTGCTGATTACTTCTGTCCTTTCTGAGAACAAAGAGCCACAGTGACGTGGGAGTTGGCTTGTCATCCTGTGAACATCTGTTTAACCTGATAATCCACCTCTGGCCCAACCTGATCCATTATGTGGATTGCTAGGAAGTTAGGGACCAAAAAACAGGAAAAGCATCTTTGTGCATTTACTTGCCAACCTAGCAAGGAAGGCTTTAAACTAGGTTTATAGGGGTAAGATGACAAAATGACACGGGTAAGCACAAACAAACAACTTTAATAGAGGGGGTTCATTGATTTAGTACTGAGTGGAACACAGGATCTGGTCCATGAGGTAACTATTACAGGACTGCTTGGAAATAGTGTCCACAACATAATAACATTTAATATTCCTGTGTTGGGAAGATCACCGCAACAGTCCAACACTCTGGTATTTAATTTCAAAAAGGGGAATTACACAAAAGTGAGGAGGTTAGTTAAACAGAAATTAAAAGGTAGAGTAACTAGAGTAAAATCCCTGCAAGCTGCATGGAAACTTTTCAAAGATACCATATTAGAGGCTCAACTTAAATGTATACCCCAAATTAAAAAACACAGTAAGAGACCTAAAAAAGAGCCACCATGGCTTAACAACCATGTAAAAGAGGCAGGGAGAGATAAAAAGGCCTCTTTTAAAAAGTGGAAGTCAAATCCTAGTGATCAAAATAGAAAGGAACATAAACACTGCCAAATTAAATGTAAAAATGTAATAAGAAAAGCCAAAAAAGATTTTGAGGAACAGTTAGCCATAAATTCAAAAAACAATAGTAAAATGCTTTGTAAGTACATTAGAAGCAGGAAGCCTGCTAAAAAAGCAGTGGGGCCCTGGATGATAGAGACATAAAAGGAACAATCAAGGAAGATAATGCCATTGCGGAAAAACTAAATGATTTCTTTGCTTCAGTCTTCACGGCTGAGGATGTTAGAGAGATTCCCAAATCTGAGCTGTCCTTTATAGGTGACAAATCTGAGGAACTGTCCCAGATTGAAGTGTCATTAGAGGAGGTTTTGGAACTAATTGATAAGCTAAACAGTCACAAGTCTCCGGGACCGGATGGTATTCACCCAAGGGTTCTGAAAGAACTCAAATGTGAAATTGCAGAACTATTAACGGTGGTTTGTAACCTATCCTTTAAATTAGCTTCGGTACCCAATGATTGGAAGGCAGCTAATATAACACCAATATTTAAAAAGGGCTTTAAAGGAGACCTTAGCAATTATAGACCGATAAGTCTAACGTCAGTACCAGGCAAATTAGTAGAAACAATAGTAAAGAATAAAATTGTCAGACACGTAAAAGAACATGATTTGTTGAGCAAAAGTCAACATGCTTTCTGTAAAGGGAAGTCGTGTCTTACTAATCTATTAGAATTCTTTAAAGGGGTTAACACGCATGCGGACGGGGGGGGATCTAGTAGACGTAGTATACTTAGATTTCCAGAAAGCTTTTGACACGGTCCCTCACCAAAGGCTCTTATGTAAATTAGGTGGTCATGGGATAGGAGGAATGATCCTTTCATGGATTGGGAACTGGTTAAAAGACAGGAAACAAAGGGTAGGAATAAATGGTAAATTTTCACAATGGAAGGGGGTAACTAGTGGCGTTCCCCAAGAGTCAATCCCAGGACCAATCTTGTTCAACTTATTCGTCAATGATCTAGAGAAAGGGGTAAGCAGTGAGGTGGCAAAGTTTGCAGATGACACCAAACTGTTCAGGGTAGTCAAAACCAAAGCAGACTGTGAAGAACTTCAAAAAGAGCTCAGCCAACTGAGTCATTGGGCAGCAAAATGGCAAATGAAATTTAATGTGGGTAAGTGTAAGGTACTGCACATTGGGAAAAATAACCCCAATTATACATACAATATGATGGGGCAAATTTAGCTACAACAGATCAGGAACGGCATCTTGGAATTATAGTGAATAGTTCTCTGAAAACATCCACGCAGTGTGCAGCGGCAGTCAGTAAAGCAAATAGGATGTTAGGAATAATTAAAAAAGGGATAGAAAATGACGAAGAATATCTTACTTCCACTATATAAAACTATGGTACGCCCACATCTTGAGTACTGCGTGCAGATGTGGTCTCCTCACCTCAAAAAAGATATATTGGCGTTAGAAAAAGTTCAGAAAAGGTCAACGAACATGATTAAGGGTTTGGAACGAGTCCCATATGAGGAGAGGCTAGAGAGACTGGGACTTTTCAGTCTAGAAAAGAGGAGACTGAGGGGTGATATGATAGAGGTGTATAAAATCATGAATGGTGTGGAGAAAGTGAATACAGAAAAGTTATTTACTTGTTCCCATAATATAATAACTAGAGGACACCAAATGAAATTAATGGGTAGCAGGTTCAAAACTAATAAAAGAAATTCTTCACACAGCGCACAGTCAACCTGTGGAACTCCTTACCAGAGGATGCTGTGAAGGCCAGGACTCTAACAGAGTTTAAAAAAGAGCTCGCTAAATATTTGGAGGTTAGGTCCATAGATGGCTATTAGCAAGGGGTAAGGTATGGTGACTAGCCTTTTGTCAAAGGCGGGAGATGGATGGCAGGAGACAAATCGCTTGATCATTGTCTTCGGTTCACCTCCTCAGGGGCACCTTTCATCGGCTACTGTTGGCAGACAGGATACTGGGCTAGATGGACCTTTGGTCTGACCCGGTATGGCCATTCTTATGTTCTTATGTTCTTAGGGCTGAATGCAGGGGTGAAGCTGGAGGTTATGGAAAATTACAAGAGTCACAGAAGCAACAAGAAGGAAAGCAGCAGAGGAACCTGTTCAGCATCTGTGCGTGACTGAAAGGAGCATGGGGAGTGAACTGGAAGTATTAGTACGCAAGTAAATTATGACTGAATTGGCATCAGAGAGACCAGGTGGGATAAAGCTCATGCCTGGCATATTTATACAGTGGGATGCAGTTTGTTCAGGAGGGAAAGGCAGAATAAAAAAGAGAGGAGGGGGTTCCATGGCACATCAAGAATATGCACACTTGTTCTGAGGTCTAGATGGAGACGACAGGAAGAAAAGTTGAAAGTTTGTGACTAAAGATAAAAGGGGAAAGATAAATGTGAGATTGGGTAGGGGGTCTATTACTGATCACCAAATCAAAAAGAAGCAGTGGATGTGGCATTTCTAGAACAGACAATGGACATTGCCAAAACACAAGAGCTAATAGTAATGTGGACCTTTAATGTCCAGACATCTGGTGGAAAAAGTAATTGGGCAAAACCGTATTTTAAATAAGCTCTTGACAAGTCTTAAGGGCAAAACTTTGTGCTTCAGTAAGTGAAGAAAGTATCCAGGGAAGAGGGCAGCCATTTTAGAACTGATTTTGACCAAGAGGGAGAAATTGGTTATGGATATGAAGCTGGAAGGCAATTTGGGTGAAAGTGATCACAAAATGGCAGATTTAATGATTCTAAGGAAAGGAAGAAGTGAGGGTAGCAGTATGAGGATGATGGACTTTTAAAAAAGAAAACATTATCAAACTCAGCGAACTGGTAGATAAAATTTAAGTGGCAAAGGAATTCAGGTTTCTCAAGGAAATAGTATTCAAGGCACAGTTGCAAACTATCTTGATGCAAAGGCAATACAGAAACAATAAGAGGACAATATGCCTCCACCAGGAGTTCTTTAATGCCCTCAAAATAAAAAAGGAACCCTACAAAAAGTGGAAAGAATGATGAATTTCTCAGTAGGAGTAATAAACAATAATACAAGCACATAGGGACAAAATCAGAAAGGATGACACAAAATGAGTCATATCTCACCAGGGACAGAAAATGAGGTTTTTAAAATTCATTATGAGTAAGAGAAAGATGAAGGAAGGTATAGATCCTGGACCCAGTGGGGAAGGAAAACTAATACTTGCGGCTCTCAGGGAAGTTGAGGTGTTTCATACATTTTGCTTTGCTTGTAAAGAAATGTTAATGGTGACAATATGCTCAACACAATTGGAATGAAACCTCCCAAAAAGTAAAGAAGAGGTTCAATAATATGTAGATAAGCTAGATTTATTCAAGCTGGCAGGATCTGGTAAAATATAGCCTAGGTTAAGGAACTAGCTGAAAAAAATCAGGCATAAGGGGCTGCCAACAAAGGGGGTTTTTGTTGGCGGAATCCTGTCTACACTGCTTGATTTCTACCATGATATGCAAATTAGCTCATGAATATGCACATTAGATATATAGTTATGCAAACAAGCCAACATTTTGCATTTTTGAGGCTGCTTAGTTGCCTCAAACTGTCGGCACTAGGGCTCAGTGTAGACGCAGCTGTTTAGTTTTGAGGAGAGATGATTGTGTGGGTGTGTGCAGGGGTGGGAGAGAACCTGATAGTCTTCCAAATGTTAAGTGCTGTTGTAAAGAGGACAGTGATGAAGAGTTCGTTGTGTTCACTGAAAGCAGAACAGGAAACAATGGGCTTAATTTGCATCAAGGGAGCTTTAGAGTAGACATTAGGAAAAAGCTTTGTCACTGTAAGGATAGTTAGGGTTTGGAATAGAACCCAACTGTAGCCCTTTCAGGCCATGTCTGCAATGGGAAACTATTTTCAAATAACTAAAATGGAATTAATAACTCCAGAAATATTGCCTTAATTGAAATATCATGTCCACACTATGGGGAACCAGGGAAACAAGGCAGAACTATTTTGCAATAGTGCATCGATACTGAATTGAGCCTGCCCCGTATTTAGACACCCCCCCGGACGCACTCTGGGGGGGCACCAGGAAGGCAGATACTTCCTGTGGCTGCTGAGTCAGGCAAACTGGGACACATGCATCCAGGAGCTCCCGTCTACAGCCACCTCTAGTGTCACTCTGCCACTGCCTCCTCCCCGTGGGGCATAAAAGGAATGCAATCGCATGTGCTTTTTTGTGCTCTGGTTGCCCTTGTGGAAGCCACAGCATGCACAACTTGGAGCCAGAGCTGCTGCAACGCAGTGGCAAGCTCTTGGGTCACGTGCTGTGCTGCCTGGCTCAGTACTTCCAAGCTGTCCACATGTTGCTCCAGCAGGATAAAAATCTAGCATGGCCCTCAGGCTCTGCTCACTCAGGCCCTGGTACTCCTGGTAAGCTTGCTCCTCAATCCCCTGAACACTGTGGAATGCCACTTCTGGCAGCGTGAGATGAGCTCTGGCTGGTGGGGCTGCCTCAGCCTTCCGGCATGGCATGATCAGCAGTGGCTGTGGAATTGATGGATGCAGAAGGCCACTTTCCTAGCGCTCTGCAAGCGGCTTCCCCTATCCACAGGCAACAGGACACCTGCGTGAGACCCACCGTCCCCATGCAGAAGTGCGTGGCCATGGCCCTGTGGAAGTTTGCCCACTAGACAACTACCACTCAGTCAGCATGGGAAAATCTACAGCCAGGGTCGAGCTCCTGCAGGTAGCCAAGGCCATCAAAAGTGTTGCTGCGGAAGATCATCATTCTGGGAAATGTGGATGCCATCACAGGGGCCAGGAGCTTCACCACATGCGGGGAAGCCATAAACAGCATGCACCCCATCCTGGCCCCCAACCACTGGGCTGCAGACTATATCAATAGGAAGGGCTACTGCCCCCTGGTTCTGCAAGCCCTTGTGGATCACAAGGGAGGCTTCTCCAACATCAGTGTTGGATGACTGGGAAAGTCACACAATGCCTGCATTTGCTAGAACTCCTGCCTCTTCTGAAAGATGCCCACTGGCACTTTTTCCCCTGACTGCACCATCAGAGTTGCTGAGGAGTTTGGACCTGCCCATCATCATCCTGGTGGCTAAAAACAAACTTTATGGGACCGCAGGAAACTTGGACATACCCATGATAAATGGTCATGCAGCTAATTAAAATAATGCCAGATTATGGAGTTTGCTGGACCAAGAGAGTTACCGATTAGAGAGGTTCAACTTTGGGTTCCATTTTTCAATATGTGCAGATGAAATCTTATAATAAACCCACTGTGATTAAGTGGACTTAGGGTTTCTTTAAAATCTGTTTTATATGGAAAGAATTCATAAAAGCATAGAGATTTTTTTTTTCCCTAGAACATTATAAGTAGTGGAAGTATAAGCAGTGCAAACAGTTCAAGGACTGACTGGCACAGTCAGAGCATCAGACTTTAATGTCATCTTATTAGCCCTGCTCTCATTTGATATTCACAGTTGCATGGGGTTCGACTCAAAACCTCCTACTTATGTTCCCCTGATCCTGCTGGGAATGGTGAATTTTTTCATAGGACTGTGGTCTGGGAGAATGCTGAACTGGAGACTAAAGAACAGCAGGACCAAATTGCTGACAATTTTTTTCCCCACAAGGCTGTGGAGAAAGCACACAGCAGCCGTTTCCTTGAGGGAGCGGGTGAAGCGGGGGTTGCTTTGGAAAAGATCAAGCACATAAAATGAGTGTCAGTTACTTGTTAAAAGAAAAGCTGGCTAAAAAGCATTGCAAGGAGACAGGGCTTTACGTCCGATAACAGCACGTCTGTAGTTCTCTGCTCAGTGGCTCCCTGCAGTCCTGAGGGTGGAACCCATCTCATTTTGAACCCTGAAGACTTCACTTTAGTGGGAAAAGGTCCAGGATCCCCACATTTCACTCCCCTGTTGTCTTTCCAGTCCCCAAACCAAAATTTATTAGGGATGAAGTTTGGGTTGCTGCAGAAGACCTGGGCACTGCTTGAAATCATCTGGTAATCACAAGAGAGCTTAAATAGGACGTAAAGCCCCAGAACCATTCTGGTGGTGCCTTTGCACAAGGGTGGAGCTCACCCTTGGATAACTCACAAACAGATTTCCTAAAAGACTGTTTTTACCTCTGTGGAATTTCCTATTTCCGGTGCTTTTTATTTTGTGTTAGTACTTGCCAGTACTGAGTACCAGCACCTTGGCAGCCCGAGCCACAGAATTGGCTGGAGGGTTGGAGGTGGGGAGCTGGCGGCGTATTGGCACATATTCAGCACCTCATTAGCATGTGGGCGGCCGCGGCACTTCGAAATTGACGTGGCTCGTCTAGATGGGGGCTCCTTTTCGAAAGGACCCCAGCTCCTTCGAAGTCCCCTTATTCCCATCTGCTCATAGGAATAAGGGGACTTTGAAGTAGCTGGGGTCCTTTCGAAAAGGAGCCCCGTCTGGACGAGCCGCGTCAATTTTGAAGTACCGCGGCCGCCCACATGCTAATGAGGTGCTGAATATGTATTTCAGCGCTTCATTAGTAAACTTTGAAATGGCCATTTGCATGGCCATTTCAAAGTTTTTGGCTAGTGTAGACATGGCCTGTGTGTGGAATAAATTTTGTTATGTGCACCGAATGTGCACCACCAGGAAAAACACAGACCTAGTTGTAGGAGCTCTGCTAATCAGCTGAGCAGCACTAGAATCGCTCATGAGTGGCTGCACAGGTGCACAGCTTATAAGGAACACATTGTGAGCTTTTGTTCAGCATTTCTGTTAAAACAGCCTCAGCAGCAAAACAAAGAGCATTCCTCTGATGATTGCAGACAATGAAAACAAGTCTCCACTAGTATCTAGTTACAGGTTCGCTCTAGAAGCGCGATTCTGCCAAATTCTGAATAGCCTCAACCCCTTTTCAAGGCAAGGATGCTCAGAATGTCATAACATTTCTCAGAATCTAGCAGGAACAAGGCCTAAGGAATGACGCTTTGGTAATCTAATGGGGGGTATCTAAAAGAATGAGTTGGAAAATCTATAACAAATACAATTCACAGTGGCCTCCCTTAAAAATCAAGCAGTCGTGTAGCACTGTAAACTTTAACAAATTTATTTATTAGGGTATGAGCTTTCATGTGTAAGACCCACTTCTTCAGATTTTTCAGATTTCATCTGAAAATTTAATCTGAAAATCTGATGAAGTGGGTTTTACCCACAAAAGCTCATTACCTAATAAACAAATTTGTTAGTCTTTAAGATGCTACAGGACTGCTTGTTTTTTGTGAAGCTACAGAGCACCAAGGCTACCTCTCTGAGAGTGGTGGCCATCCTTGCCTCTCTTTGAGAAGTGTTCTTGAATAAGTAAGTTAGTTGTCCAGACACAGCTGTACAAAATCAAGGAGGCACAATAAGGTCTCACCCACACATAAAACCAGTACTGCCTTAACTGTACCAATATGCCTCTTGGGCTTATATCATCATGGTTTATTGCCTTACCAAAGCACTCTGTCTCAGTAGAAAATCATACTCTATCTGAAATAAATGGGTGTGCAAACACTGTTTACCTCAAGCCGTAAATATTATCCACACCAAGTTTTTTTTAAAAAGTGGTTTTACACAGAAATAGTGAATATGAGCTATCTTGATGTAAAATCCTAGTGGAGATAAAGCGCTGTAATTTTTTACCTCATTGTAGCTAGTCAATGACAATGTCCAGTGAGTGATATCACGCTGACCTCAGCTAACTCCATGGAGGTAAACGTAACGGTGCCTTGTTCATTAGGATTTTCTATGGAGAGTAGCTAGTGTATTTTTAGCGTCCATGTGGCCTTAGATATAACAACATGGGGTTAGTCTTCAGTAAAAAGTTTTACCTCAAATTAATTCATTCCTTTTGAAAATGTTGATCTGGACACTCAACTCTGTTGCCCCGAACAAATCATAGGATGCTAGGGTTGGAAGAGACGTGAGGGGGTCTTTGAGTCCAACCTCTGGCTGAAAGCAGATCCCAAGTAAATCATCCCAGACAGGACTTTGTCAAGCTGGGACAAAAACACCTCCCTATGTAACCCATTCCAGCGCTTTACCACCCTCCTGGGTGAAAAGCTTTTTTTCTAATATCCAACTTAGTACAAAGGTGTTTTTACAATGATTAATATGGCAGTCAATTTACCTGAGGTAAGAAGGCCCTGTGTAGGCATACCCATAGTGGTGGGAGAAAGAATAAGGCATGAACAAATCCAAAAGGCAAGTAACAGTAGGTGCAGTAATAACTGCATATTTGTGTTAATAAATTACTTCAGAGTAAGATTATTTCTGTCTGTCTAATGAATATAAATGCGTTAAACAGCACATGGTAAATTATATTTTGGCACTGTGACTGTGAATGATGAATTTCTCTAGGCCTTCTCACCCTTTCTCCTAGTAATTAGCTTTATATGCTTAATCATGATTAAATTGGTGAACAATGCTGGATCTTTAATTTGATAAGAATGCTGCAAGAAGAAAAGATGTTCTTTCTTTTGAAGTGGTTTTTCCATGACTCAAAATGCTTCAGTCAGTTAATAAATTAAAATGATAAATCTCAGTGTAGTGATCAGTTTATTGCATCCCTTTCCTCAGACTATTGTCTATCATGCGAAACACAACCATGTGCCTTGCTTGGGCTTCTGATTGTCTCTCGCCTTCTGATCAGTCTTCTGGGTCCTAATATTTTGCTGTGCACAGAACAATAGAACCACATGAACCAAGTCCATCATTGAATATTGACAGGATTCCTTTAGTGTCTATGTAAGACAGATTTCTAGAAGCTATAGTTAGGTGAACACAGATCCTGGGCCTGATTTACAGATGTGTTGAGCAGCCACAACACCAACTGAAGTCAGAGGGAAGCACCTACAAAAATCAGGCCCTTAACCTCAGTTGTTTGTTTGTATAATGCCTAGAAGCCCCAGTCTGAAATCAAGGTCTGTGGTGCTAGATACATAATAAATAGGACAATCTCTGTCACAGAAAGTTTACTTTTAATATCAACATGCAATGAGAGTCAATGGATAAATATGACAAGTGGAGGAGAAGGAAGGCGAACAAGGAAAGAGTAAAATGAACTTGCTTAGTGCAATAAGCAGCAGTACTGTCATACCAACTGCTTAGCCTCATTTAGAATTGTAATTGGTCAAGGTCTGTCCAGTCCTAAAAAAGTGCAACTCTCACTGATCTTAGGTAACAGGAGTTACACTTGAATAAGTGAGGGTGCAACTGGGCGCCAATGTAGGGGCATGGGTTTGCTTCCTTGGCGAAGAGCCATGGGTGAACCTATTCTATATGAACTTACTTAATTCTTTAAAATGTGTGTGTGTGTTTGGCCTTCACATCATCTGGGGCCACAAGTTCCATTGCTTGACCAGGTGTTGTATGAAGAAGTACTTTCCTTTATTTGGTTCATGCATTATGGGAAGGGGTAAATAACATTTTCCTATTCACTTCTCCATACAATTCATGATCTATAGACAGCTGAGTTGTCTCTTTTTACAGTTGAACAATCCTATTCCTATTCTTTTAATCTCTCCTTGGTACAGAAGCTGTTCATCACCCTAAATCAGAGGTTTCTAAGCTATGGTACGTACCCTCCTAGAGGGGCAGGGAGGAACATTCAGAGGGGTAAGTAGTGAGGGCAGATTATACAGGTTTCAGCCCAGTGCAGTGGGGGCTGGGCGTCAGCCCCACAAGGCAGTGCTCAGGGAGAGAATGCCGCATCCCCTGCCCATGACTGATCTCTTTTTGTCTGGGTCAAGGGGCAAACCAAAACTTATGAGTCAAAAGAGGAGGGGGGGCTCACTTCATCTCTGTACTTCTTATCTATCTAGCTATAAGGAGAGGAAGAAAAGTTATAGGCTGTATCTACACTTGTCCCCTTCTTCGGATTTGCCTAATGAAGTGCTGCATATGCATTGCAGCACTTTCTTAATAATCTCCCATCACCCTGATTACCACACCCCCTTTGAAGAATGGGGCAAGTGTAGACATAGCCATATATATTTTGAGGTGGGGGTGATTAGAACTGCACACAGTATTCAAGGTAAGGTCTTACCATTGACTTATCATATAGCTTCATGATGTTTTCTTTATTATTATATATATATATTTCCAATGATTCCTAAAATTCCATTAACTTTTTAGACAGCTGCTGTGCATTGATACCTACTGACATGGGTGGCAGGTATAAAAACAAAGGAAAGCAATGCCTTCCCTGGATCTTAGCGTTCAACTTCTCTCCTCTTCCTGTCCTATTCTGACCATTCCTGAAGGCCCCCACAGCAGGCTGTTGCAGCTTGCAGACTGGTGACTCTTCCTGAGAAAAGCTTAAAAATAAAAGCCTTCCAGCTTGCCAGAACTATTAGCATAATGCTGCACCTGTGAAAGAGCCATTAAGTGGTAAGCCATTCAACAGACATTGACAGCCCTGGATTTACTGACAAAAGCAGTTGAGCTAATGGACCTTAATTGAAAAATTTGCTTTAAATATTTCATTAGTTTGTTGCAGAAGATTATAAAAATCACAGCTCTAAAAAATCCTTGCAGAGATTTTTAGGTGCACAATCTGAGTACTCAGCTTTAGCATTAAATGCTTGGATCTTCAGATACAGAGTTTTAAAATAAATTCTTCAAAGAATGCTTTTATCTAAAATACATATTTTAATTACTATAGTACAAAAACTTGCTTCCAAAGTCTTCCTGTTCTTTCTGTCCACCCCTGTTCTCCTTTCACCTCCTTGTTGGAGAGAGCCATTAAAAGGACAACATTCCTTTTCTTCAAGATAGCTGGATAAATGACTTTCCGTTTTACTTCTGACTTTGATGAACTAGTTTTAAGAGAACCCTCCATCAAAATCAGCACCTTACTAAGATATAAAATTCTTTTTATGCCTAAAATCTTTGGAAACATTTTTAACATAAACATATGGTCAAATTTCATGAATACATCTATTGTTGTGACGATTACACATAATAAATTAGAGTTCTCTGTTTCTAAAAGCAGTGTATTTTGTCATGAACATAATAAACAGCTCTGACTGATTAATTTAAAATAACGTCTTTGTTTCAGTTTGTTAACTATGTGGTAAATGATTACTTTATGAAGGCTTAAGAGTACATTTAAAATAGAAAATCAGTTTAAAGAAAATGTAAAACAGAGAAGAACTGCATCATGTATTCCAATGTTGCATTCAGCAGGAGAGCTGACTTGTCCTTACTCTGAAGTTTTTGCAAATAAATCTCTGACAAACTTCAGGGTATATAAAAAAAAACCCTGTGACTGACATTTTTCATTCCCACATATAGTGCTTTTAATTAGGCACCTTCTGCATGTCCAGTCTTCACAATCTGGCATGCAGTCGAAAACATGCTACATTTTCTTTGAAAGAAATTTTAGAAGAGTGTCTTTTTTCAAATATTTGCTACATTTGGATTCAGGGATTTGGCTGGAAGGGCTGAGCAGACAGTGGGAAAGAGAAGAGGGAGACAGCGGGGGGTTGGGGGGCAGAAAGGTCTGAGCTGAGTCAGGGCAGGGCCTGGATAAAGCAGGAGCCGAGTACGGGTGGGTCCCCAGGCTGGGGTGCTTGTCTCCCCACACAGAAGCTTTGCCAATACCTACTGACACTTCAGTCTGAGGCAATGCCTGAGATTTGTCAACTAGGAAAAAAATGGTTTAGATGTCGAGCTCTCTCCCACATCCTCTACAGTGATGACCCATATACAGAATTAATTTACCTTGTCTGCAGAGACACCTGGTTTTCCTGGAGTGCTTCTGTAGCACAATGTTGTCCTGTAGCCCCAAATGACTGTTCAGCAGACTTCCTGCTTCTGATGCTCAACATTTTTTAGGTTTTGTGTCCTTAGCTAGTTGTTCTTCCGGTTTTTTTCTTGGCCTGCCTTACCCTGCTTTTATACTTCTCATGACACAGTTTGTTCCTTTTTATCTTTCTTCCTAGAGTTTGACATCAAATTTTAAAAGGACACCTTTTTATCTCTAATGCCCTCTTTCACTGTGCTGTTCAGCCACAGTGGCATTTTCAGTCCTCTTACTCTTTTTTGGGGGTGGGGTTATGCGTTTAGTTTTAGCCATTACGCTGGTGTTTCTTAAATAGTCTCCATGCAGTTTGATGGCAGGTCACCCACTGACTGTTCCTTTTAATTTCTGTTTGAGTAGCATCCTCACTTTTCTGTAGTTCCCTTTTTAAAAATTAAATGCTACCGTGGAGGGTTTCTTTGGCTTTCTTCTTCGGCAGGAGTGCAGGTTAAACATCTCTAATCCGGACCTATCTCGTCCAGCAACATCCATAATCCAGCATGATTTTAATTATCTGGAAGACCACTTATCATGGGCGTGACCAGTTTTCCTGTGGTGCCATAAAGTTTGTTTACTGTCACTAGTCCTGGCTCTCAGTGTTCTGTGATGTTAGCTGTTATTTACCCCTAAATGTCTTCCAAGAGCCCAGTAAGCACTGGAAGTGTTGGGAATGTGCCAGACAATATTGACCTCCCAACAAAGTCTCTTATCCAGCATCTGTCAGGTCTTGAGGGGGCTGGACAAGAGAGGTTTAACTTGTATTAAGTTTAATTGCTTTATGGCTGCTAAGACTGAGCAGTTAAGTTACGTTCACCTCCTGGACCAGATGCACTGCTCCACTGAGGATTAAATCAAGAGTTGCCTCTCCTCGTGTGGCTCCAGGAAAAGCTCTCTAAGAAGCATTGATTTCTGGAGTTTTGAAATTTTATCTCTGCATTTTGTCATGAGATGACATAAAATAGTCAATATGGGGATAGCTGAACATCCTCATGGTTATGGCTATTTATTGCCTCTGGAGCCTTTCTAATCCCCCTCAGCATTAAATGCACAGTAGTCCCGGGGTGCAGTTCAACATTGCCCTCCTTATTTTTAAACTCTCCATGAACTTACTCCTTCCAGCCTAATGGAGCTTGTCTCTTTCTAGTTCCTTCACTGAGTCCCTTGCTCACCTAGCTGATAGCGCTGGTCTCGTCTCTATCTCTTTTTGCAAGCTCACCACCAGCGTCTTCTCTCATTTTTTCCATCCATGGGCAGAATAAATTTTGTTATGTGCACTGAGACGTGCAGGTGCACACCACCAATAGAAACACATACGTCCCACTATGGGCTGCTGAGGGCGCTCTGCTAATCCCCTGTGTGGCCCCGTAATCTCTCCTGGATGGCCAACAGATGCTCAGTGTATAGGGAACACTGCTCATCACGCCTGGTGAGCGCCTTCGCCTCTGCAGCTCCTGCCATCTGGAACAGATTCCCTGTATCCATATTAACTCTCAGTCTCACTTAGAATGCCATCTAAAGCTCCCTGGCTGCTCCGCTGACCTTTCCTCCCTCTGCTAATGTTCAGTACTCAGCTTCTAGCTAGGAACTTTGTTCAGCTCCTGATGCAGGATGCGAACAATGACACACTGTTCTGCCGCAAGTGCAATCAAATCAGGACTTTCGAGATATAAATTGCATATGAAGGTATTACATACGCCAAGGGCTTGAATGGGTCTACCCCACGCACAGATAGAGGGATGGGTGGAGCACCATGATCGCCCCTGCCTTTTGCCTCTGTATAGGGGATGAGGACAATCCCCCTGGAGAGGTCGGCGCACAACTCCTAGCAGACACCCACTACTTGAAAGGAGGAGGGGCCAGAGTGGGGCCATTACCCCAGTCCATACATCTTACTTTTGCACTGTCCTGGTGTACAGAACAGCACATCCTGCACCTTTGCAAGGGCCATAGAGCTGCTACTCCAGTATAGAATCCCCAGGATCCCACAGAAGACATCCTGGTGAGCCATCAAGCCTTTCCCTGCTAGGGATACTCAGCTGGCAGCCTATGTTCCAGTGCCAGCCGTAATTTATAACCACAGTCCACACTGCAGCCTTTAATTTGGCAAGGACACATCAATGCAGGCCGAGGAAAACCCAAACAAACCTAGCGCTTGAAGCCTGACAAACTGTGCACGCTCAGAAATACAGTGCAGCTTAAAGGAAGGACTCTGACCAGAGCAGAATAACTTTACTCTGTGCTTAAAGACTGATAATGGGATTTTAATTTTCCATCTATAAAAATCGCAAAGCCACCGGTTCAAGTGATTATAGCCTGCTGGAAATAGAGGCAGAGCTAAGAGATTAGGGCTAGTAGCAGCTGTGGGAGGGTCAGTGATAATATGCAGGCCTGCTCATGTGGGGCAGGGGGGGTGGAGGTGGGCCTGGGGGGCAAAGGCACATGGGCCTGGAGCTCCTGGCTGCCATCACTGCTACTGCAGCCGTGGCAGTGGCAGTGGCGGGAGCCCCAGGCCCCTTTGAATTGCCAGCTGCGTGCCATTCTCCACGGCTCTGAAGGCTGAGGGTGGGGCCCACCACAGCCATTTGGTGCTGAGGACTGACTGTCCTCTCCCCTGTCCCTTCCAGTCAAGGCCACGCCCCTTCCAGGGATGCAAAGGTGGAGCCCCCTGCCACATACTTTGTCCCAGGGACTGGGGTGGCAGTCAGCCCTGCTGCTAATATGTTATTTCCCATTAGAAGTGTTTCTGAGAAACTTCAGGAGAGATCAAAGGGAGATCACCACTTAACAGTGGAGTATCTATGGGCTGGACGTGCGTGACGCTAACTGGAGAGGTGGGCTAGGCTCTGTTACTGAGGAGATCAGGCTAGATGATCAGAATAGTCTTTTTGGCCTTAAGACCCATGAATCTGTGCAGGCCAGAGGGAAAGCACAAAGACTATAATTATTTCTGTGTTGAAAGGATAATGTCCTCTTCCAAAATTAATCACTGTCTGCATTATGTAGCTTCCCCCCTGAAATCTGAGAAATATTGCGATGTGTGTAAGTGTTGGAAAAGAAGCTGAGAAAACACTAGCTGCACAACCCCACCTGTAAGTGATTACTGAGCCCCATTGGAAGTTGTTCTGGTCTCCATCCAGGCTGAAATGCATTCTACTACCTACCAGCCAGGTGATTTTGTGGCACTCTCCACAGGGACTTTTCTAAATCAGCTTCCATAATGGATCCTAATGTTCCAAATGCAAAATTCCCTCCACACATTTATAGTCTTACAGCTTAAACACAAACTGGGATCTGTTTCACATCTCCTATGAAATATTTCTGTACCAATGTCTCCCATGAGGACTTCACCACCAATAAGTAAAGTAATATTTTCACTCTATTTACTTGTCTTTTACAAACACTACTAAAAAAATCAGAGGGAAAAGGTTTACCTTGATTAGGAACTTCAGCACACAAAGAAGAGCAATGGGTAATGTGGAGTGGAATGTAAATATGTCCTGTGTGGGTTCCAGGACAAAGAGCTACCTGTAGCTTTCATTCTATTCTTGATTGCAGGGGATATCCACACTGCAAAGTCTGGGAGACTCAAACTACCGCAGCCCATTGTCTGCAATGTTCATTCTCCAAGCCCTCTGCTCATGGATCAATGCAACACTGGCTTGCAGAATCACCATGAATGTGTAACGCACGTTCTATTCTTTCTCCTCCTTATCTGACTCTGGCATTCAGCAGGCATGGAGAGGGAACCCCTCAAGGCCACATCAACAGGGATCTGGATAATGCACACAGAGGCATCGCAGTCAGTCACAACAGACAGTGGAAGTTAGGGTTCAGAACTCCCTTCTCTTGCTCCCCTGAAGTTTTGCACAAGGCATGCTTATTGATAATGTTGCCTCTATGTGTTTGGGCAGTGTGCTCAGCTGGCATCTTGCATTGGTCTCAGTGCGCATAGCCCAGCTCTCAGCTGCACATCTGCCCTCTTCTCCGCCCCAACCCCTGCTTGCTTGCTGATAAGCGAGTGGCTCCCAGCTGCAATTTCTGAAGGGAACGAGAAGCAGCTGGCCCTGAAGATGGGCTGGGACTGGGAGCCTGGGATCACGCATAGGACGAGAAAACATTATTTGGAGGAATGAGAATGGAAGCATGGCGATCCGAATGGGGGCAGAGGAAGGGCAGGATGAGGAGAAAATGGCTTCCCAAGGGACAACCATGTAGTGGGGTGGGGGGGAGGGGATGCTGGAAAGCTGCATTCTGGAGAATTTTAGGTTTTTTTCCCCTGCTCTTCCTTTCTCTCTTTTAAAGTGATCATTTGAATTTCAACATGTGCTCCCAGTCCTGTAGCAGCTGAGGGAAGACAATGCAAAACAGCCAGTGCCCCTGCCCCCGGTAATCCCCAAGGCCACCTTGCTCTGGGGAGGGAACTTGAAGAAAGGAGTGCAATGGGTGGGGGGGGGAGCACAGAGCAGGGGGTGGGAGTGGGGGCAGGGTACAGAACATGCCACAGGGACTCACATGCCAGCAGGTGTGCGGGGGCTGGGCTGGGCTGGGTTGTGAAGGTGCTCAGGTCACAGATGGCCCGTGAGCCATGTGTGTGACTCCTGGCTTAGAGAATCATTTAGAATCACTGATGGGGCTGAGGCGCTCAACTGTGAAGGCCACAGTCTGAAAAGAGGGTCATCTAAAATAAGACAAAAGCTGAATTTCTGTGCTGAACCCCTCAGAGGCTGAGCCAGTGGTAGCAGCAGACAGTTCTTTACTTTCCTTCTCCCCAGCGCCTTTCACCAGTGCCCCTGAGACAGGACAGCTGAGCCTCAGCACAGCCTCCTGTGATCGCTTCTCCCGATAAAAATTGATGCTAATAAGGAAAGGAGTCTGTTGCCTGAGTTCTTTGGGAGAGCTGCTTAAGGGTGACATCCCTTTTCCCCAGTGCCGCAGAGAAGGGTTAGTGAACACAGACTGCCTACAGTATGGTTGCAAAGAAAAAGAAAGAGCTAAGATGACACTTAGCAAATGCTCTGTCACTCAGTGATTATTGACAAGATTAATTAGTTTTTAGATACCAGCATAAAATGATTCCTGAAATAGTGCAGCTGTATAATTATATGGAAAGAATTAATTAATTCCAAGACCCCTTATATACCATATATACCTATATATATATATATGTTTCCCAAGATAAGATATTGTTTAAGTTGCCAAATGAAGCAGCATAAAGCCTAGAAAGCCAGTGTTAAGATCTCCCATAGCACTTTGCCACTGACAGCAATTGGAAAAGGATCTGTCCTGTCATAATTAACCATACTATGCTCTTCTATTCTGCTGTTCACCTCAAAGGCTATTCTGCACTAGAGAGGTTTGTTGCCAAAACCCACAGAGCCTCCACATTCCCAAGGGGTTCTGTCGACAGTAAATTGATAGAACACGGCACTTTTGTCGACAGCATTCTGCTGCTCCCCCTTAAGGCAGAAAGCCTGTGTCAACAGAGATCTGTTGACAGAAAGCCAGTCTGGACATTCTGGGGGGCCTTCTGTTGCTACACAGGTCTACCAAGACACCAGGCAGCCCTGTCTGCTGTGCTACAGGCTGGCCATTTTGTTGAGAGAGTGGCTGGGCAGTCCAGCCGCTCTCTGTCGAGAGTGGTTTGACAGAGTCATCCGCTTTGCAGTCTGGCCACAACCTGTTGACAGAAGTTTTGTGGGAAGAGAACTTCCAACAGTAATTTTTGTTGACAGATTGCTCTAGTGTACACATAGCGAAAGTGGTTTACAAACGTCACCAGTGTAATCCTCAGCATTTCATTCCTGCAAAGCAGGGTTAGGTGTTTTTATCCCCATTTTACAGATGTAGAAAATCTTCTCTGTAATAACTGTGCCACTAGGCTTCCAGATAACCATCTATGGTGTGCGCAGCAGGTATCCTACGAGATGAAAGACTCTCTAGAAATACTGACCATTTTATAAATGTTTATCTATAAACTAAATCAGTCGGAAAAGCCTTGTCCACCTCTTTTCTCCTGGCAAATATATTCAAATAAACATAGTCTTAGAAAGGCTGCTTTTTGGGTACCTTTACACCTATGCTTCCCTTCTGACTTTTCCTTTTTGATAGCACCACTGCCTTTGGGATTTATCTTGTTGATATATTTCTGCTTTAAAGAGAATAGACATGACAGTTATCCATACCAAATTATTGCACATTTCAAAAAAAAACAAGCACCCTTGCTACTTCACAACAGCAAACGTCCCAAAGTGCTGTTACTAATCACAGGGAAGGGTTAAGGGGTCGCTCGTAGTTGGTGGGGTTTGAAAAGCTGAATTAACACCTCCTCTGCTTTTATAATTCATCAGTGCTGATCACCTCGAACCAGGATACAGATTTTGTTGTAAAATAATAATACTAGGTAAGTAATTTTGCATAAAGGGCAAGCATTCCATCAAGGGTCTTTGGCAAGCTTATAAATCATGCGACTGCTGCTTGTCTGTCATCAGAATCAAGAACATAGTTGCCTATTTGTTACACTATTCCTGTTTGAAAAGCTTTCACCCAAGTAATTACTATTTCTAAGTCAGAGAGAAGAGGTCTGTCTCATGTTGAGTGGAAAACAGTTGTGGGATGCATAAAATGCTTTTCTTTGCTTCCTCAGATGTCGTTAATACAGAGATATGGGACAGAGTTAGCCAATGGAATCATACATGCAAATAGACTCTTGCTTGCTAACTGGAATGCGTCCATCATCACGACATCTGAGAAGAACAAGTTGCAGTAGGGTCTCAGTATTCGCAAGGGTTCCGTGTTTAGAAGCCTCATGAATGTTGATTTTTTCACGAACATGGGGAGTGCCTGGAGCCCTGGGGAAGCAGTGGCTGCTGGCACTCCTGCCCGGAGCCCCGGTGAAGAGGCCGCTTGGCCGCTCACAAATAATTGAATTCATGAACATTACGTTTGTGAATCATGAGACTCTACGGTAGACACTAGCTGGTTTAGTGACTATGCTATGTGCCTCTGTTGCGTATGCAAACTGATTTTTTTGTATTTTATGTTTAGGGAATTAGACACAAATAACAGCTGTTTCTGCACAGCTAACTTTATCTACCTTTAAAAAAGTTAATTTAAAGTCAAAAATACTATTACAGTTCTGATGTCTTTTTCCTTTTCTCCAATATTTCTGCTGCATGCCATCCAAATACGTGAATCTTGATATTTAACAAAAATCATTATTATTCGTTGTACTAGTTCTGAGGTGACATGATAGGAACACTCATATATTAGTAGGGTCACTCAGCAATCTGCTTAACTCTCCAGAGCTTTCACACCTCCTACTTCAGGGTTTAAGTTGATCATAAGGTGAAGGTCGGGTATGGCATAATAATATATAATTAGCTGCATTTGGGTGGCTTTGGGACTTGTTCTGCAGCAGCCTACATTGCCCCTTGTCCTACAGTGGAGTAGATGGCTCACTGCTTTAATTCAGAGTGACGAACCCTATGTTCTTCTGCTTTGTTGGTTTATTATGTTAAAATACTCCAGAAGTTATGTGATATTTGTTATACTGTAATTAACATATAATTTGATAGGTTTTCTTAAAGCTCTGCCACTAACATGGGAGCTCTTGCCCCTCTTTGTTCAAAGACCAAGACGGCACATCAGATTTTTTTGTATGTGTCTAAATTAAACCGTCATAACTGTGGCACCCGACTCGATGCTTATGTCGTCTGGGGTGTTACACTGCTGTTCTCTTAGACTAAATCCCTTAAGTGACAAATCTCTTTGTGCTACATCTGCAATGTGTTAAACCTCCATGTGAGCAGTCACTTCTGTGCTTCTCTCACAAGAGTAAAGCTGCTGGGAGAACAAAACCTAAAACGTTTTGGGATGAAGTTCTGGTTTCGTTGCAGTCAAAGGGAAAACTTCTGATGGCTTCAATGGGGCCTGAATTTCACCCTTGGGGTTTGCAATCTGTTCGTTTTGGGCTGTAGCAGTTCAGACATTTTAAAATGACCCTTTTAAAAAAAATTGGTGCTCAGAAGATTGAGATGCTGGTGGCACTAGCTTGATTCAGGTACCATACAAACATTTCTAATTTCAGGTCTTCCAAGACAGTGTTGATGTGCAATAGCACCTGACGGTCCAGTCATTGGTCCCTACTGAGCAAGGTTTACTAGTCATTTTGCTGTGATATAACTAGGATTCAGCCACACACTAATCACTTGTCATGGAACCTCAGATTTTAGCAACAGAAAAATCTAGTAGTCCACTGGGGCACACTGGGCTTCAGAGCAACAACCAGAAACCCCCATATTCGTCATTGTCATATAGCTACAATATGTTATGTACAAAATATGCCTTGGGAGGCATTTTAAAAGTCTTGATTTGCGAACATTAATATCCTATTGAATTGTCTTTGTTGTCATTAAATGGGAAGTTAGGAAGTTTTGCTATGTGTGTGTTACTGAAGTATGTTGTGATGTTAACACCCACAACTAGCCTTTCAGGTACAGCAATGGAAACACCCAGTAAAGGAAGTCCAGGCTCACAAAGATTATCCTGAAAGCTGTAGAGAATGGCGACTTTTCAGAATTAGCTTGACCCACAGCAAAGCAAAGGCTCTTTCCAGCAAGATGGACGACATGATACAAGAAAGGAAGCGACATCACCACTTGGGCAAACTGCCCACACAAGACAACACCTGGAAACTTATCTGGAGAAAAAAAGACTAGACTGGGGTGGTGGTCCCTGGGTGAAAAGAGAGTTCCAGCCTCTGTATGCAACAGCTGTAGCCTGCTTGTATTACGGATCAGAGAGTGAGACTGCTTGATTTAAATCCTGTTTACAGAACTGGGATTGTGTGCACGTATTTTCTTTGGTAACCGTCTCTATCCTTTAGGTCCACCACTTAATCACTTAAAATCTTTTTGTAGTTACTAAACTCCTTTTTTTAATGTTTTACCTCAAAGTGCTTGGCAGTCTGGAACAAAACGTGGTGCATTTCCTCTCCACATAGTGGGATGGGGTGTGGTCACAGAAGACCCCTTGGGCTGTTCCCCAGTGCGCTGATCATGCCACTGACATCCACTTTTTTGCTCTCTGGGGCTCCCCACTACCCTGTCCTGCTGAGCCAGATCCTCTGGTCTCCCCCAGCCAAGGCACAGGGTTGGGGTTTCTTCCCCCCTGCAGAGCAATGCAGATACTGTTTACCCACAGCTCTGGGTGCATGACGTTCTAGGGTGCAGTGCTCAGGAAATCAACCCCCATAAGGGATCAGATGGCCAAGTCAAGCTGTCCCGGTGTAAAAGATTTGGTAAGCTCCCCCATGAGGGAAGCACCCTTTATCAATGAAAGTGAGATGTGCACAGCAGTAGCCATCCCCAGGTAATAACAGTTTTCTCTGGTCTTGATTATAAACCAAAATGTTTTTATTAAGCAAAGCAATAGGATTTAAGTGGTTATAGATAAGAGCAAGCAGATCAGGGCGAGTTACCAAATCAAACAAAAGAGGAAAAAGACAGCTGTTTGGGGTAACAGCTCACAAATAAATAGATTCTGAGGGGAATAAAAATAGCTATGTAGTTTTCCATCACATTGGGAGGCTGTATCTAGTGGGGTTGCACAGGGATCAGTCCTGGGTCAGGTATTATTTAATTAAAGACTTGGATAATGGAGTCGGGTGTGGGCTTCTAAAATCTGCATAAGTGTCTATGCCCAACACTTGAGGAAGACAAAAAGGAGCAGTTTTATAGACCTCTTGATGCAGACAGTTCTCAGAACCACGGCTAAGGCAGACAAACACATTCTTCTGGGAGAGTTCAGTGCCAGAGTCGGATGGGATTCCAAACTCTGGAGAGGCACAAAAAGGCAAAGAAGGGGTGTGAAATGTAAATCTGAATGGCATTCTCCTCCTCAGCCAATGCGTGGAACATGATCTGCTCATCTCACACCCCATCTTTAGGCAAACTTAAGATCACCTGAAAACATTGTCAGTCCAAACTCTGGCACCTCCTTGACTTTGTTACAGTCAGATCCTGAGACAACACTGACATCTGGATAACACGAGCCATGAGACAGACTGATCACTTTTGGAGGGACCGTCAATTAGTAAGATCAATCATGTACCTGCAGCTTGGCCCACCATACCACAAACACCCAAAGACTAAGCAAAAGCAGAACAGTCTCAAAGCACTTCAAGACCAAGTCAGCTGTGAGACATTCCAGCAACATCTGAGTAATTCTGTCACCTGCCTGAGAGCTCATTGACATTCAAGAGTGCTGGAATCTACTTAAAATACTGTTCACAGTGCATGTTCTGAAACCATAGGATGAGGTGGGGAGCCTATGGTCCATGGGCCAGATCTAGCCATGACTCCCCTGGATCTGGCCTATGAGGCTGAGAGCTCTCCCAAGCCACAGCAGCATGAGCGGGTGCTGGCACTCCAGCCATGCAGAGAGTGCTATAGTTGGAGCACCAGCACTGGCTGGCTGGCTTGCGCCACTGTGAGTGGGGGAGAGCCCCAAGCCTCTTGAGTGCAATCCAGGCAAGTCATGGCTGGATGTGGCCTGTGGGCTCTGCCTGGCAGGGGAGAGCACCTCTGTGTGCTAGAGGGAAGCACTCCATGCAGGCACCACTGCCCCAGTTACTCCCATTGGCCAAATCATGGCATGACTGATTCAGAAGTGGGGAGACCTATACCAAGAATAGTTCATGGCATTCATCATCCCAACTAAGGCCTTTGATGCTATCAATTATAATATTCTATGGAAGGTGTTGCATAGGTTTGGCTGTCCACAGAAATTCACTTCCACCAGCAGACTACTCCACTATGGGATGCCTGCCACCATTTCGTGAAATGGAGCAGAGCCCAAACCATTCGTCATTACACCAGAGTCTAGAAGAGATGTGTCATTGCTCCAACACTGATCTCCATTTACCTTTGCCATGGTCCTGATTCTCATTTGAGACCACCTCGCTGACAGATTTGGGACTGAGTATCGTATGGATGGCCAACTCCTCAATCTTCAACGTCTCCAAAGAAAATCTAAGCTCATGAGAACTTGCATCGCAGACTTTTAGTATGCAGGTGACTGTGTCATTCTTGCACACACAGAGGCTGACCCGCAAAACACCCTAAATCTTCTTGCAGAAGCCTACTGCAGCCCAGGTCTGAAGGAACACCAAGGTACTCTGCCAGTCCTCACCTGCACAAACTATTCACTGTACTCCACAAAGCAGCATCAGGAAAGAACCCCTGGGAAATGTGAACCATTTTCCTTAGCTTGGCAGCCACCTCTCCCAAGCAGTCAGCACCGACAGAGGTGGAACTAAGGGTCTTCTGCAACAGCACATCCTTTGAAAGATGATTCAAATGAGTCTTTGATTATGGGGATCTACGAACAGGCAGCAAGGGCTTGGTTTACAAAGCAGTTGCCATCCCCACCTGTCTCTATGAGCATGAGACCTGGGTAACCTTTACGTGGCCTCTTGAGTGGCTGGAGTGAGTCGTGCCAGTACTGTCTTTGGAAGATTGTCAGGATCAGCTTATGTGACTGACACGCTAACATCAGCATTCTCTCTGCAGCCAGCATCAACAGGGCAGAAGTGCAAGTCCTAAGACACCAGCTCTGCTGGGCTGCACACAGGCCTAACTCTTGCCTTCCAAAGCGAGTGCTCTTCTCCCAGTTACGGAAGGGAAGAACAGCTCATGGTGGGCAGTGGAAATGCTTGAGAGACAAACTAAAAGTGGGAGGCATCAACCCAACAAAATGGGAGGACTCGGTGTGGAACAGAGCCCAGTGGTGCCACACCACACGCCAAGCCACAGCTCACTTTGAGGAGAACGGATGTAGTCAGGAGATGGAGACTTGACAAAGGACGGAAGAAATGGTGCAACACTCCAGCCAGGTCCCTGGACCAGGTGGTGCCTCAGGTGGAATGGGTGAGGCTGGGGGCTAGCCTCCCCCTGCCAGCCCTTCTGTGCTGCTTGGCACGCGTCACCACAGGCTCCAGTGGTGACTTCAAGGAGCTAGAGCTCTGGCCCCCGCCACTCCTGCTGATGTAATGAAGGCATCCAGGTACCCCAAGTGTTTTTAAATTGCTGGGTCCCAAGACAGCTGCTGCCTTTGCTCCACCCTCTGTTGGCAGCCCTGACTCCAGCCAACACCTGTCACCGCCGTGGGAAAATCCTCAGGCCAAGAATTGAACACCTCTGCCACTTAAAAACTAACCAGGGAACCCCCTTGGCAGACATGATTCCTGCATCAAGGGACAACTGAAGAGGAAGAATGGGAAAGGGAGTAAGCTTATAAAATTTGCTTCAAGGAGAAAGGGGTTGTAAGCCCTTGGAGGACAGGGTGAAAATTCAAACAGAAAGCTGGCAAATTGGTCTGATGTCAGCAAGATGAAATTCAATGAAGATAAGTGCAAAGTGTTTTAAACAGGAAGGAAAAATCACATACACAACTACAAAAGGGCAATAGTTGTTTAGGTGACAGTACTGTTGAAAAAAACCTGGGGGATACAGTGGACCACAGATGAAGTATGAGTTGTTGAAGGGGTAGAGCTGCCAAAAAAAGCTAATATTACTCTGAAGTGCTCTCAGGGGGTGGTTGACTCAGGACCCCCCCTTTTTTTTTAACATGGCAGCATAAGCTAGCAAGAAGAGTCGACCAGAACCCTTTCTGCAGGACAGTGCAGCCTAACAGCCAGCATCTATAGAGCAAAGACGAAAGTCCAGAGGAGAGTGACAAAAATGCTAAAAGGGTTAGAAAAAACTGGCCTATGAGGTAAGGCTAAATAAACTGAGGCTGTTTAGCTTTGGGAAACAAAGATGAGGGGGGCATGATGATAGTCTTCCAATGTGTCAAGGGCTGTCATAAGGAGGGTGGTGATCAACTGTTCTCTATCCTCACTGAAGATAAAACAAGAAGTAATGGACTTAATCTGCAACCAGGGAGATTTAGGTTATATACTAGGAAAAGTTTTGTAACAAAATAGGATCCAGCAGGATCACTGGAAGATTTTAAAAACAAGTTGGACAAACACTGTGGATGGTATATGTTTACTTAGTCCTGCCACAGTGGCACTAGGCTAGACTTGGCTTCTCAAGGTCTATATTTCCATGATTATTCTTCTTATTCTCTTCTTCTTTCTTCCCATATTTGAAGACTCTCATGCCTCTTTCCCTCCTCCCAAGAGTTATCCACGAACCAATTAACATACGTTTAACTTTTTCTTTTTATGCCAGAATCTCCTGCACTTGAATAATTTGCGTTGCTCTTCTGTGAACGCTCTCCAATTTCTCAATAGCCTTCTATTGATGGGGTGCCCAGAATTGAAAGGAAAGGTTAAAATGCGGTTCCCCTAGAGCAAAGGTGGGCAATAATTTTTGATGAAGGGGGCCACTGCAAGAATTTGGTAAGCAGTCCAGGGCTGCACGCTTCCATGATATTAATAGCGGAGCTGTGGGATCAGGGTTGGAGGCTGGGTGCAGAAGGGAGCTCAGCGTAGGGGTTGGGGTGTGGGTGGGGTCTGGGAGGGAGGTTGGGTGAAGGAGGGGGTTGTGACAAGGTACAGGGGATTGGGGTTCAGAATCCAGGAGGGGCTATGGATTCAGAAGAGAAGTCTGACTTGTAGGAGGGAGTGCAGGGTCAGGGAGGGGATTATGACCTAGGGGAGGGACATAGGAGTTTGGGTTGTGACCTAGAGCAGAAGAGGACTGTGATCTGGGGCAGGGAATTGGGGTGCAGTGTCTGGGAGAGGGCATGGGTGCAGGAGTTGGAGTGCCGTGGGTTTGGGATATGTGGGGCAGGAGTCCAGGAGGAAGGGAACTATGAGGTTGTGCTGGGGGCAGGGATAGCATGGGAAGCCTCTTCTCACACCCCACTTTCCCCTATGCTCGTGGCGGCACTCAAAAAATCACATGGACCCTGCAGCCAGGCCGCTCTGAGCAGCGAGCTGAGGCAGGGCAGGCAGGGAACCCGCCTGAGGCTCCTGCGGGGCCGTGGGTTGGATCTGGTGGCTTGGAGGGCTGGGTTTGGCCCACAGGCTATACTTTATCTATCCTTGCCCTAAGCCATAGGAAAAAGGCATTACCTCTCTGTTCTGTGACCTGACGATTGTGAATGTGGAATCTTAACTATTACATAAAGATAAGGAGATTGGTCCTGCTTTGAGCTGGAGATTGGTCTAGATGACCATCTGAGGTCTCTTTCCATCCCAATCTTCTATGATTCTATGAAATATCATTTTAAATGGCTTTCCACAAATAAAAGTCTGTTCATTCTGATGAGTCCTGTTCAGCAAAACAAATAATTTGATAAACACAGTCACATTCATTGCAGGGCCACATTGTGAAAATGAAGAGCAGCCCCAAATGATGCTGGGTCTGAAGGTTATTAATTTCATCTCAGGGTAAATGATAGTTCAGAGTAAACGACACAATGCTTTGTGACTCGTCCGTTAAAAAAAATCATTGTCAGTAAGTGTTATTGCTGCCTTCTGGGAACAGACATTGGGAATGCTGTTGATATTAAAGCACAGGACATATGTCACTGTAAATGTTGTATCCTTCCTACTCTTTTATTTGCAGGTGGAAAATCATTTTGGCAGTCAACACACATCCAAGGCCAACTTGGGAAGAGGTAAAAAATTACCTTTGGGTTTATCCATGTCAGGTTCTCTGCTGGAGTTCTGTGCTAATAAAAAGAATATTTAACAATGAAGAAAAAGATACATTTTATCCACCATGCCCCATGGGCAGTTATTTTAAAAGAAATTAGAGCACTAATATTTATTATTTAGAACCACTTCCATTTGTTGTGAGAAGCAATGAAAAATGAGAAAGCATTCAAGTGTGCTCAACGCCTTGAGAAAATGTCCTTTAAATTATTCAGAAGTAATTTGTCTCATACTCAGAATGCATCAAGCCCCTACATTAATTTTCAACAGTTAAGAATTAAGGCATGAGGGAGGGCGAAGACTACTGAATAAATAAGAAGGGCCATGTGTGCATTCATTCTCTGCTTTACACAAGAGATTATGGGCCTCATTCACACCATAACAGTACTCTAGTTTCATGCCGATGGAATGCCATTGGAATCAGTCAGGTGAAAAACTGAGGTTAATACAGTGGTAAATCAGTCCCTATATGTTAATTTGCTTTTGCCTGAATGCATGCGCTGGATGCTAAGAGAACTAGGGCTTGCTTTTTCAGCAGAAAGGAGAACCCACAATTCCAGAAGAATTCACAAGAAGAGAGGGCTGTTCAGCAGCACCTCTGCATATCACGCCCAAAGAGCATTTACAAAGAAATTCCCTGCTTTCATCATGCCCAGGGATAAAGGGCAGCCTTCTGGGACCAACATTCGTTTTCTTCTATGTTTGTAGAGGGCCTAGCACAATAATGTCCTGGCTGACTTCTACTACCAATCACAGCAATGATGGAGTCCTTTGGATGATGTAGGATGACACATTATCACACTTCATGGTTGCCTTTAGAAGACTGTGGCTGTGAAAAAGCCCACAGAGGCATTTTAGCTTGTCTAAAAAAATGGGATTACTTTCTTCCTACTGGAAGAGAGGGACATAAGAGAAATGTGGGATGAAACAGATGACTAAAAATTGGGGAAAGGGGTCTTATGGGTTCTTTAGAGGCTGAGCTAGTCATGTAGTCTTTGAATTGAGGCAAACATCCACTTAAACGCTTATTGAACCAGCACCACTGGGCCTGATTTTTCCAAAGTGGACCTCCACGTGCACTCCACCAAATAACAAGTGAGTAAAATTAAGGTTATTTCTCAAGTCCAAGTAGTAGCCTGCACCCACTTTGTTCGACGTTATAAATATTACATCTGCAATTGTGCCATTCTGCAGAATTGTAAGTCCTGGGTAAAGTGGTGCTGAATATATGGATACATGTATGTGTTACTCGAAGGACAGAGAGAGAATATAAATCTTAGAAGCAAGTTAAGAGTCTGATTAACCTGTGGCCTGTCACTTTTAATTTTCAAGTACATTGGAGGCAGACAAAGGGGAAGGTTAGATAGTGTTTGATATAGAACAATCTCTTGCAGTGTTCACAGAAAGGGTGTCCGAAAAGTTGGTCCAACACTGCAGGTGATTAAAGAAAAAAACTATGGCTAGTGTAATGATCTATGGACTTAGTACTATTTTAGGGCCCAGTTCTGCACCTACTGAAGTCAATGGGAATTTTACATTGCTGTCAATGGATGGAAGACTGGACACAAAATAAATCCCATAGATTACAAAGTTGATTCACAATTCACCCACAGCCTAAAGAAACCCTGATGATTCCAATGCAGAACATGTTGCAGCAATATCAGGATCAAAGAGGGCTCGAGGGCAGTACACAAAAATTTACAAACAGGAGGGCCACAACAGGAAAGCAAACTCAGTAAAGCAGAGATCTACCTAGACAATAGAAAGGGATGGGGAACTATCAGGAGCGCTCCTCAAACATGAGTGTTACTTGATTTTGTAGTATTTACCACAATCTCCTCTTTTCTACATAATATTATGGTTTATAATGAGAAGGGTAGGAGATTTCATGGTCTCTCAGCTTGTGTTTGGTATTCAGGCAACTTGTCACGAAAAGCTCTCCAAGATTTGCTCACAGACTGAACTTGTTCTAACGTGGTCATAAGAGAAACATCATCTTGCTTGGAACTGAATGATTCAGACCTAGTTTGCAAAGACTGACAGCTGCAGCAAATATGGTATCCACAGCACTTATTGGAGAATCATCTATAAATACTGATTTTGAGAAACCTCTCTTACTGTCTGCTGATAGTATAAGCTACGGTATAGAAGGCAGGAGTGTATACTTAGGGGCCAGTGATCAGAGTGAAAGTCATCTCATGGTTTTATTTACTTCCTATCAATAACTCTAAAGGTATATATAGTTTCCTCTTGTGCCTCCTTTCCTTAGCCCAGTGCCCCATCTTGTGAATGTATTCAAAAAGAAAAGATGTATATGAAAAAAGAGATTACCTTGGAAGTCAAACCACTGAAAAATAGCTTGGGAATAGAGAGAGAACAGCTGTATTCAAATCCCTTCTGTGGGTTCTGCTGACTAAATTGAAATAAAGCGTATGGTGTTGCATAGCCTGAGTGAGGAGCTAGGTCTAGTCATTACAGAATGTTTACATGGGTAGTACAGTACTAAGCCCAACAAAAGTCACAGGGTACAAAAAAACTGCTAAGGTCTAGTCTGCATATCTCCTCCCTGCCAAGGTCATGTGTAGGGTATATTTTGTGACAAAAATCTAAAATAAGAGAGGCAAAAGTAATGTGTTCAGGGAACTTGTAATGGGATTTATGCAGTGTAAATTACTCATGTTATAACCTCAGTTCCATTATTTTTCATTTCTGAGATAAATGATTTTCATCAAGTGAGACTGCGTCTGAAGCTGATCTGGAGTAAAGGCCATTTCCAGTTTTGGATCCAATGCAAAACTGTGGGGGCAGGCTTGGCTACAGGGATTCAGCTCCAACACTGTGAAATCTGAGAGGGCTTTGGAACTTTTCCAGCACAACCCTATCTATGGACATAACAACAGATTTTTGGACACTTGTTCAGTTATTTTGCCTATTTATTTTGTTATCTTTCATTTCAGCATCTAGCACAGCAGCCAACATAATGTCAAAGCTTTAAAAGCAAAATCACGCTTGGGCTTTCTAGGTTTTATTAGTGATCCTGTAGCCTCCAGTCAATCCAATGTTGGTGGGTGCTTTTGCATCTGTTTCTAGCACACCTATGCCCATTTCTGGGCCTGTAGAGCTGTGAAGGTGATGGTGTCACACTCTAAAAGATCTATGACCATCCATGGCTTCTTGGTGACCATAAAGAGGACACTTAGGACTTAACAGCAACAATTGGCTTGAAAGTGTATTTTTCAGCTGTGAAAACCTGAGCCCCTATCACTTGAGCTAAAGAAACTCTTTAAATTTTGCAGAATCAGGACTTACCATACAATCCAGTAGAGGACAGTGATGTGGACAAGAACACAGCAGCCTGTGTCATAAACACTCAGGGCAAAATTTCTGCTGGTTTGATGGGTGAAATGCAATGCCATTGTACAAATTTACCACCTCAGAGAATTGGTGCACAAAAGCTGGAAACATGGGATTCTTTTTAAACTAGAGGTGGGCAATGTTCAGGCAGTTTGGTTCAACTTCTCTTGCTCTAAAATTCTAACAATCTCACAGAAGCAAGTTTACTCATGTGAGGCCCCTGGAGATGGCGGAAGAGGGGAGTGATCATCTTCTGTTGTAAATTGTCATTGCTTCATCGAATGAGGAGCTACCCCAATAGCTGATGGGTCGAAAACATAACTTGTATCACAGCTGTAGTATGTGTGGTGCTTTTTAGACCCATAGGCAACATACACACAAGAAGACTCTGTTGACAGAAGTCACTGTTGGAAGGGATTTCCTGGCAAAACTTCTGTCAACAGTGTGTATCTACACACAAAAGCAGACTGACAGAGCAATCTGCTCTGTTGACAGAGAGCAGCCAGACTGCCTGGCCGTCTCTTGACACAATGGCTGACTCGAAGCTCTGCAAACAGGGCTGCCTGGTGAACTGGAAGCCCTGTGTGTTGACAAATGGGCCCCGGAGCATCCACACAGCTGTTTTGTCAACAGAACACTGTAGAGAGAGGTGTTATACCTTAATAGGGAGAGGTATGATGCTGCTGGTGGATATGCTGAGTTAACACATTTTGCGTGTAGACGCGCTGCAGTTTTTCCCGACAAAAGCCCAGTTTTGCTGGGAAAAGCCTCTCGTGTAGACATAGCCATATAAAGACAAGATCCCTGCTATCACCCCTTTTGGAAGAGGCCCTAAGTGCTTTCAGCAAGAATCTGGCTGATATCAGCAAACCACTCCCCCGGCATCAGTTCTCTGAGAATCATGATGTTAGTCTGGAGAGCAGGTTTAAAATAAGAGTGTATGGCAAAGTAGGGTGGATGTGCCTGTGAGTTCGGTATCAAACCTGACAAGAGCACCAGAGTATCCCAGATAAAAAGCCCCTCCCATTACATTACAGTTACTTTATTTGATCCATGCTTTGCTGCCCCCTGGTACCACTCTGGACCAATTTCAAACGGAGCTGACAGAAGTTGCTAGCTGGGTGAGCGATGGGGTAGTGAAGCCAGAAGCAATGACCTGTGTGCTATATTTCTTCAAATGCTTCCAGCAGCTCCTCCGCTGAAACTTTGCCCAGTATTTAAACAACACATTGTTCTGGTGTTAACGCGTTTGTAAATTTCATTGCTTTTGTGGTCCAGTCCGATTGGCGAGAGGCACAGTATAAAAAGATTATTAGGTGGTGCAGGTACAAGGGTGAACTAGTTGTAAAAGTTTTTAAAACAGTTAAAAATGGCAAAAAGAAGTTTTTTTCATCAACTTTCCATTTCCACCCTTGTATTTTAGTCTGCAGTAGTTAATTGCATGTGTTAGGTTTGATTTCTCTCCCGCCCCACATCTATTTTATTAACAGTCCTTAGAGAGGAGAAGTAGGTTTTATATAAACGCAGCTGAAGAATGTGTCATGTGAAAACTTGTTGGAACATCTCATTAAGCTTATTACCTTCAGGATGTGCATGTCAAGATATAGCTAGGATTTTCCTGGGAAAGATAAGGATACACTATGCTTTTTAGAACATATGCTTTTAACTGTACAGTGCTTTCCATCAGACAAACTAGCCCTTTTCTCTGACTTTTGATTGCACACAGATGTTCATAACTACAGTGTGAAATAATTAATTGTCTTACTGTCCACTCATAACCCATTTACTGATAACAACTGACATATATATTCTAATTTAAATATTATTTTTAATTGTCAAAAAGGTAAGTAGATGTTTCAGTAAAATAAAATACCATAATGTGCCTTGAGGTTAATTTGGTATTAATACACAAAATAGTCCAATGAGCATTCTGGGCCTGAACCAAGTGCCACTGCTATTAATGGGCATTTCTCTAGTGGATTTCAGTGGGCTTTGGTCTGGCCCTTCAGGCCATATTTACTTCAAGCACTGATCATTATGTGTAAATAGAGATGTGAAATTTCACAACGAAACTGAAAAGGTTCAGCATTTCATTGTTGTTTTGGCAACTGGTCCCTCCAAAATGAAAACTGTGCAGTCTACTTCCCCTCAACATTTACCCTAATTCCAAGAAAAGCCACTCCCCACCCCACAACCATGCTTTTGGCGTTTGATTTGGAATGAGATGAAGGCACATAGGAAGCATCCGAACTGTCACATTTTTCAGACGGTTGCATTTTTAAAGCGGGCCAATGATGACAATGTAGTGGAAAAGCAACAATGCGGGGTCACTGGAATAATCAGCAACAAAGTAACCAAATGCTCAAGAGAACTCAGACAGCCCTTCTTTTCCTGCCAGCATTTGTTCTGCTCACAAATTAAAAGCACACCCTCGAGTCCCTACAACATGAGGAGAAGAAAGGGCTTCTCTTTCTGCTCCAGATGTAGATTTCTGGAAATAAAATAAAATAAAATAAAAATGTGTCCTGCCTTGGCTTTATTGCCAGCATGTACCCCAAGCATTCATTCAGCAGGCACCTTCATTGAAGCTTGGTATATTTATACAAATGGACTGAAGATGACTGACAATGAGGGATGAACACTCATTTCATGGGTTCACTTTAAATGTAGAGGGGCTGGGTGTGTGCGGGGGGGGGGGCGGGGCGTCATTCCTTCTGATGCTCATATCACTGTGAGGGTGAGGATGTGTTTAGCACCATCGTCATGCTTCATAAAGAGAAGTGCAATGTGAAGAGGAAGAGAAGAGAAAACATGAAGAGAAATCTAAGGCTACATCTACACTATGAGATAAATTTGAATTTAAGGCAGCTCGATTGTACCAAGTGACTGTCTTCACTGTAAATACCATTAACTCTATCTAGGGAGCACTAATGTCAATATCATAATATTGTTGGAACCGGCTGGGTGCAGCATCGAGTTTGAATTTAACAGTTTAAATCACGGCTAGTGTAGAAGCACCATGTTTTTAAATTGAATTCCTTAGCCTCTGAAGACTGAATGGCACTGCTGCATCTGGCTCCCAGCTCCCACGAGCCAGGCATAGCACCACTGGTCAATTTACCAGGTCCCCCAAGCTGCGGGGACCCAGGAACAAGGCAGCAGGGTGAGCACTGCCAGAGGTGGGGGTACAGCAGGGCCCAGGGGAGAGGGCACAGAATGGAGGGCTGAGGGAACTGTGGGATAGGTTCCCACAATGCACTGCTGCAACAGTCGATGCTTGCCCACTCTCGTGTGGCAGTACTAACTTGACTGTGTGGACTTTGTGGGAAGTGAGGATACTCAAAATTGAATTTATAAAACCCAGAGTTATAAATCAAATTTAATAACATTGAATTTATCTGGTAGTATAGATGTAGCCTAAGTACTACCTTGTGTCATTTAATACCTGTCTTTTCTAACTCAGAGGGGACAGGATGATTATTGCAAATATCCATCCTTTGCCATTTCGCTAATATAGTAGTATCATGGAGGTATGCTAGATGCATGCCTCAGTGCTAGGTTCAGCCCTACCAGCTTCTACAAAGATAGCAAAGCAATATTCTGTGGGTTCTTTATAGGCTGAGCTGGGTTGATAAATAGTCTCTTTAGGATTATACAAATTGCAGTGTTTTGGCCATAATGGAAATTATATTTATACCTTAAATATTTCATTATCTCCTGTTGCATTCCTCATATTATTTACAGCATTATTTTACAACCTGTTTCTATTATTTGAATTGAATGATCAAATCAGCTTCCCACTCATAGTTATGACAGCAAGTGGGTAAATTAAGGAAGCAAACTGCAGATTTTTTGCTATTGCATGTTACTTTATAGCACAATCTCTGATAACACATTCAATAGAAATTTGTTGTGGCTTATCTGAAACGCACAGTATGAGACAGTTAACTGTATATTGGGCTGTTGTTTATATGTACGGCTTTTCACTCTGCTGAGCCATGTTTTAAAGTGTCTCATTTCCATCTCATTTCCACCTATTCCAATGTTTCAAAGTACTTTTTTAGGACATGTGGAATTTTACTAAACATAAGTCTTCTGAATTTGATTTTCTGTGGCTTGGTGACATTTTGAAAAGTGATGCTGGATATTGGTGCCTGGCTTAACTTTTCTGGTACAGTTACCGTATTTGACCTTTCAAACGAGGACACCCCTGAGAGGGAGCGTATTGTATCAGAAGCTACCAACTCATGTTGTGTTAATGTACTATATATACTATAACACATTAATGCAAAGTGAGCTGGTAGATACTGATACAGACACACTCCCTCTTCGGGGTATCCTCTTTTTTATATAGTAACTTTATTTCCTGGGAACCAAAGGATTGGAGTTTAGTACTGAGTACTTCAAAGTGTGTTGCATTATTTGGATATTGAATTTGAGGCTCTCTCTACTTTTTGTGTGTGGATGTGTGGGTGTGGGTGTGGGTGTGTGTGTCCTAGGACCAATGTGTCCAGAAGAATTGCAGTTGATCATAAAGGGATAAATAGAAGGATTTTTTTAAAAAATGTTAATGATTTGGTGATTTCTCAGTTCTGTAGATGGCTTGTGACGCCTCAGAGAGGTTGCTGAATAACTGCCTTCTGAAAAACAGATCCCTACGAGGTGTTTAAAGTCCCACACCACAAAATCAAGATATCCCAAATAACTTGTCATTTCTGAAAATCTGGACCATATAAATAGAGAGGAATACAACAACAGCAATTAGATTAGGCAGATAGTTTGATGATTAACATGATGGCTAATTAGTGTGGGATGTGGGGTCTAGGTTGTTTATATTTATATGCTGTGTTTATTTTGTGTGTAAACTGAAAGGAAAATACAGCCACACTGTGATCCAGAGCTCAAAAGGGAGAGGCTGGGTCTGACAGAACTATGCAGGATTTCCATACTCCTGCATGGAACAGAAAGCTGCTTTTTATGCCTATGGTTACACACGAGAGTTTTGTTGACAAAACAGGGGTTTTGCTGACAAAACTTGTGGAGCATTTATACACAAAATGGGTCTTGTTGACAGTGTGGCTCCAAAACCCAACACTTTCACCAGCCGTGTTCTCCCTCAAACCTTTGAGGGATAACACTGCTGTTGACAACTTTCTGTCAACAAAACAGCTGTGTAAACACACCTGGGGACTCCTCACTCAACACAACAATGGGCAGCCCTGTCTGCTGGGCTTCTGGGTGCCTGTTTTGTGGAGAGAGCAGGCAGGCCAGCGGCTGTTGACAGGGCGGAGCACTCTCCTGATTGGCTTTTGTGTGTACGCATGATCTGTCGACAGAGATTTTGCCAGGAAAACTCTCCCACCCATGAGTTCTGTCGACAGACAGCTGTAGTGTAACTGCAGCCTATGAGTTCCTTTCAGCAGCACATGGCTGGTACGAGAGGCAGAGCATGGATGGGACAGAGAAGAAACAGGGAATTTTGTTTCTGCATGGAGCAGCTCACTCGCCCTTCTCCATGGGAGTAGGTGTTTATGTAAAGACTTGCAGAGGAAATTAGCATTTTTGGAATTGCAGTGTAGCTAATTCCATGGCCTGTTGGGGGTGGGGGGAAAACCAACTTTTCCTACCTCTCTGTACAGCATTTCAACCCCCACCTGTTTGTCTGGGACAGGCATTGAGGTCAAGACTGAACTTTAAGGCAGGTGAAATGTACATTTACTAACAACTGTGGAGACTGGATTCATGTATGTAGCTGATAGGACCGCCGCCCCCACTCCAGGACTGAGAGGGTACTTCACCTCTATGGCCTTTCAAAACACAGGCTTTCTGCTGAAGTTGTCCACAAGCACATCAATTACAGCCATTTGTGACAGTCTTTTCTATGTGGCCATATGACCACTGGGTCCCAGACTGTGACTAGCTGCAGAACAACTTGCTGTAATATGTATCTCTTACCTCAGTCTCTGTACCAGGTGACTGCTGCATAGCTAACGTAACACAGACTTTTTTAAAAAAGTGCCAGAGGTGTTGTGAAGCCTGACTTCAGTGCCAGGCACGTTTGTTGAAATGATAGAACAAGGGTGACCATATATTCCTATCCAAGTATGGAACAGAGAGGTATGGTGGGAGGCTCTTCCCAGCTTCCCCAAGGTGTGGGGAGCTGGGAACTGGGCAGCAGCCATGCCAGTGCACAGCAGGAACCGGGCAGCAGCCACTACCCCTGCAAATATGGGGCAATTAGCCCTGCTTTGGAAATATATTGGGATGCCTTCCTGGAACCTGAAACACGGGACTATCCTGCCAGAAATTGGATGGATGATCACCCTAATAGAACAGAATAGGATTATCAGACACACATATGAACACAAGAAGTTGGAGAAGAGTAAACATAGTTTTTCTAAAGGAAAATCATGCTTCACCAATCTATTAGAATTCTTTGAGGGTGTCAACAAGTAAGTGGACAAATATGATCCAATTATAGTGGATTTACAGTGTACTTGGACTGTCAGAAATCTTATTGCAAGGTCCGCACGAAAGGCTCTTAAGCAAAGTATGTAATGATGGGGTAAAAGGCAAGGTCTTCTCGTGGCTCAATAACGTTGAAAAACAGGAAACAAAGGGTAGGAACAAATGGCCAGTTTTCATAATGAAGTGGTAAATAATAAGGTCTTCCAAGGATGTTTACTGGGACTTGTGATGTTCAATATATTCATAAATGATTTGGAAAAGAGGGTAACTAATGAGGTGTCAAAATTGGCAGATAATACTAAATTATTCAAGATTGTTAAATCCAAAGCTGACTATATGGAACTACAGAGATCTTACCAGACTGGTGACTGAATGGCAAAATGAAAGTTAATGATGATAAGTGCAAGGTAATGCACACTGGAAAAATAATTCTAGCTATACAAAAAAAACTATAGAGTTTAGATCAGCTGTTGCCACTCTAGAAAGAGATCTTCGAGTCCTCATGAATATTCCCTAAAAACATTTTCTCAGTGTTCAAGGGCAACCAAAAAGCTACCAGAATGTTAGGAACCATTAGGAAAGGGTTAGAAAATAAAACAGAAAATATAATCATACCATTATAAATCCATGGCACACCCATATCTGGAATATGGTGGCAAGCTCTGTTTGCCTCATTTAAAAAAAGAGATACTAGACTTGGACAGGGTACAGAGAAGGGCAACAAAAACGTTTAGGAGTATGGAGATTCCATATAAGCAGAAATGTAAAAGATTATGAGCAACTAATTCAAAGGCTATTAGCCAAGATGCTCAGGGATGCAACCCCTTACACTGGGTCTACCTAGACCTCTGACTGCAAGACAATTTGTACTGGATGATTAGTCATGGAACATTCAGTGATTGACCTGTCCATGCATTACCTTTGAAGGCATTTGACACTGGCCGCTGCTGGAAGACAGGATACCAGCTAGATGGAGTAGGTACAGATTGCACCTTCCTGGTCTGGCAGCTAAAGGACCTGAGTGGTCCCAAGCCAGGGATTTTGCCAGGCCAGGGAGGTTAATGCTTCCCTGCGGGCTGCTGGTTCCACTCCTTGGTTCCCCTGTAGGCTGCTGGCATTCTTCCAGCTTCCCACTCCATGGCTCCAGTGCTGGCCTTGGCTCCCTGTGACCCCAGCCACTGCTGGCTTCTCACAGCCCCTGTTCCCTGCAGCCCCCAACTACTGCTGGATTCCCACAATCCTGGCTCCCCATGGCCACAGCTCCCCATGGCCACAGCTTGCCATGGCTAAGACCCCTTCCCATGGGCTCTCTGCAGCTCCCGCTGCCAGCTCCCTCCATCCCCAGCCATGGCTGCTGCTCCTCTGCCCCCTGCTACAGCTCCTGTTCCCTTTGCTGCTGGATTGCTGGATGCAGCCAGGGCTCCTGCCACAGGAGTCTCAGCTGTCCCCTGCTCCTGGCTGCTGGGGCTCTCTGGTCTGGTGACACCCATGGTCTTGTCATTCCTGACCATGGATGTTGCTGGACCAAAGAGTTCCAGATTTCAGAGGTTCAACCTGTGCAGCCATTTTAGATGTAGAATAGGGGGGAACATGATAATGGTCTATAAACTCTTGAATGGTGTGGAAAAGTGACTAAAGAAATGATATCCCTTCACAATACCAGAACTAGGTCTTACCCAAGGGACTCAATAGGCAGCACATTTAAAACGAGCGAAAGGAAGTCCTTCACACCATGCACAGCCAACCAGTAGAACTCGTTGCCAGGAATTATTGCGAAGGCTAAAAGTATAATAGTGTTCAAAAAAAGAATGATAAGGTCATGGAGCACAGGTCTATCAATGGCTATTAGCCAAGATGATCAGAGATGCAAGCCCATGCTTCTGGGTCTCTCTAAATCTCTAGCTGCCAGAAAATGGGATTGGAAGAAAAGGGATGGATCGCTCAAAATTATCCTGTTCCGTTAATTCCCATTGAAGCCCCTGGCACTGTCCTCTGGCAGGAGACAAGAGATTGGCTACATGGACCAAGTACAGCTGTGCTTACTCTTGGTGCACATGGAGCCCTGACTTATGCAATAACGCCACCGAATTCAATGAAGTTCCATGAAATATAGGCCGAGGTAGCTGGAATGCTGCCTAAAGACTGTTATTATTTCCCTCTGCCATTCCCCAAAGCAAATGAAAGGGCTAGTCTGAGCAGAGCCCTCCATGGCCTTCTGCTTCCTTCCTGTGGCATTCTGTGGATCTCTGCAACTGACTGAGGGCTGGATCCTCCCCAGTGTACTTCAATGTAATCAACTGCATGACACCAAAGCGCATCAGCGGAGGATTTGGCAAGACTTCCTGGCGTGGCGAAAGGATGAGACACTCTAATGTTTTCTTTTCAACAGATGGGACAGGAAAGAAAATGCAGAAAAGAAATCAATAGCTCTGTACCATTGCAAACAATGAAACCAAGGCTGTTTTAGTTTTAGAGGCAACAAATGACCTGGCTGGGTTGCAGCGTTTAGCAACCTGTGCATGTAGTATTACCCACTGCATGATTGTTGGCTACCTAAGCTACTTCCCAAACCACTTGTTATTTGTTCAGCAGTTTATAGCTTCTCTGTGCTTTTAATGGAGTGTTTGTCTGGACTTTTCATCACTGTATGACAGGGCGCTCAAACGAGATTTACCCTAGGACCAGTGCCAGGCTCCAAATCCTCCTACAGGGCCAGTAGGCATACCCTTCTGGCCACACTCTGCTGCCATCCCCCAACCCAGACTGCGCTGGGCCACGCCACCGCTGCAGTGAAGTAGAGCAACCAGGCTGGCCTGGGAGATGGTGACAAAGCAGAGAGAGGCAGCTGCATAGCTCTGCTTACCCACAGCTCTTGCCATGGGGGTGAGTGTGGGGAGTGGGCCTGACCTCTGCTGGCACCCTTGTGCCAGGCTCCCCGGTAATCCCCAAGGCTGGCTCCTTTGAGGGACGGGGCTTGAGGGAAGGGGTGTGATGAAGGGGTGGGGAGGGGACGGAGCAGGGGCAGGAAGAGGCAGAGCAGGGGCTGGACTGGGGAAAAGGTATAGCCACCCGCCCCCTCAGGGCTGCAGGGTCCCACCTACCCGCAGCTGTGTGAGCTGGATTGTGGAACTGCTTGGGTCACAGTTGGCCAGCGGGCCATGAGTTTGAGATCCCTGCTCTATAATCAGGGTACTTACCAGGATGTGAGGGGGGGAAAGGGGTTATATCTGCAGACTGAATTTAGGATTTACTAGCTTATGTAGAAAGAACTAGCAAAGCCTGCTCAGAAATAACCACGGGCATCTATAGTCAGTGCACAGATGGAGTGAGGAGGAAACAGCCAGCAAGAAAGGATAATCTGGTGTCTCTTGCTGGACTGTAAGACTCCAAACTTTCCTTCAGTAAAGAAAGCCCACCGCTACCACCACATCCACTGGCACAGCGCCCTTCGACATCATGAGAAGCGGAGCCATGTAAGTGAGGCCAGGCTTAGGTCTGTCATCACTGGCGTGTAATGACAGGTTTTCAGTGCTTGTTTGAACATCACAACTCACGCATGTTTCTCCAGTTGGCATCACTAATTATCACTTGTGCAGTTGTTACATGTCAGGGTTTTGCCACCAAGCATCGTCCCAGCTGAGGACTTTGTGGACATTTAAAACATGCTTTAGCGTGTACAAAAGAGTCGCCTTCATGTACTGAGCAGGAGGAGAGGGGAAATGGGTCAAAACCTTCCCCACCATCATTGCTTTCTTCTTGGTGGAATTACACCAGGGAAGCTCTTGGCCCCCTGTGGAATGATTGTGAGGCTCTTCGTGCTTTTTCCACCCCTATTCAGTGACAGCCCAGAGAATGAAAGGAGGGAAAAAAAATCCACAGATCTGGGTTGCGAAGCAGCCAGCACAGCCACCAGAGAGAGTTTATTCTTGGAGCTCAGATAGTCTAACATTGCGGTGAGACAGCTGTGAACTAGAGAAGGGCACTTTGGATATCCGTATACATTCCATTTCACTCCACCATTCCCACTCAGGGCTATAAATGGATTCCAGATCTGCAGTGTCTGGCTCAGTTTTTTTCTTTTTTTTGCCCTATTTTTCCTTTGTGCTGCTTGCTTTTGGGGAGAGTATTATCATGACATCTGCCCTTCACTGTGCATGTTCCACTTGGCTTCCTGGGGAGTGGATTTCTCTCCTTTTGTGTCTGTTTAATGTTTCCAGAACAAAAAGTCCTGCTGATGAATGAAGACAAAACACAAGACAGAGTGGGTCTAAAGTACATTGATTGACATGGCAGCTGGCTGTTACGATAAGCTTTAAAAGATAGTCAGGCCTCACTTTCAGCTGCATTGATCAATTTCTCAACCATATAATTAAAGACAATCGCAGCCATCTCCGCTATCATTAATGTTGGGCAAAACGTAGATCTGGAATGAACACTTGCAGTCACTCAAACAGCATTGATAAATTCCAATGTATTCACTTTCGGTCCATTAGGCACTAAACTACAATAATGAAGTAGCAGTGACAATGATAAATCAAGCTGCTGCAGTCTGCATTTTTCTGGGGGAGGGACAGGAGCATGGCTTGGGCCACCCGACTGAAGAGGAAACTGCAAATTGTTGTTATTGCAGGAGCTTAGTCAAACTGAATTTCTTAATGCTGTGACTAGGTGCCCTTGTGGTATAAATAAATACGATGAATGAAAGAGGCTCTCTTCCTACCACAGTGGCAAACACGACATTCCCAAAATGCTGACTCTGAGCACATCCATTGGAATTTCATAGTCCAAGCAGTCTGTTAAATAGCTAATTTGTTAAAAAAAAGGTTTCAGCGTTACCATATGGTCCCCTATCTGGTAAGTATATCTACCCCAGTGTATGCCATCTCCTGCTTAGATTATGGTCTCTTGGTGACAGGGTCTCTGCCTTTGTTGGACAGTGGGTCACATAATGGGGTTCTAATCCTTCATCAAGGCTGCTGGACATTACTCTAATATGAATAATAAATGTGTTCCCATTTACCTGCACCTCACACAATATTGGGGGAAGACCCAGAATGAAGGACACAAGGAAATGGGCCCTAGAACAATTTGTACAGTGTGGGGTGCTGAGAGGCATGAAACCAAACTGCAAACCCTGTATCTAATGGACGTGACCTCAGTTCTGTCTCTGCTCCATAGATCCTGCACCTGTGCAACAATAAAAATTGTGGGCTTTTAAAACAACTTGGGACCGTTTTATTTGACATCATATTGAACATCAGCAAGGTGACCTAATGGAAATGGTTAAGCATGGTACAGAATGTGGAGAAAAGTGGGTCATGGGGGCTAAGTGTTGACTTGGTACACAAAGCAATCTGTTCTATTAAACAAATCATCCCTCCAAACAAATGAAAGTTGGGTGGTAACTAACAGCTTTAACATGCAGCATTTTCTCTGACCTCTGTTTTATGAGTGTTGTTTTGTAATTAGGTGATAGTGTTATAAGGGAGACAGCACCCAGCCTGGTTGGCAAGTGGGAAATCTGAGCCTCGAGAAAGGGACTTGTTTCATGAGGAAAGACTGAGATGTGGGTTTGGCGCAGTGTCACATACACGAAGCAGTGTTGCTTAGACATTTTGAGACCACGAAACTCCAAACAATATTTTTAATGTGGAAAGCCTGATATCAGAAAAAAGGGGTCAGATGCTCATGGCACACCTGTAAGTTCATGGAACACCAGTGTTCCACAGAACATAGTTTAAGAAATGCTGTACTGAGCCCCACAGAGCTGAGGGGGGTTGGATGAATGGAAGTACAAACATTCCAAAACTCAAAAAAGTTGCTAGACGTCCTGTTGCAGGAAAGCATTAAACTTGAGAACAATTCCCTCACTATTCCTCGCAGCACTCAGAGCACCCCTCTACTGAACTTTAAGCACATTCTTCAATCCCATTATTAACCTCAAGAATACGTCTCTGAGGTGTAGCTGTGTTAGGCTGTACCTGTGAAAATAACAAAGATACATGTGGCACCTTACAGGCTAAAAGATTTATTAGGGCATCAGCTTTCATGGATAAAACCCATTTCTACTCCAGCTCATTGGGCGAGGTGAGTTTTACCCACAAAACCTTATGCCCTAATAAATATGTTAGGCTATGTCTACACTAGGCAAAGTAAGTCGACTGCACATACACAATTCTAGCTATTGGCAACTGCGTAGCTAAAATCGATCTATCTGTGCTCAGCTTACTTGGCCTTCTCTACTGAACAAGGTTGACAAGAAAGTTTCTCCCACTGACGTCCCTTAATCCTCACATCCCACGAGGAGTACAGGGCTCAACTGTGACTCCTGAGAGGTCAATTTCATGCATCCCTACCAGATTGAGCTGAGTGGGTTGATGTTCCAGGCTAGTGTAGACATAGGCAAGGTGCCACATGACTTCTTGTTGTTTTCTCAAGGATGGGCTTACTCACATTACAATTTTAAATATGTTCTTATGTAATTTGTCTATGAAGCAAAATTAGGTGATGCTACTGACCCCAAGTGCAGGATTGGACCCTTTATTTGGAGAAACCAGCCAATCAAGAAACCAACCAACTTTTTAATATTTCTTGGCATATGACTTAAATATGTGCCAAGCAATGTTTTGCACTCTGCACTTTATATCTGAGAGCCCTGACATATTTCCCTGGAATTTTCTATGATGACCATAAACTAAAAAGATATGCTTCATCTCTTGAGGCAGAATATACGCCTTTTAAAAATACACATCTATATGAAAATTATAGGAGTGGATGGGTGAGGTTCTATGGCCTGCAGTGTTCAAGAAGTCAGACTAGAAGATGATCATGATGGTGACTTCTGGCCCTGGAGCCTGAGTCTATGAAAATCACGGTAAGAGATTGTATGGCTCAGTAACAGGAGAAACACATACCTGTTTCCTGGGTAGTTTGGCCAAATAAAATGCATTGTCAAATAAGCTTTGGACATGACTGTAGGACAACCCAGACCTATTTGAGGACCACAATGGCTAGTCTGGAAGTATGGGACAGTGGTTAGGGTGCAAGGCCCTATTCTGCCACAAGCTTCTTGTGTTACCGCCAGCAAGTAATAGTCTCGGGTCCTAATATGTTGAACAATAGGTCCCCATCTTGCTGGGTATCATGAGGTGTTCAGCTACTCTGGTAATGGCTGGCACAGAAGCTCCAGAGATACACAACATATGCTATCAAAACAAATTCAATTGGGATGTTATTTTCTCCAGCACAAGTTTCTCTTTATTAGTGTACCACCAGCGAGAATGTTTCCTCCTCTCTTTCTTTGTAAACCAGACAAGTCAATGCCTCCCAGGTGCCTACGGAGCAATGCAGTGAGAATAACAGCAGGAGTGATGAATGCCTGAGGTTGCACAGGACTAATGTTAGAATGGGAACATTTATATAAAGTCCAGCGTGATTTTCAATTTTTTTTTCTGAATTCATTCTGTGCCAGGCAGCTGATTAGAGAATGATAAAAATCCTTTCTGGAGCAAATGCCTGGTGGACAGGGGGAAATGTTATTGCACCTGGATATTCTCTGTGTTTCGCACAGGATGTGCCAGATGGTCACAGAAGTTTCAGAATTATATAAGGTGGGCTCTCCCGGGGAAAACAAGTGCAGCCATATAGATTAAAACCATTAATCATTATTAGATCCTCTAATCAGGTTGGCAATTCTTATTTAGACACTAAGAACGGTTAATGTGTTACTTCACGTGTTCTCTTGTTACACTATTGGCAGAGCTGGAAAAGCGTTTGTCATAACGCTGCCAGTAGCGCCACACCTTGGTAAAGGGCGCACTGGGGTTTCCCTGGACCAGAGGAGTTGCTGTACTAGAGCAAAACACTGCTCCAAATAGCACCCCAGGCTAGTCCTACACAGATCTGCACTGGACAGTTCACTGGAATGCCACCACTGCACATCAGGCTGCCAGTCAGCTGTACAGAGGTATGGAACACGAGGCGGGACTCTCTCTTGGGTGAGCAGTTCATGGACCAAAGGCTCTTGTCTCACTGTGCCATGTGAAAAAGCTGAACAATCACAAAACCACTGTGGAACCCGACAGCCGTACGTCAGAGAGTGAGGATGGTCCTGCAGTTAAGAGGGAAATGCTGGAGACCTTGATTCAATTCCTGGCTCTGCTACCGACTTTTTGGGAGAAGTTGGGCAAGCCACATTCTCTCCGTACCACAGCTCCTCTTCTCCAAAATGGGGAAAGTTCATCCTGTTCTCTCACCCTTTGGAGTGTTGCTTCATTTAGGTTGTAAGCCTTTTGGGGGGGAAGGTGCCGTGTTATACTATGTGTATGCACAGTGCCTAGCACTAAGGCAGGGACAAAGGACTGAAGCTAGCAGGGACTTGCCCAATAGTATCCACCCCACCAAAGTGCAAACCACAAATGCTTCCCAGGAAATTATGATCCACTCGTCAACGTGACATGAGTAGAAGAACATTGACCAAAGAGTTCACTTCAAATGCTTCACAAAGTTGTGCACTCCATTATCAGGACAGGCTGTTCTCAGAATTACCAGCTGTGTTTCTCCAGCCCAGTCAATGTGTTGGGTTCAGATTATAGCCACGCTTTCTTGTTTTTTTCCAAACTGGGTTCAGATATTTGCTTCAAATCACCTTAACACACTTTAGCTGCGTCTACACGTGCACGCTACTTCGAAGTAGCGGCACCAACTTCGAAATAGCGCCCATCGCGTCTACACGCGTCGGGCGCTATTTCGAAGTTAACTTCGATGTTAGGCGGCGAGACGTCGAAGTCGCTAACCTCATGAGGAGATAGGAATAGCGCCCTACTTCGACGTTCAACGTCGAAGTAGGGACCGTGTAGACGATCCGCATCCCGCAACGTCGAAATTGCCGGGTCCTCCATGGCAGCCATCAGCTGAGGGGTTGAGAGATGCTCTCTCTCCAGCCCCTGCGGGGCTCTATGGTCACCGTGGGCAGCAGCCCTTAGCCCAGGGCTTCTGGCTGCTGCTGCGGCAGCTGGGGATCTATGCTGCAGGCACAGGGTCTGCAACCAGTTGTCAGCTCTGTGTATCTTGTGTTGTTTAGTGCAACTGTGTCTGGGAGGGGCCCTTTAAGGGAGCGGCTGGCTGTTGAGTCCGCCCTGTGACCCTGTCTGCAGCTGTGCCTGGCATCCCTATTTCGATGTGTGCTACTTTGACGTGTAGACGTTCCCTCGCTGCGCCGATTTCGATGTTGGGCTGAGCAACGTCGAAGTTGAACATCGACGTTGCCGGCCCTGGAGGACGTGTAGACGTTATTCATCGAAATAGACTATTTCGATGTCGCAACATCGAAATAAGCTATTTCGATGTTGGCTGCACGTGTAGACGTAGCCTTTGTGTCCTCCTGTTGCCATTGTCCAGGGGTGGGCAAAATACAGCTGGTGGCCTGGATCCAGACCACCAAACATTTGGCTCTGTCCCACCACTGTCCTCTGGGCTGCCAGTATCCCATGGCCAAGTGGGACTCTTGGGTAGGCTCCCCACCTGCTATGTCCCCACATGCCACTCAAAGCAGATGGCTACTGGGGCACGTGTCTGTATCTCTGTGCTGGGTGCCTCACGGGAGGAGGGAGATCTCCGTGTGCTGCCCCCAGCCTCAGTACAATCCTCACAGCTCACTGTGGTCAGAAATCAGCCAATGGGAGCTGCCTGGACCATGCTTGTGGACTCAGGAAGCTCATGGAGCCCTCCTGCCACCATGGTGGGAGTTGCCCCAGGATCCCACTGGGCTGGCTAAGAGAGGCCTTTGGTAAGCGTCTCCCAGACAGACCCTGCACCTGGCACCCCACCTCCTCCCTCCGCCCAGTTCCCTGATCCAAATATCACTTCACACCCCAAACCCTCTGCACCCCTCCTGCAGCCTGCCCCAGGTCACCCCCCCCCCAAACCCTCTGCACTCCCCTGCACTTCTTCCTAAGAGTGCAACTCAAAGCCCGGCACCCTCTCCTGCAGCCCTGTCCCAGGTCACAACTCAAACCTTCTTCACCCCCTCCTGTACCCCCACTACTGGTTACAACTCCCTTCCAGACACTGCACCCCTGGCTATACTTCTCCAGGTCAAAATCTACTCCTGCACCCAACTCCACCCCCTGCCTCCAAACTCCTCATTCCCTCCTGCAACCCAGTCTCCTGCCCCAGGTCACAAACCCCTCTTTCACCTAAACTTCTTTCCAGACCCACACCCTGTCCTGCACCCCAGCCCCAACCCTGAGCTCTTTTCTGCACCCGAGATCCCAGACTCTGCACCCCCTTCTTTAAGATTATAGAAAAGTCTGGCCCTTTACAACTTATCAAATTCTTGGAGAGCCTCCCCCTCCCACTGTCAAAGATTATTGATCACCCCTGCCATTGTCAGCACCTGACACACCTTTCAGTCTGTCATTACTACCATTTTTGTTACCGTCAATTCTTAGAGGCCTGAAAACAATATGCCAGGTGCTTGATGAAGCAAATGAAAACACATGGCCTGATTCCTGTCCCCAAGAGCTGATTTCAGACAATGCAGCAGCAAGTGTAACACACACAGTGGTTGGGAAGGGTAAGGCAGGAGAAAGGCCCCAGTGATGAGCATCACTGTCACTATGGTGTGATATGCACATGTCAATGGCTCCATTGAATGTGTTGTGCCAGAACCCCAGCTTGTTTCAAGAGATCTACTTAATAGTTACACCTATTTACAGCAGATTGAGCTGTCCCATGACTTTTAAATTTAATAACTTGCTCCGCATGCAGGTTAATATCTGAATTTAAGCAAAGCACAGTTTATTCCTGCTTCCAAATTAGTAACAAACATAGTACATCCACCCAGACTTGGCACAAGGAAAAGATAAATGCTACTACCCTCAGGTTTAGATTCAGACACTATGGATTCAGAGGCGTCTAGTGAGATACAGTAGGGATTAGACGCCTCTGAATACATAGTGTCTGAATCTAAACCTGAGGGTAATAGCATTTATCTTTTCCTTGTTTATTATTTCTGAGTCGCCTTTTAACTATGGATCTCATTTAGCAAACCGAGTCACAGTTAGATTAGATTATATCAAGTAAATAGGATTATTTTAAATAGATAATGTAAAACATCTATGGTAATGCCAGGATAATTGTATTATCTTTGGCACATTGTCAGAGAATTATATGTATAGTTTTAGGTGATGGAAGCATGCCAGAAACTACTTTAAAATGTGACTTGGTTGTAAAAGCCAATCAGTCACTGCCTGCACATGAATTTAAAAGCTAAAAGATATTTTCTTTTTATTCATCATTTCCCACAATTTCCTTCTTTTCCAAAGGCTGCTGTTATTGAATGCAATTACATTAGGCAGCTTGGACATGAAGATGAAATTCATGTGGTTATCTCTTATCAGATAGTAAGGAGCAGAGTCATGGGCACTCTTTGCAAAATGCCAGTAAGTGTTATACAGAGTGCAAGGAACAAGTGCCAACAAATTCACCTCATTGTCAATGTCTGGTTTCATGACAGACTAAAATTTCTATCATAATTTTTCCATGTTGGACCAACCAATGACGACAAAATTTGCAATCATTTTTTTTCTTCCACTGACAACTGGCTGGGAACAACACAGATCGTTGTCAGCAGCCTTGTGGCATGTTTAAAACTGGATGGAAACAAATTGTTATCCACAGAATCATAGATGATTTCTTCAACAGGATACTAATGTATTTAAATATGACAGTGATTTTGCAATCAACCCAAGAACAACGTGCACTGGATCAGAGTTTTGGTCCAGGGAGTTAGATTAAATCACTCTATCAATGATCAAACCCTCACAAGTTAGAAAGAAATGAAAAATAAAATATGGATCTGATGTTAAGATACCTTAATTCTATTGCCATCTCTGCCCAATGCTCCTTGGGGGTCTAGGGAAAGTCAATTGACCTCTGTTTTCCCATAAATGGAGATAATTCCATTTTATAAAAAATTCCATCATATAAAAACTCTTTTTTATCTCCCCAGTCAAAATCCTGTATAACTCCAGTGTATTATTGTTACTGCTGTAAGACCATACATTGAGGGTGGGCAGCGGGAGGGATTCGTTCTTGATCCTTGTACTCACGACAAAATTCACTGTCACACTGTCTGGAGTTGCTCACAAATTTGGGTGTTGACCTCAGAGCAGACAGTTCTAAACCAGGACACAAACTCAAAACTGGTTGTGCGTTCTATAACTATATGTCGCCAACCAAGTACAAGCCAAGCTGCTAAAGCACTAAGACAGACTTAACACAGAGTCACAGAAGTCCCCTTGAACACTGATTTTTCTTGTCACTGCAGCTATTCTGTCCTTTCACCAGAAGCAACAACAATATACTGGTTACTCCCAGTCCCACTGGATCATTTACTTACCCAGGTCAAATGTGCCTTAGATCCAGGGCTTTGTCTCTGGTGTTTCCTGCTGGCACTGTGCACCAGCATCTCCTCCCCAGGGTTCCCGTGGCTGGGGTTGCTGGTTGCAGGGCTCAGCACCCTGGCCGGCTCCCAGCCACAGGGCTGCCAGTGCCCCACCAGCCCACAGCAGCAGGGGGCCAGGAAACTGCCTTGGGGCTGGGAGCCAGAGGCCCAGTGGCAGAGTGGGGCTGGGAGCTGGAGCCCCCCACTGCCGCTTCAGCAGCCCCAGTTTTTGGAACCCTGAGGGCGGGGGAGGTGAGGAGCTATACTGGTTCCAGCTTTTTTGTACAGAAAAACCACTGCTTAAATCTCTCACCAAAGATGCTGGTAAATCAATCTTGTAATAAAATAACTATAGAAGAATTAGTGAGGAAAAATAAACGAGAGCTATTTGTAAGGTAAACATACAAACACATAAGCTGCAGTTTTAGGCTTCAAAATGTACTGGACACAGCCATAATATGCAAACTGTATATGCTCTTAAGGGCTAACCCAAACAGAGCAGCTCGGGAATCCCGTGTTTAGGGTTAAAAATATTGCCCTTCCCCAGATTCCAAGCAGTATATTGTTACAGTTCATTCTGGTCAGGGATCTTTATTCCCTTCCCCTACAGTTTAAACCGTGCTAGGATAGATTTGTACACATCTCCTCCTGGCGCTGGGGGGGGCACAATCAACGAAGTCTTTTGCTCTCCAATGTTTCACAATGGTTTTTCTTGCGTCTATGGGCCTTCCTTGCTTGGGCAGGAGATGACTCCTCTTGTGGTTAATGAGTATTGCACACTTGGTAATGCTTCTCTCCTGATTGGGAGGGGTGGTCCAGTTTCATAGTAAACACTTATATAAATACAAAGGAAATAGTTCAATATTATCTTAAAATATGGGATAGTAACAGAGAGGTAGCCATGTTAGTCTGTGTTCTAACAAAACAAACCAGGAGTCATGTAGCACTTTAAAGACTAATACAATGATTTATTCAGTGGTGAGCTTTCATGGGACAGACCCACTTCTTCAGCTGTACAGATTTGTTTTGTTTTGTAATATGGAGTACATGCATCATGTCACACCAATGCATGAAGCAACTCACAAGCATTTCATAAAGTCCAAACCCTAACCATATTCTTATAAACTTAATACCTCTTTTCCCAGTGCTAACACACAGGTGAGCTGGACTGGTTTCCAGCTATGAATTTGCCAGGGTTCAGTGAGGCTGAGGGGATTTGGAATTAGTTGGCACCTGGTCTGCCAGCAGCTCACTAAGAAGAATCCAATTTTATTTCTTATATCATTTCCTTAGATTTTTGTAATTACAAACATTAGTAGCGTTGTTCAGACAGTTCCTTGGTCCTTTAAAAACTTGCCCGGCTATGGGATTATCTGTCCTCCTGAAGCCATGGACTTGAAGAAGGACTAGAATATGTATGTAGTGGTTCTAAATCTACTTCCCTCCAGTTTATGCAAATCAGTCTATGGTACTTACATTATCAGACAGGGCAAAACAGTCGGACTGATTTAAAGCTCTGATTTTGCAATCAGATAAACAGGCTGGTTGATAGATTTAAGAAGGGAAAGGACTATTATGGTCATTTAGTCCGTCCTCCTGCACAAAACAGGTCAGAGAATGTCACCCAATAATTTTTTTATCAACATCTGGTTGAACTAGAGTTTATCTTCATGAAAGACAGATAATGGCAAATCCACCATTTGCCTTTGTATGTTGTTCCCAGGTTAATTACCTTCACTGTGAAAAATTTGCACTTAATTTCCATTTTGAATGTGTAAATTTTCATCCTCCACTCACTGAAGCTTGTGCCTTTGTCTGCTAGATAAATGAGTGCTCTGGACTAGCAGGCCCCCTTTGCTTTGATAGACTAAATCTTCTAGCACAGATTCCTATACTGTGCTAAGCCCATTGACTCCTCATTTGCAGGACTGGAGCCTTCATTCTCAATGCATCTCCTCAGCTCTACATAGATGCCTGACAATGAAAACTACACATATAGTGAATTTTTGCCATTGTGTAAAAATCTATATTATTTAATGGAAAATGACAACCTTAATGTAAGTGGTATGAAGTGTAGAAGAACGAAAGAACATGAAGCATGGGCTTGGTGTAAGGTCTGAGGCCCAAACCAAAGTGAGCAAGAGTTATGCTATGGGTAATGGGCAGGCCCAGTCAAAAGCAGACTTTTGCCGGCAAGTCAGTATGCAGAACATGAACTGAGCATTTGTACTGCTAAAACATATGGAACATGTAAATATGTTTCACTAGGGCAGTCCAAGGGCAACCCAACCTAGCACATGCTAAGATAGTTTGACAAAAGGGATGAGCAGTGGTATTTTGTTTGTAACCTCAGGAGGAAAGCATGACAAGAGGTGGTGAATAGGAGTGTTTTGTCTGAAATGACAGGAGGAAAGCACAAGGAGAGGTAACAAACGTGTCATTTGCATGTAAGATGATACATAAGGCGTGTATCACAGATTCTGTGTCTCAGTTTATAAATGTTGGGCTGCCTCAGCTTAACTCTTTGTCAGACATAGGGGGCAGTGTTGCAATCCTGGCACTGACCGAGCTGGTCCACTGTTATGGGGTACATAGGTGTAGCTGTTTGGTAGAGTCTGCGCCTCAGTGAAAAAGCTATTTCTGTTCCTTGTTTATCAGTAACCTTATCTAACCTCATTCCTCATCTGATTTTGTGGCCTTTGGGGGCTCTGTCGAAGGCTACCAATCAACACAGGGCTAGTGTGCTACATGGTGAGAGCTAGACTCACAGCCAAAAGATTATCATCCTTGATGGAGAAGGAGAACTGACAGGACACCACACCGGTGACTTCGGACAACGACGTGAACCTCCCCACATATTTAAGGGAGACTTTAATGGTAAAGAATGCAACAGGAGGATCTAAAAAACACTCGAAAAAGCCTATTTTTATTACAGTGTTGTGAGTGCTCATGATTCTTTCACCATGGTAGGATTTTGGCTGAGGCTGCAGACCCGTCTCCCAATAACTTGAGGAACTTGAAGCCTTGTATGAACTTGAGTCCTGCCTGCGAGAAGCGTCTTCTGAATGTTGGCCTGCTCCACACCTCTGCCTACCTGCCTTTTTGCTACAGGAAAGGCAGGGGAGCTCAGGACCCCAGCAGCTCAGGGCAGCTCTGCTTTCTCCTTCCTGTCAGTGAGTAGATGGGTGCTGAACTGATGATGGCTGGGAGCTGTGTGGCCTGAAGGGAGAGGCTGCTGGGGGGAGGATTGCTTGGTGGTTTGAACATTGGCCTGCTAAACGCAGGGTTCTGAGCTCAATCCTTGAGGGGTCCATTTAGGGATCTAGGGCAAATAGATTTGAAAAAAAAAAAAAAGGATGGTGCTTGGTCCTGCCAGAAGGGCAAGGTACAGTACAGGACTCAGTGACCTCCTGAGGTCCCCTCTAGCTCTATGAGATGTGAGTAGAGCCTGAATACCTGTGGGGTGGATGGCTGAGCTGCTGGAGTGTGGCGGATGGGCTAAACGGACACAGAATCCTGGAAGAGGATTGATTTCAGGACTGTGGTGGGGAGGCAGAATTAACTGCTGGGGAGGGGCACAGGCAGATGTGGGGGTCACAATTAACCTTACACAGTAAATTTGGGATTGTGGGCTACACTACTTGTCACAGACATGTACTGGGGACAAGTAAGGGAGTTAAAAAAAATCAAAAGATAGCTGGAAACTCAGTCCCCCACATCTAATCTTTTTTGTCATCAATTCTGGGGAGCAATTCCATGATTTGGGGGCTGTGTCTACTGATTTTCGTCTTTTGAGAATGGTGATATAGTCATAGTGTATTTCTATAACAGTAGCAGGCAGGGATCGGGTCCCATTACTCTAGGCTGTGTCTACACGTGCCCCAAACTTCGAAATGGCCATGCAAATGGCCATTTCGAAGTTTACTAATGAAGCGCTGAAATGCATATTCAGCGCTTCATTAGCATGCGGGCGGCAGCGGCGCTTCGAAATTGACGAGCCTTGCCGCCGCGCGGCGCGTCCAGACGGGGCTCCTTTTCGAAAGCACGCCACCTACTTCGAAGTCCCCTTATTCCCGTGAGCTCATGGGAATAAGGGGACTTCGAAGAAGGTGGCGTCCTTTCGAAAAGGAGCCCCGTCTGGACGCGCCGCGCGGCGGCAAGGCTCGTCAATTTCGAAGCGCCGCTGCCGCCCGCATGCTAATGAAGCGCTGAATATGCATGTCAGCGCTTCATTAGTAAACTTCGAAATGGCCATTTGCATGGCCATTTCGAAGTTTGGGGCACGTGTAGACGTAGCCCAAATTGGTGTCATACAAACACATCTGGAGACATGCTCTCTTCCCTGGAGCTTTTACAATCTTTGGAGAGTTCAGCAGAGCTACACTGATTCCCACCAGCTGAGGATCTGGCCATGACAACATTATGCTTTACTAAATGTTATAGTAATACCTGGGCGCAACACCTGTAGAACTCCGCTCACTGATAGTGAAGCCGATTTGAAGCCAATTTTACCTGTTTTTCCACAGAGGCACAGTCAGAGCAGGGCGGCTTTCTGAAAACGAGCTATGCATACAACACATGCTGCTTCACATACAACACATGCTGCTTCTGCTTCACTTTTTACTTTCAGTCAAAACCACCCTCCTCCTACAGTTCTGGAAAATCTGCAGTAGCAAAACTCTGCAGACCCATGTCTGAGTCACGGCTCTGGCCTAATCGAGCAATGAATTGCACTTAGTGATCTCTCTCATCCTCCATTTAAGGGGGTCTGTCATTGCCATGATGTTCAGCAGGGATTTCCCTGCCATCAGCGCTTACTGTAATTGAAGATAAATGGAGAGGAAGAGCAGAGTAAGTTTCCTCTATTCACTCTGAAGACTGAGGGTAGCAATTAACTCCTCGGGCAGTGGGATAACATCCTGACTGACGTTCAGACTCATGCTTCCTCTTGCCCTGGTAGCGCAGCAGCTTTCTCCAGACCTCCCCAACTCCTTGTGCCCTCAGCAGCAGTTTTGGTAATAAAGCGTCTCTAACACAATTACACCCTGTTTTCTGTTTGTCTGTCTCTCCTGCTGTTGCATGCCATTGCTTTACCATTTTCCTTCTACTGGCACAATTACTCTCACACCACCTCAGCCTCTCCTGCTCTTTCCAAATGATCCCACTGGTGGCCTTATCTCCAACAGCATTATTCTTCCATCTCCCACTGTTTCAGTAGCTTTGGTGTAGTCTGTCCTGTACAGCGTGCTACTGTAAGCTGGTTGTCAGTGGGCCCTCTCTCTACTGGCATTGAAGCTAACAGACATTCATAGGGGAGTGAATTCATAAGGGGATCATTCTTCCCTCTGAAATGAACGTGCGAATCCTGTAGTGCACGCTTTGAGGAGGAGCCATCCTTCCAGGTGGAGGAAGGTTTGGGTTGGCGGGAGGGGAAGGATTAATGTCTATACTGATCTGTTGGCCAAATGACTTCAGAGTGGGCCAGTAACCATATAACTCTCTCTACTCCCAGCTCCTAAGGTATTTCCTCCAAGTCAAGTCTGTTTAATTTACTTGTTCCCATAATATAAGAACTAGAGGACACCAAATGAGATTAATGGGTAGCAGGTTCAAAACTAATAAAAGAAAGTTTTTCTTCACACAGCGCACAATCAAGCTGTGGAACTCCTTGCCAGAGGACGCTGTGAAGGCCAGGACTCTAACAGAGTTTAAAAAAAGAGCTCGATAAATGTTTGGAGGTTAGGTCCATAGATGGCTATTAGCAAGGGGTAAGGTGTGGTGCCTAGCCTTTTGTCGAAGGCAGGAGATGGATGGCAGGAGACAAATCGCTTGATCATTGTCTTTGGTTCACCTCCTCAGGGGCACCTGGCATTGGCTACTGTCGGCAGACAGGATACTGGGCTAGATGGACCTTTGGTCTGACCCAGTATGGCTGTTCTTATGTTCTTATGTCAAAGAGACCTGGCTGTGGCCTGAGAGTTGGGTTGACTTTACACATGATGCTGCCTGAGCTTGAAATTTTGTGATGCAAATTTTTCTAACATTTCAGAAGAGAGCAGCTATTGATGATGAGGCTTATGCCGATCTCAGGGAGCTTTACTGTTGAGAATGCACTGTTAACTCGGAGCTCTACTGAAGGGACCCCAGGATTAAGCTACTCATTAGCTATGCATTAGCAGAAGCCTTGGGGCTGGCTTCTCAGCTGACATAACCCAATATTGCTCGGGGGGGTGGGGGGTGGGGGGTGGCAAAGGAGCTAGGGTGATATATCCCTGCTGAGGATCTGGCCTTGAATGGATATAAACTTATAGTTTCTACAGTGACTTAAAGGAACAATACACTTTTGAAATTACTAAAGACAAATGCCCTTTGTAACATATTTTAGTTATGTTTATATTTCAAGTCATTTTTTACAACTCTCAGGAAAAAAACAAAACAAAATACCCACCCACCCTGACCTCAACAGCACAGGAGCTGCTCAGTCACTTACAATCACTAGCACATCCTAACACCATATTCCTGAATATGCACCATTTGATCAGTGTTTCTAAACCTTTTTTTTTTTGTAAAGTACCCCTCTTAAAAGTATTAGTACCCCCAGACTTATCTCACGTACCTGTCAGGTGGAGAAACATGATCCTATTACTGCACGCTTTTCAGGAGTCAGATTTGTTTTGCGTCCCACCAAGTCACACCTCACTTAAAAAGCTATTTTCTCACAAAAAACATGCAAAAATATCACAGAAGACTAATACTGAAATCTTGCTGACTTTCTACCATCTTGTTACGAAATAAATGAATTGGAATAGAAATATTGTACTTACATTTCAGCACAAAGCATATGAAGCAGTGGAAACAAGTCACTGTCGGCATGAACTTTTAGATTGTACTGACTTTACTATTTTTTGGGAGCCTGTTGTAAAATTAGGCAACCATCTAGATGAGTTGATGTACCCCTGGAATACCTCAGTGTACCCCCACAGGTACACATACCCCTGGTTGATAAACACTGCTTTAGATTGTGTGTGAGGCGCCCAGCCCAAGATAATTAGGTTTAAAGTCAATGCAGAATTGTATCCCAGAGGGTTTATGAAAGTGGGAGAATGGAAGTGATGCAAAAAGCCTGCCATCTGAGACTCCGAATGAAGGGGATGCCAGGCAGTAATACCAAGTTCTTGATCTAGCATAATAAAATTCTCCTCTTTTGTTTCTCAAGTGACTTTAGTGTCGTTGAAGGTGCTAGGTAGAGAGCCTTGGAAACTGGAAGGCTCAGTTAAAACCACAGAAGAGATGCAGAGGCAATGGAGGATTCCCTCTGTATCACTCCAACTGTGTGTCTGAACCCTGATCTTGAGGGCCTGCGTGTGGACAATTTTACTTCCATATCCATCTAGTCACTGGTTTCCTTCTTAAGGCTATCGAATGGTATGTGGACGCCTATTTATTGGGAATTGGATTAAGACAATTTTGTAAAAATAAAATAAAATAAACAGTTTCCAAACAGTGTTGATTTTTGATTACTATTGAGCTGGATGGAATTTGAACCAGAGACCTGCTCTGTAACCTCTCAATACGCTTCTTAGCTAACAGACATGGCATGGGAAACACAGTGACTTTGTTAAATGTTTCATACTCCAGTAATTCATTAGTGGCTTTGGCATATATGAGTGATCCAGTCATCCCAAACCCAAGCTGATAAAACTACACCATCTTAGACTGTCATGGAAGATGAAGCAGAGTGATTGACTAACAAGAACATAGGTAGATAAGGTAGGTGAGGTAATATCTTTCTTGGACCAAGGTTGAAGGAGACAATTTTTCTTTTTCTTTCTTTCTTTCAGTCTAGAAAAAGCAAGTAGGTAGGAAAGCAGGGAAACCATTATAGTAATAAAGTATTGCCATCCCAAAACATCTTGACAGGCTTGCATCAGATTTTTTTTCTTGAAATGATATAATTACACTCTGAAGAATCTTGGAGAGCATTCATCATCATCATCATCATCATCATCATCATCATCAACAACAACCACGGATTCAGCACCTGTTGGTGTCCGATGCCTCCCTCACTGTTTCCTTCTATTTTTCCCTGTCCAGTGCTGAGTACATTAGTTTCTATAGACTAGCTTTGCACCAATCAACTATATCATCTGCCCCTTCTCTGTGGGGTCTGCCTCTCCTATTTGACCCATCCATTATGCTGAATACCAGGGTCTTGATTTTTGGTTTGTTGTTCATTCTGCAGATATGCCCAAATAGCTCTAACTTCTGTTGTATGACCTTCTGCAGTAGTAACAGAGGAAGCCGTGCTAGTCTATACACTATCAAAACAAAAAGCAGTCAAGTAGCACTTTAAAGACTAGCAAAATAGTTTATTAGGTGAGGTTTCATGGGACAGACCCACTTCTTCAGACCATAGCCAGACCAGAACAGACTCAATATTTAAGGCACAGAGAACCAAAAACAGTAAGCAAGGAGGACAAATCAGAAAAAGATAATCAAGGTGAGCAAATCAGAGAGTGGAGGGGTGACGGGGGGAAGGTCAAGAATTAGATTGAGCCAAGTATGCAGACGAGCCCCTATAGTGACTCAGAAAGTTCCCATCACGATTTAAACCTTCAGTTTCAACCTTATCTACCTATATAATTCCTTGCTGGTGACCTTCTGCATCCATCCTATTCTCAGGATCTTTCTATAACACCTCCTCTTGAATGCTAATATTCTTCTCTTTGAATCTTTCATTATGTCCCATGTCTAACATCTTTACAACATGCTGCTGAATACACATGTTTTCAAGATGCTCAACTTCATTCCTAAGCTAATTGCTTTGCTTTTCCAGAGCTTATCCATCTACTTCAAACTCACTCTTGCTTTTGATAGTCTAGTTGCTATTTCCTTCTTACAATCTAGATCATATGTTATGTTTCTCCCCAGATACATGAACTTCTCTATGTTCCCTAGTTCAATCCCGTCTATACTGACCTTCCTTCCTATTTCCTTATCTCAAATTCCATTGTTTTTGTTTTATGGATGTTCATACTCACTCCGTACCGCTTCCCTTCCTCCTTTAGCACCTGCATCTTTAGTTACCTGTGGAACTCCTTGCCAGAGGAGACTGTGAAGGCTAGGACCATAACAGAATTTAAGGAAGAGCTAGATAAATTCATGGAGGTTAAGTCCATAAAAGGCAAGGGTAGGAATGGCGTCCCTGGCCTCTGATTGTCAGAGGCTGGAGATGGATGTCAGGAGACAAATTGATTAATCACTGTCTGTAGTCCACCCCCTCTGGGGCACCTGTCACTGGCCACTGTTGGCAGACAGGCAACTGGACCGGATGGACCTTTGGTCTGACCCAGTATGGACATTATTATGTTCTTATCAACTAAGCTCATAATGAGTCTGTCTTTTCATTAGGTTTTGTCAGGAGCTGTGGTCAGAACTGAGGCATTTTTTTGTTCCTCCTAATGCTTGCTCAGAATCTGAGTATCCCCTTCAGAAGAAGTAGCTGCACTGAATACTGAGCATTTCTCTCTGCATGAGATAACTTCAGTGGCCTAGAAATAGAACTCTGTAAAATGAAGCTTGCAGCCAGAAATAGGTGGCGGCAGTCTGAAGGAGCAGAAGGGGAATTTAATCAGGAAAATGTGCTTTTAATTTTGACTGTTTTCCCTAACAGACCTAACAAAAGACAAATAATTAAAATGGAATAACTGAGTGCAGCTTGGGTAATAATTGTGGAAATCACATTGAAAGGAAGATTTAATTGCGCCTGCTAGCTGCATTACAATAAATTGTTGTTATTGAGTACTTAAGGGAAAAAAGAGGAGCGTTTGTTAAACAACACACCCTTATGTTTCAGTCACTTTAATTCTTAGTGTCCATACATGGTGAGCCTTCGTTCCTGGGCTCTCTCAGAATATTAATACTTTCTGTGGGGCTGAATAGCTCAGAGACAGTCTGGGGACCTTGTGAGGTACTGCACCTACAGCTAAGAAACATGGGGTGGGGTTACCAAGGCAAAACCTTTACTGTCTCTAGCTCTGTATGCTATTCATAGTTGTTAATCTAAGGGCACAAAGTGAGGCTGTCCCAGGTCTCTGCACCAGTGTGCAAGGTAACTGCAGCCCTTTTTGTTCCTATACCAGGCTGTGCCACACTTTGCACTCAAGGATTTCCTGTGCCAATGTCTGCTAGCCTCTTCTGTCGTCAGAGCTGGTGGAACGCAAGAGAGCACATTTGCTCCACCGCCTGGAAGAGCACTGCAAGGGCCATAATCTGCTGAGGCCACCTTTGGGAATTATTCTGCCTGCCCAAGGCTTGATGCCCACATTGGCAGTGCTGCCTGTTGCCATCCTGCACCCCCCACCGCACCTGGCTGCATGGAGCGGTGTCATGAGGACACCGCAGAGCACAATTGTTTCTATTTTCTATTGGATGGAACAACGCAGGGATGCGCCTTTCCTGCTCAGGTTGTGTAGCGTACATCCCAAGCGGGGTGCCACATTAGCAGCAAGGTCTCAGAGATGACACCTGCAGATAAGGCTGATATGTCATTTTCGAGAAAGACCGTCAATTAATGACCAGCTGAGCGACTATGGAGATTTACAGCGACCCACTCACTTCTTTGGCCTAAAGCTGACATTGTCACAGAGAAACTATTTCACAAATGTTTTAGAGAGTTTTACCAACTTTTCGGGGACTATATTTTGTTTTCAGCCAGCTGGAAAGCCAGAGTTGGGGAGAACCATGAATTCAGTGTTTATGGGCCCAGAGTGAACGATAAATTTCAGCTAACACATTTTTGTTATCACAAGTAGTATTCTTATTTATATAGTAGATTAAAGACCCATGTGATAAATTGTATTTATGATGAACTGTTGACGGTTGCACCTGCATTCTGTCCACTAATCCATCTCTTCACAGGACTACTTCCAATTTCACAAAACCCAGAGCATCTTAAATAGCTACAGAGTTTTGAAATATAACCTACCAGACATATATTTCCTTCTTTGTGCCTGAATGCGGAATTTCACATCAGAGTTACACTGGGCTGAATTCCAGAGTGGGCAATATTCACTCTTGGACCATTGACAGATTTAAGATCTCATCTTGTGTTTCATTATATCTCCAGGAAGAACCTTTCTAGAGGCTGAAAGAGAAGAAATTTGGCTTTTCAGTCAGGCACATGGCACTTGCTTCTGGCCTTGGATGGTGATACAATATTGGACCTTAAATTTATTACATTTCAAGGTACAGAAAAGCTAATTTTAGAAATAGACTTGGTAAATTAGAAGTTTCCATAAGAATTTAAATAAAAATCATTAAAATCTTGTGTGAAATATTGCATAATATTTTATTGAAAATAGCCAGCTCTGCGTATGGTATATTTGAGATATATGATGCAGTGGTGTAAAGACATTATGGGTACTTATGAGTAATGTGCCCATTTACAATATATGCCAATAAAATGTTTTGGGTGTGTCATTGTCTATTATATGTATTGGATGTATTTATAAATTGACACATCATACCACAAACACACCAGATAGAATTATAGACTACTAGAAATAGAAGGGACCTCCAGAGGTCATCAAGTCCAGTCCCCTGCTTGCATGGCAGGCCCAACCACCATCTATATCATCTCTGTCAGATAACTATCTAAACTGTTTTTAAGCATCTCCAGTAATGGAGTTCTACAACCACCCTAGGCAAATTATTCCAGTGCTTAATCACCTTGACATTCAGGAATTTTTTCCTAATGTCCAACCTAAACCTTCCTTGCTGCAATTTAAACCCACTGCTTCTTGTCCTATCCTCAGGGGCTAAGGAGAATATTTTTTCTCCGTCCTCCTTGTAACACCCTTTTATGTGCTTGAAAGCTGCTATCATGTATCCTCTCAGCCTTTTCTTTTCCAAACTAAACAAACCCATTTCTTTTAATCTTCTCTGATAGGTCATATTTTCTAGACCATTAATCATTCTTGTTGCTCTTCTCTGGACCCTCTCCAATTTCTCCGCATCTTTCCTGAAATGTGGTGTCCAGAACTAGACACAGTACTCCAACTGAAACCTAATCAGCACTGAGTAGAGCGGAAGAATGACTTCTCATGCTGTGCTCAGAACACTACTGTTAATGCATCCAAGAATCACGTTTGCTTGTTTTACAACAGCATCACACTGTTGACTCATACTCAGCTTGTGGTCCACTATGACCCCTAGATCCCTTTCTGCAGTACGGCATCCTAGGGAGTCCTTTCCCATTTTGTAAGTGTGAAACTGATTGTTTCTCCTTAAGTGGGGTACTTTGCATTTGTCCTTATCGAACTTTGCCTCACACCATTTCTCCAGTTTGTCCAGATCATTTCTTGGTATTGGCTGCAAAGCTGATAAGTGTACTCTCTATGCCATTGTCTAAATCACTGATGAAGATATTGAAGCTGACTTATTATTTCTTTACAGCATGACTGTGAACCATTAATAACTACTCTTGTGAACCATTATCCCACCAGTTATGCACCCATGTCATAGTAGCCCCATCTAGGTTACATTTCCCTAGTTAAACTGATAAGAAGGTCAAGGTTACACTGTCTCAAATGCTTTACTAATGTCTAGGTATACCACATCCACCACTTCACCATTATCCACAAGGTTTGTTGTCCTATCAAAGATTGCAATCAGGTGAGTTTGATATGATTTGTTCTTGACAGATCCATGCTGACTGTTACTTATCACCTTATTATCTTCCAGACAGTTGTAGATGTATTCTTTAATTATTTGTTCCATTATCTTTTCTGGCACTGAAGTTAAGCTGACTGGTCTGTATTTTCCTGGGGTTTTCTTATTTCCCTTTTTATAGATGGGCACTATATTTGCCCTTCCCCAGTCTTCTAGAATCTCTCATGTCTTCCGTGACTTTACAAAGATCATAGCTAAAGGCTCAGATACCTTCTCTATTGGCTCTTTGAGTATCCTCGGATGCATTAGGTCCTTGTGACCTGATGACAAATACTGTACAAGGTAAGGATATAGAGAACTAAAACTCTGCTGGCCTGACTCATTGACGCAATACAAGTTGCAGAACCAGAAATGCAATAAACTGCATTTATCATTTATAAATAAAAATTTGTATCTGCATCTGCAAAAATGAGCCATGGATAGCTGCATTGGCTGCATGGGTTGTGAATACCCATGGATACAAAGTGCTATCTGCAAATTTGCAAGGTTCTAAAATAAAATTTTGTATCCACATCCACAAAATGAGCTGTGGATACCTGCATCCACATCTGTGGATGGCAATATCTGTGGATATGAAGCAGATATCTGCAGATTTGCAGGGCTTTATTTATGATGTACCTTTGAGAACCTGATTTGCTTTCTGCCCACAAACCACTCCCTGCCAGGGCCTACCCCACATTATAAATCTCAGCACAGCTTCAAAAAGTCACTCGTTTCGCTCATGACTTTTCCCTTTTTATCCATTTTAGTTGTTCACTCAGAAAAATATTGTTCAAGGATTTATATTTTTATTAAGGATTTATTAATTAAGATGCTCTCTTCTTCATTTATGATTATTTAGTAACCTATGACCCAGGCAAACTTTCCACCAAACACAGGATTCAGAAATTCAGGCTTCAAAAGTATGAGCTATATTTCATGAAAAGAGCAAAGTGTTGGATTTTATTGAACCAGAACTCTTGTTGCATTTGATTTTTTCTTCCTTCCCCCTCCCACTCCAGAATTGTATCTTTTCATTTTCCTTCTCTTATCTCTTGCTGTCAGTTGTTGGCATCTTAATGTCGTTCCACTCACACTTTAAGGGATGCGCTGTACTTTGCATATGCGTGCACCTAGCTCTGTGACTCTTTTTATAACACAGCTCAACACAACACAACAGCAAACAGGGTGTTTTCCTTCTTTCTGAGCCTCAGCTGATCAGTCAGAGAATGGATGAACTCACCTGATATTCTGGGTCATTCCAAAACCAGGAGCACCAAAGACAAAGAAGATGCTCCTTTGTTTGTGGAGAGAAAGAGAGCAAAAGAACATGTTCAGCAAGAACCTGTTCAGTCTTTTTTTGATGAGGAACGGCTCGTGTCACCCGAATTGCAGCATCTCATTGTCTTTTTAACAATAGTTATTCAGCTACATATCTGACTGGCATACATTTAAATGGGCCTCTAAATGCTGTGGTGATGGGGGCATTATAAATACTTGATAAATATGTTACTTACACTTAATCCTCACATGGCATTTTTCTGGCAACTACCCCCCACCCCAAAGTAAGTCATATAGGCCGTGTCTACACTAGCCCCAAACTTTGAAATGGCCACGCAAATGGCCATTTCGAAGTTTACTAATGAAGCGCTGAAATACATATTCAGCGCTTCATTAGCATGCGGGCGGCCACGGCACTTCGAAATTGACGCACCTCGCCGCCACGCGGCTCGTCCCAACGGGGCTCCTTTTCAAAAGGACCCCGCCTACTTCGAAGTCCCCTTATTCCCATCTGCTCATGGGAATAAGGGGACTTCGAAGCAGGTGGGGTCCTTTCGAAAAGGAGCCCTGTCGGGACGAGCCGCGCAGCGGCGAGGCGCGTCAATTTCGAAGTGCCGCGGCCGCCCGCATGCTAATGAAGCGCTGAATATGTATTTCAGCGCTTCATTAGTAAACTTCGAAATGGCCATTTGCGTGGCCATTTCGAAGTTTGGGGCCAGTGTAGACACGGCCATAGTGATGGTGAGGAGGGCTTAGATATGACCCAGTATCTGCTCTTTTACCCATCCATCAGAGACCTGCACAATTTACTGCATGTGACAGGTATTTGGTGAGTAAGAGCTTGGACTACCCAATGCATGCCTGTGCCAGCAGATCTCCTTGCTTGTTTCTCAAACAAATTCCTAAATGTTAAATGAAAATACAGACTAATATGAACATAAATGTTATTGCTAGCTGAAGCCGGGCCTTGGAACCTGCCAAAAGGATGGAGTGGTAAAGGTTTGTGAGCCTAGAGCTTGCAAAGGAACCAACTATTCATTCTCTTTTTAAGACAGTATTTACCCTTGGTGATTAATGCACAGGCAGAGCATCTGGAAATCATGAGATGAAACAGACATTGTTAAATAAATCGTTTTTGCGAGTGACAGTAATAATGACAACCTGCCACAAGCTAACACTGTGATGGGCTTTGCAGATCCCACTCATAACACATGTGTATAGATCCTGCATGCAAGGTTCAATTATTCATTACCTGCAAGGAATGTGCAAGGGTCACAGCTAGTGAAGGACACATGTTGTGTATACCAGGAAGGATCCTCTGCAATATTTGTATGAGGGTTTTTTCCTTCCATTGCCTTCCTCTCACCCATTTCCCACTCCTGATACTATTTTATTTCTGACAATGTTTGGGACTCTGGCTGAGGTGGTTTGCTAATCTAAACAGCACATCTGGGGCAGAGCAATAAAACGGCACTGCTTTATGCTCGTATTAAATGAAGGTGATAAACTTGGTGCATTTTGAATGAGTTATAAAATAATAATAAGTTGGCTTTCATATTTATTTATTGAACTGATCTGAAAATCTGACAGCTAATTCCTATTTTATTGTGCCACTAAAATGAGTCCCCCAATCCCACATTACATATATTCCAAGGGCTGCCTCTCTTTGCTCAGAGCATTTCTTTTCACCAGGCTCCAACCAGTTTTCACTGAGGGTGGTGACTTCTCCTCCTTTGTATCAGGTGCTCCGTCTCTGCACAAGAATAGGAGGAAACCGCAGAGACACACTTGGGGTCTGAATAACCATCTAATCATATACAGATGTACAAGGCCTAGGTATAGATAAGCACTACAAGAAAGATACACTGGATGATTTTATTGGACCAACTTCTGGACAATAAAAATGTTACCTCAGCCACCTATCTCTGTAATGTCCTGTGACTAACACAGCCACAATAGCACTGAATATTTGCTACTAATCTTTTAGGTTCTGATGGCTTCTGCAGCAGAAGACTCTAGAGGACTCTTTTACTTTAAGGGCTACTACCCAATTCCTACAGACTACACTTACTCTTCATCTCTTAGGGCAGGCTGAGGTGAGAAAGATGGAGCTAACCTGCTTTGTTTCCATTTCTTAGGAAATCACCAAAAAATATGAGTGATGCAATGCATCCAATTTGATCTCTGGAATCCCAACTAAAGACGCCAAACCCTGAGCAGGATTTCTGACCATGTCAAACAGCATCTTCAGAAGAGAGAACATCCCATAGTGGCCTATTTCACATCTCCTGTACCCAGATAGGAGCTGCTCACCAAGAGGCCTAATTTCATCACGCAGTTGAAAGGCTTACTCCTGCAAGTGAGTGGAAGTAAATGCTTGGGGGTATTCCCGGACCACTCCCACAGTCTCTTAGTGGTTGGAGTTACTGTTGTGTGGTTCCTATTTCTACAGCATGGCGAATGGCTCAGCTTTATTTCCCTCGACACATTCTGCAGTAGCCCCCAAAACAGCCTCCATTGGGACCTGTGCTCCCCAGGTGGAATGGGTGTGGCAGCAGTAGGTGCTAGCTTACTGCGTGGAGAGGTTTTTCTCTGTGATGCTGAGTCAAGGTTCACAGACCCATCTGTGCTGTCGAACATTTTTCTTTGGCCCCTGGGGCTCCCCAAGACTTTTGGTTAAACACAATCAGAGTGGAGCAGCTAATATGGCACCAGCTACTTTGTGGCTGATTTTGGTTGGTGCCTCCGTTAACTACAGAGAGACCCAGGCTGTGTTTAATAAAACATTGTTGGAATGATATTCACCCCTGTGCAAAGGGCCAGCATGAGGCTTACCTGCCCTGTTAGTCCCTTCCAAACACACGCACACACATTAGATAGGCTTATTGTTACAATTGCTATATTTTTTTTCTTACAGTACATGAAATTTTGGAAGTTCAATAGAGGGATGTTAATCAAAAGGTTTAGAGACAATGACTTTGCAGAAATTTCTTGTCTCACGTAGGCTACATCTACACTACAGAGGTATTTCAAAATAAGGTATTTCCAAACAGCTATTTCAAAATGAGTAACTTTGAAATAACACAGCTACACACAAAATGCATTTTGAAATAGCACCCAGCTATTTCCAAATAGCATTTCTGGACATTAGTGCTATTTCAAAATAGTGCCATTGGATGCCATTATGGCTTATTTCAAAATAACGGTTTCCACGTCCTAACAGTGCCTATTTCAAATTAGCTACATCAAAACAGAAATTATTCCTCCTGCAATGAGGTTTATGAATTTTGAAATAATGCACTTGCTATTTCGAATTTATTTCAAAATAGCATGTGCATAGTATAGATGCTAGTAAAGTTATTTTCAAAATAACGGCTGTTATTTCAAAATAACTCTGTCATGTAGACGTGCCCTTAGAATTTATCTTCAGTGCAAGTTGCAGTTTATGCCAGCTTAAATGAAATCAGACTCTCATCCTCCATTTCCTCCTTTCCCCACACAATTAAACTACTCTTTCCTTCTCTTGCACCATATACAGCCTACTGCCTTTTAATTTTTAATTCCACAGAGCATTTTGAGCTTGCAACTTCTATCAGAAGTGTAGTATAAAAGACAGTTCAGTTACACTGGATGTGTCCTACAAAGGAGCAAACATGCTTAGGACGGAGTGGTAGAAAACTGCCAGGTTGCCATCCTGCTGCGTATTGTCCTTTATCTCTCTTTGGGCTAAAACATACTGTACGCCACTCATGTAGTGAGAGATTGACAATTACCGGTTAACACCAGCTACAGAAACACATCCCCATGGTGCAGAAGATGCAACCTAGAAGCACGTCATCCAATGTAACCCAGGCACAGCAATTGCTCATTCATACCTCTTCTGTTGTCACTACCATGCCATCAGGTCATAGAATTAGTCTGGGCTCTTTCATGTAATACTCCCATCAGATCCAAAAGCAGAGGACGGTGGGGGGTACATTTTGTTGTTGCTGTGTTGCAGCCAGACAGGTGTGTGGTTTCCTTGCTAGTGTGGCAGCTAGCATTTCATCTCCGTCTGCCCCAGATTTTGCTGGCAGAGGGGAATGCCGGTGCGGTCTCCAAATGTTGCTGTTCAGAAAAGGAGAAGACGGAGCTGCCGTTGGGGCAGTGTTCTGACCTTTCTGTGGTTCTGCACAGAACTTACGTGGAGTGGGAATCTGTATTGAGGAGACAGCGGGCCCGTGTCTAGACATGTCCCCTGTGCAAGACCTTCACACATGGCACAGAACCGCCCCTTTAATTGGGGTTGCAGTGATATTATTGGCCAGGGGAAGTGTAAATCTTTTGAAGCAGAACTAATAAGGAACCAGGCAGCTGTCAGGTCACAGAAATGGTGCAAAGTTCCTGGCTTTTTGTAAATCCCCAGGGGGAGCTGTGGAATTTGGGAATTGGGTCCTTCGGCTCATCCAGTGAAATGCACCGTTCAACAGCCCTCAGCGGATAAACTCTGTGAGAGGTGCTCCATCTGTAGGCATCATCTGTGTGTTTTCTTTTGTGTGTGTGTGTGTGTGTATGTGTGAGAGAGAGAGAGAGAGAGGAGGGGGAAAGGGCAACTGAGCCCCACATTACAGTTCTGCTTTTTAAACTCGAATCATGCAGTTATATATCGCTGGCTATGCGGTGTGACTTGGCCAGCTATCAGCATGGGAACAAGGAACCAGTAGATCCTTGATCAATCAGTTTACAAACACCTAGAAGACAATATGGTGATAAATAACCATCAGTATGGCTTTTTCAAGAACAAGTCAAGTCAAATCAATCTAATGGTAGGGTAACAAGCTTTATGGATCAAGGG